>NC_137282.1:58085000-60657500 GCF_054371585.1 Giraffa tippelskirchi
GACCCTCTGTGCATGCTATGTCGCTTCAGGCATGTCCAACTCTGTGCAATCCCATGGACTGTCGCCCACCAGGCTCCCATCCACGGGATTTCCCAGGCAAGAATACTGGAGTGGGTTGCCATTTCCTTCTCCCTGACCCTCTGTATTTCCCTCTATAAATCAGGGACAAAACCCACTTCACAGCATCATTATGAATGTCAGGTAAGATACTGAATTTCAAAACATGTTGAGAGTTTTAAGGTGTATACAATGAATTAAGAACAGTTTTTCTTATTTTCCTAACACTGATAGTTTCTCCTATCCGTTTCCATGTAACTAATACTCAGAGAGTCTTTCCTGGAGATTTCCCTTCAAATAACTCTTGTTTTCCCTAAAACACCTCCACTTTAATGTTAAAGGACCTGATCTGACAGTTTACTCAGCCCACGTGATAGCTCTGTGCTCTCACTAAGAGCTCAGAAAAGTACCCTCTCTTTCCTGAAGACCGTCAGCCTTGTTCCAGATTGTAAATGTACAGTTATATGTAACCATAGGGTCCTTAAAAAGCTCAAAATCTCACTGTAATATTGGCACCGAGCAGTTCCCTGGGGCTGCATCTGCCAAACAGAGCCATTCGTTGGTGCTTGGTTTGAACTTTCTATTTTGCTCACGGCTTTTTAATTTTGGACGGGGTGTTGTCAATCACAATGAACAACATGAAAACATTTCCACAGAGCTCACGATGACCCCAGACTCAGGGCCTTGCACCAGCCGCCGGGTCTGCCGCGGCGTCTGTTATCCGCAGCGTGACACTTAATCTCAGTCTGTCTCTGTCTCTTACTCATCTCTTGTTCATTCATTCACTCACTCAGTATGTTGAATCCTGGGTGTAGAAAGACAGTGACTTGGCCCCTGCTGCAGGACCTTAGATTCATTACGGGGAGAGAATTGAGTGTGTTGTCACTGCTGAGACAGCAGAGGGTACGTCAGGGTCTCTCAACCCCAGCATCACCGACAACACAGGCTGGGTGATTCTTTGCTGGGGGGTGTCCCATGCCCTGGAGGATGATTAGCAGTGTCCGTGGAGATGCTAGTAGCACTATGTGAGCTGTGACATCCAAAGCATCCCCAGATATCGCCAGACATCCCCTGAGAGATAAAATCACTCCCAAATGACAGCCACTGGTGTATGGAATAAAGATGGCCCTGAGCAAGGGGTAGACAGTCCATCTCCATTCATGCAGCAAATGATCGCTCCAAATCCTCCTGGAGTTACGAACTGTGCTGGTTACTGGGACTGCGTGCGTGCGTGCTAAGTCACTTCAGTCATGTCTGACTCTTTGTAACCACATGGACTGCAGCCCAGCAGGCTCCTCTGTCCATGGGATTCTCCAGGCAAGAATACAGGAGTGGGTTGCCATTTCCTTCTCCAACTGGGACTGCAGGGCTTTCTAAGTTGGAAATGATTCTGATCCTCATGGAACTTATAGGTCAGAAGGGAGGATGGGTTCTACCTTGTGGGGAGAGGGAAAGAGAAGAGGCAGTGTTCGTTGTCTGTGAGTTCAGAAAGATTTCCACGTTTCAAGACACTTGAACTGAGCCTTGAAATATGGGTGGAAAGTGTTTGCCAGGCCACGGTGGGTGAGGATAAGGGACACCAAGAGGAGGCTGAAAGACATGGCTGTATTCAGAAAATACACCTGGCTTGGTGAAGCTAGGGCGTGTGCGTGTGTGTGCATGCGTGTGCACGTGTGTGCATGTGCATGTGCATGCATGTGTCCATGCATGTGCGTGTGTGTGTTTGTGCATGTGTGCGTGTGTGTGTGTGTCGGGCGAGGGTGAAGAATTCAACACACGTGGCTCCAAAGTCCTGCTCCAATACCTCCTGGCTGTGTGACCTTGGGTGTGTTACTTAACCTCTCTGAATCGCAACTTCCTGACCTGGAAAATAAGCATAATAACAGTACTATATGACACTGAGGTTTTATAGGGACTTAATGTGTTAACAGGTGTAAGATGCTCAGCTCAGTGCCAGGCACAAGATGAACACAATAAATGTGGATTTTCATCTTTGAAATGATCACAGACTATCTTATCACTATTCTTTGGCAAAGTTATTTTTGTTCTGCCCTCTTGGGAAAAAAAATGTGTGGGTATTATGATGGCTTATTCACTCACAAAGACATCTTCAGGATTTGTATTTGTAGGGCTGCTTTCCTAGCCCTTTCAGTAACAACATTTTAACTGGTTGACATAAACGTATTCTTTTGGTATTTCTCACTTGATTAGATTTTCTTCTATTTTTCTTCTTTGCAAACATACTTTCATGACATTTTTGTGGTTCACTTGCCCATGAATTACAAGCTTTGCTCCTTTAAAACTAGTAGGAACTTACAGACTCTTCATGCAAAGTTTTGAGGCTCCTTTACTCATTTCCTGCGTTGAATTAATTTGGTTTTAAAGTCTTAGAACGTCTGACTGTTCGTCTAAAAGCACTCGCACACCCCACCCCTCTGATGTGTGCTTCCAGCGTGTGTTGTGCTCAGTGTAGACTTTCTCGAGGACCCTGCACATGGAGCAGAGGCTCAGAACGGACCCGAGCTCAGCTCGAGGAAAACAGGCACACACGGATTTGGAAGGAGGTCCGCTTGGAAAGACGGCAGTGATCTCACCTCTCTCTGAAGCTCTGCTGTTCAAAGCAGGTCAGCTTACAAGTTCTAAAGAACAGATAAGACTCTGCAGTGAACGAGACTGCTTCAAAGCAACGCTTTCCCAAATCAAAGGGCGACTCTGAAACCGCTGACCAGCGAGGAAGGCACTCCCGCTGGATGTTGTCCAGTGAGGCAGCAGGGAGAGGCTTATACAGGCTGGAAACGCACCGAGTTGATTCCGCAGCCTTGACCGTGGGTCTGAGAATGTGTGTGTGTATGCACGTGTACATGTACATACGAATGCACATATGTATGTGTGTTTGTACATGAACACTCACGGGTGTGCTTGCACATGTGTATGTGTGTGGCTAGAGTGATGTCGTTTAAACTGCGGGGAGAGAGGAGATATGAGTGTCCCTGAGCTGACTGGAATCCAAGGGTCACCTGGAGGGAAGCCTCAGGCCTCATACCTGGACTGGGAGGATGGTCAGCTTACAGGGGGAGCCCGCTGCCCGTCAGGGACCCCACCTAGCACCAGCCAAGGCAGGGGAGCGAGGGGAGAGAGGCTCAGAAGGGCAGCAGTGAGGGGGCAGAATGAGGCAGTGGGCCTGTGCCATGTGGCCACCTGAGCGGGTAACGAGCTGGTGCTGGAAATGGTTCTTTTTTTTCCCTTTGGCTGGACCCCATGGCTTGCAGGATCTTAGCTCCCAGACCAGAAATTGAACCCAGGCCCTTGGCAATGAGAGCACCGAGTCCTAACCGCTGGACTGCCCAGTGTTGGGTTTTGACAGCCATGCGAGCCCCTGAGTGCCCACATGGCCTCTGCCGCAAGTGCAGAGGCATCCGCTCTGTGTCCAGGCGACGTCAGCGCCCGTGCTGCAGTGGTGTGGCCACTTTCACACACTGCATCTCATTAAACCTCCACAGACAACGCTTCACTTCAGCTTGGTCATCAGGGCTGGTCAGTGGGCTTCCACAGATCGGCTGAATCTCCACCAAGCACAGCTGCTTCCTGCAGACCACCAGGTGAGGACCAGCAGGCCCGGGAGGGCATGGGACCAAGGGAGATGGCCCCATGGCTGGGCCCGCGGGACACGCAGAACCCACCGGGAAAGGGCTTTGCCGGACCTGCGGTGCTCCCTCCCGGCAGCCAATGTGTCCGAGGACATAGAGGCTCAGCCCCTCCCTGAGTCCTGTCCCTGTGCTGGGCATTCAGGTCCCTGTGGGCTCCTTTTGGGTTTCTACCAGAATTCATGCCCAACATGGCTCCTATCACACCATCCTCACAGCCCACTCCAGCTACTTGTAATTCAGTCTCAGATCTTATTGGGAACATCTTTGGTGAGACACAAAAAAACTAAAAATAGACCTACCGTACAAATACACTCCTGGGTATATATCCAAAATAAAAAAAAAACCAAACCACTAATTCGAAAAGATACATGTACCGCAAAGTTCATAGCAGCATTGTTTACAATCGCCAAGACACGGAAACAATCTAAGTTTCCATCAACAGTTGAACGGATAAAGACGTGGTATACATAAACAATGGAATATTCAGTCAGTCAGTACAGTCGCTCAGTTGTGTCCGACTCTTTGTGACCCCATGGACACATCAGGCTTCCCTGTCCATCACCAACTCCCGGAGTTTACTCAAACCCATGTCCATTGAGTTGGTGATGCCATCCAACCATCTCATCCTCTGTTGTCCCCTTCTCCTCCCGCCTTCAATCTTTTCCAGCATCAGGATCTTCAGCCATAAAAAGGAATGAAATTTTGCCATTTGTAGTAACATGGATGGACTTGGAAAACACTGTGCTAAGTGAAGTAAGTCAGACAGAGAAAGACAAATGCCGTATGGTATCACTTATATGTGGAATCTAAAAAGCAAAACAAATTGGTGAACGTGCACACAAAAACAACAGACTCATAGATATAAGAGAACAAACTAGTGGTTACCAATGGGAAGGGGGGGCAGTATAAGGGTGAGGGAGTAAGAGATATAAACTGCTAGGTATAAAATAAGCTACAAGGACATATTGTGCATCACGGGGAATACAGTCAATTCTTTATAATAACTATAAATGAAGTACAACATCTAAAATTTGCAAATCACTATATTGTATGCCTATAACTTAAATAATATTTTACATCAAGTATACTTCAATTAAAAAATCAAACCTCTATATCCTCATTGCAAAATACTATAAAGATTCTGCTGCTGCTAAGTCACTTCAGTCGTGTCTGACTCTTTGCGACCCCATGGACTGTAGCCCACCAGGCCCCTCTGTCCATGGGATTCTCCAGGCAAGAATACTGGAATGGGTTGCCATGCTCTCCTCCAGGGGATCTTCCCAACCCAGGGATCAAACCCGCATCTCTTACGTCTCTTGCATTAGCAGGCAGGTTCTTTACCACTAGTGTCACCTGGGAAGCCCATAAAGATTCTACTATATATTAAAGGTCTTATTTTTTATAATATAAACCACCAAAAAAAAAAATAGACTATGAGGCAGACTCTAGAAATGATCAACTCAAAATTTTCATCTAAGAAACAAAAAAGCTGTCTATCTTTCTGGAAGTTACACCTTGAGGACACAAGGTCTGTCTTCTCATCTGACACCGGGTACTAATCCATAGTTAAGACATACAAAGCCTATTAGGAAAGCGCGTTTCACAGCAGGCTGCTAGAACATTCCACTGCAGCAGGGGATGCGGGGAGCGGTATGCTCACGGCACTGGGCCGGAATGGAGCTGCCCTTGGGGGCTGTAGGTGGGACGCCCAGACTCCTCCGCGGCATGAAGCTTTGTGCGGGTGCACACGTGGATATACCGTCTGCTGCAGAAAGGCGCCATGGTCCCTCTATCGGAAACGTCCTCACAGAGCATCGGAGGGCTGCACGCGTCCACCTGAGGCAGTGAGAGCGCCAGCAGCTGATGCTGTGTCTAGGAAAGATAACTGGGTGAACCTGGGGACACCTAGGCGGAAGCTGAGACTCTCCCCATCAGCACACAGCCTTTCGCTGCACAGCAGGAGCATCGCTCTTGCGGTCAACCCACCCTGAAAGATACTAGTCCCCAACCTGTCTGGCACCAGGGACTAATTCTGTGGAAGACAATTTTTTCACGGACTAGGGTGGGGTATGGTTTTGGGATGCTTCAAGTGCATTCCATTTATTGTGCCCTTTCCTTCTGTTATTATGACATCAGCGCCAGCTCAGATCATCAGGCATTAGATGCCAGACATTGAGAATCCCTGCTTAAAGACACTCCTGGTCTATCAAAGTTGCTGACGTGCAAAGGACTGTATTTTCCCATGGATAAACTAGGTGCCTGCCACAGAGCAGACCTTGTGAGGGTTGCTGGAGATGCCAGGGGAGGGAGATGGCCAGGACCTGGGACGGGCCTGGTGGGTGGCAGCAGTGGGAATGCCTGGAGGAGTGGATGCCCTGTGCTGTGTTTAGTCGCTCAGTCGTGTCCGACTCTTTGTGATCCCATGGATTATAGCCCGCCAGGCTCCTCTGTCCATGGGGTTCTCCAGGCAACAATATTGGAGTGGGTTGCCATGCCCTCCTCCAGGGAATCTTCCCCACTCAGGGATCGAACCCAGGTCTCCCACACTGCAGGCGGATTCTTTACCATCTGAGCCACAGGGAAGCCCTGGAGGAGTGGATGCATGAATGCAATTGGCCAGACTTGCGTCCCCTCCCTGGCAGGACCACAGGCCCGCTTTCCACAGCACTGACCCTCATCAGGGCCAAGGATGCGTGGCCATTGCCGTCAGGAAGGAAGGTTTTCTGAGCAGGAAGACTCTCCACTACAGTCTCTAAAGTGGTTTCCTAATTATTAAGTGATCAACGTCTTCAGATAGTCTCTCTCGATTTTTGTGAACCTCTCAGGATGACAAAGTCAGCATCACTTTCATATAAACCTGGATAATAACTAATAAAAATTAACGTGAAGCCACGACGTTATTTAACCCAGTGGCGCTCCTTAGCTACTGTTCCCCTTTCTGTGATTTCAGTTACCCTTGGTCAACTACGGTCCGAAACTTCTAAATGGAAAATTCCAGAAATAAAAATTCACAAGTTTTAAATCGCACACTGTTCTGAACAGCAAGATGAAATCTCATGCCCAGGCAGATCTAGGGTACACTGCAGGTTTGGTTCCAGGCCATTGACATAAAGTGGGTATTTCATTAAAGCGAGTCACACGAATACTCTGGTTTCCCAGTGCATATAAAGGCTACGTTTACACACCACTCTGGTAAATTAAGTGCGCAATTGCATTGTGTGTTAAAAAAAAAAACAATGGAAACATTTAAAAACCAGCATTAAGTGCAAAACGTTAGTCACTCAGTTGTGTCCGACTTTTTGTGACGCCATGGACTGTAGCCCTCCAGTCTCCTCTGTCTCTGGGATTCTCCAGGCAAGAATACTGGAGTGGGTCCCCATTCCCTCTCCAGGGGATCTTTCCCTCCCAGGGGTTGAAGTCAGGTCTCCTGCATTGCAGGCAAATTCTTTACTGTCTGAGCTACCTGGGAAGCCCAAGTACAAAATAATGCTGTTGAAAAAATGGCACTAATAGACTTGTTTGATGAAGGGTTGCCACAACCTTGAATTTGTTAAAAAACAAAACACATTATCTATGATGTACAGTAAAATGAGATGTGCCTGACCATTGCCCTCAGTCCCACCTGGGACGTAAATCCTCCCTTGTCCAGCGTTTCCACATAGAGAAAAACGTACAGCGTAGCGTTCAGTACTATCCATGGTTTCACACATCTGCTGGGGGGCTTAGAGTGTGTTCCCCGAAGATGAGAAGGGACAACCTGATCACCGTTAAACCATCCTCAAGCCACTGGCAGCACCAAAGGCACAGTTCATGGATATTTTTGAATCTTGCAAAACATAAGCATCTCTTTCTTCTACATTTTAAATAAAGTTCTAGCAATTATGGGATCTGTTTTAAGACAGATTGCATTTTCTTAGACGAAGCAAACACGGAAAAAGGAATGTGATGATAAGACTTTAAATTATGTAAGATAATCACTTCAGAATTATTTTTTTCTGGAGACTCTGCCAATACTTCTGCTTAAGCAACTGAGTCCCGGTGGGTTTCACCAGCTGCGTGGGACACAGGCAGTGGCAGCTGGACTTCCCTCTTTAAAGGCAGTCGTGGTGATGGGGGCTTGTCCTTGCTGTGCCGGACACAGTTCTCAGGACCCTGCTTGCATAGACTCCTTAAGTGGGGTGGGGGGTGGTCCCTGCTATCGTCAACCCATCAACCCTGATTCACAGGTGAGGAAACAGACAGAGAGAAGCCAACCATGTGCTCAAAGTCACACAGGATCCCCCAGCTGAATCCCAGGCCAGGCCGGCTCTCAGAACACGGAGCAGCTCCCAGGAGTCGCAAGGGAACCGGATACCGACCCTTCGCTGCACAGGACGCTGCAGCCTGGCTGCTCTCACTGGACGCAGGGCGCCGGGCCCCCTGAGCTCCTCTGTCCCCTCCCCACCGCACCCTTCTTCCCACCTGGAGCTCACCCCAGGTGCACGCTCTGAGCTGATCAGGGTGTCGAATCTGCCTTCAGCACCAAGTGTCTGGCCCTCTGGCCACCATCATGGGGACCTTGGCCCCTGCCTGACTCTGGGGACCTTGGTCAGCCGGGCGCCTTCACCCCGGGGCCCTGTTCCCTGGGACGCCGGCATCCGTGGTTTCCATCTGCTCCACACAGGGTGCGGGAGGAGCTGCTGGCCACAGGCCAGCCGCGGATGGCGTGTTCCCGTTTGCAAGCTGGAGGGCCCGTTTAACACAGCACAGCCGCTGCTTCTGGGTCTGCTACTTCTGAGCGGATCCTGGTGCCTGGAGAAGCCAGAGAGCAGACCCTCTGCCCTGCCGGGAGAGCCCTGTGGGGGCTCTTCATCAGCTCAGTCATGCTCCCCCCGACCTGGCTCCATCACGCTCAGCAGCCTTTTCACAGGGTCAGCTCTGCATCCTGGCGAGTGAACAGGGCTCAGGTATGTTGTCCTACCCACCAGACCTCTCGGGTCAGGATCGAGCCAACCCTCTGCCCCCACCCCCGACTCGTGACATCGCAAGATGAAGACTCTGTATTACTTTATTCTTTACTGTGGGTGTGTGCTTACTCACTTAGTCATGTCCGACTCTAACCCAGGGACTGTAGCCCGCCAGGCTCCTCTGTCCATGGGATTCTCCAGGCAAGAATACCGGAGCGGGTTGCTATTTCCTCCTCCAGGGGATCTTCCCCACCCAGGGATAGAACCCAGGTCTCCCACATCGCAGGCGGATGGATTCTCTACCATTTGAGCCACCAGGGAAGCCCAAGAATACTGGAATGGGTAGCCTATCCCTTCTCCAGGGGATCTTGGGGTCTCCTGAATGGCAGGCAGATTCTTTACCACTTGAGCTACTCAGGAAGCCCTGTTCTTCACTGCTGCTGCTGCTGCTGCTGCTGCTAAGTCGCTTCAGTCATGTCCGACTCTGTGCAACCCCATAGACAGCAGCCCACCAGGCTCCGCCATCCCTGGGATTCTCCAGGCAAGAATAGTTGAGTGGGTTGCCATTTCCTTCTCCAGTGCATGAAAGGGAAAAGTGAAAGTGAAGTCGCTCAGTCGTGTCTGACTCTTAGCAACCCCATGGACTGTACTCTACCAGGTTCCTCTGTCCATGGGATTTTCCAGGCAAGAGTACTGGAGTGGGGTGCCACTGCCTTCTCCGTGTTCTTCACCACTTCACTGAATTTCAGGAAAGCGGTGGTGTTTCTAACGATGTGAAATTTCAATCCTGCCCACTGGAGAGACCCCACACCTGCCTTCCACCTGCTTCCAATGGGACCAGTCTGAGAAGGCAGGGTCTGTGGTCAGCTGGGTTTTCTTTCTTAAAGTGCCAGGTAAGGATGGAAGCCATTGTGATGGGGACTTGATGAAGCCTCGGACGACAGCCCAGAACACGGTTTGTCTCTGAAGAGCCACGCAGA
Organism: Giraffa tippelskirchi; assembly: GCF_054371585.1. Taxonomy (NCBI): domain Eukaryota; kingdom Metazoa; phylum Chordata; class Mammalia; order Artiodactyla; family Giraffidae; genus Giraffa; species Giraffa tippelskirchi. The sequence continues at coordinate 58,094,631 of NC_137282.1, forward strand.
CTGGGTCTCCAGTGCACAGGTCCTGGTTCACACATCATGCCCTGAGCGGGAACCCTGGAGTCCACACCTCAGCCCCCCCAACGCCTCCCAGGGGCCGGTCACTTCCTGCTGGACATGGTCACCGGGCTGGCCACTGCAGCCTCTGTGTGGACACCACGGGGATCCGACTTATCAACCTTCTGATCAGTGTTTTTCTCTAACTTCCCCATTTTCTCTTTGACTTTGTATTTCTGCATAAGTTTAAAAGAATTTTTTATTGTTCATACAATTTAAAGGTTATTTTCCATTGACAGTTATTGCAAAACACTGGCTACACTCCTTGTATCATATACATTCCTGCACCTACCCCATACCCAACAGTGTGTACCTCCCACCCTCCTGTGTTGCACAAAGCCCACCACCTTTCTGGTGCTTCTCTGGTGCCTCAGTCGGTAAAGAATCTGCCAGCAGTGCAGGAGACCTGGGTTCGATCCCTGGAGAAGGGCTGGGAAGCTCCCCTGGAGAAGGGAATGACAACCCACTCCAGTGTTCTTGCCTGGGAAATACCATGGACAGAGGAGCCTGTCGGGCTACAGCCTACGGGGTCACAAGTGTTGGACAGGACTGAGGGACTGAACTACCAACTTTCTAGGCAGCTGTTTCTCAAAGTCTGGAACGTCCAGAAGAGTCCCTTGCTCAGCCAAGGAGGCCTGCTGGGCCAGCCCTTCCGGTTTTTAAGGTGGGGGGGAGGTGAGTTGGGGCGGGGCCCTTCTGTCCTGGGGGGAGAAAGTGGGCGGCTCCTTGCAAGCTCCACCCCCACCACCCCAGCCCAGCGCAACTGCAGGTCCCCCCAAGTGAGGGCTGGGAGAAAGTGAAAGTGAAGTCGCTCAGTCGTGTCTGACTCTTGACTTTTTGCGACCCTATGGACTGTAGCCCACCAGGCTCCTCCGTCCATGGGATTTTCCAGGCAAGAGTCCTGGAGTGGGTTGCCATTTCCTTCTCCAGGGGATCTTCCTGACCCAGGGATGGAACCCGGGTCTCCTGCATTGCAGGCAGACACTTTACCGTCAGCCACCAGGGAAGCCCGGTGAGGGCTGGGACCCGGGGTCAGCGCACCAAGAATCCCTAACAGGGCTGAAACCAGGAGCCCCTGAACTTGGCCTAGGATGCTGGCTCCTGCGACATCGCTCTGGCTCGGGGCGGGGGGCGTGGCCTGAGCCGGGCTCTGTTTGTGAGGCCGAGCTCTCCCGGAGGGTGCTCAGAGGCAGTGGGGGAAGTCCAGGGGGTGGCAGAAGGTGACTCAGTCTGAGGCAGAAGGCCGTGGGGGCTGACCGGGGTGGGGGGCCGTGTGGGAGGCTCTGTCCTGCTGGCCCCACCCCCTCGCGCGACCACGGACCTCCAGCACTGGTGTGAGCCGGTGGTCCCCGGGCTCACGGGTGAGGCCACCCCTGAGGATGGTCACGGGGCGATTTCTGACTCCTCACCTGTCCCTACACCAAGGGGGGTGGGGCGCTCCTGCCCCAGGAATGGCAACCATCACGGAGGCACCTAAGTCCGGCCGAAGACAATGGTGCTTTGGTTGTAAAAATGGAAAATAAGGAGACTCGTGGGTGGGTGGGCATCGCTAACAGGGTGAGCCTTGAAACACTGCTCTCGGTAACGGAAAGAGCCAGGCAAGAGTCAGCAGGAACGGGTCACGCGCGGGCCACCTTTGCTTCTCGGCATGTCCGCACGCTGGCGGAGGTTTGGGGCGGGCTTTGCACGGTTTCAGGGTGGACCTGTGTCTTTTTTGGGGGGGGGCCCAAGTTTCCGTTCCATCCCATAATGAGTCAACATGGGGACCCCCGGCCAAACAGCAGCTCCCTGAGCCCTGTCCCACCTCCATGGTCTTAAAATGGGGTGTTTTCAAAATAGACCCACAGACAGAAAACAAACTTATGTAGCCATAGTTCAGATTCCACATGAGGTATCACTTGGTATCTGTCTTTTTCTGTCCTGACTTAACCTCCCTCATAAATGGACTTATCTACAAAACAGAAACAGAGTTACAGATGTAGAAAATAAACTTATGGTTACTGGGGGCAGGAGGGAGGGATAAACTGGGAGATTGGGACTGACATCTACACCCGACTATATATAAAATATATAGCTAGTAAAGACCTGCTGGAAAGCACATGGGACTCTGCTCAATCCTCTGCTTGACCTATATGGGAAAAGAATCTAAAAAAGAGTGGATACAGGTATATGTACAACTGAATCACTTTGCTGCACACCTGAAACTAACACAACATTGTAAATCACCTCTACTACAATAAAAATTTAAAGAAAAACCAACTGATGTTTACCAAAGGGGAAGGCGGGTGGGGATAAATTAGAAGGATGGGATTAACAGATACACACAACTATGTATAAAATAGATAACTAACAAGAGCCTATTGGATAGCACTCAAAATTTTGTAATAACCTATAAGGGGGAGAATCTGAAAAAGAATATGTATGTACCAGTTCAGTTCAGTTCAGTCGCTCAGTCGTGTCCAACTCTTTGCGACCCCATGAATTGCAGCATGCCAGGCCTCTCTGTCCAACACCAACTCCCGGAGTCTACCCAAACCCATGTCCATTGAGTCAGTGATGCCATCCAACCATCTCATCCTCTATCGTTCCCTTCTCCTCCTGCCCCCAATCCTACCCAGCATCAGGGTCTTTTCCAGTGAGTCAACTCTTTGCATGAGGTGGCCAAAGTATTGGAGTTTCAGCTTCAACATCAGTCCTTCCAATGAACACCCAGGATTGATCTCCTTTAGGATGGATTGATTGGATCTCCTTGCAGTCCAAGGGACTCTCAAGAGTCTTCTCCAACACCACAGTTCAAAAGCATCAGTTCTGCGGCGCTCAGCTTTCTTCACCGTCCAACTCTCACATCCATACATGACCACTGGAAAAACCATAGCCTTGACTAGACAGACTTTTGTTGGCAAAGTAATGTCTCTGCTTTTAAATATGCTATCTAGGTTGGCTATAACCTTCCTTCCAAGGAGTAAACGTCTTTTAATTTCATGGCTGCAATCACCATCAGCATTGATTTTAGAGCCCCCCAAAATAAAGTCTGACACTGTTTCCACTGTTTCCCCATCTATTTTCCATATATACATATATATATATATATAATTTACATATATATATATATATATATATGAAATGTGGACTGAGTCATTGTGTGTACACCTGAATCTAACATGACACTGTAAATCAACTATACTTCAATTTTAAAAAATGGGGAGCTTTCTTTCCTGGGAAAAGTGGCCATCTATGTGTGAAAAACCTTGAATAAGCAAGCACCTTGTAGTAAACTTGAATCACGCCTGGTGTATTTGCCCGGAGAACTTGACTTGACAGTTTTGTGTGCTGGCTGGTAATGAGGTGCTAATGAGGTGTGGTGCTGGGGACAGAGGCAGAGGAAGGGAGGCTGGGAGGAAGGGAGGTGAGAGTGGGATCAGCCCCCTGCCTTCCCTCCCCATCCAGACCCCCTCCCCCCTCCCCACCCAGACTGCACCACCCCCCCCAGTACCCTACCGGAGCAGGCATTTCCCCACCCTGACTTCCGAGGACCCCGGGTTGTTCTGAGCCATGTCAATGGTTTGAAGACTTCCTAACACAGGAATCCTAGTGCACCTTACCTCAAAAACTAAGAGTGTTTCATCAGGGGTACTTTTTGGAGGGTCTTGGGGTGAAATCCAGCACCCGTAACTGGGGTGCGGTACCCATAACCAGGTGGGTGCTCGAAGCCTGTGCATTTCCGCCCCGTGAGCGTCCATCGCAAGCCAGTGTCTCACTTCCACCACTGGGGTTCTCTGTCCCCGGCATTATGTCCCATGCCTCCCCATCCCTCACCACCACCCTGCCCTCCAGCCCCCTACACTGCCTTCCTTACACTGTTTTCTCGTTAAATGAAGAAAGCGCTAGGAGTATGAACAGCCCTACTGCACAGCGCTCAGTATTCTGACCACGTGCTATGAACGCCTGGACCAAGGCAAGGCTTGCAAGCATCAGGGCTACATACTGCCATCCAACCATATGCGGGTGTCACACAGGTGCTGGGTCCAGTGCAGGGGAAACCCAACACCTGCTTTTTCTGTTTGCAAGAAAATGCAGGGCAAAGATAACACATGAAATAGCTTACTCAGTGCTGAGAAGGAAGGGGCGAGGATCTTTCTAGAAAACACCATGTTCTGTCACCAGAAAACAGTCTCAAGATTGTAATCAAGAAAGGAAGTCTGTTCCAAACTCAAATTTCTCATCTCTGCCTGAAAAGCTTAGGAAACTGACGGGCTGATTCTGACCTAATAAAAATTTAAAAAGTGATTTTCTATAAGCACCTGGGATGGCTATTATTGCTTTCAGGTCATTACTTTAGGGATGTCTGATTTCAGCTCTTTATTTGTATAAGGGTGGTGCTACAGAATCTTTTCTTTTTGATTAAGTCAGAACTATAGTAAGTAGAGAAATGAATTCAATCAGTGATTTTTATAAACATCACTGGGAATCTTCAACCAACACATGCTTTGTAATATAATAAACACAGAGATGGGAATACCAGACCACCTTATCTGCCTCCTGAGAAATCTGTATGCAGGACAAGAAGCAACAGTTAAAATGGGACATGGAACAATGGACTGATTCAAAATTGAGAAAGGAGTACATAAAGGCGTGTACTGTCACCCTGCTTATTTAACTTATATGCAGAGTACATCATGAGAAACGCTGGGCTGGATGAAGCACAAGGTGGAATCAAGATTGCTGGGAGAAATATCAATAACCTCAGATATGCAGATGACACCACCCTTATGGCAGAAAGTGAAGAAGAACTAAAGAGCCTCTTGATGAAAGTGAAAGAGGAGAGTGAAAAAGTTGGCTTAAAACTCAACGTTCAGAAAACTAAGATTATGGCATCCAGTCATATCACTACATGGCAAATAGACAGAGAAAAGTGGAAATAGTATCAGATTTCATTTTCTTGGGCTCCAAAATCAATGAGGATGGTGACTTCAGCCACAAACATGAAAGATGCTTGCTCCTTGGAAGAAAACCTATGACAAAGCTAGACAGTGTATTAAAAAGCAGAGACATCACTTTGCTGACAAAGGTCCATATAGTCAAAGCTATGGTTTTTCCAGTAGTCATGTATGGAGAGTTGGACCATAAAGAAGGCTGAGCACTGAAGAATTGATGCTTTCAAACTGTGGTGCTGGAGAAGACCCTTGAGAGTCCCTTGGACTGCAAGGAGATCCAACCAGTCCATCCTAAAGGAGATCAGTCCTGAGTGTTCTGTGGAAGGACTGATGCTAAAACTGGAACTCCAATACTTTGGCCACCTGATGTGAAGAGCTGACTCATTTGAAAAGACCCTGATGCTGGGAAAGGTTGAAGGCGGGAGGAGAAGGGGGTGACATAGGATGAGATGGTTGGATGGCATCACTGACTCAATGGAAATGAGCTTGAGCAAACTCCGGGAGATGGTGGAGGACAGGGAAGCCTGGTGTGCTGCAGTCCATGGGTCACAAAGAGTTGGGCGTGACTTAGTGACTGAACAATGAACAACAACATAAAGCTTGGGCTGGTCACAGTTCTGACAGAGTGACATGTACCAATTCGCTTAATCCACACCATAGAGACATCTTGATACCGGCCCTCATGAGGAGGAAATAGGCCCAGACTTAATCAGCCTGTGGTCACACTGCAGGTAAGTAGTGGAGCTGGAATCTGAATGCTCAGACAGTAAAGAATCTGCCTGCAGTGCAGGAGACCCTGGATCTATCCCTGGGTAGGGAAGATCCCCTGGAGAAGGGAATGGCTACCCACTCCAGTATTCTTATCTGGTGAATTCCATGGACAGAGGAGCCTGGAGGCTACAGTCCATAGGGTGGTAAAGAGTTGGACATGACTGAGCCACTAACACTTTCATACTTTTCATAAAGACATAGCATTTGAGGAAAAACGAATTCTAGAGAAAATGTTTGCGCACCCAATGCAAACAGTGTGTTTTGCAGATACATGAACTTTTTATATGATAAACTTGGTATTAAGCCTAATTAAAAACTATACAAATTGAACCCAAATATATTCTCAAGACATCTAAAATGTAATACAAATTAAATAAAGTAATTCTTGAAGATAAGATTTCTGAGTAGACAACAGCATAACCAAATGTTTCAAAGAATCATCGTTTTAAGTTCTTGAAACCAAGCAGGACCCACAAAGAGTCGGACACGACTGAGTGACTGAAGAACGAGGACTCCGCGGGGCCTTCCCAGGGACAGGCTGACCCCCACCTCTCTGTGTCCCCTGCCTCTTGTCTGTAGAAAAACTTTAGCCTTCTTGGCCTTCTCAGAGTTCCAAAGAAGAAATTTAATCAGAGAAGTCAAAAAATGAGGACACAAAGGAAAACCGTCAAGCAAGACAAAACAATAACAGCTTGGCCATAAAACAAAGTCAAGGGCCTTTAGTTCCTCCTCGAGGACCGTAGATAATATTCTGAGCCGTACCCTTGAGCTGCTTTTCAGATACTAAAACCCCTACCACATGGAAGAAGTTAACTGTACGCTCCCCACCAGCGTGGAGACCCCAGACCCGCTGGAACCAGAAGGTTGATGATGTTAACTCCTGATACCTGGTTACCTCACCACCAAGAGTCCCTTGGACTGCAAGGAGATCAAACCAGTCCATCCTAAAGGAGATCAGTCCTGACTATTCACTGGAAGGACTGATGCTGAAGCTGAAGCTCCACTCCTTTGGCCACCTGATGCGAAGAGCTGACTCATTAGGAAAGACCGTGATACTGGGAAAGATTGAGGCCAGGAGGAGAAGGGGGCCACAGAGGATGAAATGGTTGGATGGCATCACCAACTCAATGGACATGAGTTTGAGTAAACTCTGGGAGACAGTGAAGGACAGGGAGGCCTGGTGTGCTGCAGTCCATGAAGGGACCAAGAGTTGGGCACAACATAGCAACTGGACAACAACAACAACCTCACCACCAACCAATCAAAAAAAATGTCCATGAGCTGATCATACAGCTGATCATGGTGAGGGCACCTTTGACCCTCACCCTAAACACTGTCTTTAAAACCCTTCCCCAAATGCCACTGGGGACTTTGGGTCTTTTGACCATGGGATGCCCATTCTCCTTGCCCCATGTTGGATGCCTTGCAAAAAACACTGTAACTGTCCTTCACCACAATGTGGTGTCAGCAGATGGGCTTTACTGTGGACCTAAGTTTGGTTTGGTAACATTTTGTGGGAAGCATGAAAAGAAAGCCATATTGGCTGTCAGTTGCTAGTCTACTGTAACTTAACAGAATTATATTTCCATTTTGGAAACCTAAGTTTCTAATGGGCTTCTTTGGTGGCTGGGACCATTAAAGAATCTGCTTGTGATGTGGGAGACCCCAGCTTCAATGCCTGAGTCAGGAAGATCCCTTGGGGAAGGGAATGGCAACCCACTCCAGTATCCTTGCCTGGAGAATCCCATGGACAGAGGAGCCTGTTTATTCATGTTTTGGCCTCATCTCCCAGCACGTGGGATCTTAGTCCCATGACCAGGGATTGAACCCAGGCCCCTTGCAGTGGAAGCACAGTGCCTTAACCCCTGGACCACCCGGAAAGTCCCCTGGACACCTAATTTTAACCATGGATAAAATGTATGGAGTTAGTCTGTATGGCAAGTTCAGGTCAGCTGTGATTATGTATTTTATGCCCATGGATATATTTTCATACACCTGTGAACACACGGCACAGACTGGAGGGGAACAAACCACTTCTCACTGTGTGTCGGGAGGGACACAGGAGGCTGAGGCATCCCGATCATGGTCTCAGGTACCCAAGGCCTCCATGGAGGCATCACAGGACCACGCACCCAGCGCCCCGTGTGTGGTCCAGCCGCTTCCCGAGGGGGAAGCAGGGATCCGGCAGAGTCATCAGCACTGATGTGGTGAAGGTTCCCTTGCGTCCTGGTCAGAACGCCAGAGGGAAGTGGGATGTGGGTGCCCCACATGGCGTTTCACACATTAGCTCATCTAATCCTCCCCTGGGAGGTGGACACGGTCATAATTTTGCAAATGATCCCGTGGAGAATGAAGGGGCGAATCGCTTCTCTGTATCAGCAGAGGTAGCCAAGTGTTCGTCAGCAACCCAAAAGCTACAGTCCACGGGGTCGCAAAGGGGTGGACCAACTGAGCAACTGAGCATGCATCCTCAGCGACCCAAGCCAGATGCTGGAATTAGACTTGGAGCTCATCGCGCCAAACTTGGCATCGTAGAACCGATATGCATCTCAGCTTTCACAAGAAACATCACCATATCATCAGCATAAGAAATTTAATGGCTCTGAGTAAGCCAAGATATACCAACCTTATCTGATGATAGAAGACCTTGTGCTCACCATACCACCGCCTGCCTGCTCTTCTCCTAAGTAACAGCCTAAGAACTAGTGCTCCTGCTGGAGGGGTCATCTCCACGGTGTCACAGATGGCAGTGGTGGCTGGTCCCACCCAGAAACCGTGAGCACAGACCAACATGCTCTTAGCCCTGCAGTGAAGTGTTGGTCACTCAGTCGTGTCTGATTCTTTGCAACCCCATGGACTTTAGCCCACCACGCTCCTCTGTCCATGGGTTTCTCTAGACAAGAATACTGGAATGGGTTGGCATTTCCTCCTCCAGGGGATCTTCCCAACCCAGGGATCAAACCTAGGTCTCCCTTATTGCAGGCAGATTCACTATTATCTGAGTCACCAGGGAAGCCCCTGAAGACTTAAAACCAACCAGCACACCAGTTCTGATCAGAGGTTTCCAATAAGCATCTTTAACAAAGTCAACATTTACAGAAGACACATTTCTTTTACTTTTACCGAAAACAGCTCATGCAATGGTTATGTTTACAGTAGACAATTTGGGATAGGGTTTATTTTGGAGGTGCTAATTAGATATCAAAGGGAGTGAAAGAATTAAATTATCAAAACTGCCCTTTTCCTGGGAATGGGAAAGGTAATCCCAGGTACGTTTTGCAGTGATATTTTAAACGTTACAGGGCAATTTTCACAATTTCCTGGCTCTGTCATGTGATGTTCATGTTGGCTTGTGTTGTGATGCAAATATACAAAAATCAAGCTTATTCGATCTTGATATTTGAAGTGGCAAAAAACGATCATTTGGCTCCAGCTTTGTTTGCCTGCCTCTCTCGGAGAAGGCAATGGCACCCCAGTCCAGTACTCTTGCCTGGAAAATCCCATGGATGGAGGAGCCTGGTAGGCTACAGTCCATGGGGTTGCTAAGAGTCGGACACGACTGAGCGACTTCACTTTCACTTTTCACTTTCATGCATTGGAGAAGGCAATGGCACCCCACTCCAGTGTTCTTGCCTGGAGAGTCCCAGGGACCGGGGAGCCTGGTGGGCTGCCGTCTGTGGGGTTGCACAGAGTCAGACACGACTAAAGCGACTTAGCAGCAGCAGAAGTAGCATGGTATTAAGAGTTTTTTCATGCCACCAGGATGCAATCGTCTGTTGACCTCGTTATTTGCAGATGATAGAATTGCCTATGCAGAAAATCCTAAAGGCTTAGCAATTTTTTTCAACCCCTGTGAGGCATGATTGACAGGCCAGTGCTGTTTGTATTTAAGGTGTACAACTTGCTAAGTCTGAGATGTGGCTGTTTTTGAGGAACTTGATGGGGTAGGGGGCCTTGCTGCCCTGTGTTCCCACCTCCTGCACATCAGATGGTGGCCGTGTGGCTAGTCCTGGCCAGCGGACGGTGACAGGTGCGCACGTCCATTGTGGGCGGGCCAGTAAGAGCTGCTGTGCTCAGCCATCCTCGTCCTCCGTGGCTGGGAATCTGACAATGTGCTTCACGTGCTCTCGATGGAGAAGCTGCACGGTGGGAAGAGGCGCCAGCTCCCATCAGACCGTGTGCAGGAAATGCACACTCATCGTGGACACTGAGACCTCCAGGTGTGCTCTGTTGCAGCAACGAGAGCTCCCTACTGTGATAAAATTCTTGACAAACAGTTGAAAATGATTTACGCGCAACATGAATGATCCACAAAGAGCTGAGAAGAGCAAAGAGGGGGTCTTGCCCTCCCTGACGTTGGACAGAGTAGCAGACTAGGAGGTTGTGTTCCTAAGACAGAACAATGTTCATGCAAGAGCAGCGAGATGGGTGAGTGGAGCTGAAGAGGACTCTCTGTATGTGGGCATTTGTATATAATAATGAAGGCAAAAAAGTAAAGGAGAGTGGAAGATGGCCAGGCCCCTGCAGTACATGGAGAAGCTGGGTTTCTCATCGCCCACAAAGCAAACGGAGCACACTTAAAATGCAAAAGGTAAGAGTTATAAAGCTACTGCAAGAACATACAGGGGTGTATCTTGTGATGTAAGCGTGAGGAGATGGGTCTTCACACACAGTGCTTGCTGTGAAAAGACGGATGAACCGAACTACTGCAAAATTAGCCATGCTGCAAAATTAGCCATCTTTTCTTCAATAAAAGATGAGAGACAGAGAGAAGGACTGGTGGGCCATGATTAACCCAATTCTCTCTGCACGTGAGGCTGAAAGAAAAAAGTCACAGTAAAAATGAGATGGAAATGGACATACATCTATGTGAATACATTATGGATATGTGAAAATTTGATAGCTTTCCTATACGTCAATAATAACTGTCTAGAAAACGTAACGAAAACAAGCCTTACTGACAAGATCAGCAAACACAGCCCATCCTGTAATGGGCAGCCTCTGAGGTGGCCCCAAGTCCCCGTTCCTGGGGTTCCTGCCCCTGGTGAGCTGCGATGTGAGTGTGGGCAGGACTTGTCGCCTGTCATGTGAACAGATCACGGCAGAGCTGATGGGATGTCCCTTCTGGGATGGGGCCTCTGCTGCCAGCATGCTCTCTTGCTCTCTCTCTAGCTCCCTCCGAGGGAGGCCAGATGCCCCCCAGAGAGCCCAGGGGACAGGGGAGGCCCAGCCAGCAGCCACCAGGGGCCAGAATGTGAGCGATCCGGGAAGCAGGTCCTCGCCCTGTCAGGTCTTCAGCTCCTCAGCCAATCTAGGCCCTTATTTCTACTGAGAAATTGGGCCTTTACAGTGGTAATTAAAGTTAATCAGGGCTTCCTTCATAGTTCAGTCGGTAAAGAGTCTGCCTGCAATGCAAGAGACCCAGGTTCGATCCCTGGGTGGGGAAGATACCCTGGAGAAGGAAATGGCAACCCAACCCAGTATTCTTGCCTGGAAAATCCCATGGACAGGAGCCTGGTGGGCTACAGTCTGTGAGGTCGCAAGAGTGGAACATGACTGAGCAACTAAGCACACAGCACGCACAAGGTTAATGAGGCCACTAGTGAAGCGTTAAGTGTTAGTTGTTCAGTTGTGTCCAACTCTTTGTGACCCCATGGACTGTAGCCCGCCAGGCTCCTCTGTTCATGGGATTCTCTAGGCAAGAATACTGGAGTCGGTTGCCATTTCCTTTTCCAGGAGATCTTCCTGACCCAGGGGTTGAACCTGTCTCTTACATCTACCTGAACTGGTGGCAGGTTCTTTACCAGTAGCGCCACCTGGGAAAAACTGGGAGGCCCATAAGCAAGGCCTAGTCCTTTAGGTCTGGGGTCCTTATGGGAAGAGGACATTAGGGTGCAGACAGGCACAGAGGGATGACCACATGAGGGCATGGAGGAGATGCCCACCTACAGGGAGAGTGGCCTCAGAAGAAACTGACCCTGCCCAGACCTTGATCTTGAACTTGCAGCCTCCAGAACGATGGGAAAATAAATGCCGCCCAGCCTGTGGTACGTTGTTATGGCAGCCCTAGCAAATGAGTACAGATGCTATACCTCAGTTTAAAGAAAGAAATGTTTTTGCAGGACCTAGAGATTTTCATACTTAATAAAGTCAGACAGAGAAAGACAAATATCATATGATATCTCTTAGAAATGAAATAAAAAAACCCAAAAAACAGATACAAATGAATGTATTTACAAAACAGAAATGGACCCACAGACATAGAAAAAAAAATATGGTTAGAAAAGGGGAAAAGGGAGGGCGGATAAATTAGGAGCTTGAGATGAACAAATACACACTTGATGTTGAAGCTCCAATACTTTGGTCACACGATGGGAAGAGCCGACTCATTAGAAAGGACTCTAATGCTGGGAAAGATTGAGGGCAGGAGGAGAAGGGGACGACAGAGGATGAGATGGTTGGATGGCATCACTGATTCAATGGATATGAGTTTGAGCAAACTCCGGGAGATAGTGAAGGACAGGAAAGTCTGGCGTGCTGCAGTCCACAGGGTCAAAAAGAGTTGGACACAACTGAGCAACTGAACAACAATATATAAAATAAACAACCAGGACCTACTGTACAGCACAGGGGAGTATATTCAATATTTCATAATAGTTTATGAGGAAAAAGAATCTGAAAAAGAATATACATGTATCTGCATAGCTGCATCACTGTGTTATAACCTGAAACTAACACGGCATTGCAAATGAACTAGACCTCGATTAAAAAAGACAAATACAGAGACAAATAAATAAATAGGGAGGCAGTTCAGTGTAGGGTTTAAGAAAGAACCAGATCTGTTTTGTCAGTGAGACCAGAAGTATGCACTGGAATAACAAGTACAGGGTGTGGAGAGGCTTCAAGCTCATGCTGTTGGTGGGATGCAACCTGGAGTGACCTTGATGACAGGCAATTTGACAACACTGACCCATCAATGTGTGTCCACCCCCTCAGATCCAGTGACCTGCTTCTGGGAGGGTCTTCCAGAATAACACAAGCACAGGTGAGTGACTGTGATGTACAAGAAGGATAAGAGAGAAGGCTGCACTGTGGACGGCTCCGGAGTCCACGACTCCACACCTGGGGGGCTTGGCAACCTTGTAGAGCGACCTGATCAGGCTCAGCCGACCTGATGTTCAGACGTGCCAGGTGCACTGGTGAGAAAAGACGTGCAGACTTCAGCACATCACACACAGCACGATGCCGTTACTGTGAAAGCTGTTACACTGGTGCAACTGTGTGTGCACGTGTGCATGCGTGTGTGAACTCATGTGTGTGTGTGCATGTATGTGTGAGCTCATGTGTGTGCGCGTGCATGTGTGCATGTGTGCGAGCTCGTGTGTGCGCGCGCGCACGTGTGTGAGCTCATATGTGTGCGCGCGAGCTCATGTGTGTGTGCATGTGTGTGAGTGTATGTGTGCGTGAGCTCATGTGTGTGTGCGCGCGCGCGTGAGCTCATGTGTGTGTGTGCACGTGCGCATGTGTGAGCTTGTGTGTGTGTGCACATGTATGTGAGCTCGTGTGTGTGTGCACGCGCTCGTGTGTGTGTGCATGTGTGTGTGAGCTCATATGTGTGTGTGAGCTCATGTGTGTGTGTGCATGTGTGTATGTGAGCTCATGTGTGTGTGAGCTCATGTGTGTGCATGCATGTGTGTGAGCTCGTGTGTGTGTGCATGTGTGCATGTGAGCTCGTGTGTGTGTGTGCATGTATGTGTGTGTGTGTGAGCTCATGTGTGTGTGTGTGCCATTACTGTGAAAGCTGTTACACTGGTGCAACTGTGTGTGTGTCTGCATGTGTGTGTGTGAGCTCATCTGTGTGTGTGTGCGCATGTCCGTGTGTGAGCTCATGTGTGTGTGCGTGCCATTACTGTGAAAGCTGTTACACTGGTGCAACTGTGTGTGTGTGCGCACGTGTGTGTGTGCATGTGAGCTCATGTGTGTGTGTGTGCGTGTATGTTAAAAAATTGTTATTTCTGGCAGGTAGAATTCTGGATCTGTTCATTCCCTATTTTGTACATTCTGCTATTGGATGGATTTTGTGCAATAAGTATGTACTACTTTCTATAATCAGAAAAAAGCTCAGATTTTACATGTTAGATAAAACAATCTATAACATTAAAATCTCACGCATTATCACAAAATCTATGCTTTTCCTGGCCCCTTCAGGAAATACTGTCCTTGACATTCATGGTAAGAATAAAAAAAAAAAAGATGATGATAAAAACTGTAATAGCGTCATATAAGCGTATCATCACAAGTCTTGCCTTGAGTGGACAAAGGCCATAGCTGACTGCCTTCTGGGGAACGGCAGTCTTCTGAGAGGTCGCTTTTCAGGTACGGGACACAGGCATCAGGCTGTGTGCTAGCTTGTAAGGACCTTCGAATCTCTGGACTCAGCGCTGGGCACAGAAACACACCTGAATCTTGGCTCCCCTCGGCAGCTCACTCATTGTTGGCCTCTGATTGCCATGGACCGACTTGGGCTCTTGCCTGAGTCTCATAAAATGTCTCCTGGACTAAGGAGCACACCTACGCTGTTGGTGGAAGTGCAAATTAGTGCAGCTGCTCTGGAGGGCAGTCTGGTGGACAGCCTGGAGGTTCCTTAAAAAGCTAAAATAGAGCTACCATATGATACAGCAATCCCACTCCTGCGCATACATCTGGAAAAGATGAAAATTCTAATTTGAAAAGATGCACGCACCCCTATGATCATAGAAGCACTATTTATATACCCGAGATACGGAAGCTACCTAAGTGCTCATCGACAGATGAACGGATAAAGAAGACGCTGTGCTGTGCAAGTCGCTTCAGTCGTGTCTGACTGTTGAGGCCCCGTGGACTGTAGCCCACCAGGCTCCTCTGTCCATGGGATTCTCCAGGCAAGAAGACTGGAGTGGGTTGCCATGCCCTCCTGCAAAGGATCTTCCCAACCCAGGCATCAAACCCACATCTCGTATGTCTCCTCCATTGGCAGGCAGATTCTTTATCACCAGCACCGCCTGGGAAGCCCATTCATCCACAGGTGAATGGATAAAGAAAATGTGGTTCGTATATGCAATAAAATATTCAGTTCAGTTCAGTCACTCAGTTGTGTCCGACTCTTTGCGACCCCATGAATCGCAGCACGCCAGGCCTCCTTGTCCATCACCAACTCCCGGAGTTTACCCAAACCCATGTCCATTGAGTCGGTGATGCCATCCAACCATCTCACCCTCTGTCGTCCCCTTCTCCTCCTGCCCCCAATCCTTCCCAGCATTAGGGTCTTTTCCAGTGAGTCAACTATTTGCATGAGGTGGCCAAAGTACTAGAGTTTCAGCTTCAACATCAGTCCTTCCAATGAACAACCAGGACTGATCTCCTTTAGGATGGACTGGTTGGATCTTCTTGCAGTCCAAGGGACTCTCAAGAGTCTTCTTCAACACCACAGTTCAAAAGCAACAATTCTTCGGCGCTCAGCTTTCTTCACCGTCCAACTCTCACATCCACACATGACCACTGGAAAAACCATAGCTTTGACTAGATGGACCTTTGTTGGCAAAGTAATCTCTCTGCTTTTAAACATGCTATCTAGGTTGGTCATAACCTTCCTTCCAAGGAGTAAGCGTCTTTTAATTTCATGGCTGCAATCACCATCAGCAGTGATTTTGGAGCCCCCCCAAAAATAAAGTCTCACACTGTTTCCACTGTTTCCCCATCTATTTGCCATGAAGTGATGGGAACAGATGTCATAATCTTAGTTTTCTGAACGTTGAGCTTTAAGCCAACTTTTTCACTCTCCTCTTTCACTTTCATCAAGAGGCTCTTTAGTTCTTCACTTTCTGCCATAAGGGTGGTGTCATCTGCATATCTGAGGTTATTGATATTTCTCCCAGCAATCTTGATTCCAGCTTGTGTTTCTTCCAGCCCAGTGTTTCTCATGATGTAATCTGCATATAAGTTAAATAAGCAGTGTGACAATATACTGCCTTGACGTGCTCCTTTTCCTATTTGGAACCAGTCTGTTGTTCCATGTCCAGTTCTAACTGTTGCTTCCTGACCTGCATACAGGTTTCTCAAGAGACAGGTCAGATGGTCTGGTATTTCCATCTCTTTCAGAATTTTCCACAGTTTATTGTGATCCACACAGTCAAAGGCTTTAGCATAGTCAATAAGGCAGAAATAGATGTTTTTCTGGAACTCTCTTGCTTTTTTGATGATCCAGCGGATGTTGGCAATTTGATCTCTGGTTCCTCTGCCTTTTCTAAAACCAGCTTATTACTCAGCCATAAAAACAATAATGCCATTTGCAGTAACAAGGATGGATCTAGAGATGATCATACTAAATGAAGTAAGTCAGACAGAGAATGACAAATACCATATGATATCACCTATATGTGGGATCTGAAGCTAAAGTCGCTCAGTCGTGTCCGACTCTTTGTGACCCCATGGACTATACAGTCCATGGAATTCTCCAGGCCAGAATACTGGAGTGGGTAGTCTTTCCTTTCTCCAAGGGATCTTCCCAACCCAGGGATCAAACCCAGGTCCCCCACATTACAGGCAGATTCTTTCCCAGCTGAGCCACAAGGGAAGCCCAAGAATACTGGAGTGGGTGGCCTATCCCTTCTTCAGTGTCTCTTCTCGACCCAGGAACTGAACTGGGGTCTCCTGCATTGCAGGTGGATTCTTTACTAACTGAGCTATTGGGGAAGCCCTATGGGATAAATACAACACAAATGAACTTATGTGTGTAACAGAAACAGACTCACAGACATAGAGAACAGACTTGTGGTTGCGAAAGGGGCGGAGGGATGAGGGAGGGATGGATTGGGGGTTTGGGATTAGCAATTCAAACTAGTATACATAGGGCAGATAAACAACGAGGTCCTACAGGGAACTATATTCAATATCCTCTGATAAACTATAGTGGGAAAGAATATGAAATAGAATATACATACAGAATATATGTATATATACATGTAAATCACTTTGCTGTACAGCAGAAACTAGCACAACATTGTAAATCAACCATATTTCACTACAATAAATTAAAAATAAAAAATAAAACATTTCCTGGTCCTACTTTAATCTCAGAAGGGCATTTGACTCCAACTCAATAACTGTTGTTAAATTGAACTGAATTAGAGCCATCTACTTCTCTAATAAATCATGATATCATGGGGAAAGATCAAAGCTGGTTGCAACAGAGAACACCCATTTGTTGTTTTTCATTTAATTGGCTTTTTGTGGTTAACTGCATTAAGTGGAAGGAAAAAAAGCCCACAGATCATTTTAACTATGATCCTGTGAAAGTCAGCAATATCATCCCCAAATTAAAATGTAAATATCTAAGTGTATGCTGTTTGAGTAAGAAAATTACCGTAATACTTTAAACATGAATTTTTATTTTATAAGACAACTTGGATTATATGTATTAAAGGTTCAGTCTTACGACATTTTGTTAGACTCTGATATTTGTGAAGTTTACGGAAAAATCCCTCTGCTTGTGTAACATCTGGGGTCAGTTGGTCTTGGCAATCAGTCGTGGAGAAGACGCTGAGTGTCTGTCATCTGCAAAGCATTTCATCTGGACACGCAGACGAACATAATTGTGGTTGAAGAAATTCATTCAGGAAGAGTCTGAACAGTGTTCCTGACCTCTGTCAATGCTGGCGATGAAACCAAGCCTGCCTTGCCCTACAGAGTTCCACGCTTCAAGAGAACCAGAGATGGGAGGGCTTGTTTAGTCAGCCTGGAGCTGAACGAGGCATTCAGGACACTGGGAGGAGAAGCGTGGCTCTGTGTGTAAATTATATTCGCTTCTGCCAGGAATTGTCACCAAGAAGGGTTGTCCTAGCCTGTTCTCAGGCTGGTAGAGATACTTGGGGATCTTTTAATGAATTTCTCTATTTTTGAATAAAACAAGAATGCATGCACAGTGCAAATGGTTGAATAAACAGTTCTCCCTGATAAACCCTGCATCTGATGTATCTCCTCAAACTCTTAGGGGCTTGCTTCAGACACGATCAATAAATTTACCAGTGAAGAATTGTTTTCTCATAGACTGAGTGAATAGAATTACCATAAAAATGGAAATGAGGGTTTTCAGAAAGCATCCTACATCTAAGTTTGGTCAAGATATCTAGAATGATAAATATTACTTTTGATTAAAACAAATGCAATGACTTGGGTGTATCAGCATAAAAATCAATGTGATTAAAGCATACTCACTATAATTTTGACCTCAATTGGTCCATTAATATGGCCTTCCAGGATGGCTGAATCTCAAGCTGTTGTTTCAAATAAATCATCAGCCCATCAGCATCTCTCCCTTTCGGTCCACCCAGCATGTCTACACTGCCTTACCGACCAAACGCTCTGCCCTGGCTTTGCCCATGGTCCTCTGCCTCTGCAGATCGCTCCCCCCCCACGACAGATGCACAGAGCACAGCACCCCTTTTCTGAGACACCTGCTCCCAGGGCTGACTGAGATGCTCAGAAAGAGAAGCAGGCCCAGCACTTGGGCGAAGTGGAGGAGAGGAAACCCTGACCCAGAGAGAAACAGGATGAGGGGCTGGTCCAGGGTGGATGGGGACAAGGGAGGCAGTGATGGCTGGACAGACAGGAGGGAAAAGCACATTCTGGTCAAGCAGGGACCAAGCGGAGGAGTGGGAGCCATGTGGGAGCAGGGGTGGGGAGATGTATAAACATTGTGAAAAGAAAAGGGGGTCAAAAGTCACAGGTGCGTGAGAATAACAGGGGGCTGGGGTGAGCACCAGGGGACATGGTGAGCCCCCAATCCCTGGTTTTGATAAAAGTAGGGGGAGAAGCCCGCAGCCAACAGGGCCAGAAAGAATCTTTCAGGAAGAGAAGAAAAGCATGAAAAAAAAAATCAAGGCAATTATGATCTTTACGGAAAGTAAAAAAAGCAAGGCATTCTGAAAAAGTGAAGAAAACAGGAACTTCCTGCCTATGAGGAGGAACGTGTGCATGGGATGCTGCAGGAGGAACAGGGCCTGTGAGATGAGAAACATCCAGACACTCACTCCAGGGGCCTGGAGGCAGCCACGGACGAGGTGCTGGGGCCCCCGGACAACGACAGGAAGACGGGAAACCGGAAATCTGCGTCATGAGAAGAGAACAAGTGGCCAAAGCCAATACGATGTGAAAGAAAGACCCTGCTCCGGGCTCAGCCGTGTCCCCCAACATTTCTATGTGGAAGCCGTCACCCCCAGGACCTAAGAACGTGACTGTCTGCAGACAAGGTCTGTACAGAGCTAAGCAAGGGAAAGTGAGGTCACTTGAGGGGCTCTATCCCACCTGACCAGTGTCTTGTATTACGTGGGTGCAAACGTAATTGCGGCTTTGCATTGCTGAACAGTGCCATTTGAAATTGGAATACATTCTTAAATAAACATGGTTATGCTACTCCAGTATTCTTGGGCTTCCCCTGTGGCTCAGAACCTGCCTGCAATGTTGGAGACCTGGGTTCGATCCCTGGGTTGAGAAGATTCCCCTGGAGAAGGGAACAGCTACCCACTCCAGGATTCTGGCCTGGAGAACTCTATGGACTGTATAGTCCATGGGGACACGACTGAGTGACTCACTTCACGTGCTATATTACCAGGAGGAGGAGATCAGGACACAGACACACACAGAGGGACACGCACGTGAGGACACTGGGAGGAGACGGCCGTCTACACACCAAGAAGAGAGGCCTCCAAGGAAACCAGCCCGGCGGACACCGTGATCTGACTTCCAGCCTCCAGGACTGTGACAAATAAACGTCTGCTGCGTAGCCACCCAGACTGTGGCACTTGGTGGCTGCAGCAGCTCTCCCATACCAATACAGCCCAGTGCAGGCTCTAGTAAGGAAAGGAAGGAGGGGGAGAGGACAGAATGCATTTATCTGGCCTCATAGAAACCCCAATCAGGCTAGGACCGCAGACAAACAGATGTTTACAGGGAAGCTCTTTCACAGTAATCTTACTTGACCAAATAAAGAGCCAGCCCTCCGTGTGGACTGATCATCTGAGGACAGTGGCAGGCTGCTCGCTCACTCTTTCCTGGACTCTAAACACTAGCCTTCATGAGCGTCCCCCTGGTGGGCTTTCTGGCAAATCGAATGAGGACTCTTCAAGGGCACGTGATTAAGAAGCTCGTAAGAGGAATTCTCATTTACTGAGACACCAGGATCAGTACATTCAGTGTTTAGAGGAGAAACAAAAAATTCAAATCACCTGGGAGGCTCACACTGCAGGGGGTGAAATTATTTCGATACTCAGTGTCAACCAGAAACTCCATCTTGATGGAGCGTCTGTTGCTAAAAATGTCCACTTTACTGACACTGTAATTACAGCGCACTCAACACCTTTAATCTTTCTTTGAGGATTCACGGTCTTGGGTACTGGGAGGTCACCAACTCGACTTCATTCTGTAATAGCTGTGGGGTGTGTACCATGGGGAAGGGCTGGGCTAGTCCCCATGGCCCCACAAGCCCCCTGGGAGCTGCACCAAAGTGCTCCCTCCTGGCGGAAGGTACTCCTCCTCTGGGGAGATGCTCCCACTGGGGGGGTGCTAGCATCTGACTCAGGGTGACCTGAGGCTTGCGTGCGCACTTGGGGTGGGGTTGTGCAGCCTAGCGGGAAGGCCTGCAAAGTCCGCCTTCGCAGACCCCAGAGCCTCCGAGCCCTCGGGGAGGGCTGGCAGGAGTTTGTTCTGACTCTCATATAACCAATCCTGTTCAGCTCCGACTAAGAAAGGCAGCCAGAATTGGACAAGAACCCTCACACAGGGGATGGTGAAATCAGCTGCTTCTGATAAAGGCCTTCAGAGCCCTACAAACACGAGCAGTCTGCGTGCTGAGCAGTCCTACAGGAACTGACTGGGGTGATTTCCCATTGATGAGATGGCTCACCACCTTGACTTTGGAATTCCGTGAGATGCAGGATTTCGAGTCTCTCGTAGCTTTGGTTCCTATGCTTGTGCCTTGTGCTTAGTTGTGTCTGACTCTCTGTGACCTCAAGGACTGTAGCCCACCAGGCTCCTCTGTCCATGGGATTCTCCAGGCAAGAATACTGGAGTGGGTAGCTATTCCCTGCTCCAGGGGATCTCCCCAAACCAGGGACTGAAGCTAGATCTCCTGTACTGCAGTTGAATTCTTTACCGTCTGAGCCACCAGGGAAGCCCTTCAGTGTTCCTAGCACAGGATTTTAAACCATGCTATATTGGGGAGAGAATTTGGTTGCATGCCAAGGGAATACCAAATGTCATCACAGCTCAGTAAGCATCACTGAAATCTGGGTCTACAGGTGAGGGTGTTTCCCCAACTCCGCTTTATCCTGAGATTCCACAGATTTGATTAAAAAAAACTTAGAATCTTCTGGAAAAAAAATTCAGTATAAAATCATAATACAAATGCTAACTAAGCCTAACTGGGTTTGAGGAGATCTTTGGATTAAGGCCTGGCATCTGGTTCCCCTGGCTGGATCATGGCTTGAGGCCAGGGCAGTGTCAGAATGGGTAATCTTGCAGTCTCTACCAGCATAAAGAGGGTTTCCCAGGTGGCGCTAGTGGTAAAAAACCCACCTGCCAATGCAGGAGATGTAAGAGACACAGGTTCAATCCCTGAGTCGGGAAGATCCCCTGGAGGAGGAAATGGCAACCCACTCCGGTATTCTTGCCTGGAGAATCCCATGGACAGAGGAGTCTGGCCAGCTACAGTCCATAGGGTTGGAAAGAGTCAGACAGGACTGAAGCATCTTAGCAGCAGCAGCAACAGGCAGCATAATGAAATGGAGGGGTGCCCTACCCAAGGCCCAACACGGGGGAAACCACCCTTCTCTTCACTGGTGGCCTTCTCTCCTCTTCCAGTCGCTACCAGACCCTTTCCCCAGACTGTCTGCTGTACATTTTCTGGTTTGTACAACAGTAAAAGTTTTATTAAGTCAAAATAATACTGGAATCACTGTATGTTAAACTTAACACACAGTACATGCTTAAGGTTTGCAAGGAATACGTTTTAAAGGATTCACTCAGCCAATCTCAGAGTGAAACCTCCTAGAGCATTCTGAAATGTTCTCTAATACGCTACCTATCTGTAAATATTGTGACTTACTGATGTAAAAGCCTCACAGAGAGTAGTGGGATAAATGAGACGAGCAGGAAATGGGGAAAATGAAGATTGGGTACAATGCACCAATATTCACTGTAATTATGTAGAGAAAATAACATGAAAAAGAAAGGGAAATACTAAGGAGCAAATGAATGGGTGATTTAGACATTCACACTTCTGAAAGATGACTTAGGAAAAATTCTTTCTTTTTATCACTCAAACTATGCTTGACCTGTAAAACTAGTTAATAACACTGCACTGTTTTTATGAAAATCAAACAAATTATGAAATTCACCATAGGTTTAGAAAGCTGACATGTCAGAACTGTTTCCTTGTGGCAAAAACCTTAACTTTTCCCTTAACCTTTTGGGACAACTTAATTCAACGGCACAGTATGAAAGTTTCCATTGACTCTGGGGATCGACCCACAGGAATTCTGGACAAGGCACACTAGCAGGGTGGTCTTTTACCATGAGGAGTCCTATAACAAGTTAAATCTGTCCAGCCCTTCCTGGCAGACTGTCTTCTTCCGAATTGTTATTGTTGCTGTTCAGTCACTAAGTTGTGTCTGACTCTTTGCAGCCCCAGGGACTGCAGCACGCCAGGCTTCCCTGTCCTCCACTATCTTTCAGAATTTGCTCAAACTCATGTCCATCGAGTTGGCGATGCCACCCAACCATCTCATCCTCTGTCGTCCCCTTCTCCTCCTGCCTTCAATCTTCTGCAGCATCAGGGTCTTTTCCAATGAGTCAGCTCTTTGCATCAGGTGGCCAAAGTATTGGAGTTTCAGCTTCAGCATCAGTCCTTCCAGTGAATATTCAGGGTTGATCTCCTTGAAGTCCAAAGGTCTCTCAAGAGTCTTCTCCAGCACCACAGTTCAAAAGCATCATTTCTTCGGTACTCAGCTTTCTTTATGGTCCAGCGCATATCTGGGCATGGCTACTGGAAAAACCATAGCTTTGACTACACAGACCTTTGTAGGGACAGTGATGTGTCTGCTTTTTGATACGCTCTTTAGGTTTGTCATGCTTCCCTTGTGGCTCAGCTGGTAAAGAATCCACCCTGGGTTGGGAAGATCCCCTGGAGAAGGGAAAGGCTACCCACTCCAGTATTCTGGCCTGGAGAATTCCATGACTGTATAGTCCATGGGGTTGCGAAGAGTTGGACATGACCGAGCGACTTACACTTTCACTTTAGGTTTGTCATAGCTTTTTGGCCAAGGAGCAAGTGTGTTTTAATTTCATGGCTGCAGTCACAGCCCATAATAATTTTGGAGCCCAAGAAAATAAAATCTGTCACTGTTTCCACTTTTCCCCATCTATTTGTTAAGAAGTGATCTTTCTAATTAGTGGTCCTCAAACTTGAATATTTGACAACACCTACTTAATGATGCTACAGAATGAGACAATAGGGAAAGGAGATCCCTCTTGGAAATTATCACTAAGCCTCCAGTCACCACTTGAGGAGTAATGGTCTGGTTCAATCATGTTGCCCTTGGGAGCTCAAGAAAACAGGCATTTACTGTACCCTTGGGTCTGCCAGTCTGTCCTGCTCCTCAGGGTGAACTTCCTCTTATCTCAGATCCCCAGGAAGCCACATGAGTAGAAGTGCTCTGTAAGCAGCAATGCTGAATGCATGCACTGCTCTGGGGTGGGGATCTGGCTTGTCCACCTCCATCAGAGACCCTCTGCTGGCCAGCATGCTCACTCCTTCCTCCGCGCAGACCCGTGGCTCTTACCTCCTCCCATTGGCTGTATCCCTCCTACACTTCCTCCCACATTTGAGTTCAGAGTTCTGGGCTATGGGTGTCTTTCTGGGTTGGGCGCTGATCAAGACCCAGTTCTGAAGACCCTGGGTTTCTCCTGGCCACAGAGGTGGCATGAGACCGTCTATCCCTTCTTCAAACCCCCTGAAAAGGTTAAACAATGGTCGCCTGATCTTGTGCAGCATCCTGGCCACAAAGGCAATCAAGTCAGGGTTGACCAACAGCTGCTAGGCTCATCCTCATCTGAATGGGGTGATCGGCTGTCCTCTGAGACTCTAAGTGGTACATGGTTGGGGCCAAGCTGTAGATTGAGGACCACTGATATTTTTCCTTGGGGTGCATGCTAAATCGCTTCAGTCACATCCAACTCCTTGCGACCCTATGGACTGTAGCCCACCAGGCTCCTCTATCCATGGGATTCTCCAGGCAAGAATCCTGGAGTGGGTTTCCATTTCCTCCTCCAGGGGACCTCCCCAACCCAGGGACTGAACCCTAAGCTCTCATCTCCTGCATTGGCAGGTGAGTTCTTTACCACTAATGCCACCAGCAAAGCCTTTCTTAGGGTAGGGCAACTGAAATGATCTCAACTAGGAGGTTCAATGATAGCCAGATAATGAGTTTACAGGAGGGGAAAACAGGCATAAATGCCCGTGAAATAAACAATCTGAGCAGTGCTGGGTAGAATCGTTTTTATTTGCTGACTACGGTGCTGAAAACGTTACCAACCTACAGGGGTAGTTATGGCAGCACCACCCAGGCCCACACACTGATTTATATGTTGTTACAGACTCCACTTCCACGAAGCAGCTCACACCCCTTCTTGGACTGATGCACCCTGCAAGCTGAGAGCCCCTGGGGACAAAAGGGTGTTTCACGTCTCTGGTGATCCAGAGGTTAAATTTCAGATTTCAGTGTTGCTAACCTTGGGGGAAATCAGTGGGAGTACAACAGAAACAACATAAAAATCCTGGAGGACCAATGAACCATATACTATTCCCTCTCCTTGTGAGAATAGTGGTTCCATTCATCTGAGTCTTAAGAGTTGGAAAAAATCCTGAAGACATCTAGTCACTCTTCTGTCAAATGCAGGAAGCCTTACCCCAGTTTCCAGGCCAATGCTCAGAGCCTTAGCTGACTAAGCAATAAGAGAAGATTGGAGTTTATTGCTGATTATCCTCCAATTATTGTAATATATTGTATACATAGGTAGGTTGAACATTTCAACTACACTTCTCATGAATTTCATCAAAGAAAGACTTTTCCTTGAGTTTGGGATTAGCATCGATACCGCTACTACATATCAGTTCAGCTCAGTCGCTCAGCTGTGTCAGACTATTTGAGACCCCATGAATCGCAGCTCGCCAGGCCTCCCTGTCCATCACCAACTCCCGGAGTTTACCCAAACCCATGTCCATCGAGTCGGTGATGCCATCCAACCATCTCATCCTCTGTCGTCCCCTTCTCCTCCTGCCCCCAATCCTACCCAGCATTAGGGTCTTTTCCAATGAGTCAACTCTTTGCATGAGGTGGCCAAAGTATTGGAGTTTCAGCTTCAACATCAGTCCTTCCAATGAACAACCAGGACTGATCTCCTTTATTTTTTTTTTTTTTTTTATAAATTTATTTATTTTACTTGGGGGCTAATTACTTTACAGTATTGTAATAGTTTTTGCCATACATTGACAAGAATCAGCCATGGGTTTACATGTGTTCCCCTTCCCGAACCCCCCACCCACCTCCCTCCCCCTCCCATCCCTCTGGATCATCCCACTGCCCCGGCCCCGAGCCCTTGTCACATGATCTCCTTTAGGATGGACTGGTTGGATCTTCTTGCAGTCCAAGGGACTCTCAAGAGTCGTCTCCAACACCACAGTTAAAACAGATAAAAAACAAGGATTTAACATATAGCACAGGAAACTACAATCAATATTTTATAATAACCAATGAGGGAAAAGAATGTATATACATATTGTGTATATATATATAAATACATATGTATACTTATTCTTTTATATATACATATATATATATATACACAAATATACATGTATATACATTCTAAAAAAAAACAAACAAACAAAAAAAAGACTTTCCCTAAAGGTATCAGTCAGGCAAAGGACCACTGACTAAGTGAAACTCTCTTTCAGTTGTACTGAGGCAATTTATGTTCATTCTGTGTGACCTGTGATAACTACTGGAAACCACAGCATTTGAAAATATTTAAAATTTGATTTCTGACTCAGCTTTTCATCTTGAAACAAAATGGAAGCCCAAAAGTTTTCAAGTGGACTTCATATTCTGTAATAAAGAAAGCATCTCAACAATATGGAAGGGTACCAAGGTGTGATTGAGAGAAGATAAATGTGTGAAATAATTATATTCTTCAATGTGATTTTCTAACTTGGCAGCAGCAGAAATTAAGGTAATTTAAAGATACTGCTAACAAATAGGGTTCTTGGAGAGCAAGGTTGTAAAGCTGAAAAAGCAGCTCTTGTGTTGGATAATAACACAATCAGGGTTTTTATCAGAAATCAACTCCTAACAATAAAAAATGACTTGATGATGAAGAGTCAACAGGTGATGACAATAGTCCACAAGGACAGGTGACAGTTCTGAAAGGGCAAAGAGGAGGCTACACTGTGATTTTTGTGAATATTATAAAATTATGGTCAAATATATAAAAAAAAAAATTGAACCAACTCAATGTCAATGTCACTCTGAAACACTAATACTTATGAAAGCAGATTGCTTCCTATGATGGATATTGAATGTAAAACCAATTCTGGATCTTCGGTTGTACTTTTCTTAAGTATTTATTTCAATAAAATTCTACTTTTATAAGAAGGAGCATCTATTGATCACCTCCTGTATGCAAGGCACCTGAGGCCATCATTTCCTTTGAGCGTCATAATACACCTGTGATGTGAGGTTTTGTGCCTATTTTTAGGTGAGGCAACTGAGGCTCAGGTGGGAAGCAGGCTTGGGAGGAGGGGCTGGGGTGCGGCTGGCCCCCGCTTGAGGTCCATGGTTTTATCCCAACCCCACCCAACAAGACTATGACTGAGCTACATCCTGGGGTCCTGAACCTCACCCCCAAAGGTTCTGGCCATGAGCTGCATGGTAAGATTTAAGTTCTTTCCCAAGACAGCTGTCAACACCTAGAGCCACGGGTTCCCAGGGCCCATGCATCCGCAAGGGAACATAAACTTAGATGCAAAAGCTGTCCTTATTTTCATTAACTCCTAACTGCAGTTCAGCACTTCATTTAGTTGTGCTTGGAAGTAACAAAGCAAAGCAGATTTAGCATTGCTTTCATTTTGTTACCAAGAGAAATCCCAGACATTTAAAACTCACGTGACGGTTGTTCAGTTCAGTCGCTCAGTCGTGTCCGACTCTTTGCAACCCCATGAACTGCAGCACACCAGGCCTGCCTGTCCACCACCAACTCCCGGAGTTCACGCAAACTCACGTCCATTGAGTCGGTGATGCCATCCAACCATCTCATCCTCTGTCATCCCCTTCTCCTCCTGCCCTCAACCTTTCCCAGCATCAGGGTCTTTTCAAATGAGTTAGCTCTTTGAATCAGATGGCCAAAGTATTGGAGTTTCAGCTTCAACATCAGTCCTTCCAATGACAGTTGTAGATAGCTTGACGTATCATCAGTTTCTATGTCCACTTAGGACAATAAATAGATTTCTTCTTAATATTTATTTTTATTTATTTATTTGGCTGTGGGCTCTAGCTCCCTGACTAGGGATCGAACTTGGGCCCCTGCATTGGGAGCATGGAGTCTTAGCCACTGGACCCCACTAACTAGGTCTTGATACTAAATGTGTTAATAAAGTCATGCTTTTTAATTTCATATTTTAGTTCATCATTTTAAAAAGGTGATAACTATATTTCTGTTTTCCTGTGAATTTTATTTTATGCATTTGATGCCCTGTTCTGAGGAGGGGTCTCCAGATGTCCACAGATGCTAAGGGTGGCCTCGTGGGTTTTGAGGTTGCAGGAAGGGGCTCCTGGGGCCTCTAGTTCCTTCTCTGATCTGCAAGAATAACCAAAAGGCATCCATCTCTCTTGTCTATGAAAAGGCGGATGCCAGGATCTCCTTTTAAATAAAATTACCGAAACAAAAATCACTGTAATTCAATCCAGTAGAGTTCGAAGTCACTTTTTATTAGATTAGTTTTAGTTATGAATTAAAATAATTTCCTTTATGCTTTATGTAATTTTACTGGTTGATCCTTATAGAGAAACTTTGTCTTTTATGGGCTAAGATTACGATGTTTCCTAATATGCATTATAAAAGTGATCAAAGGAAAAACAAGCAGTTCTGTGAGGGGAAGGACCACAGGGGCCACTATGGGCAGCTCATCTGTATTAGTTTCAGGTGTTCACTGGATGAAGGGCTTCCTGAGGACCCTAACCTGCATATTTGCGGGGCTCTGCCTTCCCTAGGCCAAGGTGGAGAGGCTCCGACCTCAGGGGAGTGTGTCCCCACACATGCACCCTACAGAGGAAGCTTCCCTGAGGCTCAGTCCTCTTGTACAAAGTAAATTATGATTAATTTAGTATTCGGATGACTTTTAAAAGTTACATTGTAAAAGCGCATGTCATCTTGTTACAATTAATTTAAGCTTGTAACAAATTCAGTTTCAGGTTTCCTTCATGATATTTCCACTGGCAGGGGAGCAGAGAGGGGTAGGGTATGCCTCTAACTGTGGAAGACCGACACAGGTTAATCCTCACTGCAATGAAAGCTTATTTTGTACAGTTACATGCAATTGCTAGCTGGTGTCTCTTGGGAAGCAAAACCAGCTCCCAGCCTGATAGTCAAAATCACCCTCATTCATATGTATTGGTAAGGCAAAAGCAATTATTGTGTGTATGTGTGTGAGCGCACAAAATGACCAACTTTACAAAACAAGAATAGCTGCTTTTTATTATAATCACCATATAATACATTTTGTAATTTCATATTCTGATGTTTGGAAATGTCTGATTTTCACCATCAAAAAATGGCAAGTACCCCCTTAACAATATTTTTCTGGGAAATTTCTCCTTCAATTCCCAAGTGAGCTGAATACACTTTTAAAATGTAATCTAATCCATTAAAAGACAGGATTTCCTTCTCTCATCAAGAACTCTTAATAGTAATAAAAAATCTTGGGGATACTTGCTAAATATTGTGATGGAGAATTATTATTTTACAGAAACTATTTTTAAAGTAGTAATTTCTTCAACCTGTGTGGCTTTACCAATGTAACCATTAGGTTCAGAAAGCATTTCTTTCTCCAGTATTTTCAGAATCTTTAAAATGTCTTTCCCTTTTGTGTATAGAAGAAATAATGCAGCAATAATTATCTCTCTCCTATAGTTTGGAAGAATTAAAATATTCTTCCATTTCACATAATAGATACAAGCTGCTGACTGTTGAATTTGGGCCAATACAGTTGTTCAAGTTTGTGGATAATTCTGTACCACAAACTACAGAATTTTAGATTAGATTTGATGGATACATCATCCCACCCCTTGTGTATTGATTCTGAGTTGTAGCAAAACCAAGCCCAATATTCTTGCAAAGCTATCCCTGAGGAGTGTGGGGACCCAGTAGGAACCACCAAGCTGACCGTGCTACCTGGTCGGGGCGGGGGAGGGGGCTGCCACCTGCCAATGTGACAGCCCATGGGAGCCAGGTGGCTGTGACAGAGTGCCTGTGACATCCCAGCTCTGCCCTTTTTTTTTTTTAATTTTAGTTGGAGGCTAATTACTTTACAATACTGTAGTGGTTTTTGCCATACAATGACATGAATCAGCCATGGGTGTACATGTGTTCCCCATCCTGAACCCCCTTTCACCTCCCTCCTCATCCCATCCCTCTGGGTCATCCCAGTGCACCAGCCCTGAGCATCCGGTCTCAGGCATCGAACCTGGACTGGCGATCTGTTTCACATATGATAATATACATGTTTCAATTCAGCGCTGCCGTTTTACTAGCCATCTGCCTCGGGCACAGATTCAACCTCAGTGAGCCTGTTTCCTCCTCTGTAAGATGGGAATAACCATAGCACCTACGCCATGGGTGGTTGCAAAGACTTAATCACATGGCCCACTAAAGCATTTGCACAGTGGCTGGCCCACAGGGAGCACCTGGCCAGTCCACAACTGTACTGGATTCTCAAACAGCCACGGGCGGAGCAGATGGGGTGTGCGCTCAAGTGAGCAAACGTAACGGACACATTTGTTCGGCACATATGATATGCTGGGAACTGGGTGATGGTAATGGGAAACAGAGCTGCAAATAGGTAACACAGTCTAGCAGGACCAGTGTAGAAATCAACATTTTCCTGGCCACACGGAGGTATTAAGAGAACAGAGCCCTCGTGTTATTGGAGGGATGATGGAGGAATCTTCTGCGGGAGCTCAGACATCTCAGCAGAGTTTTGGAGGATGGAAGGGGCTCAACTGATGAATGGGGGAGCTTTCCAGATGGGGGTGGGCCTGTGAGCTCAGCAAAGGGGGAGACCTGCCGGTGTGCCCTGGGAGGGGGGCCCTGGTGGGAAGAGCCACACCCCGGGCGGGCGGTGATTGGGGGTTTGGATGTATTCCATAATGGTCGTAACCAAGGGCGTGAGAAAGCCAGGTGAGGATTTAGAGGAACCAGAGCAACGCCAGCAGGGAGGATGGAAGGGGACAGAGAAGCTGGACGGGGCACCGCAGGAACCCAAGCAGGGGATGAGATACCTGTAGGGAGACAGAGGGGCAGGGTGGGGAGAAGCCAGGCTGGGAGACAGGAAGGAGGAGCTAGACCACACCCAGACCTGCCAGGTAGGGAGTGGCACCTTCTGGCCACTTCCTCCAGCTCCCAGATCCCCCCCTGCCCTCCTCTCCTAACCAACGCCACCTGGTTGGTCCCAATTCTGTTTCTTCCCCTGACGGTCTCCATCTGGGGTCCTTGGTCAGACACGACAGATAGTTCTTGGTGATGGGCACTTTCCACAAATTTCATTCACTGTGTGCCCAGTGTGTGCCTGGCACAGAGTGGGCACTCAAAGCATGCAGTGCATGAACCAGCTAGTTATCCACAGTTCTGGGTGGTCCTGCACCTGAGCCCTCGGAGCTGTGTCTGATCCGAGGTGAGGACTCTCCTGTCACTCACACTCCCTTTTTGGAAGGGTGGAAGTGTTTCCACTTCTTAGTCCAGGGAGGCAGGCCTGGGTTATGTGATGGCTTCCTCTACACAAGTAGGGCTTTCAGAGGGCTGGTCAGGGTGGACACAGGACAGTGAGTTCAAGCAAGGTGGGAGGGGGGCAGGTAAAGAGTTCATTACACCCACCACTGCCTGAAGCTCTGGCTGCTGGTGGGAGGAGGGACCACAGATGATGGATGTGGAATAAATGAGCAGTTCTGGTCCAGCTCTGGTCGTCCACTACAATCAAGTAGATCTTCCAGCAGGACTCTACTAGGGCCTGATCTTATCCACGAGAAATCTGAATCTTTGAGGATGGGGACCTGGCATTGGAATAATGTGGGCTTCCCAGGTGGCACAGTGGTAAAGAATCTGCCTGCCAATGCAGGAGGTGTGGGTCGGGAAGATCCTCTGGAGGAGCAAATGGCAACCCAATCCAGTATTTTTGCCTGGAGAATCCCATGGACAGAGGAGCCTGGCGGGCTACAGTCTGTGGGGTCGCAAAGAGTCAGACACTGCTCAGCGAATGAGCACACACATCACCACTGGGGTAACTGAAAGGCTTCCCAGAGCATCTGATGAACCCGGGGCTGACGACCTCCCGCAGAGGGGACAGGAGTCACCCCTCCCCCATCCCGTCCCATCTCCCCACTCCTTTGCATGCGTGGGTGTGCAAAGTCATGTCAGTTGTGTCTGACTCTTTGCAACCCTATGGGCTGTAGCCCACCAAGCTCCTCCGTCCATGGGATTCTCCAGGCAAGAATGCTGGTGGGTTGCCATGCCCTCCTCCCGGGGATCTTCCCCACCCAGGGACTGAACTAGCATCTCCTTCAGCTCCTGCGTTGGCAGGCAGATTCTTTACCACTGAAACACCGGCGGAGCCCTTCCCACCACCTCATCAACCCAGTAAGAATCTAGGATTCAAGATTTGAAGTGGCTCAAAGAACCCACTATTAGTGGCTGGGTTTTTTTTTTTTTTCTTAATTTTTTCTTTTAAGTAGACATGAAAGTCATTTGTCTGGTCCCTTCACTGCCCCCAGAGTGGTATCACTGAGGCTGCTTTCCTTCCAAACCTGCACCCACACATGCCTGTTCCTGGGGATGAGAAAGGGCAGGACTCTGGGTTAAACCAAACTTCTTGTTTGCATTGGCACGTTCCACTAAAAACCACACAAAAGCCCCTAAACTCTCCTGACCCTGAAAAATGAAAGCAAACCTTTCACACCCTTTACTGTAAATCAGACAAGTAAACGGAAAGGCATTTACATCCTCTTTTTGTAAGTGCTGATCCTCAAAAGGCTACAACTCACGGTAAAGTGAGTTATTACTGCTATGAACTGCACCGTCAGCCCCGGGATGAGCAGCCTCGCTGCGGAGCCGGCGTGTGGGAGCTCGCCAAGTTGGCGGGGGACTATTTTAGGATGCAGAGCCGGGTCCGCTGCCTCCCGCCCGCCCTACTTGATAGCGGAACAAGCTATTTTTTCCTCTGAACCATCGAACACATGGAGCCCTCAAGCCGCAGAGTCATCCGGCATGGGTGATGACCTCTGTCACCTACACGTGGGCACAGAATACAACGACACAGTGACTCATAAGACAACCCACCCCCAACACCCGCCCCGAAACACACAAATCCGCTCTCCTGGGTGAGTCACGTGGCATGACCCACGCCCCGGCTGTCACTGTTTACATGCCCGGTTCTCCCAGCTTCCCTTTGAAGGGGCCACCATCTCTGTCCCCAGCTGGCCCCCCTGAGTGCGGTCCTGTGTGGACACAGGTGGGCTTCATTTATGTTACTCTGAAAACCAGCAACAGCCTCGGGAGAAACTGAGAGGTTGAACTGGTTAAGAAATTCCTGTTTGGGCTTGTTATGGGCTGTGTGATGATCCCACCTTAACGCATAGGATGGAATCCTACCCCCGAGCACTTCAGAAGGTAACTAACGTGTGTGGAGGGTCTTTACAGAGGTGATCATGTCAAACTGAGGTCATTAGTGTGGGCCCTGATCCAGTAACACACAGGCTTCCCTCATAGCTCAGTTAGTAAAGACTCTGCCTGCAATGCTAGGAGACATGGGTTCGATTTCTGGGTCAGGAAGATCCTCTGGAGAAGGGATAGGCTACCCACTCCAGTATTCCTGGGCTTCCCTTGTGGCTGAGCTGGTAAAGAATCCACCTGCAATGTGGGAGACCTGGGTTGGGAAGATTCCCTGGAGAAGGGAGAGGCTACCCACTCCAGCATTCTGGCCTGGAGCATTCCATGGACTGTATAGTCCAAGGGTTTGCAAAGAGTCAGACACGACTGGGCGACCTTCACTTTCACTGATCCAGTAAGACCAGTGTCCTTACAAGAAGGGGAGGGGAGGACACAGAGGCAGAAGGCAGGCCACGCGAGGACACGCGAGCAGACGGCCGTCTACGAGCCAAGCAGGAGAGCTGAGGACATCCTCCTCCCCTCAGGAGAAGCCAAGCCTGCTGTCACCTTGGTCTCAGACTTCTGGTCTCCAGAAAGCGAGAAGTAAACGCCTGTTGTTTGAGCGCCCCAGACTGCGGTACTTTGGGTCAGAGCCTTAGCAAACCCAATATGGCGCTTTCAGAATGTTGTGTGAATTACGATAGCTCAGGAGCCAATACACTTTCGGAACCCACAGGGCTGTCCTTCGTTACTTTTTGAGATTGTGTTTGCTTGTTTCTAGTCATCGAGCTGTGTTTGACTCATTTGTGACCCCACGGACTGTAGCCCGCCAGGCTCCTCTGTCCATGGGATTTCCCAGGCAAGGATACTGGAGTGAGTTGCCATGCCCTCCTCCGGGGGATCTTTCCCACCCAGAGACTGAACCCGAGACTCCTGCACTGGCAAATGGGTTCTTTACCACTGAGCCACCTGGGAAGCCATGGAGATGGTGCAGTGATAAGTAAAAAGCTATTTCCAAGCCTAGTACTTTGGAAGAAGTCCTGAAGATGGGCTCTGTGTGTGTGTGCAAGACTCAGGAACACCCACGATGCAGAATCCTTGAAGCCCTAAAGTCAACCTCCGAGATGCACTTTATCATCAAACAAAGCCGATCTGCAGGGCTTGCTCCTTCTTCACACGTTCACAAGTTTGGACACCTGCCACTTTGCTGTGTTCCAAAATTCCAGAAACGATTGCTGTCAGGAAACTCAACTGTCCCAGAATCGCTTACCTATTTCTAGTTCAAACACTAAGGACTGAAGGTGTTTCAGTCCAGCTGTTCTCATTCTTCTGCTGACGGCTGGCTGTGTCCCTGTCCTCTGTGGACATAAATGATGACCACATAGGTCATATCCAACCACTGGCTGGAGACACCCGGGGCCTAGCTCTGCCATCACAGACAACCATCACCAACAGCGGCTGGTGCTCAGAGCCTCGCGGTCAGTGCTGGCATTAGCAGACAAAGCTGCATTCACTTCCCCTGACCGTGAGGAGCTGAGGTTCCCTCACCTGTACAGTGACCACCGGAACAGCGGAACCAGGTAAGCTGATCGCCCTAAGGCTCAGCTGCCCAGAGCTTGGCACAGAGCAAACAGTACATGCTAGCTGCCACTGCTGTCAATGCATCGACCTCCTGCTGGGTTGAGTCCCGTGGTTGGCACCAAGGGGACAGAGGAGGAGTAAGAAACTCTCTTTCAAGTGCCATCTGGTTCCCCTGCCCAGGGTAATGTCTCACTAAATAAAAAGGGGACACTCAGGAGGCGCACTGATGTGAAAATAGAACCCCGACTTAATGCTCCCTGTAGCCACTTTGACTCCAGTACTGCTGAAGCTGAAGCTCCAGTACTTTGGCCACTTGATGTGAAGAGCCAACTCGCCTGAAAAGACCCTGATGCTGGGAAAGATTGAGGGCGGGAGGAGAAGGGGACAACAGAGGATGAGATGGCTGGATGGCGTCACTGACTCAAGGGACATGAATTTTAGTAAGCTCTGGGAGATGGTGAAGGACAGGGAAGTCTGGTGTGCTGCAGGCCATGGGGTCACAAAGAGTTGGACACAACTGAGCAACTGAACAACAACAGCAAGTCACTCTGGGGAGGCTTCTGCTCAGACAAGGGCAAGTAGAGAGCATCTGTAGAATCATCAATTATTCGGGGAGTGAGACCCAGTACACACAGGGCATGGCCTAGGTAGGACCCTCCAAGGCATGGAGATTTTCAATTCCACAAACAAAGAGTTACCTAAAATGTCTCTTTGTAGTCAGAAGAGGATTTGGTAATAAACAGGCAAGGTTTGTATGTCATCATCTCTACACAGAATATATACAGAAGAAATATTTGGTAAGTTAATTGAAAACAAACAAAATTCCTAAAGCTGCACACCAGAGATGATGATAACATGGGGCCCCCAAGAGTTAGGTAACGTGAAATGACTAATCTGTCACACTGAGTGATAAACCCAAACATTTAATGCTCAACACAAAATGGTGAAGCAGATCTCTTCTTTATATGATCAGTTGATTAAGAAGACCAATCTCTTCTATTTAATATGACCCTTAAAAGTATTTTGTCTTCCCTGGTGGCTCAGACGGTAAAGCATCTGCCTACAATGTGGGAGACCCAGGTTCGATCCCTGGGTCAGGCAGATCCCCTGGAGAAGGAAATGGCAACCCACTCCAGTACTCTTGCCTGGAAAATCCCATGGACGGAGGAGCCTGGTAGGTTACAGGCTATGGAGTAACACATGACTGAGTGACTTCACTATGCTATGCTATGCTAAAAGTATTTTATGATGTGTCTAAAGGCAGAGAACCAAAATTGACTTTAGGGTATCCCCAATTCAGAAAGTTAAGCTTAGTAGTTGCGAAAGAGGAAAAGGAGGTTTTTCTAACATTGTCGAGTAAAAAACCCAAATCCTGAAAAAAGAAAGTGCCAACAGAGGGAGGAAGGTAACTAGAATGGAACCGTTCTGCCTTTTAGAGTAATGATTGGTTTGGTAGCACTCTTGGTTCTCTTTGAAAACCTCATCAGGTATTTTGATTGCTTTCCCAAAGCCTATTACCTTTAACTATGGAAATAATTTGGTAACCAAGGTACGTGCGATGAACAACCTGTAGGTAGGAAATTTTCAAAAGCAGGAAAGGTACCTAACACACAGGGCCCCCAAACACTACCCGGACCTTGTCCTGCACAGAAGCCTGAGACACTGGTGAGCGACCATTCCTCCGGTCCTTACACTGCATTTCGAGTGGTCTGTGAGTATCCTACATGACTCTCTTTTGGATGTTGAAGTCAGCAGGAAAAGTGCAAAGGAACTGAATTGGTATTTTTATAAATTTCTGAGTGCTCCTCTTCCTTTCAGACATTTTACACACTAGACTTTAGAACAGGTAGTATAACATAATATGCTAGGTGGGGGAGGCCCTGAGTTCAACTAAGATTTTGAAACTAATAAATAAAAATGTTGATAATTACTTTCAACAATGAGGTCTCTAGCTTGCCAACTGTATGAAGATTCTCAATTTGGATTACAGAGAAAAGAAATATATACCCAAGGACTTGCCCAATTTAATAGAAGTGCCCAGGCACCAACAGAACGATCATTCACAGCACTGATGTGAGCATGGAAAATATTTATTAATAATGTACTAAGATAGATCTCTTCTTAGAAAAAAGTCCTTACTTGTCATTTGAAATCTTTATTTTCCTGCATCTTTCAAAATGCAAGCTGAGGTCCACGTGACCTCTGGGATCGTTTCCAAATCTAAATGCTATCATTCTATGATTATAAGGCAAAATGATATTCCTCTGCCCCTGGTCCCCAAAGTCATCCCCGCGAAGGATAAAAGATGGTAAGAGAGTGTTCTAGAGAGTTCTGATTAGCAGAGCTTTCTGATACCAATAACAGATGCATTTCTGCGAAAAATTCTTCCCCATCATTTGTACGAATACTGTTAATATAAACGCCCCCCACTCCTCCCGTGGCTTGTATCCCATCACAGGCTCTTTACATCAGAACCAGCACTAAACCACAAGCTTCAGGGTGAATTTCTGATGTCAAAGCGTTAAACCTCGCCTTTCTAAAGCTGCCACATCCATACTGTTTCGAACTGGAGAGACAAGCGGAAGCTAAACCCCCGGAAAGCTGGACTAGCAGGATAGTTACTTGGTGAAAACAGACCTCAGTCAAGACTTAAGTGCCAAGGCAATTGGCGTGGAATCCCAGGGGCTCCACCTCTAGTGAAATTGGCAGAACAAGCATTATTTGATTAGTGTGAAAGATCCTGAAGAGGCAGGTGACAGGGGACTGATGGCTTCTAAGATGCTGGCTGTAGAAAGATCACATCGAGGTCATTCGGGGTCTCCTAAAGGAAACAGTGATTCTCCATACATCTAAAACACACCCACATAAAACTATGCTTTTTTTTTTTTTTTTAAGTAATGTTCAATAGTGGTTTAGGAAATTATCAGCCAACTTGAACATGATCAAGAGCATATAGCGTGGGAAGAGAAAACCATCACTCCTCTGCCTGCAGCTAGGGGAAGGGATTTCGGGAGGTTCATTCCTTTTCTGCTCTCAGGTTCTCTGGGGGTTCTTTGCAGTAAAGCTGCCATCTGGGGCAGTAGGCGAGAAGACTCAGACCTCAAGCTTGCCCCTGATTTCAGTAGTCAAAAATCTTTAACCCTGATGATGGATTTAAGCCCTGGGGGCATGAGGAAACAGAAGGAAGTTCACAGGTCTGAGAGAGAGAGCTAGATCTCTGGGGAGCTGATGGTCCTGGTGAGAGGCAGGTCCCAGGCGTTTCCTGGAGGGAGTCTGGCCTTGTCACTTACAGAACAACTCACAGCACACCTCTGCCTCTCCAGCGAAATTTGTCAAGAGCAGAATTTTCACCTTGCATTAGATGCTGGTCAGGACGAAGCAGGGCCGGTAGATTCGGCAGCAGGCAGCTGGCCCTCTGCAGAGAACCACCCCCCCTCCCCAACTCGCAGGGCATCCCTGAGCTATTGGGGGGTGGGGCTCTGTGTGTGTGGCGGGCGAGGGGGCGATAAACTGGGCTGGACATTTAGATGCTGAGGTCCATATAAAGTTTCACCTTCCGGGAGATTATGGCTACAGGGGATGGGGAGGCCTCGGAGAAGGAGACCTGGGTGGGTGGGATGGGCTGGGGGGGGTGGGATGGAAGGGGAGGAGAGAGGGGGATTCAGGGAGCAGAGAGGGAGGGAGGGGACGGAGATGGTAGAGGGGCAAGGGGTTAAAAGGCAGGAGCGCATGGAGGCAGAGGGTTAGAGGCGAGGACCGGAGGTGGACGGGAAGAGCCCGAGGAACGATCTTCGAGAAGGAACAGAGGAGGAGAGACAGGAGGGTGTGCGGGAGGGAGAACCCGAATTCTGGAGAGGCGGGGACCCGGAGAGACGGATGGAAAGGCGGGCAAGGGAGAAAACGCTCAGGCAAGTCGAGCGGAGGCGCCCGGGGGACGTCTCCCCTTTGGAGGCAGGTTTCGAGGGCGCCCTGCGCGCCCCGGGAGCCCGAGGGGCCCGCCCCGCGCGCCCCCCGAGCCGCCCGCCCGCCCGCCCGCCCGCTTACCTGGCCCTTGACCAGGCTGGCGGCGAACTGGCGCATGACGGCCTCCACCGTGTAGGCGCTGGACCAGCCGCGCGGCGTGAGCAGCTCCATGCAGATGGCGCCGCCGTCCAGCACGTAGCCGTTCTCCAGGCGCGGGCTGAGCACCCGCATGAAGGGAGGCGAGAAGGGGAAGTTGTCGGGGAAGGTGAGGTTGAGCAGGATGAA
Organism: Giraffa tippelskirchi; assembly: GCF_054371585.1. Classification (NCBI taxonomy): domain Eukaryota; kingdom Metazoa; phylum Chordata; class Mammalia; order Artiodactyla; family Giraffidae; genus Giraffa; species Giraffa tippelskirchi. The sequence goes on from NC_137282.1 coordinate 58,133,222, forward strand.
CTCGGTGTTGGTCTCCTTCATGTCCTGCCACAGCACCGAGTCCTTGTCCACCTGGTGCAGCTTCACGTTCCAGTCGAACAGGCTCTCGTCCACCAGCTCCACGGAGATGAAGCGGTCGCTGAGGCGCGCGATGTCCCGCAGCTCCTTCATGAGGCGCCGGCTGCGCACCTGCGCGCAGTGCTGTTGGCGCGCCGCGGGCACCAGGCTGCCGCCCGCCGCCGCCGCCGCCGCCGCCGCCGGGCCCGGCCCCGCCCTGGCGCCCGCTCCCCGCTCCCGGGGGCCCCCGGCGCCCGCCGCCCCCGCCGCCCCCGCCGCCGGCGGCGGCGCCTTGTCGCGCGGGGCCAGCTCCGCCGCGCGCTTGCCCTTGCCCTTGCCGGGCCCGGGGCTGGCGTCGCCCGCGCCCCCGGCCGGGTGCGGCTGCTGCGGGGGCTTGTGGCCGCCGCTCTTGGCGCCGCCCTTGCCGCGCAGTGCCGCGCTCTGCTGGCCGCCGCCGCCGCCGCCGGCGCGGTGGTTGTTGTGGTGGTGCTTGGGGTCCTCGGTGTCCCGGTTGTGCAGGCGTATGAGCCCGATTTTGCGGAGCAGCGTGGCCATCTTAGACTCGGCGCGGGCGGGGGGCTCCCCTCGGCTCCGGCGCCCGGAGCCCGAGGGGCGCGCGGGGCGGCGACCGGCGACCACTCAGCGGGGCGCGGCGCGGGCCACCCCCGGCGCCGGCGGCCGTGGCGTAGGCAAGCGGGCAGCACGCGCTCTCGCCGGCCGCTGGGTCGCTGCTGTCATATGATGGGGCCGGCTCGGGTTCGGGCTCCGGCCGCCGGGGAAGCGGAGGAGTGGAGGGCGCGCGGCGCGGTAGTCCGTCCCCCCCGGCCGGTCCCCGGAGCCCGGCGTCCGCGGTCCTTTGTGCGTGGCCACAGCCGGGGCTGGCTTAGAGTCGGAGCGCCGCGCCGGGGCGCGCAGAACCGGCCGCCGCGCCCCGGAGGCAGCGAGGGGGGCTGCGGGCTCGGGCCGTGCGCACCCGCCGGGCCGTGCCGTGCTGCGCGGGCCGCTACCGCGGGGCTCCGACCGCTGCCGCTCGCGTCTCTGCCGCCGCCGCCGCTGCCGCTGCGGCTGCTGACATTGCAGAGGCGGCTGCTCCCTCTGAGCGGCGCGCGGCGCGGAGGGGGCGGTCCTGCCGGCCCGGGCGGGAGGGCGCGGGGCGGGGCCGTGGGCCTGCCAGCGCCGAGCCTCTCAGCTCCGCCCAGCCGCCCGCCCGGCTCCGGCGGATACGGGCGCACGGCCGCTGGGGGGAGACAACGGCGCGCGCCGGCCACGCCGGGCCCCCTGCTGCGGGGGCGCCGCGCGCGGGGCCGGGCAGACGCGGAACAAGGATGCAAAGTAGGGACACAAGGGGCGTGTGTGGGCGCGCACTCGGGGTCTCGGAGGACCCCAGTCCTTCCGCCCTCGGGATCCAGGCTCTGCCGCCGGCCGGGCCTCCGACCTCGCTTCACCTGATTCGAACAATCCGGAGGGGAAGGGGGCGTCGGAGAAAGGAAGGAAAGCAACCTGTTTACTGATTGCCTTGTCCCAGATGGAGCCTGGGGTCTCACACGGCAATCCGGGGCCCGGGTCTGCGGAACCAGAGCTTTCCCAAAGACCGATCAAAGAATCGGGGCCTGGGAAGGAGCACTCGGGAAGCGTGCGCGCCGCAACCCCCTAAAGAATAGCCCCCCTTCCCCAAGTCAGGACTTCAGAAGATGACCGTTTCATGAATTGACCCCTGCGTCGCTGCCTGGCTCCTCTCCTCCCCGCCACGCCAGAGGTGCCCTGCGTTCCGAAAGGGGAAGGAAGGGACCTCTGAGCACTGGCTTTTGCGTCCGACGCTGGCGCCCGCGGGTGCTCCGGGCGGGCCCCGGACTCCGGTACCCGCGGGCGACCTCCGGACCGGCAGCGGGAAGGGTGGGAAGCCTCCCTCAACTTGGGCGCTTTCATCTTCCCGTCTCTTTCTGCCTCGAACCCATTGAAAATTATTTTTATCTGGTGAAATTTAAAGCAAAAAGCCCCCAAAGCTGGACCAACTAGAGGAACCGTGGAGGCAATGTTTGCAGAGATACGGTCCGGGTCTGGTGTACGTGGCCCAGTTGCGCAACGGGGAACCGGGTGGGGTGGTGATGAGCGAGCGCCGCGGTGTAGGAACTGTGTGTGTGCCTAGTCGCTCAGTCGTGCCTAACTCTTGCGACCCTCGTAGACGGTAGCCTGCCAGGCTCCTCTGTCCATGGGATTCTCCAGGCAAGGATACTGGAGTGGGTTGGTTGCCATTTCCTGCTCCAGGGGATCAGGAAATGTCTGTCTCGACCCAGGAATCAAACTCATGTCTCCTGCGTTGCAGGCAGTCTCTTTACCGACTGAGCTATGAAAGTAGGAGGAATCCCCTCCGAAAACCCAGACGGCTCAGGGCTGACTGCAGACTTTGCCGCCGTTTCTGTTTTGGCTTTCATCCATCTCGAGGACCCTCTAAATTCATCTGCCCAGCGTGCTCATTCTGATGTCACCGTGACGATTGTTTCCAAATGTCTTTACCATTTTCATTTTTTCCAAATTGTTAAAAATCTTCACAGTGAAAAATAACTCTTCAGCCCACCGCGGAAATAAGTACAGATGGGATGGTCTGCGGCTTCGTTTTCTGGGGTTGTCTCCCAGCAGAGCAGGGTGCTGGCCAGTCCTCGCTGGCTTGTGGCAAGTGCACGCACCCTGGGACATGGTCCCTGGATCGGAGACGAGGCACAAAGGTGGGTCTCCGTGGAGGCTGTTTTTCCAGTGGGTGGGACCGGGCAGAACTTCTGCCCAGGCAAGACCAGTGGCTGCTGACCAAGTCTCGGCTGTAACTCGGTGCAATGTAGTTGTCCGGGTCTCCTGGACATTTTTGTGACCCCCATTCTATCCAGCTCTGATTTTTAAAGAGAAGTGGAGCAGGAAGATGACAGGGTCCGTCTGTAAATATGCTGAGTTCATTTAACCTGTGGGAAGACGGAATGTTAGAAGATCCGGAGGTGATCTTGTTGGGAATAGGCAAGCATTACATGTTTTATCATTTTGCGGCCAGAGAAGCCATCTCAGGTTTTATCTGACCCATTTTATTGATGAAGAAGCTGTTTCAAAGAAGCTCAGCAGCTGGCCCAGCTCAGCCCTGTGCTGGGACTTACACCCTGACCCTGTGTCCCTGAGTCTTGTGCTAGGGTTGACCAGCTGCCCCAGATGGTACCTTGCAGTGGTTCTGCTCTGGAGCTGAAGTGAGAAACTCTCTGCAGGTGTGATTGTCATCCCCACAGACTAGCGGACCTTGGAGGGAGGCCTCAGAGAAATGTTTCTTACCTGAAGCAGGGGTGTCATCCTATGTGGTGTGGGAATGGTTTAACTGAAATCCCAGGCAGCTGTCTGTAAGGCCTTTATTTCTGATTGGGAAGATTGTTAGAGTGATCATATAATTTATTCTCTGAATGCAGCTTTTTTTTTTTTGAAAATAAAATACTGATGCTGAAGCAAGAGGCTAAAGCAGGGCTGACTGACACGTGAGATTGTGGTCATCGTACGTATTTCCTTCCTGACCTTCATCTCTGACCTTTAAAAGGCTAAAGGCAAATCTTAGTTAAAAACTGGGAACAACCTAAATTTATAACAGGAGAATGGAAGGTAAATTATTCATCATCCACTTGAGAGAATATTATGTATGCAGCGAGAACGTTATAGCTATGAAGATTATATATCAAAATGAGAACATTTATGATGTACTTAGTAATTTCAAGTAAGAAAGCAGAGTGAAAAGTTAGATCCACACTATAGCCACAGCTACATAAAGCTATGTGTAGGAAGAAAGACTGAAGGAGGAAAACTGAAATGGTAACAATTATTACATTAGTACAGGTAGGTATTCTCACCTTACTCTCCCCTCAACCCTCTAGTCAATGGACCCAGAGACTTGCTTCAGTGACTGCATGGTAAAGGCAGCAGTGGGAAGAAGGACCCTTGCCTTCTTATCCCAGGAGATTCTAGAAAGTTCTATGTTAGAAGAATGAGTGGGTAACTACCCAGCTTAGCAGTGTGTAGAGTTACACTTTGTTGTGAAATTTTTTCTCTTTTATTTGATTTTCCAATACTCTGAAAAGGAATACGTTGCAGTTACAATGAAAAAAAAGTTAGCAAGTTTTTAAAAATTACCTTATAAGAGATTAACTTTGCACCATTAGGACGGTTGAACTGAGAGCATTTAGCAAAAGAAAATAATCTCTAAGGACAACTGCGGGTCCCTAGTTCCTTCTTCATTCGGAAGCAGTGATGGTGTGGGGAGGGGAATGGCTAGGGAATCTCTGCAGAGAGCGCCGAGGCCAGTCTGCCTCAAAGGGAAGAAAGGGAGGGAGGAAGGGAAGCTGGTCATCACAGTCCTCATCGGTCGTCTGGGAATTGCGTCTTACCTGCCAATGACGCTCCCGTGAGCATTCGAATCAGTCATGTCATGTCGGGTTTTTATAAACCTCCAGTGGCGATTTTTATAAAGAGATGCAGAACTGGGTTTGACCATGTATTGTTTTGTCCCAAAGGGCTGTGTCCCAGTTTTTCCAGCTGGTCCTATTTCTTTTGGAGTCTAGTCTCAAAAAGGCATCAACCAGACCAGTTCAAGATGCAACCCCTGAGTCATGCACGTTGTTTATTCCCTTGAATGGAAGTGTTGAGATCATGACCAAAATTCAAAAACATTTTTCTGCTAAAAGAATTCACTGCAAGGCAGCATAGTGTTGATCTCTGATGTCACCAGTCACATGACCTACGATGACATTCTTTTTTCAACCAATCATCAAAGCCAACACTTACATGGCAATTCATATTGCATGTCATCTCAAGCACTATGTGATCTGAATCTTAATTCACTTAATCTTCATCAGTTCAGTTCAGTCACTCAGTCATGTCGACTGTTTGTGACCACATAGACTGCAGCACGCCAGGCTTCCCTGTCCATCACCAACTCCTGGAGCTTACTCAAACTCATGTCCATCAAGTTAGTGATGCCATCCAACCATCTCATCCTCTGTTGTCCCCTTCTCCTCCTGCCTTCAATCTTTCCCAGCATTAAGATCTTTTCCAATGAGTCAGTTCTTCGCATCAGGTAGCCAAAGTATTGGAGTTTCAGTTTCAGCATCAGTCCTTCAAATGACTATTCAGAACTGATTTCCTTTAGGATTGACTGGTTGGATCTCCTTGCAGTCCAAGGGACTCTCAAGAGTCTTCTCCAACACCACAGTTCCAAAGCACCAGTTCTTCAGTGCTCAGCTTTCTCTATAGTCCAACTCTCAAATCCATATATGAGTACTGGAAAAACCATAGCTTTGACTAGATGGACCTTTGTTGACAGAGTAATAATGTCTCTGCTTTTTATTTTATTTTTTTATTTTTTTACATTTACTTGCATTTGTTTCTCCCTGGTTTATTTTTTTCTGCCTTCCCTGAGTATTTTTATTTTATTTTATTTTATTTTCATAAGCATAATATTTATTTATTTATTTATTTTTTATTTTTAATAAATTTATTTATTTTAGTTGGGGGCTAATTACTTTACAATATTGTAGTGGTTTTTGCCATACATTGACATGAATCAGCCATGGGTTTACACGTGTTCCCCATCCTGAACCCCCCTCCCACCTCCCTCCCCATCCCATCCCTCTGGGTCATCCCATTGCCCCAGCCCTGAGCATTTGTCTCATGCATTGAACCTGGAATGGTGTTCTGTTTCACATATGATAATATACATGTTTCAATGCTATTGTCCCAGAATGTCCCACCCTTACCTTCTCCCTCAGAGTCCATAAGACTGTTCTATGCATCTGTGTCTCTTATTCTGTCTTGCATATAGGGTTATCGTTACCATCTTTCAAATTCCATATATATGCATTAGTATACTGTATTGGTATTTTTCTTTCTGGGCTTACTTCATTCTGTATAATGGGCTCCAGTTTCATCCATCTCAATAGAACCAATTCAAATGTATTATTTTTAAACAATGGAGAAAAGACAATCTCTTTAACAAGTGGTGTTGGGAAAACTGGTCAACCACTTGTAAAAGAATGAAACTAGAACACTTCCTAACACCATACACAAAAATAAACTCAAAATGGATTAAAGATCTAAACGTAAGACCAGAAACTATAAAACTCCTAGAGGAAAACATAGGCAAAACACTCTCCGACATAAATCACAGCAGGATCCTCCATGACCCACCTCCCAGAATATTGGAAATAAAAGCAAAAATAAACAAATGGGACCTAATTAAAATTAAAAGCTTTTGCACAACAAAGGAAACTATAAGCAAGGTGAAAAGACAGCCTTCAGAATGGGAGAAAATAATAGCAAACGAAGCAACAGACAAACAATTAATCTCAAAAATATACAAGCAACTCCTGCAGCTGAATTCCAGAAAAATAAACGACCCAATCAAAAAATGGGCCAAAGAACTAAACAGACATTTCTCCAAAGAAGACATACAGATGGCTAACAAACACATGAAAAGACGCTCAACATCACTCATTATTAGAGAAATGCAAATCAAAACCACAATGAGGTACCATTTCACACCAGCCAGAATGGCTGCTATCCAAAAGTCTACAAGCAATAAATGCTGGAGAGGGTGTGGAGAAAAGGGAACCCTCCTACACTGTTGGTGGGAATGCAAACTAGTACAGCCACTATGGAGAACAGTGTGGAGATTCCTTAAAAAACTGGGAATAGAACTGCCATATGACCCAGCAATCCCACTGCTGGGCATACACACCGAGGAAACCAGAATTGAAAGAGACGCGTGTACCCCAATGTTCATCGCAGCACTGTTTACAATAGCCAGGACATGGAAGCAACCTAGATGTCCATCAGCAGACGAATGGATAAGGAAGCTGTGGTACATATACACAATGGAATATGTCTCTGCTTTTTAATACTCTGTCTAGGTTGGTCATAGCTTTTCTTCCAAGGAGCAAGCATCTTTTGATTTCATGGCTGCAGTCACCATCTGCAGTGATTTTGGAGCCCCCAAAAGTAAAGTCACTCACTGTTTCCATTGTTTCCCCATCTATTTGTCATGAAGTGATGGGACCTAACAGCTCTTAAGTAGGCAGCATGTTTAGCCTTACTTTACAGAGAAATTAAGTACCTGGTCCAAAATGATGCAGTGAATGGTCAGTGAAGCCAAGAGTCAACCCTGGACAGATGGTGCTGCACCATTGTTCTATGAGCACCTACTGCATGCAGTCACTGCAGAGACCAAGTGCAGGAGTCCTGCCCTCCTGGAGCTGGGGTTCTGGGGAGGACATCTTTATCACCCTCTGAGCACTCCCTAGAAAGTTGCTCTAGAAAGCTCTAAAGGAAAGAGCTTGAGGACATCAAGGAATATTCCATACGGTGCTCTGCACTTGCTCAAGACCCACGATGGCTGCGGAAGAATTTATTATTTAATTGAAAACTCAGCTTATCATTTTACAGCACAGATATCTGAAGTCACAGCAGTGAGGCTCTTAGCCAGAGTCACAGGAGGTGGTGGCGAGGGAGCTCGGATCCCCAGGCCTGATGCCTTATCCAGATACCTCATCCTCATGCCGTAGGTTGTGCCATAACAGGGCAGGGCTTTGCTGCTCTCTCCCAGAGTACAGGCTCCCTCCTCTCGGGTCAGACCTGGCACTTGTTCCCTTGGGGTGAGCTGGGCTCTGGTTTGGGGGCAGGGAGGAGTGGCAGATGAGTGTTGGGAAGGACGTCCTTGGGTGTGATTGACATGGGGCCTCCAGGCATAGAATGGCTTCCCTAGTGGCTCCGATGGTAAAGGATCTACCTGCCAATGCAGGAGACCTGGGTTTGATCCCTGGGTCAGGAAGATCCCGTGAAGGGAATGGCGACCCACTCCAGTATTCTTGCCTGGAGAATCCCATGGACAGAGAAGCCCGGTGGGCTACAGTCCACGGGCTCAAACAGAGTTGAATATGACTGAGCGACTAACACTTTCCAGGTGTAGGAGCTAGTATCCTTATTCAGGTGTGGTGAAGCTCCCTCGACAGGCAAGGGCAGTTAGGGTTCTAGGTTGTCAAAGCTTTTGGAGTCACCCAGATGGGCTAGTCTCAGTCATCCAGGTTCCGTTTCTTCCCAATCCGCGACCAGGCTCTCACATCCGAGTGCTAGCAAGGCTGTGAATTCAGTGTCCTTTATGGTTCTGCAGCCTCAAGAAGCAGCTTTGGAAACTGGTTTCAGCTGTGCCAGTCCTGCAACTCTAAGAGTTATGATGGTCTGTTCTGGTGGAGTGTCCTGCCGGCTCTGACTCTTCTTGAGCTGAGCACTCTGATCTCTGAGGATGTTGGTTTCCTTCCCCCAGCTGTCTCCCCACTGTGCAGAGCCCCCCATCTCCTGCCTTTGCACTGTCATCAGTGTCTCTACCGTCAGGGTCAAGTGCAACAGCTGTGTGCTCTCCCCAAACCTTCCTTTCTAGTGCATCCCACATCTCAGGCAGCACGGGTGGTGAACGTGACAGAACTGATGCTGCTGCTTTGCACTAACTACCAGTTTTCCATTTTCCACCAGCGTTGATTCCATCACTGCGCTCAAGTCAAAGCTGTTATCTGGTCATCCCAATCTTTGGACTCACTCCTGGTGCTAATCCTGTATTAGTCCGGGTCCAACCAGGAGCGCACAAGCTGGAATCAAGAGTGCCAATCTCAGAGACGCAGACGACACCACCCTGACGGCAGAAAGTGGAGAGGAACGAAAGAGGCTCTTGATGAAGGCGAAAGAGGAGAGTGAAAAAGCTGGCTTAAAACCCAACATTCAAAAAACTAAGATCATGGCATCTGGTCCCATCACTTCATGGCAAATAGGAGGGGGAAAAGTGGAAACAGTGACAGACTTTATTTTCTTGGGCTCCAAAGTCACTGTAGATGGTGACTGCAACCATAAAATTAAAAGATGCTTGCTCCTTGGAAGAAAAGCTATGACAAACCTAGACAACATATTAAGAAGCAGAGATATCACTTTGCTGACAAAGGTCCATCTAGTCAAAGCTATGGTTTTTCCAGTAGTCATGTATGGATGTGAGGGTTGGACCATAAAGAAGGCTGAACACCAAAGATTTGATGCTTTTGAACTGTGATGCTAGAGAAGACTCTTGAGAGTCCCTTGGACAGCAAGGAGATCAAACCAGTCGATCCTAAAGGAAATCAGTCCTGAACAGTCATTGGAAGGACTGTTGTTGAAGCTCCAATACTTTGGCCACCTGATGTGAAGAACTGACTCATTGGAAAAGACCCTGATGCTGGGAAAGACTGAGGGCCAGAGGAGAAGGGGGTGACAGAGGATGAGATGGTTGGATGGCATCACTGACTCAGTGGAGATGAGTCTGAGCAAACTCCAGGAAATAGTAAAGGACAGGGAAGGCTGGCATTTTATGGGGTCTCAAAGAGTTGGACATGACTTAGCTACTGAATAACAACAACAACAAATCAGGAACACAGATATATGCCAAGTGTTTCAACAGCTGATATTTAATCCAGAAAATTGGTGACAAAGGTACTGGGGTGTTTGAGAAACCAAAGAAGACACAGGGGTGCTGAGGAAGCCAGGAAGGGGGGTGGCCCTTGGGTTTTAGCTGCTCACCCCCCCAGAGTTGTGTGAGTGCTGGAATGGCTGCAGAGGGCAGTCCCCATCGCTGCCGCAGCTGCTTCCCCTCTGCCCTCACCGCCACATCTTTCAGGAGCTGGCAGAACATCCCTACGCCTTTGTCTGTTCATGACCTCCAAAGGTCAGGTGGTCCCATCCAGAGGGGTCGGCGTGTGGACCCCCTGGAAGACCACGTGAACCATCGCCACGACGGTCGCCGAAGGCTTCCTCTTGGGCTATACTTAGCTTTTGGGGCAGAGAAGAAAGAGCTTGAGATGGCTTTTGTAATTATAGAATTTAGATTTCCTCTTGGCAGTTGAAGGCATGCTTGACTGATGAAATGAGTCATGCATTCTTTTCTGAAGAAGAAGCTGCTTGGTCCTGGAGAGGTTTCCAGAGATAATCATCTCATTCTTCCTGCCCTTTTTATCTTTTCTGGAGGCAAAGACAGTTACTTTCTGGTTGTATGAGAGTGTAAAATGACAGCTGATATTGTGTGTCAAGGTGGCGTGTCTCTATTCACTGTTACCTTAAATATTAGGTTTAAATATAGGTCCAAATACAGTATTCTGAGAAAGTCAGTCCTGCTTCCTGACACAGCTGAGGGGTGGTGAGTGAAATATTGTAATTAGCTGAAACTGAGAACGTGTATTATATTTATCCTATGCATTTTCAAAGCATTAGAATATAATGGGATCTTCTGAACCCTTTTTGCTGTTTATCTTCCCAGCAGTGCAGGACAATAAATGTGTTAGTGCTCTCATGTCAGCTTTGAAAAAAATAATTAAAAATAAACTCTGGAGCAGAGCCTCAAACTCCGACAGCAAAACAGCAGGAGGATGCAAGAACCGGGGTCCATCATGAGCCTCACGGGGAGATCAGCGCCCCCAAACAGGCAGCGGCAGGAGCGCACGGTGTACAGCAAAGAGCAGCTGGAGGCGCTCAAAGAAGCCTTCCTGAAGAACGAGTACCCGAGCTACCAGGCCCGCCTGCGCCTGGCGGCCAGGCTCCACGTGGACGAGCGCAGAGTGCAGGTGTGGTTCAAGAACCGCAGGACCCAACGCTCCCGTCTGGAGCGACGACAGGCCGATGGCGGACACCAGAGGGCCGGCCTTGAGCCCACGGACCCCGGAGCCTCCCGGACTCGGGCTCCCGCTCCGGAATATGCTGCCACAGCTGCGAACCCCCGTTTTCCAGACGGCCCTGGATTCTACAGCCGCCCTCCTCCCCCCCGGCCCCGCGCGGGTGCTCCCAGCTCCGGAGCCTGGCGTCTCCAGCTGCGGCTGGGCCACGTGGGTCCCGGCACAAGGCGTCCACGTGTACGGCCCGGCTGCTCCAGCCCCGGCCCCAGGCCCGGACTGGCCTCAGGACCCCTACGTCCCGAACTACCGCCCAGAGCCTCTTTTGCTTCCCAACTGTGCCCTGATGTTCTCATCCCAGGAGCTCTCCTCCCCGACGTCTGGGTACCAAATGGGAGATAGCTTTGCGGATGAGAATGACACAGGCCCCCGGCAGTTCATGAATTTATAGGGTCGTGGTCATCTGTCCTCACAAAGTCCTGCAGACCCCGAGGTGCCAAAGGGGATGAGGACCTTGTGAGTCTGCATGTGGTGCCCATGGGGACGCGGGAAGGTGTGATGGCTTGGTCTTCACATCTGGTTTACTGTCCGCAAAGGACCGCACCTCCCTTGATCCAGCCTTTGGAGGGGACGTTTTTTTGTGTTACTATGAGGCCATCTCAGGTCTCGAAGCTCCGAATGTCCCCGTCCTCGTCAGTATTTGAGGCGCACCTGGGTTTTTTTGTGAATTTCTATGTCAGAGGTGGAATTATTGTTCACAGCGTCTGTTTCACAGTCGTGGGAACTTGCTATAGGACCTTCACCAGCCTCATAGGGAATTTAATTAACATTGCCTTAAATCTTTACCTTCCCTTGATGTCTAGAGATTTTTGTTTTTACTTGTCTCTATCCTTACTTGTAGTTTCAAATAAATGTTTGTGAATAAAAAAGGGGGGCATTAAATCCATAAATAGTTTTGGAGCTAATTGCCATCTTTACAATACTGAGCTTTCCAATCTAGGTATATTACTTATTAATCATTCATTTGGTTGTTTACAAAGATTCTCTGCTAAGTGTTATTATTTCTGTAGGTTTATTTCTAGTGTTTTGTCTTGTGATTACCTGATATTTTAGATGAATTTAAATTTTTATTTTAAAATCTGTGTTCTGTATATAGGATTCTTTTTTTTCATATTTTTGTATATATATATATTTAATTTATTTATTTTGATTGGAGGCTAATTACTTTGCAATATTGTAGTGGTTTTTGCCATATATTGACATAAATCAGCCATGGGTGTACATGTGTTCCCCATCCTTGTATATAGGATTCTGTGGATAGATTTATTTTGTATTTAGGGACCTGACTCAATTAAAAAAAATTCATAACAACTTAAAAAAATAAATAAATAAACTCTGCAAATTTGGTACTCACAAATAGTATCTTATTTTCAAACTTTTTGAAGTAGAGGGTTCATTTGCATTCAGTGAAGTGCACAGATTTTTACTGCATGACTGAGTGGGTTTTCAAGCGTGTATGCACTTGTGTAGCTTAGACTTCAGTTAAGATACGGACTATTACCATCACTCCATGATGTGTCAAGCCCACCCTAAGCCTCCACCAAAGGCACCCTTTGTTCTGGTATCTGTTACCATAAAGTGGCTTTGCTTGTTTTTGAACTTTATATTAATGGAATCATACAATAGGTCCTCTTTTGTGTCTGGCTTCTGTCAGTTGATATATAATCAATATATGGTCTCATGGTAAGATTCATCCATGTCGTGCCTGTATCGGTAGTTTGTTTTCTTGATCAGTAGCATGCCTTGCACTGACTCAATGGACATGAGTTTGCGCAAACTCTGGGAGATAGCGAAGGACAGAGGCGCCTGGCGTGCTGCAGTTCATGGGGTTGCAGAGAGTCGGACACGACTGAGTGACTGAACAATGACAACAGTATTCATGGAATGGATATACCCCGGCGTGTTTATGCGGTTTCCTATCGAAGGACTTCGGGGCTGTTTCCAGCTTTGGATACTGTGTATATAGCTTCTGTGCCCACCGAAATGTGAGTCTTTTTAAATGTATGTTTTCACTTCTTTCAGATTATGACAAGGAGTACGTCAAAGGCTAGATCTATGTTTGATTCTGCAAGAAACTACTAAACTCTTTTCCAAGTTGGTTGCACTGTTTTCCACTCTCACCAGCATAACTGCTAGAAAACAAGAAAGAGGATCCTCAGTGGACCTGAAATGTGGAGGCATTCCTGAAAGACAAGAGCAGACCGAAGCAGATTGTCAGGGAAAGCAGTTCAGTGAATCCATGACATGAACATTCTGCCACAGAGGCTGCGACTATTTGAGACAGAATGAAGATCACGAATGCCAAAGAATGCTCAAACTACCGCAAACTGCACTCATCTCACACGCCAGTAAAAAATGCTCAAAATTCTCCAAGCCAGGCTTTAACAGTACGTGAACTGCGAACTTCCAGATGTTCAAACTGGTTTTAGAAAAGGCAGAGGAACCAGGGATCAAATTGCCAACATCCGCTGGATCATCGAAAAAGCAAGAGAGTTCCAGAAAAACATCTATTTCTGCTTTATTGACTGTGCCAAAGCCCTTGACTGTGTGGATCACCACAAACTGTGGAAAATTCTTCAAGAGGTGGGAATACCAAACCACCTGACCTGCCTCTTGAGAAACCTGTAGGCAGGTCAGGAAGCAACAGTTAGAACTGGACTTGGAACAACAGACTGGTTCCAAATAGGAAAAGGAGTAAGTCAAGGCTGTATATTGTCACCCTGCTCATTTAACTTATACGCAGAGTACGTCATGAGAAACGCTGGGCTGGAGGAAGCACAAGCTGGAATCAAGATTGCCGGGAGAAATATCAATAACCTCAGATAGGTAGATGACACCACCCTTATGGCAGAAAGTGAAGAAGAACTAAAGAGCCTCTTGATGAAAGTGAAAGAGGAGAGTGAAAAACTTGGCTTAAAGCTCAACGTTCAGAAAACTAAGATCATGGCATCTGGTGCCATCACTTCATGGGAAATAGATGGGGAAACAGTGGAAACAGTGTCAGACTTTATTTTTGGGGCTCCAAAATGACTGCAGATGGTGACTGCAGCCATGAAATTAAAAGACTCTTACTCCTTGGAAGGAAAGTTATGACCAAGCTAGAAAACATATTAAAAAGTAGAGACATCACTTTGCCAACAAACGTCCATCTAGTTAAGGCTATGGTTTTTCCAGTAGTCATGTATGGATGTGAGAGTTGTTCTATAAAGAAAGCTGAACGCCGAAGAATTGATACTTTTGAACTGTGGTTTTGGAGAAGACTCTTGAGAGTAAGTTGCAGAGAGCGGGGGTTACTCTTAAGTTGCAGTGCTCCGGCTTCTCTTTGCAGGCGCTGCTCTCATTGTGGACCATGGGCTTCAGGAGTTGCGGCTCTCAGGCTTCGCTGCCCTGCAGCATGTGGAATCTTCCCAGACCAGGGATCAACCCCGTGTCCCCTGCATTGGCAAGCAGATTCTTAACCACTGGACCAGGGGTGAAGTCTGTGAATGATATGTCTGAATTGCCCCGGATGACTCTGAGATGCCACTCTACCTCTGTAACCCACATTTGGGTTTCATTTTGTTCTTTAGCTTGTTAACATGTAAGATTTAATTATGAGTATTTCTGCAAGAAATTGATGTGTTTTGGCCACGGGGTGTGTGAGTGGGCTGTAGCATATATACAGGCATTGATGGGAAGAATCTATAGTAAGCTCATGAACTCTTTTTGAAGTAACAGGAACTCTTTTGGAAAACATTTCAAATGTCCTGTTTTCCTACTTGAGAAGGTTTTATGTTTTAGTGCTCGTGGATATTGTGAGCAGCATTTTTCTCTTTGCCCCAGACTTGGATCTCTGTTGACACTGGCTCACGAGCCAACAAACAAAAAACAGATTGGCCTGTTTGTTGTTCTAAAGCAGAGATGGTACACATTTCCGTCTGACTGTGGCCGCTATGTCTCATGGAACTTTCTGGTTCTTGCTCCCTAGGTCATCTTCCAGCAATTCCAGTACTTTTGGTCTCAGCATAAATGGCTCCAGGGCAGCACGAGCCCCCACTGCCCAGAGAGCAGGTGACTCGCCCAGAGTAAATTATTATTTAGCCCTGGGAGGGTTCAAGGTTTGCACAACCATGCTTATCCTTCCTATGTACAAGGCCCTGGGATATTTTCTTGTTTGTCCTGTCTTAATCCAGGCTAGTCGATTCCTGTGATTTTCTTTTGTGTGTGTATGTGTGTACGTGCACTAGTGTGTTCAGCTCTTTGCGACCCCATGGACTGTAGCCCACCAGGCTCCTCTGATCAGGGGATTTCTCAGGCAAGCATACTAGAGTGGGTTGCCATTTCCCCCTCCAGGGGATCTTCCTGACCCACGGGTCGAACCTGAGTCTCTTATATCTCCTGCATTGGTAGGTGGATTCTTTTTTTTTAAATTGTTTATTTATTTGGCCGCACCAGGTCTTAGTTGCGGAACAGGGGATTGTTAGTTGCAGTATGTGAACACTTAGCTGCAACACGTGGGATCTGGTTCCCTGACCAGGGATTGAATCCAGGCCCCCTGCATTGGGACTTCAGAGTCTTAGCCACTGGACCACCAGGGAAGTCCAGGCAGCTGGATTCTTTATCACTAGCACCACCTGGGAAGCCATGGTTTTCTTTTATAGATGATGCTGAATTGACTTTGCTCTTTTTCAATGGGCTTTGGTCTGCTGTGTTAAAATTGTGTCCTACACCATCTCCTGCTTGTGCAATGTAACCGCCACCCCCTCAACACATCATAAAGTGTTCGTTGCCATGAAACATCTTATAGGGAGGAAAGCATTATCTCCATCTATGGCTGGACCACTCAGTGTCAAGTCACTTTTGAAGAAAGAAGATGGTCATCTGTGATCCTGGGGGTAATCAACACTGGATTACTCCGAAAATGCCTACAACTCCCCCACCTGCTTCCAGGGGTCTGGATGAGCCCAGAAGCCACCCCTCTCCCAACCTGCCCATGTGTATGAACAGACTCAAACCTCCTTGCTGTTCTTTGCATTCACTTTAGCTGGGGAGCAAACGTTTATGAGACCTCCCTCTGAATCTATCACTTTGCAATCTCATCTTTTCTGAGAAAATATTCTATAGTTTTAGTGCTGCTGTTTCATCTAGACAGCAATATTTTCTTGAAAAGAGATTTTATTCTGAGTGAGCCTCTGCAGAATAAGAAATTAGGCAATTTAAGAAGATAGATATTACTTCCTCCAAACAGATAGCTTAAGTAGATAAGCCATGAGTCGTGCACACATATATATATATTTTGAAAGCAATTACCATCTGCCTGATAAAGAAGAATAACTCTGCTGGAATTGGGGTTTATTGTGCAGCTTTATAATTAGGAAGCCTCCGAACAGAATAATAGCCTTATCAGAATTCATGAAGAAGGGCTTCTAATATTTTTCTTTTATTTTCAAACTCATTATATAAACAACGTTTGGGGTTTTGGATCGAGGAGTTTATACGTAGACTGCTGTCTTGCAGGGCAGAACATTTTTGTGACTATATTTTTCAAGAGGGGGAGGAACCCCTGAAGCTGAGGTGTGGATCCTTCTTGGTTGCTCTGACATTTCGCTCACATCAAATGTGTGTGTTGAACTACTGGCCTCTATCGCCCAGCAGGGCTGGTTCTGGGCTAAGGAGGAGAGGTGGGATCCAGCTCTTATTTCCACCCTGTGGTCCCGTGGTGGTCCCCTGCCTCTCACAAATTCCTCCATGTGCTAGGTTTGCCCAGTCCCTTATCCCTGCCCCTACTCCGCTTCTGTTCTCTGTGCTGGAAGATGCCCCCCACACCAGAGGCTCACAGCTCCCTGACACACCTCAGCTCACCTTTCTTAGTTATCTGTGCCACACAGGATGCCAGTTATTTGAATTAGCCAAAAATGTCTGCTTGAGCATGGCTGGGGATGGGGAGAAGCCCGTATCCTCCCTGAGAGATGGAGGGTTTCCTGCCACGTCAATAAACAAGGATGTCACAATCTCCAGCCCTCCAGGGCACACAGGAAGGAGAGCAGTACCTGCCGTACTGGCCCCAGGTAGCTGAGAGGCAAATCAAAGGAATGATTTCAGTGAGCGCAGACTCTTTTGCCTCTTCCCATACACGGACAAGCACTAAATTCCTTACCTTGAGATGTCTGGTTTTCATTCATTCACAAAAACACTCTGACATTCAGACGACCTGCCCTTTGTTGCAAACTTCTCTATAACTTGACTCCTCCCTGCCCTCCCCTTGCCTTGGAGCAGTTTTCTCAGAGTTACTTGAGATGCTGTCTCCTGGGCTTAAAGTCCTAAACATTCCCACCGAATAAAATATTGTTGTTGTCCAGTCTCTAAGTCATGTCTGACTCTTTGCGACTCAAACTCATGTCCATTGAGTCAGCAATGCCACCCAACCATCTCATCCTCTGTCACCCCCTTTTCCTCCTGCCCTCAATCTTTCCCAATGAGTTGGCTCTTCCTATCAGGTGGCCAAAGGATTGGAGCTTCAGCCTCAGAATCAGTCCTTCCAATGGATATTCAGGACTGATCTCCTTTAGGATGGACTGGTTGGATCTCCTTGCAGTCCAAGGGGCTCTCAAGAGTCTTCTCCAACACCACAGTTCAAAAGCGTCGATTCTTCGGTGCTCAGCTTTCTTTATTGTCCAACTCTCACATCCATACGTGCCCACTGGAAAAAATACAGCTTTGACTAGATGGACCTTTGTGATGTCTCTGCTTGTTAATACAGAGACATTGAGTTGGTGATGCCATCCAACCATCTCACCCTCTGTCATCCCCTGTAGGGACTATTTTTTAAGTCGACATCCCCTTACCCCAAGACATACATTCACAATTTTTACCCGTTACAGACAGAGTTGGGTCCTGTAACCCTCTGCTTCATGTGTTAAAGTTCTAACCCCCAGTACCTCAGATGGGCCTTTCTGGAGGCAATTAAAGTAAAATGAGGTTATGAGGGTGGAGCCTAATCCAACAGGCCTGGTGTCCCTAGAAGAGGAGGAGATTAGAACACAGACCCGAGGCTCCGAGGTAGGACCACGTGAGGACTCTGGGAGAAGACGGCCATCTGCAAGCCCAGGAGGGAGGCCTCAGAAAACACCAGCCCTGCCGACTCCTTCACCGTGGATTTCTAGCCTCCAGAACTGTGAACACATGGTGCTTTGTTGGGGCCGCCCTAGTAAAGGAATATACCCACCCCCACCTTTGCACTAGTGTGTTGGCCCAATGAGCCTCCGCGGTGCCCTGCATAGGGCCGGGATCCTTGTGCACAGAGTCCTGGCCTGCTCTGCATGGCCCTGGATTCTAGTTCCAACCTTCTTCTCCAGCTAGTTTGCAAAGCACTGGCTCACGTTGCAAGGCTCACGTTTAAGACAGCTGGAGCACACATTTCATTTGTCCTAAAACACTGTCCTGTGTGGTGATTTAGTGTCCAGACTGCTGCACAGTGGCCCTGGGACCTCATGGACTGCAGCCCACCAGGCTCCTCTGTCCATGGGGACTCTCCAGGCCAGAATACTGGAGTGGGTGGCCATGCCCTCTTCCAGGGGATCTTCCCAACCCAGGGATTGAACCCAGGTCTCCTGCATTACAGGAGGATTCTTTACTGTCTGAGCCACCAGGGAAGCCCAAGAATTCTAGAGTGGGTAGCCTATCCCTTCTCCAGGGGATCTTCCCTACCCAGGGATTGAACTGGGCTCTTCTGCATTACAGGCGGATTCTTTACCAGCTAAACTACCTGGAAGCCCTTGGAACCTTAATATGTGAAACTATTTCCTGGCCATTCCTTCTGTCTTTCCTTACAACCCTCAGGCAGATGGCTTGACCCCCAGCCCCAGATGGCTCACATTTTCCCTTTTCCTAGGACTGCTGAAGCTTCCCCTGGACTTGTCCCGGGAGGTGGTGCTGGGGCTCTGGGACCACCCAGGTGGAATCTGGGACAGCTGGGCTGGGAGGGGAGCTGAGTCCTGCAGGGCTCCCTTCATCCTGCTGTTTAGATTCATGTCGCTGTAACAGGTGGTTCTGCTTGTTTCACGTGGGTGATGAACTGCCTGCCTGTGAGCTGAGGCCTCACTTTCTCCCCTGCAGCCCTCAGTGCCCAGCAGAGCACCTGGCACCTGAGGTGTGCACCTGGAGCCCGGGGAGTGTGCTGATGGAGGGTGTGGAGGGCAGAGGGGGCCGTCTGTGCTCTTCTCCCCTAACGTGGGCAGTCATGCCCAGTATTCTTTTCTCTTCGGTCCCCATGCTCTATCGTTGAAGGGGGGAAGGGTCAGGTCTTAGGGGCTCTGTAGGGAATTGATGCTTGCAAACTGTGGTGCTGGAGGACTCTGGAGAGTTGGTTGGACAGCAAGGAGATCCAACCAGTCAACCCTAAGGGAAATCAACCATGAATATTCATTGGAAGGACTGATGCCGAAGCTGAAGCTCCAACACTTTGGCCACCTGATGTGAAGAACTGACTCATTGGGAAAGACCTTGATGCTGGGAAACATTGAAAGCGAGAGGAGAAGGGGACGACAGAGGATGAGGTGGTTGGATGGCATCACTGACTCAGAGGACCTGAGTTTGAGCAAACTCTGGGAGATAGTGAAGGACAAGGGAGCCTGGCCTGCTGTAGTCCATGGGGTCGGAAAGAGTCAGACACGACTGAGCGACTGAACAACAACAAGAGAAGGAAGGGGACAGAGATGTACAGGGAGAGGAGCGGCCTGCCGACCGGAGGTTAGCACATGTGGGGGTGGGGAGGCTGGCACCCTGGGGGAGGGGGGCTGGCACCCGTGGGGGAGGGTGCTGGCACCCGTGGGGGAGGGGGGCTGGCACCATGGGGGAGGGTGCTGGCACCATGGGAGAGGGGGGTGGCACCATGGGGGAGGGGGCTGGCACCATGGGGGAGGGGAGGCTGGCACCTGAGGGGTAGGGGCGTCAGCTTCCTGAGCCAGGAGCTGCTTGCTCCCCCATCTCCTAGTGGATGAGCCCTGGGCTGCAGGAGACTCTGGAGTCTAGCCCAGCCCTGCTGGGCCTCCAGCCTGGGAACCTCTCCAAGGGAATGCAGAAGCAAGGACGAACAGCCCAGGCGTGCAACCAGAGTGAGATATTTTTAAAAGTAACACGCAAGAGCTGTGTCTGTGACGTAGAAGCAATCTACCTGCAAAGTGGAATAATGATTCATCTGCTGATGATCTACAGACGTCACTGACTCTGAGGTCACGAGGGCATGTGCAAACAGCCTTGTTAAAAGTCTAGGGTTTGCTGAGTTTTGTAATAGGAAAATGTAAAAATATTCAGGCTCGAGACTGACATTAAATTATTCAGGTAGGAAAGTAGTGTTAAACTAGAAATATGTAAATAGAGACAGCCTTGAAGTCATCCTGAAGATATTACCCTGTCTTCAAGGAGAGTTCCCCGAGGTGGTAGCTGAAACAAGGTTAGGTGTTTCTCAATGTAGCTGCCCCAGGGCTGCTCATTTCCTAAGCTGAATTCATCTGCTTTTTTTTTTTAACTTTTTATTTTATATTGGAGCATAGTTGATAAACAATGTTGTGTTAGTTTCAGGTGAACAGCATAGTGATTCAGTTATACATATCCATATATCTATTCTTTCTCAAATTTTTTTTCCCATTTAGGTTGTTATGAGCAGAGTTATCCAGTAGAGTTCTCTGTGCTTTACAACAGGTCCTTTTTGATGATCTGTTTTACATACAGCAGTGTGTACGTGTCAGTCCCAAACTCCCTTTCTATACATCCTCCCACCCTTCCCGGCTGGTAACTGTAAGTTCTTCTCTAAGTCTTTGAGTTTGTTTTTGTTTTGTAAATATGGTTCAAAAGGATATAGACACCCCAATGTTCATTGCAGCGCTGTTTACAATAGCTGAAACACGGAAGCAACCTAAATGTCCGTTGACAGAAGAATAGATAGAGAAGATGTGGTGTGTATATACAGTGGAATACAACTCAGCCATTAAAAAGAATGAAATCATGCCATTTGAAGCAACATGGATGGATCTAGAGATTTATCATACCAAGTGAAGTAAGTCAGACAGAGAAAGAGAAGTATTTTATGATATTGCTTATAAGCGGAGTCTTACAAAAATGATACAAATGAACTTATTTATAAAATAATGCATTTGTTTTTAACAACAGCCTATCTAAAAAGGCAAGTTCAAAGAGACTTTAGGGTCTCCAATGTGATATATATTTAAAGATTTAATATATACATACAGAATTATTATGGTTATTAATACTAATTAAACATAATAGAAATAATTACATTTAAGTATAAATAGTTATAATTTATAACATATAGTATTTATATATTCAGCTCAGTTCAGTTCAGTCACTCAGTCGTGTCCGACTCTTTGCGACTCCATGGACTGCAGCACGCCAGGCCTCCCTGTCCATCACCAACTCCCGGATTTTATTCAAACTCATGTCCATTGAGTTGGTGATGCCATTCAACCATCTCATCCTCTGTCATCCCCTTCTCCTCCTGCCCTCAATTTTTCCCAGCATCAGGGTCTTTTCCAATGAGTCAGCTCTTCCCATCAGGTGGCCAAAGTATTGGAGTTTCAGCTTCAACATCAGTCCTTCCAGGGAACACTCAGGACTGATCTCCTTTAGGATGGACTGGTTGGATCTCCTTGCAGTCCAAGGGACTCTCAAGAGTCTTCTCCAACACCACAGTTCAAAAGCATCAATTCTTTGGCGCTCAGCTTTCTTTATGGTCCAACTCTCACATATCCATACATGACCACTGGAAAAACCACAGGTTTGACTAGATGGACCTTGTTGGCAAAGTGATGTCTCTGCTTTTTAATATGCTGTCTAGGTTGGTCCTAGTTTTCCTTCCAAGAAGTAAGCGTCTTTTAATTGCATGGCTGCAGTCACCATCTGCAGTGATTTTGGAGCCCAAGAAAATAAAGTCCGTCACTGTTTCCATTGTTTCCCCATCTATTTGCCATGAAGTGATGGGACCAGATGCCATGATCCTAGTTTTCTGAACGTTGAGCTTTAAGCCACCTTTTTCACTCTCCTCTTTCACTTTCATCAAGAGGCTCTTTAGTTTTTCTTCACTTTCTGCCATAAGGGTGATATTATCTGCATATCAGAGGTTATTGATATTTCTCCCGGCAATCTTGATTCCAGCATGTGCTTCATCCAGCCCAGCATTTCTCATGATGTAATCTGCATATAAGTTAAATAAGCAGGGTGACCACATACAGCCTTGACATACTCCTTTCCTGATTTGGAACCAGCCTATTGATCCATGTTCAATTCTAACTGTTGCTTCTTGACCTGCATACAGGTTTCTCGGGAGGCAGGTCAGGTGGTCTGGTATTCCCATCTCTTTAAGAATTTTCCACAGTTTGTTGTGATCCACACAGTCAAAGGCTTTGGCATAGTCAATAAGGCAGAAGTAGATGTTTTTCTGGAACTCTCTCTCTTTTTTGATGATCCAACGGATGTTGACAATTTGATTTCTGGTTCCTCTGCCTTTTCTAAATCCAGCTTGAACATCTGGAATTTCATGGTTCACATACTGCTGAAGCCTTGGAGAATTTTGAACGTGACTTTGCTAGTGTGTGAGATGAGTGCAATTGTGCAGTAGTTTGAACATTCTCTGGCATTACTTTTCTTTGGGATTGGAATGAAAACTGACCTTTTCTAGTCGTGTGGCCACTGCTGAGTTTTCCAAATTTGTTGGCATATTGAGTGCAGCACTTTCACAGCATCATCTTTTAGGATTTGAAATAGCTCAACTGGAATTCCATCACCTCCACTAGTTTTGTTCAAATATTATGCAGTACTATCTGTATATATTATATATACATGTGGGCTTCCCTGGTGGCTCAGACAGTAAAGAAAACTCCTGCAATGTGGAAGACCTGGGTTCAATCTCTGGGTTGGGAAGATCCCCTACAGGAGGGCATGGCAGCCCACTCCAGTATTCTTGCCTGGAAAATCCCCATGGACAGAGGAACCTGGTGGGCTACCGTCCAAGGAGCCGCAAAGAGTCGGACACGACAGCGATAAAGCCTGACAAACACACATGTGGTGACTGTGCTCCGTAGTGTCTGACTCTTGGTGACCCCATGGACCATAGCTCACCAGGCTCCTCTGTCCATGGGATTCTCCAGGCTAGAATACTGGAGTGGGTTACTATTTCCTTCTCCAGTGGATCTTCCTGACCCAGGGATTGAACCTGCATCTCCTGTGGCTCCTGCATTGCAGGCGGATTCTTTACCTGCTTTTATGTTATTATAAATGATACGATTAGTGGAAGATACTCCGGACGTATGCTCTACAGTAAAATGGCATTAGGCATAGGGCTTGCACATGGAGGTCAGGAGAAAGAAGACCTCCTTCCTGTTCTCAAGGTCATGTTAATCCAGACGACCGCAGCATATGAATTAACACAGCATCTTTTTAACAAAAAAGTAGCTTAACGTGAGAACATTATTAAAAATGTATTTTCTTACGAAGTAAAAAAAAATGGCTTAGTAAATAGGAGGCTGTTATTACTATTTTCCTTTGCAAATATATTTCCCCATGTTCTTCCAGTCAATGATGTCTTTGTGCTGAGCCTCTGTTTATGCATGTATAAGGCCCTCATTTCTGTGTGTCGCTGAAAGTCTCTGCTAGACCTCATTCCATGAAGATTTTGGGACGCCTACACTGGGCTACTGCTGCTTTTCTTCACTGGCCTTCCCAGGTGGCTCAATGGTAAAGAAATACCTGCCAAGGCAGGAGACACGGAAGAGGCCAGTCCGATCCCGGGGTGGGGAAGATCCCCTGGAAGAGGAAAAGACAACCACTCCAATATTCTTGCCTGGATAAATCCCATGGGCAAAGGAGCCTATCAGGCTACAGTCCATGGGGTTGCAAAGAGTCGGACACAAGTTAGCGACTAAGAACGCACACACACACAGGCTTTCCTTCATTACTTACGTAATTTCAAAATTATTTCTCAATCTCTTAATTTTCTGAAAGATTGCTTTTCCTACTGTGTAAATGTTTGAGCCGAGAGTTGAATTTAATGAGATGTTGTTTGTTTGACGCTTGATAAATAAGACGTCATTTAACCAGAGCTTTTGCTATACAAAGAATGAGGAAATTTAACGAGTTCCAGCACGGCCCAGGCAGCTCACTGTCCCCGTCACACTTGCAAATGGTTTATTAGAAACTCCTTTTACTCATCAATTTCCATTTGCTTCCATTTTCTAAGTTGTGGCTTATGTCTGCAACTCTCCTTATTTAATCTAATTCCAAAGTCAAATTACTCTTGGTTTATTTGGGTCAAACAAGGTCTGCTGTGAGGCAATTTTGCAGGTGTGAAAAACTTATTATTCACTTTTCATAGAGCATTGCCCTTTTCCTGCCAAATAACAAATTCTACTGAATCACTGTCGAGCAGGAAAGTAACCTTCATCTTTATGTCTCAGAATTGGCAGATCACTTTTAAAACTCTTCTTCCCCTATATGAGAGATAGCAAAAGAGACACAGGTGTATAGAACAGTCTTCTGGACTCTGGGAGAAGGCGAGGGTGGGATGATTTGAGAGAATAGCATTGAAACATGTATATTATCATATGTGCAACAGATCGCCAGTCCAGGTTCGATGCATGAGACAGGGTGCTCAGGGCTGGTGCACTGGGATGACCTTGAGGGATGGGATGGACAGGGAGATGGGAGAGGGGTTCAAGATAGGGAATACATGTACACCCGTGGCTGATTCATGTCAATGTATGGCAAAAACCACTACAATATTGTAAAGTAATTAGCCTCCAATTAAAATAAATAAATTTAAAAAAAATAAAAAATTAAAACTCTTCTTCTGAACCTCAGGAGGTCAGATAAGGTTTCATTTGTTCATTCATTCATGCATGCATTCAAAAAGTATTTGTTAAATGTGGTAGACTATGCTAGGCTTTTATAATTAAAAGAAAAGTATAGACTGCAACGCCGGAATGGCAGGGGTTAATATTCTAGTTCAGCCATATTAACCTACATACAGGCTCATGGGAGTGGGTGTGTGGGGCTATCTTGGAATTAAACTGATGCTCACTTCCCCAGGGCCAGTTACACAGAGCCTCCTGGGTGAGGCTCAGATTCAGGCAGTTGACTGCTTTCCCAGTGTCACCTCTAGCCAGGCTGGGCTTGCTGGTCTGGAAAGACAAGCGGGAAACCGTCACCCTCTGTGCTATGCACACTGACTTAAGTGGCCAGTGTGGCCGGTTGAGCAGCTGGAGCCAATGTGGCCCCAAGTGGACAGTGTCCTCCCCCAGGGCTATACACTGGGTCTGGAAGCCCAGAGGTGACTCGCTGGTCCCAGGGCAGGTTCTGAGAGGGGTGGTCTGTGTTGCTTGACACAGTGGTCCTGTAAAGTGTCGGCACAGGATCACTCCTGGTGTGTTCTCCAGGCCTCTCTGGTGAGTCAGACACAGTGGTTCCAGAGGGTGTAGAGGGTCCCCCACAGGACTCACATGCCCAGCTGGGCAGAGCAATGAGCTGCTGGGCACTGCCCTGGTGACCATGGACTTGAGATGGGAATTCCACCGAGAAGAGGAGCTACAGAGATGGCAGCTTGGTAACTGTTAGCAGCTTCTTTGTTCAGTCGCTCTCTCTTGTCTGACTCTTTGCGACCCCATGGACTGCAGCACGCCAGCCCTCCCTGTCCATCACCATCTCCCGGAGCTTACTCAGACTCATGTCCATTGAGTTGGTGATGCCATCAAACCATCCCATCCTCTGTCATCCCTTCCTCCTCCTGCCCTCAGTCTTTGCCACAGTCTTTTCCAGTCTTGAGTTGGCTCTTCCCATCAGATGGTCAAAGTATTGGAGCTTCAGCTTCATTACCAGTCCTTCCAATGAATATTCAGAAGATTCTTAGCAACAGAATTAATCAGAACTCTCTCCCTCATCTGTTTTGTCCTCTAGATTGAAACTGTGGGCAATTAATGGCCATCTTTAAAGAAGATTGATAGCTACACATGTGTTGCATAGAACCAAGCCTTCTTAGCATCAGGGGGTCCAGGGAGAGATGGAGAAGCATTGCTGTGGGTGACCATATATATTACAGGTTTTGCCTGTTTTCCGTTTGACCTTCTCTTTGTCCCTCCTTGATCCTCCAGGTCTGAGTCCATAATCATTTTCATGGCCCATGAGACCTCTCCCCAGTGAGTACTTTTTCTTAATGGAAGAAGCTGAGCCAGGCTGGTTGGCAATAACTCAGCAAAGTGCTGAAGGAGAGAAGGGGCCTCCAGCTGGCTGGTGATAAGGGTGCCCTCGGACCCTGTCCCACCAAGGATCCGGCAGCAGTCTACCCGCTGCTGGTCTGTGCCGGCATCCCAGGTACCCTTTGGAGACTCCACAACCCCGAGCATGAGCTCATGACAAGTCCCAGCTCCCAACAAAGCAGCCAGGCAGGAAGTGGTGGGAACATTGTGTTCTGCCCATAAAACAGAAATCATTCGGTTTTGCATGCATGCATGCTCAGTCCTGTCCGAATCTTTGCGACCCCCTGGACTGCAGCCCACCAGGCTCCTCTGTCCATGGGATTTCCCAGGCAAGAATACTCGAGTGGGTTGCCATTTCCTCCTCCAGGGGAACTTCCTGACCCAGGGAATGAACCTGGGTCCCTCACATTGGCAGGCAGATTCTTTACCGCTGAGCCCCATTTAATTTTAAAGGAGGTTTTTCGTTTGTTTGCTTTTGTTTAAAATGAACTCAGCTTCTTACCACTAGGAGAAGTTCTCTGATGAACTTTATTTAAGTGGTCTGAGACTGCCCCGGACCCTGACTGACTCATAACAGGCGAGGTATTTGGCTGCAGGAAGGAATATAATGTTCTGCTGGGGGAGCAGACATAGGAGACCAAGATGTCGACAGGCCTGAGCTCCCTCTGATCCTCTAGGTCAATCCTTCCTCACCTCCTCTGGCTCCTGGTGGCTCCCAGAAATCCTTGGGGCTCCGAGGTTTGCAGCTGCCTCTCTCCAGCTGCCTCTGTCTCCACAGGGAGACCTGCCCGCGAGTCTGTGTGTTCACGTGGCTTCTCCTCTTCTGAGACCCTGCTCTTTGGGCTTGCACTCACCCTAATGGCTTCTTCCTAACCTGATCACAGCTACCAGGAAACCTATCACGCCCAAGGGCACATTCACAGCTCCTAGGGGTTGTCGTTGGTGGTGGTGTCCAGTCGCTCAGTCGTGTCCTACTCTTGGCGACCCCATGGACTATGGCATGCCAGGCTTCCCTGTCCTGCACTGTGAGGACTGCACTTATCTTTTCTGGGGCACAATTTAATCTGTAACAGAAGGTGAGAAAAAATAATGCAGCACGCTTTTGTGGGAGGTGGTGAAAAATGAAGGAGGAGTAAGGAGATGGGAATAATGGTGAACAGAGCCTTGGGGGCCGGGGAGAGGGCTCTTTGTTATAAGAACATGCCGATCACCACAAGTCCGCTACTGGCTACGTCTGTCCCATGAAATACATCCAGCTCTCAGGACAGTTAGTTTCCATTTGTCAGTATGGTGTTACATTGTGTGTGTGTGTGTGTGTGTGTGTGTGTGCGCGTGCGCGCTTTGTCGCTCAGTTGTGTCTGACTCTTTGTGACCCCATGGACTGTAGTCTGTCAGGCTCCTCTGTCCATGGGGATTCTCCAGGCAAGAATACTTACTGGGGTGGGTTGCCCTTCTCCAGGGGATCTTCCCAACCCAGGGATCAAACCCAGGTCTCCTGCATTGCAGGCGGATTCTTTACCAACTGAGCTGCTAGGGAAGCCCAAGGATACTGGAGTGGAGAGCCTATCCCTTCTCCATGGGATCTTCCTGACCCAGGAATCGAACCAGGGTCTCCTGCATTACATCATGGACATGTTTTAAAACAGCAGGAGGTGAACGTCTTGGTTTGTGGAGCAAAGTACACACTCTGTCTTTCAAGTCATGATTAGGCTGGGCTGGCTCGTGGGGCGGGGGTGGGAGTGGGGAGACAGGCGAACCTGCAGATGCAAGGAAGGAAGAAGCGATGACATCACGCTGAGTCCTGACATCAGTCCAGGTCCTGAGGGCCCCTCCATCCGATGCCCCTGTGATGGTGGCCACTGACCTGGGAGCTGTTGTCACTGCCATTACAGCATGAACTGACCACCTGGAGCTGGGCAGAGCTGCTTCCTGTCTCAAAGGCAAGAAATTCTGTCTAATCAGTTGCTGGCTCTCTGATACCCTACTGACAAGACTTAGAAAAATCATGCAAAAATGGAAGGCTGTAGTTGTTCCCTTTGTTGAAAATATAGAATCATGGAAGCGAATTTCCTGGTGACACATGAGTGACACAGGGGATTTCTCTAGGGGCTCCAAAGACCCTCAGATCCTTAGAAGAGCTAAATTAAAGCTGATTTATCTAACTACCAGGATGCAGAGAAACAGTTGGGAGCAGCAGGTTGGACTGGGAAAGGGCGTGGCCTTCAGAGTTGGTCAGACATTATTCATAGCCTGAGTGCACGATGCCCAGCTGTGATGGTGGATCAGCTCATTTAAGTGTCTGCTTTGTACAAGTGGGAGTAAATTCAACCTACCCCTTGGGTTGAGGAGGGATTCACTCTGAAAACGTGTATGAAGGACTTTGCCCAAGGCCTGCGTTCTGTGGCCCCTCAACAAGCGTGACACCCTGAGCACATTTCTCAAGGAACGAACCAATGTAAGCAGTGCCTCCGAATGGGAGCTTCCCTACAGATGAGATCTTTAGAAAAGAAAGACAGTGAAAGTCCTAGTCCACATTCATGTCTGACTCTCTGCGACCCCATGGACTGTAGCTGGCCAGGCTCCTCTGTTCATGGGATTCTGCAGGCAGGAACACTGGAGTGGGTTGCCATTTCCTCCTCCAGGGAATCTTCCCAACCCAGGGGTTGAACCAGGTCTCCTGCATTGGCAGGTGGATTCTTTACCAACCACTAATGTCACCTGAGGAAGTCCTCTTGTAAGGACACTAATCCCATTTGTGAGGGCTCCACGATGGTGACCTAATCACCTTCTGAAGGTCCCACCTCCTCATGCCATCATACTGGGGACTAAAGCTTCAACATATCAGTTTAGGGGCAAACATTCAGTCCATAGGAGAAGACTCTTGAGAGTCCCTTGGACTGCAAGGAGATCACACCAGTCCATCCTAAAGGAAATCAGTCCTGAATATTCATTGGAAGGATTGATGCTGAAGCTGAAACTCCAATACTTTGGCCACCTGATAGGAAGAACTGACTCATTGGAAAAGACTTGAATGCTGGGAAAGATTGAAGGCAGGAGGAAAAGGGGATGACAGCAGATGAGATTGTCGACATCACTGACTCAATGGACATGAGTTTGAGCAAGCTCCGGGAGCTAGTGAAGGACAGACAAGCCTGGTATTCTGCAGTCCTTGCATGATGCATGTGTGTGTGCATAAAGAGTTGGACATGACTTTGAGACTGAAAACATTCAGTCCGTAGCAGGGATTATTAGAGTGAGTTCCAATCCAATATGACTGGAGTCCTCATAAAAGGGGGACGTTTAGATGCTGAGAGGAGCATACACAGAGGCCACTGTGGCCATTCACCAGTCCTGCGGAGAGGCCTGGAGCACGCTAGCACCTTCAGAGGGAACTCGGCCCTGTCCATACCTTGATCTAGGACTTCTGGCCTCCACCCCTTTGAGCAATGCATTTCTGCCGTTTAAGCCTCTGCAGTTGCTAGTACTTTGCTATGACAGCCCCAGGAAGCTCACAGACAGTGGTTGGGGCACCACAAAAGCAAGAATCAGTCCTCTGATCTGCCAGATGTTGCCCAAGGTGGGGACCATTTCCACTATAGCAGCCACACGATGCCCAGGAGAAGATAAGTGTTACCTCCGTAAACATCATGGCGCTCAATCACCATGAGGACCCAGACAGTCCCAGTAAAGAGGCCCCTTTAGCAGCTGCCTTGCTATTTCTTTCTCTGTTTTTATTAGTGAGATCTATAAAAAGATCTGAACATCTTGAGGACTGGGAAAGCGTTTGGGTGCAGCACAGGCATGGAAAAATCCCCCCCAAGAAGAGTTCTGAGTGTCGGTGACATCACGTGTCGTAACAATGTCTAATTATATGAGAAATTATTAAATTATAAAACGTGAAGCTGGGAAAGTGAACTCAGTCTCCCGCAGGTATAATTACACGCCTCTCTGTCAGCTGACATTGGATTCACAGGGCGAAGTTCGTACAGGCTCCCGCCACCGTTCTAAACATGAGACCCGTCAGAAACCATGCCAAGGTGACAAGCGAGTGAAGAAAGAATTCTCTTTTTATTTGGCCTCTGATGTTTTATTTGCACGATGGGGTGATAAGACTGATGGTTTAAGGTTAGTCAGTGCCAGCTGGAAGGTTAATCTTGACTTATTTGCTTGCTTTCTATTTTCTTCCACGACTTTCTTTTGGTTTCATAATTATTTACATTCTTGCACTGATAATGACTGGTTTGGATGAATGAATGTGGGATCTGAAAACACTGTGACAACTTAGAATTGAAGTCTGGGGCAGGGGGCGAGCAGGCAGGTTTCTCAGCACGATCGTCCCTGGGGCGAGCTTGTTCTTTGGTGGCCTTCCCTGTATTGCAGGGTGTTTAGCAGCCTTCTGGTTCTATAGCTACTGGATGTTACAGCAACTGCCTCCCTTGTGAGGACCAGAAGTGTCTGCAGATACTACCAAGTGACCTTGTGGAGGGACACATTGCCCCCTGTGGCAAACCTCTGGGTTACAGAAAGAGAGTAAAGGAGTTGGCAAGGACGGAAGACCTAGGGCCATATGTGAGTGAACTCTGAGCTGCCAACACACAAGGTCTCCTGCTGGAGCACTGAGGAAGCCAAGTACACCTTTCACCCCCGGACGGTTCCGCCTTCCAAAGGTGGTCATCTTGTTTATTTTCCCAGCTTTGCATGATGAAATCAAACACAGAGTTATTGATAAAGCAGAAATGAACGACGCTGTATCAGTTTGCTAGGGCTCTCCTAACCAAAAAAAAAAAAAAAAAAATCACAGACAGGGCAGCTGAAACAACAGGAATTTATTTTCTGAATGTTCTAGAGTCTGGAAGTCTGAGGTCAAGTCTGGGTCTGGTGGGACCGCCTTCCTCAGCTTGCACATGGCTGCTTCCTGCTGTGTCCTCACATGGCCACTTCTGTGTGTGCTCAGACAGAGATGAGGGGAGAGAGGAAGATGGGGGAAGGGAGAGAGAGACCACCTGTGTGTCTCTTCTTCCATGAAGAACATCCCTGGATCAGGCTCACACCCTCTGATCTCTTTGACCTTCCTCACCTCCTTAGAAGCCCCGCCTCCAAGTACAGTGACATGGAGGGCTGGGGCTTCAAACTGTGAGTTTTGGAGGACACAATTCAGTCCAGGACAAATGCTGAAAGTGTAACTCTGACCAGAGATTCCTGGGACACAGTTAGTCCCAGGGAATCAGGAGGAAGAGCCTCAGCTTTGAATCACTCCTGCCCTTCTCCAGGGCTTCCCTTGGCGTGGTAGCATTTATTAACGTCTTGTTTGGGGCTCTTTGATCTTCCGAATTGTGGCATGTCCCCTGCTTTGTGTTTGATCACCTGGAGTGATAGTGAGCCAGGATGGAATAAACCAGACCGAGCTGCCCTGCCGGGCTTTGCAGCTGCCCTGCTGAAGTGACAGGATCTCTCCTGCTCCTGGGGCTAAGTTTCCCTGCTGGGTGATGAACTTTCCTGAATCCCTCCTGATTTCGAGTGCTGGGCATCTCGACTGTTTGGAGGAGGCTGCAAGATGAGAGAAAGAGCACAGGCTCATTGGAGCCTGAGGAAGAGCTCTCTGTTTACCTGCGCCAGCCACTGGGCCAAGCATCACGGGTGCAAGACAGAGCCACCCAGAAGGCTACATCCTCGGCCGATGGAGAGGGGTCGATCAGCTGGGGATCAATGGCTGGGGATGCTGAGTGACAGGGAGAAAGGTCCAGAGAGTCGGGAAGCCTTCGAGCAAGGGCTTTGTCTACTTTGGGGGTAAGTCACAGAGAGCTTCCTGGAGGAAGTGGTAGCTGAGTCAAGATGATTTTATGTAGGAATCTGCACACTTGTTTTACAAATTTAAATGGAGGCCTTGATATTTTCTCTGGGTGATTCGCATCTTCTGGAGCATTTTAATTACTTTGAAACTGGTTACATTAAAATGAAATTTGGAATTATTTATTTAAAAGATTTTAATCAAATTGCCCTAATTAAGGATGTTCCTTAAATTAAAGGGGAAGAGATGCATCTTTTCGTTTCTTTATACAATCGAGGATGCCTTGAAGGGAAGAGCTTTGCTGAGAGGCAGCCCAGGAAGCTGAGATCCTAGAAGGTGTCACTCAGGCGTCTCTGATGTGCCCGGGTCCCAAGGCAGGTGCAGGAACCCAGAGCTCATCTAAAATGCCACTCAGGAGAGTGGGTTTGTGAACAAATAGGAGCCAAAGGGTCTCAAACTACTGCGGAGAGTAGACAGGAGTTTATTTTTAATGGAACAGGACTTGAATGAGTTGGCATATTGAGCAGTCTCCTTTAACAATGTGTTTGTTTAAAGGAGACTGTACAGAGCTCCCAGGTCTTCTGTTTTCGACTTGTATTTTATCCAGCTCCGACCCCCTTCCGTTCCCAGTCTCTCCGTGTTCTGACAGAGGTTTGTGTTCCAAGCAGTCCGCTGTGTTCCGGCAGGAGTTCCCACCTGACCCTTCTAACTCTGCCTGCCGGGTGTGGAGCGCCCTGCACCACCACGAAAGCAGTTCTGTGTTACCAGCTGGGGGTCCCACCTGGAGACAGAGTCCAGTCCCCCAGACTCAGGGCTCATTCCTACAGGACCCACCCCCTCCTCGGCCACTTCCAAGGCCCGCTCACCTGTGCTTCCGACCTACCTACGGTTATAGATGGTGGGTCCGGTGATTCCCCCCCTTCCTTGGGTTTGACTAATTCGCTAGAGCGGCTCACAGAGCTGCAACATCTTACTTCCTGGCTCTCCAGTGCGTTATAAAAGGAGAGACCTTGGGAAGAGGCAGATGGCAGAGACACGGAGGACAAGGCGCGGAGGAGGGGCAGGGGGCACTGGGCATCTGACCACCAGTGTCTCTGGATTCTCACCTGTTCACAACCCAGAAGCCCTCCCACCCCAGGCTTTTTATGGGGGCTTCATTACAGAGGAAGGATTGGCTACATCGTTCAATCTCCAGCCCCTGTTCCCGTGAGTTGGGGGTGGGACTCAAAGTCCACCATCTAAAGCACTCTGAAAGGTTGAGTCCCTGCCCACCCGCCCTCCTCCTTACTGCTTTCCAAAATCATCTTATTAACAGAACAACAGACACAGGACTCGCCAAGGGTTCCAGGAGCTCTGTGCCAGAACCAGGGCTCAAGTATCTCTTTCTTTCTTTTCTTTTTATTGACGTACAATTGATTGACAATGTTGTGTCCCCTTCAGCTGTACAGCACCATGAATCAGTTATATATATACACATAAATGTTTTTCGATTCTTTTCCCATATAGGTCATCACAGAGTATTGAGCTGAGCTCCCTGTTCTATGCTGTAGGTTCTTATTTGTCATCTGTTTGATGTGCAGTAATGTATATATGTCAGTCCCAGGTGGGAAGATCCCCTGGAGGAGGAAATGGCAACCCACTCCAGTATTGTTGCCTAGAGAATTTCATGGACAGAGGAGCCGGGCGGGCTGAGTCCATGGAGTCACAAAGAGCTGGACATGCCTGAAGTGACTGAGCACTACCATCACCATATGTGTCCTCCCAACCTCCCAGCTCATCCATTACAAACCACAGCATCACACCACCAAGCCCATTTCTGCGATGACTCAAGGTCTTGGGAAAGGAGAAATCCTTCCAGATGAGGAGGTGGAATGCGTCTATAAACCCTTGCGTCTTAACCTTGGTTGCACAATAGAATGACATAAGAAATAATAATTTAAAAGCAATTAAATGAAAATCTCTGAGACTTCCTCCAAAGATTCTGACATACAGGAGAAGAATAAGTCCTGTTTTACAACAACCTTCGGGAGAAAAGGAGTATTTTGGCTCGAGAAGACATTGTAGGATTCCCACAATGCATGAGTGGGCACAGGACGTGGACTCAGAGCTTCTGGGTTGTCCCGGACCAGTAGCCCCCAACTTTGCTGCCCATAAGAATCACTGGAGGAGTTTTGAAAACCTTGGTGTCCATCCCACATGCCATGTCAATGGACCATAAACTCCATAGACACATCAATTAAAAAAATTTTTTTTTAATGTTCAGCCAGGTTTGAGAACCAGGGATGTAGACCAGGAGTCCTCACCCATGAAGGTGTATCCAAGTGACCCCAAGGGTGTGCTAACTCATGGGTCACTGTCCCTCTTCCACCCCAACTCCTGATCCAGCCAGTGGATCTCTAATACACCAGGTGATGCAAATACTACAGCACGCCCATGCAGAACCTCCTTCTAGGTCAAGCTAAGTCTCCTGGACTTCATCCAGGCCACAGGCTGGTTCTGCAGCCCCTACAAAGGAGACCAGAACATCCAAGTAGACAAATGTCCACAGTACCCTAGACCAGGTCGATGTACACTCTGCTCCTTGAGGAACAGAGTCACAGGCTCACTGTCGCTACAGAGGAAGCACTCCCATGGCTCCTGTCTTTGATCCTTGGTGGCTTCAATCTATCTTACCTGCATTTGGCCATGGGCTGTCACTGTTGAACGGCCAAAGCCAACAGGACATTCAAAGAGATGACCGTATTCCAGCCATTGATGATCCCTTTCCCCCACCCCTTCATGATGTCCAAGAAAATTAAGCAAGGATTAAGTTAGTCAAAGCTATGGTCTTTCCAGTAGTCATGTATGGATGTGAGAGCTGGACCATGAAGAAGGCTGAGCACTAAAGAATTGATGCTATTGAATTGTGGTATTGGAGAAAACTCTTGAGAGTCCCTTGGACTGCAAGGTGTCAAACCAGTCCATCCTAAAGGAAATCAGTCCTGAATATTCATTGGGAGGACTGCTGCTGAAGCTGGAGCTCCAGTACTTTGGATGTGAAGAGCCGACTCATTGGAAAAGACCCTGATGCTGGGAAAGATTGAGGGCAGGAGGAGAAGGGGATGACAGAGGATGAGGTGGTTGAAAGGCATCACTGACTCAGTGGACATGAATCTGAGCAAACTCCAGGAGATGGTGAAGGACGGGGAAGCCTGGTGCGCTGCCGTCCATGGGGTTGCAAAGAGTCACACAAGCCTTAGTGACTGAACAATACGAGTTATTCGGGATAAGGCGAGATAAATTATTCAGCAGTTAGTTTGACATTCAGAAAGCTATTTATAAAAGTGATCATTTCTCAAGAAAATAAAAATAGTGAGAAAACTAAAAATTGGCAGTGCTAGCAGCGGGAGATAATGTTATGCAGAAGGCATTTTCAGGGTTTCCTTAAAACATATTTTGGGTTTATTCAGGGTTCTTTTTCCTCGCTGACATTCAGCTATTCCTCTGGCAAGATTGTCCAATCTTCCTGTGTTTTTTTTTTTTCTTTCAACATTGTCAGTTTTAAAACTGCTTAGCTGTTCATTGTTGTACCAACATCTGCATCAGCAGTGTCATCTTCCGGGGGTGGGTCAGCTCCTCTCGGTCCTCCGCCGGCACTGGGCAGTGGAGGAGGAAGAACTGGAATCTGTGTTCCATGGGTGGGTGTTTGGTGGCATTACACAGGAAGTTCCGTGGTGCCACACACATGGGAGAACGTTTTTTAAACTCTCAATTCAAGTAAAAGGTGATGCTCTTCGCTATGAGAATTTACATCTCCTCTCTCTCCCTCCATCCTGCCCCATTCCTCGCTGGGATCTGTCAAGGACACAGCTGATGGAATGTACCCTATTCAGAGGGACCACATCACAGGATGGTGGGAGAGACTCATAGTTTATGCGGGTCCCTCTCTGGCTTCCTCAGTGAAGGCTGAGAGCAGACACGGCCAGCTGGCATGGGTCCGCCAGGTAATAGCGCCACGCAACCAGCCCAGACCACACATGGGAAGAATAACGTGGGTCTCACCAGTCTGCATCCACTGGGATGGTGTCCATCCTGACTTGGGGCTGGAGTTAATTGTTTGAGGGTTCTTATCAGAATCCACCAAATATCATGCCCAGTAGGCTATGAGCTGTAAGTATAGTCCATTGATATGCTTTTAATAGCGTGGGGCCAACATTCTCAGCAGATCCCTTGGGTTTATAAAGCTGCGAGTCCGGGGGTCCTTTAGGGTATTGTTAAACACAGCTGGGTACCTGGGGAGCCCCTGCTGGATTTTATTAGTCGTTGTGTGAGGTGTGTGCTCAGTTGCTCAGTCGTGTCTGACTCTTTGCAACCCCATGGACTGTAACCCTCCAGGCTCTTCTGTCCATGGGATTCTCCAGGCAAGAACATTGGAGAGGGTTGACATGCTCTCCTCCAGGGGATCTTCCTTACCCAGAGATCGAACCTGCATCTCCTGCAGTGTAGGTGGATTCTTTATCCACGGAGCCAACTGAGAAGCCTAGAAATTGTGTAGAATGTCCTTCAACTTAGCTTCTTGGAGGTTTTCTCTCATGTCGATATTGAGGATATTTGGGGGAACCACACCAGGAAGGGGAGGTCTCCTGTAGCCCATCACATCAGGGCACCCGATATGGACATGACATCCCTGGTCGGGATAACCCTGATCATGAGGAGTGGACATTCCCAGATTTCTCCACCATAATGTTATTCCCTCCCCTTCCCATATTCTGTCTTTTGGAATCAAGGGTCGTGGAGCTGAGCGCACAGCTTGGTGGGGCAAGAATGATGCTATGTTCTACCCGCTGGAGGGGGGATAGTTATACAGACCTTCTGGAATAGTTCCTGAGCAGAGCTTTTATGAGAGGTGGGTCCAGATGTTCCCAGACCTTATCCCTTTGCAGACAACAGGTGATGAAAAAATCAGCGGCTCAAACAGTTCTCGTTCAGTGATGACCATGACAGACACTGGTGCTTGGTTCCCAGGGGATCATGCCATGAACATGCTGTGGCTCTCATGCTGAAAGGGACTTCTTGTCAAAGGCATGAGTGGGCTACGTGAGTCCGAGTCAATGGCCTGTCCTCTGCGCCCGGTTTTGGAGAACTGCACTGAACACTCCAGCCTGAGATCTCCCGCAAGGCTGGGAAATGAGGAAGAGCCTTTCTGACAACAGGTGGAGGTGAAAGTCGCCCAGTCGTGCCCGACTCTTTGTGACCCTATGGATTATACAGTCCACAGAATTCTCCAGGCCAGAATACTGGAGTGGGTAGCCTTTCCCTTCTCCAGGGGATCTTCCCAACCCAGGAATTGAAGCCAGGTCCCCTGCATTGCAGACAGATTCTTTACCAGCTGAGCCACAAGGGAAGCCCAAGAATACTGGAATGGGTAGGCTATCCCTCCTCCAGTGGATCTTCCTGAACCAGGAATCGAACCAGGATCTCCTGCATTGCAGACGGATTCTTTACCAGCTGAGCTACCAGGGAAGCCTGACAATAGGTAGACAGTCTTAATTAACAGAGAGATCACAAGACAGTTTCCTGAATGAGGTGGAACTGACAACCTCCTCTCTCAAAGCTGTAATTACAGAAACAGTGGAGAAATGTTATCTTCTCCAATTCTGCACATTCAAACTTACCTGTCACAAACTATTGTTAAACTCCCTCTTCGGTGTCAAAAGCCTGCTTGTTGAGATCATTTACACTTGAGTGCGTTCGCTAACAGAAGTTTACTTCTTTAAAAGGCTCTCCAGATCTGGGGGGCTGGGTTGTGACAGTTCAAATCCACTTTCTGTCTATCAATTATTTCAGTTACTCATGCTGGGAACAATCTTGTTGAAAATCTAACCTTTTTAGGTGCATTTTTTTTCCTATTAGGTTTTTGCATGGGATGTCAACAGTGTTATCAAAAAGAGATTGGGGTCTGGAAGCTATTAATTGAGCTCTTCCCAGGGAGCTTTGGATTTTTCTCTGATTTAAAATCTCCCAACTTCTCACTAGCTATCCATTTTATACATGATAGTGTATATAAGCTGATGCTACTCTTGACATTCTTCCCACCCTCTCCTTCCACTACTATGTCCATGAGTCCATTCTCAACATCTTTGTCTCTATTCAGTTCAGTTCAGTTCAGTCGCTCAGTCGTGTCTGACTCTTTGCGACCCCATGGACTGCAGCATGCCAGGCCTCCATGTCCATCGCCAACTCCCAGAGTTTACTCAAACTCATGTCCATTGAGTCTGTGATGCCATCCAACCATCTCAGCCTCTGTTGTCCCCTTCTCCTCCTGCCCCCAATCCTTCCCAGCATTAGGGTCTTTTCCAATGAGTCAACTCTTCTCATGAGGTGGCCAAAGTATTGGAGTTTCAGCTTCAACATCAGTCCTTCCAATGAACACCCAGGACTGATCTCCTTTGGGATGGACTGGTTGGATCTCCTTGCAGTCCAAGGGATTCTCAAGAGTCTTCTCCAACACCACAGTTCAAAAGCATCAATTCTTTGGCACTCAGCTTTCTTCACCGTCCAACTCTCACATCCATACATGACCACTGGAAAAACCATAGCCTTGACTAGACGGACTTTGTTGGCCAAGTAATAACTCTGCTTTTTAATATGCTGTCTAGGTTGGTCATAGCTTTCCTTCCAAGGAGCAAGGGTCTTTTAATTTCATGTCTCCATTGCTGCCCCACAAATAGATTCATCAATACCATTTTTCTAGAGTCTATATATATGCATTAATAGACAGTATTTATTTTTCTCTTTCTGACTTACTTCACTCGGTATAACAGGCTCTAGGTTCATCCACCTCACTGGAACCAACTCAAGTTCGTTCTTTTTTATGGCTGAGTAATATTCCATTGTCTAGATGCACCACAGCTCCTTTACCGATTCATCAGTTGATGGACATCCAGCTTGCTTCCATGTCCTGGCTGTTGTAAACAGTGCTGCTGTGAACATCGGGGTACGTGTGTCTTTTAGAATTATGGTTTTCTCAGGGTATATTCTCACCCCCCTGAGAAAAATAAAATAAAATCCTCCAATGCAGCAGCTTTTATTCATGATACTGACTTATTGTTGAGTCAGGAGAGGAAGCACTGTTTACCCCCATGGGATCCACATGGCCTTGGCTGTGGCCTTGCTCTCTTGGAGGCAGAAAAGGAAACAAGGCTGGTACTCATGTGGGAGGGTCAGCCCGGGGCTTGTGGTGAGCTGGTGGTGTCCCGGGTGAGGAGGCAGAGCATGTGCCTGGACAGCACTCAGGGCTGGTGATGCTGTGGGCGTCCCACTGTCTTATCAGAGTCACACAGAGACCACGGTCTGTATCCACTTCTGCTTAACCGGTCCCGAGAGTCTGGTCTGATTTTTTTTTCCTCAAGTCCGCTTGCTCTGGAATTGGACTATTGAGAGGGATCCATTCTAGACACGCCCATGTGAAATCCTCACAGGGGTCACTGGATGGGGGTGTGGGGGGAAGAAATGAACTTCTCTGTAAGATCAGCCAAGGATCTGAAATTAGAGGGCCTGGGCAGTTGACTTATTCCCTCTGCAGGATCCTTTTTATCAAGGGGCTGGCGTGCCCCTCTGCCCCTCTCCCCACCATGCCACTGCTCTCTCCTGGCCTCCAGGTGCTGGGGGCAGAAGGTGCAGAGTACCCAGGCTCTGCTGACTTGTGGCTCGAGAGAAGGCTCAGAAGGAGACCAGTGCTTGGAATGGTGTCCATTCTGAGAGATGGAGGGTTTCCTGCCACATCAGTAAACAAGGATGTTGCAGTCACCGGTGATTCCAGCCCTCCGACGTGAACCAGTGAGCCCTGAGGACGTTCGGGAAGGAGAATACCTGCCATCGAGCAGCCGTCAGACTACAGGCACTCCCTTGGGTGAGCAGAGTCAGAGCTATGGTCTTTCCAGTGGTCGTGTATGGATGTGAGAGCTGGACCATAGAGAAGGCTGAGTGCTGAAGAATTGATGCTTTCGAACTGGGGTGCTGGAGAAGACTCTTGAGAGTCCCTTGAATAGCAAGGAGATCAAACCATTCAATCCTAAAGGAAATCAGTCCTGAATATTCATTGGAAGGACTGATGCTGAAGCTGAAGCTCCAATCCTTTGACCACTTCATTGGAAAAGACTCTGATGCTGGGAAAGATTGAGGGCAGGTGGAGAAGGGGGCAACAGAGGGTGAGATGTTTTGATAGCATCACCGACTTGATGGACATGAGTTTGAATAAGCTCTGGGATATAGTGAAGGACAGGGAAGCCTGGTGTGCTGCAGTCCATTGGGTCACAAAGAGTCGGACACGACTGAGTGGACTGAACAACAACAACAGCAAAGGAAGCTCAGGATGTGAAAAACACAGGATACTGGCTCCAGAGAGCTGAGATGCCTATGAAAGGAAAGCTTTCAGTGAGCCCAGACTCCTGCATCTTCCATACAATAGGAAAGTGCTAAATTCCTTAACTTGGGATATATGGTTTCCTTTAATTACCAATAATCTTTTGATATTCAGACTACCTGTCCTTTGCTGCAAAACTTCTCTATAACCTAGCTCCTCCCCTCACCTCCTCGGAGCCGTTCTCTCAGGATCACTTGAGATGCTGCCTCCTGGGCCTGAGTCCTAAAAATTCCCACCAAAGAAAACAGAACTCTCAACCTTTAGATTGCATGTATTTTTTTCAGTCTACAGTTCCTTCATGTGAAAACACACATCTTTCTTCCTTATGACCGCCAGCTCATTCCTGAGAGTTTCCTGGGTTGACATTTAAATAAATCCTCTGTTCTCTTTAGACTCGATTGCCTTTATTAAAAGAGGACCCTGTGAACACAGAACAAAATTAAGGCGGGGAGAGTGATGGGGGGAGAGAAGGAGTGGGAGCCAAGGGCCTGTGCTCACCGCCGGCTCCTGTCTGACCTTGCCTTTGGTCGTCCTGCCGAACCAGATCGCTGCCCAGAACAGCTGGCTCTGCTGTAAACCTGTGTTTTTCCAGGGAAGCTCTTGGCTTGGAACAGGCATTCCTGGGGCTGCTGGAATCGAGAAGGGGCAGGAGGCCAGAGACTAGACGGCCTCTCTGAGAGGGACCCGGCTGAGCAGACGAGGTGACCACAGCTATGTAACCTCCGGGGCGAACGCCCAGCCCTGGCCGTCATGAGTCACGAGTTACATCGCTATATTTCTGTAACTCCGCCGTCATGTGGTTGACCTTGAGGGTGAGGGAGGCAGGCAGCCTATTGACTGGGACTTGGTCAAAGAGGAATGGGCTTTGTGGCCGAGATTTCCTGCTCACTGGTGCTTGTGCCAGGAAAGTAAGTCGCCATATCAATTTCAAAGCACTGATAGGAGCTTCTGTGGAGGCTTTTAATCAAGCTTACTCATTTAAACAAGATCATCCACCTGCATTATGTAACCAGACAGGTATATTCGCACCTCTGAGGTCTAAAATTCAGTGTCGACGTCATAATTCAAGATAAAATAGGTCCCTTAGCTGGAGAGACTCTGAAGTGGACATGAATGCTTTTAAAGACATTTTTAACATGTTTCTCACCAAGGCATGCCGAAGTTTGAACTTCTGTGCGACCCGGAATGAGTCAACAACTCCACAGGCTCCAGTGATTAAACCCTGCCGCCAGATCAGAGAAGCCACTGAAGGGGCTCGTGCTCGCAGTACACTCCGAAGGGAGAAAGGTTTTATTTTCATTTGTGATAAGAAACATGGTGCTGGGATAACCCCCGGGGCCTTTGTTCCCAGAGCCTCGTCTCACAGACCAGCGAGCTGAAGCCCGGAGCAGGATGAGAGACCCCGGAGGCGGCCACCAGGGTGGGTGGGGGAGTGCTGCCCTGCAGAGAAGGCCCTGCTGATATCCCCACTGCTTGTTCAGGGGGAAGCAGGCCTCTGCTGGCCTCAGAAACAGCGTCTCGGATGGCTTGGACGCCCCACCCACCCCTCAACCCCATGTTCTCAAAGCTTCTCCTCTTCTATCTTGAAATTTCCCTCCCAGGATTTGACTGTAACCACCTACTTCCTAAGAACGCAGAAATCCTTCAGACGGGGCGGTCAGGAAACCCCTAGTCAGGAGCAGCCCAGGTCATCACTCACCGCTGTTTTGGTCCTGCTCTGAAATGCCCTGGGCTGAATCAGGACGTGGGAGGGTCCAGATGGATAAAAGAGGACCGGGAGTGTGCCAATTGGTCAAGGAAACAAATATTTTCCGCTGGAATTCTGGATGCATTTATTTAGAAATTAACAAGGGGGGAGGGATGGATTGGGAGATTGGGATTGACAAATACACACTGCTGTGTATAAAATGCACACTTCATGTAAAATACACACTACTAGATATAAAATACACACACACTACTACCTAGATATAAAAGACACACTACTATGCATAAAGCACATACTGCTATGTATAAAATACACACTACTATACATAAAAGGCACACTACTATATATAAAATACACACTACATGTAAAATACACACTACTATATATAAAATACACACAGTATTATATGTATATATAAAATACACACTACTATGTATAAAATACACACTACTATGCATAAAGCATATACTCCTATGTATAAAATACACACTACTATGCATAAAAGGCACACTACTATATATAAAATGCACACTACTACTTATAAAATATACACTACTATATATAAAATGCACTCTACTATGTATAAAATGCATACTACTATATATAAAATGCATGCTACTATGTATAAAATGCACACTACTATATATAAAATGCACACTACAATGTAAAAAATGCACATTACTATGTATAAAATACACACTACTATATATAAAATTCACACTACTATGCATAAAAGGCACACTACTATATATAAAATGCACACTACTACTTATAAAATATATACTACTATGTATAAAATGCACACTACAATGTAAAAAATGCACACTACTATGTATAAAATTCACACTACTATATATAAAATACACACTATTATGTATAAAATGCACACTACTATATATAAAATGCACACTACTATATATAAAACAGCAACTCACTCCAGCATTCTTGTCTGGAGAATCCCATGGACAGAGGAGCCTGGTGGGCTACAGTCCATAGGGTAGAAAAGAGTAGGACACAACAGAAGTGACTTGGCACACACGCACGTATATAAAATAGATAACTAATAAGGACCCCATGTATGTGAGACCACCTTACTTGCCTGCTGAGAAATCTCTACGCAGGTCAAGAAGCAACAGTTAGAATTGGACATGGAACAACAGACTTGGTTCCAAATTGGGAAGGGAGTATGTCAAGGCTGTATATTGTCACCCTGCTTATTTAACCTATATGCAGAGTACATCATATGAAATGCTGGGCTGGATGAAGCACAATCTGGAATCAAGATTGCCAGGAGAAATATCTATAACCTCAGATACGCAGATGACACCACCCTTATGGCAGAAAGTAAAGAAGAACTAAAGAGCCTCTTGATGAAACTGAAAGAGGAGAGTGAAAAAGTCGGCTTAAAACTCATAAGATTATGGCATCTGGCCCCATCACTTCATGACAAACAGATGGGGAAACAATGGAAACAATGAGAGACTTTATTTTCTTGGGCTCTAAAATCACTGCAGATGGTGACTGCAGTTATGAAATAAAAAGATGCTTACTCCTTGGAAGAAAAGCTATGACCAACCTAGACAGCATATTAAAAAGCAGAGACATTACTTTGTTGACCAAGTTCTGTCTAGTCAAAGCTGCGGTTTTTCATGTAGTCATGTATGGATATGAGAGTTGGACCATAAAGAAGGCTGAGCACTGAAGGATTGGTGCTTTTGAACTGTGGTGTTGGAGAAGACTCTTGAGAGTCCCTTGGACTGCATGGAGATCCAATCAGTCCATCCTAATGACAGAGGATGAGATGGTTGGATGGCATCACCGATTCGATGGACATGAGTTTGAGTAAGCTCTGGGAGTTGGTGATGGATAGGGAGGCCTGGCATACTGCAGTCTATGGGGTGGCAAAGAGTTGGACACGACTGAGCGACTGAACTGAGTATAGCATAGGGAACTGTAGTCAGTACTCCATAATGGCTTATATGAGAAAAAAATCTAAAAAAGTGTGGTTATATACATACATATATAACTGATTCGCTTTGCTGTACCTGAAACTGATACAACATTGTAAATCAACTATACTCCAATAA
This sequence comes from Giraffa tippelskirchi, assembly GCF_054371585.1. Taxonomy (NCBI): domain Eukaryota; kingdom Metazoa; phylum Chordata; class Mammalia; order Artiodactyla; family Giraffidae; genus Giraffa; species Giraffa tippelskirchi. The sequence continues at coordinate 58,177,232 of NC_137282.1, forward strand.
AAACTTAAAAAGAGAAAATAACAAGAATTTAAATGTCCATGTAAATATACTATATAACACTAAAAACTATTGTATACAAAATAAGAGACTTCCCTGGTGGCTCAGATTGTAGAGAATCTGTCCACAGTGGAGGACACCCCGGTTCAATCCCTGGGTTGGAAGATCCCCTGGAGAAGGGACTGGCTACTCCCTCCAGTATTCTTGTCTAGGGAATCCCATGGATGGAGGAGCCTGGTTACAGTCTATGAGGTCAAAAAGAGTCAGACACGGCCGAGTGACTGACATTTTCACTTTCATATACTAAATAAATGCTAAATAATACTAAAACTCCTCAACTAGGATCTAGCCACATGTCTCTTATATGATGTTAATCACCCAGAGATTACCTTTACCAATCATGGTTTCCTGACTCTTTTTCAATGGTCCATGTATCTCTGGAGGGAATGGTCTTGGAGAATGTGTTGGTGAGTATTTATGCACACATCATATTCCTGTGGCTTACAGCTCCTCTGGCCTCTGTTATTTAACTTGCTGTGTGATTTGGTCAAACTGCTTTTAAGTTCTGTTCTTCCCCTGAACAGGGAAGGCATCAGGTTATATCACCTGATTCTTCAAATCTCTGACCCCTCTTCAGATCCTTCTCCATTGCTTCCGAGAGCTCCATGAGGAATGTCAGAAAACAATCTGGGTTCTGAAAATTCACCTGCACATTCAGACAATAATGGGTAGAATGGATTCGAGCGAATGTCTAGGGTCTTTCCTGTCCTTTAAAGTAAGGCATCTGGAATGATCATCCTACAGTTCTCGGATAATTTTTGTACTTTTCAGGGTATGTTGGGACCTAGAGCACCCCAGATTTCTGTTACCAGGATTCAAGTTCACATATTAACAAACTGGAAGCACATCCCAGGCAATGTGGCCAGTTCCAACCAGCAAACCTAGATCCAAACCCAAGTCTTCCCTTTTTAAACCCATGTCTCTTCTGTTTGATGTAATTTTATGTATTTATTTCTGGCTGAGTGTTCTTTGCTGCGTGGGCTTTCCTCCAGTTGGGGTGCACAGGCTTCTCAGCGTAGTAACATCCCCCATCGTGGAACACGGGCTCCAGAGTATGTGGGCTTCAGTAGCTGTGGCTCCCAGGCTCCAGAGCGCAGGCTCAATAGGTGCGGTCCACAGTCTCAGGTGGCCTGTGGCATCTTCCTGATCCTGGGACCAAGCCTGTGTCTCCTGCATTGGCAGGCGGGTTCTTTATCACTGAGCCGCCAGAGAAGCACTCCCACCCCAACCATGTCCCTTCTTCCATCGCCCCCCCACCAGCTGAAGGGGTGACCTTTAAACATTTCCTTGGGATTTAGTTTCTTTGTCTCTAAGATTAGAACCTAAACTAGGTGACCAGTACGACATTGTCAGTTTTAAGATTCATGCTCACAAGCAAGGCTATCTGGTTTCATACATCATTTGAAGAGCATGGCTATAAAGAAGCAAGGGAAATCTGTGAGCAGCAGAAATACACATTTGAGAATACACCACATTCTCATTTTAAGATGATGAAAGGGTTCTGTTTCATTTGGCTGCAAATCATCACACTTTGATTTTTGTTCTCATCGGGGATGTCTTAGAAATTTCCTCTTCATCTTGACCTGAGAAAACCAGACCAACTTTCAGCTGGGGTTTGGGTCCACCAATTTTGGCATCACAGAAATATCTGATTTGATTTCCCTGTTCTTTGTACTTAGGGGATTTTGACACGGTTGCAGGAGATGCTGTATTTTTTGTAAGGATCAAATGATCCTCCATCTCTCAGGAAGACCATTCCATGCCTGGGAATTTATTTCCTAGCAAAAACATGGTGGCTCAGTTGGTAAAGAGTCTACCTGCAATGCAGGAGACCCAGGTTTGACCCCTGGGTCAGGAAGACCCTCTGGATAAGGAAACGGCAACCCACTCCAGTATTCTTGCCTGGGAAATCCCGTGGACAGAGGAGCCTGGTGGGCTACAGTCCATGGGGTCACAAAGAGTCAGACACGACTGAGTCACTGAGCTCACACACAACAGGACTCAGAGGACTAAGCATATGGTCACAGTCACAGCTGTGATTTATGTGGGCACAGTCCATAGGGTCAAGAGTCAGACATGACTTGGTGACTAAGCCTACCTAAAAACAGCAACAATGACAACAGCAAACACAAACAATCCCTATTACTTCACCCACCTCCCTTCCCTGAAAGTAGAATTATTTTCTAAAGACATTCAGTGAAATGTCTTGGGAGAATTCAGGCAGCTAGCTGTGGGAACTGGTTTTCCGAGCCACATCCTCCCCTTTTTGCATTTAGGGCCCTAAAACATGCTGGTTGTACCCCACCATCCCCAGCTGAGCTGAGTGAAAGAGCTCCACCCACACACACACAGCCCACAAGCAGCTGAGCTCTTGCTTTGCACTTCATCAGCAATGGGTAAGCAGGGACCCACTGAGGAGAAAAGTGCTCGCAGCGACTGCAAAGCCCTGTTAACGTTGCAAGAAAATAAAGAAAAAGGAAAAGAAACAGAGCAAAGCAAATGGGACTAATATAGGGAACAAGAGATCACTTTACTGTGTGTGGAAAGCCATCCCCCCACACTCTTTGGTGTTCTCAGAGAGTCAAGACACAGCACTTCTACTAAACAAGAAAGGGAACAATCGGAGAATAAGAGAATGCTTTTTTGAAATAAAGGTTAATTGCTGGGATAAAAAAATAATTGAAAAGTTGGAAAATGAAATAGACAAAATCTTCCAGATAGCAGAATAACAGCAAAAGAGACTGCATATATAGGCATAAACTTCAGTCGTGTCTGACTCTTTGAGACCCTGTGGACTATAGCCCACCAGCTCCTCTGTCCATGGGATTCTCCAGGCAAGAATACTGGAGTGGGTTTCTTCTGCAGGGGATCCTCCTGATCCAGGGATCGAACCCACATCTGTTGTGTGTCTTATGTCTCCTGCATTGACAGGTGGGTTCTTTACCACTAGAGACACCTGGGAAGCAATAGGAGAGAGTAGGAGAAAAAACCAAAAGACCTGAAGGAAAAATGTATGAGGCTTAATATGTGACTAATAGGAGTAAATTAAAGAAAACAGAGGGAAGGAATAATATATAACAGAGATCGAGGACTTTCCAGAATTAAGGGACAAAAGTGTTCAGGTTGAAACAGTCCACTGAAGTGTCAGGGCCGTGACTGAGACCCCAGCTCTGACCCATTCCTGGAGGGACTTCAGAAAACCAAGGGTGCAGAAAGGCTCTTTGTGGAAATAAAAATTGGTTTGAAATAAGATCTCCTGTTACCTACATTGGATGCTAAAAGATGATGGAGTGGTCTTTCAGGCTCTAAAGGAAAATGGCTTGGAACTAAGATTTCTCTACCCAGCCAAACTATCAAAGTATAAACTATGAAGGCAGGATGAACACAATTTCAGATGTGTGAAGATTCAGAAATTGTATCTACCAGTGTTCTCTCATCAAAGGTTACTTAAATTTTTGTCTTATATTTTCCAAGTCTCTTGTAAATGAGCTATCATACTTTCATAATTAAAGAATATTTTTTAAAAAATTACTTCCCTGGTAGCTCAGCTGGTGAAGAATCCACCTGCAATGCAGGAGATCCCAGTTCAATCCCTGGATCAGGAAGATCCCTTGCAGGAGGGATAGGTTACCCACTCCAGTTTTCTTGGGCTTCCCTGGTGGCTCAGACAATAAAGAATCCTCCCGCAATGTGGGAGATCTGGTTTTGATCCCTGGGTTGGGAAGATCCCCTGGAGAAGGGAACAGCTACCCAGTCCAGTATTCTTGCCTGGAGAATTCCATGGGGTTGCAAAGAGTCGGACATGACTGTGCAACTTTCACTTTCACTTAAGTTTATACTTGAGCAAGGCAAAAAAGAGGAAAATGGGGGGTCCGGGGGACAGTGAGCCACACCCAGTAGGAGAGAAGCTCCCAGATGTCAGTGATGTGGCCTGGAAAGTGGATCCAAGCCAGGAGGGTGAGGATGGGGAACTCCTCCAGGTCATTCCCGCAGAAGGAGGGTTTGACTGAATAGAACAGATACTGGAGAAGGTGGTGGTGGGGAAAATGTGAACAAGGCCAATCCACACGAAAAAAACAATCAGTTCAGTTCAGTTCAGTTGCTCAGTCATGTCCGACTCTTTGCGACCCCATTAATCGCAGCACGCCAGGCCTCCCTGTCCATCACCAACTCCCAGAGTTTACCCAAACCCATGTCCATCTAGTTTGTGATGCCATCCAACCATCTCATCCTCTGTCGTCCCCTTCTCCTCCTGCCCTCAATCCTTCCCAGCATTAGGGTCTTTTCCAATGAGTCAACTCATGAGTTTGTTCAAACTCATGTCCGTTGATGCCATCCATCCATCTTATCCTCTGTCATCCCCTTCTCCTGCCTTCAATCTTTCCCAGCATCAGGGTTTTTTAATAAGCACATTTTGTAGAGATATGCTCAGAATCACTGGAAGAGGAATCAGCAGGGAGGAGAGGGCATTTGGGAAGCAAGGGGCCCAGGACAGCTGCTCTTTGTAAGTCCTCCTGTATGTTTTGAGGTTTTTATTCATGTAGTGCATAGAAGTTGGAAAAGGTATACAATATATTAAAAAACAAACAACAAACAAACAAACCACAAAGAGACTTTCACTAGGTTGCCTCAGGCTGGGCAGGGAGCAGGTATGGAAACTTCTGCTCTGTATACTGGAGATCCTGTTCTGATCTGAGTTCTGGGTTCCCAGTTCCACACCCTTGCTGTCCCTCCCCTCCCCCATCCCAGGAGATTCCCTGCTTTTCCTGCACTCTCCCCCAAAGGATGCAGGCTGCCCTCAGCTTAGAAGAGACCATGAATACCTCACTTTGATTTCCAGATGTCCAAGGGGCTTATCAATTGGTTGTTGAGTGAAGATAAAACTTCGAAGTTAAAACATCATCTCTCACCAGGTGTTTATGATTCTCTCTCTCCTTTGAACACACTCCCCTCCCCCCCATCAAGCTACACAGTTGCACACCTTACAGGCACACTCACTCACACACACTCACATGTGCTGAGCATCCCCAGATCCTCCAGAACATGACCTGAGGGCACTTTTCAGAGCAATGACTGACTCCTGTTGGAGGAAGGTGACCGGGGGTGGGGTGTTCACTGACTTACCTGTAGCGGGAATTAATCAGTTGTGAGTCTTACAACCTCAGCACACCCAGAGAGTTCTGGAAAATCTGTGAAAAACCACTGTTTCTACCCAAAGGGCTCCCATAAAGAAACAGCCCATAACAGAGAAAAGAGAAAATGAGTGAGACCAAGGAGCTGCACCAAGAAGTAATAAAGAAAAACTGAAATTCTAAAATCAATTACACTAACATATGTAAAAGTGCTTGAAATGGAGTGGTTCCTTAATACTTGTTAGCATAAAAAAAATCCCTGTCCCCAATTTAACTTCTATAAATAGTACCAAGTTTTGAGATGTGTTAATTCACCCTCTCAAAGAATGAGAACTCATATGCTATTTGGAAAATATGGAATTTAAAATCCAGCAATTATTGTAGAAGGATAAATGGCTCAGCAGTAAAGAATCTGCCTGCAGTGCAGGAAACACAGGAGATGTGGGTTCCATCCCTGGGTCAGGAAGATCCCCTGGAGGAGGAAATGGCACCCCACTCCCGTATTCTTGCCTGGAGAATTCCCCAGACAGAAGAGCCAGGGGGGCTATAGTCCATGGGATCTCACATGGCTAAAGTGACTGAACATGCAAAATATAATAAAATATATAGTTGGGATAAAATATATACCTTAGAAAGATTATTTATTTTAGTGGTTTATGTGTTAAGTACAAAAGTCCTTTGACAATTTAGAGGCTGGACATTTTTTAATTTACTGTTATGATTATGCAAAAAAGTTATTTATGCTTTAATCAGAACCAAAGCTGGATAATTTCTTCTGTGATTATGTTTGTGAAATATGTTATCTTCAGATGACAGACTGGAGATTAACATGAAAGAGTGAAAGCTAAGAAAACACAGCTCTTGGGATGATGATATTCTGGCTGTGTGTACACATACATAATTCAGCAGAGCAGACCCCATGAATAGACCTGTAACACTCTTGGTATGACAGTTTCTTAGCAATTTTACACGTCTAACAAGTCATTAGACCTTTATCTAAGGTTTGGAAAAGGCATGGTATTGAAATGAACTAATATCCAACTCTTAACTCCCAGGATAACTATGTCTGCCCGTGTGAAAGGTGTTAGGGGGCTGTGATGTCACAGGTTGGGAGGGGCTGCGGAGACCCGGCCTTAGCACCTTGGGTGCATTTCAAGTCCCAGGCATGGGAGGCAGGCCGTGGAGGACAATTAGTGGGTGGGGGCTGGATGAGTCATCTCCCGCTGTGTGGCAAAGAATTATTTCAGATGATGAGAGTGGGTTTAAAATATGTATTGGAGTGAAAGTCGTATAATACAGGACTTCCCTGGTGATCCAGTGGTTAAGAATCTGCCTACCAATGCGGGGAAGAGGGGTTTGATCCCTGATCTGGCATGATGCCACATGTCATGGAGCAACTAAGCCCGTGGCCACAACTACTGAGCCCCCACCTAGAGCTGGTGCAACAAGAGAAGCCACAGCAATGAGAGGCCCACGCACCCCAACAAGGAGGAGCCCCCCACTAGCCGAAATTAGAGAAAGCCCACTTCAGCGACAAAGACCCAGCACAGCCAAAAGTAAATAAATAAAATAAAAGGATCAGACTTTTTAAAAAAGTTGTATAATACAAAAAAAAAATTAAGTAAGCATTTGAACACAAGCAAATTCTACGCTGAGTCATATAGCCTTGCTCTTCTGGCTAATGGGCAAGTCAGTGCAAAACCCCGCCTCACCTGGGTTCATAAATCTGACTGCTGAGGGTGCCACGTTAGGTGCCCCAAAGTCTTAGAAAGACATTCCGAGTTGAGTGTGTCAGGGTGAAGTTCTTGTGGCTTGTGGAATTTTCAAATACTTCCTGGAGATGCTACTTGCTAGGATTCCAGGTGTCGTAACAGGAACAGGAATGTCTATGTCTCAGGGTTAGCAGGGAATGAACTCAGGACGGATTCCAGAACGTCCTCTGTGATTTGATAAGAGTGTATTAGCTTCTTACTCCCTCTGCAACAAATTGCCACAAATTTGATGGCTCAATGCAATGGAAATTTATTTTCTCACAGTTCTGAATACTCATTAGGAGGACAGATGCTGAAGCTGAAGCTCCAATACTTTGGCCACCTGATGCGAAGAGTCAACTCATTGGAAAAGACCTTGATGCTGGGAAAGATTGAAGGCAGGAGGAGAAGGGGACGACAGAGGATGAGATGGTTGGATGACATCACAGACTCAATGGACATGAGTTTGAGTAAGCTCCAAGAGTTGGTGATGGACAGGGAGGCCTGGTGTGCTGCAGTCCATGGGGTCGCAAAGAACTGGACATGACTGAGTGACTGAACAACAACAGAAGGATCTCCTCACCTCCAAATCCTTAATTTAATTACATATGAAGAGGCTTTTTTCCCCTCCAAATTAGGCCACATTCCTGGGTTCCAGGGGCTGGGCCAATGGACATGTCTCTCAGAGGCCACTGTTCAATCCCCTACAAAGATTATCCAGAGTGACACAGGAAACCTGTAGGGTGGGATCTCTTGACTAGCTTTTCCTCCCGTGCCTGGCAGCCCTGCTGTCTTAGAAACCTGTTCTCTAGAGCTGGCTGCCTGCGCTCAATCCTGGCCTGGCCTCCACTGGCCACGCAGCCTCAGGAAGCTGCTTAGCCTCCGTCTGCCTCTGTCCTGTATCTGACAGAGAACAGTAACATCTATAGGCTGTACTCTATGTCGTAAGGTTGCTGCGAGGATTGCGTGCGTGGCATGCTTGCGAAGTTGCTTCAGTCATGTCCGACTCTGTGCAACCCTGTGGACTGTAGCCCACCAGGCTCCTCTGTCCATGGGGATTCTCCAGGCAAGAATACTGGAGTGGGTTGCCATTTACTTCTCCAGGGGATCTCCCAGGGATGGAACCTGGGTCTCCTGCATTGGCAGCCAGGTTCTTTACCACTAGCGCCACCTGTTGTGAGGATTGAAAGTGAAAGTCCCTGAGTCGTGGTCGACTCTTGTGACCCCATGGACTATATAGTCCATGGAATCCTCCAGGCCAGAATACTGGAGTGGGTAGCCTTTCCCTTCTCCAGGGGATCTTCCCAACCCAGGGATTGAACCTGTGTCTCCCGCATTGCAGGCAGATTCTTTACCAGCTGGGCCACAAGGGAAGTGGAGTTAAGATGTATGAGGTGATTATGAGCAGCCTGGCCCGTCCTGCCTCTTTAGAAGCACCGGCTTCACTTTTAATCACCCAGGATGCGAGCGTCTGCTGCGGCCCTCGTCCACAGTCCAAAACCACCGCAGGACCGCAGTCTAAAACCAGCGAGCTGCATCACCCTTTGGGCAGGTCCCTGCTCACATGCCACGTGATGCTGGAGGAGACTCCCCACCTGCCCCTCCAGAGCCTCGCTTTCTCCTAACCACGGCTGCGTTTCCAACTCCCCCTCCCCGTGGTCGCCTGTCCCTGTGTCCAGCTCCTGCCTGAGTCGATGCTCTGTCTTGCCCTTCCAGGTCTTCACGCCCCACATCACCTCGAACCTTCCAAGGTCCCTTCTCTCCCCACCTTGTTGGGTTTCTTTCCACCCTCCGCTGTGCACTGCAGACCCCTGGATGACCACCCTGAGCCCTTCGAGTCTCACCCCATGCGCTCTCCCCTAACCTTCTCAGCCCATACCTGGCATCTGTGACCTGTGGTCCTGGGTCCCCTTCACCCCTCCCACTATGGCCATGACATGACCTTGACATTGAGCACCAGGGCATCTTCGCAACTGTCTGCTGGGTATTTCCACTGGGAACCCCCGCAAGCAGCTCAGCCTCCACGTGGCTGAGACCAACTCCGTGCTCCTCGCTTCCTTCCTCTGGATTCTTTCCACCCTTGCCTTCCTGCCGGAACACAGAGCCACACGTGGTTCTTCCCTCATTCTCTCCTCCAGCCGAGGTCACTTGGGTGTCCCCACAGTCACCCCACCTCTCTAGTCAGGCTTCCCGTCTCACATGGACTCATACGGAAGCCAGAACTGTGGCCAAGACCACGCTCACTCAGCTCTCACCCTCAGAGACTCCTGTGGATCAGCCCCCACCCAACAGCATTCATTTCCCGAGAACTTGTATTCCTGCTGGACAGACCCACGGTTCTTGTCCGAACCCCAACAGTGGCCCCGGACCTGGGTCGGCATTCAGTTTTTCAGATTTCAGAAAATAGTATGATTGTGACAGCTTATTGCATTTCTTAACATGGCTGGGCTAAGGGACCTCCCTGTAGCTGGGAAAACATGGTTTCTGTGTGTGTGTGAGGGTGTTTCCAGAAGCGATTAGCATTCAAATCAGTAGACCAAACAAAGACCACTCTCACCTGTGGAGGGACTGAGCAGAACAGAAAAGCTGAGGAAAGATGAATTCGCTCTGCTTGAGTGGAGACATCCATGTCCAACCCACAGCCATCATGACTCCTGATTTTTGGGGTTTTTCACTCATACCAGAACTTAGGTTTTCAGCTCGTCAGGTTTTCAGGCCTTTACGCTGGTACTGAATATTCACTGGAAGGACTGATGCTGAAGCTGAGGCTCCAAATCCTTTTGCCACCTGATGCAAAGAGCCGACTCATTGGAAAAGACCCTGATGCTGGGAAAGATTGAAGGCAGGAGAAGGGGGGGGCAGGCAACAGAGGAAGAGATGCTTGAATGGCATCATCGACTCAATGGACTTGAGTTTGAGCAAACTCCGAAAGATAGTGAAGGACAGGCAAGCCTGGCATGCTGCAGTCCATGGGGTCACAAAGAGTCAGACATGACTGAGCGACTGACCAACAACAATATATCCATATGTATATCAATAAGTTACGTATCTTACTGGTTCTTTTTCTCTGGAAAAGCCTGACTGATTGACCACCAACCCCAGGCTCACTGCCTGATGGATGTGAGGGTGGGTCTCTGGCCAGCTCTTCCCTGGTCCTGCCTAGACTACAGGCAAGACTGCACACTGTCCCCTTCCACCAGAGCCTGAACAGAGCTTCCCTGCCAGGCTCCCGCTTAGGAAAAGTTATCTTTGGGAGTTGGGACACAGTGCTGCCTCTGCCAAGGCCCTTAGATCCCAGCTTCACGTCTCTACCTGTCCCCAAAACCATTCAGGGCACACAGTTGATAAACTGGATTTGATGGGAGTGATCCGAAAGGTGTTCTCCGCCAACAGCCCACAGGAGCGAGTCATCCCGGCCAGCCTTTGTGCTTAGGGAAGGCTGCACAGTAACCTTTCTGTGAGGGTTGGAAGGGCTATTTCCTTGGGGAGGCTCTGGGTGGAGGGGACACAGAGCCCTTGTTTGGGCAGCTGTTTTACTGCCATTGTGATTGGATGTCCAAGGGAAGTCTCAGAAGCAGCATTTCAACAGCCAGCATATTGGGTTTTCAGGTAAACTAATACTAGAGGAGTTACTTATCTATTCATTCATTCAGTAAACATTTGTTGAGCATTCACTGTGCTAATCACTGAAGAACAAAAAAATTAATGACAGTCTGTATCCTGGAGCAGAGGGATAATTCAACAGCTGCCTATACTGTAATATGATATGTTCTATGACAATAGTTACAGATTATAGTAACTATTGGGCTTCCCAGGTAGCACTAGTGGTAAAGAACCTGCCTGCCAATACAGGAAACATAAGAGACATAGGTTTGATTCCTGGGTCGGAAGCTGCCCTGGAGGAGGACACGGCAACCCACTCCAGGATTCTTGCCTGGAGAATCCCACGGATGGAGGAGCCTGGCGGGCTACAGTCCATGGGGTCGAAAAGAGTTGGACATGACTGAAGCTACTTAGCATGCACGCGTAGTAACTACTATAGTAACTATAGTAATAGTTATAGAATGCTCAACGTGGGTCAGACACAGCGGTAAACACTGTACTAGTCTCACGTCATTTATCACTCCCAAGAACTCTATGAAAAAAGAGCCTGTTTCCCCCATTCTATAATAAACAGAGGAAACAGAGGCATAGAGAGGTGGAGGGGCTTGGCCAGTGTCTACACAAATGGCAAATGGTGGAGCCTGACTCAGACCAACATGTATCAGCTAGTGCAAAGCTAGATGCTGTGACAAAGAGTCCCCAGATTTCATAGCAATAGCTCACAATTACAGAGAGATACGATATTCTGAGTGTTTTACATTATTACTCCATTTGCTTCTTGCAGCAATCTGAGGTTGCATACTCTTCACCTCCCTCGGGCAGTGATGAGAACTGAGGCACAAGGTCATCAAGCGACTTGCTCAAGGTCATACAGCCATTAAGTGGCAGAGCTAACTAAGTGAGATTAGAACTGACAAAGTGACCCCAGGAGGGGTCAATGACTTGGAAGTCATTGCCAGAACCACCCCCACACTATACTAATACTGATTTCTCCTTCGCTCTCACAGTTTCGAGTTAACTGTTCCATATTGGTGGGGTAAGTCTGCTCTGCTAAGCATCCCAAGACCCATATTCCGTCCACGTCTTTATTCCTCCATCCCTAAGGATTCCAGTGTCTGATACAGTATCCACTGCTGACAAGGCTATTTTACAATAAAAATGCGATTCCCCAGCTGCCCTAGCCACATTTTAAATGTCCAGGGGTTACCACATTGGACAGCATAGGTCTAGAAGATTTCCATCATCTCAGAAAGGTCTACTGGACAGTCATTGCCTTGTCCAGGCCCAGGCAGAGAAATGAGGGAAGTGGTCCTGGAAAAAACCCAGCAGATGTGTTAAGTCCCAGATCCAAATCTGGCCACATCACTTCTGCTTGAATTTCTTAGTGTCAAGGCCATGCACGCCTAGGAAATGTGGACCAGACAGGCAGTCATAGGCCTGACTTCACTTCCGTTTCTATGGAAGAAGGAAATTCAGTTCAGTCGCTCAGTCATGTCCGACTCTTTGTGACCCCATGGACTGCAGCACGCCAAGCCTCTCTGTCCATCACCAACTCCTGGAACTTACTCAAACCCATGTCCATTGAGTCTGTGATGCCATCCAACCATCTCATCCTCTGTCGTCCCCTTCTCCTCCTGCCCTCAATCTTTCCCAGCATTAGGGTCTTTTCCAATGAGTTGACTCTTCGCATCAGGTGGCCAAAGGATTGGAGTTTCAGCTTCGGCATCAGTCCTTCCAATGAATACTTAGGACTGATTTCCTTTAGGATGGACTGGTTGGATCTCCTTGCAGTCCAAGGGACTCTCAAGAGTCTTCTCCAACAACACAGTTCAAAAGCATCAATTCCTCATCACTCAGCTTTCTTTACAGTCCAACTCTCACATCCATACATGACTACTGGAAAAACCACAGGTTTGACTAGATGGACCTTTGTCGGCAAAGTAAGGTATCTGCTTTTTAATATGCTGTCTAGGTTGGTTATAACTTTTCTTCCAAGGAGTAAACGTCTTTTTATTTCATGGAAGAAGGAAGGGTGGGTTTTATTTGGATTCCAGCAGTCTCCACCACACCCACCTGCCTGAAGGTGGGATCCCTGCTTTCAGCCTCTGGTGGATCCACTACCTTCACAGGGGAGAACAGGTTCCAGCGTGCCAGAGCTCTGACCAGAGAATTACAATGCTGCCTGAGCCAGTGAGTGAAAACTTTCCTGAAATGGACAAGTGAGTTCTCCAAGTATGGGACAAAAGTGTGAAAGGGCACTTCCATGTAGAGGGAGGAAACCAACAGAAGCAGGAGACAGGGGCCACCAGGGTCCAGCCAGGCCCTGGGGTGGCAAGTACTTGGAGTTCATTCTTTTTTTTTTTTAATTAAAAAACTTATTTTTTTGGCCATGCCCCATGGCATATGGGATCTTAGTTCCCTGACCAGGGATTGAACCCACACCCCCTGCCTTGGATGCATGGAGTTTTAACCACTGGACCACCAGGGAAGTCCCTTGGGATTCATCTTGAGGCCTGGAAACTCTCAAAGCGGAGATGAGGGCTGCAGCTCAAGTTGCCGGAGGATGAGAATTTTCAGACTACACAGTCTACTCCTCTGAGGGTCTCATGTCGTTGTTCAGAGAAGTGCGCCTGCTTGCCTCCTCCTGCCCACCCACAGAACTGGGGTAATAGAGCAGAGCAGGAACGTGGGCGGGTGTGGGTGGCGTTACACAGAGAGTAAGGGTTAAAAATCCCTGCTGCAGAAAACTGGAACGTGTGGAAAGACTTTACATTGAAGAATGATATACTATTAATGGGAGAGTTAATAGTACATATTAATGTTAATATTAGTTACTATTATTACTGGTTAATATTAATAGTTAATATTAATTGGAGAGTTAGTTCGTGGTACAAGAGGAACAGCTTGGCTTTGTGCATGTTTGGTATAAGCTCATAGAAGGGGACCATGTCTGTCAAAGGCCTGTCACATGCCGGGTGCCATGCTGGACATTTGACATGTTTATAGACCTGACCTTGATTCTAGCTGGAGAATGCTGATGACCAACGCAATTCTTAAAGTCATGCAGCAAGGAAGTATTAGGACTTTGTTCCTTGCTGGCCATACCCGAGCTCCATTTGTAGACAGTCAGGAGGACTTAAGGAATACCATTGGGAATTATCTAGGGCCCAGTGCTGTGAGGAGTTATTTGCTGGAAAGTGTGATGGTGTCATTCTCCCATCTTGTCACTTATGAATTATGCAGAACATGTTCAGCATTGTGTATTCAGTCACTCAGTTGTGTCCGACTCTGTGACCCCATGGACTGTAGCCCGCCAGGCTCCTCTGTCCATGGGGTTCTCCAGGCAAGAATACTGGAGTGGGTTGCCATTTCCTCTCCAGGGGATCTTCCCAAACCCAGGGATAGAACCTGTAACTCCCTTGTCTCCTGCATTACAGGTGGATTCTTTATTGCTGAGCCACCAGGGAAGCCCCATTTTCAGCACTGTTTATATTTAAACATTTTTTTTTTAAAGTTTAAAAAATTTTTTAGCTTAAGTTCAGTGGAGTCAGTATGTCTTTTTGAAGAAGTGAAAGTCCTCTCATATATTTGTTGTGGGAAGAACATGACTGAGGATTCATTGTTACCTATGAACCAACCACTTGCATAGTCTTGGCAAAGGTCTTACCTTCCAAGCTTCAGCTTCTTCATTGAAACTGGGGAGCAAATGTACGTAGCTTGGAGGGTTGCTTGAAAATTATACTTAATATATGTAAAATATCTAACGCAATGCTTGTCTCTGAGCAGGCTGTTGGTAAACGGCCATAGTTATGATTGAGGTTTTGATTGCTACTTGACCTGATGTGGTGTCTGCAAAAAGAGGCTCTCAGATCCCTAACTTCAGTGGCCAGGATGGACCAGAGGCCCCAATGCTCTGCTCTGAAATCTACTGCAGTTTTTTCTCCCAGGTGCTGCTTCCAGCCAATGACTCAGTGAGGCAGGAATACTAAGTCATGTCCATCCTGAGAGATGTGGGACTCTGCTGGCAAGGGATTTGGGTTTGAAGACGCCATAGTGGTCTTCCCTAACTCTCCCTAGAACTGCCCTACCATCTAAGATACTTCTCGCCTGCCAGCTCAACCCATTCCTTCCTCCCTCCTCCCCTCACGCCTTCCCTCCCTCCACCCTCCCTCCCTGCATCCTTCTTTCTCTCCTTTTCTTGGAGCCCAAACTGCACTTTCATCCGATGGTTCTCCCAGTCTTTTCTGATTCCTTCCAAATTTTCTTTCACCAATATTTCTTTTAAAAATGTCTTGGATGCTCAATCCCATCTTGGAATCTGCTTCTCACAGGACCCGTACTAGCACAACTAAAGCCATTTTCCAGAAGGTTAGGAGGTTGACACTAGTCCTGGTGTCCCTTGTAACCAAACTTGTGCAGACCGTGATCACGGCCCCTCTCAGCTTCCGTCTTCCAGACTGAAGGGTTTTGATATATTTTTCTTCGTCTTCTGACACAAGCTGCTTCTTGTTTGCTTACTTCGGGTGCGCTTTGCTGGCAGTGTCCCGGTTCTCTTTCTTGATCAGAATCAGAAGCAGGTGTTCTCCGCCTATGTGCACCATGATTTTCTGCAAGGTAAGGATTTGCTTTCTGGATCGTCACAATTAGAAGAGCATAATTGCACCCAATGCATTTCTTTTCGGAGTGTTTAAGACAAACTTAGAGTTCTGCTGAATGCCATCAGTTTTTACACCAGGGTTTGAGATCTCAGGACTTCAGCAACGTACTGAAGGAGCTAACAAGGTGAAAACTGGAATAAAGTCTAAAAAGTTTATATTTCCGTGTTTGTGTGTAGGTGTGTATAACTGGCTAAAGAGTTAGATGTCTCAGCTTTTCCCTCTTTCCATAATGCTACCCCTGTCTCCTCTTGAACTTGTGGAAAACTTTTCATAAAAACTTAATGGTGAGTGTCAATGGCATGCTTCCATGTTCTGATTGGCTTACATGACAATCTGTAGGTGATAGCAGTGTAATCTTGTCACAGGTTCATCACATAGAATTTCAGGTAGAACAATAGATGTTTCATGTCAAAGGAAGTGGAAGAGAAATCTTACTGCCTCTCAATAATTACTAGTGTAAAACCAAGATACAATTTTTTTATTTTTATGGCACAAATCATGCACTTTCACTGGGATGTGACCCTAATAGAATAAATGGTAAATCTGATTTACTTGAATATTCACGTGTTAATGAGGTATTTAAGGAAAAATGCTTTCAGCATCCTTCCCCAGTTGGAATTATTCTGCTTCTCAATTCTGTATTTAGGGAAGGTTTTCTGGCTTCCATTTGACCATGTATGGTGCACATTATACTAGCTTCCTCTTAGGGTTATGAAGAATAAATGAGATAATCCATATCAAGTGCTCAGTAAAATGCTAGATGCTGGCATCAGTATGATCATGATCATCATCACCATCACCATCACCATGATCGTCATCAAAGCAACAGAGCTGCAAATATTTCCTTCTGCTAGAACTGCTAATGTGGGGAAAAGTCACAAAGAGAAAGGCAGAAACCAGCTGTTTTGCCCTCTTGGTAGGATAGCTGCAGTTTTTTAAACTTAAGCTGAATCTGGTTCTCAGAATAAATGAGAATGTATGGCACAAATGTTCCAAATGGCATCCCTAAAGGCCATGAGTGCTGACAGGGCAAGAAGAATGCAAATGGGAAAAAAAAAGAAAGAAAGAAAAAAAATGCCTCCAGATTCCAAGGTCACAAAGTATAAGAACCCCAGAAATTTCTCCGGGGCAGATCGTGCTGACCTCAGAGGGGAACCGAAGCGGCACCCTCTAGTCAGCAGAGCCCTGCAGGTTTCCCCGTGCAGCATCTGGCCAGGTGCACCTCTGAATCGCTGGGATTTTCCAGCCTAACTCTATTTGCTCTTGGAGCCCAGGGTGTTTACATCTTAAACCATTCCTTACAAACAAATCAGCAATATTTACCATGCTCAGTAAAAGGAAAGCAGCCACAATTTAGCTGCTTCGAGAGGAAAAACAAGAATTTTCCTGTTGGTCTCAGTGGACTTGAATGGCTTTTGATTTCATCAGAGAACAATAGTCAATGGAACAGTGAGTTAGGACAATGAGGAGATGAGTGATTTCGAGATTCTTTCAGACTCTGGGCTCTCAGTGGATCTCAATGGCTCTCCTTGGAATGGTTTCAAAAATCAGACTTGAAAACCTCCCAATTCTATTCTCATGGTAACCAATGGAAATGGGAGAAGAGAGGAAAGAGAACATTTATGGGAACGAAAATGGGAGCTGATGACTAATCACCAATCACAAAAATGTAAAGAATGAGACCATGATTGTACTCATAGTGACCTGGCCTGAATTAAACATCCTGTGGTCACAATACACAGAATGAGGGCTACATTCCCGAACAGAAGAGCCAGGTGTTACAGGTTCAGCTGTGTCCCCTCCAAAAACACACATTGGAATTCTAACTCCCTGTACCTAAGAATGTGACTGTATTTGGAAACAGAGTCTTTGCAGATGCAATTGAGTTAAAATGAGGCCACTAAGGTGGGCGATAATCCCATATGGCTGATGTCCTTATAAAAAGGGGAAATTTGGACAGAGACATGCACAGGGAGAATGCTGTCAACATGAAGGCAGAGAGCAGGTTGATGCATTTATAAGCCAAGGCACAGGAAGGACTGCCAGCAAACCCCAGAAGCCAGCAGAGAGGCTGGAAAATATTCTCTCACAGCCTCAGAAGGAATCGGCCCAGCGGACCCCTGGGTCTCAGACTTAGGGCCTCCAGGCCTGTGAGACAACGCATTTCTATCCTATAAGTCCCTCTGTCTGTGATATTTTGTTGCAGCGGCCCTAGGGAACTGATACAATGGGCAACAGGATCCCAGACCAGCTGACTATGGGCAGAAGCAGCAGCGCAGAGCATCTCCATTCAACCTTGTCCACGGCCATGGCTGCTCTTAGAAACTGGTCTGTGATGGGCTATGGATGCAAGTACAGGGGGCAGCAGTAACAATTTGCTCACTTCAGTTGCTCAGTTGTGTCCGACTCTTTGCAACCTCATGGACTGCAGCACGCCAGGCTTCCCTGTCCATCACCAACTCCTGGAGCTTACTCAAATCCATGTCCATTGAGTCGGCGATGCCATCCAGCCATCTCAGCCTCTGTTGTCCCCTTCTCTCGCCTTCAATCTTTCCCAGCATCAGGGTCTCTTCCAATGAGTCAGCTCTTCACATCAGGTGGCCAAACAACTTGCTAAGTGCTGAAAACAACAGAGGGAGGCTGTAAGTCTAAACCGCAGAAGTACCCATTTCTCTTAATTATATGGAGAGCAGGTTGCCCCCAGGGTCTACTTGACAGAAAAGGATGGCTTCCTGGGGAGTTAGATCGGTGGTGGAAAAGCAGGCATTTGGGTTCTGTCTATTGCTTCCTTTGTTTTTTCCCCTTGGCCTTCAAATAATCAAAAACTGTTTAGTGAGCTAGTTTGCATACATCTGGGATTCTGGAGGATGTCTAAGTTTGGATTCCTGTCCTCAGAATTCCTAAAACACAGCCGGGAAGCTAAGGTATACATACCTTGGGATTTTAATGATGAATGGGAAGTACATAGAGGTTCAATGTCAAAAGAGGCAGACAACAGTGAGGACAGGAGTAACAGCCCAGTGCTGCTCCTGTGACTGTTTCTGCACTGGCTAGTCCAGCACAGCTCTGAAAATTGGGATGATAGAGAAGATTGCGGCGTGTTCATGATTTCAGTGAGTATTTCCAAAGTTCTATCATTAAGTCAAATGCCTTCTCTAAGGTTATAATGTCTATCCTCTATTAGGACCAGGAAGTCTCTATTAGTTTTCTCAGAGATTTCTTTGTTAAAAAAAACGAACCCATCAATCAAGACCCTGATGCTGGAAAAGATTGTAGGCAGGAGGAGACGGGGACAACAGAGGATGAGATGGTTGAATGGCATCACCGGTTCAACAGAAATGAGTTTGAGCAAACTCGGGGAGATGGTGAAGGACAGGGAAGCCTGGCGTGTTGCAGTGCATGGAGTCACAAAAAGTCAGACAAGCCTGAACAACTGTACAACAGCAACAAATCAAGTTGAATTTTATCGTGTCTATTTAAAGAATCTATCTGAGATGTTTCTCTGCTTTAATCCTCAATGGACTCAAATACATAAAATATTTTATAATATTCACTATTCTTGAAGTCCTAGCAAGAGCCCAAGAGATAATTTTTTCCCAATGTGACATGTGACAGACTGAATTTTCCAAAAATGGCTTAGAAAGATCTCGATTTCACTTGTTCTTCCAACAACCAGCTTTTCATTTCTTCCATTGAGAGACTGGGGTTTTGTTCCACCCTGGGAATCCATCTGTGTTACGGTGATGGTTGGAGAGATGCTCTTGGACTCTGGAGGCAAGGCCATAAAAGGCAGTGCGGCTTCTACCCACTTCTCTTGAGCTATGTGCTCCTGGAACCCAGCTACCGTGAAGCAAGGATGCCCCTCTTCAGAGACTTATGCAGAGGGGGTCTATGGTTTCTAGCCTATGGTCTAGCTGGGCTCCCAGCTAACATCCATTATCAACGTGATGGCTATGTAAGTGAGCCATCTTGAAAGCAAATCCACCAGACCCAGCCAAGCCATCCAGCCAGTGTGACATGGAGCAGGGCGCAAGTTACGACTGTCATGCACAGTCCACATTTCAAATTTGTGAGCAAAATAGAAGAAGATAGTTGTTTCAAGTCACTAAATTTTGAGGAGTCTTGTTTATGTAGCAGCTGATAGTTTATACAGGATAATTGATTCAATTTGCTAATATTTTATTTGTGACTTTTACATCTGCTTTCAGAAGGAAGATTGGCCCATATTTTCTTCCTTTTTTTGGACTGTCCTTGTCTGCATTTCCTATCAAAGTTATATAACTCTTTAAAACTGAGCTGGAATGTATTTCTTCTTTTTCTAGTCTCTGAAAACATCTAAGATTGAAATTCTTTTCCCGATGGTTCTGTGGGTAAAGAATCTGCCTGCAATGCAGGAGACACAGGAGACATAGATTCAATCCTGGGGTCAGGAAGATCCCCAGAGGAGGAAAGGGCAACCCACTCTATTATTCTTGTCTGGAGAGTCTCATGGACAGAGGAGCCTGGTGGGCTGCAGTCCAGGGGGTTGCAAAGAGTCCAACTTGACTGAACAGGAACACGATACATGATAAAAAAAAAAAAAAAAGAACACATTAGTGTTAAAAACAGTCAGAGCTTGATGTCTTTGGTTTCTTTGAGATTTTTGTCTCCTGGGTCAGTTTTTTGGAAGTTTAGGATCTATTCCGATTTTGGGTTTTTATTTTTAGGTTAACTTTTGGGAGTTTCCTAGAAAATTGTCCACATTCTTCAAGTTTTCAAAATAGGTTTCACTGTTCCTGATTTATGTTCCCTCATTCATCTGTAATATTATTTATTTTCTCCCTCTGTTTTCCTTACGGACTTGCAGAAGTATGTCTATTTGACTCATTTTTTCAACAATCAGCTTTTCTTTACTGTTCATCTTCTAGCTTCTCATGAAAGCATAAAGAAAACTAATGAAAGCTTTAAATTATTTACAAAGAGTACCTGTAATTTGTACTGTAGTCGGTAAAGAATCTGCCTGCAATACAGGAGGCCCGGGTTCGATCCCTCGGTGGGGAAGATCCCCTGGAGAAGGAAATGGCAAACCACTTCAGAGTTCTTGCTGGAGAATTCCATGGACAGAGGAGCCTGGCGGGCTACAGTACAAGGAGTCAGAAGAGTGGGACACGACTTGGCGACTAAAGCACCACCACCTGTAATTTGAATATTCAGGCAAAAAAAAAAAAAAAAGTCTTTTCATTGTGGAGTAAAGCTACTCTTTCCAAGTACGGCCCGCTGGGCTTCAGCCTTCTCGGCATTTTCTCTTCTAACAAACCTCAGGTAACAGTCAGGTCTCATTTATCCCTATTTTACGGATGAGAACAGAGGCTCTGCTGCTGCTAAGTCGCTTCAGTCGTGTCCGACTTTGCGCGACCCCATAGACGGCCGCCCACCAGGCTCCCCCGTCCCTGGGATTCTCCAGGCAAGAACATTGGAGTGGGTTGCCATTTCCTTCTCCAGTGCATGAAAGTGAAAAGTGAAAGTGAAGTCGCTCAGTCGTGTCCGACTCTTAGCGACCCCATGGACTGTAGCCTACCAGGCTCCTCCGTCCATGGGATTTTCCAGGCAAGGGTACTGGAGTGGGGTGCCATTGCCTTCTCCGGAACAGAGGCTCAGAGGCTAGCAAACTTGCTCAGGGCCAGGGGAGACAGAGCGGGAACCCAGAGATCCCCACCGCTGGGTCTGTGTGTCCCTCAGCCACGCCTGCAGGTCCTGAGGACCAACACCTGCTGCGTGCCGCTCACCTGGTGGGTTTAGGGATGCTGGGGCGGGACCGAGCTGACTCCGCCCCTCCCCGCAGTCAGGCCCCGCCTCACTCCCAGCCCCTCGCTCAAACCCCGCCCCGGGCCCCGCCCCTCCACCCAAGTCCCGCCCCATCCGGCCGCCAGAGGAAGCGGAAGTGGCTGCGGGCCTGGACGGAAGCAGGAAGCGGCGGGGTAGGACCGCGCCCGCGGTGGTGTGCGGGCTGCGCGGCGATGGCGGAGAAGTTTGACCACCTGGAGGAGCACCTGGAGAAGTTCGTGGAGAACATCCGGCAGCTCGGCATTATCGTCAGCGACTTCCAGCCCAGCAGCCAGGCCGGGCTCAACCAGAAGCTGTGAGTGGCAGGCGGGGCGGTGTCTGCCTGGGCCCGGGGTGGGAAGCCGGGGTCCGGCCGCGAGCCGCTGCCTGCCCCCTACTCTTGCTTGGGGGCCTGTCCCTCCCGGTCTAGGCTCTGCACAGGGGCGCTCGCCGCTGCCGCCTCCTTCCCACCTTCCCCTGGCTGGGACCTTCCATTCAGGCCCCACTTGGAGAAGTCATCAGTTTCCCGTTTCCTCCCGTTTCTGGAGGAATCGCATGACGGTGGGTGCTGAGGCTGAGAGGGGCCACGGAACGCTTATGAATTAGTTTTTCTGGCAACAGCCTTGTGCAGGCCCTGCTGCTAGGCCCCCTGGCATGGACCAAAGGCGGAGTCGAATGCTGTGAACAAGGGCTTGCAGCTTTATGGAGAGTTCAGACATAACAGGCGTGTTTGCAACCCCACCTTCGTACCCAGTGCTGTGGGACCAGCCCTGTGTTCTAGGAAGGCTCCGAAGCCGAACTGAAATTAAACCAGGCCTGGTGGCTTTCTTCCTCCAGACTGAGAATGGACTCTTGAAGGCTAGTCCACTGCGCCCCCTGCCCTCCACCTCCCTTGTTGTCTCAAAGGGCACACAAAATCTCAGAGGCTCCCGCCCTTATTCCTGTTGGTTTCTGACCTCTTCAATTTTGTTAATTCCTTGTTCAAAAAGAAAATTAAGGGGTATGTGGGCATATTGTATAACTCCAGAGCTTTCCGGGGAATCCTGAGCTAACCAAAGAGCTGAGAGCTGCGTGTCACCTGTTCCTGTGTAAGGAACAGGCCTCTAGAGCCCTCCTTGGCTCGGTGTGGGTGGTGCCCAGTGTGTTCATCTAAACTAACCTAATGTTCTCTCTTTTTGCTTCTCCCCCAGGAATTTTATTGTTACTGGCTTACAGGATATTGATAAATGCAGACAGCAGCTTCATGATATCACGGTCCCTTTAGAAGTATTTGAGTAAGTACTGTTCTTGATATTCTGGTTCTTGTTTGGTTTTCCTGTAATGATTTCCTTATCATACGGCTTCCCTGGTGGCTCAGATGGTAAAGAATTTGCCTGTGATGAAGGAGACCTGGATTCAGTTCTTGGGTCGGAAAGATCCCCTGGAGAAGGAAATGGCAACCCATTCCAGTATTCTTGCCTGGAGAATTCCACGGACAGAGGAGCCTAGTGGGCTACGGTCCATGCGGTCGCAAAGAGTCAGACATGACTGAGCAACTAACACTTTTCCTTGACCACCAGTGTTTAAGTGTCTGCTGTGTGACAGGGACGGTCTGGGTGCTGGGCATATGCCAGGGAAAAAAGCAGACAAAAATACCTGCCTTTATGGAGCTTATGTTCTAATGGAACTAAACAATTAAAAAAAAAAGATCTCAGTATAGTATTGTTGAAAAAGAGTTATAGGTGACTAAAGGCTCTTTAAATATTTGAAAGACATCATAGGCTTTCAGGAGCCTACTTAGATGAAAGGTCAGCCCCATGACTTCCTGACTTCTTTTTTTTTGTCCTTGAGAAGGAGAAAGTCTTATGTGGCTATATTATTAAAAAGAAAAAAAAAAATTTAAAGGCAGAAACAACCCGAGAAGTACAAATTTGGTCTGTGTCTCCCAGACTGCCCTGGCAGTAATAGTTCTAGGAGATGATAATATGTGCTTATTGGGGGAAAAAAAAAGTTCTTCAGACAGGGATGTTTGGGAAGGATGTTTACTGTTTCCGGCGAGAGAATTACCTGCACCTGGGCATCGTCATGGCCTGGAGAGAGCCTCTGGGAAATGAACTCTTCCACGTTTTATTAATCCAGGGTTTAGCACACTGATTTCACAGGTGAAAGAACTGGTAGGTAACTGCACTGGCTCTTTAGCTAGTCAGTGTCCGAGCTGAGACTAAAATTCTGGGCTTGTTAAAATTTTGTTTTATTGAAGTATAGTTGATTTACAATATTGTGTAAATTTCTTCTGTATAGCAAAGTGATTCAGTTATATGTATATTTTTTTCATGTTCTTTTCCATTATGACTTATCACAGGGTACTGAATATAGTTTCCTGTACTGTACAGTAGGATCTTGCTGTACTAGTGGGATCTTATATAGACTAGTTTGCCTCTGCTGATCTCAAACTCCCAGTCCCTCCCTTGCCCACCCTCTTCCCCCTCAGCAACCACAAGTCTGTTTTCTATGCCATGAGTCTGTTTCTGTTTCAGAGATATGATTGTGCTGTGTTTTGGATTCCTCATGTAAGTAATAGCATATTATGTTTGTCTTTGTCTTTCTGACTTCACTTAGTATGATAATCTCTAGGTCCATCCATGTTGCTGCAAATGGCATTATTTCCTTTTTTTTTTTTAAAGGCAGAGGAGTATTTAGCTCGACATATACATATATACACACCACATCTTCTTTATCCATTTTTCTGTTGGTGGACACTTAGGTTGTTTCCATATCTTGGCTACTATAAATAGTGGTGCTTTGAACACAGGGGCGCATGTATCTTTTTGAATTTTAGTTTTGTCTGGATATATGCCCAGGAGTGGGATTGCTGGATTATGTGGCAACTCTGTTTTTAGTTTAAAAATCCTGGAGTTGTGTGTCCTTGACCAGGGCCAGTTCTCTGGGCTAAGCAGCCTTCCTCCCAGAGCTGGCGTGGAACAGCAAGAGAATTTTGGGGCTTTCTCCAGTAAAACTGCAGATGTGCGTCACTAGAGTTCCTTGCGGAGAAGGCAGTGGCAGCCCACTCCAGTACTCTTGCCTGGAAAATCCCATGGACGGAGGAGCCTGATAGGCTGCAGTCCATGGGGCCGCGAAGAGTCGGACCCGACTGAGCGGCTTCACTTTCACTTTTCACTTTCATGCATTGGAGAAGGAAACGGCACCCCACTCCAGTGTTCTTGCCTGGAAAATCCCATGGACGGAGGATCCTGATAGGCTGCAGTCCATGGGGTCGAGAAGAGTCGGACCCGACTGAGCGGCTTCACTTTCACTTTTCACTTTCATGCAATGGAGAAGGAAACGGCACCCCACTCCAGTGTTCTTGCCTGGAGAATCCCAGGGACGGGGGAGCCTGGTGGGCTGCCGTCTATGGGGTCGCACAGAGTCGGACACGACTGAAGCAACTTAGCAGCAGCAGCAGAGTTCCTTGCACAGTGAAGGGAAAAGTTACCTTTATACGTCCCCAAGTGTCAGAGATTGAAGGCCTAGTCAGCACACCTCAGCAGCTGTGCACCCAGTCAGGATGTACAGGCTGCACTTTTCACGGTCTCAGCTCTGTCCTGTCCTGCAGGCCGAGGGGCGTGTGTGCCCAGGGGCGCACATGACAGCTCTAGACTCCTGCAGGTGACGCACGGGAAGGTGGTGCCCGATTTCCCTTCCCAGAAGAGTCCTCATCAGAGCCGTTCTGGCCCTGAGTGTGTGGGATGAACAGATTGACAAATGCTGAGGACCACTCCCGGCTTCTGAAGTGGAGCAAAGGAGAGAGAGACCACTGAAGGGGTGGATGGGGATGGTGAGGCGTCTGCCATCGCAGCTGCAGCCGCAGCCGTGGGCCGCAGGGCTGGCTGAGACCCCCGTGGGCTGAGATGAGGTGGCCTCCGGGCGCCCAGCAGGCAGCGATGTGCACTTGTGGTTGCTCTGTGCCGGTGGGGGAGGGTGTCCACAGGGCCTGCGCCTGTGGCAGAGGTAACAGTGTGAAGCTCAGCCCGCCTGTGGGGAACTCGGGGTCGGGGAGTTGGCAGACGTGGGATTCAACCCTCGGTCTTCAAAGACTCGTCCAATCTAGGTGACATCACTGTCCAAAGGGTGGTTTATTTTGGACACTTGGGTCTGTCGGGTTTCTCCCCCCGAGAAATGGATGGATTTTGCTTAGAATTAACCGTAACTTTCGCTTTTTTCCTTCCATCATTTCAAATACATCACAGTAATACGGGATTTCTAGAACTTTTGATTTATTACTGTTTTGCTGTGTTGTAATTGAAGGTCAGTTTTTGTCATCAGTAGTAAGTTAATGTCTTTAATCTGAAGTGATATATATTTTTTTTAACTGAAACATAAAAATCGGACTTGGTTGTCATGGGTTTGTTTCTTTGTTGATAATTCTATTTAGCTGAGTGACGTGCAGGTCTTCAGGCAGACCTTACCCAGGTAAAATGTGGATGTTTATCTAGGTGTGTGCTCAATGAAGTCTTTGGGGTGACATTTTGGGGACAAGTTGAAATTTGAAGAAAAATTGTTTTATATTGTTAAGAAATAATTGGAGAGAATCTTGTTTCAATTTAGGTTACTTAGGAATGTATCAATAGACATGTATACACTGCTGTATTTAAAATGGAAAACCAGCAAGGACTTAACTGTACAACAGAGGGAACTCTGACAATGTTATGTGGCAGCCTCCCTGGGAGGGGAATTTGGGGAGAATGGATACACATATATGTATGGCTGAGTCCATTTGCTATCTATCTGGAAACTACCGACATTGTTCATTGGCTATGTGGTGGTGGTTTTTTTGCGAAGTCAGGTCCAGCTCTTGCGACCCCATAGACTGTAGCCCGCCAGACTCCTCTGTCCATGGGGATTCTCCAGGCAGAAATACTGGAGTGGGTAGCCTTTCCCTTGTCCAGGGGATCTGTGTGACCCAGGGACCGAACTCAGGTCTCCTGCATTGCAGGCAAATCCTTTACCATCTGAGCCACCAGGGAAGCTCATACCCCATACTGCTCATACCCCACTGGCTATACCCCAGTATAAAATAAAAAGTTAAAAAAGAAAGTAGTGTATCAGCCCTGTCTCTCTCCAGTTTGTGAACCGGTCTCAGGACGGGCAAGGCCGGCTCTCCTGCGCAGGGCTCTCCCCTCCCCACCCCTCCAGGATGGGTGCACCCTGAGCGAGGCTGCTTCTCGGCAGGCTCCCTGTGCTGCCCTGGCCTGGGGCTCCGGCTCACCCTTGGTTCTCTCTTGTCCAAAGCTGCCTGACCTTACAGGCTGTCATGAGGATGGAAAGGTGGTGAAACCTTTTGAAAAACATAAATGCTGGAAAATGTGTGAACTGGTGTGGCCATGGAGCTTGCTTGGTTTTATAACGGATTGTCAGTTGATTTCATGAGTTATTCATATGTTTAGAAGTAACATGAGAGTTGAGTGACCTCTACGTGTGTAACGAAGGAACCTAACTCACGCAGGTCCTGGACACCCCCTAAACAGGGCCGTGTGAGGTTGCAAGCCGCTGCCGTTGTCTTTTCCCCCGTAAGGAAACTGTGAGAGGAGGTTTCAGCCGTGAGGACGTTAATGGCGATGTTTCATGTTTCCAGATACATAGATCAAGGTCGGAACCCCCAGCTCTACACCAAAGAATGCCTGGAGAGGGCTCTGGCTAAGAATGAGCAAGTTAAAGGCAAGATCGACACGATGAAGGTAAGGTTCTCATGAACAGAAAGTGACGTCAGAACATTAAGAAACGCTCACAAAGCAAACTTGGCTAATAGACTTTGTGAGACATCGGCTATTTGACCGCATCACACGGTTGGAGACTGCTGAATTGTGTAACAGGTTGTTGCTCAGTTGTTCAGTGGCTAAGTCATATCTGACTCTTTGCGACTGCAGCATGCCAGACTTTCCTGTCCTCCACTCTCTCCCTGAGTTTGCTCAGGCTCATGTCCATCGAGTCAGTGATGCTGTCCAACCATCTCATCCTCTGCCGCTTTCTTCTCCTTTGGCCCTCAATCTTTCCTAGCATAAGAGTCTTTTCCAGTGAGTTGGCTCTTCACATCAGGCGGCCAAAGCATTGGAGCTTCAGCTTCAGCATCAGTCCTCCCAGTGAATGTACAGGGCTGATTTCCTTTAGGATGGACTGGTTGGATCTCCTTGCAGTCCAAGGGACTCTTTGAGTCTTCTTCAACACCACAGTTTAAAAGCATCAATTCTCCAGCGCTCAGCTTTCTTTACAGTCCAACTTTCACATCTGTACACAACTACTGGAAAAACCATAGCTTTGACTATATACGGACCTTTGTAGGCAAAGTGATGTCTCTGCTTTTTAATTTGCCGTCTAGGTTTGTCATAGCCTTCCTTCCAAGGAAATAGGTAATAAAATGGAATACCAAAGGAGCCGTGTCATAACATAAAAAAATGTAACAACATGGCAGTCTTTTAGGAAAGCCCCGGGTAATTTTTGTAGTGTTAGCTGTCGTTGACTTAGCTGTGCTGTTTCCATTTGTAAGCTTTTAGTGTCTCCAGGCGCCCTGGGGTGCTGTCTGCATCCTCCAGTCAGGCCCGTCCCTGCCACTGCAGGTCGTGGGCCTGGAGGCTTCTGGACCTTCCTCTCTCCTCGGGGATCCTCTCCAGCGGCCGACTCACGCCCCCTGTACCTGATTCCCTGCTCTCCATGGAGACCCTGCTCTTTCCCTGTTTCTTGGTCTTGATGAAGTCTAGAAAGCTCTGCATCTTGAGCATGATGTCTGGAATTGTTTCCTTACACTGACTTACCCGTGATTCACATTGTGGGGTGGGTGTTGCCACCCCTTCCCGTTGGCCTCCGACAGGGAACTCCCCTGCCTCCACCCTGGGTCTTCATTCTGGCCCGGCCTCGATGACCTCAAGCCTCTCCTCCCTGGCCACTCCCCTGCCATGTCCTCTGCTGGGACCCCCGCACGTCCTCTGTGCCCTGCCCACCCTCTGGGGTCAGCATCTCTGCCCCTTCGAGAGGCCTTGCGGGCCAGCCTTCTCTCCGTCCCTGCCCCGTGGCCCGAGCCCTGTGTCCCCCGCGGCCCGAGTTCCAGCAGACCAGGAGCACGAGGCTTATGTTGCCGCTGCCCCCCCGGGTGCCGCGTGCTGTCTGCGTGCTGCGGGACAGCTCTGGGGACCGTGGTGACTGCCGTCCTGTGGTCAGGGCAGGGGCCCTGCCCCAGGGGTGGCTGTGCCTTGTCGGCTCGTGCGGCACCCCCGGCCCCCTTTCTGCTTTGTCAGCCGGAGCCCAAGCTGCTCTTGAACCGGGCGTCACCCCCGGGACACGATCGCTTTCGTGGGGAGCGAGCTGGGGAGGTTTGGACCGCCGTGTGGCTGAGCTGTGTCATCAGCAGGGGCCACAACCTCAGGAACAGGGTCCTGGCCCTGGGGGGCGCGCTCCCGGGTCCCCGCGCTCCTGTCCTCCCTGCCATCGGCCTGAGGTCACCCTCCCGCTGGCAGTGACGCTAATGACTGTCCGTGCGGTTAGCATTCCTTTCTCTCGCCTCTTGGTGTCATGTCCTGTCACCATGAACACCTCACGGGACAGCTCGTGTGCCCGGGTTGCTGCGTGCTGAAGCCTGCTGGAGCTGTGTCTTGGATGGTTTCTGGAGCGTTCGTGTGCATCCCCCTCTGAGGGTGTCTTCCTGACTTAACTAAGGGCGGTCTCTTTGTTTACCCCTGCGGTGCAGCTTCACTGTACAGCTCGTTGTAGGAAGAGGGTTTGAGGTGCTGGCTGGTATTAGCTGCATCTGAGGTTGGATTAGGACAAATACGCTGATACCAAGGCTCAAGGAGCCACAGCATTTGGGGAAGACAGGCTTCCGGGTACTCCGAAAGCTCGAGCTGTGTGCGTACAGTGACGTTGATGTGGTTTGAGTTAATAATTGCTCAGTTAAATATCATGTGACAGTTCCTGGGCTGAGTGCAGAAACCCTCCGCCTGTGGCGGGCTCTGCATCGTCGGAGGCGGGAGGGAAGAAACCGCCCTGGGATGGGCCTCCCGGGCAGCTCTGCCGTGCCCACCGCGCTCGCCAGCCGTTCCCCGCTGCCCCGGGCCCGGTGCCACCTCCCGGGGCTGAGCGCACAGCGCGGGAGGGCACGGTCTCTCCTGAGTGTGAGGTTCGGCAGGCGTCGGCTTTAACGCGGGTGGTGAGTCCCCAGCAGGAGCATGCTGACCGTGTGTGTTTTTCCTTCTTAGAAATTTAAAAGCCTGTTGATTCAAGAACTTTCTAAAGTATTTCCGGAAGACATGGCTAAGTACCGAAGCATCCGAGGGGAGGACCACCCTCCCTCCTAACCGCACCCGCCCTCTGTCTGAAGACCCTCCTCGCCTGCAGAGGCGGTCGTGGCCCTCAGGCCGCCGTGGCTGAGCGCATCGTCCGTCCCCTTGTCCCCGTGGAGGGCCCCTGGGGCCGGGGCCTGCGGGCAGTGCCGCCGGCTGCCCTCCCCCGGCGCTCTGTGTGGTCCTCACCCTCAGACGGCTGGTGATCACACAGCTTCGAGTGCGAGGCATATGAGTCTCCACGGCCAAGCAGCCTTGGAAATAATGTGATAGGTAAACCAAAAGTTTTAAAAAACCCTCGCTGGCAGTTTTCTTTTAATGTACTCTTTCTGTTCCTTTTTTTTTTTTTCTGTCAAAACTGAAAAAAGGAAAAATTGGTTTAATATGAGAAGTACTTTTAAGTTGATTTTAAGCACTTTAAATTGTATATTTTTGAGTGCGGTGCATGAAGAATGCGTTCAGTGGAACTGTGTTTCCAGGGACTTCAGTTTGTCTAACGTAATAAAGTCTCTACTTGCTCCGTGGAATTGTTTCTATAACATTTTTATGATTTAGTGCTGTGTCTTGTAAACCATGATCACTTCGCTCAAGTGTGAGGAGTATTGGTAAAATGTGTCCTGTGGGCATTTGAACAGGAGAAGCAAAAGCAGAAGGCAGGATTTGATTCCCTGCAGCCTGTCTCACAGCGGGCCTCGCGGGGGTAGTGACCACAGTTCAGGAGCGTTCCTCCCCTGCCACCCCGGGGGCCAGTGTGTCAGCCTGGGGGTCGCTGCCGGGGTGCATGGGGTTACTGTGCCCTCTGACCCCACAGGGCCGGGCGGGACACGGGAGGCGGTGTGGCTGCTAAACTCGGGCGATGCTGTTGCTGCGTCTGTGGGCTGACTCAGGGTCGCCGGCCCAGGGCAGTGGTTCTCAAGGGTCTCACAGACCACCCGCCCCAGAATGTCCTGGACTCGTTTATTGGCAAGGTGGACCTATTGGGTAGGGGGCTCTGGGCTGGGGCCCCTGTAACTGCCTTGTTGGTTTCCCACCCCAGAGACTCCGGACCCCCTGGGATTGAGACCCATAGCTGGGGACTTCAGTCTCACGGGGGGTGGGTGTGGACGTGGGGCACCCGCCCCCAGAGACTCTGGACCCCTGGGATCGAGACCTACAACTGGGGACTTAAGTCTTACGGGGGGGTGGGCGTGGACATGGGGCACCTGCCCCCAGAGACTCCAGACCCCTAGGATCGAGACCCACAACTGGGGACTTCAGTCTCAAGGTGGGGGGTGGAGGTGGGCGTGGTGCAGGCTGCAGTGTCAGGTGAGGCTGCGGCGTGGCCGAGTGAAGGCGGTCAGAGTCCAGCTGGTGGCTCTCAGCCGCCCCTTCCTCTGGCACAGGGGCTCCTGTGTGCCCTCGCTCCCCAAGGGGTCTTGTGTTGGCGAGGAGTCGGGGGCCAGGCCCCTAAGGAGATGACTACCTCCTCGTCAGTGGTTCATCCTCCTGAACGTCACTGGGAAAGGCCTCCCCTCCCGACCCAGTTTCTGTCAGTGACGTGCGGAGCCCCAGGGTGGGGGTCCGCTGACCCTGGCCTGGCAGGGCAGGGCTTGCGTAGCAGGAGTCCCTCTGGAATGGGCTCCCATCTCCTTTTCAGTACAAGTTTGGGCGCATGGTGGGCAGCCTTGGACTCGTCAGCGCTTTTCACAGGTTGACCTCCATTTTATACCATGCCTGATATTGGCATTCTCTGCATGTGCCCACCAGGTCAAGTTCTCTTCAGGATGGCCAAGCAATCCAGGCTCAGAATGCACACTAGGGTCAGCAGGCAGCCTTCCTGCAAACTCACTGTGAGGGTGGCGTGTGGAGCGTAATTGCCCACGGCCTTTAGATTTCCATGGAAGCTCCAGGAGCGCATCCCGGACTCAGGACATGCACCCTGACCTCGAGCTCCTCCCCACCGCCCCAGTCATCCTGATGGGCTTCCTCTCTTCCTGTCACCCTTACTCCTCCTTGACACCTAGTCAGTTGCAAATTCCTCCTTTGATTTTTAAATCTCCCCTCTGCCCACTTCCCCTACATACTGATCAAGAACCAACCAGCCTGAAATACCAGTGGTTTTCAACCATCATGGCACCAAGATGTGGATCCTGGGGCTTGAGCTTTAAATCAATTACCTGGATAGATTATTTTAACGATTGATCACCTAAGCAACCTCTGCAGTTAAGAAAATGAAGAAAACCAATATGAAGCCCTGACTTTATGCAGAAGTAGGATGGATGCCCTTCCTGGGTTTGGGTAGATAATCAGATGTGTTCACTATGGAAAACTCAGAAAAATACAGCTAAGAAAGTCACCCAGTTTTGCTGTCCTGACTGTTAATATTGTGCTTTTTATCCATCTAGACATTTTTTCTACAAACACATGCACAAATGAGTAGCTAGATGTGGAATTATTCCTGTACACATGAGTTGGTCACTTGGTTTTTTCTTCAACAGCATACTATGAACATCTAGGCCAATCAATAAACTCCTATATAATGGTTCTGCATGCTGTGAATGGGTCACATTGTCACTTGTGTGTCAGACCTGGGTTAAGCACACTACGTTTGTTGACTAAGTCCCCAAGGAAGCCCGTGGGGTAGTTTACAGACAAGGAAGCTGAGGCACAGAGAGATGGGCGATCCTCTCAGCTCACCCAGCTAACAAGGCGGGGGGCAAGGCGTGCACCTAGTTTCCGGAAGTCAGAAATCAAGGTGGGCAGGGCCACGGGCTCCAGGGGCTCCAGGGGAGGGTCCTTCCTGCCTTTTCCAGGTTTTGGATGCTCCGGGTCACATCACTCCAGTCTCTGCCTCGGTCTTCACGTGACCACCTTCTCTGTGTGTGTGTCTCTCTTTTATTAAAAAATCTTTTGAATTTGTTATAATATTGCTCCTGCTTTATATTTTGGTTTTTTTGTCTGCAAGGCATGTGGGATCTTAGTTCCCCAACTAGGGATTGAACTTGCGCCCCCTGCATTAAAAGGTGAAGTCTTAACCCCTGGATGGCCAGGGAAGTCCCTCTGTGTCTCCTATAATGACGTTTGTCATTGGAAAATCCCCGATGGGCTCATCTCAGGATTCTCACCTACATCTGCAAAGACTCCTGCTAAATCGCATTTGCAGAGTCTGAGCTGTGCAGGCGCCACTCTGCCCGGTAAGGCACGTCTGGCGTTCAAGGCCCTGGCCGTGCTGACTCGGGAGCTGCCGTGTCCTTTCTCCCACCCAGATCCGCCCAGAGCCCAGCCGCATGCCCCCCGCCTCCCAACACTCCCACCCTGGAAATGTCCGTGTCCCTCTTCCCAGCAGAGGCCGGTCAGGAGGGCAGAGTCTAAGATCTGGGGCTGGCGAGACCGCTAAAATACAATGTGTCCATGGAGAGACAAGCAGCCTTTCTCTTCTCCCTTGTCCAGTAAGAGCCTTTTCTGATTTTTCAAAGGAGAAAGTTAAATGTTATAAAAAGAAAACAGTAGTCACAGGCCTTTGGCTCCGCGATAAGGAAGAAATACTGTGGCTGACAGTGAAAGTTACAAAGCAAAGAGAGGAGGATCCCTGCAGATAGCCTTGACACACACACACACACACACCCAGACACACGCACACATACACACACATACACACCCGGCACACATACAGACAGACACATACAGACACACATGCACAGACACACACACACACACCCAGACACCCAGACACATACACATACACACATACACACCTAGCACACATACACACAGACACACACATACACATGCACACACACATACACACCCAGACACACATACACATGCACACACATACACACCCAGCACACATAGACATACACACACACACACACAGACACATACATACCCAGACACACAGACACACACATACACAGACACACAAATACACACTCAGACATACAGACACACCCAGACACACACATACACACAGACACACAGAGACATACAGAGACACATACACACAGACACATACACACAGACACACATACAGACACACATACACAGACACACATATACACATACCCAGCACACATACACACAGACACATACAGACATACACACACACAGATACACACATACACACGTAGACACCCATACATACACACATACATAGACACACAAATATACAACCAGAGACACAGACACACTGAGACACCCAGACACACACATACTCCACAGACACACACATACACACACAGACACACACACACAGACACACACATACACACATGCATACACGCATACACATAGACACACAGAGACACACACATGCATATACACAAACGCACACATATAGCTGGCAGCACCTTCTGTGCATGACAAGCAGGCTGCAGGAGCTGCGGTGGGGGTCAGGGGAGGGGAGGTTCCTGAAGGGCCTCCGCGTCTCCGTGGCTGCGGCTGCACTGAAAGACGCTCCCATTGCGCTCTGAGAGGACAGGCGACAGGGGGTTAGCTCCACACGTCCTTGTGTGACGGGGGCCTGGCCCAGGGGAGTGCGGGTTGCCTGTGGCTTCTGAGCGGGCCGGGGAGGCTTCTCCCCAGAGCTCGTCACACACGAGCTCTGCTAGTCATACGTAGGAGCACTGGTTCAAAAACCAAGCATTTAAAAAGAATTGTGTTTTTTTGAGGGGGTGCAGGTGGGTAAGTGTGCTATGAACAGGCTTCCCTGGTGGCTCAGAGGGTAAAGAATCCTCTTGCAATGCAGGGGGCCGCAGGCTCGATCCCTGGATCAGGAAGATCCCCTGAAGAAGGAAATGGCAGCCCACTCCAGTCTTCTCGCTAGGAATTCCCATGGAGAGAGGAGTCTGGTGGGCTACAGCCCACGTGGTGTCAAAGAGTCGGACACAACTTAGTAACTAAACAACAACAAGAAAGTGCTATGAACACCAAGAAAGACCATGACATGTCCATTTAACTTTGAAAACAAGTTGGCCGCGCGGGATTAGATTAGATTCAAGGGCCGCCTTTAGCTGCAGTGTCTGCCTCACCCGAGACCCTGTGGTTTGCCCCTGTGTCCGCTCCAGCCACGTGGCACCCTCCCCCACGGTGACTGAGGGGCTCCTGTGCTGTGTGAGCTGTTCAGGTCAGGATGGACGGAGGGTTTCCCCCAGAACCAACCGCACACGGGCACCTGATCTCAGCTGTCCAGTCTCCAGGGCTGTGAAGACCATACGTCTGCTGTGAAACTGCCTGTCTGCGGTACCCGGTCAAGGCTGCTGGGAACAGACCAAGGCACGTGGTTCCTCTCCACGGTGCTCAGGGCATTTTAGGCACTCAATCAATCAATTGTGATCAGACAATAAAGAGTTGCTTTCTTCTATTACTTGTCTCTTAATTTTCCTGAGCCTGACTGTGTTGGCTCCTGGAGCGACTGTCTGAGTTTTTGCCTCTTAACAGTCCACCCACCAGGATGCTCAGCGCTGGTTAGAGGGGGTGGGCGTGGGGTGGGGGAGAGGTGATGAGGAGGAGGCTGGTGATATTAAGACAGCTCCCTGCTTAGACAGGCTTGGAAGTGCCTGCGCCCAGCCGTTTGCTACTTCCTTTCTTTTAAACTTCCCTTCCGAGACAGGAAGTCCAAGACGGGAGGCAGACAGATTGGACTGGCCTTGAAGTGGGTGCAGACCACGCGGCTCACAAGAGCAGTCTTCTGGCCGTTTTTATGGTGGAGACAGTAGGATAACGAGGCAGAAGGGGGGCAGGCTCGCTCGGCAGCTGAGCCCGCATAGACTGAGAAAACAAGGGCTGCGCTGGTGGAATATATATCCCCGGCCTTATTTATAGCAGCGTCTGGTTCAGAATGAGAAATCAGCGGAGGCTCAGATCCGTGGGTCTGCCCCTCCCCTTCCCCGTGGCTGGGGCTCCGCGGGCACTCAGGCTCCACGGCTTTGCTTCTCTTTGCTTTCTCTCCCATCCCGGCCCCTGTTCCACTCCGCACTTGACCAGTTTGCCTCTGCTCGGGGGACTGGCTCCTTGGGCTTCCCTAGTTGGCCAGCGATTAAGGTGCTTGAGTGTGAGATAAGCAGGACTGTTATAATCTCTTTCAGGGGGATCTTTCCCACTTTTTCTTTTATTTATTTATTTATTGTTGTGGAATGTTAGTTCCCCTTGGGCTGGAATGTTTCACAATGACCCAGAACCATTTATTTTTTCCTATGACCTTTGACATTTCGAAGGCTTTTAGGGGTGATAAATCTTATATAACATCAGCAATACTTTAAATGCTTTTACATACCTATGTCACTTGATGATTTAAATATACATCAAAACTAATCATGTATATGTATATGGTGGTGGTATTTACTTGCTCAGCCGTGTCCAACTCTTTTGTGACCATATGGACTGTAGCTCACCAGGCTCCTCTGTCCCTGGAACTTCCCAGGCAAGAATACTGGAGTGGGTTGCCATTTACTTCTCCAGGGGATCTTTCTGACCCAGGGATCGAACCTGTGTCTCCTGCACTGGCAGGTGGATTCTTTACCACTGAGCCTCCAGGGAAGCCCTATATGGGGGTGTGTAATTTTATTGCATTCATTTTATTATAAATTTATTTTATTACGATGATTATTGACCTTTACTGTTTCATGTAGGCTGGCTTTGAATTAGGGACGTTTCAAAAAGCAGTGAGTAAAAAAGATAGGAGTTATTTTTTCTCCTGTGACAAGCAGTTCCAAGTTGTCTGTCCCAAACCACTGTAGCTCCTCGCACGCATTCACCAGGACCCACTCACACTGATCTGTCTCTCTCCTTTGTCTTTTTAGCACACAGCTTTGTCTTCAGATCACAAGGTGGCTGCCGCACCTCTGGGTATCATGCCTGCATTCCAGGAAGAGTTAAATATACAAGAAGAAAGGCAAAGGCTGATGGACAAAAGGATTCCTCCCATGGAGGCTTTGCCATTTTATTCTAGAAGGGCTGTGTCTCTCAGGGACTTCTGCCCACACCTCACTGG
This sequence comes from Giraffa tippelskirchi, assembly GCF_054371585.1. Classification (NCBI taxonomy): domain Eukaryota; kingdom Metazoa; phylum Chordata; class Mammalia; order Artiodactyla; family Giraffidae; genus Giraffa; species Giraffa tippelskirchi. Next base: position 58,213,511 of record NC_137282.1, read on the forward strand.
CCAGAATGGTGTCTCATGGCTGCCCCATCAGCAAAGGTGGCAGGTGATCTCACACCTTAGCTTACACAGCCTTTAGCACAGAGGCAGGCAGGAAAGGAGGGAACTGAAAATGGCGGTCAGACCCACTCTGACACTTTCAGAACAAAGGGTGACTTGGAGCCTCACATTCTGGGTGCTAACGTTGATTCTTTCCTACAGAAACTTACAACTTTGGTTGTAACTGACACGTTTTAACCTGCCTGCGGTTCAGAGTTGCTAATAGATCTACAAAGTCACGGTCCCTCCTGTAGATTTGCAGACTGAATAAATCATCCAAACTGAAGGCGTTAAAAACTTCAAAGACGAGAAAGAAAATTCAAAGATGCCTGCAAGAGCAGCCAGCATCAGAGGATACCCCCACGTCCTCACTGATTCATTGTCTTAACCCCTGTATCTTGTGCCCCTTTCAGAGCACAGGATTCTGATCTCCTTCCAAGTGCAAGCCAGCCTGAATTCTGTGCTAGTTTCAGTATTTCACAGCAGGCGACAGACGCTGGCAGGCTGCGAGCTCCGTATGGAACCCGGCTTCCCTTTTGGTTGCCCATCGCCCTTCCCCAGAACCAGTCTCCTCTGCAGTGTGACAGCCTCCTTCCTGACTTCCTGGCCTTAGCACAGCCCCCTCCTCTTTCTAGATTCTCTCCCTGGAGCATCCATCCTTGCTACAGCTTCATCTTCCCAGCTTCCCAAACAACACCTGGTTTCTCCTGACCATGAGGCACTGAACTTTTTACTGGGGGGCCAAGGGTACCCGCCTTCCTCTGCCTGGAACCAGCTGGAAAGGACTGTGTGGTCACCCATGTGTCCTCCTCCCTCTTGGGTAGCACACCAGTTGGGGGGCCTGTTCCTTCATTCTTGCCGCCTCTTTCTTCTTTGTGACCTGAGGAAGTTCCCAGGCTCCAGTGTGGGTCAGAGCTCCCTGGTTTTACCTCTGGTGCCACTCTGTTCTGCAAGTGGGTGATGGAGCAGAATCGTCACACCAGGCTCTGCTCAAGGCCTGCAATGGCTGTCATCCTCCGGCCCCCCGGGTCTGAGCTTGATATCCAACATTCATGTGCTCCTTAGGATGCTCCCAGCACTTTTGAAATGATGTGCAGGGATCATCTTGTTTAATCCCCCAGAACAGCAGCTATGAACTGAAGGTCTGTGTCCTCCCCCACATGCCTCAACTGGAACCCTAATGAGTCCCCATGTGAGGGTTTGGGAAGTGAGGACTTGAGAAGTGATAAGAGTTAGATGAGGCCACGAGGGTGAGGCCCTCATGATGGGATTAGTGCCCTTGTGGGGAAAGGGAGGGGCCACGTGAGGATACAACTGGAAGGCAGCTGTCCACTAGCCAGGACACTGACCTTCACCAGCCGCCAGGTCTGCAGGCTTCCTGACCTCGGACTTCCAGCTTCGAGAACTGTGAGAAATAAATGCTGGTTGTTTAAGTCACCCAGTCTGTGCTAGTTTTGTTGTACCAGCCCAAACTGGGACAGTAATCTAACAAGGAGAGTTGCCACTATACTCACTGTGCAAACGGCAAACTGAGACCCAGAGAGATTGAGTGACTGGCCCAAATCACCCAGCTCTTAAGTGGTAGAGCCAAGTCAGAACTAGTTTTAGATGACCAGGCCTCTGACACACCTACTGAGTCCACGGTGACCTCCCTGTCCCACCCAACAGTGCCAGGTTTGTCTGGGCCCTGAGCCTCCCCTGCGGGGCGAGGAAGTGGGCGAGTCACGTCTCCTGGGTTGCTCATGTCTCCTTTCTGCCCTCACTCCAGCCGAGTGCCTGCAGGCCCTCCCAGGGCAGGAGGCACCGCCCGTCTCAGTGTCTCTGTTCTTGCTGCCGTTCTGAGCCTTCCTCCCTTCTTCAGCCAGCGCGGTCCCCCCTTGCCCTCTCCCTGGGCATCGTGCCTCATCTGGTGGGTCCCCGTCCCCTGAGACTGCGTGTGGAACAGGCTGCAAGCTCGGGAAGCCAGGGCACTTCATGGGCTTCTTTGCAGTTCGTGGTCAGAATTCCTCATCATCCAGCCTAGTGCTTTATAGACAATACAATCGTGTATTGAAGATCCCTTCAACACAAAGTGATCCGCAGAGAAAAACCTGCTTCATGATATCAGAGGAGGAATTGAGGTTATAGTTGCATCTGCAAAAGGAAGTGAAAGAGGAAGGCAATTTATAGACAATTAAAAAAGAAAAAGACCCTTTCCTGGGGGGCTCAAGCATGCAGATTGATCGTTGCTTGAAAGAATGGAATGACGCAGACAATGGCCTTTATGTTCGGTCCCACTTGGAGTGGGTCAGAGAGCCTGAGTCTGGAGCTCCAAGTGACAGAGTCTGCAGGTCTTGTGTTCATCTCTAATTCCCTGAACTCTGCAGCCTGGCATTTTGTGAGGTGTTTCCTCTAACTAGTTCTTACAAGTATTGTCTCTTTGATGAAGTTGCCAAGTCTGTGAAGCCGAGGTCCATTCCCTGCTTTCCTGGCTGACTCGCCCACTTCCTTGCCACCCAAGAGAGGCTCAGGGCCCAGACAAACCTGGCACTGTTGGATGGGACAGGGAGGTCACTGTGGACTCAGCGTCCCTGATCAGCAGTCCTCACCTGGCTTTCCAATATTGTCATCTGCAGAGCATTGGACGTAGTGGATCTGGGTCTGGTTGGTATTTCATTGAGAACCTCAGGTGATTCCAACAGGGTTCTGAGCTCCTGCGGTGGTTACGAACACACCCTGTGGGGGGCTGTGGACACCTGGCTTCTCCATCTCACCTGGGTAAGAGCAGCTCAGGTGCACAATGACGAAGCTGACAGAGACTCCAGGAGGCCCAGGGGGTTTGGCCCCATGGTAGAGGAAGTGGACAGTGACCAGCTCTTTCTGGCACTCTTTGATACAACATCTCTTTGGGTTGGTCTATGTTCTAGGGGAGAAAGTTATAGGAAAGTTCCAGTTTATATTGACTTTAAATGTTATAGCCCAAAACAGAAGATTGGTTTTTTGAATCAGGCTTAAAAGAGGTTCCTTTTTAAAGCAACAATTCATGAGATGACTACAGCCTTGTGGGAGATGGAAAGTTGAAAAAAAAAAAAAACCCCAAAACTGCAGAGCATCCATTCCAGGCTGACTTTCTGGCGTGCACCCACAGTGGGCTCTCTTGAGTGTGACACTGGCCTTGGAGATGCTGTCAAAGTATGCTGGTGGCCCGTGTCCAATACCAGCACTTACATCTTGTTATTAAGCAGAAGTCCCAGCAGGGGCAGGGCTTGAAATAGGCAAAAATTTGCAAGGTTTGAGATTCTGTTCAAACTTCCAGCAGCCACCCAGCCTTGCTGGAAGCATCAAGCATCAGATGAATCAGCATTTGAAGACAGATCTGGGCTAAATTTGGAGATTTTTGTTTCAGCCAGCAGTGAAATTCAGTGGTTTCTCCTGAAGCTTTTGGTGACCTTTCAGTTTCATTCAAGCTCAAACACCAAAGGCAATGGGACAGTAGATGGACTGGCAAGCTAGGGTGAAGGTTGTACAGCTGAGATCAGTCCGCTCGCTGCGAAACCAAACTGAATCTGTTTGCCTCTCAGTTTTCCATCCCCATAAAGGAGGACTGAGGGGTGCGGGTGGGAAGTAGAAGCCGGCAAGGCGGGTCAGGGAGGAGCGTGGCACGCAGGGCAGGAGGCGTGAACAGATCCCATCAGGCACACTCCCCGGTGGTGGCTTCACACGCATCCCCTGAGGGGCTCAGAAACCCCGTCACTGTGTCCGGGGACATGGTCCCACAAATCTGCAACTGAGCAAGTCTTCAGCTGAAGCCTAGTACTCCCTGCCCTCAGCATGTGCTGTGTTTCTGAATAATCCTCAAAGCACCCTTTGGATGAGAAGATGGGTCAGATCAAAGCGTCAGCGAGGACCCGGGTCCCTGATGATCCTTTTTAGCGTACCCGAGGTTTCTGTCACGAAGGGGACATGGATTTAGCCTTGCTTTTTCCTGCCTCTGGTCTGTGGCTTGCTTATTGAGGCTGTAGATACTCATACACAGAGAAACAATAGAGGGACATAAAATATTCATACTGTGTCCATATTAAAGTAAAATTAGCAGCAGTAAGCACATGTTAAGTGGTCAGGAGGCCTGCCGGATTGTAAAATGTGAGCCGGGGCTGGATTCTTCATTATCTCAGGGACCCAAAGGCTGGCTAATGATCTTCTCTTTGAGGCTGATTTGAAAACATTTTAACTGCAGCGCTGTAGTGTCAGATGGCTTCCTGATGCTTTTCTGACGTGAACGATTTTTTCTACTTCCTGGTGAGTACCTTTATTTTTGTTTTGTAATTACAGAAAAACTATGTATCCATCATAAAGAATTTAAGTAATAGAAAAATGAACAGCAAAAATAGAAACTTCCTTAAGTTTACCCTCTGTTTATAATTTAACATTAATTTGTCCAGATATCTTTTTAATATAATAGTTACTTATGTATACAATATTTATTATGTTTCATTTTAATTATCGTACAAAGAATATTCTTTTATATCTCTTGATTTTTTTTCACTTAATAATATATATTTAACAACTTCCCATAGATGTATGTTTTTTGGTGGGAAAATCACATTGTGTGTGCCCAGTTGCTTAGTTGTGTCCAACCCTTTGCAGCCCCTAGGACTGTAGCTGGCTGGGCTCCTCTGTTCATGGGATTTCCCAGGCAAGAATATGGGAGTGGGTTGAGATTTCCTTCTCCAGAAAAATTACATTACAAAAGATAAACTAAAAAAAGATACATTATGGTATGTCTATTCATTGGGTAGCATTGAGATGTTAATCAGGAAGGTTACATAGTTAGGTGGAAATATGATAATCAGTGAATGAGACGTGATATAAAATTATTCATGAGCTAAATATCCTGCTAGAATTTCCAAAAAAAATCTGTTCCTCATCATCTTTAAGATGACTCTGTCTTGATTTAAACAAAAAACAACAACAAAAAGGACTTGTACTGGTTTGGAAAGACTCGCCTGGCTGTCGTCACAGTGGGTCATCCACAGGGCTATTATTTCTGAGGATGACCCAGAAAGATTTTAAGGGCAATCTCTTCCCCATCTGATCACCTGGAAGTCTCATGACGATCATGAGATGATTACAGTTAGCAGGCTTCACCCTTCCAACCCCATTTCTCTTTCAGCTCTTTGGAATCTCTTGGGGGTAAACCAGTTCTAACTCTAAATGCTCTTTCTTTCTGAATAAATGTGAATTAACTTCAGAGAATAAAGTGTGTGACAATGAACAGACTGAGTATATAGGCTATAAACATTTATCTTGGATATTAAATTTCAAATGGGAATCACTGGATTCTCCTACAAATCCAAAGAGTATAAAAGTTGTGTCCTATCCTCCATAACGCAACTGGTATGCATGTGTGTTTAAAGTGTCCTAGGGCTTCCCTGGTGGCTGAGTGGTAAAGAATCCTCTTGCCGATGCAGGAGACTTGGATTTGATCCCTGATCCAGACGATCCCACATACCTCGGAGCAACTAAGCCCATGAGCCACTAGTATTGAGCCTGTACTCTAGAGCCCATGCCCTGCAACACAGGCCACCCTGTTGAAGGGAAAAGAAGAGATGCCACCACAGTGAGAAGCCCTCAAAATGCAGCTAGAGAGTAGCCTTTGCTTGCCGCAACTACAGAAAAGCCCACCCAGCAACAAAGACCCACCGCAGCCAAAAATAAACCTTAAAAAAGCCACAGGACTTGAAATATTCTTTTAAAAAGTGTTCTAGAATGGACTCTTAGTTCTCACTTCCATACCTCACTTTGTCACCCCCAAGTCAGTCAACTGAGTCACCATTTGTGTGTACTAAGTCACCTTTGCAATCCTGTAGACTGACTTCTCTGTCCATGGGATTCTCCAGACAAGAATACTGGAGTGGGTTGCCATTCCCTCCTCCATGGGATCTTCCTGACCCAGGGATCGAACCCACATCTCTTATGTTTCCTGCATTGGCAGGCAGATTCTTTAACACTAAGGCAGCCACCTGGGAAGCCCTGAACCACTGTCTACACAGTTGCTAATCCAAACATCTGAAGTCATTCCTGTAGAAGGTAGCTTCTGCCATGGAAACAAAGAATCCTGGAGTCCCCATAGCTGACAGTTGCAAACATTCCTTTCTCGCTCACAGGACAGCATGTGGGTGGAAGCTTTCTGGGCTCAGCTAGTCTTGGATGCACTTCACTGGGCCCACCTAGGGTCCCAGTGTCTTCTCGTCAAGGTCCCGGGTTGGCAGAGAAATACTCCCTGGGAGGTGCTTTAGTTACAGTGCAGGCAGGAGCTCAGGAAGGCTGTGCCATCTAAGCCCTCTACAGTCTCAGCACCCCGTCACTTCCATGGACACTCTGCTGGTCAGAGGAAGTCACGTAGCCACGACCACAGTGAGTAGGGCAGGGACATCTTTTCCCCTCTCAGTGCAGCTGTGCTCGGGGCTGGCTGGGGATGGGTTAATTAGAGAAAATGGTTCAGTTGCACACAGCCCCTGTCCAGTTCATCAACTTGTCAACCACAAATTGGCCCTTGCCATGGGTGTTTGCCACCTACCTCTACAAAGATTAAATGAGGTACCGCTGCAGCTGCTGACCTTCAACCCCCCATGAAAGGAGCTCAGGGCGGAGCACAGAAATGGTGGAGGGCAGCGCTCTGTGCTCCAGGAAAACTGGCAGGACAAGTCTTCAGATAGTTAGATATTCTCAGGAGCTGAGTTTCTGAGCCCGTTCTTGTATCTCCTCAGATCTAGAAAAGCACTAAAATCCTTCCTGGTGGCCGTTGTTTCTCGTGACCAGCAGAAGCTTCATGAGACCAGCAGAAACTTTCTACAGAAAATATGTGCTTGATTGTAAGTACTCTCCCTTTGCCAAGATTGCGTACATACTGTCCTTCCCATCTCTGGAGCTATATCTGAGGTGCTGTCTCCCGGGCTGCAGTCCTCATATTGCCCCAAAGAAAACTTAACTCTCAACTCTTAGTTGTGCATTTATTTTAGTTGACCAAGTCCTGCTGCCCGTCTTTCCTGTTCTCTCCTGAATAAATGCCACCCCTGCCCCCGCCCTCCAGCACAAGCCACCACCTTCCCTCTGTGGGAGACACTCTCTGCTTCCACTCCTCACCTGACCTCCCCCAGTCCACTCCGCACACAGCAGCGGAGAGATCTAAACGCACACAACGTGATGCAAAACAGGCTGTGCTCTCCCAGGCTCAAGGCCACCTTTAGGCTTCTCATTGTCCTCAGAATAAAACCCATCCCCCTGCCCTTGGCTGTGAATCCTGATGGGGTGTGGTTTCTGCTCATCTCCTGCCCTCATCCTGGGGCAGCTTCCTGCCCATCCTAGAGGTCATCTCTCCAAAGCTGCCCATCCTGGAGGTCATCCCTCCAGGCCAAGAAGATGGCAGACTAATGTCTCCAAATAACCACCTTATCGGGGTCTGGATGCCAGGTTGTTTTATGGAACAGAGATGGGGGAAGGCGAAGATACCAGGTGAGAAGGTCTTTCTTCTTGTAACTATCTCCCGAAATGGCAAGCCTCAGGCAGGGGAACGCGTTAATTTCTTCCTTCCTGCCAAGCCTCAGGCAGGGGAATGCGTTAATTTCTTCCTTCCTGCCAAGCCTCAGGCAGGGGAATGTGTTAATTTCTTCCTTCCTGCCATCCACAGGTAGACATGGTCCTGAACAAAGGCACTTTAAGGGTCAGGCAGAGGGGCAGGGTCCGGCAGAGGGGCAGGGTCCTCTGAGGCAAGCCATTATGTATGATTATAATAACAAAAGCAATGGAGGGCAAGTCCAAGAAGCAATTCCAACAAGAAAAGTTAGAATTGCCTTTTCCCTGTGATACCCTGACCTCATCCAGGCAGCTCTTTTCTCCTACACCCTCCAGCCATGCTATCTCCTTGTAGTCATCGGGTACAGATGCTCCCTCTTGCCTTAGGGCTTTCACGCCAGCTGTTCCCTCTGCCAGGAATACACACCTCCAGGTCTCTTTTGTACAAACTCACCTTTACGGGGAAGCCTTTGTTGGATGTCGGTCTACAGCATTCTCTGCGTGGCTCGCAGAACAGCTTGACAGCTCCTCCTTTATATTTGTGGATTGTTCATTCTCTGTTTCCTCCCCGCTTCTGTAATGTCAACTCAAGGGTGCAGAGGCCCCAGCACCCCCAGCTCCCGGGAGAGTCCCTGCAAACCGTAGGGACTTGGTGAGTATTGCCGAGTGAATTCTGAAGTTTATAACTGTGTGCACCGCGCAGTACTTTCTCTTATTAGTAACGCAACTATTTTAGGTGGGGTCTTCCCTGGTGGCTCAGTGGGTAAAGAATCCGCTTGCACTGCAGGAGACATGGGAAACACTGGTTCAATTCCTGGGTCAGGAAGATCCTCTGGAGGAGGGCATGGCAACCCACTCCAGTGTTCTTGCCTGGAGAATCCCATGGACAGAGGAGCCTGGAGGGCTGCAGTCCATGGGTCAGCAGAGAGCTGGACACGGCTGAAGCAGCTGAGCACACGTGCACCCACGCAGATTTTAGGTGAACATGTAAGTGGGGGGAGAGTGGTGGCGTGGGGGTTGATCCGCTATGGAATTAATCCAGTTCGGGAGATGTATGAGAGGTTCGCAGGGAGAAAGAGCTGGCACCTTCCGTGAGCAGGGCCATGCAGTGCGTGGGAGCCAGCGAGGCTGTGAGGTGAGAACCAGGGAGACCGCGGGGGTGATTCCAGTTCTGTTTCTTCCCAGCTGTGTGTCCCTGGCTACATTATTTTATCCCATTTAACTGAATCCTTGACAGCCCTATCAAATAGGCATTATATATATTTCATGAAGGAAGCAGTTGAGTGTGGGAGATTATATATAATTGGAGTCTGGCCCAGCACAGATGTTCATTAAATGCTGTCCCCCTGCAACAAGGATCCCAGGTTCCTCTCTGCTACGCCTCTATGTGAATGTGAAGGTATTAAAGTTCTAAACTCTGCAACCAGAAATAAAAACGAGGTAATTTCTGAAATTATACAAATGCTTCTCCACAGAGGAACTCACCTCAGGGTGTCTGTAATTACAGCACTACCTATTACATTTAAATGTGGTCCTCGAGCAAAAAGGCGTCCAAACGCGGCTGTCAGTTGGCTCCCAGGTGTTTGGGGGGGGGAGAAGCAGGCTTCCCGCGGCTCTTCGAGTACTTGTGTCCCCTTGGCTCCGTCCCGGGAGGCCGCTCCTGCCCTGTCACCTGGCGGCCAGCCTGACTCTCCGACCCGTCCATGGCAGGACTTGGGGGAACACCTGCCTAAGTCTGCTCTATCACTCACGCTAGAATTCATCCTAGCTCCCGACCCCTTCTCAAGAGAACTCATGATACTGATTTAAAGCCGTAAATGTGATTATTGGGGCTTCCCTGGTGGCTCAGCTGGTAAAGAATCTGCCTGCAATGCAGGAGACCCCAGTTTGATTCCCGGGTTGGGAAGATCTGCTGGAGAAGGGAAAGGCTACCCACTCCAGTATTCTTGGGCTTACCTGGTGGCTCGGCTGGTAAAGAATCCACCTGCAATGCAGGAGAGAGAGCCCAGTTCAATTCCTGGGTTGGAAAAATCCCCTGGAGAAGGGAAAGCCTTCCCACTCCAATATTCTGGCCTGGAGAATTCCAGGATTGTATAGCCCATCGGGTTGTGTCAGTTGGACACAACTGAGCAACTGTCACTTTTCACTTTTCATGTGATTATTGAGAAGATAAGTAAATATGGATATCTAAGCAATTTATGTTTTAATTTTTTAAATTGAAGGATAATTGCTTTACAATGTTGTGTTAGTTTCTGTTGGACAACACTGTGCACCAGCTATCTGTGTGCATATATCCTTTCCCTCCAGGGAGTTCCCAGGTGGTGCTAACGGTAAAGAACCCACCTGCCAATGCAGGAGATGCCAGAGATGCAGGTTGGATCCCTGAGTTAGGAAGATCCCCTGGAGGAGGACGTGGCTACCCACTCTAGTAGTCTTGGCTGGAGAATCCCAAGGACAGAGGAGCCTGGCGGGCTACAGTCCATAGGGTCAAAAGAGTCATGCATGACTGAAGTGACTAAGCACGTAGCACTCTCTCTCGAACCTGCTTCCCACTCCCTACCCCAAGCACTGAGCTGAGCTCCCTGTGTTGCACGACAGCTTCCCACTGTTTCACACAAGGTAGTGTATACATGTCAATGCTACTCTGCCAGTTCGTATTTCTTTTTGCTAAGAATGGCTTCCTAGGTGGCTCAGTGGTAAAGAATCCGTCTGCCAATGCACTCCTAGGTGGTTCAGTGGTAAAGAATCCGTCTGCCAATGCAAGAGACGCAGCAGATGCTAGTTCAATCTCTGGGTTGGGAAGATCCCCTCGAGAGCGAAACGGCAACCCACTCCAGTGTTCTTGCCTGGGAAATCCCACGGGCAGAGGAGCCTGGTGGGCAATGGTCCCTAGGGTTGCAGAGAGTGGGACACGATTGAGCGACCTAGAGCGCATGCACAGGTGTATCCGTCACCCTCAGGGCATGGTCCTCTGCCTGCGGCTGTGCTGGGTCCCTGTTCCACCTCTGCCTGCAGCTGTCCTGGGTTCCCGCTCCACCGCTCACCAGCTTGGGGACCATGCGCAGCTGAGATGAGAGCTCTCTGGACTCCCTCCCTCATCTGTGAAACGGGTGCAGGCGTCACACCTCCCATTGAAACTGTGTGGGGCTCCCCGGGGGTCGTGTCCTTGGAGCCCCTAGAGCAGGTAGGCAGTGCCATGTGAGGGTTGCTGCATAAATGCACACACAGCTGCCTCGGCCAGCCTCCCCGCCTCCCGGGGGCCTGGAGGGGTCAGGACTTGCTCTGGAAAGTGAGTACAGGTGATGGTGACCACCTCAGGCCAGGCTTGGTTTAAAGACTGGTCAGTTTCACCCCCACCTTGAGTCCCGCTCTGCGATCAGAGTGTCTCCTGGACACTCTTCAGATGACTGCATCAGATGGCAGCTGGTACCCACATCTCTCAGGGTCTCAGTTCAGTCGCTCAATCGTGTCTGACTCTTTGTGACCCCATGGACTGCAGCACGCCAGGCCTCCCTGTCCATTACCAACTCCCGGAGTTTGCTCAAACTCATGTCCATCATGTTGGTGATGCCGTCCAACCATCTCATCCTCTGTTGGCCCCTTCTCCTCCTCAGGGTTTAGATGTACATGGACCTGGTTGGGGGCAGAGGACAGAGAAGCTGTACTGGCCGAGGTGGGCTGTACAGGGAGGTGATGGGGGTGGGTGAGGGTGACCGTCCCTACAGGGAGGGGCAATGGGCACTGTCCTCTCTTCTGTCTCCACCCTTGGGCTGTGTTCGGAACCGTCACAGGACTGTTAACACGGGCAGGGCCACCTGGGCTTCAGACAACCTATTCTGGTCCTTTTTCCTGTGCTTGAGCCCCCAGTCTCATGCTACCTGGGGATCCCCCTTCTCTCAGTGATTGCCTCCAGTGGACTGGACAGGGTGCAGGGGTCTTCATCCATGCAGGGGGCTGTTGGGGTCCTAGAGTCAGACCAGCACCCCCACGTGGGCTTAGTGGATGGTCAGCGTTGGGGAGGAAGGCTGGAGCCCTCACTTGGGCCACCAAGCCAAGGAAAACCCACAGGCCAGCTCACCAGCCTGGCCCTGCACCAGCAGGCATGACCGAATCTGGTTCTTGTTCACTGAGTTGATGATGTTGCTGTAAATGTGGGGAACTGTAAACAGTGATGATGAGACTCACGCCTGGGCCCTAACACCCCTGGTTCCTGTGTCTCTAGGAAGTCTGGTGAAGGCACCACCTGCCATCACGGACTCAATGGACATGAATCTGAGCAAACTCTGGAAAACAGTGGAGAATAGAGGAGGCTCGCGTGCTGCCGTCCATGGGGTCGAAGAGTCCAACAGGATTTATCGACTGAACAACACCCACTAGTGGACTGTCCCTGCCACTCCTGCTTCTCTGATGGATACCAGGTTCCGACCAGAGCCCAGCATGACCTTGCCGGTGACTGAAGCCCAGAACCTAAGATCTGGCATCTGTCTCCATCCCAGCTCCCAGAGTGGGGCTTCCCTGTTGAGTACCTGTGCACAAAGGTGCTAAGACCTCAAAACAGACGCTCACCTGGCGTGATGACCCATCGCCTATCCCATCTGGGCCGAATCCCAGCCAGAGCGCTTCCTAGACCTCTGATCTCCCGTCCTGATTCCCAGAGACAAGGTTTGAAGGAAGCTTGTGTTTGCTGAGCCTGGGGTATCAAGCACCCTGCCTGTCGCTCACATCTTATCCGAATTTCACGGGAAGAGGAAAAGTAAACATGCGAGACATTTTCTATCCAATTTCAAAGCCCTTTCTTTTTTTTTCTTTTTTTCCAATTTTTTTAAAAATATTTTAATTGAAGGATAATTGCTTTACAATATTGTCTTGGTTTCTGCCGTAAAACAATGTGAACCAGTTATAAGTATACCTATGACCCCTCCCTCTCGAGTCTTCCTCCCACCACCCCTCCATCTCACCCCTCTAGGTCATCACCGAGCACCAAGCTTTGATGTACAGCACCCTGTGTTGTACAGCAACTCCCATCTAGGTTTTTTTTTTTTTTTTTATAAATTTATTTATTTTAGTTGGGGGTTAATTACTTTACAATATTGTAGTGGTTTTTGCCATACATTGACATGAATCAGCCATGGGTTTACATGTGTTCCCCTTCCTGGACCCCCCACCCACCTCCCTCCCCATCCCATCCCTCTGGGTCATCCCATTGCCCCGGCCCTGAGCCCTTGTCTCATGCATCGAACATGGAATGGTGTTCTGTTTCACATATGATAATATACATGTTTCAATGCTATTCTCCCAGAACGTCCCACCCTCATCTTCTCGCTCAGAGTCCATAAAATTGTTCTATGCATCTGTGTCTCTTATTCTGTCTTGCATATAGGGTTATCGTTACCATCTTTCAAATTCCATATATATGCATTAGTATACTGTATTGGTGTTTTTCTTTCTGGCTTACTTCACTCTGTATAATGGGCTCCAGTTTCATCCATCTCAGTAGAACCGATTCAAATGTATTTTTTTAATGGCTGAGTAATATTCCATTGTGTATATGTACCACAGCTTCCTTATCCATTCGTCTGCCGATGGACATCTAGGTTGCTTCCATGTCCTGGCTATTGTAAACAGTGCTGCGATGAACATTGGGGTACATGCGTCTCTTTCAATTCTGGTTTCCTCGGTGTATATGCCCAGCAGTGGGATTGCTGGGTCATATGGCAGTTCTATTCCCAGTTTTTTAAGGAATCTCCACACTGTTCTCCATAGTGGCTGTACTAGTTTGCATTCCCACCAACAGTGTAAGAGGGTTCCCTTTTCTCCACACCCTCTCCAGCATTTATTGCTTGTAGACTTTTGGATAGCAGCCATTCTGACTGGTGTGAAATGATACCTCATTGTGGTTTTGATTTGCATTTCTCTAATAATGAGTGATGTTGAGCGTCTTTTCATGTGTTTGTTAGCCATCTGTATGTCTTCTTTGGAGAAATGTCTGTTTAGTTCTTTGGCCCACTTTTTGATTGGGTTGTTTATTTTTCTGGAATTCAGCTGCAGAAGTTGCTTGTATATTTTTGAGATTAATTGTTTGTCTGTTGCTTCGTTTGCTATTATTTTCTCCCATTCTGAAGGCTGTCTTTTCACCTTGCTTATAGTTTCCTTTGTTGTGCAAAAGCTTTTAATTTTAATTAGGTCCCATTTGTTTATTTTTGCTTTTATTTCCAATATTCTGGGAGGTGGGTCATGGAGGATCCTGCTGTGATTTATTTTGGAGAGTGTTTTGCCTATATTTTCCTCTAGGAGTTTTATAGTTTCTGGTCTTACGTTTAGATCTTTAATCCATTTTGAGTTTATTTTTGTGTATGGTGTTAGGAAGTGTTCTAGTTTCATTCTTTTACAAGTGGTTGACCAGTTTTCCCAGCACCACTTGTTAAAGAGATTGTCTTTTCTCCATTGTATATTCTTGCCTCCTTTGTCGAAGATAAGGTGTCCATAGGTGCGTGGGTTTATCTCTGGGCTTTCTATTTTGTTCCATTGATCTATATTTCTATCTTTGTGCCAGTACCATACTGTCTTGATGACTGTGGCAAAGCCCTTTCTTAAAAGTGACTTCTCACAACTGTCATTAAAGGGAAATAGACCCAGTTTGAAAAAGAACAACCCTGAAATCTCATAAGAATTATTTGATTGCCTCTGCTTTGCCACTGGTTAGAGAAAAAAAAAAGCTCTTTTTCTACTTGGAGCTGGTGTGGTCCTTGGATTCATTTTACTTATCTTCTGGCTGGTCTCAATGCTTAATATATAGAATGCCTCATGGAATCAACAATAAAAGCAAAGAAAGTACTTCCCAAGTCCACAGATTTTGGTTGAAAAACAGCCCTGCAGTGGAAACAATTATTTGCTCTTATCTGTGAGAACAGCTCTGTCCACCCCCACCTCCCGTATCCACCCAAGCTCTGCAGACGATAAATCACGACTCCCATCTTTCTGTACAGAACAGCAGCCACGGCTGCTCACAAAGCCCCAGGAGCAGGTCTTTTGTCTTGGATCCCCTCGTCCTGTGTAACCCACTCTCCAGCCCCCCACCCCTGACCTGGAGAGGGTCACCTGATAAGAGGTGTCAAGGACAGGGAGGGGACACACACTGCTGGAACAGGCCCTCCCCTGCCAAGTTCACATGCAGGGAGCAGGCTTTCTGTATCCTTGGGCTCTTTGTAACCTTTGTGTTTCTGTGTTTAAAATGCATTCTGCGCATGGGTTCCTAGCTTCACTAGGCTGCTGGAGCTCACTCGCAGGTACACGGGGGGAGGACTCCTGGTGGAGGGAAAGCTGGGGGGAGGGCAGAGGAGCACTGCTAATGCAGGGGATGCTGGGGGCAGCTCTGAGGGTCCTGAGAACACAGACCTTGTCCGTCTGCCAGTCCAGGCTCTGCAGACACTCTCAGTGCCGCAGCCTTCTGGGACACGTGTCACCGTGCTATCTGCTGGGGACACTGAGAGGGTGCGAAGCTGGGGAAGCCCATCCCTGCGCCCCCAGGGGCTGGACGACAAGCAGTGCAGTGGCAGGAGGGGTTTGTGTGAAGAAGGCTGTGCTGAACCTTGTGACCCCGATTCTGTAGAAGTGGGGTAGGGGAGTGAGAGAGGAAGACGAACCCGGTCCCTCCTGGGCAGATACCAACCTAGCAGAGCTGGGGACTGGCCTTTGTCTGGGAGGCTGGGTCTGCATCAAGGTTCGAGGGAAGGCTGTATCATGTAGTTTAAGGTCAGAACTAGGAGTTCGTGTGTGTGTACCTGCATGGTATTTGCAAGCGCACACATAACATAGCTCAGTTGGTAAAGAATCCACTTGCAATGCAGGAGACCCTGGCTCGATTCCTGGGTCAGGAAGATCTGCTGGAGAAGGAATAGGCCACCCACTCCAGTATTCTTGGGCTTCTCTTGTGGCTCAGCTGGTAAAGAATCCGCCCGCAATGAAGGAGACCTGGGTTCAATCCCTGGGTTGGAGAAGGGAAATGCTACCCCCTCCAATATTCTGGCCTGGAGAATTTCATGGACTGTATAGTCCATGGGGTCACAAAGAGTTGCACATGACTGAGTGACTTTCACTTCACTTCACATGTGCATGTACGTATGTGTGGACATGTTCATGCCTGTGTTCTCACATGCACTCACATGCATATGTGCCTGCCCATGCACTTGTGTGTGTTCCATTTGTAAATCAAAAGCAAAAGCCAAGTGGGAGGAACCTAGAGATGAGCCAGCACTTCAGGTGGGAGTTGGCAGGGCTGGGAGCGAACCAGTGGGTGAGGCGGAGAGATCTGACCTCCCCGCCTCCACCAAGCACCTCTCCACTGTGTGTTATTCCCTTCGCGAACAATCTACTGAGTTCCTACTAAATGCCCTGCCCTTCTTATCTCTTCCTTACCTGTGCCAGGTAAGAAGCTTCTCCACGTCGCTGAGACCCCATCACAGCATTCATTATGGTTGTTCAGTCTCTAAGTCGTGTCGAGTTCTTCACGACCCCTTGGACTGTAGCACACCAGGCTTCCCTGTCCTGCACCATCTCACAGAGTTTGCTCAAACTCATGTCCATTCAGTCAGTGATGCCATCTAACCATCTCATCCTCTGTCCCATTTTTCTCCACCTGCCCTCAGTCTCTCCCAGCATCAGGGTCTTTTCCAGTGAGTTGGCTTTCCCCAACAGGTGGCCAAATTATTGGGACTTCAGCTTTAACATCAGTCCTTCCAGTGAATATTTAGGATTGATTTCCTTTAAGATTGACTAGTTTGATCTCCTTGCAGTCCAAGGGACTCTCAAGAGCCACAAGACTCTTCAGCACCACAGTTTGAAAGCATCAATTCTTAAGTGCTTATATAAGGTCCAACTCTCACATCCGTACGTGACTACTGGAAAATCCATAGCTTTGACTATATGGACTTATGTAGGCAAAGTAATGCCTTTGCTTTTTAATATGGTGTCTAGGTTTGTCATAGCTTTCCTTCCAAGAAGCAAGTGTTTTTTAATTTCATGCCTGCAATCACCATCTGCAGTGATTTTGGAGCCCAAGAAAATAAAGTCTGTCACTGTTTCCATTGTTTCCCCATTTATTTGCCAAGAAGTGATAGGACCAGATGCCATGATCTTAGTTTTTTGAATGTTGAATTTTAAGTCAGCTTTTCCACTCTGCTGTTTCACCCTCATCAAGAGGCTCTTTAGTTCCTCTTCACTTTCTGCCATTAGAGTGGTATCATCTGCATATCTGAGGTTATAGATATTTCTCCTGGCCATCTTGATTCCAGCTTGTGATTTATCCAGCCTGGCATTTTGCATTATGTACTCTACATATGAATTATATAAACAGGGTGACAATATACAGCTTTGTTGTACTCCTTTTCCAATTTTGAGCCAGTCAGTTGTTCCATGTAAGGTTCTAACTGTTGCTTCTTGACCTGAATACAGGTTTCATAGGAAACAGTAAGGTGATCTGGTATTCCCATCTCTTGAAGAACTTTCCACAGTTTGCTGTGATCCACACAGTCAATGTGAATCATTGACTTCTCATAGTCAATGAAGCAGATGTTTTTCTCAAATTCCCTTGCTTTCTCTATGATCCAACGAGCATTGACAATTTGATCTCTGGTTCCTCTGCCTTTTCTAAACTCAGTCTGTACATCTAGAATTTCTTGGTTCACATACTGCTGAAGCCTAGCTTGAAGGATTTTGAGCATAAACTTATTAGCATGCGAAATGAGGGCAATTATGCAGTAATTTGAGCATTCTTTAGCATTGCCCTTCTTTGGATTGGGATGAAAACTGGAAGGCCTTCTTATCTCTCCTCACTGTTCACAGTGCATATTACAAACTCTTTGAAAGCAGATCTTCCAGAGGTGCACTTGAGCATGTGTGTATGAGCGCACACAGGCTGTGCCAGGCGGGGGTCGCTGAATAGACCTGCCTGGAATCTGTTTGCGATGAGGAGCAGGTTTCCGGATTCTTCCTTATTCTCTCCATTCTGTTGAGAGGTCTCTTCTCGCATCTCCTCACCTCCCTGCAATTTTCAGAGTCCCAGCTTGGTCTAGAGAAGCAAAGACACAGGTCCCCAAGGCCCACAGTTACTCTGTCCAAAGGCGAGAGACTCGTGTGTATGAGCACACACTCATGAGACTCAGGCATGCCTGTATTCCAGATGCACTTGCTTAATTTTGATAAATGAATTAGTGAAGAATCTGTGAGTCTGCATTCAGGGTAAGGAGGACCCCCTGGGAGAAAGTGAAACACCCCTTTCCTGGGGTGGCAGTGGGGGGTGGGAAGAATCCAGAGAAAATGCTCACATGTCTCTGAGGTTCAACTGCTTGTAGATTTTATGGGCTCCCTCCATCCGTGGTGTGTGTCATTGTGTGATCACTATTCTGTGATCCTGTGATAATCATGCCTGTTTGTTTGCAGATGTTACCGTGTCAAGGTGACAAGTAAATGAACATGTGTATAATTCTCAAAACTAGTCAATGAACATTGACGTAATCAACCAGTCAGCATTTCGAGTGTGGGCATTCTGGAGCTTGGAAGCTCCCAAAGCGGGGTCCCCTTGCCCTCTCACAGCTTCCTGAGTTTCAGCTCACTTAATTTGTGCTGAAAAGTTATTTTCTTTTTTTTTTTTTAAAGGAGTAGTAAAAAGGCTGAGCTATGTCAGGGTTAGAACTAACGTTATGTGTAAAAGCTTTGAGAAAATAAAGAGGAATTGTTAATAAAACATCAGAGGGGGGTGGAATAGACCAGAAGGCTGCAAGAAAACTCCCCGTGGCTGAGGAGAAGAAGGACCTCTTTTCACCCAGGAAAGAGAAGAGAGCGGGTGTCTTGAAGCCAAGGTCCCAGGGTGACCAAATGGAGGTTTGGGCTCTGAATCATCAGTCATGTATAGAAAACACGGAGGAGGTTGTCCCAGGAAATGTGTCTCAGATGTGAGCTCTGCCACAAGCGATACCACCCTGCATTCCTCTCTCCTTCTTATTTTTCAAAATAAGAAAATGTCTTCCATAGGTTTGGATTCTTCTCTATCACCAGCAACAAGCTAAGGAACAGGCTTTTGGGAGAAACATTTCTGACTTTTGATACAAAATTCGGGGCTGCTCTCCACCATGTTTGAGTCTAGTTTAATTGAGCATGGTCCCTGAGTTGAAGGACAGTTTTAATCATATTC
The DNA here is from genome assembly GCF_054371585.1 of Giraffa tippelskirchi. NCBI lineage: Eukaryota > Metazoa > Chordata > Mammalia > Artiodactyla > Giraffidae > Giraffa > Giraffa tippelskirchi. The sequence continues at coordinate 58,232,289 of NC_137282.1, forward strand.
AAAATAGCTTTTTAAGAATAAGTGAACGAATAAATGATACAACAAATAAGTGACTGTGGAAGCTTGGAAGTGTATTTCCAAAATTCCTTGGTTCTCTTTCCGCAGAGAGATGAAGTCGCTGTGCCCGCCCCTTGAATTGGGGTCTGTGCTGCTTGGACAGAAGGGGGCAGGGGACTGACCATCCAGTTTCCTGACTCGGGTTTCAAGAAACTGATATATTTTATTTCCCACCTCCTGGGACACTTGGTTGGTTGGTTGGTTCCCAGTACCATTCTGTGAGGAAGCTCAAGCTACCGGGTGGGGATGTCCACATGGAGAGGACCCAATAGTCAGCACCAACTTGCAGCTCTGTGATGTGCCCTCTTGGAAGTTCAAACAGTTGAGCTGTATTGAGTGATGCCACATGGAGCAGAGCCTAGCTTCCCTGATGAGCCCTGCTCAGCAAAAGAAAATTAATGTGTGGTTTAAGCCCCAGGGCTTTGGGGTCACCGATTCTGCAGCAATAGATAACTAGATACAATTTATGAACAAGTACTATGACATGGAATAATGCAAGCCACAGTGATTTCCAGGACTTTCGTTACTGGACTGGAGGCTTCGTGCCGTGCCCATGGCGATCAAATACAGCCCAAGGTTAGAGCCTCAGGCTCCTTATCTGTAAGGAAGATAATGCCCATCTCATGCTCACATCTGAGGATGAAGTTAGATAAGCAAAGTGCCCATGATGCCCTTGGCAGAACACCTTCTTCAACATGGGCAGGTTCTTTTTTTTCTTTTTCCCTCACCTCCCTCCCCACCCCCAGGAGATGATTGATTTCCGTTTGTTTGCTTTGCTGTGATTTCAGAAGTGACCTAGACAGATAAGAACTTGATGAGAGTCACCGTCTCAGATGAGATGAAAAGAGAGACCTCGAGTTCAGGGAGGGGAGAGAGAACGTCTTTCATACAGTTCAAACTTGAAAATAATGTGTATGCGTCACAGTTCAACAAAAGGAAACAGGAATAAAAATATTTTTATGAAGTTACCTAGAGGTACGATAAAAAATTCACTTTCCAAATCTAAATGAACATCTAAGGACAGGTCTTATGACAAAACACAGGTTTTCCAACATTTACTTTTTAAAGGAGCCTAAGAGGAACCCTGGCTCTGATGACGGGGAATGCATAGTGGGCCTGCTCCTCGGGCTGCTGGAGGGCTCACTCCAGGCTTGCCCTTGAGAGGTTTCCTCTGTGAGCACCTTGTCCCCCGTTCTGTGACACAGACCTCAGCCGGGGTGGGTGGAGCGGACGTATCGGGAATCAGATGCCTGGGAGGGAAAAATCTGGGAGTCAGTCTCCTTATGAGCTGGAAGGGCTGCTCAACCTTGGCAGAAGGAGAAAAGGATGGTCTTTACTGCCCGGCCCCTCCCAGCTCCTCCTGTTCATCTTCCTCAGCGAGTGCCAAGGTGATCAGCAGGAGTCCTGGGTCAGTGTCTTAGAACAAGATCAGATCCTGGGGGAGAGGAGGATCACAGCTAGATGATTAAACGTTTCCTAAACAAGCTGATTGAACATCTTCGCAAAGATTTTGAGTGCAAAGCCCCATTGTGATCTTTCTCCTGTGGGCGGGACAGTCAGATTCCCTTTACCTTTCCAAGGGGACCCTTTTCCTCTGGAAATGGCTGTGTGATGCTAACACTGGGGTGCAAAGCATGGAGGGATTTATCTGACCTGAAAAGTTTGGGGTTGACCTGGAATGCAACATCCCCCGGAAGTAATCTTGGGAATACCAGTGCTGGGTTACAGATGGCAGTTACCAGGTGGAAAGATCCTATGGACAAAATCCGTTGGGAAACGATTGAGTTCAGCAGGTCTCTTTGCGGCAAGATTGGTCAGAGGCCTTAAAATTCAGTGGGACTCAGGACGAATACTATGCTTACATGGTTCTAAATGTTCATGACCAATTTCTCTGAGAAATTTGGAAGACTGGGTCTTGTGGGTATCAGTGGGGGAACTCTGATCTTTAGGACCTGAGTGTTATTGATATTAAATTAAAGAAATTAAGGAGAGGCTCAGATTTAATTTTATCTTCTCTTTGACCTTTTCTATGGCTAGATAGCATCACTGATTTAATGGACATGAGTTTGAGCAAACTCTGGGAGATAGTGAAGGACAGGGAAGCCTGGCATGCTGCAGTCCATGCGGTCACAAAGAGTCAGACATGACTGAGCAACTGAACAACAGCAACAGTGGTTCTCCTAGCTGCTCTCAGGGGTTCCTGTCCATCCTGTCAATGTTACTGAAGCACAGGTGTGCATCCGCTCTGCTGGGAGGATCCTAACGGGATTGACCTGTGCCTCCACAAGCCCCTTCTTCAAAGGTGTTATTGCTGGTGTCTCATTGTTTCAGAGCCTGGATCTTCTGGCCGATTCCTCCTTAGGATTTAAAAGAAGTCCATCACCACAGTGTTGAGGGGACTTTGGTTGTTGCTGTTCAGTCGCTAAGTTGTGTCCGACACTCTGTGACCCCATGGACTGCAGCACACTAGGCTCCTCTGTCCTCCACTACGTCCAGGAGTTGGCTCAGGTTTACGTCCATTGAGTCGATGATGCCATCCATCCATCCTGGGACTTTGATATCTCTGGCCGACTCATGTCTTATATGGACCCACCCACGTGGAGCCTGTAGGCGAATCTCTTCTCCTCCATGAACCCAAGGGTTCAGGAATTTATCAAGTCTTTTCCTGTAAAGGACCAGATAGTAAATATTTCCAGCTTCGCTGGCCAGAGACTAAAGTCTGTTGCAACTACTGAGCTCTGGTGCTACCGTGTGGAAGCAGCCACAGACAGTGGGTAGGCAGGTGGGCTGCCAATGCTCATTCTTGCCCTTTGATGTACCCTGAGTTCTCTTAGAGCTCTCGATCAGTCATCAAATTATTAGCTTTCCCTCCAGCCACAAGGCTAGATTATAAGCTATAGAACTTAAAGTACGTGTTATTTCACCCAAGGATTGGAAATTGCACCTGAACTTGAACCTTAATACACATGGCTTTGACTCCTGACTGGTCATTCAGGGCCAATGAGTGGAAATGGACAAGGAGGAGATTTGGACTAGCACTTAGGACTGTGCATCAGTGATGGTCCACCTGGGAGTCAGTGAGTGAGAGGTGAGTACCCTGACTTTGAAGGTCATTAAGCAATGGCTCCAGGTTGCTTTGTTCTGGAAATTACAGGTGGGTCTTCCTGGGCTCTGAAGACATTTCCAGTGCCTGACCTTCCGATGTGGATCCAGAGTCTGGCTCCCTCCTCCTCACTCCACCCTCCTGTCTGTGTGGGTCCCTCCCAGGTGGCACGAGTGGTAAAGAGCCTGCCTGCCAATGCAGAAGATGTAAGAAATGTGGGTTTGATCCCAGAGTTGGAAAGATCCCATGGAGGAGGGCAAGGCAACCCACTCCAGTATTCTTGCCTGGAGAATCCCATGGACAGAGGAGCCTGGCCAGCTGAAATGACTTTTCACGTGTGCTCCCTGGGTTGCTGCTGCTGCTGGGGGTATGGATGCTGCAGGTCATCTCACCCAGTGCAAATCAAGTTGGAACAGATGCCTGTTGGAAAAATGAGTTGAAACCGAGACTCTGACGTTGAGTTATTAAATTGCTTTGATGGGCTCCAGAGCCTGATATGGTCACACCTGGCAGCCACAGCCTCAGCTTCGTCTGGCTGCTTATTAGTTTTGCAGTGAGCTGTAACAGCACACTTCCTGCTCCAGGGTTCTCCGTGGCTTTAGGAGCCTGCCTCCCCCTGATTCCCTAGTGAGTGTCTGTGAGGCAGGATGGAGGCACACCAGTACAAAGCTCTTCTTGCTCCCCTGACCCTCCCAGGGGACCTTCTTGCTCCCCTGATCTTGCTACCCTTGCAGCCTGTTTGTTCTGTAGTTGCTCTTGTGGTGCATCTAAGTGTCCCATGTCCCAGATGTCTACAGATTGGGTCCAAGAGGCAAGACTCATCCCTAGAGGGGTGTCAGGGCTGTGGATCAGGGGTGAGTTTTTACCCTACTGCCAAGCTCTCACATTAGCCGTCAGTTTCCTAGAGGCTGGTAGAAGACCCAACACCCAGAGACAAAGGAGGTCATTGAACATGGCAGAGCAATATCCTTGCACCCAAGTCCCATGGGCACAGGCAGGTGGGCCTCTGCACACAGTAGGTGTGTTATCACTGAGAAAATTTGAGCTCAGGGGACATGAATCTTTCAGTAATGACCAGTGAGCATGCCTGTCCTTTTCTCTGGAGGGAGAGACTATTTGTATAAAGGGTTTCTCGATCTAGTCACCAGGGGCTTTTTGAACCAAATAATTCTTGGTTGCTGGGGGCTTTCCTGTGCACTGTAGGGTGTTTGGCAGCATTCTTGGCCTGTACTCACCAGATGCCGTTGGCACCCCCATCCCAATTATGCAAAGCAGAGATGTCTTCAGGAGTTGCCAAATGTCCACTGAGGAAGCAAAATTGCCCTTGATTGAGAGCCATTGCTCTATGCAATGTATAAGCACGTATTCACTACTGAAACATCCTTGAGAAGAAAGAGCATCCTTATAACAAAGGGCACATGAGTGTTACTTGAGTGCAGGGGTGGCGAGATACCTCATGAGTTTTAGTTGACATTTATCCATGGGTTCCCTTCTCCTGAGGATCGCCCTGGGACACTGATCTCCCCCACTTCCAAATTCGGTCTGTATGAAGCTCAGCACCTTCTGTAGCTTGGGATGCTGGCAGATAAGAGGCCGAGATACTAGCCTGGGAGCACGTGTAATGGCGTGAGGAGCTGTCCGTCACTTGGTACTGAAGTTTCGTGGGCTGGGAAGACATGGTGGCTTAACCTGCCTGAGAATCTACTACATACGTGTCATGAAACTACTAGGTTATTTTTGAGATGACAGGGCATAGTTTCATAACACTTGGAAGGCTCTGTGAGAACACAAGTTTTTAAAAATTGTTTTAAAGGATACATCTTCAGTGCTCAAGGCTCAATGCAAACAATTTTTTTTTGTTGAATGAACAAATATAAAATCAGGCACGAGAGCTCAGATTATCCTCTTATAATGAGGATTTTTCTCTATGTTGCTGAGGTGAAGTCTACCGCAACAGATTGTTCCTCTTTGATTCTTTGTCACCCGATTTCTTATCCCTGGAAAAAGAGAAGGGATGGGGAAGGTGGGCCTCAAGTTCTTCTGAGACCTGGAAGCAACCACGCCGAACCAACCACACTGCATTTCCAGCACCGAGCTCTGATGTGATGGTCTTCGCCTACAGTTGGGAATCATGGGGCTGAGGCCATGATACGCAGGACAAGAGGGGAGTCACCATCAGAAAGGCCTGACCAAGGGCGGTGGGGGCGGGGGGAAGCTTTCTTTACATATTTGAGTGACAAGGGTGAGGATGCTACCTTGCTACTTAACTTTCACAACTCAGTTCTGTGATGATCAGCATCTGTTAAGTTTAATCAAAATATGAATGGGACTGGTTTAGCCTTGTTTTTAATCTTCGCTCCTCTTTCTCCCTTGAGTTGTAAATGGAAATCTTTGATCGCACTGGCCAGTGGGATATAAACACATCCTTTTCCAGGAAAGGACTCTGTGTAAGCTTAAAGGAGTTTATTAAATTAGTATGTGGGGTATGATTTCACCCTGGTAATAAAAGCTGCAGCTGCTTTTAAAGGAATGGCTTTCAGTCTTCTACTCTCCCACACAGGTGCTCTGTTTTAGAGATGGACGGCCGTGAGAGGCTTCCTCGGGAAGGATAATCAGCCAGGAGACAAACGAGTGGTCCTGCCTTTCATACTGTACATGCTGGCTCTTCACTAGCGGAGGTTGGAAGTCATGGATTTCATTACTGCAGCACATTAAGGGCCAAGGGGAAAAAAAATCCAATTTGCTGCTGCCTCAGTGACTTTGTGTTTTAATCAAATGGATAGGAAAGAATCATTAACTGATGCTGAGACTGATTAAAATTCCAGCAAGAAAGAAAAGAAATGAGATTGTGACACAGCCTTAGAAGGTCACTCGTTGCCTGGCAGTCCCCAGCCAGCAAAGCCTCAGACTGTTGATTGTTACTGCACTGTTTACCTAGCATCCCAAAGGGGTGGGAAGCCTGATCACTGTCCTTGCTCAGGGGGGTCCCTGCTGTAACGGAAGGTGGCTGTTCTTCCTGGAATGAGGCAGCCAAAGGATCATGTACATCTTCTCTGTGCGGATAAAGTTTCCGTCTCCCTGCACCCTTGGATGTTGATTTAAGAGCACAGAAACTTTTAAAGATGTGGCCATAGTAGTGATTACCTGTGTATTTGCAGTGTTATTGAAGGCGTGGAAGGAAGCTGCAAATGCATTTGAAAGCAGTCTGAAAGCTATGAAGTACTACTCAAATTTAGAGGGCCTGCTATTATTGTTATTCTTATTCCCATCCCTATCATTATTGTGATTACTGTCAGAGCTACTAGGAAGTTTAAGATCGCATGAAGTTTTCCACATGGCTTGTCTGCTAGATAGACAGACAGAGCCCAGAGGGGCAGCTGGTGAATGGAAACCTTTTTCAAGGCAGAATTTCCCTTCCTGACTGACAGGCGGCTGTCTCCGGGTGCAGCCTCAGGACTCTGGGGAGAATTCATCCACACGAGAAAATGGGAGCAATTTCATTGATGCCTCCGTGGGAGGTGACTGCCACGCAGACACTCATGCCTTAGGACAAGTTAGTAGCCTTTATTCATTCTTGTTCATGGACTCCTGCCTTCCCTCCTCACCCCTGTAAGAGTGAGAGCCTGCTGCGTATCAGGCTGTGTTCTTCTCACGATCATATTTTCCATCTTCCAGGAAGGCATGCTCATTCATAATAAGAACCTCAAGGGCTGGCAAGGTCAGCAACACCCAGAGGGAAGCCCCCTGAGGCCTCTGTGTGGGTGTGAGGATGTGTAGAAGGCAGATAGTCTTGACGGAGTAAGTCGGACATGCATGGCTGTAAAATACACTGGAAACAGTTTTCTCAAAGCATGGACAGTTTTTAAAAACTCAAATAGGACTAAGAGATGCCATGGCCACGCAAAATGCAAATTAGACCCAGAAGCCCAACGGAGTAGGAAAACAAAAATAAAGACGCGCAAGCTGCAGCGTCCCTCAGAATTACTGTAGTTGTATAAAAATCTGGACTGAGAGCTGGGCGGGGGTGGGTGGGCAGAGTGGAAGGGAGTGAGCAGGTGGTAACCTGGGCTCCATTGCCTGGGGTCAGAGAGACAGAGCCTGTCATGCTACGATTTGGAGGAAAGCTAAGAGGGCTTTTTTTGGTTTGCCTGTTTGGCTCAGTGGATAAAGAATCCACGTGCCAATGCAGGAGACATGGGAGATGAGAGTTGGATCCCTGGGTTGGGAAGATCCCCTGGAGAAGGGAATGGATACCCTTTCCACTCTTCTTGCCTGGAGAACTCCATGGACCTAGGAACCTGGCAGGCTACAGTCACAAAGAGTTGGGTATGACTGGGCGACTAAGCATGCACACAGTGGGTACCATCTTGAAAGCTGGTACCCATCTGTGAAGTTACCCCTAATCTTCCCTGCTGCCCCTGAGTCTGGACAAGCCATTCTGGACCAGGAGGGATGACTGAGATTGTCGTCAGGAGGTGAAGAACAAGTGGAAAGGAGGAAGCCCCTGGAGCCAGTGTTCTGTCTGCGGCAGAGAGTCCTCGGCTCCCAATTGAACAAGACTTGTGTTAAAGGGCAGCTTCAGCCCCCCGCAGCTCACAAACCCAAGTAACTACAGTCTGATAGGGACCTTTGGTGTTGCTCAAGTGTGCTTGATTCTAATAGCAACTTGCTTCTCTTTTTTTCTTCCTGGTTAAGGAAGAAGAAAGAAAGAAAGAAAGTGAAGTCACTCAGTCATGTCCGACACTTTGTGACCCCGTGGACTGTAGCCCACCACGCTCCTCTGTCCATGGGATTCTCCAGGCAAGAATACTGGAGTGGGTTGCCATTTCCTTCTCTAGGGTTCTGGTTAAGAATTTTCCTTTATTAAAACTGCCTTCCTCCCCACCCCCCACACACACAGTCTAAACCTTTGCTAAAACAATTTCTATACTTGCTTTCCAATATATTTTCCCTGAATGTTTTTATCCTACACTAACCCTTTCTCTTCTTGGCATTTTGTTAATTACGAAGTTGTTATTAATACACCATCTCTTCCCATCACCACCCCCCCACATCGAGTCATTTTAGAATTAACTTGTTTCTTACTATGAAAGTAGTTCAGAATCATGAGTAATGTTTTCAAACAGTAGCAACAGAAGGGCAAACTACTCCCATTTTGCCTGCTAAGCGCAGACATTGTTTTATGTGCTGCATGCACACGTGCTCACATGAGCCAGACTACCCAGCCCGGTCTCCTCGGACGAGGCCAGCTTCCCTCCGGGCCTCTCCCCCAGCTTCCAGCTTCCCTCTGGGCCTCTCCCCCAGCTTCTTTCCCACCTCCTTTCCGAGGGCGGCTCTGCTCCTTCCCATGTCTCCTGCCTCGCTCGACTGGACTCCAGCAGGTGCCTGGCCTCTCTGCTCCATTCATTCCAGATAGTACTGACCTCAGGGGTAGCCCTCCAGGGACTTCCTGTTTCTAAGTTATTGTGGGGAGCTCTGCAGGTTCAAGTGAAGCTCTCTCAGGGAACATGAGCCAGTCCGGGGCGGGGTGGGGGGGTGGGTTGGAAGTGACAATGAAGAAGTGTGTGTGAATAAGAGACAAGTGACTCCACTGAAAGACCACAGCACATGTGTCGGTTACTGAGTGACGTTGCCTCTCCTGGGATGATGCTGTGGTGACTTTAAGTCCTCCTTGCAGAGCTGTCTGAAGGTAATTGCGACTGTTGATGGCATCTTCATGGACTCCCTAGTGTGTCGGGGTGCAGCACAGGAGCTGCGGAGCACAGAACACGTGGTTCAGTGGGAGGGGGTGAAGACCCTGATTGGGTGGGTGGGGGTGTAGGTGCTCCTGGTCCAGTCCTGGCTGAGGCTGGGGGAGGGGCAGGGGTGTCGGTCATGTGACCCTGGAGTAGCCTGGGGAAAGCTGACTACTGTGTCCTCAGTTCAGTTCAGTTGAGTCGCTCAGTCGTGTCCAGCTCTTTGTGACCCCCATAGACTACAGCACGCCAGGCCTCCCTGTCCATCACCAACTCCCGGAGTTTACTCAAACTTATGTCCATCACATCGGTGATGCCATCCAACCATCTCATCCTCTGTCGTCCCCTTCTCCTGCCTTCAATCTTTCCCAGCATCGGGGTCTTTTCCAGTGAGTCAGCTCTTCCCATTAGGTGGCCAAAGGATTGGAGTTGCAGCTTCAACATCAGTCCTTCCAATGAACACCCAGGACTGATCTCCTTTAAGATGGACTGGTTGGATCTCCTTGCAGTCCAAGGGACTCTAAAGAGTCTTCTCCAACACCACAATTCAGAGGCATCAATTCTTTTGTTTTTGGTTTGGGTTGTTCATTTTTTTCTTGTCCAGTGATGGGACCGGATGCCATGATCTTAGTTTTCTGAATGCTGAGTTTTAAGCCAAATTTTTCACTCTCCTCTTTGTTTATTTTCATTTTTATTTCTATTGCCTTGGGAGACTGACCTAAGAAAACATTGATATGATATATGTCAGAAAATAGTTTACCTATGCTCTCTTCTAAGAGTTTTATGGTATCATGTCTTATGTCTAGGTTTTTTTTTTTAATTAATTTATTTATTTTAGTTGGAGGCTAATTACTTTACAATATTGTAGTGGTTTTTGCCATACACTGATATGAATCAGCCATGGGTTTACATGTGTTCCCCTTCCTGGACCCCCCACCCACCTCCTTCCCCATCCCATCCCTCTGGATCATCCCAGTGCCCCAGCCCTGAGCACTTGTCTCATGCATCGAACCTGGACTGGCGATCTGTTTCACATATGATAATATACATGTTTCAATGCTATTCTCTCAGAACGTCCCACCCTCATCTTCTCCCTCAGAGTCCATAAGACTGTTCTATGCATCTGTGTCTCTTATTCTGTCTCGCATATAGGGTTATCGTTACCATCTTTCTAAATTCCATATATATGCATTAGTATACTGTATTGGTGTTTTTCTTTCTGGCTTACTTCACTCTGTATAATGGGCATCAATTCTTCAGCTCTCAGTTTTCTTTATAATCCAACAACTGACTGTGTCCTGGGACTTCTCAAATGTGCTCAGATGTTTACTGTCCATGAATAAATACCCATTCGAACTCCTTCTTGGATATTCTGCTGGGGCCATTTCAGTAAACAAAGGATGTTCAGCCATAAAGTCATTCAGGATGGAGGGAAAAACCAGAATACTGGCCCTAGACAACTAAGAATCATATCAAAGAAAATTCAATAAGCCCAGACTGTTGCATCTTTCCACACATAGAGGAACACAAAATTCATTAACTCGGTGTGTCTGGTTTTGTGATTAGCAGTAATCTTTGATGTTCAACTACATTTTTCTCAAGGAAAAACTCCTCCATATCTTGTCTTGTCTCTTATCTCTCTGCATCAGTCCCTCAGAACGATCTGAAAGGCTGGTTCCCAGGCTAGAGTCCTTAGCAGTGAAGAAAGCATGAGTCTCAACTTTTGCATTGTGCATTTTTTCCTTTTAGTCAACATTGCCATTCAACGGATTGGATAATCTTATTTTAATGGGATACATTTCTATCCTCATTGTATGCCTTCTACAACTAATTTCACTTTCCAATAAAAAAGGAAATGGTTTACACACATCTTTTTCTCTTCTTCTTTTGAGCTGTTAATCATGCAGAGGCAAATTTGCTCCCTGTGGTCTAAGAGAGGTGCCTCCTTTCAGTATTACCTGTGATATTCTAGAGGGTGGCCTCAACTGACCTCGCTTGCCCTCATTGTTGATTGGACATGCTGTTTCACATTTCTAGCATTTGCCACCCCTCGCAGAAGTGAAGGAGGGTTTCCGTCCCCCAGGAGGGCAGTAACAAGGTCACTACCACTGTGCTTCTCCCCCCCCCCCAAAGTTCAGTGTTTCTTTTTCTCTCTTTAAATCATTTGCACCAGCCCGTTAATGAGCACATGCTTTTTCTTATAAAATTGCTTTTTTCAAGTCAGCCAAAAAATCAATTTCCTCTCCCCCCGTCACCCCCCACTCCCCAAACTTATGAGACAAAAGCGATGACGATGTCTGTCTCCTTTCCTCTGTATTCGGCAGGAAGGATGATGGGCTGCTGTCACTGGAGGAGGGGAGCTCTGGTTCTTAACCAGCTTTGTCTGCTTGTGAAATTTCAGCAGAAAGGACATCTTAATAGTAGCTTTTGACACATACCAGAAGTTCTGAGAAAGCACATCTATATTTATTTTCAGTTCTATTATGGTGAATCACGAAATATTTAAGACCTATAAGATGGCTTTTTTGAACATTGTGATCACAGGCATAAAAACTCTTTTTACTTTGGAAGTAGAAACGTTTATCATAATAACCACACTTAGCTTTTAAGACTCCCTGTGCAGCCAACCATTTTCATTAGTCCAGCAAATGATATTTATTTTGTGTGGAATCATAACAATTTACTTATTGGGCTAAAGAACCCAGATTAGACCTAAATATTTGATTACCTCTGATGATTATTATAAGGGAAAGCTTCAGATCCTCAGTTACATTTCTGTTGCTGTTCTATCTTCACATGGATGGTTTCAGAAGGATTTTGGAATGAATCAGCAGTGTTAATATGTGAAAAGCATGATTTTTTTTTTCCTAAATCAGGTACCATGGTATGAAATGTAAAAGTTTGTGGCGGCCAAGCATTCACAGCGATGTAGCTTTTTGATCCTTCAATGTCAGCTCTTCCTATCATTGTGAAGCAGAATTCACCAAGTGCTGGATTGTTCACCCACTAACAGGGAATGTGAGCTGGGTTTAGACCGTTGTGAGACAGGTTAGTTTTCCTCTACTGATGATGTAAAAGTTAACTCAAACATAGAGATACATTAATTAAGATGATCACCCTCAACACGTGGCCTTTTCTCTGCCTCTTCCCTCTTACCTGGGCTGTGGGAAATACTCCCTTCCAGCCCATTCTGTGGGCTTCTGGCAGATCCATGATCTTGAACACCTACATTTTGGACCACAGGACTGCTCTCCCAGGACTGTAATAGCTTGGTAGTTAACACTGGTGCTTTCCAAAATCCTTAGTCTGGAACTCAGGGGCACCCACACTACTGCCCACCTGGTCTCTCAACGTCCTCACATGCCTGAGTATGTCCCCATCCACCCGTCTTGGCCAGCACCTGGAAGCTCACCTCCACCCACATCTCAACCCGGCCTCCTGAAACCTGATTGATTCCCAGAGAGTCTGCTCAATGCCTCCTTCTGAACACCTACAATGATGCCACACTGTATATACCACATGCCAACTCATTCTCCCCGGAATCACCATGACTACTTTGTCCTATGTTCTCAGCTTCCTGTCATATGTCAACATCTATCTCTACATCTTATCTATATCTGTATGTATGTCCATGTCTATATCTGTATATATGTATATATACTGTTATGTATGGGGTTTTCCCAGGTGAGTCAATGATAAAGAATCTTTCTTACAGTGCAGAAGATGTAGGAGATGGGAGTTTGATCCCTGGGTCAGGAAGATCCCCTAGAGTAGGAAATGGAAACCCACTCCAGTATTCTTGCCTGGAAAGTCCCACGGACAGAGGAGCCTGGTGGACTACAGTCCATGGGGTCAAAAAAGAGTCAAACATGACTTAGTGACTAAACAACAAAGTAAGTTTAAATGATGTCATAAGGATGAGGCCCTAATCCAAGAAATTCAGTGGCATTATAAGGAGTGGAAGAGAAAGCGCTCTCTTTCCAGACTCTAAGAAAATGGCATGTGAAGACCCAGCAAGGAGGTGTCCATCTGCAAGCCAGGAAGAGGGCCCTCCCCCCACCTGACCACACTGGCCCCCTGATCTCTAGAACTATGAGAAATGGACTCCTATTGGTTAAGACCCTGATGCTGGGAAAGATTGAAGGCAGGAAGAGAAGGGGCAACAGAGGATGAGATGGTTGGATGGCATCACTGACTCAATGGATATGAGTTTGGGCAAAATCTGGGAGATGGTGAAGGACAGGGAATCCTGGTGTGCTGCCGTCCATGGGGTCGCAAAGAGTCGAGCACGACTGAGCAACCGAACAACAACAACAAAGCCCCCGAGTTTGTGGTGTCTGTTATTATGGCAGCCTGAGCTGACTTCTACCCCACACATGGTAAAATCATTCCACGTTCGTTCAACAAGTCCGGCTCTATGCACTGGGGAAGAAGTCGTTTATCTCCACACTTAGGTTCTGGAAGTGACAATAATGTTGAAACTCAGGTTCTGAGTTTTCTGTTTCTTTTTTCCTGACTGCAGATTATGTTGACCTTTAGCCATCTCAGGCTCACGCATTACCAGAAATCACCAGGTCTGTCAGGAAGCTGTGACAGTAATTGAAAGGATTTGTTTTTCTGCCCCGGCTCTATTCATCTGATTACATTGTAAGCAATATTTGCTTTAGTCCCTGTGGACAAAAATTGTTCATAAACTACAGAGAAACTGCACAGCCTTGGAAGAAATCAACTTGTTAAGCAGACCATGTTTTTCCCCGTGAGCAAGAGAGAGCCTGTAAGATGTTCTGTTGTGGAAAAAAAAAAAAACAAAGAAAGAAAAGGAAAGAAAGGGAGGGAGGGGGTCCTTCAGATACGTGGGTAGAGCAGGTTTTCAGCCCGGGCATGTGGCACCCTCTCCCACAGGGGGCTTATTTTAATAAGGGCACAAAAGTGTGATGCTCTTTCCCCCACTTGGGGGCACTTTTCAAGGGCGTGTCAGTTAATAAAAGCAGCTCTGTGAGCAAAGGCAAGCACACCAGTAAGCTGGAATCGATCTATTCTAAAGGCAGAAAGTGACAACCGCTGAGGAGCAATAATCAGAGTTTGGGGCAGTTCTCTGTGTGTGTTACTCTGCATGGGCTTCCTTGGGTTGCGTCTTTCTGTGGGGTGAAGGGAAAGGCGACTGCCAATGAGTCTGGAATTTTTTCTTTTTAGAAGAAATCGAGTTGCTGTGCAGGGAGGGGCCAGCCTAGGGGTCTCCACTGAGAGGGCCCCCAGCTGCAGGTGTGCAGGCCAGTGTGACCGTCCCTGCCACCCGGAGCGCAGTCTGTCTCTCGGAAGAATGGGGTGGCAGTGAGATATTCACCTTCCGAGCTCTCTCCCACCAGTGCCCCTGATTTCTTGACCATCTGTCCTCTACCTGCTCTCGGCCGTCCTGGTCAAGTCCACTCTCTGTCACAGGTGGCTCTTGGATTCTGGACAACCAACACACATGGTGCTGATGGCTTAGCCACTGAATCATGGCTGATTCCTGTGACCCCATGGACTGTAGCCCACCAGGCTCCTCTGTCCACGGGATGTACTAGGGAAGAATACGGGAGTAGGTTGCCATTTTCTTCTCCAGGGGATCTTCCTGACCTAGAGATTGAACCTGCGTCTCCTGCGTTGGCAGGTGGGTTCTTTACTGACTGAGCTACCAGGGAAGCCAAAGGGAGACACGTGCCAGGTTTCGAATACTTTATTTTTGTTTACTGGGATGGCACAGAAGCTGGGAAAATTGCCATCTCTGGTTTGGCTCATAAAAGAACATTCTGAATAAAGGACCAGGAAACCTTTCCACTGCTCCAACACTGGGCAACCTCTCCCCACGTCCACTCCTTCCCAGCGCCATAGTGGCCTGCATTCAAGGGCACCAGGTCCAGGAGACGCCAGGAGGAGGGAGGGAAAACTTGGCTTATTCCTGTGACCTTCCTCTTGACCCTGAGTTGTCTGCCCTGGAGTATGTTGTTGTTCAGTTGCTAGGTCGTGTCTGACTCTTTGCGACACCGTGGACTGCAGCACACCAGGCTTCCCTGTCCTTCACCATCTCCCAGTTTGCTAACTCATGTCCATTGAGTTGGTGACGCCATCCAACCATCTCACCCTCTGTTGCCTCCTTCTCCTCTTGCCTTCAATCTTTCTCAGCATCAGGGTCCTTTTCAATGAGTCGGCTCTTCCCATTAGGGGGCCAAAGTATTGGAGCTTCAGCTTCGGTCTCAGTCCTTCCAGTGAATATTCAGGGTTGATTTCCTTTAGGATTGACTGGTTTGATTGCCTTGCTGTCCAGGGTACTTTGAAGAGTCTTCTCCAGCACCACAGTTCCAAGGCAACAATTCTTTGGCACTTAGCCTTCTTTATGGTCCAGCTCTCACAGCCGTACATGACCACTGGAAAAACATTAGCTTTGACTATAGCCCTGGTGTATAGCATTTGTGATTCTCAGCCTCAGTGCACTGAGTGTTCCTGGCATAACCAGGTCTTTCGGTCCTGATGGAAACACTCGGAGTCCATCTCACGGCTAACATCAACGGGTCAGGAAAATATCGTTGCTTGAATAATACATAACATCCAGGGATAAAGCAAAGCTAATGTATTCTTGGGCAAAGAGAGGTTTGGTGTATGCATTAAATAGAAAAGGAAACAGAGGCGTCTGGGTGGAAATTGGTTAACAAAGCCAGCTTTAATCCAGACACTGGAGTCTGGGACAGCCATGCAGTTTCATCTGAAGCATAGTGAACACGACCACCTCCTACTCCCGTGTCTGAGTGGACATGGACTGTTGGCTGTGCTGACCTGTGAAGGCGCCGTGTAAGGTGCTCCTGGGTCGACCCTCTTGCTCAGATGTCTCCTAGGCTGTGGGTGTTGCTCCAAGGATGAGAGGCTCATTTTTCTGAACTCTCGTGGTTCTTCTGTCTCATGAATCAGCTCTTCCAGAGCTACAGTCCCTGCCAGCTGCTGCCCTCTTGTTAGGAGGAGTTATGAGGTCTGGCACAGGATGAACCCTGGATTCTGGCAAAGGATGGAGCTGAGCCAGCCCTCAGCAAGCACTTGCTTCCTCCTTTAGGGCACTGGACTTAGGAACTGCCCACAGTTCTTGACACCAACTAAACACAACTTTGACATCTTTCCGATAAAATACATCTAAGTAAAATGTTTTCTCAATTTATATGGACTTTTCTCTCCTCCAGAGTTAGTTCTTTTAGACAGAACACTATTTTGTTTGCATCCCGGGAGAAAAAGACAGAAGCAGTGGCTAGATAAAAGCCCCTCTGTGCAAGCCAAGGGATTTAGAGCCACATGGAGAGGGCTTTATCCTTTTGATGAAGAATAAATCAAGAGGCTGTAAATTTAGAACAATAATAGCACAGCTATGACCTCACCACTGAGAGGTCTGCTGCTCGCTGGGCATAGAGATGGGTAGTTGAGGATCCAGGGAGTGGGGGTCTCCTAAGGGTCAGGAAGATTTCATAAACCTCATAATCTGAGGGTCAAATTTTGTAATTCCTCCTAAAAAGGGGATAGCTCAACCAACAGGACACAGGGGCTCCCAGGACGGGTTCCCCAAGCTCCTGGTGAGAGGCACGCGTCAATGTGAAAGTGCCAGTCTGGCATGTCCCCAAGCTCCCAGAGATTCTCTATGTGGGTCACAGTCAGACGGGAGTGACATGAACCAGACTTGAGATCTGCAAACAACTGCCCTGGCTCTCCGCAGAGCTGTTGCCTTTTAATTTAAGAGAGTGGCGGTTCCGGTCGCAGATGTCTGGACGAGACTGTGACGTTGAGTGCTGGGGGCTCCAGCGTGCAGATGGCACTAAGCCATTTTCCATGCCATTTCCCAAGCCTAATCCCTGGAGGTTCAGGCGGCATTAGTCCTGATCAAAGTGCTCTGGTTGGTTTCATTATTTCAAACTGAACCGTCTGCTCACCTCTCTGTTTCTTTACAAATTATTCTTATTATTTTAAACCGCATAGCAGTTAGTGTTTTGGAAATAACATGGAAAGGGATGGGTTGTGGGAAGCATGGGCCAGTGCTGTTCTACTGTGTCCCCTGAGGCCAGGGCTCAGCTTCTGGGTGGGTGGGGAGGGAAGTGGCAGCCAGTCTTCCTAGGGGACTCTTCAGAGCCCCCATTTTCCCATCTTGGGGTGGGCAAAGAAATAAACAATGGATAAAATTACAGGTAGCACAGTGACAAAGAATCCTCTTGCCAACCCAGAAGATGCAAGAGATGTGGGTTCCATACATAGGTTGGGAAGATCCCTTGGAGTAGGAGGTGGCAACGCACTGCAAAATTCTTGCTTGGGAAATCCCATGGACAGAGGGGCCTGGCGGGCTACAGACCATGGGGTCCCAAAGAGTCAGACACGACTGAGTATGAACAAAAAGTCATTGGCAGCAGCTTCTGTCCTTATCAAGCTCAGACTCTGGTGTCCCATGAGGCCTTGTCCAGTAGAATAAAATCTCCATCTTACAGACTGCGTTCTTCATTCTTACTAAACATGGATATTTACCCTCAGATGCAGACAGGTGAGCAGGCGTCTAACCCTGGGAGCAGGGTACTATTTGGAAATTTTCCCTGATATATATTTTTTCCTTGAAATTCCCATTCACCTTGGGATTCTCCTGCCGTTAACCTGGACATGAGGACAAGGCTCATTGTCCCAGGAACAGAAGGCAATGAAGGACCCAGAGACAACACAAGTTTGCGCTCTTGGTTTTGCCCCCGAAAGAGCCTTGAAAGCTCCAGTTTTAGGTTGCAAGAAATTGTGAGAAGAGGGACACGTCTTATGAGCTTATTCACTTGTCCTATTGGGTTTTAGCATGCCAAATCTTGGCTTCAATACCAGGAGCAAACTCTAAAAGACTCAGAATGCAGAAGCACACCCTGAACCACGGGGGGGGGGCAGGGTGTGGAGGCTGAAAAAGCAGTGCCTCCTTCGCAGATCGAAGGGGTGACTCCCAGGCTAGAGGGACATGCGAAGGGGCTAGAAGCAGGCACCAGCCCCCTATTTCCTCAGGGGCAGTTCCTGGGGGCTCCCAGACAGCGGGGGTTTCCCTCACTGCAGGGCAGCCACCACTGCACCAGGCAGGTCTAGGCAAAGATGGATGCTGTCACACCCTCCCCAACCCCAGCGTTCACGACCTCAGCTGGGGACAGAGGACTGTCTGAAGATGCAGTAGCAACCCCACCCCAAGAGACACAGGGGCTGATGGAGAACGGCCAGTGGAGCAGAGGGTCTCAGGACCAGGGGATGTGCGAGCACCAGTAGCCACTTCTGCCAACTTGCAAAGGGTGCATGTGAGCTCAGACCCTCATCCAGGATACCAGCCAGCATAGAAAATAGCTGCAGACCGAAGGGTCCCTCTTCCTTGACACCATGAAGTAAGTCCATAAATTCCCCATGAAGTGATGTTCTCATGGATGTGAAGTGTTCCTCTCATGGACGAGGAGGCAGGGTGGGCTACATCAGTGTTCTGAACAGAGTGGGAATTCAGCAGAAGTCCCTGATCCAGTTAGCACTGTCCACCTTGAGCTTCCGAGCTCAGAGTGAGCTGGTTTGAGCTTTTGTGGCCACATATTTTTTTTTATAAATTTATTTTATATTGTAGGATAGTTGACTGAGAGTCTTGAGAGTCCCTTGGACTGCAAGGAGATCAAACCAGTCAATTCTAAAGCAAATCAATCCTAAATACTCATTGAAAGGACTGATGCTGAAGCTGAAGCTCCAACACTTCGGCCACCTAGTGCAAAGAGCCGACTCATTGGAAAAGACCCTGATGCTGGGAAAGACTGAAGGCAGGAGCAGAAGGGGGTGACAGAGGATGAGATGGTTGGATGGCGTAACCAAATCAGTGCACATGAACTTGGGCAAACTCCAGGAGAGAGTGAAGGACAGGGAAGCCTGGTGTGCTGCAGTCCATGGGGTCACAAAGAGTCGGACATGACTTAGTGACTGAACAACAACAAATAGTTGATTTGCAATGTTATGACCATGTATTTTAAACGGGCTTCCCAGGTGGTGTGGTGGTAAAGAACTCGCCTGCCAATGCAGAAAATGCAAGAGATGCACATTGGATCCCTGGATCTGGAAGATCCTTTGGAGGAGGAAATGTCAGCTCACTCCAGAATTTTTGCATGGAAAATCCATGGACAGAGGAGCCACACATTTTAAATGACGACACATTTTAAACTTAACACAACCATCTTCTCTAGTACTGGACAAGAATGTCAATGAATTAGAGAGACTGCCAGCTGGGTCTTGCAGGATAATTCTCCATTAGTTTTGAGTTATGATCTATTTCGTGGTTAATGTGAACATTAGTGAGGTGTGGCTTCAGGAAAAGGAAACCTATGCAGAAGAAAATAATCTGAAGCTGGTTTTACCTTTCATCCAACTCTCAATGGTTGTACAACCCTTGCAGAACTGCAAGAAACATTCTCAGCTGGGCGTTGGGACCAGATATCTGGGGACCAAAGTGCTGACCCAGGGCCACATCCTTGATGGAAGTCAGTGACCTTGACTCCTGTCAGCCTGCTCGCTTGGTGGGGCTCTGCGTTCTCTAGGTTCCATTGAACCCGTTGATCACACGCCTGGGGTTAACAGCCTCGCTCCCCTTCCGGGGCTGCCTGCTGGGCCAGCTAGACCAGGTTCTTGGCAAACTCTGGCCCCCTGCTCCTCAGTACTCCTCACTGCTCATCACTCAGGTCTGCCTTCCTCCACTTCTCTGCTTGCATGGTCCTATCGGGGGGTCACGATGCTGCCCCCTCTTCATTTGCAGCCTAAAGGTTGGTTCTGAGAATAGTCCTGGCTCAGGGCCTAGAGAAAAATCACCCAGTCAGACACCAAATTAGAACTTAAAATGTTGCTTAGTGAGCATAAAATTGGAGCAAAGCGAGTTGGGTATTCTTTAGGGATGTTTCCAATGTGCTGTGGTAGCAAGATACGGTGTCCTTTTCAACACCGGGCTATTTCCAGAAGAAGATCTGGGAGGGGACACCTGAAATCAGGGCATCCGTCCTCTGAGACAGGGCTTGAAAGAGCACAAACGCCTGCCTCCCTCTCCCACTTCTGGCTACATATTCCTCTTGTTTGCCCAAAGCTGATGCATTGCAGGCTCTGAGACTGTCTCATCTTTTATTAGTTCCGTTTGCATCACTTGCTTCCTGATGGGATTTTGAGGAGGTGCCTTAATCTCATCACTGATGTATTTACAGATCTGGGAAGAATTTTGTTGATGAGTGAATCTGACCCTCTGTGTCAAGTCTCAGATTTCCCAATAGAGAGTGGGGCCACCTGACCCACACTCACAGGAGGCCTGGGGACTGCTCACTGTTCCCCTTTGGGTCATGGGCTTCACCCCCTCCACTGCCCTTCTGCCTGCCCACCCACAGGCTCCACTCAGCTCAGCATGGCCCTGTCTTCTGACCAGGAAAGACCCTCTGAAATTGACCCCTGGGGTCCTGAACACCCCTCTTCATTTGAAATTTTATTTGATTAATGTGTGTATTCATCTCCTAGGACTGTCATAATGAACTACTACATATTGAGTGGCTTAGACCAGCAGAAATTTATTATCTGATGATTATGGAGACCAGAAGTCTGAGATCACGAGGCTGGTAGAGCCAGGCTCCCTCTGAAGGGGCAGGTGATCCACCCGCTCCAGACCTCTCTCCGAGCCTCTAGCAGCCTCTGGTGTTGCCTGGCTTATAAATGGTCCCCACCACCCTCTGCCTCCACGTTGTCTTTCCTGTGTGTTTGCTTGTCTCTGTGTTCAAATTTCCCCCCATAAGGACAGCCGTCCTGTTGAAGTAGACCCCCAAATTAATGAACTTATTTGAGCTTGATTATCTCATAAAGATATCTGGTATATATCAGATATATCAGGGATATACCTGGTATATATCAGGGATATAAAGATATCCCTGAGAGCTCAGTTGGTAAAGAATCTGGCTGCAATGCAGGAGACTCCAGTTTGATTTCTGGGTTGGGAAGATCCCCTGGAGAGGCGATAGGCTACCCACTCCAGTATTCTTAGGCTTCCCTTGTGGCTCAGATGGTAAAGAATCCGCCTGCAATGCAGGAGACCTGGGTTTGATCCCTGGATTGGGAAGATCCCCTGGAGAAGGGAAAGGCTACCCACTCCAGTATTCTGGCCTGGAGAATTCCATGAACTGTACAGTCCATGGGGTCGCAAAGAGTCGGACACAACTGAGCAACTTTCACTTTCACTTTCATCTCATAAAGAGGGCTTCCCAGGTTGCTCAGACAGCAAAGAATCCACCTGAAATACAGAAGACACAGGCTTGATCCTTGAGTCAGTAAGATTTCCTGGAGGAGGGCAAGGCAACCCACTTAGGATTCTTGCCTGGAAAATCCCATGGACAGAGGAGCCTGGCAGACTGTAGTCCCTAGGGTCCCAAAGAGTCAGATACGACTGAAGCAATTTGGCACACAGCCTGCACCTTGTAAAGACCCATAAGGTCACATTATGAGGTAGTGGGAGTTTAGAACTTCAACACACACATTTTAAGGGACACAACTCAGGCGGTAACTGTGTGTGGCCTCCATGAAGGTAGAAAGCTTATTCATTATCTTCAGAGCAGCCCCTGAGCCTATCGGGCTGTCTGGCATGGAGGGAATGCCTAACAGTTATTGTTGATTGAATGAATGGGAGCTGATTATTTAAGATAAACACACCATCCTTCCAACTGCCTCCATGCATTTGTGGCAGTCTTTAGTAAGAATTGCTTGCAAGCATCTTAAACTGGCCACAACCACACAAAAACTAAGCAGAAAATCCAACCCCTCCTGCCTTTCTTCCCCATTCTCAAAGCTTGAGAATCTGAATTTGTGGGAAAACACAGTGAAATTTTTCCTCTCTTCCATTCTCCTCCATCTTCGGCTGCAAAGAATATAATCAATCTGATTTTGGTATTGACCATCTGGTGATGTCCATGTATAGAGTAATCTCTTGTGTTGTTGGAAGAGGGAGTATTCTATGACAAGTGCGTTCTCTTGACTTCCTAAAACTCTGTTAGCTTTTAACTTGCTTCATTTTGTACTCCAAGGCCAAACTTGCCCATTACTCCAGGTATCTCTTGACTTCCTACTTTTGCTTTCCGGTCCCCTATGATGAAAAAAGACATTTTTCTTTTTTTTGGGTGTTAACTCTAGAAAGTCTTGTAAGTCTTCATAGAACCAATTGACTTCAGTTTCTTCAGCATTAGTGGTTGGGGCATAGACTTGGATGACTGTGGTGTTGAATGGCTTGCCTTGGAAATGAACTGAGATCATTCTGTCATTTTTTTGAGATTGCATCCAAGTGCTGTATTTCAGACTCTTTTGTTGACCATGAGGGTTACTCCATTTTTTCTAAGGGATTCTTGCACACAGTAGTAAATATAATGGCCATCTGTGTTAAGTTCTCCCATTCTCATCCATTTTAGTTCACTACTTCTTAAGATGTAAGTTTTCACTCTTGCCATCTCCTGCTTGACTGCATACAATTTATCTTGATTCATGGATCCATTAATAACATTCCAGGTTCCTATGCAATATTGTTCTTTACAACATCAGACTTCACTTTCACCACAATTATCCTGAATCAATGAGCAGTAGAGAGAAATGGAGCAATAGAAAGAGTTTGATTTTGGAAAAGTAGGGTTACCAGATTCAGCAATAGACAATGAGGATTTCCAGTTACTTGTGAATTTCCCATGTATTGCACTAAATTTGTTCTCAAAGGTATTTCTTGCTTATCTGAAATCCAAACACACTGGGCTCCCAGTATTTAGTCTGGCAACCCTGCTGGGGTCATCTGTGTGGTCGTGCACTAAATTACTGATGACTGCAGCAGACTTCTCTGGAGGTGGAGGAGTTGGAGGTGGGAGGAGTGGGATTCAGTGATGACACATGGAGGCTGCAGAGATCTTGGTAGATGCGCTGTGGCTGTTTTCTGTCTTTTATTCAGTTACTCTCTTTTAGGTACAAACAGCTCCAGAGCCCCTTTCCACCTGCCCCTACCCCTCTCCTTCCATACCATTTCCTCTCTTTCTGCCTCTTCTGTCCTCTGAGGCAATAGTCCTCCTTAGGCAGTAGGTGGTGTGTATGTATGTGGTGCTTACACTAGGTACTGCCTTAACGGGTGCAGAGTTGTCACTCATTCTGTGACTTACTCCCAAGGCATGTTTCCATTGTTAACTGACTTCTTGTTCCTGGAACACCAAAAATTCTTTGGACTCATGGTCATTCCAGGTTTGAATATCCTCTATGTCTCTTTCTAGTTAGATGATGGAGGTATTATTATTCTCATCTACAAAATGACAATAGCAGCAGGTGAAGCTTATATATTGTGATGATCAAATTCAATAGCTTAATTAAGCCGTTATGGACCTAACATAGAGTAAGCGCTCAAAGATGTTAGCTGTAATCATAATCATCTTTGCCACTACTATCATCATGTTCATTATCACCATCATCATCACCACCTCCATAACCATCACCACCACCATCATCATCACCACTATCACCATAGCTATTACCACCACCACCATAACCATCAGCAGCAGCACCACCACCACCATCATCATCACAACCATCACCATAACTATTGCCATTGCTACCACCATAACCATCACCACCACCATCACCACCATCATGACCATCACCACCACCATCACCATAGCTATTACCATCATCACCACCATAACCATCACCACCACCATCACCACCATCATGACCATCACCACCACCATCACCATAGCTATTACCATCATCACCACCATAACCATCACCACCATCATGATCATCACCAACAGCATCACAATAACTATTGCCATCATCACCACCATAACCATCAACACCATCATCACTACCATTATGTTCATCATTATCATCACCATTGTCAAAATCATGCTCATTGTCATCACCTTTCTCATCAGTTTATTCATATTATCTGCTAGGAGAACTTTGCCTGCTTAAAATCTGGATTGAGTTGTTTAAATCCTTAGTTCACCTTTGTGGAAGTAATTTTGTTGATATCACTTTTGTTGATAAATTCTCTAGTGGTTGCATCCTCAGGGTTGCCTTTGAGTCAGCAGAAACCTGCTTCTATTGACTTATTTGAGTGTAGCAATTATCTTACCAGTGAGTGTGTGTAATCCTTGATCTGAATGACTTTCATCCTGACATACAATTCTTCACTCACCTAAGCATTTAAATGTGTAAAAGACTTTATGGAAACTTTGAGGAACATGATAGAGTTAATACTGTGTCAATGCAAACACTTTTAGATAGTTCAGTTCACAAAATCTCCTCTCCACTTCCTCAACTCACCCCTCATTATTCTCCTCTGTCTCCAATATTCACTTTTCCTCCTTTCTTCCTCTTGTCTCTTGCTGTAGGCTCCAACTTCCTGCTTTGGTCCCCTGCATCTCATGTCAACTTTGCCCTCCAAGTCTTACATTTACTTCAAATGACTTATCAAAATGTTTTCCTATATATATTTCCTTTCTCAAAGAGTCTAGTGCAAACTATTTAAATGATAAAATTTTAATTCAACTGCAATTACAATCATCCCTAGGTATCCATGGGGGATTGGTTCCATAAGCCCCTGAAGATACCAAAATCCATGTGTGTTCAAATGCCTTGTATAAAATGGTGTAGTACTGTGAATACTTCCCATGTGGCTCATCCATAGAGAATCCACCTGCCAATGTAGGAGACGTGGAGAAGGGTTCGATCCCTGGGTCGGGAAGATCCCCTGGAGAAGGGAATGACAACCCACGCCAATATTCTTGCCTGGGAAGCTCCACGGACAGAGGAGCCAGGGGGCTACAGTCCATGGGGCTGCAGAGAGTTGGACATGACTGAGCACTCACGCAGCAAGAATATAACTGGCTCTCCACGTCCACGGGTTCTGCTTCTGGGGATTCAACCAACTGAATCCACGCATGCAAAACTTGTGGATACAGAGGGTTGATTATAGTTTGAAAGATGTAGGAAACGGCCTGAGTCACCTTCTTTAAAAGTACATGCTAAAAAGAATGAAAAAATACCATCTACAGCAACATGGATGGGTCTGTATATTATCACACCAAGGGAAGTAACTCAGAAAGAGAAAGACAAATATCATATGATATCACTTATATGTTGAATCTAAAATAAGGCACAAATGAGCATACCTGTCTATGAAATATAAAAAGACTATAAAACACAAAAAGGTATAGAAAACAGACTTGTGTTTGCCAGCAGGGATGGGACTAAATATAAGATGGGACTTCACTGGTGGCTCAGATTTTAAAGAATGTGCCTGTAATGTGAGAGACCCGGGTTTGAGCCCTGGGTTGGGAAGATCCCCTGGAGAAGGCAATGGCATCCCACTCCAGTATCCTTGCCTGAAGAATCCAACGGACAGAAGAGCCTGGGGCGCTACCCTCCATGGGGTCGTAAAGAATCATACATGACTGAGTGATAGGTTGGATAAACAACATGTTCCTACAATAGCTTGTCATAAACCACAATGGAACAGAATTGAAAACAACTGAGTCACTTTGCTGTACAGCAGAAATGAACACATTGTAAATCAACTCTATTTCAATAAAAAAGTGCATGCTTCCTTTCAGCCTGAAATAACAGTTCTATTCAATTTTTGTCTTCAGCATGAGGAATCGAGTCTCTTTCATCTCAGACTCCAGAAACATCTTTCCCTAACATGCTTAGTTTGATTTTCACATGGCTTCATCACTAATTCCTAATTACTGTCAAGCATTTTTTTGTATGTAATGAATGAAAGCAATGGTAGAAAAGAGTTCTATTCTAGAAGTCCTTCATAAGGAACAGTTGGGAAAACTGAAAGGTTTAAATGTGTGTGGGCAGGAAGCCAGGCAGAGTCAGCCTCAGAGGATGGCTTTTCCTGCAGGGAAGGCTGCCTGGAAGCTTTCCCGTGATTCAGTCCTGAGGCTTGCGTGTCAGCATTATTGTTGGAGACTGGATTTGCTTCTAAAGGAGAAGTGAAGATTTAGGACATTGGCACTGAGCCCCGTTGACCTGTGCAGCTCCCTGAAGCATGCACTCTTTGAGCCAAGGGGTGATCTTTTTATTTATTTATTTATTTTTAAATCATTCGTTTATTTTTGGCTGTGCTGGATCTTCGTTGCTGCGTGAGGGCTTTCTCTAGTTGCAGCGAGCGGGAGCTACTCTCCAGTTGCGGTGCACAGGCTTCTCATCACAGTGGCTTCTCTTGTTGCGGAGATGAGCTCTAGAGCTCAGGCTTCAGTAGGTACAGTCATGGGCTCAGGAGTGTCAGCTCCCAGGCTCCAGAGCACAGGCTCAGTAGTTGTGGCGCATGGGCTTAGGTGCTTCATGGCATGTGGGATCTTCCTGGATCAGGGATTGAACCTGTATCTCCTGCATTGGCAGGCGGATTCTTTACCACTAGAGAACCAGGGAGCCCTAAGAGATGTTTCTGAAGCTTCAGCACTAAAATCATTCCTTTTAGCACTGGGAACCATCCCCTACTTTGCAAGAGTAATCATTACACTAATGACTGTGAGGGAATACACACTCATGTCAACAGAGGTTCCCAAACTTCATTATTACTCTAATTTTTATTTAGTTATTTGGCTGCTTTGGGTCTTAACTGTGTTATGCAGGATCTTTGTTGTATCATGCAGGATCTTTCATTGTAGCTCACAGGCTCTCCAGCTATAAGACACAGGCTCTCCAGCTGTAGTTCACAGGCTCTCCAGTTGTAGCTCACAAACTCCAGAGCACATGGGCTCAGCAGTTTTGGCTTGCACTTAGTTACTCTGAGGGGCATGGGATCTTAGTTTCCAGACCAAGCACCAAAACTGTGGCCCCTACATTGCAAGGCATATTCTTAACCACTGAACCACCAGGGAAGTCCTACTCTAATATTTTGACACTGAAGAACTGGATTCTAGCAGTGGGGTTAATGCCAAAGGACTCTAGAAATTTATAAATGAGAACTTCATGGGTAAAATTCTTTAATTGGGGGAGCTTTGTAATTCCCAAATTGGCAGCACAGTAGATAAAGTTACAGTGAAATTTCACTCAGCATGAAATCAACCGTGGCATTGAATTTTCAGCAAATGCAGCTTGAAGATTCAAGCGTGTATAAGATCAAGGCAAATGCTCTTCAGCCTGTGTGACAGAAAGGAAGAAAGTTCGACAGAAAGAGCAAGGGATGTCCTGCCTCCTGTCTCTAAGTTCTACCCTCTTATGTCACTGGCTTCATCTCTCCTCTGTTTCAATTCAGAGTCTGGGGCTGGCAGCTGCCTTTAGGGGAACAGCATGGGATGGAGGGGGGATGTTCTGGAAACCTGGACCACAAAGGGAAGGGGCTAGTGAGAATGTTCCTGTGGAATCTCTAAAGCCAGAAGAGGGAACATGTCTGGGATGGGGCCGAGGTCTGCACTGGGGACTGGGCTGCCTGCTGCCCTGGAGGAGGGATGTGGGAGCAGAATCAAGGCCAGGAGGAGCGGCCAGTGGTCAAGTGTGGGTTGAGAGGTGCTGAAGATCAGTGTAGACATGGTGCGTAGGTAGTGGGATGTCCATGTGTCCACTTCCCAGGGTATTCGTGGCTGGTACTTCTCTGCTTCCCCTTGAAGCATTGATGCTGCTCAGGTGCAGTGAATTGGACATTTTACTGAACATCTCCTTGTGCCAGATTCAGCGTCAGATGTGACTCCTGCTTGGGGAACATCCACTCCAGCTTGGACACAAAGGAACCAGATTGCATGGTCGGAGGAGAACAGGAGCAGAGACACACGCAGCCTCTTTGGGCCCCAGCAGACTCGATCTGTGGTCTCAAAGATGGAGAGTAGCAAACGTTCTGGTGGAGAAGAGGTGAGGGTGCATCAGGCACACACAAAAGGCAGCAGGGAAACATGCTAAACGTGTTCAGAGACTGGCAAGGGCTGGCTGAGGCTGAGGCAGTGGTGGGAGGAGCCGTGGCAAGAGAGGAGACGGCACAGAGGGGATGGGAGCACCCGAGCTGGGGGGTGACCGGCCTCCCCAGGCGCTCTGAGCTTTCTAACTGAGTGTTCACAACTCCATCAGGCTTCAGGTTTCATTCTCGGGTTCATTCACCTCCTGGATGCTTCCTGCTGGACATGGCAGCTAACTCACACTGGTCTCCTGCCCCCTCCCCTGTGTAGACTGGTCTCCACACCAGTCTACTCAATCAGATCAGTGCCCCCACAGCCTTCAGATTGACTGGACTCTGGGCTGTGGCCTTGGGCCCTTGCATGGTCGTCTACATCCCTCTCCCCTGGATGGGAGGCTGGTACCCTGGCTGGTACCTCCATGCCTGCTGCAAGCCCCACCCTGGCCTTTTCATTTCACACCCTTCTGACCTTCTTGTTCCTGGAACAAGTCTTTCTAGTTGGAAAGTTCTCTGCCCTCCCTGACCTCTGCAGGGCTCTTCCGTGCCATTCAGAGTTCTGAGCGATGCCCCATCCTCTCCCCACATCCTTGCGTCCAATTCCATTCTGCACCGCATCTCATCACCAGCATGCAAACTTAATGGTTCCTGCTGGTGCTATTCGGCTCATACTCGTGTTGATTCATTTACTGCCTGTCAGCCTCCCTGGGCGCCCCTGCCCTGGCTCAGTAGGGGCAGGAGACCCACTTGCCTTGGTCCACCTCTCCACCCGCCCGCGGCCATGCGCTGGTGGCAGTCTGAGCTGGGCACGCCACTTGTCAACTGTTGAATAAAGAACCTGAGGCACAGGGAGAGGGTGGCAGTGGAACCAGTGGGGCGGGGCTTCCCTGGGGCCCGGGCAGAGCAAGGCGACCCACGTGTGAATAAGCCCAGTCAGCACCCAGGAGAGCCCAGCTCGGTCCCTCCACAGCCCTGTCCTCCCGTCACACCCCAGCCTTTTACACTTGATGCAGAAACTCACACAGCCCTCCGGGGACCTGGCCGCATCCTCTAAGTGTGAGTCGTCGAGTCTTGATGACCTTCAGGGGTTCTACGTACAGTACTTTTCCAACAGTAGCATCCCCCACTGCAGGCAGGGAGGCTATCATGGGAGAGGGTCTGAGCCCCTGATGGGACAGTCAGGAATTGGGAGAAAGGAGGCTTGGAGCTTCAGGAACTTCCTGTTGCCTCCTGTGACCCTGAGCGTGGGGGATGGGGAGTGGTGGCCTGGAGAATGAGAGCAGCCTTGACTCGGGATATTGAGCATTTTATCGAGGCGGGCGGCCTGAGCAGGTGTGTGTTCACAGAGGTGATGCTCACAGAGGGACAGAAATCTCTCCAGGCCCTGACTGCCCCCACACCCACCCACCCCTCTCTCCTGGACTTCACACCAACTTGGGGCAGGCTCCCCCGTGGCCAGCACTGAGTGGACCACAGCCACTCTCCCTCAAGGCATTCTTAGTGGAACCACGTGTACAACTGTTTCCTGATTCACACTTAGGGTGGACACATATCTAAAAGTGATGGAACGCTCCAGCACCGAGTGACCTGGTGATGAAGCCCAGACTCTGTCATCCTACAAGCGAAGTGGCAACTCTCCACGCCAGGGTCAGACCACACCTGCAAGCCCAGGAGTCAGAAGACAAGCAGAAGGGAGTGTCTGGAGATGATGGGCACAGCGGGGAGGGGCTTCCAGATGCCAAGACCACCTGTGAGACCCCGGTGGATAAGATGTGAGGCTGCTCCTTCCCTGAAGCACATTCAGTGAAATGTGATGTGTTTAGAGTTATTGATCTGATTCCATTGTCAAGGCCTCACTGACAGTGTGGGAAACAGACATGTTCATCTCTGTTAAAGTAATCTGCTCCTATTCAGGGACCAGTGGAGCACTCAACACATTCCTGGTACTTTCAAGCACATCCCTTAGCGCCCTCTTCAGCACCCTAAGAAGTGGGGTGATTCTTTTCTTTATAGCGGACAGCACAGCGGGGCAAGTGTGGGAAGACACTTCCCAGGGTGATGACAGGCTGAACCGGGATTTGAACCCAGACCTGTGGAGACTGAATCCAGGGTGAAGGTTTCCGCCCTTCACATGGAACATCTCACTAATCCATGGAGCCTTCTAAGTATAACCTGTTCTTGGTGATAAAATCATAAACATTCATTATTGAGAACTTGGAGACAGACGAGGGTACATAAAAGAAGATAAACAGCAACTATTTTCCCACTGCAAAAAAATCATTATTATATCTTGATATGCTTTATTTCCCCCCAAACTTCTCATTTTATCTTTCCAAAGCATATGCCAGATCATTTTATACGAAGTTTTTAAAATTTATTTTCCCACCTAACAACTCAGTATGGGCCCTCTCTTATTGCTGAGCACTGGTTGCTCAGTGCTGGCTGAGAGTCCCCAGGTTGTGTGACATCCATCCAGAGGGTAAATTGTGATGCTCCAAATTCAGGTTTACACATTCAAACCCTTTCTAATTTCTCCTCCTTTTGAAGCAAACTCATTTTGATCAACTTTGTACATAAATGTTTGACTGTGGTTTTGATCATTTTCTTGGGACAGAATCCTTTCTACGTATTTCCAAAGACAGCTCTGTCCCCTCATTATGGCCTCAGAGCCTCTAAAGGCCATTTGCTTTGCAAAATGAGACATCAGGCGACACCACACATGAAGTTGCAGAAAGAAACGTCCTTTAAGAGAAGCCTTGGTTGAGGAAAGCATCTGTGTCTCTTGATCGTTCCTCCTCCACCAAACCTGGGTGACCCGGAGCCTCCCCTCCTCATGTCTCTGGAAGCTTAAAGAAGGCCGCTTGGCCCAGTGGAAGAACTAGCTGTCACTGTCCTGGGGGCTCCCCAGGGTCACCGTTTCTAGCCAGGTCAATTCTGCTGTTAGAGTGGCACCGATGCCCTCCAGTCCCCTTCCAGCAATTGTATGGAGTGTTCTGGGATGAGGTCCCATCTACTCTGTGGTAAGCACACAGCTCTCTGCAGGTAACCAGAGCTCAGAAGCTCACATGTGCTCCAACACTTCACCTGTTTCCCATGGTGCCAAGTTGTGCTCATCGTGTGAGGCGGCACATTGTTTGGGTGCCAGGGTGAGGTGGGGGAACCTTTGTGGAGTCTTCTCAAATTATTAAGTATCAGGTAACCACAGAATGTTGGGTGAGTGCTCCCTGTTGTTACCTGCTCCTCAAGAATCGCCTTTAGCTCTGTAACTTCCTGGGATTTGTAGGTCACCTGGCAGTTACAGAATACGTGGAATTCATGGGGCTTTGTGGGGATGGTACCAGTGTCAGGGCTCCTGAGAAAAGGGCTGGCTGAAAGGATCTCCATTCAGTGACGATTCTTTAGTTCACATCTTTGGATACCTTCTTATTAAGATAGTGCATTAGAAATTTTATATACATTGTTGCATTTGTATTTTACAAATTAGTGATATGCACAAAAAGTGATATTACAAATATCTTATGGTATCTCTTATATGTGGCAACTAAAAAATGGTAAAAAATGAACTTATTTACAAAATAGAAATAGAGTCACAGATATAGAAAACAAATTTATGGCTACCAAAAGGAAAAAGAGGGGAAGGAAAAATTGGGAAATTGGAATCAACAAATACACACTTATGAAATAGATGACTATTGATAATAAGAACCTATTGTAAAGCACAGGGAACTCTACTCAATAGTCTGTAGTGAGCTATATGGGAAAAGAATCTAAAGGAGAGTGGATACAGGTATATGTATAACTGATTCACTTTGCTATACAGAAGTTAACACAGCATTGAAAATCAACTATACTCCAGTAAAAATTAATAAAAACATTAAAGAAATAATAATGAGAACTTTGAAAGTACAAAGGTTGTAAAGTAGGAAAGCCAAACCTTTTCTGACAGATAATGTGATTGTGTGCATTAATAGACTGTTGGAATTTATAATAAGGATAGTCAGGTCACTAAAATAATGCATAAAAACTTTAAATTGCTATCTACAAGCATATAAATTAGAAAATTAAATTCAAAAAGATATTTACAGTAGCATAAAAGGATCAAATATTTAAGAAAAGGTGACACACATATGTAAGACTTTATGCAGAGCACTATTAATAAGAGAAACTTAAAATAATAAGTGGAAGAGTATATAATATCTACAGATGGGAAGATTCACTATTATGTAGATATCAGAGCTTCTAACATGATCTCTAGATTCAATGCAATTCCAGTAAAACTGCCAACTGGGTGAATGTGTATGTAACTTGAGAAGCTGATTCTAAAATTTATATGGATGCTATGCCAAGACACCCTTAAAAAAGAAGAAGGTGTGAACATTTTATTTTCTTTGAATATTCAACTTTCTGTAAGCTATTTGGGGCTCCTGAGGTGCTGACAGTATCTTGACCCAGTTTGTGGTTACACTGGTGTTTAATTTGTGCTCCTTTACTAGTCGGTTTTGTTTTGTGCCCTCTTTGGGTATGCTATACCATAGAGAGAATCTATAAAGGAAATGATATAAGATTTCAAGAGGGACACACTCCTCTTTTGAAAGTGAAAGTGTTAGTTGCTCAGTCGTGTCCAGCTCTTTGCGACCCCATGGACTGTTGCCTGCCAGGCTCCTCTGTCCATGTAATTCTCCAGGCAAGAACACTGGAGCGGGTTGCCATTCCCTTCTCCAGGGGGTTTTTCCCAGCCCAGGGACCGAACCTGGGTCTGCCACGTTGCAGGCAGTTTCTTTACTTTCTGAGCCACCAGGGAAGTCAAAATGTTCCTGGTTCTTAAAAACTAACCTGTTTTGTCACCTAAGTAAATGATGATCTGATCAAGAAACAAAAGGGGCAAATAGAGACAATTTTTTTCATTTCTACTGAGACAAGGCATGCTGCTTCAAGCAAATGCTTTTCTTGGTTTGGATTTTTGGACTATGCTGGAAATGAACAGGATGACATGACAGTTTCTCCTCCTCCCCTCGCCCTGCCCCCTCTCCCCTCTCTCCTCTCACCTGGATGCCAGTGGACCAGGGCTGGTCCGCGCAGGGCGCTCAGACATGTTCTGAGAGCCTCTGAGACACCCTGCCCGGGATTGTGCTCTGACTGCCGGTTGACCATCGGGTTAGACTGCACACCAATGAGGCGCAGACACGTAACTGGGAGACCTAAGTCAGCCTCCAGTAAGCATTCAGGACCACATTAATCTCAAATACCTGGACGCTTTCCCCTTGGTAACACCGCAGTCCTCATCTGGGATTCCTCTGGCGGACGTACATTTCTGTGTACAAAGAGGATAATGCCCGCTTCATTCTGCCTCAGTGGGGATTCCAAAGATTAACTTTAGTTAAACTTATTTACCTTGAGTTCTCTTGAGGAGTGGTTGTAATAACACAAAAGAGCGAGAATAGTACTGCTAATTGGGATTATATTACTGAATAGCAATGAAAGGAACTCAAGGTTATATGAATAATATAATAATAATTATATGAATAATAGTTCCATTAAAAGAGTTTTATATAAATACAGGGTAATATCATATTGAAACGATAACTTCCTTCTTAGTTTTCTTGACTTTTAAATCTTTGACTTGTACTTAAACACTTTGTTTTGTTGATGGTGATGTGGTGTGCCTTTTAGCATAATGATTTTCTCTCCTAAAGCAACTCATTTTATGTACAGGGAAAATATTCTTCAGATAATAGGGCTTTATATATTTTAAACCTGTACCTTTGTAATAAAATGTAGAGTACTTAATCCCCTAAGCTGTACAATCTTTCTACATATCCATGGGGAATTCATAGGTATTAAATTAGCTACAAGGGGGCTTTGAAAATGTTCTCCAAATGCTGTAAAGAAATATTGAGAAATCAAGAAAGATATTAAGCATTACAAGAAAAAATTTAATAATGCTACATAGTCTACTAGAATTCGAGTGTGGTTTATTTATATTAAGTTTTCCACTTATATTCTGAGCATCATGTTCGACTGCTAGAGTCAGAAGGTGGTTGTCCATGACTGAGTCTTAGAAGTGCATGGAATTTGCCAGCCTGTGGTGTTTTAGAAGACGTCCCTGTAGCTCAAATGGTAAAGAATCTGCCTGCGAGGATTTGAATTCATCCCATCTGCTTCTCTGGCAAAGACCAGAGTGACCACCTTTGCTGGGATGCTGGTCTATGAATTTCAGTTACACATAGTCTACAAGCAGTCTTTTATATGTTTCCTGAATATCACAGAGTTATGGGGATTATGAGCTAAGCCTTCATTTGAGCCTGGTTATTGGTGTACATTTGAGGTTATTGAGAAGCTTGGTCCATTAGAAAATAAGCTGTCCATCAGAGTGGTGTAAAGAATGATGGATGAGTGTGTTTTGCCCCAATGAAAACACGAGGAAGAATTTATTGTATTTGTGTTTTAAATTTCTTGACCACTAACCCCTGCTAAAATAAAAACCACTAACCCCCTCCCAAAAAGAGCTGATAGGTTTTGAAGACGAGGAGAATTTGAAAGATCCAGAGGTTCTTTGGTGCAAGGTTCAGCACCAAAGACAGCTCTGGAGGGGCCCTGATTACACTCGCCAAGTCTCCCTCCCCTAGGAAAGCTGAGAGAAGGGGTGTTTGCGTGTCTACAACTCCTTGCAATCCCCTGGACTGCAACCCACCAGGTTCCTTGGTCCAAGAGATTCTCTAGGCAAGAACACCAGAGCAGGTTGCTATTTCCTACTCTAGGGAATCTTCCTGACCCAGGGGTCAAACCCACATGTCTCACATTTGCTGCACTGGCAGATGGATTCTTTACCACTGCACCACCTGGGAAGCCCAAAGGGGAGTTTGAAGGGTATTTAATAAAGGATGTTTGTGGATGTCTGTGATGCAGGCCTGCATTGTCTGTTTTGAGCATCATTAGAAAAGAGCCCTGATTCTGACCGGCACTCAGGAAGGGCAGGGGCCAGGTTTCAAGGAGAAGACTTATGCATCTTACACTTTGCAGTATTTCTGGCCACAAGCAGAGAGGAAGTGAGGGGACTGCTTACAAACATCTTCTTAAAAGACAGAGTGGGATCTCAAATGTTGAAATTGCTTCTGAACATTTTGTGAAGAGTCTGGCACACAGTGTGGATAAATATTTGCTGAATGAATGATTAAATAAGTCGTCTAGAGGTGCTATCTCCTAATTTTTGCCCTCTATTCATTTAAAAAATATATCCTCTTGAGGTGTAATACACAGACAAGCGCACAGGCATAAATGCGTGCTTAATAAACGATGCTGTGAAATGTACCAGTGAAACGCCATACAGCCCCACCCAATTCAGAGAGAAAACTGCCCTGCCCCTCCACCCTGGTTGCTCTGATGAAACACCAGAATCTGGGCAGCTTAGAAACAACAGACATTTATTCCTCACCGTTCTGGAGGCTGGACGTCCACGGCCATGGTGTCCATGTGGTGAGGTGAGGGCCCTCCTCCGAATTCACACTCCTCACTGTGCCCCACCTGGGTGAAAGGGTGAAGGAGCTCCCTGGGGCCTCTTTTAGGAGGACATTGACCCCATTCAGGAAGCGTCCACTTTCAGGACCTAATCAGCTCCCAAGAGGCTCATTTCCTAATAGCATCCCCTTGGTCATTAGGTCTCCAACATTTGAGTTTGGGGGGACACAAACAGACCATAGCAAAGACACTTCCAGTGTCCCCACAGGCTAAAGATACCCATACCCTTGGCAATGACTGTCCCTTCCTATCCCCTTAAAAGCTACCAACATGCCAGCTATTGACTATTGTGGTGACCCCTTCATGGCTCCGCTTTATAATTTACCTGGCACTTGTTGTGCAGTTCATAAGTCACGTCTGACTCTTTGTGACCCCATGGACTATTGCACTCCAGGCATGTCTGTCCTTTACTGTCTCCTTGAATTTGTTCAAACTCATGCCTTGAGTTGATGATGCCATCCAACCATCTCATCCTCTGTCACGCCCTTCTCCTCTTGCCCTCAGTCTTTCCCAGCATCAGGGTCTTTTCCAAAGAGTCTGCTCTTCGCATTAAGTGGCCTAACTATTGGAGCTTCAGCATCAGTCCTTCCAATGAATATTCAGGGTTGATTTCTTTTAGGATTGACTGGTTTGGTTTCCTTCCTGTCCAAGGGATTCTCAAGAATCTTCTCCAACACTACATTCAAAAGCATCAATTCTTCAGCGCTCAGCCTTCTTTATGGTCCACCTCTTACATCGTACATGACTACTGGAAAAACCATACCTTTGCCTATACAGACTTTTGTCAGCATAGTGATGTCTCTGCTTTTTAACATGCTGTCTGGGTTTGTCACAGCTTTCCTTCCAAGGAGCAAGCATCTTTTAGTTTCACAGCTGCAGTCATGGTCCTCTGTGATTTTGGAAACCAACAAAAGGAAATCTTTCACTGCTTCCACTTTTCCCCATCTGTTTATCAAGAAGTGAGGGGACTGGATGCCATGATCTTAGTTTTTTGAATGTTGGGCCTTAGGCCAGCTTTTTCACTCTCTTCTTTCACTTTCATCAAGAGGCTCTTTTGCTTCTCTTCACTTTCTGCCATAAGGATGGTGTCATCTGCATATCTGAGGTTTTTGGTATTTCTCCCAGCAATCTTGGTCACTGCTTGTGCTTCATCCAGCTTGGCATTTCACATGATATATACTCTGTGTATAAGTTAAATAAGCAGGGTGACAGTATACAGCCTTGTCATACTCCTTTCCCAATTTTGAACTGGTCAGTTGTTCTGTGTCCGGTTCTAACTGCTGCTTCTTGACCAGCAAACATGTTTCTCAGGAGGCAGATATGGTGATCTGGTATTCCATCTCTTTAAGAATTTTCCAGCTGGCATAGTCCAAGATCTGTTTGTTTGTTTGTTTGCTTTAAGTGAAATCAATCACTTTTTACCTTGAGCTTCTCTTGTTCAACTTACGTGCATGGCATTCACTTGCGTTGTTGCAGGTCCGTCTAGTTCTTTCATTTCTGTGGCTTTCCATATCCGTTGTATGAAAGCCCAGCAAATGATTCAGTTATTCCTCTGTGAGTGGGCATCTGGGCTGTGGATGTGGCTTTGGCTCTTAGAAAGACCCCTCCCTGAGCATCACTGCTCACCGTCCCTGCTCACCTGTGCATGTGGCTCTGTAGAGGGGCCCAGTAGGCAGTGCTGACCTTGCCCCTGCTCTGGGCTCTGTGTAGGGAGAACAGACACAGACAGACTTGTTTGTAGACAGCACCTGTCCTCCACGTGGCACAGCAAACCTCTTATCTCTTGGCTGACACCATTCAGGTCCCCAGGTCAACTTCTCCACATCTGCCCTGTGGTCTCAGAGCAGAGGAGACCACTCTGAATGTGAAAAGGCCTGTGAGTTTCCCCAGACGTTGCAGTGTGGGAGCTGCAAGAGGTGGGTGCTGGGGTCCGTCTAGATACACCAGTCCCTGGAGTGCAGCATGACGGTGAGTCTTCACATGGGCATCTAGGAGGATTTCAGCAGGAAACCTGTAAATAACTTTATAGCTATAAAAATATTTAATGCTTGAATTATAGTTTAACAAATTTATATAGCTACAGATTTATTTATATGATTTTGATTAAAAAATTTTGGGTTCATTAATCACAGTTTGCGTTTGACCTTCAATTGTAAAAATTGGTTTAAATATTTTACAAGAAAAATAACTTTTTTGAGATAATACATGTAGTGTATTTTTTAATAGTCATTTTAATGTTATTTTAATTGGAACATTTATAGCTATATATTTATAGATATATTCCATGTATATATATATGTGTTCAGATTATATTTTTATAGATATAATTTGTATATTTATAGATATATATTTCATGTATTTATCTTTTCCTTTTTCTTTTTTAAAAATGAATGCATTAATTTTAATTGGAGGATAATTACTTTGCAATATTGTGACAGTTTTTGCCATACATCAACATGCATCGGCCAAAGTTATACGTATGTCCCCTCCATCCTGAACCCCCTTCCCACCTCCCTCCCCCATCCCGTCCCTCTGGGTTGTCCCAGAGCACCGGCTTTGGGTGCCCTGTTTCATGCATTGAACTTGCACTGGTCATATATGTTACATGTGCCATTGTATATTGTTTTTCGGTCGCTAATTCATGTCCGACTCTTTGCAACCCCATGGACTGCAGCACGCCAGGCTTCCCTGTCCTTCACTATCTCCCAGAGCTTGCTCAAACTCATGTCCTTTGAGTCAGTGATGCCATCCAAAGTATTGGATCTTCAGCTTCAGCATTAGTTCTTCCAGTGAATATTCTGGTTTGATTTTCTTTAGGGTTGACTGGTTGATTAAATTCCTTTAGGCTTTGACTTGAATTACCTGGATTACTATCTGTCAATACATATGAGTCAATGCTATTCTCTCAAGTCATCCCACACTAGCCTTCTCCCACTGAGTCCAGAAGTCTGTGCTTTATGTCTGAGTCTCCTTTGTTGCCCAGCATGTAGGATCATTGGTGCCATCAGTCTTTCTAAATTCCATAAATGAAATGGCAACCCTCTCCTGTATTCTTGCCTCGAAAATCCCATGGACAGAGGAACCTGACTGGCTACAGTCCATGGGGTAGAAAGAGTTGGACGTGACTGAGCACTCACACATTTTCCATATATTTATATTTTTGATGAAAACATATTTAAATTAATACAGTTCAAACAACATTCCATTGTATATTTTAATCTGAAATGCATATTATAAACTTTAGATCATGGAGAATAAATGCAGTCAGGTTTTTTTTTTTTTGTGCAATAGAAATTATGGAAGTGGGGCTCAGAAATAGAAAGCTGAGAAGGAAATAGGGAAATCTTCATGAAAGGAGCTCTGCTCACATTTAAAAATAATCTGGAAACAATGAAACTGTGCAGACCTCTATGGTGTGTGACTCAGATGAAACTTGCAAGCTCAATATTATACATTGTATAATTAGATTTAATTATTGAAAAAAATGAAAATGAGCAAGAAAATTGTTCTCATCAGATACAAAACTTAAACAGGTCAGATAAAATCTCTTTATAGTCATTATTAAAGGAAGATTGAATTTTTGATCAAACAATGAGAGTGGGAAAGAGTTTCTTATCCAAACCACAACTGGAAGGGACAGAGCACCAGCCTGCTCTTAGGAGATGAGGAAAATGATGTTCATGGAATCGGTTAATTGGGCGAGAGAGGTGAAGCCTCATCACACCGTTTGGGTAGCGTGTGAATGTTTCTAGCAAAGGCAATCTGATTCAAATTGACAATTCTGATTTTCTTTCCATAAGCCTGATAGTAAATTGAGTATTTTACATTGCAATTATTTCGATTGGGAGAAAAAAGTATAGCCACCAACTTACAGATTTTAAGTTTAAAGGCAAAGTATTTTGCAACTACTTTTTCATATTTTGTAACATAGCTTTGGGTAAGATGATATCTGTGGCTGCAAACATCCAAACTCTTAATTATAAGAACATCAAACATCATTTGCACCTAGAACCACACAAATCACATAGATAATTGATGCCATGGAGAATAGTCTGAACAAACAGTGAGAAAGAGCGCTGAAGAAAGACTTGCGAACATGGAAGTACATCGATGCAATGTTCTTAAAGAATGGTATTATCTGGTTACTATCAGCAAGCATGATGATTTTTTTGTGATACCCATACTACAATATTTATAGAAAACAATAGAAATTTCCTAGTAGAAATGCTTGCAAATTAAACAGTAGAATGGCTGAAGCTAGAATATTGGTTAAAAAATAAAGCATGTGAAGATTATCAAGGGTGAAATATTCAAATGAGGCCTATATCTTAATGAATGGATGTGAATGGATATCTTACTAAAGTCAGAGAATAAATCACACACAAATGTTTAAAAAAAAAAAATTACCCATTTCCATCACCTGTACCAAAGACAAAATGTTCTCTTGAACAAGTAACATTTGTGGATTTAGTCTTAACCACCAGAAAGAAGGAAAAAGGCATCAAAATTAACGGCTGTCATTGGTTTCATATCTATTGTAAAATGTGTAGGCTTTGATATGAGAAAGGTGTGACCGAACAACTTTCAGTTTTAGTTTTTGATATAAATGATAAAGCACTAATAATACTGTTAAAGAGAAAAGTGTACAAAGCAGAATTTTGGCTGAAAATCCATTTGTTATTAGGAGTCATGACTCAACTATACATTTAGTGATAACATTTTTTGGAGCAGGTGTTGTGTTAGTCACTCAGTAATGTACAATTCTTTGTGACCCTATGGACTGTAACCCACCAGGTTCCTTTGTCCATGGGATTCTTCAGGCAAGAATACTGGGGTGGGTTGCCATGCCCTCCTATAGGGGATCTTCCCCACCCAGGGATTGAACCTAGTCTCCTGCATTGCAGGCAGATACTTTACAGTCTGAACCACCAAGGAAGCCCAATGAATGCAATAATTATATATGCTGTTTTCCAAATCTTCCCACCAAAGGTAGAATCTCTTATCACATTTGACCTTTCAACCTTTCCTGACCACATGAAAGGAATACCAAATTGATGCTTTATTTGAACAACATAAAATTCTTACTAGAAGAGGGAAGTCAACCATGAGCCTCAGAGAAAACATGAACGTGGGTTCCAGCACACAAAAGAAATTAACGCTGAATCTGTACCATCCATACTTAGTGGGTGTGAATTATCTCTTGTTAGTGTTATGTATGAAAATGTCTACAAAAAAGCCAACTCTGAATTTAGGCATTTTGGTTTTAGGATTAAAATGCTTTTGAATTTTTTTGGTGAAAGGTGGATCTTGCTCAAACACACAATGAAGGTGACATTACAATAAAATTTGAAAACTTAGTACCAGAAAATGAAAATGTATAAGGAGCATGAGGAAGACTGTGCCTTAATGATTCTAAAATTGTGTTCATTGTCAATCACCATACAATCTGAAGTGAAGAGCTGAATAAATTGAGCAGCATTTTGTCAGTTTGGGTTTTCTTTATGATGTTCCAGAATTGAACAATTTAAAAGGATAACTTAAGAAATCAGGCTAAGCTGAATGTGGAAGAATTGATGCTTTTGAACTGTGGTGTTGGAGGAGACTCTTGAGAGTCCCTTGGACTGCAAGGAGGTCCATCCAGTCCATCCTAAAGGAGATCAGTCCTGTGTGTTCATTGGAAGGACTGATGTTGAAGCTGAAACTCCAATACTTTGGCCACTTCATGCGAAGAGTTGACTCATTGGAAAATACCCTGATGCTGGGAAGGATTGGGGGCAGGAGGAGAAGGGGACGACAGGGGATGAGATGGCTGGATGGCATCACCGACTCGATGGACATGGGTTTGCGTGGACTCCGGGAGTTGGTGATGGACAGGCAGGCCTGGCGTGCTGTGATTCATGGGGTCGCAAAGAGTTGGACACGACTGAGCGACTGAACTGAAGAATAAAGTATTAAATAAATTAAGTAATGAAAAGTTAAGGAATTCACTGATGGTATATCATTTTATTGCTTGCTTTTGCTCAATCTATTCAATGCGATTTATTGATTTATTTTTATAGTTGACTTACAATGTTGTGTTAGTTTCAGGTGCACTCAAAGTGAATCAGTTATATAAATATATGTGTATATCCACTCATTTATTTCTTTTGTAGGTTCTTTTCCCATATAGGCCATTGCAGTGTACTGAGTAGAGACTGACTGTGTGACCCCATGGACTGTAGCCCACCAGGCTCCTCTGTCCATGGGATTTCCCAGGCAAGAATACAGGAGTGTGTTGCCATGCCCTCCTTCAGGGGATCTTCCCGACCCAGGGATCAAACCCACGTCACGTGTCTCCTGCTTTGGCAAGCAGATTCTTTACCACTAGCGCCACCTGGGTAGCCCCCAGTTTATATATGGTACTGTGTTTATGTCAGTCCTAAGCCCCAGTTTATCTCTCTTGCCCTTATCTTCTGGTGACCAGTTTGTTTTCTACATCTGTAACTCTACTTCTGTTTTATAAGTGAGTTCTTTTGCTTTTTATTCCACATATAAGCAATAGCTTATGATACTTGTCTTTCTGTGTCTGACTTGCTTCACTCAGTATGACAATCTCATTTAACTGCCTTTTTCTGCTCTTCACGTGGTTACCATTTTTTCTGCTCCTTTTTTCATGTCTAGTAATCTTTGACTTTAGGCTGATGTTTCGTTTGGAACATTGTAGGAACTCTGGATTTTGATATCTTCCTCTGCAGGATGTCATAGTTGCTCTGGAAGGCAGTTAAATTACTGGGTAAGCCCCTAAATCCTGTTGAGAGTTTGTTTAAGGCTTTCCTGCTAATTAATTAGATTTTACTCTTGGTCAGAAAGTGAATCTGTTTGTCCTAAGATGTGATATTTATTCTGACTATGTGGCTCTTCAGGGATTTCAGTGGGAAGCTTGAGGCATTCAGCTTGCTTGCCTAGCTGGTGAGAATTGAATGACAATCTCTGTCTCTCTAGTAGTAGACAGTTTCTGAAATATTTCTCTTGGGCTTCTTGGAGTTGTGCAGGGACTTGACTCAATTTAGTATGAAGGTTTCGGAGCTTCCGCCTATGTCTCCTTCCTCTCCAGGACTTTTTTCTTAGTTTCTGATCACTTCAGCCACGTTTCTTCCATTCCGGCAAGCCTACTGCTTCCTGTTTGAGCTTTATGTCCTCACCTGCTGTCTTGAATCAGAGAAAAGCCTGGGTGAGTGTCGCGTGTTGTGCTCACTTGTTTGCTTCCCTTCTCCAAGGACCGTGTGCCTCCAGTTTGCTTATTCTCTAGGCTCATCTCCAGCGCCTTCAAAAGTTTGTTCCTCCCCCACCCCCACTGCAGTGTTTGTAATTTTTATCAGCTTGAGGGTTAAATCGATATAAGCTTCCATATTATTTCTGAGTCAGGAAGTATCTTTCTTAAAAATTTGTCTTACTTTGGAATTTAGGGACTGGTGATCTATAGGTGATGTCCTTCATCAATGTAATAAAGTTCTGAGTCACTGTCTTTTAAAAAAAAAGATGTTTATTTATTTGGGCTTCCTTGGTGGCTCAGCAGTGAAGAATCCCCCTCAATGCAGGAGAAGTGGATTTGCTCCCTGGGTTGGGAAGATCCCCTGGAGAAGGAAATGGCTACCCTACTCCAGTATTTTTACCTGGGAAATTCCATGGACAGAGGAGCCTGGCGGGCTACAGTCCATGGGGTCACAGAGTTGGATACAACTTACCAAGTAAACAACAACAGCATTTATTCATTTGGCTACCCTGGGTCTTAGTTGTGA
Organism: Giraffa tippelskirchi; assembly: GCF_054371585.1. Taxonomy (NCBI): domain Eukaryota; kingdom Metazoa; phylum Chordata; class Mammalia; order Artiodactyla; family Giraffidae; genus Giraffa; species Giraffa tippelskirchi. The sequence continues at coordinate 58,275,399 of NC_137282.1, forward strand.
CACTAGGGATTTTTGTTGGGGTGAATGAGGCCTTTCCTTGCAACATGAGGGCTTTTCTTGAATTGTGGCACTCCAGCTCTAGAGTGAGCAAACTCAGGTGTTGTGGGGCATGGACTTAGTTGCCCTGCGGCATGTGGGATCTTAGTTCCCTGATCAGGGATCGAACCCATGTCTCCAGCATAGGAAGGTGGGTTCTTAACCACAGGACCACCAGGGAAGTCCCTGAGCAGTTTTCTTTTCAAATATACATTCTCCATCTTCTTTCTCCTTTTCCGTTTTTCCAAACACATCTGTGCTAGACTGTTCAGTGTGGTTTCATAGCTATTGGGATTATCCTAGGGCCTGTGGTGTTGACACTGTGAAACTTGTCAAGTCCAGTAGAAGCTGCACAGGAATGGTCTACATCATATTTGTGTTCTGAAAACTGATTTAGTTTCAGTAAAATGACATAATTCTTAGTGTTCAAAGTATATAACTAATAAAGCTAAGACTGGTGGTTTAATCTTTCAAATTATCTCAGTTTCGCAGTTGTCTCAAAGTTACTAGCATAAAGATTTCATATTTAGTTTTATGTTTATACATGCCAAAGTATCACTAGGCTAAAAACTATCTTAACACTAGGAGTCCATGAAACATTTTTAATTTACAGCGGCTCATATATTAACAAGCTTAGGTACACTGCTTTATGCCATGAGAGGCTTACGGACATAAAATCAAGGATATTTTCTGCTATATGTTATAAAAGGTGAGCTATATTTTTATACCTTTGGGCCAACCTGAGTTAAATAGCACTACATTTTTGTCATTATAAAACCCATCTAGCATCGAATGACATCAAGAAACTAAAAGAGGCAATTGAATATAAGTCATAATCCTAATCAATGTCTGTTTGCAATCTTAATTGGATAACTAAGTTTTTGGAGATTCCAGGCTGTTCTGTCTTACTCAGGTTTAGAAACCTCACTCAGGATCTTAGAAAATAAGACTTGCCTTCATCCTTCCCATTATCCCGTGTATCAATCCTCCAAGAGCTCACTTTGCTTCTGGGGCTGGGACCCGTCTGCTTCCTCTTCCTGGTCCCTTCTCCCCTGTAGCCTCTGGAAAGGGATGCAAAAGTCCCTCTTAACTGTAATTCCAGGTGGAAATATCAAAACTGACCCTTCACTAGTGCACTGAAGATAGAAAGAAAAGGGGCTACATCACAGAGGTCCTTCTGACGGGCAGCCTCAGGTCTCAACAACCAGGCAGGTGGGATGTGGATAAGAGGGTATAATTAGAGATAGAAGAAAGAATTTCTCCGTTTTAGGCTAGTTGACTGGGTGGATAAATCCTTGGTTAAACATGCCCTGAACCTCTCTGGGAAACTGACAGATATTTCCCCGATGATGGGGAACCAGCAGGGCTACTGCAGGTGAAATAGAAGCATCACTCTGACCGTATCTCTGCTTTTCTGGTGGGGAGCTCAGGAGGGCGGAAGAAGGACCATCGTGGGGAGTCACTGGGAGGTGATTCGGAGGCAGGTGGATGCCAGGCTTCCTTGATTTCACTGCTTGACAGAGAACCAAGGGGATGAGTCGGGAGCTGCTGACTTATCACCTGTTCCTGAGGCCAAGACGGAGATGGAAAGAAGCAGCAGGAGCTCCTCCTAGCTTGCCTCTCAGTGCCCTGTCTTGAAAAAGAGCTCAATAAAAGTATCATTTTCAGAAAATAGTAGGCTGCTCTTCTGAGAAGTAAATGCAATTTCCTTTCTCTTCTTTTTCTTTTCTCCTCCTGCATTAACAGGAAGAATTACTTTCGAGTCCAGCTCCAAAAGCTGCAGTTACTTGGCTGTTCTCATCGCTGTGATCAAATATTGAAGGTGAAGGTAGGGAATCGATACCGAGGTGGAGACGCAGAGTTATGTAAGGGCCACATGCATGAAACATTAAGAGCCGCAAATCAAGAGCAGGGGTTTGAAATCCGAGAGCTATTACGGCTCTACTGTTTGAACTCTATTTTGGAATTGGGAGAAATCAATACGGAAAAGCACATACCAAGAAAAACTTTAAAAAAGCAGTCTTCACTGACCTAAAAAAGCCAGACCCAAAGTGCTCTCACGTCAGTAAGCCTGAGGTCTGGGAGAAGTGCGGATATCAAACAGTGAGACTGAAGTCTGAATTACAAGGCAGACGTCTTCCTTTCAGATTCTGCTGCGGGTGAGCAGGCAGCTTCAGAATCTGTGGTCACTTGGGTTCAAGTGAGCACAAAGGAGTGAGTCTTGAGAAAGTTTGAAATATGTAACGTTTACGCTTTTACAAAAGAATGGGGACTTACTACCTTTAGATGCATAGACTAATTCAAGCTGGCCACAGAAAGTGAAAGTCTTAGTTCTCAGTTGTGTCCGACTCTTTGTGATCCCAAGGAGTGTAATCTGCCAAGCTCCTCTTGATAGCTTACCGGGAATGGTGTTGGAGTCGTGATCTCCAAAGAAGAAGATTTAGCTTTGGGACCAGGGACCAGGCTTGATCACTCAAGAGCTTTTGTGTAGCAGAGTTTTACTAAAGTATGAAAGGGACAGAGAAAGCTTCTGACATAGACATCAGAAGAGGGACAGAGAGCACCCCCCTTGCTAATGTCAGCAAAGGAGTTATGTACTTTTTTAATTAATTAAGAAAGTCATGTCTGACTCTTGTGACCCTGTGTACTGTAACCTGCCAAGCTCCTCTGTCCTTGGGATTTTCCAAACAACAATACAGGAGTGGGTTGCCATTTCTTTCTCTAGGGAATTAATTATTACAATAAATCAAAAGAATGTCTCAAGTTTGTGAAAATTTTACTAGACCCACTCCCATAATTTACATTTTAAGATAACAGGATTCAGTTCAGTCGCTCAGTTGTGTCCGACTCTCTGCGACCCCATGAATTGCAGCACGCCAGGTCTCTCTGTCCATCACCAACTCCCGGAGTCTACCCAAACCCATGTCCATCGAGTCGGTGATGCCATCCAACCATCTCATCCTCTGTCGTCCCTTTCTCCTCCCGCCCCCAATCCTACCCAGCATTAGGGTCTTTTCCGATGAGTTAACCCTTCACATGAGGTGCCCAAAGTATTGGAGTTTCAGCTTCAACATCAGACCTTCCAATGAACACCCAGGATTGATCTCTTTTAGGATGGATTGATTGGATCTCCTTGCAGTCCAAGGGACTCTCAAGAGTCTTCTCCAACACCACAGTTCAAAAGCATCAATTCTTCGGTGCTCAGCTTTCTTCACCGTCCAACTCTTACATCCATACATGACCACTGGAAAAACCATAGCCTTGACTAGACATACTTTTGTTGGCAAAGTAATGTCTCTGCTTTTAAATATGCTATCTAGGTTGGCCATAAGCTTCCTTCCAAGGAGTAAGCCTCTTTTAATTTCATGGCTACAATCACCATCAGCAGTGATTTTGGAGCCCCAAAAAATAAAGTCTGACACTGTTTCCACTGTTTCCCCATCTATTTCCCATGAAGTGATGGGACCAGATGCCATGATCTTAGTTTTCTGAACGTTGAGCTTTAAGCCAGATTTTTCACTCTCCTCTTTCACCTTCATCAAGAGGCTCTTTAGTTCTTCTTCACTTTCTGCCATAAGGGTGGTGTCATCCGCATATCTGATGTTATTGATATTTCTCCCGGCAATCTTGATTCCAGGATTAGCCAGAAGGTTTTCAGGAAGGAGAAACTGTCCTCAAGCAGGATACATTGTTGTTATATAATTCCTCAGTTCAGTTCAGTTCAGTCGCTCAGTCGTGTCTGACTCTTTGTGACCCCATGGACTGCAGCACCCCAGGCCTCCCTGTCCATCACCAACTCCCGGAGCTTACTCAAACTCATGTCATTGAATCAGTGATGCCATCCAACCATCTCATCCTCCGTTGTCCTCTTCTCCTCCCGCCTTCAATTTTTCCCAGCATCAGGGTCTTTTCAAATGAGTCAGCTCTTCCCATCAGGTGGCCAAAGTATTGGAGTTTCAATCTCAACATCAGTCCTCACCTAGGGTATAATCCTAGTCCTTCCCTAGGATATAATCCCTAGTACAGAGTTTAAACTGAGTTGTTTGTTGTGTAATTATCAGTTCCGGGCTTAAAGAAAAAACCCTTTTATGTGACTAAGACTAAGGAATGTAGAGAAAAAAAAAGTTTGTCCTTTCCTCCTCCTTGAGAATCCCAGACCCCTATCTCCTCTTTGAGAGCCCCAGACCCCTTTCTCCTCAGGGATCCCCCAGACTTCTTATCAACCTGCCTAGGAACTGACTCTCTCACTCTGTCCATGAGATTCTCCAGGGAAGAATACTGGAGGGGTTGCCATTCCCTTCTCCAGGGGACCTTCTCAACCCAGGGACCTAACCCAGGTCTCCTGCACTGCAGGTGGATTCTTCACCATCTGAGCTATAAAGGGGAATTCTATTGAATGGTTTGGTTTAATGAGGAGTAAATCCAGTTCCTGTTCACATTCCAGTAACCCTGTTTGCATTGGTGGTTAGTTAGTTCAGCTATATCTAAAAGCAACTCATCTCTTGAGTAGTAAACTTTTCTTCCTCATTGTTATGCATTTTAGCTTAGACCCTGGCTTTTCACAGAACCCGAGGAAATGACCTTTTGTGTGGGCACTTTGCTGCTGGTTGCTGGCAGGTCTGCATGGCAAGGCCCGGACAGTGATGGATGAGTACCATCTCCCAGGATGCAGGGTGCCAGCTCTCCCTGCCCTCCCCAAGGCTCTGCCTGCAGAATCTGATTAACCAGACAGGTTTATTCAGCTCCAGGAACACCCTCCTTCCCAATTAATCTCACACATCGTTAGTATTGACTGAGGATCATGAAGATAAATATGCCCCAGTTCTGTCCTGGGAACCAAGAGTTTAGTCGTTGTGCAGACCATGGGGAGGGGGCCATGGCCGAAGTCATCACAGGGTGTGGGGGTGGGGAGACATGGGGCAAGAAGAGTTAACCTGCCCGTGGCAGAAGTGGGGGCTTGGGATAGTTATGCAAAAGTGACTTCTGCTTTGACTTTTGACCAAGAGGTTGAATGAAAACAGAATCCAAGGTGAAAGAGTGATGAAGGCTTGGGGCCTGTGACTATGAAGCCTGGACTGCCTTGGGGGGCTGTGAAGAGCTTCATGCAGTTGGGTAGTGATGCTGTTTGAATGTATTGGGGGGGCACATGGAGGGTGACCTTTCCTCAGGAATCCCTCCAGAGCTAACAGGAGCTAAGATCGTGGGTGGTTCCGATGCTGCAGCAAAGAGGTCGGATTCTACTGACGCTGCCAAGCTTGCAAGGGGCTTTTAAATGATTTTCCTCTCCTTTTATTTGAACATTTATGTGTGTATTTTTGGCCGCTCTGGGTCATCGTTGCTATGCTTGTGCTTTCTCTAGATGCGGAGGGTGGGGGCTGCTCCCTAGTCATGATGAGGAGGCTTTTTGCGGCGGGGGCTTCTCTTGCTGTGGAGCACGGGCTCTGGGCGCAGAGGCTTCAGTATGGGTGGCTCTCAGGCTCAGCTGCCTCACGACATGCGGGATCTTCCTGGACCAGGGATCGAAGAGTCTGTGCCCCCTGCATTGGCAGGCGGATTCTCAACCACTGAACCACCAGGGAAGCCCCTGAATAACTTTAAATTTACAGAAGAGTTGCAAATACAGAGAGTTCCTACATATCCAACTTCTTCTAACATGAATATCCATTACCATGGTTGGGTTCCAAAATCACTGCAGATGGTGACTGTAGCCATGAAATTAAAGGATGCTTGCACCTTGGAAGAAAAGCTATGGCCAACCTAGACAGCATATTAAAAAGCAGAGATATTACATTGCTGACAAAGGTTTGTCTAGCCAGAGCTATGCTTTTTCCAGTAATCATGTATGGATGTGAGAGTTGGAATTATTCTGCAAGGAATACTTGTGATGTATTTATTCAATCATTTGTTTATATCACTATGAACTTGTGAATATTTATTGGATTCTTTGTGTTACAATCCAATACTATCATTATTATGCACTTTGTTGCTGAAACTCTTTCAGCTTTGGTCATAGAGATCTTTATCAGTTCAGCTCCTGTATCCTTTTGACGTGTCTCCATCCATCCTCGCCTTTCCTTCCTTCCCACCTCCGTCCCTCCCTCCTCCCTTCCTTCCTGCCTGCCTTTCTCCCTGCTTCCCCTTCTTTCTTTCCTTCCTGTCTCTCTTCCTTCCTTTCTTTCTTTCATTTCTGAGCATTTTCTTACTTTAGGCCACCAAAAAATGCTCCAGACTCATCTTGTATTTTCCCTGCCTTGAACTAGTTTGGTTTTTTAAGCAGGGAGTAGTAGCATGACAAGAGGCCAGTTTGGAAAGGTCCCCTTTGTGGAGGGTGATGGGTGTGTAGAGGGTGTGACTGCTGTGACGATCAAGCTGAGGATGGTGAGGCTGGAACCAAGGCTGTGGCAGCCAGAAGCAGCTAGAATAAAGGGGACCACAGACAGGGTGTAAGAGGAGCAGGACCCATAGGAGGCTCCCTGCTGTTTGGAGTAAAAGGAGGGTTGGATGCAATGTGAAGCTTCTGAGATGATGGGTGGATGGGCAGCTCACAGGGCTAGAAGCACAGGAGGGGCTTCGCTCTGCTTTTCTGGTTTCCAGCAGCAGTGTTCCCGAACAAGTTTTCCCACTCTCTTCCTCTGGGCTGTTTTGGGGGGAGGAGTGATATTTTTCTGTGCATTGTCTCCTCAGTTCTCTGGCTTCTCTCCTTTCTTCAGTCAGTTCAGTTCCGTCGCTCAGTCGTGTCCGACTCTTTGCGACCCCGTGGACTGCAGCACGCCAGGCCTCCCTGTCCATCACCAACTCCCGGAGTTGACTAAAACTCATGTGGGTTGAGTCGGTGACGCCATCCAATCATCTCACCCTCTGTCGTACCCTTCTCCTCCTGCCCTCAATCTTTCCCAGCATCAGGGTCTTTTCCAATGAGTCAGCTCTTCGCATCAGGTGGCCAAAGTATTGGAGTTTCAGTGTCAACATCAGTCCTTCCAATGAACACCCAGGACTGATCTCCTTTAGGATGGACTGGTTGGATCTCCTTGCAGTCCAAGGGATTCTCAAGAGTCTTCTCCAACACCACAGTTCAAAAGCATTGATTCTTCTGCCCTCAACTTTCTTTATAGCCCAACTCTCACATCCATACATGACTACTGGAAAAACCATAGCTTTGCCTAGATTTGGACATTTGTTGGCAAAGTCATGTCTCTGCTTTTTAATATGCTGTCTAGGTTGGTCATAGCTTTTCTTCCAAGGAGTAAGTGTCTTTTAATTTCATGGCTCCAGTCACCATGTGCAGTGACTTTGGCATCCCAAAAAATAAAGTCTGCCACTGTTTCTCCATCTATTTGCCATGAAGTGATGGGACCAGATGCCATGATCTTAGTTTTCTGAATGTTGAGTTTTAACTCTCCTTTCTTATCAGGAGTTAAATAAATTGCCTCGCTTCTGACAGGGGGGGGGGCACTTCTCAGGTAGCCCATGTGGTTTGAGATGCCTAAAAATGATGTTCCTTCTTGATCCACTGGCGCTTTGGTGGGAACCAAGAGGAAAATGTCCCAGTTAAGGTAACTGCTCTCACAAAGCTGACAATCCTAGGATATAAGAGAATAAACAAACAATCCAGGTTATTCCAGATAGTGGGATAAGTATAGCGCAGGACATGCAATGGGGTAATCTGATGGAAAGGTGCTGAGAGGGGAAGGGAAAGTGAAGTTGCTCAGTCGTGTCTGACTCTTTGCAACCCCCCAGACTGTAGCCTACCAGACTTCTCTGTCCATTGGATTTTCCAGGCAAGAGTGCTGGAGTGGGTTGTCATTTCCTTCTCCAGGAGAAGGGAAGGGGCGGGGATAATTTTGGCTGGACGGTCCCATTGAAAGTCCCTTTAAGGAGGGACATTGAACTAAGATCTGCATGGAAGAGTCAGCCATGTGAAGATCCAAGGAAAGAACATTCCAGACAAAGGACTGGCTGGTGCCTGAGCACCGAGAAGGGGGCGGGCTTGGGTGCACCTTTAGGAGCAGAGAGAGAAGCCCTGTGGCTGGAAAATGGTGGACTGGGAGGGAGGGTGCGGGTGGGGTTAGAGGGGAGACTGTGTGAGCTGCTTGGCTACAGGAAGAAGATGAATTATGCTCTAGGAGGAGTCGGAAGGCTTTTACCTGGAGGAGCCACATGCCCTGATTCATTCCAGCTTCTGTGGTCTTAGCATTGCAGGAAGGCAGGAGCAGATGCAGAAAGACAATCAGGTGAGAGGTGATGGAGGGCTGGGACATGGTGGTAGAGGTGCGCACGATGGGAATTGGGCATGTTGGGGTCACAGGGGGCAGGCGGAGCAGTAATATTTGCTGATTCACGTCAATGTATGGCCAAAACCACCACAATATTGTAATTAGCCTCCAATTAAAATAAATAAATTAATTAAGAAATAAAAGAAAAGAAAATCAAGGTAGAAATCAAAGATGAAATCAATGTTTTAAGCTTGCACAGCTGGGAACTGGGGACAGGAGTCACTTTCCAGTGGGGGAATAAAGAGTTTGATATATTAATTTGTGATGCTGATTAAAAACCCTCATGGAGATTTTGAGAAGCAGAACTAGTTCGGTGCTCATGTGAAATATTAATTTGTGAGTTGTTGTCAGTCTGAGGGTGGAACTGAAAGCCTCGGAGCTGGAAAGGATCACCAGGAGAGAGCGTGCAAGTGGAGACCGGCTCCTGGGTGCATGATTTTTGTGCCTCCTGCAAGCACAGAATGTGGCTTGAGTTTCAGAGTCCCAGACCCCAAATGATGCTCTGCCCACACAGGTGGCCAATTTTATTAACATATAAGTAAAGTAATAGGGACCTGATTATAAAGAGAATACACCATCTGTCTGGACTAAGATGGAGAAGAAAATGGAACAAAGTTACTGTAAAACCGAAGCCCAGGAAACTGTCCACATGAATATATCTTGTTGTCTCTGGGAATCAAGGAGGAACGGCAATGGTATTAAGCCTGTTCCTCAGACTTAGAACAGGGGCAGAAGCCAAGTGAGGAGGCTGGAGAAATACCGAGGTCTTCAGATAGGGACCTTCAGAAAGGACCTATCAGGATAGGTCTTTAGAAAGGGAAAGTAAGATGCATTTAATCCAAGTACTCTCAAAGGAAGCTTTGAAAATGAGATTCCTTGTTTTTTTGTCAGATCAGTAAGGATAACAAGGGACCAGAAAACTCTAACAAGAGAAGGGAGGTCTCAGTAAACAGCCTGGGATGATGCTTGGGAGGGTGTGGGGATCTGGGCCACCATCTGGGAGCCGCTGGGGACAGGTATGTCACCCTGGGGACTGGGCCAGCCTGGCAGACCTGGAACTGGAGGTGTAAGAGGGCAGCACTGGAGAGTCAGCATAAAGTAGGCAGAGGACGTCTGAGCAAGTGTGGGGAGAACTGTTATTTTGGTGTTTGTACCCCACGATGGCAACTCCCAGGCAGCTGGTACAGAATTAAGACCTGGAGAGAAGGTGTGTCAATGAAGAGCTATTCAGGGTGAGACAGGATGAGCAACACAAGATTGGGAGTGGATTCAGCTGGCTCCGATGGTGACCACCTCCAGGAAGGATTGCATCACTCAGGGACACATAGGCAATATTGCGTTGAGTGGTGAATGCCTTTGGCAGGTTTAGAACTTCCAGATTGAATCCCTTTCACTGTGGGATACTTCCCAAGGTAAAATCTAGTGTGATATGCTAGAACAACAAATGTCAGACTGGAAAGCTAAAAGAAGATAAAAGGGAGGGAGGTACTGAATTCTGGCAAATGGTACTAACCTTCCATTTCATGGGGAAGACAGAATGTAGCTTAAGAAACACATCGCACTGTTAGAAACTCAGCTGAGCTTAGAGGGAGATAAGCCACTAGAGGCATTTGGAGAACTCTGACATCCTAGACTATATGCTAAGCCAAGCCTGCATTACAGGAGAGGGACAAAAGCGATTTGAGAGTGAGGGCAGGTTCTCCTGAGGGTCAGAGGGGTCAGACTTTGGAAGCACCAATGTGCTTGTTCTTGAGTCTGCTGAGGCTGGGTCTCGAGTTGGAATATGAGTGGGGATGAGGGGAAAGTGTCCAGGGGGCAACGTTCATAGACTTACATGATTCCTCAGCAGGACAGGGTGGCGGCCACCACTGTGACCCAGGTGAGCTCATCAGAGGAAGCAGAGGTGATGCCCTTAGACAGAGCCCGTCACCCCTGGAAACCTGGGGCCTGCAGGAGAGGGGGAGGTCAGGGAAATGGGGACTGAGAGCATTTGCAATACACAGACGCAGAGGAGGGGCCTCTTAAATGAACTCTGGAGACGGGTGCGTCATGATTGCAAATTTCCTCTTTGCAGAAGGTACTGCTGTGTGCTCAGGTGCTCAGTCGCTGTCCAACTCTTGGCAGCCACGTGGACTGTAGCCCACCAGGCTCCTCTGTCCTTGGGATTCTCCAGGCAAGAATACTGGAGTGGGATCCTCCAGGGGATCTTTCTGACTCAGGGATTGAACCTGAGCCTCTTGCATCTCCTGCACTGGCAGGTGGATTCTTTACCTCTAAGCTACCACATATAGATGTCTGAAATATGACCCTCTGAGAGGAAGAGATAGTGCACATTTTTTCCCTTTCTTTCCAAGATATGATAAATGCATCGTGTCAAGACCAGACATGAGGGGAGATTTGCTTGGGCTTGGATCACAAGTTGTTGAGTCCACATTCAGGGCTGGCTTCATGGGCCTGCACTTGGAAGGGCTCAATACATGTTTTAATGGAGCATACACGTGAACAGAGAAAAGAGCTCTTAAATGCAATGTGGAGAACTGGCAAATATGTGCAAAATGTATGGCCTCCAACCCCTGCCATCCAGTTCACATATGGTGTTCCTGACACCCACGAGTGTAGCACTCCCGTGGACTCATAATGTGGAGGATCTCAACGTCTATACCTAGTGATGTGCCACTGGTGTTGAGATGTCTCACTGTTTCAATGAACTCTTCAAATTCTTTAGAGACTGAGGCTCGTGGGGGGCCATGGTGTTGGAAGAACTCAACTTCTGTGGTCTTTGAACTTTTTGTTTTGTATTGGGGTGTAGCCAATTAATAATGTTGTGTTAGTTTCAGGTGAACAGGGAAGAGACTCAGTCATATATATACATGATCCATTCTCCCCCAAACTCCCTTCCCATCCAAGCTGCCACGTAACACTGAGCAGAGTTCCATGTGCTGTAGAGTAGGTCCTTCAGTTCAGTTCAGTTCAGTCGCTCAGTCGTGCCAAACTCTTTGCGACCCCATGAACCGCAGCATGCCAGGCCTCCCTGTCCATCACCAACTCCCGGATTTTACCCAAACTCATGTTCATCGAGTCGGTGATGCCATCCAACCGTCTCATCCTCTGTCGTCCCCTTCTCCTCCCGCCCCCAATCTTTCCCAGCATCAGGGTCTTTTCCAATGAGTCAGCTCTTCCCATGAGGTGGCCAAAGTATTGGAGTTTCAGCTTCAACATCAGTCCTTCCAATGAACAACTAGGACTGGTCTCCTTTAAGATGGACTGGTTGGATTTCCTTGCAGTCCAAGGGACTCTCAAGAGTCTTCTCCAACACCACAGTTCAAAAGCATCAATTCTTTGGTGCTCAGCTTTCTTTATAGTCCAACTCTCACATCCATATATGACCACTGGAAAAACCATAGCCTTGACTAGACGGACCTTTGTTGGCAAAGTAATGTCTCTGCTTTTTAATATGCTGTCTAGGTTGGTCATAACCTTCCTTCCAAGGAGTAAGCATCTTTTAATTTCATTGCTGCAATCACCATCTGCAGTGATTGTTGCTTATCTATTTTAAATAAAGCAATGTGTACATGTCCATCCCAAACTCCCTATCCCTTCCCCCCACCCTTCACCCTGGTAACCAAAGTTTGTTCTCTAAATCTGTGAGTCTGTATCTGTTTTTGTAAATAAGTTCATTTCTATAATTTCTTTTTAGATTCTGCATATAAGGGATATGCTATGATATTTCTCTTTCTCTGTCTGACTCACTTCACTCAGTATGACAATCTTTCTCCTGGGCATATATCTGGAGAAAAACATGGTCTGAAAGGATACACATACCCAAATGTTCATTGCAGCACTGTTTATGATAGCCAAGACATGGAAGCAACCTAAATGCCTAAATGTCCATCGACAGAGGAATGGATAAAGATATATTTGCTGTGATTGTTCAGTTGCCCAGTTGTGTCTGATTCTTTGTGACCCCGTGGACTGCAGCACACCGCCTCCCCGTCCCTCACCATCTCCCAGAGCTTGCCCAAGTTCACATCCATTGCATCGGTGATGCTGTCCAGCCATCTCATCCTCTGATGCCCTTTTCTCCTTCTGCCCTTGATCTTTTCCAGCATTAGGGACTTTTCTAATGAGTCGTCTGTTTGAATCAGATGACCAAAATACTGGAGGGACCAAACTACTGAGCTTCAGCTTCAGCATCAGTCCTTCCAGTAAATATGCAGGGTTGATCTCTCTAAAGATTGGCTGGTTAGATCTCCTTGCTGTCCAAGGGACTTTCAGGAGTCTTCTCTAGAACCATAGTTCAAAGGCATCAATTGTTTGGCAATGGAATACTGACTCATTCATTAAAAAGAATTAAATAATGCCAGTTGCAGCAACATAGATGGACCTAGAGATGGTCATACTGAGTGAAGTAAGTCAGACAGAGAAAGAGAAATGTCTTATGTCTTGAAAGCTCCATGCCAGAGTCAGGGAGACAACTCATGTGCAGCTTTCAGAAGGGAGCTCAGTGTAGCCCAGGCATCTGAGAGGGGCCCCAGGTTGAGATAGAACAAACTAGAGTACTTTTTGCCTCATTTTAGTTTCTTTAAACTTTAAAAATTTTTTTCTTTAAAATATTTTCAGGCTTTACATTTTTTTCTTTAGCTTTTAGATTTTGTACTTGAATTCCTTTGGCTTAGGAATTTGTCATTTTCCTTTCTTTAGATTTTAATTTATGAGTAAAGGGGAACTTAATCTTTGGATTTTAATCCTGAGAAGCTGTCGAGTGAGTGAGAGGGTTTATATTCAAACTTGCGGCATCTCCACACTGTAGACATTTTCTTGTTGTAGTTCAGTCACTCAGTTGTATCCAACTCTTTGCAACCCCATGGATTACAGCATGCCAAGCTCCCCTGTCCTCTGCTCTCTCCCAGAGCTTGCTCATATTCATGTCTGCTGAGCTGGTGATGCTTCTAACCATTTCATCCCCTGTTGTCCCCTTCTCATTTTGCTTTCAATCTTTCCCAGCATCAGAGTCTTTTCTAATGAGGTGGTTCTTTGCATCAGGTGGCCAAAGAATTGGAGCTTCAGCTTCAGCATCAGTCCTTCCAGTGACTATTCAGGGTTGATTTCCTTTAGGATGGACTGGTTGGATCTCCTTGCAGTCCAAAGGACTCTCAAGAGTCTTCTCCAACACCACAGTTGGAAAGCATCAGTTCTTCAATGCTCAGTCTTCTTTGTGGTCCAACTCTCACATCCATACATGACTACTGGAAAGACCATAGTAGTTGCTTTTGTTGACATTTACTCTCTTCACACCACCTTGCCTTGCCCCCATCTGCGATTTCAGTGAACTTGCTCACAAGGTGCACACACATGCTCTGCACTCCAATCATGCTGGATCACTTTGCTTTGCCTGAATAGACTCACTTCGTGCCTTTGCACACACTGCCCCCTGTCTCTAGAGTACTTTTCACTGCTCCTTCCTGCAAACTCAAGGCCCATCTCACTCACAGAGAATCGCTTTTCCTTTCAGCCATCTGTGTGAGGCTCCTCTGCAGGTGGAAATGAGGGTTACCTCTGCTGGGAGCCTGCAGCTCTGCATTCCCTTGGCAAACAAACAAACAGTGATAAAAATCACAAATGTACAACTAACTACGGTTCTGTACCTACACTGTTAGCCACATTTACCGGGGTTCTGAGGGAGCACAAGTGAGCTTATGTTTAAGTCCCCTTCTCCCGCACAACTGAATGAGAAAACAAAGTCAGCATCTTTTAAACCAGTGGCCACATGGTCAACGCTGTACATCGTTGTGTATTCATTTAAAAAGCAAAGTCACTAGACGGTATAAAAGAGATGTGCTGTGCTGTGCTGAGTCGTCTCAGTTGTGTTCGACTCTTTGCAACTCTATGGACTGTAGCCCACCAGGCTCCTCTGTCCATGGGGTTCTCCAGGCAAGAATACTGGAGTGGGTTGCCGAGTCCTCCCCTAGGTGATGTTCCCAACCCAGGGATTGAACTCACATCTCTTCTGTCTCCTGCATAGGCAGGTGGGTTCTTTACCACTAGTGCCCCCTGGGAAGCCCATAAAAGTGACAACTGTTGTCTTTTTAACTGGTGATGAACAGTTCTGGCATCACTGAGGCCTGGCCTTCATCTCTGCCTCATCCCAAGTCTGTCCCAGCTCGGAAGGGGTCGCATACATCACGGCCACTGCACTTCTCCATCTTACAATGTGCCACCTTTCTTCCTAGAGGCCAGATGTCATGCGAGCTCTGGCTGCCCCAGTCCAGGGCCCCTTTTGGTATCAAAGTCCCTGCTCTGTTGAAGAGTTGAATCTGCTTTTCCGTCTCCCTCTCCAGCCTGTCCCGCCTGGTCACAAGGACCAGTTTCCCTAACAGGTATCTCTGTAGACACCCCCTCCATTAACTTTCCTCAGTTGACTTATTCACATGCTCTTTCTTGTTGGGACCCAGGCTGAGATACTTGAGAATAATAACAACAGTGATAATAAATTATAGCAAAGGGAGATGAACTGCCTTGAGACCTCTGTTTTCATTTCCTAGTGCCACATGATGGAGCACCACAAACCTAACAAACTTTAGAACAAAATCCATTCATAATGTAGACATCAGAAGCCCACACTCAGCACAAGACTGAGATCAAGGTGCTGTCTTGGCTGGCTTGACTGCCCCACTCAGGTTGATGGCACAATTCAGTCTTTGCGGTTGTAGGAATGAGGTCTCCACCCTTTTGTGGGTTGTTGACTTGGGGCTGTTCCTGGCTCCAGAAGCAGTGCATACTCCTTGCCACTCAACCTTGTCTGTCTTCACAGCCAGCGATGGAAAGTTCCTCTTGCATCAAATCCCTCTAACTTTGAAGTGCCACATTTCTCTTAATGGCTCACCTGCCCCGTATAACAAACCTCATCACTTGTGGAATGTCCCCCCACATCCACAGATCCCTTCTAAGAGGAGGGGATTCTACCAGGGTGTGTGGCTTACCAGTGGGTCACTTTAGGATTCTGTCCACTACACCCTTGAGGAGTCCTGGTTGGATCATCAGTCACTCAGTTTTCCTGTGCCAGTGACACGTGTCCCTTGGATTCACAGTCATTTCCTTGGAAAGCTATAGATGAACTCAGCTGCCTTCTGGATATCTGTCTTAGCATTTGTGTGCTCCAGATTCCTATCTAGAGACCTGCTGCCCTCACAGGAGTATTTAGAAAGGAGTGGGGTGGTTTTTATTCTCATCATTACTAAGGGAGGTCCGGGCATCTGGTCGACTTCAGCCAAAGATGCTGGATACTCTCTTTTGATGCAAGGGAGAGTTCTGCATGACCATGAGATGGTTAGATAGCATCACTGATTTAATGGACATGAATCTGAGCAAACTCTGGGAGGTAGTGAAGGAGAAACTGCTGTCCAGGGAGTCACAAAGAGTCAGACACAAGTTGGAGGCTGAACAACAATGACAATGATTTCTCAGGGAAGAGCACTGTACCGGAGATGAGGTTTCTGCTCAGTGAATTGTGACATTCCAGCCGTTCCTAAGGAAATATTTCCAGGCCATATTTTGGGCAAAAACCATTGCCTTTATTTGCATGAGGTGGTTATTTTTCATATAGCATTTTAGATAAATGGGAACCCTGAGGAGAAAAACAGCCCCTAAATGACACCAGTAACAGAGGGTTGGGACTTAGGCTCTGAAACGGAAAATGAGTCTAGAAGAATTTCTCCATGGTTGACTGAGGAAAATAAGACCCATCCCATCACGGTCAGTACTGAGTCTTCCAAGATGAATGTGGTGTCTGAATAGGCTGGCCCTGCCCCCAGTCCAAGTAGCTCTGACTGTGTTATTTTGGGGGTGCTGTGCTGTGCTAAGTCACTCAGTCATGTCCAATTCTTTGCAACCCCATGGGCTGCAGCCCACCAGGCTTCTCAGTCCATGGGGATTCTCCAGGCAAGAATACTGGAGTGGGTTGCCATGCCCTCCTCTAGGGGATCTTCCTGACCCAGGGATTGAACCCCAGTCTCCTGCATTGCAGGTGGCTTCTTTACCATCTGAGCCACCAGGAAGCCCACTTCAGGGATGGGGGTGGGGTGCAAATCCAATGCATTGATGAGTCCTACAGATTTTCCTTTCTCAGTCTCTCTTGAATCTGTCTCCTTTTCTACTGCTGCTTCACAGGCCAGTTCCCAGCAAATATTTCTTGATCTCACACTGTGTGCCGGGCACCAGCCTGATTACTTCCTGTTTAAGACTTGCTTTATGGCTTGTTTAGTTTCTCTCTCCAAGGCTAAGTCTATTCCAATTAATTCTTCATTCTGACAACCTCAAATAACATCAGGTAATTGATCAAAACCCTTCAGTATTTCTCCTGTGGCTGTTTTGGTTCCAGTCCTAGCAGGCGAGATCCACCCCTCTTCAATCTGATTCCAAACCACCCTTCATGTCCGGTGCCTGACCCCCAGCCCACTACTGCTCCAGAAAAATCAGATTCCCTGGGCTTGCTTTCCTTTTTACTGGGCTCAATTTACATATTCCCCTAAAATACTTCCCTCACTCTGCCCATTGAAAAGAAACTCATCCTAGAAATGCCTTAGTAAATAATTTGTTGAAAGCTATGGTTTTTCCAGTAGTCATGTAGGGATGTGAGAGATGGACCATCAAGAATGCTGAGCCCTAAATAACTGATGCTTTTGAACTGTGGTGCTGGAGAAGACTCTTGAGAGTCTCTTGGACTGCAAGGAGATCCAACCAGTCAATCCTAAAGGAAATCAGTCCCGGATATTCATTGGGAGGACTGACGCTGAAGCTGAAACTCCAACACTTTGGCCACTTGATGTGAAGAACTGACTCACTGGAAAAGACCCTGATGCTGGGAAAGATTGAAGGTGGGAGAAGAAGGGGATGACAGAGGATGAGATGGTTGGGTGGCATCACCGACTCAATGGACATGAGTTTGAGCAAACTCCAGGAGATGGTGAAGGACAGGGAAGCTTGGCATACTGTGGTCTATGGGGTGGCAAAGAATTGGACATGACTTAGCAACTGAAAGGCTGCAATATATTTTTATAATTTTCCCTAAAAAGGTATAATTTGTCCCCTATTGAGGTGGGGAGGGCCTCCCTTCTCCAGCTGTATGTTTCCATGAGGAATGATTTCCTTCAGATGCATTTGCATCAAACGTGTATCACGTGAATCAGTCACATTCAAGGAGATTAAGATAAAACCAGAAAGTCTCTTCTTACACTGACGAAAACTTATCAGTAAGATTCCAAGGGAGGTCAAAACCACTCCCTAATTGTCTAAACACAGAGCTGACAGGATGCATAAACACAGTTCCAGGCGATCATTATCTTTGCCAGCTCTCAGGGAACTTGTGCTGTCAACTTCCTGTTGCCTCCATCTGAGTGAGTGACATTTACAACCTTTAAACACAGGAATGAGAGAGGAGCTGTGCTTGCCTCCCAGGGTGATGTGAAGCTTGATGGAAATGCCAATCAGAGTATTACTACTTCCACCCTCTGAATTTTCTTATTCTAGCTTAACCTACTTCCATTAAACCTATTCTCTACAGTGAACTTCAGATTGGTAACTGCTTTATGTAGCTTCCATTGTTGTTGTTTCGTTGCTGTTCAGTCGCTCAGTCATGTCCTACTCTTTGCAACCCCATGGACTGTAGCCTGCAAGGCTCCGCTGTCTGTGGGATTTCCCAGGCTAGAATACTGGAGTGGGTTGCCATTTCTTACTCCAGGGGACCTTCCCGACCCAGGGATCCAACTTGTGTCTCTGGCATTGACAGGTGGATTTTTACCGCTGCGCCAGCTGGGATGGGATTGGTGAGCACACAGATATCTGAAATAGCTTTGGGCTGCAGAGGCTCTGGGAGGACATAGAGTTTCATTTATTAGTTAGAGATAAAGTTTTCATTCTAGCCTTTTGGATGAAACTGGCCACTATCTTTTGTGTGTGTTCTTAAGAGGTAGGACATTCCTGGTGGCCCAGTGGACCAAATCTGCCTGCAATGCAGGAGCCACGGGTTCATTCCTGGGGTCAGGAAGATTCCCTGGAGAAAGAAAGGGCAACCCAAGAATACTTTCTTGCCTGAAGAATCCCATGGATAGAGGATCCTGGAGGGTTACAGTCCATGGGGGTGCAAAGATTCAGACACAACTGAGTGACTGAACAACAAAAAATAATGACCCTTGTAAACATATAAAAGTAACACATATTAAGGATTTTATTTTGCACCTTACTTAATAAGGTATGATGTTATAACTGGTTCAAAGGAAGATTAAAAAACATGCACATTCACACATGTATAGGCCATCAAGAAAAAAGGAATATAGAAATGAATTTGAACATAGATATAAAATTAATCAATATCCACAGTGCAATTATCTAGTGCATTCCACCAGACAGAACGTGCTTTACATGGACAAGCACCGTTTTCCTTATTGTTGGCTGTCTACCACTTATACGGTTGCTCAATAGCTCAAAGACAATGAAAGATGCTCTAGACAGTAACTAAATTTGCTTATTTCAGTGTCTTCTGTACTTTTTTCTGACATTGTATTTTGAATCCTGCCTTTTGACTCTGGTTTAATACCATATATAATTCTGCCAATGGAGTTAAAATGCTTGCACTTTTCTACATCTAATTCTTAAGTAGTTAAGTGATCTTAGCAATTAGAATAACTATATTTTACACAATATTCTTTTTGACCTTGCAGCATATGGGATCTTAGTTCCCTGGCCAGGGGTTGAATCTGTGCCCCAAGCAGAGGGTGCTCAGGGTCTTAACCACTGACCCACCAGGGAAGTCCAACACAAATATTTTTGTTGGCTAACATCATGACTTTTACTTATTTCAGTTGTTGCTGTTGTTCAGTCATTAAGTCGTGTCTATTTGCCACCTCATGGGCTGCAGCACGCCAGGCTTCCCTGTCCTTCACCATCTTCCAGAGTCTGCTCAAATTCGTGTCCATTGAGTTGGTGATGTTATCTAACCATCTCATCTTCTGCCGCCTCCTTCTCCTTTTGTTTTCAATCTTTCCCAGTATCATGTCTTTTTGAATGAGTTGGCTCTTCACATCAGGTGGCCAAAGTATTGGAGCTTCAGCTTCAGCATCAGTTTTCAATTGGATGTATTTAAAATTAGTACAAAATACATCCAAGCTAGGATAACAAAGCAGTTTTGGATTTCTTGCTCCAACCTATACGAACATAAAGTCACTGATGGAAGCTAGTAGGGAAACCCTTGTGGAGGTCGTGAGATTGGTACATTTCTTTCTGAATGGCCACATGCCCTTGAACAACTCTTTTGAGTTATGCTGGATTTTGGCTTGTTCATTGGTATAAGAAACGTGTTTTCAAGCTTGGGTTCTTCAGCACCAGATTCAGTGATCCTCTACTGTTTCCACAGAGTCCTGAACACGAGCCTAGTCCTCAACAGATGTGGGCACCTCTGGTCTAAGATCATTAGAGATACCCTCAGGACTGCTGCTCCCACCAGCTGAGTCCTTTCTTCTCCCATCAATTTCTCACCATTGCTAGATGTGTGTGTTGCGTTAGCTGCTCAGTCATGTCTGACTCTTTCCAACCCCATGGACTGTAGCCCACCAGGCTCCTCTGTCTGTGGGGTTCTCCAAGCAAGAATACTGGAGTCGGTTGCCATTTCCTCCTCCAGGGGATCTTCTGATGCAGGGATCAAACCTGGGTCTTCTGCATTACAGGTGGATTCTTTACCGTCTGAGCCACCAGGGAAGCCCACTTACCCAGATACTCCTCCTCAAAAGGACTGAGAGCAAGATAATTACCAGTGGACACTTTCTCCCATTTAAGTGAAGAACATGCAATGCCACTAACTTGGAACTAGGAAACAAAAAGAGCTCATCACCAGCTGCAATTCACACCTTCCAGATCACCGATTCCATTAGCTCTCTAACTGGCAGAGCCAAAGTCTTCTGAATGCAAACTCTTTCTGAATGCAAACTCTTTCCCACACTTTCTGAACACAGCACTTCACACCTGTTGTCTATTTTCAGATCCCAGGATTCATTTGTTCCATTTTATAGAACAGGGGACTGACTTTCTGAGATTAAAGACACTTGCTCGGAGTCCAGACTGCTGGCTGGACCAAGAATGTAGGGTCGTGATGAGGAGATTCAGGCATCTCCGGCTCAGTGCAAATGTTGATGCCTACAGGCGGAACCTGCCATGCATTGTTCTCATAAGCCTGTTGACTTAAGGAAAAACGAGAATCCCAGGCCAAGTGAAGCCAGAGCCTCTAGGATGCATTTCTCCCTTCCTCTTCCCACCACTTTCTTGTCCGTGAACTGTTCTCTGGTTGGGCAGGTGAGACAGAGTAGAAGAAAGCACTCAAGAGTTCATGGGATCATGAACAAACATGCCATGACTGAGAGCTGTACTGCCAAATAACTTAATTGTTTAAAATATCTCAAATGCTTAAAAAAATTGCCACCTCTCCTGATTAAGGGCTTCCCTGGTGGCTCAGATGGTAAAGAATTCTGCAGTGTAGGAGATGTGGGTCCAATCCCTGGGTCGGAAATATTCCCTGGAGAAGAGAATGGCTACCCACAATAGTAGTCTTGCCTGGAGAATTCCATAGACAGAGGAGCCTGGTCCTCAGTCCGTAGGGTCGCAAAGAGTCAGACACGACTGAGCGACTAACACTTTTGGATCCTAATTAGAATTGTGATATAGAGAGTTGACTGATGGTCATATCTATTATATGTTACAGGTCTTACAGCACATTATCCAGATTATCAGCTTCTCTAAGCTTTCTAAGTATCACATTGTTGCTGAGAAAGTACACAACGACCACTCCTTGCTGACTCCAAGCTTGACCACTGACCCCAAGCTTGGTGGTCGACGTGGCAATCATGCAAAACAATAAAAAAACATTTTCACATTCAGAACTGGAAAAAGGACTGGGGCAGAATGCTAAACATGTTTTTAATAAATTTTGAGCGGCAGGCTGTCTGCTTCTAGGAAAATATAAAAATCTCTTTGTCAAAGAAAGAGAACATCATTGCAAAGGCATTGACTTGCTTATAAAGGCATGTGTTGTGTTGGCAGATTTTTTTTCTCCATGATAACGTTATCCTGATTGGACATATACCAAAAACCATTTTTGTCTTCTTGAAATCATGAAACGAAATTAAAAAATAAAATCTTAGGTTGTTGGCCTTTTAAAAATAAAGCTGAAATTCAGAAGGGTTGTTTACTCAGCTTCACACCTTGCTTGTAGCTTGCCCCGTTTCAGACCATGTCTTGTCTCTCTTTTTGCTGTGTGACCTTGGGCAAGTTGCTTAACGTCTCTGTGCCTAGTTTCTCATCTGAAAACGGCAACCATAGTAGTTCTGTCTCATTTGGTTGCTGTGAGAATTTAACATTAGCACACAACAAATGCTCAATAGATGCTTTTGGAGATAAATGTCGTTTCTTACTTAGGTAGGTGAAAAGAACAGTCTTAGATTTAAAAGAGAGTGCTGGGCAGTGGTACTGAAGTTCATAGGGCAAACAGCAGTATTGCTGCTTCATAGGATCGTGTGCAGCTGGGAAACCAGGCTAACACAAAAGCAGAATCATACCCATGGGTTTGCCGCATTACGAGTAGCCACCTGTTGCCACTGTTTCTTCACTGCAGATTTCCTGGAAAGCAGGATAGAATTCCTTTGTTCAAGGAACATAGTAGCATTAACAACTCTGTGTGCATCTGCTGTACTTATTTTCTCCAGTTGTTTGGAGATTAGGACATTCATACAAACGACTATCAGGGTGAAAACTAGGAACCCTTAAGCGCTGATCAACGCAAACATGAGAAAATGTAGGTCCTAGATGAAGCCGCAATGAGCACAGGTTGACAAGGATCTGGCTCGTCTTTTTCTCAGAGTAATTCTCAGCCACTGCCGAGCGAGGACCTCCGTGCATCCTGAGTGGCTAAATTAATGAAGCAGAAATCAGGTTATAAATTATCTCTATAGTTTGTTAGTTTCATCAAGTGTGATTTCTTACTGATTGCTAATCATTCATGAATCTAAAAATGTTGACAAAAATTAATCTACAAACAATGTACTGATCATAAAATTTATTTTAAAGTGGGTTTTCAATTATGGATACCAGTGAATTGTTTGCATTTTCCTTGTAGAAAACTTCTAAATTTTCATCATTATTTTTTCCTCATTATTTATATCCACTGAAAAACAACTAGCTCCATTATATTTTTGTCCTTTGCTGGTGTTGGAAATAAACGGTGCTACTTTGGGTCCTCAGACAAGCAGACACTGAGGTAGGATTTCCCTGATAACATCTGAGAGGTTATCAGGGAAATTTCTGTGAAGGAAGAAAAAGCGAGCGTGAGAAGGCCAGAGAGTTGCAAGGCAGGTCTGACTCTGTGAGCAAGAAGTGGGAGGGACCTGCTGAGTGGGAAAGCTTGGGCTTTACACCACAGTGCAAGCTTTTACATGATGGCTGGCTGTGGGTAATCAGGTAAAGGGTGGGCAATCTTTTCCTGACCTGGAGCTCCTTGCCTTGCCTCCAGCCTTCTTCAGGTGTGGAGGGGGCTTCTCCCACTCAGGAAAGAAGTGGACATCAGGTTTCTGTGGACACTTCCTGGATTTCCAATCTCTGGCTTCCATCTCTGGGCTGTTAGCCGTCCTGCAGGAGAGCCCCGGGATCAACATCAGAGAAAAGTGAGCTACAGCTGAAACTCACCCATGTAGATTTCTTCAGGGATGCCTTACTCATATTTCACTTCATTCGTTTTCAATGTTTTCAGTATGAAAATATTTGAAACAGATAGAAAAATACAGAGAACAATATGAGGGATCATCAAGAACTATGACACAGCTACATCGATTCTTAATACTTCATCCCTTTAAAGGCATAAAATATTACAGTTGAGTTTTATTAACTTTCCTACCCTCTCCACTCACTTATCATTGCTGGGCATGTTTTTTATAGTTTGATATGTGTTTCCATCAACAATAAATAATCTTATTTGTATGATATTAAGTGTTATCATTTTGCTACACTTACTTTGTGATCGCCAAGAACTGGGGTTCAATCCCTGGGTTGGGAAGAACCACTGGAGAAGGGAACAGCATCCCACTTCAGTATTCTTTCCTGGAGAATTCCATGGATGGAGGAACCTGGTGGGCTAAAGTCCATGGGGTTGCAAAGAGTCAAACAAGACTGAGCAACTCACATTTCCACTTTTTTCACATTTTCCCCCCTAATCATGTCCCTTTCTGCAAGGTTTCTCTCAAGTAATTTTGAAATGTCATCAAAGGAGATTACAGATCATGAACTATTACATTTATTCATCATCAAATACAGTCAGTTTCTGGGTAAAAAATAATCAGCGTTCTTCCTGTGATTCATACACTACTCAGAAATCTTTGGCTTCCTAGAATGCCAGTAAAAACTCTCCATATCTAGGCAATAATTCCTCACAGTACTTTCTTTTTGGCTGAAGAGCACCAGGAATAAGACCAGAATACTTTGGCCACCTGATGGGAAGAGCTGACTCATTGGAAAAGACATTGATGCTGGGAAAGATTGAAGGCGGGAGGAGAAGGGGACTACAGAGGATGAGACGGTTGGATGGCATCATCGACTCAATGGACATGAGTTTGAGTAAACTCCTAGAGTTGGTGATGGACAGGGAGGCCTGGCATGCTGCGGTCCATGGGGTCACAAGGAGTTGGACACAACTTGGCAACTGAACAGCAAAAGTATATAACTTGCAAATCTGAGCAAAGCTTTCTAAGAGAGCTTCCTTCTCTGAATTTCCCGTGGTGGGAAGAGGAGCGTGTGATGTCCACTTACACATGTGGTACAGATGTTAAGCCCAGAACCTGTGCTGCGTGCCATGTTCTAACCTTGGGAAGACTCATTTCAGCAGATGAGGCATTTTTTTGGTCCAGTGAGGGCAAAGAACAGCAAACCAGCAGTGCCCAAGCTCTCTTGCCTGGAGAGCTGCCCTGGGGCACACTGGAGGTGAGGAGGACTACGATTTGCAGGCAGGAGACCTTCCAACTCAGAGGAGCTTCAACTAAAAAGATGGATTTATTATGACAACATTGGGGGAGGTTCTGAACTGAACTGTGTCTCTTCAAAATTCATATACTGAAGTTCTAACGCCAGTACTGCGTTATGTGACTGTGCTTTGGGATAGGTATTTATTTAACAGAGCTGATGCAATTAAGATAAGATCATTACAGAGAATTCTGATCCAGTATGACTGGTGCTGTGTTGAAGAGGACATTAGGACTCAGAAAGGTACACAGGGAGGACCATGTGGGGATACAGGGAGAAGACCTGCCGGGACCTTGCTCTTACACATCCGGACCTCGGAATGGTGAGAAAATAAATTAACTTCTGTCGTTTAAGCCCCAGTTCCTTGGTACTTTGTTATGGCAGTCTTAGCAAACAAACACAGGTTGTATCATGGAGATGTGCAGACGAGAATGAGCTGGCCTCGGGAAAGACTTTCGGGTAGGAGTAGGTATGGGAGGAGGGAGTCCCCCAGGCACCCCTCCCCTCTGCCAGGTTTCTCTGTCCACCCTCTTCCTCCTTTTCTCTGTGTGAACAGGGAAAACACGTGCATGGAAAGCCCAACGTACAATCAGCATAAACAAGACCTAGAGCTGACGGTGGCTCAGATCATCAGATCCATGATGCAAAATCCAGGCTTAAATTGAAGAAAGTAGGGAAAACCACCAGACCATTCAGGCATGACCTAAATCAAATCTTTTATGATTAATACCGTGAAGATGATGAATAGATTGAAGGGATTAGTTCTGGTAGACAGTCTGCCTGAAGATCTACGGACGGAGGTTCATTACATTGTATAGGAGGAAGAGATCAAGACCATCCCTAAGAGAAAGAAATGCAAGAAGGCAATATGATTGTCTGAGGTGGCTTTAAAAATAGCTGAGAAAAGAAGAGACGTGAAAGGCAAGGAAGAAAGGGAAAGATATTCCCAGCTGAGTGCAGAGTTGCAGAGAACAGCAAGGAGAGATAAGAAAGCCTTCTTCAGTGAATGTGGGTAATAAGGTGAAGTTCTAGCTGCCTGAGAGAACACGTGGAAACGTGTCCATGTAGAGCCCCATGTGTTAGAGAGAACACTGGTATCCTTACCTGGTTTAAGCTTCCGAATCTCCCAGGGCGGGGCTTGGACTGGCTCTGCTTGGGTAGGAGGCTTACCTGGGACAAAGCCACCGTGGTGGGGGCTGAGGAAGGGATGTGCTGGAGAGACTTGGAGGGGCCATTCTAGAGGCCAGAGAAAGTCCAGCAGGCAAGGGAGGCAGTGAGCAGGTGCCATGTGATCTCCTAGGAGGGTGGGGTGAGTTCGAGAGAGAGGGGAGCTGGACATTGAGCCAAAGGGCTGGGGGACAAGATGGTCCATGTGAGGGGACCTGCGACCCACCTGGGGCAGAGTCAGGGCATCTTCTGGGGGGATGACAGAAGGGCTCTGAGCCAATGGGTGACAGCTTCTGGGTCACAGCCCAGGTTGCTCCTTGGACAGACAGCTTCTGAATCAAGCAAGCTGCTGGTTTAAAACAGATCTGCAGCCATGCACAAGACCTGCTAGATCAAGACTTTCTGGGGTTGAATCCAGGAATCTTTGCAAAACTCTCTAAGCCATTCGGAGGCACCCTGGGGATTGAGAATCAATCATTGGTAGGGAGTCTGTTGGGGAATGACTTGGAATCTGCTGACAAAGACATTCCCCACCCTGACTCCCCATCACTCTTTGCTGCTTTTGACCTTTCCCTAAGCAGAACAATGCCTTGGGTATTTTACAAGGCAGCTTTCTATTTGTATCATATTCTGTAGCTATAGAGAGAGTGTGTGTGATGTGTGTGTGTGCATATGCAAGACTATTTCTTACGAAACCCTTGAGCACTGGCTACACGAAAACTACACGGTTCCACTGGGGATCAAAAAGAAACAAAACAGAAGAGCTCGAATAAAGTGATGAAATGAGCGGCTGCATTTGAATTTCAGCGAGGCCATCCTCTGGCCCTCTGAAGTTAAAGTCAGGCATGCAGGACGCATTTCAGAGCCCTTTCCCTTTTCCGTGAGAGCGTAAGACAGACAGTTTTCTTGTGGGGAGAGGAGCTTTCAGGCGAGGCGAGGACCTTGCCTGACTTTGCTAGGGTGGCAGCCCTCACTGTTTAGATGATAATGCTGGCATGAGGGCTGTTTGGAATACAGAGCAAGTCCTTCCTGATGCACAGCGTATGACGTGTTGCTTGGTGATAGATTACCGCATCAGTGTCGCCCCCTTACAGATGTGAGGCGCGGGCATCCATAATGGACGTTCTAGCCAGGAGCAGTTTATAAGGGGAGGCGATCAGGACTCACACAGTGATGTAAAGAGGGTCCTGACGGTGACATCTGGGATAATGGAGGACGCGAGGAGCTTGAAAAGGCAGATGAGAAAGTGTGAAGAAGATGCTATTGTCATTCTTTAGACCACTTCTAATCCATCGTTGGGGGGTTGTACCATCTTTCACTGAATCATAAAGCTCTTTCAGTTCACTCTCGGCTTGTCTGAGGCTGTGTGTTGAGCTCATGTCAGCTCCGTGCATTCCTTGGGCTGTTTCCACTCCTTGTTCCTCCAAGATTGCAAACTGTTTAGTGAATGGAGCTGCAGTGGCTCTGCTTGGTGGCTGAGGCTTCCCTCAGATGTCTTGGCAGTATTTGATAAAGCAAAATAAATAATAATGCAAAATAATGCAAAATAACGCAAAGTAAAATGTCCTGAGGACTCTGAAGTTCTGAAATAATATTAGTAATACTTATTATTACTATTATTTTAATATTTAAATGAAAATTTATTTTAATTTGTTGTTTTAATTTACCCTTCTACACAAGTTTACAGAGAATTTTCTCAGATGCAGTTGATGTCAGAACCCAAAGCTCTTTTCCAGAAAGAGAAGGATTGAAAGTGAAAAGAAAGTGAAAGTCGCTCAGTTACGTCTGACTCTTTGCGACTCCATGGACTATACAGTCCATGGAATTCTCCAGGCCAGAATACTGGAGTGGGTAGCCTTTCCCTTCTCCAGGTGATCTTCCCACCCCAGGGATCGAACCCAGGTCTCCTGCATGGCAGGCGGACACTTTACCAGCTGAGCCACAAGGGAAGGCTTACTTGTACCCAAACATCTACTCTGCCACCCCAGCCTAGTCCTCCAGGCCTCACAAGAGTGCTTCGTTTCAGACTTCTGATTCTCCATGAAAATATGTGGGCAGGGCAGTGCCATTCACTCAAAAATTGGTCGTCAAGTCAGACCCAGCTCTGGGTTCTTGCATATGTGTGTGTGTGCTAAGTCACTACAGTCATGTCCTGGCTTCATCCTCCCCAACAGCTTATACTCTGTTGAGTTGATGGTCCATCAGGTAATCATAATAAAATATGGAGATTTCTTTTAAAAAAAGCTAGAAATAAAACTACCATACGACCCAACAATCCCACTACTGGGCATGTACCCTGAGAAAAACATAATCAAAAAAGACAGATGCACCCCAGTGATCATTGCAACTCTACTTACAATAGCTAGGACATGGAAGTAGCCTAGATGTCCATCAACAAATGAATGGATAAAGAAGCTATGGTACATATTTGCAATGACTACTACTCAGCCATAGAAAGGAATGCGTTCGAGTCAGTTCTAATGAGGTGGATGAGCCTAGAGGCTACTACACAGGGTGAAGTAAGAGAAAAACAGAAAGAGAAAAACGAATATCGTATATTAACACATATGTATGGGATCTAGAAAGATGGCACTGATGAACCTATCTGCAGGGCAGCAATTGAGATCCAGACATAGAGAACAAACTTGTGGACACAGTGGGGAAGGAGAGGGTGGGACGAATAGAGTAGCGTTGAAACATACACATTACCATATAGAAAATTAGATAGCCAGCGGGAATTTGCTCTATGATGCAGGGAGCTCAAAACCGGGGCTCTGTGATAATCTAGAGGGGTGGGATGGGCAGGGAGTTTGAAAGGGAAGTTCAAGAGGGAGGGGGCATATGTATACTTATGGCTGATTCAAGTTGATCTATGGTAGAAATGAACACAATATTGTAAAGCGACTGTCCTCCCATTAAAAATAAATAAAGAAAAAGGAAAGAAATGAAAAAAAAAGAATATATTAGATACATCCCTTGAAGAGATGGAGACACTGCGCTGAGAATATGTAACACAGAACTGGGATTCCACTTGTTTGGAAATAGATCAGCTTGGGAGGCTACAGTGGACTCAGGAAGACCAATTAGGTGAAAGGTAAGACTCTCACTGACCAGTGAGGGTGTGTGGCCATAGTGAGGATTGCAGTGGCTGGTTTAAAGAGATACTGAGGAGCTGAATTGCCCAGATGTCCCTGGGGAAGGAGAGGCAGATGCCAAGGATAATGCCTAAGCTGTGGCTTGTGCAGCTGGTACCATTCGTTGAGGAGCAGGCCAGACAGGGACCAGATTTGTGATGGGAAGGATGTGGGTGGTGATGATGAATTCAGCATCTGATATGTTTGGCTTTAGATGGTGCTGAGACAGCAGTGTGAAGGCAGTAAGCGAACACTCAGATATGAGGGTCTGGAGCTCTGTGTGGGGGTCTGCACCTGAAGATTACAGTTGTGGGGTCTTTGAAGGATTCCACTGCCAAGCACACAATTGCCTACAGAGTCTGCATTATCATATGGTCACTATATTATTATAACATGTAGTTACCAGTTTCATTGGACACAGAATTTCTGTGAAAAGGGATCTAGGGAGGAAAGTGACATGGTCTGATTTGTGCTTCTTGAAGACTCCTCCGACTGCTGTGAGGTGAGTGGGCTGGAGGGATTCCAGTCAGAAGTAGAGAGAAGGATAGGACGCTATTTTGATAATCCAGGTGAGGGAAGTTGTTGGTTGGGACTCTTGGCAAGAGTAGTGATTTCTAGAAGAGAATGCCTTTGAGCTATGTTCTGTAGGTGGAGTCAATAGAATTTGCTGCAGGGTTGAATGTGGGATGTGAGAAAGAGATAGAAATCAAGAATAATTCTTAGATGTTTTGTCTGAGCAACGGGGGCTCTGATGCTCCAATGCACAAAGGTGGGGGGAGGTTGGAGGAGTAGCAGGTTTGAAGAGGGGCGTATCATGTTTGAGATGCCTGTTTATACGTCGTGGAGATGTCAAGAAGAGGGCTGGCTGTTGGAGTCTGTTGGTTGCTGGGGGTGAAGGACGAGACTTGAGGCCGTTGAGAACAAAGAGGGATGCTGAAGGAGGAAGAGGCAGCCCAAATTTGGGACCGTAATGCTGGAGCCTCATTATGGCTGTATCTACTCCGAGGTGTTGCCTTCGACGTGGGCAGAACTGGGTGCAGGGGACAGACCCTCCAGAAGCTGAGGAGTCTGCAGCTTCGAGTCTCTGGGCCGGGTGGTCTCTGGTCCCCTCTGGGTGAAGCCCTCTGTCTCTGTCTCTGGGTCTGCCACGTGGCAGTCCAGCAGCGCAAGCGCACTGAGGTGGGGAGAGCTAGTCTCTAGCTCTCCCCTGGCCTGGGTGTCCAAGGCCTTGGGCATGGTCTGGGCTGAGGGCTGTCATGCACACCTCCAGATGAGACGGCCTGTTTCTGCCAGTTTCTAGGCCTGACCTAAACCCTATTTCCATGTCATTTGATGATTTCTTACCAATTGGGGGAGAATAAATTCAGGCATTTCACACTTTTCCCTCCCCCTCCTTTTTCTCCTCCTTCTGTAGAATCATTACCTCTTTTCTCCGGCTACAAATTCACCTATAGAATCTTGGGAATAAGGTCTCATGGTGTATACATTATCATGAGGCTGGGTGACATTCATCAAATTAAATCAGGCTTGATTTTCTGCTGTATGTTTTGGAGACTTCGTTCCTGTGCTCTATCTCTTATCAATTTAAGACAAATGATGCTATGTTTAATTTGCACATTTCCTGCCTCAACATTGCTTCATTAGGTCACTCCATGACCTAATACTTCTCCTGAGATTTTCCCTAAAGGTCATTAACACGATGTTACCAAAAGTCACTTTAGAAATCAAATTTGTTTCTATTGCTATAAACCTTCATTTTGATCTTCACAAGAGCTTCCTGGAAATCTTTAATTGTCTCTTTCAAATTCCAGTTGATAAGATTTGACATATTTTTCAAAGGGCTTCAGCATAACAGGGCCAAAACTTTGTTGGCTATGGCTGGCATTAAAATACCTGGGTGCCTCAACAGAGTTGTTTCTCATATTATGTTCATTTACTTTCTGGATTAATTTAATGGTAGAAGAAACTGGCTGCTGATTTCTTCTGGGGAAACACGCAAGGAGTCCAGATTTTAATATATTCTTTCATTCCGCCAAGAAAACTTCACAAAGTCTCAGCTTGTGAATATATATAACCCTGATCTCAGAATCCATTTGTAGAGTAGTCTAAATTCAATCCATTAGACCAAATCCTAAAGTGCCTGTGTCTGCAAAACTCTCACTGGAGTTTAAATTAATTGATAAATAGTTGCATCTTTATGCTTCAAATTATTTCCGAAGGTGCACGGTTGGGCTGTAATTTCTAAGGCAGTTAGTGATGAATGACTCTTCTTAACAAAGAGGTTTACATCAATCATGAAGTTCTTGCCTATTTATCTCTTTGTTATGAGTAAAAATAGATACTAATGAAACCACCAGACAGATGGATGACCCAAACCTTGCCACAGCTAAAGAAATGACAATTCATCTGCAGAGAGCAATTCAACTGGTCACTGGGAGGCCCAGTTCTCTCACAGAGAACCCTGAAGTCAGGGCAGCTATGGCCTGCTCAGCTGGGGCCATCCTCCAGGAGTCTCTCTTGGGAGATTCTGCCCAGATATTTTGGGAGGAGGTCTTTTCTCTAAATGGACTGATTCTGTCAAACTTCAGCCATTATGTGGCACATGCCCAGGTTCCTGGTTTAGACATAATTTAATCTCTGCATTGTTTTCTCATCAAATGTAATATTGGGTTTCCCATTCACTGAATAATAATTACTCCTTGAAAGGAAAGCTATGACAAACCTAGACAGTGTATTAAGAAGCAGAGATTATCTCTTCACCAACAAAGGTCCATATAGTCATGTATGGATGTGAGAGTTGGACCATAAAGAAGGCTGAGCACTGAAGAATTGGTGGTGGTGCTGGAGAAGACTCTTGAGTCCTTTGAACAGCAAGGAGTTCAAACCAATCAATCCTAAAGGAAATCAACCCTGAATATTCATTGGAAAGACTATTGCTGAAGCTGAAGCTCCAATCCTTTGGCCACCTGATGCGAAGAACTGACTCACTGGAAAAGACCCTGATGCTGGGAAAGATTGAGGGCAGGAGGAGAAGGGGACGACAGAGGATGAGATGGTTGGATGGCATCACTGACTCGATGGGCATGAGTTTGAGCAAGCTCTGGGAGTTGGCGATGGACAGGGGAGCCTGGTGTGATGCAGTCCACGGGGTCACAAAGAGTCAGACACAAATTAGCAACTAAACAACAGCAACAATAACAAATTACAACAAGGAACACTGGAGGCTGCATCCACCCCCACCCCTTGCAGCCAGATGTGGTTGTATGACTCAGCCCCTGCTGATACAAAGTGGGTGGAAGTGATGCCTGCACCTCCAGGTCACATCCTGAGCTCCGAACCCCCAACATAAAGTATCCCAGACCCTCTCCTGCCCTTCCCCACTGATTGAAATTCAGATGGTGGAGCAACAAGACAGAAGGAACCTGGGTCCCTGGTGAGCCCACAAGGCAGGGGGTTCCACCTGCCCAGGACTTAACACAACCTGACCAGTCAATGAGAAGCTTCTTTTTAAAGGCACCACATTTTCTGGATGGACCTAGAGATGATCATATTAAGTGAAGTAAGTCAGACAGAGAAAGACATACCATATGATACCACGAATATGTGGAAGCTAAAAAATAATCCAAAAGAACTTCTTTACAAAGCAGAAACACACTCACAGATGTAGAAAACAAACTTATGGTTACCTAAGTGGAAAGGTGAGGGGCATAAATTAGGAGTTTGGACTCACATATACACACTGTGTGTGTGCGTGTGTGCTAAGTCGCTTCAGTCATGTCTGACTCTTTGCGACCCTATGGACTGTAGCCCGCCAGGTTCCTCTGTCCACGGGATCTCCAGGCAAGAATACTGGGTTTCTTCCTGACCCAGGGATCAAACCTGCATCTCCTGCATTGCAGGCAAATTCTTTACTGCTGAGCCACTGTGGAAACCCCACGTACACACTGTATATATGAAACAGCTAATCAATAAGGACCTACTGTATGTCACAGGGAACTCTACTCAATACTATATGGAAAAAGAATCTGAAAAAGAATAGAAATACATGAATGTATAACTAAATCACTTTGCTGTGTACCTGAAACTAATGCAACATTGTAAATCACCTAAACTCTAGTATAAAATAAAAATTAAAAAAAAAAAACAAACTACTGCAGTTTTGGGGCTTCCTGAGTTAGGGTCTATCCACATGTACTCTAATAGGAAGTGGTTCCTATTGCTTCCCTTACAAAGGACCATAGCTTACACAACAGCAATTGATTATCTCATGGTTCTGGAGATCAAAAGTCCAAAATCAAGGTGTCAGCATAACATGACCCTTTGAAACCTGTCGGGGAATCTTCCTCGTCTGCCCCCAGCTTCTGGGGGTCTGCTGACCATCTCTGGCCTTTCTTTGTTGTAGACACAGCCCTTCACTCCTCCATTTTCACGTGGTTCCCTCCCTGTGTCTTCCCATCACCTCTTCTCTATGCGTGTCTGTCTCTGTGTCCCCATTTCCTCTTTTAGAAAAGACACTGTCATACTGGTTAGGGGCCCACCCTGATGATTTCATCTTAACTTGATTCCTTTATTAAGACCCTGTTTCCAGATCAGGTCACATTCTGGGGTCCTGGAGGTGGGACTTCAGTGTATCAGGAGAGACAATTCAATGCCTGATAGGCACCAGTGTTTACTGAGGGCTTACTATACTCCAGATCTTGCCAAGCATCTACAAAGATTCCCTTATTTAATCATCACAATAACTTTGGGAAGGAAGCACCATTGCTGCCTCTTCTTAAGACTTTGAAAGAGGGGAGCAGAAACATGAGGCAACTTGCTCCAGGTCACATTGAGACTGGGGGTGAGCTGAGATGGAAACACAAGTCTGAATCCAGAGCCAACTTGAGGTCTTTTTTGTCTCTCAGAAAGGAGCCTTGGCCGCTGGCAAGAAGAGGAGGAAGTGGGTGAGCCTGTCTCTGGGGGTCACCAGGCTTCCCTGTCCATCATCACCTCCCAGAGCTTGCTCAAACTCATGTCCATTGAGTCGGTGATGCCATCCACCCATCTCAGCCTCTGTCTTCTGCTTCTCCTGCCTTCAATCTTTCCCAGCATCAGGGTCTTTTCTATTGAGTCTGTTGTTCACATCCAATGGCTCAAGTATTGGAGCTTCAGCTTCAGCATCAGTCCTTCTAATAAATATCCAGGACTGATTTCCTTTAGGATTGACTGGTTTGATCTCCTTGAAGCTCAAGGGACTCTCAAGAGTCTTCTCCAATAGCACAGTTCAAAAGCATCGATTCTTTGGTGCTCAGCCTTCTTTATGGTCCAACTCTCACATCCGTACATGACTACTGGAAAAACCATAGATTTGACTATACATACCATTGTTGCAAAGTAATGTCTATGCTTCTTAAAATGCCATCTAGATTTGTCATAGCTTTTCTTCCAAGGAGTAAGCATCTTTTAATTTCATGACTGCAGTCACCATCTGCAGTGATTCTGGAGCACAAGAAAATAAAGTCTTTCACTGTTTCCATTGTTTCCCCATCTATCTACCATGATGTGATGGGACAAGATTCTGATTTAAGTTTTCTGAATATTGAGTTTTAAGCCAAATTTTTCACTCTCCTCTTTCACTGTCATCAAGAGGCTCTTTAGTTCCTCTTCTCTTTCTGCCATAAGGGTGGTGTCATCTGCATATCTGAGGTTATTGATATTTCTCCCAGCAACCTTGATTCCAGCTTGGGCTTCATCCAACACAGCATTTTGCATGATGTACTCTGTATATAAGTTAAATAAGCAGGGTGACAATATAAGCCTTTCTCGATTTGGAACCAGTCCGTTGTTCCAAGTCTGGCTCTAACTGCTGCTTCTTGACTTGCATACATGTTTCTCAGGAGGCAGGTAAGGTGGTCTGGTAGTCCCATCTCTTTAAGGATTTTCCACAGTTTGTTGTGATCCACAGTCAAAGGCTTTAGTGTAGTCAATGAGGCAGATGTTTTTCTGGAATTCTCTTGCTTTTTCTATGATCCAACAGACGTTGGCAATTTTGATCTCTGGTTTCTCTGCCTTTTCTCGAACCCCATATAATATTTCCAGATGACTTGAGATGTTGGGACTGTTTTGCCTGGGGGTCTGAAAGGAGGTTCCAAGACCAGGGTGCTCACAGAGGTGGGTGGGCTAGGACTGTGTGGCTTCAGGCTTTCAGGAGGCCCATGAAGTTACAGTGAAGGGTTTGGTCTTCAGAGCCTGACTGTGGGATTTTCTTTCTAGGTATTAGGCCCTTGTGTTAAAATTATGTCCCTTCTTGTGACTTCTTTGGTTTCTCTGAGAATTTCACTTTCGGCTTCTACATAGCATCTGTTGATGTCTAAAGGGTCAGAGGAGGAGTCCAGGTTCTTCTGGGTTTGTGGCAAAGCTGTTTTTCTGGAGGCGAATACCTTATGGGGCACAGTGTGAGGTGTGGCTGCAGAGTCCTGTTGGAGCTGGATAAGGAGGGCTGACGTGTCAAGGGGCAGCTATGGGTGGCTTGGGGGCCAGATCCTGACTCTATGTTCTTGACGTTACTTGGTTTCCTGGAGAAGCTCCAGGCAAGCTCAGAAGCTTGTCCTGAGAACCCCCGGAAGGAGCATCCACTGACCAAGGTCCAAGGAGAGAACTTGCTCCAACCTCGGTTAGACTGATGGCAGTCTACCTCATTTCCAGACTCTGAGGGCAAACCTTAAACTGCCCACTTCCCCTACATACCACCCTCAGCCCCTGAGCTTTGAAAGCAATTTTTAATTACAAATGGCATTGTATCTAAATCAGGATCTGAAGAAAGCGCCTGCTTTTGATCGATCACTCCAGTTCGCTGCTTCAAGCACCTACTGGCAAAAAAACGCATCCTGATCATTTCCTAGTCTGACCCAGCCAGCGAGTTACGATGACCTGTGAGCTCCTCACCAGTGGACTGATCAATGGGGACAGCTGGTCGGAGTATCTGGGGGCTCCTGGGGCGTCTCCACGGAGCCCTTTGTGACCACGGGTTTCTGACTGACGTTGCTCCTTTCCAAGGTGACCCTGAGCCCAGAACCTTTTAATTAGCCCGCAGATCCACGCTTTGTGTGGGTGACTGTCAGTATCTTTGCCTTCTGCGGCCTTCTGTTGCCATGGCAACACTCTCCTAACAATGGATTACGGCCGTGGAAGGGAAGCCGCGAGGCACAGCCTTGTGCCAACTCCCAGCCAGATAGTAAATATTCATGATAATACCAGGAGGTTAAAAACTGCATTGTCAATAAGTTTTATTATTTTTTGGTCAGTGTAACTCTATGGTGGAGGTGGCAAAGGAAGGCTTATTTATCTTAACTTAAGGCTAAAACAGGAGCAAAGTTACCA
The DNA here is from genome assembly GCF_054371585.1 of Giraffa tippelskirchi. Lineage (NCBI taxonomy): Eukaryota > Metazoa > Chordata > Mammalia > Artiodactyla > Giraffidae > Giraffa > Giraffa tippelskirchi. The sequence goes on from NC_137282.1 coordinate 58,311,415, forward strand.
AAGTCCTTCCTACCCCCTAAAAAAATAACCAGGAAGTGCTGACACTCTTCAGCTGTTGCGTTTTGATGTCATTAACATCAGGATTGCCGGGAGAAATATCAACAACCTCAGACATGCAGATGACACCGCCCTTATGGCAGAAAGCGAAGAGGAACTGAAGAGCTTCTTGATGACAGTGAGAGAGGAGAGTGAAAAGCTGGCTTAAAACTCAAAAACATTCAAAAACTAAGATCACAGCATCCAGTCCCATCACTTCATGGCAAATAGATGGGGAAACAATGAAAACAGTGACAGACTTTATTTTCTTGGGCTCCAGGATCACTGCAGATGGTGACTGCAGCCATGAAATTAAAAGATGCTTGCTCTTTGGAAAAGAAGCTATGACCAACCTAGACAGCATATTAAAAAGCAGAGACATTACTTTGCCAAGAAAGGTCTGTCTAGTCTAAGCTATGGTTTTTCCAGTAGTCGTGTACGAATGTGAGAGTTGGACTATAAAGAAAGCTGAGCGCCAAAGAATTGATGCTTTTGAACTGTGGTGTTGGAGAAGACTCTTGAGAGTCCCTTGGATGGCAAGGAGATCCAATCAGTCTATCCTAAAGGAAATCAGTCCTGAATATTCATTGGAAGGACTGATGCTGAAGCTGAAACTCCAACACTTTGGCTACCTGATGTGAAGAACTGACTCACTGGAAAAGACTCTGATGCTGGGAAAGATAGAAGGCAGGAGGAGAAGGGGACAATAGAGGATGAAATGATTGGATGGCATCATTGACTTGATGGTGATGAACAAGGAAGCCTGGTGTGCTGCAGTCCGTGGGGTCACAAAGAGTTGGACATGACTGAGTGGCTGAACTGAACTGAATGACTGAACATAAAATCTTCCATGGATGGAGAAAGAATACAGAGCTCTTTTTATTAACAGATGATATTTCCACAATACTGTCTTGCCCAATCCATTGGTTTAATAATACCGTATTACAAGGGAAGGTTATTAAAAACCTGAGATCCCTTCAACATATAAATGAATAGTCTTCTGAATGGGATGGGCACAGCTGTTCTTATGAACATGTTTGCATCTTCCTGTGAGGACATTTCAGGATGAATAAATCAGCAGGCAGATGCTATGTCTATGAAGAAGACATCTTCAGGGCACTGCTGACCCCATCCTGTTCATGGTTGCGGAAGAGAACAGTCACCAGCCACAGACAAATTTGAGGAAAACCTTGGAAGTGACCTTGAGCACTTTGTCCCCAGAACTTGACTAGAGATGCCGAAGGACCCTGAAGCCAGAAAGATGATTATGGAAGAAATTACTTCCATCTGGAACTCAACTTTCATTTCTCTCTCTCACTCTCTCTCTTTTTTTAACCAGCTTGACTGAGCCTGGGATGTGTCCCCATCAGGATCCTATGTGTTCACCTGCTGCCCTGGTTTCTTCCTCTTTCTCCCCTTTTTGGTCACTTGGGTCTTGGATTCCTGAAGGAAGCCCATCAGGTCCATGTTGGTCCCACTGCTGAGGGGCAGGGCCAGACTGACCAGTGGATGAGAAACTGGGCTTCTTTAAACTTGATTATTTAGTCCCACAAGAGGACCATGGATAGTCATTTGGATCCTTAGATCCTGGCAGGAAGTCTTTCCATAGTAATGGTGCTTCTTCAAGACAGAGGGAAGACTTTTCATACTGCTACTTATAAGAGTGTTTCATTAAGTGTTAAATAACTGTTGTAATTGTATTACCTGTGGCTTACTTGATTACTTAATTCAGTCTGTTGAGAAATTAATTGCTATTTAATCAATGCTGTCATTTAGAGGACAGGCGTAATCACCAAGGTTCTGAGCTGGTAATGACACGCTCCTGTTCCTTCTCTCATCTGATGTGGTCTAACAGCTGGAGGCCTCATTGTCATCTGCATGTTACACCCCCCAAATCCAGATGAATGCTGGCTGGGTCTCAGCAGGGCAACTGCAAGCAGCCTCTCTCTGTGTGTGTCTGCAGGTCATGGGGGACATGGGTGGCATCTCCATGAGTGTCTCTGGGTGTAAGGGGCAGGACCATCTTCAACAGTGAATGTCACAGTCAAAGCTCCCAGGTGGTCAAGGCCACAGGAGGTGGAGAAGCAAAGCCATATTTTAAATTTTCCAGTGGGCCAGTATTGCTAGAAGGTACATGTGTGCTAAATCACTTCAGAGGTGTTCAACTATGTGCAACCTTATGAACTGTAGCCCGCCAGGTTCCTCTGTCCATAGGATTCTCCAGGCAAAAATATTGAAGTGAGTAGCCATCCTCTTCTCCAGAGGATCTTCCTGACCCAGGGATTGAACCCTTGTTTCTTACATCTCCTGCATTGGCAGGTGGGTTCTTTACCACTAGTGCCACCTGGGAAGCTCGAAGGTGAAGGCTGATAAAATTTAAAACTTCTGTTCTGTGAAAGAAACTTTCATAAAAAGGGGAAGACAAGTCATACAGTGGAAGAAAGTATTTGCAAAAGACATGTCTTGTAAAAAATGATCCAAGATTTGCAAAGAGCCCTTAAAATTCAACAATAGGGAAATGAGCAGAGCGATTTAATAATGGAAAGAGACCTCAACAGACAGCTAGCCATAGAGAAATAGAGGTGGCTAATAAGTACATGAAAAGACGCTCCGCATCGCATGTCAACAGGGAGATACAAAGGAAACAGCACCGAGGAATCACTGGCGTGTGTGCTCAGTCGCTCGGTCGTGTCCGACTCTCTGTGAGCCCAGGGACTGTAGCCTGCCAGGCTCCTCTGTCCATGGGATTCTCCAGGCAAGGATACTGGAGTGGGTTTCCATCTCCTCCTCCAGGGGATCTTCACGACCCAGGGATGGAACCTGTGTCTCCTGCATCTTCTGCATTGGCAGGTGGGTTCTTTATCACTGAGTCACCCAGAATGCCCTTGAGAAATCACTACACATATATTTAAGTGGCTGAATCCAGAGCACCGACAACACCTAAATGTTGATGAGGACTTGGAACAACAGGAGTCTCATTTGCTGTTAGTGGGAATGCAAAGTGGTAGAGCCACTTTGAAAGACAGTTTGGCAGTTTCTTAAAAAACATATTCTTACCATCCATTCCAGCAGTGAAGGTTCTTGGTATCTACCCAAAGAAGTTAAAATTTTATGTCGACACAAAAACTTACAAACAAATGTTTATAGTAGCGTTATTCAAAATTGCCAAGAGTCGGAAGCAGCCAAGATGTTCTTCCGTAGGTGAATGGGTAAGTAAACGCTGGAATATTCAGACAACAGAATATTATTCAGTGTGAAAAACAAATGCGCTATCAAGTCACAAAACTACAAAGAGAAACGTTAAATGGGTTTTTACTAAGTGAGAGAAGTCAATCTGAAAAGGCTTCATAGTGTATGATTTCAACTACATGAAATCCTGGAAAAGGCAAAACTATGGAAACAGTAAAAAGATCAGTTGTTTCCAGGTGTTAGGACTGAGGAGGGATGAACAGGCAGAGCACAGAGAACGTTTAGGGCAGTGAAACTCTTCTGTAGGACACTTTAAGAGTAGATACATGTCATTGGTGGTGGTTTATTGCTAAGTCGTATCTGACTCTTGAAACCACATGCACTGTAGCCTGCCAGGCTCCTCTGTCCATGGGGATTCTCTAGGCAAGAATACTAGAGTGGCTTGCTGCTTCCTTCTCCAGGGGATCTTCCCAACCCAGGAATTGAACCTGAGTCCCCTGCATTGCAGGCAGATTCTTTACCAACTGAGCTACAAGGGAAGCCCAACATGTTCATGTCATTACATGCTTGTCAAAACCTATAGAAGGTACAACGTGACTCTGGGTGACAATGATGAGTCATTGCAGGTCCGTCCTTGTCACAGATGTACCCTCCAGTGTGGGATGTGGTGGAGGAAGGATATACGTGCGTGGAGGCAGGGGGGTCGGGGGACTCTGTACTTTTCACAGGATTTTGCTGTGAACCTAGAACTGCTCTTAAAATTGAAGTTTATTAATTAAGAAATTGGGCTTCCCCTGTGGCTCAGCGATAAAGAATGGTTCAATTGCTGAGTCAGGAAGATCCCTTGGAGAAGGGCATGGCAACCCACTCCAGTATTCTTGCCTGGAGAATCCCATGGACAGAGGAGCCTGGTGGGCTACAATCCATGAGGTTGCAAAAGAGTCGGACGTGACTTCGCGACTAAACAACAACAAAACAATTAAAAAATACACAAGAGAAAAGACATGTAATTGAACAAAGTTATAACAGACTCCACAAGATTACTGAGGGATCACCTCTTTGAATTGCATATAGCTGTGTATTTGTGACTCTCCGCGTAGAGCTGAGCAAAGCTCTGACTAGTTACTTAAGACGGATGTACACACAGGTTAGAGCTGAACTGGGCAGCTGGCTTTTAAAGATCTTCTTTTGAAGCTGCTGGAAAAATTAGGATACTGGCTGAGTGTTCTGGCTGGACCATGACAGTTTTCAAGTGCTCTTGGGTACTGCTGGTCAGCAGGGTTTTGAAAAAAGATTACTGTGAAAACATCCAGCTCTGAGAAGGGACTGCGTCTTCCTGTGTCATCTCTGGGGAGTCTTGTCGCTGTGGGTGGTGAGTGGCTTCTCCTGTGATTGACCGAGAGGCTGATGTCAAACCGAGTGACACCTACAGAGTGCTTGGGGGAGACTTCTCTGTGTAAAGATTTCAAGCACATTCACTATATAGCATTTTCAATTAACCTTATGATGCCTACTCATTCAGTCCTGTCCGACTGTTTGTGACCCCCTGGACTGCAGCCCCCCAGGCTCCTCTGTCCATGGGATTTTCCAGGCAAGAACACCATAGTGGGTTGCCACATCCTTCTCCAGGGGATCTTCCCGACCCAGCGATCGAACCAGCGTCTCTGTGTCTCCGGCATTATAGCCAGATTCTTTACTGCTGTGCCATCTGTAATTTACTGAGTGTAATTTTCTAGGTGGCAGGATGTTTAGTAAAGTGAGGAAGGCAGGCTCAGGGAGGTTGAGTGACTTTCCAGAGGTCTATCTGATGAGCATAAATAACATGGGGATCCCAGCTCTCCTCTGACCAAACTCCAAGGCTGGGGCTCTCTCCCTGCCTCCCTGTAGCTTTCATTCCATCTGACTCAGCAGGGGGAAATTCCAGCTCAGCCATCCAGGGTTGTGTAAGCCACTTGGCAGATTTCATTGTCCATCTTTCAGAAGGGCCAGCTTTAGCTATTGGAAGTCTAGGTACCATTTCCCAATTTGTTCCACTCTCTCCTCCCCACCTCTCTGTCCACAAGTCCATTCTCTAAGTCTGCATCTCTGTTCCTGCCCTGCAAATAGGTTCATCTGTACCATTTTTCTAGATTCCACATATATGCCTTCATATGTGATATTTGCTTGTCTCTTTCTTAGTTGCTCCACTGTGTATGACATTCTCGAGGTATACACGACGGCGTGTGAAATTGATAGCTAATGGGAACCTGCTGTATAGCCCAGGAAGCTCTGCCTGGGTGGGATGGGGGATGGGAGAGAGGTTCAAGAGGCAGGGGACATACTTATACATAAAGCTGATTCACTCTGTTGTATAGCAGAAACTGATACGCCATTGTAAAGCAACTATTTGTTGTTCATTTGCCCAGTCATTTCCGACTCTTTGTGACCCCATGGACTGTCAGCACACCAAGCCTCCCTCCAAGCAGCTTTACTCCAAGAATAAAATTTTTAAAACAGTCTGAAGTGATGCTGCAAATGTGGACAAAGCCAAATGCTACTGTCAAGTGTCTCCTTCACCTAAGAGACATCATGCATCGTCAGTGGGTATTCCTGCTCCATTTCTTTGTACAACTTCTGATTCAGGACATCCTGGGAATCCTAACACCCCCCGCAGTCCTTGTCCACATGCAGAAGCTCTCCCCCTTGATGGCTAGATCTTGAACTCATATGACACCAAACATGGAAACCCTTTCACTTTCCCAGAGCCAGAGAACCCCATCCCTCCGTCCAAAGCCCACTGCATTTGCAGCAACTCTGTGAGGAAGCACTTCCTTTATGATCAGCTAAAACTTCCTTCCTGTAGCTTCTCTTGTCCGTGGCTGTCCTGCTCTTACAGTCACATAGAATTGTGTTGCTGCTCAATACACACTGTTGCTGTTATTTAGTTGTTAAGTTGTGTCTGACTCTTTGGGACCCCATGGACTGCAGCACACCAGGCTCCTCTGTCCTCCACTACCTCCTGGAATTTGCTCAAATTTATGTGCACTGAATCAGCGATGCTATTCAACCATCTCATCCTCTATTGTTCCCTTTTCCTTTTGCCTTCAATCTTTTCCAGCATCAGGGTTTTTGTAGTGAGTCAGCTCTTCTCTGCTGCTGCTGCTGCTGCTGCTAAGTCACATCAGTCGTGTCCGACTCTGTGCGACCCCATAGACGGCAGCCCACCAGGCTCCACCGTCCCTGGGATTCTCCAGGCAAGAATACTGGAGTGGGTTGTCATTTCCTTCTCCAGTGCGTGAAAGTGAAAAGTGAAAGTGAAGTTGCTCAGTCGTGTCCGACTCTTAGCGACCCCATGGACTGCAGCCCACCAGGCTCCTCCGTCCATGGGATTTTCCAGGCAAGAGGACTGGAGTGGGTTGCCAGTGCCTTCTCTGCAGCTCTTCTCATCAGGTGGCTAAAGGATTGGAGTTTCAGCTTCAGCATCAGCCCTTCCAATGAATACTCAGGGTTGATTTCTTTTAGGATCAACTGGTTTATCTCCTTGCAGTCCACGGGACTCTCAAGAATCTTCTCCAGAACTACAGTTTGAAAGCATCAGTTTTTTGGTGCTGAGCCTTCTTTAAGGTTCAACTCTCACATCCATATAAGACTACTGGAAAAACCATAGCTTTGACTGTATGGGCCTTTGTTGGCAAAGTGATTCCAACTTGTGATTCATCTAGCCCAGCATTTTGCATGATGCCAATACACACTACTGGGATGGTATTTTGGTGATAGGATTAGAGACCCAGGCTCCCTCAGCTGTTTCTCACTGGTGAGCAGAACAGATCTACATCCCAGCTGAGCCTTGGATTAAGAACTCAGTTTCAGTGAACGTGGGCAAGACAAAGTGCCCTCTGCCCATTTGCTTGGAGTTCTATAATTTCAACTTAAGAGTATGGACAAGACAGGAAGGTGATGGTAGACACATAGAGAGAGGGAGAGGGCAAATTCAAAGGGGCAAAGCCAAATTCAAGGTCCTCCTTAAACCAAGAGATGAGAAGTTTTATCCCAGCCTCCCTCAGCCCCTTGGCCCAGACCCTCCCTGTCTCCAAGCCTAGTTCAGTCTTTACTCTCTATCATCACCCTTTGCAAGCCCACTGGGTGATACTTCAGTCTCAACCTTGGGAGCAAGTAGTGTGTGGACTGGTTTAACTCATGGAGACATCAGCAAGGATGTACGAAACAACCTAGTCCTCTACTGCATGTTTCAACAAGTTTTTAATTGGAGGATAATTGCTTTGCAATTTTGCGTTAGTTTCTGTCGTACAACAGCATGGATCAACTGTATGTATACATATATCCCTCCCTCTTGAGCCTCCCTGCCATCCCACCCCTCTAGGTCATCACAGAGCAACAAGCTGAGCACCCCCACTATACAGCTGCTTCCCACTATACACGACCATGTGTAAAATACACAGCTCAATTTCACACTGTGAAGGGAACTCAGCAGATGAAGGGGCATTTCCACTGTAACATCAAGGTACAGAAGTGCTGTGTGTATAGAATTCAACAAATTGAACTCCCCTATTTTTCTATCACTCTACCCCCTTTCAACTAGTGAAGAAATATAAAATAACTATTTTCCTTTACAGCAAAATCATTGTTGTTGATATTTGTTCTTTCATCTCTCCAAGTTTGCTGTGAAAGATAGTATGGAGAGAGTACCAGGGAAACTTCCATTACCACATGGAAAATAGATCACCACTGGGAATCTGCTGTATGACTCAGGGAACTCAAACCCGAGCTCTGTAACCACCTAGAGGGTGTGATGGGGTGGGAGGTGAGAGGGAGGTTCAAGAGGGAGGGGACATAGGTTACCTATGTCTGATTCATGTTGATGCTTGGCAGAAGTCAACACAATTCTGCAAAGCATTTACCCTTCAATTAAAAAATACATTAATTAAAAAAGAGAAAATCTATCAGCTTTGGTTCTTTTACTAGTATAGAGTGCATGTGACTTGGGCTGAGAATTTATTTGTAGCTAAAATCATACATTTAAACATTTAATTCACTTCCCCCCTGCCCACCCCCCCCCCCGCCCTCAACTGATGACCATATGGTGTCTGAATACCGCTTCTCATTTGGATGTAGGAAAAAGCTCTTTCTTTAATCGGTAAAATAAATAGCTGACTCATTCCTCACCTTTATTTCAAATGTATTGAAATACTGGTATTTGTGTCACCTGACGTCTTTTTATTACTGCTTTAACTGTGAGATGAACGAGGGTGCTGCCTTTGTGTCACTGACGTCTGAGGTCTTGCTTAGGTCTGAATTCCAGACTAGATGACAGATCCATGCAGATTATCATAAATACAAGTCACAAGTGCACTGGGAAAGAGCTTTGTGCTGTCACTTAAATGCAATCTAATTTCAAGATTCAAATACTGGTATTTTCTGAAAAGTTCAGAAGAAAATAAGAGGCTTGCTATACCAGGCACTGGCAGAATGCATAAATTAGCAGGAGAAGTATACAGGCAGGCTCATTTTGAATGCACGATAATCTGTATTTCAGCATTTACAGTCGTCTTGTCTAAATGAGGGGCAATTTCGATTCTGCCATCTCTGTAAGAAAGACTGACGTGTTTTGGTGTCTTCATTTAAACTGGTGCATGCTGTGTTCAACAGGACTTTTTCTAGTAGATTTGTTATAATCTATCCTAATGATAATATATAATGCAGACAGAGTTTCAGGTTTCGTAGCTGGGCACAGGGTGCAGCGAAATTGAGTATACATGTTCCTGACACCTAGCACAAGTTATGATTTCTATAATGGGCTGCAGTTCCCTGTAAAACATTTCCTATTTATTAAAAGTGAATGCTAAATTGTTAGCAGTGTATTTCTCTGCACTGCTCACATGATTATTTCATGGCAAGAGGTGAAATATGGTTGCGGTCATAAAAAGCCTTCATGCACGCATGCTCAGTTGTGCCTGGTTCTTTGCGACCTCGTGGGCTGTAGCCCGCCAGTCTCCTTTGTTCATGGGATTATCCAGGCAAGAATACTGCATGCCCTCCTCGAGGGGATCTCCCCAACCCAGGGATTGAACAAGCATCTCATGTGTCTCCTGCATTGCAGGTGGATTCTTTACCGTTGAACCACCGAGGAAGCCCAAAGCCTTCATACCAAACATCCAGTTCCAAACAGTTTGTTGCACCAGTGGATGGCACAGTGTGAACCCAGCAATCCCAAAGCCCGAAACTGCAGACCACCTGTTGACAGTAGACCTAGGGCCAGGACACTAGGCCATGACGTGCTTGCTGAACCTGGCCCATGGGGTCTGTGAACCCAGATGACGTGCACATCCTATGATCAAGCTGTTGAACTCTGTGGTGCAGTTGGTAGAGGTGAGTGAGTGTGTGCATGTGCTATGTAGGATAAGCCTGGGATCCTGTTTCTTCTGCCTCTGCAGTTTCCATGACATCCTTGTGATGCTCTCATCTCTGTCTGTGGAGATGAGCTGCATTTGCTATCACTGGTCTGAACTCTAGAACATACATCCAAGCTGCACAGACATGCACTCATGGAAGTGAAGGGAAGTTCTGATGAACCACAGCCAGTCCCGGAAGAAGGAGAACAGCAGAATCGCCTGGGTAGCCCAGTGGCACAGCCGAAGGGTGATGTTGGAGATACCGGTTAAACTCTTCCATGCATTGGCCCATCCAAGCCCCTTGAAGCTGGGTAGAACCATAAATGCGTCTCTTGTGGCTGATGTATAAAGTAACAAAGTAACACAATTCATGGCTGTTAGCTCTCCTTGGTGGTACTTGGTGTCCTCACTCAGTTCAATTCAGTCACTCAGTCTTTGTGACCCCATGGACTGAGGCATGTCAGGCTTCCCTGTCCATCACATCAGGCCTCCCTGTCCATCACCAGCTCCAGGAGCTTGCTCAAACTCATGTCCATTGAGTTGGTGATGCCATCCAATCATCTCATCCTGTCATCCCCTTCTCCTGCCTTCAGTCTTTCCCAGCATCAGGGTCTTTTCCAATGAGTCGGCTCTTCGCATCAGATGGCTAAAGGATTGGAGTTTCAGCTTCAGCATCAGTCCTTCCAATGAATATTCAGGACTGATTTCCCTGAGAATTGACTGGTTTGATCTCCTTGCAGTCCAAGGGACTCTCAAGAGTCTTCTCCAACACCACAGTTCAAAAGCATCAATTTTTCATGCTCAGCTTTATTTATGGTCCAGTTCTCACATCCATACATGACTACTGGAAAAACCATAGCTTTGACTAGACAGAACTTTGTCAGCAAAGTAAAGTCTCTGCTTTTTAATATGCTATCTAGGTTGGTCATAGCTTTTCTTCCAAGGAGTAAGTGTCTTTCAACTTCATGGCTGCAGTCACCATCTGCCTCCTCTTCACTTGATCACAATAACTAGCCCCCTCTACATCCAGCATCCCTTTCTACTCCTACTGGTTTAATAGATTAGAATTTTAAAACTCCAAGCTATAAATGAATAAATAACAGCTTTTAAAGAAGTAGAATTAATATAGAAACTGTACAATCTGATGCGCTCAGACATACGTAAATACCCATGTTAACATCACACAAATCAAGATAATAAGCATATTCATTCGTCACCTGCCAACACTTCCTCATGTTCTTAGTTCTCCCTTTTCTTGCAGTAAGAACACTTAACATGATATCTACTCTCTCTTTTTTTTTTTTTATAAATTTATTTATTTTAGTTGGGGGCTAATTACTTTACAATATTGTAATAGTTTTTGCCATACATTGACATGAATCAGCCATGGGTTTACATGTGTTCCCCTTCCTGGACCCCCCACCCACCTCCCTCCCCATCCCATCCCTCTGGGTCATCCCATTGCCCCGGCCCTGAGCCCTTGTCTCATGCATCGAACATGGAATGGTGTTCTGTTTCACATATGATAATATACATGTTTCAATGCTATTCTCCCAGAACGTCCCACCCTCACCTTCTCCCTCAGAGTCCATAAAATTGTTCTATGCATCTGTGTCTCTTATTCTGTCTCGCATATAGGGTTATCGTTACCATCTTTCAAATTCCATATATATGCATTAGTATACTGTATTGTTGTTTTTCTTTCTGGCTTACTTCACTCTGTATAATGGGCTCCAGTTTCATCCATCTCAGTAGAACCGATTCAAATGTATTTTTTTTAATGGCTGAGTAATATTCCATTGTGTATATGTACCACAGCTTCCTTATCCATTCGTCTGCTGCTGATATCTACTCTCTTAACAAATGTTTAAGTGCACAATCCAGTATTGTTATTGTAGATGCTGTGTGTACAGCAGGTCTTTAGAAGCTATTCATCTTGAATAATTATATTTATCAATTGAACAATTCCTCATTTTACTTTCCCTGCCTCCCCTGCGAAAGTGAAGGTATTAGTCGCTCAGTCATGTCCGGCTCTTTGCAACCCCATGGGACTGTAGACTGCCAGGCTTCTCTGACCTTATGATTGGGCAACTAACACAACACAGCCATGTACAAAAGAGTGAAACTGGCTCCTATATTATAAAAAAAAATCAGCCATAGATGGGTTAAAGGTGTGATATCTGAAACTGTAAAATTCCTGGAAGAAAATATCGGAAAAGTTTTCATTATACTGGTCTTATCAGTGATTTCTTGGATATGACGCCAAAAGCACAAGGAAGAAGGGCTAAATTAAACTCATGGAACTACATCAAAGTAAAAGCTTCTGCACAGGAAATTATCAACAGAGTGAAAAGGCAACCTTTGTGGGGGAAAACGGAAGAAAATTTTGGATCTAATATATCTGATAAAGAATTAATATCCCAACTTTGCAAGGGACTCTTCCCACTCAATTGCACAAAACAAAAACAGAAAATCCCAACTAACGTGGGCAACGGACTTGAAAGTCCAGTTTTGTAGGTTCTCATTAATTAGCTGTTTTATACAGAGTAGAGTAGATATGTCAATCCCAATCCCCCAGTTCATCCCTGCCCCCTCGTCCCCCTTGGTGCCCATAGGTTTGTTCTCTACATCTGTGTCTCTATTTCTGCTTTGCGAATAGATTCATCTGTACCACTTTTAGAGATTCCACATATATGTGTTAATACACAATATTTGTTCTTCTCTTCCTGACTTACTTCACTCTGTGTGACATGTTCTAGGTCTCTCTACATCTCTGTAAATGGATTTACTTCATTCTTTTTGATGGCTGAATAGTATTCCAGTGTATATATGTACCACATCTTTATCGATCCCTTTGTCGATGGACATTTAGGTTGCTTTCCTTCCAACCTTTAACTCCACATTTTTCCTTTGCTTTAGTTCCTCGAGGAGTCATCTCATTATTACTCCTTTTAAGAAGTCTAGATTGTAAATCATCTATATTCTAAAAAAAAATGTTAAAAAATGAAAAAAAAAAAAAGGGGAAGCCCAGAGGCAGAAGCAGCAGAAAAGAAGGCGAGTCCTGCTCGGGCAGCAGCTTCGGGATTAGTATCTGTGTCCTGCTTCGGCGCCCGCTCTCCGGATCTCACACTGCCGCTGGGGACTGACGGCACTGTTTTCCTTCTTTGGGGGGTAGATGATGACAGTATCATTATTTAGTGATTTTTTTGTGTGTGAACTATGGTCTGTGTTTAAAAGCATTTTTTAATGTAGTTTAATTTTAACCCTATAAAGGAGGCACTACCGTCAATCTTACTTCACGACTGAGGAACTGAGGCTCAGAGGGTTAATTTCTCCCGGGGGGAGTTCGAGATCTCTTCTGATTACCCCTCTGTATCTCCCCACTCACCGTTCCCTTCTTCTCCGCCCTGGGCTCCCACTGGACTTTACCCTCCTGGGGCCCTCTCAGAGGAGTCCCTGTAGGCGGGCTTCTCCCCCGCTGACCAGGCTACAAGAGTCCCTCCTGTGGTCTGGTCATTTCTCCCCGACCTCTCTTCCATCGTCGGCTTGGCCACAGTCCTTCTGCGACAAGCCCTGTTTTGCTGAAAGCTGCCTGTGGCCCTCCTTATACCGAACCTTTGTAAACAATCCCTGGGTAAAGAAATCCTCCTCCTCAAATGCCCCAGTTTCTGATGTGCCTTCTGTTTCATGTCGGAGCAGGACAGAGTAGAAGAAATGGGAGAACGGAGAATTCAACTCAGTTCCCAGGGTTTCCTGTGCTGCTCCCCACACACGTTTCCCAGGCTCCAGGCACAGAAGCAGCTGTTTGTCCCACATCCCGCCTGCGATGGTCACTCCAAGGGCTTGGAATGCCTTCCGGATGAAGAGGTAAATGTCACCACAACAAAACAAATAGCACTGCCAACAATTCACATTCTTTCTTGACACTTTTTTAAAATAATTTTAAGATCTAAAGACTGATGCCAAATAAGCCGTTTAATTAAAAATCTAAAACAAAGGAATTCAACTTTCCAACTAATTTGGGGGGAACATAAATATCATTTATATGGAAAATACTCAAACATGAAATGCAGGATAGGAAGGGTGTGATGATCGTCAGATTCTAGGCATGGTGACGAGGTTATAAGACATGCACAAGAGGAAGGACTGCTTTCAAAAATGAAAACTGCCGTGTGGATGAGTGATTGGTGAGGACAAGGCATGATCTGCCTTGTTCCAGCCTTGGAACAGCATGTCCAACATGATCAGACTGTTCCAGCCTTGACACCTTTTTAAAGAAATGAATATTTCCCTCATTTGGTAACTCCTATATATAAATTTTTTTTTGCACTCCGTCAGGTGTTTTCACATGCTTTGTCTCACTTAATCTAAATGACAGCATTAGGAAGCAGGTGCTATTGCACCTGTTTATAGAGAAACAAACGGAGCTAAGGGAGAAGGACCACTCGTGTGGTGGCACAGAACTAGGAAGCAGGTGAACCATTTTCAAATCCAGGTTTTCTGAAAGTGTATCTTCTCTAGCTACAAACAGAAAAATGTGAGACTATTTCTAGGAGAAATAAAGGTTTAAGGAAACCCACTATAAGACAGTGTAATTACATTTCTCTGCCATGGGCCAAATATCTTCCTGAAACATGGAAACTGTGAACAACTGCTAACAATGTAGTTCATACGACACTTATTAGTCATTCTCAAACCCCCACCAGGAGCTCTGTTGGACGTCATCGCAGAGAAAGGATGGAGAGCTGTCCACCCATGGGTGCTTATCCTCAGGCATGTCCTGTCGTGTGGGTCATGTGTTTGGAAACTTGTGGGCGTCCACTCACAGGTCATAATGTGAGGTTTTTATCCAGAGCAACGGGAGCTTGGCTTTGTCCCTTAAGAAGAATCATGTGGAACAAGGGCTTTCTGGGCAAACACTGAATTGCTCCTGAGAAAAACTGTAGATCCTACGTGCAGTACATTTTCATAGTGTTTCCAGTCTATTGTTTTCCTCGGTCACCAGTGCTTCCCTCCTTATCCATTCATCCTTTTAACAGGTCTCTCGGTCTCAGTGCCTGTCGGCTGGTGAACTTAAGTACCTACTTCATCTTCACTGCGATTCTAATGCTGAAGTCATGTGTTTGGAAGATTCCTTTCTCTCTTCTGCATGACTCTCTCCTCCTGTTCTCGCTCATTCCCAAGCCAAAATCTAACCCGTGCTCCCTCTCATCTTAAAGAGAAATAAAACCTCCTGAGACTCTGCATACCCTTCTCCCGTACATCTTTGCTTACCATTGCAACAAGCTCCTTAATTTTCTCTTAGGATGATTTTTTTGTTTCATTTTTAAAAATTGGAATATAGTTGATGTACAATATTATGTAAGTTACAGGTGTACAGCATGGTGATTCACAATTTTTAAAAGTTGCTTTCCACTTATAGTTACTAGGAAGTGCTGGTTATTTCCCTGTGTTGTATAATACATCATTGCAGCCTATTTATTTTATCCATAGAATTTTTCTGCCCTTATTTTGCCCCTCCCTCTTCCCTCTCCCCACTGGTAACCACTAGTTTGTTCCCTATATCTGTGAGTTGTGTTGTTGTTGTTGTTATAGTCGCTGTGTGCATGCTAGGTTGTGTAGTCAGTAATGTACGACTCTTTGCAATCCTATGGACTGTACCCAGCCAGGCTCTTCTGTCCATGGGATTCTCTAGACAAGAATATTGGAGGGGGTTGCTGTGCCTTCCTCCAGGGGATCTTCCCGACCCAGGGATCGAACCTGGTCTCTTATGTCTCCTGCATTGGCAGGCGGGTCCTTTACCACTAGTGCCACCTGGGAAGCCTGTTATAGTCACTAGTTTGTCTTACGTTTTAGATTCCACAGATGTCATATCATGCAGTATTTGTGTTTCTCTGCCTTATTTCGCTGAGTATAATAAGGACTTGGCCTGCTCACCCTGGGTTTTCTTTCAGCCTCCTTACTTGCTTCTCCCCCTCTTTTCAGCCCCATGGCTTATCCTTGGACCTTGTGGGGTTTCTCCGTCTATTCTCATCCTTAGGTGTTCTTACCCAACACTTTTGCTGTAATATCATTATCTGCTCGTGACATTCCCACGCCCCCACAATGATTCCTCAGCCCCATTCTCCAGAGCTCCAGACGTCCAATTCCATCTCCTAATTTCATCTCTGTTTCCGTGTCTGAGACATGTCTTGCTGTGACATGATTGAAAAGGCTCCCATTACCTCTCACTCCAACCAGTTCTCCCCTCGATGGCCCATCCTCTGGTGGCCAAAAACTCGGGCCAAGACCATGGAGTTCTCCTTGGTTGTGTTTTCTCGTATACCACCTTCAATCCCTCAGCAAGGTTTTCCACCAGGGCTTTGAAACATACACAGGTCTGACCCGTCTTGCTCCTCCTACCCATCTCCTCCTACAGGACACCCGCATCTCTCACCTGGTTACCATGGTAACTTCCCAACTTGCCTGCCTGCTTCCACCCATACTTCCTGTGGTGTCTTTTACAGTAGCCAAAGTGAACTTTTTAAATATAAGCCTCCTACTTACTCCTCTGTTCAAAATCTCCAAAGCCTTCTCATCACCTTCAGGAGAAAAGCCAAATTCATCACCATGATCTTCAGGACTTGAAATCCACCAGGCCCTGCCACAAGCCTCAGCCCCCTGGGCACCTCACCCAGCTCCCTCCCTGCTGCCCACAGCAACCTGCCCCCAACAGGTGTGCCCTGGGCTTGTCTCATGTGCCAAGACTACGAGGCTCCGGGGATGGGAATTTAGATCTGAGTCGGGGACACACGTAAGCATAAGAGCAGGTGGGGGTGTCTGCGTGGAGGAAGCAGTGGAGATGTGGACCCAGAACAAAAAGGGAAGACATTTCAGCTCAGCCAAGAAGAGAGCATCAGGGCACAGACTCGCCAGGAGCGCATGAGCAGCCCTGGAAAGAGGGGAGTGCGGACTCACTGCGGGGCCCTCCTGGACCAGGTGGGTCTCTTTCTGATGGGCAGGTGGGCAGCAGGACTCTCTCTCCTGGACTGTGTAAAGCCCCAGGTCCTGGGACAAAGTGTAGATGAGGGAAGAAATCCTTAAGAGAAGGCGATGCTAGGTCGTAGACAGTTTGTCACGGGGCTGGCTTCACCCCTCCACCAGATAATGCTTTCTGTTCTTTTAGGAAGAGACTGCAGTATCACAAAATCCATAAAACTCACAGCAAACATAGGCAATGGTCCCTCCGAGAGTAGGAATCCTACTGTGAAAGACTGGCGATGATGGTCAAGCAATGTCTATGTATTTTCATGTCTCCTACCAGTTAGTAGCTTTTTAAAAATGTATTATTTAGCTCTATCCCTGACTCATGGATTTTGATTGCTTTTTGTTCATCAGAGAACCCCATTTCATTCTCACCTGAATATCAAAAATAAAATAAACAGAATAGATTTATCTGTACCTCTTCAGTCCTGTTCCCATGAAATTAAATAACATCATCTGAGGCCAATCGACTTTCAAAGGACTTCTTCCAAAGAAATAATATTTGGATGTATTTGTTGCTTTTAAAATAATTTCTTAAGCAAACGACCACTCTAATCTTTTAATATTTTATCTATAGTTGTTTTGAAAAAAAATGTTTATAATATAGGTCGTTAACCTTGATACAGAATGATGATTTTTATCTATAGGACATTTTTTCATCTGAATTTTAATAGATCTTATCTTTTTCTGTGGTTCAGAGAGAGTAGATGAAAAAGAAAGGTTTATAAAATTCACAAATCTGAGACAGAAAGCTTATTCATTCAACAGTATTTGCTAAGTAACTCTTGTATTCCAGGCACTGTTATAAACCAAAATCCCCCTTGTGTGTGTGTACTGGTTGCTCAGTCGTGTCCGACTCTTTGAGACCCCATGGACTGTTGCCGGCCTGACTCCTCTGTTCATGGAATTCTCCAGGCAAAAATACTGGAGTGGGTTGCCATGCCCTTCTCCAGGGGATCTTCCTGACCCAGGAACAGAACTCAGGTCTACTGCATTGCAGGCAGACTCTTTATTGTCTGAGTCATCAGGGAAGCCTGCTAACACAAAGCTTATATGTGTCTTTCTTTTCTTTATCTTTTACAACATAATGCATCCATTTCTTGAGCCAAAAAGATAATTAACTGATTGCTTAGAAACATAGGTAGATATGTAAATGTATGTGTGTATGTATATAGGTATAGATGGATGGATGGACGAATGGATAAATATATAGGTAGATAGATAGACAAATGGACACTCATTTATTCTTTTCATTCTCTACTGTTTTCATCACCTATTGGGCTTCCCAGGTGGTGCTACTGGTAAAGAATTTCCCTGCCAACGCAGGAGACTCAAGAGACATGGGTTTGATCCTTGGGTTGGGAAGATCCCCTGTAGGAGGAAATGGCAACCCACTCCTTTATTCCTGCATGGAGAGTTCCTGGCTGGCTACAGTCCATAGGGTTGCAAACAGTAGGACACGACTGAGCGGACGAGCATAAGCACATATAGCTTGATTATAATCCCAAAGGGGAATTCTGTATATGACTGTGAGACGCAGAAAGACAAGTGGGGGTCAACAAAGCATGTGACCAGAGGGGTCCACACAGGTCCATAAGGCTGAAGGCCCGACAGTCCGTCTGGGGACCATCAGCCATTGTGCATGGCCTGATCATATTAGACAAGTGTGGGAGTGAGTGGGAAACAAAGTCGGTCAGAGAAGGGGCCCCAGAGAAGGGGTGTGATTTCCAGGAAGTGCCACTTCCCTGGAATTGAGTTCAGTGTGACAGGGAAAACAGGGTGACTGTGAAATCTCTCTTAGCTGTAAGTGTTTGTAGTGAGACAAATAGCACCTCTCCCCCAGAATTGGAAACAGTTATTTTCTTGGGCTCCAAAATCACTGCAGATGGTGACTACAGCCTTGAAATTAAAAGATGCTTGCTCCTTGGAAGAAAAGCTATGACAAATCTAGGCAGTGTATTAAAAAGCAGAGACATTACTTTGCTGACGAATGTCCGTCTAGTCAAAGATATGGTTTTTCCAGTAGTCATGTACGGATGTGAGAGTTGGACCATAAAGAAGGCTGAGGACCAAAGAATTGATGCTTTTGACTTGTGTTGCTGGAGAAGACTCTTGAGAGTCTCTTGGACTGCAAGGAGATCAAACCAATCCATCCTAAAGGAAATCAGTCCTGAATATTCATTGGAAGGACTGATGCTGAAGCTGAAGCTCCAAACCTTTGGCCACCTGATGGAAAAGACCCTGATGCTGGGAAAAAATGAAGGCCAAAGGAGAAGGGGGTGGCAGAGGATGAGATGGAGAGATCGCATCACAGACTCAATAGATACAAATTTGAACAAACTCTGTGAGATAATGAAGGACAGGGGAGCCTGGCGTGTTGCAGCCTCTGTTTATGGGGTTGCAAAGCATCAGAAACAACTTAGTGGCTGAACAACAAGAACAACCAGAGTTCATGTCCACCTGGAACCTCAGAACAGGACCTTACTGGAAATTGGGTCTTTGCAGATGTAAACAACTTACAGATCTTGAGATGAGATCATCCTGAATTTAGGATAGGCCCTGAGTCCAGCGACTGATGACTGAATGATACCAGGAGAGGACACACGGGCAGGCAGAGAAGAGGAGTGAGAAGACCAGGCAGAGTGGAGGCTGTGTCCCGAGCCGGGACGCCTGGAGGATTTCCGGAGCCACCAGAAGCTGGAAGAGGCATGGAGCGCATTTTCCTCTGGAGTCTTCATGGCTTTCTGGTTTCTGATTTCCAGACTGTGAGAGAATACAGATCTGCTGTTTAAAGGCACAAGTTTTGTGATCATTTATTGAGGCAGCCCTAGGAGAATAATCCAGCAGCTTCAAAAAATAAGGCTTTTTATTCTTCTGCCTCTCTGGTTGAACACAAAGAGATATGGCTTGAATAGACCTTCATCGCTGGGAGAAGCAGAATCTGTATTGGTTTCTTGCAAATACAATAAAACACTGTCTGATGTTGGGAGACTTTTATAATCTCACTTGGTCTCAACTTCCTCACCGGTTTCCTAAGAAAAACAGGACCAAACACCGTGAGGTCTGCCACCAAACCCCGTGCTGTGGTCGCTTCTCTCTGATTAATCGTGTCCAGTAGAACCATGCAGAGGGGTGTCAGGTAGCCAAAAGAATCAGATGCTGTTCCCAGAGAGAGACAAGCAAGCCAGCAGATGTTAGCTGCATGCCACAAGAATCAGCTTTTTGATCAATGAAGTAACCTAACATGGATATTTAGAATGGCTAGGCATGTTAATGGAGAAGGCAATGACAACCCACTCCAGTACTCTTGCCTGGAAATTCCCATGGATGGAAGAGCCTGGTAGGCTGCCATCTATGGGGTCGCACAGAGTTGGACACAACTGAAGCAACTTAGCAGCAGCAGCAGGGGTGTTAACAACATAAACATACATGAGTGATAATTATTACATTTAAGAGAACATACACATAATTTGTGAGAACATACCTATTGATTATTTATGGCTTTTAAGGATCATCTTCTAAATATACACCCTTCTTAACCATTTGTCCTGGTGCCATACAACAGATATTCAAGTTGCCGGGAATGAAAACAGAACTTTGGGTAAAACCGGGAGGGGCTAACGCTCCTGGTGACCACGGGCAGTGTCCTGAAAGAAGGGGAGCTAGTGAGGAGAGGGAGGTCAAGGGGCTTTGTCCTCAGAAGGGAAACTGGAGAGGACAGGACACAGTGCGTGGCGGGGTAGCTTTGGAATTCTGATCCAAGGGGAAGAATCGAGTAGCCGGAGTTTTCCTGCAGAACCCTGTGTACGGCTGACATGTTTCATCCTCTTCCTGGGCCAGTACATTGACCTCAACAGAGGACTCTGAATTTGGCTTTGCTTTGCGTGTTCCCATTGCTTGGAACCTGGGGGTCCTCTGATAGAGGAGGGATTGCACCTTTTTGCCGATGTGGAGAAACACGGTATGCCCAAGGGCTCTGTGCTGACCGCAGGTGAGCACTTGTTCAAGTCAAGCAGCCACATCCACTTCTGTGGGTCAGGAAATTTGCTGCTGATGCTTCTGCTCTTTCTTAGAGGAAGCTGGAGATTTGATTCGGCTGCCTGAGGGATGCTGATAAATAATAGAATATGTTTCTCTTCGGGCCCTTTGTTTCTTTTTTTTTTCTTTTTATTTTTTTTAAATAAATTTATTTATTTTAGTTGGGGGCTAATTACTTTACAACATTGTAATAGTTTTTGCCATACATTGACATGAATCAGCCATGGGTTTACATGTGTTCCCCTTCCTGGACCCCCCCCCCCACATCCCTCCCCATCCCATCCCTCTGGGTCATCCCATTGCCCCGGCCCTGAGCATTTGTCTCATGCATCGAACATGGAATGGTGTTCTGTTTCACATATGATAATATACATGTTTCAATGCTATTCTCCCAGAACGTCCCACCCTCACCTTCTCCCTCAGAGTCCATAAGACTGTTCTATGCATCTGTGTCTCTTATTCTGTCTCGCATATAGGGTTATCGTTACCATCTTTCAAATTCCATATATATGCATTAGTATACTGTATTGGTGTTTTTCTTTCTGGCTTACTTCACTCTGTATAATGGGCTCCAGTTTCATCCATCTCAATAGAACCGATTCAAATGTATTTTTTTTAATGGCTGAGTAATATTCCATTGTGTATATGTACCACAGCTTCCTTATCCATTCATCTGCTGATGGACATCTAGGTTGCTTCCATGTCCTGGCTATTGTAAACAGTGCCACGATGAACATTGGGGTACACGCGTCTCTTTCAATTCTGGTTTCCTCGGTGTGTATGCCCAGCAGTGGGATTGCTGGGTCATATGGCAGTTCTATTCCCAGTTTTTTAAGGAATCTCCACACTGTTCTCCATAGTGGCTGTACTAGTTTGCATTCCCACCAACAGTGTAAGAGGGTTCCCTTTTCTCCACACCCTCTCCAGCATTTATTGCTTGTAGACTTTTGGATAGCAGCCATTCTGACTGGTGTGAAATGATACCTCATTGTGGTTTTGATTTGCATTTCTCTAATAATGAGTGATGTTGAGCATCTTTTCATGTGTTTGTTAGCCATCTGTATGTCTTCTTTGGAGAAATGTCTGTTTAGTTCTTTGGCCCATTTTTTGATTGGGTCGTTTATTTTTCTGGAATTCAGCTGCAGAAGTTGCTTGTATATTTTTGAGATTAATTGTTTGTCTGTTGCTTCGTTTGCTATTATTTTCTCCCATTCTGAACTAAACAGACATCATGGAGGGTCCCATCATCTGGACTTCCTTAGTATTCTTTTTCTGTTTTCTTTGTATTTTGATCTCATTAAGTAATATTGAGCAGCCCCTGACCCAGCTGACCACAGTCAAGAGTGATGCTGGGGCTTCACTGATGTTTCAGGCTGCTTTCTTTTTAAACGATTGATCTCCATTGATGGGGAAGGCCTTTGTCTCAACTCAAGTCTGCTCTCAAATTGTTTTAAATAAATACTGTGTTGGATGTAGATACTAAAGCTGATAGTGTTGAATGTAGATACTAAAGCTGATAGTGTTGAATGTATGTACAGATGGGATCAACCAGCGAATGAGGGATGGAAGAATAAATAGCCATCATTTTGAGTGAAAGGACAGAGTGAAACCTAACATTGAGGATGAGGAGAGGGGTGACTTCTCAAAGATTTCTCATTGGCCGGGTGCACAGTCATCTCAAAACAAAGCACCGGCCAGGGCCACAGATCCGGGTGGTGGCTGTAGACGCACTGGTGCCCAGGACCAGGGTCTGGGACGATCACCTCCTCAGAGACACCTGGCTAAATGCATCCCTGAAGAAGACCAGGTTCTGCTCAGAATCAAGAGTAGGGAAAGATGAGATGTAGATTTGGGGTAAATGCGTGCGTGCTCAGTCGCTCAGTTATGTCCAACTCTCTGCGACGCCATGGGCTTGACCCCACGAGGCTCCTCTGTCCAGGGGGTTTACCAGGCAAGAAGACTGGAGTGGGTTGCCATTTCCTCTTCCAGGGGATCTTCCTGACCCAGGGCTTAAACCTGAGTCTCTTGCATCTCCTGCATGGACAGGCAGATTCTTTACATCGAGCACTATCTGGGATGGTTTTTGCTATTACTATATTTATCATATGTGATAGTTTTAGAGTATAGAAGTTAACTTTTCTTAGACACAGCTGTCTTGTTTTCCTTTATGGTTTCCAGTTCCACTGGCAGAGGGACTTTTTGATGCCTAAGGTCCCCAAACACTCACATTCTAGGTTAGTGCTCATATGGTCTGAAGTTTTCACTTTAAATCTTGAGTTCCTTTGGATGTCAGGTGAGAGGGAGGGATCTGAGCCCAGCAGGATCCCTAGGTGAACAGGCTCTAGAGGTGCAGTGTCTTCTAGGGTGAAGACGGCAGAGAGTGCGTGCAGGCCCCCGGGGAGGAGGGTGCCATTCTCAACCGTCACTCCATGTGGATGGCTGGAGCTACGGGAGGGAGGCAGGGGGAGAGCCGAGAGGACAGACCTCAGCGTTTCCCTCTTCCGAGTCCAAGATCTGCCAGTGACTCCATGGCTGAACCTCATCTCAAGCCAGAGGCCGAGGCAGGCTTGATGATGCAACTGAAGAGCTGAGTGCCTGGCACAGAGCTAGGCACAGCAGGGCAGAGGAGGGGTTGGCGGTGAGAGAGGGATACAGAATTACCGTCACAGCGGTGGAATTTCCCCAACACTTGTGTCCTTGTTTCCAACATCAGGGGCTTCCCTGATAGCTCAGCTGGTAAAGAATCTGCCTGCGATGCAGGAGACCCCCGGTTCAATTCCTGGGTTGAGAAGATCCCCTGGAGAAGGGAAAGGCTACCCACTCCAGTATTCTTGGGCTTCCCTTGTGGCTCAGCTGGTAAAGAATCTGCCTGCAATGCAGGAGACCTGCGTTTGATCCCTAGGTTGGAAAGATCCCCTGGAGAGGGGAATGGCTACCCACTCCAGTATTCTGGCCTGGAGAATTCCATGGACTGTATAGTCCATGGGGTCGCAAAGAGTCGGACATGTCTGAGTGACTTTAAAAGTAAAAAAAGTCTCAACATCAGATATAACATCTGATTTAAATTTGGGAAGTGAGATTGTTTGGGCTCATAAGTGAGTTTCTAGAAAACCAATTTAAAGGCTGAGAAAATTCCACTGTTTTCCAGATAGCACACTGGTCCATTCATTAACCCATTCATTTGCCAGTACACATTGATTCCACCTGGTTCCTGCTGCTGCCCCTGAGACGGGCAGTGAGGATGGGAGTGACATGGGCACCTCTCTCACTGGTGGTCCAGGTTGAAACATACCCATTCCGTGCCGTGAGGGTCTTAGCGAGGCACCAACCTGGTAGGGAGTTCACAGGGGCATCCTTACCGTGGTGTCCAGAAATAGTCACAGTTCTGAGATTAGGCTCCATTTGCCAGTGGTGTTGCCAGCCTTAACCTAAGGGACCTGTGCTTTCAGAAATGACTGAGCAGAGTTCCAAATAAGCTGCCAGGGCCAAAGCCGTGCCCAGAAGACACTGTGCAGATGGCACAGACAGCCCCTCAGGAAGTCACACAGGACCCCCAGCACAGCACAGCTGGGTGTGAGCCCACACCGGCTCTGCTTCTTATGCGGGTGTGCTCGGTCACATCCGACTCTGTGCGACCTCGTGGACTGTAGCCCACCTGGCTCCTCTGTCCATGGGATTTTACAGGCAAGAATACTGGAGTAGGTTGCCATTTCCTACTCCAGGACATCTTCCCTGACTCGGGGATCAAACCCCTGTCTCCAGCGTCTCCTGCATTGGCAGGCAGATTCTTTACTATTTAAAATCTGAGATTCGGTCACTGAGAAGTAATGCTAATATTAACCTAACAGCCCTCAGGGAGAAGGAGAAGAAGAAAGGAGAAGAGGGTGATAGAAGATGAGATGGTTGGATGGCATCGCCGAGTCAATGGACATGAGTTTGAGCAAGCTCCGGGAGATAGCAGAGGACAGGGAAGCCTGGCGCGCTGCCAGGATGGGTCGCAAAGAGTCAGACACAACTTAGCAAGTGAAGAACAACAGCCCTCACTCTCTTTAAACATAACTGAGCCTCCACACCCTTCACTAAAAACAGAAAGAAAAAGACACTCTAAGTGCAAAATAAACCTTCCGGTAGCATCTAGTTTAGAAGTATGTATTTAAGTGTGGCTTAGATCAAAAGATCCAATGAATAAAAACTGTGAATGAGAATGAATAAATGCTGGCTGCCTTCCAAGTATAGACCAAAATGTAGCAGTCCTCATTCTTTCTCCTTTTTTTGCTTTTCAAAGCCATAAGCCAGTTATTATTTCTTCAAAATATTTAGCTTTTGGTGTAGGCATTAATTGCGTTAATCTAAGAAGTTATGTTTGAGTTAGAAAAGATTACTTAGAAATAGCTTGAAATTTATTCTGCAGAAAGGCAAGTTCAAGAAATCATTTCAATAGCTAACACCTTCATTCTATTTGGAGTTTTTATTCAACGAGCTTTCAGTTTTGTGTGTGTTGTGGGTTCAGTTGCCAAGTTGTGTCCAACTCTTTGTGATTCCATGGACTGCGGCACGTCAGGCCTCTCTGTCCCTCACCATCTCCCGAGGTTTGCCCAAGTTCATGTCCATTGAATTGGTGATGCCATCCTCCCATCTTATCCTTTGTGGCCTTCTTCTCCTTAGTTAGTAGGTTAAAATTACTTTAAAAAAGGATAATTCATACAGTAAGTAAATTCCATGCTTCTTTCTTGAGAATACTGAGAAATGATGCTGTATTATATGTGTGTGTGTGTGTGTGTGTGTGTGTGTGTATTTGTTGTTGTTATTAAAGGATAGTTTGTTCTAGATCTGGAATGTTTACTCAGGGTGGAAGCTTCCTGGGGCAAAATTCTACAGTGAAAGTTTTGGAGTCATTATTCTTGGAGGAGACGCACTGGAAAGAGTACCTGACTGATGCCCATGACAGGACTATTTCCGGTGGCAATTCTAAATTGCCAAAACGTGATAAAGCAAACGGCAACAAAAACAGGGCTGGAGAAGGAGAAACCAAGAGTCTTCTCTTCGCGGACATAAGCAAGATATTACAAGGGGCCTTTATAAATTGGATAAACGCATTTGTCAAGTTACCTAGCCAATTTCCAGACACAGACAAATGGATTTTTAATAAATAGAAGGAAAGATCATTGGGTAAATGGTACAACGTGATTCAGCCCAGACACGACCAAACCATTGCTTAATGTAAAATGCACAGGCTGTCACGGGAACGTGTGCATATCTGATCAACAAAAGAATAAGTCACGGCTCTCTTACATATGACACTCATAGTTAGGATGCAAAAGACACAGTTTGATTTGATGATTTCATTAAAGTCTGGGTAGCTAAGGGTAAAAAAACAATTAAACCTACTCAGAAGCACCATCCTTAGGGAACTAAATGGTGTGAGGGAAGGGTAGAATGCTTTTAAAAAAAAAGGCTCTCTGAGCTCTCCTTTTCACGGAATGTTTCTGGAAAGGACATGCTTCCACGGGACTAGGCTGGGTGCCGTGTGGAGGATGCTGGGGGAAGCAAACCAGGTGATGGCACCGAGCCGCCCCTGGAATGCTCCAGCAGCCGCTGAGCCGGCCTGTTCTCCCAGCTCCTGCCTATGCCGAAGTCTAGGAGGCTGTACGCAGTCAGCATCCTCTGTTATAGCAAGACGCCATCTCATTCCTGAGTGAGAGCTGGGGGAAGCATTTACAGACACGCCTGGTCCAGGTCACGATGGGAGCAGAGGAGGTCAGAGAGGAGCCGAAAGAATGAAACTGGGCAGGACCCTTGCCCCCGAGTCCTTCACCTGCCTCTCACCTGTAGAAAAGCTTGAGCCTCCAGACCTTTCCCACGTTTCAAAAAATACATTTAATCAGATAAGTGAGAAAATACAGAAAGAAGGGAAAACAGTCAAGCAAAACAAAATAATAATAATAGTTTAGTCACTAAACAAAGTCAGATACCTTTAGCTCCTCAAGGACTATAGACGATATTCTGAGCCATGTCCTTGGAGCTGTTTTGCAGATACTGAGACCCCCACCAGGTAGGAGAAGTTAACTGTGTGGGGCCCACAAGCATGGAGACTCCAGAGCAGTTGGAACCCGTAGGTTGATGATGCTGACTCCTGATTGTGTATGCTGAGTTGCTCAGTCATATCTGTCTCTTTGTGACCCCATGGACTGCAGCCCGCCAGTCTCCTCTGTCCATGGGGATTCTCTAGGCAAGAATACTAGAGTGGGTCACCATGTCGTCCTCCAGAGGATCTTCCCGACCCAGGGATCAAACCCAGGTCTCCTGCAGGCACATTCTTCACTGACTGAGCCACCAGGAAAGCCTAAGAATACTGGAGTGGGTAGCCTATCCCTTCTCCCAGGGATCTTCCTGACCCAGGAATCAAACCGGGGTCTCCTGCATTGCAGGTAGATTCTTTACCAACTGAGGTAGTAAGCCCAACTCTTGATTACCTCACCACCTACCAATCAAGAAGAATCTCCACAAGGTGATCTGCACCCTACAACTCTTCTCACTGTCTTTAAAAACCTTTTCTTGAAAGTCATCGAGGAGTTTGTATCTTCTGAGCACTAGCTGCCTGGACTCCTGCTTGGCACCTGCAATAAACCCTGCACTTTTCTTCACCACAACCCTGTGTCCACAGATTGGCTTTACAGCACTCAGGCAAGTGGACCCAAGTTTGGTTTTCCAACATGAAGATGAAAGGCATTCCCCAGTAGATGCTCAGTGATTTTTTAAAAAACCGATTTATTTAGCAAAGTGAGACTCCTTGCAGATAAAACATGCTCCTTGAGGCTGCCTCTTCTGCATTTTCTAGATGGATTGACCTGGGTCATCTGCTGTGCCTGGGCAACTCACACCTGAGTCCTGGCTTCAGACATAGAGCAAAGATTTCTTCCCCATCTTGGGAGGGGTCCTCTTCCTTTAGACAAACTGATGAATTGAACAAGAGAAAACAGGTGGGAATTCCAGGCTGAACACACCCGGCCGAAAGCAAGGGTGCAAACACAGTGTATTCATTTTCACAGTTATGTTATAAAGGCTTAATACACCTCAGAGCTCAGAGTTCCAGCCAAAGTCATGTACATATATCCTGCAAAAAGCTTGTCTTCTCTTTTAAATGTCTGAGAAAGGCATTACATAAGATTTCCAGAATAGCTGTTACTGTTGTTCAGTTGCTCAGACATCATTTGACTGTTTGTGACTCCATGGCCTGCAGAACACCAGGCTTCCTTTCCTTCGCCACCTCCCAGAGTTTGCTCAAACTCATGTCCATGTCAGTGATGCCATCCAACCATCTCATCCTCTGTCGCCCCCTTCTCACCTGCCCTCAACCTTTCTCAGCATTAGAGTCTTTTCCAGTGAGTTGACTTTTCTCAGCAGGTGGCCAAAGTACTGGAGCTTCAGCTTCAGCATCAGTCCTTCCAATAAATATTCAGGATTGATTTCCTTCAGGATTGACTGGTTGGTTCTCCTTGCAGTCCAAGGGACTCTCAAGAGTCTTCTCCAGCCCCATAATTTGAAAGCCTTCTTTGTTGCCCAAACCTCACATCTGCACATGACTACTGCAGAAACCATAGCTTTGACTACACAGACTTTGTCAGCAAAGTGATGTCTCTGCTTTTTAATATGCTGTCTAGATTATTCATAGCTTCTCTTTCAAGGAGCAAGTATCTTTTAACTTCATAGCTGCAGTCACTGTCTATGGTGATTTTGGAGCCCAAGAAAATAAAATCTGTCATTACTTCCACTTTGTCCCCACCTACTTGCCATGAAGTAATGGGACTGGATGCTATGACCTTAGTTTTTGGAATGTTGAGTTTTAAGCCAGCTTTTTCACTCTCCTGCTTCACCCTCACCAAGAGGCTCTTTAGTTCCTCTTTGCTTTCTGCTGTTAGCGTGGTGTCCTCAGCAGAGAGTGGTTATACACAGAGGGTTGGAAATCTGTCAGGGGGCTTACTGCTCCACCGAACCAGGTTGATCAGTGTATGCTGAGGAAGAGGTGTGCAGTGCGAGGTCTGCAGGTGTTCAGGAACAAGAACATTGACCAGCTGTGGAACGAGCCCAGCGTTGAAAGTCCAGAGACCTGCACTCCTGCCCACAAGCCCTCGGCCACTTTCAATTGGGCACACAGCCCCCTGGATCTTGTTTATCCAGTTGTATGGTGAGACTACTTCTGGTTTAACCTTCCACGGTTTTATCAGACGCTGGTTCTTCTCTGAGATTGGAATCGAGCCACAACCAAGAGACGCACCTTTGTGTCTCAGATGAAGATTAAAAGCCATCCAAAGGCCACGCATCCTTTCCTGGGGAGGGGATATCAACAAATGTGTGGTCCAGCCAGGGAAGGGCGTGATGGAGACAGCTCGAGAGGGAGACCCCGCTGGGAAAGCTCCATCACAGGACATCGCTGGCCCCCCACCCCGCCCTACATCGGGCAGGCCAAGTGCATCATCACTAAACACTAAAGCCTGTTGACAGGTGCTGATGGAGACCAGGCCGGAGTCCCGCAGTGGGGGTGGGTCACCAGGCTCAAGCAACAGCTCTGAAATCGCCAAATATTCTGGGATCTTGCTTTGGATTCGAGCTGCCAGGGAAATAGAAGCACTGTGGAGGCAAGGATCATCTTTAAAGCTTACAGTGAATTGCGCTTCTTAGGTAGCCAGGTTGTGCTGTCCTAAATGACATGTCAGCATGTACCAGCAAACATGATCAATGGTTTATGTAGCAGCAAAGATGCAAAGGAATGGCACTAAGCTAGGACAAGTCGGCCTTATCCTTTTGTGAGTGTGGGTTCCTATATTAACATCTCATGCTGGATTTTTATCTAAACCCTTGGTTAAGGTTTCCACTTAGCCATCAGACAACTGAAAACCTCCAAGGTCTTTCCATTGGAGGCTGTGCTGGAAATTTGATAAATGATGCCTCCCACCTGATTTTGCGCTGGCATCAGAGATTCATCATTTCCATTTATCATCTGTCTCCTTGGTGTCAGAGCTGACTCGTTCCTTGCTTGGGTGCTGCTTTCCTCTGTGTACCAGGAGTGGTTTACAGACAGTGGGGCTGTGCTGCACCCGAGACGATGGAAAGAGAGGAGCACCCAGCCAGCTACCCTGCACGTGGGCCCAGAGCCAGGCTCACTGGTCCTTAGAAACGACCCCCACCCTCCACTGGAACCAGGCTCACTGGTCCTTAGAGATGACCCCCACTCCACTGGAGCCAGGCTCACTGGTCCTTAGAGACGCCTCTCCCCGCTCCCGCCCCACCGTTAACCGAATTCTTTTTGGTCCCAAATGCCAGCACAGAAGGCCTGCCTTGAAGCCATCCCAGTGTCCTCTTTCCCCATCCCCCAGCTGGACTGAGTTGAGAAAACCAGCCTCCTGCCAGCGTTCAGAGGGCATGAGGCAAGGCCTGGAGCGCAGTCTCTCGTGATGAGTGCGGGGCCCCGGGTGGCTCCGGAGGGGCTCGACGATGCAGAATTCAGTCCCACCTGTGGTCGCCAAGTGAAGGCCAGGGCCCTGGCCAGGGTAGAGACAGCAGGTAGTTTCCAGGAAGCCTTCCAGCCCGTGGCGTGTCTCCTCCTCCAGTGGACGTGTATTCAGAGGCACCAGCCTCCCAGGGTTGGGGATGTGTGTGGAGGAGGGTGTGGGAAGCTGCTATAGGGTACAAGGAGCTCAGCTCGGGGCTGTGATGACCTGGAGGTCTGGGGTGGGGAGTGGGGTGGGAGGGAGGTGCAAGAGAGAGGGAGGATATGCATACACACAGCTGATTCACCTTGTTGTACAGCAGAAACTAGCATTGCAAAACAATAATGTGTGTGTTAGTCCTCAGTCATGTCTGGCTCTTTGCGATCCCATGGACTGTAGCCTGCCAGGCTCCTCTGTCCATGGGATTTCTCCAGGCAAGAATACTGGAGTGGGTTGCCATGCCCTCCTCCAGGGGGTCTTCCTGATCCAGAGATCGAACCCAGGTCTCCTGCATTGCAGACAGATTCTTCACTGTCTGAGCCACCAGGGAAGCCTTAGAGCAATTATACTCCAATTGAAAAATAGAGCGAGCCAGCCAGGCAGAGCCCACAGCAACCTAGCAGTTGCGGGGTTTTGTTTCTGTGCCTCTCAAGAGCTGCTGTCTGCTCTCCTGGCCAGGAGATGAGTCTCACCAACATTAGACACCTGGATCCCTTTGATTCCGGATGCTTCTTTTCAGGCAGCCCAGGGCCCGAGCAGTGTTTGTCTTGTCCCTGCAGCTTGCAGGCCTGGTTGTGAGTGCACCTGCCTCGCCTTGAACAAGACAGAGGGCGGCTCTGCGCAGGCAGTGATGAGGGGCCTAGAATCCCGCCTCCCTGCCCACCAGCAGCACAGCGCCCGCCAGGCCTCCAGACACAGGGACCACGTGATGCATCTGCAGGGCCATGACGTGCACAGTCCTGGATGATGGGGACAGGGTGCACTGAGACACGTGAATAGCATCCCAGCTGGGACAGTTAGTGGTCATGTATGGATGTGAGAGCTGGACCATAAAGAAAGCTGAGCGCTGAAGAATTGATGCTTTGGAACTGTGGTGTTGGAGAAGACTCTTGAGAGTGCCTTGGACTACAAGGAGATCCAACCAGTCCATCCTAAAGGAAATCAGTCCTGAATATTCATTGGAAGGACTGATGTTGAAGCTGAAACTCCAATCCTTTGGCCACCTGATGAGAAGAACTGACTCACTGGAAAAGACCCTGATGCTGGGAAAGATTGAAGGCAGGAGGAGAGGGGGACGACAGAGGATGAGATCATTGGATGGCATCACTGACTCAATGGACATGAGTTTGAGGAAGCTCCAGGAGTTGTTGATGTGCAGGGAGGCCTGGAGTGCTACAGTCCATGGGGTTGCAAAGAATCGAACACGACTGAGCAACTGAACTGTACTGACTGATTTTTATTAAGTTGTTTGGGACTGGATAGCATATTCATCAGATTATCCAATCTAAAATGTATTTCATTTCCTTAGCATGGCAGACAATTCCCCCTTTTTTACGACGGTTGAGGAATTTAATATCGAAGGGATTTCACGTGGCAGTTTGCATCTGTGAAAATTCAGCTCAGAGCTGAGGTGCATAAAAGGGAGAAAAAGACAAGGCTGTTCAACTCAGCAAATGAAACAAGAAATCTTGCTGAGTCTCAAGAGTTTATATGTAGCACAGAGCATGTGAATCAGAGCAGTACCCCCACCCCCAAGAACCCTCGATGCCCCACCCCTACCTTTTATAGTAGCAAGGGCACATGTGCACTTGTGCAGTTTAGCAGGGAGGATGTAGTTTGCAGATGAATGGGCTGATTTCTTTGTGTTCAGCTGTAGCTGACAGTTTTCAATGAGGCGGTAACTATTGTCTTTCAGGACTAAATGGAGATGCAGCAGAGTCAGGCTGGGCCCCTGTGAAGGAGAGGCAGGGTCCTGTTTCCCCTGAGCTCTGAGTGTCAATGCAAACGCGTGGCTTCTGTGTACCTACTGGCCATGCAGGAGCTGTGCTGCTGTCTCCATGGCTGCTCTCTGGAGTAACAAAGAATGGCATCTGATGTATATGGGCTTCCCAGGTGGCTCAGTGGTAGAGAATCCACCTGCAATGCAGGGAGACATGGGTTTGATCCCTGGGTCAGGAAGATCCCCTGGAGAAGGAAATGGCAATCCACTGCAGTATTCTTGCCTGGAATATCCCACGGACAGAGGAAATTGGCAGGCTACAATCCCTGGGGTCGCAAAGTGTCAGACACGACTGAGCACATGCACACACACACACACACCTGATGTACATTGGGGAATGAATTCCAGTTCAACAAACCAACAGAAAAAATTCCTCTAAATACTTTCTCTGTTGGGAGGGTTTGGGGGGTGTTAGAGAAAAAGGAATAATGGCAAAGTGTAGATGGACCCACTTGTCTGATTGAAGGAGGCCGTAAGGACAGACTCAGGACCAACATTGTGAGGTTCAGGTGGTGAACTGGACTACATGACTTATTAGCACTTTGAATGGTTACTGTTGCTTTCCCCGTTGAAGCAAATCAGAATTTTCTAACTTTCTTTCCATATTGAATGATGATTTTTTTTTCACTCAGATTATTTAACACAACTGCTAAGCTTTCTTACTCCTGATAATGACTCTAAAAGCAGAAATATACTCTGATAAGTCCTTGACTTTTAAAACTTACAGTTACTGTCAATGAATGGCATAGTCCCTAGCCCCCGCATTCTGCCTCTGTAAAGAAATTATTGCTGATTCTGATCTTGTCCTTGAAATATTTCAGTTAATTAAAAGAATGCGAAGGAAGCCCATCTCTCCAGCTTGGTGCTGTTAATTACAAAGGTATTCAATATGCCAGTGCAAATGGCATTCTGCTAGTGCTTAATTAAAATAAATACAGAAATTTAAATGAACAAAACAGATTTTGGCACTGGTCTGCAGTTACGGGGCCAGATTTTATGTGCAGATATAACGCCAGTGGAGGAATACATCTTTACTCTTTGCTTTTAATGGATTGGCGTCTGGCCAGAAGCGGGGCATGCAGCCTGCCATGACATCCTTCAAGTCTGCAGGGGGTGCCAGGCCCCCCTTCCTCACCCCCATTCCCCTGGACTCTCCCCACCTCAGCAGCTTCTGGAAAACACTCCAGATTTTAGGGGAGGAAAGAGAGCTTGCTTCTCGAAGAGATCTTTCCTCAATACCAAATGGGAAGAGCAACATGTATTTATTTCCCACCTTTCACGAGAAGCTCTGAGACATTTTCCAGAGAGGAACTCATTCATTTGCCCAGTCCCCTCCATGCAGGCAGTTGGAAAGGGCGCCTCCTCCAGACTGACTGAGTAGGAACTGGAAGAGGTGCCTGGAATAAACTGCTTTCCTGGGATGCTGTCCCCGCCCCGGCAAAGTCCGTGCCTACAGGAATGCATCTGGGGGTTGAGGGTTCACCTTTTTTGCACCATCCATCAAGGCGGTGCTGATAATCAGCTTGATGCTGCCAATCGAATGAATGGGATGTTTATTCACAGCTTCCCAAGTGTCTTAGGACCTCCGTATGCATATAAACAGTGACGTATCAGACTTTCTGGATGCCACCGAGTGGGGTGTATATACCGGGACCTCCGGTTAGCGGAGGTGTGGACATGGATGTGAGACAATTGCATTTCATTATTTTTGTATACACCACAGCATTTATTCTAAATCAGCAATGTGCCTGCGTGCTCAGTCACTTCAGTCATGTCCGACTCTTTTCAACCCTACGGACTGCCATCCACCAGGCTCCTCTGTCATTGCAATTCCCCAGGCAACAACACTGGAGTGGGTTGCCATGCCCTCCTCCAGGGGATCTTCCCAACCCTGGGATGGAACCCTCATCTCCCGTACCTCCTTCATTGCAGGCATATTCGTTACCACCGAGCCACCAGGGATGCCCAAAACAGCTATAATTACATCCAATTTAGAGACTACATTGAGTGCCTTGTCATAGGAATGAATTTTGTTTTTTAGTTAGAAGTGATAGAAACCCAACAAGATTAGTTTACAACAAAGAGTGAGTCACCGGGAGCTCGTGGATGCCGGGGGAGCAGCGAGGAGCAGAAAAGCGGTGGGAGCTGGAGGGCATTGGGCCTTGAAGGACCCCTCTTGCAGCCCCGCTGGTCTGCCTCTGCCTGTGGTTCTGTCCCTGCCTGTGGGTCTGTCCCCCGTCATGCTCCCTGCCTCCTCCTGCTCTCTCAGAGCCCCTGCCTCCAGCATACCGGTGAATGAGGGCGCCTATGCTCTCAGGTCACAACTTCAGCCACTGCCAGAGGCCATCGGATGTGACCTCTGGTCCTCAGTAACTTACGAGAACAGTAACTGACTGGTGCCCGAGTGCGTGCAGCGAAGAGTTTCTTCTCAACTTGAAGTTTTGAGTATGTTGATCTTATGCCTTCATTGCAGGCCCTTCATGATAGTTTCTAGGAAAAAATCTATAAAACGAGGGGTCCGACTTAACAGGTATGGGTCAATCACATCACGTTTCCTGGAAAAACAAGATTCTTCAATGACCAAATTCAGTATATCAACAGGAGGGACACAAATAATGGCGATAAAACCATGGCACGAGTCATCATGCTGATTATATTCAGGGTGTCCTTTGTTGGAGGCGCTAGTGGTAAAGAATCCACCTGCCAATGCAAGAGATGCAAGTTCGATCCCTGGGTTGGGAAGATCCCCTGGAGGAAAAAATGGCAACCCACTCCAGTGTTCTTGCCTGGGAAATCCCATGGACAGAGGAGTCTGGTTGGCTATAGTCCATGGGTTTGCAAAGAGTCAGACATGACTGAAGCAACTTAGCATGCGCCTGGGAGCAGGGCAGCCACAGACACGGCCAATCCTGTGCCAATCGTTTGGGAAAGGAAGAGGGGTCCCTCAAGGGGTTGCTGCTCTCAGAAGAAGGGGCCGCAGATGACGACAGTGAGAGATGCCCGTGATGATGATATGATATGTGTGTGTTAGTTGCTCAGCCGTGTCTAATCCTTGATGACCCCATGGACTGTAGCCCTCCAGGTGCCTCTATCCATGGAATTCTCCAGGCAAGAATACTGGAATGGGTTGCCCTTCCCTTCTCCAGGGGATCTTCCCCACCCAGGGATGGAACCCGCATCTCCCACATGGCAGGGAGGTTCTTTACTGTCTGAGCCACCAGGGAAGCCCATGATGAGCACACCTACCTTAGTGCAAAGCACAGAGCTGGGGGAGCAAGGGTAGAACGGAGAATGAAATGCAGGATCCACATGGGAGAACTGAGCGGCACATGAGCCAGGTGATCTAGTAACTTGTAGCTTTAATCTGAGACCTGAGCTGAGCCTGAGAGGCAGACTCCGTGAGCAGAAGTCCCGTGAGTGAGTGAACGACACATGTTTATTCCTGAATGCATTCCTGTGAGACGCTCCCAGGTGTCCTGTGGGGGAGTGAGACACCTCCCAGGATGGCCGGCAAGTCATGACACACTTTGGGGGCAAAGGTTCTGACCGGTAGGGCTGCAAGGGCAGCAGAGAGGAGGGGACTCCAGGGCGAAGGATGGTTTGAGAAAGGGTGAGAAGAGGAAGGAGCCTGCAGATCACCTGGAAATGATGAGGTGCGGTTTGGGTGCGCGGGGAAATGACAAAGCACCACGGCCTGGGCAGAGTAAACCACAGCTCCGGAGGCTGGATGTCCAAGATCAGCAGTGGGCAGGGTTGGTTTCTCCGCAGTCCTGTGTCCCTGGCGTGTAGATGTCTCCCCACAGGGTCTTCTATCCGTGTGGTCCTGCTGCTGGTCTCTCTCTGTGTCCTCATCTCCTCCTCTTATAAGGACGCTGGTTGCATCGGATTAGTGCAATGACCTCACTTCAACTGACTCTCCTCTTTAACTGCCCCACCTCCAAATACAGCCACATTGCGAGGTACTAGGGTGGGCACTTCAATACACAGGTTTCACAATTCAGTCCATGACACAAAGGAACTGGACACCTGACTCTCCTCTTTAAATGCCCCACCTCCAAATACATTCTGAGATACTAGGGTTAGCACTTCGATACAGTTTTCACAATTCAGTCCATAACACAAAGGAACCGGACACTGTGCTGGGGCCCCTTTTAGAGCACATGGAACGTCTTAGCAAGAGTTTGTCTTTTATTTCAATAAGCAGCTGTGATCAGACTTGATCCCTAAGATAGTCAATGGGCAGATTGCAAATAGGACCAGTGGTGGGCTAGACTGAAATGCGAGGCCGACAAGAAGATACCTCCTTTTAGTTTTATGTTTAATGTTGCCGAATGGAAAGGTTCAGGCTAGGTTAACAGACCCTTCTCCTAGTTGGCAACCCCTGCTTCTGGGTCTAGTGAACTTGCCAGCATCTAAGACGTCCCATGAGCATGTGGGCAGGAAGGGGAGAGTTAAGGACTGTAAACGGGGGTGCAGGGCCTCTTGCGGCGAAGCCAGCAAGTGTAGGGACTGCAGACACAAGCACCAAGGATTTAGGTTCATGGCAGAGAAAAGCTCTGGCAGTCTGCAGGGCTGGGGCACTGGACAGCATGGAGCTGGACCCCGGGAGGACCCTGTGTGGCCCTGGGTTGGGTCCTGGTGACTAGGGGCAGCCTGGGTGGGTGGTGAGAGCCCTCCCTTGAGGCTACACTGCAGTCATCTAAGGACTCCAGCTTCTCCCCACCCCATCCGAGGAGTCCTCACCTCCTTGCTCCTTCTGCTCTGGACCCCTGGTCCTCCCGCACTTTATCTGACCACAAAGACAGGTATTTTCTTGGCATGGAAGGAAGAAGCAGTCTTGTTTACAGCCTCATCCGTGCAGGGCTGCAGTAAACCCAATCCTGTTTCTGAGGAATATGTAATTAAGCCAGTTTTGGCAGCAGGCTTCTCAGCCCTGATTAGAGGCACTGGAGGTGATGGTGAGAGGGACCCTCTCCCAGAGCTGCTCATTGGAGTTGCTGGGAGGACCTGGCCACCGTCAACATCCTTGATGTAAGACACACGATCGGGGACCACGGAGAGGCCTTGCAGCTCACACTAATGGGGGAATTAGGAGGTGGACACTTGGCGTCTGCAATTCACCCTATGACTCACACTCTCATCCACTTGCAATCTGATGGCTGGAACCAGACAGCGTGCTCCAAACCAGGCTGCCTGTATTTCTCCTTCCACTCTTGCGTGTTTTCCTACAATCTAAAAATACTTCAATGCATGGTATCATTTTAGGGAATTTCATTATTTAGTCATGTCTAAATAACTTCCCCTATGGCTCAAACAGTAAAGAATCTGCCTGCAATGTGGGAGACCTGAGTTCCATCCCTGGGTTGGGAAGATCCCCCTGGAGGAGGACACGGCATCCCACTCCAGTAGTCTCGCCTGGAAAATTTCATGGACAGAGGGAGCCTGGTGGGCCACAGTTCCATGGGGTCACAAACAGCCGGTCACGACTGAGTAGCTAACACACACATCAAAATAGCATTCAAGTAGGGCTATAAAAATTGTAGAGATTAGAGGCAAAACCTGTAATTGAAATAGAAAACACCCGTTCATCTAATGCATCAGCCCAAGTAAACATAAACGTGGGTTCTAGGAGACACCAAGACCAAGATAAAAATGCAGTAGTTAATTTTTTCTGCTGCTTCTGCTCCCACTGTTAATGGGATGACTGCCACTGCAGCAGGAGGGAAGACCCACGTCCGTTGGCCTGGAGGAAGCAAGCTAGCACGCATGTGGCAGTTGGCCAGGACTTGGGACAGCGCCAAAGGAAATGCTTAGCTCAGTGACGCAGGCTGTGTGGGTTGCGGGCATCCAGGGACCCAGAAACGAAGGGAGAAGGGAGGCATTTCAGCCTGGAGGATGCTGTGAAGAAAGCGGCAGTGTGGGGAGCAAGGGGTGGGACTGTGGAGGACACACGGCTTCCTTGTGATGACAGGGGGTTGGGCAGAGGGAAGGGGGACCGACATCCAAAGAGCCCGGAGCTCAGGGGATGCTGAGACCCCATGCAGGGAGACGTCAGAGGTCTGGACTCCAGGGGCAGCACTGCTGTGCGGTGGGGGAAGACAGATGACATGTGCTTCCTAGTAAGAGTCAACAGACTGCAGTTTGGGTCTAGACTTTGTGTTTGTGGTAGGACTTCAAAGCTCCCGGAAATGTCTCTTGTGAGCGTTCCCACAGTCTCTGCCTTGGAAGGCACAAAGGGTCCTTCAGGATTTGGGTCTTCATGTCGCCTCGCCTGTCCACATGCGTGCTCAGTCAGTGTTCAATTCTTTTGCAATCCCATGTAGCCCACTGCAGCCCTCCAGGCTCCTCTGTCCATAGGATTTCCCAGGCAAGAATACTGGAGTGGGTTGCCATTTCCTATTCCAGGGGATCTTCCTGACCCAGGGGTCGAACCCATATCTCCTGCATTGGCAGGTGGGGTTCTTTACCACTGAGCCACCATTAACATTTAAATCATTAGACTGTGAATGAAGGTGACCCTCCATGCTGTGAGTGGGCCTGGTCTAATCAGCTGAGGGGCTTACGAGAAAAGCCTGTTGTCCCCTAAGGAGAACGGAATCTGCCTCCTGATCGACCACCTTTGGATTTCAGCTGCAATATATGCTCTCTTCTGGGTCTCCAGACTTCTGCTTGCCCTAAAGGCTTCAGACCTGCCGGCCCCACAAACCGCCTGCTCTCATGAAGACATCGTATATGGGGGGCCCACGTGACATGAACAGATAATGCATCACTTGGTGTGCACTGTGGTGCTGAGCTCTCTGGGGGCAGACATGCAGGTTAGATAGGTGAGGAGTACCAGGGTTGACTGGGGGCAGGATGCAGGGGGATGGCTGCTTCATAGCCTGTAGGCAGGAAAGGCCCTGATAATATGGTGACATTAAAACACTGGCCTGAGGGAAGTGGGGTAGGGAGAAAGTCATGAGAGTATATTTGATGGATGCAGTAACTTTACAAAGCATTCTGAAGAATTCAATGCAGAGAAGGTGCTTCACTTTGCAGGGGTCTTCTCTGAAGTAGCACATCCTTCAAAGGTCAGTGGAATTGTCAGTTTCTCTAGTCTGTCTCTTTTCTTTCTTTCTGATGTTTTTCTTGATATGTCTCATGATCCTTGCTGTCTAGTTATTTCAAGGATGGCAGAATGAGTTCATATATCCTGATGGCTGGTGAGAGTTTCTCTGCTGAGGAGTGTGGAAATCTGGCCCCTGAATATTCTGTGTATGGGGGGAGGCCTTTGACTGATGGGCTTACTTTGGAGTAAGTGAGGGGATGGCTGACTTTGAAGAAAGGGTTAATTCATCTGTTTGTTTATCTATCCATCTGTCCATACACTTGTCCATTCACTCACCCATCCATCATCCATCCATCAATCTGTCCATTTTTCCATCCTTCCATCCATCATCCATCCATCCATCCATCTTATCAATCCATTCATCCATCATCCATCCATCCATCTATCCATATTATCCATCCATTCATCCATCATCCATTCATCAATCTGTCCATCTTTTCCATCCATTCATCCATCATCCATCCATCCATCCATCCATCTTATCCATCCATTCACCCGTCTTTTCTATCCTTCCATCCATCATCCATCCATCCATCCATCCATCATCCATCCATCCATCTATCCATCTTATCCATCTATTCATCCATCTTATCCATCCATTCGTCCATCCATCCATCCATCCATCTATCCATCTTATCCATCTATTCATCCATCTTATCCATCCATTCGTCCATCCATCCATCCATCATCCATCCATCCATCCATCCATCCGTCCATCCATCCATCCGTCCATCTATCCATTCGTCCATCCGTCCATTCTTCCATTCATTCATCTGTCAGTGTGTCCATCATCCCCTATGCATCTATCACACCTACTTTGCCTGGAGGAGCCTGGAATGCTGGGGCCCTGTGTTCACCAAAACCTGGGGATGGAGCGCAGAGGGTGTGGGGGCAACTCAAGCAGATATTTCATGGTTATGCTTTCAATTCTTCTGTCCTCCAAATCTGTTTTTGGTTTCCCTTTCATACCCATCCATAAGCCCTGCTATCTTTGGGTCCAGAGCTTCTCTTGGGTTCTGAATAGGACAGAGTATCCCCCTTTTGGGGCATGATATGTGAGATATGATATAAGATGTGTGGTGTGGCATGAGATGGGAATTAGGCTCCCTGGGTACCCATCCTGGCTTCTATGCTTTCCAGTCCTGGGGCCTCAGGCAAGTGATATCATCTCTCTGTGCCTCCATCTCCTCAGTGACAAATGGAGATAGCAACCCGCTGATGCTTTCAAAGTTGCTGTGAACACTGGATGTGAAAATGTATGTCAAAGGCTTACTCCTGGGTTGAACATGAGCCCCACTCAATGCGTGTTAGCTGATATTATGGTCATTATGATCATTGTCCTTAGAATGGTTGTTATTCTTATTCTCTGCTCTATCTAGCTTCTGTGAATTTCAGAGCATGATTTTTTTCTAATTTATCAGTTTTTAAGCTTCTTGGAATGTGTCAAAATGTCTCATTTGTTGACAAGTCTCTTTCTGTTCCCTTTGCCCTTGTGGGTTTATTCCTCTTTCTCTCTTGTCCTTTTCCTCCCTCTCCCTCCCTCCCTCCCTCTCTCCCTCCCCCATCTCTGTCTTTCTGGTAATCATTTTGCTCTCATTTTATTGATGTCTCAGTAGGAAGAGGAGACATGAAGGTGGGTCCTTGGTCACCTTTTCTTATTTGGGGGAGTTTCAAGTCACTTAAGATGATTGGGCTCTTTTCATTAAAAAGGTGGAATAGCTTTTCTTTGTAGCAGTGTGATGGGGAAGGCACTGCGTTCTAAAACAACTAGGCTTCTTCCTCAACAGTCCAACCTGCTCTCCTCACTCTGTCTGAGCTTTACAAAAGCTGTCATCTTATGTGTCAGCTGTTTCCACCGGGCCCATAGATCACTGCGACATATTTGAGTATCTCTCTTGGGAAGTACAAAGCATTTTATATAGCATAACCTTTTCATTACCAAGTTGAAGGTTAAATTACAGTAATAACTGACCCATCACAGATAATATGTCTGCACAAATAATATATCCCAGTACATCCTGATTCTCATTTGCAGGTTAAGGAACTGTGTTGCACCAAGTCACTCCTTATTCCATGAATTTTAACTAGAAAACAGGAACAGCCATTCTTGCCACTGATTTGTGGGGTAGTTGGGAGGTTTCATGGAAGAAAAGGAAGTTAGATCCATGAATGCTCAGCATCATACCATAATCACACCGGATGCAAAACTGTGTGAAGAAAACTCCCCTGTTCCCTGATAATGCTGACCCTCTCCCCGCAACAGTCCTGGCATGCCCACCTCCCCACCCGCCCTCTGTCCCCACAGCTCTGTGCCAGACGGCTCACCTGCTCCAGGCTCCCAGGGGGATGTGCCTCGTTGAGCTCTGCCTGCGGTGAAGCCAACAGTGCCCCGGGTCAGGGGGTGACCCTCGTGCGTCAGCAGTGTGTGTGTTGCAGTGTCACGAGTGCCTGCTGGCTTTCTGGGCTTCCTGTCTGCATATTTGTATTTTAAAGGCTTTTATGGTTCAGTGGAGAACTTCATTCAGTTCAGTTCAGTTCAGTCACTCAGTCGGATCCGATTCTTTGTGACCCCATGAACCACAGCACGCCAGCCCTCCCTGTCCAACACCAACTCTTGGAGCCCCCCCAAACCCATGTCCATTGAGTCGGTGATGCCATCCAACCATCTCATCCTCTGTCATCCCCTTCTCCTCCTGCCCTCAATCTTTCCCAGCATCAAGGTCTTTTCCAGTGAGTCAGCTCTTTGCATCAGGTGGTCAAAGTATTGGAGTTTCAGCATCAGTCCTTCCAATGAACACCCAGGACTGATCTCCTTTAGGATGGACGAATTTGATCTCCTTGCAGTCCAAGGGACTCTCAAGAGTCTTCTCCAACACCACAGTTCAAAAGCATCAATTCTTCGGTGCTCAGCTTTTTTTATACTCCAACTCTCACATCCATACATGACCACTGGAAAAACCATAGCCTTGACTAAAAGGACCTTTGTTGGCAAAGTAATGTCTCTGCTTTTTAATATGCTGCCTAGGTTGGTCATAACTTTCCTTCCAAGGAGTAAGCATCTTTAATTTCATGGCTGAAATCACCATCTGCAGTGATTTTGGAGCCCAGAAAAATAAAGTCAGCCACTGTTTGCACTGTTTCCCTATCTATTTGCCATGAAGTGATGGGACCGGATACCATGATCTTAGTTTTCTGAATGTTGAGCTTTAAGCCAACTTTTTCACTCTCCTCTTTCACTTTCATCAAGAGGCCCTTTAGTTCCTCTTAACTTTCTGCCATAAGGGTGGTGTCATCTCCATATCTGAGGTTATTGATATGGAGAATGACTTTCTTCTGTGAGTCAGATGGGGAAAGGCAGTGCTAGGAAGCTGGAAGCTCCAGTCTTTCCCCACACAAATGGTGAATCAGCAAAGAGTGTGCACTTCTGCCTTGTGTTCATTATCTACCCTTGTGTGACAAACAGTGGTAAAACAACCATGACCTTGGTTTCTGTGGTCAGGAATTCAGGAATGGTTCATCTGGGAATTTCTGGCTTGTGATGTTTCATAAAATTGTGGCCAGACTGTCCCTGTGGAGGGGTCACCTCAAAAGCTTCTTCATTCTCATATTGGTGCCTGGGCTGGGGGCACACTGACTGCTGGGGCCTCTCAGACATTGGTGGTCTCTCCATATGGCCTTTCTAGCATGGCCAAGCTGAGGTGCTTACCCTGACAGAGAGACAGACAGACAAGGAAGTGGAATCTGGGTGGCTTTTCCTGGCCTGGCCCCAGAAGTCACAACCTCCATTTATGCCACATTTAATTTCTGAGACATTTGTGAATGTACACCCAAGTATGGCGCTAGTCCATAGAGTCGGACGTGACTGAGAGACCAACAGCTATGGCACTATTGGTAAAGAACCCGCTTGCCAATGCAGGAGACTTAAGAGACAAGGGTTCAATCCCTGGGTTGAAGATCCCCTGGAGGAGGGAATGGCAACCCACTCCAGTATTCCTGCCCAAAGAATTCCATGGACTGAGTAATCTGGCGGGCTACGGTCCATGGGGTTGCACAGAGTCAGACACGACTGAAGCGACTTCCTGAAAACACAGAGAGAGGGGAGAATCAAAGTCCAACTCTTGATAAAACAAAGGTTCTGAAAGAGCACCTTTGGAAATTGGAAATCATGTTGTAGCCATTTTTGGAAAATATTAATATCTGCTTACCTTAAGGTCTTCCTCTTTTTTGATGAAGGTGAAAAGGTAATTTTTCTTTAAAAAGGTGGTTGTTATCTGGTATTTGCCACAATAGCAGATCCCTTGGTCATATATTGGCCCCCCTGAACCAGCAGCCTCAGGTCACCACCGAGTCCCTGTACTTTGTCTGCAGATGAGGGTCGGCTTTTCCTCTCTGAAGTCAAGATGAAACCCTGGCTGTCAGCAGGTGACAGGAAAGCCAGGAAGCCTGCCAGGAGAGAACAGAAGTATCCCACAAGAACACACAGTCAGGACACATCTTCTTGTTTCAACATTCTCCTTAAAGGATTGAAAGTTAGGTGTTCCTGGCTGATCCAGATGCTCTGAAGGTCATGTTGACCAAAGATGGTTTCCTCTCACACGGCTACTTGAGGATGCAAATGGTAACCACTCTCTGTGTATCCGTGGAATGGAAGTTCATAATTCCGACAAGAATAAAGTTGGTCCTATCACCTGTATCCTTAAGTATGCCCATGGGATGGACACCCACTGTCCCTCAGCAGTGTCCCAGGTGGGCAGGACTTGGACAAGAGGGCCTTTTGGAAGTCAGTTATTGGAAAGACAGAGGCAGGACAGCCAGCTGAACCCTACTTAACCCTGGTCTAGTTACAGTACCTGAAGCTTGAGCCTTTGCACCTTTACTCTCCAGACTCTAGAAACCTCCAAGGCTCTCTGGGCCAGAGCCCTGGGGATGTGATGGAACGTGGGAGGGAAATTAGGTGGAGAGTAAAAGTGGTGGGAGTGGGCATCCTTGTCTTGTTTCTGATCTTAGAGGAAATGATTTCAGGTTTTCATCACTGAATATGTTGCTGCTAAGTCGCTTCAGTCATGTCTGAGTCTTTGCGACCTCATGGACTGTAGCCCTCCAGGCTCCTCTGTCCATGGGATTCTCCAGGCAAGAACACTGGAGTGGGTTGCCATGCCCTCCTCCAGGGGATCTTCCCGACCCAGGGATCGAACCTGCACCTCTTATGTCTCTTCTATTGTTAGGCGGGTTCTTTACCACTAGTGCCACCTGGCTTTCCTGATGTTGAGGTATGTTCCCTCTATACCTCATTTCTGGGTAAAGTATTCTTGGTTGTCGTTTTTTCCTTTTTATCAGTTTGAATATATTGCATCACTTCCTTTTAGCCTGCAAAGATTTGTTGAAAAGTCAGTGGGTAGTCTCATGAGAGTTCCCTTGTATGTAACTTGTTGATTTTCCTTGCTGCTTTTAGTGTTCTCTTTTTATCTTTACTTTTTGCCATTTTAATGACAGTGTGTTTTGATGTGTTC
This sequence comes from Giraffa tippelskirchi, assembly GCF_054371585.1. Lineage (NCBI taxonomy): Eukaryota > Metazoa > Chordata > Mammalia > Artiodactyla > Giraffidae > Giraffa > Giraffa tippelskirchi. Next base: position 58,356,195 of record NC_137282.1, read on the forward strand.
CTCTTCGGGTTCATCATGTCTGAGATTCCCTTTGTTTCCTGGACTTGGGTGTCTGTGTCCTTTCTTAGGTTAGGGAAGTTTTCGGCTATTTCATCTTCACATGTTTTCTCTGCTCCTTTCTCTCTTTTCTCTTTCTATGACCCCTGAAACGTGAATGTTAGTATACTTGATGCTGTCCCAAAGATCTCTTAAACTGTCCTCATTTCATTTTATCCTTTTTTCTTTTTTCCTGTTCAGCATCAGTGATTTCGGTGTCTCCAACCTCTGGCTTGTCAGTTCATTCCTCTGTATCATTTGATCAACTATTGATTCCTTCTAGAGCAGGATTCACCAAACTCCAGGGTCTAAGGCCTGACAATCTGAGGTGGAGCTGACACAGTAATAATAGAAATAAAGGGCACAATAAATGTAATGTGCTTGAATCATACCCCCTTCCCCAGTCCATGGAAAAATTGTCTTCCATGAAACAGGTCCCTGGTGCCAAAACGGTTGGGGACTGCTGTTCTAGGGTGTTTTTCATTTCAGTTATTGTATTCTTCTTCATTAATTTGATTGTTCTTTGCATTTCCTGAAAGTGAGTGTTAGTTGCTCAGTCGCCTCCGACTCTTTGCGACTCCATGAACTGTAGCCCACCAGGCTCCTCTGCCCATGGGATTTCCCAGACAAGAATACTGGCCTGGGTTGCCATTCCATTCTCCAGGAGATCTTCCTGACCCAGGAATCAGGCCCAGATCTCCTGCACTGCAGGCAGATTCTTTACCCTCTGAGCCACCAGGGAAGCCCTTGTATTTCCTAACTCTTTGTAAAAAAGATTCTAACTTCTTGCTCTGCACATCTATTCTTCTTTTAATATTTAATTTATTTATTTGGTTGCACCAGGTCTTAGTTGCAGGATGTTTTTGCTGTGGCATGTGGGATCTAGTCCCCTGACCAGTGATCGAACCTGGGCTCCTGCATGGGGAGCACAGAGTCTTAGCCACTGGACCACCAGAGGGTGTCCTCTATTCTTCTTTTGAGTTCTTTGATCATCTTTACAGTCGTGACTTTGAACACTTTCTCAGGTAGATTGCCTGTCTCTATTGCACTCAGGTCTGCTGGGGTTTCATCTTGTTCCTTGTTTTGGAACGTGTTTCTCTGTCGCCTTGTTTTGCCTAGCTTGTTTTTATTTCTATGTATCTGGTATGTTGCTTATGCATCCCGACCTTGGAGAAGTGGCCTTCTGTAGCTGACACACTGAGTGTCCCAGCAGTGCTCTTTCCTCTCGTCACCAGAGCTCTGTGCTCCAGGGGTGCCCTTGTGTGGTCTGCGTGGGCCCTCCTGTTGTGGCAGGTTGACTATGGGAGGTGGCCTGGTCGGCCTGGTTGGCCCTAGTCCATTTGGTTGCCAGGCCCTGCCTTGTGTGGGGGGTGCCAGCCACTGGTGGGCGGGGCTGGGTCACATGGCAACTGGCTATGGAACCCCAAGGGGCCCTGAGCAATGCTGGCCCGCTGGTGGGTGGACTTGCGGTCTAGGATATAGCCCAAGGCTGGTGCCTGCCCATGGATAGGTGAAGCCAGGCTAGTACCAGTGCCATTCCTGGCAGGCAAAGCCAGGCCCTAGGGTCTGGCTGCAGGGCCCAGGGGTCCCAGAGCTGGTATGGGACTGCTCGTGATTGGGGTCAGCTCCTGACATGACTGGCCATGGGATCCGACCCTCACACAGGTGGTCAGTGATCCACACCACCTACGAGCCTCGGAATACCAGAGGAACCGCCTTCCAGTGGGAGGAGCTGGGGCGATGCCAGCACAGACTCTTTGTTCTCAGTCAATTGTGTTCAGTTGTGTCTGACTCTTTGCAACTGCATGGAATGTAGCCCACCAGGCTCCTCTGTCTATGGGATTCTCCAGGCAAGAATATTGGAGTGGGTTGCCATTTCCTCCTCCAGGGGATCTTCCCAACCCAGGGACAGAACCCATCTCTCTTGTGTCTCCTGCATTGAAAGGCGGGTTCTTTACCACTGCTGTGCTGTGAAATTGCTCAGTCGTGTCCGACTCTTTGCAACCACAGGGACTGCAGCTTGCCAGACTCCTCCATCCAAGGGATTCTCCAGGCAAGAATACTGGAATCCAGTCTCTGATGCGGGGTGAGTTTCTTCTCCGAAGACAAGATCCAAAGGGACCTTACCATCCTTGCACTCTCCACATCAGAGTTCCGCCCGCCGGCTCCCCTAGACTTTGTGAGCCTTACTGTCTCGCCCTGGTTCTGAGGGGAGCTCGGCATATCCACACCCTGACTCCATCTCCAGATTCCGTCTCTTAATAGTTGATGCTTCAAGGAAAGTCAATTGCTTCCAGCAGGCAGTACGGTGTACCAAATGGAAGGCTGGATTTCAGTTTTCAAATGGGCTATGCAGACCACAACATGGCATAATCCTGCCCTGAATATTAATTAGTTAAAGGCTAAATCTCCTATTCTCTGGTTAAACACAGGAAGACCAACTAGCAAGGATGCTCCCATCAGGGCAGATGCTCTGGTCCAGAGAAGAACAGGCAGGCCCAGTGTGCACAGGGCATCCTTTGCTAGACCCCAGCCAGGTCTCGTGCTGTGGGACTGGCCTGGGATGCAGGCTCAGCATCATCTCACTGGCCCAGAGGCCACCAGGCACAGGCCGGAGGATCACAGCCACTCAGCCCTCCCTGGACCCAGAGATGGAGGCAGGGGTGGTTTCAACCAGTGGGAACAGGAGACATGGGCCACAGATCAGAGGGCTGAGACCTCAGGGGCCTGGCACACCTCAGCGGGGGAAGCCAACAACAGGGGTGATGGCTGGGAAGTTCCTGGTCTCTGCAGAGCTGCACAGAGCAATGGGCCCCGGTGCTCAACTGAGAGCAAGGCTGCCCATTCCATCCTTAGGATGCAGAAGAATGGGAGCAGGGCACGGATGGAGGGAAGCCAGGACAGGCTGTGCTGTTGATCGATCGTGTCCGACTCTCTGCAACCCCATGGGCACCAGGCAGGACACCAGGACACCAGGCTTCCCTGTCCTTCACCATCTCCTGGAGCCTGCTCAAACTCACATCCATTGAGTCGGTGATGCCAGCCAACCATCTTGGATTTTCTGGGGCCCTGGGAACTGCTAACCTCACTGCACTGACCGTCAGCCAGACTCTTGTGTGAACACAGTTAAAATGTGTCCTGATTACAGCAGAGCACTAAAGCCACGTCACATTATCTTTATTCTGAAAGAGCAGTTTTGCTCCTTCTTCTCTCACCATCAAACCTTTTCCTGGGGATGTTTGCTCTGGCTGGATCCAAGTTGCCCATAATCTCCCAGGACACTGACCTTTCCACTAATGGTGGAAGCTCCCTCTGATAACAGGAGAGTCAAAAGAGAACAAACCATTTCAACGTAGGTTTACCAAGACTCGAAACAAGGGCCATTATTGCACATTAATTCTAAACGCCTCCCCTCCTCTGACTCGGGAGGGAATTTATCTTCTCTGGCACCAGAGCTGGGCTGTGTTCCCACACAATTCATCACCCTCCCTACCTGCCAGGGCATTTTCTGAGTTTTTTTTTTTCTTCCAAATGCAGCGCCTCTTTCTGTATGGAGCCTGAGCATCCCCCCCTGGCTATCTTGCCACTAATTTATCCAGATCAAATCTTCTGTCCTTTGTATCTGTCCAGTTTTGAAATTTAGATTTATCTGTTCTGTTCCTGGGTAAGAAATTGCCCTTGTCAACATTATTTAGAGGAGTTTGGGGGTAGCAGGTGCACACGAATCCCTGCTTCGCTGTGGGGGAGGTTGTGTGTCTCCAGGGAAGGCCCCCAGCACCACGTGGATGGATTCCCGAGCTTTCCTGTGATACCCACACAGATCACTTCACTACCCAGCATTTACATCCGAAAGCATTTCAGGTAAAGTTGATTCTGATGCTTTTTCATGCCCATATCCAAGTTTCTTTTCCTTTTTGTCTTAGAATTACACACATAGATATCACCCTGTGGGCTTCCCTGATAGCTCAGTTGGTAAAGAATCCGCCTGCAATGCAGGAGACCCTGATTTCTGGGTCAGGAAGACCCACTGGGGAAGGGATAGGCTACCCACTCCAGTATTCTTAGGCTTCCCTTGTGGCTCAGCTGATAAAGAATCCGCCTGCAATGTGGGAGACCTGGGTTTGATCCCTGGGTTGGGGAAGAGCTCCTGGAGAAGGGAAAGGCTACCCACTCCAGTATTCTGGCCTGGAGAATTCCACGGACTGTATAGACCATGTTTGTAAGACAGTATGCCCATAATTTTCTCCCAGAGCATCTATATCCATCTTCTTTATTGCTTGGGCTCAAAGCTTGGTGTCTGGGCACCTCGGGGAGTAATTATTTCTTACCTTAGCCCTTTATGGTAAGGGAAATGTGAATGTACAAGTCAACAGAGCTGTTGCTTTCAGCCCCTCTGCTTGTCAGTCCTCTTCTCTTCCCTTCCAGGCGGTTGGAACGATCTGTGGCTTTGCACACATTTATCTCTTTAACATCGCGTGTCCCTCTGTCAGAGCTGTGTCTGCTAGATCTGCATGTCTAGTGTCCACAGCCTCAGTTGCTACACAACCAGGCTCCCTCGCCCTCTGGGGAGGCGTGGTGGCTTTTCCTCCCGTCTGAGCTGGTGACACTCTCTTCCTGGATCTTCCCATCTCTCTACCCATAGACTTAGGGACCCCATGGTTAATTGTTACAGAACAGAGAAAAACCAAGTCTGACTCTTTGTGACCCCATGAACTACAGCCCACCAGGCTCCTCTGTCCCTGAGATTCTCCAGGCAAGAATACTGGAGTGGGTTGCCATTTCCTTCTCCAGGGGATCTTCCCAACCCAGGGATCGAACTCAGGTCTCCTGCACTGGTGGATTCTTTGCCGTCTGAGACTTCAGGGAAGCCTCCCAAAACCCAAGAGTGATCCTCAAAGGACCAGAGTGGTGGAGTGGGAAGGGGGAGGGGTGGAACAATTTCCTGCTGTGTAATGTTGTATAATAGTGAAAGTGAAAGTCGCTCGGTCGTGTCCGACTCTGTGACCCTGTGGACTATACAGTCCATGGAGTTCTTCAGGCCAGAATACTGGAGTGGGTAGCCTTTCTCTTCTCCAGGGGATCTTCCCAACCCAAGGCTCGAACCCAGGTCTCCTGCATTGCAGGCGGATTCTTTACCAGCTGAGCCACAAAGGAAGCCCACGTTGTGTAATGAAGCCTCACAAATAAAATGAAACAAACAGCTCATGGCATTTCAGGGAGAGGAAAGTTACAGAAAGTTGAATGTTGCTAATGACAACCTCGGGGTTGCAGTAATCCCCCCTTCCTTCTCTCTGCTTCAGAGAAGCCCCGATAGGTCTGTGTTGCTCCCCAAACGCTCCCAGTCCCAGTGCCCGGTGATCTGTCCTTCGACCAGTGAATCTGGGTTGGACTGGGGGGAACGGGCATGGCTCCCAGGTGGATCAGGCAGAGCTGCTGCCAGGCTAGACCTTGGGCCCTGGACTCTCTGCAGCAGGGGGACACTCTGGGGTGCCCTCTGGCTTCTCCCAACCTCCGTGAGCCCCAAAGGCAGCACAGCCTCCATGTGTGCACAGCCCGCCCTTCCTGCTCTCCTGCTGCACTGACTCCTGAGCTGGTACCTGTTAGGACAGAGTCTTAGCTTCTCTCTGTCGGGCTCTCACTCGTGGCCTCCTTGTGTTATGAGCAATGGGCTCCCTTTCTGTTATTGGCACCAACTGGTGTGACACCTGGACAGTCGCAGGAAGCTGCAACACTGCTCTCTGTGGGTCTGGGGGCAAGTTGGCTGGGTGCACTTCATCCTCTCCTGTTTGCCTGGTGCTTCTCTCGTGGCTCAGCTGGTAAAAAAATCTGCCTGCAGAGCAGGAGACCCTGGTTAGATCCCTGGGTTGGGAAGATCCCCTGGAGAAGGGAAAGGCTACCCACTCCAGTATTCTGGCCCGGAGAATCCCATGGACTGTATAGGCCCTGGGGTCACAAAGAGTCGGACAAGACTGCGCGACTTTCACTTTCACTTTCTTTCACAGACATTCTTGTTATGTAAACTTGCAACACCGAGACCTTTATAAATGTCACTATGCCAACAAATCTACACAAGTATCGTTCTCTCTTTACTAAGCATCTAATGATTTTTTAATTAACACTTTATATTTACCATGTCTCTACCATTCACATTTTCAAAAGTTGCCGAAATAGGGAGCCTTCGATGCTAGAAAAAGGACCCTGTAAACAAGTCTCCTCCACATTTAGAGTTTCGCTCCGGAAGGGATGACAACAGCCCCAGTGTTTGTATGAGAACCGGCCACACGTGGGACAAGGGGGTGACTCCAAACGAGAACAGAGCTTGACCGATCAGATCAGGTCAATAAAGGGGCCCAGAAGCGTGGCTGACCCAAAGCCACGAATAGTGAAAGTATTTTATGCGTCCAGTTGAAATATTTATTTTGAGTTTGCATTTGGTGAGTGTTTCTCATGCTGCTCCCCGTAAAGAGACTTATTGACTCCACTGTGGGCAAAGATGCTGGGTGTCACGGGCCCAAGAGGGTTCTGAGGATCCTCTGCAGGAGGGGAGAGGAGGCGGCAGCAACTGCCGTAGGGGGAGGCAGCTCTGGTCTCCTGGGAGGTGAGCGCGTCATTCGGAGTCGCTTGCACCCTGCCCTACCCTGCCCCGCCCCACATACCCCTGGACGTTTCTCTCATTCAGTGGAACGCTGGCAGACACAGTGTGGCCAAAGGCTTGGAAGGTGCCTGTGCTCTGGGGCTTGCTCCCTGGCCCATCTGTTATCACCAGCGGAAGAAGATGCTGAGTCAGCCCTGGTCCCAGGAGGAGGGTGAGAGATGCGTGGAGCCCAGCTAGAAATCTACGAACTCGCAGGTGTACGAAGGTAAGTAAATGCTTATTGTCAGATTTTTTGTGTTGGTTGTACAGTATTATTATGGCCAGTGGTGACTGACAGGCTTCCCAGGGAGCACTAGTGGTAAAGAACCCTCCTGCCAATGCAGGAGACCTAAGAGATGGGGGTTCAATCCCTGGGCTGAGAAGACCCACTGCAGGAGGGCATGGAAACCCACTCCAATATTCTTGCTTGGAGAATCCCATGCCTGGCAGGTTATGGTCCATAGGGCTGCAAAGAGTCGGACAGGACCGAAGGGACTCAGTCCACATGCATGGAGGTGACTGATAATATTTCCCCACCATGGAGTTTTCTCTGAAAACTATGCCAAGACACCTCGCTGTCTTCCTTTGCTCATTCTTTCATCACACCCTCTACCCCCTCTCCTTTGCTGCAGGGCTTTAGGTGCTGGGTAGGGAGGAGACACTACGGAGATGACCGACTTGATACCTCTGCTGCCGCGGGGAATGCACTCTCTTGCTGGGCCCTGGGCTCTGGGGGTGGAGGGCACCTAATAAGCCGGGAGGCAGAGCAGCTGAGCACTCAGGTATCACACGGGCTTCACTCCTGCTCCACCTAATGGCAGTGGGGACTTGAGTCAATTACTGGATATCTCTAAGCCCCAATTTTCTCATCCGCAGAATAGCGATAATTACACTAATCTTACAGGGCTTTTGTGAAGATTCAATGAGCCAAGGTAGATGTGGGTAAAACACTCGGCACAGCTCCTGGCCCTTGGAAACTGCTCAGTGTGACAGCTGGGAAATGATGGCAACAGAACACACTGCGTCCAGCCGGTGGGAGAGACGCAGATTGAGTGTGTCCACCTGCATGTTTGGTGGAGAAGGAGACTGCGACATCTGGAGCAGCTGACATTGTGGGTATTTTCATCTAAATGCTTCTTCATCTTCTACAGATTGTGAGTCCTTTCAGGTTTCATGGTGTGATGACAGCTATCTATCGCATGGAGCATTCAACTCCCAGGTGCATGGCCATGTGGATGAATCTCACAACTACTTTTCCATCCTGCACACATCATATTTCACAACAGGAGGCTGAAGCCAGCAAGTGTTTTCCCCCTCTGCTCTATGGGGCACAGTCAGCCTTGGTCAAAACTGCAATCCAGTCCAGCCCTGCTTCTCCAGATGAAATAAGAATAAACTTCTACAGAATGCCTATTTGTCACACACAAAATTGGAAAGCCAGATAAACACATGGTCGTCAGTGCATGAGCTTTATTTCTTAATGAGGGATCTGGCTTTGTTGTCTTGTTCAGTCGCTCAGTCACGTCTGACTCTGTGACCCCATGGACTGCAGCACGCCAGGCTTCCCTTTCCTTCTCTATCTCCTGGAGCTTGCTCAAACTCATATCCATTGAGTCAGTGATGCCGTCCAGCCATCTTGTCCTCTGTACCTCCCTTCTCCTCCTGTCCTCAATCTTTCTCAGGATCAGGGTCTTTTCCAATGAGTCGGCTCTTCATATCAGGTGGCCAAAGTATCGGAGTTTCAGCTGCAGTATCAGTCCTTCCAATGAATATTCAGGGTTGATTTCTTTTAGGATTGACTGGTTTGATCTCCTTGCTGTCCAAGGGACTTTCAAGAGTCTTTTCCAACACCAAAGTTCAAAAGGATCAATTCTTGGGCGCTTAGCCTTCTTTATGGTCTATGTGTTTAGCGCGTTTTGAAGAACTGTCTTGCTTCATGATGACACTAGTAATTGTTATAAACTCTCTGAGTGCCACATGTGAGAAGTGGAAAAATTGCTTAAAATCGCTGGATCTTTCTACCATTTCACTGATTCTTCTTGGTTTATCTGTGAGAAGAGGGAGCACAGTCTGCAGTTGCCCCCTAAAGATGATCTACTTTTCATCTTTGTTCATTATATAATGAGCCATTCAGTTTGACAGACAGTGATGGGATCTTCCAATACTGAAGGCAATCATTGTTCTGCAGGATAAAATGTTGACCTTGAGATGTTCTGTGACCTCACGTTCTGCCCAGAGTCTTGTGTCCTGGATGGGGTTTCCTAGGAAGCACATCTGAGATGGAGAAGCTCTGCGTGCAGACAGCTGATTGGGAAGCCCTTTGGGGACTCACACCTAAAGGGGGAGGAAGGCAGAAGGATTGGGCAGAATGGGGTGCTGGAGAGTTATGCAGTCACAACACAGGCCTCAGTGGATCCTGGGGGCAGGTCTGGAGCTGAGAAGGTCCTTTTCCTTGGTCCCATTGTCTGCAGCCATGGAAAGAAAAGACGTTTGCTCTTTGAAAGAAAAGTTATGAAAAACTTAGACAGCATATTAAAAAGCAGAGACTTCACTTTGCCAACAAAGGTCCGTGTAGTCAAAGCTATGGTTTTTCCATTAGTCATGTATGAGTGTGAGAGTTGGGCCATAAAGAAGGTTGAGCACCAAAGAATTGATGCCTTGAAACTGTGGTGCTGCTGCCAAGCTGCTAGAGAAGACTTTTGAGAGTCCCTTGGACAGCAAGGAGATCAAACCAGTCAATCCTAAAGGAAATCAATCCAGAATATTCACTGGAAGGACTGAAAGTGAAAAGTGAAGGTTGCTAAGTCGTGTCCGGCTCTGTGACACCATGGACTATACAGTCCATGGAATTCTCCAGGTCATGATACTGGAGTGGGGAGCCATTTCTTTCTCCAGTGGATCTTCTCAACTCAGGGATCCAACCAAGGTCTCCCGCATTGCAGGCAGATTCTTTACTAGCTGAGCCACGAGGGAAGCCCAAAGGACTGATGCTGAAGCTAAATCTCCAATACTTTGGCCACCTAATGCAAAGAACCAACTCACTGGAAAAGACCCTGATGCTGGGAAAGACTTAAGGCAGGAGGAGAAGGGGGCAACAGAGGATGAGATGGTTAGATGTTATCGCTGGCTCAATGGACATGAGTTTGAGCAAGCTCCAGGAGATGGTGAAGGACAGGGAAGCCTGGCATGCTGTAGTCCATGGGGTTGCAAAGAGTTGGACAGGACTTAAGGACTGAACAGCAACAAACACTTGGAGGAGAGGGCTGGGCCTTGGTCCTGCTTCACTGCGCAGTCATTGTTCACAGGCCATCCCTGGGAATGAGACATGATTTTGAATGAGGTGTCTTTTTTCAGCCAAAAGTAAGTTCCAAAGGTGGACTCTGCTGAGAGCTGCCAGCTGCCACTGTCACAGGAGTGACATGGCTGTTCCCTGTAACCTGGTGCGTTATGGCATGAGCATGACTCATATGCCACCTCCTAGAGGAGATCTTGGGGCCTCAAAGCCAGAGGAGAATTTCCTTGGAAAGGTCTAATAAGGTCTAGCTTCTGAGATGGGCCCAGGACCCTGAGAACTATTTAACACATCCCATACCCTGAGTTCAGGCTTCCCAGGGGGCACTAGTGGTGAAGAACCTGCCTGTCAACGCAGGAGACCTAAGAGACATGGGGGCAATCGTGGTGTCAGGTAGATCCCCTGGAGGAGGAAATGGCAACCCACTCCAGTATTCTTGCCTGGAGGATCCCAAGAACAGGGGAGTCTGGTGGGCTACAGTCCATAGTGTCGCACAGAGTCAGACAAGACTGAAGCAAATTAGCATGCAGCATGCACATACCCTGAGCAACCATGGAGACAGAGCACTAGTGGACAAGACAGCGTCCTGGACAGGCAGATGGAAACCGGACATGGAGAAATGTGAAAGGTCCACTCAGAGTGAAGTGATGGGACCAGAGCAGGGCGTCAGCCCCGGGGACAGGGGAGACAGAGAAACAAGTCAGCTGGGGGTTCTGGAGCCCTGGGCACAAAATACACCAAGTAGAGTAGATGGAAAGATGGGTGGAGGGAAAGCGGCTACAGCACTCACATGCCTGACTTACGGTTTGGGGTCCATGTGACTCCAAAGCAGGGCTGTTCAAGGTTTTGAACCTGGAAGACCATGACCCAAAAGGGCATTGGAGTGGCAAGAGTCATCAACTCAAGATGGTCCAAAGCTCTAGCAGTGTTCCAGTTAGGGACCAACACAAAATTTAAGCCTCCTCTTGAGTGTCATGAGGATAGTAAAATCCCAGACTCTGGTCTTGACAGCAAATGCCATTTTATTCAGTGTTTGCATTCTATCTTCTGATGTCATGAGGAATTAAATACCACACAGGTGCAGACTGCAGACATGTACTCCAGTCTCAAAAAAACAGACTCTGCAGCACTGGTAGAATGGCTGCTAAGCAGCTTTTGTTTTGGAGAAGGGTATTTTTTTCCCACTCTGAGTGCAGAAGAGAATATGATGAAAGCCAATGAGATGGGAAGATGTGTTCTCCACTCATCTTTGGACTGTGCAGCCAATATTGATGATGGTCATTAATTAACCAATTAAATCATTAATTTCTTGAGTCATTGGCAACAAGAAGCATAAAGATGTATATCTGCCAAAGTGAAAGTGAAAATGAAAGTGTTAGTCACTCAGGCATGTCTGACTCTTTACAACCCCATGGACTGTAGCCCATCAGGCTCCTCTGACCATGGAATTCTCCAGACCAGAAAACTGGAGTGGGTAGCCATTCACTTTTCCAGGGGATCTTCCTGAACCAGGGATTCAACCTGGGTCTCCTGCATTCCAGGCAGATTTTTTATCATTTGAGCCACCAGGTAAGCCCAAATGATTTGCAATCTCAGTGAAGATAATAATTCAGCAATTGAATACAAAGAAATTCCATTAATTTGTTTTAACTTACCAAAGCAGTTAATTAGAAAGTAGAATAATTAGTCAGAAATCGATACTAATCAAAGTATGAGTTGCAGTGAGAAAGATGCCCAAGGAAGCACATGACAAAGTCATTGCCAAAAGACAAATTGTTGATAAAACTAAGTAATCTAGTTTCTAATATATTTTATGGCAAAAGAGGGATTCTCACCCTTTAATCTCATACAAATTCCAGGAAGAATAATAATGATTGGAAAGCACCTTTCAAAATATAATGCAAATTTCTATTTAAATGCTTGAAAACAAAGACAACAATCACTTATTTAATAGTAAAACTTTAAACCATTGGTGTGTGTGTGCTTGGTTGGTGAGTCGTGTCCGACTCTGTGCAACCTTACAGACTGTAGCCCACCAGGCTTCTCTGTCCATGGAATTCTCCAGGGAAGAATGCTGGAGTGGGTAGGTAGCCATTTCCTACTCCAGGAGATCTTTCCAAACCAGGGACTAAACTCCAATCTCTTGTGTCTCCTGCACTCACAGGTGAGTTCTTTACCACTGAGCCACCTGGGAAGCATTAAAGAAATAAAGTTATCCACTAAATTAACTTCGATTGCATACCCTTTATACACTAAAGCCTGCCTGCACTGTGAGAGGAAGTTACTGAATTGCATGCAGTGCTGCCTGAGGATCTTAGGGTTTCAGCCTCTCCCAATGATAGCTTACAGTGAACAATGTCAGATTTGTGATCTCTGAAGAAAAAGATTTAGCTTCGGGACCAGGGACAAGGGACCAGGCTTGATCACTCAAGAGCTTTTGTGTAGCAGAGTTTTATTAAAATAAGAAAGAGACAGGGAAAGCTTCTGACACAGATATCAGAAGGGGGAGAGTGCCCCCTCGCTAGTGTTAGCAAGGGAGTTATATACTTTTAACAGACCCACTCCCACAACACACACCTTAAATTAACAAGATTAGAACTAACAATAGAAAGGTCTGACCAGACCCAGTAGAAAAAAAACGTTTGTCCTTTTCTCCTCCTCAAGAGCCTCAGACCCCTTTCTCCTCCTCGGGACCCTGGACTTCTTATCAACCTACCTAGTAATTGACTCTCATCAGGACCCTGGTTACAAAGAGATAGCACAGGATTCTACCAGCCCAACCACAGGGGACTGATCAGCTTGGGACAAAACCCACAACCCAAAACCCAAAACCCAATTCTAGGTGGAAGCAGAAGCAGGCAGGAACTGGAGGGACCTCCAGCCCGAAAAGGAGAAACCTATATTTCTGGGGTTAAAAAGTCTGTGACCCTCTGAGACAGCTGTGTCACAGACTGAAAGAAGATGAGAACTTCCCTGAGTCAGGAAAAATGGAAGCCTTAAAATTAAAAATGAAGACACATTTTAAATTTATCTCTCCCTACTCTTTTCCCTTCAGTAACCAAAAGATTGTTTTCTATGCCTGTGAATCTTTTCTGCTTTGTAAAGAAGTTCATTGGCTCAGGATCACTTTTTTTTTTTTAGAGATCACAAATAAGTGATATCATATGATATTTGTCTTTCTCTGTACAGATATACACACTATAAATAAAATAGATAAACAACAAGGACCTACAGTGTAGCATAGGGAACTATATTCAATATCTTATAATAAACTGTATTCAATATCTTAAATAAACTATAATGGAAAAGAATCTGAAAAAGAACATATATGTATAAAAGAATCACTTTGCTGTACCCTGAAACTAACAACATTGTAAATCAACTATACTCTAGTAAAAAATTAAAAAAAATAGAAAATAAATACATATTTTTACAACATAAAATTTTTTTAAAGTTTGTAAATCCTGTGATATCGTACACTGAATAAATAGAAACAAGCTTGAGTTAACCAACATCTGGGTTATAAATCTTTGTACCTTCTGTCGACTAAAAAAAAGATGTACAACTTGAGAGTTGTGAGTTAAGTTTTATTTGGGGCAAAATGAGGACTGCAGCCTGGGAGGCATCATCTCAGTTGGCTCTGAGAGATTGCTCCAAAGTGGCAGTGGGGGACCGTCAATATATAAGGTTTTGGTGAAGGGGGAGTTCAGTGCCACGAAGCACTCAATTTACCAAAGGTTTTTGTTAGTCATGAGGGTCTGATGTCACCATGAAGGGATTTAGTGCTTCTCTAGGTATGAAGAGATGGAAGGATTGAGATCATAAAATCTGTTTCTAAAAACATCCAACTACCCAAAGAGCTGTGCCGCCAGATTCCCTGGAGCACAGAGGGCCTCACTCCACCCTGAACTCCCTCAGGGGTTGTTAAAGGTCAGCAGCTATAGCAGCGTGGGGTTCAATCTCTGCAAAGGCAGATGGCAAGCGCCTATGTTGTTCAGTCACTGGCTCTTGGTAAGTGCCAATTTGTAGTTGACACTTCCCAACATGGCTTCCTGTATCCCCGTGAGATAGAATTTCTATCCGCAGCATAAACGTGAGGAAGCTGAAGCAAGAGACGGCAGCGTAGTTCTCCAGACGCAGAGCCGAGATGCACACCCTCCCGGCTGAGCTTCAGGGTTTGCATGTGCGTATGTGCACAATCGTGTTTGATTCTTTTCGACCCTACGAACTATAGTCCGCCAGGCTATCTGTCCATGGGATTCTCCAGGCGAGAATACTGGAGCGGGCTGCCATTTCCTCTTCCAAAGGATCTTCCCGACCCAGGGATCTAACCTGCGTCTCCTGCATCTCCTGCATTGGCAGGCGGATTCTTTACCACTGAGCCACTGGGGAAATCTTAAAATAGCATGATGAGCTTTATAAATCAAACAGCGCAAAAGACAAATGGGTGAAGATCTGAATCGCAAATCCAGAGGAGAGCAAATCTAAATGATTTATAAGCCTATGAAAAGATCAAATTCACCAACCTTAGGGGAATGCAAATTAGCTTAGAAAGCAACTGCCACTTTATCCACATCTGACATCAAAACCCAACAAAGAACCAGGGACCCACTGCTGGGGCAGGTGTAGAGAGAATGTGAGAAGGGGCGTTTCTGATGGGCTATGAAGTGCGCCCTTCTTTGTCGAGGGCTGTTACAGTTCACAAACTAGTATCTGTCGCCTGGAAATCCATTTCCCAGATGTGAACACAGGAGTTTTGCAGGCATAGATGGACAAATGTATTATTTTGAGGTGGCAAATCTGATCAGCATACAATTAATTGCCCATTGGTAGGGGAATTGCTGAATGGTTGAATAATTCCTGACGTATGCACTGCGTAAGTTGGGCTACTGAATGCACTAACAGCTACATCAGATGAGTTGGGAAGATTTCTGCAAAGTACTGTGCAGGTAGGATGATGAGCTGCAGAGAAACTTGTATGTTTTAATTTCTGTAAACAAGTGATGCATATTTTCTATGTGTTCATGTAACTGCCTTGCTCTGAATGAAGTGTTGCAACCTGATTCCTCATCAGGAATTCCTCATCAGGTAGGAATAGAGAGAGGGTTTCCATAATTGGGGAGGGGGGAAGAATAAGGAAAGAAGAGAAAAAGACTGTCCTTTAAATTAGGATAATAGTACAATCCAGGGCTTCCCTGGTGGCTTAGATGGTAAAAAATCTGCCTGCAATGCAGGAGACCTGGGTTCAATCCCTGACTTGGGAAGATCTCCTGGAAGAGGGTATGGCAACCCACTCCAGTATTCTTGCCTGGAGAATCCCATGGACAGAGGAGACTAGCGGGTTACGGCTCATAGGGTCTCACAGAGTCAGACACGACTGAAGCAACTTAGCACGCAAGCATGCATGGTCATAGAACGTAGATATTTTTTAAGCTGTTATTTTTGTAATAACAGAAGCTCGAGCTAGAAAGTTGTGGAAGGCTATGACTCATGAAAAAGTACATTTTGCTGCAAGTCATCCTCTCTTTGTTCTGTGCACCTGTGTTCCAAATTTCTGATTTCTTGTGCTCCCAGAGGGCAGCCGTCTCTGAAATCTGGGCAAAGCAAGAAGAACTCTTGGTGTCACAGCCCAGGAGACCCCTGGCACTCTGGCAGACTCCTTCCAGAGAAGGACAACTCGACAAGACAACCATCTGCTCCCGCAGCTCCTGGTGGGTCTGCAGGACAGTGCCCATTGATGGGACCCCAGCCCACTAGATGATGACGCTTCTCACTGCTTGCGTCTTGGTGGGGCCAGGGTTGCGGGGAGAGGTTCCCTCCCTCCCGGGCACCAGTGCCCTTCAGATTCACCAAGACCATCAGTCTGAGCTGCATCTTCATGCCTGTCTGTCTGTAACTCTTCAGCCTCTGAGAACAAGCCCACACACAATCTTTCAAGGTCAGGTATTGATTTTCAGTCTAAACAGTAAATCCATATTGAAGAAGAAACGGCGCCTTATTAATCAGGCCTCCCCCAGCTCTTCCCATGTCTACTGGAATAATAAAGTCATCATGCTATGCTTGCTTTCTGCCTCCTGTATTGTCCAGTAAGGCCCGGCTGAATTCTCTAATGACGCAGAGTTCCTCTCCTGGAGGGCCGGGAGCAGTGGGTCTGAGGCAGGGGGTATGGAATTCAACCTGTAACATGTCATGTACATGGGTTATTTTCTTAAATTAAAAAAAATATATATTTTTACAGCTAGATTTCCTTTTCAATTGGCATATGTTCAACATGTCACTTAACATACAGGAGACTTTGACCACAAGTGCTTGTGCTCACCTACGTGCATGCACATACACACTCACATTCTTATATACTCACACTCGAGTGCAATGCACGGACATATATGTTTGCACCCACGCCTGCCCCTTACCTGGAATGTCACTTCTCATTCCAGACACAGGAACCCGTCCCTAGGCTACTGGGTGAATGCTGACCTCAACACCCAAACTGACTTCTCCTGATCCACTCCCGGGAGTGACAGATGACGTAGCCAACTGTTTCCACTGGTCTCCTGTGTGCTGTGCTGTGCTAAGTCACTTCAGTCATCTCTGACTCTTTGCAACCCCATGACTTGTAGCCCTCCAGGCTCCTCTGCCCATGGGATTCTCCAGGCCAGAATACTGGAGTGGGTAGCCTTTCCCTTCTCCAGAGGATCTTCCCAACCCAGGGATCGAACGCAGGTCTCCTGCATTGCAGGCAGATTCTTTACCTCTGAGCCATGAGGGAAGCCCCACCACTTGACTCCTAGCCACGGTTTTCTTCGAAACAGAAGCATCCCCATCCCCCTAGGAATGCCTATATCTCCCATGTTGTTAACAGGTGGTGGAGCAACCGCCTGCTGTAAATCAAGCACAGATGGAAGCTCATGGTTCAGAATTGCTGCCCGGAGCATAAAGGGGCTTGTGTTCACGTAATCTGGCGCTTTATATTTTGCATGCGGGGCTGCTGATGGAAACCTGTTTGGGGGTTTCCACTCTAAAGACCGACGGGACTTCTGCTTTCAAAATAAAGGAGAAGCTAGCTGCCTTCAAACTTTCCTTCTGCTGCCTCTGGGGAACCCTGTGATTTGCATTTCAGATGTAAATTCATGTAAATCAGCACTTATTTTTCGGAAGAAATTTGACCATTGAGAGCAATCTGGAGTTGTTCTCCGATGCCAGTATGCATTCGATCCCCGTATAATTTCTCAGCACATGGATTAAACCCGCAATAAGCGTGGTGCAATTGTGACTGGGCATGCAAGACAATCAACCCTTATTTTGCAGCAAGGACAGGAAAATCTAATTATAACGCCTTTTCCAGCCTGTGAGACAAAGCAAGGCTTGATGCCAGCTAATTAATTGGCTGGAGTGGGGGCCATCCAGGACCCTCCCTTATTGGGTCAGTTATACTCTTTTAGCTTTCAGTGCAAAGACTGCATCTCACCCAAGGCCAGTTTATTGCCAGTCAATGACTTCAGTTTCAGCAAAGCAAAAGAATGCACAAAAAATCAACCCAAATTAATCACCCCGTCATGAGAAGAACTTCCTATTAATACCTGGCTGTGTTCTTGTGAACGATGGATGTATTATTCTGCTAACCGCATCTGAATAAGTTGGAAAGCCCTGAGCAGAAGACTTCATAAAGGAATGGCCTGCTATGCTCAAGGCTTTGGAAAAATGGATGGCAGCAGAACTCACCATGTTGCAGCTCTTCTTGGGTGTTAAGAAAACGAAGAAAAGGTGGGGAAGGTGCTTCTGAAGACGGCAGAGCATGGGCTATCTAAGGACACACACTCTGTGTCATCACAGAGATTAGATAAATTTCAGGAAAAACGTCACTGAGCCTGAAATAGAACAATACGTCACTGGAGAAAACCAGTCTGTGAGGCAGGATATCAACATACACTGAGCTCAAAGAGGTTGTTGTATGTTTCATAAGGAACGCTTGATGGGAGGTGATGGAAGGCATCCTGAACAAGATGCAGGATGCTTGGAGAGAGGCTGTGGTCCTTGGTGCACCATGAGAGGAATCAGCTAGGCAGCATCTCACGTGGTCCCGCTGGGGTGAGTGGATCTGAGAGTTGACGACACACACTCTCTTGATAATAACAGGAGAAATCATGGAAATGATTGCCGAAAGAATCTAGACTTTTTTTTCAATCCTTATAATTCTTGTAAATCCATTATTCTTTTTAAACTACTTTTGAAATATGAGGGGATAGTTTTTGCTGGCGTTTCACTTTCCTGTTCTTTTTTAGGAGATTTGGGGGGCAGGGTTTGAAGTGGAGAGTGCCCTGACACCTCCAACTATTGTTCTGTCTCCAGGTCTCAGTGTGGCAGCCGGCAGGCTTCCCTGGGTGTGCCAACAGCTGCTGTTGCCTCTGCGGGGACCCCACCAGCATCTCTCACTCAGGCCAAGAGTCAGATGGGCGGGAGGGGTCCGGGGGAGATTAATTAGCAGGAGGAGCCAGCTCATTAGTGGTGAGGGGGTGTCTGCTGGGAAGCTAACAAGGAAGCGACAAGGGGAATTAGTGACAAATTGGTATTAAAACGCAGATAGAAAGGCCTCTGCTAAATCATTATGCTCATTCCCATAATGAGAGACCAATAAATAGAGGCGTCCCACCAGAGTCTGCAAATTGCGTGCAGGGGTGATTGGGGGGGGTCCTGCAGAGAGCAGTGACAGTGCTTCAGGGCTTGCAAAACTGTGAATCAGAGAAGAGGGAAAAGGATGATTTAGTCAAGTGATGTAATAACCGTTTTCAAGAATCAAAAGGGCTGTTATGCTGAGGAGGGTGACCAGCTGTCCCCTCTCTCCAGTGAGGCTGGAACAAAGGCCTCGAGTTGACAGGGAAGGGCAGAGTGGGGGACCGGGTGGGGAGTGGGGGAAGGGGGCCAGGGGGCGGGGTGAGGGGGCAGTCCAGACCTCCCCACATCCCATTCTAGATGAAGCCTCCCCACAACCTTGAGATTCTCACTTGTGTTTCTGCCTCCTTCCTTCCCCACTTCCAAGACCACGGCCAGTTCAACTCACCCACCTTGTTGCCACCAGCCAGACCCACCCCTGGCACATGCTTCCAAGTAATTCGGTAATAATGCCAGCAGCCCAACTAAAACCAAGCAAAGACTTTGATTCTACTTTAAAAAAAATGCCATCATAGACCCATTCTCAGAATCTCTTTTGAAGCAGCAAGCGTGGAGTTCTCTGATTCTAGAGGGGATGGCTACTGACTATATTAGGAATAATCTCTCTCTAATCTTTTGAGAGCAGAGGCTGTAAATTCAGTTCGTGTAATGCCGCAAAGTCTGCCTCAGAGATTGTTATCAGCGGAGAATTCCTCCCGGGTTCTCGATGGCTATCACTCTGTGATGGTACTTGTCTTGTATTAATATTTCTTGCCTCAGAGCAATATAATGGAAGCTGAAACTCCACTTATTGAACCTCTGCTAAGATGGGCAGAGAGTAAATAGAGCCACTGCTTGCTTTCCGTGCCAAATCCTCATATAAATCTGAGTTCATCTCTTCTCTGATTTCATAGGTATTCATCATGAACATCACCAGAACCGGGCAATGATTAATCTTCCCAGCAGTTACCAGGCATCATTGTGCTTGCTTAACGGGAGCAATCAGTGGCTTAATCACTGAGCTTTGTGCAATTAGATGATACAGATGACACCCTACCTGGCTAAATGTTTCTTTTGCTGGAGATCATTTTGTTTGTTTCCATGGAAAAGTTGCAGCTGCGGGCTGGGCCCAGGTCGCCAGTGGTCCAGGGCTCTGGCCAACAGGCAGGGATGAGCAGGTCCCTGGGCCAGGCAGCGGCCTGCAGAGCTCCAGCGTGCAGCTGGTCGGAGCGCCTGGACGCATTGGTGAAGAAGGCCAAGGATGTTGGCCTTCCTCAAGGGGACGCCGGAGCAGCCCCAGTGTGGCTTCAGCAACGTATTGCTGCACATCCTGTGACTACTCAGCCTACAACATGCTAGGCCACCCCCAGCTTCAGTGAGGCATTAAAGGCTACTCCAACTGGCCCA
The DNA here is from genome assembly GCF_054371585.1 of Giraffa tippelskirchi. Lineage (NCBI taxonomy): Eukaryota > Metazoa > Chordata > Mammalia > Artiodactyla > Giraffidae > Giraffa > Giraffa tippelskirchi. The sequence goes on from NC_137282.1 coordinate 58,376,213, forward strand.
CCATCCTGCAGGTGTACCTCCACGGCGAGTTCGTGGGGGGCTCTGACATTCTCCTGCAGATGCACCAAATCGGGGACCTGGTGGAAGAACTGAAAAAGCTAGGCATCCGCTCCACCCTCTTAGATGAAACAAGACCAGGACTCAGAGTGAGGGAGGGTGGCCCAGGCGAGGAGCTGCTGATGTCAGGGTCTCCCCTCCAGAGAAGCCTTACCCATTCTGGTTTCCACTCTTCAGATGACTGTTTGCACTGGTTCCTCCAGTTTGTAAGCAGATGGGTGATTTTAGCGAGTCTGGTGTTTGGGCAAGGGATATCCCATTGTGAACATCATTGTATTACAAACAAGGTCGTATTACAAGATTGTTGTCAACAAAATTCCTTCTTGTGTTGTCCTTTGCTCTTTGCTTGATTCAGGAGTAAATCTCAGAGCTTTTGAATCCTTGTTATTATTCACAGGTCCTCCTCAAATATGTCAGTCTGCAAAGATAATATAAACCCCCCTCCCCAGTTTTTTTTGTAACTTGTTCTGTTAGGGAAAATGATGGACAAGGAAGAAAATAAGATAACCAGATTTTTTTGGTTTTTTGAAAAAAATAAACCACCAAGCTGGGGGGAAAAAAGAGAAAATTTGCAAAGTCTAGGATGGTGTGGCATCTGGGGAGTAGTGACCTGGGGATGCTATAATCAGGTTGATATCTCTTCTTGACATCAGCCCAAGAACTGAGATTAAAAGATCATGGCCCCACTTTAACCTCTGCATCTTAAATAGAATGCACACTTGCATCTTACAGGTTTGTCCAGGAAAAACACTTTGGCCAATTTTTTAAAAAATAACATATAAGTCACAGGGACTTCCCAGATGTAGTAAAGAATCTGTCTGTCAATGAAGGAATTGCAAGAGACATGGCTTTGACCCCTGGGTCGGGAAGATCCCCTGGAGGAGGAAATGGCAGCCCACTCCAGTACTCTTGCCTGGAGAATCCTATGGACAGAGGAGCTTGGTGGCCTACTGCCCATGGGGCTGCAAAGAGTCGGATACAACTGAGCAACTGAGCACATAGTGTACCTATCATGAAATTCAACACGTGAGAGCGTTGTTCCAGTGGTTTTTAGAATGCTCACAATGCTGTGCAAACATAATTCCAGAACACTTTCACCACTCCAAAAAGAAACCCTGTACCGCAGCAGTCTTCCCCTCCCTCCCCAGCCCCTGGCAACCCCTAATTGATGCTATAGATCTACCTGTTCTGGGTATTTCATATTAACATACATGCAGTCATATAATGTATAACCTTTTGTGTCTGGCATCTTTCATTTAGCATATTTTTGAGCTTCAAGCCTTCATTTCTTTTTATGGTTGAATAATATTCCATCTTACGGAATGTTATACATATTCCGGAATATTTTGTTTATCCACACAATCAACTGATGGACATTTGGGTTGTTTCCACTCCTTGCCGTTGTTTGTTTGTTGTAAGTAGTATTACTTTGAATTTATGTATTCAAGTTTTGTGTGAACATGTGTTTTCAGTTCTTTTATGTATTTGCCTATGAATGGATTTCCTGGGTGATATGGTAATTTTATGTTAAATTTTAGAAGACCTGTCAAGTGCTTTCCACAGTGGGTTCATTGTTTTATACTCTTGGCAGAAATGATGAGGATTCCTATTTTTCCATATCCTTGCCAACTCGTGATTTTCTCCTTTACAGATTAAAGCCAGCCTGAGTGGGTGTGAAGCAGTATGTCCCTGTGGTGACTACTAATGGTGTTGAACCTCTTTTTATGTACTTGTGTATGTTCTCCGGGAAAATATCTATTCAAATTCTTTGCCCATATTTTAATTGGACTATTTATCTTTTTTAATGTTGAGTTTTAAAATGCTTTTATATGCAGGGAGATCTCATTTTATTGTTCTTTCACTTTATTGTGCTTCACAGATATTGTGGTTTTTACATATTGAAGGTAGTGGCAACCCCATGTTGTTAGATGATATTTAACATCTTTTAGCAATAAAGGGTTTTTTTTTTTGTAAACTCATTTGGCTGCACTGAGTCTTAGTTGCAGCATGAGAGATCTTTAATTGTGGCATGTGGGATCTATTTCCCTAACCAGGGATCAAACCCAGGTACCCTGCATTGGGATCTCAGAGTCTTAACCACTGGGCCACCAGGGAAGTCCCAATAAAGTATTTTTTGATTAAGACATATATATTATTTTTTAGACATAATGCTATTGTACACAAACTATAATGTAAATATAGTTTTTATATGCACTATGTTGTTGTTCAGTTGCTCAGTTGTGTCTGACTCTGCGACCCCATGGACTATAGCACGCCAGGCTTCCCTGTCCTTCACTATCTCCTGGAGTTCACTCAAACTCATTCATTGAGTTCACTCATTGAGTTGGTGATGTTATCTAACTATCTCATCCTCTGCCTCCCCCTTCTTCTTTTGCCTTTAATCTTTCCCAGCATCAGGGTCTTTTCCAATAAGTCAACTTTTCACATCAAGTGGCCAGAGTATTGGAGCTTCAGCTTCAGCATGAGTCCCTCTGTTGAATATTCACACAATGAATATTATATGCACTGGGCAGCCATAACACTTGTGTAACTCACTTTATCTCTATATTAACCTTGCTGCAGTGATCTGGAAATGAACTCATAATATCTCTGGGGTCTCCTTGTATTTTAGATACAAGATTCATACCAGGTCCATGATTTTCAAACACTTCCCCCATTCTCTAGATTGTCCTTTTACTTCCTTGAGTGCTTCTTTAATACATATAGTTTTTAATTTTGATGAACTTTTTGGTCAACTTTACTCAAAAGCCTTGGGTCAGTGTTTCTGAACTTGTTTTCAGTATCATCCCACTAAGGAGAAAGTTCTAATTTAATTTGATGAGATACATTAAAAGTAGGAACAGATTTTTGCTAAACAGCTTTCATCTTTGAAGAGCCACCAGCCATTGCAATGTGTAAGATTTCCTCCAACAATCAATTTTTCCCCTTGGGGAGCAATTTTGCTGCCTCGATTCTGCCAAGAATTTAGGCATTAGGGCAAAGCTAGTGCCCTTCAACTGAACTAGGATGATTTTGTGGGATGTGAGATTCTGTGGGTTCAGTGGGACTGGATCCAGTGTTTCCATTCATGCTCAGCTAGTCCCAGTGGGGATGGTTCCTCTGGCCACCTTCAGGGATAGGATAACGAGGCCGTACGACTTTTCTGAGAAATGCCACAGGGGACACTGATCCATGGAGACTCTAGAGTAGCATCCTGGGCGATGCTGGATGCTGGGGAGTGACTGGACTGCTGCTGCCTCCAGTGGAGCTCCTGAGAAAATCCATGTCGATCTCTTGCCCATCTCCATGAGCACCAGGACAGTCGGACCTCCCAGAAGCTGAAGAATCTGTTCTTTACTTAGTGAACAGGTAGAGCTGGTCTGCATTAGGGGTGGGGGGTTTCCCTAGTGAAGTGAAAAATGAACCCAGGAAACATGAACTCTTCCAGAAGAATCTTGAAGTGTCCTGATGGCTTTAGAGCCCTGGGAGCCTCCTCTAAAGTGTCAGAGGCCACAGAGATGGCTGGGTTGTCTACTGTGGCTGGACTGCCTGAAACCCTAAACAGCCTCAGAGTTGCCCTGACTTTTGGAAATAAAGGGCTTCCCTGGTGGCTCCAACAGTAAAGAATCTGCCTGCAATGCAGGAGACCTGGATTTGATCCCTGGAAAGGGAGGCTTCCCACTCCATTGGATAAGGAACGGCTACCCACTCCAGTATTCTTGCCTGGACAATTCCATGGATAGAGGAGCCCAGAGAGCTACAGTCCCTGGGGTCTCCAAAGAGTCGGAAATAGAAGTGGGTGCACATGGATCCCTCCTTTGGGAGTAGACAAGATGACCTCAAGCATGTGAGAATCCTGACTTCTATACCCAGTCCACCCCCACCCCCACCCCCAGCCCCACCACTAGGAGCAAGAAGCACCTTCTGGTGAGCTGATTCACAGGTCGTACAGGACAGAAGGGGGTCCGATTGAGAGTTGCTAGGCAACACGCCGAGATGTGACCAGATCAGAATGAATGGCTACAATGGATGTTCTGGATGACCTGTGACTTTTTGTTTGCTTTTTATCTTGCATTCTGATTGTTCAGGTAATTAAACGTGGCCGTCCAGCAGCCTGTCGTTGAGAAGCCTGTTCTACTGCAGCAGGCGTTTAGTTTCCAAGGAAGGAATAGAGACAGTAAAATTTGAAGTACTGTGCAGTTAGAGCTCATGCATCATGGCTTCTTTCCTTTCTTCTTCCTCCTCTCCTCCTCCTCGTCTCCCTCATCTTCCTCCTCCTCTTTCTTGTCTTCTCCATTGGACCAAATTATATTTCATTTCCTAATTTTAAAAGCAGGTATTATCCTCCACCAGAGAAGATTGAAAGATTAATTTATCTCAAGGACCAGTGTAAATGATCACTTGGTTAGTGTTTTCTTTGGTGATAAATATCTCACTTCTGGTCTTCTTGCTCCACATTTAGAGGAAGTTGAGTTTTCTTGGATAGTTTTCTGGAAACCTTTAATTATCTAGAGGAAACTATATGGTGAGGTGAACATGTTGAAGATATAGAAATCCAAAATAAGAAAGCTTTTAAAACTGAACACATTTAATCAATTCTCTATGTGTCCAATGTGTTACTCAAAGGAATTGATAGCATACATTTTTTTTCCTGGAGAAGCAGGTGGCAGTTGAATTTTTAGAACAATTTACCATTAAGTGGACATTTTGGCATAAGAAAACAGTGAAAACATGGATGCTTCATTATTTATCATCTTTTATGAGGAAAATACCTTGTTAAGTATCACCGAGGCTACAAAGTAACATGACCTCATGTCTGTGACCAAAGACAGCTCATTATCTAGTGAGTCAAGACTAAAACATGCAAGGACTGGGTAATAGTCCGTTGTGCATATGGGCCACATCTTCTTCACCTGTTCGTTTGTCAGTGGACCTTCAGGTTGCTTTTCCTGGCTATTGTAAATACTGCTGCAGTGAGCACTGAAGGTATGTGTGTCTTTTTGAATTATGGTTTCCTCAGGGGACATGCCATAAAAGGGAAGGAAATTGGGTCATTTGTAGAGATGTGGATGGACCTAGGGCCTGTCATGCAGAGCGAAGTAAGTCAAAAGCAGAAAAATTAATATCATATATGAACACATATATGTGAAATCTAGAAAAATGGTACAGATGAGTCTATTTGCAGGGCAGGAAACGAGATGCAGACATAGAGAATGGACTTGTGGACATGAGGGGGGAAGGGAGGATGGGAGGAATTGGGAGACCAGCTTTGACATATATACACGACTACATGTAAAATAGATGGCTAGTGGAAAGCTAAGGCATCATGCCATTAGTTCATGAAGAACCTAGTGGGTTAAAAGGAAACAAATCCGTATATGCATGTGCATATAGCAGAGGGAGCTCAACTCAGTGCTCTGTGATGACCTAGAGGGCTAGGCTGGGGGGGGGGTGGGAGGCCCAAGAGGGAGGGAATATATGTATACATATAGCTGATTCACTTCGTTGTACGGCAGAAACTAACACACCATTGTAAAGCAATTATACTTCAATAATAATAATAATAACCCAAAACTTGTATGGGAAACTGCAACCAAATCGTTGGAAAAGCAGTCTTATAAGGAGAGATCACAAAGGCTGGTATTTCAGAAGAAGGCAAACTTAAGCTCAGGTGATTCAAGTGCAAGTCACATTTAAGTGAGATGATGAGAAAATAAATAGAATTTAAGACACTAGATATGAAAGAGAACATCCAGGAGGGGTTACTGGGCAGAGGTGCAGAGGTAGGACAAGGAAGGATCAGCAGCTGATGGAGAACGGTGACCACATAGACTCACATGAGGGGTCCAGAACATAGGGAGTGCAGCCACAGTCCCCAGTGTTTAGCAAACACGGTGATCAAGCAAAGTGATCAAGGAAATGGCAGCCCACTCCAGTGTTCTTGCCTGGAGAATCCCACGGACAGAGGAGTCTGGCGGACTACAGTCCATGGGGTCGCAAGAGTCGGACACAACTTAGCAACTAAACCACCACCACCAAGCAATACAATCGTGGGAGAAATAGTCTGGTAACGGGTGGACCAGAGGCAAAGAGATGGTCAGGAGCATGGTATGGGAATTCGGGGGGAGGTGCTGAAGGCGTGGCGATTGAGAGGGTGGGCAGTGCAAACAGGAAGGAAGGACTGGAAATGCAGACTGAACCACATGGAGAAAACTGCCCAGGGCTAGGCAACTGATCAGCTATGCAGGGAGGTGAGAAAGAGAGGAAAGAACAAAAAATGAATGGAGAGTTTCGTGTCTGCATGATTAGAAACATGATGAAAAGTGAAGTCAGGAGGAGGGGGTGGTTTGGGAGATGTTTCCCGGGTTTCCTGTTTGCTGGCTTACCTGGTTGCTGAATGCACGTGTATTCAGTCGCTTCAGTCGTGTCCTACTCTTTGCAACCCTGTGGACTGCCTATCCTGATGACTGGGCCCTCCAGTACACTGTGGAAAGAAACTTGTGATATAAAGCACCATTTTTTTTCGTTGTTCCTAATCTCAAAACAAAAAAATTAACTTTTAAATGATTAATTGCAATATTTGCTATAGATTTTCTTTTGTAGAATAATTTCATTAGACTGAGAAAAATCTCTTCTATTCTTAGTTTATTAGGCAATTTGTGATTTTTATCATGAAAACACTTTTTTATCAAGCGCTGTTTCCGCATTTGTGACTTTCTTCATTTGTTCTGTTTTAATGTAGGATTACATCAGTTGATTTTCCAAAGTCAAACCAAACTTGCACTGTGGAGTTAAACCTAATTTATTCGTGATAACTATACTTTTTGGCAGATTCGATTTGTTAATATTCTATTTAGACTTTTTCTGTATGGTGGTGGTTTAGTCACTAAGTTGTGCTCAACTGTGCAACCCCACAGACTGTAGCCCACCAGGCTCCTCTGTCTGTGGGATTTCCCAGGCAAGAATACTGGACTGGGTTGCCATTTCCTTCTCCAAGGGATATTTGAGAAATATTGATCTGTAATTTCATTTCACCTACCATTCTTGTCAGATTTTATGTTAAGGTTTTATATTAATTTCAGAAAGTGACATGAGGTGTTTTCTATTCTCCAAATGAATTTATACGTATGTATGTATTTATTTATTTATTTTTTACAGAGAAAAGCTCTGTGACAAGACACTCGGACCTAGAGTTTTTCTTGCAGGTTTTTTAAAGCTCTTTATTATGGGAGTATTCTGTTTATATTTACTGGTATATCTGGGCTTAAATGTACATCTTACTTTGTAGTTTGAACTTTCCCCACAAGTTCTGTGTATTTTTCTCTTGTTTGTTGTTCCTTAATTTAACAGAGTATTTTTTTCCATCTATTTTTAATTGGACGAAAATTGCTTTAAAATGTTGTGTTGCTTTCTGTCATGCAACAACATGAATCAGTCATGATTGTACCTGTATCACCTCCCTGTCGAGCCTCGCTCCCACCCCATCCCACTCCCCTAGGTCTTCACAGGGTGCCAGGCTGGGCTCTCTGTGTTACATAGCACCTTCTCACTAGCTAGTAACAGAGTATTTTTTAAATCAAATTTCCCTCTTCACTGGTATAAAAGTCAGGCATTCTACTGTTGTTCTTTTAATACTCATTCTAGAAATTGTACCATCTACTTAACTTACTACTTTTAAAACAACTTGTTCCTTTCATCCTTTTTTTAGAACAATGCAAGGAGATAACACTTGACCGTTTATTCTTACCTGCTTAATTTATCATTGTTATTTTAAAGCTTTTTTAATCCTCAAGAGACATTATTTTTGTATAGTAAATTTTATTTAGATTTACCCATTTATCTCCACTTTGATGGAGCTTCCCTGGTGGCTCAGACAGTAAAGAATCTGCCTGCAGTGCAGAGACCGCGGTTTGATCTCTGGGTTTGGAAGATCCCCTGGAGAAGGGAATGGTAACCCACTTCGGTATTCTTGCCTGGAGAAACCCATAGATAAAGGATCCTGGCAGGCTACAACCCGTGGGGTTGCAAAGAGTTGGATATGACTGGGTGACTAGCACTTCTACTTTATTTGTCCTTATTTTCTTTTTTTTTTTAATTTATATATTTTAGTTGGAGGCTAATTACTTTACGATCATGGCATCCAGTCCCATCACTTCATGGCAAATAGATGGGGAAACTGTGGCTGACTTTATTTTTCTGGGCTCCAAAATCGCTGCAGATGGTGATTGCAGCCATGAAATTAAAAGACACTTACTCCCTGGAAGGAAAGTTATGACCAATCTAGACAGCATATTAAAAAGCAGAGACATTACTTTGCCAACAAAGGTCCTTTTAGTCAAGGCCATGGTTTTTCCAGTGCTTATGTATGGTTGTGAGAGCTGGACTGTAAAGAAAGCTGAGAGCCAAAGAATTGATACTTTTGAACTGTGGTGTTGGAGAAGACTCTTGAGAGTCCCCTGGACTTTGAGGAGATCCAGTCAGTCCATCCTAAAGGAGACCAGTCCTGGGTGTTCATTGGAAGGACTGATGTTGAAGCTGAAACTCTAATATTTTGGCCACCTGATGTGAAGAGCTGACTCATTGGAAAAGACCCTGATGCTGGGAAAGATTGAAGGCAGGAGGAGAAGGGGATGACAAAGGATGAGATGGTTGGATGGCATCACCGACTCAGTGGACATGGGTTTGGGTGGACTCTGGGAACTGGTGATGGACAGGGAGGCTTGGTGTGCTGTGGTTCATGGGGTCACAAAGAGTTGGACACGACTGAGCGACTGAGCTGAACTGATGGTAGTGGTTTTTGCCATACAATGATATGAATCAGCCATGGGTTTACATGTGTTCCCCATCCTGAACCCCGCTCCCACCTCCCTCCCCATCCCACCCCTCTGGGTAATCCTAGTGCACCTGCCTGGAACACCCTGTCTCATGCATCGAACCTGGACTGGCGATCTGTTGCACATATGATAACATACATGTTTCAGTGCTATTCTCTCAGATCATCCCACCCTCACTTTCTCCCACAGAGTCCAAAAGACTGTTCTATACATCTATGTCTCTTTTGTTGTCTTGCATATAGGGTTATCATTATCATTTTTCTAAATTACATATATATGTGTTAATATACTGTATTGGTGTTTTTCTTTCTGGCTTACTTCACTCTGTATAATGGGCTCCAGTTTCATCCACCTCATTAGAACTGATTCAAATGTATTCTTTTAAATGGCTGAGTAATATTCCATTGTGTATATGTACCACAGCTTTCTTATCCATTCATCTGCCAATGGACAGCTAGGTTGCTTCCATGTCCTGGCTATTATAAACAGTGCTGCGATGAACTTTGGAGTAAACGTGTCTCTTTCAATTCTGCTTTCCTCTGTGTGTATGCCCAGCAGTGGAATTGCTGGGTCGTATGGCAGTTCTATTTCCAGTTTTTTTTAAAGAAATCTCCACACTATTCTCCATAGTGGCTGTACTAGTTTGCATTCCCACCAACAGTGTGAGAGGGTTCCCTTTTCTCCACACCCTCTCCAGCATTTATTGTTTGTAGATTTTTGGATAGCAGCCATTCTGACCAGCGGCGTGAGATGGTTCCTCATTGTGGTTTTGATTATCTTCTTGCATTTCAAACCTTTGACCTGGGATAATTTTTCCTCTACTTGGCCTGTATTCTTAAGAATTTCCTTTAGCCTGCTGTGGCCAGTGCTTTCAGTCTTTGATATAAAGAGCAATTGTTTAGCCCTCATTCTTGGAGGATATATCTAATGGATATAGATTATTTCTCCCCTACTCATTGAAGATGCCAGTTCTTTGTCTTCTGACTTCAGTGGCTGTCAACAAGAAGTCAACTGGGATTCTCATTCCTTTGAAGGACTGTCCTCGTCTCTCTTTCTACAAATACACACACACACACTCCTACTCACACGTGTGTGTATATATATAAATATATATATATTTCTGGCTGCTTTTATGATTCTTATTATCCTTTCAGTTTTTGAGGTTTCGTTTTAATCTATCTTCATGTGGATTTGTTTTTATTTTTCCTGTTTAAAACTGGTTGCACTTTTGAACTTGAATCGTTAGGTAAATTATGGCAAAACAGCTTGTGAGAGTAGGGAGGATTATGAGAAAGACATCACAAGGAAAGGAGCAATCAGATTCAGAAGGTGTGGGAGGGAGAAGCAGAAAATAGAAACATGCCGTCAGGACCAGATGCTTAGAAAAGGGGCAGTGACGTGTGTGAGTGTGTGTGAGTGTGTGTGTGTGTGCGCGTGCATGCTTGCGCATAAAACTTAGAGTTGTTGATGGTCACACTGGAATGCAACTCAGAGGCTACACAAAATGTGTATAAATTATCTTTCTTCTCAACATCTCACTGAATTCCTAGTAAAAAGTTTTAAAAAGGAGATTTCTAATATTAATTCTTAATTCTATAACCACGGTGAAAACTTGGAAGCATAATGCTGGACTGTGAGGCCACAGTAATCATCAGAGTTTTTCCTGAGCTAAAAAGAATGTTAACTTTTCAGTTGTCTCATACAATTTGAACATATTGTTTGAAAATTAGTGTGAAATGAGAACATCGGGAACATGACATCAGTTTTCTTCGTATTATATAAAATACAGTCACCTTAAAACTCTTACAAGTGTCAGATACCCTGGAGTCACTGTTTGTTAAGAATGCACGTAATGAAAAGTAGATTTCATTCCGGTAGTTTAATGCCCTGATTAATTAATTATGCTCAGAGACAGCCTGGTGAGCCTCGTGGAGTGCCCATCGATTTCCAGGATGCATACAGGCAGGGAAGCCGACCCACGGGGAGCAGTTTTAATCCGTCAGTCCATGCCGGCCCCTTTGTTGAAGCCAATCGCATTTGACACTCCAGGATCCCGGCATTCGGTCTGTGCTTCGGCAATTGGCTTTTCTCCTGCTTAATAAAGAAGCAGTGAGAGACCCACAGGGCTCTCACAGTCTGTCAAGTTTCTTCCTGTCAACTCCACTTATCTCTTCATTCTCTAGTATTTCTTAGGCTACTGAGAGAATAATACACTGAAACCATTACTTCCCAGAGAGATGAATATTCTCAAGCCTTTTCCAGCCGTAAGGGGAGCTCTGTGACCTCTGCACTCCACAGACCCCAAGGCTGGCTTGGGGTTGGACTTGGGGCACCCACTCTTTCCTGGTTGACCTCTTTGTCCCGAAACTGCACTCACTATTAGAGAGGATGTCCACCTCAGGCCCCTGGTACCAGCTAAGAAGAGGATTTTCCATAGATCCAAACTCACCAGGAGCAACGTTATAAGACTTGCTGGTCCAAAGTGTATTCGACAGTACTAGGTGCCTACTCCGGCTTGCATCGAGCATAAATTTACCTATGTATGTGTGCATGTGTGCATGCACACATGTTCACCTGCTTGTTTTGCAGTCTGAGCTGCATGATTTATAGGGGATCCGCATGGGATCCGTTCCACATTCTCACTTGATCCTGTTTTAGACTATCAGAAGCACCAGGCAAGATTAAATACCCAGTGTCCAGCCCTGGAAAGTGACGATGAAGGCCGCTCTGTCTGGAGTTCACAGAAGGCTGAACGGCTGTGGTACAGTGAGGTGGGAAATGCCTGGGCCTCCCTCAGTCCTGACACTTTTGCTCGCTGGCTGGATGATCCTTTGACGTTTTACTGCACATGAACTGGGAATGATTCTTACCTTTTAGAGTTGCTGTGAGAGCTAAATGGGATCATATACATTCAGCACTTGTCCAGCAAATGATGCAATGGGCTAAATGTCCGTGTCTCCCCAAATTCATATGCTGAAACCCTAACCCCAGTGTGATGGTACTGGGAAGTGGGTTCTTGAAGGTTATCAGGTCACAAGGACGCGCCCTCATGAGTGGGATTACTTCCCTTTTAAGAAAAGACACAAGAACTTGCTCTAATTCTGCCCTTGCCCCCATGTAGGGGCACAAGAAGTCTGCAACCCAGAAGCAGGCGCTCACTGCACCACTGAGGCCCCGATCTGACTTGCAGCCTCCAGAGCGGTGAGAAAAACGTGTCTGTTCTTTTTCTGACATCATTAGCTATAGCACCCCCACCCCCATACTGAGAAACACGGTACCAGTTTAATCTAAGGGTGCCCCTTGCTAGCTGAGAAACAAGGATATTAGTGCGAATGGTCCAGACATTTTTTTCTGGTGCTTACACATTCTGACTTTAATACTGTGATATCAGACCTCAGATGTCTCTATTTACCAGTGACTTGTACAAATGTAGCTGGATTTTATCTCAAAATGTTCCTTCAGTATCTCAAAGCAAGCTCAGAAGACAGAGAGATGGTCACCAAGCTGTCTGTCAGAAGGGTTTTTTTCCCCCTTCTGTCCATTTGAATGATTGATTAGCCAGGAACCTGACTCACAGAGGGTCACAAACACAAAATCATGAGCTGAGGTAAGGGGGCTCTTTGTGAAACTCCTACTGTGTGCTAGACATCTTCATACGGTCTCATTGAATCATGTTAAAAGCCCTCCAAGGTTGGCAAAATCAACATCTCTTGTTTTGCAGATGAACTTACCGAGAGGTCTCATGGGTAGAAAGCAACAGAGTGATAGTTTGAGGCCTTTCCACCTAACTGATGCCTGCGTTTCCTCCTCTCAACTGCGCTGTGAGTAATGAGTCAGGGGTCCAGAGGAGAAGACAGATGGGTCCCTGGGGAAGAGGAGCCAGGGGCGCAGAGCCACCGATTCGGCCTGCTGGGAACACAGGAGTGATTGGTGGCCAACGGGTATGTCTTGGGACAGAAACAAGCAGAAACTGGACATCCAGTGGAAAGTCAAGGCCAAGTCTCCACTGTATTCAGAAGGTCAGAGATCAAACAAAGGGTCTCCCTTTCGGCCTACCTCTGTTAATGACTCCCATGTCCTACTTTATGCAAAGATACAACTGTTTTTCTGCTCTGGTTTAATGTCCTTAAACAACTGGGGCCCAGAGAGACTCTGTCACAATCCTGCAAATTCAGAAAAGGTTTATAAGGTGTGAAAAACAATGGGAAAGTGTGACAGTCACATAAATGCTACACTTTAGGATTGTCGGATACAGAAAAAAATAGAGACTTCTAGGGTTCCATGAAGTCGCACTTGCATAGGACATTGAAATTGTTCTATTGCTTGTTCATTTTTTTTTTTATGAAATAGAGAGCCTGAGAGACTGAAGTGTAAGCAAAGTATAATTCAATTTATAGACATTCAGCTTAAACATTTCTAGAAAATATCTGTTTACAGATCAGAGGTATGACTGCCTGAGAAACATGCCTAGACTGTTGTTTTAGAAGCCAGCATCCCTTATTCTTCGCTGAAGGACTTATTACTTGGCTTCCAATCATAAGGACATTTTTTTTTTTCTAGATTATTAACTTCATTTTACATGTTGCCATCCTAAATCCAAGATTTTTTTATTTGATGGACAGCATCTGATTGACTTTACTAAACTTTTATATCCCATATTTCCTTCCTTATTCTGAGGGTCAGCTGTTGCAGCTGCTGTTCCCCTGCTGGAACATTTAAAAAACATTTTTACTAAGCCCTGCTATTGAATGTATTTGTAAGCGAGCACAATTAATTCCTTACTTATGATCTACATTTGGCTAATGAGGCGGGTCCTTATCAGAAATTGCAGGATGAGATAGTTAGATAGCATCACCAACTCATTAAAACTCATTAGACACAAATTTGAGCAATTTTCAGGAGATAGTGGAGGACAGAGGAGCCTGGCGTGCTGCAGTCCACAGGGTCGCAAAGAGTCGGACACGACTTAGCCACTGAACAACCATTAGTTCTTGGATTTTGGTTTTAGAGTAAAAGAAGTTCACATGCAGCTGTTCTTGAATGTCCACCTTAAGGCCATGGAAATTGAATGACCAGGATCTGAGTAGAGGGTGTCACAAACCTGAGCCCCTCCTTGAGATCTTCTGAATCCCAGTGGGTTGGAATGGAGGTAGTGTCTCATTCTTCTGGACCCCGCTTTGCGTTGCTGTGGCCGGGGCTCTTCCAACCACGTCTCTGCTTTGCCAGTTGATTCTCGTGAGGTTCTAACAAAGGAGTTGCTGGAGGGAGACCGCTAGGCTGGGGGTCAGAGTGGGACTTGATCTGCTCAGTGTGATGATTCTAGGAACCTGCCTTCACCGTGACAGTGCCTGTTGGCCCCAGTTTCCAGTTCTACCCACGCCCCCAAACCAGCCCCAGTGCACCGGCTCAGATTCAAGAATACCAGCCGGACAAACACCCCCACAGTTAAGGTTTAGTATCAGCGTCCTGAGTTGGACCATCAATACCGGTGATGCAACTTCCCCACATGCTCACCCAAGTTTCTGAACCCTAATCAGCTCACCCTCTTCCCTTGGTGCCCCCAGCTCAGGGGGAGAGAGGCACAGAAGACCTTCCCCCCTCCCCAGAGTCCTCAGGAAGAAACGATTCTGCCCACACCTTGATGTTGGACTTCCAGCCTCCAGAATTTTGAAGACACTGCTTTGCATTGTTTTAAGCCATCTGGTTTGTGGGCCTTTGTAACAGCAGCTCTAGGAATGCACCTAACTTAGGGACTGCTCATGAGCAGTAAACAAGGGTTGTGTGAGCCCAGTTTGGTGCCTGATGCATGCAGATTCTCAGTAAAAGGGATCTGTTCTTAACTCATTCATTTGACTGTTACAGGTCATTCTTGTGGGCTGTGCTTGGCTTCCTCTTGGTCCTTGACTCAGCTGCTGGTGAGCCCTGTGGCAGGAGCATGTGTTGAAGGTTATCAGTGGGCCCCTCCTTTAGGATTGGTAGGCAGAGGGACCCCTCTGCAGGGTCATCCAAGCTCCTGAGCCCCCCAGGGATCAGCTGAGACCATCGTGACAGTGCAGCCTCAGTTTGTCCCTCTGCACTGCCCTGCGTCCTCCTCCCTTCACCTCAGGATGGTCTTCAGCAAACCTCTGCAGAGACCAGGGCCTCTGTCTCTGTTTCCCTGGAGAGTCTGATGCCTTAGAGTAAATACCAAGCCTGCATTTAGGTTCAGCTCCACTGACGGTTCAGCAGGTAAAGAATCCCCCTGCCATTGCAGGAGGTACAGGAGATGTGGGTTCGATCCCTCAGTCAGGAAGATCCCCTGGAGAAGCAAATGGCAGCCCACTCCAGTATTCTTGCCTGAAAAATCCACTGGACAGAGGAGCCTGGTGGACTAGAGTCCAAAGAGTCTCAAAGAGTCAGACACAATT
The DNA here is from genome assembly GCF_054371585.1 of Giraffa tippelskirchi. Taxonomy (NCBI): domain Eukaryota; kingdom Metazoa; phylum Chordata; class Mammalia; order Artiodactyla; family Giraffidae; genus Giraffa; species Giraffa tippelskirchi. The sequence goes on from NC_137282.1 coordinate 58,391,511, forward strand.
GAGTGACTAAGTACACACACACACAGATACACAGATACGCTTGCACATGTGTGTATGCGCATGTGCACATTTAGGTTTTCCAAAGTTGAATTTGCACAAATACAGGGTCTGTGAGAGAACAACAGATTCTATAGAAATTCTTGTGATTTTATATAGCTGTGAGTTCACCTAATGGCTCAGCACTGTTTGTTCAGCAACATGAGCAAATTGCTGCTTCCTCCGTCTGTTAAGTCTGACTTCAGAAGCACTACGAATTCTCTATAAGGAACACAACAGATTATCAGGCTGTGCTTCTTATCTATGTACGTTCAGTCGCTCAGTCATGTCTGATGCGTTGCAACCCCACAGATGGTAGCTCGCCAGGCTCCCCTGTCCATGGGATTTTCCAAGCAAGAATACTGCAGTAGGTTGCCATTTCCTCCTCCAGGGGATTGTCCCAACCCAGGGATTGAGTCTCCTGTGTCACCTGCAGGGCAAGTGGATTTTTTACCCAATGAGCCATCAGGCTGCTTTAAATGTTATATTCCTAACCTGTATGGGGGGTGGCCTCAATTAGAATACACATCTGAGACTGCACAATCCAAGGACATTCTGTGCTGCAACTGCGTTTACTTTTGTTTGCTGAAAATAAAGATGATATTCTATGTGAACACATGTAATCTTTCTGTCTACTGTAGAAGACAGTGCTGTAGATTTTAAATGCCAAATACCTAAAACACCTATGGATTTGCTCCTTTGTCCTATTTTAAGGATGCATTCAAAGTAATTTGTGATGTGAGAAAACATTTGAGTAGTTTGGAGCTTCAAATTTTATCCGTAATGGAATGCCTACTTTTTCCTGCACATCATTCATAGGTCTGATACCAGTGGCAACAAGTCAATTTAGAAATTGCTACCTTTCAAGAAGAATGTAAAGTGTTCACTGTTTACCATGCCTGTGGGCTAGTGCACAGAATTCACAAAGATATTCTTATCATCTAAGACATAAAAGAAAGAGATTCTCAAATTCTTGCTTTTTACCTCTTTGTCTTATTTCTTTCAGAATGGAAAGCTAGAAAGAATAAGAGCAGGGTACAGCGGGGCAGTGGCTTTTCAATGCTTCCAATAAAGGACTTCTTTTGGAATTTCATCAATTTAGTGAGAATTCATGAGATGCTTGCACTTTTAACACACTAATTGAGGAAACATATTATTGTAAAAGATACGAATTCAGTAACAGTTTGGAGTAATTTTTTATATTATTAATCACAGTAGCATCAATATAGTTGCAAAATATAGTATATGTGTGTTAGAGAAAGTGTGTGTGTGTTTCTGAAAGTGTGAAAGTGGCTCAGTTGTGTCCGACTCTTTGTGACCCCATGGGCTGTAGCCCACCAGACTCCTCTGGCCATGGAATTCTCCAGGCAAGAATCCTGGAGTGGGTAGCCATTCCCTTCTCCAAGGGATCTTTCCAACTTGGGGATCGATCCTGGGTCTCCTGAATTTCAGGCAGATTCTTTACCCTCTGAGCCACCAGGGAAGCCTAATTCAATTCAAAGGAAATGCACAACTGGTTCAGGAAATCCTGCACTGCCCCAGGATTCTGAGGCCTGGGGTTGGCACAGAGAGAGGAGGGAAGGACAGAAGTCCTGGGATCTGGAACCTGGTCTGCTGTCCTGGTTCCCACCCCCCGGGGGGCCAGGCCATCTTGGAAAATTCAATCTTTCACTCACTGCCTTCTTCTTCCTAAAAACAGTGCCAGCTTTAGAAGATCTGCTCTTTTCAGTGTGACCTCCTGGGAGTCTCTTCTGAGTTTGGGTATATGGCACTTTGCAGTCAGCAATTTCCAATGTCAAGGCACTGTTTCTACCTGCTGTGTGAATAATCTGCTGGTGACCCCGGTCTTGGCCTTAAAGAATTAATGATCACAGAGAGGGGATCAGGGCCTTCTGTGAACATTCAATTAACTGAGGAAGCTTCTGTGCAGTGGCAGTAATGGCCAGTGCCCGGTCCCCAGGAGGGTCCTCAGCCTAGGTTCCTGGGCTTGGCTGGTGGTTATTGATGAGGCCATTGATCATCCACTGTGCCAGCTCATTTTGGGTCTCCTCGGGGAACCCACTCTTCTTTCTGCTCTGATTTCCTCTCTACTACATGTACGCAGTCGACCATGAAAATGAGTCACACTGCCTTTCATTGAGTCAATTCGGTAGTGATTTCCCTGTTGTTAACCAAGGTCAGATGTCTCTGCCTCCCTGATTCCCTACTCTCTGCAGCAGTTCAAATACAGTTTATATCCGTGGAGTAGAAAGTGTTATATCTTAGGATTTTAATTCTCTCCAAACTATTCTATAATGTTTATAAAATCCCAGTCAAAATTTCAGAAGGGTAAATAAATAACAAAAGGCATACTTATTTGACTTTAATTGGAACTACATAAAATTCTGAGATTATTCTAGAGGATAGTTAACATCATAGTCTACTTCATCTTCTAACCCACAGAGAAGGCATAGCCCAGTATTTATTCAGGTTTTGGTTTTCTTTTCTTTTTTTTTTTTCAGTAGTAATTTTATAATTTTCTGTGTGGAAGTCTTCTGTTTTGGTGTTTTCGAGATTATAAAGTATATTGAAACATTTTTTTTTAATTTTCTAATCATCTTTGCTGGTGTAGTATCCACTAGACTTAGTAAACTGATTTATTATTTTAGTATTTTTTATCTGTAGATTAATTTAGATTTCTTTTTAAAAAGCATATTACATTTTAATAATGAAATGACAGCTTAATTCTGCCTCTTTAACACTTACCTTTTTAAAACATTTAAATAAAGTATTTAAATAAAGTATTTATAGATATGGTAAAAGTGTTAGTCATTCAATCGTGTCCAATTCTTTGTGACCCCATGGACCATAGCCCAGCAGGTTCATCTCACCATAGAATTCTCCAGGCAAGAATACTGGAGTGAGTTGCCATTCTCTTTTCCCGGGGATTGAACATGGGTCTCCTGCATTGTAGGCAGATTCTTTACTGTCTAAGCCACCAGGGAAGCCCCTAGATATGGTGACAGTTCCCTTTAGTAAATATATAATTATTGTTATTTTCCATATTATGCTGGGTTTGGCAATATTTTTGCCAACAACTTTTCCATTTTATCTAAGTTTTCAAATTTTGAAATATATTTCAAATTTATAGATCTGCTCCCTGATAGCTCAGTTGTTAAAGAATCTGCCTGCAATGCAGGAGACTCCGGTTCAATTCCTGGGTTGGGAAGATCCCCTGGAGAAGGAAAAGGCTACCCACTCCAGTATTCTGGTCTGGAGAATTCCATGGATTGTATAGTTTACGGGGTCACAAAGAGTCGGACACAGTTGAGCGACTTTAACATATCTTTATTATTTTAATGTGTGTAAAACCTACATAGCCATCACTTTTATCTTTCCTAATATTTGTATTTGTATATTCTCTCTTTATGTTTTTTAATATTCATGCTAGAAAATTAATTTTGTTTTTCTAAGAAGCTTTTTCTTTGGTTTTATTTTATTGATTTATGTTCTTTTAAAATTTTTATTTCTTTTTAACCGGAGGATAATTGCTTTACAGTGTTGTATTGGTTTCTAATACTGTGTATTAACACCTATATATAGAATATAGAAAATAATACTGGTTTATGTTCTTATCTTTATTATTTTCTTTTTCCATTTTTTGGCATTTAATTTGTTGTTTATTTTCTACCATCATGAGATAGACAAGTTTCTTAAGCAGGACACGGAAAGCCCTGATCATTACATAAAAGGCCAATACATTTTATTATATTAAGATAAAGAAATTTCGTTCTCCAAGAGACACTAGTCAGAGAATAGGAAAGAAAGCCACAGAGAGAGAGAAGACATTGGTAAAACTTGTATCCAGAATGTATAAAGATAGCTACAAATCCATAAGCCAAAGGCCAATAACCCAATTAAAAAAAAAAAAGGGCACAAGCCTTGAAAAGGCACTTTGTGAAGTGGACTGGGGGAGAGTGACTAAATGACCACTAACCCACTAAGAAGGTCATCCAGAAAACGGAGCGGAAACCCACAACATGGTTTCCTATATTACCCCTGAAATGTCTGAAATTACCGATGAATGAATAAGATAGCTTTAAGCATTAGAAGGGCTTCCCGGGTGGTGCTAGTGGTAAAGAACCTGCCTGCCAATGCAGGAGACCTAAGAGACCCAGGTTCGATCCTTGGGTCAGGAAGATCCCCGGGAGAAGGAAATGGCAACCGATTTCAGTTTCTTGCCTGTAGAATCCCATGAACAGAGGAACTGGTGGGCTACGATCCATAGTGTTGCACTGATCAGACACAACTGAAGCAGCTTAGCACAAGCACACACACAAAATATATGCTTCACTGTGTCCTTTGCTCTGCCAGGTCTGACTCTTTGCAACCCTATGAACTGTAGCCCCCCAGGCCCCTCTGTCCATGGGATTCTCCAGGCAAGAATACTGGGGTGGGGTTCCATGCCCTCCTCCAGGAGATCTTCCCCACCCAGGGATCGAACCTGCCTCTCTTGTGTCTCCTGCTTTGGCAGGTGGATTATTTACCACTGTGCCATCTGGGAAGCCCACACATAATATGTGAAAGTCGATCAGTGGTGTCCGACTCTCTGTGATCCCATGGACTATACAGTCCATGGAATTCTCCAGGCCAGAATACTGGAGTGGGTAGCCGTTCCCTTCTCCAGGGGATCTCCCCAACCCAGGGGTTGAACCCAGGTCCCCTGCATTGCAGGTGGATTCTTTACCAGTTGAGCCACAAGGGAAGCCCAGGAATACTGGAGTGAGTAGCCTACCTCTTCTCCAGCAGACCTTTCTGACCCAGGAATCAAACTGGGGTCTCCTGCATTGCAGGCAGATTTTTTACCAACTGAGCTATCAGGGAAGCTGTCACATGTATATATATATATATATATACATATATATATATATGTATATATATATATACATCACATATATACGTATATGTAATACAGATAGTGTACTCTTTATATATAATACACATGTAGTATCAGTAATTCCATCTGGGTGTAAGAGAGAAAATCAGTTCCCACATTCATTTTTGGCTGAAGGGAAGCCCAAGGAGTCTCCCATGAGGTTCTGACAGCATCACTGCCAGAGGTAGCCTCCCCCTGGTGTGGCTGCTGATGCGCTTGGACCCCCTGGTCCACTGTTAATGCATCCTCTCATGCCCACCATGTACAGCCAAGGCCCTCACATGCAAACTGCTTCTCAGTCTTCAGGTCTCAGCTTTCTGATGATTTCCAGCAGCTAAAGGCAAGTTAAAGCAAATTCTTCTGATTTTATGTCATAGAAAATAATGTATTCTCCAGTTCAGCCCCCTCCCCAGCCCTGAGCCCCACTCGCGTCTGGTGATTACCCCCACCAGCTGTGAGAGTGACACTCGTCTTGCCAGTGTCCATTAACGTGCGGGGCACTCCATTGGGAATGTGAGTTCAGTTTCTGAACTGGTGGCTCTGAGAGGGACTTCCATGATTCCAGGGGAGACCCTGAATCCCTGTCATATCCCCCAGTGCCTGTGAGATGTTCTTCTAGACAAGAGTGTGGGAGAAGAAATGTATGTCTGTGGACCACACTCCAGAAGAGGAACAGAAGATGACCGTGTGAAGTCCCTGTAACTTCTTACCACAGGTGAGCAGATGTTACTTGGGCAGGTCCCTCTTTCCTTGTACTTTAGGCTCATACCACAGATGAGTGAATATACCACACAGGAAGTTTGCTTATTTGGACTGAAGCATCATCTTTGAATCCATTCAAGACATGTATTGAATATCTGTTATACACTGAGCACAAAGCCATCTGCTAGGGATGCAAAGATGAGTCAAAACATCTTTGGGGAACTCCCAGTCCACCTAAGGCTAAGCCAAGCACCCCTCCCCATATACATTTAATGCAATGTGACGGAGTGTGAAGGGTTAGGAGATAGTGCTGGAGAAGCTTCACTGTTGAGGTTCAGGGAAGGAAGGCTGGAGCCTAAAATATGTCTGGGCTTCAAACATCAAAAGCAAAACTAGAACATCACTGAGAAACCTGCCACCTGCAGATGCCCACTCAGAGTAGTCTGCACCACCTGCAAATGTGTTCAGCGTTCCTTCTGTGCATCACCACTTGACTCAGGATAGACAGTGTCTCCACTTACCCCAGCCACAAGCAGCATGGAGAGAAGCCATTACAATCATGGCCGCTAAAGAGAAAGGTTTTGGGCAAAGTAATTCCAACGAAACATTCTATTGAATTGCTGACCTAAAACCAAGTAAGTTTGATTTTTTTTTCCCACTTAAACTTAATGTCAAAAACATCTCACTTGTCAACAACTTAATTTAGCACATTATAGACTTCAGAGTCTCTTTCAATCTGCTCAACTGTCTCCTGAAAACAAAGGTTCAGTTTCTTTCCCATGGTGTCTCCAAACCTAGCCTGGTGCCTGGAGCAAATGCAGGTACTGAGTAAACCCAGCACGTGAAAATCAACCTTCTGTTCTACAGAAGATGCTGAGTAGGGTACCAGGAGAGGTGCTCAGTAGAATTTGCCTAATAAATAATGAGTCCAGTGGAGGTTGGAAGAGTCAAGAGGCAACACCCAGACACACACACACACACACACACACACACACACACACACACTTGTTTTATATTCAACTTTCAAGTCTTACCAACTGTGAACAAGGTACATCCATGTTTGGAAAACCACCTGGCACATTGCTTTGCCACTAGGGTTCATTTCTTCATTCCAAACTGCTGAGTCTGGCTTGAATGTTGGTTCACAGAAACCCATCTTCATATTAAAAGCAGACTCACATTTCCTTCCACCTCTTGGAACTCTTCATCTCTCAGTGAGGCTGTCCTTCCTTCTTTGAGCTAAACCTCCCCAGGATAAGTATTGATATTAACAAAAGCATCCAGTGGCTCTCCATCTTCCTCCTACACAAAACTGTGCTGGAGTGTTCACCCAGTTCTCAGATGCATGTCTTTAATAGGCCTCATGTTAACCTTTCGAAAAAAGAGATATCCTTGCAGTTATTGTGCACTTTCCCCCTGATTTTGTCATTAGATGGACAGTGTGTCTGTACATAATGTGTGTGCTCACTTCAGTTGTGTCCAGCTGTTTGCAACTCTATAGACCATGGCCTGCCAAGCTCCTCTGTCCATGGGATTCTCTAAGCAAGAATATTGGAGTGGATTGCCATTTCCTTCTCCAGGGGATCTTCCCGACACAGAGATCAAACTGTCATCTTCCATATTGGCAGGCAGATTCTTTACCACTAGCACCACCCGGGAAGCCCATAATAGAGACTTTCAGTTAAGGAATTACATCCTATCCAAAATGTGCTTCCATAAAAGGGAACAGCTGATGGAGAAAAAGTGAAAGTGTTAGACTCTCCAGTCATGTCTGGCTCTTTGTGACTCCATGGACAGTAGCTGGCCAGGTTCCTCTGCCCATGGTATTTCGAAGGCAAGAACACTGGAGTGGGTTGCCATTTCCTTCTCCAGAGGATCTTTCTGACCCAGGAACCCAACCTGGGTTTGCCTGCATTGCAGGCAGATTCTTTACCATCTGAGCCACCAAAGGAGATGTTATCTTTTCCTTTCCAGTAGACTTGATGTGGGGAGAAAAGTGGTATTGGCTCTAAGATCCTTGTCCAATGGGTGGCTGTGTGATTCTGAGCAGTTGCTCATCATGGCTCCTAAATACAGGGGGCCAGCTGGGCAGTGACACCTGGGCTCTCCATGGTCTCAGGCTTCCTCTTTGCTGTTTTGCAAAATGGGTGTCACCATCGTTCATGCATTTGCTTCACTGAAGAATTTTGGGTCCAGGAAGCACTACTGAAGAGAGCACAGCAGGGGTTACATAGAGCAGATATCAAAGTACACTCATTGCACTGACCGGCTGTGTGACCTTGAGACAATTACTCACCTTCTCTGAGTAGGGAGGAATGATCATGACATCCCAGGCACCTGGAACCTTATGGGGGCAAGGACAGCCTCTCCCCCTCACCCCTCCTCAGTGAGGGCGTGCAGGAAGCTCTCTTATGGTCCATGGTGAGCTTATCCATAGGACAAGCTCTCTTATCATCCATGTCCGTATCAGAAAGTTCAACGATATTAGGGGACCCAGCATCAGAAGCTGTGCCAGAGAGACACTGGCAAAGACCTTCAACTGCTGGGGCTGATCCACGTGGATGGTTGGCAAGGAGACTGAGCCAATGAGTCAAAAGGGACCGCTTCAGGGAGAGAAGGTTTCCCTTCCCCCATGGACCAGCAGTTAGAGATGCGAGATGATCATGGCAGACATGAATGATAATGCAGAGATTCAGGGTTCTTGAGTTAAGGCCTCTTAACAAGTGTTGGAAAGGCAGCATCTGCAGCTGTCTGCTGATCACTCGGGGTCTATCCCGCATGGTATTTCTGGAACGAGAACCAGGGGAATAAAAGTGACTTACAGGTAATTATGGGCAGAGGGACTCGGTAATCTTCTCATCTTTAATTTGAGGCCATCAGGATTGACAGTTTCTGCCTTGACATCTTGATACGGGGCTCTGCCCATGGAGCGACACCAGGTGATCAGGGCTGGGGTTGTTGGGGAAAGGGCAGCTGGTCAGCATCCGTGCCAGGATCCATCTGCTGCGGGGACTCATTTACCCAGGATATGCTTGGAGAAACGTGGAGCAGTGGGACTTCTATTGCTGGCAGGTGGGAGCAGGCCAGAACTGGCTGCAGAAGCCAGGGTTTGGGGGTGAGTCCCTGGGGACCTCAGAGCAGGCCTCCTGGGTCCTCCTTGGGAAGATGCTGCCTGTAGGTGATCTCAGGCATCGCTTGGTCTCTTGGCTCAGTGACCTTGCCCTTTGAATGTACTTGCTGGGCACAGAGGTCTCTGTTTATGAGGTGGAACTGAATATAGAACCAGCTTCTGCTGACCCCAAACACATGAGAATTCACATGGAAGCATTTTCTTTATTTGGCAGCAAGTCACATTATGGTCCCTGCCTTTCTGACTTTGCATTAGATGAGCATACACACAGTGCAATTATCATGAATCTTACATGAGGTTTGAGGGCAGGAAGAGTTGGATGGAGGGGACTTGGTCCAGGTCTGCTGTTGGTTACTGATTTCAGAGCTTCCTTGACCTCTGCATAGCCTTGCCTGGGTGACTCGCTCTCTGTCTCAACTGCTTGTCCTATAAAATGGGTACAGAACAAGCCTCAGATCACAGCTTCACAAGGGGTGTCTAGGTGTTTTGTGTAGTGTTCAGTTCAGTTCAGTCACTCAGTCCTGTCCAACTCTTTGCGACCCCATGGACTGCAGCATGCCAGGCCTCCCTGTCCATCACCAACTCCCAGAGTTTATTCAGACTCATGTCCATTGAGTTGGTGATGCCATCAAACCATCTCATCCTCTGTTGTCCCCTTCTCCTCCCAGCTTCAATCATTCCCAGCAATGTGTAGTGTTAGGACCATACAAACAAATTTAATTGAGGTGTGTGTGTGTGTTTGTAAGAGTATGTGTGTATGCACACATATGAATGTGAGTATAAATGTGAGTGTGCATGAGTGTGTGAATGTGTTATTGGTTGTGTGTTTTAGCATATGATCATGTGTGTTTGTGCATGAATGTATGAATGTGAATGTATATGGTTTGGGGTCACTTGTGATGTATGAGTGTGAGAGTGTGAACAGGTAAGCATGTGGTGTGTGTGTGAGTCGTGTGTTCACTGTTTTGTATGCAGTGGTGTTCCCGTGCTTGGCGGTATGCCATGACTGTTCATGTAGCTGGAAAACCCTCCCTAATAGGTGCAGCCCCCAAATCCCCATTTTTGTTTCAGAAAAAAGAGATAGATTTAACGAGGGAAGGTGACACGTCAGAGCACAGCAAACAGGTTCAAACTGATGAGGATGCTTCATTTAGCACAGAGCCTCTTTGGCCCCCACTGCCGCCAGGGGTGTCCCACCGGCCACACCCACCTTTCAGTCTTGGCTCCTTGCAGAGTCTTGGACACTTTAAGGTGATGCGCTCCTCAGCCAGCCCCCTCCTCCAGTCCATCAGCGAACATTTCTCTGTCTTGATGTGAAGTGTAGCTCTATCCACCCTCAGCTCCATGTCCCGGACATGCTTTCACATAACCCCAGATTCTTCTCAGGTCTTCAGTTCCCCTTTATACAACCCCAAATCTTCGTAGGCTCCCTACTTTAAGCAACGCAGGACTCCAGATGGAGAGAAGTGACGGGTCTTCCTTCACCATGTTGGGTTAAACCTTAGGTGGATATGACCAGTGTGCACAGGGTGGAGAACATCTCGGAACTTTCCCCACAAGTGGCAGTGTCAGCAGCTACCCAGTCCACTGCCTTCTTCCTCCAGCACCCTCAAGAGGTGGGTCAGAGGGCCCAGCACTGAGCAGAGCCTACGAGGGGTTTTCTTGTCTCCTGGAAGTCAGGAAGCAGGATCACAGAGTGCAGCAGGGAGACGGGCTCCAGAGAAAATAAAGAAAGGTGGACGGCAGGGGGCGTTCCTTCCCCCTCTGGCTTGGGAGAGGCCAGAGGCAAAGGCACCTGGGGTTTGGGACGAGAGCCCAGCACGTTTGGGAGGAAATGATGTTCTTCAAGGAACAGGTTAAAGATGCACATAGTCTCTGAGGGGAGATCTATCCCAGTGTGCTTTGTATACGCATGATGCATCTTATGCAATATTTGTTTCAAAATAACAGTACCTCCAATTAATAGGAATATATTGATGCGTTAGTTACATTTTAAATATGTTATGGCAAGAATTGCATAGAAATCCAGACTTACAAACAGACTCTGACTTTAGTTTATAACAATGTCTACTTTTTGTTTGATTTTGCTCAGCATCATAGACTTTCAGTGTTAAATGTTCCTTAATGATCTAAAAGGATTTATTTAATGAGAAACTCCTTCTGCACTTGAGTGGATGTTTACAGCATAAATCCAGAGTCCTTTTGTCTTGGCATTTTGGCTTGCTTTTATGAAAATGATGTGAATTTCTCCCTTGTGGTATATTTAATTAATGAAGATGGTTGTGAACCAAATAATGGAGGGCTAGCTCTTCCGGAAAGAGTACAAGGTCAACCATATTGATGCAGACAGGAGAGGCACTGCGCTTCTTTGAGATTTCAAAGATCTCCTTCCAAATTAAAACAAGAGCCACAATAACAAACATACACACAACTGAAAACAAAACACAGAGGTTACGTTCTAAGTTATTAAAATGTCCATCTCACTTAAAAACGGTTCCATCATGTCTGAGTATCGTTATAGTGATGGTAACATAATGTTGATCACTGAATTTGTTTTTCTAAACACTTTATACATTGAGTAATCAATAATGAAAGATTTGCTGTTGTTGTTCACTTAAGGGGCTTCCCTTGTGGCTCAGCTGGTTAAGAATCCACCTGCAATGCGGGAGACCTGAGTTCGATCCCTTGGTTGGGAAGATCCCCTGGAGAAGGGAAAAGCTACCTACTCCAGTATTCTGGCCTGGAGAACTCCATGGACTGTATAATCCATGGGGTTGCAAAGAATCGGACACTCATGTCTGATTCTTTGCGACCCCATGCACTGCAGCATTCCAGGCTTCCATGTCCTTCACCATCTCCCAGAGTTTGCTCAAACTCATGTCCATTGAGCCAGTGATGCCATCCAACCATCTCATTCTCTGTCACCCACTTCTCCTTCTGCCCCTAATCTTTCTCAGCATCAGGGTCTTTTCCAATGAGTTGGCTCTTCTCATCAGGTGGCCAAAGGATTGGAGATGGATATAATATATAAATGCTGCGTGAATTAGTTTCCCTAAATGTAACTGCCTGCTATGTGGCTGGCTATTGAAACCAGATATTTTGCTAAAGCACATGAACTAAAATGTGCTTTAGCAAAATATGAAGCAAACTGCCACACAGGGGGAAAATAGCACCTTAGATGCAAGTCCCATCTGATTATAGAAAGCGAGTTTTATTTTGCTTTTTTTCTGTGAAGTTAAGCACCGAAGAGTTTAATACTCTACAAAAGCACAAGCATCATGCCAGGCTCAGAACGTTTGGAAAATTTCATTTCAATTTGAAGTGAATAGCTGGTTTTAGGAGCCTTGGAAGAAGCAACATATGTTATGCATGAACTCAAGCCGAGCTTTATCTCCGATATCTTCAGAGTTCATCTTGCAAGATTCTAGTCCCAGTCCCTCTCCTCCCCTCTGGGTCAGACACTAGCCACCTCAGTGGTGTTTGCAAATCTAAATAAGCAAAACCCTTCTGGAAGGCTGCCAGAGACACATGGTCTGCTCTGAATTTCGAGTGGGAACAGATCTCCATAAATTATTTTATCTTTTTATTGCAGGGTATGTTTAGGGTGCTAATGTGCAAAGAAACTCATTTTCCATCTAAATGAGTCTGTGAAGAGGAACATTTCCGGAGTCTCAAAGTGTGAGGGTTAATGTACTCTATTCTCTTGCAAATCATGCAGTCACTCAGGTTTCTTTCTTAAATGGTTTATTCTTGCTGGTTACATTTGGGAAATTGAAAAGAGACAACCTCAAGTGAATGTGTTTAACCCATTTCAATTCCAAAGCACATAACATCCTTACTGTAGTTGCCTTTCCTCCGGGCGGAGCTGAGCTGGTTGACCAGTTCTCTCTATTTCACTGTCCTGCGGCTCCACAACCCAAGGGCATGGCTGTGAGTCCTGAGGAAGGTGGTAAAGGCACCGTCCATAGTGCATTGCTTTGCACTCAAGATGGGGAGGCGAGGGTCTTAGAGACACATGCAGACCTCTGCTCCCCCCAACTCTCCAGCTCTCCTTTGCCTCCCTGCCTTTCTCCAGCCTCACAAAATCTCACAAAGGCATGAGCAGGGCAGAGGGAAGAGTCTGCAGGCTCCCACATGTCTGCCCCTCATGAAGAAGGGAGATTGACATGGAAGCTGTCCACGGGCGGGCAGCATTACCTTTGTCAAGCTTCCACTTTCAGAGTGGAGCTTGCCCTGAGCAACATATCCAACAGAATTTGCTGCCAAAAGTGAACAGACCCCTGCCCTCTGAAAGGCCATCTAACAGGCTTCCAGTATGAAGCACTGGCACATGGCTACTGGAAAAACCATAGCTTTGACCACACGGATCTTTGTAGGCAAAGTAATGTCTCTGTTTTTTAATACACTGTCTAGGTTGGTCATTGCTTTTCTTCCATGGAGCAAGCTTCTTTGAATTTGAATTTCATGGCTGCAGTCACCATCCTCAATGATTTTGGAGCCCAAGAAAATAAAGCCAGTCATGGTTTCCATTGTTTCCCCATCTATTTGCCATGAAGTGTTGGGGCCAGATGCCATGATTTTAGTTTTTTGAATGTTGAGTTTTAAGACAGCTTTTTCACTCTCTGCTTTCACCTTAATCAAGAGGTTCTTTAATGCTTCTTTGCTTCAGCTGTAAAGGCGGTGTCATCGGCATATCTGAGGTTATTGATATTTCTCCCAACAATCTTGATTCCAGCTTGGACTTCATCCAGACCAGCATTTCACATGATGTACTCTGCAAGTAAGTTAAATAAGCTGGGTGACAATATACAGCCTTGACATACTCCTTTCCCAATTTGGAACCAGTCCGTTGTTCCATGCCCAGCTCTAACTGTTGCTCCTTGTCCTGCATATAGCTTTCGCAGGAGGTAGGTAAGGTGGTATGGTATTCTCATCTCTTGAAGAATTTTCCCCATTTGTTGTGATCACACAGTCAAAGCCTTTAGCATAGTCAATGAAGCAGTACATGTTTTTATGGAATTCTCTAGCTTTTTCTATGATCCAATGGATGTTGGCAATTTCATCCCTGGTTCCTCTGCCTTTTCTAAATCCCGCCTGAACATCTGGAAGTTTTTGGTTCGTATACTGTTGAAGCCAAGCTTGAAGGATTTTGAACATTACTCTGCTAGCATGTGAAGTGAGCGTAATTGTGTAGTTGTTCAAGCTTTCTTTGTCATTGCCCTTCTTTGGGATTGGAATGAAAACTGCTCTTTTCCAGTCCTGTGACCACTGCTGAGTTTTTCAAATTTGCTGGCATATTGAGTGCAACACTTTCACAGCATCATCTTTTAGGATTTGGAATAGTTCAACTGGAATTCCATCACCTCCACTAGTTTTGTTTGTAGTGATGCTTCCTAAGGCCCACTTGACTTCACATTCCAGAATGTCTGGCTCTAGGTGAGTGATCACACCATCGTGGTTATCTGGGTCATGAAGATCTTTTTTGTACAGTTCTTTGGCGTATTCTTGCCATCTCTTCTCAATATCTTCTGCTTCTCTTAGGTCCATAGCATTTCTGTCCTTTATTGTGCCCATCTTTGCATGAAATGTTCCCTTGGTATCTTTAATTTTATTGAAGAGAGCTCTAGTCTTTCCCATTCTATTGTTTTCCTCTATTTCTTTGCATTGTTCCCTTAGGAAGGTTTTCTTATCTCTCCTTGCTATTCTTTGGAACTCTGCATTCAGATGGGTATATCTTTCCTTTTCTCCTTTGTCTTTAGCTTCTCTTTTTTTCTCAGCTATTTGTAAGGCCTCCTCAGACAACCATTTCACCATTTTGCTTTTTTTTTCCCTTGGGAATGGTTTTGATCACAGACTCCTGTACAATGTTACAAACCTCTGTCCAGAGCTCTTCAGGCACTCTGTCTATCAGATTTAATCCCTTGAATCTCTTTGCCACTTCCACTGTCTAATTGTAAAGGATTTGATTTAGGTCATACCTGAATGGCCTACTGGTTTTCCCTAACTTCTTCAATTTAAATCTAAATTCTGCAATAAGGAGTTCATGATCTGAGGCACAGTCAGCTTCTGATCTTGCTTTTACTGACTGTATAGAACTTCTCCATCTTCAGCTACAAAGAATATAATCAATCCGATTTCAGTATTGGCTATCTGGTGATGTCCATGTGTAGAGTCTTCTCTTGTGTTGTTGGAAGAGGGTGTTTGCTATGACCAGTGCGTTCTCTTGGCAAAACTGTGTCAGCCTTTGTCCTGCTTCACTTGGTACTCCAAGGCCAAACTTGCCTGTTACTCCATGTATCTCTTGACTTCCTACATTTGCATTAAATTTCCTTATGATGAAAAGGACATCTTTTTCTTGGTGTTAGTTCTAATAGGTCTTGTTGGTCTTTATAGAACCGTTCAACTTCAGCTTCTTCAGGGTTACTGGTTGGGGCATAGGCTTGGATTACTGTCATATTGAAGGTTTGCCTTGGAAATGAACCAACATCATTCTGTTGTTTTTGATATTGCACACAGGTGCTGCATTTTGGACTCTTTTGTTGACTATGATGAGCTACTCCATTTTTTCTAAGGGATTCTTGCCCACAGTAGTAGATATAATGATTATCTGAGTTAAATTCTCCCATTCCTGTCCATTTTAGTTCAGTGATTCCTTAAATGTCAATGTTCACTCTTGCCATCTCCTGTTTGACCATTTCCCATTTACCCTATTCATGAACCTAACAGTCCAGGTTCCTGTGCAATATTGTTCTTGACAGAATCAGACTTTACTTTCATCACCAGACACATCTGCAGGTAGGCACTGTTTCTACTTTGGCTCAGCCTCTTCATTCCTTCTGAGATATTTCTCCACTCTTCAATAGCATATTGGACACCTACTGAGCTGGGGAGTTCATCTTTCAGTGTCATATTTTTTTGCCTTTCCATACTGCTCATGGGGTTCTCAAGGCAAGAATGCTGAAGTGGTTTGCCCTTCCCACTTCAGGAATATTTGCTGAATATGCTGAGTTGAGGCAAACAGTTGGGACACCTGAACTGGCATGATTTCGTCAGCCAGGACTTGGTGTCCACTGCTTGGACACATGAATCTTCCAGACCAGCAGCAGTGACACATCTCTGTGGCCTTGATGGAGCCAGAAATCCCAGGACCGCAGGATGACTGTATCTCAGCACAGTTAACAACAAGGACATTTTCCAACCACACATGTGACACCAGAGTCCCGATGGGAGTGCCAGGGTTAACAATTACAATTCTAGCCTTTTTACATTGTTCTGACCTGCTGATAAGATAATGAGGCACCCAGTCATAGACTGCCTCCCATCCCAGTAGCGTTCAATATAAGACAAAGCCCAGCTTTCTTGAAGCTTCCCCAGAATCACCTACCAGTGCCCAAATCCTACATGTCTTTCCTGATCCCTCCTTCTGAGGAGCCCTAGGAGCCCCACACTGCATGTTTGCCCCTGTTGCAACAACTCCATTAAACCAACTCTGCTCACTCTTCTAGAATTTTGACTGGAGGGCACCCACAGTTCACTTAACAAATACGCATACAGCCTCTGTTGCCTGCCACATGTGATGTCTAGTCCACCATCTTGGCCAGACATGGTCCAGTCATCATGGACTCTAGCAGAAAGTATTGACAAATGGGAAACGTGGAAGAACGAAATTGCCAGTAACGATGGGACACAACTTACCAAGGAGAGCACAGGGGAAGTGACGTCATCTCTGCTGCTGCTGCTGCTCAGTCGTGTCTGACTCTTTGTGACCCCAGGAACTGTTGCCCACCAGGCTCCTCTGTCCATGGGGTTCTCCAGGCAAGAATACTGGAGTGGGCCATTCCCTTCTCCAGGGGATCTTCCCAACCCAGGGATTCAACTTTAATCTCCTGCATTGGCAGGCAGAATCTTTCCCCTGAGCCGCCTGGGACCTGGACAAATCATGGGGGGCAGCGGTTCCCAACATGAGGACCAGCAAGGTAAGGAGCCTGAGATTAGAGTGTAGGCGATTCTTTGATGGTTGTACAAACAAAACATTGGAGGATGAGTGTGAGGCCCATCAAGTAGGAGTTGGCATGAAAGCCACAATCTCCACCAGGATCGTCCCCTAGTGGTTCAGAACCCACAGATCCAATCATTTTCCCAAAGCAGATTTTTTCCCAAGCTTGAATTCCTGTGACAAACGGTCACATGGAATTGGTCATCAACTGTTGAAGTGCCAACTCATTGACATTATGCTAAGTTTTGTGAAGCAATTAAGAAAGAAATCTGCACCCCCACCCTAAGCAGGTTTACCACCTGACCCAATAGGCATTGTACCCTCATGAATTAACTGATTCCTCTCAGAATCCATCTTTTTCAAAAAATAATATATTAAAAAAATTATAGCCCATTCACCAGTGAAGTTGCTTGGTTGTGTCTGACTCTTTGCGACCATATGTAGTCCGCCAGTCTCCTCTGTTCATGGAATTTTCCAGGCAAGAATACTGGAGTGGGTTGCCATTTCCTTCTCCAGGGGATCTTCCCAATCTAGGGATCAGACCTGGGTCTCCCACACTGCAGGCAGACTCTTTACCATCTGAGCCACCAGGGAAGCCCAAAGCCCATTCAAATGTCTTCTAATTTTTCCTTCATCTTAAGGATGTGCCTGTGTGCCAGGCATTGTTACATAGACTCAATCTGCAAAACAACCCTCAGAAGTAAGTACTACCTGGTCCCCCATTTCACAGATGAGCAAACTGAAACAAATCGGAACTAAGTAACTGGCCCAAGGTGGCATAGCAGTGGCTAAGCAGGGACTGGCACTGGGCGGCCTAGCCCCAGCCAGACTTTTAAACTAATAACACCTCCTGTTCCATTTCATGTCCCCTGAGAACACACTGAACACATAAAAAAGTTCAAGGATGTTTAGGTAACGTTTTGAATTATGGCTCCATTGCACTGTCATTATGACTCACACCTGGGACCTCTGGAAATGCCCATCTATCCCATCCATCCTGCTGGCCTTCAGACAGCCCTTGACAAGCAGTCAAGGTTGATTTGCTACAAACAATATCGTGCTGTTGTACTTGATGGATGAAGCCTTCCTTTCAATCTTCAACTCTAGGGCTGGTACAGAAACAAGAAGCCTAATGGTGCCGTGAGGTGGGTTGATTCTCCCTTACCTCACCTCTTTCCACACATAGCATAAGGATGCTGGGGCTAATCCATCTCACTTATTCCCAGAGTGTTTGTAAACCTATTCAGGGAGATGCTCTTTGAATCAAAACGCTCTAGGTTTCAGCCTTTTTATTTTTTGCACCAAATTATAGACAAGTTGCTTTTGTTTCCCTCCTGACACTGAATCTGCTTCTTCAGAATGTTAAACCTTAAGCCTGTTACTAATAAGTTAGTTTTCACCCAAGTCAGTCCTTTAAAACCTGGTTTGACTATGGCTGATTCATGCTGATGTTTGCTATGGTTTTTCCAGTAGTTATGTATGGATGTGAGAGTTGGACTGTAAAGAAAGCTGAATGCCAAAGAATTGATGCTTTTGAACTGTGGTGTTGGAGAAGACTCTTGAGAGTTCCTTGGACTGCAAGGAGATCAAGCCAGTCCATCCTAAAGGAAATCAGTCCTGAATGTTCATTGGAAGGACTGATGTTGAAGCTGAAACTCCAATACTTTGGCCACCTGATGCGAGGAGCTGACTCATTGGAAAAGAACCTGATGCTGAGAAAGATTGAAGGTGGGAGGAGAAGGGGACAGCAGAGGATGAGATGGTTGGGATGGCATCACCAACTCAATGGACATGAATTTGAGCAAGCTCCAGGAGTTGGTGATGGACAGGGAAACCTGGCATAGTGCTGCAGTCCATGGGGTCGCAAAGAGTCGGACATGACTGAACGACTGAACTGGACTGAACGACTGAACTGAACTGAACACAATCCTGGAAAGCAATTATCCTTCAATTAAAGATAAATTAAAAAAAAAACCTGGTTTGAAAAGTTCATGATAAGCAGCAAAAAAAGAAAGAAAGAAATTTTATTTCACAGTGTATAGGACTACAGGCTATCTCCAACCTACAAAGTTTCCATGAGGGTTAAGAGAATTACCTTGAAAATTTATGTGCCAGATACTATATACAAGAAAGCTTGTGCTCGGTTTTACATTTTTAAAAATGTGTTATTTTCAATAGGAGTAGGCATGTCTCTGTGCATGACCCATGCTATGATTTGTCTATTTTTTCATCCTAACTAGCTCAAGGATCAATTTTGGAATAACAGTTTGATAGAAAAACCTTTCGGTAGAACTCTAAGTTTCATGAAGGAAAAATTAAACGAAATAAATTCAAAAGGATGATAGTAATAGATCAGTCTGTAAAATGCAAGGTTTCATTAATTTCAGTGATTTCCTGGTTTGCTTCCTGAATAGCTGAAAGTTTGCTTAATGTAAAATCTACATGTGGATGGCAATGAAGTCGGGAAGCCATTTCAATAGGCCACTGAATGTCGAAATCATCTCTGCTGTTGGATGAGGAAGTACCCAAACCATCCTGAGCAGGTAGCTGCCTTGTGTCCCTAAGGCACAATTTCTTTTTATTTCTAAAAAAAAAAATGTGCTTTATAAATTGTGCTCGGTGCTATGAAACATATATTTGTTGACATATATTTGTTGTCTTTTTTCTGCAGTATCCATGTGAGCATCACGGCCAGCGTCGTCTCCTCCTGAAAGTAGTCAGGTGGTCTTCCCCCAGGCGCCCCTGTTCCCCGCATCCCTCACCTCCCCAGGGAGGGGGCCCACTCCCCACCTATGCCCCCTCCTCCCTACCCTCCACCATTCCCAACCCCTTTTCCTTCTCTTCTTGGGGAGGTCAAAGCATTGAAGGAAGTTTGACCTGGAGTCGGAGGGGAGGTTTGGAAAGATCAGACTGGTGGACCGGTTGTGGGTGCCTGTCCCAGACTGGCAGTGAGGACTCCGGGTGCACACATGGGCCCCAGAAGGCCCGTGAGAGACCCAGGACTGCGGGGGCATGCGTCACCAGGAGAGGCCACCCAGGCTGTCCCTGGGACAGTCGTGAGCAGAGCTACGGAGTTCAGGAGCACAGCCTCAGGATCAGAGAGACCAGCCCTGAGTGAAGGTTAGGGAGAAAAGCCATCTCAGCCTCCAGGAGCACTGAATGCTGTCTCTGTGGTTGCAGCCTTGGAGAGGTGACCTTAATTTATCTTTCCAATTAGCTTTTGTTGGAGTAGTTGCTCTACACTGCTGTGTTAGTTTCTAGAGCAAGGCAAAGTAAATTCGACACACGCACACGTAGATCCCGAGTGGGTCACCAGAGCACTGAGCAGACTTCCCTGGGCTGTATAGCAGGTGCTGGTCAGTTATCTGTTTTATGCACAGCATCAATAGTGTGTATGTGGAGGTGATCTGAATTTATTGAGAGATATTTACTTGCACCTACCATGTGCTATAGGGCTTCCCTGGTGGCTCAGCTAGTAAAGAATCTACCTGCAATGCGGGAGACCTGGGTTCGATCCCTAGGTTGGGAAGATCCCCTGGAGAAGGGAAAGGCTACCCACTCCGGTATTCTGGCCTGGAGAATCCCATGGACAGAGGAGCCTGGTGGGCTGCAGTCCTTGGGGTCGCAAAGGGTCGGACATGACTGACCATCTTGCACTTCACTTCCCTTTACCATGTGCTATGGGCTTCTCTGGGGGGTCAGTGGTAAAGAATCCACTTTCGATGCAGGAGCCGCAGGAGATGCAGTTGCAGTCCCTGGGTTGGGAAGATCCCCTGGAGGAGGCGTGGCAACCCACTCCAATATTCTTGCCTGGACAGAAGAGCATGGTGGGCTACAGTCCATAGGGTTGCAAAAAGTCAGACACAACTGAAGTGACTTAGCATGGACAGACACACCATGTACCATATTCTGGGTGCTTGAGAAACCTCAGTGATGGAATCAGACAAATGTCTCTACCTTCTGGGGTCTTGAAGTCCAGCAGAGGAACACAGACAATTGAAGGAGACACAATAAGTGATTTTTTTTTAATTAATTGAGAAAATTAATCTGTGTTTTGGAAGACAGTCAGTCTTTTGGGAAGAGAGAGTGGAGCAGAATAAATGAGCAGCTGATGCTGGTACACAGGCACTCAGCGAGTTCTCACTGGTGAGTGAATGAAGGAGTGAATTAATGACTCCGAATCTTCCAAGTTATCCGATATGACATGCCCTGTCCTCACCTCCTTCCCCCTTTATCTGCCTCTGCCCCGTGTCTGCCTCTGTCTCCTGAATGCCCAACACAGAAGGGACCCAGTAATGTCAGATGAACAGACGCATTTTTGCCGCAGCACCGAAAGGGGGCTGTTTCCTAGTCCCAAGTGTATATCCTCCAGTTTAGACTTGGTCTGGAATTCTGAGTGTCCCCCTGGGTCTGTCCTGCTCTGCCCACAGCAGCTCAGTGATAAAAGATGGTCTGGCCAGGACTGGGACCTCTGATTCACTCTTTTATTAATCGGTTCCTTCTGCCAACATTCATCACCTCCTTTGGGGTTTCAGGCTGGCTCAGGCCCTAGTAGACATTTACTTTGTCCTTGAAAAAGAACTCGGAAGGGGCTTTTCCAATTGGCACCAGTGATCGTCGGGTACCAGATGGAGGATGCAGAGATAAATCCTTGTGATCCCACCCGGGGGACAGCCCTGTAACAGGATTAAGAAGAGATTGTAGATGTCCTTTCAGAAGGGAGGTCTGGATAAACGCTTCGATGATTATCTCTGACTCCTTGCCGGCCTCCCTGGGGCTCCGGAGCTGCCTTCAGTTGGTTAACTCTTGGTGGGCAGCTGTCCCTGCAGGAGGCAGGGGTCTTGGCCTGGGGAGTGGTGCACAGTGTTTATTTCGAGGTTGGGGATGTGGACCTGGGGCGCAGAGAGGTCCCTTGGCTTGTCTGAGGCCCACAGTCAGCCAGAGAACAAGTCAGGCTTGGAACCCAGGGGTAAAGAAGGACAAACCCCTGGAGGAGGTCGTTCTGGAGGCTGGAAGGCAGGTGGAGGCGACTGGCTGCTGGTTGAGGGAGATGGAGGAGAGGCTGAGGACCCGGGCAGGACGACTGGTCCCCAGTGTCCTGCACACAGGCTGCAGGTGAGAGCCTGACATGAGAGGTCAGGGTGGGTCCTTGTGGGGCTGGGGAGAGCCCCTGACTCCCCCTGCCTGAGCCTTCCCAGCAGTTGACAAAGCACTGACTACAGACTAGCCACTGATTCCCCCAGGAGGGTCCCAGGGGAGCCAAAGAAACCATCTCTTGACCCGTGTTCTACTTACATAAGTGGGAAAGCAC
This sequence comes from Giraffa tippelskirchi, assembly GCF_054371585.1. Lineage (NCBI taxonomy): Eukaryota > Metazoa > Chordata > Mammalia > Artiodactyla > Giraffidae > Giraffa > Giraffa tippelskirchi. The sequence continues at coordinate 58,413,601 of NC_137282.1, forward strand.
CACCTCTGACATCTCCTCCTTGTCACTCATCTTAAGGCCCCTTTTAAACCTAAATGGAGCTTCCAGGGACAAGGCGCTCTCTATGGAGCAGTCAAGGTGTGGCAAAGCTTCTTTGGTCTTCCTTTTAAAAGCTATGCCATGTATAAGATGGTATTTAAAATACACAGCACTCGATCCTAAAGGACATCAGCCCTGAGTATTCATTGGAAAGACTGATGCTGAAGCTGAAGCTCCAATGCTTTGGCCACCTGATGAGAAGAGCTGACTCATTGGGAAAGACCCTGATGCTGGGGGAGACTGAGGGCAGAAGGAGAAGGGAACGACAGAGGATGAGATGGTTGAATGACATCACCGACTCAATGGACATGAGTTTGAGCAAGCTCCAGGAGACAGTGAAGGACAGGGAAGCCTGGTGTGCTGCAGTCCCTGGGGTCGGAAAGAGTCAGACACAACTAAGTGACTGCACAACAGCAACAATGTGTATCTATGTGTCCGTATCATACACTTACGTGTATAGTCTATGAGTTCTATCTTATAAATGGTCCAATTGTGCAGTAATGTCCAAAGTGAGAACTGCCCTTTGTCCCCACTCCCCAGGCCCAGAGGAAAACTGTCCTGACACTGGTGTGTATCCTCAGAGACCTGTCTCCATTATATAATTTTCATCTTGAGTTTCTTTCAATAAAAGTTAAATATCCACAGGAAGGGCTCACTAAATGGTATTAATAGGTCACTGAATACCATAAGAAAACCGCTAAGCTGGTGATGTGCAGGCAGTGGGATTCTGTGTGGGCACATGGTTATATATTACAAAGGCTGTTGTGTTGGAATCTGCAATATGCAATCATAGACTCTGCTCTAGGGGTTCCTCACTGGGCTCAGGGGCCATGGGGCAGGCAGGTGTGGGGCTCGATGCCAGCTTTGGGGGAGGGGTTGGTGCCTATAGTGAAAGCACATTATGTATCTACAGAGCTCCGTGACCTGCAGTGGGTCCTTCCCATCACTAGGAGTGGCAGGTAAAATGGGGGAAACGGGGCCCAGGAGGCTCGGGCTCATCTAAGGAGCCACATCAGGGCAGGGGCAGAACCAGGACTTGCCCACTTTCCTGCCCCTGCCACTGAGGCATGACATAGATGGGCCCTGGGCTGAGCAGCTGTTGCCAGTGGACAGATACTCTAAGATGAAGATTATATACGCAGGGGCAGAGAAGAACTGAGCCCTGCCCAGACGGAAGATAATGAGACCACATTCTTTATTCTTAATGTCAAGGAGACCTTTCCAACTACACATACACAGAAAGGCTCCTTGGAGGCCAAGAAGGGAGGGGGTGCCACCCCATAACAGGTGATGTCAACGTCAGCCTTCCCATAGATGCAGGTGCACAGCAGGGAGGACCCTGAGATAAACCCAACTCGGACTCAGAACCAAGCAAAGCAAGATGATCGGCCACGGGAAACCTTGAACAAATGCCCCATAAAAGAGATTTAAACTACCACGAAGGTAAACTCTTTCTCTGAGCCTGTGTGTACTTATTCACATGTAGTCTTTTTTTTTTTTTCCTCCTAATAAAGACTTGACTTTTTTCACTACTTTGTGTCTCTTTGTTAAAGTTTATCTCTACAAAGTAGACAAGCCAGAGCCTTGTCACTAACCACGGACCCTCATGGTCCGGCTTCAATCTCTGATTGGGGAACTGAGATCCTGCTTCATGGTGCTGCCAGCTGAGGCCACTGGAGATCAACACCTCTTATTTTCCAGGTCAGAGCCTTGGAAAGGGGTCAGTACAGAGGTGCAGACAGCAGGCTCGGGATAGGAGACTGCAAGGGAATGGCCTCCATCTCTCACATCCTGGGAAGACGGACGAGGGCTGGGACAGTCTGGAGGCTGCAGCTCTCTCTGTACCTAACGGAGATGCTCCGCTCCAGGGTTCCTGATATACAGGAGCATGGCGCATCAGAATAACTTGCTTGTTTGCCAGCTGGGAACAGGGCCCCAGCCCTGGCAAGGTTTGATTTGACCTAATGAGGTGGGAGACGAACGTGAAAGCTCTCTCTCTGCCAAGGCCACCATGCGCTCCCGGGGCAGCAGGGGGAGACATCAACAACAACCAGAAGAATGTCTGATGGTTGCTACCCCATCAACCCTGAAATTGTGCACAACCAGAGGGCGTGAACTGCCGAGATAAAGCTGTCTGGGAAGAGGCACCAGTCCCATGGATGCCTGCTTGTTTAAGCCCTTTTCGGCGTTTAATTCTTTTCTTTTTGCCATGTGTTCTTTTCTAGCTAAGCGATCTGGACAGACTTCCAATGCAGCCAGGCTCTTAGGGAGGAGGGAAGCTGTGGACTGAATGCCGGCCACGTGCCGGGACCGGCTGTGAGCCCTTGTGCGGCTGCTCGGTGACTGAGTCCTGACAACGGGGTGAACCGCGCCTGGCCTTGACAGATGGTTCTCAGATGACCCAGCCCTGAGCGGAGTCCTGCAGAGCATTACAGGTGGGGACTGTCTTTGCATGACAGAGACCTGAGCACTATGGTGGGAAGTGGTGGGTTAATTCAGCAGGGACATGCATCATGTTGATGACTTGAGTGGTTGACCATTCTTCTGGTTGACCTTGAAGATCAGTGATTCAGTCCTCAGCAGATCCAGTCCCACCGTATCTGAGAGGCCTGCCCCTGAGGTCGTACCATCACCGCGTCCCTCCCTCTGGGCCCTCCCCAGCTTGCCTTCCCCTCGTGGCTGCATCACGTGTGCATTGTTGGTGGGCTCTCCCCTGCTAGCCTATAAGCTCCCAGAGAGGGTTCCACATTGGTTTCATCCATGGGACCCAGGACATGCACAGCTGGTGATTCATCAATAAAGGTTGAGTGAATAATGTCCCAAGTCAGATGTGAAATTCCACATCCTTCCTCGGTTGCTTTCTTATCTGGGTCCCAGAGGCTCCTAAATTCAATCTCCCACATCTGTGTGACCACTCAGGTGGAGTGAGTACCACTGGGTGGAAAGAGTCCCAGGATGCGGGACAACTGGTGTCTGGAAAGAGCATTCATCCCATTTTATTCCCCTGCTAATTTAGTATTTCCCAAGTAACTTCTCTGTAGTTCATAGCTGATGCAACATGAATGTTGTTGTTCAGTTGCCAAGTCATGTCTGATTCTTTGAGACCCCTTGGACTGTGGCACGCCAGGCCTCCCTGTCCTTCACCATCTCCAGGAGTTTGCCCAAGTTCATCTCCATGAATACAGGTCTCTGAAGGCTAGGAGAGGGTGTCATCTCTCTGGTAGAAGGTAGGTCTGGCGTTGGTCCAGCTGAGAAGCACTGCCTCCAGCACTACCCAGGGGGTCAAGTGAGACCTTTCAGGACAGAAGCTGAAGAGGTCTGAGGTCACTTTAGTGAGGGTTTCTCAGCCGTGGCACTATTACCATTTGGGGCAGGATAAACCCTTGCTGTGGGGACTCTTCTGTGTGTTGTAGGATAATCAGCAGCATCTCTGTTCTCCAACAGTACCTGCCACTAGCAGCCCCCTCCCCAAGCAGATGGCTATCACAAATGTCTCCAGATACTGTCCAGTGCTCCCTGGGGGTAAATAATGACCAGTTGTGAGTCAGCTCTTTAATTATATACGTGTGTTAATGTTGATGGTGGAGCAGGCATGGGGAACCCCTCTCCTTACAATTGCCCACTGTTTTCATAGGACCAGCTAATGCTCAGGTCCAGAGCCCTTCTGCAAGTGGGATTTTAAAATCAGCACTTAGATTTACCTTTGGTGATTTAAAAATATTTAATGAATAATTGTGATACGTGCAAAAGAATATTTTGTGTTTTCCAAACTTTTTGCAATTATTGCCCAAGCAATGTTCCCAGCCCAACTTGAATCTGAGATAGTTACCACAAGTGTGTCCATTATACGGATGGAAAAACCAACTCCTGAGAGGATCAGGAAGCAGGATCAAGGCTGAGATGTCTGTGGTACTTACTACAACACAGACTTTGTACTTGTGTACTCCCAAGCGCCACAAAACCATTAGATTTGCTTATTGCCTTAATATTTCCTTAACATCTAGATTATTTCCTTGGAATCTCCTGTCTGTGATTTAATTATTATTCCCTTGTTGCTTCTACAGTTTTGACTGCCTAATAGCATGTGTTTAGGGAATTCTTAAAAAAAAAATCCCTGATGCTGGAAAAGATTGAAGGCAGGAGGAGAAGGGGACAGAGGATGAAATGGTTGGATGGCATCACCGACTCGATGGACGTTAGTTTGAGTAAACTCCGGGAGTTGGTGATGGACAGGGAGGCCTGGTGTGCTGTGGTCCATGGGGTCGCCAAGAGTCAGACACGACTGAGCGACTGAACTGAACTGAACTCAGGGAATTCTGCCTCCAAATATGTGTGCACTGAATCTGGGCTTTGCTGCAGATTTGGAAGTTTTGTTTCTATCCCTGAAAATAAACAACTGGATCTGACATACTTGAATCTCAGGATCAGCTTTTACAGAGAAAAAGCTACTTTTGGCTGAAGACATGGATGAGGACTTCGCAGGCGGCGATGGACCGGCTGGGGAGATGAGACGGTTCACTGTCGTTATGGAGACGCTGGGAGACGTGCCAGGCGCTGAGGGTCTGTGCAGATTCACAGCCAGCAGTGGGTAGGGGGCGGGGGGCTGTCCCGGGGCTCCTCTGGAAAGGTAACGACCCCCTGCTCAGCTTTGGCTGTACCTGCCTCTGTCCAATGGGGTGTGCGGGCGATGTGGTTGCCAGGGCAAGCAGTAACCCTGCCTGAAAACCTAGTCAAGTGCACCCACAAGCAAGATGGGGGCTACATGTGGGAGCCACGGGGCTTCTCCGGCAGCAGGGAAAACGAGAGGACAGGGGTTGGTGGCGGGAGGATGGAGTGGTGGAGAACCGCTTAACACACACACTCAACCCTGATTCCAGTCATTGCCGGGGGTCTGCAGGGGCTTTGCTCTGACTGCCTGATGGAGGCTCCTACTAAAAAGGCCCTCTCCCCTTCCAGCTGCTCCTCTGGTCTTTCTGCCTCCAAATGTGAGAACGCCTACATGACATGGAAGGCACCCCACGCCTTGGTTCTTGCTGCCTTGAATTAGGAAGGAGGAGGGTCAGCCGGAGGGCTGGGCGGGTCCTCAGAGGTTGCTACTGTTCTGTTGTGTTTCATAAACACATCAGCTCTCACCTGTCCCACAAATGTGTCTGCAGATGGGCCCTCCTGGGGAGCTGGGTTCAGGACCGTGTCCTTTTGAGCGATGTATTAGTATCCTGAGGCTGCCTTGATAAACTACCACAAAGTTGTTTGCTTTGTTGTTTTTGTTCAGTCACTCAGTTGTGTCTGGCTCTTTGCTACCCCATGGACTACAGCACGCCAGGCTTCCCTGTCCTTCACCAACTCCCGGAGTTTACTCACACTCATGTCCGTTGAGTGGGTGATGCTGTCCAACCGTCTCATCCTCTGTCACCTTCTTCTCCTTCTGCCTTCAATCTTTCTAAGCATCAGGGTCTTTTCCAGTGATTCAGCTCTTTGCCTCAGGTGGCTGAAGTATTGTTTGCTTAGATTAACAAAAATGTATTCTCTCCCAGCTCTTGAAGCCAGAAGTAAGGTGTCAGCAGGGCTGTGCTTCTGCTAAAGGCTCCAGGAGACAATCTTTCCTAGCATCTTCCAGCTGCTGGAGGCCCCCGTGGTCCTCGTGACCATATCCCTCCAGTCTCTGCCTCTATCTGCACACGGCCTCTCTCCTCTGTGTCTCTCCTCTGCGTGTCTCTTGTAAGGACATTTGTCTTTGGTTTTAGGGCCACCAGGATAATCCAGGATGAGCTTCTCATCTGGAGATCCATAATTTGATTATATCAGCACCTTTTCTCCAAACAAGGTCACTGTCACATGTCCCCTGTTAAGACCTGGGCATGTCTTCTGGGGACCATCCATCAGCCCACTACCAGCAATGATGCAGGTAAAGGGCTTCAGCATGAATGGAGGGGGACTCTGCAGAGTTTCCCCGTGTGCTCTGCTCTCAGCCTGGACAGTCTTCATTCCGAAGAGGGCCTGGCACCTCCACTGACTTCCTGTCTTATCGGGAAGACCTCCGAGTATCTGAGTTAGCTTGTATCTGGAGGGGTTCAGCCAGACTGCTGCCTGGACAGGGCGATGGGAAGAGAGCAGAGGGAAGGTGAGGTGTGAGGGACTCTGGGGGGCACCACGCGGTGCCTTCTGTGGCCCCAGCTCAGGAAGGTGAACGTCTCTGCCACTTGCTGGGGAAGAAGGTGGCAGTGGGGTTGGCAGAGGAAGCTGAGGTCCAGTGGATGCTGATGCTGAACGAGGCTGATCCTAGAATGTTTCCTCTTCAGGGGTTCCTCCAGCCCAGTGCTGCTGAGGCCTGGAGATACGGGAGAGGATGCAAGAGGGCGTGAAAATATCCCCATGAGGACCTCCCCGCTCTCTCTGTCTGTGGGCTTTCTGGTTTAAGGGGGAGAGGCTCGGAAAGATGCTCACAGCTGTGCAGGGGCCTCAGTAAGGGGACGGCCTGGCAGTCCAGCCCCTGGTCAGTCTTTGTAGGGCCCACGTGTCCCTCCCGGCCTTGAGGTTGACCTTTCATGGTGATTACTGAGTCTGTGTTCCCTGCTGAGGGATTTCCAAAGCCCACAAGTCAACACTGGTGCTTGCAGGATGGGTTCCAATAACCCCTGCCCCCTGCATCCTCTGGGCCACTTGATGGATGGGAGGACTCAGGTAGGACCAGCTGAGTCAGGATGCAACCCCGGGCATTCAGCCCCCAGAGTTCACACCTTACCTTCTGCACACAGCCTTGGAGCCATGTGCTTCCAACAGGACTGCATGTGGACTTATTACAGGTTCCTCAGGTTTCCCCTGTGAGAGAGCATGTGTTCCCAGACCCTCCCAATCCCTTTGAATCCTCCATGCCTTCTTCGGGAGTAGACTGTACTTCCCAAGAAGAGTTTACAGTGATTGCAGAATCAAAATTAATTCATTATAGTGTAAATGAGCTAATTCTATAATTTATCACAGCCATAGATTTTCTACATTTCGAACGAAAATAATAGTACTTGCTACCACCTCCCAGGATCCCTTTTACAGAAAGTGTGTGCCTGCTGCCTCGTGAGAGACATCTCTGTCTCTGCTCGCATCTCCCATTCTATTTTCCTAATTCCATCTCCTTTTTAAAAAATGTTTATGTTTTTCTTTTGGGGCTTCCCTAGTGGCTCAGTGGTGAAGAATCTGCCTGCCAATGCATCAGATGCAGGTTGGATCCCTGGGTCGAGAAGTTCCCATGGAGGAGGAAATAGCAACCTACTCCAGTATTCGTGCCTGGAGAATCCCATGGACAGAGGGGCCTGGTGGGCTACAGTCCACGGGGTGGCAAAGAGTTGGACACGACTTAGTGACTAAACAACAACGATGACAACAATAAATTTATTTATTTGGCTGCGCTGGATCTCAGTTGCAGCACATGATCTTTGTTGCAGGTACGTGAGGTCTTCACTGCTGCATGTGGGATCTTTTCTTTTTTTCAGTTGTGGCATGCAGGGTCTTTCAGTTGCAACATGCAAGGTCTAGTTTTCTGAACAGTGACTGAACCTGGGTCCCTTGCATTGAGTCTTAGCCACTGGATCACCAGGGAAGTCCCCCTAAGTACATTTCTGTCACAGAAATTGCTAGGTGACTCTGTTCACAGCATAAAAATAAATTGAAGCCAGATGACCACTTTTGTCTAAGAGGTTCATTTTTAAATACTGGCATTTAGAACACTAAGGGGGAGGCAAAACTCATGAAGAGTCCAGAATCCGTAGTTCCTCTATGGCCTTAGCCTTTAGAAGACCGTTTGCACTAAGGTGGGCCATGTGGTGGGGAGATACATATGATGGGAGGTCCATGGGTAGGAGCGGTCCATATGGTGGGGACGGCCATACTGTGGGGAGGTCTATGTGTGGAGAGGTCCACGGGTGGGGTGGTTCCTGTACTGGGAAGGCTCATGGGATTCGCTGATGCTTCACTGACTCTGTTTCTGATTCTTGGTGTTTCCTAAAGCCCCAAGCAAGGAGCCATTGAGAACAAAGGGCATTTCGGTAGGTGCTGGCTGGCATGTAGGTGGGAGGGCTCTGTCATCATTATATCATTAGCTTGGTCTCTAGGAGACATAGTTGTTGACAGAGAAAGATGGTCAGGGAAAATGAGAGCATCCTTCTTGTTCACTCTCTATCTGGATATGGTTGATTAGAATTTATGATAAATTGAAAACCATAATAATATTTGAGATTAAATTTTAATTATTCCCATAGTATGTAATTATTCTAGAAATTGAAGAAAGGCAAACACATGTAGCAAAAAACAAACAAACAAACACCAAAATAAAACTCAAGAACAAACGAACAGACAAACAAAAAACCATTGGAGATAATTACTGTTGACAGTCTGAAGTTTATCTTCCAGGCTTTTTAAAATGTAATAAAAAATAAACCAGATTCCACCTGCTATGCTTTTTTTTGTGTGTGGCAGCTGAGGCATAAATGTTAAAATCACTAGTTTTGAGTGTAAACTTCGATGAGTTCTGATGGAAGTATTTGGCTGTTTAGCCATAATCACAATAAAGAACAGTTTTTCACCCCAAAGTGTTCCTTGGCTCCCTTTAATGATTAATCTCTCTCCCCATCCTGGCAAACACCAATCTATTTTCTGTCTCTATAGTTTTGCCTTTTCTGGAGTGTCATCTGAATGGAATCCTATGTATGTGCTCTTTTGTGCCTGTCTTTTTTCGCTGAGTATAAGACCTTGGAGATTCAAACAGGTTGTAGTACATGAGTGAGTGAGTGAAAGTCGCTCAGTCGTGTCCAACTCTTTGTGATCCCATAGACTATACAGTCCATGGAATTCTCTAGGCCAGAATACTGGAGTGGGTGGCCTTTTCCTTCTCCAGGGGATCTTCCCAACCCAGGAATCGAACCCAGGTCTCCTGCGTTGTGGGAGGATTCTTTACCAGCTGAGCCACAAGGGAAGCCCTTGTGGTACATATCAGTGATTTATTAGTTTCTCTTACTAAGTAGTGTCTCATCGTATGGATGGTCCACAATGTGTTTATCCATCACTGGTTGACGGGCATTTGGATTCTTTTCAGGTTTTCTCTATAATAAGCAAAGCTATTAGGAAAAAAAAATTAAGAGAACATATGCTTTTATTTCTCTTGTGGAACATCCTAGGAGTAGAATGTCTTTGTCTTATGATAAGTGTATGTTAAACTTGGTAGGATACTGTACAAGTCTTCACCAAAATGGTTCTACCATTTTCTACCCCATCTGTAAGGCAGGAGAGTTCCAACTGGTCCAAACATACACCACCACCCAGGAGGAGGGCATGGCAACCCGCTCCAGTATTCTTGCCTGGAGAATCTCATAGATGGAGGAGCCTGGCAGGCTGTGGCTCATAGGGTCTCAAAGAGTTGGACACAAGTCAAGTGACTTAGCACGCACAATACCACTGGGTATTGTCAGTGTCTTAAATTTTAATCATTCTGTGGTTTAATGTACAACTTCCTTATGACTCAAAATGATAATCATCTTTTCATGTATGTGTCATTTGTATATATTCTTTAGAAAAATATTTGCAAAGAAACATTAGATTAAAACATTAGATAATTTCTTAATTATTGTATTGTGTTTTGTGTATGTGTGTGTGTGTGTTTGTGATAGATATATTTAGATAGAAATATTTTGCAGAATATACGTTTTACAAAAATGTTCTTTTCTGTGGCCTACCTTTTCTTTTCCTTAATGGTATCTTTTCGAAGTGCAAAAGATTTAAATTTTGATGAAATCTAACATAAATCATAGTTTTTCATTTACAATTTGGTTTTCTTATCCTATTTAAAATCCTTACTTTACTCAAAGGTGTAGAGATATTTTCCTGTGTTTTCTTCTACATATTTTATAGTTGTAGCTATTGTAATTGATTTATTACTGTGAGTCAATTTTTAATGGTATAGGTTAAGGGCCAGGTTTCTTTAATATGGATATCCAAGTGTTCTAGAACCATTTGTTGAAAATATTTTCTTCTCCTCAATGAATTGCCCAGTATCTCTTTGAAAATTAATTGATCATATATGTATGATCTACTTTGCCTTCTGTTCTATTGTCATATGTGTCTATCTTTATGCCAGTGCTGTCTAAACCACTCATAAAGCCTTTAAATCAAGTAGTGTAGGAAATTCGATTTCTTCTTTCTCAACATCTGTGTGGATTTTCTAGGTTATTTGAATTCCCATAAGGATTTTAGAATCAGTTTGTCAACTTTGCAAAACATCTTGTTGTATTTTGATTGGTGTTACATGAATGTACAGACCAACTTCTGGCTAATCGACTTCTTAACATTTTGATCTATAAACATGGTATATATATCTTCATTTATTGAATTCTTTTTTTATCTGAGTGATATCTTGTACTTTTCAGCATACATATCTTGTATAGGTTTTATTAAATTTATCTTTAGGCATTTCACATTTTGATGACCTTGTAACTGATATTGTATTAATTTCCATGTCCAAGTTTTCATTGCTAGTATATGTAATTCGTCTGATTTTGTAAAACATTGTCATTATAACCTGGAGCCTTAGTGTGCAGATGTGTTAAGATTTTCTAGAGACAAATCATTTTATGTTGTTGGATGATTAATTTCTACTGATTTGTTAGGGTTTTTTGTCTTTTCTTTTATAAAAATGTTTCAGGATGCCAAATTCTGTTGTTTCTGAGAAGAGGAAGCTAGTTCTGTCCCTTCCTTGTACATAGAAGAAATGGGGTTAATTAGCATCCTGCTGACAAGTCTCCATAACTGCTTGTTGAGATCAGAGCACAGTTTCTTAAAAGAGAAGTCTCCCCTTGCTTTAATTGTACTGCATCCAGTTGTCAAGTTCCAAGGATAACAGGGAGGGAGATGGGAGGAGAGTAACAGATGCAAGCAGACCAGCAAGAGTGGACAGAAAGGAATCCAGTCCAGATCCTGTGTTCATCCTGATTCTCCAAGGGAGGACATTACGAGTATTTTCTAAGCTACTTTCTGAGGCAACATGTGAGGCTCAGGCATCATGGTCCTACCCTATGCATGCTGCTGTCATTTCTAGAAGCTTTGGTGTTTAGGTCACAAATAGCAAGAAAACAGATTGTTCTTGTTAGCATTGTCTGTGACTGGGTTAATCCTTTATGTCCACTGATTTCTGAAGGCCTTGAAATGTGTCTGGAGTGATTTGCTGTTGTCTGTTGCTGTTGTTAGGGATTCCTCCCATTTTTGGCTTGTGTCTGACTGCCTCCTGCTGAAAAAGTGAAAGTGAAAGTTGCTCGGTCTTGTCGGACTCTTTGCAGCTCCAGGGACTATAGTCCGTGGGATTCTCCAGGCCAGAACACTGGAGTGGATAGCCGTTCCCTTCTCCAGGGGATCTTTCCAACCTAGGGATTGAACCTAGGTCTGCTGCACTTCAGGCAGATTCTTTACCAGCTGAGCCACCAGGGAAGCCCAAGAATACTGGAGTGGGTAGCCTCTCCCTTCTCCAGGGGATCATCCCAACCCAGGAATTAAACTGAGGTCTGCTGCATTGCAGATGGATTCTTTACCAGCTGAGCCACTGGGGAAGCCCTTCATTTATCTGCAGATTGCAGATAAGGTTGAGATAGACAAATCCTAAATTCAGTTTTGTGTGTGTGAGTAAGTTCTAGTCCTCTTTGGGTGAATATGGGAATCCACACAGAATTCTTTCCGAGGAGCAGGTCTGCTGAGACAGTGACTGAGTATAAGGTACTCAGGAAGGTTCTAGAAGGCCCAGCCGTGCTCTTCTCCTCTCTAGCTGAAGGGCACACCTTCATGCACACATGTACCAGTGTGGTCCACATATGCACTGCTGGCAGCTCACACACCAAGAGTGACCAGTCGTCCTGTTTAGGGAAGAGCTGGCATATCGCAGTTCTTTCAAATTTCTGTTGAAATGCTGGGCAGAAGTAGATCATTAATAACAGCGCTATTATCATCCATTCATCTGTTTTGTGCAGCTAGTGGATGTTTGCTGTGACCTAGGAGAGGTCAGACAGACACTGTGCTGGGTACACAGCAGGCCAGGCTTCAGAGCGGGGACAGCTCACCTGGACAGGTGGGGGGCGGGGGAGGAGGGAGAGTGTCCCAGGGGAGGACTAGGCCTGCAAAGGGTCACGTTGTCAGTGCAGGTTTTAGTCTGTTGGTCCCTGATCCCTCTCTCTCTGCACACTATAGCCTTTCCTCACTGGGTTTCTTGCCCAGCATGGCTAAAATGTCCTTTGACTGGCAGCATAGCCTGCCAGCTAGATGTAAGGAAGGTCAGCAACCATGTCCCTTCCTGTCTAGATCCTGAACTTACTGAGAAATCATCACAGGAGCCAGAAAGGCATCAGACATAACATTATTTAAGGTAAGAATGATTGCAAACCCTTATGCAGTGCTTGTGAGGGACAGGCATCCTTTTAAGGGCTGCTTTTTTTTTTTTTAAAAGGGCTTCCCTGATAGCTCAGTTGGTAAAGAATCTGCCTGCAATGCAGGAGACCCCGGTTTGATTCTTGGGTCGGGAAGATCCCCTGGAGAAGGCATAGGCTACCCACTCCAGTATTCTTGGGCTTCCCTTGTGGCTCAGCTGGTAAAGAATTCACCCACAATGTGGGGGACCTTGGTTGGCAAGATCCTCCAGAGAAGGGAAAGGCTACCCTACCCACTCCAGCATTCTTGCCTGGAGAATTCCATGGATTGTATAGTCCACGGGGTCACAAAGAGTCAGACACAACTGAGCCACTTTCACTTTCACTTTTTTTTTTAATTAGAGGAAGATGCTTTACAATGTTAAATGTTGATTTCTGCCATGCAGCCATGTGAATCAGTCATAATTATATGCATATACCCCCTCCCTCTTGAGCCTTCCTCCCTCGCCTCCCCTCACCCCTGCAGGCTCTCACAGAGGACATGGCTGGGCTCCCTGTGCTATACAGCAGGCTCCCACTAGCTATCAATTTTACGCTACAGAGCAGGGGAGAATGCCGGCCTTGACCTCTCTTTGCAGGCATCTCTGAAAGAATCTGTGCTGGGGTGGTAGGGATGAACATCGCAATGACAATTCCTGATTGGCCACCTGCTTTTCACGGAGAAGTGAAGAAGTGATGGAGAGTGGGAAGGAGGAGTGAGTTCTCTCCCTCTGGACTTGGAAGGAATAGGGGTATTTAGTATTTTGTTAATGATTCTCAATCACTGACGGTTCCCACCAGAGTCCAGTTTCTCGAGAGAGGCCTCTCCTTGCTTCACTCCACACCCAGACTGGGAGCTGAGAGTAGAACGGAGTCATGAGAAATAGCAGGCGGGATAAAGCCTCACGTCCTAGCAAGGGTCCCATCTCTGAGCTGTCACTGCTCTTGACCAGAAAACTGCCCTGTCATCAGCAGAAGGTGCTCAGAGTTCCAGGCACAGAGAGCAGAAGGGTTAATGGTGGGGGGTGGGGTTAGAAATTTTAGCTCCCATTTGTGATTTCTGAACTTTGAACTGGGCTGCAAAAATGGTTCCCAACTATTTCCTCCACATTTTACCTTCTCAGAGATGCCACAGCCCATATTCAGGAAATGTACACTCTGTCTTAGTTGCAATAGAATATTCACAAAGGTATCAGGTTTTGTTAAGCATATTTTACCATCAAACTCTCTGTAAAGCTGGCACTGGGGAACAGGATGAAGACAAAGAGTGTTATGTGCGCATGCGTGCTTTGTTGCTTCAGTCGTGTCTGACTCTTTGCAACCCCATGGATTGTAGCCCACCAGGTTCCTCCGCCCATGGGATTCTCCAGGCAAGAATACTGGAGTGGGTTGCCATGCCCACCTCCAGGGGATCTTCCTGACCCAGGAATTGAATCCAGGTCCCCCCTCCATTGCAGGCGGATTCTTTACTGCTGGGCCACCAGGGAAGCCCAAGATAGTGTTAGAAAAGGTTCTAATTATTATGCTGTGAGGTCAGAGGTTGATCCACAGAACAGCTGAGTCCATGTGGAAATGGGCTACGTTTGGAATTCTGCTGTACATGCCAAGAGTTACGCTTCTGATTTAAGATTTGCTTACTTCACCCCTCTTGGAGTTCAAGAAAATCATGAAACAAAAGGCATTTTGTATTTTAAAATGCAGAGTCTGGCTTGTGAGACAAATTCATTAGGGGTCTTTCTATACAGCCTTGGCTTCTAAGGATTTCAGAAACAAAGGTGATGATTCTTCCTACATGAGGGACCACATGTGAAATCACCTAGATGGGGTCATCTGCAGGACCTGCCCCTTCCATCTTCCCTCTCTGTATTGTTTGTTCTGGTGGAGCTGAGTTCATCCAGATGCTCATGCTGTTCTGGTCCACCTGCATCTCATCTTGAAAATGGTAGGTGGTACCCACCCCTCTGAGGTTATTAATGTTTCTCCTGGCAATCTTGATTCCAGCTTGTGCTTCATCCAACCCAGCATTATGCATGATGCACTCTGCATATAAGTTAAATAAACAGGGTGACAATATACAGCCTTGACGTCCTCCTTTCGCAGTTTGGAATCAGTTCATTGTTCCAAGTCCGGTTGTAACTGTTGCTTCTTGACCTGCATACAGGTTTCTCAGGAGACAGGTAAGGAGATCTGGTATCCCCATCTCTTGAAGAATTTTCCTCAGTTAGCTGTGATCCACACAGTCAAAGCCTTTAGAGTAGTCAATGAAACAGAAGTAGATATTTTTCTAGAATTCTTTTGCTTTTTATATGATCCAGTGGATGTTATCAGTTTGATCTGTGGTTCCTCTGCCTTTTCTAAATCCAGCTTGAACATCTAGAAGTTCTCGTTTCACGTACTGTTGAAACCTAGTTTGGAAAATTTTGAGCATTACTTTGTTAGTGTGTGAGAGGAATGCAATTGTCTGGTAGTTTGAACGTTCTTTGGCATTTCCTTTCTTTGGGATTGGAATGAAAACTGACCTTTTCCAGTCCTGTGACCACTGCTGAGTTTTCCAAATCTGCAGGCATACTGAGTGCAGCACTTTCACAGCACCATCTTTTAGGATTTGAAGTAGCTCAGCTGGAATTTCATCGCCTCTACTAGCTTTGTTCGTAACAATGCTTATGACTCCACCCTTATGGCAGAAAACAATGAGGAACTAAAGAACCTCTTGCTGAAAGTAAAAGAGGAGAGTGAAAAAGCTGGCTTAAAACTCAACATTCATAAAACTAAGATCATGGCATCCAGTCCCATCACTTCATAGCAAATAGATGGGGAAACAATGGAAACAGTGAGAGATTTTATTTTCTTGGGCTCCAAAATCACTGCAGATGGTGACTGCAGCCATGAAATTAAAATCTCTTTGGAAGAAAAGCTATGACCAACCTAGACAGCATATTAAGAAGGAGAGACATTACTTTGCTGACTAAGCTCTGTCTAGTCAAAGCTATGGCTTTTCCAGTAGTCACGTATAGATGTGAGAGTTAGACCATAAAGAAAGCTGCGTGCTGAAGAATTGATGCTTTTGAACTGTGGTGTTGGAGAAGGCTCTTGAGAGTTGCTTGGACTGCAAAGAGATCAAGTCAGTATATCCTAAAGGAAATCAGTCCTGAATGTTCATTGGAAGGCTGAGCTGAAGTTGAAGCTCCAATATTTTGGCCACCTGATGTGAAGAACTGATTCATTGGAAAAGACCCTGATGCTGGGCAAGATTGAAGGCAGGAAGAGAAGGGGATGACAGAGGATGAGATGGTTGGATGGCATCACTGACTTGATGGACATGAGTTTGAGCAAGCTCCAGGTGTTGGCAATGGACAGCAAAGCCTGGCATGCTGCAGTCCATGGGGTCGCAGAGTCGGACATGACTGAGCAACTGAATTGAACTGAACTGAACCCATCCTTGTATAAAGGGCATCCCTCAGCCCCTGGGATTCTTAGTACAAAGCACCCTTTCCTGGGGGTCTTCCAGTGACCTTCTCAGTTCCCTCCCTGTCCTCCTCGTGATTATCCTTTCTTCTTAGAAATTTCAAACTGAGCTGCTCTTCTGTTAATTCCTGCACTGTGTCTGAGTTGGACTTTTATTCTCCACTAAATCTTGCACTGAGTCACCATTGTTCTGCCCTGGTTCTTTTAGCGATCACATGATGGGTGGTCACAGTTTTTCTTCAAAGTCACCTCTACTATCTTACAGAGGCTCCGGGTAAGCACCTCCCTTCAGCTGACTCATTTCTTGAGAATGAAAAATTCACCTGACCAGGGAAAGGTGTGCCCATGTAGAGAGATAACAAGGCAAGAAAGGAATGTACAAAGGACTTTGGACAAGGAGAGGAATATTTCATAATTTCTCAATAAATGAGATCTAGAGCTAAAAATAACATATCATATGAAAAGGTCATTAATATAAATGGTTATAAATGAAATAACATAATACATTAAAAATAATGAACTTTTTTTTAACCTAATGTGATTCTAACAGAAAGAGCTTTTGGTTGCCTCAGTGTAAGAAGAGTTCAATGTGACTTTTGCCAATGGGTTCCAACTAGACCCGTGAAAGCAGGTCACTTCACCCACTAAAAAATCATAAGGGCAAATATTTTGGTTGTTTTGATGTATTTATTTCTATTTGCTTTCTTTGTGTGTGTGTGTGTGTGTGTATGACATACAATTTCTAAGTGTTTTGAGTATTACGCCTTACCTGGGACTTAGCTAGAGCTAGCTCAAATCGAGTTTTATCCAGGAGAATGAGAAAGAAGCTAGGAGACCACACACAGTCAGTGAAACCCTGGAGGGCAGAGTGGTGGGGATTTAGGCCACAGAGCAGGTCAGCGAAGAGCATCTGAGCCAGGTTGGCACATGAGATTCCAAGAGACATCAAGGGTAAAGTGAGGAGAGGTCTCAGTTGCTGAGTCCTGGCCTTTCTGTAAGGCTGGTGTCTCTGTGTGCTTATCAAAAACAAATACAGAGACAAGGCTACCCAGTGGAGCTTGCAGAATGCATGTGGCTCAGGGTTTTTCCTGAAAGTCTTTTGATCTTCTGATTTCTTTCAGTTCAGTTCAGTTGCTCAGTTGTATCTGACTCTTTGTGACCCCATGGACTGCAGCACACCAGACATGCCTGTCCATCACCAACGCCCGGAGTTTACTAAAACTCATGTTCATTGAGTCGGTGATGCCATCCAACCATCTCATCCTCTGTCGCTCCCTTCTCCTCCTGCCTTCAATCTTTCCCAGCATCAGGGTCTTTTCCAATGAGTCATTTCTTCACATCAGGAGTTTCAGCTTCAGCATCAGTCCTTCTAATGAATATTCAGGACCGATTTCTTTTAGGATGGACTGGTTGGATTTCCTTGCTGTCCAAGGGACTCTCAAGAGTCTTCTCCAACACCACAGTTCAAAAGCATCAATTCTTCAGCACTTAGCTTTCTTTCTAGGCCAACTCTCACATCCATACATGACTACTGGAAAAACCATAGCTTTGACTAGACGGACCTTTGTTGGCAAAGTCTCTGCTTTTTAATATGCTGTCTGGGTTGATCATAACTTTTCTTTCAAGGAGCAAGCGTCTTTTAATTTCATGGCTGCAGTCACCATCTTCAGTGATTTTGAAGCCCCCAAAATAAAGTCTGATTTCTTTAAAGGAAGGCAAAAAGAAAAAACCCTTCCCTCATTGGTTGATTGAAAAGCGTGTGGACTGTCAGGTCTCCCACAAATGTCTGGTGTGGAGTCTGTGTGGGATATAATACCAGAGGCTGGGGTGCCCATCCCCAGCCACCTCCTTGACCACCAGGGTTCATGACTCACTGGAAGCTAGGTTCCTTCCTTGGGTCAAGGGCAGGGAACGCTGATGTTCTCATTGATATGACCACATCTTTTTGCAGGTTGCAGAGTTCACTGCATCTTGGAAAAGTAAAGGTTCCAGTTGCCTTGAAGGAAAACTGCACAGCTTTTTAAACTTCAATGTGATTTTCAGAAAGTTCCTTTTCCCCCTAGTTCTTTTGATGGCGCATATTACATGATCGATTATACCACAATGCCAGCAATCCTGAAGAGACTCGAGGAGAAAACTTTTAAAAAGTCTCCCATGACATGAGCAAAATGATCTGTCAGCGGAACTTGACGGTTATTTGTGACATTTTTCCTTCACCCACAGTGCTTTAGAAGTCAATCGTGCCCTGGCTGAGATTTAGGCATTTATTATAGTAAATCAAGGAGATGTCATCGGAGAAAGCGTCTTATTTGAAATGGGAATCAAAGAAAATAAACAGTTTGTAAGGTATAGTAGATAGGGCATATCTTTTAGGGTACCAGGTGATGTTTGCCTGCAGCCAAAAAGCACATAATGTGGGTAATTAATCTAGGAGAACAGTCATGCTGGATCAAGGCTAGCATGTGTGGCTGGCAGAAGACGTTCTGAAATAAGTGCCCTCCCCCACTTGCTTTCGCAGATGAGCCTTCTGCGTCTGTCCTGGACACTGATGGGCTGTATACAACGATGCAATCACAGCTGTCCGCCTTAACAAAGCGGCACCATCTCAGCTCGGGTGATGCCTTTTGACAGGCTTGGTGCGGAGTATTGTTTCCACTCTTTTCACCAGGGTTCTTTTGCTTTGCACACTGCCCATTTATGCATGTCTATCATGGGCTTTCATTTGCTGCTAACACACTCACTGGTTGGTCCTCAGTCTCCTGTGCTTTTTAGTTCCAGACATTTCATATCCATCTGTTCTAAGTATAATCTCTCTTACCAAATTTGAAAGCCCCTCCAAATTATTTCCTAACATTTCCCCTAATTGCCAGTCTTTAGAAACCTGGTTATCCATTTTATCTTGGCTATATGTAGAAATGATCTTTTTTCTGACATTGCAGAAATAACCAATTTTAGTACTAGTCATGCATGCACACGTACACATACACATTATGTTCTGTTACATGGGGATGTCTAAGTAACTCTGGGCTGGAAACAGGAATCAACCCCTCCCTCTTTCTCCCCTCTGTCCTCCTTCCTTCCCATCCCTTTTTCCTTTTTCTATTTCACTCTTTCCTTCTTTATTCAAATATTGATTGAGGTCTGATATGTCTCAGAACCTATTATAAGCACCAGGAATACAGTAGTGAACAAAACAATAGAAGTGTCTTCCTGGAGCTTGCATTGTAAGAGAGAGAGAGCAAAAAATAAAAAAACTGAAACAATAAGCAAATGCATAAATATAATATATAACATACACATGTAAGCACATACTATACAATAAATGTGCATATATACATAAAGATAACACATGTGTATCATATATATAAACATATGGGCTTCCTTGATGTCTCAGGTGGTAAAGAATCTACCTGCAATGCAGGAGACTCGGGTTTGATCCTTGGGCTGGGAAGACCCCCTGGAGAAGGGACTGGCAACCTACTCCAGTATTCTTGCCTGGAGAGCTCCATGGACAGAGGAGCCTGACGGGCTACAGTTCATATGTGTTGCAAAGAGTTGGACATGACTGAAGAGACTGAGTATGCATGCACAATGTATATAATATAATACATGTACATAGGTGTGTGTATATATATGTACATACACACACACACACACACACACACACACACACACATATATACATAGTACAGTACGTGTTTCAAGGTCTGCTCTGCGGCTCTCAATGCCCAGGGCTTCCCTTTGGTCATTGCCCAAAAGGGTACACCTGAGGCCCAGGCAATGGCTTTTGGCCTGAAGTGGTTGATTTCCAATTCAGTTCAGTCGCTCAGTTGTGTCTGACTCTTTGCGACCACGTGGACTGCAGCATGCCAGGCCTCCCTGTCTATGACCAACTCCCGGAGTTTACCCAAACTCATGTCCACTGAGTCAGTGATGCCATCCAACCATCTCATCCTCTGTCTTCCCCTTTTCCTCCTGCCCTCAATCTTTCCCAGCATCAGGGTCTTTTCAAATGAGTCAGTTCTTTGCATCAAATGGCCAAAGGATTGGAGTTTCAGCTTCAACATCAGTCCTTCCAATGGACACCCAGGACTGATCTCCTTTAGGATGGACTGGTTGGATCTCCTTGCAGTCCAAGGGACTCTCAAGAGTCTTCTCCAACACCACAGCTCAAAAGCATCAATTCTTCGGTGCTCAGCTTTCTTTACAGTCCAACTGTCACATCCATACATGACTACTGAAAAAACCATAGCCTTGACTAGGCGACTTTGTTGGCAAAGTAATGTCTCTGCTTCTTAACATGCTGTCTAGGTTGGTCATAACTTTCCTTCCAAGGAGTAAGCGTCTTTTAATTTCATGGCTGCAGTCACCATCTGCAGTGATTTTGGAGCCCAAGAAAATAAAGTCAGCCACTGTTTCCACTGTTTCCCCATCTATTTGCCATGAAGTGATGGGACGAGATGCCAGATGCCGAACTTAGTTTTATGAATGTTGAGTTTTAAGCAAGCTTTTTCACTCTCCTCTTTTGCTTTCAGCAAGAGGCTCTTTAGTTCTTCTTAACTTTCTGCCATAAGGGTGGTGTCATCTGCATATCTGAGGTTATTGATATTTCTCCCAGCAATCTTGACTCCAGCTTGTGCTTCATCCAGCCCCACATTTCTCATGATGTACTCTGCATGTAAGTTAAATAAGCAGGGTGACAATATACAGCCTTGAAGTACTCCTTTCCCGATTTGGAACCAGTCTGTTGTTCCATGTCCAGTTCTAACTGTTGCTTCCTGACCTGCATACAGATTTCTCAAGAGGCAGATCAGGTGGTCTGGTATTCCTATCTCTTTCAGAATTTTCCCCAGTTTATTGTGATCCACACAGTCAAAGGCTTTGGCATAGTCAATAAGGCAGAAATAGATGTTTTTCTGGAACTCTCTTGCTTTTTCGATGATCCAGTGGATGTTGGCAATTTGATCTCTGGTTCCTCTGCCTTTTCTAAAACCAGGTTGAACATCTGGAGGTTCACGGTTCACGTATTGTTGAAGCCTGGCTTGGAGAATTTTGAGCATTGCTTTACTAGCATGTGAGATGAGTTCAATTGTGCGGTAGTTTGAGCATTCTTTGGCATTTCTTTTCTTTGGGATTGGAATGAAAACTGACCTTTTCCAGTCCTGTGGCCACTGCTGTGTTTTCTAAATTTGCTTGCATATTGAGTGCAGCACTTTCACAGCACCATGTTTTAGGATTTGAAATGGTTCACTGGAATTCCATCACCTCCACTAGCTTTGTTCCTAGTGATGCTTCGTAAGGCCCACTTGACTTCACATTCCAGAATGTCTGGCTCTAGGTGAGTGATCACACCATCGTGGTTATCTGGGTCATGAAGATCTTTTTTGTACAGTTCTTCTGTGTATTCTTGCCACCTCTTCTTAATATCTTCTGCTTCTGTTAGGTCCATACCATTTCTGTCCTTTATCAAGCCCATCTTTGCATGGAATGTTCCCTTGGTATCTCTAATTTTCTTGAAGAGATCTCTAGTCTTTCCCATTCTATTATTTTCCTCTATTTCTTTGCACTGATCACTGAGGAAGGCTTTCTTATCTCTCCTTGCTATTCTTTGGAACTCTGCATTTAGATGGGAATATATTTCCTTTTTTCCTTTGCTTTTCGCTTCTCTTCTTTCATAGCTATTTGTAAGGCTTCCTCAGACAGCCCTTTTGCTTTTTTGCATTTCTTTTTATTGGAGATGGTCTTGCTCCCTGTCTCCTGTACAATGTCATGAACCTCCATCCATAGTTCATCAGGCACTCTGTCTATCAGATCTAGTCCCTTAAATTTATTTCTCACTTCCACTGTATAATCATAAGGGATTTGATTTAGATCATACCTGAATGGTCTAGTGGTTTTCCCCACTTTCTTCAATTTAAGTCTGAATTTGACGATAAGGAGTTCATGGTCTGAGCCACCATCAGCTCCCAGTCTTGTTTTTGCTGACTGTATAGAGCTTGTCCATCTTTGGCTGCAAAGAATATAATCAATCTGATTACGGTGTTGGCCATCTGGTGATGTCCATGTGCAGTCTTCTCTTGTGTTGCTGGAAGAGGGTGTTTGCTATGACCAGTGTGTTCTCTTGGCAAAACACTTGGTAAAGTAACAACATATATTAAAATGTCTTTTTGTCCAGATATGCTATTTCTATAAGCATTAATTATGTCATTATTCGGAGAAGGCAATGGCACCCCACTCCAGTACTCTTGCCTGGAAAATCCCATGGACGGAGGAGCCTGGTAGGCTACAGTCCATGGGGTCACTAAGAGTCGGACACGACTGAACGACTTCACTTTCACTTTTCCCTTTCATGCACTGGAGAAAGAAATGGCAACCCACTCCAGTATTCTTGCCTGGAGAATCCTAGGGGATGGCAGAGCCTGGTGAGCTGCCATCTACGGGGTCGCACAGAGTCGGACACGACTGAAGCGACTTAGCATAGCATAGCATAGCATAGCATGTCATTATTAAATCACAGAAGTTTTAATCAAGTGGTAAAAAATACTGTAACCTAATCTAGAGCCAGACTTAGCTTCAATCCTTTGCATGTAATTTGATGTGCTTCTCATTACCCCACCGCTTCTGTTACCAAACTGAACTTGAGTCCACTAGTCCGAAGTGGGACAAAGCCAGTCTGCTGCCACTGCATTGAGGTGAAGCAGAGTAGAGCCCTTACTGCAGGGCTTCAGGCTCTGAGAATGGGACAGCTCATACTCGAAACACCAAACTCCCTGATGGCGTTCAGGGAAGGGTTTTTAAGGACAGAGTGAGGGCTGGGTTTCTCTGATTGGTTGATGGTGAGGTAACAGAGTGATATTTCAGGAATCTCATTTACCAGATTTCTGGCTGCAACTCTTCTGGGGTCTTTGTGCTGGTGCTCACAGGCATGTGTGCTAAGTCACTTCGGTCGTGTCTGACTCTTTGTGCCCTCATGGACTGTAGCCCGCCAGGCTCCTCTGTCCATGGGATTTCCCAGGCAAGAATACTGGAGTGGGTTGCCATTTCCTACTCCAGGGGATCTTCTCATCCCAGTGATCGAACCTGAAATGTGGGGGGGGTGGAGGTGGGGTTTAGTATCTGCAAAATAACTCAAGGCTGTGGCTCAGGTTATTGTCTGTAGCCACTGAGGAGAAACGAAAGGCCTTGACTTTATTTTATGACCAAATTATGATTATTTTGTCTTGCTTGACTGCTTTTCTTTGTTTCTGCATTTTCCCCTTTCTTTGGCTATATTTGTTCTTTGGAACTTGGGGATGGCCTAAGAGATTATAGCTTTTTTTTCAGCAAGAGGCAGAGAATGTGGTGGAGGCGGGCTTTTTCCCAGGGAAGAACCCACAGGATCCTGATCGGTGCAAATCCCTCCTTTTCTTTGATATTCCTCAGTCCTAAGGGAAACAGCATCAATGACTGCAATAAATATAGACCTCAATTAACAAAATTTAGAATTTAGCATCCACTGAAACATGATGTATTTTGCTCTAAAATTACCCTCATTTTCTCAAACATAGCCAAATTAAGATCAAACTGTTTGTAAAATGAGTCTGGTTAATTGATCACTTGGGTTCTTCTAAACTGGCTGTGCCAGAACTTTTCATTGGGAATCTTTGCTTGAACTTTTAAAAGAACTATCAGGAATTCCCAGGTGGTGCAGCTGTTAAGACTCCATGCTTCCACTGCCGAGGTGTCAGGTTTAGTCACACTAGGGCTAGTCACAGATTCCACTTGTAATATTTATTTATTCCAGCGAAATTTTCTCTTTTCAAGATCTCCAAAATATCCTGAGATTCCTGTACCTGTCAGGACATGGTCTTTCTTATTCACCTGATAAAGTTTTAGGAATACAAGAGATTCCATTTTCTGGAGGGATCAGGTAGAGAAAAAAAGATAAATGTTTCAATATTGCTTACAAAGGTATAATTTACCAAATTGCTATAAGTCATAATTAGCTTGAGGGAAAAGATTTCCCTGTATCTGGAAAACACAAATTAAAAGCCAATAACATTTCAGGCAAAAGCCATAAAATTGTTAAGCATACTTATTAGTTCACTTAGTCTTACGTAACTAATCCTTGATCTTAATCTTTTGTTAACAGTTTTATGAAACCAGTTTTCATTAGAATTTAAAATTTTTTTATCCAGTTTAGTTGTATGATCTAAAAGTTATCAGAAATTTATACTTGTCAAAAAGTCTTTTCTATGATTCTTTTGAAAGATAAAGCATTTTTTCAAAAGCATCAGAGTAAAACAATAACTGTCTACGAATGACAAAAGACTTAAAAGGCAAAGTTAAAGATCTGATTATAATGCAATTGACAAAGAAATGTGTGACATACAATAATTCAACATAACTAGAATTATGATTGATAACATAATATCAGGACACACTCAAATTTTAGGAACTATATATAATTTCTAGAACATTCGTGTTAATGACATTTATCTATACAGTATAATATAAGCAGATTTGTTTCTTTTTTTTACCACTAATTTGACTTTGTTTATGTATAATCAAAGCTATGGTCTTTCTGGTAGTTACGTACGGATGTGAGAGTTGGACCATAAAGAAGGCTGAGCAATGAAGAACTGATGCTTTCAAATTGTGTTGATAGAGAAGACTTTGGAGAGTCTCTTGGACTGCAAGGAGATCCAACCAGTCAATCCTAGAGGAAATCAGCCTTGAATATTCATTGGAAGGACTGATGCTGATGCTGAAGCTGAAGCTCCAATACTTTGGCCACCTGATGTAAAGAATCGACTCACTGGAAAAGACCGTGATGCTGGGAAACATTGAAGGCAAAAGGAGAAGGGGGCAACAGAGGATGAGATGGTTATATAGCATGACCAACTCAATGGAGATGAATCTGAGCAAATTCCAGGAGGTAGTGGAGGACAGAGGAACCTGGCACACCACAGGCCAAAGAGTTGGACACGACTTTGCCGCTGAACGACAACAAATGTAATTTAACATACCGAATAATCCTAATTAAGTTCTCTGAGATTCAGGGGCCCTTTGAAATGTCCTAAACTTGCGCTCAGTTGCTCAGTCTTGTCCGACTCTTTGTGACCCTGTGAACTGTAGCCTGCCTGGCTCCTCTGTCCATGGAATTTCCCAGACAAGAATACTGGAGTGGGTTGCCATTTCCTATTCTAGGAAATCTTCACAACCCAGGGATCAAACCTGTGTCTCTTGTGTCTCCTGCAATGGCAAGTGGATTCTTTACCACTGTGCCACCTGGGAAGCCTGTCCTAAAGTTAGCCAGAGGTAAAAAAACACCCTTCATTTAGAATTTGTACTAACATAGCTCAATATTCTTAAAAAAACAAAACAAAACAAAACAAACAAACAAACAAAAAAACCAAAAACCCTTTTCTCTTGACAGAGAGAGAGAAAACCAAAATCTAGTCTTATACCAGCTTACTTTAAACAACACAATATATTTATTTAACCAAATTTAATCTAATCTTATCCAAGCTTGACCTGTACACAGCTCTTTCTCATAGTTCCTCTAGTATAAATTGTCCACAACTTTCTGCATCCATATTAGTTTGGCCCTTATTTTTTCCTGCCCAGAAACAACCAACTCTAGGACAAAACGACTTTCTTGTTCCTTAACAAAAAATATGCATTTTAAAATACCTTTTCTAACAACATACATTTTACATAAAACATACATCTTACTTTTTTATACACTGAAATGTTTCTCTTATTATTTCTAGTAGCTTTAGTTACATATATATTACAATTTTCACCCTAAAAAGCCCTTAATTTCTAGCAAAACAAATCACAGAAACAATCAATTGTGAACTGTTTGTCATACCATCATTTTGATTGGCAGACTTATGGATATATTTTATACTCTCTAAAATCATGTTCTTTCTCACAGTATAAATTATTCTTTTAATGTAGTACAAGATATGTGCTTAATAAACCCCAAATCTGTATTTTTCTTTTACAAGAAGACAAAAGTAGGTAAACTTAAACTTGTCTAGCAATCAATGCTTCAATACTTTAAAATGGTCTAGAAAATTAATGAATTCTCATCACTTAAATATGCTAAACCTTAAAGTTTCAAGTTACCAGAAATCTGGAAAACCTAAAACATAATTATTCCTGAAGAGTTCACCTAAAACTTCTATCCCCTTTATATCATTTTTATTACAAAGTTAATTTTTTATTGTTGACAAATTTTGCACCGTATAAAATATGACCTTATTTGTGTTTTAGTAAACCTAGGTACAATAAAGGTATTATAATCAATGTTGATAATTCTAAAGCCATGTCTGTATTAATTAAACCAACAAAATTAATCTAGGTTTAATATGAGATATTAATTTAATACTGAATATTTCTTAGATCACATCAACATGAAATTCATTTGGGTTAGTTTCTATAGTATTTAGAAATACTTGATTTGTAAGTCTTTACTTTTCTTTTGGGCTTCTCACATAGCTCAGTAGGTAAAGAATCTGCCTGCAAGGCGGGAGACCTAGGTTCAATTCCTGGGTCAGGACGTTCTCCTGGAGAAGGAAATGGCAACCCACTCTAGTATTCTTGCCTGGAGAATCCCATGGACAGAAGAGCTTGGCAGGCTACAGTTAATGGGATCCCAAGAGTTGGACGTGATTTAGCGCTATCCTTTTTTCTACTTTTCTTTAAGTCAATTAAACAGAACTTATTTTCAAAATAAATTTTTATATACTGAACTAGAGATCTCATGGTATCTGATGCTGTAAAGAGCAATATTGCAAAGGAACCTGGAATGTTAGGTCCATGAATCAAGGCTATTGGAAGTGGTCAAACAAGAGATGGCAAGAGTGAACACTGACATTTTAGGAACCAGTGAACTAAAATGGACTGGAGTGGGTGAATTCAACTCAGATGACCATTATATCTACTACTGTGGGCAAGAATCCCTTAGAAGAAATGTAATTGCCATCATAGTCAACAAAAAAGTCCAAAATGCAGTACTTGGATGCAATCTCAAAAACAACAGAATGATTTCTGTTCATTTTCAAGGCAAGCTATTCAATAGCACAGTAATCCAAGTCTATGCCACGACCAGTAACGCTGAAGAAGCTGAAGTTGAATGGTTCTGTGAAGACCTACAGGACCTTCTAGAACTAACACCAAAAAAGAAAAAAACTGTCCTTTTCATTATAGGGGACTGGAATGCAACAGTAGGAAGTCAAGAGATATCTGGAGTAACAGGCAAATTTGGCCTTTTAGTACAGAACGAAGCAGGTCAAAGGCTAACAGAGTTTTGCCAAGAGAACGCACTGGTCATAACAAACACCTTCTTAAAACAACAAAAGAGAAGACTCTACACATAGACATCACCAGATGGGCAATACCAAAATCAGATTGATTATATACTTTGTAGCCAAAGATGAAGAAGCTCTATACAAGTCAGCAAAAACAAGACGGGGAGCTGACTCTGGCTCAGATCATGAACTTCTTACTGCCAAATTCAGACTTAAATTGAAAAAGTAGGGAAAACCACTAGACCATTCAGGTTTGACCTAAATCAAATTCCTTATGATTATACAATGAAAGTGACAAATTAGATTCAAGGAATTAAACCTGATGACAGAGTGCCTGAAGCACTATGGATGAAGGTTCATGACATTGTACAGGAGGCAGGGATCAAGACCATGACCAAGAAAAAGAAAGGCAAAAAGGCAAAATGGTTGTCTGAGGAGGCCTTACAAATAGCTGAGAAAAGAAGAGAAGCTAAAGGCAAAGGAGATAAGGAAAGATATTCCCATTTGAATGCAGAGTTCCAACGGATAGCAGGGAGAAATAAGAAAGCCTTTCTCAGCGATCAATGCAAAGAAATGAGGAAAACAATAGAATGGGAAAGACTAGAAGTCTCTTCAAGATAATTAGAGATACCAAGGGAATATTTCATGCAAAGATGAGCATAACAAAGGACAGAAATGGTATAGACCTAAGAGAAGCAGAAGATATTAAGAAGAGGTGGCAAGAATACACAGAAGAAGTATACAAAAAGGATCTTCACAACCCAGATAACCACAGTGGTGTGATCACTCAGAGCCATACATCTTGGAATGTGAACGAAGTCAAGTTGGCCTTAGGAAGCATCACTACAAACAAAGCTAGTGGAGGTGATGGAATTCCAGTCGAGCAATTTTAAATCCTAAAAGATGATGTTGTTAAAATGTTGCACTCAATATGCCAGCAAATTTGGAAAACTCAGCAGTGGCCACAGGACTGGAAAAGGTCAGTTTTCATTCCAATCCCAAAGAAAAGAAATGCCAAAGAATGCTCAAACTACCGCACAATTGCACTCATCTCACATGCTAGCAAAGCAATGCTCAAAATTCTCCAAGCCAGGCTTTAGCAATACGCGAACTGTGAAATTCCAGATGTTCAAGCTGGTTTTAGAAAAGGCAGAGGAACTAGAGGTCAAATTGCCAACATCCGTTGGATCTTCAAAAAAGAGAGAGAATTCCAGAAAAATCATTTACTTCTGCTTTATTGACTATGCCAAAACCTTTGACTGTGTGGATCACAATAAACTGTGGAAAATTCTGAAAGAGATGGGAATACCAGACCATCTGATCTGTCTCTTGAGAAACCTGTATGCAGGTCAGGAAGCAACAGTTAGAACTGGACATGGAACAACAGACTGGTTCCAAATAGGAAAAGGAGTACGGCAAGGTTGTATATTGTCACCTTGGTTATTTAACTTATATGCAGAGTACATCATGTGAAATGCCAGGCTGGATGAAGCACAAGCTGGAATCAAGATTGCTGGGACAAATATCAATAACCTCAGATATACAGATGACACCACCCTTACGGCAGAAAACAAAGAAGAACTAAAGAGCCTTTTGATAAAAGTGAAAGAGGAGAGTGAAAAAGTTGGCTTAAAACTCAACATTTATAAAACTAATGTCATGGCATCTGGTCCCATCACTTCATGGCGAATAGATGGGAAAACAATAAAAACAGTGAGAGATTTTATTTTCTTGGGCTCCAAAATCACTGCAGATGGTGAATGCATCCATGAAATTAAAAGATGCTTACTCCTTGGAAGAATAGCTATGACCAACCTAGACAGCATATTAAAAAGCAGAGACATTACTTTGCCAACAAATGTCAGTCTAGTCAAAGATATGGTTTTTCCAGTGGTCATGTATGGATATGAGAGTTGGACTATAAAGAAAGCTGAGTGCCAAAAATTGTGCTTTTGAGTTGTGGTGTTGGAGAAGACTCTTGAGAGCCCCTTGGACTGCAAGGAGATCCAACCAGTCCATCCTAAAGGAAATCAGTCCTGAATATTCATTGGAAGGACTGATGCTGAAGTTGAAGCTCCAATAGTTTGGCCATCTGATGCGAAAAGCCGACTCACTGGAAAAGTCCCTGATGCTGAGAAAGACTGAAGGTAGGTGGAGAAGGGGATGACAGAGGATGAGATAGTTGGATGGCATAACCAACTCAATGAACGTGAGTTTGAGTAAGCTCCAGAAGTTGGTGATGGACAGGGAAGCCTGGTGTGCTGCAGTCCATAGGGTTGCAAAGAGTCAGACTCGACTGAGGAACTAAACTGAACTGAACTGAGAGATCTCATAGCTTAACTTTAAAACTTAGTTAAGTAGTGCTGGAGAGGATTCTTGAGAGTCCCTCGGACTGCAAGGAGATCAAATCAGTCAATCCTAAAGGAAATCAACCTTGAATATTCATTGGAAGAATTGATGATGAAGCTGAAGCTCCAATACTTTGAACACCTGATATGAAGAGCAGATTCTTTGGAAATCTGATGCTGGGAAAGGTTGAAGGCAGGAGGAGAAGCAGAGGATAGAGGATAAGATGGTTGGTTGGTATCACTGACTCAATGGACATGAGTCTGAGCAAACTCTGGGAGATAGTGAAGGACAGGGGAGCCTGATATGCTGTAGTCCATGGGGTCTCATAGAGTCAGACATAACTGAACAACAGTGAGTCGAGTATTTCATCATAAAAAGTATTTTAGCAGGTGGGATAAGTTAAGTTTACTCACTTGAGTTTAAAAAGTTTTTTTTCTCCCTTAAATTTCAATTTTTAATTAAGTTAAGGCTGTAGTCTCAGGCAATGTGGGCTGTGTTTATGTTTCAAGGACATGGAAAAATTATTTCTTTAAGTTTTCTCCTAGGAATATTTTCATTTTCTCAGGGTCAGAATTTTTAAAAGATATTTTATCAAACCACATATCTCTTCCTCTGTATGTTAGGGAAAAAAAAGTTTTGGAAAGTCAAACGAGTTTCACCTTGGCCATTTTTCTCTGGAGTCTATTGTGGTCGCATATTATCATAGGGGAAATATCATTTTTTTCCCCTTGCATGGAGTCAAAACTCAAAATGTCTCAGTTCTTCAGACTGTGCCATAAGGGACTACAAGATGGAATAGAACCCTGATTAGCTTTTGTACTTATTCATAGTTTTACCAGAAACAGTCAGTCAGAACCAAGCAACTCAGTACTTGGTGGCCTCTCTAGGTCACAGTTCCTTAGCTGGAGAATGGAAGGTTTCTTATCTGCTAGTCCAGCTGGGGTGTGGACATTCCCTGACCTCACGGGGATTTTCCCAGTTACCACTCAGGCAGTACTGGATGACTGGGGAACTCCTCACCCCAGAGAGTGAAATCCAATGAAAAAGCAGCATTTTGCTTGAAACCAGATGACAATGTGCTATCCCTTCCTATGCCCACCCCCTCTTCAATAAAGAAAAAAAAAAATTTCAGTCAAAGCAAGCCACTAGGGAAGAATGCCCTGATTTTGTCACACATGAGATTCTGGCACTTACCAGAGACATCTCACAGATTAGGACCAGAGCTTATTTCCTTTTCATGGAATTGAAAGCACCAAGGGTCAGTGATGCCCAGTCAGTGACAAGACTTGGAACTGTTCCTGAGACACAGGAGCTCAAGGAGCTGTTGGACAGGATCTGAGAGGTGCCACCTACCCGAAGTCAATGTGTCTTGGGTAAGAGAGGACTAAGAAGAGGAGTCCTTTTGAAGTTACCAAAAGTGATCCTGAATCTAACAGTTCTGCCCACACTCACTCAGTAAAGCCAATCTACTGACCGTGGGTTGTGATGAAGGAAAATACAGCATTTATTTCAGGGTACCAAGCAAAGGATGGCATCGCCAATGCAATGGACATAAATTTGGGCGAACTTCGAGAGATGGTGAGGGACAGGGAGGCCCGGCATGCTGCAGTCCATGGGGTCACAAAGGGTCGGACGCAATGGGGCGACTGAACAAAAACAAAGCTAAGAGAAATGGGCAGGTCATGCTCAAAAGACCTCCAATGGCTTTCAAGGGAAGCCATTTTTAAAAACGGAGAGGGTTGTTGGGTGCATAATCAGCTCATGCATAATTCTCTGATTGGTTGATGGGGAGGTAACAGGCTGGTTTTTAGGAACCTTAATTGTCAATTTTTGAGGTCCAGCTGGTTTGGAACCTATGTGCTTGTGGTCAGCCTACAGTTAACTTTCTCCATCTGATGTGTCTGCATCTGCAACCCGACACAAAGATATGGCCCAGGATACTATCTATAGACCTTGACGAGGAACTAAAGGTCCTTGACTTTGTTTTATGGTGGAACTGTTATACTTTTGTCCTCCTTTATTTTTTGCCTCTGCATTTTCTCACTTCTCATTAAATCGCCCTGTGAACCTGGAGAAGGCCCATGAGACTAACGCTTTTTTACGAATAAGAGATGGCAGACACAGAGCTGGGTTGTTCTGTCTCTGGTCAGGCTTTCTAGTGTCCTACTTGGTTTCATTTCCTCCATGTGGTTTATTCTCAACTTCCTCTAGTCCCCAGCGTAACGAGCCTCCTCTAGCCCTGTGAGCCCCTACAAATGAAAATTCTAGGCACGTTTGCCCAGCCAGCTTGGCCCCTCTGCCATTGGCCATTCAGTAATGCTCCCCTGAGACCTTCTGCCTGGAGTGGTCTTTTCAGGCATGTCCACGTGGTTCACTCTCTCCTTCGGGTTTCCCCAAATTCGGTTCTTAGAGACGATTTTCCCTGACAACTCTAATAAAAACATCACCCTCACCAACATTCTCCATCTGCCTTTCCAGCTCCATAGTCTTACTATCATCAAATATGACAAACAGTTTCCCTATTAGAAAATAATCTATTGTAGTTCATGTAAAAAAGGTCAGCATTTAGAAATGAATAATTTGGGACTTCCGTGGTGGTCCAGTGGTGAAGACTTTGGTTTCCACTGCAGAGGGTGTGGGTGGGATCAGGGAACTAGGATCCCACATGACTCATGGCCAAAAAAACAAACACAAACGAGAAGCCATATTGTAACAAAGTCAATAAAGACTTTAAAAATGTTCCATGTCAAAAAAACAAAACCCCCAAAGCAGACACTTCACTGGCGTTTAGTGCATTCACCACATTGTACAACAACCACCTCTGTCTAATTTCAAAGCACTTCCTTCACTCAGAAGTAAGCTTTATGCATAAGCTTTCCCCCATTTTCTCCTCTTCACTCTGCCCTTGGCAGCCTCCAATCTGCATTTTGTCTCTATGGATTTACCTATTCTTGATATTTCCTATAAATGCATATGCAGTAAAAACATGGGGTTTTGGTTCTGCCTTCTTTCACTTAATGTTTCTGAGGTCCATCCTCATTGTAGCATGATCAGTACTTATTCCCTTTTCAAGGCTGAGTTGTATTCCATCGTGAGATCACGATTTGTTTATTCAGTCATCTGTTGCTGGACACATGGATTGTCTCTTCTACCTTCTGGCTACTGTGAATAGTGCTGTTTTAAACATGTGTGCACATGTGCTTGTTAGGGTCTTCAGTTCTTTAGGGTATGTAGCTAGGAGTGGAATTGTGGGGTCTCTGCTTATTAGCACTCTGCTTCTACTGGCTACCGTTATTTTTGCCTCAAACAAGCAAAACATTACTCTTGTAGTTCCAAAGCACTGGCAGCTGAATGGTGACTCATCTTTTTGTTCTAATTGCTCTCTCATCTATGTCACATTTCCATTAAGGGCATCCTGTCTTGACTTATGAAGATAGTAGGGATCAATACACTTAGTCATTTATCAAACTTTCTCCTGGGACTATTTA
The DNA here is from genome assembly GCF_054371585.1 of Giraffa tippelskirchi. Taxonomy (NCBI): domain Eukaryota; kingdom Metazoa; phylum Chordata; class Mammalia; order Artiodactyla; family Giraffidae; genus Giraffa; species Giraffa tippelskirchi. Next base: position 58,446,688 of record NC_137282.1, read on the forward strand.
GAGAAACTCTCTGACATATAGACTCAAGCCCAGTGAGATCCTTTTAAAAAAGTGCCTCTCTTTGAGGAGAGGAAAGAATATTCAACTAGTGTTAAGAAATAGAAAATTGCAAGATTAAAATACATTTCCTTTTTCAGGAGATCCTCTCAACCCAGAGACTGAATCAAGTCTTCTGCATTTCAGTCAGATTCTTTACTGTCTGAGCCACCAGGGAAGCCCTAAATAAAGACACAAGATTGCAAATTACAAGTTATTTTATCCAGCTCTATAGTGGCAAAACTATATGTTAAAAATGTTTCCCTTGCTCAATTGTCAGTGAAAGCAAAATTTTAAAAAAGGGCACCTACAGGGAGTTAATAAAGAAAATGGTTACCAATTGCTGGGTGTTTGGAATAACTAATATTGGGAAGTTGTGAGTAGTGAGTGCTCAGTCTGACTCTTTGCAACCCCATGGACTATAGCCCACCAGACTCCGTTGTCCATGAGATTTTCTAGGCAAGAATGCTGGAGTGGGTTGCCATTCCCTTCTTCAAGGGATGTTCCAGACCCAGAGATTGAATCCATGTCTCTTGTGTCTCCTATATTGCAGGCAGATTCTTTACCATTAGTGCCACCTGGGAAGCCAATACTGGGAATTTACTTTCATTTGAATAGCTCATGTGCACTGTCTTGGTAAAGAAACTGCCTGCCAATGCAGGAGGCATGAGAGACGCAGGTTTGATTCCTGGGTTGGGAAGATACCCTGGAGGAGGGCACGACAACCCACTCCAGTATTCTTGCCTGGAGAATCTCATGGGCAGAGGAGCCTGGTGGGCTACAGTTCATAGGGTTGCAAAGTGTCCAATAAGACTGAAGCAACTTTGCATGCACACATATGTACTCTCTAGTAGTAACACTTGCCATGTAGGGCTAAAGGTTAAAGGTTGTGGAGCACCGCCTTGACTGTGCTTTGAAGATGCATGAGTGTAAGCCTGAGGGGTAAAGCCTTTACCCACCCCTAGATATTCTGCTTTAATTTCTAGGGATACAGCTGAGACATTTATATTTTTTAACATGTCCTCTTCTTCTCCACGTCCCCTGCCCCTGTGACTGTAATGTGCAGTAAGTATTGAACACAACTGTCGTAGATATCTCGGGTGCTCTTACCAAAACAGAAAAAAAAAAATTAATGGCTTATTTGATGCTAATTCTGCAGCATGAAGGTCGAATTTTATAGGAACATATTTGATATCACTCAGAAACATGTTTCTAAGGCCTTTGTTGTAAATGCATATTTCACTGTATTCGGATAGACTGGAGCATCTGGAACTTTGCTACTCAGTCTGTGGGCCACCAGCCAGCAGCCTTGCCATCACTAGGAGGCTTGTTAGAAATGCGGAATCTGAACAAATAGGTGAACCTGATGGTAGTGGTGTGGCACACTGAACAGCATGGAGAGTCTCGTTTGTAAGAATTCTGGGGGCACAAGTCAATAGGGTGCGTCTAGGAGAATGTCAAGGGGACTCTGTCCTTGGACTTGGTTTTCAAGGTCATTCCAAAAATGTCAGGTGTGGCAAACAAATGCAAAGTGTGGCAAGTGTTTCAAAACATGGATACAAGACTTGGGTCAACCAGAAACAAGTGCTCACTGTACAGAACCAGGCAGAACCCCAGGACTCAGAGGGAGTCTAACTTGACTCTTATGTCACAGACTGGGCCACATTCTGTCCCGCCTGTATTTTCAGTTTTCTGCAAATGGAGCTTGATTACATTGACAAAATTAAATACGTCTCTAAGTCTTCACCTCCAGAAATGAGAATTGATACTATCCCAAGCTGGGCTGCATTTTGCAGAATAACTTCTTTCCTTGTTTTATTCATTGCCTAATAAATGTGGTGAAGGATTTCAGGGTGACTCTAATGACTACTGAAGGACTTAGCAAGTGGTAGAGGTTGAGAAAATCTGAAAACCTTGCATTTTTTCTTTTCTTCGTGTAGTGTGATGCCAATGAGCCAGCTACTCTCTGCAAACCAGAGAGCTTTCTTCTGCAGTGTGGAGACTTTGAGGTGTACATCAGAATTTCGTGCATACTTACTTGAAGATTAGATGTCTTATGTGATAGATTCTGAGTCAATTATTTTTGCAGAAAGAGGAGGAAAAAAAGCGTAGAAGAGGATGCATTTACTTGATATGTGTGCCCTGGTCATACATTTGAGAAATAATAATTGGGAAAAGTGACATCAATAGAAATTAATGCCCTAGGTAATTAACCAGAGCTCCTCAAAAGGATCTATAAGACATGAATGTCGAGGATCTATAGGAAAGATTTCTTAACATAGTTATTAAATACCAGAATGAATTATTAATCAACCTTTTCTGAAAGTCTTTTTAAAAGGAAAATGGGTTTTAACTTGCCTGGGACATTTTATTGGACTTCTTCCCAAAGGCAACAAAGTAGATACAAGTCATGGTTAAGTATACTCATACCCTGTAGATTCTGGGATTTCATTTATGAAGCTGAAGGAGCAGGAAGTCTGTGTGTAAATAAATGGGAAATACATGGGGAAGGCGAGTGGGACATCTCATTAGCCGTGCCGCTCTGGTGGGGGGTGGGTATGGCATGGAGCTGACCTATAAAGGAGAACACCAGTTCACCGTAGTATTCCTAACAGTGACTGTCCCAGACCTTTTCCTTTCCGTGGAAGGAAACAAGGAAGAAAAAAGGGAAAGAGGAAGGAGGGAAGGAATAGAAAATGAAGGAAGAAAGAAGGAAACAAAGATGGGTAGAAAGTTAAACTAGTGTTATCCTTTTACTGTATAGCAGACCTGTGGGCATCTGTCATCTCTCATCTCTAGTGTATATGTGTCTAGGTTATTTGAGTTATTGTCCCCATTAACCAGACAAGCAAATAGAGATTCATGCTCAAAATTACATGGTAGATGGTAGTAGAATCAGAAATTGAAGGTCTGCGTGTCTGACCTCAGAGCCTATTTCCTCTGCATGGCTCCACATGGCCAAGGTCACTCCAATACTTGATTCCATTTCCAAGGATGCCTCCTCTCTCTATTTCATGAGGAAGGAAGGACAATTCCACGTGACCTTCGGCAGCAACCCTGTTGCCTTGTCAATCTGACTCTCTCCTCTCTCTTCTCTCTCCTCCCTGTCAAGGTGACCACTCTGCCATGCTTCCAACCCCTTCCCTCCATCCTTCCTGGATATTTCTTGTCCTTCCTCTCATCCTCTTTATTCAATACTTTATCTTCATCTACTACTCACATCTCCCTTTTCTTATATAGGTTCTCCCTTTAAAAGCTTTCTTCCAAAAAGGTCAAGGAATTATGTTCCTTGCATTCATTGTTAAATTTGTAAAAGTCATAGTCATTTGGGGGTGCAACTCTCACTCCAAATGTTGCCTTTAGAAGCCTTTCCTTGAAAGCCATGGAGGAGCTAGAGGTCTTTGAACATGAGCTGGCTGTTCTTCTTGCTTCATGCCCTGAAATAAACACTGTACTTTCTTTCACAACTTGGTGTCAGTAGACTGGCTTTGCTGCACAGTGGGAAAGTGAATCCAGGTTAAGTCTGACAACAATAATGGCTGAATCTGTGGCATTCCCTGTGGTTTTCTTCCAAAGGTCAGTCGGGAGTGTCCAAACGCCTGATAAAAGCCTCTGAGTCAATACAGCTGAATCTAAATGACCTCCCCAGATGTGCTCCTCTTCCCAATCCCAGTCCACCAGACTGAGAGTCCCATTGTCCTGATCACTCTTTCCCCTTGTCCTCCAAATCTGACCTTGAGCTTTTCCTTTTTGGTTCAAATGCAGGTGTTTCTAATTCAGGCTTTCATTAGCTATCTGGAATTTTGTAGGAGAAGAAAATGGCAACCCACTCCAGTACTCTTGCCTGGAAAATCCCATGGACAGAGGAGTTTTGTAATTACCCCCTGTCAGACCAGGGTGTCCAGGCTTTCTGTTCTGCTGACTTCTAGGTTGATGGCTTCTCCCATTTAAGTGAGAACCATCAATGGGCCTGTGTAACCTGTCCAAACATATCACATAGCTGCACATGACTCAGACCAGCTTCCCGGAGTGTTGCTTTAAGTAATGCTAAGAGCCAAGCCAAGAAAAAGCTATTTATGAACAAAACCAGTTGAGAAATGCTAGATTAAACAAAAGTTAATACACTGTTTCTTTAGTCCAGAACTTCTAAGAGTACTGATACTTAAAATATAAATCACACTGAATTCCCAGGATTTAAAGATTTCCTGAATTATATGATCATATGCTTTTGCTGTGTGTTAGTGGGTATATGCATTTATATAACCAGAAAACATACTCTTCTGTCCCAAACATTTTCTTCTTTCCATTATACAAAATTATTTGTTTTAATCATCACTTTTTTGTATCCAATTCCTCCTAACTCATAAAACCTCTATTTATATATTCTATTTTCCATGCAAACTTTATTATCTATGAAGAAATTATAGGCTACAAATAATGAAAAACACAATGTCCCTAAATAAAAAAATATAAATGTATTAGTTTAAGTCAAGGGTCAGCAAGCTGTGGTCCTCAGGACAAATCTGGCCTATTGCTTATTTTTGTAAGTCCAGGAACTAAGGCTTGATTTCATATTTTTAGGTGGCTGAAAAAATCAAAAGGAGAAATTTTATGACTCATGAAAAGCATTTGAAACTCCCAATTTCAGTGTTCATAAATAAAGTTTTATTGAAGTCATGGAGAGGTGCATTCTTCTATTTCCTATGGCCGCTTTCCCAATACTATACCCGAATTCAGTAATTGCAATAGATACCATGAGACATCATGGTATCTTAAGTCAGTCTGATCATGCTCAGTCACTCAGTCGTGTCCAACTCTTTTTGACCACGTGGACTGTAGTCCGCCAGGCTCCTCTGTCCATGGACTTCTCCAGGCAAGAATATGGGAGTGGACGGCCATTTCATCCTCCAGGGCATCTTCCCCACGTAGAGATCGAACCCATGTCTCCTTCATTGCAGGCAAATTCTTTACTGCTGAGCCACCATGTGACATAGAAAGCCCCAAGGATTTATTATCTGGTGCACTTTAGAAAAGATTTTCCTAGCCCTGGCTTGAATCGAGGAGCAGATGAGTCCAGGAGACACACCAAGGCATGCACAACTTCACCCAGGGCTCAAGTGAGCACAGTTCAGTTGCTCAGTTGTGTCCGATTCTTTGTGACTCCATGGACTGCAGCATGCCAGGCCTCCCTGTCCATCACCAACTCCTGGAGTTTACTCAAACTCATGTCCATTGAGTTGGTGACGCCATCCAACCACCTCATCTTCTGTCGTCCCCTTCTCCTTCCGCCTTCAATAAGTGAGCACAGGACTCAGTTTCTTTCTCTTTGATTCTATGATGGCTTCCTCAGGAAGACTCTGCCACATCCTGGAGATAACTGCTGGTAGATTTATAACTGCTCGTTTTTCATTTCCAATACACAAGAAATGAATGGTTTTGTCTCAGAAAAATTCTGATATTTTCTCAAATTGGTCAGCCTTGGGGAAATAACTCCCACCTTCTCCCAGCATACCCACAAGTCAGCCGACCCCTGTGTCCCCGGGGATGGGCAGTGTGGCTTAACCTGGGCATGTGCTCACCTCTGGAGCCCTGAGGGTGGGGTCAGGCTCTCCAGCTAGTGCCAGAGGTTCTGTCTAAGAGGCAAGAGAAATGGACACATGGGAGGCAGCTGTCAGTGTCCATTGCTTATTATATATCAGTGATATGATAACATATCTAGAGAAAAGGGTAAAATATTTCTGCTTGTGAAATGTCAATTTTTCTCTTTTTTTATCCCTTGGGAAAAAAAAATCTTTCATTTTGATTTCTCCAAAGCAGCTTCTGTTTTATTGAAAGACAATTGAAAATTGCATCTATATACTAACTTTCACAAAACATGAACAAGTAGAGGTATCCATGCAAAATATATTTTATTAAAAACTAGTGGTTATACATAAAATGACACAAATTATCTTTCTTTCTCAGTTGTTGTTGTTCAATCTCTAAGTCATGTCCACCTCTTTGTGGCCCCATGGGCTGCAGTACATCAGGCTTCTCTGTCCTTCACTGTCTCCCATAGTTTGCTAAAATTCATTCCATTGTGTCGGTGATGCTATCTAAGCATCTCATACTTCTTAGATAAGTAGTCTAATATGCTATTTTGAATTGATACTCAAATGAAATTGATTTGGTAGTATTTGATCATATAAAATCTCAGTTTTAGGATTATTATTTATAAAACAACAGAAATTCTTGCAAACTCAGCATCTGGGGCAATAATTTGCAATGGAAATTTTTGTGCATTTTACAGTTATGACTGCGAATTTATTAAAAACAGATCTCTCCCTGCTATTTGCACATGCAAATCGAAGGATGGAGTGTTACTATGATTTTGTGTTTTGAGCCATCACCCTCACCGTGTACTGCCTGTCTGCAAAGCAATCTCATTTGATTCTGTGGGACAACATCATTAGGTAAGTGGATATGGCAACCAACTCCAATATTCTTGCCTGAAAAATTCCATGGACTGGGGAGCCTGGTGGGCTACTGTCCTTGGGGTTGTAAAGAATCAGGCATGACGGAGTGGCTGAGCAGGAGCGCGCGCACACATACACACACACACACACACACACACACACACACACACACACAAACATTTAAGAACAAAGCCCCCTCTCTTATTCCTGAATCTCCAGTGTCTTTTCTCAGTGCCTCCACTGGGTCTCATCAATACCAGATGCTCAGTAAAAAAGTGTGTCTTATGCACATTCAAGACATAAATTCTGAGGACTTGAGCCATGTCTATTATGTTAGTGTTTAGGGCTGCCACAGCAAAGTCCTGCAACTGGGTTGCCTAATCAAGATAAATGCATTATCTCAGTTCTGGAGGCTAGAAGTCCAAGATCAAGGGGTTGGCAAGGTTGGTTTCCCTAAGGCTATAAGGAAGGATCTGCTCCAGGTCACTTACCTGGCTCCCCATGGTTTGCTAGCAGCCTTGTCTTTTCTTGACTTGTAGAAGCTTCATCTTGACCTCTATCTTCATCTCCAGCTTGTATTCTCTCTGTATATGTCTCTGTGTCCAAAATTTTTGTTCTTATAAAATCACTAGTCATATTAGAATACTCCAATATAATCTCATCTAACTAGTTCAGTTCAGTTGCTCAGTCATGTCCGACTCTTTGCAACCCCATGGACTGCAGCTCACCAGGCTTCCCTGTCCATCACCAAATCCTGGAGCTTGCTCAGACTCATGTCCATCAAGTCAGTAATGCCATCCAACCATCTCATCCTCTGTCATCCCCTTCTCATCTAACTAATCGCATCTCTAATGACTCCAAATAAGGTCACATGCTGAAGCCCTGGGAGTTAGGATTTATACATATGAATTTTGGAAAGAAGGATACAATTCAATTTATAACACCTATGAAGAGCAATCACTACCCCCAGAACAAATTGACTGTTATCAATTAAAAAAAATTAAAATGTTTTAGTTCCAAAGGTTTAGTTCCAAGGTTCTCCAAGTTTGCTGCATCTTATCTTTGCCTTGTAAACTTTCAAAAGTCCTGATGCTCAGCATCGTGCAATAATGATCATGCAACATGGGAGCAGGCACAAGTATTTCTTAAAACTTCTCAGATGTATCGTCAAGGTTGATGGCCAGTGGTTCATAGAGTAACCTTGTCAGCTGGAGGTACTTCTAAGACTCATTCCTCAACAGATAATCAAAGAGACCTCTGATCGCCCTAAAACAGTTCACAAAAGCTTAAGCTCAGTTTCCAATAAAATCTTATTCTGCATACCATGCTTAACATGCCGTATGGTATAGAATTCTGGCTCAGAGCAGACTGAAAGCACCAAAATTGGGATGCTATTAAAGGAAGCGTGATGACAGGTAGGGAAGTGACAACCTGACATGGATTGGAGATGTCGAGGGGCCCAACAGCACACACGACTCTGCGTTAACTTTTTCGTTATCTTGGCTTTGAACATCAGGGGAAGATTAAAGCCATTTTTCTAAAACATAGAAAAATTCATACTACATTTTTGGAGAGAAATACTAAAAAGACATGAAAAGTGATATTAGTTTAGGGAGGCGTACACTTCAGTTCACTGAAGAATTGGTTCACATGAAGCTTTCCACTCCTGATAATCCTGGAGGGATGTGGTATTTTAATGGAATAAATCCTTTTTATTTGCAAACTTGTATAAGATTTATTTATAGAGTTGGCAGAAGACACTAATTATCTTATCCCTGGTCTCACGATGGTGCGATTCGACACACGTACTGACCTTGGTGAGTGTCTCTTTGTTTTAATTCCAACTTGATGGTGTAAGATTGCAGAGGGGCATCCTTAGGTGCATGACCTTTAGGATGACTAAGCCGTGGCATTTGATTAAACATGGACAGTTGCCTTTTTACAGCAGCTGAGCAGTGTGTTTAGAGTAGGCATAGCTTCTCTGAAATTCTCAGGACTTTCCTGGGAGGGTCTGACAGGTCTGGGGATCAGCTGATCTTGGCGTTGGTTTGTGGAGGTCATTCATTAGGCAACCCCTGCACATGGCTACTTGTGCAGCCAAGAGCTCCCATGGGTAATCAACATGCAAGAGATCTGTTGAGAGCATGCATGCACCCCGGGAGCAACCACATTCTGTATTCCTATATAAGCATGTGTCACATTAGGTCAGAATGATGTTTACTAAAAAAGATATCATCTGCTTTGAATACTAAGTTTGTCCTGATAACATTTTCAAATTATTCAAAGAAATGCACCACAATGATAGAAGAGCACTGAACACTGGTGACTGAGTGAACTTGAAGAATTCATAGCAGAGACAGAACTGCAGCTTGAAAATTTCAGTTCTGAGAACCCTGACATTTTTGACAGTGATTGTTAGCCCAATGCACAGTTTTAAAATAGTTTAGTGGAAACTTTTCTTTCCTTTCCTATGCCGCTAACCAAGCCTATAAACACTACAGGGCAAAAGAATGCAAAGAAAGAAGAACTTTTTAGTTTTTTTTCATTTTTTCAGGCACCTGGCCACATAAGAAGGGCTTGTTTGTGTAACAACTGACAGCCCAGAATAACTAGTTAATGAGATTCAACAGTTACAAACAAACAAACAAGCTCTACCAGTTCAGTTGGGGAAGAGCTGTCTTGATCACATGGGAAAGAGGAAAAAGATCAAGGGACTTTGCTGACCATAAGCTCAACAAGAATCCAGAGAGAGGTATATATCTTTAAAACTAACATGCAATCCTGAGCCACTTTCTCATAAATCTGTGACTGAAATCAAGGCAAGAAATAGCTGTCCTCTGCTCTGCATTGCTTGTTTCCTTTTGGAAGCTTCAGGGCCTGAGATGTCAGACCCTCTGGCAAGCGATTTATGTAAAAAAAAAAAAAGACTGTCTATGACAATCTCATGCTATCAGTTCTTGTAAAGGTGGTAGAAAGTTAAGTGTAAGACTTTTTAGTGACTAAGAAGAATTTCGTGGTAAAATGATACTGTTATGGATTGCTTAAGGGAAAGACACAGTCAAATATGCAGATTATAACTGCCATGACTGCCACTTCCACTGCCACCAGCTTATGTCTGAGTTTGTTGTTGTTCAGTTGCTCAGTTGTGTTTAACTCTCTGCGACCCCATGGACTGCAGCACGCCAGGCTTCCCTGTCCTTCACCATCTCCTGGAGTTTGCTCAAACTCATGTCCCTTGAATCGATGATGCCATCCAACCATCTCATCCTCTGTTGCTCCCTCCTCCTCCTGCCTTCAATTTTTCCCAGCATCAGGGTCTTTTCCAATGAGCTGGCTCTCCACATCAGGTGGCCAAAGTATTGGAGCTTCAGTTTCAGCACCAGCTCTTCCAATGAGTATTCACGGTTGGTTTCTTTTAGGACTGATTGGTTTGATCTCCTTGCAGTCCAAGGGACTCTCAAGAGCCTTCTCCAGCACCGCAGTTTGAAGGCATCAATTCTTCAACACTCAGCCTTTTTTATTGTCCAGCTCTCACATCTGTACATGACTAATGGGAAAAAAAACACATAGTTTTGACAACACGGACCTTTGTTGGCAAAGTGATGTTTCTGCCTGATAAGAAGACCTGGCTCATGAAGGAAGAAACCCCCTTTGGCCCATTTTGGGATGAGTTTCCTGTGAGTTTCAAAAGTGTTTATTTTGATTCTCTCCTCCTAAGTATTTTATAGCCAGCAGCCTGGATAGTTTGCAAAATAGTGTTCTCAATTCTACAGAAAACAAAAATGTTATGATTTCTCATTTTTCCCCTCTGCAGTTCAAATGGATACACGACCCAGGCTGAAAGATAAAGATGTAAAGAACTACCAAATTCATACAGAAATCTAGAACTCCAAATAACAAAAGAAACCAGGCAACCGCATCTCGCCTCACCCCAGAGGATCATTTCCTGCCGTTGTCTTTGCGGTGCTTTCTGAGGATGGAGGGCTGGGGACCTGAAGGTCCAGCTGCTCAGCTGGTGGCCCCATGACCCTGCCTCTCCTGCTAGGAGAGTGAAGAGGGGAGCTGGCCCTTGCTCACCAGCTCCCTCCTGCTTTCTTTTCTCCCACCTCTTTCTTTCTCCTCCTTGTTTTCCTGCTCATCTGAGACCCCAGAGCCAGTGTGGGGCTCAGCCCCTGCTGCTGTAATAACTGGCAGCCCTCTGCAGGCGGACCCTCTCTACCGCTCCAACACGAGGAGCTTGTCACCCACCCCAGGGCATCATTGAACTTCCACCATGCTTCTCTCGGCCTTTCAGTCCTTGACGGCTGGGGTTTAATTTCTGCATGTGCTGTAGCTGGAAGAAATGCAGTATCTTTGCTTTGGATAACGAATTCAGATTTTTCTTAAAATTTCATCCAACACAGTCTCTGTCAGCCCCTTTGAATTCACACTGCTTGGGGATAGTAAACATTACGTCCTCCTGTGTACCATCAGATCACCGTTCCCAGGACGTCCTTGCCCAGCACCCCTGGGCCTTCATGGATGCGCGTCCATCCGTGCGGCATACCACATCCGCTGTCACATCACCCAGATATTGTTTTCGGGGTCGCATCATAACAGACTCTGTGGATAAACCATTTCAACTCAGACATAATGGCCCATAGAGGAACACGATAACACACAATCCTTTCCCTGACAACACCAACACTCATTATAAAGAAGAACCACTGAATTTCTAATGAAGCCCAGGAGAGAGGGAGGGTCCCTAAAAGCAGATGTTACAAAAATAGCCTCTGCCATTAAGGCAGAAAAACAATATGAAAATGGGAGCCACTTGAGACCAGTGAGTATCTCCATAATTTATGGAAATAGCTTTTCGCTGCGTTTAAGGGCCGTCAGGAGCTCCATGAAGAACGTGCCCTGCTCCTTCTTCCTGTATAGTCTCAAATTAGAAATCACTACCTCATTCTGCGGGCTTTCTTTTTCTTTTTTTGGTTTCGAGTTCATTTAATTTATTGAAATGCGATCTGTTGTTCTCTTTGATTTGGGTTTGATAGACATCCCAGGATGCTCAGCGAGCTCAGCAAAGCCTGGCCTGGAGTAAACACCCACGGTTGTTGGCGTGTCGTGGGCCCGATCATCGTAGCACAGGCTGCCTTCTTCGGGGGCCTTTGCCACAGTTCTCCTTCTCCCCCTGGTGGGGGCGATCAGCAGGATCAGCAACTGTGGGATCTTTCCGCATCCCAGCCCGACAGAGCAGCCCTGACACTCACCACGAGCCCAGTATTCTTTCCTCGTGACTGCTTTGAAAGGAACACAAATACTGTGGCTGCAAAGAAGGCATCCTTCTGGGTCCCACTTTTAAGGCGGATGACATGAGGATGGGAGAGCGGAGGCATGACCTGAGGTCTGCCCGGAAGATGCCTGTTGTTGTTCAGTCGCTCAGTTGTATTCGACTCTTTGTGACCCCAGGACTGCAGCATGCCAGGCCTCCCTGTCCTTCACCATCTCCCGGAGTTTGCTCAGACTCATGTCCGTTGAGTCAGTGATGCCATCCAAGTGTCTCATCCTCTGTCACCCCCTTCTCCTCCTGCTTTCCATCTTTCCCAGCATCAGGGTCTTTTCTAATGAGTTGGCTCTATGCATCAGGTGGCCAAAGGATTGGAGCTTCATCTTTAGCAACAGTCCTTCCAATGAATATTCAGGGTTGATTTCCTTTAGAATTGACTGGTTTGATCTCCTTTCTTTCCAAGGAACTCCCAAGAGTCCTCTCCAGCACCATAATATGAAAGCAACAGTTCTTCAGGACTCAGCCTTCTTTATGGTTCAGCTCTCACACCCATACATGACTACTGGAAAAACCATAGCGTTGACTAAACAGATCTTTGTCAGCAAAATGATGTCTCTGCTTTTAAATATGCTGTCTAGGTTGGTCATAGTTTTTCTTCCAAGGAGCAAGCGTCTTTTAATTTCATGGCTGCTCTCACCATGACCAGTGATTTTGAAGCCCAAGAAAATAAAGTCTGTCACTGTTGCCATTTTTCCCATCTATTGGCCATGAAGTGATGGGAGCAGATCATCATTAGTTTTTTGCCTGCAGAACTGCTTTGGTATTCTCACAGAAACCACAAAACCCCCAGCTAACCTGCCTCTGATGAGAGTATGACATGGACAATGTTTCCCGAGTCTGTTGTTCACCATTCCCTGTGAAGCCACTCATGCATTTACTCACTAAATATATCTTGTTTCCTGAGGCATCGGTGAGGCCAAGGTTAATGGCACAGGCTCTCTCTATGAGGAGCCCACATCATTATGATTCTGATGACGAATCAGAAAGGGGCACAGAAATAACCACTCTGACAGGGGCACCCAGAGAGAACTCAGAGGACAAGGGTGTTGAAATAGACATTACGGAGTAAAGAGGGGCTGGGCAGATAGAGAAGAGAAGAAGAGCTTTCTAAAGAGAGAGCCAACTGCTCATGAAGAACGGAGGCTCCAGACACACCAGGGTCACCAGGGCCCAGAGTGTCAGGACCCTGAGCCAAGAAGGAGGTCCCACAGGACACATGCAGGATGCTTCATGACCTCCATCTTCACCCCAATTTCATCCTCAGACAATGGAGGACCCTACTCACCTTTCAAGTCAGGCAATGGCATGAGCAGATATTTGCTTACAGAGCAGAACTAGGGAGCACGTGGAGACGAGAAGAGAAGAAACAGGTCAGAATATTGGCCCAGCCGTTAGGGCCTGGATGAGGGTTCGGCCCTGGGAGTGGAGACGTTCTTCCTTTGGTGGATGATGCTACAATGGGATTCATGGAACTTGGAGAGGAAAAGAGCTGTTGAGGACGTGCTGAGATCCCTTGGGAGCAGAGTAGTGACACTGATTAGGACAAGAAATACGTGCGTAGGAACAAGAAGCAGATGTGTCCTCTGTGTCTCATGTGGGGCGGGGGAGGGGGGCAAGAAAGGCTTCAGTGGAAGAAATAGGCGGTCCTTTGCCGTCACTAATTATCTAGAAGTCCCTGTAGAATTATAACCATGGCGAAATGGACAACATCCACTAGTGGGGATGGGAAATGCAACAGCTGCAAAGTTGTCAACATGCAAACGGAAGCTGTAGTAAGGTGACCGAAACAGCAAACGTATGGGAAAGAAAAACACACATAAAGTGAATAAACTTAGATAAGACAGAGGGAATAAAGTCAAGTAGATCAAGTAGAATATGAATGTGTACAATTTTCTCTTTTTTGGTACACATTTTTTTTGGATACATTTTCAACTTTACAGGAAAGATGTTAGCATATTATAAAGAAGTTTCTCCATTAGAACAATCATTGTTGTTATTTTGTCACGTTTATTTTATTATGCTCTAATATCTATAACATTTTTCTGAACTATTTGAGGGTAAGTTATATCGGAGAAGGCAATGGCACCCCACTCCAGTACTCTTGCCTGGAAAATCCCATGGACAGAGGAGCCTGGTGGGCTACAGTCCAAGGGGTCGCTAGGAGTCGGACACGACTGAAGCGACTTAGCAGTATACACAGGATGGGGCTTCCCTGGTGGCTCAGATGGTCAAGAATCTGCCTGCAACGCAGGGGACCTGGGTTTGATCCCTGGGTTGGGACTATCCCCTTGAGGAGGGCATGGGAACCTATTTCAGTGTTCTTGCCTGGAGAATCTCCATGGACAGAGGAGCCTGGCGGGCTGCAGTCTATGGGATCACAAAGAGTCGGACACAACTGAGCAACTAAGCACAGCACAGCTCTGTACACAGGAGCACCATTTACCCTTAAATAGTTCAGTGTGATTTTCCTAAGAAGAAGGATATTCTCTAACATAACCACAGTAAAATGGTCAAAATCAGGAAATTCATGCCCCATTATCTAATCTGGATTCCACATTCATATTTCATCTGTTGTCTCTATAATATAACTTATAACAAATTGTTTCTGTGAAAGATCCAATTTGGGATCACACATTTCATTCAGTTGTCACATATAATCAATCTCCCTCAATCTGGAAGAACTCCTCAACCTTTCTTTGACTTTCAAGACATTGCCATTTTTAAGGAATTCAGGCCAGCTATTCTGCAGAGTCACCTTCAGCTTGGATTTGCTTAACATTTTCCCATCGGCAGATTTAGCTTGTTGTGTATTTTTGCAGCAACATTGCAGAAGAGATGTTGAATCCTTCTCTGTGTATCATGTCAAGAGCCACAGGATGTCCTTTGTCTCTTCGTTTGTAAAAATATCTTTGATAATTTCATTAAAGTGGTGCCAACCAGGTTGTTCCAACAAAAGGCTATTTTTTTCCCACTTGTAATTAGTCATTTTTGGAGAGATGCTTTGAGACCATGAACATATCCTGTTCTTTGTCACACTCTTACCCACTGACTGATATCCGCAACCAATGATGTTGGGAGTGGGAACAAGAGACAAGAAGGCTTTTGTTGTTGTTCAGTCGCTAAGTTGTGTTTGACTTTTTGCAACCTCGTGGACTGAAGCAAGTCATACTCTTCTGTCCTCCACTATCTCCCAGAGTTTGCTCAAACTCATGTCCATTGAGTCGGTGATGCTTTCTAACCATCTCATCCTTCGCTGCCCTCTTCTCCTGCCTTCAATCTTTCCCAGCATCAGGGTCTTTTCCAACGAGTCAATTGTTCACATCAGGTGGCCAAAGTATTGGAGCTTCAGCATCAGTCCTTCCAATGAATATTCACCATTGATTTCCATTAGAATTGACTGGTTTGATCTTGCAGTCCAAGGGACTCTCAAGAGTCTTCTCCAGCACCACAATTCAAAAGCATCAATTCTTCAGTGCTCAGCCTACTTTATGGTCTACCTTTCACATCTGTACATGACTACTGGATAAATCATAGCTTTGGCTATATGGACCTTTGTTGGAAAAGTGATTTCTTTGCTTTTTAATACGCTGTCTAGGTTTGTCATAGCTTTCCTTACAAGAAGTGAGCATCTTTTAATTTCATGACTGCAGTCATCATTTGCAGTACAGGGCAACATCAGATGGGCAGGATATAATACTGAAAACTCTATACAATGTAGATGGATATTATAACAAGAGCAAAAGTCCCAATTTGTGAATAAGATGTATCAGTAATAAATCTTAATACTCCAAACAACTTAGCATAGAGAAAAACTAGAAGTATAAACATAATAATGTGATGAAAGACTTTTAAAAATATCATTTGATCAGATATTTACCCTAAGAAAATAATAACGTAAATTTAAAAATTAATTAAAATGTATAAACATGTAAATAAATAATATGTACAGAGAAATGTACTTTCTTTAAAGAGTGCTTTGTATGTACATATATGAATTACTTACAAAAGTTGGTATATACTTAAAAACAAAAGGCATAGCTCATTTTTAAAAGTAGAGGCATTTTTAGATCATATTCTCTGATTTTGAGCTAAAAAAAGTCAGAAAAAAGTGATAAAAGATAAGAAAGAAAACCTTGATCCTTCAGATATGGAGAACATTTTGTTAGATGACTGATGATTTAAAGAGAAAATTAAAATTGAAATTAAAATTATTTGAAAGCACTAAAAAAGAGCATTTTATACTAAAAACTTATGGTGTGAAATAAATGCTATATATAATGACTACTACCACTACTCAAGAAGAGAAACTGTATAAAAAATATTTGTGTTCACATCAGTAAATTGAGGAAAATGCCCACAAAATACAAAGAATCCGAGAGAAATAGATAAAAAACAATGTGAAATAATGAAAACAGATAACTGAAATGAAATAATAAATCCTAATTTGGTTTTTAAAAAGTCAGTATGATAGATAAAGCTTTCACAAGCTTCATTAAGCACATTACTGGAATTGTAAGCATGAGCCCATCAGGGAAATATATTCATCACACAAATGCATGAGCAAGGAGGCTGGGCAGCTAAAGACACGTCATCTCAAAGCATCTCTCTACTCTCAGATTACCTAAGAAATTATCCCATACTTTTTATATAACCTGACTGCAAAAAGGACATAATCACAGTGCAGGCTAGACAAACCTGTTTCAAAGGCAGTGTGGGGAATCTTTGTATTGTGGAACAAACTTCCTCTCCCTGCTTTTAGTTTTAAAAGATTCAACCCCAACCTCTCTTCTCTCCATACCTCCTCCGTGTACTTCCTGCATTCGCCCATGCCTTCCTTTCCCTTCTTGGCCAACATTTCACAGACAAGTCAGGCAGGTGCACAGAGATGGAATGCATTTCCGTTTCAGTGAATCCATTCCAGTGTTCTGAGCCCTGGTTTTAGGGCGGCTTGCAAGAATTCAGATGTGATATTTCCATGATGCTATCATATAAGGAACTTCTAAAATATTCCTCATGAGTGGCTATCTTGCTTTCACTTATTTATTTTTGTTACTTTCTCAGACTTGAAATACGGTACATGCGAATTGTAAAAAATGAACCCATCACAACCTTCTCATTTCTACATATAACATACAGGAATCTCACCAGACTGGATCTTGTAGGCACTGTCAGGAACCAGACCGGCACAGAGATGTGGATGGCACACCTGCCCAGGTGAGGGAGTGGAGCTGTTTTGTGCCCTGGGCATCTGGGCATCTGGCTCTGAGTCTTGTCTGAGTCACAGTTTCAGGAACCTAAGAGGTAAAGGGTGCTGTGGTTAAACCACGGGCTCAGGAACAAGATTGTTTGGGTTTGGATCCTGGCTTTATTACTCATGAGTTGCATAACTTCAGCCAAATTAATTTTTGTTTCTGTGCCTCAGCTTTCCATCTGCGAAAAGGTAATAATATTATTTTTCTTATAGTTTCCTCATATGGTGATTAAGTGAGATAGTACGTAAAGTGCCAGAGAACATTGGCTGACCCACAAGAAATGCTAGGTTTAGCTATAATTATTTCAAGCTAGATCAATAGAACTTTCGGGAAGAATTATGTTAATTTTTTGCACATTTTTATTTCATTTTTGTGGTGAAAAATAAGGAAAACACTGTGTATCAATAAATCAGGACTTTTCTTATGAAGATTGTTATGAAGTGTGGGTTTGGGAAACTCAACTTCCAGTAAGAATAGTGTGAAAAGGTTGAGAAATTCTCCCCGCAGAAAAAAAGAACAAAACTGATTAAAATGTTAAAAACAACTATTTCAGGATATGAGAAAGGACCAAAAGCAGACAACAGCATGAGGAATATTTTCTCATGAAACAGTGCTACTGCTTTAAATTAGAAAGCTGTTGTATACTAGTGTTGTCTGTGGACATCGCCTTTTACATCTGGCAGCAGAACACAGGAAGCACTGCTACTAGGGTTGACAAACTCAGTTTGAGGAGAGGCAGAGCAGCCACAAATTTAGGTGGAAATATTTGAAGCAAGAAATCGATAGATGATTGAACAAACTCACCACATACCCATAGGTGGCTGCTAAATTATGCAGGCAGGTAGGAAGCAAAAAGCAAAAGCCTGGACAGACTCATAGCTTTGTGCTGCAGGTTTGTGCTGCAGTCTTCATCCACAAAGAGCTGGAAAGTGAAAGTGAAAGTCGCTCAGTCATGGCCGACTCTTTGCAACTCCATGGACTGTACAGTCCATGAAATTCTCCAGGCTAGAATACTGGAGTGGGTAGCCTTTCCCTTCTCCAGGAGATCTTCCTAACCCAGGGATCAAACCCAGGTCTCTCACATTGCAGGCAGATTCTTTACCAGCTGAGCCACCAGGGGAGCCCAAGAATACTGGAGTGGGTGGCCCATCCCTTCTCCAGGGGATCTTCCCGATCCAGGAATTGAACCGGAGTCTCCTGCATTGCAGGCGGATCCTTTACCAACTGAGCTCCTAGGGAAGCCCAAGCCAATCACAAAAATTCTGCTCGTTGAGTGAAGAGTGTAGCAAATTATTATCTGACCACTAGACTACTCAAGTACGAGAGAGGCCCATATGGTCCCAGCTTAAATTATATACGAGCAGAAGCAACATAGGATCCATGATCTATGAGGATAGATAGAAATCTATAAGGAAAGATTGCACAAAAAGAAGAACAAATATCATTTATTAATGCATATATATAGAATCTAGAAAAATGGCACTGATGAACCTATTTTCAAAGCAGAACTAGACACAGATATGGAGAACGGACATACGGACATCAAGAGGGGGAAGGAGTGGAATGAGCTGGGAGACTGTACTGACATACATACATTACCATGTATAAGCAGATAGCTAATGAGACCCGCCTGTATAGCACAGGGAACTCTACTCAGCACTCTGTGATACCTAAATGGGAAGGAAATCCAAAAAAGACGAGATATGTGTATACATATGGCTGATTCACTCTACTGTACAGCAGAAAATAACACGACACTGTAAAGCAACTGTACTCCAATAATCTTTTTAAAGGAAGAAATCTCTAAATAAAGATTTTACAGTTTACGTTTAGGTAAACCAATTGCCTGTTAAAACAAAACGTCAAAAACCTTCAAAAAGACAAAACAGAATCTAGAACTCTACAAAAGCGTCCCTACGAGGTCGAGTTTTCAAGCTAAAATCACTGGACATTCAGAGAAATAGGAAGGTTCACCGTGTCTTAAGGAAAATTGTCAGTAAAAACAGACATTGGATTTAGCAGGCAGAAATTTATAGTAGTTATTGAACATAATTTCTAGTATTTAAAAAAGTGTACAGAGACTGTCCTAGTGGTCCAGTGGTTAAGAATTCATCTCCCAATGCAGGGAACATGGGTTCAATCCCTGGTCAGGGAACTAAGGTGCTACATGCCTTGGGCAACTAAGCCCAAGAGCCTCAGCTACAGAGATGCCTGAACACTGCAGTGAAGATCCCACAGGCCACAACCAAGAACCGAAACGACCAAAAACAAACGGGTGTGTTTACTTTATTAAAAATGTGCAAACAATGAAGGAACATGTGCGAGTAATACAGGAATAAATGCGGACTTTCCACACACAAGTGGAAACAATAAAAAATAATCAAATGGAGATTTCAGAACTGAAAAGTAAAATAACTCAATGGAAAGTTAGGTCAAATAACAGATTCAAGATGGCAGAAGAAAGAAATCGTGAACTAGAAGGCAGAACAATGGAAATCACCCAACACGAAAACAAGGAATACATCTAAGAGGTGATATGTTTTCAGAGATCTCTGAGACAATAGCAGAAGTTCAACATGTTTGTAATTGGAGTCCCAGGAGAAGAGAGGGGAGAGAAAGAGGCTGAAAAGTTATTTTTAAAACTAGCAGGTGAGAATCCTCAAATTTGGTGAATATCTAACTTACAGATTTAAGAATGTTAGTGAACCTAAGATAAAATAAATGCAAAGAAAATAAAGCCTAGAAACGCATCAGGCAAAATGCTGAATCATAAAAAGAAAATTGTAAAATTATCAAGAGAAAGAACATTGACTCATTGCACACAGTGGGGCAATACAATTAACATGTGACTTCTCATTAGAGACAGTGGAGTCAAGACGACATTGGGATGGAATAACTCAAAATGCTGAAAGAAGGAAAAAATAACTCACTGAGTAACAATGCAATGCCCAGCAAAATGATTCTTGGAAAAAAAAAGACTGTCAGGAAATTAGTAACAGAGAATATTTATTTTAGCTGGTTTGTCCTAGAAGAAATGCTCAGTCTTTTAAACTGAGGGAAAATGTCACAGAGGATATCTTAGATATGATAGATGTACCAAAATACACCAGAAACAGTAAATATTTCTTTTTTTAAAAAAACTGAAAGTTTCTCAGTCATGTCTGAGTCTTTGTGACCTCATGGACTGTAACCTGCCAGGCTCCTCTCTCCACAGAATTCTCCAGGCAGGAATACTGGAGTGGGTTGCCATGCCCTTCTCTGGGGAATCTTCCCAACTCAGGGATCAAACTTGTGTTTCTTGCATTTCCTACATTGGCAGGCAGATTCTTTACCACTAGTGCCACCAAATATTAAAAAAGTTTTTACTTTTTTCTCTTAATTTCTTTAAAAGACTTACGTCTATTTGTAGCAAAATTGTGACACTGTAGAGCAGGCCCTCTGGGAGCTTCCTCTCTATGAGTTCTGACATAAATCAAAAAACACTACAGAAATTCCCAAAAAGTAAAACTTGAATTTTCCCTGTACCTGGTAGCTATTTATATAGTATTTGCATTGTATTTGTAACTATTTACATAGTGTTTACATAGTACTGGTTGTTAAATGTAGTCTAGAGATAATTTACGGCGAAGGCAATGGCACCCCGCTCCAGTACTCTTGTCTGGAAAATCTCATGGACGGAGGAGCCTAGTAGGCTGCAGTCTGTGGGGTCGCTAGGGGTCGGACACGACTGAGCGGCTTCACTTTCACTTTTCACTTTCATGCATTGGAGAAGGAAATGGCAACCCACTCCAGTATTCTTGCCTGGAGAATCCCAGGGACGGGGGAGCCCGGTGGGCTGCCGTCTATGGGGTCGCACAGAGTCGAACACGACTGAAGCGACTTAGCAGCAGCAGCAGCAGCAGAGATAATTTAAAGTATATGGGAAGATGTGTATAGGTTATATGCAAATACTATGCCGTTTTATATAAAGGACTTGAGTATTCTCAAATTCTGTTATCCATAGATGGGTACTAGAACCAGTCCTTCAAGGATACCAGGGGACGACTGTATTTTTGGAATTATAATGTAAAGGTATGAAATATGTACAACAAGAAAGAAAGGTTGTAATGCAGATACAATGTTGCTAAATTTCTATATTTTACCAGAAGTAAATTAATATTAACCTGAAGTAGACTTTGCATAGTTAAAGATTTATATAATAATACCTACAATGACCACTGGAAAACAGATACAGAAATATAGCTAAAAAGTAAAAAGAGAAAATATGCACTAAAATATTTGTTTAAAATGAAAGAAATTAGTAATAGGGACAGAGGATCAAAAATAGGATAAGAAACGAATTGAAAAGAAACATTAGCATCATGGCGGACATCAATTCATTCATGTCAAAATTACACTAGATGTGAATGGCATAAACAATTGACTGAAGTTTTCAACTTTTCAAACTTTATGAGTGGGCAAGATACAGTTAGATATTGCCTGAAAGAGAAGCACTTTAAACTCAAGGACATAGCTAGGATGAATGGGAAGGATGTAAAAATATACCTTGCAAACTCGAAGGGGAAATAGAATGGTTATTTAAATGTCAGACAAACATGCCTTAAGGCAAACTAGAGGAAAAAAAAACAACATGATGATGAAAGGGAAACTAGAGAAAAAACAAATAAAATTACAAATGCTCATGCACATAATGTATGAAGCAAGAATGGCAAAGCTGAAAGAAGACTGGAAATATCAGCCATTACATGTGGAGATTGTATATGCCTCTCTCAGTAACTAATGAAGCAAATCCCTGAGTATACAGGAGATAGAACAACACTTCCAGTTGACTTGGTTTCATGAACAGCTCCGAAACACTGTACCTCCAAACAGCTGTGTCAACATATTTTTCAAGTTCAAATGGAACGTTCCCTAGGATAGTCCTTTTGCTGGGCCACACACCAAGACTCAGGGAATTGATCTATATATCTTTGCCAATATTTTATGCCAAAACTTTATTCTTTGATTTATACTACAATTTCATAGCCAACCATGGAATCAGGCAAGTCCGTTGCCTTTGTTTTTCTATTTTCAAATTATTTTGTTATTCTAGGAATTTTGCATCTCCATGTGCATTTTAAATCAGTTTACCACTTTCTGTAAAATTCCTTCTTGGGTTTTGATAGGGATTATCTTGTAGTTACACATCAATTTGGAGACAATTCCCATACTGACAATATTGAGTCTTCTAATCAAACAATTTAATACATCTCTATTCATTTCTGTTACCAGTTTTGTAGATTTTAGTGAAGAGGTTTTACACACCTGTTATTGTATTTATCCTTAGTAATTTTTTGCTATGGTAAATAGAATTTTTTTTTAATTTCAATTTTGTTTTGGCTATTAATACAGAGACGTAGAATTTTTTTATATATTAACCTTGTGTCAGCAATCTTGTTAAACTCTCTTATTTGTTTCAGTAGCTTTCTTTTATTCTTCAGAACTTTTCAGAGAATTTTTTTATACTTTCTCAACTTTGTGTGTTTATTTTTACTTCCTCGCCTTATTATGCAAGCTAATACTTTCACATTGAGCTGGATGGAGTAAGTAGTAAAGGCACATTAGGACTAATTTTGGAATTTCTAAGCACCTCAAAAATATAAGTAAAATAATAGCATTTGAGAGTCCCCTGGACTGCAAGGAGATCAAACCAGTCAATCCTAAAGGAAATCAACCCTGAAAATTCACTGGAAGGACTGATGCTGAAGCTGAAATTCCAATAATTTGGTCACTCTGTGCAAAGAGCCAACTCATGGGAAAACACTCTAATGCTGGGAAAGAATAAAGGCAAAAGGAGAAGGGAGTGACATGAGATGGTTAGAAAACATCACTGAGTCAATGGACATGAGTTTGTGCAAACTCCGGGCGATGATGAAAGACAGGGCAGTCCACAGGCTCTCAAAGAGTCGGACACAACTAAGCAACTGAACAACAACAACAAGAGCAGCTCTTCAGAAAATTAGTAAACCGAGGAACACAGGGGGCACTTGGTTGTTTTGTAAATAAGCAGCTGAACATTAAGCTTATGTTGATTTTACTTGCAAAATGAATTTGAGTTTCAATGTAATATGCAAATTGAAAATACAGGTAGCCAAGAGGGATTATATCTGTATGTTTTCATCACATAATGAAACACTTTTAAATCCTTCCTAATGAATTTACTCCTTCTACTTGTGTTAAATTTAAGTATATTGGCTTTGAATTTCAATTATATAATTTAGTTTGTGCTGTCAATAGTGTATGGAACCAGAAAGGGAATGCGTCTTGCCGGGAAGAGAAGGGGCTGGGAAGATGAGGAGGAAGTTACCCTGATCCAAAAGGTACTGTCTCCATTTGCTTTCAGGTTCACCTTTGAAAAGCAGGACACACGACTTGGGTTGGTGATAGAAATCAGGGACACTTATGGATGCAGGGTCTGAGCAGTTTTTTGACTCACCTTAGTCATGCCCTCCTGTCTCCAGCTAATGTCTTTTACACCTTGTAGCTTTCATGCTGACAAAGCCCAGACTGAGGCAGGTGGGAGAAGGCAGGTGGGCAATCCCAGGTCTTTGGAGTGATAGGGACGGGGTGGTGGGCAGTTCGTACGGGGCTGTGTTCTTGTCCTCTCTGAACTGGCTAGGAGCAGGTGCCAGCAGCCAGGATGTTGGGTCCTCCGAGCCCTGGATAGAGCCAGAGCAGACAGGTCATCATCCTTCTTCCCATTTCCTGCTGGAGAGCTTCCTAGGCTGCTCTCAAGTTTTCCAGGACAATGTGTCTTAGAGCAGCTTGTCCAGAATCTGGGGGGTTGTCAAACCTGGGAGAGAAAGCCAATTCCAATGGGAGGCTTCTCAGCTCGTTTCATACTGTTTCTGTCTGTGTCAGCCTCCACACGTTCCTTTAGTCCCTTAGCCTGAGTTTCAGCTGCTGTGATAGTGTGAAGCAAAAAAAAATGGAGTGAGAATCAAGAGGAGTGATTATGGGAGTGTAAAAACCACATCTGTGATTATAAATGTAAAAAGAGCAATTGTCAACATTGATTTGTGCTTGATGAGACTCCAAAGGGGCTTTTGGTTGGTAGAAAACCCCTCTCTGTTATGTTATAAGCCAACTTTGGACTGTAGAGTGGCGCTGATTCTTACAAACCTCCAGCTTCCACAGTCTGCTCCTAGGAGCCAGAACCTCCCAGTAGGATGGGAGGAGAGGGGCGAGGTAGAGCGGTGACTGAGTTCAGTTCAGTTCAGTTCACTCACTCAGTCGTGTTCGACTTTTTGCGACCCCATGAATTGCAGCACGCCAGGCCTCTCTGTCCATCACCAACTTCCGGAGTCTACCCAAACCCATGTCCATCGAGTCAGTGATGCCATCCAACCATCTCATCCTCTGTCATCCCCTTCTCCTCCTGCCCCCAATCCTACCAAGCATAGGGTCTTTTCCAATGAGTCAACTCTTCTCATGAGGTGGCCAAAGTATTGGAGTTTCAGCTTCAACATCAGTCCTTCCAATGAACACCCAGGATTGATCTCTTTTAGGTTGGATTGATTGGATCTCCTTGCAGTCCAAGGGACTCTCAAGAGTCTTCTCCAACACCACAGTTCAAGAGCATCAATTCTGCGGCGCTCAGCTTTCTTCACCGTCCAACTCTCACATCCATACATGACCACTGGAAAAACCATAGCCTTGACTAGACGGACTTTTGTTGGCAAAGTAATGTCTCTGCTTTTAAATATGCTATCTATGTTGGCCATAACCTTCCTTCCAAGGAGTAAGCGTCTTTTAATTTCATGGCTGCAATCACCATCAGCAGTGATTTTGGAGCCCAAAAAAATAAAGTCTGACACTGTTTCCACTGTTTCCCCATCTATTTCCCATGAAGTGATGGAACCAGATGCCATGATCTTAGTTGTCTGAACATTGAGCTTTAAGCCAACTTTTTCACTCTCTTCTTTCACTTTCATCAAGAGGCTCTTTAGTTCTTCTTCACTTTCTGCCATAAGGGTGGTGTCATCTGCCTACCTGAGGTTATTGATATTTCTCCCGGCAATCTTGATTCCAGCCTGTGCTTCCTCCAGCCCAGCGTTTCTCATGATGTACTCTGCATATAAGTTAAATAAGCAGGATGACAATATACAGCCTTGACGTACTCCTTTGCCTATTTGGAACCAGTCTGTTGTCCCATGTCCAGTTCTAACTGTTGCTTCCTGACCTGCATACAGGTTTCTCAAGAGACAGGTCAGATGGTCTGGTATTCCCATCTCTTGAAGAATTTTCCACAGTTTATTGTGATCCATACAGTCAAAGGTGACTGAGTTAGGCTTATTAAATTTTGTTTCCTGGGGAGTGGACTTTGGAGGAATGGGGCACTTGAAAGGACCAAGAATGCTGAAGGTTTTCAATATTAGTATTTATGTGTTTTTTTTTTCAGTTTTCAGTAATGTGTTGTTTTTGTTCAGTCATTCAGTCGTGTCTGACTCTTTGTGACCCCGTGGACTGCAACACATCAGACTTCCCTGTCCTTCACCATCTCCTGGAGTTTGCTCAAACTCATGTCCATCAAACTGGTGATGCCATCCAACCACCTCATCCTCTGTCGTCCCCTTCTCCTCCCGCCTTTGATCTTTCCCAGCATTAGGGTCTTTTCTGATGAGTTGGCTCTTTGCATCAGGTAGCCGAAGGACTGGAGCTTCAGCTTCAGCATCAGTCCTTCCAATGATTCAGGATTGATTTCCTTTAGGATTGACTGGTTTGACTCCTTGCAGTCCAGGGGACACTCAAGAGTCTTCTCCAACACTACAGTTGAACAGCATCAGTTCTTTGGTGTTCAGCCTTCTTTATGGTCCAACTCTCACATCCATACATTACTGCTGGAAAAACCATAGCTTTGACTAGATGGATCTTTGTGGGCAAAGTAATTTAGTTAGCTTCATCAATAAGCTAGATTGTTTTCTTTTTTTCCTTTCTGGAAACCTATCTGGGAATTATTAGTTCCAAATTTAATTTGCACAGGTGGAATCGCAATGGAAGTAATCTGTCTTGTTTGCTCATTTTCTCAATCTTATTTTTAATTTAAATTACTTTTTTTTGGCCGCATCATATGGCAAGTAGGATCTTAGTTCCCTGACCAGAGATCAAACCTGTGCCCCCTGGTTTGGAAGCATGAAGTCTTAACCACTGGACCATAGGAAAGTCCCTTTCTCAATTTTAAATGTTTTTGTCAAGGAAGCCATCTATCTTTTTCAGCAAAACCTTTGTAAGCCTTCTCGGAGCGGAAGGGCACCTGCTGGACCAGTGGAGGTGGAACTGGTCCAGTGTGCCTCCGTTGTTTTTCGGGGGGTGGGGGAGGGGCTGTCACCCCTCCACACAGGAAGCTGGGGAGAGGAGATGGGGGAGGGGAGGAGCCGGCCAATGGAATGGGCCCGTCATCCTGTGGCCCTGGCAGTTGCCGTCTCGCTCTCCTTCCCACCCATTGGATCTTGGGGATTCTGGTGGGGAGAGGTGTTGGGCCCAGGATCTGAGATGCCACTCAGCATGTAAGTTCTGGGAGTCTCGGGGCATGAAGTGCGCTGCCCAGGGGACCCAGTGACAACCGGGATAGAGCCTTGGGTCCCTCATCTCCTCCCTCCCTTGAGGGGTCAGGGAGGGTGGGACGCTCCTGGGGTTGTCCAGGAATTTCTTAATCAGTAGACAAGGCTGGGAAAGTTCTTAGGATCCTTAGAAAAGAAGGTGTTGGCGAAGCACTGGATGGGGATGTATTTTATTCCCGAGAACTGGGGTTTCTAACCCCAGTTAGAAAGTCTGAGGGTGGAGGGTCAGGCTGGGTATGTTTTTGTAGTCTGTCCCATCATCACTCAAAAAGGACAGATCTGCCTTTGAAAACAATAAGAACTACATTAGCTACCGAAGCTGTTAAGCAAGAACAAGAGGAAGCTTTGAGACAGCCATGAGGAGATCAAAAACAAGCCCCAAACCAGGCAGCCAAGCCCCCAAATCAGAGTGTGCAAGAGAGGGCTGGTCCCCGGGCCACATCCATGTGGCATCCCTGGCCTTCCCTGCTGAACCAGCCCTGGGGGCTTCGGGGCGGGGGCGGCGTGGGTCATGCTTTCCTGTAGGAAAAGCTGCCCCTAAGGGAAGGGGTGGGAGGGAGGAGCAAGGACAGCAGAAGAGGGAACTTCTGATCATTTGTCCAAGTGCTGTGGTGAGGATTCAGGGGCAGGTGGACCCAGTGAGGCTGTTGGAGCCTCCATCCATCCACCCACTTGGCAAGTCCCCCTGGGAGGTTCTAAAACAGCTCAAACGGGATATGCCCAGACAGCCCTTCCTCCCCCATCAATCTGCTCATGTTGCAGCTCCACTAACTGCGACTTAGTCTGCTAGGGCTGCTGGAATGTCATGTCACAGGTGGGACATCATTGCTCACAGTTCTGGAGTCCAGGAGCAAGGTGCAGGCAGATTTGGGTTCTGGTGACCACCTGTATCCTGGCTTGTAAACCACCTTCTTGCTGTGTCTTCGGGTGGCCTTTCCTCAGTGTGTAGTGGAGGGAACAGACTCTAGTGTCTCCTCTTGCAAGGGCACTAACCCCATCCTGGGGGCCCACTCTCATGACCTCATCTTACCCTAACTACCTCCAAATGCCATCACTTTGGAGGTCGGCACTTCAGTAAATGCGTGTGGGGTGTGGGCACGCGACCATTTAGTCTATAGCATCCAGACAAATCGAAGCCTTGAGTCGCGCTGTCACTGATGCTGCACTCCCTGCTCGTCTGCACTGGCTCAGGCCTGCAGTCCCCAGCTCTCCAGCTCAGGGCAGCACCACACCCTCGGCTCCTGCCCCTGCAGTGGGAGCTGCTTCTTCCTCCCACCATCACTGCCAGGCGTCCTCAGCTGGTCTCTCTTCTTCTGCTGCCACTGGTCTTGAGCCGCTGCTCCCCTGGGGGTGGCAGAATAAAGCTGGAACTCCCGAGAATGGTTGACACGGCTCTTCCTGCCATCAACAAGCATCTCCCCTCCTCAACCCCATCACACCTTCGGGTGGCTCCCTCCCCAGTTAAGGCACCAACAATCCACCTGCAATGCAGGAGACTTGGGTTCAATCCCTGGGTCGGGAAGATCCCCTGGAGAAGGGAATGACAACCCACTCCAGTGTTCTTCCCTGGGAAATTCCATGATCAGAGGAGCCTGGCAGACTACAGTCCATGGGGTCCCAAAGTGTCGCACATGACTTAGCAGCTAAACAACAACAACAACCCATCAGGTAATTGCTCTCTTACCTGTCCTCCTTCTCCCCTGGACCCCCAGTCCCTGCAGGGTTGACTGCTGTCTTTGCAAACTCACTCCCACAGGGCACTAAGTGTTAGCCCCGGCTCAGGAAATGATGTTGAGTGCGATGATTGACAGGCTCCCAAACAATCTTCTGATGACTGACTCCAGACCCGCCGGCCAGCAATCTGTCCTCAGTGGCTTTCCACCCACAGCCAGAGCGGCATCGTCTCAGGTGATCCGAGTGCAGAGCTGCATTCAGGCAGCTTTTCTGACTGCTACTTCCACAGCAGTGCATTATGGCAGCATCTTTGCGTCTGTAAAAATTTATAGCACTTTTCTGCCACCTGAGAGCTGGAAATGGGAATCCTCAGAGGTTTCGACTGATTGTTAGGGGGTCTGGCCTTGGCTTTGGAACTCACACTGCAGATGACAGGCGGGCTGTTTCTCTTGATTGCCCTCTTTTGGGAGTGTCATGCTGGAAACAGGGTCAGCACAGAAATACTGAAGGCCTAAGGCAGCTGGCTGGTGGCAGGGACAGGAGATTTTATCTCAAAACTTAGTACAAAGGAAAGCATCCACTGAGGTGAGGAAATCCTCAATAGTCCAGAGTGATAGTATGACATGTGTGTCTTCTTTACAGATGACATTTGCATTCCTTTTGCAAATATTTATTTCTTTGTCCCCTGGGATTAAGAAAAGGAAAAAAAAAAAAAAAAACAGAAGCTTTTTCCAAACTACATGTGGAAACTCCAAAATAGGTTTTATTTGCAACTTTAGCTCGTCTGGGATGACTGTTACGTTCCTGCATGTCAATTACACCTGAAAGTGAAGTGACAATGTACCTGTACCCCCAGTCATTCTCCTGTGTGGGCTACCTGGGTGCGCAGTGTTTATAGCCTCACTGCAGCCCATAGGTCAGCTTGGTGTCAAGGTCACAATAGTTGTGAGGCTGGGGCTGGGGGCTGAGAGAATCTCCAGGCAAAGCACATTCCTAAGAGAATGGTCATGTCAGCTAACAGGTCAGGGGACTGAGCTATTGCTTTTCAGATGAGTGAGGGCATAAGAGGACTCCAGTGTCACCTTGCCCACCCACAGTTGATTTTCTCTAGAAGGTCATCATAAGGATATGAGCTGTATATATTTTCATGAGCAGTTTTTACTTCTCTGCTCCCAAACTCAGCTCCAGATACTGTGTCAAACAAGTAGAAAACCGTTAAGTCAAAATCACTTATGCCTTTAGGCTACACATGGGTACATAAACGTGAGGTTTTTTAAAACCTTTCAGCTAACCTTTAATGTGCTACTGGATGAAATTTTTAAGTAAAGGAAAAAATGACAGAGTGTAGATTTATATAAAAGTTCTAATTCGGAACGTTTTCAAATGAAAGCACCCCTTCCAAGATTTGGTTTCAAGGGGCTGGGGCGATGGGTGCAGCGAAGCAAAGCCTCCAGCTCTGCCTTTTAGGTCAGTCCTGGAGCCCAGGGAGAGCAGCTAGGCCGCCTGGGGACAGCAGGCGGCTTCTGTTGGCATGCAGAGCACGGTGCATCCATCAGCATGGTGGTGTTTGCGTATCTAAATTCAGCACTTCGATTTTAAGCAACCAAAACTCACTTGACTCAAGGAGGCAGAACAGCAGAAGAGAGCCAGGGTGGTGGAGGAGAGGTGATTGGGGAAATGTCAGAAGCCAGGGCAGTCCCCCGCCTCCCCCCACCCCCACCCCCCCACGCTCCCCTCACCCACAGAGACCTGCTAGCTGCTGTGAATCAACAAAGGAAGGGAGCCTGGGGTGTCATCCAATGTCCTCTTTGTATCCTTTCTACTTAATTGCCTCCCGCCCGCCGGCAAATCCCTGTGCACCAGTCTCCAGGATTTTCTGCAAAACGGTGTCTCTTTTGACAGAGCCCACTGTTTCCTATCAGCTTCCGTGTGTGTCTTGTTCAGTCTCTATTCAGGGAGGAGACAATGGCAGACGGCTTCTCAGCAAGAGCCACAGCTTGCAATGTTGCGGAGCAGGGACATGAGATCAGAGCCTGATGAGTCTAGACAGCATGTTGAAACAACCAGAGAGGAAGCGCAGATACCTCTGGCCCCCTGCGTCAGGGCTACACGGTTCTGTCCTCTCTACCGCATTTTCCTTCTTGATTTCCCCTACAGAGAGCCAGGGTGCCTGGTGCCTGGATTTGGAGGCTCTAGCTTTCTCTGCTGACTCTCATCCATTCCCTGCCACGTAAGAATCAGCACTTCTCCTGTGATCTAAAGGCTTCCCGTCAACCAGTTTGTACCAAAAATGTGCAAAACAAATCTCTGCTTTCTGGACTTCTCTGGCCAACGATGGATTCTCTCGCTTGCCTCTTGATAGCCTGTCCCTGAAGTGCTGTAACATGGGAAGGGAGCGGCAAAGAGGGATGGACACTGCAGAGTGAGCAAGTGATTCTAAGCACATGTTACAGAGGATGGGAAATAACCATCCCATGAGCAAAATAGAATGAGCTCACGGGGCGAGTGTGGCAAGGATGCTGAGGCTTGAAGGACTGGGAGGCTCAGACCGGTTGTGTTGATGTCCCCAAAGGCCCCGACTAAGGGATGGAGCAGCAAGAAGATGAGGTCTGGGTCTGTGCACAGAGAGCTATGCTGACCTCCTTCCTGAATATTTTTAGAGAAAAAGTTTGTGTTAAGAAAAGTGCTATGCGTGCATGCTAAAGTCACTTCAGTCATGTCCGACTCTTTGTGACCCTATGGTCTGTAGCCCACCAGGTTCCTCTGACCATGGGATTTTCCAAACAGGCAAGGATACTGGAATAGGTTGCCATGCCCTCCTCCAGGGAATCTTCCTTGACCCAGGGATCAAACCTGCGTCCCTTGCGTCTGCTGGATTCTCAGGCAATTTCTTTATCACTAGCACCATGTGGAAAGCCCTGACTTCAGTTAGTGCTAAGAAAACACTTAACTGAGGACAAAACATAAATGCACAAACGGACTCCAGTCTTACAACCATTGCCCGCCTTCAGCCCCACACTGCCTCCCATCTGTCCCTTTGCTGGGCCCCTAACAAACCAGCAGTGGGGCAGCTTCACATCTCAGCAGATGACCAAAAACCTGGATTCTTAACTCTGAGAAGGAACCCATCCAATTTGGTTAAAGCTTTTCAGTAGCTGGGGGCAGAGAACAACACCAGAAATAGAAGAGAAATTCAGGGGAACCATAAAAGGACAGAATTCAGGTGGCAAGATATCATTCAATCCAGTGATTAATCCTGCAAACAAAGCTGAATCAAATCGTATTTCTTCACAGAAAAGACGCAAGAGCTCAAGACAAAATGTTCAATGGTTTCTTGATCACAGAACAACACAGAGCAAAACAAATGTTAATACAGCCAGCTCTAACTCTTTGGCTGAATTCCAAGTTTATTTCAAGATATTTATGAAGAATTTTGATCGCTTATTCTAAAATGAAACAGTTCTACACATGATAGCTGAGAGAGGTGAAATAATAGTCCGTATCTCTTTCTGTAACTGTGTTTGAAATGCTATGTGGCCCCGCCTAAGAACACATTCATCATTTCTTTGTGAGAAAACCCTTAAGTTCCAGCTACAACGGTCATGAATTCATTTTCAAATTGGAGAAAAAGCATCTTAAAGTGGTGTTGGGGATGGATATTGTGCTACCCCATCATCACAGTTCTCTTAAAGGTGTTCTGAATTGGAATGCAGGGCAGGGCCACAGGGTTTATACAGGGTTTCCCTGAAACCTATTGAACATACATTGGTCTTTCATTGAATTAAATGCTGGTAAATCAGTGACAGCTGACAGGGCAGAGTGAGGGACACTCCCTACTCCTGACTAAATTTTTCTCCGTTGTCTTCACATTCAAAACCTTGGCCTAGTCCATCTATCTGCCCATTGTGTACGATGTTTTGCATCCCATTAGAAACTTTGATTTCTTAGCATTTTAGGTACCCTAAAAAGAAATTGCTGGGGGAGGCATGTCTAGCATGTTATGGTGAAAAAAAAAATCTGGTTATTGCCAGAGTCATGAAAACTAGAGATAAGAATACCTGTTTTCAAAAGAGCAAGGACTTTAGGACGAGACAGGCTGGGATCTGAATCCTCTCTGCATGCCGAGACTGACAATTACTTGCATGTTCAGTTTCCTTACTTCTTAGACGGAGACAATCATACCTACCTCTCAGGACTTTATGGCAATTGGCATTATAAGATAATTTATATACATAATCAGCCAATGTAAAATGAAGCTTTTCTCTTAAAAAGCTGATTAAAACAGTTAAAAGAGTGCCTATTATTTTAATGCTAAGGAGACATGTATTCCTTGAAAGCTGACCTTCCAAATAACCTTAGCAGGCGGAATCTTTACCACTGGGCCACCAAGGAAACCCTGAAGTTTATATTATTGATAACTAAAAGTTCATTAACTGGCCTAAAAAGAGGCACACAGTCAGAATACCCCTGTGGTAACCAAAAAGGAAACACAAAAACCTCATTTCAGGGACTCCACTCTCACGCTGTCTGCCAGGGATGAGCAGACCTAACATCCTCTCAACACAAATCCACAATCAACTATGCTGAGGAGAGACCCTGCTGTGACAATAGTCGGCAGACAAGATCAAGTCAGGAGAGATGCCCAGCACTGCAAATGGCACACTTGCTGGGGAGAACCTAGGAGATGAAAACATTAGGAGTGATCAAAGGCATGAAGAGGAGGTTCAACATGTGAGGGCTATGAAGGATACAACCAAACACCACACAGATATGAAATATACCCAATAATTGAAATGAAAAAGAAATGAATGAACGAGGGAATGAGAAGTCTTCACAGAGCAGAACAGACATGTAGTAAACTCTAAGATTGCTCTAGGGATTTATGCAATATTATCTCAAGGGCTGCCTTAAGGACTAAATGAAATTGTGTTTATGAAATGCTCAGGAAAATATAAGCACTGAATAACTTGCTACATTTATTTTTTTAAAAGCACATAAAACTATCTGTATATATACATATACGTATTTTTGTGTATATCTATATATGTAGAAATGAAGGGAAAAATTATTGTCCAACATAGAATTAATGGTGATTCTAAAAGGCAAAAATAGGAAGGATGAAGGAGAAGAAATATCTAGAGTATAAAGGCCAGAAAATTTTCAGAGTTAAAAAAAAAAATCTAAATTTTTTTAAGCAGAAATATCAATGAATCCAACTGAATAAATAAGAGATATATAAACACATCATAAAGAAGCTCCAAAGTTCAAAAAGAAAATAAATCTCCTAAATTTCTCCACTGGAAAAACTCAGATTTACTTACATACTCATAGTAAAAGTTTGCCTGACAAAAGACTTCTTTATGTTAACAACAGAAGTTATGTGATAATGGAACAATAGTCAAAATGTTAAAAGATAATTCCCTTCTGCTTGGAATTATACATCTGACTGAACTATTATTTAATGATGAATTTTAAATAATGATGTTTTCAAAGCAAGGATTGAAGAATTTGATCAATAACTAAAGCTTTATAAAAGATTAGGAGGAATTACTCTACAAGGAAGAAAACTGAAGCTAGAATAAAACTGCAAGAAAGAATAGCTGGACCCAAAGAAGCAAAAAGAAGTGAAAGAGAAAAGTAACTACAGGTATCACAGAGGTACAAAAAAATCGTGCGAGTACTACAAACAGTTATATATCAACAAATTGGGACACCCTGAAAGAAATGGACACATTTCTAGGAACACATGACCTTCCAAAAATGAATCAGGAAGGAACAGACAATCTGAACACACAAATCACTAATAGTGAAATTGAATTTGTAATTTAAAAAGTCCCAGCAAACAAAAGTCCAGGACATCACACAGCAATTCTGGCAAACATATAAGGAAGAGCTAATGCCTGTCCTTCTCAAACTCTTCAAAAAACTTGAAGAGGAAAGAACGCTCCTAAATTCATTCTATGAGACCACCAATACCCAGATGCCAAAGCCAAAGACACTACCAAAAAAACCCTACATGCAAATATCTCTGATAAACATAGATGCAAAAATCCTCAACAAAATATTAGTAAACAAAATTCAATAATATATAAAAAGGATCATACACTGTGATCAAGTGAGATTTATTCCAGAGGTGTAATGATGCTTCAATATGCACAAATCAAGAAATATGGCACACCGCATTAGCAAAAGAAAGGATAAAAATCACATGATCATCTCAATAGACTCAGAAAAAAATTTTGACAAAATTCTACATCCATTTATCATGAAAACTCTCATCCAAGTCAGTGTAAAGGGAATATTCATTATTGTTCAGTCGCTAAGTCCTGTCTGACTCTTTGTGACCCCATGGACAGCAGCATTTTATGATTCCCTGTCCTTCACCATCTCCCCAAGTTTGCTCAAACTCATGTCCATTGAGTCGGTGATGCCATCCAAACATCTCATCATCTGTCGCCCCCTTCTCTTTCTGCCCTCAATCTTTCCCAGCATCAGAGTCTTTTCCAATGAGTCAGTTCTTCACATCAGGTGGCCAAAGGATTGGAGCTTCAGCTTCAGCATCAATCCTTGCTTCCACTGCAGGGGACATGGGTTCTTTTGCTGGTGGGGGAACTAAGATTCCACATGTCATGCAGTGCCATTAAAAATATGAGACAAATCTCCAAAGTCATTTCCAGAGGCTGATATCCAGTGTTACCTGCAGCTGAGAGAGGAGTGGCCTGCGGCGAACTGGAGAAGGACTTTCAGGACAGTGTCACTCACCACCCATCTCTTACCAGTTTTCTTCCTCCAGGACTCCTTCTAACATTCATGATGAAAGTGTCAGTTTCTGGAACCCAGTTTACCCTGTGACACTCCTTCTCTCCTGGGCTCCCTGCATCACACATCTCTCCTTCATCAGCTCCCCATCCTGACAGCGAGCTTATCTTGTCTGAACCCAAATACCATCATGGAACAATGTCATGCTAACCTTGCTTTTCAGACTTGAATGAAAAAAAAAAAAATACACACACACACACACACACACACACACACATATATTCAGCGCAATTTTCCCAGTTCCAAAGGCAACTAAAGACTTTTATTTCTATAAGGAATAATTGTAGAGGCTAATGACTGACAGTTACTAGAAAGGATAATTTTGACATGAACTGGAAAGTTAGAAAATGCTATATGGTAGAAGTAAGGGGGGGAGCGTGGGAGCTGGCCGAAGAGATGTGTAGGTGGCTGCTGCTTTCTCTTCATCTTCTTTTCTGTTTATGTTTGATGTCTATGATGCCATGGGAAGATTTCGGCTTGGATGCACACACACACACACACACACACACACACTATACTGACAGTGAGAAAAAGGAAATGCACTCGTATAATCTAAGTTTAACTTGCTCACAAATGCAGCAATGTCTGGTCATTACGCTAATTTATGTTTTGATTATTCAGCAGGATTAATCTAGGCACTGCCAGGAAAGAAAGATATTGCTAACAAAATAACTGTGCATATAAATTTGCAGGCCTGAGACAACAATTTTTTTTAACATTCCCTTAAGTGTATTCAAATTAGCCAATTGCTTGTCAACAATTGATATATGCTAGTTAAAAGAATAAGCCAAAGCCCTTTGTTAAAGTATCAACCGATGTAATATATGTTTCTTTAAAAACATGCAATAATTCAAACTCCATTAATGAGATCCCACTGGCAATGATGACCGACACACACACAGGCTCACACTAGACACAGGTGTACAATCTACCTGAAGGATGACTCCTCAAACCTCTAACTTGTCCTTAACTGGTCTCAACTCGAACCATCTGTTTATCACAATTATACTTATTTCTTTTTACTCTTGTTCTGAAATCCCTCTGCTTTCTGACCTTAAGCAGAATGTCCTACATCTATTGTTTGGTTATAGGATACACATGCTCTTTAACTTTGATTTTTTGACGCAACAAGAGGCAAATCTCTGCTTTACTCTATCTTAGTATGTGTTAGTTTCTCAGTCATGTCCGACTCTTTGCGATCCCATGGACTCTAGCTTGCCAGGCTCCACTGTCCTCGGAATTCTGCAGGCAAGAATACTGGAGTGGGTAGCCATTCCCTTCTTCAGGGGATCTTCCCGACCCAGGGAACAAATCTGTGTCTCCTGCATTGCAGACAGATTTTTTTACCATCTGAGCCACCAGGGAAGCTTTACTCTATATGTCAACATATTTCGAGACTTGGATTTGACACAGTGATAGAATTCAGGAATATTATTCAAAAAATGCAAATAAGAGAATCACAGGAACAGGTGTATCATTGGGTAGTCCATATGTGGTTTCCAACTAATGTAGGTAAGCTCCCTGTGTAACAAGGGAATCAATCAAATAACACATACGCAGAAGGCTTAATGGACGTGGCTTTGAGCAAATTCCAGGAGATTGTGAAGGACAGAGGAGCCTGGTGTGCTGCAGTCGATGGGGTCACAAAGAGTTAGACATCACTTAGCGACTGAGCAACAACAACAATCAGGAGGCAAGCAGCCAGCTTCACAAAGGTAGGTTGACCTCCCACTTAATCCTGAAGTTCAGTTCACGGGGAACCAGCTCCCTAACCTCCAGGTGGATTGTTGAGCAATCTTCCCGCGGCTGGAAATGACTATTCTGCCTTTGCCATCGGCCCTTTAAAAGTACCTACCTGGTTTTGAGGATTTTCAATGTTAAGGAAGCCCACTGAGTCATGACCTTCATAGAAAGGAGAAAGCCAGGAAGCTCCCCCTTACGTGAATAGAGAAGTGAGTTTCGGGGAGACATTGACTAATGTTTTGAAGACTAACTGACTGTGACTCAGATGATTAAGGCCAAGAGAAGTTTAAAAACCAGGTATGCACACCACTGACATAGACAGCAGAAGACAGCTGGCAATAGGACTGTAGAGAAACACATGCTATAAAAAAGGAAAAATTTTCCACAACTGAATGGGCTTCCAGGGAGCAGCTGGCGTTTCTTTCCTGGCTACTTAAAAAGAGAAGGATAAATCCCTGAGAGCCAGAGCAGTGCAAACAGAGGAAATATCTATGGAAAAATGTGTGCACTATAAGGTTGACACTTTTCGCAACAGACACTCAGACACAGACACACACACACGCATATACACACATACATATGTACACATGGACTATCAGTGAGATTTTCTGCAAAACCACTTTCTGTTTTTGTTTGGAAGCATGACACCCACCCGCTTCTCCACGTCTTGGTGGTCAAGATCAGGACTGACTTCAACAGTTAATTTGGTGTCAGAGGAGGAATCAAGATGCCAGTGAAGGAAGGGAGCTAACTAAGATGCTGTGATGGACAAGAACTCCACTCAGGAGTCAGAGAGTCAAGATTTATCTGCCTTTTATGCCGTTTACTAGCTAAGGCGCTAAATTAACCAACACAGTTCAGTCTTTACTAATGGAGGACACCAAGTATCGATCACCACAGTGAAGTGCTTAGCGGGCTGACAGTTTAGCTGGGAGCCTGGGAAAATCAAACAGCCTCTTGGAACCTCGGTCTCTTCATCTAAATAATAAAAATTAAGTTATGAATTTCTCCAGGTAGCTAGAATAAGGATAAACACTGCAGCTGGGCTGAAATAATAATTATGGTAGATAGTGAAAAATTCTTCTATGCCAGTCACTGTGTGAAATGCCTTAGTGATCCTTCATATTTAATTCTAAAATCACCATATGGAAGCAAGAAGGATCTGGGAGCGTCCTCTGAAAGTTCTCTCTCTTCTTCCCGGCAGGACACGGTGTGCCCACACTGCTTCCTGCAGGACTTGCCCCTTGAGAAGGGGAGCAGGGGGTGCACAGTGCCCCGGCCCCTGCACACGGCCCTGGCCAGCTCACCTCCGTGGGATGCGACAGAACGGAGGAGCCCTCACCCAGCGTCCTGTGGCGGGTGAGCTGCGTTCGTCCCAGGCCTTTTCAGCAGGAGGCACAGAGGGGTGACGACCGTGACGGCCTTGTCTGGGTGAGGGCCCCGAG
Source organism: Giraffa tippelskirchi (assembly GCF_054371585.1). NCBI lineage: Eukaryota > Metazoa > Chordata > Mammalia > Artiodactyla > Giraffidae > Giraffa > Giraffa tippelskirchi. The sequence continues at coordinate 58,485,040 of NC_137282.1, forward strand.
GCTCGGAGGACTAGAGCACCTCGCCCCAGGGTGTACAGCGCTGCTGCAGAGGGGGGCCCCCTCTGCCCCCTCCTTGACTTCTGTCCTCTAATGCTCTGGCTGTTCCTCCCTGCCCTTCAGACCTCCATGCTGTGCCTAGGGTATAAGCTTGTCCACAGCCTTCATGTAGTTCAGAGTCCCCCTCCACATTCCTCCTTACAGGCAACTTGGCTATGCACACATGTACACAGAGACACATAGATGCACACAGACACACATAGACACAGAAACACAAACACACATACACATACACACAAACAGACACACAGACACAGACACACAGACACACACAGACACACAGACACATACAGACACACACAGACACAGAGACACAGAGACACATGCATGCACACAGACACACATAGACACAAACACATACTCATACACAGACATACACAGGCAAACAGATACACATAGACACAGAAACACAAACACATACACATACACATACACAGACACACACACAGATACACACAGACACACACAGACACATACACAGACACATAAATATACAGACACATACACAAAAACACAAACACATACACAGACACAGACACACACACACATAGACACAAAAACACATACACAGACACACACAGACACACAGACACATACACAGAGACACACACAGACACATACACAGAGACACACACAGACATATACACAGAAACACAAACAGACACACAGACACAAAAACACATATATATAGACACACACAGACACACAAACACATACACACAGAGACACACAAGACACACAAACACAGAAACACAAACACATACACTCAGATACAGACACACACAGACATGCAGACACACTCATACACACAGACACATACACAGACACACAAAGGCATAGAGACAGACACACACAGACACACAAAGACACATACATAGGCACGCTCAGAAACACACATATGCATATACATATACAGACACATAAAGGCATACACACAGACACACACACATACACGCAGACATGCACATACACAGACACGCAAACACATATATACACTTACACAGATACACACAAACACATACACACAGACACACCGATACGCACAGACACACACAGACACAGAGATACACACAAACACACACACGCCGCAGAATGACACGAGACATCACTACCCAGCAGAGCCCTGTGGTTGGGCCCCTCAGCTCACCTCACCGCCCTGTTGCCGTGTCCTGCCCAGCGGCCCCTTCAGTCTCCACAGCCCTCCTGGGTCGGGAGCAGAAACGAGGGAGCAGGTGAGCCTGACAGGCTGTCATCCCTGCGGTGTGGTTTTATCATGTCTCGCAATATAATTTCTCTCCATTCTCCTTTTCATAATAACTTTGTGAGGAGTACGGTCTTCATCCTTTCCAGAAACTTATTTTAATCTGAAATTAGCTTTCCTGAATTGTTAGAGGGAGAGGAAATTCAGGAGTAATTAATTCATCTGGTGTCATAGAGAGGAAAGGGATGAACACTCCCTGGAGAGATTAGAAAAGCTTCATAGAAAAGGGTCAGAAACTGAGCTTGGAATTGCACATGAATGTCAGCATCCAAGGAGTCAAGTCTGGCAGAAAGGGAGGCCAGGAATGGGGGGTCCTGAGTGTCCAATCCGGGCCCTCATGACATAATAGGCAGGTGCCTCTGCCATGTATCTGGGGGGTTTAGAATCCTTAGAGTGGTTAGAAGCTTCCAGGTCAGCTTTACCACTTTGTAATACGTTTCCTTTCTAGATCTTGCACCTGAGCTACAGCTTGTGTCTGACAGGCAAGCAAAAGAAACACATTGCTGGAGACAGACCTGCCTCTGTTTCTGCTCGCTGCCGACCTCGAGGCAGCTGGGGCGGACTTGATGTTTTGCTGATGGGCTGTCACGTCCTCAAACCCTGCTGCTGCTGCTGCTGCTGCTAAGTCACTTCAGTCGTGTCCGACTCTGTGCGACCCCATAGACGGCAGCCCACCAGGCTCCCCCATCCCTGGGATTTTCCAGGCAAGAACACTGGAGTGGGTTGCCATTTCCTTCTCCAGTGCATGAAAGGGAAAAGTGAAAGTGAAGTCGCTCAGTCGTGTCTGACTCTTAGCGACCCCACGGACTGCAGCCTACCAGGCTCCTCCGTCCATGGGATTTTCCAGGCAAGAGCACTGGAGTGGGGTGCCATTGCCCTCTCCCAAACCCCGCTAAACTCTCACTTTTAAGACTTTGCAGGGAGACCGAAGCCTGCCAAGCATCCACAGAGTGGCACAAGATTTTCTGCCTGATGTTGAGCCCGGGAGCCCAGCCACCTGCCTCAGAGCAGGGATGAGATGGGGGAACTTGGTGACGGCAGATGTGGGCTGGGCAGCTGTGGACCGCGGTCACCCACGGAGACTTCCTCCATGCCAGCCTCCAGATTAGACTTGTTTCCACTTAAAAGTGCCACCCAGGAGGCTCTTCAAAGCCCTGCTCGGCCCTTTCATTGTGGAGACTGGCTGTAGGTGGGATGTTATACCTGTGGGCTGCTTGGAAACAGAACTGGAATCAAAGACAAGGCCCTGTGGCCTCCAGGAATTTCTGGGTGAACCAGGCAGCTGTTCTCTTTGTTTTAACGTTGCAGTTTACCTCCCCACAGCAGTCTCTGCTATTGAATTATAAATAATGGCATTACTAGTGCATTTCAGATCTAGAGCAGAGGGTTTCTTGAGGGGCCATATGCCCCTGGGAATTGCATATTTTATGTTTTCCACCCTACCCCTATCCCCCGGAGGGCTTCCGTAACTTTCTCAGATACTCAGAGGGGTCTGTGAACCCAAAAAGATGAAGAACCATTGATTTAGAAAAAAATGACATTGCTTAATCTGACCATGACCTCAATTTTCTCCTAATTGGATTTCAGGAAGAAATGTGATAACGTTTATTCTGCTGTCAATCTGCCTGAGTGTGAGTGTGTGTATAAATTTATTAGTTTTTATTATATGTACTAATTACTAATTATTATTGCATAACAGAAAGGCTAATTTTCTGGAAACTGAGAAGACAAAAGCCCCTGTGGACTTGTGTCTGCCAATTCACTGACGTCAAAAGAAATTTACTGACTTCCCTGGAGCCCCACTGTTTTATCTTGTCCCTGGTAGGAATTTAGCTGAGGATTGCAGAGACAACCCTGGCCAACTGTTCCTAAAATTAGTGGAAAGGGTTAGAGAACACAATTTCCTAGTGTAACTGAGCAATCAACAAGAGTAAATCAGTAAGAAATAATCTTAGTGGGAAGAAGAAGAAACCAAAAAACTAGAATCGCAAGGAGTGACTCGGGACTTCTGTGTGAGAGCAAGCTGGGAGGCCCAGGATTTGCTGGCCAAATGACACAGGGGAGAAAAATGCAGGTGACTTTTTACAAACATTTATTGGAATTTAGTTGCTTTACAATGTTGTTAGTTTCTGCTCTACGGCAAAGTGAATCAGCTACATGCATACACATATCCCCATTTTGCGATTTCCTACACAGAACATTAAGTAGAGTTCCCTTGTGCTGTACAGTAGATTCCCATTCGTTATGAATGTTATACATGGTGTCCATAGTGTATATATGTCAATCCCAATCTCCAAATTCATCTCATCTCCCTCTTCCCCCCTTAGTGTCCATACATTCGACATCTAGTAACTGCTTAGTGAATGATTATTAAAAAAAAATATTTTTCTGGTCTAAATATAAAAACAAAGATTTAGACTTATTCCTGCAGTGAGTCAACTTACTAGAATTTCTAAAATCAACAAACTCAGGAAAAAAAGAAAGCCCTTGATTCAAGTGTACCTTTTCCATTTATTAGTAGAAATGTGTGAGCCCGTGGCACAGGATCCTTTGTGGTCAGGTAGCCGAGCCCACACAAGCGTATGTTCTTCCCCCATCCCTCCCCTCCCCCGAGGTCATGTGCGGCATCATATAGTCACTGCAGCAGGCTGTGAACGATGTATGAAATAAACAGGCCAGAGCACTCAGCCAGACTCTGTGTTCACGGCTATTTTTGCTTCTGCAGCTCAGAAGTGACCAGGGAAGCAAAGCCTACACACACACACACACACACAGAGGCACCAGGGACAGTAAATGATGCTTTTAAAAAAAAATCAGTCTTGCTCTTTTTCCTTCCTCTTCCTTTTCCATGTCGTAGGAAGAGCGTCGAACAAAATATTTAAACAGAAACAAACATGCTGAAATAAATCAGCCCATTCATCCTTCAATCCAAGTTCCCAGCCATTTTCTGAGGAGGCCAGGCTCTACCTCCCTGATGTGAGAGGGGGACCCTTCATCCCACGGTTGGCCTTGACCTAGACCAGTGGTCTGCATCACTATCAATCAAACGTTCTTGAATGTGTGTCCCGTGTGTGTCCTTACCTACTTAGAGTTTATAATCCATTGTGTCATCATAAGTCAATATCTCAAGGCAATACATACTTTGATCAAGGTCATTAATTAATGATAGTGGATGTACACCCATTTAAAAAATAGACTTCTTGATACATTCAGATGTTTGGCCAACTTTGCAGCCGCACATATGATGATTTATTCCATTCAACAGATATGTATTTTATTATTGTCTATCTTCCCTCAATAAAATTTAAGTTCTATAAGGGAAGGGGACCACATTTGTTTTGCAAACTGTTCTTAACTAACAGATGTGTAAAGTATAAAAGGATGGGGTGACTTTTCAGTTAGTTGTTTCCAGAAAGGGTTCAGTAAAAAGGTAGTATTTGTTTGGAATCTTGAAGGATGTGGCAGAAAGAACTATGTAGACTGGGGGTGAAAAGTGTTTCGGGCAAAGAAAAAACAGCATGTGCGCGACATTTCTCAAACTTTATTTTTTAATTGGAGGATAATTGCTTTACAATATTGTGCTGGTTTCTGCATACATCAAGACGAATCAGCCACAGGTATACATATGTCCCCTCCCTCTTGAATGTCCTTCCCACCTCCCAATCCACCCAACCCCTTTGAGCTGTCACAGGGCACTGGGTTTGAACTACCAGCATCATATAGCAAATTCCCTCTGGCTCTCTATTTTACATATGGTAATCCATATATTTCAGGTCTACTCTCTCAATTCTTACAGAAGAATTTGCTTGACAAAATCTTACTCTTAAAAAAAAAAATAGTTCTGCTAATTCTGTGGTTCACTTATGCTTTCATTTCTTTGGGGGAACTATCTAAGAATGGAATGGCTAGATCTATAAGAGTGCTCAACGCGAGTGATTTCCGAGTGTTTTTGCATTTCTCCTAACGAACAATGATGTTGAACATCTTTGCTGGTGCTTACTTGCCATCAATAGATCTTCCTTAGAGAAGTAGCTAATCAAAGGGATGTGCACATCTTTCCCCACTTTTTGTGAGTTTATATGTATGTTTATTGCTGAGGTCTGGATGTTTGTATCTCCCCTAAAAAATCTCACGTGTAGAAATCCAGATGCCAAAGGTGATGGTATTAGTAGGTGGAGATTTTACGTGGTACTTACCGTCTTGAGGGTGGATACGGTTTTGTTGAAGGTTATGAACATTTTCCTCTCTCTTTTTCTCTAAAAGATTTCGTGCTTTCGTGTGTGCATGCTCAGTAGCTAAGTCGTATCTGACTCTGTGACTCCATGGACTTTAGCCTGCTTGGCTCCTCTGTGCATGGGATTTCCCAAGCACGAATACTGGAGTGCATAGACATTTCCTCCTCCAAGGGATCTTCCCAACCCAGGGATCAAACCTGCTTCTCCTGCATCTATCTCCTGAATTGGCAGGGGGATTCTTTACACTGAGCCATGTGGGCAGCCCATGTTTTATGTTTTACACTTAAGTCTATGGTGCAAGGTGTACTTTGAATTTCTTTTTGTTTTTTTACCAAATAAATATCCAATATGCCACCACTATTTTGTAAAAAAGACTATTCTTAATCCATTGAATTGCCTTTGTCACATTTTCAAATCAATTGTATGTATGTTTGTGTGCGTGTGTGTGTGTGTATTATATATATATACATACATATACATATAGAATCTTAAGTTAAATAAAAGACCAAATATTAAAAAGAAAAAAAAAAAACTAAGATCATGGCATCTGGCCCCATTACTGCATGGCAAATAGAAGGGGAAAATTGGGAAGTAGTGACAGATTTCCTCTTCTTGGGCTCCAAAATCACTGCAGACGGTGACAGCAGCCATGAAATCAGAAGACGATTTCTTCTTGGCAGGAAAGCAATGATAAATGTAGACAATGTATTGAAAAGTTGACACAGTACTCTGCCAACAAAAGTCTATTATCAGTTCAGTTCAGTCGCTCAGTCGTGTCTGAGTCTTTGCAACCCCGTGGACTGCAGCACACCAGGATTCCCTGTCCATCACCAACTCCCAGAGCTTGCTCAAACTCATGTCCATTGAGTCGGTGATGCCATCCAACCATCTCGTCCTCTGTCACCCCCTTCTCCTCCTGCCTTCGATCTTCCCCAGCATCAGGGTCTTTTCCAATGAGTCAGTTCTTTGCATCAGGTGGCCAGAGTTTTGGAGCTTCAGCTTCAGCATCAGTCCTTCCAGTGAATATTCAGGACTGATCTTTAGGATTGACTGGTTGGATCTCCTTGCGGTCCAAGGGACTCTCAAAAGTCTTCTCCAACACCACAGTTCAGAAGCATCAATTCTTTGGCACTCAGCTTTCTTTCTAGTACAACTCTCACATCCAACCATGACTACTGGGAAAACCATAGCTTTGACTAGATGGACCTTTGTTGGCAAAGTAATGTGTGTGTTTTTTAGTATACTGTCTAGGTTGGTCATAGCTTTTCTTCCAAGGAGCAAGCATCTTTTAAGGTCCATATATTCAGGGTTATGGTCTTCCCAGTGGTCTGTAAAGAAGGCAGAAGGCCAAAGAATTGAACTGTGGTGCTGGAGAAGACTCCTGAGTCTCCTGGACAGCAAGGAGATCAAACCAGTCAATCTTAAGGGAGATCAACCCTGAATATTCACTGGAAGGACTGATGCTGTAGCTGAAGCCCCAGTATTTTGGTCATCTCTTATGAAGAAGTGACTCATTGGAAAAGACCCTGATCCTGGGAAAGACCAAGCGCAGAAGAAGAATAGGGCGTCAGAGGATGAAATGGCTAGACGACATCACTGATGCAATGAATACGACCTTGGGCAAACTCTGGGAGGTGGTGAGGGACAGAGAGGCCTGGCATGCTGCAGTCCATCGGGTCGGACTGGGTGACTGAATGACAACAACAATACACACAGACACACACACACATGTATCGATATGGGGGTCTATTTTTTCTATTTTATTCCGTCTATTTGTCTCTATAATACTACACTCTGTTAGTTTCCATAGCTTTATAAAAACTCATGAAAAAATATAGTATTAATTCTCAAGATTTGTTTTTCTCTTTTACTGTTTTCTCTACTTTTAGCCATTTGTATTTCCATAGGAGTTTTCAAATCAGTTCATCAATTTCTTCCAAAAAAATGTCAGCTTGGACTTTGATTGGGATTACTTTGGTTCATTTTCAGGCAAATTGACATCTTAACAATATTGAGCTTTCTGACCCTTGTACAGAGTATGGCGTTACGTTTATTTAGTTCTCCTCTGACTTCTCTCAGCAGTGTTTTGTTATTTTCAGCATTCAAGTCTTTCATATCTTTGGACAGATTAATCCATAATTATTTAAATTTGTGGTGCTATTGCCAATGGTATTATTGCTTTGATTTTAATTTTTAATTATGTGCTGCAAATATGTAAAACCATGGCTGATTTTAGTATATTGATTTATATACTTTAGACTCATCAAACTACTATTGGTTCCAGTAGGAATTTTCTCCCTGCAGATTCATTACAGTGGATGCTTTGTTCCCTTGCCTGCTTGTACTAGCTAGAACCTCCAGTATAAAGTTAAATAGTGATGAGATACCCTTGTCTTGTTCATGATCTTTGCTGGGAATCATTCAGTCTTTTAAGTATGATGTTAGCTATAGCTTTTCATGTGTGGCTTTTATCAGTTTGAGGAGGTTTGCTTTATTCCTACTGTGTTGGGAACTTTTATTAGAGTGCTGGATTTTGTTAAATGTTTTCCTGTATCTATTTAGATAATCATATGATTGGATCCTCATTTTTAGTTTGTTAATGCAGTGAATTACATTGATTAATTTTCAAATGTCAAGCCAACTTTGCATTCTTCATATAAACTTAGCCTAGTCATGATGAATTTTTAATATGTAGTTTGGATTCCATTTGCTAAAATTCTGTTAAGAATTTTGCATCTGTGTCCAGGAGTGATTATTGTTCTGTAGTTTTCTTGTAATGTCTTTGTCTGGTTTTGGTATCAGGGTAATGCTGGCCTCGTAAAATGAATTGGAAACTATCCTTTCATTTTCAATTTCCAGAACAGTTTATATAGAATTAGTATTATTTCTTTCTTACATTTTTGGTGGAATTCACCAATAAAACCATTCATTGAGACCTAGAATTTTCTTTGTCGAAAAGTTTACAATAAATAAAAAATTATAATGGATATATAGAGCTATTCAGACTATGTATTTTTTCCTTTGAGTGAGCTTTGATAGGTTGTGTTTTTCAAGGAATTTGTCTGTTCCACCTGTTTTAAAATGTATTGGCATAAAGTCATTCATTGGACTCTTGTGCTATCCTTGTAACATCCATGGAACCAGTACTGATACTGCATCTTTCATTTTTGATATTAGTAAAATGTATCTTCACTTACTCTTTCATCAGTCTGGCTGTCAGTTTATCAGTTTTCCTGCTGTTCTCAAAGAACTAGCTATTGATTTGATTTTATGTTTTATAAGTTTTCTATTTCCTTGATTTTTGTTCTGATCTTTATTATTTCTTTTCTTCTACTTTGAACTTCATTTACTCTTCTTTTTCTAGTTTCTCTAGTTGGAGACTTAAGGCATTTATTTGAGATTTTTCTCCATAATATTAACACATAGAGCTAATAAGCCATCTTCCAAGTACTTCCCTCACAACATTCCACAAGTTTTACTATATAATGTTTTATTTTAATCTGGTTCAAAGTGTTATACAATTTTTGTTCTGGTGTTTTATTTGATGCATTCACTTTCCAAATATCCATAAATCCTCCAGAGATCTGCCTGGTTTTGATTTGTAATTTAATTCACTGTACTCCAAGAATCCATTTTGTAGAAATTTAATTTTTTAAAATTGACTGAAACTTGCTTTATGCTATTGGATATAATCTAGATTGTTAAAAATTCTGTGGGTACTTGAAAAGATCATGTATTCTGCTGTTTATTGGATGGATTTTTCTATAAATGTCATTGAGTTCAAGTTGGTTGATAATGTTGTTTAAGTCTTTTATACCTTAACTGATTATCCATCAATTTTATCAATTATTGAGAGAGAGAGAGAGATTGCAATGTCTGAGTATAATACTGGATTTATCTTTTTCTCCTACTTTTCAATAAAGTGCTTGCTATTTTTCTGGTTCATTGGCATGCCTGGTAATCCTTCAGATTTTGATTTTGAATCCTACCTTGCTGGTTCCTGGATATTTTTGCATTCCTAAAAGTGTTCTTGAGCTTAGTTCTGAGGCACAGTTAAGCCACCTGCAAAGAGCTTGATCCTTGTGGGTCTTGCTCTGAAGATGTGTCAGGTAGGGCTGGGGCAGTGCTCAGTTCACAGAGGCAAGAGCGCAGCGAATGCCCCGCCTAGTGTGCTTTCAGTCGTGGGGTTCTCCAGCCTGGCTGGTGGGAACAGGCCCTATCGGGGTCCTCGGCACTCCTACTGGGGGGTTCTTTCCTCAGACACATAAGTTTGTCCAGGCATAGCCCAATATTTTGATCCCTGGGTCAGGAATAACCCCTGGGGAAGAGAATGGTATTTTTGCCTGGGAAATCCCATGTATAGAGGAGCCTGGAGGGCTACCATCCATGGGGTCACAAAAAGTCAGACCTGACTGAGCACTAACACTCTCTTTCTTCTGCAGGTCTCTCCGCACAGCCCTGACCCCTTCCGTCATGCACCTTGAGGACCTTGGTCTCCAGGCTCCAGGTTCCGCTTGTCACTTCAGGCAGTTCGCTCTGCTCCACCCGTTTCTCCCTCCAGGTAATGAACGGTGGCTGTTGTAAGTCTCCTTCCACTCCTTTCCTCCCCACCAAAGATCACGGACTTCTAGTGTCTTGAAAATCATCATTTTCCTACATTCTGTTCACTTTTTCATTGTTTCCAGGGAAAGGGTGTATTCGGTCCCTGTGATTGATTCCGCGTTGGACAGAAACAGAGGTGAGCATCTGTGGCCTCATGGGGATGTGGATGTAAGTGTCCACAGACCCACTGGGCCCCCTGTCTGTCCACTGAGCGCTGCTAGGGGTCGCTGGACAGTCCTGCCCTTTGGACAAACAGCTACCGAGATACACCTGCTCTCTGTGTGTCTCTATTAGAAGCCAATTTTTTTTTGCAAAAGTTAGTTAAGAGAAATTAGGCAGAGTATACACGTGGTTTATACCAACATGATTTTTAAGTCTACTTGTTTTGGCCCATTTAAACTGCAAAGCCTGGCAATAAAGCCAGGGACTGAGTGAGGTGTCTCTGCCAACGTTTCCTCTTTGGAGACCCAGCCGTCAGCAGTGACATGCAGACAGATCTGGGGCTAGATTAGAAGCCTGTTACTGAACATCAGAGGTGGCTACTTCCTTTCAAATTATAATTTAATTCTTAAATTTCCTTTCCATAGCCCAGTGGCTCATCTTGTTTACCCACCCTGGGCCCCAATCTGACTTTGAAAGCATGTCTGTGGGTAAACTAGACTGAGGGCTTTTTCACTTTTTGGTGCCCTTATTCAGCTCTCCTGACTGATAAATCCATTGGGAATGAAGTAAGAGGATTCATAGGAACCACGGGCACCCCTTCAATATTCCAGTTGGTATTTTGCCCACATTTATACTCTGAGACATGGAGAGCTGACGGTTCTGTTTTTAAATCTGATTGGGCACAGGGAGGTGGAGGTGGTGTTTGTTCAGCTTCTCCTGGGAGCATTACACAAACATGTCTCCACTTGACTGGGCAGAGAGATGACTTGCCTTGATGCAAAACCTTTTCTTTATTATTCATAATTTTCAAAGATCAAGATGACAGACTCCAGGATTCATTTTCACTCACGGTTCTCCCCTGGACTGAATATAAACTCCCCACAACTACAAAACTAAGATGTTATTTTTTTTCTTCATTAATTGGAACTGGACTTTGGATGCAAATATCAGGTGTGTTAATATAACCCTTCTTCTACCAAAATTATTTCTCACGACTTGTCAGAAGCAGTGATGGCTCAGTAATAAGTTCATTGCCTCTGCTAATTTCCTCTTAATAATTTCATGTGAGAACATTAGTAGCAGGAGTGTTCAATTTAATCTTCATCTAGAATTTTTAATGCTTGCGTTCCTGTCCTCAGACCCCATTTTTCACCAAGTAGTAGCTTTATTTGTTGTCATCTTCTGGCCTCAAGTTGGATGGATGAAACCTCTATCATGGAAAATGACCTTCAATAAATATGGTTTCTCATTTCCCATCCTCTAATAGTTTAATAGAAAGTGTCTTCTCTGATGATAGTAAATGTACACAGTTGGACTGAGAGAGCAAAAGTATTTCAGAAGATGGTTGCAGGTTTTAAACATTGAGATATAATTACTATAAAATAATAAAATACTCAGATTTTAAGTGTCCAGCTTGGTGAATAATAACAATTATACACACCTCTGTCACCATACCCAAAACAAGACATAAAATATTTCAATCCTCCCAGAAAATTCCACAGTATTCCTTTTCAGGCAGCCCCTCAGCTCACTGTGGCCCCATAACCACAGTGTGTTCCTATCACCATATTTTAGTTTCAACTGTGTATGGCCATTGGCATACTGATGCCATCTTGGGGCCACACAGTCCCTCCTGTCTTTCCACTGACCCTACCTACACTGTGTAGTAAATCCCTTCTCTGTCATCAAAGGCTGTTAATGTTGTTGTTCAGTTGTTAAGTCATGTCCAACCCTTTGTAAACCTATGGACTGCAGCACACCAGACTTCCCTGTCCTTCGCCATCTTCCGGAGCTTGCTCAAACTCATGTTTATTGAGTCAGTGATGCCATCCAGCCATCTCATTCTCTGAGGGCCTCTTCTCCTCCTGCCCTCAATCTTTCCCAGCATCAGGGTCTTTTCCAGTGAGTTGGCTCTCCCCAACTGGTGGCCAAAGTATTGGACTTTCAGCTTCAGCATCAGTCCTTCCAATGAATATTCAGGGTTGATTTCCTTTAGGATTGACTGGTTTGACCTCCTTGCTGTCCAAGGGACTCTCAAGAGTCTTCTCTAGCACCATAATTCAAAAGCATCTCTGTCTTGAAGGGCTTTGTTAATAGATATTGCTTAATGATCCTTAGGTCCAGGTGGTCTCCATGCTCTGTTAGCCCCCAAACAATGATGAAGACTTTCTCTGACGTATGTCTGGCATCCGGGACACTTGTTACTCATTCATAAATCTCGACTTGGGAGTGCACATCCTGTGTCCAAGCACACACCCCCAGACCCTAGATTAACTATAAAGTTGTCCCACTGGTCCCTTGGCAGTGAAGTGCAGCTACAAATCCTTACAGGTTGTCTACCCAATCCCACACTGTGAGTAAGTTGTTGTTTAGTTGCTAAGTTGCATCCAACTATTTTGCAACCCCATGGACTGCAGCCCACCAGGCTCCTCTGTCCATGGATTTCCCAGGCAAGAATACTGGGGATGGGTTGCCATTCCCTTCTGCAGGGGATCTTCCTGAATTGGGCATGTAACCCATGTCTCCTGAATTGGCTGGTGGATTCTTTACCACTGAGCCACCAAGGAAGCCCATGTAAGTTACCTAATAACAAACTGACCCACTATTGCATTTAGCTGCCTGCCTCATTTTTGGTCTCAAGTATCTTCTCAGTTCAGTGGAGCTTTTTGATTCACTCTGGCCTCCAACAAACAGTATTAGCATTTCATGCAAAGAAATCATTCAGTATATACTCTTTTATGAGATTTATCAATGTTGTTGTGTGTTTAAGTAGTTTGTTCTTTTTTATCATTGCATCTCCATTTTATGAGTATAGCACAACTGTTTTCTGTCAATGGACATATGAATTTTTTCAAGTTTTTGGTAGTTAGCCACTGTCTTAGACAATCTTTCATTGGCGTTGGTTTTCATTTTCCTTGAGTCGATACACTGGAGTGGAATTACCAGTCCCTTATCTTGCTCACGAATCTCCAATTCGGACCGCATTTCGTGGGTAGCTCATCTCTGCTCCCGGAGAAGGCAATGGCACCCCATTCCAGTACTCTTGCCTGGAAAATCCCATGGATGGAGGAGCCTGATAGGCTGCAGTCCATGGGGTCGCTAAGAGTCGGACACGACTGAGCGACTTCACTTTCACTTTTCACTTTCATGCATTGAAGAAGGAAATGGCAACCCACTCCAGTGTTCTTGCCCAGAGAATCCCAGGGACGGGGGAGCCTGATGGGCTGTCGTCTATGGGGTCGCACAGAGTCGGACACGACTGAAGCGACTTAGCAGCATCTCTGCTCCATGCAAGGTCAGCTGGAGCATCTTGAAACGTGGAGTGCCCTGAGTCTGAGTTTATCATGAGGCTCACTGACTTTCTACCTGGTGGTTGATGTTTCAACACCTACATGTGGTCTCTTTTTGAGGGCAGTTGGCTTCTTTGAAGCATGGTAGCTGGTTCCAAGAGGAGGTGTTCCAGGAGGACAAAGCAGAAGGCGTGACATTTTTATTACCTACTCAAAAGTTACAGAATTTGCCTGCAATGCAGGAGACCAGGTTCAATCGCTGGGTTGAGAAGATTCCCTGGAGGAGGGCATGGCAACCCACTCCAGTATCCTTGCCTGGGAAATCCCATGGACAGAGGAGCCTGGTGGGCTGCAATCTATAGGGTTGCAAAGAGTCTGACACAATTGAAGCAACTAAACATACACTCATGCAGTAGATAACAGATTGTAATACATTTTATGACATTCCACTCAACAGAATGCCGTGGGGCTATTGAAAACAGTATTTTATAAGATTAATCTATGATATGGAGATAGAATCAATAGTCAGCAACATAAGCTGACCAATTCAATATATGTGGTATAATCTCAATTTATTTTCAGATTTAAAAATCTATACAAAGAACATGAGTGTTTAGTACTTGGTAATCAGATTATTATAGTTGTAAAAAGGTGTGCTGTTTGTAACTTGGTCTGAAGTCGAGTTCCACATACTACATACTGTGTATGTCAGTTGCTCAGTCGTGTCTGACTCTTTGCGACCCATGGACTGGGGCCCACCAGGATACTCCATCCATGGGATTCTCCAGGCAAGAATACCGGAGTGGGTTGCCATTTTCTCCTCCAGGGGATCTTCCCAACCCAGGGATTGCATTGCAGGCAGAGTCTTAACCATCTGACCCACCAGGAAGCCATCATATTATGGTTATGTCAATAATTATTGTTTCTAATCCTCATTTACTTATCTCTATAATATCGCTAATATAATTTTACCTTTTTCATGAGGCTTGGGGAAAAACAAATAAAGTATACAAAGTATTTGGTTCCCAGATTGTAGTGAGTACTTAACCAAATGTCAAATAGTTTTAACTATTATACAAGGCTTTTTTCTGTAATTCACAAATTTCCTAAAACATATGCATCATCTTTATGAGTATTGAAAGTGCTCTGTAGAAAGGATTTCTCTAATGCTAGTTCCTGTACCTTGTGTTTGAGATTCTCTAGCTCTTTGCTTGCAGAGTAGGAGGATCTGAAGCAGGGGCAGAGCTCAGACAATTACAGTCGGATGGATCTTAGCTGTGTTTTAACCCGTCCTGGATGTCCATGTGAGACGATAGGGAACCAGTCACACAGTTAGCCTGTGAGCAGTGGCAGCTTGGGGAGAAGTCAGCGTGTACACACCATCTGTATTCCTTGGGTAACAAGACCCAACAAGCTATTTCTGGAAAGTGAAGACAGCCCAGTCAATTAAACCTCTTAGCGTGAATCTCCTAGGTTGGTGGGGACATTTTTACATGAGCAAGGCATCTCCATGTGCCCTCCAGGTCTAGTGGCCTCTGTATGGATATTCTTGTAACCTTGCATGAATTTTTATCTGACTTTTAAAATTCTTCCATGTGTAAGGGTACCTATGTCCTCCAGATTGTAAAAAAAGGACATAGTGTTAACCCTTTCTGTTTATCTTTTAATTAGAGCTAAGAGATCATGAATTTGTGGGTCACATTTACTCCTTAACTTCTACAAATACAACTTTTAATGATTGTTTTTAAAAATAAAAATTGCAAACAGAAAAAAAGTCTCCTATTACAGATGTGAAGATGCTCTATTTACGTTTCCCCTGGAAATACAATTATAGAGAAGGAATTTTAAAAGCAAGAATAAATGAGCAACGAATATGCACATTGTTTATTGATTATCATTTTTCTACTCAAAAGCAACTATGACAAACACATTTAAAACATCTTCCCCTGTGTACTCTCAGGCTCCACATGAGTACTTGAGAATGATGCTTAATCCACTTTTCAGCAATAATCAGAACATGCTAGAGTTGCTTCTTGTCACCAGAGAATAACACAGCATTACAAACAAATTCTTCTGGTGCATACACATTTAACTTTATCCTTGCTTCACCATTTTCTTTTATTTTTTTTTAATTCACTGAGTTCAAAATGCTGCCCTGAAATAAGGATATTCTATATGGACTTGTGTACACAGCGGGGGAACAAGAGGACGGAATGAATTGAGAGAGTAGCATTGAAAAATGTACATTATCATGTGTAAAATAGACAGCTAGTGGGAAGTTGTTGTATAACACAGGGAGCTCAGCCCCGTACTCTGTAACAACCTAGAGGGGTTGGATAGGGTAGGGGGTGGGAGGGAAGCTCAAGAGGGAGGGGACATATGTGTACTTCTGGCTGATTCATGTTATTGTATGGCAGAAACCAACACAGCATTGCAAAGCAATTATCCTCCAATTAAAAATGCATTTGAAAATAAAAATAAGTGAATAAAATAGGAATAAAAAAGATCAATATTCTGTATGGACAGCAAAAAACCAAAACCCAAAAAACCAGCTTGTGAGTTTGCTCCTCTGAATTTTAATGGCTACTTGTTATTAAAACTAGTGATTACTAGTACTAGTTATTAAAGCTAGTGATTGCTAGTACTAGCTTGAAGTACAATTACTCCTTATTGCTATTATCTTGGTTTGTCTTCATTTATATATTAGCTCTTCTAGAAGTTTTCAAGGAATCAGTTACACTTTAAAAAACTTGTTAAGCTAGCAATTAAACTTTTCTACATAAAATGTACTTATCTTCAGCAAAGTTTCAAAGATTACTTATTTTGATTTGCATCCTATTATAAATCTCTTTCCGTGGACCAGATTGCAGCTAATCTTTCTCAGACATCTGCCTGTTATCTTAGCATATGCTCCTCTCTTTGCAACGTCCCTGTAGTGATATTTGTTCTACTTTTTCCATTTGAAGTAAAATATATGAATGTGGATTTCACTAAATGTGGCTTTCTTCACCCAAAAGTCAAATCCCCTCTAGTTATGCCAACTTTCTAATTTCTTTCTTGTGCCTTCAAAAACGTTTATCATATTTCATACAAAGTTTATAAGTATTATTGGTTGGAGAGTTCATACAGTACAAGAAATTTCTCTGAGAACGAATTCTAAGAGGGTGTTTAAAGGTGTAGCTTCTTAATATATTTTCTATTATGCAATATTTCTGTGTTTAAAGTGTAGCAATTGTATTGATAGAGGAAATACAGTCAGTTCTCATTATACTCAGTAGTCCTGTTCTATAAAGTGGCCATAAATACTGAGCTAGTGAACGCTGAGCCTCGTTCCAAGGGGGAATAATAGAGCTACGTTCCTCTGAGCCTACTTTTTCATCAATCAATCAATACATACTTTGTTTGTGTTTCTGTTAAAGATATCTTATTTGACATGTAATGTTGATTCATTAACAGTAAAACACATCACAGCTTTTTTGTGCTTAGGAACACAGAGAGAAGTTCTGCATAATGCCTGAGTGTCATTTTAAACATCTTAAACAGTTAATCACCATGAAAAGCACAAAAAAAGCAGAAACATGACACTAAATGGATCACAGAAAGGAAGCTTGTTGTTGACAGTAGAAGAGCTAAAAGAAGAAGGTGAATGTTGTCTTGTTCGACCATGAAAGTGATACAAGTATTGATTTGGGGGTTATAAATAAATTGTGTATGTGTGTGTGTGTGTGGTCTGCCTGCTCGGTCCTGTCTGACTCTTTCTGACCTCCTGGACTGTAGCTCATCAGGCTCCTTTGTTCATGAAATTTTCAGGCAAGAATACTGGAGTAGATTGCCATTTCCTTCTCCAGAGGATCTTCTGGGCCCAGGGATGAAACCCTGGTCTCCTGCATCTGCTGCATTGGCAGGCAGATTCTTTACCACCGTGCCACCTGGGAAGCCATAAATAAATTTTAGTGAGTTCAGTTTTTTCCAGTCGATTTTTCTTTCCTGCTTTATATTGTGGAGCTGTTATAGCCATGTTCAAATTCACTATTATTTTTTACAATATCTAATTTTTTGTTAATACTATCCAGTGAAATTTTTCCAAGAAAGGAGAAGATTTTTTGAGTACTGGGAACTTACCATACATATAACATGATTTTGTCTCTATAAGTTACATGAGGTTCCAATTTATATCTTTATTTCTCATATTCATGTTTTCTGACCTTATTATAAACACTATTTTAAAGTATTTGTGTGATAATTTATAACTTCTCTCATTTCTAGGTCTGTTTCTATCGATTTTTTTTTTCGTGGTAAATGTGTCGAACCCCGATTTCCACCTCTACGTGTTTAGTAATTTTTGGTTGGATACCAGACATTGTCTACTTCTGAGTTTGAGTTGCAAAGGCTTTGTATTGTTTGAAAGCATTTTGGACTTGGGCAGGTACTTACACAACTTGTGTATCAGCTTGGACATTTTTCAGTTTGGCTTTAGGTACTTTTGGGGGCATATGTAGAGTAGCCTTTACTCCAGGGGTATTTTATCCCACTTCTGTTTGGCTGACCTACTTAAAACCCTCATTGATTTTCTGGGATCTCTACCTAATGCCCCATGTATTCAACAAGATACCTCCATATTGGCTGATGGGAGCAGAAATGACTCTCACCTCCATGTGGGGATTTTTCAGCTTACCTGATAGTTGCTCTGAATTTGGTAGCAGTTCTCTTCCCAGACTCATGGAGCTCCATCTCTTGCAATTCAGCCAGAGACTCAGGGGCACTTTTTCCCGTCACTCTGATACTCTGTCCTGTAAATTCCAGCCACTTCTGCCTCCTTCAGGTACAATCCTTGTCTCTTTAAACTCTGTTTGAGTTTTCCCTCCCTGAATCAAAGTGGCAGAAAGCGATGGTAGGGGTCACTTGTTTGCTTCCTTCTGTTACAGATCAGAATTCTGCTTGTTGCAATTTTTTAAAATGATTTCAAAAAAAATATAAATAAATAAATAAATAAATAAATAAAATGATTTCAATATTCTGTCTAGTTCTTACATCTAGTTGTTTATGGTGAGTGGGTACATCACACACCAGTTATTTTCATGTGAGCATAAACATAATCTCTTTAGTAAATTTTTTAAGTCTTATTTCTCATCTTTAGATTTTATCCCACGTAGCATTGGTTTTTATTGTACAGTATAACGTAGTATTTACATTTAAAAATAAATAAATATGTGTATACATACAAATATGTATGGTGGTGGTGGTTTTGTCATTAAGTCGTGTCCGACTCTTGCGACCCCATGGACTGTAGCCTGCCAGGCTCCTCTGTCCATGGGGTTCTCCAGGCAAGAATACTGGAGTGGGTTGCCATTTTCTTCTTCAGAGTATCTTCCTGACCCAGGGATCGAACTCGGGTCTCCTGCATTGCAGGCAGATTCTTTACTGACTGAGCTATGAGAGAAGCCCTTCAAATATGTATGCATACGTTTATATGTACACAAATATGTGCACATATGTTTATATGTGCACAAATATGTATATGTATGTTTATATGTGCACAAATATGTATACACATGTTTATATGTATACAACTATGTATACATGATGTTTGCATATGTTCGTGTATAGGGCTTCCCATGTGGCGTTAGTGGTAAAGAACCTGCCTGCCAATGCAAGAGACATAAGAGACGCGTTTTTGATCCCTGGGTTGGGAAGATCCTGTGGAGGAGGGCATGGCAACCCACTCTAGTATTGTTGCCTGGAGAATCCCATGGACAGAGGAGCCTATCAGGCTATGGTGCATAATGTCACAAAGGGTCAGACATGATTGAAGTGACTTAGCACAGATGCACACATGTATATATATACTTTTATATATGTAAGTATGTATGAAAAGTCAAAGTGTAGTCACTCAGTCATGTCCGACTCTGTGTGACCCCATCGGAGGATAATTAGCTTTAGCTTTTCCCATACTCCTCACTAAGCATGCCAGCATTTCTGCAGTGACTTGCAAAACCTCCTTTGTCATATACCAGTTCTCTGAATCTGTGTATGTGGGGCTGTTTCTATGTTCACAACCATGCCCTATTCATGTTTTACTATCCCAGTGCTAGCATTACACTCTCGGGTCCTTTTATTTTATTTATTTATTAACTTTAATTCCTTGTTTCTCATGTTATTTCACTTTTTATCCCTTGAGTACAACAGACTTTTGTATTGTTCATCCCAAATGACTAGTATTATATCTTTTTTAAAAAATTAATTAATTTATTTTAATTGAAGGCTAATTACTTTACAGGTCCTTTTATTTTATAAGACATCCTGATATCTGAGTCTTCCTAGCCATGATGTGTTATCTCTCTTCATTTACTTAGCTCTTATTTTATACCTTTTAATAATGCTTCATATTTTTACCCATAAAGTTATTGCACATCTTCTGTTCGATTTAATCTTCAATAATATATTTGTTGTTTTGTAAACGATCTTTTTGTAATTAGATTTTCCACCTGTTTGTTGATGGTTATTGGAATACAGTCCAGTTTTTCCTACATTGATTTTACATCTAGCAATCTTTTGAGTTTTCTTATTAATTCCAATAATTTAGCTATAGCTTCTCTAGGGTTTTCTATGCACACAAACATATCGACCATTCTACTGTTAATATTTACTTCTTTATTCTTGCTTAATAGGTCTGTCTTGGACACCCAGAAAAAACTGAGCAGAAGTAGTAAGAGTAGGCATGCTACTCTTGTTCATGACATTAAAGAAAAGTCTTTTGTCATTTCACAATCAAATACTGGATTCATTGTAGGTTTTAGCAAACATCTCATTACAATAAGGGGAGAAGGCAATGGCACCCCACTCCAGGACTCTTGCCTGGAAAATCCCATGGACAGAGGAGCCTGATAGGCTGCAGTCCATGGGGTTGCTAAGAGTCGGACACGACTGAGCAACTTCACTTTCACTTTTCACTTTCATGCGCTGGAGAAGGAAATGGCAACCCACTCCAGTGTTCTTGCCTGGAGAATCCCAGGGATGGGGGAGCCTGGTGGGCTGCCGTCTATGGGGTCGCACAGAGTCGGACACGACTGAAGCAACTTAGCAGCAGTAGCAGCAGCAGCAGCAGCATTGTAATAAGGAACGTTTCTTTCTAGTTTTTAGGAAAGCTTCCTCTTGAATATGTTTCAATTTAGATAATACAATTACTGTGTGTCTTAAACTGATTGTTTTCAGCCTACATTTTGAATCACAACAGTAGTTTTATAATGTTTATTGTTTCTGTGTTCAGGGTATAAAGCCACTGCATTCCTGATGTATTTTTATTTTAGTGTATCACTGGATTTAGCTTGCTAATGTAGTTAATACTTTCACTCCTATGGTCAGCAGTGAGATTAGTATATATCATTCCTCTCTTGTAATGTCCTTGTCTCTGCTCTGCAAACTCATGATTAGGTTTGAGACCAACATTTGTATTCCTAGTTCTTGAAACCATTTCTAAACAGGTAGAATTTCTGTTCTCTGAATTCTGGTAGAATTTTCCACTAAAACTATTTGGGCCTGAGGAGCTCCTTGTTCTGTTCTGTTTCCTTTAGTTTTTTAGTAAAATTTTAAATACAAATAGTTTCTAGTTTCTGCACAAGTTGTTCTACTTCCTCTTGAGTCACTTTTAATATAAATATTTCCCCACACAGGACATTGTCTACTTAATTTTTCTCTCAAATTTTTATTCCACACTGCACCTTGTAATTTATCATTTGTGGTATATATACACAATGGAATATTACTCAGCCATTAAAAAGAATACATTCGAACCAGTTGTAATGAGGTGGATGAAACTGGAGCCTATTATACAGAGTGAAGTGAGCCAGAAAGAAAAACACTAATACAGTACACTAACACATATATATAGAATTTAGTAAATCGGTAAAGATAACCCTGTATGTGAGACAGCAAAAGAGACACAGATATATAGAACAGTATTATGGACTCTGTGGGAGAGGGCGAGGGTGGGATGATATGGGAGGATGGCACTGAAGCATGTAAATTATCATATGTGAAACGAATTGCCAGTCCAGGTTCGATGCATGATACAGGGTGCTCGGGGCTGGTGCATCGGGATGACCCAGAGGGATGGGATGGGGAGGGAGGTGGGAGGGGGGGTTCTGGAAGGGGAACAAATGTACACCCATGGTGAAGTCATGTCAACGTATGGCAAAACCAATACAATATTGTAAAGTTAAAAAATAGATAAATAAACTAATTAAAAAAATAAAATATTACTTAAAAAATTATGATTTTATGTTTTTTGAAACATTTTATTTTACCAGTTTCAGTAAAAGTTTTTGTAAGCTAGCAAAATCTTTTTTTTTAAAAAAAGAATATCATCTTGAGTTTTTGTCTCTTTTAAAAAAATACATTTACCATTGTTTTGTCAACTTCTGCCTGTATCTTGCAACATTGTTTTCTTAGTTAATGCTTATTCTTTTGCTTTTTTTCTAACATTTTGAATTAATACTAATACCATGTATGTTCTTTTAATCTTCTTTGCTAATGTTAGTATAATTCTAAATATTCTCACGGTTCTTTTTATGAGAAGTAGAATTATTATTACCATTCATTTTTATGAATAGTCTAGTTTTTTATTATACTTTCCTCTCTGAATTATGGGTTGTACAGAAGTTTGTTTTGAAATTTCCCTACATGAATACTTTTTTAAAAAAAATATAATTTGCTTGTACTTTGATCAGATGAAACAGTCCGCAGAATTTATTGTAATTTGTTTTATGGTTTAGATAATATAATCAATAAAAAGCTTTCAATATAAGTCAGTGTTTGTTGATGAAAAATTGTGCTTATAATTTTTGAATCAAGATGCTCTATATCACAGCATTAAGCTATTCTATGTCCTACTCCTAGTCCATGTGTTTGTGTCTCAGTCACTGAAAGAGATTGTCTCAATGATCCCCCGCAGAGTGATGCAGGTTTCATTTTCCGCTTGTAATTCTGTGAGTTAATTTCTTTATATGTCCTGTAGCTTTGAGACAGACACATGCATGTTGAATTTATATGTGCAGTTTTAGAAATTTCCTGGAGAAAGTGACCTATTATCATTGTGCTGACTTTTTTTCTTTGTTGGTGTCTTAAAGTCTTAAAGTCTACTTTGTGTTAAATTAACACAGTTTTTCTTTGCTTAATAATTCCTTTGGGCTTCCTTGGTGGCTCAGACTATAAAGAATCTGCCTGCAAGGCAGGAGACTGGAGTTCAATCCCTGGGCTGGGAAGATCCCCTAGAGGTGGAAATAACAACCCACTCCAGTCTTCTTGCCTGGAGAATTCCATGGACAGAGGAGCCTGGAGGACTACAGTCCATGAGGTCACAAAAAAAATCAGACATGACTGAATGACTAATACTTTCAATTTCATTTTTCTTTGGTTTGGTTAAACTTGGTTTAATATTTTCTATCCCTGTACTTCCAACTTCTCTGTTTTGCCTGATTCAAATCAGATAAGAATTTGTATAGATATTTCTCCAAACAAAATAAACAAATATCTAACAAGCACATGAAAAAATACTTGGAATCACTAATCATTAGGAAAACGCAAACCCAAGCCATGATGACACCTTTAGGATGGCAACTATCTAAGAAACACAAAACAACAAGTGTTGGTGAGGATGTGGAATAGTAGATACACTAGAGCACTGTTGATGGGAATATAAAATGATACAGTGGCTGCAGAAAACAGTAAGCTATTTCCTAAAAACATAAGTTAACCAGGCGGTCCAGCAGTTCCACTTCTGTTTATATACCCAAAATAATGAAACTAGGGTCTCAAAGATTTATACTGCTGTTTAGTCATGAAGTCCTGTCTGACTCTCTGCGACCCCATGGACTGTAATCTCCTGCATTGGCAGGTGGGCTTCCCTGGTGACTCAGAAGGCAAAGATTCTGCCCAAATGTGGCGGACCTGGGTTTGAAGATCCCCTGGAGAAGGGAATGGCTCCCTACTCCAGTATTCTTGCCTGGAGGATTCCATGGACAGAGGAGCCTGGCAGGCTACAGTCCATAGGGTCGCAAAGAATGGACATGACTGAGTGACTAAACTCCTGCGTTGGCAGGTGGGTTCTTTACCACTGATATACCTGGGAACACATCTATTTTATAGCAATACTATTTATAATAGTCAAAACATAAGCAATTCAAGTGGTCATCGATGAATAAATAATAAGCAAAATGTAATATATACAGTTGACCCCTGAGCAAACACAGGTTTGAATTAACTTCTATGTGAATTTTTTTTCACCAAATATACATACTACATTACCACATGATCTGCATGTAGTTGGTTGAATTCACAGGCACAGAACCTCAGATACTGAGGGCTGACTGTAAGGTTATACAGAGATTTTCAATCGCATCGGGGTTGGACTCACAGGGGCTGTGGAGGGGAGGAATGGGAAGTTATTGTTTCTTGGGTATACAGTTTCAGTTTTGCAAGATAAAAAGAGTTCTAGAGATCGATGGTGGTGATAGTTGTATATTATGAATGTGTTTAATACCACTGAGCTGAACGCTTAAAATATTTAATACAGTAATTTTGCATTTTGTGTATTTTATCACAAAAAATGGGGAAAATGTAATATTTCTCAAATTGATTCAATCACAGAAATCCCTCGGGTCACCAGCTCTGCAAGCAGATCTATAACTACCATGGAGAAGTCTCTCAGGGTTTGGAAGCAGAGTTTGGATGCAGACTCTCCTGATTCTGATAGTAACCTCTCCTCAGGGCTCGTAACTCGTGTCTTTAGTTCTAGAGAGTGACGCTGATACATCCCATCCTCTGTGGGATTAGGGAGATTTCCTCCCAGCTCACCCCAGTAAACACACAGAGTCATGACTTCTTTTCCAAAGGAAGGAGGGGTCCCTTCTCTTGGCTTAGCTACTTGCCCTTCAGTCCTTTCTGTCTCCCGTGTCTCCTGCATTGGCAGGCAGATTCTTTACCACTGAGCCAGCTGGGAAGCAAGCCCCCCATCATTTCTGCATTTCTGTAGGGAAGACAGTGTTCCTTCCCAGAGTCCAGAGAGATAGTTTGGAGAAGCAAGTCCTTCCTCAGGACCTTCATCTCCTCCGTATTCGGAGGCTCCACAAATAGACATTTGCACTGTGCTCTTGCATGACTAGGACCTGTCCCCCTGAAGAGCTCATAAGGGCTTAGATAATCTTGCTTTGCTGACCTGGAATGCTGATTCTTTATGTTATGCTGAAGTAAACATCCGGGTACTTGCTTGAGTATAATTTTCTTGGATTTGTAGTAACCGTTGGTTTGCCGTACAAAGAACATCTTCCTGCATTTGGGGCAGATGGATATTCTTGACAAATGAAGCCTGGAAGGCTCCAGGCAGATCTGTTTGTCATTTCTTCCTGCTCACCTTCCTCCTCTTCACCTGCACACACTGAGGAGCGAAGCTCTGAGGGAAGTCCCACAGCAAGTGAGGCCAAGCTTCTTCTTCAAAGGGACCTGAATATCAGGAAAACTAAGCAGTAACAACCCAAGTGACAGGCAGAGTCTGGGGGAGAAACGCACCTGCTGCTCACGTTTCCCCAAGGACAACGTGGAAGGAGGAATAGACAGTGTGTGAGTTTGGGAGCGATAGGGATGGAAGTCAGAATAATTGTAAGGACTCTACAGGGTGGACTTGAGTCTTTAGAAGGAATGATTTTTTTAAAGAGGAGGAGCTAGTTCAGTGCTGACCCTCTTCAGGAATCCCTGAAAAGATGCATATACACTGCAGATGAGACAGAGACAACCCTAAGCAGATGATCACACAGCGGCTTTCTACTTCGGAGGGCTTTCCAGGTGGCTCTGTGGTAAAGAACGTGCCTGCAAATGCAGGAGATGTTGGTTTGACCCCTGGGATGGGAAGATCCCCTGGACTAGGAAATGGCAACCCACTCCAGTATTCTTGTCTGCAAAATCCCATGGACAGAGGAGTCTGGTGGGGCTACAGTCCCTGGACTCGCAGAATCAGACATGACTGAGCATGTATGCATGCGCGCACACACACACACACACACACACACACACACACACACACACACACATTGTGTGTTGGAATCAAATTACTTTAATTGCATGTAACAGAAGAGTCTGGCTTGGGTAACCGAGGGTCAGTTAGTAAAATAACTTAGAGCCAAGACTTGGATTTTATTAGATTTAAAAGCAGTACTGAGACACTCTGAAATCCCGTCCAAATAAATCAAGATCAAAATGAGGCCTGTTGAAGGTAATTCTTCCTGTCTTCTGCCATGTTGACTGAACTGCATGAATATTAGAAACAGGAAATGTTTCTAAAGCCACTATAGTAGCTGATAGGAGCTGAGAGTTGGGAAGAAAAAACAGCTGACCATAAAAATGGACGCAGATGGAAGATGCTTAAAAATAGACAACCAAACAGTCAAATAGAGCCAAGTGCAGTGAGGTAAGGACAGAAAAAGAGCATGAAAAGCTCCAAGGGTTCAGGAAGAAAACAGTGAGTTTCTATGGGGACAACAAAGACTGTAGGTCTCTGGCTCCACGGCTGGAGTCTGTGGGTGGACCCTGTAGCCCTGTCTTCGTTCACTCATTCACCTTTTATTGAGCGCCAAGCATTGCACTGAGCCCTAAGATACGGATGTTTATTACGAAAATCAGCCTACGTCCCGTCAGTGTTCACAGTGCAGAGGGATACCGGACAGGTGAGTGGACAGGTGCACCGGATGTCCTCAGGGTCTCAGATGTCTTCAGGGCATACAACACTGAATGCAGGGCCCAGGGAGCTTTTAGGACCAGTGCCTAACCAGGTCAGGAATAATGGTGGAATTCATGGCTTGTCTGGCTGTTAAGAACAAGTTACACCCCAGGCCTCCCTTCTTTGGAGCAGTTGATCAATGCCTGAGGTTTTTCCTTGCACTTGGGGCTCCAAGGCTGGTACCCAAGAAGGTCACACTTTACCTTATTAATAGTAACACTCAGGTCAGTACAAACGGCGTGAACTGACATTTTCTTCAGGATGCGTTTTGACAAATGAATGCCATCAGAGAGGATGAGAATGAGGCCCTCGGGCACCTAGGGGTGAGCACGGTGTGTTAAGAGAAAGAGCATGAACTCGAACACAGGGCAGCGCCAAGCCCTAAAGCCGGGCTTCTGTGACTGCGAGGCTGAGATGTGGGGGGACTGTTGTTCCAGTTAAAAGGTTAATACTTGATCTTTAAGGAGTCTTGTGCAAGCACCCGACAAACACGATGTCATGTCAACCTGGGGACTCTGGAAGGGCCCGGTCTTCTCATTTCCTTTTGTGCTGAGATTTCTATTCACTAAGTGGACACGCCCAGCTCCATAGGGTCTGTGATCCCTCCCTGGGATCTGAAGGCTGCTCACACACCCTGGAGCCGCTACTTCTGCTGGAGTTGTGGCCTCTGCACCAGAATAAAACACGAATGGAAACCTTCTAAGAACTCCAACATGCTCACCCCACCAGCACACAACAGGGCTTCCCTTCCGGATCCTCCTCCCAGCGTTTTCTTCAGTCCAAAGATCTCGTATTGTCTCCTGGGATTTATTAGTGTAGTTTCCCAACTAATACATCTCCTTTCAGAAAACCAGCCCATCATTACTTTTTTCCTCCTCAACTCATGATGATTTCCTTGAAAAATGGCCCGAATTTCTCTTCTTGTTCTTACGGCTGTGATTCCATTGGGTCTTTCTGATTCAATTCTTTACTACCTCTGCAAGCATTTAATCAGTGACTGTTGCAGAGATTACATAAAAGGAAGGAGCTGTCGGCTGAGAGGCGTATACAGACCAACTTGAAAACCAGTGCTGTAAGGAGTTGGGGCTACCCTGATGGCTCAGTGGTAAAGAATCTGCCTACAAGGCAGGAGTTGCAAGGAGATGTGGGTTCGATCCCTGGATTGGGAAAAGCCCCTGAAGAAGGTCATGGCAACCCACTTCAGTAGTCTTGCTTGGAGAATTCCATGGACAGAGGAGCTTGGCCGGCTACAGTTCATGGGGTTGCCAAGAGTCAGACATGACTGATGTGACAGTAGGCATGCATGCACTTTAAGGAGCTATATGGTAAGATTGAATTTGCACTCATCACTGAAATGGATGTTGCCCATCACAGCTACGCTGGATTAAATAGTCTAGAAGATGCTTGTGGTTGATCTACTTTTAGATCTCTGGAGGCAGAGATTGGGTCAGGGACTCAAGGAGAAGAGTGTATTTGGAAGGAACAGCAGTGTGCCAGGGGTTACAGGCAAAACACCCAGACGTCCAGGGCCACAGCTTTCTCTTGGGGGAAGCCACTGTGTCTTTCCACCTCTGAAATTTAGTGAAAATTCATTTAACTTAAAACCAACAAACAGTTCTCCTCTAAAGGCACTCCGTAAATTGCATCCTTAGAATGCATTTCTTCCCGGCACTCTGAGTTTATCCTGGCACTCTGGATCTCCTTCTTCATGTCTTCCACACTCTCAGACTGCAGCATTTGTATGCCACTCTTAGAGAATGAAAACATCTTACAAATACAGAAAAAAAATACAAGAAAGTCACTTCTGTGGTAGAGCGTTACCTCACTTCTCTAGAGACATCTGCACATCCACAGTGATCCCCTGGCTGTTCCCCGACCCCTGCACAAGGGTGTTCTTCTAGAAGATCAGTTCCCTCCTACACCTGCTTCCCTATAGGCTCACCAAGATAAAAGTGTGGTGCTTGTAGACTCACAACATCTTTGCTGCTAGCTTGGTATAGAACTCTGCCTCCATCTTTAGACACCCAGCCTATTTTTTATTCCTTTTTTCTATTTTATTTCTTTTTTTATTTGGGCTGCACCATGCAGCATGTGACCAGGGATCAAACTCGCACCACCCTGCAGTGGATGCACAGAGTCTTAACCAGTGGACCACCAGCGAAGTCCCCACCCATCCTAGGACCTGCTCTGCTGAGTGAAAACAGAGCCGTAAATGGATATTGACTGTTGGAGCAGACATTGATTTTGCACTGATTAATGAATCTAAAGTTTGGAAATGGGATGCCAAAGGTTGCCCAGTTTTCCCCAAGCCCATCTTCTTTCCTCCAGGGCACCAATTAGACCATGCCCATCCTCCTTTGCATTTAGATATGATCAGGGGACAAAGTCATGGCCAACAGAATGCCAGAAGCTAATAGATGCCACTTCCAGAGCTGACCCAAAGAATCTCCATCCCTAGATGACAGACTTTATTTTCTTGGGCTCCAAAATCACTGCAGATGGTGACTACAACCATGAAATTAAAAGACACTTGCTCCTTGGAATAAAAGCTATGACCAACCTAGACAGTGTATTAAAATTCAGAGATATCACTTTGTCCACAAATGTCCGTATAGTCAAAGTTATAGTTTTTCTGGTAGTCATGTACGGAGATGAGAGTGGGACCATAAAGAAGGCTGAGCATTGAAGAAGTGATGCTTCTGAACTGTGGTTCTGGAGAAGATTCTTGAGAGTCCCTTGAATTGCAAGGAGATCCAACCAGTCCATCCTAAAGGAAATCAACCCGGGATATTCATTGGAGGGATTGATGCTGAAGCTGAAGCTCCAATACTTTGACCACCTGATGTGAAGAGCTGCTGAATCATTGGAAAAGAACCTAATGCTGGGAAAGATTGAAGGCAGGAGGAGAGGGGGACAACAACAGGATGAGATGGTTAGATGGCATCACTGACTCAATGGACATGAGTGTGAGCAAACTCCAGGAGATAGTGGAGGACAGGGAAGCCTGGCATGCTGCAGTTCATGGGGTCACAAAGAATTGGAAATAGCTCCATGACTGAACAACAGATGCCCCAAGGAGGGCAGAGTCTCCAGGTGGAGGAGCAAGGGTACAAGTTCACAGAAACAGCTAGTTGGATTTCACATGAAAATAGCTCCATGACTGAACAACAGATGCCCCAAGGAGGGCAGAGTCTCCAGCTGGAGGAGCAAGGGTACAAGTTCACAGAAACAGCTAGTTGGATTTCACATGAATGAGAGCCAATTTCTGTTGGATTCACCCATCAGGATTTGGGAATCATCATAGCCACCGCATGAGTGAGGGTCTGCAGGAAACAGATGGCACTCTTAAAACCCTGAACAAAGAGAGTTTGATAAAAGGTATTTACAAGGTAAGACAGGGGTAAGGAAAACTGAGGGTTTCAGGGTTGCTTCTTGGGGCTCATAAGCCCTGGAAGCTATCATCTCCCTTTGCTGTGAAGGACAGGGGACGAGGCTGTTACTGGAACCTGGAGAGATCCTGGCTGCAAGATGAAGCCTCCAGGAGCAGCAGGAGGTGAGCTGGGGCTAGGAGCCCCTCACCCTCACCCCCACCTGTGGATGCCACTGACAGACCCACTTGAAGCTGGGGGACAGGGAACCCTTCTAATGCAAGTTGTAGGGCTTAGCCTGGGTGACAGAGTGGGTTGCAGGTGGGGAGAGACAATCTTGAAGGAGAAAAAACACATTCTCAGCACAGTTATTTTAAACAAGTCAGAGGAGTAGAGGTTTGCCAGGGGGTCATCACAAGCTTGATGTAATCCACAGTCTTGTGTTTTAATCCCTCGTTTCTTCTCTAAAATCATTTCCCAGGTAGAGGCTGTGGTTCGTTTACCACTAAGAGGTCCCAGTTGTTCTGCAAGCCTACGGCAGCTGTTCAGCCCTTTATCTCACTGCTGGTTTCCTTAATGCCAGGAGAGTCTGAAATCGTCAGCAGGTTTTCACTTTTCTTAAATCATTTTTAGCTCTTTCTCTTCAGTCTCATTTCAGTTAAATTCAACCATCATTTATTGTTCTATCCTCTATAGGTACTGGGCCATCCAGTGAGGTGGTGAACCAAGACGGCTGACTTTGCCTGTTTATTCCCCAGACACTTAGTGAACATCTGTGCATAGGTGTGAGACAACATAATTAACAGCCTGCCTATGCCAGGCTCTGTGCTAAGCATTGGGCTGGGTACTTGCAATTACAATTCAAATGAAACGTAATCTCTCACCTTCAGGAAGCTGCAGGAGACAGTGCGCATTGAGAGGCTGTCCAGATCTTTAGAGTCACTCGCCCTGGGTTTAAACCTAACCCTGCTTCCTTTAATGTGTGATAAAAAGGGAGTTGCACATACTCCTAGGAGACTTCCCTGGTGGCTCAGACAGTAAAACATCTGCCTACAATGCGGGAGATAATTCCTGAGTCGGGAAGATCTTCTGGAGAAGGAAATGGCAACCCACGCAAGTATTCTTGCCTGGAAAATCCCATGGACGGAGGAATCTGGTAGGCTACAGTCCATGGGGTCTCAAAGAGTCGGACACGACTGAACGACTTCACTTCACTACGGTTCTCAGCACTGAAGGAGTGAATAGTTGGCAGGATAGAATACCTCAGTCAATGAATTGGTTGTAGAACCAGCTGAGATGAAGGGGGCATGTGTCCTCCCATGAGGAGAGCATGGCAACCCACTCCAGTGTTCTTGCCTGGAGAATCCCATGGGGAGCCTGGCGGGCTATAGTCCATGGGGCGGCAGAGTGCTGGACACGACTGAAGAGACGCAGCATGCAGGTACGCATGTCATCTCATAGAGCAGACGCCCACTGCAGGCAAGTGTTGTCTTCAGCAGTTGGGAGGTATTGGGACCAAAGAAGCAGATTCAACTTTCAGTCCAAAGGCCAGGAAAGGCACAGGAAGAGGGGCTAGGGGGTTACCTGGAATTCCAGCAGCCCTGCCAGTGGAGCCAGCCTGGGAGAAGGGGGACCCTAATCAAAAATGGACCCCCTAGTACAGAAGGACAGAGCAAGGCTAGAGACTGGAGGAGAAAGAGTCAAGACACACTTGGAGGAAGGGGCAGAAGCCACCTGGAGAAGGAAAGGAAGGTCAGGATAGAAATCATCCTGACATCGCTGCACGTGTGGACCAGTGGTGTGTTACAGAACCACCGACTGAAACCACCCGCCTCGGGCAGGCGCAGCAATAACCACGGGCGTGAGTTGTCTCACAACAGGACATCCTGGTGAGGAATGTGGCGATGCCACTGAAGACTAACTGGGAGAACTCAGGAGGGGCCGGGAGAAGGGAGGAGACTGAATAGGGAAGGACTTCGAACTGGGCCAAATATGAGTGAAGTAAGATGGTGAAATGAGACAACCTGGAAACTAGCTCTATCGCCACAGACTCTGAGGTTGCGAGTCACGTGGCAGCGCGGTCCTCCGGGGCTCCCTGACACCTCTGCTGTCTACCTCTTCCTAGAAAAGTCTCTCGCTTTGTCAGCGCATGTGTCTCCTCAGACAATTCATTTCCGAGTGTCAGGTGAGAGACCACTCTTGGACCCCGGAAGGGTAACAGCTGTGGCGAGGTGAGCTTGCTTTGAAAATCTCGCTGCTGTTTAGTCACTGAGTTGTGTCCGACTCTTTTGAGACCCCGTGGACTGTAGCCTGCCAGGCTCCTCTGTCCAAGGAATTTTTCAAGCAAAAATCCTGGAGTGGGTTTCCATGCCTTCCTCCAAGGGATCTTCCCGACCCAGGAAACGAACCCTTGGCTCCAGTCACATCTCCTGCATTGCAGGCAGATTCTTTACCACTGAGCCACCAGGGAATCTAGCAACAGAACATAAAGGGAAATTCTATGAGAGACTTAACCTTCTCATCATTTTGAACTTGGGGACGTTATGCCTGATGGAAAATCCATCTGTTTATCTCCTGCCTGTGCTTCCTTGCTTATTAGCTTAGGAGCTAATAATAATTATAATAATAAAAGCCAGGAGCAAGAGATTGCCCTTGCTCCTGGCTTTTGCTTTGGCGTGTTTGCCACAGAGATAGGAAAACCGCTGGCTGGTTGCCTCTAGCTCTTGCCAAGCACCTGCTGCTGAAGGACATAGCAGAACTGCAGTCTTTTCAGACGCTCGCCATTTCTTTCCTACAACCTGCAGGCCAGGAATGAGCCTTCTTCCCTGTGAGGAGATGCAACACACGTGCTTCAGAACCTGTCTCCACAGTTGTTGGAAAGCAGTTTCCAGCAAAACCAGTCTTTTTTTTTTTTTTTTTTTTTTTAAGCAATTACTTTTTCCCTAGAGTCTCTCTGTTATTTGGAAAATACATGTTTGAAATGTGACACTGTTTTCACATCTCTCAGTCAGTTTTCCTGCTGCTTCCCGGGGATCCTAGCAGAGAGCTCACAACAGGTAATTATGTGCTTGCTGTGAATGGAGAGGGCAAACATCGAGGGCTCAGACTCGAAGGGTCTGAGTGCCTTTCGCGATGCTTTCTTCTGATTCAGTTCTTCACAGAAGCAGATCCTGGAGGCTCTCCTCCAGACAGACTGCAGCTACAACCTTACTGTTTATTTAGCTCGTCTCCCCACCAATTTGTTTTAGCAACTCATCCTTCACCTCTGTGGCACAGCCGCCTCTCCATCTATTTTGAAGTGCGGCTGGATATGGTACGAGGCCGGCTGGCAGGAAACATGACGACTTCTCTCATTTGGAGCACTTGCAGTTCTGCAGTCCTGCATGCCGGGTGAGGCTCCCAGGGTCTAAGCTGGAAGCATTTTGTATGAGAAGGGGCTTGAGAGGGGGAGTTATAGTGAGAACCGTTCACTTTCTCCTCTGAAAGTAGGAAAAGGGAGGGAAGGATGTATATCAGGACAAAGCAGTGGTGATCTCAGAAGCAGGATCTGAAGGAAAGTTTGAGGATGATAAATCAGAACGTGACCTGCGCTGGAAACTAGCAGCAAAGCCCCAAGGAGCTCCTCTGTCCATGGGATTCTCGAGGCGAGAATACTGGAGTGGGTTGCCATTTCCCCCTCCAGGGGATCTTCCCGACCCAGGGATTGAACCCGGGCTCTCCTGCATTACAGGCAGATTCTTTACTGTCTGAGCCACCAGGGAAGGTAAGGAGCTTAGATGTCAATTTTGATATAAATGTTCAAGTGAATAATCTGATTGCATAATGGAGCTCTAACCTTGTTAATAGCACTCTAACAATAGTAAAATCAATAATTAAAAAATAAAATAAAATTGATAGTGAAAATCATTATCAGAATATTTAAGACGTTCCGAGACCCAACATGATGTAGCAGGCTTCCCCCCACCCTGTGAACTTGTCATGTGGTCACCATGGCATCTCCCAGCATCAGGACCTGCAGGACTACGGCAGGGATTCCGAGCTCCAGGGACACAATGCCACTTGCTAGCTGTGTGATTCAGCCTTGGCTTCCCTGCTGCACGGTGAGGACGAGGGTAGTGCATCTCTCATAGGTTTGCAAGCCTCTGGGGACCATATGCATCAAGCAGGTAGCCGTGATACCTGCAGGCATCTGGCGGGTGGTCTTTATTCTCCCCTTTGTCTTCACTCTACCTCCCAGAGCACCTCCGAGGATCCTGCTCAGACCCACAGGCTGACTTCCTGCCCTCCCGGCTCTGCCTGCTGCCTGCCCAAAACGCTGTGCGTGCTGACTGACACTGACACGGGAGCCACACTCTCTAACGCACCCCGGAGAGTGCTGTCACTTGGACTGGACCAGGCTCCTGGCTGCTGAGATGTTCCAGAGTGGGGGCTGCTTGGAATGCCCTGTGGCCCCATGTCACCTAGGAGACCACTTGGGATTTCAGTATGTGTAGATTTCTGGCATAGCTCATTCCTGTGAAAGTGACTTTAGGTGCTGAATTAATATAGCACCAGTGCTTGGACCACAAGGAGATCAAAGAAGTGAATCCTAAAGGAAATCAACCCTGCATTTTCATTGGAAGGACTCATGCTGAAGCTGAAGCTCCAATACTTTGGCCACATGATGGGAAGAGCTGACTCACTGGAAAAGACCCTGATGCTGGGAAAGATCAAAGGCAGGAGGAGAAGGGGGCAGCAGAGGATGAGATGGTTGGATGGCCTAACGGACTGGATGGACATGAATTTGGGAGATAGTGAAGGACAGGGAAGCCTGGTGAGCTGCTGTCCATGGGGTCAAAAAGAGTCAGACACGACTTAGAACTAAATGAAAACAGCAATTAATGAATTCTTATACCTGCCATAACAAATTGCCCACATTCTGTGGCTTAAAATAACAGACATATGTCATCTCATCTTGCCTTTCTAGAGGTCAGACGTCTGACATGGATCTCACTGGATCAACATCAAGGTGGTGGCAGCTGCCTGTCTTTCTGGAGTCTCTTAGAGAGAATCCTTTCTCATCTTCTCTGACTTCCAGAGGTCACACACAGCCTTCAGCTTGTGGTTCCTTCCTGTGTCTTCAAAGCCAGAAATGTCACATCTCCCTCTGACTAACCACAGTGGGAAAGCACCTCCATTTTTAAGGACTTGTGCAATTAGACTGAGTCCATCTGGAGAATCCAGGCTAATCTCCTAGCTCAAAATCTTAACAACATCTGCTATATCCCCTTTTCCATGTAAAGTCACATATTCCAGATTCTGGCCTGCACATCTTTGGGGGCCTTGACTCTGTTTCCACAGGTGTAGGCACTGATATAGGTGTGTGTCAATGCCAAAGAGAACACCTGATTTCATGGTGGGTGTTTTGGGAAACTGTTGGAACCACTTGAGGTTCCCAGGATGCCTACCCAGGAGTCAGGACTCCCACCCTTTCCTTTCTAAGTCCCAACTGGGGTCAGAGCCTTTCCGACCTGGGTGTCCCCACTAGCCCATTTGTTGGCGTGACTCCCCCTTCAGAGACTGACTGGTGCATTTCAAAGCATATTCATTTCCGTTGAGTCTGTGATGCCATCCAACAATCTCATCCTCTGCCACCCCCTTCTCCTCCTGCCCTCAATCTTTCCCAGCATCATGGTCTTTTCCAATGAGTTAGCTCTTCGAATCAGATGACCCAAGTATTAGAGTTTCAGCTTCGGCATCAGTCCTTCCAATGAATATTCAGGGTTGATTTCCTTTAGGAGTGACTGGTTTGATCTCCTTGTAGTCCAAAGGACTCTAACGAATCTTCTCCAGCACCACAGTTCAAAGGCATCAGTTCTCTGGCTCTCAGCCTTCTTTATGGTCCAACTGTATCCTACTGCCTCTCAGAAGAACTTGGATCCAGAAAACACCCAGGGGACAGTTTCTGCTATGAGATCAGATACACACTCTTGTCTTAACAATTTGAGACCCATGAAGATTTGTGTCAACCTAACACCTGCAGGGTAGTCTGCCTTCAACTGTAGAGGACTCCGAAGATGAGTTTCTCCACATTCTTGCTCCCACTCATCATTTATTTCCATTTCTTTAAAGCATATGGTAGCTCTGTTCTTTAATTGAGATATTCAGGTGAATGAGAGAAAGAATAGGGCTCAGAGTTGGCACCCTGGGGCTGGCAAGGCAGCAGTGCCACTTCCCAACTGTGTGATTTCAGGGGAACTCTGTGATTTCCCATCAATCACTTGCCAGTCTATAAATATATAATACATATGATAATATTTGCCTTAAAGTGTTTGTATTGAAAATTAATTACTGTGGTATTTGCTAAAACAATGTCTAATTCCACAGTAATTCAGTGCTAGTGATAATCAATATTCTTATTTTACTTTTTCATATGTTTTCAACTTTCATACCCAATCATTCCCCAAATGCA
The DNA here is from genome assembly GCF_054371585.1 of Giraffa tippelskirchi. Taxonomy (NCBI): domain Eukaryota; kingdom Metazoa; phylum Chordata; class Mammalia; order Artiodactyla; family Giraffidae; genus Giraffa; species Giraffa tippelskirchi. Next base: position 58,521,232 of record NC_137282.1, read on the forward strand.
AAAAAAAATACCATCTATTTTTATGATTGTAGAATTCTTTGCTAAGAAAAATATAACCTCACAGAGACTTTTAGGCGAAGACATACTTTAATTTCTCCCCCGGATTTTGATTAAATGCTAATGGCTGTTGAATCTTCCCTAAATCCACCTTTATTTTTGTAATATATCTAGAGAGTGGAGAGCTTTTCTCTGTTGATGGCTTTCTCTGTTCATTTTTCACTATAATAGGCAGAAAAACTTGGCTATTAGAAGAATTTTAACACAAAGAGTTTTTTATGTTAAAAATTATTGTAAATGAGATTATGCACCTATGATGGTTAATAGTATGTGTTGAATTGGCTGGGACGGGAGAACCCATATATTTGATCAAATATTATTCTGAGAGTGTCTGAGAGGGTGTTTTGGATGAGAATAACATTGAAATCAGTGAACTTTGAGTAAAGCAAGTTGTGCTCCGTAATGTAGGCGGACCTTGTCCAATCAGCTGACAGGCTGAATAGAACAGAAGACGTCTTCCCTAAGCAGGAGGGATTGCTCCCCAGACGACCTTTGGACTTCCTGTGGCACACTGGCTCTTTCTGGCTCTACAGAAGGAAGACTGCGCTTGGACTTGAATGGGAGCTCTGGCTCTCTGGACTCCAGGCTAGAGGCCTTCCAAGAGGAAGTGCAGTACCTCTTTCTCTGGGTCTCCAGCCTGCTGGCTGGACTTGCCAGTCTCCCTAATCCCACGGGCTTCCCGGGTGGCTTAGTTGGTAAAGAATCCACATGCAATGCAGGAGACCCAGGCTTGATCCCTGGGTCGGGAAGATCCCCTGGAGGAGGAAATGACAACCCACACAGTCCATGGGGTAGCAGAGTTGGACACGATTTGGAAACTAAGCCACCCGCCACCACGGTGATCCCATGAGCCATCTGCTTGTAATTAATTACTGTATATGCACACACACACGCACGCATACACACACACACACACACACACCATAGTTCTGCTTCTCTGGCAAACACTGACTAATACAGCAACTGAACTCAGGGGAAAGGAAATCATAAAATACTGTTTGTTTGTTTCTTGTCCTTCAGTAGTTTTGAAGCACCTCCTACTCTGTGTAACCGAAGGACCTTACAAAATGCAGCCACAGGCCCAGTGCGGTCACAACCGCGAAGTGACGCAGAGCAGGGCAGGGACATGAGCCCTGGGGCAGGGGCAGGGTGGCAGGGCCGCGTATTTCTAAGATCAGGGAGGGCACTGGAAGTACACTACTGACCATGCGGATTTTACAGATCTCGGTGGGATTCTACATGCGTTTTCTTTAAAAAAAATCATGGATTTATAAAAGAAAGTTGGTGTATTTTGACTTCTTAAACATCTTAAGCAATGAGACTTCTGATGCTAAATATTTAAAACAAACAACTATAAGAACAGAAACAAAACCCCACAAACGTAGGCTCAGTTTGAATGTTTCAAGAGGCTCCTGGCAGATCAGCTTAAATGAGGACTCTATGTTCAATGACAAAATCCTGATACAGAGCTATGCAAATAGAATAGTTCAGGATGGGGGACACATGTACACCAATGGCTGATTCATGTCAGTGTATGGCGAAAACACTAAAAAAAAAACAGAATAAGCTAAATAATGTGACCATACATTATGCATTATACTATGCTTTGGCATAGTCAATAAAGCAGAAATAGATGTTTTTCTGGAACTCTCTTGCTTTTTTGATGATCCAGTGGATGTTGGCAATTTGATCTCTGATTTACTAACGTAAATGTTAGTATTCACTTATATATGTATATACACACATATATATATATTATATATATATATATACACACACATGCTTCTGTATGTGACTTTTACATAGATGTATAATATGTATACGAAACAAATGCCCCAGGTTACTCCCCAGGCAGAATGTGCCTCATTCAGCATCAGATCTGCACCAGCAGCCCGGTGCTTGCACAAGGAGGCGCTCAGTAACTTTTCACCAAGAGCAGTATCTATGTTTTCCAAGTTTTCTACCATTAAGCGAATTAGAAATATTTAACATGTGTATTGTGAGAATACATTAAAAGATTATACCTGTCCTTCACTAACTCCCTGAATTTGCTCAAACTCATGTCCATTGAGTTGGTGATGCCATCCAACCATCTCATCCTCTGTGGCCTCCTTCTCCTCCTGCCCTCAATCTTTCCCAGCATCAGGGTCTTTTCCAATGAGTCAGCTCTTTGCATGAGGTGGCCACAGTATTGGAGCTTCAGCTTCAGCATGTGCACACTGCTCTATTTAAAATGGATACCAACAAGGACCTACTGTGTAGCACGAGGAACTCTGCTCAGTGTTATGTGGCAGCCTGGATGGGAGGGGAGTTCGGGGGAGAATGGATGCAGGTACTTGTACTGCTGAGCCCTTTCGCTCTTCACCTGAAAGTATCACGACATTGTTAATTGCCTATACCTCAGTACAAAATAATTTTTTTTTTAAAGGTACTAGATTCAATATGTGGAGTGTCCTTGATCCCAGGTGGTGCTCCTGGCTCTGGCTACACAAACAAGCAGAGAAATACAGCCAGAAATCTCAGAGGGAGGCCCGCACCAGGATAGGAGGCCCCCTCCCCATGCACTGCCCCTCTGATGGGCAGATGGCCACGCTGCCCCTGGGATTTGAAGCTCGGAAATTGCTGCAGTGCTGGGATAGAGGTGATACTGGACACTAGAGAGTGCAGCTTGAGCCTGGCAAACTCTCCTTGCCCAGGGCAACCAAACCCCATGTTCACAGGAGACATTTAGAAGGGGTCCCAGGGATTTGGGCACTGACAAGGGACAGGAAGGCATTGGAATCATTGCCAAGTGCATTTCTTTTCCATTAATGTAAACCGAGGGTCTGCTGCTATTGGAGACCACCCAGGGAGTCCTGCCAGGGACCCCCAGAGACCCACTGGGGCAGTAGCTGTTTCTAGGCTGGTCTTCAGTGCCCCTTCAGCTGCTGAGTTAAAAAGAATGTGTCGACTTACACACAAAAAACTCTTGTAAGATTGTGATTGGGAAAAATTGCATTTAAAGATCAATTGAGGGAAACTGCCATTTTTCTGACGCTGAATTTTTCAATGCATCAATCTGATGTATCTCTTCATTTATTGATATCTATCTAACTAGTTAACTAATATTTTATTTAGGTCTTCCTCTTTATGCTTAGGAGACAATTGTAATCAGTAGCTTTCCCTTCTTGCCATATCCTTTGCAGGTTTTGGTATCAAGTTTAGGCTAGCCTCCTAGACTGACTGAAAATTGCTTCCTCTTCTTTTCTCTGGGAGATTTTGGGCAAAGTTGGTGTTTCTACTCTGATTGCTTTTAGAACACACCAGTGAACTCAGTAGGACCTAGAGTTCTTTTAGAGAAGGTTTTAATTATGGATCAAGTGATATAAGACTATTATTTCTGTTTCTTATTGTGTTAATTTTTGTAAGTTGTGTGCTTTTTAAAAAAATTATACCAAGATGCTTGAAGATTTGGTGCTTCCCAGGTGGCACTAGTGGTAAAGAACCCACCTGCTAATGTAGGAGATGCAAGGGACATGGTTTCAATATCTGAGTCAGGAAGATCCCCTGGAGGAGGGCATGGCAACTGACTCCAGTATTCTTGCCTGGAGAATCCCATGGACAGAGGAGCCTGGCGGGCTGCAGTCTATTGGGTCAGAAAGAACTGGACATGACCGAGTGAATGAGCAGGCATGCAGAGCTGGGCATGGGTCTTTGAAAACATTGGTCTGCTTGGCTTTGCCCTCATCCTGACTAGAGATCAGCAGCATCTGCCAAGCACACTCCTTTTGACAAGCTCTCAGCTCTATCTTGGGTTTCTCTAGGCCAGTGGAGCTGCCTGAAGCTGCCTCTCTAGGCCTTGGAGCCTCACTGCTTTTTCTGCCATTTGGCTTCTTTGTTCCTTGAGCTCAGGAACACTGGTCCCCCTTACTAATTAGCCAATGTCTTGATGCACAACTAGATGTAAAGTATTGGGGTTCCTCCTGCATTTTCCTTCTTTCTCTGCTCTCATCTGCTAATGTCTTCCAAGTCCAGGAAACTCTCCAGTGACTCTAAGTTATCCTCAGTTTATTAATGAGAATAAGAAAGAAGCTTCGAATGATTCAATTTTCTCACCCTGTAAGCAATGTACCATCTGAGCTGTTTACCGTCTTTGGCATCAGTCTATACTACCATTGTTGTGCCATTTTTCTATTCCCTCAGAAGGAAAAAATACATATGTTGAAATAAATACATTGTTTTTCTGCTACTAAGAAATTTAAGGCAAAGTATATTTTTTCAGTTCAGTTCAGTCACTCAGTCGTGTCCGACTCTTTGCGACCTCATGAACTGTAGCACACCAGGCCTCCCTGTCCATCACCAACTCCCGGAGTCCACACAAACCCATGTCCATTGAGTCAGTGATGCCATCCAACCATCTCATCCTCTGTCGTCCCCTTCTTCTCCTGCCCTCAATCTTTCCCAGCATCAGGGTCTTTTCCAATGAGTCAGCTCTTTGCATCAAGTGGCCAAAGTATTGGAGTTTCAGCTTCAGCATCAGTCTTTCCAATGAATATTCAGGACTGATTTCCTTTAGGATGGACTGGTTGGATCTGCTTGCAGTCCAAGGGACTCTCAAGAGTCTTCTCCAACACCACAGTTCAAAAGCATCATTTCTTTGGCACTCAGCTTTCTTTATAGTCCAACTCTTACATTCATACATGACCACTGGAAAAACCATAGCCTCGACTAGATGGACCTTTGTTGGCAAAGTAATGTCTTCGCTTTTTAATATGCTGTCTAGGTTGTTCATAACTTTCCTTCCAAGGGGTGAGTGTCTTTTAATTTCATGGCTGCAATCACCATCTGCAGTGATTTTGGAGCCCAGAAAAATAAAGTCTGACACTGTTTCCACTGTTTCCCCATCTATTTGCCATGAAGTGATGGGACCAAATGCCATGATCTTAGTTTTCTGAATGTTGAACTTTAAGCCAACTTTTTCACTCTCAACTTTCACTTTCATCAAGAGGCTCTTTAGTTTTTCTTCACTTTCTGCCATAAGGGTGGTGTCATATGCATATCTGAGGTTATTGATATTTCTCTCAGCAATCTTGATTCCAGCTTGTGCTTCTTCCAGCCCAGCGTTTCTCATGATGTACTCTGCATATAAATTAAATAAGCAGGGTGACGACATATAGCCTTGCCGTACTCCTTTTCCTATTTGGAACCAGTCTGTTGTTCCATGTCCAGTTCTAACTGTTGCTTCCTGATCTGCATACAGATTTCTCAAGAGGCAGGTCAGGTGGTCTGGTATTCCCATCTCTTTCAGAATTTTCCACAGTTTATTGTGATCCACACAGTCAAAGGCTTTGGCATAGTCAATAAAGCAGAAATAGATATTTTTCTGGAACTCTCTTGCTTTTTTGATGATCCAGTGGATGTTGGCAATTTGATCTCTGATTCCTCTGCCTTTTCTAAAACCAGCTTGAACATCTGGTAGTTCACAGTTCACGTACTGCTGAAGGCTGACTTGGAGAATTTTGAACATTACTTTACTAGCGTGTGAGATGAGTGCAATTGTGTGGTAGTTTGAGCATTCTTTGGCATTGCCTTTCTTTGGGACTGGAATGAAAACTGACCTTTTCCAGTCCTGTGGCCACTGCTGAGTTTTCCAAATTTGCTGACATACTGAGTGCAGCACTTTCACAGCATCATCTTTCAGGATTTGAAATAGCTCACCTGGAATTCCATCACCTCCACTAGCTTTGTTGGTAGTGATGCTTCCTAAGGCCCACTTGACTTCACATTCCAAGATGTCTGGCTCTAGGTGAGTGATCACACTACTGTGGTTATCTGGGTCATGAAGATCTTTTTTGTACAGTTCTTCTGTGTATTCTTGCCACCTCCTCTTAATATCTTCTGCTTCTGTATATTTTTTATTGATTTCAACTTTATTCATTATTTTTTATTCATTTCAAATATGTGCATTTAGTGTAGTTTGAATAGGTAGAGTCTAGAAAAAAATTGGCATACAGTTGGGAGGCAAAAGTTAAAAGATCATTTTTAAGCAAAACGTTCTGTGGTTTGGAGCCTGGAGTTGGGATTAGGGAAAGTCTATATTCGTTGGGAGTGTTTTTCTTCTCATTTATATTTGGCAGGGTTAATGATCTGAAAAGTGTTTCAATAATTATGAAAGCAAGAAAGAAGGAAGCATAACAGATGCAAATTTCCTTATTCACACAGTACTTTCCAGACTCACTATTGACAATTATTCACATTTTTATACTTTTGCCTGTTTTTCATGTTTCAAAATGGCAATTTTTACTTTTCTGCCAAGATGAGTGTTTTGGTTAGTGTAAATGGTAATGTAGGATGGGAATAAATAAAAGCTGCCAGTTATGGGCTCTCTGAACTTAGCATATAAGGGCAACCTCTTATATAAAGCATATAAAGGCAAATTCTTAAGGAATTTCCAATACATAATTGTTGTTTTCATGGAATAAGATGGTGAATCATCAGTGACCCATGGAATGCACTCCTGTTATACTGAGGAGAATTAACAAGAGTTTTTTTAACTCCTGGTCACTCCTACCCATTTCAAGTAGGTCCCCTCTTCACAATTCAAGGTCAATAATGATTTCCATGTCACAAAGCCCACCTATATTATCTGACCCCGTAAAGCTGAGCAAGAGGGACCAGTGTCTCCTTCTCAGCCACATACTTCTAATTTGTCTCCGTTCTCAGTGGCAGCATCTTAACCTTCTCTTTTCCTCTCCTGCCAGGCTTCTAAATGCTTCTGGGGTTAGTCCTGAGCTCTTGTCTTTTCTCTTCTTTTTTTCTACAGTTTTTGCCTAAATGAGTTAATCCCTTCTGCTGACTTACAATATCACTTAACTGTCAATCACGCCCATGCTTCTGAGTCTAGTCTTGACCTTGCCTCAACTGCAGACTCATTCATCTGGCTGGAGGTACAATGAGAGCAGTTAGACATGTAATAATCACCTAGTACTTAGAGTTTTTCAGATATGATGTCCCTGAACCACCTGAAGAAGGACCTGAAGTTGAAGTTGTCTTTTCAGGACTCGCAATGATTTATACTGATCTTTCAATCTTCCCCTGACCCTAAATGCGACTTCACATGGACAACTGTGGTGGTGACTTGTGGTGGTGGCTTGCTGTTCACCAGAATTCACCTCCTTTATTTTTGGCGCATATCAAATCCACCGTGCCTAGCCTCCAGTGTTAGGTGTTAGGTATAGTCCATGACTGGGCTTTCCAGGTGGCTCAGTGGTAAAGAATCTGCCTGCCAGTGCAGGACAAGGAGGAGATGCGGGTTCAATCCCTGGGTTGGGAAGATCTCCTGGAGTAGGAAACAGCAACCCACTCCAGTATTTTTTTTTTTTTTTATGTTTAGTCACTTTTATTTTATTTTTTTAATTAGTTTATTTTCTATTTTTTAACTTTACATTATTGTATTTGTTTTGCCATACATTGACATGAACCCACCGTGGGTGTGCCTGGAGAATCCTATGGACAGAAGAGCCTGGTGGGCTACTGTTCATGGGGTTGCAAAGAGTTGGACATGACTGAGCACATGAGCATGCACTCACCCATAGCCCAGGACTGGGTTCTCTCCAACAGAATGACAGCCCAGATACTCTTAAACATTGAAAACGTGACAGCTGTCTCCTCCATTCAGTAAACAGTTATTGACAATGCAATAAATAATTCTGCTAGTTGTAATTTTTTAATGGACCATTGATAGCTAAAATGAACCAATCTATTTCTTGAGAGCAACTTATTTGCTAGGATGATCAATTTGATGACAAGTTATCCCTGAAGCTACTAAGTAGAATAAAGGATGCATGTAATAAAAATAAGATAGAATATTATGTTAGTGTTTTATCATTGTGTCTGTGGTAATTTTGTAGAGAAAATCATGGTGGTGTGGTCAAAAGAGCAGAAATGAACGTGGTCCCTTCTGACGGTAAGAATCTTGGTTCTGCTACTTTGGGCTCTGTAACCCAGTTAATTACTGATCCCCTCTGAGCTCCCCATCTCTCCACTGCTAATCAGGGTAATAATACCCACCTAGAAGACTTCCTGTGATATTTTTAAGGGAAACTACTAGTTTCCTCTCTCACACGCTCTGAATGTTCGAACCACCCACTCCAGTACCCCTGGCTATTCAGCTACTCAGAGAAACAATTAGGCTGAAATTTCAAATATTCAATCCTGGATTGGATACTCCTGAGTGTAACTTTTCACAAATACAGAATTTTCAATATTGTTTCATTCTACAATATAAGAGTTATGCATTAATTTCTTCCCTAGAACAAAATAGCATTATTTGAGAAGAGCTCCTGAAGTTGTCTTCTTTCCTGACACACTCATTATAATTGAAAGTTGGGTTGTTTTTATCCAAAATTACACAGACAGGCAAGGCCAAGAGCCCTTGACACACATAAAAATCATTGCATGCTCTTGTTTTGTTACATGATTCAAGGGTCTGAAAAACACTGGTGCAACAAATAAGCACCTCAAGCATTAGTGGAGGTTTTAGGCAGCACCCAGGCTGTGGTCATCTATGGTCACTCTATCTCTGACCAGGAGGTCACAGCCACTTCACTGTGGGGGTGTCAGTGGGGTGTAAGTGGTGAGGGGGCAGCACTATGGTGCTTTGAAAGGATATGAGCTGTCAGTCCCATCACTTCATGGCAAATAGATGGGGAAACAGTGGAGACAGTGGCTGACTTTATTTTTTGGGGCTCCGAAATCACTGCAGACGGTGGCTGCAGCCATCAATTTAAAAGACGCTCACTTCTTGGAAGGAAAGTTATGACCAACCTAGACAGCATATTAAAAAGCAGAGACATTACTTTGCCAACAAAGGTCCATCTAGTCAAGGCTATGGTTTTTCCAGTGGTCATGTATGAATGTGAGAGTTGGACTATAAAGAAAGCTGAGTGCCGAAGAATTGATGCTTTTGAACTGTGGTGCTGAAGAAGACTCCTGAGCTTCCCTTGGACTGCAAGCAGATCCAACCAGTCCATCCTAAAGGAAATCAGTCCTGAATATTCATTGGAAGGACTGATACTGAAGCTGAAGCTCCAATACTTTGGCCACCTGATGCGAAGAGCTGACTCATTGGAAAAGACCCTGATGCTGGGAAAGATTGAAGGCGGGAGGAGAAGGGAACGACAGAGGATAAGATGGTTGGATGGCATCACTGACTCAATGGACATGAGTTTGAGTAAGCTCCAGGAGTTGGTGATGGACAGGGAGGACTGGCGTGCTGCAGTCTGTGGGGCCGCAAAGAGTCGGACACGACTGAGCGACTGAACTGAACTGAACTGAACTGTGTCCCAGTGAGGGATACACATGGCAGATATTTGATTTGGCATCAATACCACGTCTACTTTCTGCATCTTCCTCATCACCTGGTGTTTATTCATTTCTCACATGCAGAAGGATCATGTTTATTGGTATCATTTTCACCCAAATGCGTGCCTCATTTTTGTTTTTAATAAGGGTCAGTGGGCTCACGGATACAGAGGAGCTGTAGGAGATAGAAGGAGTGCTCCCTTTGTGATGAAAATAAAATGTCAAACAATCATGGAGCACAAAGGTGAGGGAGCCCCACCCCACCCCACCCCAGCCTCTGGAACCTTTGCAGTTTGGTCGGATGTGGGGACAAAGGTGCAGGCATAGTGGGACCACCAGACTTCCTGATACCTTGAGCCTGGCAGAAACAAGGACTGACTCCACAAACCCACACAAGGCCAGGGAGACAACTGTGAGACAGAGAGAACTCCCATTCTGGGGAGGCATCCTGTTAAGTGCCCAGGCCTGGGCCCCTTCAGCCTGGCTCTGTTCTTGGTCATGTCTCTGCTGTGAAATTGTGGACAAATTACTGAACATCTCTGAGCTTACTCTGCCCATCCTCAAAATGGGGACGACAAGGCTGCCTCCAGAGGGTTGTATGTAACCTGGAAAACAGAATACTGAGACAAGTACTACCATGTGATGTGTCTGAGTTTTCTTCAACCACATCACAAATGACCACACCTTGAGAGGCTTAAACAGATACCCATGTGTTCTCTCACCATTCATCTGACCAGGAGTCCAGGCACAGCTTACCCGGATCCTCTGTTAGGGCTCACAGGCTGCCGTTAAGGTGTCTGTAGTTATATTCTCATCTGAAGTCTTGACCAGGGAAGACTGCTTCCCAGAGCCCTCAGGTGGGTGGAAGAACTTGGTTCCTTGCAGCTGCAGGACTGAGAGCTTTAGGCTTGGCTGGGCATTGGATGGAGCCCACCCCAGCTCCTAGAGACACCTTGCATTGTCCTCTGTCCCAGAGGCAGTTTACTGTGTGGCTTCTTCAAGGCCAGCACGGGCGTGAGGACAAGCATACGTGGTGTAATCACAGAAGAAGCCTCCATCTGTGGTTAGAAGCAAGCCCCAGCCCCCACACACACTCGCGGGGAGGGGACTTCACAAAGCATGAGCAGGCCATGGGTATCATGGGGGCCACCTTGGGGTCTGCCCACCATCACACATACTCAGTAAGGAGCAGTCATGGCTGTTCATGTGTGTATTGTGATTTCAAACGCCTGAGTTGATATGGACCAGATGTGGACCAGTTGATATGGACCAGTTCAAACACCAGAAAATCACACACATTGGCAATTACTATCAGATGCAGGCTATGCATGTGAGAGTGAACAGGAGTTTAATAAACCTATGCAATTTACACATTTAATATAGACTATTTGGCCATAAGATTTTCAAGAATTGTTTAAATAAAATGTATCCTGAAGGTCAAGGTATGTCTCCAGTGTAGGGATTCCTGAAAATTATTTTTTTATATAGCCTATATTTGCCTTTTATATATTTGCATATATAATTACTCTGTGAATTTCATAACTGTCACACATCAAGCAAATGAACATCCAGTGTACTCAGACACAATGAGGGAGAAACGGGGTAACTCCATCCCCCTTGTCAGCACTGAGAAGGGGGTCCGCTGACCTAGTGAAGGGGACTTACCTAGATGACCCTTCTCTAAACCATTAAATTGTTTTCACCACTCAGAGCTGTGGGGGAGGCACAGCTGCCTGAAGGAAAGAGTTGTTTATGTTTCCAGGACTGCAGCAAGACGGGGGGCGGGGGATGTATGCTGTGGCTTCTCTGCCTCTGATTTTTCCCTGTGAGAAGCAGGTCTTACCCTCACAGGGACATCCTCCTGAGGAAAGACTGATCAGTCACATGGCTCCTTCCAACACTGGAAAAGCAGGAACGCTCACGGCTGTTTCAGCATCTGGCTGCTGGAAACCAGTGCACCGCACCATCTGAGGATGCTTAAACACTCCCACGGGCTACACAGCCACATTCATATTGAAGTGTCATCTGGACGCAGGTGGTCCTAAAGCACGACGGTGTGGCAGGAGCAGCAGAGGGGTGGGCACACCAGAAGGATACGGTCCTGAGGCTGGCTTCGCCTCTCAGAGGCTGCAGGACCTGAGGCTGTCCGTTATCCGCTCAGCTTCAGTCTACTTGCCTGGAAAAAAGCTAATAATGGCCACGTACAAGGTGTTTACTAGTATGAAATGACTACATGAATCTAAGTTGATACCTTCATTTATATGAATAACATTTCATATATGTGTATATATACAGGGCCATAGATATGTAAATGTGTGGTGATATATGGATGTGTATGTGTGGGGATATGAGGAGATATATATATATATATAATGTGTATAATATATGGGAATAGAAGCCTGTGTGCAAGCATATATGCACATACATGGATGGGGTTATATATTTGTGTGCATAGGGAAATATATCTGAATGTACAAGGACATATGACTCCATATATATATATGTAACTATAACTATGGGTATATATGGGGCTTCCCTGGTGGCTCAGACAGTAAAGAATCTGCCTGCAGTGTAAGAGACCTGGGTTCGACCCCTGGGTCGGGAAGATCCCCTGGAGGAGGGCATGGCAACCCTCTCCAGTATTCTTGCCTGGAGAATCCCATGGACAGAGGAGCCTGTTGGGCTACAGTCCATGAGGTCACAAAGAGTCAGACATGACTGAGCGACTAAACACATGTGTATATGAGGGTATGTGTCTGTGTTCATGTAGTGATATTTGCCTATGTATAAATAGTCTATGTAGATATAGATATGTGTATGTATATATTGGGAATTGTGTCTCCCTGCATACAGATATTTAAGTATGTGCACAATGGGATGCATGTGTTTATATGAAGGTGTGTGTAAGCACATAAATGGGATACATGTCTGTGTATATGTGCAAACATATGCCTGAGGGTGTACAGAGGTGTAGGTGTGTGTTTAGCTGAGATGCATGTATGTGCATGTAGCTGGGATACATGCGCACACAGGGAGGCGTGCATGTCTTCATGTGGCTCTTGTCTATGAAGTTCATTCAAATGTTCCATAAAGGCTATTATTAGTGTTGTTGTACTTGGGCCTGCCTTCTAGAAAGTGATTCTGTGTTAGATGAGTGAGTGACTATGTGAAATTCACACTCAGGCAGCTCAGGGTGGGCTGTGGGGCTGTTTGGAAGTGAAAGTAAGACCATGAGAGTGAAAGTGAAAGTCGCTCAGTCGTGTCTGACTCTTCGCGACCCCATGGACTGTATAGTCCACAGAATTCTCCAGGGCAGAATACTGGAGTGGGTAGCCTTACCGTTCTCCAAGGGATCTTCCCAACCCAGGGATCAAACCCAAGTCTCCCACATTGCAGATGGATTCTTTACCAGCTGGGTCACAAGGGAAGCCCAAGAATACTGGAGTGGGTAGCCTATCTCTTCTCCAACAGATCTTTCCGACCCAGGAATCAAACCAGGGTCTCCTGCATTGCAGGTGGATTCTTTACCAACTGAACTATCAGGGAAGCAAGACCACAAAGGGTGGAACAAATCAGTGGGCTGATGAAGTTGTTGGTGATGAGACAGACATGGGATTGGACTAAAGCCGCGGGTGTGTAAATGCAGGGGAGGGCACATCCTGGGGACCCCCATCCAAACACCTCCAATGGTGAGATCCCTGAGCCTTGGCCAGTGTTTGATGCAGGTGTGGAGGTGGGCACATTTGGAGCAGGTCCAGGCACCGAGCTGGCATCAGAGAGCAGCATGTGTGAGTCTGGAGGTCGTGGTCTGTGATGGAGAGCCCCGCTGGGTTCCCTGTGGAGACTCAGGACCGCCTGCTGGTCACAACAAAGGCTCCAAGGTCTGTGACAGCAGCTCTGGAACCCCGCTCCTGCATGTGCTCCGTATGGGGGCTTAGGGTGCTTTGTTCCTCTCTCTTCTCCAGGTGTCTGATGTGTGAAGTGATGAAAACAGTGGAATCATTATGGAGGCTGATTCATGAGCTGACCCAGGTGTGCGCAAAAAGGACAGCCAGGAGGAAGGGCTCAGTTACGATCAGTGACAGCCAGCATCATGGAGTGCTCCTTCACACAATTCTAGTTGAAACCAGCTCTCAAGTGAACGTGTGGGAGTTTAAGGCACAGACAAGAAGAATATGCACTGGGAAACAGAAGTGTGTGAGTGTAAGGAAGGAAAAGGAGAGGGGAGGAGATAGAACAAGAAACTTTCAGGGTGAAATGAGGCTTAACAGGGAAGGGACAAGAAGAGGCCAGGCATGAGCAGCAGCTGGAGGGGGACATGGTCAGAGGGGCTGGCCTCTGTCTCCAGGGACCCTCATCTCAGCCTCAGAAGTTCTTTGACCTTTGATGAAGCATTCCTCAAACTTTAATACACATGGAAATCACTGGAGCATCTTATGGAAATGCAGACTGCAATTCAGTTAGTCTAGGCTGTGGCCTGAGAGTTTCTGCATCTCTAACAAGCTCCCAGGAGATGCTCCTGGTCTGCACACCTCCCTTGGAGCAGCAAAGATCTGATACTGGTGGTTGCTTTGTGTTCGGCTTTGTTTTACCTTAATAAAGAAGAGTGCACCAATCACTCAAATAATACATCTTATTTCTGTGTAGGTTGCTAGTCTTTCTACCCCAGTAGGTAGGATCCCCAGGGGACTGCCCTTACTCCTCCTGGTCTCTGCTCAGGACCTAAAACCATGGAACTCCCCCTTGGGCATGTTGCCTTCTCTGGGGCAGTCAGCTTGGTCTTAAGACACACAGAATATGCTAAACATGCTCTGAAAAACTATTTTAGACTGAGTCATTACCAGGCTTCAGTGGTTAATCACTGAGTCTGAGATTCTTGGTCTCAGGAAATGTAAACTGAATTTTAACATCCCAAGGGCTTCAGAGGAAGGTCAAGCATGTGCAGTGTGCTTTTTAATTCCGTTCCCAAGGTCTCTACACTGTGCACCAGCTCCATGGCCAGGTACTAGTTTCTTTGCAGGAAATAAATTATTTATGTAAAGTTCATAAAGGGAAATTTATAGATGGTTTCTCTTGCACTTAAACTTAGCATTTGGAAATTGCATCGGCTTTCTAATTCCGCCTTGAGGTCGATCAATTGCATCCTGGATTAATTTGCTCTCCTATGGGCTGTAGTCTGTTGATTTCAGGGCAAGCTTGCATAGAATTGTCCACTGCCTCTTTCAAGGAGAGAGACCCAGGTTTTGGATGCCTGATATATCCTCACAACAGATGGGAGGCTAGAAATGGACTTGGTGATGAGAATGGAAGTCAACAGGTAATTACTTGTCACTGGGGTTCTGTGGTCCTGGAGAAGACTCCTGAGAGTCCCTGGACTGCAAGGAGATCCAACCAGTGCATCCTAAAGGAAATCAGTTCTGAATACTCACTGGAAGGACTGATGCTGAAGCTGAAACTCCAATACTTTGGCCACCTGATGCATAGAACTGACTCTTCGGAATAGACCCTGATGTTGGGAAAGATTGAAGGTGGGAGGAGAAGGGGATGAGAGAGGATGAGATAGTTGGATGGCATCACCGACTCGATGGACATGAGTTTGAGTAAGCTCCAGGAGTTGGTGATGGACAGGGAGGCCTGGCGTGCTGCAGTCCATGGGGTCACAAAGAGTCGGACACGACTGAGCGACTGAACTGAACTGGGGCTCTAGAGAAGGACCAAGCTGGATTCTGACAACCATCATCATGAAACCCTCCTGGGGAAGAACAGTGGGTCCAGGACACCTCTGTTCCCTCATTTTTTCAGGTATGTAATTAATCATGTCCTAAGGAAAAGAAAACTGGATCCCACTTATTCTAACTTTGAATAATTAAAACCTACGCACAGGGGCTCCCCTTAGTTATCTCTTTTACACATGATAGTGTATATATGTCAGTGCTACTGTCTTAAAATTCTTCCTACCCTCTCCTTCCCCTGCTGTGTCCACTAGTCCACTCCCATGTTCGCATTTCCATTTCTTCCTTGTGAATAGGTTCATCAGTACTATTTTTCTAGATTCCAGATACACGTGTTAATATATGATATTTCGGACATACTTCACTCTGTATTAAAAAAATCCCCATAAATCCTAATACTGCAAACTTAAATTGGATTCCAGTGGTATAAATATGAAGTGCTGTGAAATATATTTTCTACAAAAAGATCTTCTCAAGCATTCTCATTTTATGTTCTCCAGTGGTACGATCACTCACTGTTCCTCCTTTGACTTTTCACATCTGGGTTTTTTACTGGAAATCATGTCTACTTTGTCCTAGCTTGAGCAACTGGGGAAATGAAGCACAGGCAGAGACCTGAATAAAAAATAAAATGACAATAAGAACTGAATTCAAGTTGCAAGGTTTTGACGAGGAGTTATGTCATTTTCACTTCCAAGAACCAAAACCCAAACCATTCCAAGGCTGATGTATAAGGACAGGAAAGGGTAGGTGCATTAGGGACACGCAGGTAACAGTCGCTCATCCAAAATGCTCTGAACTTGGATGGAGATGAAGTCCTTTCTGGGGCTGCTTCTGTCTCTCTAGTGACCCGTAGGCTTCGCTTCTCATCCACAGAGTGCCCTGCGTTCTGTCTACCTCACTTGGTTCCTAGGGTCATGGATGGGACCCTGCCTTGTAAGAGAAAGTTAGTTCTGCAGTCGTGTCCAACTCTTTGTGACGCCATGGACTGAAGCCCACCAGGCTCCTCTCTCCATGGAATTCTCCAGGCAAGAATTCTCGAGTGGGTTGCCATTTCTTTCTCTACGGTATCTCCCCAACCCAGATATTGAACCTGGGTCTCCTGCACTGCAGGCAGATTCTTTACTATCTGAACCCACCAGGAAAGACCCTGTAAGATAAAGAAAGCAAAGGTGAGCTTCTTTTAAATGTTGACTGTGTGATAGAAATGTTGCATCATGAAGTCAACATTTAAAAGAAGCTCACCATATATATGTGTTAGTATACTGTATTGGTGTTTTTCTTTCTGGCTTACTTAACTCTGTATAGTAGGCTCCAGTTTCATCCACCTCATTAGAACTGATTCGAATGTGTTCTTTTTAATGGCTGAGTAATATTCCAGTCAATTGGTAAAGATAACCCTGTATGGAGACATCGAAAGAGACAGATAAATAGAACAGTATTATGGACTCTATGGGAGAGGGCGAGGGTGGGATGATATGGGAGAATGGCATGGAAGCATGTAAATTATCATATGTTAAACGAATTGCCAGTTCAGGTTCAATGCATGATACAGGGTGCTCGGGGCTGGTGCACCGGGATAACCCAGAGGGATGGGATGAGGAGGGAGGTGGAAGGGGGTTTCTGGAAGGAGAAAACATGTACACCCATGGTGGATTCATGTCAATGTATGGCAAAACAAATACAATATTGTAAAGTTAAAAAATAGAAAGTAAACATTAAAAAAAAATTAAATTAAAAAAGGAAAATAAATAAATAAATAAATAAAAGAAGCTCACCTTTCTGTCATTCCTTCTTGTGTCCACCTGCTCTCACGAGCCTTCTGCCTCCATTCTCACCTCCTCTGTTTAGTTCTCGGTCCACAGCTGGCTTAACTCCATCGTGGCTCTGAAATGACTCCCAGTAAAGTCACTGATCCCTGGAGAAGGAAATGGCAACTCACTCCAGTATTCTTGCAGGGAGAATTCCATGGACAGAGGAACCTGGCGGGCTACAGTCCATGGGGTTGCAAAGAGTCAGACATTACTGAGTGACTAACACACAAAGTCACTGATGCTTTGTAGTTGTAAACCCTAAGGGTGACCTTTCAGCCCTTATCTTGCTCGGTCTTGGGTAGAGTTGATGCTGCCCACCACCCCCTGCCTGTTGGAGTCTCTGCTCCATTCTCCTCTGAGATACATCATCCTCCACTCGTCTTTGTGTCTACTAATCATTTTATCTCGGTTTCCGTTTGAGCTACTCTTCTGCTTGTGAAATTAAATGTTCGTATCCTCAAGGTTCTGCCTTCCCTTCTCTGTTTACTCAACACACTCACTCTGGGTAATTCCACCAGCTACTCAAAGCTCAAATCTAAAACCCACAGACTCGATGTCTGGGTCTGCAGTTGAGACTTCCCTCTGGGTTTCAGATTCCTTTATCCAATTGGTTGATGGTACTGGCTCCACTTGGATAAAGCACAGGCATCTGCAACTGGAAATGTCTACTTGTCAACAACTGAGCCAATATTCTTCTTTTTTTTAAAAAAATAGTTAATCTATTTGGTACTAATTGCAGCATGCAGGCTTCTCTCCAGTTGTGGCTCTAGAGCACACGGGCTCAGTAGTTGCAGCGAGTGGACTCAGTAGTTGTGATACACAAGCTTAGCTGTCCCGCTGCATGTGGGATCTGAGTTCCCCGACCAGGGATCGAACCTGTGTCTCCTGTGTTGCAAGGCGGATTCTTAACCACTGGACCACCAGGGAAGTCCCCACGAGCACGTCTCCTTTCTCGTCCTCATTTCTCCACCAATTGTGACTCTCCCTCGGTGAGGGACTCCAGTTAACCATTGGCAGAGCATCCAGGACTAACCGTTTCACCTTACTCTGTATCCAGACAAGAAAGCCTGCCAGCTGCACCTCTCATATACTGATTGCATATTCCCCTCCACATTCCCCAACTCTTCCATGGCTTGGCCTCTGCAGGCGCCTGCTCACCTGGGTTCTCCTGTCACCCAAGACTGTCCCATCCGACTGTCTTCCACACTGAGGTCAGCTACCTGGCAGATGCGACCGGAGTCTGTGCTGGTCACATTCTAAAGTGTGATCTAGAAATGGCCTTTTGCTCATCAAAAGGAAGATAAAGCTCTTTAAACCTAGTCAGGGGCTGCATTTCCAGCACCACCCATAAACGACCCTCAATACTCTGCTCACAAGTACTATTCACCATGTTGCCAAACCCAGTGTTCAGAGTGTTGGTCACTCAGCCATGTCTGACTCTTTGCAACCCCATGGACTGTAGCCCCCAAGGTTCCTCTGTCCATGGGATTTCCCAGGCAAGAATGCTGGAGGGGGTTGCCATTTCCTCCTCCAGAGGATCCTCTCAACCCAGGGATCAAGCACGGGTCTCCCACATTAAAGGCAGATTCTTTACTATCTGAGCCACCAGGGAAGCCCAGCCAAACCCAGGGTCACATTCAAAGCATTCTACAGCCAGCCACGTAGGGAGACTAACTAGTCAGATAGATGCTTGCCTCAGGCTGGTGCAAGGTCACAGGGGCACCATCCCATGCCAGAGGTCAACCTTTCAAACTGCATGGTGGGAAGGGAGGTCCTGGGGAGGGTAATGGGGTCATCAAAGGCCCAGATCAAAGGGTATTTACTACCTGTATTTAGATATTTCCTTATCTTGGTGTAGCCAGAGTTGTGCATATTAGCTGAGGCTAACCCCACTCACTCACCTTCTCAAGTTGCTCCTTCTACACTCAGATGACTCAGAAATCTTCACATTTCAGCCCAGCTGCACCATCCCTTCAGTCTCAGATTACATGTCATTTTCTCAGAAGGGCGTCCCACCTTCTCCTGTCACCACCAAATATGTGGTACTGCCGTCTTGCTAGTTTCTCAAAGCACTAGCTCTTTCCATTTGTCTTTGTTGTAATTTAATTATCCTTTAAATACAATTTTAATTTTTCTGTCTCCCACTACATGATGATTTTGATTAGAGCAGGGTGTAGACAGCCATCCATCATGAGATGTACTGTTAATGGGCGAACATAACTTATAGAACAATCAAGCACTAGTGTGTCCAGAATAAAAGCGTAGTCCTTGAAGAGTCTGGGATGCTGGAAACCTTTCAGGCTACATCTTGTTCAGGCCCAGGACATACTGAATATGTGATCATGAAATAATTCCTCAAAACTTCCACATCTGCAGGAAAAATGCCTCCCTTCTGAGGGGACTCTAGGGGAGAATGGAGACATGTATATGGATGGCTGAGTCACTTAACTGTTCACCTGAGACTATCACAACATTATTTGTTGATCAGCTACACCCGATACAAAATAAGAAGTTGAATTTAACAAATGCATCCCTTTCCTGCCTCATAGGATTGATGGGAATATGAAATGGAATTCAACTCTAAAAGTGATTTGTAAAATGAAAAGTGAGACCTAATTTTAAGACATCATCATTAAGATATATTGAAGAATGTTGGACTTCTAATAGAAATGTGTTATTGAGAGTTTCATTAACTGTACTTTGAAAGATATCGCTTTTGGATTAACGGAGGCGCAACTCAAACAGGAGAACTATTGGGCCTCTTCCTGATTTCTGGTCACCCTGTTATTCCCCCTCCCCCTCCGTCCTCCTGCTCGTCTCTTTCTTCTCCCTCTTTTCCTTCCTCACCCTTCTGCTTCTTCTCTCTTCTCCTCCTTCCTCCTCTTCTTCACATCAGGTTCCTTTATGATTTTCACGATAAGAGATCTTGAGATGTCCTCGTTACACCAGAGCATGCCCTGGGAATAAAATGCACCCTAGAGGGGCCACATTTCACATTTCCCCCAGATTCCACTGACACGTATATGTGTATGTTTGTGTCAGCTGTACCTCCAGCCTCCACACTGCACACACCTCTGGACTCTGGAAGGGATGTTGATCTGTACACACTCAGGAGCCACAGCACGTGGTACAAGAACGAAGCCGGGGAAAGAGACTCTGCTGAGCTTCATTGCCTCACCAAGGAGGGTTCTCCGGGTGAACAAAGAGACAGTGTGAGATGAGGATCCACATGGCTCTTTGCTCCATCAGCCTGGGGATGCTGAAGATTCTTGGGAGGCTCTGGTAGATGGGTTGGTGCCCAGAAGATAGTGCAAATAAATTTAAGAGCTAGACTGAATATTCCTGGCTCTCTCTAACTGATAACAGAATCTGTTTTACAGATTTTAATAGTGCATTTCTCAATGGCCCAAGGGGTAAAGAATCCACTTTCATTTCAGGAGAATAGGATTCCATCCCTGGGTCAGGAAGATTGCCTGGAGGTAGAAATAGCAACTCACTCAAGTATTCTTGCCTGGAAAATCCCATGGACAGAGGAGCCTGGAGGACTACAGTCTATGGGTTGTAATGAGTTGGACCTAACTGAGCGACTGAGCACGTGTGAAGGGAGACAAGTCTGTATACAGGTCACTTCAGTTCAGTTGAGTCGCTCAGTAATGTCAGACTCTATGCCATCCATGGACTGCAGCACATCAGGCTTCCCTGGCCATTACAAATTCTGGCAGCTTGCTCAAACTCACGTCCATCTAATTGGTGATGTCATCTGACCATCTCATCCTCTGTCATCCCCATCTCTTCCTGCTTTCAATCTTTCCCAGCATCAAGATCTTTTCCAATGAGTCTGTTCTTCCCATCACGTGGCCAGAGTATTGGAGCTTCAGCCTCAGCTTCAGTCCTTCCAATGAATATTTAGGACCAGTCTCCTTTAGGATTGATTGGTTTGATCTCCTTGCTATCTAAGGGACTCAAGAGTCTTCTTCAACATCACAATTCAAAGGCATCAAGTCCTCGATGCTCAACTTTCTTTATGGTCCAACTCTCACATCCATACATGACTACTGGAAAAGCCATAGCTTTGATTAGATGGACTTCTGTCTGCAAAGTAGTGTCTCTGCTTTTTAATATGCTGTCTTTCTTAGTCATAGCTTTTCCTCCAAGGAGCAATTATCTTTTAATTTCATGGCTGCAGTCACCATCTGCAGTGATTTTGGAGCCAAAGAAAACAAAGTCTGCCACTGTTTTCATTGTTTCCCCATCTATTTGCCATGAAGTGATGGGACCAGAAGCCATGATCTTCATTTTTTGAATATTGAGGCTTAAGCCAAATTTTTCACTCTCTTCTCTCACTTTCATCAAGAGGCTCCTTAGTTCCTCTTCACTTTCTGCCATAAGGGTAGTGTCCTCTGCATATCTGAGGTTATTGGTATTTCTCCCAGCAATCTTGATT
This sequence comes from Giraffa tippelskirchi, assembly GCF_054371585.1. Classification (NCBI taxonomy): domain Eukaryota; kingdom Metazoa; phylum Chordata; class Mammalia; order Artiodactyla; family Giraffidae; genus Giraffa; species Giraffa tippelskirchi. The sequence continues at coordinate 58,542,621 of NC_137282.1, forward strand.
TCAGCATTTGCTTCATCTAGTCTGGCATTTTGAATGCTGTACTCTGCATTTAAGTTAAATAAGCAGGGTGACAATATATAGCCTTGACGTACTCCTTTTGCAGTTTGGAATCAGTCCATTGTTCCATGTCTGGTTCTAACAGAGGCTTTTTGACCTGCATATAGATTTCTCAGGAGGCAGGTCAGGTGGTCTTCTATTCCCATCTCTTTCAGAGTTTTCCACAGTTTATTGTGATCCACACAAAGGCTTTGGCATAGTCAATAAAGCAGAAATCGATGTTTTTCTGGAACTCTCTTGCTTTTTTGATGATCCAGCAGATGTTGGTAATTTGATTTCTGGTTCCTCTGCCTTTTCTAAATCCAGCTTGAACATCTGGAAGTTCTCAGTTCACATACTGTTGAAGCCTGGCTTGGAGAATTTTGAACATTACTTTGCTAGCATGTGAGATGAGTGCAATTGTGTGGTAGTTTGAGCATTCTTTGGCATTGCCTTTCTTTGGGATTGGAGAAAACTGGCCTTTTCCAGTCCTGTGGCCACTGCTGAGTTTTCCAAATTTGCTGGCATATTGAGTGCAGCACTTTCACAGCATCATCTTTCAGGATTTGAAATAGCTCAGCTGTCATTCCATCACCTCCACTAGCTTTGTTTGTAGTGATGCTGCCTAAGGCCCAGTTGACTTTGCCTTCCAGGGTGTCCTGCTCTAGGTGAGTGATCACACCATCATGGTTATCTGGGTCATAAAGATTTTGTTTGTATAGCTCTTCTGTGTATTCTTGCATTCTGTATCTTCTGCTTCTGTTAGGCCCATGCTATTTCTGTCATTTTTTGTGCCTCTGCTTGAAATGTTCCCTTGATATCTCTAATTTTCTTGAAGAGATCTCTAGTTTTTCCCATTCTGTTGTTTTCCTCTATTTCTTTGCATTGATCACGGAAGAAGTCTTTCTCATCTCTCCTTGCTATTCTTTGGAACTCTGCATTCAGATGGGTATACCTTTCCTTTTCTCCTTTGCCTTTAGCTTGTCTTCTTTTCTCATTTATTTGTAAGGCCTCCTCAGACACCATTTTGTTTTTTCGCATTTCTTTTTCTTGGGAATGGTTTTGATCACCACCTCCTATACAATGTTATGAACCTCAATCCATAGTTCTTCAGGCACTCTGTCTATCAGATATAATTCCTTTAATCTGTTTGTCACTTCCACTGTATAATCTTAAGGGATTTGATTTAGGTCATACCTGAGTGGTCTAGAGGTTTTCCCTACTTTCTTCAATTTAAGTCTGAATTTTGCAATAAGTTCATGATCTGAGCCACAGTCAGCTCCTGGTCTTGTTTTTGCTGACTGCATAGAGCTTCTCCATCTTCAGCCATAAAGAACGTAATCAATCTAATTTTGATGTTGACCATCTGGTGGTTTTCATGTGTAGAGTCATCTCTCGTGTTGTTGGAAGAGGGTGCTTGCTATGACCAGTGCATTCAAGTGGCAAACTGTTAGCCTTTGTTCTGTTTCATTTTGTATTTCAAGGCCAAACTTGCCTATTTCTCCAGGTATTTCTTGACTTCGTACTTTTGCATTCCAGTCCCTTATGATGAAAAGGACATCTTTTTTTGGTGTTCATTATAGAAGGTCTTGTAGGTCTTCACAGAATCGTTCAACTTCAGCTTCTTCAGCATTAGTGGTTGGGACGTATACTTACATTCTGTGTACAGTAAAATATTTCTACCTTCTATTAAAGGAAAACTGACATTTCCTGGCTGGAAGATGGGTGAGGGATGAACCATATGTGTGTCACGATGCTAATGCTCCATGTCTTTGCTCAGCCTTCTGAAGAGATGCTGAGTGTGGCTGGGAAAGTCCCAGGTGGCCTGAAGCCCACTCTCATCGTGTGCTTGGTGGAGTGTCCAGTGTTCATTATCTGACACTGGCCATGAATTTTCTGTTGCTTTATGCATCATATCAGAGACTTTGCTATCTTCCCAGTAGAAGACAGTATGCTATAAAATGCTAATAAAACATAATTCAAAAATAAAATTAATCCAACAAAACTCATTATTTGTTTATTTTTTGGATATTATTTTATTTTCTATTGAGTTATAATTAACACACGAAATTAAAAGTTGCTTGCTCCTTGGAAGAAAAGCTATGACCAACCTAGACAGCATATTAAAAAGCAAAGACATTACTCTGCAGGCAAGTCTGTCTAGTCAAAGCTATGTTTTTTCCAGTAGTCCTGTATGGATGTGATAGTTGGACTATAAAGACAGCTGAGTGCCAAATAAATAATGCTTTTGAACTGTGGTGTTGGAGAAGACTCTTGAGAGTCCCTTGGACTGCAAGGAGATCCAACCAGTCCATCCTAAAGGAGATCAGTCCTGAATATTCATTGGAAGGACTGATGCTGAAGCTGAAGTTTCAGTATTTTGGCCACCTGATGCGAAGAACTGCCTCCTTGGAAAAGACCTTGATGCTGGGAAAGATTGAAGGCAGGAGGAGAAGGGGACGACAGAGGTTGAGATGGTTGAATGGCGTCATCGACTCGATGGACACAAGTTTGAGTAAACCCCAGGAGTTGGTGATGGACGGGGAAGCCTGTCATGCTGCAGTCCTTGGGATCACAAAGAGTCGGACACAACTGAGTGACTGAACTGACTAATTATATTAGTTTTCGGTGTACAATATGGTGATTTGATCTTTTATGCATTATAAAATGATTATCACAATGCAAGTGAGAAGAAAATATTTTGTTACTGGTCTTGTATTTCAATTTTAACTTCATAGCTAATTTACTTTCATTGTTTTGTTGTTTAGTCACTAAATCATGTCTGATTCCTCGAGACCTCGGTAGACTGTAGCCCACCAGGCTTCTCTGCCCGTGGGAATTTTCCAGGCAAGAATACTGTAGTGGGTTGCTGTTTCCTCCTGCAGGGGATCTTCCTGACTCAAGGATCAAACCTGCAGGCAGATTCTTTACCTCGAGCCACTAGGGAAGCCCTAATTCACTTTTACTATTTACTTTATCTGTGGGGAAAAATGGCACATCCTATGAAAACATGATATATGAAGACAGTGTGAAAAGAAACTTGTTCTATATAAATATAAGATATGTATATATATTTCTTAAGAAGAGGGTTTGTGAACAAGGAATAGCTTGGTTGGTGAAGTTTTGACCCACTTTTATCACCTAGGATGGTTACTAAAAGTTTCAGGAATTGAGGAAGATTATTAAGTGGGTATGTTTTCTGTGCTCTGGAGCCTGAACTTGATGTTAATTAGGCATGTGACCTTGGGCAAATGAATGAATTTTAGCAGGATGGGCTCTGTGGCCCTTGTCTCTGACTTAAAACAGAGAGGGAGGCTACCTGGAGGAAGTCCACCCCAGCCTCAGGGTCAGTCTGCTGTTGTTGTTGTTCTGCGCCTAAGTCATGTCTGACTCTTTGCGACCCCATGGACTGCAGCACACAGGCTTCCCTGTTCTTCACTATCTCCCAGAGTTTGCTCAAATTCATGTCCATAAAGTGAGTGATGCCATCCAACCATCTCATCCTTTGTCCTCCCCTTCTCCTCCTGCCCTCAATCTTCCCCAGCATCAGGGTCTTTCCGGTGAGTCGGCTCTTTGCATCAGATGGCTAAAGTATTGGAGCTTCACCTTCAGCATCAGTTCTTCCAATGACTATTCCTTTATTCCAGGGTTGGTTTCCCTTAGGATTAACTGGTTTGATCTCCTTGCTGTCACTCTCCTGGGGGTCCCCAACCATTGGCCATAGCTTAAAACAACAGGAATTTGTTGTTTCACAGTCCCAGGGGATAGCAATCCACAATCAAGGTGTTGGCAGGGCCATGTTGTCCCTGAAGTCTCCAGGGGAGAGTTCTTCCTTTCCTCTCAGCTTCTAGTGTTTACTGGCTGTCCTGGCCTCCCTTGGCTTGTAGACACATCCCTCCGGTCTCTGCCTCCATCATCACTTGAGGGTCCCCTGTGGGTATCTGTGTTTCTGTGAATCCTCTTCAGTTACAAAGACACCGGCCACTGGGTTGGTACCACAAATGCATCTGAACCTGACTCTGTCTACAAAGAACCTATTTCCAAGTAAACTCCCAGCCACAGGTACTAAGGATGAGGACTCAGCATGTCTTTGGGGGACATAATTCAATCCACAGCAGCGTCTCAGCTGTCCCCAACATGAGGGTAAGGAATGAGGGCTTATCCACCTGGGGCTTATCGTATCTTACGAGGGCTTATCTTTCTCCCTTCCTTCCTTCTTGGCAAAATGCTTTGGTGTTCTAAGCTGCATTTCATGTTACACTTCTACAGGTGACTCTACCCAACCCTGTCTGAAGTGCTTGAATAGAGAAATTATTTGAAATTCAGGTTTGGACAAAACCTCCTCTGTAGGAAGCAGGATAAAAAAAAAAAAAATTTCCTCTGCCATGTTTCCATGCATTACAATGAAGATGAAAATGTAGTCTATTCCAAATAAAGTCAATCAAACCAAGCATAATGTAAGCACATCACAAATATTAAACAGTCACCTATTTACGCATTTGACTGCTGTGATTGTTCAATTTTCTTAAATGATACTTGCAATGCTCCACTAAGTTAGAAATGGTCCTTTTACTCATAGGAATAGTTAATCATTAAAAAAATGTTAAACTTTAGCTCCCAACGTAGAAATCTATGTGAACAGGAAAAGGCGAAATTTTAATCCACAAAGAATAATAAAGAATAGCATGTCAGCAGTGAGTTAGAAAAAGAGTCGAGAGCTCTGCTTCGCAGCCTTCACTGAGGTCTAGGCCGCCTCATTTTAGTTCAGCTTTAGTGAGTGTTTGCCAGCAGAGTTTCCTTGAAATGTAAAGACTTCAGACCTTTGGCCATTGTCTGCCACCAGGAAGAGCCATAATTAATTAGCAAAAATTGGTGTTTGTGTAGCAGTTTTTCTCCAAGGATCTGAAAACAATATGCGTGGCTTCCTCCTTAACAAATAGGAGGCTAGTGGTCTCACTACAACTGACCTCTGTGGGAGGTAATAACAAATGCAGATTACGTTTCCTTTTGTGAATCTGCATCTGGTCGAGGTTGCTCTGTAATCCCCCTGGGATGTCCTCCTGACAGATAACAGGTGCACTGTGGCTGGACTGGCAAATAGTTTGCTCTATACCTATTTTACCAAAGCATCCTTGGAATACTGTTTTGACATCATTGCTGAAATTCTAATTCAAACCTCATCTTTTCATTTTGCCTTGGCAAGTTATGTCAATTGGGACATGCCTCTGGAAAATTAAAGCTACTTTTCAAGAACAGGAAGAAAGGAAAAACATAAATGGTATGCTTTAATAAATGAAACAGGTAAAAAGGATATAGTTTGACATTCTTCAAGATTGATATTAATAATAATCCCTAACTCTCTAAAGGGACATTACAGAATTTACACATCTTAAAAAACCTACGGGCACAAATGGAAGAGACAATTTATTCTCTCTTCCCATATCTTCCTAGGCATTAAGAAACTATTTATACAGTTTATATGAATTATTGTAGGAAAAAGCAGTTGCTAAGCATTCAGCTTATGCAGAATCATCTAATATTTTTGTTATGACCATTTTTGTTTTCTAAAACCATGGAAACGGCTCATGGACCAAGCAGTTCTGAAAAATAAACACACTTGTAAGAAAAGGTACATATTAAAGGACATTAATCCATCAGAATTCTGGTATGTTGAATGAGTCAGAGAAAAGGCTAATTCATGAGAAACTTTAACCGCTATAACTTCAAAGAGAGTTTTGCTCTAATATTTCTTTAGCAAATGTTGACTATTCAACTGAAGTTAGAATCACACCTTTGGGAATGAGAGAAACAGCACGCCGATGTTTTCCAGAGCTTGTGAATGTGTGTTGGTGTGTGGGGCGTAGTCCCAGGTTGTTCCAAAGCCCCTCTGTCACGGATCTTGCCCTCAGCCCAGAGCAGTCTCCCAACAACGTTGTTCTCCACTCCATATCCTGTCTGCCTGGGTTACAGCACAGTTTTGATTTAAATCACTTGACACTGTGATGGATGGAGCTTCTATTTCCAATATGTCTTTCCTCCCTTAATTTTTGTCTCTTGTTAATGCCATGTTGACTATTGAAATACCATATGATCTGGTCCACATTCCATTTCTATGTCAAAACAATAAACAGAATATTCCAAATCTCCCTAATCTGGCAACAGATCAGCACTGCTTCATTTCACACTTGACTTTTTTACTTTTTTTTTTTTTTTTAAGATTCCACATATAAGCAATATCACATGATATTTGTCTTTCTTGGTTTGATTCATTTTCTTATAGTTACCAGAGGGTAAGGCTCCTACTGCTGCTGCTAAGTCGCTTCAGTCGTGTCCAACTCTGTGCGTCCCCACAGATGCAGCCCACCAGGCTCCTCTGTCCCTGGGATTCTCCAGGCAAGAACACTGGAGTGGCTTGCCATTTCCTTCTCCAATGCATGCATGCAATGCTAAGTCACTTCAGTCATGTCCGACTCATTGTGATCCCGTGGACAGCAGCCACCAGGCTTCTCCGTCCATGGGATTCTCCAGGCAAGAACACTGGAGTGGGTTGCCATTTCCTTCTCCAGGGGATCTTCCCAACCCAGGGATCGAACCCAGGTTTCCTGCATTGCAGACAGACCCTCAGAGAGAGGTCAGCTGAAAAGCTTGGCACTCCTTCCACGTTCCTCAAGTTCCTATGAGACATTCTCATACCTCCCTTCAGTTCTGACACTTCTGCTGAGCATTGATGGTGTACGTAGGTGTTTAGTTCAGTTCAGCTCAGTAGCGAAGTCCTGTCCGACTCTCTGCAACCCCCTGGATTACAGCACTCCAGGCTTCCCTGTCTTCACCAACTCCCAGAGCCTACACAAACTCATGTCCATTGAGTCGGTGATGCCATCCAACCATCTCATCCTCTGTCATCCTCTTCTCCTCCTGCCTTCAATCTTTCTCAGCATCAGAATCTTTTCCAATGAGTGAGTTTTTCGCATCACATGGCCAAAGTATTGGAGCTTCAGCTTCAGCATCAGTCCTTCCAATGAAAATTCAGGGATGATTTCCTTTAGGATTGACTGGTTTGATCTCCTTGCAGTCCAGCATTTCACTGGACTGACAGACTTTGGATAACCACCAACGCCACCCTCCCCTCTCCACATCAGCCTGCTTGTCAGAAAATGGGGGGTTAAGGGCCAAGCCCGGAGGCAGAGCCCGCTGACCTGTACCCTCCTTGGGAGGAGCACCTCCTCTCCAGGTGTGTCCTAGAGGGATTTGTGTGTCTAGGAATCAGTGAACTCATCTATCTCCATTGTATGGAAGCTCCTAATAACACCCACAACCGTCACCAAGCAACCCCTGTTTCATAAAAGGCACTCAAGTTCGAGGGTCAGGAGAGTGGGGCGGACTACCACCTAGGTGCAACCTTTGACCTCACCTTAAAGGTCTGGGTCCTCTGTGGCCACGTGCTGAGAGCACCGACATCCTGGACACGAAGCACCCGCTGTGCATGTGCACAAGTGTGTACAAGGGAGCTGCTGGGCCCGGGCGTGCTCATCCTGGCACAGGACGCTTGCTGGGCCAGCCCCTGCCGGGTGGCAGGGCGCGCGGGAGTCTCTGCCCCACTCCCCACTCTGAAGTCCACAGCCTTTCTTCTGGGCAGAGTTTCCAAGCTGTGGTGGTGGCCCACCATGGATGGAGCTCGGGGCCATTTTAAACAACTAAATTGTAGAGCAGAGTGGAGCAGAAGCCAGCACAGATAATAAAGGTAGGATGGTTTGAGGAGTCTTCCGTTGGTGGCCCATAAACACAGAGTGTGTGTGTGTGTGTGCACGTGCGTGTGTGTGCGCGCCTTTGAGGATGCGCTGGACCGACTCCACCTGGACGGTTCCTGCACCTGAACTCAGGAGACACACGGCGATCACGTGCAGGACTGGTGAGTGGTCTGGAGCACACCGAGTTCTCAGCACAGAGGCTCAGCCTTTATACTATGTTTCCAACTTCAAAGAAGCACAACTGTATTCATCTTAACATTTTAGAAAGCAAGATGCGTTTGAAAGCTGATTTGTACATTCAGCGTAGTTCTTTTCTGTTTAAACTCTGGGAAGCTATTCTCAGGTTGATAAAATGCATCAGAATTATTGCCCTCTGAAAAGTCAACAAAATTGCGTGTGTTCTCCCAAGTATTGAGCGTGGAGATAAAATGAATCTGAACATGACAGAAATCCCACTTATCAAACGGGGAGACGTGCTGCCTCATGCTCTGGGGACATAGGCTGCAGTGACTTCAGAGAAGAAGCAGGCACCATCAATCCCCTCCATCAAGGAAGGACTGCTGCAGAGGGTCGGAGTCTGGCAAACCCAGCTCTCCTCCTGCCCCTGTGTCTCAAACACATGACTCAAGTGCAATTCCATTTCAGCATCTTTCTTTTAAATAATGTGAGGACTCATGCAAGGGAGCAGTTTTGGTTGGAAATGCACTTTATTCCCTTTACACTTAATGACACAATGGATAACTTGGCATGCAGCAGTTGTTTTCCTAGTTCTGTTCTATTTTAAGTGATTTCATTAGAATCAGTCCTCAGGGGCTGCTGAATCAAGCTGTAAAATCCTTTCTTCATGTTGCCAAGCTAGCTTTGAAAAACGATAAGCTAATTATCAATACTAGCAGGGTATGACTTTATCAGTCTCTGAATCCACTCATCAGCATTATTTATTTCACTAGGTAGGGGCTTCCCTGGTGACTCAGATGGTAAAGAATCTGCCTGCAATGCAGGAGACCTGAGTTCGATCCCTGGGTCTGGAAGATCCCCTGGAGAAAGAAATTGCAACCCACTCCAGTTCTTGCCTGGAGAATCCCATGGACAGAAAAGCCTGGTGGGCTACAGTCCATGGGGTCGCAAAGAGTCGGACATGATTGAGCGACTGAATTGGACTGAACACATAATACAAAAGATAAAACATTTTTAACCTTGGAAAGTACAGTGGTACAGTACAACAGCTGGCACTCAGGGGCTGGCATCCGTCAACAGGCAAGAAGAGTGACTGACTGGAGGAGGGAGAGGAGGTGGGAGATGGCAGAGCTGAAGCAACGGGAGATGCAGAGCCAGCTGCAGCATTACTCACCCCTGACGTTGATGGACCATGCGTTTGCACCTTTGAAAGTTCACAACTTGAAGGCTTGTATCTAGGGGACTTCCTGTACAATTGAACAGAAGAGATCATAGTTTACTGTCCAGATCCTCTGGAAAGCAGAGTCCAGATGGATTTGGAGGTCAAAGACTACACAGAGATCGTCCAGGAGGATGAGGGTTGAGAGGGAGCAGGGAAGTGGAGAGCATTCAGATCATGATGAGGTCTGGACCCTGTGAGAGAAGAGGGGTGGAGCCTCAGACCACAGGCATCCTGAGGACCTCCAGCCAGCTCAGTGGGGAGACCTTCAGGACAGACCCTCGTGTGTCCACTGGGGATGCGGCCGGAATGTGCCATCACCACTCTCCTCCCTGCTCCGTCCTGAGAGCAGCCTAATGGAGGAGGCTGCTGGCATGAGCAAGGTCCCGGCGTGTCAGGTAACTGCCTTTAGAGGCTCCCTCTGAGGGCACCAGGGAGCAATGCCCCTCCTGCCAGAGCTCATAGTTTAGTCCGAGAGACAAAAAGTAAGCAAATGAGACAAACACTCTGCCTGCCAGATGATTAGTGCTGCAGAGAAAAGCTGCGAGAGAAGGATGAGAGGGATGAAAAGGAGAGAAGGATGTGTCTCACGGTGGGAAGGGTTACAATTTTTATGCCCTGTGAACTTTGCACTTACTTCGCTATGGAAAACACCTGACATTGGAGCAGGTATCTGAGGAAGAAGAGAGAGAAGGCACATGTACGGCTGGGGAAGTCCTCTGGGCAAAAGGTACGGCAGGTGCAAAGGCCCAGTGGTGGGGCATTCCCTGGTAGCGGTGGAGCAGTCAGGTGGCCAGTGCAGACAAATGAAAGAGGCTGCAGGAGAAGAGAGAAGGAGCTGGAAGGTCTCCACTCTGGTCTGGAATGGGGGAGGGGAGGCCTCTGATGCAAAAGGTCCCTTGTCCCCCCACCGCTCTGACGCTGGTGGAGGAGAGACTGCAGTGGAGCATGCGTGAGCTGGGAGACCCGCGACCAGTCGGAAGGCCACGTGGGCGGGACCAGGGCGGGAGCCCCCAGAGAGGGGGTCCTGGGTACTCCTCAAGGGAGCAGCCAATGAGATCTGTGGTTGTGAGAGAATAAAAACAGTTGAGACTGACTCCTGGCTGTTGGACTGAGAGTTGTATGGCTTGTTTGTCTCCTTTTAGGAGAGTTTTCCGGTAGTCATGTATGGATGTGAGAGCTGGACTATAAAGAAAGCTGAGCACCGAAGAATTGATGCTTTTGAACTGTGGTGTTTGAGAAGACTCTTGAGCTTCCCTTGGACTGCAAGGAGATCCAACCAGTCCATCCTAAAGGAGATCAGACCTGAGTGTTCATAGGAAGGACTGATGCTGAAGCTGAAACTCCAATACTTTGGCCACCTAATGCGAAGAGCTGACTCATTTGAAAAGATCCTGATGGTGGGAAAGATTGAAGGCAGGAGGAGAAGGGGACCACAGAGGATGAGATGGTTGGATGGCATCACCGACTCAATGGATATGAGTTTGGGTAAACTCCGGGAGTTGGTGATGGACAGGGAGGCCTGGCACGCTGCGATTCATGGGGTCACAAAGAGTCAGACATGACTGATCGCCTGAACTGAATGGAGGAGAGTTAAAATTCACGTAACATGAACTTGGTCGTGTTTACCTGTACAACCCGGAAGCAGTTAGTGCATCCACATTGCACCACACCACTGATGAGCTCCTCAAATTTTCATACCCTCAAAGGACGCCAGCACCCTCATTAGACAGTCACTGCCCATCCGCTCTCTCCAGCTCCAGTCTACATTCTGTTTCAGTGAATGTAACAGTTTGGGATATTTCATTTAAATAGATTCATGCAATCCGTGACCTTTTGTGTCTGGCTTTCTTCTCTCGGCATGATGTTTTCAAGGTTCATCCGTGTTGTTCCTGAGTAAGTACTTCATTCCTTTTGATGACTGGATACAAAGACATCCAACCAGTCCGTCCTAAAGGACATCAACTCTGAATATTCGTTGTAAGGACGGGTGCTGAAGCTGAAGCTCCAATACTTTGGCCACTGATGCGAAGAGCCCACTCATTGGAAAAGGCCCTGATGCTGGGAAAGATTGAAGGCCAAAGAAGAAGCAGGTAGCAGGGGATGAGATGACTGGATGGCATCACTGATGCAATAGACCTGAACTTGGGCAAACTCTGGGAGATAGTGAGGGACAGAGAGGCCTGGCATGCTGCAGTCCATGGGGTGGCAAAGAGTTGGATATGGCTTAACAACTGGACAACAACAGCAGTTCTATGAATGTACACACCTTGTTTATCTATTTACCAGTTAAAGGACATTCGGGGTTATTGTGATGAAAGCAGAAATGAACATACCAGGGCTTTTGAGCTATAAATGCCCAGGCAACTTCAGCTGCCTGCATGTGCAGGAGACACGCTTTAGGGGTTCCGAGGGTGGGTATTAATAACAGGGATTCAAGGGCACGTACTCAAATTTGCTCAAATTACTCAATTTCTTTTCTATTTTAGTAAATTTTGTAAAGTGAGACTTTTTCTAAGAGACCTGGTTATTTACACCAGTAACAGCCCTTAGTGAAACCTCTCTTGTTGCTTCATTTGTCTTGTCTTCTGTTTAGTCATCATACTTAAAAATAACAGCTCACGTTTTTACCATCTTTGCTTTCACTTGTGTGCAATCCTGTTTCTGAGCTGAGATAAGCGTGGGGATCCCACCTGCTTCCTTTCACAACCTGGCTCCAAGCACTTTCTGATAAAAGACAGGCCATAGAAAGTGCTGGAATAACGAGGATCCCAAAATAACGTGAGTTTGCCATTTTTCCCTGGAGAATATTTTAAAGTTGCTTTTGTCTAGACTGAATGCATTAAGTTTTTTGTGACATGGTTGAAACTAATTTTTACGTATTAAATTTACTTTGTATACATTTTAATTGTACATGAGATATACCAGTGTATTAATTTAGAATGTTAATTTTCCCCACTATTGACCCAGAACAATTTTATTTCAGATTTTCATATTGAAACATTGTTTCCAGCAACAGACGTAACACGTGCTGTGTTGTCAGAGGCAGATTTCCAGAACACATTGTATTCAGCCCTGCAGTGGAGGAAGATGAGGGTGGGATGAATTGAGAGAGGAGCGTGGAAACATACATATTCCCATGTGAAAAACAGAGAGTCAGTGGGAATTTGCTGACACAGGGAGCTCAGCCCAGTGCTCTGGGACAGCCTAGAGGGGTGGGGTGAGGTCGGAGATGGGAGGGAGGTTCAACTGATTCATGCTGATGTGTGGCAGAAACCAGCACAATGTTGTAAAGCAATTATCGTCCAACAAAAGATTTAAAAATATATTCAGTGATACTTAAATATATAACACTCAGTGTTGGCATGCCTCATTTTAGAAATAACATGACTAGCTTCCCTCGAGGGGCGTAGCTTGTCCGGGGTGCAGCTCCAACACCATCAACTTGGTTCCAATCGTGGTCACATTCTCAACCATCCTGTTAGTGTTTCTCTACTTCTTAATCTTCTTTCTGTCAAAACGCTCCGTAGTTTTATCTTCTCGACGGATTTTAAAACCTTTACCTAATGTTCCATGAAAAAATCATACCCCAAACTAAATATAATTCACCAATTAATGTGCTAAAAACTGACATGTCATAATCAGGTTTCCCATGTTGAAAGTGAGATACTGATCTCTATATTCAAGGCTTTTATATTTCCCGGTAAACTTCAGTCATTTTCAGTATAAAGGTCATGTGTGTCTTCTTAAATTTGTTTCTAAATATTTTATGGTTTTGTTTCTATAGTAAATAGAAATTCTTTATAAATGATTTATTCCAGGTACTCATGGTATGGAAGAAAATAATTGATTTTAGGTATATTTATTTTATGTCTTGCTAATCCATAAAAATTTTATTAGGTCTAAAGTGTCCTAACAGAAATAGTTAAACTGTTTGAGGATGCAATTACATTTACCACAAAACTTTTTTTTTCCACTTCAATTTTTAATCTTATTTTTGTTTATTGCAACCAAAGGAGTACAAATAAAGCAGAAAAATAGACCATAATATACACCAGATCATTCAAGTGTCCAAGTCATATCAAGGAATTCAAGGATGTTGCAGGAATCTCACACTGATAACTGGAGTTGAGGCTTCACAGGAATCAGAATCAGGTGTGGTTAGGGGTAAAATGCTCATCAAATATTTCCTGGTCTGAAACCCCAGAACCTATGAAGATTACCTTACATGGGGGAAAACTTCTTTGTAAATGTGATTAAATTGAAGATTCGGGGATGGGGAGATTATCCAGCACTGTCTGAGTGGATGGTAAATGTCATCAGTGGTGCATATAAGAGAGGAAAAGGGAGATGTGACTGCAGACAGAAGAGAAGAGGACCCCAGGATGGAAGCGGAGGGAAGGGAACTCAGAGAGGAAGCTGCACTGGTCTTGAACGTGGAGCAGACACGAAGCAGGGCATGCAAGGAAGGCAGCTCCAGACTCCAGAAAAGGGAGGAGAACGGACTTTCCCACAGAGCCTCCAGACAACACACATAGTCAGTTTGCAAACAAGAAGAAGAAGAAAAACGGCAAACAATATACCCGTTCCTGAGGAAAATGGAAGCAGCAAGTCCTGGAGCCCTAGAGTGTGCTCCTCTGCAGCGTCTTGGTAACAAAACCTGGATCACAGAGGCTGTGGGAGCTCCTTTCCTGACTACTGCATTCAGCTCAGATGTCTTCTTTCCCAGTTCCTCAGAACTGCAAATATGATGCTGAGAAAGTGAGCATGTGTGAGCCCTCCCAGCCCAGAAGTAACCGGAATAGTCTAGCACCCAACCTGGAGAGAGACCAGTCTCTCTCATCTCAATAAAGAAGGAACCAAGGAGAGGGCACCCCAACTGTCTCTCTGCTCAGAAACACTGCATTTTACCAGTGGCCCCAGGAAGAAGGGGCACCAGCCCCAAGACACCCGGTTCTGACATTTCCAGAGGGATCTTCTTGAGACAGGTGCTTTATCAGAGTGCTGTAGACGGAAAGTTTCCATCTCGTCAAAACTCTTGCTGAATCCTAACCCCAATGTGATGGTGTTTGGAGGCAGGGTCTCTGGGAGGTGATTAGGTGGAGAGGATGGAGCCCTTATGATAGGATTAGTGCCCTTATAAAAGACCCAGAGCACTTATTGTTATTGGGTTGTCTGTGAATCAGGAAGTGGGTTCTCACCAGACTTGGAATGTGCCAGTACCAGCCTCCAGAACTGTGAGAAATAAATGTCTCGTTTATAAGCCACTACCTGGTTTATGGTGTTTTCATTGCTGTCACGCCGAGACAGACGAGGCCCTTCTTGCAAAATCACATCAACCTCTGTGAAGTCCCGCTTCCTTCCTTTTCTTCCCCTTCCAGCCTCTGCCAGATTCAATTCGGTAACATCTTTTGTTTTTTTCCTCTTCTATTTCCCCAGACACCAGATTTCCAGAAGCTTCAGACCCTGGAGTAACACTCAGAGTTTCTCTGTCTTACCAACTCTCATGAAGAACAATTTTATCCGATGTCAAAAAGGCAGCATGCCTCGGACAAATCCTTTGCATCCAGCTACTACACGTGGGACTTGCATTGTCCCATCACATATTTCTTGTCTGGAATGTTCACATATTCAGGCAGGTAAAAAGAAAAGAGTGTGAAATAAGAAGGGATTGGCATTTTAGCTGTTGTCTTTTCTCTGTGGTGTTTAAATATCTAGGCCACGCTTTTAGAGATGAGAACTACACTGTGACACTATTTTACATAGTTAGGGCTCTAACATTTAATGTTGATACTGTGAAACCCCAATAACCCAAGCTCAAAAGTCAACAAACTACAAATAAGTTACATATTTTACATTTCCCTCTTTTCAAGAAGCACATTTATGGAGTCATCCAAACGCATCCTAAACTCTTTGCTCTCGGACAGTCGAAAGGTGGTGAACCTGATTGGTGGCCGGGCTTCCATCGTTTTTGGCTCTGTGCTCTTTTGCTGTCACTTTGGGCATCGCAGTTGAGTCACAGCTGATGACATACTTGAATGATGATGCACTGATAAGTGTTCTATCATAAATGAGAACAGACAATAAAACATTAGCTCATTCTGCTGCTTAACGCTGTAGGCAACTTCAAGTGCTTGGTTGTTAATAAATCACGGTCAGAGCAGCACTCGGGAGAGCACAGAGGCACAGGGAAAAGGCTATGAGATCCTGGTGAGATTGCTGCTGGACGTAGAGGGTGAGGGGCCCCAACGCTAGGGAAGGGCTGGGGGGAACGAGAGAAGGTGGAAGATGGACCGTGGTCTGGATGAAGGTGCTTCAGGTCAGCATGAGCTGCTCTCCTTCCAGGAAAGCCTAGGTCACATCTCAGGGCTCTCTGTCCGTGGCCAGTTTGCTATCATTGGTGCTCTGGCTACACATGTCCTTTACATCCAGCAAGAAACCCTGGAGGCCCCAGAGTGCCCAGTCTTCATGGCCTTTTCCAGCATAGCTTGAAATCCTTGTGAAAAGGCATACTTACGTTGTTTACACTTAATGTTCTTAATGCCTCTTTGCTGTATTTTTTAAAAAATTATATTTGTTTCGCTGCGTTGGGTCTTAGTTGTGGTACGTGGAATCTACATTGCAGCCCCCAGGCTCTAAGGCATGCAGGGTCAGTATCTGTGGCGACTGGGATCTTTCTGATCAGGGATCAAACCCAGGTCCTCTGCATTGCAAGGCAGATTGTAAACCATGGGACAGTCAAGGAGGTCCCTTTTTTTGTTTATGCATTTTATCTTTCAAAGTGATTTATGTGTATTGCATGTAGGAGATGGGGAATACATTTTGGAAGACCCAGGAGCTCAGTGAAATGTTGCATATTTAAGGAATGCTGCTGGGATACAAGCCTTGCATTTAAGAAATGCCCTGTCTGTTGCGACACAGGACTCTGGTGTGGGGTGAACAGGTCTCCAGCACGAAGGTCTGAGCGAAGCACTGCTGTCTCGTGCTCACACACACACCGTTGACTGCCGCATCCTTTAATGGCTCAGCCGCGTATCTGGGCACCTTCGTTAACCTGTCAGCTCACCCATCCGCTCTTAAAGTGATGTATGGGGGAGTTCTCCCGATGCTAAATAAGACCCCTTTTGCCATTATTAATAATATCACAGCGATTCAGAATGTGAAGCCATTAGAACAGTAATAAAAAGAGAGACTATCATTATTTCAACCACAGAGCAGAAAACGAGCGGATCTTCCACAATTGTGGGCATTTGTAGCTGCCAGACTCCAGCTGGGAGGGAAAATGCAGACCAGAGCCATCCCAGCAGGGAAAAGGCAGGCCAGCAGAGCCTAAACCCAGGGCCTTTACTCTGTCCTATTTGCCCAGAGAAGCAGGGATAAGTTGATCTTCCTCTCATGGTTCTGCCTTGACCTCTCTCAGCTGATTGGAGGAGACATTTTTGCTAATATTTAGAGAGATTTCTTTCAGATCTCTTGCTTTAGTTACCTTTTGAAGCCTATAGTTTCTTTGTCAAATTTATTTTTAATTGGAGGATAATTGCTTTAGTGTTGTGTTAGCTTCTGCTGTACAAAAACATGAATCAACCCTAAGTAAACATATGTCTCCTCCCTCTTGAACCTCCTTCCCATCTCTCCATTCACCCCCTCTAGGTCATCACAGAGCTCCGTGTTGAACTCTCTGTGCCATACAGTAACTTCACTAGCTGCCTGTTTTACATTCAAAAATGTATGTGTTTCATATCCATCTTTCTATTGCATTGTACATGCTAAGTCATTTTAGTCGTGTCTGACTCTTTGTGACCCCATGGATGCAGGCAAGAATACTGGAGTGGGTTTCCATGCCCTCCTCCAGGGGATCTTCCCGACTCAAGGATCGAACCCATGTCTCTTACGTCTCCTGCATTGGCAGGCAGGTTCTTTACCACTGCACCACCTGGGAAGCCCCTTCAAGTTGCATTACTATTCATCAAATCGCCCAGGCTATGACTGTGTCTCTATTCACCACAACAAACTATGGGTCCTTCAAAATATGCCTTCACAGCTACAGTTTTAGTAAGTAACAGCCGTTATCATGGTTGCTCATTAAGGCTCTATCTACCCTTGTATTATCAAAATGCTACTTGATTCAGGAGAACTGTTCTTTCTTCAGCAAATCCATTACTGGCCTTTGGCAGTTTTTTGACTCAAGCATATTGTCTGAAATCAGCTTTGCCCTGCAATATTCATCTAGTATCAGATTTTTAAAACATTTATTTTTAATTTAAGGATAATTGCTTTACTTACTGTGTTGGCTTCTGCCATACATCAACATGAATCAGCCATAGGTATACCTATGTCCCCTCTCTCTTGAACCTTCCCTCCACCTCCCACCCCTTCCCACCCCTGTAGGTTGTCACAGAGCCCCAGTTTGAGTTCCCTGAGTCATACAACTAATTTCAATTGTATATTTTACGTACGTTAGTGTGTATGTCTCCAGGCTACACTCTCCATTTGTTCCTCTTTCTCCTTCCCACAAGTCTTGTTCTCTGTGTCTGTGTCTCCATTGCTGCCCTGCAAATAGGCTCATCAGTACCATCTTTCTAGATTCCATATATATGCATTAATATACAATATTTGTTTTTCTCTTTCTGACTTACTTCACTCTGTGAAATAGGCTCTGGTTACATCTACCTCATTAGCGTTGACTTAAATACATTCATTTTTATGGCTGAGTAATATTCCACTGTGTATATGCACCACAGCTTCTTTACCCATTCCTCTGTTGATGGACATCTAGGTTGCTTCCATGTCTTAGCTATTGTAAATAGTGCTGCAATGAACATTGGGGTACATGTGTCTTTATCAATTTTAGTTTCCTCGGGATACATGCTTAGTAGTGGGATTTCTGGGTCATATGGTAGTTTTATTCTTACTTTTTAAAGGACTCTCCACACTATCTTCCATAGGGGCTGTATCAATTTACATTCCCACCAACAGTGAAAGAAGATTCCCTTTTCTCCTCATTATTTCCAGAATTTAATGCTTGTGGATTTTTTGATGATGGCCATTCTGTCAGACATTTTTTTAACATCTAAAAGGAATTAACACCAATTCTTCACAGAGTCTTAAAAAAATAGAAGATGGGATAATTCTAACTCATTTTATGAGGCTTATATTACCCTGATACCAAAATCAAGCAAAAACATAAAATAAAATGAACTATAGATCTTTATTTCTTATTAATGGAGATGCAAAAATTGTCAGCAAAACACTGGCAAACCAAAACCGGTAATATACTACATAGATTACACCATGATCAGTAAGATTGAACCTAGGAAATGAGGTTGGTTTAACACCTGAAATCAATTAATGTTGTCAATCATCCCAATAGATGCAGAAAAATTATAGATAAAAGTCAACAAGTCAGAAGTTTTTCATGGTAAAAAAAAAAACTCAAAAGACTAAAAATTGAAGGAAACTTTCTCAACTTGGTAAAGGGCATCTATGAAACTCACATATAACATTATGCTTAACAATGAGACACTGAAAGCTTTTCCTCTGAGATCAGAAACAAGACAAGGATATCTGTCCTCATCACTTCTACTCAACATCATAATGGAGGTTCTATCCACCCTGGATAGAAGTATGTCAGAGAATTATTACGTGTAATTCATGTTGTTGGAAAAGGAAAAAGTATCTCTATCTGAAGATGTCATAATCTTGTACACATTGAAGGAACCCACCATAAATTATAAGGATAAGTGAGTTTAGGAAGGTTTCAGGAGACAAAATCAGTACAACAACCAATTCTATGTGTACACATTTACATGAACAAACTGAAGATGAAATTAAGGAAGCAATTCCATTTATACTAGCAGTGGAAAGAATAAAATACTTAGGGAAAATTTACCAAAAGAAGTCCAAAACTTACACTCTGAAAACGACAATACATTGTTGAAAGGAATTGAAGAAGACCTAACTAAATGGAAATTTATTGCATGTTCATTGGTCAGAAGACTTAATATTGTTAAGATGGTGATACTTCCTGAGCTGATCCATAGATTCAACATAATTCCTATTATGATCTTAGTGGGATTTTTGCAGAAATTGACAAGCTGATGCTATAATTCATATGGAAATTCAAGGTACCCAGAATATCCAAAACAATCTTAAAAAAAATATAACCACTTTCCAATTTCAAAACTTACTGCAAAACTAAAGTAATCAATATAGAACGGTACTGGAGTAATGATAGACCTGTAGATCAATGAGACAGAAACTGTGGTGCTGGAGAAGACTCTTGAGAGTCCCTTGGACTGAAAGGAGATCCAACCAGTCCATCCTAAGGGAGATCAGTCCTGAATATTCATTGGAAGGACTGATGCTGAAGATGAAACTCTAATACTTTGGCCACCTGATGGGAAGAGCTGACTCATTGGGAAAGACCCTGATTCTGGGAAAGGTTGAAGGTGGGAAGAGAAGGGGACGACAGAGCACGAGATGGTTGGGTGGCATCACCAACTCGATGAACATGGGTTTGAGCAAGCTCCGGGAGTTGGTGATGGACAGGGAAGCCTGGTGTGCTGCAGTCCATGGGGTCCCAAAGAGTCGGACATGACTGAGTGACTGAACTGACTGACTGAATTAGAAATAAGAATCCATAACTAAACCCTAACATTTTCTGTCAATTGACTTTTGAACAAGGATAATAAGAAAGCTCAGTGAGGAAAGAATTGTCTCCATCAAATGGCCCTGAAACAATTGGATATTTACATGAAAAAAGAATGAATTTGGATCATTATCTCACAAATATATAAAAGGTAGCTCATAATAAATTGAAGTTCTAATGTAAGAACCAAAGACAAAAGCAACACCAAAAGCAGAAGCAACCAAAAGATATAAATTGGACTCCATTATAATTTAACACTGTTGTGCTTTGAAAGGTGCCATGAATAAAGTAAAAAACAAAATACCCCACAAAATGGAAAAAAACATGTTTGCAAATCATATTCTGATAAGGAATTTTTGTATATAATGTATAAAAATATTTGTAAATCAAAAAGAGAAAGAAAGGTAAGCAAGCCAGTTAAAAATGGACAAAGTATTCAAGTAAAAATTTCTTCAGAGGAGATGTACAAATGACTCATAAGCACATATAAAGATACTCAATATCATTAGTCATCAGAAAGTGTAAATACAAAACACAACGAGATATCACCTCACTTCATATGCAATAGGATAGCTGTAACTGAAAAGGATGGTAAAAATATTCTAAAATCGTGGTGACAGGCACACTATGCTGTACATACACAAAATATTGGATTGTATGCTTTCATGGGTCCATTGCACTATATGAGTTGTATCTCAATAAAGCACTTATTAGGAAGCAGAGTAAATATTGGGGAATTGCACCCACTTTTCATTTCCTTTTACTTTTATCTCCTCTCCATCCTCTGAATTTCTTGCAAATTGTAACCCATTTATTTTAGGACTTAAATGCAATTATTCAACTCTCAGAAATGACTGACTAACCAAAGTTTATGAGGTTATACTTTCCCAGAGCAGTTACATTTTAAGAGCAGTTTTTAAAGAAATAAAAAAGCTTAAGAAACCAGCTTCTGCCATTTAATTGGTGGCAGGTCAGTCACTCACAGAATAATTGTAAAGACACTGGAATGGAAAGATAGTTTCTCAATGCATGCACTTGATCTGTAAGGTCAGCTCTATTCCAGAACAAAATAAATCCACGTGTGCTTTGCTAGAACCATGAGTCATTTTGAATGGTGCCAACCAAGTCCCGGTGGGTGTTTGGGGATGTTGGCTCATTTCTTTGTCACCTACAGCATCTACCCCTCTAGAACTTGGTTGACTTGTCTCCTGGGAGGACCCTTTGGGTTGTTCTGATCTTTCTTCCCAGTCCCAGTGTTCCAGAAGGACAAGATCCATGTCTGTGTGTTTGGGATCAGAACAGACCTGGGGCTGAACCTGGAGCTGATCCTAGCACCCGGGACGGCAATCTTTTCCCTGCAGGCTGCTCTGTCTTTGAAAAGACTTAGAGCATCCTGAGGTCCTACAAGAACATGAAAAGACACTAAAATTTACTTCTTTGTTGCTTTTTTATCTTTTGAGTACTTAAAAGTTTGAACAGACTTTATTTATTTTTTTAATTAATTAATTTATTTTAATTGGAGGCAATTACTTTACAATATTGTAGTGGTTTTTGCCATACACTGACATGAATCAGCCATGGGTGCACGGACTTTTAAACCCAGCTCTCTCCTGTCAGCAGGCTCTATTCACTGCCCTGCCTGCGGGGCTACATCCTGTGTTCTGGGAGAGCTGATGCATTGGAAGGACTGATGTTGAAGCTGAAACTCCAATACTTTGGTCACCTGATGCGAAGAGCTGACTCACTTGAAAAGACCCTGATGCTGGGAAAGATTGAAGATGGGAGGAGAAGGGGACGAAAGAGGAAGAGATGGTTGAATGACATCACCGCCTCAATGGACATGAGTTTGAGTAAACTCCAGGAGTTGGTGATGGACAGGGAGGCCTGACATGCTGCAGTCCATGGGGTCACAAGGAGTCAGACATGACTGAGCGACTGAACTGAACTGAACTGATGTCCCCTAGTGGACACCCATCTGCAACTGTCCTGCAACTCTGAGGAGCCAGTTGCTGTCTCATCCTGCATGGATATTCCTAGGACCCTGGCTTAGAGTGCCTGTGAGCCTATCACTTCATTGAAAATAGATGGGGCAACAATGGAAACAGTGACAGACTTTATTTTCTTGGGCTTCAAAATCACTGCAGATGGTGACTGCAGCCATAAAATTAAAGGACACTTGCTCCTTGGAAGAAAAGCTATGACCAACCAAGACAGCACATTAAAAAGCAGAGACATTACCTTGCCAACAAAGGTCCATCTAGTCAAGGCTATGGTTTTTCCAGTAGTCATGTGTGGGTGTGAGAGTTGGACTATAAAGAAACCTGAGCACAGAAGAATTGATGCTTTTGAACTAGGGTGTTGGAGAAGACTCTTGAGAGTCCCTTGGACTGCAAGGAGATCCAACCAGTCCATCCTAAGGGAGATCAGTCCTGAGTATTCTTTGGCAGGACTGATACTGAAGCTGAAACTCCAATCCTTTGGCCACCTGATGTGAAGAACTGACTCACTGGAACAGACCCTGATGAGTTTGAGCAAGCTCCAGGAGTTGGTGATGGACAGGGAGGCCTGGCGTGCTGTAGTCCATGAGGTCGCAAGGAGTCAAACATGACTGAGTGACCGAACTGAACTGAGCTGAGCCCAGAGAGCAGAGGAAGGAAATGGTGAGACCTCCTTCCCTTTCTCATTTCCACTTGTAGAGCAAGCGACAGCAACAACGAAAACATGTGGCAAAGATCTGAATTCTCTTGATGCCTTACAAATAGCAAAGAAAGAATTTTTTTTTTAAAGCATCAGAGAGCTGAACTCCAGCATTTGACTTCTACCTGGGCTTACGGAAAGCCTGGTCTCTTCCCAAAGAGAAGGTCTGGGACTTTCTGGGACTGTGGGGTGGTGCCTGTCCCCCATCTCTGCTCAAGCTTGTTCTTCACTGACCATTTTTACTCAATGCAGATTTCTTGGGATATTTCAAAGGGAAATTCACATGAAAGAATTGATGACACGAAACTGTTCAGAGGTTTATGGGGGCTTATCATTTAGCGTGCATGCTCAGTTGCTTCAGTCATGTCCAACTCTGTGCAACCCTATGGACTGTATCCCGCTAGGCTCCTCTGTCCATGGGATTCTCCAGGCAAGAATACTGGAGTGGGTTGCCATATCTTTCTCCAGGGGATCTTCCCGACCCAGGGATCGAGCCTGCATTTCTTGCATCACCTGCATTGGCCGGAAAGTTCTTCACCACTGTGCCACCTGAGAACCCCCATATCATTTAGAAGCTTTGCCAGATGGTGAATGGTTACCTTGTAACAAATCAAACTTAGAAACACATCCTGGCAACACTGGGAAGAAAGCAGCAACACTGAGCGCTGAGGCACAACCGTTGTTAAGGAGTCTCATTTTCTGCCGTCGTAGTGATGGAGGGTGTGGCAGAGGAGCCCATTTGCTTGGCAGAACAAGATTGTATTTTTATATACTATGTGTAGTGTAGGAACGTGTAAATATAGCTTTACGGAGGAGAGTCTTGAGAGCATGAGGCTTGCTAAAACTGGCACTTTCTCTTCACTTTTCTCGGGAAGAAAATAGACGTTTGATATATACTTGTATCTTCTTCAGTCACAGATGCTTGCTGAGTTTCAGTCAGCTCTTCACACTATGGCCGCCCCTTAAACACCCCCTGCCTTAGTCTGTTGGGGCTGTTATAACAAAAATATCACAGACGAAGGGCTTACAAACAACAGAGGTTTATTTCTCCACAGTTCTGGAGACTGGACGTCCAAGACAAAGCGTGGGCAGATGCTGTGTCTGGTGAGACACCACCCTCTCCCGGCCTGGTTTGTAAGCGGCCATCTTTTCTTGCTGTGTTCTCAAGGGTCTCTCTGGGCCCTTCATAAGGGCACTGATTTAACTCATGGGGGCCCCATCCTCACCATCTCTTCACGTGCCACAGGTCCTACTTCCTAAAACCACCATTTTGGGCATTAAAGTGAAAGTGAAAGTCTCTCAGTCGTGTCCGACTCTTTGAGACCCCGTGGTCTATACACTCCATGGAATCCTCCAGGCCAGAATACTGGAGTGGGTAGCCTTTCCCTTCTCCAGGGGATCTTCCCAAACCAGGAATTGAAGCTGGGTCTCCTGTCTTGCAGGTGGATTCTTTACCAACTGAGCTATCAGGGAAGCCTTCAACATATGAATGTTGAGGGGACACAGGAATTCAGTCTATGGTACCCCTTCACCTCTGCTTCCTGTCAGTGGGGGTTCCATTCACCTAAAGAAACAGCCTCAGGCTGATGGTCTCGTGCTGTGTGATCAAGACCCCTGCAGCCAGCCTGGGGACTTCTGGGAGTAAACGAGAGCTGGAAGTGAATTGTGAGGTCCAGTTTATCGCCATCCTCTTCAGCCCCCTCTACAGCTGTATTTCTGAAAGCTCACACAAGATTGCTGCTATTGCCAAATGGGAAATTGGATTTTCTATAATACTCGTCAGTTTTCACATTGATTTTTCCATCTCTGCTAATACCAGATTAACAAATACCAACAGCATGAATAAAAAATAATAAATATGTGGCGTTCTGTAAAATATTCAAAGTACTATATGTAGAGTGTTTATCTCACGATAATTTTATCTCCTCCCTAAAGGAGAGTATTCCTCATTTTCTCACTAGAACCAGACCCCAGCAGCATCATGATTCCTTGACCAAAGCTACTTTCATGGAAAAATACCCTCAGAACAGAACTGGGTCCTGCATTTAGTAAAGCAGAAGGGTAGGTTTTGAGTCAAGTTCAGAGTTCAGTGACCCCAAGCCTGCCTCTCAGAGGATGGTCTGAAAAAAACCTCTCTGGTTGAAACATTTCTAGTCGTTACTTTTCTTTACAGAGTAGATATGCTAAATGTTGAAAAATTAGTATTTCCACACCTGGAAGATTTTCATGGGGTAGACACTCATGGTTTCTTTGTCTTCTCTGCATTGAAACAACTTCCTTTCCCTGCAGGCATCTGTCCACCAGGCTTCCACCTCCCATAGCCCATCCTCTGGTTGAAAAGACAAGCACTTGAATCTGCACTTCATAAAACTCTGTAATTATATCAGCCTCATTTTTATATTATTACAATTGCCCACAACAATCCTTCCAGTGTGCTTCTTTTTTAACTAAGTTATTACAAATCTGTCAAAATGTGAATTGAGTTATATCTTGCAACACAGCTGTCATCGCACCTTTAAAAGGTGTTCTCTGAAATTGTTTTTGCACAGAAAATGCAAGCATAAGAGAAAAGAGTGGAGACTGGATTATGTGGTAACGCAGTTACGCTGTTGATGTTCAGACTATGCCTCCAAGCCAGAGACCTTGTGGCCAGACTAGTGCTTGCTGTTGAAACTGCACAGCCTGATTCCCGGAGCCCACAGTCCGATGACGCTGTGAAATATGTTTTACATCTCAGGAGGCACTGGGGTCAGGGTAGCTGCTGTGATCCAGGACATACAATGGTGTGGGTGGAATCAAATAGAAGGTGGGTCCAGATCTTCTGAGTCCATACGCACACCCCTCACCATTGCCATGGGCTTCCCTGGTAGCTCAGATGGTAAAGAATCTACCTGCAATGCAGGAGACCCGGGTTTGATCCCTGGGTCGGAAAGATCCCCTGGAGGAGGGCATGGCAACCCACTCCAGTGTTCTTGCCTGGAGAATCCTATGGACAGAGGAGCCTGGTGAAGTGTGGTCCATGGGGTTGCAAAAGTCAGACATGACTGAGCAACTAAGCATGCACTCACCATTGCCATGGTGGGAAATGTCAAAGTCTCTTGAAAACTTGTGATGAAATTGAGGCAAAGCCCCCTACTCTGCAAGCCATGCTCATACAGGGTTCCAGGCCCAGTTTTAACGTCTCATTCTCCAAAACACACAGACATCCACAGATCAGGACACGTGGGCAAAGGACCTATCACGAAACACAGAGAGCAAACAGAACAAGCAAACAAAAAGGAAGGAACTTGAAGGAAACAGACACTATCAAAAAGAGGGGAAAAGTTTATAATAAAATCCATATGTGCATGCATGTTTAGTAACTCAATTGTGTCCAACTCTTCTGCAGCCCCATGGACTACAGCCTGCCAGGCTCCTCCGTCCATGGAATTCTCCAGGCAAAAATACTGGAGTGGATAGCCATTTCCTTGGTATCTGTCTATATTTTTAAAAAATATATGGTATGTTCTGGCCTTAGAATACCATTTCTCACAGACAAGCCAAGGGTCCCCAGAGAAATAGCAATTTGAGGGCTCAGGCATGAAACATGCAATGTAATATTAAATAGTCGTGTCACACTAGAGACTGAGGTAGCTGCTGTAGATGAGCAGGACCACATTTAAATAGCTCAGTGGTAAAATTTAACTCAGGGACCCTCACTAGGCCAGATGGGAAAATCTGAGTATCAATTGAATAATAATTGCAATGGATTGAAACACATTCAAAATGCTTT
The DNA here is from genome assembly GCF_054371585.1 of Giraffa tippelskirchi. Taxonomy (NCBI): domain Eukaryota; kingdom Metazoa; phylum Chordata; class Mammalia; order Artiodactyla; family Giraffidae; genus Giraffa; species Giraffa tippelskirchi. Next base: position 58,568,918 of record NC_137282.1, read on the forward strand.
GTGAGCATTTTAAAAGAAAATGCTCACTAATCGCAGTTGGAGGGTGCTAGGGAACCAGCTCATTCTTTTGAACACTGGTAAATACAGGGAGAGTCAAATGTCCGTCCTGACTCTACATGTAAGCTTTATTGTTGGTCTTCCAAATAGGAAGAGGGAAAATTGTCTACGTAGAAATACTCCAGCTAATAAATGAAGGCAGAATAATAGAATTAGAACATCACCATTTTGTCAACCCTTATGGCAGAAAGTGAAAAAGAACTAAAGAGCCTCTTGATGAAAGTGAAACAGGAGAGTGAAAAAGTTGGCTTAAAGCTCAACATTCAGAAAACTAAGATCATGGCATCCAGTCCCATCACTTCATGGCAAATAGATGGGGAAACAGTAGCAGACTTTACTTTTTTGGGCTCCAAAATCACTGCAGATGGTGACTGCAGCCATGAAATTAAAAGACACTTACTCCTTGCCAGGAAAGTTATGATGACCAACCTAGACAGCATATTTAAAAGCATATTTAAAACTTGACATTACTTTGCCAACAAAGGTCTGTCTTTTCAGTAGTCATGTATGGATGTGAGAGTTGGACTATAAAGAAAGCTGAGCGCTGAAGAATTGATGCTTTTGAACTGTGGTGTTGGAGAAGACTCTTAAGAGTCCCTTAGACTGCAAGGATATCCAACCAGTCCATCCTAAAGGAAATGAGCCCTTGATATTCATTGGAAGGACTGATGTTGAAGCTGAAACTCCAATACTTTGGCCACCTGATGGGAAGAACTGACTCATTTGAAAAGACCCTGATCCTGGGAAAGATTGAAGGCGGGAGAAGAAGGGGACGACAGAGAATGAAATGGTTGGATGGCATCACCAACTCAATTGACATGAGTTTGGGTAAATTCCAGGAGTTGGTGATGGACAGGGAGGCCTGGTGTCACAAGGAGTCAGACACGACTGAGCGATTGAACTAAACTGATTCTGTGAACCCAAGAGTTGAAAGGATCAAGTTACTGATCACTAATCCATGCCTGAGACATGGCACAGTAGGTAAAGAATCTATCTGCCAGTTCAGGAGATTCTAAAGACATGTGTTCAATCCCTGGGTCAGGAAGATCTCCTGGAGAATGCAATGGCAACCCATTCCAGTATTCTTGCCTGGAAAATCCCATGGACAGAGGAACCTGGCAGGCTACAGTCCATAGGGTCACAAAGAGTCAGACATGACTGAGCAAACACAAACACACATACACACACACACACAGAGTCACACTCACACAATCCATGCCCATACCCCAAGATGAAAGACAACCAGATAATCTGTATTGAAGACCACAGACATATTTGAAGCTATCTTGTGGGTAGAAAAAGCAAACTTGAACTTGATCAAATCTCTATTTATCAGTAGGCAAGAGGGCCCTGCTAAATGACACCACAAGGTTTCAACCAACAAAATCCAGACTCCGGGAAACTCTACAGTGGAGGTCCCCAGCCTCCAGGATCTAATGTCTAGTGATGTGATAATAACAGAAGCAAAGTTCACAACGAATGCAATGCGTTTGCATATTTCTGAACTAGCACCCCCTCCCTGTGCGTGGAAAAACTGGCTTTCATGAAACTGGTTCTTGGTGCCGAAAAGGTTGGGGACCGCTGCTCTATAGGACAAATGTCATTTTCTTTAATAAATTGAGAGGAAACAAACAAACATGAAATGAAGGGAGAATTTACCAATTAAAGAAATCTTGAGAGACGTTTCAGATCCCTCCCTGCTTAGCTGAAGGTCTTGACTTCTCTGACTTCAAGGTGTAAATGGAGGTCTCTGGCAGGACATGTATGATCTCTGCTCTGAAATCCACCAATATCCTGGCTACGGTATCAACTGAGAGCTTGGACTGCAGCCTCAGCGTGGTCTCAAGTACCTGAGGTTGTCGGCAGACTTCTCCTGGATCCTCATCACTTCTGTGTCCTCACCTCCTACCTGCCCCCGGGAGCAGGTGTGCAGAGTAACTCACAGCGACCCGCCTGCGCTTCTCTTCTTTCTCACTCTGTTTTCTCTTTAGTATATTTTTTCTCTCTCTCTGCCTCCGTGCCAGCTCTCTTTTCACTCACATATTGCTCTGCTACCATTTTCTAATAATCAGACCTCCAGAAACATGGATTCTGCTTTCACTGTGAACAGACTATCAGATAAGACAACGTGCCTAGGTCTAATGATTTGGCAATGACAGGAAATGAAAATGGGGGAATAAAGACTCAGCTGACATTGGAGTCGGGACATGTGGTCTGTCTGTATCTCTCTGTTACACCCATCAACACACATTATTAAAAAAAAAAAAAAAAAAGCAAGCTCCATGCCCGTAAATGACATGATACTTATCATTCAGTTGTAAACAGACACTATCAAGCCAAGTACTAACGGAGTAGCAGCAGCAAAGACCTGAGTATAGGAAAAATATTCTTTAACACACATTTACCTGATTGCTTACCTCCGCATAATACAGGAACAAAAAGATTTGGTCAAGAATACTAGACCTCCCAGATCCTGGAGTTCCAACCAAAATTGGGTTAATAAAAAGCTCCTTTTGAAAAAGGAAGAAAAAGAAAGCATTTTTGACAAAGGGGACACTTATTGTATTTCATTTTGAACACTTAAATATTGCAGGAATAAGGAAATGAGATACTTATAGAACAGAATTCAAATCTCATGCTTTTAATATTGCATATATTTAAATTGATTACGGTATTTCTTGGGAAACTTCCTTCTTCAGAATATTTAATCCCATCCAAAGTCAGCGTGGGTGTGAACTCCCAGTGCAATCAGTGAGAGCAGCAGCAGGAGAGGAAATTCACGCCCGTGGTTATATGAGGGGGGATCTCTAAGGGAAGGGTTGAGAGAGCAAATGCTGAGAAGCTGGAGTCCAGCGAGACCAGAGAGCTCTCACGACTTCAGAGGAAGGAGAGCCCCTGGAGCCCACAGGCACCCGCGTCCCAGAGAAATGGCCTCTGGGAGGACCCGCCATCCTGGCCGACGGGCGGGCAGTAATTGCCCGAGATGCAGAACTGAAACCTGGAGAGGCAAGGGCAGAAACACCTCCTGTCTCTTCCCACCTTTGCTCTGCTTCCTGCTGGCTGAACCCAACCAGGACCCTAGTCTGGGGCCCGTCATGACTGGTGCACAGGCGAGCCGCCTGGGACCACAGCCGGGCAGAGACGGGCAGGAAAGCCCCCTGGAGTGTGGACACAGCCGGGCTGGAGAGCGGCCAGCACCCAGAGCGGCTCGTCTCTTCCTGAGTGATGTGTCCGTGTTTCTTTCTGGACGTAGTTACCTCCAAGTGCCTGGCACCAGGTTGTGATATATTTTTCTTCCTTCTCTGACTGTCAGTGTTGCTGTTATTCGAGCTTAATGACCTAGCTGGAAAATGCCCAGAGTCGCCTGTGTTTTAGATTCAGTGTCCAAACTTGGCAATGTTTGGGTTAAATTTCTGGTTGTCTTTTACTATTTCCCCCCAACAGGAAATTAAATCCAGATTACCCTGGTGCAACATAAGCAGGTCTCACATGGCAAAAATGTATCAGTTGTCCTGGTTGATTATCACTGAACAGAGTGATTTTAGATACAACACTCAGGAACTTAGTCCCTTGACCATCAACTACTTCATCTGTCAAGTTTACGTCCATTGCACCCCCACAGAGCGTACATGGGTCACGAAAAAACCCATATTCAAAGAGCTGCAGGTGGTGAGCCAACCAAGGATTCAGAGTTAGGGGAATAAGGGGGTCGCTCCTTTCTCCAGGGAGACCTAGATTGTTAAGAGATCTGGGCAGTAGGAAGGTTTATCGTGAGGGTTCAAAGTTTATAAATTCCTTAACTTCCAATGCAAAACCTACTGCGCTTTATCATAAAAGTAAACAGGGGACTTCCCTGGTGGCTCAGTGGTAATGAATCTGCCTGCCAAGGTAGGAGACACAGGTTCGATCCCTGAACCGGGAAGATCCCACGTGTCATGGAGCAACTAAGCCCGCGCACCACAACTACTGAGCCTGTGCTCAAGAGCCTGGGAGCCGCAACCACTGAGCTCACAGGCTGCAAGTACTGGAGCCGGTGGGCCCCAGAGCCTGTGCTCCAAAACAAGAGAAGCCACTGCAATGAGAAGCCGGTGCATCACAGCCACAGAGTAGCCCCCACTCACTGCAACTAGAGAAAAGCCCGCACAGCAACGAAGACCTAGCACAGCTAAAACTAAATAAATATTTTTTTTAAACAAGTAAACAGGAAAGAATGACCCTTAAGAAATGTGCATCGGCCTAGGTTCTAACCATAACCTCAGCCCTGCTTCCCGTTTTATAGTTGAAAAGATAATCAGCTTGGCGAAGGAGGTGAACTGATCACATTGCAATGCCTCCTCTCCCTCTCGGTCCTTTGCTGACTAGCGCACGAGCCTGGCTCACCACAACTAGTAACCTCCCTGTTGACACCCTGGTTCGCTCACTACATCCTCTTCAATTATCCCATTGCTCGAGCCGCCTTTTATTGGTTGAGATGAGACTGATGAGGCTTTTAAAATGTGTTTTTTCTTCTGTTTTAAAGGGGATAGGAAGACTCTGGAGGGTTTTTAACCAAAAAAAAAAAAAAAGATAGTACAATCTAATATATAGTTTTAACATATCACTCTGGCTACCTCATGATAAATTGCCTAAGATGTTATCAGCCTAAGACAGTGCATTAATGCAGACATAGGTCCTGGTGGGCTGGCCTTGCTTGGATCCAGGGGAGGTGGTAAGTAGCGGTCGTATTTGGTATATGTCTTCAAGATAGAGGCAGCAAAACCCACTGATGGCTTGAATGTGGGGCTTCTGGAGTCAAAGCTATCCCCCAGATACGTGCTCACCTGGTAAATGAGCGTATCATTGACTAAAGCAGGGAACAGGGAACACCAGCTGGAAAAATCCAGAGTTAATTCCCTTCCAGACATTTCAAATGGAATATTTCTTTTAGACATCCGAGTGTGATGTCAGGATGTATGAGTCTGGCGCTCAGGACAGGACACGTGCATCCTAGAGTCTGCATCTTATGAAGCAATTAAGGATCGGGACCAGATGAGGTCACCAGGGGGAAAATGAGGACCTGAGTCTGAGCAAACTCTGGGAGGCGGTGAAGGACAGTGAAGCCTGGCGTGCTGCAGTCCGGCGGGTCACAGAGCCGGACACGGCTTAGCGGCCGAACAACAACAACAGCAAAGGAGAAAATGCACGGAAGAGAGGAGTTCTTAAGACAGAGCCCACAGGACCCCAAATTTTAGAAACTAGGAAAAAAGAGAACAAGAGGACAAGATGGTTTCTAGATAGTAAGACAGGAAGGAACCCACGTGAGTTTCAGTTTTCTTTTCCTCTAAAAGAGGGGTACTGTATAGAAAAGCAGATGCTGCAAGACACTCGTGACTCATGCAAATTGTATAAAACAAGCCCAAGGGAGCCTCCAGCCAGCTCGTCCTCACTACAGTGGCTCAGGGCTCGTGGGTGTGTGCATGCAGGCACCGCGTGCACACGTGAACCCGACTTCACAGACGTGAGGCTAAACCTCTCTGTGCACGTTTTTCCACCTCCAGTCATGCAGAAATGAAAACACACGATCCCTGGCAACCTATTCTAAAGATAACCAGGCTGTTTAACTTTCCTGGAAGATCAATTTGACACTTTAATTATGTGTAAAAGTTCAACCAAATACATTACTATCGAATATTTTGACAAGGTCTTTCATCCTATGTTCTCATCGAGATTCCAGGAACCCACTGCTCGACTGTAATTACATAAAATGAGAAAACAAAAGGAGAATGAGTGGGCCATCTGCCCATTGAATAATTGGACATAAGCCTTGGGTTTCTGAGCTCTTGCCTCTTTGGAGAATGTGTTTGTTACCTATGGCTGCATAAGGAATTGCCCGATGCTTAAAACAGCGTTTATCACCCAATGACCCCACAGTGTCCATGAGCCAAGGGTCTGACTGTGTATCAGTTTGGTGCCTCTGAGTCCAGGTCCCTCAAAAGACTGCAGCCGAGGTTCAGCTGGGGGAGGGTCCTCTTGCAAGCTCTCTCACACGGATGTCGGTGGCCTCAGCCCTGACTGTTGGCCAGAGACACCGATTCCTCACATCTGGACCTCCCTGTAGGGCAGCTCACAGGCTGGCAGCTGGCTTCCCTCCAAGCAAGAGAGAGCCAGTGTCCTGGCAGCCTGATCTCGGAAGTGACACCTCATTGCTTCTGTCTTCTGTATTTGTTAGAAGCCTGCTGTTAAGTCCAGCCCACACTCAGGAGTGGGGACACTACAAAGCAAGTACCATGGGTCCCTCGGAGAGGCTGCTGCCAACCCATAGCCCAGGGAGCTGCACTTCTTGACACAGAGCTAGAAGACCGTGCGTCTAGGATGCGGATGTTCAGATATTCCGTGACCACCTCTGGGCTCCGGGCTGCGCACGTCTGGCAACAGGCAGACAATGGGGAGTCAGCGGAACTGTGTTTCCCGCTGCCCTGATCCTTCCTCCTTTTCATCTCTGCGCAACGCCTTTCAACCGAGCAGCAGCCGCGTAGCAGGGACGGGAACTTGGCAGTGTAGGGTATCTTAATGAACACTTTAAACGGAGTCTTCACCATCTGTTCTCTCTCCTAATTACAAACCTACACTCATTTGCAGTTGCATCATTAAAAGTGAAATTCTGGTGAAGTGCTCTAAATGCCTGTCGAGCTTGTCCTCTTGGTTCTATACTAATTTTCTCGGCGGTGATATCCTGAAGTCCAAGGCTTCTCATTTGGGAAAAAGACACAGAAAACAATATTTCTGTGTACACAGTATTCAGATGTATGGATTCCTGTCCTGATTTTCCGCTCTCTCTCTCTGTCTCTGAAACTCTCTGATTGCAAACAGGAATTTTCTTTAAGAAGGATTTTACATTTCAAATTCCCCAAATGTCTTTGGTAATTTTAGCTTGCTTTAGGGATAAGGGAAGGATTTAAACAGAAGCCCTTTAAACAGGAATTAAACTCATTTGCACAATTTAGACCTCCAGATTTCTCCTGTGAGTAGATGAAGCATTTTGCAGAGTTTAACTCTGCAAACATTGTTTTCCTTCTTTGCATTCCCCCCCAAGGAATTATTCATTAAGATGAACTCACAGGCATATCAAGAGATACCAAGAGATATGATATGTAGCTTTTAAAATAATCTGCTCATATTCAAAAGATAGTAGGTGGTTTGCATCTCAAAGGAGGCTAGAATTTAAGAAAGGACGGATGTCAATCATTAAGACCACTGACGTTACTGCGTAAGTAAGCTGGCAGGCACTGCAGACCTTCTGAATATGCATGATCTGCAAAAGAGCAGTCCCCCTCCACACACACACACACGTACACACACTGAAACACTCTCAGGCAGCCCTCTGCCTTCACTGAATGCAGGGAAGCGCTGCTAACACCTGCCCCACCCACTAGGTGCTGGTGATGGATGTCCTCTGCCAGCTGGCACAGTTTTGCTGAAGAAATGGTGCATGTATCAGTTCAGCTCAGTCTCTCAGTCGTGTCCGACTCTTTGTGACCCCATGGACTGCAGCACGCCAGGCTTCCCTGTCCAACACCAACTCCCGGAACTTGCTCAAACTCATGTCTATTGAGTTAGTGATGCCATCCAACCATCTTATCCTCTGTCATCCCCTTCTCCTCCCAGCTTCAATCTTTCCCAGCATCAGGGTCTTTTCCAATGAGTTGGCTCTTCGCATTAGGTGGCCAAAGTATTGGAGTTTCAGCTTCAGCATCAGTGCTTCCAATGAATATTCAGGACTGATCTCCTTTAGGGTGGGCTGGTTGGATCTCCTTGCAGTCCAAAGGACTCTCAAGAGTCTTCTCCAACACCACCTTTCAAAAACATCAATTCTTCAATGCTCAGCTTTCTTTATGGTCCAACTCTCACATCCATACATGACTACTGGAAAAACCATGCATGTTTAGTTATGCCTAGAAACCTCAATCACGTGGTCCAACGCCTTCTTTAAAATTAACTTATTTGCTTGTGGCCGCCCTGGGTCTTTGTTGCTGGACTCGGGTTTTTTTCTAGTTGCAGCGAGCAAGGGCCACTCTTGGCTGCAGTGCAGGGGCTTCTCACGCTGGTGGCTTCTCTTGTTGCAGGGCACAGGGCCTAGTATTTGCAGGACGCTGGCTCCAGAGCAGAAGCTCAGCAGCTGTGGCACAGGGGCTTAGTTGCCCACAGCCTGTGGGATCTTCCCAGATGGGGATGGAACTCGTGTCCCTTGCACTGGCAGGCAGATTCTTAACCACTGGACCACCGGAAAGTCCAGGTCCAATGCCTTTTGTCAAGTCAGCAGACGTTTCCAATTGGTAGACAGGTAGGCACGTGGACACAGGTCAGCACGTGGTCGGCTGAGTCTGTGCTTAAGGCTGTTCAGGCTGTTTCCTTGGATTCTTCACCTCAGGGACTGTAGATGCCATAAGAGTCCTGTGCTACACAATTGCACCAGACCCCAAAGTGGAGGTGACAAGTGACAAAGACTCTTGGGGAGAATGACGGTGAAGAAAGAGGTCTTGGGATTCCATGCATACCCAAGGCTCTAAGGGTCTCCCTTTTGGCCTGATTTGCCCAAATCTCCCACTTTTAATGATGTCATCCTGTTACAGGAAACCATACTGTCCTAACTTTTTCAGCCCAGGCCCTTTGCCTGCTCCAAAAACTACCTCCTGTCCTGTTGAACTCTGCAAGGAGAAAGAGTCCCACACAATTTCAGCAGCATCTGATTTTGCTCAAGTCTGGCTAGAAAATAGTTTCACAAAAACTGCTGGTTAAAGGCTTCTAAATTTCCTGTCATTCTAAGATTCTGGGGTTTTAAAACATGAGTCTTCAAAGGCAGCACATTAGTGACTGCAAGTATAACCAGAGAATGTTTTACCGGAAGAATCTTCCAGAAAGAGAGTTTGCTGAACAGATGTTAAATAGAGGTGAATTCTTCTTATTCCAAGAAAGCAGAGGAAGGTCGGTGAAAAAGTCTCCCAGAAGTTTTACTTGACTTCTCTCCACTCTGGGTGCTATGAGAGGCTCCCACCCCTGGGGTGCTTGCTTTCCTGTGTGGAATCTGGACCTTTATACCTGAAACATTATGAAGATCGTGCTCTATAGCCTAGAACCCGAGGAGAGAAGAGAAATAATAAGGGTGGCAAAAATTCATGAGGAGAATACACCTGAGCATCGGTTCCAGAATAGGAATTGTCAATGGAAAATAAGCTAAAGGTAGTGGAAGAAATTGCACATGAAAATGTATGGCAACAACCAGCTACATTCTCTTTGGATCAAATATCATTATTGTAATGAGTTTTCTTTTAATTAATTTATTTATTTTAATTGGAGGCTAATTACTTTACAATATTGTGGTGATTTCTGCCATACTTTGACATGAACCAGCCACAGGTGTACATTGTCCCCCCATCCTGAACCCCTCTTCCACCTCCGTCCCCACCCCATTCCTCTGATATGCAAGATAGCAAAAGAGACACAGATGTAAAGAACAGACTTTTGGATTATGTAATGAGTTTTTTTTAAGCCTATTTTTTTGTTGTTGGAGAGTAATAATCACTCTTAGTTCCCCATCCAGGGATCAAATCTGTGCCCCCTGCATTGGAAGGTGGATTCTTAACCACTGGACCACCAGGGAACCCCCGAGGATGGGTCTACGGGGTTTTACCTGTAGCACTATCTACCTTTGCATTGATGGTCTAAATAGGTTTCTGGGTAGCGAGGCCGGAGAAGGATCAGTGTGGAGGACACCAGCTGTGCTCAGAATTGCCCTTGCCCTCCTGATTCTGGGTCCCAGATCTGAGGGTGGGCCCTCTCGCTCAAGAATTGATGGCCAGGAAGCCCCAATATTCTTTATGCAGATGCAGCCCTCCAAGCAGCCCTCAGTGTCTCCAGGCATCCGCAACACCCACGAGGTCCAAGTGCTCATAGCTGTGGGCACCCAAGGAAGAGACGGCCTTTCCCAGCAGCTGGGGAGTCCTAGTGTCTGCTCTTCCGCAATGAAGTGTACCTCCCAGGGCTGTGCCAAATGCTTTCCTTACACACCCACAAATCGTTGAGCTACTGAGCTTTTCCATTTACCTTTATCTGGGCATACTACCCTCCCCTCAAACAAGCAAACAAAATTTGAAGTAATTACCTCCATAATAATGAAGCTTATAAAACCCATATTTCTTAGAGAGAGGAGAACATTTTAAGATGCAAGCACAAAAGATTATAGTGAATCATCTAACATTTATATGACAAGTCAACCCTCATTTTCTTTGTTCTGCATGAACTGCCCTCCTCTTTGCAATAAACCATTTACTCAGTAAAAGATAACCATCTGATTTTTATAACGTGTAAGGTCATATAGAACATACTTCCTACAAATGGCTGAAATATGAAAGCTGCAGTAGACTGTCATTTCAGTTCTCCAAGTAACAAAAATAAATGTAAATATTGAGAAGCTTTAAAATTTGCTCACAGAAGCCATAATAACAGATTTTTTAAAAAAATTACATCAGCTCTGCAAGACCAGAAATATAAGACTTGGGGTGTGTTCGGGAGACTGTGGAACCTGTATTCTTTGGTTATAAATTGAAGAGGCATTATTTCCACCTGGGATCATGGGAAGAATGGGGGCAGGTTTGGAGAAACTGAACTGCCAACGGCTGTTCAAACCCAGGATATTTCGTTCCCTTGGTCTCATGTTGTGCCAGGGGAAAGCAGCCTGGGAAGCATTCAGAATGACAAGAAGTTGGTGGAAGAGGGTGGAAGACTATTTAGCAGCCAGTTTGAAATAGCAGGTATCACCAACTTCTGTAAGTCAGGCATGCATGCAGTGAAATAATTTTTTTCTGAACTCTCCTTAGAAGATTTGAAAAGTATTGCTAAAGCCAGAGGAATTCATAGCAATATGTAAACTGATGTAATTTCAACCACTCTTTTCATAACAGAGAAGAGGACCATTTCAGAAGACCAATGAACGGAGACCACTTATCTGGTGAGAGAAAGCGAAGAGGTTTTAAATCCCTCTAGGGTGCACACTGAAATTTTTAAGTGTTTTTTTGAAGTCAAATATTAAAATAAGAGAGCTTGAGTGAAAGATAATGGGTAACAATACCATCATGGGGATGTTACTGTCCTGGGAAAAGATCGCACAGGCAAAGGAGAGATGAGGAGGAGGCACAACAGCCCACTATGGCTCTCTTTTCACTTTTCTTATCAAGATTATTGTATAATTGTTTGTGCTGGTCATTCAATAGTGTCTGACTCTTTGGGATCCGATGGCCTGTCCCTGGAATTCTCCAGGCAAGAATACTGGAGTGGGTTCCCATTTCCTTCTCTAGGGGATCTTCCCCACCCAGGGATTGAACCAGGGTCTCCCGCATTGCAGGCAGATTCTTTACCATCTGAGCCACCAGGAAAGCCTGGTATAATTAGATCCCCCCTTTCCATGCATGCATTCTAAATTAGGCTTGACATCTCTCCAGCATCTTACACTTCTGTTTCTTTTATTTCCCCAAATCTCTTGAAAGCCACAACAAAGAGAAACTTTATAAATACTTATTGGCTAAGCAAATGGATGGTCTATGCCAAAAGGTCAATTTTAATTACACATCTTGCAACAGAATTTGCTCGGAACTCTTGTTTTTACTCAGAACTCTTGTTATGGTGACATGCAAGAAATCTTTAAATGAAATAAAAAAGAAGGCATTCTTATGGGTAAAGAATGATGCAAAATGTGGAAATACTTCCTAGGAAAAAAAAAATTTCCATATTAACATTAGAAGCAGACTTCATTGAAACCTCTGAAACAAGACGATTGAATAAAGAGATGTTGATACATGCATATGTTCTGTGGTTTCTTTGCTTCTGTGTACTCTTACAGGTTAGCTCAATAACCAGCCGGGATCTTAAAAACCTAAGAAATTACCTGTGTCTGTAGCATCCTCCTGATAGTTCACACAGGTATTTAACACTGCTCTTACAGAGTTTGTGTGAAGCTGAGTGGAAGAAACTATCTGGGGTTTTAATTAAGAGGAACACATTCTATAATTTAATATGAAGTTCAGAGATATGCTAGTCTTATTTACAATTGTAGGTGTTTTACAGCATTCATTTATGATTAGAGTTTTAGGATGGCTAATTGGGCTTACCCTGCTGTTATTAATAGCTCAGCCAGGACAAAACTCTGGGATGTCCCTGCCAATTGTACACCTGACTAGGAATGAGGTCATTTAATCTTAGATTGCTGTCTAGAGATGGTTCCTTGGAGTTGAGTAAAAACTGTTTCTAAACTGTCAGCTTATAGAATCAAACTTTTGCATTTTAATAAATTGATTCAGAGAGCTGCCCAGACCTTGTTTTACTGAGGCCCATGTATCACTCCTACGAGCAATTATCATCACAGAGGGGCAATTTGACAGAATTTAGACTTTGGGATGAGGCCATACGTGTTTGAAAGAGTTCTCGCTGAGCCATCTCGCCCCTCTGAGCAGAGCTGGCCACGTCCGGGATGCTCCCGGCAGTTAACAGCCTCTCTGTGTCCTGTGTTCTGTACAATAACGCTGTCCAGAACACTCAAAATACCATCTGGCCATTTCTGTGTCCTTTGTAACACAATGTGCTCTGGGTAGAGGATTGTTCCACATAATAAAAGTAGTTAGAGGTAATTTGGTGGCTTACTTTCTGAAGGATTTTCACAGGCACAGACCCTTTTGAATTATAGACAAAATACCCCAGATTCTGCCAGAGATTTGTGCCAGAGAGTTGTCATCCTTATACATCTCAGAGCATTTGTTCTTGCCAGCAATGAATTAATGAGATGATGCCACTCATAATCGTTGAATACTATGAAATAAACACAGAAAATAAAAGAATGATGAGTGAGGGACTTCATTATAGAAGAAAAAACAATTTCTGTGGTTTCAAAGCAAGACTATCCTAGCAGATGAAACAGAAAGAGAGCTCTGGTTTGTCTAACCTTCATGAACAAGGTGGAGGGTGAAAAGGCCAGCCTTGAACTAGACAAGATTGTCTAATCCATTAGTTGGTACTAATTGTCCTTTAGTACCAACTCCATCTCCCTGCTGCCCTCCACTGTGAGCTCCACTTAAGTTAAAGCTTTTGCTCTTTTCCTGAGCTTCCTCTGGCCACCTTATTGGGACCATGGTCTTGAGGAACAATTTGAAACCTTCTCTAGGTAGTCCATGCAGCTTCATGCCATGCAAAACTTGTTAAAATAGAAAATCTTTCTCTTATCCTGGAAGAGTGATGTTTCAGGAACTTTAACTTCCTCTGGTGAGCATTGCACCACTGAAATAAATATAGGCAAGATGTTCAAGGTAAAAGGCACTCGAGTTCCAGCTGGCTTTTAAGAAGCCCTGTTTGGGAAAGTTCTTTCACTTCTCCTGACTTCTCTGTTCTCAGTCTCATGATCAGAGAGGACCTTCTGACTCCATGAACCTGTCATGCTCTCAATGTCAGGAAGTAAAGACATATACTAACAAATATATATGAAATCTAGGAAGATGATACTAATGAAATTATTTGCACGACAGCAGTGGAGATACAGACACAGAGAACAGACCCATGGACACAGAGAAGGGGGAGGAAGGAGAGTGTGGGGTGTCTAGAGAGAGTAACAGGGAAACTTCCATTACCATATGTAAAATAGATCGCCAGTGGGAATTTGCTGTATGACCCAGGGAACTCAAACCTGGGCTCTGTAACCACCTAGAGGGGTGGGATGGGGAAGGTGGTGGGAGGGAGGTTCAAAACGGAGGGGACATTTATGTACCTATGGCTGATTCACGTTGATGTTTGGCAGAAACCAACACAATACTGTAAAGCAATTATTCCTCAATTAAAAAAAAATTTTTAAAGAAAACTTGGCAAACTACTTTTTATTTTATTATGGAGGACATGGATCTTTATATTTTCACTGAGTATTCATCTACTTATTATTTTTAGTTACAACTAGATGGATACTTTGAGGCTTCCCAGGTGGCTCAATGGTAAAGAATCCACCTGCCAATGAAGGAGACACAGGTTTAATCCTTGGGTTGGGAAGATCTCTTGGAGAAGGAAATGACAACCCTCTCCAGTATTCTTGCCTGGGAAATCCCACGGACACAGGAGCCTGGTGGGCTATAGTTCATGGAGTCGCAAGTGTTGGACATAACGTAGCGAATAAGCCACTACCACAGAAGGAAACTTGGATAGGTAGAAGGATGCACAGAAAGAAGGACAGATGGATGGATGAATAGAGAGAGAGCCAGTTAGATGGACGCTAGGTATCACAGGTAATGCAGACTAGACATAGGCAATGTTCCTACTTTGAGGATCCCAGAGATCGAGCAAGAGGCTCTCAGGCTATCGTTTGGCCATTTGGTTGGCAATGTTAGTCAACGTGGAAGCAAGTTTGTGAGTGTCCAGTTCAAGCCATTTGCATGCACTTTGGAAATACGAGGTGAGGGAGAGAATGTGTGCTTTCATAGGTGAACTTTCCACTGGTATGTTTCTTGGCAGAGCCATTTCTCTGAAAGAAAGAGAAAACTGTTTCTTACATGATTTCAAAGTAAATAAGTTGTTTTTCAAATTTATCAAACTATCCTATTATATATTAATTATTTAAAAATCATAAAAGCTTGAAGAGTCTAAAATGACAATTTGGTTTGTTTACCTGCCTCTAGGCAGGACTTACACAAACCAACAGAGTTATGTGGTATCCTGCCAAATGCCTATTTTTTGGTCCAAGCAATTAATTTTTTCCTAATTAGTGGTGTTAGCCTAAGACTCATTTCTTATAATTAATGAGGACAGTTGCCAGTGAGGCTGTTCTAGTATCACATTCAGCACATGGAATCCATCAACACAGCTCACCATCTTATCCTGAGCTGTGCCATCTCCAAGTAACCACTTGCAACATCTCTGAGCCTGGTGAGCATCTGTTACAGTGGGGAAAAAGAAATCATCCTAAATATGCAGAATTCAGCTTCATTGTTGCTGTTAATTGCTGTCATTTAGAAAGCCATTCCTGTGCCTATACCATGAATGGTATAAGTCAGTTATGCCCAAAGAAGCAAAGATAAGGAACTGTATTCTAGCAATTCGATCCATGAGAGGGAGCAAGGTAATGTATAAAAAACAACAGTACCAATCCTTGCTGTGGGATGCCTCCAATGCGTCTTTATGTAACTATGTACATCAGAGTTCTAGTCTCTGAAATCAGCCGTTTGGGTATCTTACTTTACTAAGATCTCTTGGTGAACAGTGATACATCGAGATGATATTTAAAACCATGGTGTGCTCAATCAGCCCAGCCAAATGCCAGTTACTTAGTTTCCATGTAGATTAGACATGGGTAGGTTTCTGCTGTTGGCAAAAGCCATTATTTAAGCTCAGCAGCTCCACACTCCTGAGCATAAGCATCCAGGGCTCTCGCACGCGTGTTGGCAGAGAACATGGACACGGAGCAGCTCTTTTCCAAATGTGAACGCTGCACGGAGCCCTTAGATGCAAGACCTACTTAAGGAAAAGTTTCTACAAGTCTACCCAGAATAGGTTAGTGTACCTTAACGTTTCTCCGAAGAAGCTCTTGCTAAGAGAAACTTGAAAGAAACTAATTTAGCTTGAAGACCAAGCAGAAATGTAAAATGTCTGCTTCCTCCCTCCTCTTCTCCTCCTCTTTCATCTCCTTTGCTGTCTCCGTTTCCTTCCTTAAATATACTAAAACAAACCTTTAATGATTATTTCTGGGCAAGAGTCAAAATGAAGATTTGGCCAATATGCATCACCAGGAGGTTAGTTAGATAAAGTAACTAACTTTATCTTAGTTAACAATCCCTAGCAGCCAGGTTCATTCCAGAAAGCAAACACTGAAATAATAACAAGAAAATAAACACATTCCAACACCCTTGAGTAGGATCAGAGTAGATTTATGTCAGCACTGCTCTACTGAGGGGCTGGTTTATATTCCTGTGATGCACGTTTCCTCTGAAAGGACCATCATAAGCATCTCTGCTCCTCTGCTAGCAGCTTGGAGACACTTAAATCTGATGACACAGAACAAATTGTCTCCAAAAGAGGTTCAAATCATGTAAATTAACTACAGTGCAGACAGAATACAGAACCTCTGTCTCTGAGAAACCAAGCCGAACGCAACCAGGTTCCATAAAATACGCTGGTATTAACCAGAGAAAGAGAGTGTGATGGAAGAAAGTGCCTCTTTCTCACTGGGTGGGAAGGAAGGTGTTTCAGCATCTTATTGGAAGGGAAGGATGAAGGCTATTTTCCTGCAACAGGGCAAACAAAGAGTCTTCTTGCAAATGGAAGCACTTAGTGGTGTGTTTGAGACTCCTAGGTGGGTGTATTTTAACTCTGCAGGAAACAGAGAAAAAACAAAGCCAACAGAAAGGAGACTAATGGAGTCCAGTGCTGAAACGTAGGGCCTCACCAAGAGGGCTCTCAGGGCAAACCAGCAAAGTGACCGTCACAAGCCCTGGTGCTGACTGCAAATTTCAGCAATTCTTCTTGTCCCCTCTCCAAAGTGCACTCAGATTTGGGATAAGTTGTTCGGCTCGTCTCTCCACAGCGTCTTGTAGGATGCCAGATACCTGCTGAGATCCTGAAGACTGGCCCTGAATATGTAGACATTTTAATTTTAGACTTTGAATGTTTTAGAGATCTGTAGGTCCCTGATACAGGTATTTTAGACATGTTATCTCGTTTTAATCTTGAAAATACAGTATAGTTACTGAGTCCAAGCTCATACTGTTGCACAACAGGTTGATGGATGGAGAGAGGAGGTGTTGGGGCAGAGAACAGTGGCTTTATTTAAAAATCCAGCACACCCCAGAAAATGAGGAACCAGGGTCCTAAAGAACATCCTGCCTGACTTTGGATGCTAATTTCTTTTATGTTACAAAGAGGGAGAGGTGAGGAGGTAAAGTGAAAACGTGACAAGTTACCACACATTTCTTGGTGCTGGATATGTTTATTTCTTTTTTCTGCAGCTGTTTAAGGTGGGCCCAGTCAAGATGTTTCCTATGAGCTAAACAAAGCTTAATGTTCAGGTATGGGAGCAAGGTCTCTGGGGATGTTCCATTACATATACTTTAAGTTATAGGCAACATTCCTTTAGTGACTAACTTGTAGCAAAAGCAATAAAATACAAGGGTTAAAGTAGAAGAACCAGATCCAATATGGAGTCAGACTTGTTCTTCCCTATTGGCGTGCCACAGTCCATGGGGTCGCAGAAAGTCAGACATGACTTGGTCACTGAACAGCAAAAACAAATTACAGTATTAATGTCCCTAGATTGTGAAAAAAACAAAAAATCTTGCCCAAAGATAAGGAAAAGTCCCGGTCCCTAAGGACCCTGGTGTTCCCACTTCATATCCAGACCACGCTGAGTTTGAGGTCAGTCTTTGGAATTTAGTACAGACTTGTCTCCAGGTTTGAAAACCAACATTTGGAAGTTCGATCCACGGATTTATCAGAATTTGTATGTAGCGGGGTTGGGTGGCCTGGTTGATCGTACACAGGACTTTATATAGAACAAAATGTACTGGATTGGAAATCAGGAGTTCAGAGTTCTGTTCTTTCTTTCAAACCAACTATCTTTTAAGTCTCCATTTCTTAAAAATTGAATTGAGTATGGTATGCATTCCAGTTATGTCAGTTCAGTTCAGTCACTCAATCATGTCTGACTCCTTGCGACCCCATGGACTGAACCAAGCCAGGCTTCCCTGTCCATCACCAACTCCCAGAGCTTGCTCAAACTCTTAGCTATGTCAGTAGTGTCGACTAAACAAAATATTCACAGTCTAAAAGTTGAGAATTATGTTTTATTCAATGGGAAGTTTTAGGACTGAAGCCCAGGAGGCAGCATCTCAAGTAATCCTGAGAGAACTGCTCTGAGGAGGCCTGGTGGGAGCTAGGATACATAGGAATTTTGCAACAAAGGGCATGTAGTCTGAGCATCAAAAGATTATTGTTAATTTAAAAAAGCAGATAAGTTAAGGAATTTAGCACTTTTTTATGTACAAGAAGATGCAAGAGTCTGGGCTCATTGTCATTCCTTTGATCTGCACCTCAGCTTCCTGGGGCCAGTATCCTGTGCTTTCTCACCTTGAGTTTCCTCAGGACTCACTGTGGCGAGTAGTTGCAGGCTGGTGGCTGCTAGATGGCAGATATTCTTTCCTTCCTGAGTTCCCGCAGGGCCCACCAACTCATCATAGGCTGAGGCTGCAATATTTGTTAATGACTATGACATCCATTGTTTACTGACATGGCAGGAAATATTCCATTTATCACATCTATCCACTAATCTGGAGAAGGAAATGGCAACCTACTCCAGCATTTTTGCCTGGAGACTCCCATGGACAGAGGAGCCTGGCGGGCTACAGTCCATGGGGTTGCAAGAATCAGACTCGATTTAGTGACTAAACCACCACCACCATCCACTAATCTATCCATCCACACATCCACCAGTTACTTCATTTAAAAATATGCTCCTATATGGCAGCTGTTTATTAAGCTACTTTTGTCCAAGCACAATGCACTAGGTTTGTGTGCTCACTGAAAAAGCACCCATGATCCCTATAACTTCAAGCAAGGATGGCAGATAATAAACAGGAACATTGAAGATAAATAGAGATTGAGAATAAGGGCAGCATCCACTATGAAAAGTCCTGAGCATCACAGCAGAACAAGGCCTAGAGATGCTCCAGGCTAATGCCCAGACCTCGGGTATACACTGGTTTACAGTAACTTCTAACTACTATCTATTGTCAGCAAACAGAGAGATCAATCAGAGTTAGGGAGAAGAATGAACTAATACATTTTAAAAACAATTTAAGGTTAATAATTTAAACTAAATTCTAATGATTCTACCAGGTAAGGTCTTTAGAAGATAAACAAATAAAGATATCGTCAATTAGCGTAAGATTACTTGCTTGTGGTAGGCAGTATATCTATTAGCCTTGCAATCTTATCTCTGTTATTAAATTTCCAGTACAATAGGGGGAATAAGAGCCATGACCCCTGAAAGATTTCCACACACTCATCCCAGGAACCTATATGGGTATGTTAGGATATGTTGCCAAAAGTAACAAAAGAATCTTTGCAGACAAGATTAAGATTATGGATTTTGAGAGGTAGAGGATTATCCTCGATTAGATGAGTGGATGGGATCCAAGCCCAGCAACCCTCCAGAGCAAGGAAGTCAGGGAGATGCATCACGAGGGGCACTTGACCAGCACTGATGTCTTTGCTATGGAAGAGGTGGAGATGAGCGGAAGGATGAAGACAGCCTCACGGAGCTGAGAACGGTCTCTGCTGATGGCGAGCGCGAAAACAGGACCTCAGTCCGACAACCTCAGGAACTGAATTCTGCAGCCAGTCAGAATAAGCAAGTCCCCAGGTGCTACGAGAGATAGGGGGATGGAGAAAGCAGCCTGTCGACACCTTGGTTTTAGCCCACGAGACCGTTGTTGGAGTCCTGGCAACAGAAGCACAAGATGATAAATTCATGATGTTTTAAGCTACTGAATCTGCAGTAATTTATTACCGTAGTGATAGAGGTTGAATCATCCTAGAAATGTAGAGAGTGATTTTTTTGTGTGATATTTCTTCTCCCAACACTGGTAAAGAATCCACCTGCCAATGCAGGAGACCCATGAGACCTGGGTTTGATCCCTGCATTGGGAAGATCCCCTGGAGAAGGAAATGGCAACCCACTCCACTATTCTTACCTGGAGAATCCCATGGACAGAGCAGTCTGGCAGGCTACAGTCCATGGGGTCGCAAAGAGTCAGACACGACTTAGTGACAGAAAAGCAATACCCACAGAACTCTAGGTCCTTAGGTCACAGCTGCTTTCTGCCAAGCATTTCCTCCACGACTCAGGAGAAAGAGGCCCCATCACTAGTCACCCCCTGCACATGATTCTGCTAGTTCAAGTGACATCTTAAAAGGAGCCAAAGTCACCACCAATTCTACCACATACATGATTTCTTCTCTGCAGGAAACGACAGAAATTTGCTGAGGGACTCCCATGCAATCCAGAACCTCTTGGCTTTGGAATTTGTCTTTCATTATTAGCTTCCAGACTTCCAGTTTTTCCAAAAGTAAATGTTATAAATGGATAAGAGAAGACAGATTTCAACCGAACCCTCAGAAAGAATCTTAAACTGTGTTTTCAGAAACAGGTAAGCTCAGGACATAGCAGCAGTGATAAAAAGTCCAGTTGCCTGCATTTCAGGGTCACATAGGGCTTCACAGGTGGCGCTAGTGGTAAAGAACCTGCCTGCCAATGCAGGAGATGCAAGAGATGTGGGTTCCATCCCTGGGTCAGGAAGATCCCCTGGAGGAGGGCATGGCAACCCACTCCAGTATTCTTGCCTGGGAAATCCCATGGACAGAGGAGCCTGGTGGGTTACACAGTTCAGGGGGTCGCAAAGAGCTGGACACAACTGAGTGACTTAACAACAGCAACAACTATGTATACATATGTATCTATATTCTAGAAAGGCTAAGAGAGAGGCTGATTCAGGGAGGAGATGAGGGTTAAGAAGGAAGTAAATGCTCAGCTCATCCGCATGTCCACACGCCTGCTCTGGGCAGCGATGGGCCAGCTCCAAGCCCAGCCTCCAGTCTGAAAGGCTGTGGGCCTGGCCACCTTTCCTTCCCCAGCCTGGCAGGTGAGCTACAACCTTTGGCATCTCTAACCTGCTACCAACATGCTAATGACCTTGAAGCCACACCTGTCTGTTTCTAATTACTCAGCTCCTGCCCTCCACCTGTGTGTTTGTAAACCTCCTGCATTTCCTCTAGGGAAGGACAGAGTGCAAACATTTTATTTTTGCAATCCAGATAGTCACTGTTTTCCGTAATTGAGTTTATAAAACATCCCTTTTCGCCTCTTCTGAATCTAGGAGAGGATGGATCTATATGTTTATATTTTAGAAATCACCTGGCATGAGGCAAAGGGCTGTCACTTTTTAAATTTCATTACACTTGATTATGTAAATCATCTAATCTCATTAGTAAGCTTAATAATTCTTCCTCCTCCCTTCACTGTTCACTCCATAAGGCAAGCAGATCATGTGCTTATAATTTTAATGTAATGTCAATGATTTCAATTTCAATAAAATTATCATTTCAATTGTATTCTCAGTTAAAACAACTGGGCTCCATAGCCAGTTCTGTGAAGCATGCAAGGATTTCAAGCTTCAGCAGTTAGGGATGATGAATAGGTCTCATAAACCCTAAACCTCCTTCTGGTGACCCGAGGTTCTCCTGGGATGTGCTTTCATGGGGAAGGCAGGAAAGGAGATGAAATGGGTGTCAACACCCTTGCATTCTACCCCCTCTGTACCACTCCTCCTCAGGATGTAACCCAGGCAGCAAACTGATGACTTCAGTGATGTTCTCCAGAGCACCTTGCTGCTGTCAAGATGTGTGAGAGCTGAAGGGTTCCCTAAGGAAACGCTGAGATGCAAAACCATAATATTGCTGGCCACTGTGCCAGTCACTCGGGGATATTGGCTAAACTACCTCCTACTCAAAAAGGAAAAAGAAAAAAAATGCATTCAAGCCTGAATTGAGAAAGCAACCATGGAGACATTCTCTACCCTTTTCAGAGCACACTGATGTATGCCAACAGTCCAGGAATCATAGTTTAGCAAAAAGAGCCAGGAATGTATACGGCCAGGCTGAAGACCCCAAACTGCTATGAAAATCTACAGCCATGAAGAACAGAGAGGGATAGATCAAAGTATTCAGATTTTCCTTTCCATAGCAAAGCCAATAATGTGTGGTTTTACATAAAATGCTCCAAGTTCACCAAGGTCATTAGCACTCATTAATAAATGCCATGGCGTGGAGATGTCTATAACCCATTTTGAATTTCACGTCAGATTTAGGTTCAATAATAATAAATGAACATTTTGACCTCTGCTTTGAAGGTACAGAAAGTGATCTAGACCATATGAGCATCCATCTCCAAGAATACATTAAAAATTGATTCCCATTTCAAACATTATTTTCTATAATGGATGTTGTCAGATGTTGTTTGTATTTTTTTTTTTTTTGCTGTTAGATTTCACACATAAATGTCATAAAGTTTCAGAAATTGCTCTTTTGAAAAGTTACTCCTTCCTAGGCAACCAGATACATTTTTTTTAAAAAAGTTGATTTTTTATTGGAAAAACATTCATATTTTTAAGCTGTTTCAAATCTGTTGGAAATTCTGAATTTTACTTTGTAAACTATGATTGATATTTAGAAATCTTTGCTGGGTTTTCAGGATGCATTTGGCCTTCATCACCTGGCATTCTGCTTCACAATTAACCTAAATGAGATGTGAAGCTAATTTGGTGCATCAGCATTCCAGCCTGAAAATTGTTCCTGGACCCCTCATCTTCCAAGTGTCCATCCTGAAGCCAGAGAAACATGCTGGCCCTATTTGTACAACACTGTTGTTTGCTAAACCAAACTGTAGCCTTAAGGTCTGAGAAGCATAAATGCTCCCATGGCAACTGGGATGGACAGCTTGAGAAAACACAGGACTGATGAGAAAGCCCAGGATGAAGGGCGCTGGAAGAGCATCCACCATCCAACACGACTGGTCTGGGTCCCCAGGTATGTGTACACTTTCCCCTGTTCCTCTTCATTCCCTCTTGCCTTCATCCTTACTCCTGAATTTTTCTTGAGCCTGAATTTATCCAAATCATTCTAACTCACTGCCACTTTACAATCTACCCTGTACCTGGCTTTTTTCCTCACTCATTTTGATTACAGTATTGCACCTATATCAACACTTCTTGATCTGAGTTGGTTCTACCTAGACCCTCGGGTTTTGCCCTGTCCATACCACAGGTTAGTAAAGCAGCCACCTACCAGTCATCTACTCTTAAATCCTGGGAGGTCCTGCGTCTCTCCCCTGATCCTCTTCTGGGCTCCAGAATTAAGGCTGTGACGCGCATGACACATTCTGCCTATACACACAGACTACATCAAAAGCATTAGCCTAGTAAGAATGGAAGCAGAGCACTGATTTACTGAAATGTGATCCATTTTCAACGATACAGGAAGGAATATGGACAGTCCACCCCCACCCCCCGGAGTGGTTCATTTATTCCTTTTTCATTCAGGTGTTCATCCAGTCATGTATTCATTCAATAGTTCATCCAAACACACAACTTACTTATTCACTCCACACATATTTATTGAGCATCTACTGTGTGAGTGTGACATTGGTTTAGAGGCTGGAGAAACAGCAGTGCACAAGGTGGATACAAATTCCTATTATTGATCAGCTTACGGACTCAGGCGGTAAGAATTACGGAAAATGATAAAGCACAGAGACAGAAATGGCTAGGAAGTGTGTGGATTCACTTTCCAAAGGGGTAGGCTGGAGAAGGCAGTACACGCAGATGAGGAAACTAGATGAGAGGAGGGATGAAATTACCCTAAGGGTTTGGAAGACCAGTGCTTGGTTCTCACACAGAGCTAGGAATGGCACTTATTTCCACCAACTAGACTCAAGAGCCACATGGTATTAGTGATAGGACTTCCACAGGACAGAGGAGGGGTGGCCAGAAAGAGTATTTGAAAGCGTAAATGTCCAAAAGTTTTCAAAGTTTAATAAAAACTGTAAATTCACAGATTCAAGAGGTTCGATGAATCTCAAGCACAGAAAACACAAAGCAAGTTATACAAAGTCATGTAACACTCTACTTGCTCGAAACCAGCAATAAAGGGAACATTTTAAAAGCAACCAGAGAAGGAATAAGTCAAGATAAATAAACAGCTACAGTTACGAATGTCAGTGGGCTTCTTATCAGAAACAACGTGAGTGAGAAGATAGTGGAACATCTTCAATGTTCTGAAAGGAAACAAAAAGCTACCCACTTTTAGAGGGCTGTACCACACAAAAAATATTGCATAAACAGAGGAGAACTTTCTGTTTTCCATAAAAGCTGACAGAATTCACAACAAGCAGATACACACTACAAGAAGTGCTCAACAAATTTTTTAGGAAGAACAGAAATAAAGCCAGATGGAAATATGAATGCACAGGAAGGAAAAAAGAAATGATAACTTTCTGTATAAGGGTATAATGTATTTTTCCCTTATTATTTAAGTCTCTATAAATGATGATTGATTCTTTCAATAAGAGTAGTAGCAATGTAGCGTGGAGTTTGTACCGTGGGAAAGTAAAATGTATGGTAGTCATGGCACCGGTGCTGGAGGGGAGAAATGACAGCAGGAACTATCGTAAGGTTCTTGCAGGATACGTGGAGTGGTAGAGGAAGTTCTATGATGAGTTCAAGTGTATACTTTGGCCACCTGATGTGAAGAGCTGACTCATTGGAAAAGACCCTGATGCTGGGAAAGATTGAGGGCGGGAGGAGAAGGGGACGACAGAGGATAAGATGGTTGGATGACATCACTGACTCAATGAACATGAGTTTGGGTAAACTCTGGGAGTTGGTGATGGAAAGGGAGGCCTGGCGTGCTGCGATTCACAGGGTCGCAAAGAGTCGGACACGACTGAGCAACTGAACTGAACTGAAAAGTGTATACTACCAGCCTGATTAGTTATAGCTAATAAGGAAATACAGTGAAATCAACGAAAAGTACTCAGGTATTTCAAAAGATGGCAGAAAACAAGAGGAAAGAGAACAAAGAACAGATGGGAGAAATGAAAAGCAAATAGCAAGATAACAGATTTCATCTTAACTATACCAATGATCTCATCAAATACAAATGGTCTAAACATCTTATTTCAAAGATAGATTGTCAAAGTGAATTTAAAAAGCAAGACTCAACTATATGTTATCTACAAGAAAAAAGCTTTAAGAAGACACAAGAGGGTAAAAAGTAAAAATATGTATACCATGCTAACACCAATTTAAAAAAAAAAAACTAGGGGTGGCTATGTTGATACCAGAAAAAGTAGATTTTAGAGTAAAGAATGTCATAATGTGTAAATAAAATCACAGATTTTTCACAAATATTAAAAGGATCTATTGAGTAAGATGGCATGTTAATTCTAAATGTTTATGCATCTAATAGCAGGATTTCAAAAGAATTATAAGAGAAATAGAGAAATACACAACTATAGTCATAGACTTTAATAGCACTTTCTCAGTTTATACAATTCATACAAACAATGGGCTTCCCTGATGGCTCAGCTGGTAGAGAATCTGCCTGCAATGTGGGAGACCTGGGTTTGATCCCTGGGTTGGAAAGATACCCTGGAGAAGGGAACGGCTACCCATTCCATGGACTGTATAGTCCATGGGGTCAGAAAGAGTCCGACACAACTGAGGAACTTTCACTTTCATACAAACAATAGACATAAAATCAGCTATGAGATAGAAGATTTGAACAAAATTATCAGCCAATTAACATAACTGACATTTACAGACCATTCCAACCCACAATAGCAGAACGTGTGCTCTTTCCATATGCACATGGGACCTTTAACAAGATAGATCATATTCTGAGCCATAAAACAAGTATCAATCAATTGGGAAAGTCCTACCAAAGTTGTTCTCTGGCCACCATGAAATTAATTTGGAAATCCATAATGGAAAGACCTAAAGGATGTGAGAACGCCAAATCCTTGGATATTTAGTAGACGAACATGCCAGACTGAAGATGTAGGAACAAAAGCTGCCAGCTAGAAGCCTGTCTGCCATGTTCATGCAGGACCAAGAAGGAAAAATGTGGCTAGTACGTGGGGAGAAGAGAAGTAAAAATATTATTTGAGTAGTGAAGTGAAGTTTTCCAGGTGGCACCAGTGGTAAAGAATCACCTGCCAATGTAAGAGACACAGGTTTGATCCCTGGGTCAGGAAGATCCCCTGGAGGAGAACATGGCAACTCACTCCAATATTCTTGCCTGGAAAATCCCATGGACAGAGGAGCCTTGCAGGCTACAGTCCATGGGGTCTCAAAGAGTCAGACACGACTGAGCATGCAGAGCGGAGGTAGATTTGTGAGTCTTTCTGAAACTAGGAAAGTGTGAACTTACTCTGATTGAGATGGAAGCTGCTATAAGGTTTTACGTAGAAGAGTTAAATGACCCCTCCAGCTACTACACAAATGATGGAAATAGTATAGTATTGAGTGGACAAGAGAACAGATGCAGGGAAACAAGTTAGGAAGCTCTTACAATAACCCAGATGACAGGAACAAAGACCAAGGTGTCAGTAGGAAAAGGTCATCTTCTAGGTATATCAAGGAGATAGAGTTCACAAGCCTTTTCTAGATTAACAATAAAGGAGTGAGAAAAGCCAAAACTGACTTCAATAGGCTTAACCTGAGCAACCTCACAGGCAGAATTTTCCAGTCCAGTCACTTTCCAAGGCACGGAAGATGGTGGTGGGGGTCTGGCAAGGTGGGAGCAAAGAGGTTTGGGTGCTTGATGTTGTCCACATCAAGAGGAACGGTCAGGTCTATGGTTTTATAGATTTCCTAAAGAAGTGTCAAAAGTGTCTTCAAATTAGAGGTGAAATCTTCAAACTATCTGGTTATAGATAGTTAAGTCCATGAGACTGGATGTGATACATAAGAGTAAAGAAGGGTTCTAAGAGGTGGGGAAACCAAACCTTCTAATTTGAAGGGATAAAGAAGAACAAGTAAAGTACCCTGGGAAGGAAGGAAGACCAGAGAGTGCAGAGCCCCAGGGGCCCGAGAGAAGGACGTGGAGGGAAGAGAGGAGGGGTGACGACTGTGTCACACACTGCCAGGTCCAGTTGGGTGGGTGTCATGTGTGTGGTGTGTAAAGTGTGGAGAGTTAGAGATCTGTTGTAGAATCCTCTTAGTATTACACCTCTTGGTATCTGTGTGCAAAGGGGAAGGGGACACTCCCCCAGAAAACAGAAATGATCAGTATCCCTGGAACACATCACAAGCACATCCGGACACATGGGTACCCCGTTCTCTGTTTCTTCTGCTCTCCTGCAGAGGAAAGCCTGCCCATGTGATTTACTTTGGCCCATGGATATGACATGGTTTTGGAAGCAACTGAAGGCTATATTGTGGTTCTCCATGTTCTCTCCCCTGCTACAGTGACTAGGAAAGCAGGTGCGCAGATACAAACAGCACAGTAGTGGACTGGGTCTGGACCTTAGTCTGACTCATGGCAGAAGCAGCTTTGACAAGCTGACTGGATCCCTGTGGACCCGCTGGGAGCAAGAAATGACCTGAGGTTTGCTGATGCCTGTTACCTTAGCAAAATCCTGCCCTTTCCCGAAGGGTGCAAATGCTCACAGGATTAAATAAAGAAGGGCTTGGAAAATGCCCAGCATGGATCCATGGATGGGAATCTCATCCCCCAGAATATTTTAAAAACCTCATGGTTTTATTTAATAACTCCCAGGGCTTTTCCAGGACTTCTGATTCATTGAATCAATGTGCATATGTGAGTTGGATGGGTAGTGCTCCAAGAACGGCACTCATTTTCCCCCAGAAGTCAGCATTGTGTTGGCATGCTCAGGAGCTAAGTCATGTCCTTCTCTGAGCGACTCCATGGACTGCAGCCCGCCAGGCTGCTCTGCCCCTGGGATTTCCCAGGCAAGAATACTGGAGTGGGTTGCCATTTCCTCCTCCAGGGGATCTTCTTGATCCAGGGATAGAACCCACTTCTCTTGCATCTCCTACATTGACAGGCAGATTCTTCACCACAGAGCCACCTGGGAAGGCCCTCTGTCAGTGCTAGCAGACACCAAACATCAGACCACTCCATGCCGAGTAGCATGGTGTAACACCCTGAGTGGCCATTCAGACCTTCCCTACCAATCTCCCGAGGCTCCCCCATCATGGGAGCTTCTGGGGCAGATGGTGGGTGTTCCTCCCTCATCTTCCCCTCTCGATCTCACCACCCACAACTGAACACTACTGAACACACACACACACACATACCACATAAACACACCACACACACACACACCCCACATACTCTTACACACACACACACACACTCACACTGCTCATAATGCCTTAATGCCATAGCAAGTTCTCAGCTCCCCTTGGCTGACTTTGATGTGCCCTTCAGGAAGTGATTTGTCCTTTGGGCAGAAGTGGCTTGGAGGGCTGACAGCTCCACCACCCAGAGGCCCTTACTGGGAGGCCCTACGACAGAGAGTCAGGTATGACAAGCGTCTGGAACTAAATCTCTGAGCTGTTCAGTCTGATGGCCCAGGCTGTTTACTCCCCACTAGCATGAAACAGAAGCAGTCGAGGACTCCTTAGCCTCATTGTCTTCTTTTTCTTAACTTTCTGTGCAAATATGCATTTCTTTATTGAATCTACATTTAAGTCATAGGTGAGTATATCAGTGAATTAGCTAACGTGGGAAACTAGCAAGATTTTTTTTAAAGCATAAGGAAAACCTTTTTTTAAAGCATAAGGAAAAACTCACATAGCTTTGTGTCATAAGTAAGTGTCCTTCTGATTATGTCCATTTTAATAATGTGTGTTTTTCGATTTTTTTATTTTGTGTTGGAATATAGTTGAGTATGGCTTCCCAGGTGGCTCAGTGGTAAAGAATTTGCCTTCAATTCAGGAGATGCAGGTTCAATCCCTGGGCCAGGAAGATCCCCTGGAGAAGGAAATGGAACCTCACTCCAGTGTTCTTGCCTGAGAAATCCCATGGACAGGAGAACCTGGCAGGCTACAGTCCATTAGGTCGCAAAAGAGTTGGACATGACTTGGTGACTAAACAACAAAAATAGTTGATTAACAATGTCATAAAGCTTCCCAGGTGGCTCAGTGGTAAAGAACCTTCCTGCCAATGCAGGTTTGCTGCTTGTAAGAAAAGCTATGACAAACCTAGACAGTGTATTAAAAAGCAGAGACATCACTTTGACAACAAAGGTCCCTATAGTCAAAGCTATGGTTTTTCCAGTAGCCATGTATGGATGTGAGAGTTGGACCATAAAGAAGGCTGAGCGCCAAAGAGCTGATGCTTCTGAACTGTGGTGTTGGAGAAGACTCTTGAGAATCCGTTGGACTGCAAGGAGATCCAACCAACCCATCCTAAAGGAAATCAGTCCTGGATATTCACTGGAAGGACTGATGCTGAAGCTGAAACTCCAATACTTTGGCCACCTGATGTGAAGACCTGACTCATCGGAAAAGACCCTGATGCTGGGAAAGATTGAGGGCAGGAAGAGAAGGGGACAACAGAGGATGAGATGGTTGAATGGCATCATCGACTCAAGGGACACTAATTTGAGCAAACTCTGGGAGACAGTGAAGGACAGGGAAGCGTGGTGTGCTGAGGTCCATGGGGTTGCAAAGCGTCAGACACAACCGAATGATTGAACAGCAACAGTGTTTACCAGTTTGGGGCAGCAGGGTAATTCAGTTATACGTGTATGTGTATCTACTCTTTTTCAAATTCCTTTCCCATTTAGGTTATTATACAGCATTGAGCAGAGTTCCCTGTGCTATACGGTAGGTTCTTGTTGGAATCTATTTTATTTTATTTATTTATTTTTTTTAATAAATTTATTTATTTTAGTTGGGGGCTAATTACTTTACAATATTGTAATAGTTTTTGCCATACATGGAATCTATTTTAAATGTAGCAGTGTGTACACGGCCATCCCAAACTCCCAATCTGTCCTTCCCCACCCTTTACCTCTGGTAACCATACGTTCATTCTCTAAGCCTGTGAGCCTGTTTCTGTTTTGTAAAGAAGTTCGGCAGCAATATGGATGAAACTTGAGATGATCAGACTATGTGAAATAAGTCAGAGAAAGACAAACAATATTGCTTATGTGTGGAATCTAAAAAAATCATCATTGTCTTCAAACTGCCTTTGCATATGTCTTCCAGTTCACATCCTTTATGTCGAAACAATGAATGGAAGGCACGTCTACTTCTACTGGGCAAAGTTCCCCTCCAAAGGGAGCGTGTGGGTTTGCAGACACACTGTGCTTACATCAGGGTGAATCTACCTTTGGACACATGGGGCCTGGCCCTCCTGCCAGGAGGACTCATGCAGTCTGGAGAATATCTGAGCTCAATTCCCCGCCCTGGGATGGATTCCCAGGGTGCTACACACTCAGTAAATCACAAGCAGGAGGAAGATAGTGCTGTCTCCACGTGTTTATTTGAGGCTGTTCCTGAATAAGCCACGCACCATTGAGCAGAAGCCACACGCTCAGTTTTGCAACAGATACGCAGCATGGGTGAGGGGGTGAGAAGTGGGATGAGAGCGTGAATCAGGGCTGTTATAAAGGTTCAGCACCCGGAGACCATCTGCTAACATGCAGGACGTCGACATAAGCGTGGCTGAGCTGTCTGTGGGCCTCGTTTAGCTCTGCTCTGGTGTGATGGCCTGATGGATGGGACAGGATAACCCAAGGCTCGACTCACCCGGGCCTCCCGGGCTGTTCCAGCCATGCTGTGCATTAGAATGCTGCATGCTTCCATGTCCTGGCTATTGTAAACAGTGCTGCGATGAACATTGGGGGTACACACGTCTCTTTCAATTCTGGTTTCCTCGGTGTGTATGCCCAGCAGTGGGATTGCTGGTTCATATGGAAGTTTACAATAGCCAGGACATGGAAGCAACCTAGATGTCCATCAGCAGACGAATGGATAAGGAAGCTGTGGTACATATACACAATGGAATATTACTCAGCCATTAAAAAAAATACATTTGAATCGGTTCTATTGAGATAGATGAAACTGGAGCCCATGATACAGAGTGAAGTAAGCCAGAAAGAAAAACACCAATACAGTATACTAAAGCATATATATGGAATTTGAAAAATGGCAACGATAACCCTATATGCAAGACAGAATAAGAGACACAGATGCATAGAACAGTCTTATGGACTCTGAGGGAGAAGGTGAGGGTGGGACGTTCTGGGAGAACAGCATTGAAACATGTATATTATCATATGTGAAACAGAACACCATTCCATGTTCGATGCATGAGACAAATGCTCAGGGCTGGGGCAATGGGATGACCCAGAGGGATGGGATGGGGAGGGAGGTGGGAGGGGGGTCCAGGAAGGGGAACACATGTAAACCCATGGCTGATTCATGTCAATGTATGGCAAAAACTACTACAATATTGTAAAGTAATTAGCCCCCAACTAAAATAAATAAATTTATTAAAAAAAAAAAACAACAACCAGTATCAGGAAGCAATAAAGGTATTTGAATAGTCGAGACAGATAAAAAAAAAGAGAGAAATGCAAATCAAAGCCACAATGAGGTACCATCTCACGCTGGTCAGAATGGCTGCCATCAAAAAGTCTACAAGCAATAAATGCTAGAGAGGATGTGCAGAAAAGGGAACCCTCGTACACTGTTGGTGGGAATGCAAACTAGTACAGCCACTATGGAGAACAGTGTGGAGACTCCTTAAAAAACTGGAAATAGAACTGCCATACGACCCAGCAATCCCACTGCTGGGCATACACACCGAGGAAACCAGAATTGAAAGAGACACGTGTACCCCAATGTTCATCGGAGCACTGTTTACAATAGCCAGGACATGGAAGCAACCTAGATGTCCATCAGCAGACGAATGCATCAGGAAGCTGTGGTACATATACACAATGGAATATTACTCAGCTATAAAAAGAGAGTGCATTTGAGTCAGTTCTAATGAGGTAGATGAAACTGGAGCCTATTGTACAGAGTGAAGTAAGTCAGAAAGAGAAACACCAACACAGTATATTAACGCGTATGTATGGAATTTAGAAAGATGGTAACAACGACCCTTTATGCAAGACATCAAAATACACACAGATATAAAGAACAGACTTTTGGACTATGTGGGAGAAGGCAAGGGTGGGATGATGTGAGAGAGTAGCATTGAAACATGTCTGTGTAAAATAGATGACGAGTGCAAATTCGATGCATGAAGCAGGGTGCTGAAAGCTGGTGCTCTGGGACAACCCAGAGGGATGGAGTGGAGAGAGAGTTTGGAGGGGGCGGTTCAGGACGGGGGGACACATGTACACCCGTGGCTGATTCATGTCAATGTACAGCAAAAACCACCACAATATTGTAAAGTAATTAGCCTCCAATTAAAATACAGAAATTTCTTAAAAAATTAAAAAAAAAAAAAAAGAATGCTGCATGCTGATCTCCAGGACAGCTGGCTGGCTGCTCAAATTCCCAGGCAAAATGACTCTCTTGGTCCAGAATGGTTTGTTTAGGTTTTGCTTCGAGTTTTGCCCAGGCGGGATATATCTGTATACCTGCAGCCAGGTTTAGAGACCATTAAAAAACATAGCTGTTAGAGTGAGGAATTGGCATGCAAAAGCAAATCACTGGATGCACACACACACACACAGCACATCTTCTGCATGAAATTACTGGAAAGTTGCAGGGAACATAGTCATCGGATTATTTGGACTTTCCAAACACTCTTCCACCAAATACTTATGAAGGGTGCACTCTGTGTCTAACCTACCCGGAGGCACAGGAGAGGCCAGTAAGAGGTGCATGAAGCCATGTTCCAGGGTTGGTTCTTTCTTCGGCCTCCGTCCAAGCCCTGTGAGATGCCGATTCTCTGAGATGACACATGGCCATTAACCGATGACAAGACAAGGGCATGTGGCCAGGGAAAAGTGCTCTCTCTGACTGAAAGGAAACAGCTCCAAAAGGGGAGATTCACAGGCGTGTACATCCTATTTGTCATCCTTTACATCTTCAAAATATTTTCACCAGGTCCTCTTTCCTCTTCAGCCTTTTCTCATTACTAACACGGAAGCAGTGAACCCTTTCCAGTTTGAAACAGAAGTTGAAAACAATGACGTGAGTTTTGTTTAGGCTCTAAGGTAATGAAGGGATGGGATACTCCTAGGTCAGCCCTACCCAGACACGCCCTGGGGGCTTGTTTCCAACTCTACAACCTGAAAAGTGGAAAGAAAGATGGCATATTGGATGCCGTGGATTCCAGTCTTGTATACAGTTAGTCTGCACGGCAAATCATTGCTTCATCCACTCCCGGCTCCCAGATGCACAAAATAGTTGTTTGGGCAAGAGATCTTACATCTCTCTGTGGCAACCTACCTAAAGTTTCAGCAGATTCTGCTGCACCTGTGTTACAAAAGGAAAGATGCTTGTATTCTGGGGAAATTTAATGGTCCGGTGGATAAAATGAAAAACCATCAGAGGTAGAGAAGTCATTATATCATGTTTCTCCGCTGGTGAAACTGTTATGATCCTTACTGAAACTTAGAAAATATTCTAGATACGATTGCTTAAAAAAGAAAACAAAACCTTAGAAATAAGGGAAAGAACTATAAAAGATGAGCATGAAACATGAATTGAGGCGTGAAGCATGCATAGTTGAGAAGATGGGCATGGGGCGACGAATGGGGAGAGGAGAATTAACCTGAATTACACGGCTACATATTCGTATGCGGTGAAACCGGCACTTTGATCCTGCTGTTTCGGAATGTGTAGCATCTAAATTTATCAGTTTGGATTCTTCCAAATAACACCGGCCAACATCCTGGCCTCACAAGGGACGTAGGGACCCTTGAGCTAACGTGTCTGAAGAGGTTAATATTCTGGGGATGAAAGGATTCATACGAACATGAGATATTATCAAAGCTAAACACATTTTAAAGCCCCGGGACTCCAATTGAGTTTCCCTTCCTCACAGGCCTGCTGAACAGTCTCAGTGGCTCCAATGTGACTTTGAAGTTTTATTAAAGATGGCTGGAAGATCAAAGCAGGAAAACTTAATGCACAGAGACACGTGACTGAAGGCCGGGCTTAGCCAAGCCACACTGACCTCACATTGTTTTATTAGAGATTCTTTCAGGAATTAATTTTATTTTAAAAAATGTAAATAGAGATAACTACTAAGAGTAGGAAAACGAAATCCATAGTCTTACATTTATAATTAATAGCTAACGGTTGTATATTGTTTGATTGCAGTTTGTTTAAAGACATGAACTATTAAAGCTATAGCTACAATCATCTCCCCATGACCCCCACCAGCAGGAGCCCTCTGTACTCCAACTTCCATGCTAAGAATCAAGTATCAGAAGAAAAAAAATTACAGTATTATTTTTTATACTTACTGCATTTTTATATTTCTTGTGTGATTTATCGTACCCCTAAAATCACACACTATTTTGAATTTGGCCTGGAGAACTCCAGGGACTGTATAGTCCGTGGGGTCGCAAAGAGTCAGACCTGACTGAGCGACTTTCATTTTCACTTTGAATTTGTTAATTTGGGAGATTATAACACTATCCTTACTGGTATCCATTTTTCCTTTTCATTCTCCTTTTTTTTTGAGGTATATCTGCCCTTGATGTGGAAACATAAATACTAGAGTTAAGCTCCTGCATCACAACTGGTGCCATGTTACATATCCCACCTCCAACTGATAGACATTTGGTTTGTCGACAAACTTTCAGTATTACAGCCATGCAGCAATGAACATTCTTATGCACATCACCTGACTGTGCTGTGTGCTGTGCTTAGTCGCTTAGTCATGTCCGACTCTTTGCAATCCCATGGACTGTAGCCCGCCAGGCTCCTCTGTCCATGTGGATTCTCCAGGCAAGAATACTGGAGTGGGTTTCCATGACTTCCTCCAGGGGATCTTCCCAACCCAGGGATCAAACCCAGATCTCCCACATTGCAGGCAGATTCTTATGCATCTGAACTACCAGGGAAGCCCAAGAATATTGGAGTGGGTAGCCTATTCCTTCTGCAGGGGATCTTCCCTACCCAAGAATCGAACCGGGGTCTCCTGCATTTCAGGTGGATTCTTTACCAGATGAGCTATCTGGGAAGCCCATATCACCTGGCGTTCATATATAAACATTCATCTGGTTTATGTAGTTATGTATCCAGAAGTAGAACTGCTTGCTCAAAGGATATACAGGTTTTTTTTTTTTTTTTGCTTTTTCAAGATGCTGATGCACTGTCTCCACAACAGTCAGACTAGTTAGACCTCTACGTGCTGAGTAGTAACAGCCATTTCCCACTCTGGCTTTCAGACCAACATATACTCTAGCACATTTTACTCCTATTGTAAAAGCAGTATTTCCTTGTTGTTTTAATGTGTATTTCTCTGAGCATCTTTTCAAAGCTATGACAGATATTCAGATACTCACATTTCCTCCTTCATTTACTTTTCTTATCAATTTCTAAAAGTCCTTCATTTATTAAGCATATTTGTCTCTTGCCTGTTACATATATTGAAATTATCCTTTTTTTCAGGCTGTTACTTGTATTTTAAAAATTTACAGTGTCTTTTGTGATTTTAGGATTTTATATTCTGAAATAATCTAATTGAACTATATTTTTAATTGCTTGAGGTTTAAATAACCAGAACAAACTAGAAAAGAACAACTTTATAACATCCAGGACAGAGGAGCATTGTCTTAGAGCTCTTCTTCACTTTTAGTGTCCAAATTCAATGGGAATTATTTTTTGTGTACTGCGTAAATTAAGAATCTAATTTCATTTTACTGTATTTTTCCAAATGGATAGTTAATGGTCTTGATTCCACTCATTGAAATGAGCTTTTCCGCACTGGCCCACGATGTGAATGCTCTTACCTGCCCCGTGTAGTATCTCTATTTCGTTTCTCCTCCTGCCAGCTTCGCACAGTTTATTACAGTCCTTGGGAGGTCTTCACATCCAGACCAACTGTGGATTGAATTAAAACTTAATTCAAAATCATCCTATCTACTTGCACACTTTTAATCTTCCATATAAATTTATGAATTAATTTTAAAATATCACAAAAAGGAGGCGGGGCTAAGATGGCGGAGGAATAGGACTGGGAGACCACTCTCTCCTCCACAAATTTATCGAAAGAACATCTGAACGCTGACCAAACTTCACAAAACTACTTCTGAAGGCTGGCTGAGGACGTCAGGCTTTCACAAAAACTGCGCATTATCTTCAAAAGAGTCCTCTATTACACCTTTAACTTTCATTTTCATAACCCACTATTAACTTGCAAAAAAAAAAAAACCCTATTTTTGAAGCAAACTACATACATATATCTTATACCTTTTGTGTTTTCTTTTTTTTTAATGTTTTTTTCCTGTTCTACATTTTTTTACTGTTTCTTTTTTTACTGTTTTACTGTTTTTTTTCTTTTTACACTGTTTCCTTTTTTCTTTTTTTTTTTTTTTTAGATTGTAAGTTTTATAAGAGTCTAACCTCTACTCTAGATTTTTAATCTTTGTTTTACATATTTGATATCAACTTTGTACATTTAAGAACCCAATCTTTAGGACCCATTTTTACTCAGGAGTGTGATCACTGGCCTGATCACTCTCTCCCCCTATTGATGCTCTTTCTTCTCCCCCAGGGAACCTCTATCTCCCACCCTCCTCCTTCTCTTCTCAACCCAATTCTGTGAATCTCTGAGGGTGTTCTGGGTACCGGAGAACACTTCAGGAACAGGATACTGCCCAGATCTCTCTCTCCCCTCTTAATTCCTCCCTTTCTACTCATGCTCACCTCTGTTACCTTCCTCCCCCCTCTCTATGTATCTCTGTGAATCACTCTGAGTGTTCCAAACTGTGGAAAGCACAGAGGGAAGTGCTTACTGGCTAGATTGCTCTCTCCACATTTGAATTCCCCTCTTCCCCTCCTGGTCACCTCAACCCACCCCCCCCACCTCATCTCTCCATGTAACTCAGTGAACCTTTCTGGGTATCCCTCACTGTGGAGAATCTTTTCACCATTAACCTAAAAGTTTTATTATTGAGGCTGTATGGAAGGAGAAGTCTTGAGGCTACTGCAAGAATAAGACTGAAAGCCAGGGGAAACATT
Organism: Giraffa tippelskirchi; assembly: GCF_054371585.1. Lineage (NCBI taxonomy): Eukaryota > Metazoa > Chordata > Mammalia > Artiodactyla > Giraffidae > Giraffa > Giraffa tippelskirchi. Next base: position 58,605,772 of record NC_137282.1, read on the forward strand.
AATTAATAAGAGACCATCCAATAGCCTCCATAAATTCACTGAAACCAAGCTCCACCCAAGAGACAATAAGTTCCAGAGCAAGACATACCACGCAAATTCTCCAGCAACGCAGGAACATAGACCTGAGCATCAATATACAGGCTGCCCAGAGGCACACCAAATCCATAGACATCTCAAAAATTAATACTGGTCACTCCATTACACTCTAGAGAGCAGAAATCCAGCTCCACCCACCAGAACACCGACACAAGCTCCCCCAACCAGGAAACCTTGACAAGCCACCTGTCCAACCCCAACCGCAGTGAGGAACCTCCACAACAAAGAGGAACTTCATACTACCAGAATACAGAAGGGCCACGCCTAACACAGCAATCTAAACAAGATGAAAAGGCAGAGAAATACTCAGCAAGTAAAGGAAAATGAGAAATGCCCACAAAGCCAAACAAAAGAGGAGGAGATAGGGAATCTATCTGAAAAAGAATTTAGAATAAGGATAATAAAAATGATCCAAAATCTTGAAAGCAAAATGGAGTTACAGATAAATAGCCTGGAGACAAAGATTGAGAAGATGCAAGAAATGTTTATCAAGGACTTAGAAGAAATAAAAAGGAATCAATATAGAATGAATAATGAAATAAAGGAGATAAAAGACACTCTGGAGGGAACCAACAGTAGAATAACGGAGGCAGAAGATAGGATAAGTGAGGTAGAAGATAGAATGATGGAAATAAACGAAGCAGAGAGGAAAAAAGAAAAAAGAATCAAAAGAAATGAGGAAAACCTCCGGGACCTCTGGGACAATATGAAACGCCCCAACATTCGAATCATAGGAGTCCCAGAAGAAGAAGATAAAAGGAAAGGCCATGAAAAAATACTCGAGGAGATAATAGTTGAGAATTTCCCTAAATTGAGGAAAGAAATAGTCACAGAAGTCCAAGAAACCCAGAGAGTTCCAAACAGGATAAACCCAAGGCGAAACACCCCAAGACACATATTAATCAAATTAACAAAGATCAAACACAAAGAACAAATATTAAAAGCAGCAAGGGAAAAACAACAAATAACACACAAGGGGATCCCCATAAGGATAACAGCTGATCTTTCAATAGAAACCCTTCAGGCTAGAAGGGAATGGCAGGACATACTTAAAGTAATGAAAGAGAATAATCTACAACCCAGATTACTGTACCCAGCAAGGATCTCATTCAGATATGAAGGAGAATTCAAAAGCTTTACAGACAAGCAAGAGCTGAGGGAATTCAGCACCACCAAACCAGCTCTCCAGCAAATGCTAAAGGATCTTCTCTAAACAGGAAACACAGAAAGGATGTTTCAACACGAACTCAAAACAACAAAGTAAATGGCAACGGGATCATACTTATCAATAATTACCTTAAATGTAAATGGGTTGAATGCCCCAACCAAAAGACAAAGGCTTGCTAAATGGATACAAAAACGAGACCCCTATACATGCTGTCTACAAGAGACCCACCTCAAAACTAGGGACACACACAGGCTGAAAGTGAAAGGATGGAAAAACATATTCCATGCAAACGGAGACCAAAAGAAAGCAGGAGTCGCAATACTCATTTCAGATAAAATAGACTTTAAAATAAAGGATGTGAAAAGGGACAAAGAAGGACACTACATAAAGATCAAAGGATCAATTCAAGAAGAAGACGTAACAATCATAAATATATATGCACCCAACATAGGAGCACCACAATATATAAGGCAAATACTAACAAGTATGAAAGGGGAAATTAACAATAACACAATAATAGTGGGAGACTTTAATACTCCACTCACGCATATGGATAGATCAACTAAACAGAAAATTAACAAGGAAACACAAACTTTAAATGATACAATAGACAAATTAGATTTAATTGATATTTACAGGAGTTTCCACCCCAAAACAATCAATTTTACCTTTTTCTCAAGTGCACATGGAACTTTCTCCAGGATAGATCACATCCTGGGCCATAAATCTAGCCTTGGTAAATTCAAAAAAATTGAAATCATCCCAGCCATCTTCTCTGACCACAATGCAGTAAGATTAGACCTCAATTACAGGAAAAAAACTATTAAAAGTTCCAACATATGGAGGCTAAACAACACGCTTCTGAATAACCAACAAATCACAGAAGAAATCAAAAAAGAAATAAAATTATGCATAGAAACGAATGAAAATGAAAACACAACAACCCAAAACCTATGGGACACTGTAAAAGCAATACTAAGGGGAAGGTTCATAGCAATACAGGCGTACCTCAAGAAACAAGAAAAAAATCAAATAAATCAACTAACTCTACACCTAAAGCAACTAGAGAAGGAAGAAATGAAAAACCCCAGGGTCAGTAGAAGGAAAGAAATCTTAAAAATTAGGGCAGAAATAAATGCAAAAGAAACAAAAGAGACCATAGCAAAAATCAACAAAACTAAAAGCTGGTTTTTCGAGAAGATAAACAAAATTGATAAGCCATTAGCCAGACTCATCAAGAAACAAAGGGAGAAGAATCAGATCAACAAAATTAGAAATGAAAATGGAGAGATCACAACAGACTCCACAGAAATACAAAGGATCATAAGAGACTACTACCAACAGCTATATGCCAATAAAATGGACAACTTGGAAGAAATGGACAAATTCTTAGAAAAGTATAACTTTCCAAAACTGAACCAGGAAGAAATAGAAGATCTTAACAGACCCATCACAAGCACGGAAATCGAAACTGTAATCAGAAATCTTCCAGCAAACAAAAGCCCAGGACCAGACGGCTTCACAGCGGAATTCTACCAAAAATTTAGAGAAGAGCTAACACCTATCCTACTCAAACTCTTCCAGAAAATTGCAGAAGATGGTAAACTTCCAAACTCATTCTATGAGGCCACCATCACCCTAATTCCAAAACCAGACAAAGATGTCACAAAAAAGGAAAACTACAGGCCAATATCACTGATGAACATAGATGCAAAAATCCTTAATAAAATTCTAGCAAACAGAATCCAACATCATATTAAAAAGATCATACATCATGACCAAGTGGGCTTTATCCCAGGAATGCAAGGTTTTTTTAACATCCGCAAATCAATCAATGTAATACACCACATTAACAAATTGAAAGAAAAAAACCATATGGTTATCTCAATAGATGCAGAAAAAGCCTTTGACAAAATTCAGCATCCATTTATGATTAAAACCCTCCAGAAAGCAGGAATAGAAGGAACATATCTCAACATAATAAAAGCTATATATGACAAACCCACAGCAAACATTATCCTCAATGGTGAAAAATTGAAAGCATTTCCCCTAAAGTCAGGAACAAGGCAAGGATGCCCACTTTCACCACTACTATTCAACATAGTTTTGGAAGTTTTGGCCACAGCAATCAGAGCTGAAAAAGAAATAAAAGGAATACAGATAAGAAAAGAAGAAGTAAAACTCTCACTGTTTGCAGATGACATGATCCTCTACATAGAAAACCCTAAAGACTCTACTAGAAAATTACTAGAGTTGATCAATGAATATAGTAAAGTTGCAGGATATAAAATTAACACACAGAAATCCCTTGCATTCCTATACTCCAATAATGAGAAAACAGAAAGAGAAATTAAGGAAACAATACCATTCACCATTGCATCAAAAAGAATAAAATACTTAGGAATATATCTACCTAAAGAAACAAAAGACTTATATATAGAAAACTATAAAACACTGATGAAAGAAATCAAAGAGGACACAAGCAGATGGAGAAATATACCGTGTTCATGGATTGGAAGAATTAATATAGTGAAAATGAGTATTCTACCCAAAGCAATCTACAGATTCAATGCAATCCCTATCAAGCTACCAATGGTATTTTTCACAGAACTAGAACAAATCATCTCACAATTTGTATGGAAATATAAGAAACCTCGAATAGCCAAAGCAATCTTGAGGAAGAAGAATGGAACTGGAGGAATCAACCTGCCTGACTTCAGGCTCTACTACAAAGCCACAGTCATCAAGACAGTATGGTATTGGCACAAAGATAGAAATATAGATCAATGGAACAAAATAGAAAGCCCAGAGATAAACCCACGCACATATGGACACCTTATCTTCGACAAAGGAGGCAAGAATATACAATGGAGAAAAGACAATCTCTTTAACAAGTGGTGCTGGGAAAACTGGTCAACCACTTGTAAAAGAATGAAACTAGAACACTTCCTAACACCGTACACAAAAATAAACTCAAAATGGATTAAAGAACTAAACGTAAGACCAGCAACAATAAAACTCCTAGAGGAAAACATAGGCAAAACACTCTCCGACATAAATCACAGCAGGATCCTCCATGACCCACCTCCCAGAATATTGGAAATAAAAGCAAAAATAAACAAATGGGACCTAATTAAAATTAAAAGCTTTTGCACAACAAAGGAAACTATAAACAAGGTGAAAAGACAGCCTTCAGAATGGGAGAAAATAATAGCAAATGAAGCAACAAACAATTAATCTCAAAAATATACAAGCAACTTCTGCAGCTGAATTCCCGAAAAATAAACGACCCAATCAAAAAATGGGCCAAAGAACTAAACAGACATTTCTCCAAAGAAGACATACAGATGGCTAACAAACACATGAAAAGATGCTCAACATCACTCATTATTAGAGAAATGCAAATCAAAACCACAATGAGGTATCATTTCACACCAGTCAGAATGGCTGCTATCCAAAAGTCTACAAGCAATAAATGCTGGAGAGGGTGTGGAGAAAAGGGAACCCTCTTACACTGTTGGTGGGAATGCAAACTAGTACAGCCACTATGGAGAACAGTGTGGAGATTCCTTAAAAAACTGGGAATAGAACTGCCATATGACCCAGCAATCCCACTGCTGGGCATATACACCGAGGAAACCAGAATTGAAAGAGACGCGTGTACCCCAATGTTCATCGCAGCACTGTTTACAATAGCCAGGACATGGAAGCAACCTAGATGTCCATCAGCAGACGAATGGATAAGGAAGCTGTGGTACATATACACAATGGAATATTACTCAGCCATTAAAAAAAATACATTTGAATCGGTTCTACTGAGATGGATGAAACTGGAGCCCATTATACAGAGTGACGTAAGCCAGAAAGAAAAACAACAATACAGTATACTAATGCATATATATGGAATTTGAAAGATGGTAACGATAACCCTATATGCGAGACAGAATAAGAGACACAGATGCATGGAACAATTTTTATGGACTCTGAGGGAGAAGGTGAGGGTGGGACGTTCTGGGAGAATGGCATTGAGACATGTGTATTGTCATATGTGAAACAGAGCACCATTCCATGTTCGATGCATGTGACAAGGGCTCAGGGCTGGGGCAATGGGATGATCCAGAAGGATGGGATGGGGAGGGAGGTGGGTGGGGGGTCCAGGAAGGGGAACACATGTAAACCCATGGCTGATTCATGTCAATGTATGGCAAAAACTATTACAATATTGTAAAGTAATTAGCCCCCAACTAAAATAAATAAATTTATAAAAAAAATAAAATAAAATAAAATATCACAAAAATACTACTGTGTGGTGTTTGATTGAAATTGTTTTAAATTTGCAGGAAAATCTGGGGAGAAGCGACATGTTTACCACCCCGAGTTTTCTCACCTGTGAATAGGACAGTCTTCTGCGTTTAGTCGAAAAAGACATGGATGGCTTTTTTCCCCCATAATGAATGGACTGTGCATTTTTTTTGGCTGGGTTTATTTTAATCTCAGTGTGCAGTTTGATGGTTGTGTTTTTCCTGTAATGAAATATATATTTTTAATACTGCATTTTAAAAAATTTTACTTTCAGTGTAAAGTACATGTTAATTGGTATCCACCAATCTTACTAAAATTGCATTGGTTCTAATAGCCTATTCATTGATTTTCATGGTTTTCCTGTGTAAACAATCATATAATCTTCACATAGTGGCAAAACCACCTCCTCCTTTTCCATCTGTTTAAAACTTTTTTTTCATACTGTTTTCCACTAAAACAGTGAGTGCCATCTTGAATACTGGTGTGAGATTTACAACCTGGTGCTATTTCTGATTTTTAAATGGAAAATTTCTAATGTTCCACCATGATGTATCATATTTATTTTAGGTTTATAGAAGATTCTCTACCAAGTCAAGGAAAAGCCCCTCCATCCTAGTGTGTTAAATATTGTTTGTCTGATGATGAATGGCTATTGACTTTTGCGGAATTTTTTTCCTGTGTCTACGGAGATGAAAGAATAATTTATTTCTCGTTTAATCTATTAATGTGGCAACTTACATTGAAATTTATCTTTCTATGTTCATTCAAATCATGTTTTTTTTTTTTAACTCAGTTTTAAAACTAGAAGTTGGATGAAAATTGGCCATTATTATGCAAATTTATACTTTAATTGCATATTATAGTCCTACTGGATTGAAGCCAATCTATTTTTAGGGCACTAAGCCACTGGAAATACTATTTTCCAAACAGTTTTATCATTTTGGATCAGATTATAATTTATTTTTTATCCTTCTGTTTCTTTTGGAGTTAGGTTTGTGTTTTGTTTTAATAATGCTGTGGTTGTTATGCATAAATTGTAAGCACTCTGTGAAAATGTAATTTAATTCATCCTCCAGAGAGCTGTGAATGTTGGGAATGTTTTTTTTTAAATGACTTTATTTTTTTTTTATTTTATTCAAAAGTAGAGTGAGTCCATTTTTAATTTTCATTACAAAAGATACAAAAAGATTGCCTTTTCCTTTTACCCCAAAATAATAAATGTTAATAATTTGAAGTATAATACTCTTATTTTATAATATATGCTTCCATTTTATAACATTTAGACTATGCTATACTTTGAACACCATTTTGCTTTCTTCATTAATTATTATACAGTTAGTATTTGCTATGTCTATGAATATTATTTTTAAATTATAAATAAGCAGAACATTTCATTCCATGCATGTGCATGCTCAGTCATGTCTGACTCTTTGTGACCCCGTGGACTGTAGCCCGCCAGTCTCCTCTGTCCATGGGATTCTCCAGGCAAGATACTGGAGTGGGTATTCCTTTTCCAGGGGATCTTCCCAACCCCGGGATCAAACTGGCATCTCCTGTGTGTCCTGTGTGGCAGGCGGATTCTTTACCGCTGAGCTACTGGGGAAGCCCCTTTCATTCTATAGATGGAATCAATTTTATTTTCCATTCTCCTATTCTTGGACATTTGCCTTGTATCCAACTGATCAACATAACAGATAAAAATATGCACTTTGCATGCTTTTTGCTTGTTTATTAATTATATTTCTAATATTTCTTAGGAAAGAAGTTTTAAGAGGAAATTGTTATGAGATCTTGTCTGTTTTGCTTTCCCTGAGACTATTAGGTTTTCTAACACATAGCAAGTTCACAAAATCTTTACCTAGTGAGTAAAGACATGAACAGCAGTCAGGCCAAATCTAAGATGCCTCAAAGCATCCTTATATATTGCCCAGTTGTTTCCAAGAAAGATGCTTCCAAGAAAGGGAGAATCATATTCTCCCTATGGGTGGTATCCACCAGAACAGGCTACTCTAATAAATGCTGCTGTTTCAGGAACTTAATACTTAAAAAAGGTCCTTCTTTGCCCATGTCCTGTGTCCACTGCAGGCTGGCATTCCCTCTCCATCATCAGTCTCAAAGACCCAAGATGAAGGAGGCTGCATAGAAAATGTGCTTCTAGACTTTGCTGGGAAGAAGATATTGCCACATAATAGGGGGTCTGGAAGCTCCGCCCACAATGGACACACCCACTTCTGCCTAAGTGCCTCTGTCCCCAGTAAATTACCTGGTTACACCCACCTTCAGGGACAGAAAGAAGTGTCCCAAAGAAAAAACCAAGAACACATTTGGTAAACACTGTTAATTAGTACCACACACTGAACAGCCTTGGCTAGTGTACTTTTTAATAAAATAATAGAAATTATATCTGTCAAGAATTTAAAGTTCAATGACCACAAATGAGCATGGACATTATCTTATGTGTTTCATCCTTATTTTTAGTACCTTTGGACCTTGTATTTTCTCCCTAATGTTTTAGCAATAGTGACAGCAAAAAAGTAATAAAGAATTTATATTATTCAGAGCACTGAAAATGCTGGACTCTGTTCTACAGAGATGTCAGTGAATCACTAATAGATGTGTATGAGTTTCTTACATATTTAAGGCATAAATTCTTCATCAAAAACATTGCAAATGTTTACCCTGGTTTTCTTGATCCTTTCATTTTGCCTATGATGTTGCCAATATGATGAAAAATGGTATCTAATCAAATCAATTAAAGGTCATCCTTGCAATTTCCTCTTCTGCTATTATGCTGACAAATCCTTCCCCACCCTTAATTTAAATGTAAATGTATTTTAAAAATCATTGAAATAGTTTCTCATTTATAAACATATTTATATTTTAATGTCAGAATTTATCTTTTTCATATCTTTGAGATTATATTGAACTGCGATGTGAGGGGACAATCTATGGAGAGTTTCCTAAATAGTTAAAAATATAGACAAATGATACGATATGTATACAAAAGTATATACCAAGTGGGCTTCATTTTTCTCCATGATTTGCAGTGAGCCCTTTCCCACCTACTGAAATCTCCCTCACGCTAGGCTCTCCTAGTGCACTGATGTGATGTCTACACACTATTATCAGATGGATGTGTGTCACTTCCAAGGGGAGGTTGGAGATACAGGAAAAGGACCAGTCCGTGCAAGCCTTTGTCACCCGCATCAAGGTGATTTGTCCTCCTCTCAAGGGCAACAGACCATTCAGTTCAGTTCAGTTCAGTCCCTCAGTCGTGTCCAACTCTTTGCGACCCCATGAATCGCAGCACGCCAGGCCTCCCTGTCCATCACCAACTCCCAGAGTTTACCCAAACCCATGTCCATTGAGTCAGTGATGCCATCCAGCCATCTCATCCTCCGTCGTCCCCTTCTCCTCCTGCCCCCAGTCCTTCCCAGCATTAGGGTCTTTTCCAATGAGTCAACTCTTCGCATGAGGTGGCCAAAGTATTGGAGTTTCAGCTTCAACATCAGTCCTTCCAATGAATATTCAGGGTTGATTTCCTTTAGGTTGGACTGGTTTGATCTTTTTGCAGTCCGAGGGACTCTCAAGAGTCTTCTCCAACACCACAGTTCAAAAGCATCAATTCTTCGGTGCTCAGCTTTCTTCACCATCCAGCTCTCACATCCATACATGACTACTGGAAAAACCATAGCCTTGACTAGATGGGGCTTTTTACGAGAGCTGGGTGTGGTGTTTCAGGGGAGAATGACAACAAATAGCTGTGAAAGAGAGAAGTGAATTGCATGAACTAATGAACAAATCAATGATTTTTGCTGCAGACATATGTAAGAATGCTGTGGTAACAGATTGCCTGGTCTTGAAGGATAAGAAAGCATTTCCCAGGCAGTGAAATGCCAGGGAGAGCCTTTTTGAGCCAAGGAAACATTTAGAGTTTCAAGTGAGAGATCTCTCTCTCTATCTATCTCTCTCTCTCTGTGTGTCTCTCATGCACACGTACAAATGCAATATTTACACCAGGATGATTGTTTGATTATTTGATGGTCAAAGCTTTTATGCATGAGACAGAGAAAGAGACAGAGAGATAGAGAGAGAACCAGCCGAAGAGACAGTGTGTGTTGAGGGTGAGAGTGGGAGATAGAAATCTCTTCCCTCTCTTCCCCTCTGGCGCTACCCTTCTCCAGGACTCATGCCTGCTTTGTGAGCAGGTTGTCCTCACAATTACAGGTGATTCGATGGATTTCACACTGTCAGGCCTGAATTGATTATGTCACGGTTTGGGTGTTGGCATTAGATTTTGAATGGGAAGCCAGCTCAAGTCAACGTTCTAAAAACATCATCTATCCTGTTTGGAGGAAGATACAGTTAAGAACTTTCGAGGAAAAGGCAAAGCTGAAGAAGAAATTGGTACAAGATTACTTTGTTCATGTCCCGGGGGGTCCCAGGATGGCAACCAGTGGGGTTATAAGATGGAAGACAGGACTGGCAAGGGACAGGACTGGACAGGTGAGCAGGTCAGACGGTGAGGGGCATGCTACCCCCTGTGCGTTAACTGAAGGCTTGCCATTGAAGGGTCCTCAGCTGCAGGGGGCTGCGGCCAGGTGTGGGTAGAAAGAACACACTAACAGCAACGTGGAGAATGACCATAAAGGCCAAGGTAGGAGCCAAGGAGACCGGGCTGGGAGAAACGCGTTGCGGTATTCCAGGAGAGATGGCAGCTTATTAAAACAGGGCACCACTGGTGGGGGCCAAGAAAAGCGGATCTGATGGAAGAACATTTTGGAAACAGAACTGCCAAGAGTGAGCTGGTGATCCTTGTGGGTGATGAAAGAGAGTGAGGGCTCAAGGATGATGCTCGGAGCTGGGATGGCCAGAGAGTTAGAGGAGACGGGGTGAGGACAGTAACAGAGCTCCCGGGAGAGTGGATGGCCACGTTCAGGTCTGGCGTTTCCGAGATCGGGGAGCTCGGCAGCTCTAGAGGTTCATGTCCGGGTGTGTGGGCTTGTCTCTCCTCCTCTAGGGCAGCCTGCAGAGGGTCATGTGGGCAGCTCACTGCGCAGACTCCACGAGGCAAGGGGCAAACTACCAGGGACCCTGTCCTTGTCTCTGTTTGGAGACAAGAGAAATAAGCAGGAAGAGCTAAGAAACAACTGAAAAGCGCGTTCCAGGGGCAGCAGCTCTGAGCGCTGATGCAAAGCCGGGGCAAACTACCAGGGACCCTGTCCTTGTCTCTGTTTGGAGACAAGAGAAATAAGCAGGAAGAGCTAAGAAACAACTGAAAAGCGCGTTCCAGGGGCAGCAGCTCTGAGCGCTGATGCAAAGCCGTGTGTTCGGCGGTGTGTCCAGCACGCTGAGTTTGTCCAAGAAACTGGACAGTCATGAGCCATGCACCCATGGTCCAGAGAAAACCCAACCACCCATCCACCCCACCTCTGCTGTTATCCAGGAGCGGACTGCTCTGAGAGGCTTCTGAAACAGAAGAAGTTGGGAAGCCTATGGCTACTGATGTTGTCAGTTCAAGGAAAGAGACCAGCCTTCTGCTTAAACAGGAGGAACCCAGGAAGGAAACTGAACTAAAGGTCTCTCATCCTTCCTTGGACAGCAAGGAGATAAAAGCAGTCCATCCTAAAGGAAATCAACCTTGGATATTCATTGGAAGAACTGACACTGAAGCTGAAGCTCCAGTACTTTGACTACCTGATGCGAAGAGCCAACATTGGAAAGGACCCTGATGCTGGGAAAGACTGAAGGCAGGAGGAGAAGGGGACAACAGAGGATGAGACGGTTGGATGGTATCACTGAGTCCATGGACACGAGTTTGACCATCTCTGGGAGACAGGGAAGGACAGGAAAGCCTGGTGTGCTGCAGTCCATGGGGTCACAAAGAGCTGGACATGACTTAGCGACTGAGCATCAACAGTCCTTCCTCCATGCCCCTAATAGGATGTTGGCTGCACCCACTCTAACACCAAAGGTGCTGACAGTCAGTCTCTGCAAAAGAGTCCAGCTCACAGGCGCTGGACCACCAGGTTTAATGATGGGCTGCTGGTGGACCCGGCAGTCAGCTCAGGTAACCAGCGCGCATCCAGGCCCCTTGCATTAGCTGCTGGGAGGCAGGGGAGGGAGGGGCACTGCCTGAGACAGGTGAGAGAGCTGGAGCCAGAGGGGGTTCCAGAGCGGTGGAGCCGGGCCACGACCCCGGGGTCTGCAGCACAGACCTCCCTCTGGCCAGGTCTGCATATGCCCACACACCGCACACAGACCCACACACACCCACAAACCACACACACCCACACACACATACACACCACACACACACACACACACACAAACCACACGCAGACCCCACACACACATACACACCACACACAGACCCACACACACACCCACAAACCACACACGTCCACACACACATGCCCACACACCACACACAGACCCCCACACACACACACATGCCCACACACCACACACACATGTCCCTCCACACACACCTCACACACACTCCCACATACACCATGGAAACTCTGGAAATCCTTCATGTGTTACATCCTCTCGGGGGCCCTACAACATGTCACCCGTATCGAACCTATAAAACTATGAAAATTCTTTCTCTCCCTCAGGCATCTTGCCATCCCACCAACAGACCCTTCAGGTAGGAAGCTTATGCTCTTTGTCACGAACAATTTCTACATCCTTATCAACGGAGCTGATCTTTCTGACAAAGATTTTATCTCAGACTCAATCTTTGAGTTAGATTTAAGGGCGTCGGCATAACTGTACATGTTTAATGGAAATGGTATACAGTACCAAGGACTAAAATGTCACAGACTCAGACACCAACCGAAGCCATTAAGTGAATCTGCGTGGGTGAGGGTGAGACATGACCCCCAGCTGACGGCAAAGTGATGAATGCCTGTGTTCCTGTAGTAAACGACTTCATCCCGCAGGAGAGGAGAACCAGCCCCCACAGGAGCTGATGAAACAGCCTCAGCCCCTCCTTCATAACGAGGGCTGTACTAGCTAGTCCGGAGATGCTCCGCGACTCCTCTCTGTCTTTCTTATTTTTCTTTTGAGGGAAATCACATTTTTGAGGGGGAGGTGCTGGGTACATAGATTCACGTTAAGTTGTCCTTCCTTCCAAGGAACGGTGCAGACGTTGAATGTGAAATCTTAAGTCCTTTAAGTCAGCTTTTAAAAGATATTTATGGGCTTCTCTGATGGCTCAGTTGGTAAAGAATTCCCCTGCAATGCAGGAGACCTTGGTTCAATTCCTGAGTAGGGAAGATCCCCTGGAGAAAGGATAGGCTACCCACTCCAGTATTCTTGGGCTTCCCTGGGGGCTCAGCTGGTAAAGAATCTGCCTGCAATGTGAGAGACCTGGGTTCGATCCCTAGGTTGGGAAATTCCCCTGGAGAAGGGAAAGGCTACCCAATCCAGTATTCTGGCCTGGAAAATTCCATGGACTGAATAGTTCATGGGGTCACAAAGAGTAGGGCATGACTGAGTGACTTTCACTTTCATAATTTTCCCCTAAATATAAAAGCAAGCATAAGTTTGTTTTAGAGTACTCGAACAACATGCAAAGGCACACACACTCACACACACACACACACACACACACAGTCAGTTCTCCCTTACCCATCTCACCCAGTGATGACTCACACCCAGTATATTTGTATATTTACTTGTATCCTCTATCCTGATGGCTCAGAGGGTAAAGCCTGCCTGAAATGCGAGGGACCCAGGTTCGATCCCTGGGTCAGGAAGATCCCCTGGAGAAGTAGTCTTGCCTGGAGACTCCCATGGACGGAGGAGCCTGGTAGGCTACAGTCCATGGGGTCGCAAAGAGTCAGACACAACTGAGCGACTTCATTCACTCACTTGTATCCTGATGGATGGATAGATAGACAGAAATATAGGTAATAGAACAAATGGATAGATGACTGATTGATCGATAGGCAACAGACAGACAGACAGATGGGCAGATACAAAGGTGGGTTGGAGCTCTTAAACAGAAAAAGATGAAGTTGGACAAGGAAGTGTGATGAGAATGATGAGTGCTTCGGACTTCCCTGGTGGCCCAATGGTTAAGGATCCGGTTCAGCCCCTGGTCTGGGAAGCTTCCACCTGTCACAGTGCAGCTAAGCCCATGAGCCTCAGCTTCTGAAGCTCGTATACTCTAGGGCCCAAGCTCCACAGAAGGGAAGCCAGCACAATGAGAAGCCCTCACAAGGCAACAAAGAGTCGCCCCCGCTCTCCGCGACTAGAGAAAAGCCCGCATGCCACAGCAGAGACCCAGCACGCCCTCCCCCACAGAGACACATGACGCGTTCTTCTCCATTTCATTTAAACACCTGAGTTCTCCTGGAACCAACCTTGAGACCAAGAGTCGAGTGAAATAGTTAAATCGACTCCAGGAAGCACCAGAAAAAGCGAGGAAGGGGGAGTAGGAAGGCGAGAAGGCCAAGGCAGGGTGCCTTCCTGGACGAGTCACAGGTGTGGAAACCTGGGGCTCCGGAGACCGTGTAGACTGCTCTGTGGGAAGGGAAAACGTACTTGGCATCCCTCCCACCCTCCATCGGCTGGAGGCGCTCCTAGGCACACTGATTTGAGGGCACTTCCGGGCAGTCTCAGGTGATCACCTCTGATTGGAGAAACAGCTATAGGTGGAGCCGCAGGTGCTTCAGGAGGAAGGCAGGGACGTGAGACGGAGGAGAGGGGTGTCCAGGAGTCTGAGTGCTGTTCTTGTTCAGTCACTAAGTCATGCCTGACCTTTGTGACCCTATAGACTGCAGCGTGCCAGCCTCCTCTGCCCTCTGCTCTCTCCCAGAGCTTGCTCAAATTCATGCCCGTTCAGTTGGTGATGCCATCTGACCGTCTCATGCTTCCAGCCAGATCCACTGTGTCTAAATTCTCTCCTCCCTCTTATGAGATGCTCTGTTGTCCTCTTGGCTCCACCCCTGCAGCACCTCCTTCCTGTCTCCTTTCCAACCCTCAGAGCCAGATCAGACCCTTGCAAGTTCTTATTCAGCGTTTCCCAAAGTGCCACCCACACATCGGGAGTTCTACAAGGTTCTTTGGGAAAAGAAAGAGGTCTCGGGATCAAATAACTGTTCCAAATTCTGCCTTATGTTTCTCCTCCTTGGAAATTCACAGCGATCAGTTTTTTAAAAAAAATGTTTAACTTTGTTTACCCCCATTATTGTAATATCCTTATTATAAATGATGTAACAATATAAAATTAATAACCCTTGGATCTCAGTTGAGGAATAGCTAGATTATTGCAGTAAGTTGTGTGTCAGTTTTCATGTCCCTTTCCAAGACATATTACCATAATTTTTATGCCACATTCAAGTTTCTCCAAACCTGCTTCCCATCTTATAATTCCCTAATCTCCCTTCAATTATAGTGTACTTTAGCTAAATTATGCTCAGTTTAATTTCCCATTTGTTTCCTATGATTTTTCTGCATTCATTCATAATTTATTATTTATTAATCTATGTATTAACAAGTCTTTTCTGACACACAATTATCCAAATGTTTTTAAAAAGTGAAAAACAATGTCTCATCCTTTGCTAGCATTTCTTAGTGATCCGGCTAAACGGACCTGGGTTTTCGGCAGACACGCATGTTCTTGGTTATCCTGCTCTTATCCGTTCACTCAGCTGCTATTCAGGTACCAACAGAACCTACATGAATGACCTGCCATATTTTTGTCTGAAAGTCTCGTGTATGTTCATCCTCAGATCAGTCCCCTGGGCGAGTTCTATCTCCTGCCACTTTCCAGGAATGCCACTGCCCAATGTCTATTAACCAAATAGATCAGGATCCTTAAAGACAGGAGCACTGGTCACTTGCCAGCCTGCAGACGTGAGGTCCAGTGTCTCCCAGTGGAAGAAAGAGCATATGATTATCACTCGCTGTAGAAGGTGCCTGCCCACATGTGCTGGTGACCTCCTGGTTGGCATTTCGTGAAATATACAACTCTTTAAGTTGGAGATACAAAAGAAACTTTTAAAGGGCCCATTAGTCTCAGGAGAAGTGGCCAAGATCTGTCATGAGTAGGAACGATGATGAGAAAAAAAAAAAAACTAGGCAAAGGTCTCATTTCCATATTTTTCACTCAGATGGAAGCGAAAAGTATAAAATATATCTCACATTTCAAGAAAGAGAAAGGTGCTGACTCTCTGAATCCCTAAAATGGCTTTCTAGCAAACACGTGCTATTTCTGTGTATATGGTAAGAAAGGTGATTAAAAGTTGGGTATTTTCTCCTCCCATCACAAAGCAGTTCCGTTCTATTCACATACGTCAGATGTCTATTCACATAAGTCAGATGTCATATTCAGCTCCACCTACTCTCTCTGCTCTGCAGGTTGATAACATGGATGTTAGCATTGATATGCTCAGAAGAGCAGGTGGCTGGGGAAAGAAAAGAAATCCCACAAACACATCATACAGCACATGCTGGACCAGGCTGAGTGCAGATGCGAGCAGGGTCTCGTCACTTTCCTGTTAACGTCATCTCAGGTGGTCACACGACCCTTGTTCAGTGTCCAGAGGGAAATACGTTCAGTGTCCAGAGGTTTCCCCAGTAAGGGAGGCATGGCCTAGGAAGGTCTCAGATACATTCAGTTTTGGGGAATTTGCCCATCATGATTTTTTAGAGATGCTCCAAATGCGATTACCTCAGACCAAACGCTTTCCTCATAGTTCAGTTGGTAAAGAAACCGCCTGCAATGCAGGAGACCCTGATTCAATTCCTGCCTCGGAAAGATCCCCTGGAGAAGGGATAAACTATCCATTCCAGTATTCTTGGGCTTCCCTTGTGGCTCAGATGGTAAAAAATCCACCTGCAATGTGGAAGACCTGGGTTGGGAAGATCCCCTGGAGGAGGGAAAGGCTACCCACTCCGGTATTCTGGCCTGGAGATTCCATGGACTGTATAGTCCATGGGGTTGCAAAGAGTCAGACAGGACTGAGCGACTTCCACTTTTAAATGCTACCTGAAAAATGAGTTGTAGCCAACATCTCATAAGGAGAATCCATACTGAGCCACAGATGAATTCTGAGACTTCCAGCTTTGGGCCAGTCCCCAGGATAATCAAGAAGCCGGACTTCCTCATAAGTTACTGACAGATTACCAATCTGGCTGCTCTGCTATTTATATGCCTCTCACATCCCTCTCTTGAGATAGAAGGAATCTGGCTCTTTTTAAGAAATGGATGATTGTTACGGCTCATAATGAGAAAGCTAATAAAGAAAGAATTTTTAGCAGGATCAGTGGCTTCTTGAATAAAAGGTCCCTTTATTACTTCATGAATCACAGTTAAAAGCTAATGTCATGAAACTGAAGAATTGTCTGCAGTGGAAAAAAAGAAGACAATTTTAAAACATGGGGCACTTCTCAAGATATTGGCTGTTGCTGTAGTTTATCAGAACTGAACTGAGAAACTTACTGAGATGGCCACGTTTTCTTAGGGAACGAAAAACCCTAACGTCCGCTATGTGTCACTGACATTGATGCCCAGACAGGTTTCTGATGTCATGTTTGATGTTTGCTGTATGTTGTTATTGTTCAGTCACTAAGTCGTGTCCGACTCTTTGTGACCCCATGGACTGCAGCACACCAGGCTTCCCTGTCCTTCATCATCTCCTGAAGTTTGCTCAAACTCATGTCCATGGAGTTGGTGATGTCACCCAACCATCTCATCCTCTGCCGCCCTCTTCTCCTTTTGCCTTCAATCTTTCCCAGCATCAGAGTCTTTTCCAATGAGTTGGCTCTTCACATCAGGTAGCCAAAGTACTAGAGCTTCAGCTTCAGCATCAGTCCTTCAGGCAAATAGTCACGGTTGATTTCCTTCGGGATTGACTGGTTTGTTTGTTGCATGTTAGTGTTAGGCACTCAGTCATGTCCGACTCTTTGCAACCTCAAGGAGTATAGCCCACCAGGCTCCTCTATCCATGGAATTCTCCAGGAAAGAATACTGGAGTGGGTTGCCATTTACTTCTTATTGCTAAAAATAGAGACAGACAATGCTTGGTTTTTTAAGTACAGTTCATACTGTTTCCCAATTCCTAGGGACATGAGGGTAGAGGAAAACAAACAAACGAAAGACCAGAGTGCTGGGACCAGGTAAGAAGACGCAGACTTACTGCTGAGGCCCCAGGTGGGGGTTATGGCCCAAGGATGCTTCCAGCTGGACCCAGGTTTCTGGCGCCTTTTGCATCCTCCACGAAGTGACCAGTCGTGGACTGCACACTTCTGAGAAGCGGAATGTGCCCAGAGGACCCAGTCTCGCTGGCAGGTGAAGGACTCAGTTGCAACCTCTTGGTTGTTGCTGTTGTTCACTCATTAAGTCCTGTCTGACTCTTTGCGACCCCATGGACCACAGCACGCCAGGTTCCTCTGTCCTGCGCTATCTCCCCAGAGTTTGCTCAAATTCATGCCCATTGAGTTGGTGATGCCATGGGAACCACTTCAAAATCAGGTGATCAGTGGAAGCCCGTTCCCCAGAGGGGCGGTCCACAGGACTTGCTGGGGCCTGCAGACCACCGTGCCCAGGGCACAGCACTGACTGTGCCCGTGGGCAAGCACTTGCAAGCTGGTTTGTGCCTCCTCGGAGAGCGACCTTGGGGAGGGGGCCTCTGCAAACACTGTTGATGTTGACAGCCTTGAGGGGGCAACGTGAACCTGGAAGATGGGTGGGAGGGCCCAGGACACCTGGCCCCTGACATCTGTGCACGGATGAAGTAGTTTCACCCTCTCCAGGGAGGGCGTCAGCAGCAGGAAATCCAAGTCCATCAAATGATCTTAAAATCAGACCACCACGTAAGCCAAGTCCTTCCAAATAAAGGGTCGTCCTCTGCCTTTGGAACACTGGTCCCCGCAAACGAGTGCCCCCACCCAAGAGGATGACCTAGGGAAGCGTTCCCAAGAGGCATTTTCTCAGGGGAAGCACCTCCAGCACACTCCAGAGGCGGCCTTGCCGCTCCACCAGCCGCGTGTCCACTGAAGCGGCTGGCCATGTCCCCCCGGCTCCTGCCCTGCCTGACCATCAGGTCCCAGGCCCTAAACCAGGGCTTCCATCCCCGGAGCCCAGGCCCTCCTGGGTGCGTATCCAGTGATGGGGTGGGGTGGGGGGCAAATGAATAAAGGGACAAATGGACGGGGGGACGGGGCAGGGACTAGGAAAAGTGTCCCTCACAGGAGTCTTCTAGAAATTTCTCCCAGGTCCTGAGACGGAGCCTGCATCCTAGGGAGACTGCTTTGGGGCAGGAAGGAGGCAAGGAAGGACATGAGGGAGGGAGAAGGACAGGGAGGAGGAGGAGGGAAGGGAGAAGGAAGCAGGTTCCTTGGCTCAGACAGCAGCCCTCAACTCTAGAATCCTCTCTTGGCTGTCTCCAGGGTTAGTGAGCACAAAGGGAAGCTAAGATCTGTCCATCGTGGAGAGCAGGGGCCCCCGTCTCCTCCATCTGCAGCCACAGCCTCATTGATCACTCTGGGGCCCCTGGGTGAGAGGGTGGAGATGGGAGGACACACCGTCCCCCTCCTGGGAGGACTGCTATGTCCCGATTCACCTTTTGGTGAATACCACGTCTTCCTTAGGAAGCAGCCAAGCTGCTGTGCCATCTGGGCTCGGGTGCAGGAATGCCATCCTGCAATGGCAATGTAAAGCAGGATGCCCGCCAGGTACAAGCGGAGGGGACAGGGACACTCGGGGCTAAGGGCTCTGGGGGACTCCCACTGGCTCCCTGGAGATCTCCAGAGGGCCCTGCAGGGCTTCTGATGATGGCAGATCCCCGAGACTCTGGGCTGTCCTCCTCTGACGCTCTTGTTTCCATGGCAATGGAAGGAAAAGCCCACCCAGAAGCTTGCTCCCTCTCCACCCAGGCCACAGCCTCAGCACCAAGACATCCTTGTCCTAGGGACCCTTCCTGGATGGCCGCACCCCTTCCCTGGCTCTGGAGATGCACAGGGTGAGCATCAGTCTCGGGTGCCTGTGCTGCGTGGGGGAGGGGGGGAACAATGCGAGCTCCCCTCTCCTGACACCCCAGCACCACCGTCCTCCCCAGCGCCTCACTCCTCCTCACATTCCCCGTCTTTCTCAGGTGGTAGAAGCCATGAAGACAGGGCCCATCACGACCATTTCTCCCTCCAATAAGCCCTGGTACTTAAAAATAACATAGAATGCAAAGATTTTTTTTTTTTAAATGAGTAAATAGAAAGGAAGCCAGTTCAGACAACTTTACTGGAGAAACCTGGGATTTGTTTTTCTCCACACAGGGTATTAAAATTAAAACTTATTTGTAGTGCAGGACCTGGACTTGATTGCATGGGGAGGGGGAAAGGTGAAGGGAGAGAACTAGGTAAAGAGTGAGAAATGGGGCAGAGAGAGGCTGACACGGAGACTCAGGAATTTATGCATTTAGGGAAGAATGACTGTGCAACGTGGGAGAGGGGACAGCACAGGGGACTCCCCTCTGCATCTAGGAATGGCCTCCCCAGGTCAGAACAAGGAGACAAATCCCAGCAGACGCCAAACACTCAGCACACTGCCCTTTGTTGTCCCTGCAGAACTTTTAGGCCACGCTTTAACTTGTTGTGGATACAGCAGTGTCCGCTCCCCACCGTTCCTGCTTGCAGGCAAGTGGGTACCAGAGCAAGGCCAACCCGGAGGGGCAAGCAGGTGCCAGGCAGCTTGAGAGCCTGGCATCAGGGAAAGAGCCTGGGAAGCTGCCTGGCCGCTGGTCCCCTGCCCACCAGCCCTGGAGCCGGAATCGGCCCGCAAGCCTGGCGGGTCTTCCGTGGGCCAGGCTGCAGATGACGGACGCTCAGAGCCCACCCTCCCCCCGGGGGGGCCAGCTGGGCCTGTCTGGCCAGGAGCACAGCCTGTTCCTGGTCTTTGAAGCTGTAGGTGGACCAGAAGGCAGCTGCTGCCTGCATCTAGCTTTCGAAAATGATGTCCCTGCAGCTTTCCCTGTGACAGCAAAAGGCAATCAGCCTCTCTGTTGGAGAGACCAAGAACACACGACTTATTCCAGTTAAAACTTGTTATTATAAATCTTCATATTGTTTTATATTTTATATGAAAATATGTCTCACATATTTTATATTAAAAATCATTGTATTATCATATATGCAAGTGAAAAGAGAACTTGCTGTTGATTCTCTCCAGTCTTAACAGAGGCCCTTTTGACCAGCATCATAGAAGCTGGTGGAAAATGCGATACGAGTGTGTGGTCACAATGACCAACTCTCTGCTGGACCTGGGGACTCAGATGAGGGAGTTGCCTTGTTCTTCCTCCATTGCACGGGCTTTGGTTCTTCTCTTGCTCTTCTTGATCAGTCAAGACGATGCTGTGACCCCCTTCAGAAGATCACGTGCTGGGCCATTTTAACAGGAATAGTGGATTGGGGAGGATTATAGAGAGAGGGAAGTTGACGTTGACTAAAACCATGGACAGATTAGGTGGATCTTTTGTGCTACATGGGCTTCCCTGGTAGCTCAGACAGTAAAGAATCTGCCTGCAATGCAGGAGATCTGGGTTTGATCCCTGGGTTGGGAAGATCCCCAGGAGAAGGGAATGGCAACCCACTCCTGTATTCTTTCCTGGAGAATCCCATGGACAGAGGAACCTGGCAGGCTATGGTTGGTCCATGGGGTTGTAAAAAGTTGGACACGACTGAGCAACTAAGCACACACACATACATCAACATAGTTATTTATCCATTTGGCTTACTGTCCACAAGATGATCATTCATCCACAAGATGGCCATTCATTTATTTATTCAGTCACTCAGTCAATACATATTAATTAATCAGCAGGTATTTAGTAAGGGCCTGTTAGGGGCAAGGTTCTGAGCTACATATTACAGAGGATGAAATGGTAGGCTTCTTGACCGTGAGGCATGTATTTCCCAGAAGGGGAGACAAGGTATATTAACATCCTCCCCCGCCCCCTGCCAGCCCTCTGATTCTGAAAGCACACAACATTCAGGCAGAACGGACGAGCCAGGCCCCCCACGAAACAAGGGGCCATGGTGATCAGCCTGGCGAGGCTGGCAGCAGCGTGTCACAGGCAAGCCTTGCAGCAGGCTTGACCAGGCTGCAGTGGATACTGAGAGCAACTTGGGAGTCTGGACTTGATCCATGGAACCCAACAGGATCCCCATGCTGATTTAAAGGGTCAGGAGTATAACCGGGGAGCTAGCCTGGACGAGTCTGGCAATTTGGGTTGCATTAAGGCACAGTCCTCACTTTTACAATTCCTCCCCAAAATGATGCCAGAAGATTCTGCAAGAGGCTGACGTTTTGGAGCAGTAATTGAATTGGACATACGTTTTCAGTATATTTCATTTATAAAGACAGGTAGCTACCTCGGGAGTGGCTGGAAATAGAAAACAATTATTACAATACACATCCCACTTGGCCGGAGCACATGAATGAGATTATTCAGGGCACCAGGGTTCCTTGGAAAATAATCTTTTCCAGCCAGTGTGTGACACTCGGCTGGCTTGGAGGAGCTCTGGGCAAGCCGTGAAGCCACCTGGGCATGTGAGGAGCTCCAGGACGTCCACAATGGCAGACTCCTAACAAATGCCATGGTGTCGGTGCTGAGCGCTGTTCATATTTCAAGCAGAAATGTAATGTCTGGCGCCTTTCAAGTCCAATTTTCTGTTCCTTATTTATGCTCTGCTACATCTCCATCTGCTCTTTGGTGAAGGTCATGAAGGTGAATCTTTCAGCAGCTGAAAGACACAGAGAGACCTACTGATGGGACCTCTCTTGGTCCCACATCCTTCAAGGGAAAATCTCAGCCCAGAAAATGGGTGGCAGGCAAGGAGCTTCAGCACCTGTCTTGGTACCCACATAGATGCTGAACAAAGAGGCTGAGACAGGGAAGCAGGAGGTGGTTGGAAAGGGGAGCTCTCCTTGCCTTCATTGTGGGTGAGGATTTGGACCTCCTCCCCCGCAAGCGGCTCACATACCGTAGTCTGTCCCATGTGCCGAGAGTCTCCAACTAAGCCTGGAGGACAGTCGCCAAGGAGAAAGGGGTGGCCAGCTCTCCAACACGAACGTTACAGGTCAGAGTCCACCCAACTACTCACAGTGGAGCCAAGGAGTTTTGCTCACAATAATAAACATTTTAGCTGATACTACCCTTAGTCATATTTGGGGAAAGGTCTTCCCTGGTGACTCAGATGGTAAAGAATCTGCCTGCAATGCAATGTGGGAGACCTGGGTTCTATCCCTGGGTCAGGAAGATCCCCTGGAGAAGAAGGGAATGGCAACCCACTCCAGTATTCTTGCCTGGAGAATTCCATGCACAGAGGAGCCTGATGAGCTACAGTCCATGGGGTTGCAAAAGAGTTGACCATGACTGAGTAACCAACACTTCATAAAGCTTTATCAGACAATTGTTTATAAGGGAATTTACATGCATGACTTTTAGAGTCATGATTGTTTTCTTCCTAAAAGACAAATCCTGTAAAATTTGGGATATACAGAGATTTCTCCCCTAAAATAAAACTACTGAATGCATTCATTTTGCAAAATAATTTATCTCAGCTTTTTAAAATTAACAGTTACCTTTATGTACAAGATGTGGCTGCTATTCAAGACAATTTGTAGCTTGTCAATCAAGTGGACTCCAATTGTTAAAATTTTTTTCTTTTATCTTCTTGCTGTTTAACATTATCTACACTTTCTAAATGAAATACACACACACACACATTTTGACAAATTCAGCATATTAATCTTGGATAATTTTAATGCTTTTGGTTTTATCATTATTACCTAAGTTTCTTGTGTTTAGATCAAATTTGACTCCTTGTTAGAAAGTTGCCCTGTTGCCTCAATTTGAATACTTAAAATGCTCATAATGGAAGATTTTTCTCACTTATGCAATCAATAAATACTATCTGCTATGTGCCAGTTTCATTTTTCTAGGCATTGAAAACCTCCTGAAAATTTAACAGACATGGCCTCATGTTGAAGACACAGACAACACATAAAATAAACAAGCAAACTGTACAGGAGTTTACTCGATTGGTATTTTAGAGAAAAATAACTGTGGAGAGAGGAGAGGTATAGCTGGGGAGGGTGGCTGAAGATTTAAATCAGTTGGTCTCATAGTGTGTTGTGATCCACACAGTCAAAGGCTTTGGTGTAGTCAATAAAGCAGGAGTAGATGTTTTTCTGTAACTCTCTTGCTTTTTCAATGATCCAATGGATGTTGGCAGTTTGGTCTCTGGTTCCTCTGCCTTTTCTAAATCCAGCTTGAACATTTGGAATTTCACGGTTCACATACTGTTGAAGCCTGGCTTGGAGAATTTTGAGCATTACTTTGCTAGCGTGTGAGATGAGTGCAATTGTGCAGTAGTTTGAGCATTCTTTGGCATTGCCTTTCTTTGGGATTGGAATGAAAACTGACCCTTTCCAGTCCTGTGGCCACTGCTGAGTTTTCCAAATTTTCTGGCATATTGAGTGCAGCACTTTCACAGCATCATCTTTTAGGATTTGAAATAGCTTAATTGGAATTCCATCACCTCCACTAGCTTTGTTCATAGTGATGCTTCCTAAGGCCCACTTGACTTCGCATTCCAGGATGTATGGTTCTAGGTGGGTGATCACACCATTGTGGTTACCTGGTTATTCTTAAAGAGAATTATTCTTAAGTGGTTATTCTTAAACAGATGGGAATACCAGACCGCCTTACTTGCCTCTTGAAAAACCTGTATGCAGGTTAAAAAGCAACAGTTATAACTGCACATGGAACAACAGACTGGTTCCAAATTGGGAAAGCAGTATGTCAAGGCTGTATATTGTCACCCTGCTTATTTAACTTATATGCAGAGTACATTATGCCAGGCTGGATGAAGTACAAGCTGGAATCAAGATTGCCAGGAGAAATATCAATAACCTCAGATACGCAGATGACACCCCCCGATGGCAGAAAATGAAGAGGAACTAAAAAGCTTCTTGATGGAAGTGAAAGAGGAGAGTGAAAAAGTTGGCTTAAAACTCAACATTCAGAAAATGAAGATCATGGCCTCTGGTCCCATCACCTCATGGCTAATAGATAAGGAAACAATGGAAACAGTGAGAGATTTTATTTTGGAGGGGCTCCAAAATCACTGCAGATGGTGATTGCAGCCACGAAATTAAAAGACGATTGTTCCTTGGAAGAAAAGCTATGACCAACCTAGACAGCATATTAAAAAGCAGAGATATTACTTTGCCAACAAAGGTCTGTCTAGTCAAAGCTTTGACTTTTCTAGTAGTCGTGTATGAGTGTGAGGGTTGGACTATAAAGAAAGCTGAGCATTGAAGAATTGATGCTTTTGAACTGTGTTGTTGAAAAGACTCTTAAGAGTCCCTTGGACTGCAAGGAGATCAAACCAGTCAATCCTAAAGGAAATCATCCTGAATATTCACTGGAAGTACTGATGCTGAAGCTTTGGCCACCTGATGCGAAGAACTGACTCATTGGAAAAGACCCTGTTGCTGGGAAAGATCGAAGGAGGGAGGAGAAGAGGGCGACAGAGGATGAGATGATTGTTTGGCATCACCAACTCAATGGACATGAGTTTGAGCAGACTCCAGGAGTTGATGAAGGACAGGGAAGCCTGGCATGCTGCAGTCCACAGGGTTGCAAAGAGTCGGACACAACTGAGAGACTGAACTGAACTGGTCATCACAGGCATCCTGAGAAGGGGACACTTAGGTAAAAACACGAGGGAGATGAAGAGAGACATGTGGGTACCAGGAATAAGATGCCAGGCCAAGGGAAAGGAAATATACCACATGACCTTCACAGATCAGAGTTAGGTGACATCTCATTCCCTTTCTCTACCTGCTTACCACCAATCCCAGCCATCATTCACCTGTGACAAGTTCATGGTCCTGGTATGGCCCTGACCTAGGCTCTCACCACCAGGAGCCCCAAGATTGGAACCACCCTCAGTGACTTTGCTGGCTCCTTGGATCAGATCTGGGGGCAAGGTTGTGTTTTCCCCTCACACTTGCTACTTTCACTCCAAGGGTCACAGGGGCGGCTCCCCAGGAAGGACGTTGAGACACCAGAAGGCCTCATCTGGATGAGGGTTCTTCCCTCTTGTGATGGCTAAACTGTAGACTTTACTTAATCTCCTACACAAGATGGCTTTACTTTCTCTCTGTATAATTCCGTATTTACATTATTGTAGATATTGAAAGTTATCCAGTTGCTTTCACTCTGAGATGTGAGTGGGCAGATGGTTCATCACGGCTGTAATCACCACATTTATGCCTTAAAGATATATTCAAAGTTGATTCTCACTCCACAGAAAGGAAATTGAGCCTATGATTCCATTCTAGTATAATAGCTCAGGTACTCTTAAAAAAATAAAATGAAATAACTGTCACTGACCCTGGCCTCATCCTTTGTGAACTCCTGCATTGTTAGAGGCTTTGTATGAGTATTAAACATTTTTCCCATGATTTAAGAGCACTTTCTTACATTCTTTTCTCAGTGGTGTATCTTCTTTATAAAACAACCTTTCATATGGTCACAACTCCATGTTCTCAGACGCATAAACCACAGCCAGTTTCATGCGAAGCTTTCAATAGCTCTTTCTCCTCTCCTGAGTCCCTTTATCCAGCAACCAAGGATCAGGCATTTCTGACCCGTCTGGTCTTTAGATACAACTGTCACCACATAGAGAAGAATGCACAGAATATTTGAACTGAAGGAGGGCTGCCATTTAGACAGCTAATGCAGCCTGGCTAAGCAAGGCTCTTTGTTCCCCAAAGCATGCAATTTTCCAGTAAGGACCAGTCTTTCCCTCCTGCAGTGGCATATGGTGTGGGTATCCCACGAAAGTCACACACATTCACTGCCTCTGAAAAAATGCCATGTGTTGCCTGACCGATGGCTTTATTTGAGTACAGATAGCAGCTTCCCTTCCGTGGGGTCCAGATTAATGAATCGTGTCATATCCAGGCTCCGTTTGCCCATTCAGTCCATGCGTTACTCATGAGGGAAGCACTTTCCAGCCTCACATGTGAGCACGATGGGCCATGCTTCCCAAGGCTCCCAGCGCCCCCGGTAGAGACGCAAGGGTTGAGATCTAGAAAAGATGGTGGCTGTCATGTTGTCAAATGCGCATCGCTTACGGATATGTAAATTGAGCCTTCCAGGAGTGAAGGATCTTGTCCAAAGTGGCAAAGCCAGAATCAAATTCCACGAATGAGCCGTAAGTGTCGTTTTGCGTTTACAAGAGAATATATTGACAGTCACGTTGGAAAAAAGAGCAACATGGTCCTGAACAGAAACACATGTCAAGCAGCAAGAGATGGCAGTGGGTGAAGAGGAGGCAAGGAAGAGGTGGGAACCCAGAGTCATGGGTTTCAGGCTGCACAGGGCGTGGCTGCTTCAAACCCACGTGGGAGAACGACGTTGGTGTTCTCTCCTTGTTCCACGGAGGGAACTTGGCCTCCAGCAACTGCAGATCTTCCCACTCAGCCAGCAAGTTATTGATTTATCTGTTCAAACTGTATTAAGTGCCTGTATTGTGCCAGGAACTGAGATGACTGCTGGGAACTGAATACGTAAGATGTACCCTGGCTGCCTTCCAGAAGCTTCCAAAATAGCTAAAAATTTCCAAAGACAAACAGGCCCATAGCCAGGAGTGGCAAACATAGGAAAGAGAGTTCACAGGAACTTTGCTTCTTAGGGTTGAATGAACAGTGTGTCCTCGCGACCCTAGGAAAGAACAGGACCCACAGAGTGCTGGCATCAAGATGGAGCCAAGCATCGGAGAAAAGCACGGGGTGAGGGTGGGTAGAGAGAGAGAGAGAATGCTATGGCCATGCGTGTGCCCAAGCTCTGGATTCTAGTGGCTTATTAATGCTCCCCAACATGGAAAAAAGGAAGAGGCCCCGAAACCAGCCCACTGACTCTGCAGTCGGTGCTCTGACCACTCCAGGGAATTCACAGCTAAAGGCATAGCATCTATATCAGTCTGAAAATTTAGCAGCCACCTGCCTACAGTAACATGCTGCCTTCAACCTCCCATGTTGTTGTGACAGATGATTAGCGAGGAAGTGCTTGGGGGATTGTCCCCTCTGCTCAGTATGAATTCATGCAAAGGCATATTGAATTACACATCTGTCCGCGACTAAGTTAGCGCCACTGGAATCCAGCCTCCTATATCATCTATATGTTCGCCTCTGAGATAGAACGGAAATTCGGTTGTAAGATAAATTGGATGCTGGTGCCTTATGCAGAGTTGCATAACTAATTTAGGATTATAGTTTTCAAAACCCATATAATATGAACAGTGGTGAGTACAAAGCATTACAGCTTTGTAATGTTCCTTTCCTTAGTGCATACACCCACATCGGAGCTTACTGATCACTGAAGCCAGAGTAAGAACAGAGGCTGGCATGTAAGCAAGACAACCACATTAGAAGCCAGAGCTATAAACCCAACAAAATAAACTCCACATTTAGATGTCAACATTGAGTTACAAAACGGAAAGAGAAGAGGAGATTTGGAAAGGAAAAGATGACAATGATAATGATCTTCCCTCTAAGAAAGCAAAATCTTAACCTGGGCGTTTTCAATTACATCTCTTCAGAAGCAAATCTCTGACATCCACTATTGGTTAAATATGACAACTGCAATAAAATCACCTTTTAAAGAAGAGACTAGATGTGCTCATTGAGAGCAACTTGGAAAGCTGGGAAATACATTTTGCTTGAAGACATTGGTGCTCTGAAATGGTGGTGAGGACCAGGCCTTATGAAAGTGTTGGTGGGAGGAGACAGGAGAGATGATGGGAACCAGACAGGCGAGCCTAGCTTTGCAGGTTGTTTGCCTCCGGGAACACCTGCTGATTAGCAGCACTGAGAGATGGCAAGCTACACAGAGCTTCTGATCACTCTTGTGAGTCTAAGAGAACAACAACAGCAAAAATGGAATCTAGTTTCCACACTCGATTTAGTTGCATTGAACAGCTTCCACCAGGCTCCTCCTTCCATGGAATTCTCCAGGCAGGAATGCAGAAGCGGGTTGCCATTCCCTTCTCCAGGGGATCTTCCTGACCAAGGGATGGAAACCGAGTGTCCTGCATTGGTAGGCAGATTCTTTCTCACTGAGCCACCAGGGAAGCCCCATGCATGCAACAAATTCTGATAAATTCTCTTTTTATTTTTATTCTGTTACAAGTATTTCCTGATTTTTCTTGTTATGGCTTCTTGTTAATAGATACACCTGTGTTTCAAAAGTGAATATTGAATTTAGAAATACAGGGGTTTTCTAAGTATTCTTGATATTAATTTCTCTTTTAAATACTTTCTTCTCTGCAATCACCCTCTGTGTGTTTTCAGTCTTTTAATATCATTTAGCCTTTCAATGGCTACATCAAAGACCTCTCTTGGCAAATGTCACACTGGACTTGAAAATATGTGGGTTAATTTCAAATATCTTTTGATATTGATTTCTACCATAATATCACAGTGATAACAGACTCTGTATGATTTCAACAACTTTAGACCATGTACAGCAGGGAGATCCAACCAGTCAATCCTAAAGGAAATCAACCCTGAATATTCATTGCAAGGACTGATGCTGAAGCTCCAAAACTTTGGCCACCTGGTGCAAACAGCCAACTTATTAGAAAAGACCCTGATGCTGGGAAAGATTGAAGGCAGGAGGAGAAGGGGACGACAGAGGATGAGATGGTTGGATGGCATCACTGATTCAATGGACATGAGTTTGAGGAAACTTGGGGAGATAGTGAAGGACACGGAAGCCTGACATGCTGCAGTCCATGGAGTCACAAAGAGTCGGACACAACTTAGCGGCTGAACTGAATTGAGACCATGAAATTTTTGCACCTTGTTTTATGCCCCTGGATATGTTCCAGTGTCTTTTGGTTTATAGCTTATGGGAACTTGAATAGAATTTTTATCTTGCTATTGTGTGAAAAGATCCTGAAGCTGCGAAAGATTGAAGGCAGGAGGAGAAAGGGACGACAGAGGATGAGATGGTTGGATGGCATCGACGACTCAATGGACGTGAGTTTGAGTAAACTCCAGGAGCTGGTGATGGACAGGGAGTCCTGGCGTGCTGCGGTTCATGGGGTCACAAAGAGTTGGACATGACTGAGTGACTGAACTGAACTGATTGCGTGAAAATTGTATAAGTCTTATTTATGTTGAATCGGCTAAAAAGGAAAACTGGAATTCCAGGCCTGCTATGGGGGGGAGGATGGGAACGTCCTGTGAAAGGTGGGTGTGCTGCTCCCCTCCTCCAGACCTCATGGACCCTCTCACCCTTTGCTGCAGCAGAGCCGCGTTCCTAGGCTTGCTCTCTGGTCTCGTCCCATCACCAGTCATAGCATCAGGATAAAAACAACCTCTATCTGCTCACCTGGTCTGGTGTCATGTTTTTCCTTGAACAGCAAGAATAAATATTAAATTTTAGTATCCCCTCCAAAAATCAAAGAAACTGAAAAGTCTCAACTGAATGCTATGGTCTCTAATATTTTACCTGTGATGCCAGGAAACATTTAATGAAGATTGAGGAAGTCACAGGCTTCACAGGTGGCACTAGCGATAAAGAAACCCACCTGCCAATGCAGGAGATTCAAGAGACGTGGATTCAGTCCTTGAGTCAGGAAGATCCCCTGGAGTAGGGAATAGCAACCTGCTTCAATATTTCTGCCTGGGAAATCCCATGGACAAAGGAGCTTGGTGTGCTACAGTCCATGGGCCACAGTCGGATATGACTGAGCACATGCGCACAAGGAAGTCACAGCATTCTTTTTTTTAATTTATTTATTTTAACTGGAGGCTAATTACTTTACAATATTGTAGTGGTTTTTGCCATACAGTGACATGAATCAGCCATGGGTGTACATGTGTCCCCCATCCCGAACCCCCTCCCACCTCCCTCCCCATCCCATCCCTCTGGGTCATCCCAGTGCACCGGCCCTGAGCACCCTGTCTCATGCATCAAACCTGGACTGGTGATCTATTTCACATATAATAATATACATGTTTCAATGCTATTCTTTCATTGTATAATATCTAAATACTTCCAAATCTGTTTCTAGAGATGCAGGGTTCCCCTGAGCTGCTAAAGTTGATAAAATTTATTCCAATTTCTCTCCTAGGCACAAAGGAAATTTTAAAGGTGGAGGTTTAATAGAGGTGAGTGCATGCGTGTGTTGTCACTTCAGTTGTGTCCAATCTGTGCTACCCTATGAACTGTAGCCCGCCAGGTTCCTCTGTTCATGGGATTCTCCAGCCAACAGTATTCCTCCTCCAAGGGATCTTCCCAACCCAGGGATAAAACCCAAGTCTCTTATGTCTCCTGCATTGGCAGGTGGGTTCTTTACCACTAGCATCACCTGGGAAGCCCCAGTAGAGGTGACTACAGAGGTTGATCTTCATGAGGTTTCTCGATGTGTTTTAAAGCTATGTGGGTCCTATTTGCTTGTCTTTGGAGTTTTGACTTCAACTTCTGAGGAAGTTAAGTCCACATCAGACCCAAGTAAAGAACCTACTTCAAGAAAAGAATTTCAGTGGCCACAGAATTTGGTTTGTTTAAGATGGCTGTGGTGCTGGCCAGCAGGTGTGCTTGAAGACTGTATCACATGAATGAACTATCTCTCCTCAATATTTGTGGACTGCCACTAAGCCACTTCAGTCAATAAACAGTTGACATATATCTGAGTCATTTTTTATTGGTCAAGTTCAACGTTAAAATAGCGAATACTGGTGCTTGAGTTCTGCTCTGTGTAATAGGCGCCCAGTTATGCGTGGACACCTGGGATTGTGCACATTCAGTCCGTGAAAGATGGAAGGTTCAAGCCTTTGAGAATTGGGTAAAATATAGTTTAATGTATTGATTTATCTAAAGAAGTAGATATTGATCAGAGGATTTCAGAGGTGCCAGAAGAACAACTAGTAAGTTACAGTAATAATGTTGGTTCAAAATGTTGCAAAGCTACAGATCAGGTGAACGATGGTGGAGAAGGGGAAGATATGGCAAGTCTTTCAAAAACAGAATTGACACTGATATGAGTGAGCCAAAAATGAATGAATAAGGGAAACAAGCCTTCTGCCCAGAGGGTAGACAGCGGTGACTCACGGGGTGGACAGTTTTTAAGGGCACCAGCATAGCCCAGTGAAGCTCCAGTGAAAGGGGTCCACACTGGTGTGCCCACCCCCTCTGTCCGGGGATGGGGGCCTCTGGCAGGGAACTTACAACCTCAAGTCCCCATGGGTAGGACCGGCCGCTTTCACAGCGATGGCAGCTCGGAGCTCTGTTGGCCTCTTGTCTGAATTTCAGGCTCAGTAAGCTCACTCACTAATGAACCCCCTGATTTGCTTTCCTATGTGGGTCTAGCTTGCAGTGAGAAAATTGCTGGAACTGCCAACCAGAATATTTCTTTCTGAATAACAATTAGATTGTTCACATTGTAGAAGTAGCCATCTGGTCCTCCGGTTTTATGTCAGTCTCATGAGCTTGCTTTTAAAAAACATGCCCCCTCCCCAAATGGACCTTCTCAGTGTGACCACAAATTTGTATTTCTGAGCTTATAATGCCAAGGTCAAACCCTAGCCTGAAGAACCATCTGTGAATTCTCTTCCTGTGGGACACTCAGCCTCGTGGGTGGAAAGGTGCATTGGAGACCACTGGGTCCTGACCAAATATGATTGCTTCTTTGCCTAAATGCGAGGGCTCCCTCCAAGATAATGCAGTCTGTACATTTTGTAAAAGGCACTCAAAATCCTAGGCAATAAACAAGGTTAAATTATAACGTGAAACATCTGGGAAAACTTGACCTTTCTTTCATCTCAACTAAATAATGGTCTCTCTGATTTTATTAACTCATTGCTAACAGCTTGATATTCTTGTCCCTGGAGAGGGGAAAGACCCACACACACACACACAAACTCAACTGCACCGACTGTTCGAGGAAAGGGCAGGATGCTACGATGACTAGGTGTTTAGTTCTCATCTTTTCTAGAGTGGCAACAAATAAACCCTCATAAAACATCCCTGTGTGATGAACTGTCCTGGGAAACATTTTGGCCTCTGCACCATGAGCTTTACAATGCTCTTACCCTCATAGGTGGCCCACCCATCTCAAGATTTATCCCAAACAATTACCAAGGAATAATTATTGATTTAGTGGCCTGTGTCAATTCCATGTTTGATACTGGCTTTCCAAACACAGACAGCATTTGTTTCCTGCCTTCACACTTACGAAAAGCTCACACTTATTAAGAGACAAAGATCTCTTAATAGATAATGATGCTCAAATATGGTTCTCACTGTGACAACTTTGATGGTGAAAAGTCAGAGGAAATAGTGTCTATAGCATAGCAACAGAAGTTGCTATGTAAATTATGGGAGACAGTGTATTAGTGAGTTTTCTAGAGAAATAGAACCAATAAGATGATAGATAGATAGACAGACAGATAGATAGGGATTTGTTTCAAGGAACTGGCTCAGGTGATTGTCGGAGTGGGCAACTCCAAAATCTTCAGGACAGCCAACAGTCTCAAGACACAGGAAGAGTTGATAGTTGATGTGTCAGTTGCTCAGTCGTGTCTGACTCTTTGAGACCCCATGGACTGTAGCCCACCAGGCTCTGTCCATGGAATTCTTCAGGCAAGAATACTAGAGTGGGTAGCCATTCTCTTCTCCAGGGGATCTTCCTGACCCAGGAATCAAACCCAGATCTCTTGCACTGCAGGCAGATTCCTTACCATCTGACCCACCACGGAAACCCTGATAGTTGATGTTGCAGTTCAAATACGAAGGAAGAAATCCTCTTTCCTTGCTTGAGGGAACCTCAATCATTTTCTCCAAAGTTTTTTTAACTGATTGGATGAGTCCCACCCACATTTGTGGATGGCAATCTGTTTTACTCAGTGTTTACTGATTTAAACGTTAATTTCATTAAAAAAAATTACCTTTATGGAAATATCTAGAATCAGTATTTGGCCAAATATCTGGGTATCGTGGCCTAGCCTGACTGACACATAAACTTAACGATCGCAACCATACTCCTTTACAAAATCAGAAAAAAATGTTGAATCAGGTCTGGGGCCACTTTAGGGCTTGGGGCAAGGACTATGGATTCTGTCCAGGTGATAAAAGGGTAACTGACTGAAGCTATGGAGAAAGAGTCCCTTTTCCTATTCAGAGCAGTCAAGTCACTCCCACCCCCAAGCAAGGGATGAGGATTTCAATTAGGAAAAAAGAAAACAAAAACTGATTCAGAGAAAGCTTAGAAGTAGGGATTCCAGGCACAGAAGAGATCGAATGTGTAGCTGATGCTGGGGAACTTAGTGAAATCAGACGTATGGAAGGCCAATATTCATTTTACATCCTGCTTTTATAAAAAGCATACACAGTAAAGCTTAAAGAATCAAGTGGCAGATTGGAAGGTTTGTCCCTGAAACTCAAAGAACAAGGAGGAAAAGGTGTTGATGTTGTCTGATCCCTATAAGAAATCCTGCTTCCTCCATGACCATGGAAGACAGAGGTCATGGGTTGACCAGCTGCCCCTCTCCCATCCTGTACACATGCTGGCAGAGAGCTTCTGCAGCGTTTCTTTTTTTTCTCTGCCTCATTTTAAAATAAAACAGGTGACCAAAGCAGACACTGAGGAGAGCTTTCACCTGATAGAGAAACTAAAACAACAAAAAAATAGAACCCAGCATAAGCAGGGTAAGTGCAAGAGAGTAGAAATACACAGAGAGAGGCAGCCAGAAATCTGCGTCCATATAAATAAACTGGAGGAGAAGTGATCACCCACTCCAGAGTTCATGCCTGGAGAACCCCATGGACAGGGGAACCTGGCGGGCTACAGTCCTCGGGTCACAGAGAGTCAGACACGACTGAGTGACTGAGCACAAAAAAACTGGAACACTGTGAGAAAGGAACATCAAAGGGAAAAGGACGTGCTCCAGAAGTTAAATGGGATAACCGAACATTAAGACGAAGCAATAGAACATTATGAGACAGAAAAAATTTGAGAAAAGAAAATCCCAGGAGATAACAAAAGGGAATTGAGGGAGGATGGATAAAGACAAGAAAAATAAGAGTCAGGCTATTGACTCAACATTAACTGTTAAAAGAAAGTTCAGAACAAGAAGCTGATAACAGCTCCCAAAGATAAATCCAGGTCCTAATTCCTAGACTCCATGAATGGTATCTTATTTGAAAAAGGGGCCTTTGCAAAAGTGATTAAAGGTCTTGAAGTAAAGAGATTATCCTGGAATATCCGGATGGGCCCTGACTGCCATCACAATTGGCCATACAAGGGAGAGGCAGGGAGAGACGTGAAACACGTGGAAGAGAAGCATGTGAAGATGCAGACAGAGATTGGAGCCATTTCACAGAGGCAGAGACTCAGGCTCAGAGAGCTGCAGCCGGATGCTTGATGACAAGCGGCTCCCATGTGCCTGGCATGCAGTGAAAGTTTCAGACAGGCTGAGGCATCTGCTTGGCAAATAGACCGGCTCGTGGGAAGATTTGAACCTCCTCCTGGGAATGGGATACACAGAACTAAATAAGTATTTCATAGGAACTGCTCTTAAAAATAATGCTTTGATTATACAGAAGGAATTACTTTGTTTTTATTTGTTTGCATGCTTTGCTTGTCTTTTAAATTTATTACTCACTGGAAATGACCCTGATGCTGGCAAAGGTTGAAAGCAAAAGGAGAAGGCAGTGACAGAAGATGAGATGGTCAGATAGCCTCAGTGACTCAAAGGAGATAAACTTGAGCAAACTCTGGGAGATAGTGAAGGACAGGGAAGCCTGGCGTGTTGCAGTCTATGGGGTAGCAAAGAGTTGGACTTGACTTAGCGGCTGAACAACAACAGCAACATTTATTTATTTATGGCTGCAGCATGTGGGATCAAACCCGCACTCCCTGCATTGCAAGGGAAAGTCTTAACCACTGGACAACCAGTGAAGTCCCAGAAGGAATTATTTTGGACCAATAGTTTCTGCTTACATGGTGAAAATACTTCCTAGGATAGCTGATAATTCCTAGAATGAATGGGATTACACATCTTCGGTCATCAGTATCCAGCTGAGGATGAGAAGAGAAGGATGCGGTAGCACTGAGGAGGTCAGGGCTTGATGCTCGTGCCAGGGAAGACAGAGGACAGAAGGCTCTGGACCTCTGCTCAAGGAGACAAGCTCAGAGGCAAACTCTACCTCTTTCCAGTTCTTCCCAGAAAAAAACAAAACAAAACAAAACCACCCAAAGGCAGTGAAAGAAATGACCAGAGCCCTCTGTGGCCTGGGGGGACGGGGGCGGAGTCACCTGCTGTTGTTCAGTGGCTCCGTCATGTCTGACTCTTTGCGACCGCAGGGGCTGCAGCGCGCCAGGCTCCCCTGTCCTTCGCTGTCTCCCGGAGCTTGCTCAAACTCATGTCCATTCAGCCGGTGACGCCATCCAGCCATCCTATCCTCTGCCATCCGCTTCCCCTTTTGCCTTCAAAAGGCAAGCAAAGGGCCTGACCAGAGCTGTCTGTGGCTGAGGGCCCAGGGCCCAGGGCGATGTCTGCATTTCTAGCTCTCACCCCTCCAGACACACAGTAGGATGGAACGTTTCTGCTCCAGTGCGCATGGTCAGCCCCATGCTTTGGCAGTGGAAACGCGAGCTCTGACCCAGACACTTGAGACAGAGGCGCCGTGTGGCCAGCCCTGCCCTCTTCTCCCTGCTGCGGAAGGTGGAAGCTGCCCACGGACCCAAGGGAACACATGAACAGAGCCCTGTGGACACGAGGTCTGAGCAAAATATCCACCTTTGCACTGATAAGGCCCTGTGGCTTGGGGTTCCTTATAGGACAGTAACTTTCCTGACTGGCATCATTGCTAGTTTGTTTCCGTTCCTTTTAGATGGATCCACTCCTATGTGAATCTTTCATAAAAGTCTATTTTTCTACAAGGGAAGGGTGAGGAAAAGCAATTTTTCCAGTAAAACCATTTACAGATTATTCATTAACTGAATCAATGGACTATTGATGCTCCGGGCTTTAATTGCATACTTTGCATAGAACTGGGATCTTATAAAACCTGAACCATTGAAGTTCACTTAACGTAGGCGCTCTGAGGGTATATCACGCATGGAAGATGAGAAGTATGATTGCTGGTTTTTTGTAGAATGTGCACTGAATACCTTAGGACTCAATGTTCTGCCCGTGAGAGCAGGACCACATCAGCTAGTATCAGTCAACAGTCAGTCACTGCATGTCCCAATTGTTGTGTGATACTTTGGGAAGCAATACTGGGAAGCTGGCTCTCCTGTTTACATGCTGGTCTCCCCAGGTAGTGTGTGTCTTCCTGAGAACATGTCCTGTTTTCACCCTGCAGGCTCAAGGTATAGCACAGTGAATAGCAAATATCAGGCAAAAAATTAGTACCTTGCAAATAATCAATGGGTCTGAGGCTTCCGGGTGACTCAGTGGTAAAGAATCCACCTACCAGAGCAGTAGGCTCAAGAGATGTGGGTTCGATCCCTGGGACAGGAAGATCCCCTGGAGAAGGGAATGGCAACCCACCCCAGTAACTCTCCCCTGGGAAATCCCATGGACAGAGGAACCTGGTGGGCTACAGTTCATGGCATCTCAAAGAGTCAGACACGACTGAGCACACATACCCACACAACGTTTCCAAATTTGTATTATTCCCCTACCCATTTAAAAATATGTCATAGCATGCACTAAACCTTGAAATAGACTTTTTAAAGTCTTTTAGATGGGCAGGCAGACATAAAGAAAGCTAGATGCATGCGTGTGTGCCAAGTCACTTCGGTCGTGTCCGACTCTTTGCAACCCCACGGACTGTAGGCTGCCAGGTTCCTGCATCCACAGGATTCTCCAGACAAGAATACTGGAGTGAGTTGCCATGCCCCTCTTCAGAAAGAAAGATAGATTTTCCAGTCTAAAAGTACCTCACCCCAAAGAAATGGTGGAAAGCTTTCCTGGATTTCACGGTTTGCCCAATGGCCATCATGACAGCTGGTAATGCAGATGTCTTAAACAGGACCAATCTCTCTGCTAGGAAATTTGGCATGCAAATTGTATGAACATATGGCATAAATTTTCTTAAATCAGGAAGAGTAATATAAACTACCTGACACTAAATGTTTGAAATAGAACAGAACTCTTACCGTATGCTTATATTAGTTTCAGAAGAATGGCTCTGAGATAAGAGATTCCCAGCTATTTTAAAGTTGTAAAGTCAAAAGTAGAAATGTCAGGAAAGTGGACAACCTGCTGGCTATTCATGAGGAATTTCTTGTGTATTTTGAATGCCTGGATTACATAGAATTATTTCTGGAAAAAGACTTCAACCATTTTTTGTGACGTCAGCTGCAGTTTTATAATTTGTTATTACCTGTTCATTACAAGTTCCATGGTGTTGTTTCCACAAGCTGTTGCCATGAAATATACACCTCACGTGAGGAAGTCTTTTTTTTTTTTTTTTAGCTGCATGTTAAGAATATTCACCCAGTGATGAGGGGGATTTAGTGTCTCATCCACCTGAAAATTTAGAGAGGTAAGTTTTTTCTAGGTTGGTCAGATCACTGACTCATTTGGTCATTCAAGAACCTGGTAATTTCCTTTGTACTATTATCCCCAGTTTATTGACTTTTGTCCTGAATATTGACCTTCTAGAATTTCAAGAAGAAATCGTAGTTCCAGACAGCACATGTGTGTGCTAAGTCCCTTCAGTCATGTCCGACTCTTTGCGACCTCGTGGACTGCAGCCCATCAGGCTCCTCTGGCCATGGGATTCTCCAGGCAAGAATAATGGAGTGGGCTGCCATTCTCTTCTGCAGGGGATCTTCCTGACCAGGGATCGAACCTGAGTCTCCTGCATTGCAGGCCGATTCTTTACAGTCTGAGCCACCAGGGAGTCTGTTGCTGACTGATATTCTTTTTGAAATATCCCATGTGGATTCTGTTTCCTGCCTTGAGCCCTGACTGGTACACACAGCGAATAGTACTATCAGAGCCTGGACAATAGACCTAAAGTCCATGAGGGTATTGCTACCCAACACCTGGAAATAAAAAGCTGACTTTTTGGCAAAAGGAAAAGTTGGGAGGAGGATGGTTGCTGGGTGAGCTGCCAACAGTGACTGCCTCACATCCTAGGTCCCTGATACATTTGTCTTAACTAACAGTGGTTCCACCCTGCGTGGTTATCTGTCCACGGTGTCCACGGTAACAGCTAATCCCTTTGTAAGAGTGAGATGCTCGTCTTCATGTTTCCCGGCATGTTTGCTGCCATACCTTTTTTCTATGGAGGTGAAACAGATCGTCTCTGCCTTGAACTCACTGTGCAACTAACTCTGCAGTGATTCAACCAAAGGCCATGACACTGTTAAATTCATCTCACCCATCTATCTTAGTCTTGCAACTGTTCTAATGTTCTATACATATTTGTATACATTTTTTTCCAAACCTAAGCCGTACTTCTGTCAATTTAATTTGACATTCCCTCTTAAAAATATACTCTGAGAATTTTTCATGTTATAAAATTCAACTTCACTTGACAATCAGTCCTCTCCTCACATAAAATGTATTTCTGTAGGTTTTAAGAACAAAAAGATATTCTTAAAGAAACATCTTAAATATCTTAAAGATATTCTTAAACAAGAAGAAACCAAAAGATATTCAAGTATCTTTCACATCATGGTATATTTTACTGGCAAAAGTATAAATTCTGACTTGTTGCACTGATATATTTGCCAAGACGGTGGGGCCAAACATCTCGGAGAAGTGTATTATCATGTCTCAGTCCCCTTTCTCTGGGTATGAAGGTGGTGCCAGGGCACCCAGGGCTGGTCTTTGACCTGTCTTGCTGGAGAGCTAACCCTCAAACCTTCTCTATGCTAATCTGTAGCTCAGAATAGTAGCTCAATGGGCCGCAAGTCCCAGGCTCCCAGTCAGCTGATTCCTGCTGGTTTGGACAGTGGGTTGGAGGCAAGGTAGGAGGAAGGGAGAGAGCAAGTTCTTCCCCCACTCTACCTTGGGTGCAATCCGCCTTCACCATCTAGCCTGGGTGCCATCTCTGTAATCTCACATTTCTTTCTCAGGCTCAGGCTCTTGTTGGAAAATTCCACCCTCTGGTTCTCTTCTGCACCGTGACCTCAGCCCCTGCCCTGGTAGCACTCCTCACCCCCAGCCTTGAGAAACTGTGTATCGGTTCACCTCTGTTACATCACTGCCCCGTTTAGCTTCTTAGCGCTGGCTTTGCTGTGTAAATGATGCCCTCCATTAAGTACCCGGTATTTTGAGCTGTAGAGTGTTTTCTTTTTATATGGTCAAGCCTGGATTGATGCTTGTGTCTTATCCTCAGACACGGACAGATGAAATTGAAGGTGCAGTTGATGGTTCCGCTGGAACAGCTGACGTCGATAAAATACAGCTGCCTCAAACAGATTTCAGGTTTCCCTGTGGGCACAGATGGTAAAGAATCTGTCTGCAATGTGGGACACCCGGGTTTGATCCCTGGGTTGGGAAAATCCCCTGGAGAAGGAAATGACAACCCACTCCAGTATTCCTGCCTGGGGAATCCCATGGACAGAGGAGCCTGGCTGCAGTCCATGGAGTCACAAAGAGTCGGACACGACTGAGCTACTGACACTTTCAAACAGATTTCACAATCCAGGAAGACTCGTAATTGTAACTGCATGACCCGAAGTTGGGAACCAGAGATTTTTCACACAGCCAGGGAAGACAAGAGCAAGAGACATCTGTCAAAATAGGAAAATGAGAAAGTGTTTGTTTGTACACTGAGGCGGGGATGCTTGCCAGCTACTAGGACCTTGAGACTCCAACCAGACACATTACAACGAGGCATCCACTTCCAGCACATAGTGAGCAAAATCACCAAGTATCTTCGGAATAAGAGACAAGGACATGGGCTCAGGTAGGATTGGATGATGGTCCTGAGAAAGCAGTTTCGCCTGTTGCCTTGTCCTTGTTTTTGAAAAGTCACCCCTTTGGAATCACAAGACTACTGAGTATATCCCCGGAAATGTGGATACCATGACATCTTTTCTGTTATTTCCCTGGCAAGAGTCAGAAAGCCATTTTATAAAAGAAAAAAAAAAAGCTA
The DNA here is from genome assembly GCF_054371585.1 of Giraffa tippelskirchi. NCBI lineage: Eukaryota > Metazoa > Chordata > Mammalia > Artiodactyla > Giraffidae > Giraffa > Giraffa tippelskirchi. The sequence goes on from NC_137282.1 coordinate 58,646,497, forward strand.
AAAGTGAGATTTTCTTATAGAGGAGCCAGGAATGATATGGAAAGATTATGGAGCTAATGGGGCATAGTCCTGAGGAGAGAATTATGGGGATCTGTGTGTAAAATTAGAAAAATAAATACAAAATATGCCTTTTCCGTGATGTTGCTTGTGGCTGATGACCCATGCAGGGGATTAATACGTGGACCCCCAGGCTGAATTGCCAGGCAAAAGGAAACATGTAGTGAAAAGTTACATTCAGTCTTCTTCTATTTTTTTGTATAAATCTTCTAAAACTGTCAGATTTGACATTTCTTTTCTGAAATTAAATAATTATTTTGGGGACTTCTCTGGCGGCCCAGGGGTTAAGACTGCCTTCCAATGGTCAAGGAGCTAAGGTCACACGTGCCTCAAGGCCAAAAAACTATAACATAAAACAGAAGCAACATCTTAAAAAATTCAATAAAGATTTTAAATAAAATGATCCACATCAAAAAAATCTTAAAAAAAAAATTATTTCGATGTTAAACTGCCAATAACCAGTGTTCAGTTCTCTGAAAGAAGTGTGGTTAGAAATGAACATTTTGGTTTGACCAATTTGACAGTGAAGATGGCTACCACATAAAATCTTATACTAGCTTCTCATTGCTTTTTTTTTAATCAATTTTCTCTTTTGAAAACACTATCATAATAATTAAACTGATAGTGGTTGCAAATGCACACACATACATACATATAACCACACACATGCATGCTTGCATTTCAAACTACTCCTAAATAACTTCAGTAGGATGAAGAGGCAGGGTGGTGTTTAATCAGAATCCCGAGTCCCCTTCCTTCAACTAAAACTGCAGCCAAAAATATCCATTTTCTCCGGTTGCTGTGAGCATTGTGGCTCCCCATTTCTTAACAGAGAACATCTGGCACATACAATTGTTTTCCTGCCTTATTTGCTTAGAGTCCTTATTTTCAACCTTTCTAAAACAGAAGGAAAGCTTGATTTTACTGCAAATTTTCCTTATGGAAGCACTGGGTAAAGTTTGATTGGCACACTTCATCATTATGCAGAGCAGTTGCAAATCTTAAATGAACATGTCAATTATTCATGACTCTAAGGTCCTGAATGCCAACAATACATTATTAATCAGCAGATGTAAATATTTTAAAACCCTGGTGAGAAACACATTCTGTGAAAGCACTTCTGCAGCAGAGTGGATAAACAGCAATTTTTACAGCAAAAGTTGGTGGCCACACAACAACAGTTATGCAAAACTCCACACAATAGGGTTAAGAACGTGGTTCGGAAGCTTTTTTTCATTCTGCCCTTTTCATAAAGGGACTCTTTTCCATGCCACAGCCATTAATTCCATGTGCTTAACCTTTGCAATAACCAAATCTATATTTGGTTCTTTCTAATCCTCTCTGCAATCTCTCTTAATTTTTAATCTCGAGTTAAAATATTTGTATTTTAGTTGACTTAAAGAGGAATTCCATTCTAGTTGACATTTCGTTATTGAAACAAAATTGTTTTTCCCCCCTATTTCTGTACCTTTAATTTTCCTTTCCTCTTGTTGGTGGCCAAAATCTTGGCCTTCTCTGCCTACTGAAGCTGAATGAAAAAGTACAGAAACAGAGTTTGGAGGAAACAGAAAGATGGCCTTAATTCTCAGCTGGCAGAGAGCAGAACGCAGCAGGTGCTTGCTTCAAGAACTGTGCTCCTCTGTATGAGTCTAGGGTCTTATATAAGGCAAGGGCTCAATGTATGGTGAAAACCACTACAATATTGTAAAGTAATTAGCCTCTAATTAAAATAAATAAATTAAATAAATAAATTAAATTTTAAAAAATAAAAAAATAAATAAGGCAAGTGCTCGCAGTCAGGAGTTGCCAGTGAGAGGCAAAGTGACAGGATCTTGATTTCTTCCTCTTGCATTGTTTCAAAGACGGTCATACCGGGCATCAGTAGCCCAGCAGTTGAGTCTGGCAGTTCAGTGGCTCTTCAGCCTTCTTTCTGATATATAACTACGAGCGGAAGGGTGTTGCAAGGGTAAGCACCAGACAAGGAATATATTTAGAGTCAGAGGGAAAAACTATGAGTTGAAGCTCCTACAGAGTTAGGGGGCAGAAAAGCAAGCTTAATTACAGACATGCAGAGTTAAGAGAAGTTAAAGTAAAAAAGCCAGGGAGGTTCAGGCCTGCTGACTGTTCTCTTCATCTTCTTTGTTCTCAGGAAAGGGAAAGAGAAGAACTCAACCCTCTTTTTCTTTTTCATGGCAACACTCTTGAAGGTGTCGTCGGTGAATCTGAGGTCCTTTCTTCCTCGTTCAAGAATTTGGAGGCGAAGCCGAGAGGTTAAGAAAGTGAAGTGAGAATTTATTTAAGCACGGATACTCACTCAGATGGAGAGTGGGCAGGGGGGTGAGGAGCCATCGGTCCACCCTGGGTTTCTTTGACAAGCCTGCTCAAGGCGCATGCAAATGAATGGGCAGGATATTCCCTGGGAAAGGAGGAGTTTGGGGGTCCTCTTCCCTGATTTTCATCGCAGCTCCGTCGGAAGTGTCATTGGCATCAGAGCAGGATGAATACTTTTTCTCTTATCTTAATGACAGCTCAAGGAGCAAAAGGTCACATTTCCTAGCAACAGAGTCCCCCCTTCCCCCACTCTTCTTTGTCTGCTACTCAGGTCCTACTCAGGGTGGTTTCCCGTCAGTCTGGAGGCTCCAGCTTTCCTTTGTTTACCCTTGGACCCCCGCTGTTTACAATAAGTGTGATTTCCTGCCACCTGGCCCCTGCCCCCATCTCTCTGCTTTTACCTAGCTACTGGTTTTTCCTGTAGTCATGTATGGATGTGAGAGTCGGACCTTAGAGAAAGCTGAGCACTGAAGAATTGATGCTTTTGAACTGTGGTGTTGGAGAAGACTCTGGAGAATCCCTTGGACTGCAAGGAGATCCAACCAGTCCATCCTAAAGGAGATCAGTCCTGGGAGTTCATTGGAAGGACTGATGCTGAAGCTCCAATACTTCGGCCACCTGATGCGAAGAGCTGACTCATTGGAAAAGACCCTGATGCTGGGAAAGACTGAAGGCGGGAGGAGAAGGGGACGACAGAGGGTGAGATGGTTGGATGGCATCACCGACTCAATGGACGTGAGTTTGAGCAAGCTCCGGGAAATGGTGAAGGACAGAGAAGCCTGGCGTGCTGCAGTCTGTGGGGTCACAGAGAGTCAGACACGACTGAGCGACTGAACCACAACAACCTGCTGGGAGAAAGATGCTGCCCTTCTCTGCCCAGTCAGTCCTTCTCTTTCTTTAATTTCAACCTCCTGGCTTTGCCTTCTGTGGATATTTCCCTGTACCTCTCAATAGGGATTAACCACTCTCCCCAGTGATTTTATTTCAGCTTCCCCAGGCGCAGTGTGAACTTTGTGAGCCCAGCGTCTTCTTTACCTCCCTACAGCTACAGTTTGTAGCGCACACTGCACACAGAATCACCTCGGTCAATTTCACCTGAAGCCTGCTGAATGAAAGCACACATTGCACCCACCCTCAACTAGCAGGTACCCACGCTCAATCCAAGAAGAGCTTCTCTTCCTGCTTTTTCTAGGAAGCAGCATAACCGGACGATGAGGAGCGTTGGCACTGAAGCTGGTATAGATGCAGGTAGCGTTTGGCTCTCCTTAATGGGTTGCATGAGGTTTAAATGAAATGATCTAGAGAAACACTGGGTCCGTAGCAGGTGCTGCTGAAGTTGCAGCGAGTGTTGGTCATACCCTGCTGTTATCATCATCGCTGTGAAAGCACGTTCAAAGCCACAACCATAAAAATAGACATCTGCTGAGTCACTTGGATCCTGGATATCTGGAGACCTCAATTCTGCTAAATTTCTCACCTACCTTACCCTCCATCCAGCAGCAGCAGAGGCCCTGAGTGAAACGTTTGTTAAGGAAACAAACAAAAGCCCAGCGGGACTCCTTGAAATAGGGGCTAAACATTCTAGCTGGGTACCTCTGGAATTTCCATGATGATTTTCTCATTGTTTCTTGTTGTTAAAAGATGCACTATCTTACAGGAAAGAGTAAAAACACACTGGACTTAATGGTATTTATCATTATCTTATCAAAAATAAAAAAGTTAAGTACAAATTAAATTTTATAAATTCTATGCTGTGGTGGAGAGTGCTCAGTCACTTCAGTCGTGTCCCACTCTTGCCACCCTACAGACTGTAGCCGACCAGGCTCCTCTGTCCATGGGATTCTCCAGGCAAGAATACTGGAGTGGGTTGCCAGGCCCTCCTCCAGGGGATCTTCCCAACCCAGGGATGGAACCCACATTTCCTGCATCTCTTTCATTGCAGATGAGTTCTTTCCTGCTGGGCCCCTGGATGCCCCAAGGCGGAGAGAGGCATTTGTGATCACAATTGTGATTGCAGACCGTGGGCTACAATCCAACCCTGTCACTCACCAGCGGGGTGACTCTAAGACATTCTGGAACTTTTTCATGCCTCTGCTTCCTCATTGTTACAAATGGAAGCCAATCTGTGTCTCTAGCTTATGAGAACTCTCAGAGGAGGAATTGAGTACGGTGACTAGGACAGGTCCTGGTGTGTGGCATGTTCTACACCCACATTAGCTCTGTGATTTTTAATAACTCAGATCACAGACAGGAACTGTGTACTTGTGGGCCATGTACAATACAGAACCAAGGCTCTTAAATTCCCTTTGAATCTTAATCAAAATACCATGGAGCTATTTTAAAAAGTAGGAAGACCCTTCTGATGAGTCACATTCCCAGTTTGAAAGGATAAGAGTGGGTTTGGTAAAGCTCCATCTTTACAGCCTCTAGGAAGTGCTCTGACACTGCCTTCCACAGGTCCTTTGTCACCAAACTGATGCAAATCTTGCACTCTGTCTCATAATACAGCTGGTCTAATTTAGTATAAAATAATGCTTTGCGACATTTTATTTAGAACTTAAAATTTCCCAAGAAATTTTCAGCAAAGTTGAAGCTCCACAAAGCTACAGAACAAGCCAACCATCTGTCTCCCAGTAATACTGACTTGATCAAAGCCCCTTCAGACTGAACTTGACTTTCACCAAAAGGCCGTGCAAAAGCAACCTCTAACAGCACCCTCTGAATTTCACACGAAACTGTTAGATATGAGAACCACTACAATTCTCAGCAATCCACTGAGTGCCCCCTAACCCCCTCAGAGTCAGTTCCGAGGGAGGTTGATAAGAAGTCAGGGGGTCCCCAAGGAGAGATGGGTCTGGGGTTCTTGAGGAGGAGGAAAGGACAAACATTTCTTTATTTTTTCTCTACATTCCTTAGTCTTAATCACATAAAATGTTTTTTTTTTTTTTTCTTTAAACCCGGAACTGATGTTTACACAACAAACAAATAAGTTTAAACTCTGTACTAGGGATTATATAACAACAATGTATCCTGATTGAGGACAGTTTCTCCTTCCTGAAAATCTTCTGACTAATCCTGATATTTTAGAATGTATATTGAGGGAGTGGGTCTAATAAGATCTTCACAACCTTGAGACATTCTTTTGATTTATTGTAATAACTGATTTAAAAATCATTTAACTCCCTCGCTAAGACTAGCAATGGGGGCATTCTCCGCCCCTCTTCTGATGTCTATATCAGAAGCTTTCTCTGTGCCTTTTTCACCTTAATAAAACTACTACAGAAAAGCTCTTAAGTGATCAAGCCTGATCCCTGGTCCCGAAGCTAAATCTTCTTCTTTGGAGATTGCAAATCTGACTTCATTCACTATAAGCTATCAAAACTTTAAAAAAAATTTTTTTTTAGGTAAACCGGTTTCTTCCTGAGATATTTAGTGCTGATCCTGCCCCACTATCTTCAATATGCGTCGAATGTCCCCTGGGCCTGCTGATTTCCTGGTGTTGGTACTATCTCCATCGCTGCTGGGCTTCTCTGGTGGCTCAGATGACAAAGAACCCACCGGCCAGGACATACGTATTCCGATGACTGATACATGTTGATGTTTGACAGAAAACAACAAAATTCTGTAAAACAGCGATCCTTCAATTAAAAAAGTAAAATAGATTTTAAAAATATCAATTGGAAATATATACACAATCTAACAATTTGAGAATCATTTTAAGAAGATAGGTTCAAACACATTTTGCATGATGTTACTATTTTGTGTCTGTATTATACACCATATGTTATCTTGTTTTGCGTGTGATTTTAAAAATTAGCTGTATTTTTTGTAAACAATAACGTTTATTGGTAGGTTTTCCAGGTGGCTTAGTGAATAAAGAATCTGCCTGCAATGCAGGAGACACAAGAGATGCAGGTTCGATCCCTGGGTCGGGAAAATCCCCTGAAGAAGGACGTGACAACCCGCTCCAGTATTCTTGCCTGGAGAATCCCATGGACAAAGGAGCCTGTCAGGCTACAGTCCATAGGGTCGCAAATTGTTGGACATGACAGAAGTGACTGAGCACACTTTTTTTTTTAACTTTATTAAAATACTGAGTTTATTTCACATGTATATTTTTGACTCCTCACCATTTCCATCTGTCTGATCACCACTACTACTATTCCTATCATAACATTCCATACATACTTAAAATCAAGCAAAGTGTGGAGTTCCATCTTTAAAAACTAAACAGGCATTTTGGACAACACATTCTTGGCAATGGAACGTGGACAACATTTATCAGACACGATAGGGAAAGTTCTCACTCTGCATTATGAAAAGGACAGCCAGATATCAACTGTTATAGAAATGAAAGAAGACGGAAAATTTTTTTATTGTTAAAAAAAAAAAAAGAATCCACCTGCCAATGCAGGAGACCTGGGTTCGATACAGGAGAAAGAAATGGCAACCCTCTCCAGTATTCTTGCCTGGAGAATTCCATGAACAGAGGAGCCTGTTGGGCTATGGCCCATGGGGTCACAAGGAATCGGACATGACTGAAGCTGCTAACACTCACTTTTCCATTGCTGTTGGATTTGCACTACCTTCATTTTGTAGCGATTAACTTTTATCTAATTCTCAATGCAAGTACCATTAGGTCACTTTTTAATATTTAATCTTTTCAAATAGTCAAAGTGCTTTGGAAAATACGCCTTAATGGAAGCCAGTTCCAGACTCTGTATAGTTCAGGGAGAATATAATTAAGGAGGATAACACGAGGAAATATTTAGAGCCACATGATAGGGAGAGCTGGAGCAGAGCTGGACCTGCTTCCGGATGCTGATGACAAGAAAAGACCAGAATTATAATAAATGTTCCTGCTCTGACTTAATATAGAGATTCTGGATTTAAGGATATCGATCCTGGACTATCACCTGAGACTCAGTGGAAGATAACATCTGATATATTAAGCTTCTGTCTCTCTACGTGGCTAAGTAGCAGGTGGCAGCTTTGGATCAATACCCCGTGCTCCCACTGGAAACTTAGAACAGACTTGACTAGAGGTCTTACGTGAGAAGCAATAACATTTTGTAATCCCATTCCTTGTCTTCACCTGTGCTGCCACTGATGACCTTGATCCCAGAATGATGCCGTGATTCACAGTCTGGTTAATACAGATTTAAGAAACAAAAAATCAATAGAGCACACTGTCACGGTTCTCTTGGGGTTGGAGGGATTGGGAAGGATTTAATGTTAAGAATGTTTTTTGGTGGGGGAAAGAAAAATCGCAAAATATTTGCAAAGGATTTGGCTGGAAATGCAGATAGTAGAAACATGTTTTTCTTAAGTGTGATATGAATCTGGAAAATTACCAGCGTTGTGGATAATGGACTTCCCAGGTGGTGCAGTTGTAAAGAATCCACCTGCTGATGGAGGAGAAGCAGGTGACTTGGGTTCACTTCCTGGGTCAGGAAGATGCCCTGGAGTAGGAAATGGCAACCCGCTCCAGTATTCTTGCCTGGAAATTTTCATGGACAGAGGAGCCTGGTAGGCTACAGTCCATGCGGTCACAAAGAGTCAGACACGACTGAGTGACTGAGCAGGCATGCACACAGATAGTAGAAATATATTTTTCCTAAGTGTGATATTAACCTGGAGAATTATCAAGGTTACAGAGAACAGGAGAGCTCAACCCACTTGCTCCCTCCAGGTCAGGCTGGGAGAACAGTGAATAAGGCATCCATGTACTGACAAATCCTGGTATCCACAGGGCTTCCAAAAAAAGATAAAGTGAAAGAGTGTTTACCTCCACCGCCTTGGGATTAGATGGCTCACTCCTGGCCATTTGCAAGACTGGAGAAATCAAAAATAATATTAATATTTATAAAGAGACTTTTTTTAGTCAAAAGTCAAGAAAGTAGACTGTGAGGAGGATCTAGGGCATGAATATTTTCAAAACACATGAAGGGGACCACTGTGAGTATAAATTTTATTCCCTCCACCAAACAAAACATGATGTGTTGAGGACACCACCCTCAAACCTGGAGCATGAAAGTGTTAGTAGCTCAGTCGTGTCCGACTCTTTGAGACCCCATGAGCTGTAACCATCCAGCGTCTCTGTCCATGGGATTCTCCAGGTAAGAATACTGAAAGGGGTAGCCATTCCCTTCTTCACGGGCCCTTCCCGACCCAGGGATCAAACCAGGGTCTCCTGCATTACAGGTGGATTCTTTACCACCTGAGCCACCAGGAGAGATCTCTGGAACACGTTGACTCATAATTGCAATATGACACAGCGAGAATTCCCAACTGCTGGAATGGCACTCAGGCTGCGCAGGGACCTAAGAACAATACCCAAGGTGCTCTTCTCATAACTGTTCTACATGCAAAAGTACAAAATGGGGCTGCGAGATTATAGAAAGAACAAGATGCCTCTGTTTTTCACATGAAGTGAGAGTCACTCTTGTGTCTGACTCTTTGTGACCCCATGGACTATACAGTCCATGGAATTCTTGGGCCAGAACACTGGAGTGAGTAGCCTTTCCCTTCTGCAGGGGATCTTCCCAACCCAGGGAATGAACCCAGGTCTCCCGCATTGCAGGCGGATTCTTTACCAGCTGAGCCACCAGGGAAGCCCAAGATATTGGAGTGGGTAGCCTATCCCTTCTCCAGCGGATCTTCCCGACCTAGGAATTGAACCAGGGTCTCCTTCATTGCAGGGGGATTCTTTACCAACTGAGGCATCCTGTCAATGCTGAAATTCTTTCCGATAGAAACAGCCACAGAAGCATGAGTATCTCCAAGGCCACCCAGTTGACTGACTCGCACCACATCTGAAAATGGAAATTCCACTCTTCTGTTGTTCAGGCCAAATGTGACGGGCCAGACACCTGTGTTTCTCCCACCCCTGTACCCAGCCCATCAGCGAATGGTAATGTCTCCGGGTACCAAGTACATCTGGACTCCTGCTGCCCTCTGTCCACATCTCCATCATCCCCAGCAGGTCACTTCTGTGGCCCTGCATGCTTCTCCACGTCCACACCTGCATGACCACAGGTTCTCAACACGGAATCAGAGTCACCCCCGAGAACTGGGGGTCAGATCACACCACTCCTCTAGACCCTCCCAGAGGCTCCCCCTCCCACTCAGGGGAAAACCAAAGCCCTGAGGTTGGCGCTGAAGGCCCGCACATGACCTGACCAGCTGCCGGCCCCTCTGTACCCGCCCACCTCCTGCGGGCACACGGTCCTTGTCTCCTCTGCCGAGCACATCCCCTGCCCCAGGGCTGTTGCACCTGCTTCTTTGCACCTGCTGTGCACCCCTCCCCATGTATGGATATGAACCTGTTAGAGAGCAACTGACCTCTCTTTACTGTCTGTTTCCTGTCTTCTCTCAACACCTGACACAACAGCTGGGTGTCATTTGTTGTTGTTGCTGAGTGATGGAGTCCCAGTGCAGGAGTGCCTGGCACATAGTAGGTAGCTGGGAAATATGGGTTCTGGGAATAAACAGAATTACAAATAGAATAGACATTTTCTTAACAGCCTGTAGGTCATTTAGAAAAGTGATCTTTCTGTAAAGAACTCTGCAATGTGACAATATTGTGTGGTTATTGCGTGCATGTGTGTGTGTGTATATAGATGTATACACATATATATATATATACTCATGTAAGGGCTCCCCACGTGGCACTAGTGGTAACAACATGCTTGCCAGCGCAGGAGAAGTAAGAGACTCGGTTTCCACTCCTGAGTAGCAAAGACCCCCTGGAGGAGGGCATGGCAACCCACTCCAGTGTTCTTGCCTGGAGAATCCCATGGACAGAGGAGGCTGGTGAGGTAGAGTCTCTGGGGTCACAAAGAGTCAGACACGAGTGAAACAACCTAGCATGCATTCTCATGAATGTTTTTATATATGCGTGTATGCATAATTTTGTGATGATAACTACCTGAAAGAATTATCACTTAATACTTTTCCTGTTTCACACATATGTTTGAATCTTTTGATGGCCACACTTGAGTACACACAAGGGACAGAGAACACCGCAGATCTCTGGACTCGCCCACTCACCTTTGGCTGAATGCCATGCTCCGCTTTCTGGACGTCTTGCTGTAAATTCAGGTACAATGACAGCAATCCTTCTCCTTCTCTGATGGCCTATCCTATCATCATCGTTCAGTCGCTCAGTTGTGTCCGACTCTCTGCGATCCCACTGACTAGAGCCAGTCAGGCTCCTCTGTCCATGGGATTCTCCAGGTAAGAATACTGGAGTGGACTCCCATTCCCTTCTCCAGAGGATCTTCCTGACCCAGGGATCGAACCCGGGTCTCCTGCGTTGCAGGCAGATTCTTTACCATTTGAGCTTCAGGGAAGACATTCCCAATTTGGAACCAGTCCATTGTTCCAACAAGCCCCTTATTATCTTGGATTGCGTTTGTCCTACAAGATCGGTGAGCCCAAGGGAGAACATAACAGCTGAGATCCCCCTCATGAACTAGAGGAAGAGGCAGGCTTAGAACTAATTGTGCCAAGTGTGAGAAGGACATGAGAATTCAAATCAAACAGGGGTATTCTCTAGAGGAAAAGGGGCTGGGAATACATTTTTGAGGAAATTACTTTTAAGTGGGGACTTTAGAAATAGTAAGGAAATAGCAATTCAAAAGATAAGGTAGGGGTGTGTGGAGTTGCTCCTGGAGACACAGCAGTAGGCTGTGGGTCAAGAAGGAACACAAGAAGAACTGGCACCTGAGAAAAGATGAACAGGATGTGAGATAATGAGGGAGGAGGAGCAAAGAAAAGAAATAGAAAAGGCAGTGGCAGTGAAAGTCGCTCAGTCATGTCTGACTCTTTGTGACCCCATGAACTGTATAGTCCACAGAATTCTCCAGGACAGAATACTGGAGTGGGTAGCCTTTCCCTTCTCCAGGGGATCTTCCCAACCCAGAGATCAAACGCAGGTCTCCCGCATTGCAGGAAGATTCTTCACCAGCTGAACCACCAGGGAAGCCCAAGAATGCTGGAGTGAGTGAGTAGCTTATCCCTTCTCCAGCGGATCTTCCCGACCCAGGAATCAAACCAGGATCCCCTGCATTGCGGGAGGATTCTTTACCAACTGAGCTATCAGCGAAGCCCATAGGAAAGACAGGTAGGGATCAATTCACCCAAATTCTTTCAGGGAGGTTATTTTATTCTAAGGCACACTATGAAGCCTTTGAAAAGCCTTAAGCAGGAGAGTGAAATGATCTGATTTATATTTCAAAAAGATTGCCTGGTATGTGAAAAATGTATTGAAGGGCGCAAAAAGAAAAAAAAAACAGTCACAGAAGATGCAGCAGATTTTGTCAATAGCCAAGCATGAAAGCAGAAGATTCAGAGAAGTGGGAAGATTTGAGATACAATATGAGAGGAGACTGATGGCATCTGGTGACCACTGTAGATGGAAAACTGAGGGGGAAAGGGAATCAGAAATAAGCAACTGGTTTGTGGTTTGTGGTCCCCCGATCTCCAGAAACGTGCAAATTTAGAGAGAAAACATGGGGGGAGGGAGATACCTGGGAGAAATTCACAAGGAGGTGTCAAAAACCCGAGAGGAAAGGGCTATAATGCAGAGTTAAAAATTGAAAGCATCCACCCACAAATAATGTTTAAATCCATGGGAATAAACAATACAATGCAAAGCAAGTACCTGGCAGGGCAAAGGCTAGAAAATACAAAAAAAGCAAAGTAGAAGATGAGTATGAGGCAAGGAGACCAGGATGGGGTGGCTTTGAAGCAGAAGGGACCCCAGGGAGTGCCCTTATTGAGGTCAAGAGAGCATTGAATCAATGACTGGTCTTCAGCTATCTCCAACAATGCTGAGAGGTCCCATAAGTTGAGGATAAGGCCATCTGTGGGTCTAACAGAGAACTTGCAAATGACCTTGAAAACTGCAATCTGGGTGTAGTGGGACAAGCAGAAGCTCCTTTGGATGTAGAATAGTGGTCTTATTGAGGTTGGGAGCAGATGCTTCTTTAAAAAGTTTAGGCATTATTGACACATATACACTATGGATGTGGTTAGTCACTCAGTCATGTCTGACTATTTGTGACCCCATGAACTGTAGCCCACCAGGCTCCTCTGTCCATGGGGATTCCCCAGGCAAGAATACTGGAGTGCATTGCCAAGCCCTCCTCCAGGGGGTCTTCCCAACCCAGGGATCAGAACCCAGGTCTCCTGCATTGCAGGCGGATTCTTTACCGTCTGAGCCACCAGGGAATATGGATACTATGTATGACATAGATAACTATTGAGAATACACTGTGTGGCAAAGGGAACTCCACTTAATGCACTGTGGTATTATTCTAAATGGGAGGGAAATCCAAAACGGAAGCAATATATGTATACCTGTGGCTGATTGACTTTGTCATACAGCATAAACTAACACATTGCAAAGCAACTATACTCCAGTAAAATTGATTTAAGAAAATGTTTGGGCATAAAGGGAAGCTGAAATATAGGACAACAGTTGAAAACAGGCATAAGATCAAGGGGGAAGATAGAAGAGAGAAAATAATACAGTGTGACAGGAATGATTAGGGGAGAACCGATGACATGGAAAGAGTGGGGTTCACTGGAGAAGCAATGGCTTTGAGAATTCAAGGTGAAGTGGGCAAGAGAGTTGCCTTGAAAAAGAGGGTTGACAAGATGGACCAAATGCAGGTAGAGCAGTGTGGCAGGGAAATCAGAAAAGTGTGCACATAAAGCTATCAATTTTCAGTGAAGCAAGCTCTAAGAAACCCACAGGCTCGTGCCCATCTCAGAGTCGGCTTCCTGGGGGACCAAACTGGCAAAAGCCGACTCGAAGCTCCAGTCAACACATCAAGGACTCCAATATATGCCTCCACGTCCCCCTTAAGTTCCAGGCTCTCCATCTCTCCTCTCAGCACCCTTTCTAGAATGTGATTACATCTCAAATATAGAAATAAATGTGACACTTTCCCTGTGGAACTCTGGATTTCCTCATCCCTACGACTCAGTCCTTGCCAAACTGCTTCATCTCTGTGAACAGAATCACCATGTACCCAGACACTGAAGCCAAAAGTCTAGAGCTAAGCTGCTCCTCTCCCCCAGAGGCCCCTCTGCTCCCCTTTCAGTCCCGTCGGCCCCACCTTTCAAACTGACCTCAGGTGAGTTCACTCCGACCTCTGCTGCACTCTGTGCTTGGTCGCTCAGTCGTGTCCGACTCTGTGACCCCATGGACTGCAGCCCACCAGGCTCCTCTGTCCATGGGATTCTCCGGGCAGGAATACTGGAGTGGGCTGCCGTGTCCTCCTCCAGGGGATCTTCCCCACTCAGGGATTGAACCTGGGTCTCCCACATTGCAGGTAGATTCTTTACCATCTGAGCCACCAAGGAAGCCCACCGAGTTCCAGCTGCCTTGGATTCCCGCCTAGACTGCACAGCCCTGTAACTCCTCCCTCCTGTTTGTGCTCCTCCACCCTGTTCTCCACACAGCGTCCCGACTCCAGCTGTAAAATAAGGTTAGCTAAGAATCACGACGTACTGTTCCTCTGCTCCAGACTACTCAGTAGCCTCCTGCTTACCCCACCAGTTCTGAGGGTCTAAGAGAACCGGCTGCCCCTGACCCCCAGCATCTCTCCCCATCCCCGCTTCCCTCAGCTCCAGCCACACTGGCTTGTAACTGCGCTTGAACACACTCTCCATGCTTCTCACAGCCTCGGGGACACTGAAGGTGCTGTTTCCTTTTCTGAGATGCTTTCCTATCAGGTCTCTGCATGACCCTCTAGTTTTCTGGATCTTCGCCCCCCAGTCATTCTGCACAGAAGCTGCCCAAGAACATCCACGTAAAACAGCCTCCGTGATCTGCCACTCGCTTCCTTGCTTCCTTCTTCGTTATAGTCATATGGTGACCAGTGCAATTTTTTTAATTGCATTTTTAAAAAATTGCATTATTTATTTATTTTTGGCCGCATGGCATGTAGGATGTTAGTTTCCTGACCTAGGATCAAACCCACACCCTCTGTATTGGGAACACAGAGTCCTCACCACTGGACTGCCTCGGGAGGCCTGGTCGCTACTTCAAATCGTGCTATTTCCTTCTTACCTGTCTTTCCCACCAGACCCTGAGCACCATGAGGATAGATGGGACAGATGTCTTGTCTCTGGTGTTTATTGCTGTGTCCTCTACATCTAGAATAATTCCTAGTACTACTTTGTCCGACACTTTGCAACCCGCAGACTGTAGCCTGCCAAGCTCCTCTGTGCATGGAATTCTCCAGGCAAGAATGCTGGGTAGCCTTTCCCTTCTCCAGGGGATCTTCCCAACCCAGGGATTGGACCCAGCATTGCAGACAGATTCTTTACCAGCTGAGCTGCCAGGGAAACCCCCTAGCACTAAAGAGATGTTAATTAATATTTACCAAACAAATGCATGAATAAACAACAGAATAGTTTCCATATTAAAATTCTTCTAGAGTAGAGGTAAGAATTTGTGAAACCCAACCTTGAAATTATCCCAGGCCATGTTGTAGAACTTGAAGCAATGGATCTGTTCCACATTTAAATGTTTGAACAGATTTGAAGCTCCCTTTTGAAAAAAAACACTTACAAATGGTGACCTTGTAAACTGACGGCAGCGGTGAAGCGTGGTGTTGCCAGATTAAAAAACAATGTCCAGTTAAATTTGAATTTCAGATAAACAGAGTTTTTTAATATAAGTATGTACCACGTGGTATTTGGAACATGCTTATCCTTTAAAATCCGTTGTTTATTTGTCTTTAACTGAGGATCCTTTATTTTTATTTGCTAAATATAGACACCTAGTGAAATAGTCTCCCATCAAATAAACCATCACCTGCAACCCTGACATTCGTTGTTGTGGGATATGTGTGTGTGTGTGTGTGTGTGTGTGTGTGTGTGTGTGTGTGTGCGCGCTCAGTCAGTAAGTCATGTCTGACTCTCTGCGACCCCATAGACTGTAGCCCTTCACACTCTGTCCATGGGATTTCCCAGCAAGAACGCTGCAGTGGGTTGCCATTTCCTTCCCCAGGGGATCTTTCCAACCCAGGGATCAACCCCAAGTTTCCTGAATTGGCAGGTGGATTCTTTACCACTGAGCCACCTGGGAAGCCCCTTTGATGTGGAAGACCTGTTATTTAATTTCTTGCTCTAAACTTCAGTTGTGAAGTGTCAGGGAGAGAAATGCTATCAAAACCACACCCAGACAGCTAGTGTCATGAAGAATGATTTAGAGGAAATGTTAACGATTTATTTTCCCAGGACGCTTTTAGCTTTCTCTCTCTATGAAGTGCATCACTGGAACATGTTACACACAGGAATTCCATTCGCTTCAGATCCTGGCAGAATCACCCTCAAAGGATGAATCCACGTCACGTGACACTGGGCTTCCTCCCCACCCCCTCCAGTCTGCTCTTTCTGCTCCACCGGGTTCCTGGTCCAGGAGGTGGGCCTTGCTGAGGGTGCCCTGTTCTCAGATGTCCTGTTGGGCCGCCAGGGAGGAGCCGGGGCGGCAGCTCTGTGAGTGGAGGAGAGTGAAGGCGTTGCTCCCCTTGGCATTCCTCCCGCGAGGAGCCTTGTGCAGGCTGCATGTCCTCAACGAGGGACACAGCACCCTCAAGGCGGCCCTTCAGTAGGACTCTCTGCTCTGGCTTCCGTAAGCCTGGTCTCCTGGTGCCCCTTCTTGTCTGCAGGGGGTAACAGGCAGCCCAGCGATCCTAGTGGCCCTGAATCTCTGCATCCCGTGGCTTCAACCTATCCACATCCCTTGTAAGGGATGCGAGGCAGGCAGGAGAGGTAGTCACCGTGAATGGGCCGTCTGTGTCCTGCTGGGTTCCTGACCCGCACACTCTCCAAGGACCAGACAGACGAGGACACCTTTTTATTATCTCTGTATCTATTTACTGAGGACATCATCACATTCTCCCTCAGAGTGGACTAGAGAAACACCACCGTTCTTTTTCTGTGTGCTTCCTCTCCCTTCTCGGTCACTCTGAAATGGAACTACATCTATTGGTCCATCTGTATGATGGAGGAGGACAGAGGAGCAGGAACAAATGGCAGCATTACTACTCCTGCGACATTTTTAAAGAGCAAAAGAGTGAAATGGTTTAAAATAGCTTTGAAAGTGAAAGTGAAAGCGAAAGCCGCTCAGTTGTATCTGACTCTTTGCGATCCCATGCACTGCCAGGCTCCTCTGTCCATGGAATTCTCCAGGCCAGAACACTGGAGTGGGTAGGCATTCCCTTCTCTAGGGGATCTTCCCAACCCAAGGACTGAACCCAGGCCTCCTGCTTTGCAGGCAGATTCTTTACCATCTGAGCCACCAGGGAAGCCCTAAGATAGCTTCGTATGTGTCAGTCGCTCAATCATGTCTTTCCCTTTGAAACCCATAGACTGTAGCCCAAGGGGCATGGAATTTTCCAGGCAAGAATACTGGAGTGGGTTGCCATTTCCTCCTCCAGGAAAACAGCTTTAAAATGTGTTAAATAGTTAAATACTAAATACTTACTTTTATAGTTTACATGCTTTAAACATTTGGAATTACAAATGACTGTACATTGTGACATCATCTGGAGTTGTATAAAACAACCTGAATCGTTTTATGAGACCTCCTTTAACCGTGTTTGTTTTTACCAAAGTAGGAGAACTAAATTGGCTGACTTCCAGAGATGCGCCTTGGTGTTGACTTTATTCTGTATCTTCAGGCACCACAGTTCTACTGGGAGCTGCTGCCTCTGCAAAGGATTGCTTGTTACTATCTGGTCAGTAGCACATTCACAGACTAAGATACTTCTGGCAAATTAAAGAAAAAGATTCCACAGTAGGGTTCTTTACCTCTGAACACCAGGTCTTGCTGAACCAAAATTCTAAGGAAGTTTAAACTTCAGAGTTTAAAAAGTTATAAGGTTTTTACATAAATATCCGATATTTTGCACATATTTCCTAAATGCTATCTTATCTTGCCCCTTGTACATAAAATTTATTTATGTGCACATTTAAATACCTTCTCTTATAAAGCATCATTTATTTAATTAAAAAGTAACTACAGAAAAGTAAAGTGGCTTCGTTTAAAATTAAATTCTGGCTTTCACATAGGGTTACTAAAAGGTTATTAAGGTCTTAACGAGTATAATTTTGGTCTACTATTTGCTACTATTTTATAATTCATGAATTGTAGTCAAACATAACAGATGTAATTTCCTATTTTTAATGTTGATTTTCTTTGATTATATGAAAGGAATAAGTCTATACTTCATCTGTTAATTTCTGGAAAATATGATTTAAAGAAATTCTTATGATGATTATGGATTTGTTAGTTTCTCTTTTATTTTTTCCCATCAGATTGTGCCTTATGCACATGAAAGCATAAATTCGTTAGCTGCTAAAGCTCAGAGGTTTGTCATTCTCTTGGGATAATTGACAAGGATGCAATCAAAATGCAGGCACTGGTTCCTTGTTCTGTGGAAGCACCATTCTAAGGGGTTGCCTGTATGAGCTATTTAATCTTTATGCAGCATCATATGGAAGGTGGTTTTATCATCTCCACTTTTCACCTGAGGAAATTAAGGCAGCAAAGTTTAACTGGCTTATTCTTGATGTCACAGACAGTGAGGACCCTGAACTATCTCTGCTGCTAACATTTGTCATTAATAACTGTCTTTAATAACTGCACCCATATAATTTTTATGTCAAATATCATACCTGGCCATACATTTCTCTGATGCTACAGCCAGTTCAAGTGATAAACACTCACTTATGTAAATGAATTCTGGTACTGTCTAATACACACACACACACACACACACACACACACACACATGATTTGACCACAGTGCCATTTTATATATATTTTGTATGTGTATCATAGCACATGTATGCATAAATATGTGTGTATTCCAGTGTAGGAGATGCAAGAGACGTGAGTTCACTCCCCAGGTTGAGAAGATCCCCTGGAGAAGGAAATGGCAACCCACTCCAGTATTCTTGAGTGAGAAATCCCATGGACGGAGGAGCCTGGCGGGCTACAGTCCATGCGGTCACAAAGAGTCGGACACGACTGAACGACTGAACACACATATGTCAATATAAAGACACTGGGCAGGGAGCCAATGGACATTCATGTGACTCTCTGCCAGGACCGTTCTTTATCCTAGAGGAAGGTCTGTACCCCACAAAGGGAGAGCAAATGTGACAATGTAGGGCAGTCACAAAACAAAAAAAATACCTCCTCAGCCACATCAGATCTTAACGTGTCATGTAATTAAGGAATATGTGCACCTTCATTCACTTATTCTCTTTCACACATTTGATCAGCAGGTTGTCTGCCAAGCCTTGGAAGTGGGTATGCAGAGGTGGGTGTGCCAGACACACCTGCCCGGGGGCATGGAGCCTCACACAGCAGGTGCCATCAAACACGAGCTGTGCAGAAGAAGAGGGGGAAAAAAAAAAAAAAAAGAAGAGGGGGTATCTAACTTAGGGAAGGCAAGGATTTCCAAGTGGCATCCTGAAGCGTGGAGGGCAGTTCACGGGGGCACACACAGGGGAAGGAGAGCCTTCCAAAACCACACACCAGGACCTGGGCCGCTGAAACCTACCTGCTCTTGTATTAAACAAACCTCTTCCAATCCTTCTTCTGGCTGCGTTTCCCTCCAAAGAATGAATTCTGTAAACCAATTGCAATGCCCATTAGAAGATGGCAAGAGTCTGGAGGTGAGCTGCAGGCAGTGCAATATGCTGTCTGTGCCATAGGTTCCTGGGTTCTGATACAAAAACTGGAAACTGCACCACATTAAAGTCTGTTGTGAGCAGTGGATCTTTTAACGTCTGGATAAGTGCTATAAAAGGGAGGCTTTTCAGCAAGTTTTCAGAAATTTTTAATTGCACTGTTTGAAAATGATCACTTTGGGTTCTAGGCACTATAAAACCAAGTATCACCGAAATAATTTTGATGCTCTGACATATTTATTGACCAAAAGGAGGTTAACCAGGTCAAGTTCTGTTTGCTCTTGCCAGAAATATGTGCTATTAATACAGTCACGTGTTTGCGTCTCTATGGCTCACAGATGAAAAGCATATTTTGAAAGTGAATTTTACTAAAACGTAGGGCTGTTGGCTCTGAATTCCATTTTCATCACTGAAATGTTTATTTGCTGTGAGCACAGCTGTAACATGGTCCAAACCTCCTCTCCCCCGTGGAGAGCACCAGTTTTTATATCACCACTAATAGCTTGAAGATACCAGCAGAATGACATCTGTTTTCAGGCTTATATACCTTTAACAAAGAGCAAGGCAAAACATAATTTTCTTCTTCTTTGCAAGAGGAATTATAAAGGCGGGGCAGGGCCTTTAAAATTGATCTATTTCTTGATTATTTAACCAGGATCATATCTATCCTTGCCCGATCTTCCCAAACATCAAAGACAAGGAAATATGATGTAAAGCTGAGTGTGAATTAACTATTCAATAAACCTTCACTTGTTTATCATACTAATTAAGTACTCACTGCAATTTGACCAGGGCTGAGCTAAAACCTACTTTCTGCTATATATGGTTCCAAGAATTAGAGCAGATTGAAACGGAACGAGGGTAAGATTTCTAGGGTTAAGCATCTCCCTTACCGAGCAAAAGCAATTGGTTTTCAGTTTACAACCATTGCATCTATTCATTTATGAGTAGGCAGCCAAATCTATACCTGAAAAATTTCTGTCAATTCTCAATCAACTTATTTGTTACATTTAAAAGAAACAAAGCTCTGTTTCCTTAAGCAGATTTCTGAGGGAAAATACACACACCGTAAATGTTACCATTGTCAGTGGTGCATTTCGGCGGCCTGGATCCAGCTCATTCATCAGGCCATGCAGTCAGCACCCCTGTTTCTTTGTGGTGTGTTTCGATGTTTGTTTATTCATTTTTGGCTGTGCCGAGTCTTCCTTGCTGTTCAGGCTCTTCTCTAGTTGCGGGGTGTGAGTGTCTCACTGCGGCGTGTGACCCGTTGCAGAGCACAGGCTCCAGGCACTCGCCTTCAGTGGTCGTGGCACTCAGGCTTCGTTGCCCTGCAGCCCGCGAGATCTTCTCAGACCTGGAATAGAACCTGCGTGTCCAGCGCTGGCAGGCAGATTCTTCACCACTGAGCCACCAGGGGAGCCCCACCTCTGTATCTCAGAGTGGAACCACTATGCTAAGTGAGAGAGGCCAGACACAAAAACCCACATATTGTATGATTCCACTTACACGAAGCAACCAGATTAGGCAAGTCTGCAGATAGAGAAAGCGGAGCTGCTTGGGGCCTGGGGGTAGAGGACGTGGCGGTGACTGACTGATGGGGATAGGGTTTCTCTTTGGGGTATTAACATTTTTCTGAAACGAGGCTTTCTTCATGGCCCACTCAGGGTCACTCTCACAGCTGTCACTGAGAAAAGTGCCTAGTGGTCTTGGAGACCCCGTGACTGAGTCTGGTCATGTTGTCATTTTCTTTCAGCCCATCCAAGACCTCCCAGGCACATTGATGAGACCTTTTGTATCTCTGGAACAAGAGACACAGCACCTGTGGGCAGGAGTTAATAGATAGGAGGACAAGCGAAGTCACCATCCTCTGCCTGACCTGAGATTTAGGGCAGACACTAGAAAGTATCTCCTTCATCTACAAGATGAGGGAATTAGACTAGGTGATTGCAAATTCCTCACAGCATTGAAATTCTCAGACCAAAAAAACAAAGAAAAAAAGTTACCAGCTCAGATCTCTATGAAGATCTCTTGAGTAAGTGTAAGTTAGAAATTTCTAAGTGAGAGACAGAGCTCCTTCAGAAACCTCTTGCTGGATTGAAATCGAATTTGTTTTAACACCAAGTGGGCATCTTGCAAGAGAGGAGGATCTTGAGGGCATGAGCGTGGCCCCTCAGCAGCTTGCATGGGTGGAGCGTGAGGAGCACGGACCACGTTGTAGGGGGACCTGGACAGGGCTTGCCCAATGGACCGGGAAGGCATCCTTTGTCTTGCAGAAGCGCTGATGCTGATTGAGGGTCAAGAAGGTGGTGGGCAAAAGGGACATTCTCAGGACTTCTCAGATGGTTTACTTTGCCTGAGGATGCGTTGGGGACCACTGAGGCTGGGAGCAAGGCGAAGGTGGAGATGATGTGTCTCCTCTAAGGAGCTCTGGTCTTATCAGCGAGACTGACAGAACATACAGTGACTGTCACCGATGGCTATGAACTTTGTGCTCCACAACACCACACTCAGATGCGCGCGCACACACACACACACACACACACACACACACACACACACACCTTCCAGCCAACATTAGCACCCTCCACCAACACTCATCACAAATCTGAAGCCGTGGTTACCTGCTGACCGCTTACAACTGCACAAAATAACCCTGACTTAAATATCAGAATCCAACAAAAGTTCCATAGTAAAGGATGAAATACAAACCTGTATTATCTAAGAAATAGAAAAATGAGGAAACCCTCAGATAAGTTACAACATTCTAAAGCAGGCCGAGATAATAAAGATATCTTGATTTGGGAAAAGGAGGAAAGAGAATTCATGTCTGTTCCGCGGTCTGACGGTCCTCATAGTGGCCCAGGAAGGGGTGCTGACCACAGAGCCCTCGGGGCCTGGCCGGAGGGTGTGAGGCTGCTGTGGTAGTGTCCACGCGGGTGGGAGTCCAGGCTCCACGCTGCCCTGCAGCTCAGGGGGTCCATGGACAGACATCACTGGAGAGAGCACAACTCTCCTGGGCTGAGTTCTCCGCAGGATTGGGGAGGCAGAGACAGAAAGCGCATTTGAGCACATTGGCTGAGTCCACAACACCTGTGCTGGGTGAAGTCAAAACTGTAAACCCGCAGGTCGCCCTGCAGAGGGGCTGCCACCCACCCCAACCCCAAGCCCACCCTTCCCAGGAGACTCAGGGGTGTCCTTACCCCCCTGCCAGAATGCGTGGCACCCCGAGGGGGTGTGAACACCCACCCCCTGCATGAGTGAGTTCTGCGACTCAACACGCAGCTAGGGACATGCACACTCGGGGCGGAACAAAACAGGACTCAACGGTGTGCGGCCCAGAGGCCCCTGCCCGTGACAGTGAACGCAGGGCTCTAGAGCTCACCCCAGGAGAGCGGATCAGTCCTCCCGGCTGGCTTCTAAGCCACTGCACACCAGAGTGCCATTCAGAAGCCCGGTCTACACCTGGGTGACGCCCTGCAGGCCCTCTGCCCAGATCTCAGCTGTGGCCTCCAGCCCAGCAGAGGAATCCCATGGCTTCCCAGGTTGCTAAACAGACTGCTTCCCCACTGCTCTCCGGGCATTGTGGGTCTCCAACTTCCGCTGTGTCCTCAGAGGAGCTCAGGGGTACACTGCACCGAGGAAGGTCACCTGCCTGTAAAAGAGAGGGGACGGATCCCAGGGGTGCAGCCTGAACCCAAATTGTGTTCCACTGACAAAGACAGCCTTTAAGATCAAACAGAAGATCACAGTTCCCTGTCTTAGTTCCTCTTTGTGTCACAGGGAGTTGTATACACCCCCTTCTCACACACACACACACACACACACACACACCCCTTCTCTCTCTCACACACACACACCCCTACACACAAGGCAGCTCTCATCAGGAAGGCTGAGCTGCAGATAAAGGTCAAGTTTATTACAGCTGAGACAGAAAGAGACACATTCCTCCTGCTACACTGTTCCATCTTCTCACTGGCATGCAAACAGCGCTTAAACAGGCCCTGGTCCTGCCGCCCTCTCTTCCTGCGGGGAGACCCTGGGGATTTAACAGAGCAGAGGAGGAGTGGGGGGGGGTGGGGAGGAGAGACTCCAGGTGCCAAGAAAGCGCTTCTTCTATCCTTAGGAGCAAACCTCTCCGGAGGCAGGCAGGTGGCTTCTCCCAGCTGGGACTGCTCATGAGAACTGAGAGCCAAGACGGACATAGTTTATCATTAAAAGTTTGTGTTGATTAATTCTGTTATTGTTTCTCCTAATTATAAGATAAATATGTCTATTTTTAAAGGACTTGCAAAGCTCAGAAACATTATAAGAAAGCAAAAAGCACCCTACTCTCACATGATAAATTCTTTTAAGGAAGCACAGGGCTCCCTTCAAATTCAAGTTCACAGAAATGTCTTATGTAAGGTTTAGGAAAAGCTGTATCAAATGCCTAAACTCAAGGATTTGCAGGGCAGCCCTTGCCCATTAGGTAGACTCTTTCCATGAACACACAGACCCTCATTTACTAAACAGCCTTGCTGCAGTGTCTTTCTGAACACGTATTTCAGAAAGAAATACCCTTGCAGGGAGATATCCTTCCACGGCTTTCTGAAAGGATATTGACTCAGGAAGCACCATGTGCCTGGGTGTTCTGCTAGGTCAGCAGTGAGTATTTGCATATTTGCCAATAAATCTGGTAGCTTCCAGTTCAACACTGCGCTCCATAATTACTGGCTCCCCCATGATTTATCAGCACCCAGTTGGCCATATCTGTTTGCACGAGGTCTGCATCCCAGAAAGCCCATGTGGGCCAGGGGATGAAAAAAGGAATTGGAGAGAAATCAGATCTGAATGAAAGAGGCCGGTGAAGAAAACATTCCAAATGTTTCTCAATATTAAAAAATACGCTGAGGGCTTGAAATCACGCATTAAAATGTGGATAAAGAGGCAAACGTGTATCAATCCTTATTTAGGGAACAGAACCAAGGGGAGGGTGTGTCTGGGAGAGCAGACGTGGAGGAGAGATGGGTGATGACTTCAGATTCTGGTGGAGACGAAAGAGATGTGAGCACGGGGGTGAGTCTGTGAAGCGGGCCAGAGAGGGGGTGCATGGATGGGGGGCAGGCGTGTGGCAGAGTCACTGTGGGCTGTACCTGGGGTGTAGGTGGGACTTCAGACGACCCTCCCAGAACAGCCGGGAGTCGAGGCTGGAGCTCACGGCACAGATGGGGACCACAAGGACAGGTGTGGGAGTCGGAGTGGGTCCGTTCTCAGCAGGGGGTGAGACCAGCCCTGCGGCAGAGTCTGTGGGGCCTGGGAAACCTCAGCTTGCAGAGTTAGGCAGGGCGATAGTGCATCCCGGGGAGGGACATTCCAGAACACAGGGAGGACGGTGCCTGGCACTAGGGTCACTCACCCCTGATGAGAAAAGACAGAACCCCCCCGTTTCCACCAGATGTTTCCTTCATGATAGGAAGTCCTCCCAAGAGTCCCTTCAGGGGTGTGATGGGACCTGTAGTCAGAAGCCAGACTGCAATTTGTCGAAAAAGGGACAAAGAAACTCTATTCTCAGTAATTCCTCCAGGTGGTTTAGCCCAGACAGGAAGATATGGAAAAGCCCAAAAGGCAGAGAAAAAGCCAGAATCCAGGGAAGACGTTTTTTCATGGAAGGACGAACGCATCTTCTAAGCTGAGAGGGAAGTGGCTTGTGGAAAGATGTGAATCTGGAACACGGTCCCCAAGGGGTATTTAGAGCCCCCAAACCTAGAGTGAGATCTTAGGGTGTAACAGGTCATTGGTGAAACATTGGCTTCTTAGCCACATAACTCCTCTTAAGAAGCTTTAATTTAATAAAAGTTGGGGGGAAATGTCTGCATTTATGCCAATGGAAGATCTTTTTATGGGTTTCTGAAGTTTTCTTCTCTATCTCTTGCTCTTTTAAATCTATTGACAGAAAAACAGATGGAGACATAAATATATACAGGAGGGATAAATAGATCAAGAGATAGACTGGTGGATAGATAGGCGTTAGATTGATAGAGGGTGAACAGGTCAAGCCTTCTTGAAAATAACGAATCGACAAATTGCTGACAAACAAATCAATGATACTTGAGTCCTTAGAGAGTCTGTATCTTTGGATTGCTTTCAGCAGAATGTAGCTGGTTGACTAGGACTGCGGATAGAAAACAAACCTAGAAGCTGGGCATTTCTGGGGCAAGGCTCTTTGGAAAATGACACAAGTTAAATAACTATCTCAGTATAAAGTGAACGTCTCATAACCAAATGCACCCTTTCTGGCCTGGAAAAGAAGCTCCATATCCTATTTAAGGGCTTTATATGCATTAATCTTGGAACAATGCAAACCAAACGGGATCCTCTTTGTCTGCTCAGCCTGTGTCCTGCACACCATTATAGCTGGGAAATTGGGTAACACTGCTGACTCCTAGGAGTTGTATTTCAAACTCAATCCTTTGTGTTATCTCAAGTCATCAAAAAATAACAATTACCACAAGTACTTAGCTTATAGTAAATTCTCATGCAATCAATATTATAAAAAGACACTAAGCCCTAAAACAAAGACATGACCCAATATTATCCTTATAAAATTTTAAAAAGGCATTTTAAATACTATGCTCTGAACTTTTTAAATAACAGATGTGGTACACTTAAATGTCTCCACGGAGCATCTTGTGCTGTTTTCTCTGTAAAAATATACATTTAACCAGGTCTGTTAATTTGTTGTTGTTTAGTTGCTGAGTCATGTCTGACTCTTTTGCGACCCCATGGACCATAGCCCACCAAACACCTCTGTCCATGGGATTCTCCAGGCAACAATACTTGGCCACCTGATGCAAAGAACTGACTCATTCGAAAAGATCCTGATGCTGGGAAAGATTGAAGGCGGGAGAAAGGGATGATAGAGGATGAGATGGTTGGATGACATCACCGACTCAATGGACATAAGTTTGAGTAAACTCCAGAGTTGGTGATGGACAGGAAGGCCTGGCATGCTGCAGTCCATGAGGTCACAAAGAGTTGGACATGACTGAGCGACTGAACTGAACTGAACTGAAACTTGTAGGGGAAGGACCATCAAAGACATGTTCCAGATGAAGTCAGTCCTACAGACTCAGTCCTACAGAGGCTGTAGGAGGGGCCTGTCTGTACCTCTCTGTGACCTCCCAGCCAGGTTCTGGTCCAAATAAGCTGTGATGCACTGAGAAAAAGCCAGCCCTTCAACTCCCGTGTCCTGCGGGATTCATTCCGGCTGTCTGCAATTTGCCCATCATCATGGGAATCGTGAGCTCTAGAGAGGTGGTCTCTGTTCTTCAGCAGATTGTAGGTGATGACTCAGCAGTTTTCTCAGGTCCTCTTGGGAGATGCTCTGCACATATCCTGCTGCACCTGTGGTTCCTTGTGGGGTTTCTGTAGGATGGACCACGTGACAGAGCCACAGAGACATGTGGCCCAGAGGAGTTAGCATAAGTTCTGAGAGAGGCCTTTGTTCTTTCTTCCATCCCATGGTCAAGCTTTAAACCCTCAGAAGAGAAACGTGATCTAACGCATTTGTAGGAAGCTTAGAAGCCTTGTGGGCTTCCCAGGTGGCGCCAGTGGTGAAGAACCAGCCTGCCAATGCAGGAGACTTAAGAGATGTGAGTTCGATCCCTGAGTCGGGAAGATCCCCCGGAGGAGGGCATGGCAACCCACTCCAGTATTCTTGCCAAGAGAGTCCCGTAGACAGAGGAACCTAGCAGGCTACCGTCCATGGGGTCGCAAAGAGTCAGACACGACTGAAGCAACTTAGCACACAGGCACAAGGAGCCTTGTAACAGCACACTGGCAGTGGGGGGCTTGATGTCGACTAGGCGTCAGCGCTCAGCTGTTTCCCATCGCTGACAAATATAGATTCCAGCAAATCTCATTTCACTGTGTTAGCTGACAGTCCAAATCACACAATTTGGCAATCTGTGAGGGCTTCTCAAGCCGTCAGTTTGAATTAGCCAAGCTCTTCATAAGTTTTATGCTAATTTAAGATTTGGGGAAGATGAAAAAGAGCCTAAGTTTGTTGACAAGTGTGAGAGGAACAATTGTTCTGGCACGTGTTAAAAATGGCTAGGAAGACTTAATTTGAGGCTATTGCAATGGGGGATACCAACTGAAAATTGTTGTTCACCGTCTGGTTCTATAAGAACGAAGTCACTGGTCACTGCAGGCCCTGACCATTAACACATCACGGAAGGACCTCAGAGTGGACATCAGGAACGAGGCCCTCTGTGCTCTGGGAAACTGGAAGAACAGGCCTTCAGAGAGCTAGATACTTTCAGCCCAGTATGAGCCCAAGTTCTTGCATCTTCTCATACTGAAAAAAACCACTAAGATCACTAAAGGAGACATCTGTTTCTGGTGACTATTTGCAGTTCAGTTCAGTTGCTCAGTCATGTCCAACTCTTTGCAACCCCATGGACTGCAGCACGCCAGGCTTCCCTGTCCATCGCCAACTCCCAGAGCTTGCTCAAACTCATGTCCATTGAGTCGGTGATGCCATCCCACCATCTCATCCTCTGTCGTTCCCTGCCCCCCCTGCCTTCAGTCTCTCCCAGCATCAGGGTCTTTTCCAATGAGTCATTTCTTCTTATCAGGTGGCCAAAGTATTGGCATTTCAGCTTCAGCATCAGTCCTTCCTGTGGACATTCAGGACTGATCTCCTTTAGGATGGACTGGTTGCAACCTTCTGCCAAAACGTGTGCTTCAGCCTTCGTACAGCCTTCACTAAAACCACATGTACACGGAGGTCCCTAAGGAAGGATGTGCCAGGGTTTGGTTCTGCTTATGGTCCCTCTAAGCCTGTTGCCAGAGATTTTGAAACTATGGGGCTTTAATGTTTTACAATTTTTGTGGCGTATGAACTTCTGCCTCATTGTAGTTGTGTCTGTCTGGAGGTATGTATGCTGTCACTGCAGACCTGCCTCAGTTGACACCTTCTTCAGCCTTCTTGGTGACCAGCTCACAGTCCTGCAGCTGATAGTCACTCTGAGACCAATGCTCCAAACACTCCATCCACTGCTATACATCATTCTGGCCAGTTTTTGTTTATAACTGTCCTGGGCTGTAGTAGAAGCTGTATCAGAAACTGTGAAGATGGTGTTTTGGCTTTTGCTTCCTCTGACAATTTCATGACAACACTAAGATTTTTGTTCATTTTGGTAGTGAATCTCACTGACAATAAAATTACCTAGAAATCATTTGGCTGATATTAATGTACCTGTGCATGCATGCTCAGTTGTATCAGACTACTTTGCCAGCCCCATGGACTATAGCCTGCCAAGCTCCTCTGTCCATGTGATTTCCCAGGCAAGAATACTAAAGTGGGTTGCCATTGATTCCTCCAGGGCACCCTCTGGACCCAGGGATCAAACTCATGTCTCCTGCATTGGCAGGCAAATTCTTTAGCACTAGTGCCACCTGGGAAGCCTCATTAATATCATTTTATATGCTATAAAAATCTTCTGCCATTATACACAATTATTTTAAATACATGATTTGTAACATTCTTTGGCCAAATACCTGAATAAGCTTGAGTGTTTCTGCTCTACTAATGAAAAAGGATGTCTTGAAAATGCTTGCCTCTACATCCTCTAGGAATACTTCATAAAACCCCATGCAGTGAAGACAGAAGGAGTGGACGTCCATCTGTGACACATGCCACGGTGAAGGGGGTCCTGACATCCAAGCACACATGTGGCCCCAAGGATGTGAGGGGCCAGGCCTGGGCTCCTGCAGTGCCCACCTGGATCCACAGGAGAGTCAGTGCAAATGGAATCAAACTCTTGAGGCTGAGAAATAATTCTCCAGACAAATTACCCGTGAGCACCCCGGCACGTTAAATTATGTCAGTCCTCAGTACCGCTTCTGAATATTTCAGGTTATGTTGTGGA
Organism: Giraffa tippelskirchi; assembly: GCF_054371585.1. Taxonomy (NCBI): domain Eukaryota; kingdom Metazoa; phylum Chordata; class Mammalia; order Artiodactyla; family Giraffidae; genus Giraffa; species Giraffa tippelskirchi. The sequence continues at coordinate 58,675,524 of NC_137282.1, forward strand.
TTAAAATCATAACTTTAAATACCAAGCTTTAGACCTTCCTGTTTCGAGAGTGAAATGTTCTCATCATTTTTTAAAAAGTAGTGTTTTTTTTTTTGTTAAGAAGAATTGCAGGGGACTTCCCTGACAGTCCAGTGGTTAAAACTTCACCTTCCAATGCAAGGAGTGTAGGTTTGATCCCTGGTCAGCGAGTTAAGATCCCACATGCCTCAAGGCCAAAAAACAAAACATAAAAAAGAAGAATATTATAACAAATTCAAGGTTTTAAAATCGTTTTTAAGAAGATGAATTGCAGGATCCCTTAGTCGGGGTGATGTAATGGTCTCCTAAATATTGCTGAGGAAGAGCATGAAGGTGCTGGGTAAAAATAACTAATATTTGATGCAGGATCCTTGGCCAGAGAGAACCACACTTGTTCAAATATCAAGGATCTGTACAGCCCGGTGTTAGCAAGCTTTGAGGAAATCACCTAGTGTGTACCAGGCCCTTTACACAATGATTCCACTTAACCATTGTAACAGATGCATAAGATCATTATTAGTAACCATTTTTCACCTAAGAAGAAAATATGTCTTAAGGAAGTTCATTTGCCCACTGATCTCTTAGGAGGGACGTTGTCCTGATTAGACTTAGCCCCGGATGATCTGAGAAGGTCAGAGTCTGATCTTCTGCCCAAATATTTCATTGTCTCACCTCTGCACATAAGACAAACATCTTCTTAAGGGATTGTTCTGCCAACAATATTGATAGAGGACCCGAGAGAAGGTGTGCCTCAGGTTTGGTCATGCAAGCAATTCAACATTGCTGAGCACCTGTTGTGAGCTGGGGACATTTTCACACCAGCATTAAAGTCCAGGTTTCAAAATGCAAATGAACACAGGACAATAATGATTCAGCTATATAAGAGAGGTGTGAAGCCCGATGGAAATTCACAAAAGTGAGATTAGGGTCTAAAAGGAAAAGGGGGTTGATGGAGGCTGTAGGAGACCCTCTTCATGAAGGGACAATCAGAGGCAAAGTGTACTTTTAAAAAGTACTCTTGTTTAAAAAGAGATACAAGACAGTCCAGTCTTCAGATGGACCTCTCATTAAAAATTTCAAAATATAAAGAAATCAAAACTATAGACTATCAATTCATAATCTGATCATAGTGGATAAATGGCAATATTCTTTAGTGATTTCCACATTCTCATAGTTACAATATATCTTCAGACGTTGGTGTTACAATATTCAGCGACAAAATCATTTACCCTAAGGAAACAGTGACTCACAGGAAAGCTTCAAGGTATCATTTATTAACTCTCCTCGCGTTATACAGGGTGCACCTGCTATTTTTCTGTTATCTCAGGTACAAGATGTTATTGTCTCCAAATGTGAGGTGTGTTCTGAGAGCTTGTAGATAATAGGGCAAGACAAGGAGCCACTCAGGCACCACAGCCCCACCCTGTGGTCAGTTACCCACCCCTGTATCAGTTACTCATCACTGCATAACAACCACCACCCAAACCAAGGCTTTAGAACAAGGTATGTATCTTTGCTCCCATGTCTGTGGGTCTTCAAGTGTTCTCTGGCTCTCCATTGGGCTGGGTTGGAATGGCACTGCTTCCCACATCAGACCCGTGGTCCAGGTCCACCCACACATCTTACTCTGGAGTCAAGGCTGAAAGCCAGCAGTCACCATGGGAACATGTTCTCATGGCAACAGCAGAGACCTGAGATGCTGAGTGGACACGTGTGAGACCTCCTGTGATAAGAAATGGAACACCGTCACTTCTGCAGATATATCGTCAGGCGAAGCAAGACCCATGGCAAAGTCCAAAGTGAAGGGCCAGGGACATGCATACTGTCTGTGAAGAGGGCACGGAGTGTGTGGATGCACAGAAGGCTGAGGAGCTGGGCGCACACTACAGTCTACTGGAGCCTTTACAACATAGCTCTGACCTCACTGTTCTGTGATTTTCTGATTGTGCTTGGTAAGCTTTATGGTTTGCTCTATTTACCACACTTGTTACAAAGGATGTCTCTTAGTATATAAACACAGCCTTACTCTATGGTTTAAAATGCTAAAGCTATATGCCATTAAGACTAAGAACTAACCTCTTTGATGAGGCTTTGTAAATCCAAGAACTGTAGTTATTGGTCAGATTTATTTTACTGCACTTATCAGTACATCTCTCAGGTGAGACATGAAGAGGCATCTAATCCATCACCACTATGTTTTTTTCTTTAATACTTTCAATAATAAGGGTACCTTCTTTCTCGGAGATTATGAAATGTGTCAGTCTTCCCACTATACCAGGAAGTGATACTATCATAGGGCCAGGATTCTATGGGCCATAGAGCAGGTACCAGCCAGCACTCCTAGGAAGTCTTCCCTGGCATCCTTTCACACCTGAGGAGGAGTCCCAGCTCTGTATTTGTAGGCTTCCTGTAACTAATGAGATAGAGTTTCTGGCATGTCCATAGTTAAAATCATGTTCCACTGGAAAGGGTAAAGAACTCTTATTGACCATATGTAAACACATGATCAGGAAAAGTAAACATGATTTGTGAAAGTCGCTCAGTCGTGTCCCACTCTTTGAGACCCCATGGACTATATAGTCCATGGAATTCTCCAGGTCAGAATACTGGAGTGGATAGCCTTTCCTTTCTCGAGGGGATCTTCCCAACCCAGGGATTGAACAGAGGTCGCCCGAATTGCAGGCGGATTCTTTACCAACTGAGCTATCAGGGAAGCCTAAACACGATTTAGTAAAATTGATTACTTTATAGTTAACAATTGGCATTATTTTTTGAGAAGGTTTGTAGACATAGACAATTAACATATACAAATATTTTCTATTAGAATTGCTATACTTAAGTGTGCTAACCATTTATTAGCCTATATCTAATATATAGGAACTTTCATAAGATTTTTTTCTTTTTTCTCAAGTTTGAGGGACTAGTTGAAACACGATGTTTTTTAAAGAATGTGTCATTTCACTCTGTATTACTATTGGCTGTTAAACTGCATGTTACACATAAATGAAGAAGAGACAAGATAGCTTTTCATATGCTCATTAAAAACATTTAATCATGATTAAATCCATTCTTTGAGTCTGCTGCATCCTCTGTAAATTCTTTTTGATGACTTAATGTTGAGCAGATGACTTTCACAAAGTCATCTGTTTGGGGAATGAGACCTGGGAGCTGTCGCTCAGTCCCAGGATGGGACACATGTCCCAGTGTTCCTTGGGACACTGTCAGCTTTCACGGAGATTTCCTTGAGCAGAGTCCTTGAACAGAGTTGCTGTAGTGGGAATGGCCCGGAGCACCTCAGAGTTTAGTCATTTATTGCAGCTTTTTTGACATTTCCCAGAAGATCCAAGGGCTGCTTGTCACATAGAGCCAGGCCTTGAGGCAAGTGTAAGGGAGATGAGAAAACACCAATCGACAAGGCTCAGGGAGGAGAAAAGCTCCGGTAAACTGACCACAGCAGCCGTATCAAAATGGGGGTGAGCAGGGCCTCCTTAGAAGGACGTGCGTAATCAAGTGATAAGGTTAAATCCAAAGCTAATCTCAGCAGGTGGACCTATGGAGGTCGTGAGGACGCTGACATGGCCCCAGAATATTTTCATTTATCCCGTCAGGCCAGCAGGCTGATTGCTCACAAGAGACAAGTGTATGTGAGCATCCAGACTCACGTGGGTGACACTACATTTCTTGTGAATAACCCGGAGAGCAGGTTTCCCTTTGTATTGTCCTGCTGTCTCAGGGCTGGTTCAGTAAACAGTGGAGCTCCAACAGTCAGTGGGGCTAATTAAAACCCGAGCATGGCATGCTGCGTGCGTGCTCAGACGCTCAGTAGCGTCCAATGCTGAGACCCCAGGCACTGTAGCCCGCCAGGCTCCTCTGTCCATGCGATTCTCAGGCAAGAATCCTGGAGTGGGTTACCATTTCCTTCTCCAAGGGTTCTTCCTGTCCAGGGATAGAACTGGGGGTGCCAAAAAATACCACTGAGGCGATTTCCCTTAGGTTGCCACCTGCTGGCTGTGAAGGGAAGTGCTGTTTCTCTCACATGGTACAGCTTCAAAGGTCCTGGGCAGGTAAAGCTGGAGACCCAGACCTCATTAACTCAGTCAGTTCAGTCGCTCAGTCGTGTCCAGCTCTTTGCGACCCCATGGATGGCAGCACGCCAGGCCTCCCTGTCCATCACCAACTCCTGGAGTTTACTCAAACTCATGTCCATTGAGTCGGTGATGCCATCCAACCATCTCATCCTCTGTCATCCCCTTCTCCTCCTGCCCTCAATCTTTCCCAGCATCAGGGTCTTTTCAAATGAGTCAACTCTTCGCATCAGGTAGCCAAAGGATTGGAGTTTCAGCTTCAGCATCAGTCCTTCCAATGAATATTCAGGACTGATCTCCTTTAGGATTGACTGGTTGGATCTCCTTGCAGTCCAAGAGCTCTCATGAGTCTTTTCCAGCACCACAGTTCAAAAGCATCAATTCTTCAACGCTCAGCTTTCTTTATAGTCCAACTCTCACATCCATACATGGCTACTGAAAAAAACAAAGCTTTGACTAGACGGACCTTTGTTGGCAAAGTAATGTCTCTGCCTTTTAATAAGCTGTCTAGGTTGGTCATAACTTTTCTTCCAAGGACCTCACTAAGAGGGGCCCCTGTTTCAGTTACTCACCATACTGAACAGACTCTATTGTCTTCCCAAATCTATAATGGTTTAAATCAATCAGGCTACCAATCAGAATCTTGTCTTATTTTTGCAAACAAATTAGATGATGATGAGATTCTTATGCTCAGTCTTGTCCGACTCTTTGGGAGCCCATGGACTGCAGCCCGCCAGGCTCCTCTGTCCATGCAGTTTCCCAAGCAAGAACCCTGGAGTGGGTTGCCATTTCCTTCTCCAGGGGAGCTTTCTAACCCAGGGATCAAACCCAGGTCTGTTGCATCTCCAGCACTGGCAGGTGGATTCTTTACCACTAGCACCACCTGGGAAGCCCAAACAAATTAGGCATACTACTAAATCTAACCACCTCTCCTACCACCAAAATGAACTTCTTTATGTAGGTATTCCACCTATCTCCATAGTTCAAAGTAGAGATGAGAACAAGTGATTTTGTAACCCATATAATAAAGCAGATTATTTGGGCCCCAATACATTTTTGTCTTGACGTATGAGATGTCAGGATATTTTCTGATGAAGTCAATCTAATTATTTGAAATCCCTGTGCATTCTCGTGCTGTTCAGATATCTAAATCTGAAGACTCAATTTATTTGGAAAATGTCATGTAGTTGGAGCAAAGAGGAGTGATGATAGCTTTGAGCAAATTCAGTTTAATTCAATCAATATCCTCCTCAATTGAAAAGGAAAGATTCAGCGTTTAAGTTAACTTCCATAGTCTTGATGTATGATGCTCCTGAGCCCTAAAGAGGAGGAATCCATGCCATTTATAAATGGTAGTCTCCACAACATAAACAATTGCTGTTTACACTCTGGGGTATCCAGGGATATCTGAAGACTGCTTTGCCATGTTATTTTACACAGGCTGATATGGCAGCAATATTAACTATAAACATACTGTAAATCTATTAACTCATGGATACCTTTTTACTCCCAGATCTGCACTGTATCTTCCTGGATCCCAGGAGATGCTTTCCTACTCCTTTCACTCCAAAATAATATTGTCACTTATATCTTAGAAGCAAAATAGTACCAGAAAAGAAGTTTCTCTGCATCAAGTCAGTCAGTGTATGAATACGGTAACAGCTCCAAGAACCACAAAGCCCATTGGGATAGTCAATGACATTTTATTTATAAGCCTGTCACTTTCCATATCAAAAAAGCCTGATGGAATGAACCACTTAGATGTCCACCGTATCTGAGGGGCTACGGAGGCCTGGGCACTCATGTGTGCCGCTCTCCATGTTAACATTAATGAATTCTGTTGAGTTTGTGTTTGCCATTGGGATTGGGTCTACGTCTACATACACATGAAGAAGTTTTCCTGTTTTCTACGATGGGATTGTTGCCACTACTGGACTTCTGTGTAGGTAATTCCTCCTGCAAACATCGAGCTTGTCTGGTTGTACATCTGGAGAACATAAAATAGGATATCCTATTTACTCTTCCATCACACTTTTATGTGGTTAAAAATTCCACTTAGAACATTAAATCACAAAACTTTAAATGCACGTTCCTCTTCGTGATTTCAAGTCCTTCAGGTTCGTGTTAATCTTGGCCTTAACTTTGTGAAAGAGACCACGGAAGGGAACACCTGTGACCGTGTCTCCATTGCAGTGGGAACTAGTGTGTTGCAAAGAGGCTGAAATATGTGAAAGGGTCACTGCCTGAGCTCAGCAAGGTGCCTGGAGAGAACAGAGTGATCTAACTCCACCCAGGCGGAAGCTGGGAGGGGAAGGCAGCCCCAGGAGAGGAATGCTACCCCAGCACAGCCTGGTAGCCCCCGTGAAGTCCAGTGCACAAGCTCATCACCCCTGGTACCCCTGAGGGTCTAGATGTAAACCAACCTCCCACTCGAAGCTCAGACTGTTGCCCACTTCGAGTAGTTTATGATGGAGGGTGTCTCCCTGGGTTCGAGTCCTTCCTCCACTGACCTGCTTGTGGTCTCCAGCAAGTACGTGCCCTGACCCTTCTGCTGTGTGCCAAGTGACTGAGTGGGGGCTCTGTTCTGGAGTTTGTACGAGGACCCAATGAGATGATAGAAGCCACGCGTTTGGGGCAGGCCTGGACACACACAAGCTTTCAGAATGTTGTCTGTTCTCCTCCTCCTTGTTGAATTGCTCCTGGAGCCTCCGGAGGGCCCTGCATCAGAAGCAGCTTCACCATCCCCATTATCAGGGTCCTAGAGACCCTGGGTTTGTCCCAGGCAGAGGCCGCACACAAGCTGTGGTCCTGTTCACTGCCCCCCTGTGTCTCAGCTCCACATAAATGGCAACTATTCATATAAAATCACTGAAACTGGATAAGTGACAGCAAAGATGGGATTAAAGCTTCCTTTCAACTACTGACCTCCCTTGTGGGTCTCCCTGAGGACACTTTGCAAATTGACGAAGACACCTCACTGTCTTTGGTATAACGTTGACAAGTAACAAGAATCTCATCAGACATCAACTTATCATCTGTCAATCTTTCACACTGGAGACTAATGTCTCAGGTGTTGTTATTTTGCTGTTCAGTCACTGAGTCAAGTCTGACTCTTTGCGACCCCATGGACTGCAGCACCCCAGGCCTCCCCGTCCATCACCAACTCCTGGAGTTTACTCAAACTCATGTCCATTGAGTCGGTGATGCCATCCAACCATCTCACCCTCTGTCACCCCCTTCTCCTTTGGCCTTCAATCTTTCCCAGCATCAGGGTCTTTTCCAATGAGTCAGTTCTTCACATCAGGTGGACAAAGTATTGGAGTTTCAGCTTTAGCATCCATCCTTCCAATGAATATTCAGGACTGATTTCCTTTAGGATGGACTGGTTTGATCTCCTTGCAGTCCAAGGGACTCTCAACAGTCTTCTCCAACACCACAGTTCAAAAGCATCAATTCTGCGGCCCTCAGCTTTCCTTATAGTCCAACTCTCACATCCGTACATGACCACTGGAAAAACCACAGCTTTGACTAGATGGACCTGAGTGTTAGGACATGGAAAAGAGCCTTGGCCACCATGCCAGGGGTTGCGCTGAGAGGACACACACGTCAAGGACGGAGGCTACGTGGCCACTCACCCGGATTCCTCTGGTCTCGGGGACATTGCCCAGGGAGAGCTATGTGCTGCCAGCTGAGAGCAGGCGACACCCCTGTGACACCCGAGACCCTCTGACTCTCTTCCCCACCATCTGGGTGACTGGAAGGCCCAAGGCCCTTGTCAGTGTTTTCAAGAAACCTACAACTGGACCACACCCCACACATCACACCCTGACGGCCTGGGAAGCCTGTGACCTTTCACCGTGGGCAAGACCTACCCCCCCCCCACCAAGCCCAGAACTCACTCCTGTCTTTTTTAATTGATCTTTTAATTCATTTTATGTTCGTTTTCCTTTTATGTTCCTTTGTAGCCCTATCTATTGATGGGGGTAGATTTATTATATATTTTCAGGTTATTTGATTTATTTGTATGTTTTCAGGGTTTTTTCCCACTATAGGTTATGACAAGATAATGAATACAATTCCCTGTGTGTTAGTTGCTCAGTCATGTCTGACTCTTTGCAACCCCGTGGACTGTAGCCCTCCAGGCTCTGTCCTTAGGATTTCCCAGACAAAAATACTGGGGTGGGTTATCATTTCCATAGTTCCTTGTGCTATACGGTAAATCCCAGTTGCTGATCTTTTTTATCCATAATAGTTTATATTCCTAATGCCTGTGAATACACTGGCCACTTATTTGATAAGACTCTGCTCCCAGCCTTCTGGGGTGTAGATGTCAAAATAAAACCCATGGAAGGTGGTCCGAACAACGGGAACTTTTGAGGAAAGGGCTCAGTGCCCCACTTGGAGCAGGTGTGGTGGATTTCAGGGGCATGATTTTCTGGTTCCAGAAATAACCTCCAGACAATACCTCCCAGAGGGAAATAGAAAATAGTCTATGGGATATTTTATTTGGTTACATTGATTGTGTTGACTTCAAATTTACATAATAATTAGGGGGCATTTAAAATCCATTCACAGTCAACAAACTTTGAAATAACACTTCAGTCTTAGCAAAGTGCTTAAAGAAAACAGCACACAGATCGAAATGTATTTGCAGAGCCTAAATCTTAAGGCAATTTATCTGGTTACTACCTGGAAGGGATGTGGGTTCTCCATTTTATTCCATCTGGAAGAAATCTAAAGCATTTCCTTTTCCATCCCCATGTCAATGAAAAGACCCTGATGCTGGGAAAGACTGAAGGCAGGAGGAGAAGGGGACGACAGAGGATGAGATGGTTGGATGGCATCACCGACTCAATGGACATGAGTTTGGGTGGACTCCGGGAGTTGGCGATGGAGAGGGAGGCCTGGCACGCTGCAGTCCATGGGGTCACAAAGAGTCAGACACAACCGAGTGACTGAACTGAACTGAACCGAGGTCCCAAACCTCTACCCTGACATCCTCTTTTGTCTTTGGATGAAGACGGTATTTAAAGTGGAGGCTTGGGCATATTGGTGAGTTACCCAGTCCCCTGGGTCTCTCCCGTCTATCCGTGTTATTAAACTTGTGTTTGGTTTTCTCCTGTTAACCTATCTCATGTCACTTTCATCCTTAGACGAGCCAGTTAACCCCAGAAGGGCAGAGGAAAGTGTCTTCCTCTTCAACAAAAGGAATGAGTCCGTGAGATGAGAGGGTTACCTTTCAAACAGGCTTAAACTAAAGCTTCTTTTTCTTATTAATTTAGATATTTGTGAAAGATTTTTAGAACATCTGCTTTTGAGCAGATACACTTCCAAATTTGAAAGTGGCTGGCCAAAAAAAGGGGATATGTGAGAAATATGCAGCAACTATGCAACCCAAACGCCACCTCACCTAATCTCTCCCCACAGTCTGGGCACCACCAACCTGAAGCCCCTCTCTGACACCTGAAGCCCCTCTCTGACACCTGACTGGCCTCAGAAAGCTTCCAGTACAGCCGGCCTCCCTGGGAGCTTCAGTCCTGGGACATCTTCTACCCAAGAGATAATTCAGGACGATTGCTGTTAGATTTCTTCCAGAAATGATGCTTCCTGAGAGCTTGGTAAACGTGTTCGCTGGGCCAGGAGCAGACAGGGAGACGCCACGGGCCCTGACCCCTAGGTGCTGCAGTTTCCCCACCACCTGCTCAGTCCCTCAGCCGTGTCAGGCTCTGTGCGACCCCATGGACTACAGCCCACCAGCCTCCTCCATCCGCGGGATTCTCCAGGGAAGAACACTGGAGTGGGTTGCCATGTTCTCCTCCAGGGCATCTTCCCGACCCAGGGATCCAGCTCTTGTCTCCTGTACTGGCAGGTGGGTTCTTTACCACTAACATCACCCGGGAAGCCCTTCCCCACCACTCGTACCCATACTCTGTGCCGACATCTCTGGGGATGACTCTTATTTCAGAAACAGGCCCTTTGTTAGATTCTTTAGGTAGTGAGGGAAAAGTAACAGGAGAGACTTCCTGAATCTTCCATTTCTTAAAAATAACCTGCCTGAAATAAGCCTCATGCCAAAGAGACACATCTGTGGGGCAATGGAGGGGGCAGACTTGGCTTCCCTACAGTTGTCAGCCTGCTCACGAACTAGAGACTCCGAATACAAGAAATGTATTTGTTTAAACATCATCAGCGACACTTATTATTAATCTCTAAACTCTAATTTTATTTTAAACGTGTAGACAAACAATCTGAAGAGGAAAAAAAATGCTGGCTTTGGTTTTGAAAAATAATGTACAGTCTGCCATCATCTGGGCTACTCAACAGTAAATAACTGAAAGGCAAAGAGAAAACCATCTAAAAACAGCTGTCTTCTGCGCTCCACGGTCGCTGGTGAATAAGGCAAATTAAACTTCACCCTCATTCTCAGGTTGGATACTCTCTAAAAAAAAACCCCACTTGGTCTTCTCAATGTTCATTGACCTTTGATGGCTCAGCTCCCTTGCTCACACTGTTCTGATTGTTTGGAGCCTCATTTTCCCTCTTGCTTAAGCCACACACATTATTCAAGAACCAGTTCGGTTGTCTTCTTGGGGAGACTGTCCCTCTTCCCTGCCTCCTCCCCATAGACCTCTGGTTGGCTCATCACTGAACTCCTGGCTGCCTGGCATCTGATTTCATGATTGGAAAACATCTTGCAGACTCTAACAAATGAGCCATGTGAAATTTCAGAAGGTCTCATGTGCTTTTTATTTTTGGAGTTAAATAGTAAATGCCTTTGCTGCTAGGGTAAGATGCATTTATATTGTTTACTCCGCTAGAATACGATTTCTTAAAGGAAGACTTGCCTTATTCATCTTTTCTTTTCCTCCTCCTTCTACCCAATGCTTTCCCTTGAACGTAATGAGTGTTCAGTAGCTGTTGACTTTTTTTTTTTAAGACTTTAAGTTATATTGCTCACAGTTTTCTTTTTAATTTAAGGTATTCTTTTCTGCCAGGTGGTTCAGTGGTAAAGAATCTGCCTGCCAAGCAGGAGACTCAGATTCAATCCTGGGGTCAGGAAGATCCCCTGGAGAAGGAACTGGTCACCCACTCTGGTATCCTTGCCTAGAGAATTCCATGGACAGAGGAGCCTGATGGGCTATAGTCCACTGGGTAGCAAAGAGTCGGACACGACTGAGTGACTAAACAGCAGCAACATTCTTTTCTGCCGGCCCATCTTCTGCAGGTAGAATAGTGCTCCAACCCCCTGCAAAGATGCCCAGGACCAACCTCAGCGATCTGCGAGCCTGTCACCTACATGGCAAGAGGGACTTTGTAGTTGTCACCAGGGTCACTGACCTTGAGATGGGGCGATTATCCTGGATTATCCCAGAGAGCTCCATCGACTCTTGAGTTCTTAAAATCAGAGAACACTTTCTGGCTCTGGTCGGACATGGATATGGTGACAGAAGAAGGTTGGAGAGACGCAACATGAGGATTCACCCCATCACTGCTGATGCTGAAGATGGAGGAGGGGACCAGGAAGGAAGGGATGCCGGCTGGAAAAGACAAGGATGGATTCTCCCTGTGTTAGTCTCCCAAGGCCATCGTAACAAATAACCACAAACAACGGTAGCTTAAAACCATAATAAATTTCTGCCTCCCAGTTCTGGAGTCTGGGAGCCCGCATGCAAGGTGTCGCAGGGCCATGCTCTCCCCATGCTCTAAGGAAGGGCCCTTCCTTGCCTTCTCCAGCTTTTGGTGGTTGCCCACAATCCCTGACACCCCTCAGCATCCAGATGCATCCCTCCGGCCTCTTTGCCTCCTTCCTCACACAGAGCTCTCCTGTGTCTTTGTTAGTCTAATCCTCATGTAAGGTCATCAAACATTGCATTACGGCCCACCCTAATCCAGTGGGGGGCTTCCCCGGGGGCTCAGGGGTTAAGAATCTACCTGCAATGCAGGAAACAATGCAAGAGATGTGGGATTCAGTCTCTGGGTTGGGAAGATCCCCTGGAGGAGGGCATGGCAACCCACTTCAGTATTCCTGCCTGGAGAATCCCACGGACAGAGGAGCCTGATGGGCTACAGTCCTAGGGTCATAAAGAGTCAGACATGGCTGAAGCAACAGCATGAGATACAGTATGACCTCATCTTCCTTTTTATTTTATTGGAATATAGTTGAGAGCTGGACCATAAAGGAGGAAGAACGCCAAAGAACTGATGTCTTCAAACTGTGGTGCTGGAGAAGACTCCTGAAACCCCCTTGGACAGCAAGGAGATCAGACCAGCCAATCTTAAGGGAAATCAACCCTGAATATTCACAGGAAGGACTGATGCTGAAGCTGAAGCTCCAGTATTTTGGTCATCTGATGCGAACAGACAACTCATTGGAAAAGTCCCTGATGCTGGGAAAGATCGAGGGCAAGAGGAGAAGAAGGCATCAGAGAATGAGATGGCTGGATGGCATCACCAGTGCAATGAACATGAACTTGGGCAAACTCCAGGAGATGGTGGGAGACCGGGAGGCCTGGTGTGCTGCAGTCCATGGAGTCGGACAGAGTTGGGCACAACTGGATGACTGAGCAATAGCAGCATAGTTGATTTGCAATGTTGTGTTAGTTTCAGGTGTGCAGCACAGTGATTCAGTTATGCATGCCTTCAGGTGCCTTTGCTCAACCCTGCCCAACTCTTTGCAACCGCATGGACTATCGCCAGCCAGGTTCCTCTGTCCATGGGACTTTGCAGGGTATCTTCTCAACCCAGGGATCGAACCTGTGTCTCTTATGTCTCCTGCATTGGTAGGCAGATTCTTTACCACTGAGCCACCTGGGAAGCCCCGATTCAGTTATACATGTATAAATTCATTCTTTTTTAGATGTTTCTCTCATATATGGAGAAGGAAATTGCAACCCACTCCAGTATTCTTGCCCGGAAAATCCCATGGATGAAGGAGCCTGGCAGGCTACAGTCCATGGGGTCGCAGAGTCAGACACGATTGAGAGACTTCACTTTCACTTTTTCACTTTCTCATATAGGTCATCACAGAATACTGAGTAGAGGTTCCTGTGTTATACAGTAGATCTTTGTTGCTTATCTGTCTTATATATAGTCATGTGTATATGTTCATCCCTGGCTTCTGATTTATTCCGCCCTCCCACTTCCCCCTCTGGTAACCACAAGTTGGCTTTCAATATCTGTAGGTCTGTTTCTATTTCGTAAATAAGTTCATATGTTTCTTTCTTTTTAAAAAAATATTAGACTCCACATATAAGTGATATCATATTACAGTTGTCTTTCTCTGTCTGACTTACTTCACTGAGTATGATAATCTCTAGGACTACTTGTGAAAGTTGCTCAGTCCTGTCTGACTCATTGCAACCCCATGGACTATACAGTCCATGGGATTCTCTAGGCCAGAATACTGGAGTAGGTAGCCTTTCCCTTCTCCAGGGGGTCTTCCCAACCCAGGGATCAAACCCAGGTCCCTCACATTGCAGGCAGATTCTTTACCAGCTGAGCCACAAGGGAAGCTCCTAGGACCACTTATGCGGCTGCAAATGGCATTATTTCATTCTTTTTTATGGCTAAGTAACATTCCGTTGTATGTTTGTACCCTATCTTCTTTATCCATTCTTCTGTTGACATTTAGGTTGCTTCCACGGCCTGACTGTTTTAAACAGTGCTGCAATGAACACTGGTTTGCATGTATCCTTTCGGATCATGTTTTTCTCTGGATATATGTCCAGAAAGTGGGATTGCAGGGTCATATGGGGGTTCTATTTTTAGTTTTTTAAGGAACCTCCATACTGTCTTCCATATTTGCTGTAACAATTTACATTCCCACCATTAGTGTAGGAGGGTTTCCTTCTCACCACACTGTTTCCAGCATTTACTGTTTGTAGAATTTTTTCATGATGGTCATTCAACAGGTACAGTATGACCTCATCTTAATTTCACTGATGGCATCTGTAAAGACTTTCTTTCCAAAAAAGGTCACCCTCTGAGACTCCAGATAGACACACATTTGGGGGTACACCACTCCAGCCAGTTCACCCCCTTAGAACCTCCAAAGGGAGCACAGCCCCTTGATTTTTGTCCAGTGAGGACCATCTTGCACTTCAACTTCCAGAGCTGTACAATCATACATCTGCTTTGTCTGAGTCACTCCATCTGGGTAATTTGTTCTAGCAGCCGCAGGAAGCTGTGGATGGTCCAGGCTGGAGTCGCTGATTTTGTCTTCTTGTCAACCGCACAGGTTCCGTTTGTTGTGTGCTCTCTACATTCACGAAGACAACATATTCTGAAACATGACAGAATAACATAATTCACTGCCGACGATCCATAATAAATTCCAGTAAGGGGCACAATGAAATTTTTTCAAATCCCTTGTGCTTCTTGTTGTTGGCAAAGTACAAATGGCTGTGTTATCATATACGATGTTTGCTTGAGACCATAAAACTGGCTCTAAACCTTTAGCATCCTCAGAGGACCTTGGACTTGATATACCGAGCCTGACTCCGATGGCCCCACTCTCTCACTCTCCCTCATTAGAACCTGTCCAATCACAGCGAACAGAGGCAGCAAACCTGGAGATATTTCTTTGTTCACAGTTAAATCTGAGAAATTGAGATGATACACGCAGACACCTTTATGCTTTCGCATGCATGACTATGTGACTAGCGGAGGAGCGTAGCAGAGGCTGAGCTATTACCTGCCAGGAATAGACATGCATTATCCACTCCTTGAAAAGGAACATTCACGCACTCACAAACACTGCTTTGAAGATACTATTTAATCCCGCCCATTCTTCTTCCATCCAGGCTGTTCCTTCATCTTAGTTCAATAAAAGACATTTAAAAAAAATTTTTTTTATTTTGTACTGGGGTATACCAATTAACAAACAATGTTGTGATAGTTTTAGGTGAACAGCAAAGGGACTCAATCATACATATATATGTATCCATTCTCCCCAAAGCTCCCTTCCCATCCAGGCTGCCACGTAACATTGAGCAGAGGCATGTAGGTCCTTGATGCTTATCCATTTTAAATACAGCAGTGTGCACATGTCAATCCCAAACTCCCTAATTGTCCCTACCCCGATCCTTCTCCTGGCAACCATGTTTGTTCTCTTAAGTCTGGGAGCCTCTTTCTGGTTTGTAAGTAAGCTCATTTGTATAATTTCTTTTTAGATCAAGGAAATTTTTTTAAACAAAATAAAGCAGGCAGCAGCAGGAAGGGAAGGTGGCCACCAGCAAGGCAGGTAGGGAGGGGGGATGGGAGGTGGGGGGTGGGACTCGGAGGTTGACTGAAATGATCACACTGTCAGGAGTCCTGTTCTGATGGCTGCACCCCCAAAACTGCCTGGGAACATATGAGACTGGGGTCCTCAGGAGACAGTCAAGTCCCATAAATTAGTCTAATGTGTTAGTCACTCAGTCATGTCTGACTCTTTGGGACCCCATGGACTGTAACCCACCAGGCTCCTCTATCCGTGGAATTATTCAGGCAAGAATACTGGAGTGGGTTGCCATTTCCTTCTCTAAGAATTGTTGAAAGGATTAAATTAGTCTAAATGTTCGTCTAATAGCATGTCACAAGGATGATGCTGGGTCCTTAATTTTTATCTCTCAGTTTGGAATTTTCATCTCATGTTATTTGATTGAAATTTGAAGATTATGATATAGAATTATAACATGTTCTTTCAATACAAAATGTTTATACTTTTAAACACAACACCTTTCAAAAATCAGAGGAAATAAATTAGGAGCAATTTGGAAGGCATTATGCTGTTTGGGGGCTTCCCTGGTGGCTCAGACAGTTAAGAATCTGCCTGCAATGCAGGAGATCTGGGTTCGATCCCTGGGTTGGGAAGATCCCCCAGAGCAGGGAACAGCTACCCACTCTAGTATTCTTGCATGGAGAATTCCATCGACAGAGGAGGCTGGCGGGCTACAGTTCATGGGGTCACAAAGAGTCAGACATGCCTTAGTGACTCACACACACACACACACATGTTGTTTGGAAGGTATGATTCTGTTAGGAGCTAAGTGCATTTTTGCCTCAATTTTTGACATTATATATATGACATATGCATGATCATATATGTGTCTGTGTGTGTTTGTGTTTCTGTAAAGAGATGGCAGCATACTGTGTGTATTTTCTGACACATATCACCGAAAATGGCGTTGGATAAATCCCCCATTGCTGTGTGTCTGTTCAGCTCCAATGGATTTCTATATTAAGCCCCGCAAACGAGATCAGAGCTCTAACCAAATTAGCAAATGCAGAGCGGTGGATAAATTTCATCCTTGACACGGTCTCTTGGGAGACTTCTAGGCATTTTTAGATGAAATGAGGAGACAGAGAATCTCCAGAGTGAACCCAATTTGCCTTTGTGTCCCCACCAACACATGCAATAATATTCATTCATGGTAGATTAACGGTCCAGTGGGTTTTATTGTACAGAAAGAAATGAGACAAATCGTGGGCAGTATTGCAGGGCTCTGGGTGAGCTCAGTCGGGGTCCCCACAGCCATCTGCAGCTATTTCACGTGTCCTCAGGGTGCCCAACATGCTGAGAGAAGGAGACGGTCCTGGTGTTCACTGCCGAATCCCGCACGCCCCTGCCCTGGAAGGCTTACTGGGCAAGATGGTTATAAAACTAAAGTCTAGTGCCAACTGCAACGCATGTTCCTATCAATGCCTTGAGGCTGTGAGTTCAGACGTGGGTGACAAACACAAATGTCCTCCCCCTTGCCTGTCCCAAAGCAGGTGTGCACACTGAAAGACTGTCCCATTTCCTGCGGGCTAAGACTCACAGGTTGCCTGTGGCTTCTCAGGCTACCGTCTCCTACTGTCCAGAGTGACAGGGTTACCAGTGGTGCCACTGTCGTTTTTTTAATGTACTCTTTGTTGGAATATAGTCAACTTACAATGCTGTGTTGGTTCCAGGTATGCAGCAAAGTGGTTCAGTTTTACATAGAGTTTTTTACATATATATATATATATTTTTTCTTCTTTTTTGGTTGTTTTCCATTATAGGTTATTGCAGAGTATTGAGTAGAGTTCCCTGTGCTATACAGTGGTCTTTGTTGGTTATCTATTTTATATATGTGCCATGTGCTCAGTTGTGTCCAAATCTTTGGGACCCCGTGGACTGCAGACCTCAGGCTCCTCTGTCCATGGGATTCTCCAGGCAAGAATACTGGAGTGGATTGTCATGTCCTCCTCCAGGGGATCTTCCCCACCCAGGGATTAAAACCAGGTCGCTGGCATTGCAGGCTGATTCTTTACCATTTGAGCCACCAAGGAAGCCCAAGAATACTGGAGTGAGTAGCCTATCCCTTCTCCAGGGGATCTTTCCAACCCCAGAATGGAATTGAGGGTCTCCTGCATTCCAGGCGGATTCTTAACCAGCTGAGCTACCAGGGAAGCCCCATTACTTTAAAGCATATGCTAAATTACCAGGTATATTTTAAACCAAAATGGATTTTCATTTGCTTTTAGAAGAAGCTGTCTGATCAGGGTGAAGATGGATCCATTGGCCTGGCTGGCAGCTGTGGAAAGTGGCTGGGAGACCTCTTTAAAATGATGATGGCTGATATGAATCTCAGGCCTTGTCTCACAGCACAATCCAGGTATCTTACCAATGTTCATAAAAACCCTGGGGAAGGAGGAGGAAAACAAACTAGGCTTTATTTTCTGATTAAGACACAAGACAATTAAAGCTGGGGCTTAATGGGGTGCGGCTCCCTCCACCCCCACCCAGGCTTTCTCCAGTTGGGAAGGTTGAGGTTCATCCTCTGGGCTGAGGGCAGCACAGCTCATGCTACGTCCTGGTGGGTCATGAATATTCATGAGATCCAGACCCTCACCCATCAGCAGAGCTCAGCCCTTTTGTGCCTCTGCAGCTTCCAGGCTTTATATTCAACTTTGACATTATTCAGTCCTCTGCGTTTTTTTTTTTTTTAAGGTAACACTGTTTATAGAAGAACCCCAGCTCTTAAATAATTTGTGGATGGCAATGTGAAATTTAAAGGCTCTGAATTTATGCTCACAGAGTGGAAGGCATCTGCTCCCTGGAAAACAAAGGGCTATAAATATCAATATTAGACAAGAATTCCAGTCTCTCCTCCCCCACGCGGGCATTTCAGACTCGGGGATTTAATGATCAGCAAGTCCAATTAGTCCTCTACCCGCGGAATATGGCGGCTCGATTATTTCCAAGCCTTTAATGTCTAATTATTTACAGAACATTTAGCCGAGGGCAGAGGGACCATGAAAGAAGCTCCTGACCTTCAGGCTCTTTGTGAAGTACACTTCCTGGCGGGGGAGCCTGAACAGACCTGCTCCCAGGAAATCGCGGTTGTTTTCCTTTCAAATCACCGCCCAGCGTCAAACTTAATTATCTCCCAGCCGTGGTACAGGGGAGATGCTGAGACGGAGTCCCATGGATTGTTAGCTTGCTACTCCGATTTGTCATAATGACCGTTTCTCAGCCTTTACTTACATTGTTGCCGACAAGTAGCGATTAAAGCACACAAAGAAAGCGTCTATTTTAAGTTTGGGAGCTAGTGTTTGCCAGACCCGACTATTTTCAGCTACGTAGATGCGGCTCTCTGTGTGTGGGAGGGAATGGTGCCCGTGAACAGACACACATAGTTGCTCTACATTCTCCAAGTTATTTCCAAATTGAAACCTAGAAGTGTGAGCAAGGAAGCTGGAGAGAGAGGCACAACTATGATCATGGATATTTTTAACAGCTTTATTGAGTTATCATCTGCATAACACACAGGTTCCCTCATGTCAAGTGTGGGATTCAATGGTTTTCAGTATATCCACAGACATGTGCAACCATTATCACAGCCAGTTTTAAAACATTTCCATCATCTCCTGGAGAAAATCCACGTGTGTGTGTGTGTGTGTGTGTGTGTGTGTGTGTGTGTGTAATGTGTGTTAGTCACTCAGTTGTGTCCGACTTTTTGTGACCCCTGAACTGGGCAGCAAGGAGATCCAACCAGTCCATCCTAAAGGAAATCAGTCCTGAATATTCGTTGGAAGGACTGATGCTGAAGCTGAAACTCCAATACTTTGGCCACCTGATGTGAAGAGCTGACTCATTGGAAAAGACCCTGATGCTGGGAAAGACTGAAGATGGGAAGAGA
The DNA here is from genome assembly GCF_054371585.1 of Giraffa tippelskirchi. Classification (NCBI taxonomy): domain Eukaryota; kingdom Metazoa; phylum Chordata; class Mammalia; order Artiodactyla; family Giraffidae; genus Giraffa; species Giraffa tippelskirchi. The sequence continues at coordinate 58,694,773 of NC_137282.1, forward strand.
AGGGGATGACAGAGGATGAGATGGTTGGATGGCATCACCGACTTGATGGACATGAGTTTGAGTAAACTCTGGGAATTGGTCCATGGGGTCGCAAAGAGTCAGACACGACTGAGTGACTGAACTGAACTGTAGCCTGCCAGTCTCCTCTGTCCATGGGATTCTCTAGGCAAGAATACTGGAGTGGGTAGCCATTCGCTTCTCCAAAGGATCTTCCCAATCCAGGGATCAAACCTGGGCGGTCTCCTACATTGCAGGCAGATTCTTCACTGTCTGAGCCACCAGGGCTTCCCTGAAGAAGGCATACCCTGTAGTTATCACCCAACCCCCTTCCCTCCACTCCCCATCCTTTTTCAGTCTACTTTCTGTATGTATTGACTTGCCTATTTTGGACCTTTCACATAAAATGAATCACATAGTATGCATCCTTCTGTGACTGGCCTCTTGCACCTAGCATACTGTTTTGAAGGGTCACCCCCGTTGTATCACATATCAGAGCTTCATTCATTTTTAATAGCTGAATAATATTTATTGTTTGGATAGACCACTTTTTATCTATTCGTCTGTCCACTGATGAATACTTGGGCTGTTTCCACCTTTGAGGTGTTACGAATAATGCTGCTGTATATATTAGTGCACAAGTGTCTGTGGGCTATGTTTTTCCATTTTTCTTGGGTATAGGAACAGGATTTCTGGGTCACATATGTTGAGTTGTTTGAGGAACTGCCAGATCATTTTCCAGAGCGGCTCACATTTTACATTCTTACCAAGGGGGTAGGGGAGCTTCGAGGCTTCACTCGGATTCCTATGTCCTCTCACACTCACATGCTGCACCCCCATCCCTGGCAAGCCCATTCTCTCTGAGTGGGAGTAGGCCCACCAGGCACCAGCTCTCTTTGCCCTTCCCCTCAACAGACCTCCTAGTACAGACATGCAGAAGTGCTTGATAAGTCAGCCCTATCGCTGGCTGGCAGGGGCGCTCTCATTGGTCACGTGACAGGGTGGACCAGGTGATTTCTCCATTCTAGGTAAAGGGCTCCTCCTGGTCCCGTGTGCATCACCTGGACTTGCCGGGGCTACCTCATTTCATTCCTCTGAGCTGCAGTGGACACAGGTGAGCAGAACTTCCTCCTCATCTCTGTAGAGCCACTTCTGTCTGCGTAACAGGAGCTGTGGATTCCTCTCCCTCAGCCTTAATGACCTCATTGACAACTGTGCTGGAAAAAAATGTCACAGTGTGCCCCAATGATGACACAAGGTAACCGTCCACCCCTGGGAGCTCCCTTCCTTCCTTCTCTCCCTCCTTCCTTCCTGCAGGATGAATGTGAGGTCATGGAACCCAATCAACTTATTCAGCGCTCTCAATGAAAAGAAAAAGGCCAGGACTCACCCTCTGATGTTTTAATTAAAATTCTAATGATCATTTTAAAAAATGTATTTTATGTTGGAGTATAGTTGATTAACAATGTAGTGTTAGTTGCATGTGGACAGCAAAGTGATTCAGTTATGCATATATATATATATATATATATATATATATATTCTTTTTCAAATTCTTTTCTCGCTAAGTTATTACAGAAAATGTATTGAGCAGAGTTCCCTGTGCTATACAGTAGGTCCTTGGTGATCTGTATGAAATATTGCAGTGTGCACACGTCCATCCCTGTCTTTCTGGCTGCATCAGAGTTGGGCTTGGATGGTGTTTTTATTGGTTCCTGCTTAATCACTTGGTGGTTTCCAACTCTTTGCGACCCCATGGACTTTAGCTCACCAGACTCTTCTGTTGATGGGATTTCCCAGGCAAGAATACCGGAGTGGGTTGCCATTTCCTTCTCCAGAGGATCTTCCTGACCCAGGGATGAAACCTGCATTGCCTGTGTTGCAGGTGGATTCTTTCCTGTCTGAGTCACCAGGGAAAGCCAGTTTTTGTTTTTTGTTTTTTTTCGGTTGGAAACACTAAATATGAGAAAATCCCAGGATGACTAATTAAATTTATTCATTAAGTTCTCTTCCTAAATACTGACTTTCTTTCCTTGTAGTGTTAAAATGCTGGAGTGTTCATTGTTTTTATGATAATTATAGTCACATTTACAAACCTCTGGCATCCACTAAACAGCAGGGGTCAGGAAATATTTCCCCTAAAGGGCCAGATAGGTAAATAGTTTCATTTTGGCAGGCCCTGCAGGCTGTGTTGCATTGACTTCTTTTTGCTGTCATAGGTGATGGTAGACATGGACAGTGGTTAAGCAATGGATATGGTCAGATTGTGCCCACCCCGGCCCACAGGGGCATCACAGGGAGTAGTCAGCCAGAGTAGAGATACTTCTCTTTCTGCAGAAGATGCAGGCAGGGCAGCAGGGCTGGGGTGAGGTCTCCATGTTCCCTTCTGCCTTAAGAGTCAGTGCTGATAATTTTCTCGAAGCCCAGGTCAGAAGCTGAATGTCAAAGGTGACAGGTGGTGTCACACAATGAGGATGGTGGTCAATCAGTGAATTGCTAGAATCAATAACCTCAGATATGCAGATGACACCACCCTTATGGCAGAAAGTGAAAAAGAACTAAAGAGCCTCTTGATGAAGGTGAAAGAGGAGAGTGAAAAAGTTGGCTTAAAGCTCAACGTTCAGAAAACTAAGATCATGGCATCTGGTCCCATCACTTCATGGGAAATAGATGGGGAAACAGTGGAAACAGTGTCAGACTTTATTTTGGGGGGCTCCAAAATCACTGCTGATGGTGATTGCAGCCATGAAATTAAAAGACGCTTACTCCTTGGAAGGAAGGTTATGGCCAACCTAGATAGCATGTTTAAAAGCAGAGACATTACTCTGCCAACAAAAGCCTGTCTAGTCAAGGCTATGGTTTTTCCATTGGTCATGTATGGATGTGAGAGTTGGACGGTGAAGAAAGCTGAGCACTGAAGAATTGATGCTTTTGAACTGTGGTGTTGGAGAAGACTCTTGAGAGTCCCTTGGACTGCAAGAAGATCCAATCAATCCATCCTAAAAGAGATCAATCCTGGGTGTTCATTGGAAGGTCTGATGTTGAAGCTGAAACTCCAATACTTTGGCCACCTCATGCGAAGAGTTGACTCATTGGAAAAGACCCTAATGCTGGGTAGGATTGGGGGTGGGAGGAGAAGGGGACGACAGAGGATGAGATGGTTGGATGGCATAACCGACTCGATAGACATGGGTTTGGGTAGACTCCGGGAGTTGGTGATGGACAGAGAGGCCTGGCGTGCTACAATTCACGGGGTCGCAAAGAGTCAGACACGACTGAGCGACTGAACTGAACTGAACTGAACCCGAAAGAGGGGCACACATGGCCAGTATACTTTAGGCGGAGCTGTGGTCCTGCCGGGATGAGCCGCAGCAGGGGTCTCGTGTGGAAGAGGCTCCCAAGCAAGCAAGGAAGCCAGCCATCCCAGGTGCAGTCTGGGAGGCGGGAGATACAGGAGAGGAAGAGGCCCAGGTAAGGATGTGAGCGGCGCTTTTCCATGGAAGGCCAGGCTGGAGGAGGGACTGGAGCCCGGGGAGAAAGCCTTCAGGGGCGTCCCCACCACCTGGAGTGGAACCAGCTTGCCGGGAAGGACCAAGTCACAAGGACAGGGGGACCTGGGGTGGATGCAGGCAGTCTTGGGAAGCTGAGTAGAATTATGTTATCCTTATTGGGCCACATTTAACTTAGGACACATTCTCTTTGTTTCGACTCATATAAACTACTTTATTTGTTTTTTTAAAAGCTAAGTAATTGTTAACATTTCCATACAATCAAAAGGACATATATGCACTACAATGTATAAAATAGATAACAGATAAGAGCCCATTGCGTAGCACAGGGAAATCTAGTTAGTGCTCTGTAGTGACCTAAGTGGGAAGGAAATCCAAAAGAGAGGGGATGTGTGTGTACATGTGGCTGATTCACTCTGCTGTACAGCAGAAATTAACACAGCATTGTAAAGCAACTATACTCCTATAAAAATAACTTTAAAAAAGAAAAATGGATACATACTTTAATCTAAAGGAAGTCTGTTGCTTAAAGATAAATGTACCCTAGATTACAAAAACCTGAACACACAGGGAACCTAGAAAATTAAATATTCAACTTAGCGATTAATGTATGGCTGCATTCAAAATGCATAAGGATGACGTAAGGTCTTTGTCTATCACTCGTGCCTCATCGATGTGCCTCACGTGATGTGATATTTCCATCCTTCACCTGGGCCCCAAGCATATGCTTCCTTTACCGTGATTCTGCACTATGTTAGTGACGCCCTTGAATATGGAATTGTTCCACAAGCTCATAGGAAGTTAGGGTGATGGCAGTCTTGTGCCATATTCTTTCAGATTGAGTGATTTTCTAGGGATCTGATTAGAGTTTGGTCTTGTGACTCCTTGTATTATTAACATAGCAAATATTTCCTGGGTACTTCCTGTTGCCGGACACTGTTCTGTGTGTTGGATCTCCTGGCAGAAGAACTGCATACATGGCAAGACTCAGTGATAAATAGGAGTTATGGCAACAGCATCCTTTCAGCTTGGTCGGTCTAGGGATTGCATCTTGAAGGGAAAGTGTCTCAACACACTGGGACCTAAGGACACAAGGTTGAGCCTTGGTGTATTAGTCAGCCAAGGTGTGTAACATATCACCCCCAAACTTAAGAGTCTTCAACAGGTCCTCCCTCAGATTCTGTGCATCAGGAATCCAGGACTGGCTTAGCTCTGGGTGGTTCTGGGCTGAGGGTCTTTTCTGTGACTTGCTTATGTTCTATGGGCTGGGACTGTAGTCATCCCAGGATTCAGCCAGGGATTCAGCCAGGATTCAGCTTCTCATTTTTGACAGGCCTCGGTCCCCTGCTGGCTGTGGGTCAGACACTTGAGCTCCTAACCACGTGGCCTCTCCCTGGGGCTGCTCACAGTGTGGCGGCTGGCTTTCCCCAGAGCAAGCAACCTAAGGGAGAGGGAAAGAGCCAGGATGCCAGTCCACGTCATTTTATTACCTGACCGGGGAGTGACATCACCACTTCTGCCATCTGCTGCTGCTCACACGGACTGAGCCTTGTTCCAAGTGGGAGAGGACTCACAGAATGTGAAAGCAAACAGACAGGGCTCATCTCGGGCCGTCCTCGAGGCTGGTGGCCACCCCTGGGATAACATCAGAGTTAACCCACCTCCAGGAGTTTCCAGGGCCAGCTGCAGGAACGGGTCTTGATGCTTAAGGACAGGAGGAGGAAGGGTCCATATCTCTTGGAGCAGGGCGACCTCCCTGCTTTGAGTCATCCCTAAGGCTGAGTTGAAGGGCAGTGTGTCATCCTCTGCTCCCCGGGGCTGGCAGAGCTAACACACACACACACCCCAGCATCAATGTACAGTGAAGGCAATCATTCTCTGCAGTTAGAAAACACGCATAGGTGTGTGGACTGTGTGAGATGAGGGAGGGAAAGAACCTGTTAGGAAAACTCTAAGGTGTTGGTTGGGGTTCTCCAGTGGCTCAGCAATAAAGAATCTGCCGGCAATCCAGGAGACGCAAGAGATGTGGGTTCCATTCTTGGGTTGGGGAGATCCCCTGAAGGAGGTCACAGTAACCCACTCCAGTATTCTTGCCCAGAGAATCCCATGAACAGAGGAGCCTGGAAGGCTACAGTCCACAGAGCTTCAAAAATTGAGACACAACTGAAGCGACTGAGCATGCACACAAAGACTAGAAAGACTAACAGTAACTGTCAGCACAGACAAGGTGACATAATAGATACTAGAGAAAAAAAAATGCTACTTTCAAAAGTTCACCTGGAGCACAAAAGCCCGTGTTTCTCTGCACCGGACAAATTCCCTGGCTTTTTGATAGTGAAAGTCTGAGCAATAGCAGCCCTTAAACCCACAGATGGTTTCTGGGGAACAGATCAGAGTTTCTTACAATAGGTGTGAGCTTCCCATAGCAGCCGTTTGTGAATTATCTCCCACTAAATACAGCAGCCACTTCCCTCAGCCTGATGCCTCATCCCTCTCTGAACTTGCTGTAGGGGGACAAAATGGAGAGATACAGGCTCTGTCCAGGGAGACATTGGGGTGAGCTTCTTCGGAAGGCCACACCACTGACTCTCTGCTCCCAGAGCAGCCACACACATCAGCTGTCATTTTCACTAGCGCGCCCCTACAGATGATGCCCAGTAGGAGAAGTCAGCGTGACAGCAGGCGTGGGTACCAGGAGAAGATCACAGGATCATGGAGGGAGGTCTAAGAAGATCTCAGCAAATGTCACAGCCACTGTTAACAGATCTTTCTCTATGAAAGAGTCACTTAAGAGTGAGACTCGGGGAGAGTATGAAGTGTTGTGAAGATCAAAGTTGATGTCATGTCATCTCTAGGCAAATTACTTATTCCCCAGCACATGCAATTCAAAATTCTGAAATGCTCCGCATGTTAGAAATCTGCTCAATGTAAAGTAATATCTGGGCTTCCCCAGTGGCTCAGTGGTGAAGAACCCACTTGCCAAAACAGGAGACGCAGTTTTGATCCCTGGGTTGGAAATATCCCCGGAGGAGGAAATGGCAACCCACTCCAGTATTTTTGCCTGGAGAATCCCATGGACAGACGAGCCTCATGGGCTACAGTCCATAGCATCACAAAGAGTCAGACGTGACTGAAGCAACTGAGTATGCACGCACTCAGTTCAGTCACTCAGTCGTGTCCGACTCTTCGCGACCCCATGGACTGCAGCACACCAGGCCTCCCTGTCCATCACCAACTCCCAGAGCTTACTCAAACTCACGTCCATTGAGTCGGTGATGCCCTCCAACCATCTCATCCTCAGTTGTCCCCTTCTCCTCCTGCCTTCAATTTTGCCCAGAATCAAGGTCTTTTCAAATGAGTCAGTTCTTCGCATCAGGTGGCCAAAGTATTGGAGTTTCAGCTTCAGCATCAGTCCTTCCAATGAATATTCAGGACTGATTTCCTTTAGGATGGACTGGTTGGATCTCCTTGCAGTCCAAGGGACTCTCAAGAGTCTTCTCCAACACCACAGTTCAAAAGCATCAATTCTTCGGCACTCAGCTTTCTTAATAGTCCAACTCTCACATCCATACAGGACTACTGGAAAAGCCATAGCTTTCAAACCATAACTAGTCAAACCATAGCTTTGACTAGACAGACCTTTGTTGGCAAAGCAATGTCTCTGCCTTTTAATAAGCTGTCTAGGTTGGTCATAGCTTTTCTTCCAGGGCGCAAGTGTCTTTTAATCTCATGACTGCAGTCACCATCTGCAGTGATTTTGGAGCCCCCCAAAATAAAGTCTCTTACTGTTTCCATTGTTTCCCCATCTATTTACCATGAAGTAATGGAACTGGATGCCATAATCTTAGTTTTCTGAATGTTGAGTTTTAAGCCAACTTTTTCATTCTCCTCTTTACTTTCATCAAGAGGCTCTTTTGTTCCTCTTCACTTTGTACCATAAAGGTGGTGTTGTCTGCATATCTGAGTTTATCGATATTTCTCCCGGCAATCTTAATGCACTCAATCTGGCATCTGTTTCCTTGTCTGATTTCATCAAAAGTAGCCATTCTCAGTTCAAGCAGTAACCACATTCAACTATCAATCATCAAATCTGCCATCAGTTCCTCTAAGTGAGCACATAAAACGATGATGACCACCAGTGGAGTGGTAAATGGGATGGAAATCTTTGGGTGGGGTTTGGGAGAAAGCAGTGTTGGTGGGAAATGAAGTAGCTCTAGAGATCTGGGACAAGATGGGGACCCAACAATAAGTAGAAGAAGATGCTGGGAGCCAGCTCACGAGATCCCACCCATGACAGAGTCATGGGAAAGAGGAATGATTGAGCACGGCTTCTCAGGCCTCAGGGATTCTCGGAAGGCTGCCTCAGCACTCACCTTGAAGATATCTGTCTTTCTGATGTTTACTATAAAAAACCTCTTCTTATTTTCTATGACTTAAGCAAAAGGCCTTTCCCGATTTCCTTCTAAAATAGATCATTCTGAAACCTCAAATCAACAAGGCCCCTGAACGGTAGCACCCTAAATAAAATTATCTGGGATATAGAGTATGCTGATCTAAATTCCTTTTGCTAACATATTGGTTTGTTTAATAAATGTACCTGGGCCTTTGGAGCTAATGTGCATGACTGTTCCTTAATAATAAAACAGCATTAAGAGCCTCCACACGAAAAGCCCCTATGGGCACAAAACCCTTTGCAGGAAAAAAGACTTGTTGGGAAACATAGGAAATGTTGCTTTATGAAACTGTTGCTTAGTCTATATTTACTCGCTATGTTTTTACTCTTAACGTATCTAGCCTATATAATGAAAGCATAATAGTTAAAAATTTATATAAATAAAAGTTTAGCTTTAATACAAATAATAAGACAATTGTAGATTTAACTGATGACTCTTACTTAGAGCTGACCTTCAGCTTGCTCTTCTATGACTTTATGGGACCACATTCTTTTCTGTTAAGCTCAAGGCGTAGAGTAAATTACCGAAAACAGGTTTTACCTTGAAACTTTCTATTGACGAATTCTTTCCTGCTGTGCCTGACACAAAAGTGTTCTGACTGATCAACCCTTATCAATAGGAGTGTCACAAGATGTTGGCAGGCCCCCAGGCCAGAAGATGATGTAAACAAAATGAACTAAGATATGCAAACGATGTCGGTAAAGGTCAACACTGTTGACCCATTAAGCTGATTTGATATGACTCTATACATTTGTTTCTATGTACCACTAAAGATATAAAAGCTGTCTTAAAAATAATAAAGGCAGGAGACACTTGGAAACACCGAGACTCGCTGTGTCTTCTGATTCACATCGCCGACGCCGTCCATCCTGAGGGAACCCCTGGACCTGCTGGAGCTGGACTCCAGCAAGAAGCCCTTCATAAAAAAGAGCAAATTTCAAATGCAATCTGGATGTTTCCTTGTCTAAAATCATGAGGCACTCCATTAATATCGGATTGTATAAAGTCAAAGATCCCAAATTTGGGTGCATCTTCTAATAACCTGGAAGGACCTTTAAGAATTGCGGTAATCTACCCCTGGAGATTATCACATAGTAGGTTTTGGGATAGTATGTACATTGTTAACAGATACTGTGGGTGTTTGAAGCATGGAGTGCAAAGATCCCACTTAGGGCAATATAATTTAGAAAGAAAAATATGTGAATGAGTTTGATGGGACATTGTGGTCAAAGATTCTAGACAAAAAAGGTGAAGAAAAAGCACTGTGATGATGCAGTGAATTATTGAATTTGAGAAGTCTCAAATAGTTATCATACTTTGGATCAAATCCAGAGCAAGTTGTTTAAAAATTCAGGAACATTTCTGCATAATTCACCAAGGCGCCCTGAGCCATCCGCCATGTCTTGTGCATCACTTTAGCTGTGGGAACTTGGTCTCCGTGCACACATGCAATGAATAAAATGCTCGCCTACACAAGTGAGCAATTCCAATTTCTTTGGAATTAGAGGCATACTTAATGCTTAACATCCTACAAAAGTCTCAGTGTGCAGTTGTGAAATCCTGTTGACGTTAGTTCTGGATGCACTCTTGCTCTCTACCGATGATAACTGTTAATTGTCCAAGAGAGGAAAGTCCCAAAGACTATTTCAGGAAGAATCCTGTTGGAATGAGTGACTTCAGTAATCAGCTTCCCTCTGTTATCAGTAAAATAAAGAATAGTGCAGATCTCAAGAAAGTGAAAAACAGCCTCGCTGGCAGCTGAACCATGATGTTCTCAAGTGAACATAAATCATGTTCCAAGAATATAGTGCCTGGATAAGGCCATTCCAAGGCCATGAGGGAAACAAGACAGAGACAGGTGGCACTCCCATGCCACCAAACCAAGGCAGGTCCCCTCTTCCAGCCTGAGTGAGGTTTACCAGTGAATACTGGAGCCTCTTTCCTCCTGGAAGAACTTACGACACCCAATCGCCAAATTATCCCCACTTTTTGGCAACACCCCACCCAGAACTCGGCCACTTTCATAAACTTCCTGAGGATCATCCATCCTGAGTCCAATCCTACAAGAGCCCTGCCAGCTCCCTCTTCCTGGGATGTTCAGACATCTCCACAAACCTTACTTTCCACTGCAGGTGTATATATATTTGCCCTGAAGACTTCAGCAAGGGGAGATCTCACTGAGGTTTGACCATGATTGTGGTTGCCATGGCAGAACCCTCTGCTCAGTAACCCAGCACATGTGAGACCTTTTGAGTTTGCAAGGAGTCAAGGCTGCCTTGCTTACAGTGATAAGTGTCAAACTAACGAGTGCCACTGCTTCACTGAGTCCTTCAGTTTGGGGTTTATTTTGGTTCTTAGGACCTTTGAATCAGAATCAGATTGTGTCGTTGTTGTTGTTCAGTTGCTCAGTCATGTCTGACTCTTTGCAGCCCGATGGACTGCAGCATGCCAGGCTTCCCTGCCCCTCACCATCTCCTGGAACTTGTTCAAACTCATGTTCATCGAGTCGGTGATGCCATCCAGCCATCTCATCCTCTGTCATCCCCTTTCCTCCCACCTTCAATCTTTCCCAGCATCAGGGTCTTTTCCAAAGAATCAGTTCTTCACATCAGGTGGCCAAAGTATTGGAGCTTCAGCCTCAGCATCAGTCCTTCCAATGAATATTCAGGGTTGATTTCCTTTAGGATGGACTGGTTAGATCTCCTTGCAGTCCAAGGGTCTCTCATGAGTCTTTTTGAGCACCACAGTTCAAAAGCATCAGTCCTTCAGCACTCAGCCTTCTTTATGGTCCAAATCTCAGATTGTGTTATGCTTTGGAAAAATGTGGCTTCTAACACAGAGCTCTCTGGAGCCCTGTCCCTGATGTGCTGTTTGTCTGTAAGAGGAAACCTGTAGGGCAGGGGTTGGCCTGGACCCAGAATTCCAATCTCTTAAGCCAGTCCCAGGTAGAGTGGTCCAGCGGTCTCCTCAGACCAGTATCTTGTGAAAGTATACCAGTGTGGTTTGCCTTTTTGAAACGTTGTGAGCGCCTTCCTCTGTCTTGTCTCTGTGTACTAAGAATGGATTCGTTTAATTCTGTGTGCCTGAAGTTGGAGTTGTAGAGCCCTCAGTTTGGACACATTTAGAGTCATGTGACTGTAAATGCATCATTTGTACTGAAAGGTGTCACGTGGGACCCTTTCAGTGAGTCTACATCCATTCAGGCCAGATAATTGATTTCTTTCAAGAGCTTATACTTCTTGAAAACTTAATTAATTGATACATCTCTCTGAATGGCCTCTTTCATGAAACACAAGCTGGAATGACCAAGTGGCCATCTTGGGGAATATCAACAAACAAGATTGAGAGAAAACTAAAACAGAACTTAGAAACAAAGTCTCAAGTATCCTATGGACTAAATTCTTTAATCATGTAAGGACCCCTCCAGATGCAAATTGAACTCTAGAATTGCCCAGAAAGAGATTAAGGGAAGGTGAATCAAATGCCCAAAACTTACCTATGCCCCACCTTCCTATTTATATATCTAACTTCCCTCCCCATCTCTTCCTTCTCCTGAGCCATGTGTAGGATCTTAAAATCGAAACCACCATGTGAACTAGATTCCAAACACTTCCTGGTTCGTGAACTGTGTACCATGTCCGTTTCCAATCCTGGTCTGTTGCTGTGCCCAGTTGCTTCAGTCATGTCCGAATCTTGGTGACCCCATGGACTGTAGCCCACCAGGGTCTCTGTCCATGGGATTCTCCAGACAAGAAGGAAGTGCCACCTGGGTGCATTGCTAAGGACTTCCCAAATCCAAGGATCTTATAGAGAAAGCGAGTCTCCAAGAATTCAAACTTGTCTTGGATACCTAGTTTTTCCTGACCTCTGTCAATGAGACCAATTTTTGCTGGGGCCAGAAAATGCAAGCCCTTGCCTTTAAGTGGCTAGCAAGCTTGACCCTGAAAGGAGTTTAAAAATTAATGAACCAGAAAAGTTTTAAAAAAAACAAAACATGTTGACAAAAGCAAGTGACCCTGATGTTTTGGATGAGTTAGAGTCCCTGAGAAGAGTGTTTCAGGTAGGAGAATATTGGAGGTCAGGGAGTTGCCAAGATGCCTCCAGGTGCCTCTGTGTCCATGGCAACAGTGGATAGGAAAGTTGCAGCAACCACAGCCAGGAAGAGAAATGTAATCAAGGATCAGATCTCTCAAGAAAGAAGGTGTGAATGCAACTGTGAGTGCATCCAGAATGGTTGGGAGAGCCAGGAGTTGACATATTTCAGTCATGCCATGAGACAACCCATAGCTGGGCAGCAGAGATTGTAATGTGTCCCATAACCCCCCTCTTTTATATATTATTATCTTTTAAGTCTGTGAACATATGCATGCCTACCTGCACACTCGGTTGTGTCCAGCTCTTTGTGACCCCATGGACTATAGCCCACCAGACCTCTCTGTCCATGAAATTTTCCAGGCAAAAATACTGGAGCAGGTTGCCATTTCCTCCTCCAGAGGATCTGCCTGACACAGGTGTCAAACCCATGTCTCCTGCATCTCCTGCATTGACAGGCAGGTTCTTTACCACTAGTGCCACCTGAGAAGCCCCTGGTAACATATACTTAGCATAAAACTTACCATCTTGGCCATTCTGAGTGTCTAGTTCATATGTGTGGAGCACATTCACATTGCCCTGCAGCCATCACCACCATCCCTCTCCAGAAGTCTTTTCATATTTCCAACTGAAATGTCATTTAAACAACAAGTCCCCAACCCCCCTCTCCAGTCCCTGAGGATCACCATCCTAGTTTCTGTCTCTGTGCATTCTGACTATCCTAGGGACTTCATGTAAGTGGATCATACAGTATTTGTCTTTTGTGAGCAGTTTATTTCATTTGCTATGTGTCCCCAAGGTTCACCCAGGTTGTAGCCTGTGTTGCATTTCCCTCGTTTCTAAGACTGAATAATAGCCCATTGTACAGGGGAACTGCATTTTGTTTACGGATCCGTCCATCTATGGATACTTGGGTTGCTTTCCCTTTTAGCTATTGTGAATAAGGCATCCATGAACATGGGATATCTCTTTGAGATCCTACCTTTATTTATTTGGGGTATTTACCCAGAAGTAGAATACCTGGATCCTTTTATATATTTCAATGTCATTAGCCAGACATCACCTGAAGAGGAAGGCAGAGCAGGTTTAGTGTGATCACAGTTAGATCCAGGTGGTGCTGGGGGCAGTGTGGCGCTGGGGATCACAGTTAGATCCAGGTGGTGCTGGGGGCAGTGTGGCGCTGGGGATCACAGTTAGATCCAGGTGGTGCTGGGGGCAGTGTGGCGCTGGGGATCACAGTTAGATCCAGGTGGTGCTGGGGGCAGTGTGGCGCTGGGGGCAGTGTGGCTCTGGGAATCACAGTTAGATCCAGGTGGTGCTGGGGGCAGTGTGGCTCTGGGGATCACAGTTAGATCCAGGTGGTGCTGGGGGCAAAGTCACTCTGAGTACTCATGTCATCCTATGCCCCACACAGATTTGTTCCTGAACAAAGAAACCACCTGTGCTCAAGCCCTAATCTCAGGTTCTGCTTTAGGATAACCCCCAAGGAAGAAGACAGTCAAAATCTCCACCTGTTCACATGAATTGGTAAGAATTGCCAAAGTTGTCTCTATATCAAGAGCAAAAAAAACACCTTTGATTTCAGTTTGTGGATTTACTAACCTTCCAGAATTTAGAACTTCTGAGGTTTTTTCAATAGAGCTCTGAGAGATTATTACACAGAAGACATTGTGCTTTCATCACCATTGTGTTAATAAGGAAAGGTAACAGAAAAATGAAAAGAAATCTAACAAATGAAAGACATTCATGTATACTTATTACCAACCAAAGAAAAGTAGATAGTACAATATTTAATGTTCATGATGACCAGGTTTTACAGCTGTTTCTGAATTCATGATGCAGATGTAACCTTGAGATTTGCCTAAATCATAAATTTATAAAATGTAGAGTCATTAGGGTATTTTTTGGTAGGTTGTAAATGCTCACCAGTTGATATTTCACACCTAATTAGCTTGGTTTTTTCAGTTTGTAAAAACCTCCAAGCAGTCACACATGCTAGAAAACTTATTTATTATGTGCATTTACATTTTGAAATGAAAAGGTCATATGATAAAAATGGTGGATCTTAATAAGCTCTGCCTAATTTCGTATTTTATCATCTTTTGAAACATCCCAGGAGTGAACACCAAGGAATGTCTTAATGTTTATAATTGCTATGATTTACATTTTAAATTACAGTGATTCACTTCATTTTAGACAACTTATTTGTCAAAATGTATGTATTGAAACCCTGATCCCCAAGATTGTCTGTGTTTGGAGATCAGATCTTTAGGGAGATAATTAAGGTTAATAAGGGCAAAGGCGTGCATGCTAAGTCGCTTGAGTCATGTCCGACTCTGTGCAACCCTATAGACTGTAGTCCACAAGGCTCCTCTGTCCACGGGATTCTCCAGGCAAGAATACTGGAGTGGGTTGCCATGTCCTCCTCCAGGGGAACTTCCTGATCCAGGAAGCGAACCTGTGTCTCCTGCGTCATCAGGCGGGTTCTTTACTGGCTGAGCCACCATGGAAGCCCTCATGACAGCCTAGGACATGGGTTTCCCATCTCTCAGAAGCTGGGTTAAACACCAAGACATCTCCTAAGGAAGTAATCAGGTCAAAACCGAATACGTGACCCTCTGGCCACCTTAAACGAAGAGGCGTCTAGAAGTGAATTTACTGACCCTTTCAGGAGGTTAAAGCAGAGGAAGATGGGTGTATAGACAGACCACAGTAGCAGAATCATTCCCCCTGCCTCTTCCCCCAGAATAACTGACAGTTTCCTCAGGACCAGTGAAGTTAAGAATGAAACAAAGCCAAAGAAGTTAAGATGGTGAAGGGGGAGGAAAGAGTCATTTTATAGCAGAAATGACGAAAAATATACATAAAAAATCTACATAAAACAAAAATTAACTGCAGCTGCTTTCCCCTGGCATAATTCTCCTTCATGTGGAATAAAGCATACTAAATGATCTCTTTGGCTTCCCATGCCAAAACTTAAGAGTGTGATCTGGAAGGCGGAATTAAAGGTCAGACTGTAGTTTCCACCAGCAGCCGGGGATCAGTGAGGGGGAGGGAGTGTGAAAACAAAGAGGGAAGGATTCCTAGGGGCTGCTGAGAGGGTGGGGTCCGAAGCCACTCAAGGGACGCTGTCAGGGAAAGGAACTGCTCCTGCCTGGGGAGCCAATGCATTTTCAAGGATGTGGTAGCCGAAACCATTTCCATCCCAGCTCACAAATAAAATTGTTTTCTTCCCAGAATCTTCCTCGACCAGCCACACATTGTCTGGAAGACTTTGCACACATATTTATGGGCACGATGCCTCAGGGCAGTGACAGAAGAGGGTGCTTGTCCAGTGCAGGAGGGCACTAGGTGCCAAGAGAAAGCAGAAGCATCAGGAACATGAAGACCGGGGGGAACGGTTACAAGCGCAACTCGCGGACTCGCTCGGCGAGAGACGGAGACAGGGCGGCGAGGATTCCCAAGAGGACTGTGCTCCTCCCCATGGCTGCTGCGGCCCGTCACCACGAATCTAAATGCACCTCTGCTACCTTAGGGCTTCCCCTGTAGCTCAGTTGGTAAAGAATCTGCCTGCAATGCAGGAGACCTGGGTTCGATCCATAGGGGAAGATCCCCTGAAGAAGGAAATGGCTACCCACTCTAGTATTCTTGCCTGGGAAATCCCCGTGGACAGAGGAGCCTCGTGGGCTACAATCCATGGGGCCGCAAGAGTTGGACATGACTTAAGCGACTAAACCACAACCACTGTTACCTTAGGACTCTGGAGGTCAGGAGTCTCACTGGCCTAAAACCCAGGTATCAGCAGAGCTTGTGCCTTCCGGAGGCACGGGGAAAGGAATCCATTCCTTGCCCTTTCCGGCTTCTCAGAGACGCCCACGTTTGCTGGCTTTGTGCCCCTTCGGTCTGACTCCTGCTTTCATCCTCACATCCCCTTCTCTCTCTCTGACCCCCTAGCTTCCCGCTGTCACTGCACGGATCCACTCCCATACTCCAGAATCCTGTCCCCACCTCAAGAGCTTCAACACAATCACGTTGGCAAGGTCCCGTTCTGTGCTTGTAAATTAACCTGTTCCTAGATTCTGTGGGTTAAAAAATGGGCATCTTTGGGGGCCACTGTTCTGCCAACCACAAGGACCTTCCGAAGTCCTGGAGATGGGAGATTTGAATAAAGACTGATTTAACTTATCTGAGCCACAAGATGTGCAGCATTAAACTGGTGTTCTTGACATTTGGCACAGGAGTGGGGGGGTGGTCTAAAGAGCATCTGATGTAAATGGGGCACTATTTCAGGCTCTGTGCACCATCCCAGAGTTTCTGGAGCCTGCCCACGCCTCAGAGCATATTGTCATCTTCAAATAATACTTTGAGACAGGCACGCAAAGATGAGAAGCACCATCACTCCTGTTACAAACAAGCCCATGGGTAATACATTGGTAAAAATGCTCTATAAAATTAAAAGGAATTTAAGAAGGGCAAATCCACTCTTTTATTTGTCTGTATCACTTATTCTTTGTCAATGTGCATATTCTATCTCTATATGTTCACAGTATCTTGTTTTGTTTATTGTTTAGTCACTAATTCATGCCCGACTCTTTTCAAGCCCATGGACTGTAGCCTGCCAGACTCCTTTCTCCATGGGATTTCCCAAGGAAGAATATTGGAGTGGGTTGCTATGCCCTCCTCCAGGGGATCTTCCCAAGCCAGGGATCGAACCCAAGCCTCCTGCATTGACAGGCTTGTTCTTTGCCACTGAGCCACCAAGGAAGCCTTTATACATTCCATTAAAATCTTGTCCTATACAGTTTTCTGCAGGATTTCCTATTAATGTTGGTAGTATGCAAGTGTCCTTCTGAACTCCTTCTGATTCACATCTTTATTTGCAAACTTATACACAGTATTCTCTGCTCCTCTCTTTTCTCATGTAATAGTGTTTTGTGAAAATTCCATGGGGTCAATGCAGAACTTTGTATGGACCATGTAATGTTTCTTGTACATTTGTTTATTTTTTTATATATATTTCACTTTGCTAAAAGTTTCTGTCTTTCTGTTTAACAATGTTTGCCATTCCTTCTCGGAGCATTTTATAATCATCACTTTAAAGCTTTTGATAGATATTTCCGACATTTGTGCCAACTTGACATTGCATGGACTAAATGCCTGTTCCCACATAGCTGAGGTTTTCCTGGTTCTTTATAGGCTGAATAATTTTGGATTGTATCTTGGGCACTTTGAATATTATGTTATAAGACTTTGGGGTCTTATATAAAGCTTATGAAGAATGTTGATATTTCCTATTGTTAAAAAATAAGTAAAGAACACAATTTAGGTGATAAAAAAAAAAAAAACAACTTTAACCCTTCATGAAACAGACAGTTTCCATTCATAAAACTGCAAAAATGGGGAGGAAGGCAGGACTCTTTTGCAGGATAAAGAATAAGGAACAAGGAAATAAGTGTAGTACCCAGAGATGGTTTGGCTTTGGGGACTGGCTCAATAACCTCAGACATTCAGATGACACCACCCTTATGGCAGAAAGCGAAGAGGAACTAAAGAGCCTCTTGATGAAAGTGAAAGAGGAGAGTGAAAAAGCTGGCTTAAAGCTCAACGTTCAGAAAACTAAGATCATGGCATCCAGTCCCATCACTTCATGGCAAATAGATGGGGAAACAATGGAAACAGTGAAAGACTTCATTTTGGGGGGCTCAAAAATCACTGCAGATGGTAACTGAAGTCATGAAATTAAAAGACACTTGCTCCTTGGAAGAAAAGCTATGACCAACCTAGACAGCATATTAAAAAGCAGAGACATTACTTTGCCAACAAAGGTCCACATAATCAAAGCTATGGTTTTTCCAGTAGTCATGTAGGGATGTGAGAGTTGGACTATAAAGAAAGCTGAGCGCCAAAGAATTGACACTTTTGAACTGTGGTGCTGGAGAAGACTCTTGAGAGTCCCTTGGACTGCAAGGAGATCCAACCAGTCCATCCTAAAGGAGATCAGTCCTGAATGTTCATTGGAAGGACTGATGTTGAAGCTGAAACTCCAATACTTTAGCCACCTGATGTGAAGAGCTGACTCATTTGAAACAATCCCAATGATGGGAAATATTGAAGGTGGGAGGAGAAGGGGATGACAGAGGATGAGAAGGCTGGATGGCATCACCAACTCAATGGACATGAGTTTGGGTGAACTCCAGGAGTTGGTGATGGACAGGGAGGCCTGGCGTGCTGCAGTCCATGGGGTCGCAAAGAGTCAGACACGACTGAGTGACTGAACTGAACTGACAGCATGTACTGTGTTTCTAGTCAAGTGGAACATTTACATGAACACAAAACTTACCTACATTTCTGTTCTCCTGATGTGGCACCAAGGCAGGAGTGGCTCCATCTGGGGCTTAGAAACTTATTTCAGTACTGTTTTAGTAGGTGATGACTGAGTCTAGGCTGTGAGTCACACCCAGTCTTCTGTAGGCTGTGGTTTGAACATCCATTCCACTCTGAAATCCTGGGCACCACTGGAATGATCTGAGCCATGTTTGTGATGCTGAGCCTAGAACCGAGGCAGAGGTCTGCCCCTCAGTCTAGTTTTAAATTCTTCTGTATGCTGCTGTAGGTAAGATCTGTGCTGGGGCACTGTGAGGCCGAGCCCCAGAATTGCTTAACAATGTATGGGGGAGCTTTTCCAGGCTCTTCTCTCTCCACACAGTTTTCAGTAGTCTTGTTCCCTAAGGTTCCCCTTTTTGATCCCTGAAAACCTAGGATTTATTTATCCTTCTCTGCTGTGCATTTCTCCAAACTGAGCCCACAATTAAGGCCAAGTGATGGGAGGACATAAACACATAAAAAAAGATACCCCGTTTTCTTAAGGCCAGAGCGCCTCTGATGAAAGAGGAAATTCTCTCCTTTCCAGGCTAGGCTACTTTAACCCGCTGCTGTCACTCAGGAGCACCTTTGCTGCCCCTCCAGCCTGAGCTAGGGAGTTTCTTCTGGACTTTCTTGGTCAATCCCAGTGTCCACGTCTAAGTTTCAGACCGTGAGAAATGGTACACTGCATCAGTTAATGGAAGTCTGAATTCTGGTCTTCTTCCCCAATCCACCCGGTAGTATGAATTTGCCAGAATTCCCAAATAGCTGAGGCCAGCATTCCATCCGGGTCTCAGAGCTGAATTCAATGGTGGGTTGGGGGTGCCAGGCAAAGTGTGCTTACTCCATCCTACCTGGAACTCATCCCTGATTCATGCACTCAGCATCCCTACTTCACACCTTGCGATTCAAGCCATCTCCATCCTACACGTGGAAATGAACTTGACAAGGTTTCTCGTATGATGCTCAGCTCATATTATTCCACAACTTTCACAAAGATGGGAATTCAGATAAAGAGCCTAGAGCCACACAGCCGACATGCCTCAGAAGAGACTCAAATGTGCTCCTTCAAATTCCAGGTCTACCTATTTTAGTCCCACTCCTTGAATTCTTTATAGGCAACATAATCCTCTGAGACACATCTTCTTATGGGACCGTGACTTTTCTCTTGGGCCAAAAAATCACAAGTTCCACCTAACGGAGAATTTTCCTTCACTAGACTTTAATGATAATGATGATGATGATTTAAGAGTTTGAACTAGATAAAGTCCAAAAAATAATTATTTGTGGAAAATATGTGTATCTACCCTCCTATAAAAAATCCTTTATCAATATATCCATCAGGACAAAAGCATAACCACTGTCATACCTACTTCCCAGATCTTGATATTCCTGTATTATTCTTCATATAGCCAGCATAGCTTATCCTTGGGGAACTTTATAATGAAGACTATCAAGATCTCAGATTGGGTTTATCAAACTGTATTTCTCTAGTAGAAAATACTATTTCATTTCCTTGGAGTCTGATGAATAAGTAAAAACAGATCTTTTTCTTTTACAGAAAAAAATATTGCTGAGAATGGAAAGTTAAGAGTAATTTTTAAACTTCTAAAACAGAATACAGAAATTAATGAAGACGTATTTTCCGATTTTTATAAATATATCAACCTTCCTAAATTTCTTCTTTTCAAATTGAGAAGTAGAGAATATATATATATATATATTTTTTTTTTATTACTGAAATTGAAAGTGGAAATTCAGTTGCTCAAAATTCTGAAAATGAAAATTCACTCACCAGAATTCCCCTGATGAAACTCGCTGGAGGCATTTGCTGTCTCTGAATTTTAATAACCCTCTTTTTTAAAAAGCTTTCTTTTCTATCACCCACAATTAATGTGAGCATTTGTTTTGCCTCCACGTAATAAGAATAATAAATATGGCATCTCTGTCTTGCAGCCCGAGGCTTAGAGAAGTATGCCTCCGAAAGCCTTCCACATCCTTTGATAAACACTCCCAGAAGGCTTCCTGCATGCCTTGGAAGCTGCCACGGGTAGTCTTTGCATTTTTCCTTTCTAAAAGGATGAAACTGAGAAATGTATTAGAGAAGGAAAAGAAGCAGATTTGGCATGCGATTCCTTAATGGAATATCAGGTTTGGCACCGGAGGGAAGAAAGCTATAAAAGGGATTCAGGAGAATCTTTGTTTTAAATAGAGATGTGTGTTCTCAAAAAGTAAGGAAGGAGAAATGATCCAACCCTTTTGCCTCTGCTTCAAGAAAAGAGGAATGTGTCACTGCAGTGTCAGGGGTGCACAGATGGTCCCTTGGGAGGGTGGGGGCAGTGACCTGCCTTCCCTCCCCTCTCTGCCTCCTCATCTTCTGGGTGAATCCTCACTCCCATCCCTTCCAAAGAACCTCTTGGCAAGAGTGAGTCAGAGGAATTATGGAGCAGAGCTACTCATGTAACTAGATTTCTCGATGGTTATGTTCTCCGTTGTAAGGTCCTCGTCTGCTTACCAGAGAACACGGTTGTCATGACAAAATAAAATATACATGACAGTGACGTGGCTTGGCTGACATCCCGCAGATGCTCACGGTTCCTATTACATTTGTACCTTAATCCAAGAGAATCCAAACAAGAAAAAAATGTCCCTGTGTGCCAAACCACACTGTCTCCAAAGTCCCTTCTGATTTTTAACATTTTATGAATTAAAAAGACTATTAGGAGTGACATTTAATGCAAATTATTAATTATAATACGTATGTTGAGTTAGTTGCTCAGTCGTGTCGGACTCGTTCCGACTCTATGGATCCACTGGAGCCCTCGGGGCTCCTCTGTCCATGGACTCCTCCAAGCAAGAATACTGGAGGGGGTTTCCATTCCCTTCTCCAGGGGATATATATATATATATATAATATATATTAGTGATATTGAATTTACCAGATTCCTCTAGCATGTTTCATGTATAATATATGCCACATTAATCCATATGTAAGGGAAGCCCTGGTGGCTCAGATGGTAAAGAATCCACTTGCAATGCAGGAGACCTAGGTTTGATCCCTGGGTCAGGAAGATCCCCTGGAGAAGGGAATGGCAACCCACTCCAGTATTCTTGCCTCGAGAAGCCCACGGACAGAGAAACCTGGCAAGCTACAGTTCTTGGGGGTCACAAAGAGTCAGACATGACTGAGAAACTAACACTTTCACTTTCATTGCATATATAATTATTTTATAAATACATATTTCCAAACATATATGTGTTACAAAATTATGTGTACATAAAATGCATGTGTGTATATATACATATACTTACATGAGTACTTTTATAGTGTTTGACTACTTTGCAAAATTGTTTTGAATGGTTTATTCTAAGCATTTAAAACATTTACTCTTTGAATTTCATTGAAGTTGAACTACTGCATTGAGTCCACAGTTTCATTAAATAAAGATTCTATTTAGCAAAGAAAAGCTTTAGGCTGGTCAAATTATAACTTCTGAATCAACTGGCACTTAAATGCTGAAATCTAACTCAATTGCTAATCAAATTTCATTTTAAATCAAGGAAGAACGGGGAAAACACTCAGACTTCTGCTTAAAAACTGAAAATATTACTTTGTACTGAACCATTGTTATAATAATCTAACCATCACTTAGGACTGATGAAAAAAGTGAATTAAGGTTGGCACCATAACGTTCGTGTTGGATGTTATTACACTAGCATCTGGAGAGACAAATGCATCCATTCACTGATCATGTTGATTGCTGGGACAGCAAGTCCTGGAAAGACTACAGAACTAAGGAGACTGGGTCTGGGAAACTCTTCTGTTTGGCATGTGTCAGCCCATGCAGAGAGCCACTTATCATTGTTTTGCTTCTGAACATTACAGGGAAAACTCATTTTTGTCTTGATTTTTATAGAATTATAGGTTCATTATAGAAAATTCGGAAGTAAAAAGAAAAACAATTAACTTACCCCTATCTCATTACCTTGATATAACTAGTGGTAATGATTTGATAATTTGGTTCATTTCTTACAAGTGTCTTTCTATGAAAAAAAAAACGTATATACACATGTATGTAGAGATGGACAAACAGATTCATGTTCTGAAAGTGAAGCTCGCCTAGGTTGGTGCTTGGCTTGTTTGTGCGTTCATCCGTTCGCACATCTGTAACACGGGGGCTTCGTGTGTATGCAGTACTCGGATGTCCATCCCTGGAATTGAGGAGCACAGCCTGGACGGGACGTAGTGAGCCCTTGGAGCCATGGGTGTGGGGTCAGCAGCTCAGAAGGAGGAAGCCTGTGCCTCTGTGTGCTGAGCACCTGCTGTTTGCCCAGCAGGAGTCTTCTACGTCTCTGCCCCCGCCCCCCATTTACATCACCATGTGGCTCCTGGTTTAAAGGCAAGGAGATGAGTGGGAGGTAAGCCCATTGCATAGTTCTGCAGACCTGCAATGTACACGCCTGAATGTTTAAGTTAGCTCCTCTTAGAAAGTACAGTCTTTATCAAGATTGAGCCCAAAGCACGTTTTCATCATACAGCCGCATTCTTCCACGTTCAGCGGGTAGCCACTGGCAGGTCTTAGAGTCGTCCGTCAAGCTGAGCTGGAGGGGCCATGCAGAGCTCCTGTGAAATGAAAGTGAGAGTGTTAGTCGCTCAGTCATGTCTGACTATTTGTGATCCCATGGACTGTAGCCTGCCAGGCTCCTCTATCCATGGCATTCTCCTGGCAAGAATACTAGAGTGGGATGTCCTTCCCTTCTCCGGGGGATCTTCCTGACCCAGGGATCAAATCCAGGGATCAAACCCAGTTCTCCTGCATCACAGGCGGATTCTTTACGACTAAGTCACCAGGCCTGCTAGATACACAAAAAAGCTGATCCTCTGCCATCATCCAACACAACTTCTGGAGCAGGAGGCTGGAAGTAATAAAAAGCAGGCAAGAACAAGGGCAATGGACTAATAATTTTTTATTGATAATCGGGGGGGTTTCCTAAGGGAATCCAAGATCATATAGAAGAGATGGAAAAAACACTCCTATAAATGACACAGCAACAAGTGTTCTACTTTCAAAAACAAAACACAAAACAGAACTCAAAAGGCAGCGAAGGAAAAGCTGAGCCTAAAACCTCTTTCCTATTTATTCCTCCCAGCCCATCAGGGTTAATTCATGTGCCCCTGAGCGCAGGGCATACGATGGGGTCTCCTCCGTGGAAAGAGATACAGTAAATATGCAGCACCCTGAATAGCACTTGCCACGGGGCCCCCCCGAATATAAATGCATGGCCATCTCACAGCTGAGCGCTGTTACTACCAGTGTGATCCACAGAGCTTGCCTGCCTGCCCTCCCACCAACATCCAGGGGAGCCCCAAATCCCCACACTCAAGATGGATTCAGTAGGATCAGTCTTTTTAAACTGCTGTCAAGCTGATGATAGAAAAATATGTCATTGTTGCTTTCGTCTCATTTCTTTTGTTATCAGCGAGCAAATCCTGTCTGGATCTCTGCTGCTACTGCCGTCTAATGCTTTGTTCTTTTACCCGTGAGGTTGTCTTTATATATATTTTTTAGTCAAAATGATAGTAATAATAGCTATCTTCTGGACACTTACTAGGACCCAGGCATAGTGCTAAGGACCTCATACACATTACTTGGTGGTGGTGGTGCAGTTGCTCAGTCGCATCTGACTCTTGCGACCCCATGGACTGTAGCCTGCCAGGCTCCTCTGTCCATGGAATTCTCCAGGCAAGAACACTGGAGTGGGTTACCATTTCCTTCTCCAGGGGATCTTCCCAACTCAGGAATCGAACCCAAGTCTCCTGCATTTTAGGAAGATTCTTTACTGATTGAGCTACGAGGGAAGCTGCAATTACTTAATTGGATGCAAAATACCGACTCATTGGAAAAGATCCTGATGTTGGGAAAGAATGAAGACAAAAAAAAGAAGAAGGTGACAGAGGATGAGATGGTTAGATAGTATCACCAACTCAACAGACATGAATTTGAGGAAACTCTGGGATATAGTGAAAGACAGTGGAGTCTGGCATGCTGCAGTCCATAGGATTGCAAAAGGTCAGACATGACTTAGTAACTGAACAACAATGACTTCAATGGATCTTCAAAATAATCCAATGAAGTAGAATGATAGTTATTGCCCCATTTTACAGATGGACAGAGTAAGGTTCAGGAAGGTTAAGCTACTTGATCAAGATCACACAGTTAGGGATTGTGCATGCCTGGCAGGTAGTAGGTCCTTGTTAAGTAGTAGCTAATACTATGGCTGTATCATTGTATTATTGTTTTCTCTCTCATTTTTTAGCAGATTACTTTTTAGAGCAGTTTAGGCTCACAGTGAAATTAAGGGAAAGGCACAGAAGTTTCCAATAGACCCTCTTCCCCCACACAGGCATTCCCTGCCTGTGTTCCCTGGTAGCTTCCCTGGTGGCTCAGTCGGTAAAGAATCTGCATGCAGTGCAGGAGACCCAGGTTCAATCCCTGAGTAGGGAAGATCTCCTGGAGAAGGAAATGGCAACCTACTCCGGTATTCTTGCCTGGAAAATTCTTGCCTGGAAAACAGAAGAGCCTGGCAGGCTACAGTCCATGGGGTCGCAAGAGCTGGACACGACTTAGGGACTAAACCACCACCACCCCCATTTTCAACATCCCACACCAGATGGTACATCTGTTACAACTGATGAACCTACACTGACCATAAGTATCATGTAGAGTTCATAGTTTGCACTAGAGTTCACTCTCAGTGCTGTACATTCTACGGGTTTAGACAAGTATTCAATGACACACATCCACAATCGCAGTATTGTGCACAATAGTTTCACTGCCCTACAAAACCCTCTGTGATAGCTTTTATCCCTCCCTCCTCCCAAACCTTGGCAACCACCAATCTTTTTGCTGTTTCTGTAGTTTGTAATTGCCAGAATGTCACAGAGTTGGAAGCATACAGTATATGGCCTTTCAGATGGAGTCTTTTCATTTAACCATATGCATTTAAGTTTCCTCCGTGTCTTTTTGTGTCTTGAGAGCTTATTTCTTCTAGTACTGAGTGAAGTTTTATTATCTGGATGCAGTACAGTTTATTTATCCATTCACTGAAAGACATCTTACTGGCTTCTAAGTTTTGGCAATTATGAATAAAGCTGCTATAAGCATGGGTATGCAGGGTTTTTGTGGACATAAGTTTTCAATTCATTTGTGTAAATACCAAGGATCATGACTGCTGGATCATATGGTGAGAGTTTGTTTCGTTTTCCAAGAAATGAGCAAACGGTCTTCCAAAGTAGCCGTACCATTTTGCTTTCCCACCAGCGATGAATAAGAATTCCCATTGCTCCATCCATATGCTCCCCAGCCTCTGGTGGCGTCAGTGTTTTGAATTTTGGCCATTCTAATAGATGTGTAGTGGTATCTCATGTTATTTTAAATTGCAGTTTGCTAACGAGATCAGATCATGAGCTTCTTGGCGTACGATTAGCATCCTCTGTGTATCTTGTTTGGTGAGGTGTCTGTTCAGGACTTTTGCCCATTTTTTAACCAAAATTTGTTTTCTTTCTGTTGTATTTTGTGTTCTTTGTGTATCTGGGATCAAAGTCTTTATCAGACAGGCCATATGCAAGTATTTTCTCCCTCTTTGTAGCTTATTTTTCATCCTTTGACAGTATCTTTCTCAGACCAGATATTTATTTGCTTGTTTGGCTTTCTTTAATTTTTAAATTAATTAAATTGGAGGGTAATTGCTTTATAATGTCATACTGGTTTCTGCCATAGGACAATGTGAATCAGCCATAATTATATGTATATTCCCTGCCTCTGGAGCCTCCCTTCCCCCTCCCATCCCACCCCTCTAGGTTGTCACAGAGCTCCAGACTGGGCTCCCTGTGTTACAATAGCAGCTTGTTATTTTGAATTTTAAATGAACCCTGGATTATCAAGTATTTCTTCCAAGGATCATGTCATTGGTGCTGTATCTAAAAAGTCATCTCCGTACCCAAGATCACCTAGATTTTTCCTGTTATTTTCTTGCAGTTTTATAGTTTTGTGTTTTACACTTTGGTCTACTATCATTTTTGATTGAAATTTTGGTAAAGAGTCTGTGTCCTAATTCATTTTGTTTCTTGTTAATATCCTGACCATTTGTAATTTTCTCCATTGTATTACCTTTGTTCCTTTGTTAAAGACACAGTGAGTATATTTACTTGGGTCCCTGAGTTACTTTATAAAAGAGACTTTAGGAATAAACAGTAACTTCTTGTCAATTGTACGTGTTGCAACACAATTGTGTTGCAAATTTCTCCAGGTGGTTGCTTGTTTTGTTTATGGGAAATTTTAGACCAAAGATTTTTAACTTCTAAGAGGATGATCCATTAATCATTTAAGTCTGTATTATAAAATATTATTCTGTATTTTCTTTGGACCACTTCATCTTCTTTTTATATTATGCTGATCTACATGATAGCCATTTTGTATGATGCAAAGCAGGAAGATATCAGACTTAAATTTCCCATATTGAGAGTCAGTTTTTCTAAACAGACAAAACATGGTCCATATTCTCCTAGCTTCATTACAATGAAATCTGTATCAAACATTTACCATAAGAAGGAAGAGTTTTCCACAGATGTTTCTCCTGGGTTTTATAATGTCTGTACCTTCTACATGAATGCTGTAATTAGCTTGTCCAGTTCCTTAAAAAGTCTGTTGCTACGTTGGTAGGTATTCCTTTGATCTATAGATGGATGTGAGAGACGCTGACGTGTTCACGGGCTGACTGCCCCCACTCAGAAATCCAGTATGACTGTCCTGTAACTCATTCTCCTTTGCTGTTTTCCAAAAATGTTTGTGGATTTCAGGTGTATTTCACATGTACTTGAGGGATTCTTTTCTTTGCTTTTATTTTGATGGAATTGGGGACTTTTGTTCTAAAATGTTCTAACTGCTGATCTCTGCACAGAGACAAGTTGCTGTTTAGAGTCTTTGTAACTGGCTGTTTTACTGGATTGGCAAAGAGCTTCCGTGCTCCCTCCCGGCTTTCCTGGACGGCTAATTACACGGTTGGTATATGTCACTTTCCTCCGAGGTATTTATTTATTCATTTTATTGTCGTCACTGTGGTTAGAACATGGTCAGCGGGGACCATGATCATGAAAAGCAGAACTCCTTGGCAGACACGTGGCTCTAACGTCTCTTTTTAGGCACATGGGACATTTAGGGCAGGAGTCTAGCAGGCAGCCTGTGTCAATTTAAAGAACTCTCCTTCTATTCCTCCTTTGCCAAGTCTTTTTGAAGACATGGTGGTGGATTTTTCCCCACGCTATTTCGGCATCCGAGATAATCATATGCACATAAATTTCCTATTTGAAATGCTAATGTCATTAATCCCATTAATAGATCGCCCAACCTTTTAATAACCTTGAAGGTAAGTATTGTTACACCTCCTCTGACTGATCACCACACTGATGCTCGGAGGAGGTAATTAACTCGCCCGTAGTACAGCTACAGAGTGATGGAGTTGAGATGAAAGCAGGCTTGTGTTCCGAAGCTTCCGGATTTATCCTGGCTGCAATCTCAGGGCTATAGTATTTGTTTAAGCAACCCTTCAGACTGTGGACACACCTGTGCTTTCTGAGAGGAAAGAACAGCAAGGGGATATATGTGTGGGAAATGTCCCTGGAGGGAACCTGTGGGCTGCCTGTGTGGATACAGACCCACCTGGGGCTCCGGGGAAGCTGTAGTCTGGGTCAGTGGGTTGGGGGGAGCCTCCTATAGGGATTCCTCAGCCCCCACTGCCTAAAATGCCTTCAGGGCCCTCTGCCCCTCCCTGAGAACCCCTCCCGGGAGCATCTCCCAGCCCAGCACCATGGCCTCACCAGGGGCAGGGGCAGAGGGGGACGAGAGGCAAGATGGGTCCCCACTTGGGCCAAGGATGGCTGATCTCTCTCACTCCTCCCACTCAGCGTGAGCCAGCATCTCTGCTAAACTGTGGGCCTGATGCTCGCTGACACTGGCCCCCGGGTTCTGTTGGGTGGGATGTAGGCAATTCCATGAGTGGAAGCCCAACCCTGGACCCGGATCCTCTTCCTCCCTAGCAGTTTCTGTCACTCATCACAACAGAGGCCTGGGCCCCTCTGGTTAGCACACTGACCTCCCCACAGTCCATCCAAAGGGGAAGTTTCCATCGTCCACTCATTCACCTCCTACCTCCCCCAGCCCGCTGGCTGCTGAGCAGACAGATTAAGGAGAACCCACATCTTACCCAGGACGGGGACAGGTCTCAGATTCCTACAAGCTTGGAGCAGTCAGCACAAAGCTGGGGGCTTCCGTTTGCTGCCTCTGTGTCCTTCCACACACATTTCCCTGGCCTCCACGGGCTTCTGTCCTCAGAGTTAGTGTGACATGAGAGCCCTTCCTCTTCAAGAGTTTAAAATTCAGGCTTGTCGTTATTCAGTCACTC
The DNA here is from genome assembly GCF_054371585.1 of Giraffa tippelskirchi. Classification (NCBI taxonomy): domain Eukaryota; kingdom Metazoa; phylum Chordata; class Mammalia; order Artiodactyla; family Giraffidae; genus Giraffa; species Giraffa tippelskirchi. The sequence continues at coordinate 58,723,649 of NC_137282.1, forward strand.
GGTCGTGTCCAGTTCTTTGCGACCACATGGACTGCAGCACAACAGGCTTCCCTGTCCTTCACTATCTCCCGGTGTTTGCTCAAACTCATGTCCATTGAGTCGGTGATTCCATCCAACCATCTCATCCTCTGTCGTCCCCTTCTCCTCCTGTCCTCAATCTTTCCCAGCATCAGGGTCTTTTCCAATGAGTCGGCTCTTCGCATCAGGTGACCAAAGTACTGGAGTTTCAGCTTCAGCATCAGTCCTTCCAATGAGTATTCAGGACTGATTTCCTTTAGGATGGACTGGTTTGAGCTCCTTGCAGTCCAAGGGACTCTCCAACACCACAGTTCAAAAGCATCAGTTCTTCTGTGCTCAGCCTTTATTGTCCAGTTCTCATATCCATACATGACTATGCTATGCTAAGTCACTTCAGTCGTGTCCGACTCTGTGCGACCCCACAGACGGCAGCTCACCAGGCTCTGCTGTCCCTAGGATTCTCCAGGCAAGAATTACTGGAGTGGGTTGCCATTTCTTTCTCCAGTGCATGAAAGGGAAAAGTGAAAGTGAAGTCGCTCAGTCGTGTCCGACTCTTAGCGACCCCACGGACTGTAGCCTACCAGGCTCCTCCGTCCATGGGATTTTCCAGGCAAGAGTACTGGAGTGGGGTGCCATTGCCTTCTCCCACTGCTACGCAAAATGTATTTCAACTTGTCTTCAATGTGGGCACACCTAAAGCAGCATTTTATGTCCCTCTAGTGACCGTGGCATGGGTACATGCTTGTTAAGTCACTTCAGTTGTGTCCGACTCTTTGCTTCCTAATGAACTATGGCCCTCCAGGATCCTCTGTCCATGGGATTCTCCAGGCAAGAACACTAGAGTGGATTGCAGGCCCTCCTGCAGGGGATCTTCCCCACCCAGGGATCGAACCCAGGTCTCTTGCATCTCCTGCATTGGCAGGTGGGTTCTTTACCACTAGCGCCACCTGGGAAGCCCAGAGGCCATGGCAAGTAAATATAAAGCTTGATGGCTGCAGGGACGAATGGGGATAGGAGAAACTACCTGTGGAAACATGCTCGCTCACACATGCACACACGTGTGCACACAGACACACAGACACACAGGTACTGTGCAGTGAAACATCAGCTCACTCCCAGCTCAGGCACACCGGCGACACTCAGGCCCCGTTCACCTCTCATTTTAATTTTCTCGCCACCGAGAAGCTGGTGGGTGGCTCTCGCCTCTCCCTGATCTTTATTTACTGCCTTTCTCTTGGTTGCTTTTTCCCAGCGCGGGTGCGCCTGGGTCGAGCTCTGCAATCACATCCATTACAGTCCGGTGACAGCAGTCACGCCGTGTGCACCCCTGCAACCCCCCTGTGCTGCTAGATGTCGGGGAGATGGAGCAGAGATTTATTGAAACGGTGTGATTTCATTATCTCGATGGCCTTTTGCGAAACGAGGAAGGAAGGTTTCCAGGCGACGTTTCATCATTACCGTGTGTCTCATCTTTCTGATGTCTGCTCTCCTGGGTCTCCCCAGGAAAACGCAGTTCCTCCTGATGGCAAGCCTTGGGTAGGACCTGTCGCCTCCTAGACGGCGGGCAGTGCCCGCCCCAGATTCCAGGCTTGCCTCTGAAAGATCTCAACCACGACAATAATAATAGAGATAACTTCCAGTCCAGGCTGAGTCCCAGATATGAGGATTCCTCTTGGACCAAGGCCAGCTTTCCCAGCAATGCCATGTGTTTGTCTTTGCCCAGGCTTCTTTTCTCCGCGTTCCACGTCTACATGGTCGACATTCTCTAAAGCACTGATCCTGGTGTAGAGCCAGACACCCAGATGGAGCCCAGCTGCTCTTGGTGTCAGGGGCCAGCGTCACTCCTGGACCCTGTGCTCAGCCCTGTGGTCACCAGAGTTCACATCCTCCCACCGCTAAGCACAAGCTGTGTCTGCCAGGCCGAACCCAGCCCTGCATCCCCCTGGCCATCCCCCCCCCTCTTGTGAGGCTGCTGGACACTCCTGGAGGTGCCTGGAATCTCCCACCAGCTGAGTAAGGGTGTAGAGCCCCTTATCTTGCCTGGCCGTGGCTAGGTAAGGGGCAGAAGGCAGGAGGCAGGAGCAGAGAACCTGGGACCAGCTCCCTGGGGTACAGACCAGGGAAGCCTCAAATTGGGGGTTGGTGCACAGCTCAGCATTTCTCAGTTAACCTCCTTCCCCATGTGCGGTCCTGCCGCTCCCGCGCCCGCGTGGGCCACGGTGGGAGGCTGACCACGTGTTCAGCAGAGGGCTTGCATGTTCCTCTGAAACGCCATCCCCCATGCTCCCTCTTGAATCCTCAGTGTCCGAGTCAGAAGCTGCCAGCTACACTAAAGCCAGCATGCAGCGAGGGATTCTCTTGAATCATGCCTGCCAGGAGAGAAGTGATCCACGTCCAGCCCTGAGACCCTGGCAGAGCCGTTGGGTCTACGACGCTCTGACACGTGCAACGCCGCACCCCCATGGAAGGAAACATCCCTTCAGATTTTTAGCACCTTAGCGAGGAGAAGCACTGATGTCATTGAGAAGGTGTGGGCTTTGGGGGGCGCCCACCTGCATCTCCATCTTGGTTAGTCAGTGCCACAGCTCCCCACTCAGTGAGGGACCACCGTCCCCAACATCTCAAGGAGGCAGCGTTTCTGGATGTGGTAGGAGACCCAGGCCCAGAGGAATGACCCCCTTCCTCTTCCAGGGGGCCACCCCATCGCCCGCCCGGGAAGCCTGGCCCCTGCAAGCCCAGCCTGGCTCTCAAAGCTGTGTTCTCAGAGGATTTATGACAGGACCCTGCACGGTCTAACCTCTTGGGTCCACATCAATTTCCATAGATATCTTCAGTAGTTTTACTTTTCCTTCTTATACCCTCCAAGCGTTCTTTAGACAATGGCAGTCTCAAATATGAAACAAGTGGACTTGTCTGCAAAACGGAGACAAGTTCCCAGCATTGAGAACAGCCATGTGGTTGTCAGGGCGGGTGGAGGAGTGGAGGGAAGGACTGGGAGTCTGAGATGGGCAGGTGCAGACTGTTGTATACAGGACAGACAAACAGCGGGGTCCTCTTGGACAGTGAAGGAGTCTTTGGGCCTCGAAAAGAAAAGGATGATCGCAAAGGCCCTCGCTGAATCATCTAACTTTGGGGAAAACAAAACCGATTTAGGTCCCGCCCTGATGCTCCAGGCTGGTTGCATCTACCTGGGACTTATCACCCTCTGCCCAGACACCTCCCACCCTCTACACCTGCCTGGGACTTATCACCCCCTGCCCAGGGGACTTTTCACCCCTTGCCCAAAACCTCCCACTCCCTGTTCAACTACAAATGCAATCTCAGCTAAAGATTACCCAGAACGTCCCGCCTGACTAATGTTTCCCTTATCACTTCCACAAGCCTCCTTTTTTTTAAAATTAATTTATTTATTTTAGTTGGGGGCTAATTACTTTACAGTATCGTAGTGGTTTTTGCCATACATTGACATGAATTAGCCATGGGTTTACACAAGCCTCTTTTAAATATGAAGCCTCCCTGATCCCTCTGGCGCTCAGCCTGGTCGTTAGGCCCACTGCCGCCCCTCCTTGCCTGATTAAAGGTCACTTACTTCTGTTGAGGTCGTCTCTGCTTCTTTTCTGCCTCGGCCCGACCTATACCTTGCAGACAGCACAGGGAACTCGATTCAGTATCCTATGACAAACCAGAGTGGAAAGGGAAAAAAACAATCCCTGGGATTAAAAAAACAGACAGGCCACAAGAACAGATCAGGCTCACCCATCTCTATTTTTAGCTCCCGAGGCCCTCCTCTCCCTTTCCCCTTCGTGTGTTCCCCACCTCCTGTGTGCGGAGGAGAGACCAGCGTTCCGCCCCCTCGTCTCAGCTGGGGGGAGCTGGAAGCCATTCCTCAAGGAGAGAGTCCTGCTCCCGGCGGGGGACCCCTCTTTGGGCCGCGGGCAGTGATGGACGCGCCAAACCCAGGACCTAATTTGGGGAAAAGCCATCTCCGTGTTCTCGTTTCTTTCTGGATGTTCGCCCGTTGATAAAAACGCTGGCTAAGCAAGGAGCTTGGGGTGAAATAGAAGTCAGAACTCAGGCACTGGGGGAGCGCCCGACCCAAGCAGCTTGGTGGCTTCCTCTGTTTTTTGCTTAAAAAAAAAGACTGATGTCACCTTGACCTATTTTCCTCACTATTGATTTATAGAGGAGCCATGGAAGAAAAAATTCATGAAGACAAGGACTGTCAGGGCTGGAAAAGACCTAAAAGGCTTGTAGTTCTGTTTCCATTCCCTCGTGGAGGTGGGGGAGAAATCAGAAGTTGAGGACAGGCAGCGAAGTCAGGAGCAGGGGTCGCCCTGGGACCGGGGTGCCTGGTCCCAGCCCAGAGTCTCTCTCTAGACACAGCGGCCGTTGGCCACTGACTTTGGTTTCATGCCACCCCTCTTGGGTGCTGGCTTGTAATAGATTTCATCATTTTAAAATAAGCCTTGAGAGGTAGGCTTACAGATGACCTTTGGATTTTCTTTTCTGCTCAGTGTGATTCTAGGATCATCAAATTTTCAAAAGGCAAAGCCTGGAATTTTAAGGGAAAATGGTAAAATTTTACAACAATTTTGAAAGATAGCGCAGTTGATTAAAATCACCCCTGTGTCCCTTCTTATCTGAATGAGGGGAACTTTGAAGAACATCCTCGATAGACAGTGATGTCTTTTGTCTCCCTTCAAGGCCATCACTACGACATGTGAGGTGGACCTTTCTGCCTGCCCCTCAGGGATCTGGAAAGTCTAAGAGCTGAAGAAGACCATTGTATTAGGTGTGGAATAGAGACTGAGTAATAATATTTGGAGAAGTGAAATAAACCCTCGTCTTTTAGTGTTTATTGTTTTCTGAAGAAAATCTTTATTCCTCCAATCCGCATGACTCCATTAATAAAGTCCAGCTATTGAAAAGAATTTCTTTTGGTAGAAAAACATTATTCTTTATGTGAATCAATTATTTTCTCTGCTCAAGTCACCTTGGGCCAGAACGTAATGAATATTTGTGAGATGGGAAGGTCAGACATGCTGGGAAGGAAATTCCTTTCGGGGCTGAGAATGAACACTGCCCAAGACTAGGAACCCTGAGACGTGTGGTACCATCGAGCATCATGGAAACGCTGGCACAATGATGCCACGTCCACCGCCCCCTCTTACCGAGAGATCAGAGTCTCTGGATGAATGAAGGGTCCCTGCTCGTTAGAGGTTAACTGGGGCTCCCTCGATCAGGCACCCCTGCTTTAATGTCCACCCTGTTTCTGTGCCTCGTTCCCCCAGACTGATGGAGAGGTGAAAGGGGAGCCTAGTAGGTCTTCAGTCTTTGTTAGGACCGGACTTGTGCCTAAGAGCCCTGAGTCACTCTAGACATGGCCCAGGAAAGTAAAGTCCCAGCACAACATGCTGGGAAATCACCCACCTCTGTTCATTCCTTTCATGTAAAAAGAATGACTGATGACGGTTCAAGAAATAAAAGACAGTCCCTATTAAAAAAAGGTCATTAAACGCAACAACCACAGTGAACAAAGTGCTGCAATTATAAACTAATGGTGAAGGCGCCCCCTTTCCTTCTGGGAGGGACCATTCCTATAACAGCAGGGCTGGCAAGGCATCTGCAGAGATGACCCTGAACACAGCCGCCCCCTCAGGGGTGCTCACGTGATCTCCTCCCCACTCACCTTTACTGAGGCAGCCCTTCCCCACCCGGGCACCATCACAGAGGCCTGAGTGCTGAGTCCAAACTGTGATCTCCCTGACTTGGTGCACACTACGGACACTGCCTCACTCAAGATCCAAGCTAGGACCTGTGATCTCCCTGACCTGGTACAAACTAGGAACACTGCCTCACTCAAGGTCCAAGCTAGGAAATTTATTGCTCTCAAAACAGCACAACTGATGAGCATGCAAGGAAGGAACTGCAGTGAGGTTTATGCATAGGGTCCAGGTTCCTGGGCACTGGCATCACCAGGGAGCAAGACCACCACTGGCCACCCAGTCTTGGCACCTCCCATCCCCTGCCCCCATAGCCCATCGGCCGGACTCCACCTAGACCTAAAGGCACAGAAGCCTGTGAATGCAGTCTTGTCCAGGTCAGCCTCCAGCTCAGAGCTGGAGGCAGAAGTTGGGGAATCGGGTTTCAGGACACACCAGTCACTGTGCCCTACTCTCTCTTGGTCTCCCCAACCTTCAGGCCGCCCTTGACCAGTCCCCCTCTTCAACCTTGGCTCCTGTAACCAAGCAGGACCCTATGGGGTCTACCTAGATAGACCCCACGCACGTCCTCTGCCTGACTTTTGTCTGTAGAAAAAAACTTTAGTCCAAATAAATGTAATCAGAGAAGTGAGAGAATGCAGAAAGGCAAACAGTTGAGCAAGACAAGATAATAATCCTTTAGCCATTAAACCAAGTCAAGGATCTTTAGTTCTTCCTCGAGGACTAGAGATAATGTTCTGAGCTGTGTCCTTGGGGCTTTGGGGGGACCCTGAAACCCCACCAGGTGGGAGCAGTTAACAGCGTGCGGCTCAGAAGCACGTAGAGCCCAGATGGGTTGGAACCAGGAGGCTGACAATGCTGACTCTGGGGTTGCTTCACCACCAACCGAGCAGAAGGACTGAGCTGATCGCACCCTCTCCTTGAGGACTCCTCACTACCCTCTCTAGGTCTGGACACGTAGTTTTGAGGGGATTAGCCTGCTGTGACTTCCCTTTGCATGCCAAAGCAGTAAAGCTAATTTTTTTCTTCTTCACCCAAACCTCTGTCTCCATGTTTCTCTTTGGCTCCTGTGAACAGAGGCCAAATTTCAGCAGCTCTCACCCCCAGGTGGAGCCTTTCCCCGGGGTTCTGCCCTCTTCCCTTTCCTGCGGTGCCCCTCCCTCGGGGGCGTGTCCGTGCTGGGAGATGAACAGCAGTGGACTGACCCCTCCCCAGCCGGTGCCAGGGCAGCTCTGCTCCTGGAAGCCCCCATCTGACAGCTCCATCTCCAGGGTGTGCTCACACACGGCAGCTAAACCAACCTCCCTGATGATGTCTGCTGCACCTCCCACCTTTAACACCCCTGCCCTGCCACCCTGCTCTCTGCCCAGGGGTGATCCTGACCTCTGCCTTCTCCCCATCCCCACTTCCAGTGAGCTGCCCGGTCCAATGAAGGATCCTGCCCGAGATCCCACCCGTCTATTCCCAGCTGCCACACTTCTCCCTGAATTCCTGCCCTGCCTGCCAGCTGCTCCTGTGGATACCAGGCTTCTCCTGGAAGCACAGCCTGTCTCTGTGCACACTCACATTCTCTTTTTCTCTAAAGCACATCTAAACAGCTCATGACTTACAGCGTAATATACATGGAGAGATCGGTAATCGAGAAGAGTTAAAACATCACACAAAATGCGGCTGCTGTTTGCAACAGCATTACAAAACAGGCATTAGACTAAAATAAAACTGTGGGTCCTCAACACTTCAAAGATTCCATGAGATGGAAGATAAAAACTTGAGTATCAATGAGCTGCATATTCAGCTTTGGGAGCCTGGCTAAAACCTGGATGGGGCCACCATTCATGAGCTCCTCCTAAAGAAAGAACTTAGCACTCCTGCTTGCTTAGTGCTAAACTTGGAAATCAACTCTGAATATTCATTGGAAGGATGGATGTTGAAGTTCCAATACTTTGGCCACCTGAGGCAAAGAGCTGACTCACTGGAAAAAACCCTGATGCTGGGAAAAATTGAGGGCAGGAAGAGAAAGGGACGACAGAGGATGAGATAATTGGATAGCATCACCGACACAATGGACATGAGTTTGAACAAATTCTGGGAGACGGTGAAGGACAGGGAAGCCTGGCATGCTGCAGTCCACAGGGTCACAAAGAGTCAGAAGTGACTGAGCGACTGAACAACAACAGAAAACTTGCAGGAGGAAGAAACTAGATGTTCAAAGACAGATATCGAGTGTGATAACACGCGTACTCGGAGGCCATGAGGGGCAGAGAGAAAACGTGAAATCGGGCTTTCCAATGGGCTTTAGTTTAACAAGTTTTACAAGTCTGCCCTGAATGTCAGGAGGGAAGGGTGCAAATTAATTGCATTGTTCCTCATTTTAACCACTTGGGACCCAGCCCAGGGTCCTTCCTCAGGCATTTATTGCTGATCTGGAAGGGAAAGGCCAGAGTGTTGCCATGGAAACCATTATGGGAAGAACAGACAACACTTCCGTCTGAACCAGAGAAAATGCATCCAGGCATGAACACTGGTCGAATCGGAAGTTCTGGCCACGTCCACCCTTTGCCTTCCCTGCTCCTGCACCATCTCAGCTTCAGCCTTGATGTCCTCTTGCGCTGCACCCTATCTAACAAGTTACCTGGTCTCCCAGCAGCCACTCTTGGCATCCTCTCCCATTCCTGCTCTTCAGTGAGCTGCACACGTGTCCAGTCATTCCAGCCCTGCCCTGGCCTGAAGACCACGCCGTGCGGACATCTCCATTTCCATCCTCTCAGCTGCTCCATGTCCCTCGGGGTGCAGGTCTCCTTGGCAGCTCAGTCCAATGCTTCCTGCCTCAGGGCATTGCACCTAGCATCCCTCAGCCTGGAACATCCCTGGTGGTGAACCAGGAGTTTCTATTTTGTTCATCCTGACAGTCTTGATCCCCAACAGAATTTCTGGCAATGTGGTGTTGGAAGCATGAAGACACTAAGAATGCATCAAGCTAGGGGAAGCTGGCAATGATCAGGCGAAAACTGACAGTTGGGAGCATTTGGCTCAATCAAAGGGAAGTGTCTCAAACCCCAGGAGTCCAAGGAAAGGTCAGAGAAGGTGAAAGTTTCTAACCTTTTCAGTGCTGAGTGATTGTGCTTAGTCGGTCAGTCATGTCTGACTCTGTGACCCCATGGACTATAGCCTGCCAGGCTCCTCTGTCCATGGGAATTCTCCCAGCAAGAATATGGAGTGGGTTGCCATGCACTCCTTCAGGGGATCTTTCTGACACAGGGATTAAACCCAGCTCTCCCACACTGCAGGCAGATTCTTTACCATCTAAACCACCAGGGAAGCCCAAGAATACTGGAGTGGGTCATCTGTAACACTCATCAATTGGTTTAGTAAAACGGGCCCATCTGTAGAGAGGGGCTTGCTAGTTTTACAACTGATGATAACAGTGACCATCCAACACATGTCTCTGGATGCTTGTCCTCCTGTCTAGACTCAACTTGATAGGTTGTTGTTTTACAGTGGCTAAGTCATGTCTGACTCTTTGTGACCCCCATGGGCTGCAGCACACCAGGCTTCCCTGTCCTTCTGTATCTCCCAGAGTTTACTCAAATTCACGTCCATTGAGTCGGTGATGATATCCAACCATCTCATCCTCCGTCATCCCCTTCTCCTCCTGCCCTCAATCTTTCCCAGCATCAGGGTCTTTTCCAATGAGTTGGCTCTTAGTATCACATGCCCAAAGTATTGGAGCTTCAGCTTCAGCATCAGTTCTTCCAATGAATATTCAGGACTGATTTCCTTTAGGATTGACTAGTTTGATCTCCTTGCTGTCCAAGGGACTCTCAAGATTCTTCTCCAACACCACAGTTCAAAAGCATCAATTCTTCGGTGCTCAGCTTTCTTCATGGTCCAACTCCCACATCCTTACATGACTACTGGAAAAATCATAGCTTTGACTATATGGACCTTTGTCGGCAAAGTGATGTCTCTGCTTCTGAATATGCTGTCTAGGCTGATCATAGCTCTTCTTCCAAAGAGCAAGTGTCTTTTAATTTCATGGCTGCACTCACCGTCCGCAGTGATTTTAGAGTCCAAGAAAATAGAAGCTGCCACTGCTTCAACTTTTTCCCCATCTATTTTCATGCAATGATGGGATCAGATGCCATAATCTTACTTTTTTGAATGTTGAGTCTTAAGTCAGCTTCTTCATTCTCTTCTTTCACCCTTATCCAGAGGCTCTTTCGTTCCTCTTCGCTTTCTACCATTAGCGTGATATCACCTGCATATCGGAGGTTATTGATGTTTCTCCAGGCAATCTGAATTCCGGCTTGTGAAACTGATGGGACAAAGGTCTTACTCCTCAGTGCTCTCACAGACAGAGGCTGAGCACAGGAGAAAAATAACAATTGTTTAGTTGATCCCTTTTCTATGTTGTACCTTTATGACCTCATATGGTAAATTCAGCCAGTCTCTGTATTTGTGCTAGTAATCTAATTCAGTGTCTCCTGGTAAAAGCTTACCTTAAATGTGGGGATATACCTCACCTCCATTTCTCAGAGCAGCTCAGGTATGATAAGAGCTGTGCAAAGAGGCACCTGGACACAGGTGTTCCAGCCATCACCTGGCCCAGGTGCTGAACCTGCAGATTCAGCCTCCACAGTGCCGTCCTGGAATTCCCAAACCTCTGAAGGGTGAAATGTGATAAACATGGACTGCCTTGAGTCTTCTGGGAGGTGTATTATTAGTGGCGCACAGCTAATAGTAATGGGACTGCAATGTGTACAGCTACTCCTAACAGCGTACACTTTTATTCTAGTCATGACTAGAACAATTAATCACACAGGCTATAACCCAGACTTCCAATTTCCATGGTGTTATCTATTAATTTTAAATTAATGCTGTGCCCTTTGTCAATGAGCTGGAGGTTCTTTATAATAAGAGAATAAACATAAGTACATAATGTAAGAACACTCTTGGCATCCACTATTCTCTTTTTTTTTTTTTTACAAATGAGAGATAAAGCCAGCTTCCAGTTCTGATTTAAATGTGAAGTCAGAGCTACAGCTTCTTCTCTTCACTGAGAAGAAAGAGCCCTGGGGAGGGAAGGGATTCCACCCCCATCCCCAGCCAGCCTCCCCCAGTACCCAGCCCTGTGATCTTAGGGGGCTGGCCCCACCCTCCACGCCCCAGCTTCATTCTGCTGAGCAAAGCATGAGTGGCAAGGCTTTGTCCTCTTCTGGGTTTTCTGCAAGTATCTAGTGAGATTGTTGTTGCTGTCCAGTCGCTAAGATGTATCCGTCTCTCTGCAACCCCCTGGACTGCAGCACGCTAGGCCTCCCTGTCCATCACCAACTCCCAGAGTTTACTCAAACCCATGTCCATTGAGTCAGTGATGCCATCCAGCCATCTCATCCTCTGTCGTCCCCTTCTCCTCCCACCTTCAATCTTTCCCAGCATCAGGGTCTTTTCCAATGAGTCAGCTCTTCGCATCAGGTGGCCAAAGTATTGGAGTTTCAGCTTCAGCATCAGTCCTTCCAATGAACACCCAGGACTGATCTCCTTTAGGATGGACTGGTTGGATCTGCTTGCAGTCCAAGGAACTCTCAAGAGTCTTCTCCAACACTACAGTTCAAAAGCATCAATTCTTCGGCACTCAGCTTTCTTTATAGTCCAACTGTCACATCTGTACATGACCACTGGAAAAACCATTGCTTTGACTGTATTTTCAGGCTTTATTATCATAGAGCCTATTTTTCTCAAACTATACTATAAAACTATAAAGACTATGAATTATATGAATTACAACTTTATACAGAAAAATCCGTATAGGAAAAAAAATGCCTTGAGATTCTTCAGTCTCTGTGTTTAGAATCTCAGCTAGATCCAAGTTAACTGCCCCCAAATGACTTGCCTGAAGCCGCTGACTCCAGCCCCTCTGATCATGTCCCTGTTTTCCTTTCCTTGTTCTGTGCAAAGAACCAGAAAGCTGGTTGCAGGCATGATGGCGAAATGACTGGGTCCCATGGGTCATTTTCAAAAGGATTTGTTCATGTCAGCACATTTGAATAGGGCCCAACTCTTATTTTATATGAATCTCTACCGAAGCATAACAGATATGCCTGAGTAACAACTGAGACGTCATCTGTGTGTGCATATCAGTTATCTGTTTCTATGTAAAAAATTTCTGCAACCACAACAGCTTAGGACCACTATATATATTTTTAGTTTTTTAGATTGAGCTTTAATTGATATACAAAAACATACATATTTAATATACACATCTTCGTGAGTTTGGAGATATGCATGCACCCATGATTGCTGGTCAGCAGAAGGGGGTGACAGAAGATGAGATGGTTGGATGGCATGAGTTTGAGGAAGCTCTGGGAGAAAGTGAAGGACAGAGAAGCCTGGTGTGCTGCAGTCCAGGGGGTCACAAAGACTCAGACATGACCTAGCGATTGAACAACAACAGTGATGCTAGCACAGCACTCATGTACCCACCACTTCCAAAGCACGTTCTTGTGTTCTTTTTTGTGTGTGTGTGGTTTCTTTCTTTTTTTGGTAAAAGCATTTAATATGAGATTTATCTTCTTTACCTGTTTTTAAGAGCACAATATTGTATTAATACAACCACACTGTACTATCCCACAGTGTCTGTGGGTCAGGAATGAGGAGGGCACAGCTGATTGACTGGGTCCTCTGATTATAGTCACAAATCTGCGAAGTGTTGGGCAGAAGTAAGTTCTCACTTGGAGGCAGTGGGAAGGACCCACTTCCAAGCACCCTCAGGGTGTGGGCAGAAAGCACTCCTTGTAGCTCTCAGCTGGGGCTGCCCTCAAACTCTTTGGCCAGTTACTTCCTCAACCAGCAAAGGCTTCTCTAGAGCCAGTCTGCTTAGACCGCTTCAGATAATACAGTATAATCCCGGAGATGACTTTTGCATATCTTGCTGTTAAAAAGCGAGTCATATGTCTCAACTGTACTCAAAGGTGTATCTACCTTTCTGTGGGGGACGAAGAGACTCCTTAGAGATCCAGCCTCCTTAAAAGGGTGTATATACCCCACCACGTGTAAAGCAGATGGCTAGTGGGAAGCTGCTGTGGAGCAGAGGGAGCTCAGCTCAGTGCTCTGTGATGACCTAGAGGGCTGCGACAGAGGGAGAGAGCCTCTAGAGGGAGGGGATATACGTCTATATGTAGCTGATTCATGCTGTTATACAGCAGAAACAAATACTGCATTGTAAAGCAATTACACTCCAAAGGGGACTTCTAGAAGCACCACAGTAAAGCCCCACCCTCACGTAAATAATCACCTGCTTCGAATGGTTTATTTCTACACAGTTTTCTGAAATTAAGGCTTACCTGTATGAGAAGGCTTTTAGGTGGGAGCGTATTGCAAAAATGAACCCGGTGAGAGGCCAATGTCACACGCACACACCACACGCACACCTGATTCAGCACATTGTGACAAGGTGCTGCCAACGTGATATGCAGGTGCGATGGTGGAGGAGCCCCACATGGACAGGAGTGGCCCTTTCGTGCCCTCCGCCATGCTCAGTCACCGGCTGGGAGCAGCCAGGGGTGAATCCAGGGGGTCCTCCTCCTCCGCCCCCACCCCTGCTGGGGCCCCCGCTTGTGCCAGAACTCAAAGCCCACTTCCCTGATCTCACACGAAACGCACTGTGTGCTTTTCAGATATTATTCTTGTGCTTTAGGCATTCCGCTAGACTGTTTAAACTACACTCTAATTTTCAAGGCTTCAACTAGGCAGTGCTTTTTGAAAGCTTTGATTTATAAAATTGGGAGTTGGTTTACAGTTGATTTCAGAACTTTCCATAACGGAGGCATGGGTAGGGAGAGGGTGTTATTTAGTGTTCAAGACTACAACATCATTTCACTGGGAAGTTAGTCGAGACTTCCACTGGGAAATAACAGCTGGGGAATTTTGCTTTCTTGGTGTTTTATTAGGTTTGGTTTTATTATTTTGGTCTTGGGATTATTGAACACATAACCCACAAGATTTTCTTATATATACATTCTGAGTGTGTACATATGCAGAGAGAGTGAGATGAGGAGGGCATATACACATACATATGGTGTATGGTCTATATTCAGCTTGTTTGTGCATCTATACATATGTATATATGTGTGCATATTTTTTTGAATTTTTAAGATTTTAAGTTGGAAGCAAGTGAAATGGAAATAGACAAGACTCCTGATGCCTCAAAATCCTACTTCTAAGGATAGCTGCTTCATAGATATAACAGACTGTAATGGGTTGTTTCGTAACCTAAATGAATGAAGATAAAAACTATTCACAAAAGAACAACACCGAAGACAAGCCTTAGTCATTTACAACTAAAAATGTTTAGTAAAAAAAAATATATCATCTGAATGTACATTTTCTTTAAAGCAATTGGGTGTTTTTCTTAAACCAGCCGGTGGGCAGTGGTTCACTGACCCTCACAGCAACCGTAGGAAGCAGAAACTGTTAGTGCATCATTTTAGAAGTCAGGGATTCAAGGCTTAAAGAGAAGATGGGACTTGCCCTGAATTACGTGGTCCGAATGTGAGCGTGTGCTCAGTCGTGTCTGACTCTGCGACCCCATGGACTGTAGCCCGCCAGGCTCCTCTGTCCACGGGATTCTCCAGGCAAGAATACTGGAGTGGGTTGCCATTTGTTTCTCCAGAGGATCTTCCTGACCCAGGGATCGAACCCTCATTTCTCGCATCTCCTGCATTGGCAGGTGGATTCCTTACCACTGCACCATCGGGGAAGCACTCATGGTCCAAAGAGATTTAGAATTTTTTCTGTTTTTAATTCAACTTATTTGTAAACATGTAAGCTGATAGAAGCATGGGTATTGCAGTACAGAAGTTGGAGGTAAGGATGCTAACCATGAAAGCAATCTAAAAGGCTTTCACTCTTTTAAATAATTTTCCCAAGCTGTTTTAAAGAACAACCTATGGAAAGCTGAAGGTAACAACACGGTTGATCTGCTGTTTATACCCTTCATGTTTTCCCACTTGAGTGAGGAGAGCTGCTCTTTGCACTTGTGAACAGAACACATTCGCAGATTAAGGATCAGGGTTTTAAGTTGTGCCATTCGAAGGGTGTAACCGAAGAACGGTTGGGGCAGAAGTAAGCCATCAGTGCTGACATGGCCACAACCTGCTCCTTCGGGGCACCGTCTACATTTAGGTGGCAGCATCAGTCATGAAGGGAGCTTTCTGTCACACAAAGCCCATGTGGGATCCTACACCACAAGCAGAGATGCACAAGCTGGTGTAGTGACTGCTAACCAAGCTGAACAAAGCAAAATTCATGAAATGGTCATCACAGGTCAGTTTGGGTCCTGTGTGGAAAGAATGTGAGACATGGTGCTGAGACGCACCCTTGCAGCTGCACTTAGGATTCTCTTCCTGATATGCCAAGCTCGGCTCTTGTCAAGGGGAGCACCCTGTTTGTGGTGGAAATGAGAGGTGCTTATGACTCCGTGTGGTTAACGCTCGGGTTACTTCTTACAGATGTCCACTGAATGCAGCATTCGGATGACTTCCAAACGGTAACACAAAACCTAAGTCTACAATGTCAGAAGCCCAGAGCTTACTTGAAACCCGAAAGACACCTAGCTCACTCTTTCCAGAGGAGAATAAGCCATAGTTTAAGGAACCAGGCTCCACATGGGCCACTAATATTCAAATCAAAGATTCTGAGTCTGACAAAAGAGTCTAATTTGGGAAAGACAAGAGCACCGTCCTCACTTGGGAAAGCCCATCCTTCCATGGAGAGAGCCATCCTTATGTGATCAAAGTATCCTTTATGGATATAATTGACATTTAACATCATGTAAGTTTAAGATAAACCATGTGACGATTTGATGCATGTATATATTGTGAAATGATCATCACAGTAAGGTCAGTGAACACATCCTGTACAACAAGGTTCATTATTTCACCCAACACAATAATAACCTTTCTCTTTTGGTTGAAGAACATTCAAGATCTACTCTCCTAGCTACTTTCAGGTATAAAAAATTTGTTAACTACAGTCACCATGCTGTACATTAGAGTCCTAGAACTTACTCACCTCATAATTGGAAGTTTGCACCCTTTGACTAACATCTTACCATTTCGACCTAATGCCAGCCCCCAGCAACCACCAAACCACTCTTTGTTCAGCTTTTTCAGATTCCACGTGTGACATCATACAGTATTTGTCTTGCTCTGTCTGACTTCACTTAGCATAAAGCCCTGAATGTTCATTCATGTTGTCACAGATTACAAGATTGCTTTCTTTTTATGGCTGAGTAATATTCCGTTGTGCTTCCCTGGTGGCTGAGTGGTAAAGAACCTGCCTGCCAATGTAGGAGACACAGGTTGGATCCTTGGGTTGGGAAGTTCCCCTGGAGAAGGAAATGGCAACACACTCCAGTATTCTCGCCTGGAAAACCCCATGGACAGAGGAGCCTGACTGGCTATAATCCATCAGGTTGCAAAAGGGTCGGACACAACTCCCAACTAAGTAGCAACAATATTCCATTGTACTAATATTATTCCTACACTTGTTTTTTATCCATTCTTGTGTCAATGGACACTTAGGTTGTTTCCATGCTTTGATTTTGTAATAATGCCACAATGTACATTGGAGTGGAGATGTCTCTTAAAGACAGCGATTTCGAATCCTTTGGTTATATACCTAGAAGTAGGATTACTAGATCACATGGAAGTTTCCCTTTTAATTTTTTAAGAACCCCGTACTCTTTTCCATAGTGACTGCGCTGATTTGCATTCCCACCAACAGTGCAGAAATGTTCGTTTTCCTCTGTACCCTCATCAGTTCTTGCTGTCTCTTGTCATAATGGTCTCTCTAACAGGTGTGAGGTGATATCGTGTGGTTTTGATTTACATTTCCCTGTTGGCCATTGGTGTTAAGTATATTTGATATATTTGTTGTCCAATTGTATGCCCTCTTTGGAAAAATTTCTACTCAGGTCCTTTGTCCATTTCTATTGTTCGCCTTTTTGCTACTGTGTGAGTTTCTTATATATTTTGGATATTAACCATTAACCATATAACTGTCTTGCAAATATTTTCTCCCACCCAGGGGTTGCCTTTTTTGCTGATTGTGTCTCTTGTCGTGTCTTTTGCTGATTGTGCCTTTTTAGTTTGATATAGTCCCACTTGTCTATTTTTTTTCTTTTGTTACTTGTGCCTTTAGAATCATATTTAAAAAACCATTGCCAAGACCAGTGTAAAAGAGCTTTCTGCCTGTGTTTTTGTCTGGGAGTTTTAAGATTTCAGGCCTTAAATCTATTCAAGTAAATTATTGTGAGGAGTGTAAGATACTGGTTCAGTTTCATTTTTTAACATGTGAATATCTGGTTTTCTCAACATCATTTATTGAATAGACTGTCCTTTCCCAATTGAGTATTCTTGGCTCTGATGTCAAATATCAGTTGACCATATCTGTGTGGGTTTGTTTCTGAGGATCTTAGTTCTGTCTGTCGGTCTAGGTGGCTGTTTCTATGCCGGTTCCACACAGCTGATTCTCATGTGTGTGTGGGCTCCGCTGGGCAGTCTTGTTTGCGACCCCAGGGCCTGCAGCCCCCCAGGCTCCTCTGTCCGTGTGATTTTCCAGCGAACACTGAAGTGGGCAGCGGATCCCTTCTCCAGGGCATCTTCTCCGCTTGGGGACCAAACGCGCATCTCTTGCATCTTCTGCCTTGGGAGGCAGGTTCTTTACCCCTGCGCCACGTGGGATAGCTTCATAGTGTTGTTCGAAATCAGGAAGCATAATACTTGCAGCTTTGCTCTTCTTTCTCGGGATTTCTTTCCTCTGTGTTGGAACAACAGAATTCTCGTTCCTGTTCATTTTATTTTCTATGAAAAATGTCATTAGCATTTTGATAATGATTACATTGAATCCATAAATGGCTTATAGACATTTCAATAGCATTAAAAAAATTCTTCCAATTCATGAATGTGGTATATCTTCCCATTTATTTGTCTTTTATTTCTTTCTTCAGTGTCTTATAGTTTTTAATGTCTTAAAGTTTTCATCTCTTTTGTTAAAATTTATTTACATAGGTTTTAATATTTTTGATACTATTGTCAGTGAGATTTTTTCCTCTTTCTTTTTTCAGAGAGGTTTTTGCTAGTGTATAGAAACAATTGAGTTTTGTATGTTGATTTTGCATCCTGCAACTTTACTGTATTGGTTTATTACCTCTAAGAGTTTTGTGGTAGATTCTTCAGCATTTTCTTTATATAATTTATTTAATCTGCAGAGACAATTTTACATCTTGTTTTCTTACTTGGATGGCTTTTAACTTCCTTTTTGCCTACTCACTCTATCTACGGCTTCCAGGACTGTGCTGAATATGAGAGGTGAGACTGGACAACCATGTCTTGTTCTTGATCACAGAGGAAAATCTTTCAAACTTTCATCATTAAGTATGAATTATCTGTACTCTTGTCATATGTGGCCTGCATTATGTTGAGATATTTTCTTTCTATCTCTAACATGTTAACAGCTTTCATCATGAACAAACATGACTGATAACAGATCCAAGCCAATCTCAATCATCAGCCAAGTAAGTCATGTGTTTTTACAAACACAACTTGCCTTTAACTGTTAGGAGAAAGGAGGGATCCAACCATTAGGAAAATGGTCAAAGAAAATCATCAACAAAGATGCAATACTTGAAACTTAATACTGAAGGTGGAATAGGGTGTTACATGGTCTCTCCATTCCAGTAAAATAAAATTATATGTATGCTGTGATAAAGAATCCACCTGCAAAGCAAGAGAAGTAGGATTAATCTCTAGGTCGGGAAGATCCCCTGGAGAAGGAAATGGCAACCCACTCCAGTATTCTTGCCTGGAATCCCATGGATAGAGAGCCCAGCAGGCTACAGTCCGTGGGGTCACAAAGAATCAGACACAACTGAGCGTGTGTGCACACACACACACACTCACACACACTTGGAATGTCAGTATCCAAGGTCTGCTGACCTGATGAGTCTGATTCCACGTCCAGAAAGCATCTCTCCTTCCACGTTCACACATCCAGCTCCTCTCCTGGGTGCCTGAAACCATGGCCAGAGCAGAGCATGAAATGCAATAATACCCGGCCTGAAAGCTTCTGCCCACAGGGCCCATGGTGCATGAATGCATTTTTTTTTCTTGTAGGTAGGAGTATATTGTTGTCTTCAGGAATTGTTTGAAAAAAAAAAACCACATTCTCCATATTATCTGAAATAATCAATGGTCACTTACTTTAAAACTGTTCCTATGTCAAATATTGCTACCATTTTCTTCCTAAAAACATGAGAAAAACTGGCAACTTATGTGAATTTTGATGTTCATGAATTTTCCCACATTATACACTACAAACAGCACAGGATTCCCTAGAACTAAGAAATATTCAAATCCTATGTTCCCTGAAATTCTGAAAACAAGTGGAAGGTAGACCTGCTCAATGCATGGGGTCACCAAAAAGTTAGAGCATTTGTTCTTGTTTTACACCTAATTCAGAAGACAATAAGGGCATCCACACAAGAAAAAGCCAGGATTCCTGTAAAACTCCAAATCAGTTAAAACTGCAAATGGCCTGCCTGCTAGCACTTGAGTAACAGAGATGATCATTTTAACAGCAGGGGGAAATCGCAACAGGGAAACACTCTGCTTATAAACTAAAGAGAAAATGCATACATTTCATGCTCATTTTAATGTCTCAGGTGAATGCTTGTTTCTGTAAATATCTGAGCCCTTTCAGTTTTCCAACATTTACCCCTTCTGCAATGTAAGCAGTCTTTTTATAGTGACAGAGAGCTTCCACAGTGCTCACTTCAAGAGGAAATATGCATTTTACTCCTGGCATGACTTTGGTTTAATTTCCAACGATGGAAGTCCAGGTGAGAAATAGAGCTCGCTCTTCAATTTCAAGGCAATTCTGTTTCCAATGAGGCAGAGCACTCATCAGACACCTTCACCCTGTCCGCTTCGGTACTGCAAACCGAGCTCCAAATCTCCAAGACAGAATTGTTGCAGGAAGGGGGAACCCCCTTCCAGGGCCTGAAACTGGGCTCTTGTCTAACACTCGGAAATGAATTGTCCGAGGAGACACATGTACTGAAAAAGCAAGAGATTTTATTGGGAAAGGGCGCCCGGGCGGAGAGCAGGAGGGTAAGGGAACCCAGGAGGACAGCTCTGCCACGTGGCTCGCAGTCTCGGGTTTAATGGTGATGGGATTAGTTTCCAGGTTGTCTTTAGCCAGTCATTCTGACTCAGAGTCCTTCCTGGTGGTGCACGCCTTGTTCAGGCAAGATGGACGTCAGAGAGGATTCTGGGACGTAGGACATGTGGTGTCTCCTTTTGACCTTTCCTGAACTCTTCTGGTCGGTGGTGGCTTATTAGTTCTGTGTTCCTTACCAGGACCTCCTATCATAAAACAACTCATGCAAATGGTTACTATGGTGCCTGGCCAGGGTGGGCGGTTTCAGTCGGTGTGCTTCCCCTAATGGAATCAGCCTGGTTGTCATTAACATCTAAGCAAAGGAAACCGTCAGATTAACAAAGCAATCTAATTGTGATGGAGTCCTACACTTGCCAGGATTCTACAGCGCTGTCCCTGTGGGTTTAATCTCTAAAATTGGTCATCTGGCAGACGCCACCTAGGGCTGTCCCTGTTCGGTGTCAGGACAGAGCCTCAGGAAGGTTAGCTGGGGCCACCTGGCTCCAAGCACATCGTGCAAGGACCTCAGAAGGAAGTGTCTGGTCAGAAGACCCTTCAAGTCCTCGGGTGCCACCCCGATGCACTCTCTCCTGGGCAATGTTCATTACATAGCATGTTAAGAGAGCATAACGTCACTCAAAACAAGGAGAACATCTCTGTGCAGCATGGCTCAGCGGGTCAAGAATCTGCCCGAAATGCAGGAAATGCAGGCTCAATCCCTGGGTCAGGAAAATCCCATGGAGGAGGAAATAGCAACCCACTCCAGTATTCTTGCCTGGAGAATGCCATGGACAGAGGAGTCTGGCGGGCTACAGTCAACAGGGTCACACGGAGTCAAACATGACCGAGCAACTCAGCGCATAGAAGAGGTTGAGCGAGGCAGATACAGGTGATGGGAGAGCCTTCCTGCAGGACGGTGGGTGAGAGGCCTGGGTGAGCAGGGACAGAGGGAGGCCTGCTCACCCGGGGTGGGTGTGCAGGGCTGGCGGTGGACACGTGGGGACGCGGACATGACGGTTCTGACGCAGACACTTGTGGGCAGGCAAGAAATAGCAGCATCTGTGTGTGAACAAGGAGAGGGAAACAAACACATCACACACACACACCATGCACATCACACACCATACACACCACATACCCCAGACACACTATGCACACCACATCACACACACACCACGTACACACTGCATACACCATACAGACTACACACACCACAGCATACACACAGTACATGCAATACACAACATACACACTACACACACGCACATGTCCCACACCATACACACACCAGAAACATTCCACACAATACACAATATACAAAACACAATCCACAATCCACACACCACATTCATACACTCAGTGCATACACAATACATAACGCGTACCACACACTTAACACACATCGCACATGCAACACATCACCCAGACACAGTACCCCAAACTACACATACACTGACACAATACACAGCACATGCACCACTTAGAAATCACATGAAGAAGAGAAATTCCATGGAAATTCGAGCTTCACAAACTTGACTAAAGGAAGCAGGCATTCAAAGTGAAAGTGAAAGTCGCTCAGTTGTGTTGGACTCTTTGCGACCCCATGGCCTATACAGTCCATGGATTCTCCAGGCCAGAATACTGGAGAGGGTAGCCTTTCCCTTCTCCAGGTGATCTTCCCCACCCAGGGATCAAACCCAGGTCTCCCACATTGCAGGCAGATTCTTGACCAAATGAGCTATCACGGAAGCCCAGGCATTCAAAATAAGATGCAAATAATGGAACAATCTTCAAAAAGAGAAGGAATGATGTCTAAGAGTCAAAATAAGAATGGTAAAGCAAAAGGCCGATATGAAACAAGCAGAAAGAGATTTTTAAAGACCAGTTAGAAAGTATAAAAATATAGTTTCACAAGATAAATACTGGATAACAGAAAATCACTAGAGATTTAAAAGACAGTACCAAAATACAGAACCTAAATACTAAGAAATAAAGAGAGAGAACACGTGAAAATGATACTCAAGGGGTAAATT
Organism: Giraffa tippelskirchi; assembly: GCF_054371585.1. Lineage (NCBI taxonomy): Eukaryota > Metazoa > Chordata > Mammalia > Artiodactyla > Giraffidae > Giraffa > Giraffa tippelskirchi. The sequence continues at coordinate 58,745,640 of NC_137282.1, forward strand.
AAGAAGCTCCAACACATGTGGAGGGAGCACGGGCTGCAGGGTGAGCAGCAACGTCTGCAGTGATGACGGCTTAGAAATTTCAAGTAAGTAGACAGTTCACACATGTGTTCGGAGCACTTGGCAGAAGCGCATATTCTGTGCTCAGCAGGATGCACTTTAAAGAATCTGTATCTAGGTGCCTTCTAATAAAACTGAAGATCATCAAAGGTCAAAAGAAACTTATAAACACTTTGAGAAGAAGAAAAAAGTTTAACCCACAGAAGACCGATAAGGTCTTAAATACATGTTAAAATTAAGCACTACCCAAAAAAAAAAAGCAATGAAAGAATTCAGTACATCAGTTAAAGGATGTAGCTCCTGCAGAGAGCGTGATTGCTAGTATCACATTCGAAGTACAATCCCAAGCACAGGGTCACATTTCTAAGAGCCATACACTCATGTCACAATTATGCTGGGTTCTGTTCACCCGTGGCTCTGTCTACACCTCAAAGTCTGTATAAACAACTTTCAGTTTTACCCCTCCAGTCTTGCTCCCTCCACCCCCAAATATCTGTGACCACAGAGCCTCTGTCTCCCCCTCCTCAAGCTCAAGTCCCACACAACAAACTCTCCCATTAGTGTAAGAACACTAGTGTTAGCTGCTCTGCCTTCTGATTGTCTGAGTGCTATTTGCATCCATTGTATCCTAGTGACCGCAATTTCTCTATGTGTCATAGTAGTATGTGTCTTCAGTGTAGGAAGGAAATGTGATTTGTATCTATATTGTATTTTGTAGGTGAGCCTCTATCAGTGCATTAAATGTCAAATAACTATGTAAATAGCTTTAAAACTATTTTATAATTTGCACAAACCTTCAGTGTAGTTTTATATAAAAGTTTAAATGTCTTTTAGTGATATTTGGGGAAACTAGCACGCAGTTATTTTTAGGGGCTGGGAACCATGAAACACATACTTTTTTCAACGTAAAATGAAGTGTTGGTTCCTGCTTCCCAAAAATTTAGTAGTGGATTAGATTTGGGAAATGAGCGCTTGCTGTGTTTGTAATGTAGTCATTCTTGCTCTCACTGTAGATGTGTATTTTCATTTTCTGCTTTAAGAGTTTGTTGAACAGCAATGAAAGGAACTCTCTACAGAAATCTCTGCGATGGACCCAGCTTTGTAGGAGGGCTTCCGGGCCCCGCAGCCTGACCCTGTCACTCTGTGGCTGGTCCGTTGCTTCAGGCTGGGCCCCAGCTGCTTCTTGGTCTGGGTGTCATTTCGCTCCACCACTAGGACCCAGCCACCTCTACTCTAGCTTCCAAGGTCAGTCACAGTGTGAGCAGGAGAGTGGTATGTCCTGCTTTCCAGGATCCAGGAAAAAGCTCCCTGCAAAGCCCCACTCCTTCTGATATAAAATAAAAAGTTTCAGAAAAAAAGGCCCATTCTTCTTCAGATGACGTAGATAAGACTCTGGGATCCCCCTTTGCTGATCTATGAAAAGTCCCAACACATACTTCTCAGTTCCCATTCTTTGCCTCTGAACAATCAGCTGAATTCTTTATGCCCACCGACCAATCTGAAAAAAGTTCCTGACTTGTCTCTCCAACTCCCAGGCCTCCGAACTCTAACCCACCCTCACTGAGCCAGTTTACCACTTTTCCCAAGGACCAGCCACCTACAAGGAAAGCGTCCCCTGATCGGCTGTCCCCTCATGCCACCCAGCCCACACCTGGTTCTTTGTTGCCCTGTTGACTCCCCTCCTCCTGGATGCCTGCCCTTTGAGACACCCGCAGGTGTGAGGATCAGAACACTCTCCCTATGGCAACAGACCCCTCCCCTTACTGCCTTAATCCCTTAGAACAAAGGCTCTGCTTGCTGTTAACTGAGAATTTCAAGCACAGAGATCTGTTGAAGCAAAAACAAACAAACAAACAAACGAAAAAACACAGTGTTTTAATTTGGGGTTTTAGGACTACAGCCTGGAAAACACTTGAATTGTATTCCATAGGACTTCAAGATGGAGGAAGCTCGTAAAGGCAAAAAGCATGGTTATGTAAGTTGTTTGTCAAGAATTAGCACTGGAGGGATTTCCCTCGTGGTCCAGTGGTTAAGAATCTACCTTGCAATGCAGGGGACGTGGGTTCAGTTCCTGGTTGGGGAACTAAGATCCCACATGCCGTGGAGCAACCAAGTCCACAAGCTAAAGAGTCTAAGTGCCACCGTGAAGATTCTACATGGGGCAACTAAGACTCCGCACAGTCAAAATAAAGAAAGAAAAGAAAAGGTCAGCAGTATTAAAGAAAAAAAAAAAAGAATTAGGATTGGTTCTGTAAGAAGAAAGTGTGCTTGTTAAGCAAGGTTTGATTGGGGTTGAAACGGTTACATATTTCTGAAGGGACTAGCTGATAACATTTTGCAAATGATTACCTGTTTGGTGCCGTTCAGAAAGTTCAAGTTCTCCTGATGCAGGAAAGTGCCTGAATCCACATCCCTGGGGCCCACCAGCTCCATTTTGGATGCCTGAACCATAGTCACTTCATTTGGATTTTTCAAATGATCTAAAATATGTCATCATATCCCAAGTCCAGAATTGTTTTTACCTGACATCATTCACCCATATCTTTATAACTTGGGCGGTGGATATAGGGCTTCCTTGGTGGCTCATTGGTAAAGAATCTGCCTGCCAAGCAGGAGATGATGGGGTGGGGAAGATCCCCTGGAGAAGGGAATGACTGCCCTCTCCAGCATTCTCTCCTGGACAATTCCATGGACAGAGAAGCCTGGTGGGCTACATTCCACGGGGTCACAAAGAGTCAGACATGACTGAGCGACTAAGCAACAACAACCGTGGGTTTCAGCATTTGTTCCTGAAATTCCCCCAGGGCAGGAGTTCTGCCCTTAAACTCAGCTCAGGGGCCAGCATGCCCTCCACTGACAGATACTGTCTCAACCTGTGAAAACTGCCACCTCTGCTCTCTGCCAGCCACCAGCTCAGAGGTCGACCTCTGCAACACGGGTAACTCCCACGGCCTCAGCACTGCATTATCTCATCCCACGTGCACTCACGAAATCACGAGTGCCAACGCATGGGCCGTGCTGGGCTTCCTCCGGGCCTGGCAGCTGTGGACACTGCCCACCTCAGCCTCATGCGTAGGTCTCATCTCAGACCTCATCTCTTTCACCCTCTCATCTCTTTAGAGGCTTCCCAGTCTCAGTGTACCTCAGAACTTAGGAAAATCATTCACTGCAATACTTCTATTCAAAATAATAAGTAAGTACTGAAAGAGGACATTCACAAAATCTGTGGATGCCAAAACATTCCACAGGGTATATAACATTAAATCAGATAATGAGCAATGTGATTGCCCTTCCTTAAAGAAATGAATTTTAAAATTTAGTCCATTTATATGATGAACCCTTATAAAACATTTAAATAAGCAATTTAGATTTTAATGAATCAATACAGTTAGATCTCAAAAAAATATGCTGAGTTTGAACATTTTGGCTTAAATTGCTCTAAGGATTATAAATATTAAATTCTCAACGACTGGCCTGTCTCTCAGATAGTAAACTATAAAGCATGTAAGATGTTTTGGCAACAACCTTTTCATAAGATTAATATTTTGTGAATAACTAGAATTAAACTGTGATTAGCTCTGCATCAGGATGTTTGCTACTTTCTACCATAGTAAAGTGAAAGTGAAAGTTGCTCAGTCATGTCTGACTCTTTGAGATCCCATATACTATACAGTCCATAGAATTCTCCAGGCCTGAATACTGGAGCAGGTAGCCTTTCCCTTCTCCAGGGGATCTTCCCAACCCAGGGACCGAACCCAAGTCTCCCACATTGCAGGTGGATTCTTTACCAACTGAGCCACAAGGGAAGCCCTAGTAAACATCATCTAAATAATTTCCTCATGCTTGGAACCCAGGCGTAAACTCTGCTGAAATAATGTAATTTGGAAACGTAAGGTCATCCCTGAAGTCACTTGTACTCATGAGAATCTGACTATTTTTCCTTTGAATTTTTTTTCCGATGAGTAACAACAACATAAGCTTGTGTGGGTAAATGACACTTCATCTATTTTTTAAAATTAATTAATTTATTTTAATTGAAGGCTAATTACTTGACAATATTGTAGTGGTTTTGCCATACATTGAGATGAATCAGCCACGTATTTCAGGCACAGAGGACCCCACAAGCAGCCCGACACAACTAAAGCATTTTCATTTCTCAGCTGGAAGAGTCTCTGCTCAGATCCCGGTATTTGAGAAATACACTATTGGGACTTCCCTGGTGGTCTAGTGGCTGAGCGTCTGCCTGCCAGTCCAGGGGACATGGGTTCGATCCTTGGTGCCGGAGGATCCCACAATGCCCTGGAGCACCTAAGCCTGGTGGCAGCTATGTGCCACAACTACTGGAGCCCGCCTGCCCCAGAGCCCGTGCTCTACAACAAGAGAAGCCACCGCAATGAGAGGCCTGAGGACCGCAGCTAGAGAGGAGACCCCACTCACTGCAGCCAGAGGAAATCTGAGAACAGCCAGCAAGACCCAGCATAGCCAAACACTAAACAGTAAAAGGAAGAAAAGAGAAAAATACTACTGTGTTCTGCAACACGTCAGATGAAGTGCCTAAGCATCTTCCTGCTATTCTGTGGGATACTGTAATTGTGAGTACGTGGCACTAGATGTCTGTCAAAATCCATAGACATTTATAGCGGAAAGAATACATTTTAACATATGCAAATTAAAAAATCATTTAGGAGTTCAGAGGGTCTTAGGAAGGAATGGAAGCTGTAACAAAAGAATATAATGGTCTTAGAAGTGTGAAACCGGCTCACTGCAGGGGATAAGGAGGAAAAGACTGATGAACCACTTGGAAGAGAGCAGAATTTCTACAACGAAGGGAAAAGGAAAATGAGCTCCAGTGCTGGGTTCCAGCGAATAAAGGTGTTCCCAATGAGGGTGTAGGTTCACAACACTGCGGCCGTCCTATGTGTGTACTGGAAGCAAACGATTCAGTAAGTGGATGGTGGATGGTGGGAGCCTGGTTTCCAGGTGATGGAGTGAGTTCACAGAACCAGCAAGAAGAGCAGGCTAAGATGATCCACGTGGTGAAGGGTCAGGAGACCTCAATATAAGCTCACATCTAGCTTAAACATAGATGCTTGGCCATGTATTGGGGCATTTGTAGGTATGTTGCATACACGTGTTAGTGTACACACATGCTTTTCCTTCATCTGTCAGCTGAGAGGGCTTAGAAACACTTAGAAAGACGCTCCAGTCACAGAGAGCACACCATGCACCCAGATCTCAGCTCCTAGCACCACATTCCAACAAAAAAAAAAGAAGAAGAGCTCCTTAGAGAAATGGCCGATCCTAAGACCGAGCAGAAAATCCACAAGATGAAATAGATATGGAAGTTCTAATCCCCGTACCTGTGAGCATGGCCTCACCTGGAAATACCCTTTGCAGGTGGTCAAGCTGAGGTCGTCGGGACCGCCCTCCTGCAGTACGGCTGGTGAACATGTAAACGGGGGGAACATGGACGCAGAGTCGGGCATGCTCTTGGGGTGGACACAGGGAGGAAGCTGGAGTTATGCAATCACAAACCAGGGAGTGTCCATGACTGTGAGCAAACCACCAGAAGCCAGCAGAGAAGCATGGATCGGATTCTCTCTGCCACTTCAGAAGAATCCAGCTCTGCCTTTATTTCAGACCCCTGGCCTCCAGAACTGTGAGACAATTTTGTTGTTCAGTAGCTCAGTTGTGTCTGATTCTTTGCCACCCCAGGGACACCAGGCTCCTCTGTCCATGGGATTTTCCAGGCAAGAATCCTGGAATGGGTCGCCATTTCCTTCTCCAGAGGATCTTCTGGACCCAGGGATTGAACCTGTGTCTCCTGCACTGGCAAAAGGATTCTTTACCATTGAGCCACCTGGGAAGCCCTGTGGGCTAATACTTTCGAGTACATTAAGCCTCCCAGTTGGTGGTACTTTGTTACAGCTGCCGTACGTAGCAAACACACACACACATGCCTTTCCTTTATCTTCTTTTTCAGCATTGCTTTGCCTGTTGCTTTGCTCACGCTTTACAATCAGTCACTTCTAGGATCTCATACAGGAAGAAGAGAAGTCATCTTCCATTTCTGTCAGTCCCCACTGACCTTTCACTCACTCTTTCACCTGTTCACTCTTGTCCACGTCCACCTGCCACCAAACTGGACCAGTAACAAAATGCTCTGTCTTGCCCATGTCATCACTAAAACCTACTCAAGCAACTTTTTTTCCTCATTAAGAAAACTTCATTTTAATATTGCCTTATTCATGAATTTTCTTTTGCAAAGTCTTTTGCATTAGTTATATATGTTTACCAATTATTTCACTCTTTATTTATGCTACATTGGGAAGTCTAGAGGAAAAATAAAATTTGCACCTGACTTTGTACAATATCATTGCATACTGCAAACAACTGCACAGTCTGATGAGTTCATGAAGCGTTAAATAACTAAGTAACTGGTATTTTAAGTTATTTATATGGTGGAGAAATCAGTACAGAGTTGTTAAAAATGTTTTAATCATGTTAGAGTAAAAAGGTGATAGTTTTGGTTTCCCTGCAACATTATGACGTGTGCTGAGTCGCTTCAGTTGTGTCCAACTCTTTGTGACCCCAAGGACTGTAGCCCCCAGGCTCCTCTATCGGTTGGATTCTCCAGGCAAGAATACTGGAGTGCATTGCCGTGCCCTCTTCCAGGCGACCATCCTGACCCAGGGATCAAGCCCTTGTCTCTTATGTCTCCTGCATTGGCAGGCGGGTTCTTTACCACTAGCACCACCTGGGAAGACCGCATTTCTGTCCATTTATGGCTAACGTGTCCTCCCATATGAGTCGTAGGACCATGATCCTCAGAGCGCCTGTGCTGAGCAGGGACGCTGGATGCAGACTATGACAGACCCCAACGGATGATCACAACACTGAACCTTTGGTTTGTGGGACAGAACCCCAGTCCACCACTCCGCTTTTAAGACAGATGTTCCAGCTTACCGTTGAACCCTTTGGTCAGCAACCTGCATGGTCGACATGCCCACCATCAAATCCATCATCGAATGCAAAGACATATAAGATACAGGCCTTGATTAAATTCCAGAAGCACAGAAAATTGTGTGAACATTTGGCTCAGAGTCTCATGGAATCTGTTCCTTCTATTGTCTCCTGTCCCAAGACTTCACACCAAGTTTCCTATGGCTGCCTGACTGAGGAATAAAAACATCAATGTGATGGATGATTTTTATAATTTATTGGCCCTTACCAGCAGTTGATGGCTGCAATATTATAGCATCGTAGAGAGATGTTCATAAATGACCAGGGTTGAACGTAAATTCCTCCCATGGCCAGCGCTTTAAGCAATACAGTCTGTTGTCCACTTTTTTCTCAGCTAAAGCAGAGCTGAGAAAAGGTTCCATGCTGATTTGCAAGCTTCAGTGAATGGGTTTCCTGGAGATTGGGCATTTGGAATGAATTGGCCGAAAGCCTGGGGAAGAGGTACAAGGAAGGGCCTCGCAGGCTGGACCCAGGCTGTGAAGGTGTCTGTAAACTGTGAATACCTAGCAGAGAGCTCCTCTGCAGAGGAGGTTATCAAAACCAAGTGGACAAGTTTGCAGCAACATGGATGGACCTAGGGAGTGTTACACTGATTGAAGTCAGACAGAGAAGGAGGAATATCATATGGCATCACTTATATGAAAGTGAAAGTGAAGTCGCTCAGTCATGCCCGACTCTTTGCGACCCCATGGACAGTAGCCTGCACCAAGCTCCTCTGTCCATGGGATTTTCTAGGCAAGAATACTGGAGTGGGTTGCCATTTCCTTCTCCAGGGAATCTTGCTGACCCAGGGATTGAACCCAGGTCTCCCGCATTGTAGACAGATGCTTTACCGTCTGAGCCACTAGGGAATCTTAAAAAAAAAAATGATACAAATGAACTTATTAATGAAACAGAAATAGACTCATGGACTTCCAGAATGAGATTATGGTTGCTGGGGGGAAGGATGGGATAGTTAGGGAGTTTGGGAAGGACCTGGACACACTGCTATGTTTAAAACAGGTAACCGGCAACGGCGGACTCTGCAGCACATGAAACCCCGCTCAGGGTTAAGTGGCAGCCTGGATGGGAGGGGAATATGGGGGAGAATGGATAAACGATAACAACAAGGAAAGTACAGGTGGACAAGATTCCTGTTCCCTCGGGTGTCCTCTCCCGTCAGCCACACCAGCACCAAACGAAATGGCATGGAGTTTGCTACAAGGCGACACGTGGCTCAGCAACATGGACCTCCTTTCACTGATGCCGGTCTGGCCCCTGTCACTCCTGAGCATCCACCCTGACAATACCACTGTGTCCTGACACGGCCTTCAGTCCTTGAGGGCACCATCCAAGTACTTGTGCCAAGGTAATTACATGAAACGCCTTCCATTGTGGAAGGAGCGATGATTGGTCTTTTCCCAGCTAGAAATGGAGTTTGGATGTGGATTTGAGTGTCTGACCTGCGGTACCTCTGCCAGCACCACGTCTGTGGTGCTGAACTGCCCGATCCACCAACATGGTACCTCACCATCACGCTCCTAACAGAGCAAGAAATGTCACAGCAAAAGTCATACAGAGATGGACTCATGTCCCTGGAATTCCCTGGTTTTAATAATACAGAAGCACATGGTCAGATGAGACAGCGGACAGCTCTAAGTCTGTAGTTATGGTTCCAGTTAAGAAACAATACCCTAAAAAGCTGGAGCACTATCACAGGAAGCAATGCTGCTTTAAACCCAGTGAGCACTTTATATGGAACTGTTTCTCCCAGAGGCAGTATGTATGTATCTGGAAATGTATGGGTTAAAAATTGGGGATGCTCCTTTTATACTTCCCTCTCACCATAACATCTAACAACAAACTTCACTGAATAAGGGGTCTTAACAGGCAGGGCCAAGTTTGCAGTAAGGCAATTGAGGCAACCGCCTCACATGTAAAATTCTAGGAGCGTCAAAAACTCATCATCAATACAAATATTATTTTAATGCAATTAAAAATATATCTCTGATGCATAAAATATCAAAAATTTAAATAAAGATAGGATTAGTAACCTGGGATAATTGAACTTTATTTAAAATTTTCACTTGGTGAAGAGAAATTGTCCAAGAGGGCAGTTCTCAGTTGAAAACGAGATAGCAAAGAAGTTGATTTTGAAAATATTATTGATGCATTTTGTTTCCATTAAAGCCAGAAGAGTAACATTATAATAAGCTCTGCTTTTGATGTAAATATCATATTTAAACATGTTTCAAGTTCCAATATACCTACGTTCAATTTTTCAATAATTTTTCAACTAATTTAATGTTCTAGAAAGAATCATCCATAAAAACAAAATACATGGAATACCATATATAAAAGTACATATTTTTCCTGCAGGCTCAAGCGTGGTTTGGCTTACATTGGATTGTGGCTTCATTTCAAATTTTAGTATTTTTGTTCATCGTGGATTTTTGGCATCAGTATTGATTTTTAGAATATTGCAATAAAATATTATTCACCTTGATTAGAGTTTTTTGGTGTCCCTTAAATTCTGTGGCTTAGACAAATGCTTCCCTTGTCCCTCCTGATTTCCAATCCCGGGACTTAGGTCCTGTATCAGGGTTTTCCAGAGAAATAGATCAATAAGATCTGTATCTAAAGATTTATTATAAGGAATTGGCTCACACAATGATGGAGGCTGAGAAATGCATTCGTTTAGCTGGAGACCCAGGAAGGACAATGGTGTGGTTCTAGTCTGAAAGCAGTGAACTCAGAACCCAGGAGAGCCAATGTTTCAGCATGAGTCCAAAGGTCAGGAAAAGACCAGTGTCCCAGCTCAAGGCAGCCAGGAAGGAGGACTCCTCCCCATCTCTTGGAAGTGGCAGCCTTTTTCTTTCCGTTCAGGTTGCCAGTTGATGAGGTCTGTCCAAGTCAGGGAGGGCAACATCCATTACTCAGTCTACCGATTCAAATGTTAATCTCATCCAGAAACAACCACACACACACACACACACACACACACACACAGACTGTGGTTTGACCAACTATCTGGACTCCTCATTGTCCCAGTCAAGTTGACACATCACATTGACCATCACTGTTTCTAGGGGAGGAATGATCCCACCAGGCCACACAGCAATGTCTCCACTGAATCAAAGCTGAGACTACGGCTGTCTTGATGCCACATGATTCTGTATTTGCTGGAGTAAGTGATTCACTCTGATCACCAGGAAGACCTAGGGACTGTTGCTGTTTAAAACCCAGGGAATCTCCAGTGTTCACTTCAGTACTTTTATGGAGGTAAATATAGATGGAAAACTACAATATCCTAATAAAAACAGAATCATTGAAGTGAAAGACACTTAAGAAATAAAAGTTTAGGTTGCTCCTTATGGCAGAAAGTGAAGAGGAACTGAGGAGGTTCTTGATGAAAGTGAAAGAGGAGAGTGAAAAAGCTGGCCTAAAACTCAACATTCAAAAAATGAAATCATGGCATCTGGTCCCATCACTTCAAAGCAAATAGATGGAGAAGCAATGGAAACAGTGAGAGACTTTATTTTCTTGGGCTCCAAAGTCACTGCAGACAGTGACTGCAGCCATGAAATTAAAAGACGCTTGTTCCTTGGAAGAAAAGCTATGACCAACTTAGAGAGTATATTAAAAAGCAGAGACATTACTTTGCTGACAAAAGTCTGTCTAGTCAAAGCTATGGTTTTGCCAGTAGCAAAATGTGAGAGTTGAACTATAAAGAAGGTTGAACGCCAAAGAAGTGATGCTTTTGAACTGTGGTGTTGGAGAAGACTCTTGAGAGTCCCTTGGACTGCAAGGAGATCAAACCTGTCAACCCCAGAGGAAATCAGTCCTGAATATTCATTGGAAGGACTGATGTTGAAGCTGAAATTCCAATCCTTTGGCCACCTGATGCGAAGAACTGACTCATTTGAAAAGACACTGATGCTGTGAGATTGAAGGCGGGAGGAGAAGGGGACGACAGAGGATGAGATGGTTGGATGGCATCACTGACTCAATGGACATGAATTTGAGCAAGCTGGGGCTTGGTGATGGACAGGGAAGACTGGCATGCTGCAGTCCATGGGGTCACAATGAGTCAGACACGCCTGAGCAACTGAACTGAACTGACCTCATGCAAGAAAACAAGGCTGGTCAACTATAATACCACCTAAGAATTAGAGCAGGTGGGATGGAGAGAGTGATAAAAATAATAAATATCAACTTTGTTACAATTAAAGAGTGATTGTAACAACTGCACATACTACAATTTGTGCATATGAACCAATTTTCCTTCCTTCCTCTTTTCTCCTATTGTTCATATAAGCATCATTGATAGTGACAAACTTCACAATTTAACCTTTAGGTTACAGAATGGCTCATGGAGGATTGTGACTGGAGTAGCAGAAAAGTCAACACTGTCCAGAGGTAGATATAGTGATTTGGGGGTGTTGCGTCTCCCCTTTTATGAGCGAGAGTATCCTCATTTTATGAGGCAGTTTGCATTTTCTAAGCCCAGAAATCTGTAGGTGATAAAATGGGAAGGAATGGCAAAGAGTCAGAAGGGTGTCCCTGGATGCCAGGAACACCCTGGACCCTGGATGCCAGTGAGAGGTGAAGGTCATGTGTCTGCTGTTTCTCAGCTCCAAGATCACGTGATGCTGAGATTGTGATTCTAACCCCACTCCTCAGGCTTTCTCCTCCACTTCCTCTTAGGCTCTGTGGGCGGAGATGCTGAAGAGAACTAGAGGCAAGAGGAGAGGAAAAGGTACTCCCTTCCCGGCTCCAGCTCCCCCAGGCATCTCCCACCACCACCCCGAGCAGAGGGCATCTGTGGCTCAGGACTCTCTCTGCCCTGGGCACCAACCTCTAGCACTGGCTTCATGACACAGCTCGTGGTGTACCAAGGCTGCCTGAATGAGGCTCTCACTCAGATCTAAGCACCAGCTGGCTCTTGAAAGTGAAAACTGTTAGTCACTCAGTTGTCTCTGACTCTTTGCGACCCCATGGACTATAGCCCTTAAGTCTTCTGTTCTGGGATTCTCCCGGCAGGAATTCTGGAGTGGGTAGCCATTCCTTTCTCCTGAGGATCTTCCTGATCCAGGAATCAAACCAGATCTCCTGCATTGAAGGTAGATTCTTTACCAGGTGAGCCACCAGGGAAACGCTAGTTACCCCACATTCTGAGATCTGAGCCTCAGCGTATGGGGCCCCTCTTCTGAGCTTTGAGTGAATGGAACCCCACTTCTTCTTTGTGTGTCCCCAAACTAAAGGTACTTAACTGCTTCCTTCACTTATTCATAAATGGCTTACTGATAAACCCTGGACAGGTTTGGTGCATTCAAGAATTACCGACATCTGGGTTACTTCTTTTTGCCTCTTTAGACTTTCAACATCTGCTATAAATATCAGTATATCCCCCTCTGTTTGAAATACCTTACATGATTTTATTTTCCCCACTACCCCTTAATGGGTTCAGTTCTTTGGAGAAACTTCATGCCTCCTGCATGTTGAATACTAGGGATTCTTTTGCTGTTTGCACTTGCAGTGACTTTGTGAGTCTTAGAACTGAGGCCAGTTCTTTCTGAGACAGACTATGATCCACCAGAGAAGTGCAGAAATGAACATGAATAATTTTGTTGAGATTAAAAAAATGATAAAGTTAAGTATTGTCCTGTGATGAGCCCAAGACTGACAGAAAACTGTATCATGTGTCACAACAGCTGGCCGGTGAAAAAGTGGTCTTCAGAAGAAAAAAGGGGGAGCTCGAGTTTCCAAAGGAGATTAATTACCTTGAGTCACACTGGGAGGCTTGCACATGATGACTAATGCAGGGTGTGAGCATGTTTTAGAGACGTCTGTTGACCAGTGTTTGCTTTTACAGGTCATGATCTGGGACTCTTGCAACCAGAGGCAGCTCTGAGGACACATGCTTGCTCTTTGGAAGAAAAGCTATGACAAACCTAGATACCTTATTAAAAAGTAGAGACATCACTTGGCTGAAAAAAAGGTGCTTATGTCAAAGCTATGGTGTTTCCAGTGGTCATGTACGGATGTGAGAGCTGGACCATAAAGAAGGTTAAGTGCCGAAGAACTGATGCTTTTGAGCTGTGGTCTGGAGAAGACTCCTGAGAGTCCCTTGGACTGCAAGGAGATCCAACCAGTCCATCCTAAAGGAAATCAATGCCAAATATTCATTGGAAGAACTGATGCTGAATCTCTAATACTTTGGTCACCTGATGCAAAGACCCTGATGCTGGGAAAGATTGAGAGCGGGAGGAGAAGGGGACAACAGAGGATGAGATGGTTGGATGGCATCACTGACTCAATGGACATGAGTTTGAGCAAACTTTGGGAGATAGTGAAGAACAGGGAAGCCTGGTGTGCTGCAGTCCACAGTGTTGAAAAGAGTTGGACACAAGTTAGGGACTGAACAACATCAACAACCACATGAATACAAAATTTAATAATAAGGAAAACTGTGTGTTGAGGAGGAAACCAGTATGCAGGAACTCTCTTTACCTTCTGATCATTGGGCTATAAACATAAAATAGTTTTATATGAATAAAGTCTGTTGATTTAAAAAATCACTTATATTAAATAAAACTGGACCTATAAGATTGATGCCCAAAACGGGGGCAATACACTTCTCAGAGGAACCATACTCAATGAAAATCAATCAAGGCAAGGGATGAAATCAAATAAATCACCATAAAACTAAAATGAAATCACTGTGGCCTCTAGCTGGAGACTACACCCAGTTCCTGGTGGAAACAGCCATCTCCAACAGCAAAGAAATCCACAAAATGCGTAAGGTGTGTTAAGAGGCTGCCCAAGACACTCGGAGAGGAAACCGTGTATGAACTAGAGACGAAGTTGGCATCATCAGGACAAGGCCATGGGTTCCCAGGGGCTGTTGCCGTCATGGCAACACTGGTCATTCCTCAATGCGAGAGTGTGCTAAGATTTACAGCCAAGAATTTTATTTTTTCAATCAATTTTTATTGGAGCATAGTTGCTTTACAATGCTGTGTTTGTTTCTGCTATACAACAAAGTGAGTCAATTGTACATATACATTTACCCAGTCTTTTTTAGGACTTCCTGCCCATTCAGGTCACTGCAGAGCACTGAGTGGGGTTCCCTGCGCTCTACAGTAGGTTCTCATCAGTTTTCTGTTTTATACAGAGAATCAATAGTGTTTATATGTCAATCCCCATCTCCCAATTCCTCCCACTGCCCGCCTTTCCCCTCTGGTATCCATACATTTGTTCTCTACATCCATGTCTCTAAAAAGTAAATAAACAACATAAAATTTAGAATTTGGTAAAACAACAAAAATAAAGCCAATAGTTTTTGAATGCTATCTATAGCCTTAATGACTGTGTGGAGGGGTTCAGCTTGAGAAGTGCCAGGACCTCTCCTGGGGCCCCAGAAGAAGACAGGCAGCAGGGGAAGCCAGATGTCAGAGATTAAGGGCAGGGCTGCTTCAAAGAAGGAGGGGCTCCGAGAGCACAGTCTGGGTATGGGCCATGCCTTCTCTCTAGGTCTGGCCCTAGGGGGTCAACATCTCTCCTGATGTTCCTCCTTATGGGAATTTTCTAGAGCTTTCCTGGCTTATCTCTGAGAACAATTGCTTTCTGAGGTCAGGAAAAGAGATGAGACCTCTGTGAAGTAAGTTACCTTGCCATATGCTAGACAACAGGTAAAGAGAGTTGAAAAGCATGAACTAATGAGAAGATTACACAGAAAATCAGGAGATCATGGCAGAGACTATAATAAGGCTGGGGAGTCCCACTGGGTCCAAAAAATTGTAGCAACTTAACAATTTAGGGTACTGTTGCTGAAAAAGAGAGAGAAAGATGAACTGTTTTTCAGATCTCTAACTATAGCAGCAAAATACACGACTGGCCTCTAATTGTCATGCTGTTTTTCTAAAACAGCATGTTTATTGAAAAAAAAATAAAATTAAATAGAGAAATAATAGAAAATGACAAGGAAAACAGACAAGCTATTATTTCCCAGCCCAAGTGGTCGCTGGTTCTCAATGGATGGTCAGTTAACTGTGGCAACACTTGCTTACCCAAAGGCTCCATTTTCAGCAATTTCAACTTGTGTTAGCAAATATTTGTGACAGAGCCCATGAATTCAGTCTTTCACGCCCACCTTAGATTGGGAAACTGTACGTGAGACACGAGGTCCTTTTCCTTTGTTTATCTGTACTGTCTGCGTGCAGTCCTGCAGACTGCTGAGCTGTGTAACAGTCAGCCAGATTACTGACTTAAGTCAACAATTCTATTGTTTTATCATTCCGGGGGCCAGAAATCTGACATGGCTCTCCCCAGGCTAAAATCTAAGTTTGGCAGGATGTAGTTCTTCCCAGAGGCTGTGGGGAAGAATCAATCTGTCTCCTGCTAATCCGGAAGGTTGGAAGAGTTCAATTCCTTGCAATAGGATAGACGCCCGTTTCCTTGTTGGTTGCCAGCTGAAGGCTGTTTCCAGCTTCTGGGGGCCATCTGCCTGCCTTGTCCACCTTCAAGCCAGCAATGAAGGGCTGAGTCTCTCATATGCTTCCAGACCTTCTTGCTTCATCTTTTGCTGGTACATCCCTCTGACAATTACTCTGTCTCCCTCTTCCACTTTTAAGTTTCACACAATTACACTGAGCCTACCCAGTGTATCACCTGGGGGAAAAAAATCCAGCCTGATCTCCCTATTTAAGGAGTAACCTTAATTCTATCTACAAAGTTCTTCCATAACAAAACATGTCCGTGGATTCCAGGGATTAGGGTCCGGACATCTGGGGGCATTATTCACCCTGCCACATCTTTCAATGAGAGCAGCACTCAGGTGGGTCCAATTATGTCAAAATTCACACACCTGTCCTTGTATGTTCTTAAAACACTAATTCATCTTTCATACCCTCTTTTCTACTCCCAAGAGCCATATGTTTCCAGGATAATGGCAAAGACAAAGCACTCTAATTCTTGCTGATACACCTGCCCTTTGGGAGAAAAACAAAGAACTAAGAGAGCCTCATTCTCCTTGAGCTCCTTCACTAACTAAAATCTTCTCTGAGCCCACCCTCAACATTCTCCTGACCTCCCCACCTGCGGTCTCTTCATGGTATGGACACAGAGCCTAGACAGAGGGAAGACCTTCACTGATCTTTGATGACGGAATACCCACTCTGCCCATTCAATTGGAAGACTTGGGGACTTGAAGGGATCTCAACTCTCTACCTCCCAACTGCCAACCACTTATTTATAACAGTTATCATGGATACCACAATGGAAAGAGCCATTTACGCTAAAAAGGAAAAACTTTTGGTTGGTGTTTTGATTTGTAAGATCCTCGATGCATTTTTCATACCCAAGGATTGTTGGTTAAAGGCAAAATCAGCAATCCCAGAGTGTCAAGGAAGCAATGAATTGCTTGCGTTCCGAGTTGAACTGCAAATACCGTCAAGTCGAGAGAGCAAGTATCAATTCCTCGATTGCCTATGTGCCTGGAGTCTGTGTGTTTATGTGACCCAAACAAGTCAAGGTCATAGCTTCTAACCTAAAAGGAAGCTATGACAACTTGCCCATTTCATCTGACCACCAGGGAAGGTGATGGGAATTGGGGGTTAAAAGTAAAACCAGGAACATCCTGAAACCCATTAGAAAAGAGATCAGGCAGTTTCATTGGGAAGGGACCCCAGGAAACAAAGTCAGAGGGCTCAGGAGACACCTGAACACAGGCGTTTCTGTTCAGACCAGGGCATCTTCGATGTCACTCTTGAAAACACCGAAGTTCAAGATCCCTGTTTCAGTGGAAGCTTCCCTGAGCTGTGTCACTGGACAAGGTGCAGGCAGGGCAGCCTAGTTGGCATTGCAGGTCACACTCCTCTCCTCCTTTCTACTGCCCGTGTAACGAGCTTCCTCTTTAGAGAAGAGCACCTTCCAACTGAGTCTCCTGGGGACGGAGAACGTCAAGGGGCACGCCACTTCCGTACTATTCTTGCCAAACATGAAAAACGTCAATATCATCCGGAAAAAACATCAGGCAAACCCACAGCCCAGGAGTTCTTCCACG
Source organism: Giraffa tippelskirchi (assembly GCF_054371585.1). Taxonomy (NCBI): domain Eukaryota; kingdom Metazoa; phylum Chordata; class Mammalia; order Artiodactyla; family Giraffidae; genus Giraffa; species Giraffa tippelskirchi. The sequence continues at coordinate 58,762,765 of NC_137282.1, forward strand.
TGCCTGACAAGAGAGGTTGCCCAAGAAATGCAGTGGGAGGTACTAGGTGCACAGCAGCAAAGTGAACACTTTGCAGGGCAGGCGTCTGGGACGTGGCTGCTGCTCCTGAAGCTGCTCCTGTGGTTGTTTTCAGCACGAGGACTGTGTCTTACGTACAGGAGCTGGGAGGCCACTGTGGGTGGTAAACCCAGCTTAAGAGAATTAGCCATGCAAAAGACGGTTGAACTGAGCACTGCGGATATAACTATGATGTGATTCAACGGTTGGAGTAGAAACAGAGGGTAGATTTTTGTGCTGGTGGTTTAGTTGCTAGGTCATGTTAGACTCTCACGACCACATGGACCATAGCCCTCCAGGCTCCTCTGTCCTTGGGATGTCCCCAGGCAAGGATACTGGAGTGGGTTTCACTGCCTTCTCCAATGCCATTATTGCACATACAAATGGCTTTTTGAAGGGAGGAGTGCTTGGCCAGAAAAATGAATAGTATGCTCTGGGAGTGTTCTGAGAGATAAAAATGCAAGACAGCCTGGAGGTGCCAAGGACAGCCCCTGGGTTTGCAGGAGAACAATCTGAGTTCAGAGGATAGTAGCATCTCCCAAGTAGCTGGACAGAGTGAGCAAGAATGATCACCTCTCTGTACACCATTTCTACTTTTGATCCACGTATTTGTTTCTTACAGCTGCTCTAACGGATCACTGCAAACTTGGTGGCTTAAAAGAGTGAACGCTTACCATCTTACAATTGCGGGAGCCAGCCTTACGGTGCGGAAGTCAGGGTGTGGGCAGGGCTGATTCCTCCCAGAAGCTCCAGAGGAAGACTCAGCCTTTGCTTCTTCCAGCTTCAGGAAGCAGCCCTATGCCTCAGCCTCTGCCTGCTTCGCTCCAGTGCTTGCTTCCACTCTCATTGCCACCTCTCCCCCACGGACCCTCCTTCCCTCTTGAAAGGGAGCCCTGTGATTGCATAGATGGCCCACTCAGATCATCTAGGTGGACCTCAGCTTGTGAAGTGGAATCCAGCAGAAGAGCTTCGGAGGACCTCAAAGACAAACCTGTGAGCTGGACTTTCTACAAGAAGAAGCTGGGGCGATTGACAGCATTTAAAATAGGTTCCTGGCACGAGAAAAGAGCAAGCCAATGAGTGACTGTCATCTGCTGTGAAAGGGACTGGGGTCAAGGAAGACGACTGGGACTTTGGACACCTTGCAAAGACCCAGGCGCTGGAGTCCCCCAGCAAAGAAGAGTAGTCCCTCTGGGGGAGGAGGATGGAGCAGAGGGAAGGACATGGAGGGACAGATCCGGGGCTGGGCACACACACTAGGGACGAGGAGGAGGGGCTTGGAAAAGCTCATTTTCCTGAGAGTTGCAGCAGCTGCCGGGTGGGCCAGGAGACCCCAAGCAAGGATGTGTCCCTTGACACAGCCCTGGGAGGTCTGCTCCCAGATATTGGGATAACTTCGCGTGTCCTCATTCTCTTAGGGCACGTTTATCATGCTTTTCTAGTTTATTGTTTTCTATGTTTTAAATTTTGAAAGCCAATGGAAGACCATGCCACCTTTAAGAACTGGAAGGAAGAAATCTCTGGTTGTTCTGTTTGCTTTCCATTTCCCTGAAAGAGGACCATCATGAAGGCCCAATAGAAAGCATGACAAATCACAGCTCGAAATGCCGCTCGTGTAAGCTGATCTTACACCCAAGTCTGACAAAGATCACGTGGAGACTCCAGTCGAGATTAGCATGGATCTTCCCTCTGCCGTGTCCCCAGCCCCCACTGTCTGTGACATTGACTTGCACCTGCTTTGATCATGGGATGAGTTTTTTCCTTAAGAAAGCTTTGATAATAATGAGATAAGTTACAAAAAAAGCTAAACTTAACATCATGATAAAAAAATCAAAAAACTTGTTATTATACTAGTTATAAAACCAAGCTGGGTCTTCTGAAATAGAGTGTCTATATTTGCACCTGCTACATCACACGTCTTTCTCCTCTTCTCACTTGGTTAACACCTAATCCCATGCACAAGTTAATTGGAAATATCGATTCAAACTCACCGAGGGATCATAGGCTGAGTATTCAAGACTATCTGACGTCTTTGACTCAAGTACTTTAAAAGTTATCACTTCCAGTGGGAATCTAATTTGGTCCTTTATTGTATATTCAGATGAAAACCCAACAGGCAGATGGAAATGTTCATGTGAAACCCTATTGGCAAAATTGCAGGAAAGAATTCTCATTCAGTCTCTTGGAAATAAACATGATAAATTCAACTTAGTTTTTCGGCAATATAATATACTTAGCCAGATTTTCATTCCAACCATTTTTTCTTGGTAATATGTTTACGTGATTGTTATCTTTTTCTCTTGAAATTTCTTACTCTTTTCATCTTTTTAAACATTTTCCAAATATAAGTAAGTCTTTAAAAGGTACGAGGAGCTCTATTTTTTAGAATGCTTGACAGAAATTCTGATCCAAATTATTGTGATCTTCACTTTCAGTTTAAATAGAATATTTGAGTTTAACCAGATACAAAGCAAAGTCGAGACATAATCTGCTCTGTGTGGTGTGAGAAAAACCCACTTCCAACTGTTCTGTCTGCCCCCCTTCCCCACCCAGCCCAAGCAGAGCTCTAAGACTCCATGACCACCTCCGTAGAAAGATGCCTGAAAAAGGGCATTTTTGTCAACAAGCCCCTCTCCATCTGTGACCAGAACCTTGGAGTCCCGGCTCAGTATGAAACATGTTGTCTGGTGCCTTGACGATCTAAACCATTTTGAAACCTAATTTCTTTCTTTTTTTTTTTTTTGCCTGCTGTACGTAAGTCCCCAGAGGGACTCAGAGCCCCCAGGGCACATGGTGAGAACAGAAGCTCTCAGAGTAAGTCCATTAGGAACAAGATGAAAGACACAGACGTAAGACTAAAGCTCACTTTGCTGAAATAAACCTGTTCCATTAAATCTCACTGAACACAAAGAGTGCTATCGAAACACAACGAGGTCCAACAGCAAGTGCTTAGGCTGAGAGCCCCGCAGACGTCACCTGGTTCCCCCCCTGCCTTTCCTCTCCACACCAAGAGGGCTTTTCAGACGTCAAAACAGCAGCAACAAAATATTCCATTTACATGCAAAAAGACACAGTCTCTCAAAAGTCATCAGGACAAGCTTTGTTTTCCCCTTTTGTCCTAAGAACAAAAGCACTCATGAAGCACTTCACTCCAGGTCTCACATCACCGGCAAGGACGTGACGTGAGTTGCCGCATCAGCACCTAACTGGGCGGGAGGTGGCGCCGGACCCTTGTGGGGCAGCCAGTTGGGGTGACACTGGTCCCAAGATGCACGTGCCCCTCTCTCTGGAGACAACAACAATGGTCCAGGAAGGACCGAGCAGGCAGGACACAGGAGAAGTAGCTACAGGGTCAGAGCACTTTGGAGGAAAGACACTCCTGAGGGCGTCATAGGCAGCTCCACACGTGCACACTCAGCCATCACACGGAGCTGTATCCTGAGGGTCCGTGTCTGGTTTGTTCTCTGCTTGTGGCCTCTTGAAATGCTTAATGTCATCAAGAAGCGCCCTGATTCTCATTGTGCTGGGCTGTACAGCTCTGTGGCCATCCTGGGGAGGAGGCAGGATAGAGGCAGTCAAGACAGGGGTGCGAATCCTGGCTCTCGACTGCTCTGCCTTCTGGAGCATCCGCGTGATGGCCTAAACCCTGTGTCCTGTCTCTAAACTGGAGATTAAAATGCTTGCTACCTCATGGCTAGTATGCTGAACGCGTGCATGTGTGCTAAGCTGCTCAGTCGTGCCTGATTCTTTGAGAGCCCCATGGACTGTATGTAGCCCACCAGGCTCATCTGTCCATGAAACTTCCCAGACAAGAATACTGGAGTGGATTGCCATGCCCTCTTCCAGGAGATCTTCCCAACCCAGGGATCGAACCCGTGTCTCTTAAATCTCTTGCATGGGGAGGCAGGTTTTTCACCACTCTGCCACCTGGTAAGCCTGAACATGGGCATATGGGCACATGGGCACATAAAGCACACACCACAGAGTCCCTAATATGCACTCTCGAACTGAAAGGCCCAGCTAGAGTTTACTGAACTGAACTATTTTCCTTATTTATGTGGCGTGGAGGAGTTTGGAGGGACAAAAACATTTCACTTAAACCACTCGTCTGCTATCTCTATGTGTTCTGACTCTGCCTCTGAACACTATTTTTAGTTCCATCTTAGGAAATCTTTCCCATCACTTAATCTTAAATATTCTAATTGCCCTTTTCAGCCTTGAATTATTTTTAAGAGGAAAAAAAACCAACTGTGCCTTTTTCAAGAAGTCACAAACCCGTGGAAGCACTAACGGGGTCGTTTCTCCAGGTGGAGGACTATAGTCTCCTTCTAGGGCACAGCATCTGGGGCTGTGCTCGTAGAGAAGGCACAGGACCGTCCGAGTTGCAGAGCAGGAAGGATGGATTACCTACCGTGTGTGTGTTAGTCGCTCAGTCGTCTCTGACTCTTTGCGACCCCATGGACTGTAGCCTGCCAGGCTTCTCTGTCCATGGAATTCTCCAGGCAAGAACACTGGAGTGCCTTGCCGTTTCCTTCTCCAATTATCTACCATGGTGGCTTTTAAAAGTTCATTGGCCATGAGTTCTACACGGGCACCTATGGGACCTTTCAATCTATGCCACTCGCCACATGTAACACTGAAACCAAAGTTGTGTGCAACATAAAATAATCCTGACTCAAACTTGTACGATTTTCTTCTCAATCTGACATGTCTCTGTCCTATTTCAACTTTTTTACAAGCTGGATTGTGACTCATTAAACTTTATTTTGTAATCCATTCCTGTGCTACAATATACGGTTTAGAAAATGTTGCTCTAGGGGCTGTTTTATTGTGAAAAATTATAGTTAAAGAAATACATTCAAGACTATTGGCTAATAGTTATAGCTGTAGCTTTTCCAGTAGCTGTGTACTGATGTGAGAATTGGACCATAAAGAAGGCTGAGGGCCGAAGAATTAATGCTTTCAAAATGTGGTACTGGAGAAGACTCTTGAGAGTCGCTTGGCAACAAGAAAATCAAACCAGTCAATCCTAAAGGAAATCAACCCCGAATATTCATTGGAAGGATTGATGCTAACGTTGAAATTCTGATATTTTGACCACCTGATGCGAAGAACTGACTCACTGGAAAAGATCCTGATGCTAGGAAAGATTGAAGGCGGAAAGAGAAGGGGACGACAGAGGATGAGATGGTAGGAAGGCATCACTGACTCAATGGACATGAATCTGAGCAAACTCCAGGAGATGGTGAAGGACAGGGAAGCCTGCCTGATGTGCTGTAGTCCATGGGGTCTCAAAGTGCCAGACATTACTTAGCAACTAAACAACAACAAATTGGCTGAATCGTCCCAGGTAGCTCTAGTGGTAAAGAATCTGCATGCCAATGCAGGAGACACAAGAGACTCAGGTTCAGTCCCTGGGGTGGGAAGATCCCCTGGAGGAGGAAATGGCAACCCACTCCAGTATTCTTGCCTGGAAAATTACATGGACAGAGAAGCCTGGCGGACTATGGTCCATAAGGTCACAAAGAGTCAAACATGACTGAATCATACACAGCCAGCACTGACTGAATCACAACCCCTCCCTCAAATTCATATGTTGAAGCCTTAATCCTCAATACCTTGCTGCTGCTGCTGCTAAGTCGCTTCAGTCGTGTTCGACTCGGTGCAACCCCATAGACGACAGCCCACCAGGCTCCCCCATCCCTGGGATTCTCCAGGCAAGAACACTGGAGTGGGTTGCCATTTCCTTCTCCAATGCATGAAAGCAAAAAGTGAAGTCGCTCAGTCGCGTCTGACTCTTAGTGACCCCGTGGACTGCAGCCCACCAGGCTCCTCCGTCCATGGGATTTTCCTGGCAAGAGTACTGGAGTGGGTTGCCATTGCCTTCTCTGCTCAATACCTTAGAATGTGACTATATTTTCAGGTAGGCATTTGAAAAGGTGGCTTTTTTAATATAATTTTTTAATTGGAGGAAAATTGCTTTACAATGTTGTACTGGTTTCTGCTGTACAACAATGCAAATTAGCTATAATTTTATAGTTTTTTTATACTCAAACATATTCAGAAAATTCATGTTTCAAAAATATTCTTGTGCAATTAATTTAATATTTTTGTTCTTTGATTGTAACAAGATAGATTATTTAAAAAGATGGCACTGCTGGGGCAAAGGGTGTGTGTCTATCAAATTATTAGAGATTTATTTCAGAAAGCTGTAGCAATCCTCATCTTAACTAGCAAGGGTTTTTCATCTTGTTCTCTGAATCCTCTTTCAGACTGGAAGATATGGTACTTGCTGTGTTTTGCTAGTCATCTGCATGGAAAATATGAGGTACAGTTGTTTCAGCTTTCATTTTCCTGCAGGCCAATGATGTTGAGATTTCTGACTGTGTATTTCCTCTTCTATGTATTCCTTGTCCATCTCCTCGCTCATTTTCCCAGTGAGCTGTCTTTTTGCTTGTATACTTACAGGAGCACTTTCACTATCTCATATAAATGAAATGGAGAAGGACTCTACGAGGACTTCCTAGGACAGACACCCCCCCCAAGTCCTTTGCCTGTCTCTTTCCCATCGATAAACTTCAGGCAAAGAACAAATTTAATCAAAGAAGTGAGAAAATGAAGAAACAAAGAAAAGCAGTCAAACAGGACGAAATAATAACAATTTAGTCAGTAACCAAGGACCTTTAGTTCCTCCTCAGGGTCTGTAGATAATATTCTGAGCCGTATCCTGTGAGCCGTCTTATAGATACTGAAACTCCCGCCAGGTAGAAGCCAACTACATGATGAGCAGACTGTAGCCATGACATTAGCTGCACAATTCTGAGAACTGGCCTCAAGAAATTCGAACAAGTTGACCCTGGAATTGAAGATTAACTGTATTTAAAACAACCAAGATAACTCTGGTCAGACCAATGATGACCAACTTCAAGATGACTGTGCTGTTTCTGCATGTAGCCCCCTCCATCCATCTACATACCTCTGGAACTCCAGTTTAAAAGCTCTTGCCCCCAGTTGGGAGTGAGGGGTTGGCCTTTGGACATGCGTCCACCTTCTCCCTGGTTGGTGGCCTCCAGGATAAAGCAAACTTTCCCTTCCACCAGCACTTGCCTCTGGAGTATTGGCCTTTAGGCCACGAGCAACCAGGCCTGAGTTCAGTCACGTAAACCTGCACAATTTATTTAGCCAGGGGTGATACTCAGAGCATGTGGGAGAGCTGTGGCCACGTGAGCGAGGGCTGGGCGGCTGGTAGCAGAGCTCAGACGGATAAGGAGCCAGCTTCTGTTCTGAATGCAGTGTCTCGTGCGGTTTTGAGCATGATTAACATGGTCTACCTGGCTTTGTAGGAGGAACATTCTAGTGCTGTGCAGAGCAAGAACAGAGGAAGCCAAGGGGAGTCAGAGATGCTGCTCAGAAGGCTGTTTGCTATTTTCCTAAATCATCATGCAGACATCATTTTGTTTTTCTTTATGAATCCATGTGCAGCTATGTCCATGTGTCTCTGTTTTGTGGAGTGAAAGTGAGCAGGACGAGCTCTCTGTCCATCTCACCAGGGCTTCCCAACAGAATGGCCATTGTCAAGGTCACTGATGACCTAAACCGCTCATCTGTGCTTTCCTTGCCTTATGTCCACCTGTCTGTGCTGACCACCTCATTAACCCCCAGCAGTAAGAAGTCATCCCCTGCCTGGAAGCACTTTCCTTCCTTGGGTTCCATGCCACTGGCTCTAGAGGTGAAGGATCCTGCATTATTTTACCATGATGCAAAGAAACTGATCCTTAATGCTCTCTCCTTATTTGGCTCCTGACCTCAGGTTCTTTGACAAGAATTTAATAAAACAGTACAAAGAAAAATGCTCATAAAGGAACCAAGATGTAGGCTTCCTTTCACATCTTTTCACATTGGATGTCGGGGGCACATTTTGGCTGCAACTGCCTGACTCCAAGTCACGGAGACTTCGTAGAGAAGCGAGGACCAGCTCTGATGTGGCATCACGGATGCTGGATTCTCCTCTCCTTGATGAAGAGCAGTGTCCTCAAGGGGGATTAAAAAAAAACCTTTCTACTCTATTTTTTCTAGGACATTTAGAGTGAGTGATGCTTACGGGACCATGCAGAGCATAAGGCATTTTAGAACTGAAGACAGGACAGAGCTTTGGTGCTTTCATATGCACATATTAGCATACGGAAGAGCAGACCAGCCTTGTTTTTTTTTTAAATTGCTGTTGTTATTCAGTCGCTAAGTTGTGTCCAACTCTTTGCTATCCCATTGACTGCAGCACGCGAGGCTTCCCTGTCCTCCACTGTCTCCTGGAGTTTGCTCAGACCCATGTCCATTGAGTCAATTTTTGGCTGTGCTGCATCTTCATTGCTTTGCAGACTTTTCTCTAGTTGCAGTGCCCAGGTTTCTCATTGCAGTGGTTTCTCTTGTTTTGGAGCCCGGGCTCCAGGACACGTGGGCTTCAGAGGGTGCAGTCATGGGCTCAGGAACTGAGGCTCTCCGGCTCTAGAGCACAGGCTCAGTAGATGTGGCACATGGGCTTAGTGGCTCTGAAGCATGTGGGATCTTCTGGTTTTGATGAGTAAATCTTTCCCATTCAATGCCATTGCTCCAGAAGTTCTATACGGGGACAGAGAAAGGAAAGCTGAGTGGATCATACATTATAGAAACAAGTTACCTTCCTGTCGTCAGCTACTTAGCTATGCTCTGATTGCTAAGATTAGGATATATCTGTGTGCACTTGTGTGTGTCTGCATATGTGTGTGCCTGTGTATACACACACATGTGTATGCCTGTATACGTATCTGTGAACATGCATTGTGGAGGTGGGGGGTGGGCTCTAGGAAGCCAGTTTGGCAGAGATCTATCTTCACTTTATAAACTTCCCTGGTGGCTCAAACAGTAAAGAGTCTGCCTGCAAAGTGGGAGACGTGAGTTCGATTCCTGGGTTGGGAAGATCTCCTGGAGAAGGAAATGGCTCCCCACTCCAGCATTCTTGCCTGGAGAATTCCCAAGGACAGAGGAGCCTGGCAGGCCCCAGTCCATGGGGTCACAAAGAGTTGGACACGACTGACTGACTAACACCTCACACTTCACTTCATCTTCACTTTGGTGGTTCAGTGGTAAAGAATCCGCTGGCCAGTGCAGGAGATGCAGGAGATATGGATTCGATTCCTGGGTCAGGAAGATCCCCTGGAGGAGGGCATGGCAACCCACTCAAGTATCCTTGCCTGGAAAATCCCATGGACAGAGGAGCCTGGCAGGCTACAGTCCATGCAGTCACAAAGAGTCAGACATGACTGCGCAGCTCAGCACGAGCACCTTCACTTTAGGAGCCATAACAGAAGACTGATATTTGATCTTTGAAAACCAGAGACATTGTCTGAAAGGCAACACGCAGAGTCACCGAGTGGCTTGCCAACGTGCTCTGGCCGGTGCTTCGGAGGCTTGTCTAGCTCATCCTTTGATCTGAGGCCCTGGCTCTTACTGAGAGGCTTGTTGCGAATTGAAACCCAGGCACACAGGGTGTGGGAAAGCTAATCTCCCTGGATCCACCCCTATGGGTTCCTGGGAATCATCCAGATGATATCAAATCAGCCCTCCAGATGCGGGATTTGGGCATGTGGGTGTATGATACTACATTAAACAAGGATTCACAAACTCAGGTTTGCTGTGGGTGTATTTGATTTATGATCTTGTTTGTTTCTAAACTAATTTGAAGAGGGAGTGGGTGTAGGGTTGACCTTAACGACATGTAGGTACCATGACTGCCAGAGCTGTACCTTTAATTCTAAAACGTCCCACAGATGCCGTGCTGTCCCTTCACTGTACCCTCACACCTGACAGCACCTGGTGGACAGCATGCAATGAACCAGCTGGGCCTCAGAGCGTGAGTGAGCTGCGGGACTGTCACCAGGGCTATGTTGCAGGCTTACCCTTTACCCTCCGAGTCTGTGTCACTTTCTACCATCAACGTTCCTCCTTCCTAGATTTTTCTGTCTTCTACTCTACTTTACTGAACTTATAATTTTAAAATGTTATAGTCATTGAGCTGGAAATTGCTATTTCCCATTACTAATTTGCAAACCAAATAAGAAGAATTATTCTATTTCTCTCTTAAACAGCAAACAGAACTAAACAAACTATTTGCAAGATGAAGAAAACAGTGTGGGTGAGTGTGTGTGTAAGACCCTCAGTCAAAGAAACCTCCCCAATTCTCATAGAATCTCCACATTTTAGATCAAAATCATCCATCTTTCGATAATGCAACAGTTGTGTTTGAAGAGCCTCATTGCCCTAAGAACTGGGCAACTTCATCCCTATTTATGTCTCCAGAACCAGTGTTTTTTCTGGTCCATATCAGATAGTGATATGTGGTGAAATGAACAGAAACTTTGTTGTGATTTTTTTTTTTGAGTTGGGCTGCAAAGCCCTATTTTTAAAATTCACTTTCACAGTGAACTAGAGTTAGAAACAGAAAGAAAAAATAGACATTCTGTCTTTTAAATATTTACTCTTTTACATTATGGAACTAGTAGAAGACTGTCCCTCTTCACTGCGGGTCAGAGTTTAAGAATAAAAACTTTCCTAAAGAAGCAGTTCCTGAACTTAGACATGAACTAGAAATCAATTAGGTACACATTATACTTAAAATATAAAATCACTGCAGATGGTGACAGCAGCCATGAAATTAAAAGACGCTTGCTCTTTGGAAGAAAGGCTATGACCAACCTAGACAGCACATTAAAAAGCAGAGACATTACTTTCCCGACAAAAATCCATCTAGTCAAAGCTGTGGTTTTTCCAGTGGTCATGTATGGATGTGAGAGTTGGACTATAAAGAAAGCTGAGCGCCGAAGAATGGATGCTTTTGAACTGTGGTGTTGGAGAAGACTCTTGAGAGTCCCTTGGACTGCAAGGAGATCCAACCAGTCCATCCTAAAGGAGATCAGTCTTGAATGTTCATTGGAAGGACTGATGCTGAAGCTGAAATTCCAATCCTTTGGCCACTTGATGCCAAGAACTGACTCAATGGAAAAGACCCTGATTCTGGACAAGATTGAAGGCAGGAGAAGGGGATGACAGAGGATGAGATGGTTGGATGGCATCACCAACTTGATGGACATGAGTTTGAGGAAGCTACAGGAGTTGGTGACAGACAGGGAAGCCTGGCGTGCTGCAGTCCATGGGGTCACAAGGAGTTGGACATGACTGAGCGACTGAAATGAACTGAACTGATATTTAAAATACACTTTCTCACAGGAGAAGAGATTAAAAAGAAAAAATCAAAACAGAAGTTTTCCCAGATCTCGAAAAGAATTGGACGCTGGGGAAAACAGCAGAGGGAAAAAAGAGTTTTAATATCTATTTCTTGATGTTTTCACATAGCTGCATTGAAAAGAAACTATTTTTTAGAATTGATGAAGCCAATTTCCTCAAGAGTTTTTACTGTATTTTTTATCTTTTGCTGGAAGAAACGGTCATTAGCTAACACGCTGTAGTGTTCATGGTGCACTTTGCAGAGATTCCACATTTTCAACAAGAGTAGCTTCAACTGCCTCCCTCTCGATTAATAAAATTACATTAATCTGCCTGCAATGTGGGAGACCCAGGTTGCATCCCTGGGCCAGGAAGATCCCTTGGAGAAGGGAATGGTGACCCACTCCAATATAGACAGAGGAGCCTGGCAGACTACAGTCTCTGGGATCATGAGTTGGGCATGACTGAGCAACTAACACACAACCTCATGCAGGACAAAAAAAAAAACTGCTGTTGCATAACTTTTAAGAGCAAAAGAGACTCTGAGAACAATTTAATTTGGGGAAACAGAACGCAATGAGGCGCAAACGAACTAATGTATCCCTCAAGCCAATGAAATAATTTTAAGGTTGGTGTTTTGGTAACCAGCCGAGTATTGAAGTTGCCGTTTTATGATTTTCAGTGTGAAAGCCGTGCAATTTGATTATGCTTTTCAGATGCCCAGAAAGCAGGCAAAACCTTGGTCCTGATCCAGAGCAGAGCTGAGTCTGAAGGCTGGCTGGCATCTCTCAGCCTGCAGCAGGAAAGACCCTGCAGTCCTCAGGTTCTCGTGTCTCGAGGCTCTTCCCGCCGGGCAGCACAGAGCCTCCTCCGCTGGGCTACAGAATCAGCTCCGCACAGTCACCAGCCATCCTGGGCCTGGGAGAGATTTAACGTCTTGAGGCATCCCTGGCGTTCTGTTTGCAGACTTCAATAGCCAGGAGGGTTGTCAGCCTCCACAGTGCATCACACAGAGCCTGGTGGAGGAGCTCCCTCATCACCATTCACTGTCTGCTTTCTTCTCAGGGAAGGCTGCAGTTACTGGAGCCTGCCAAACAATGGAAAATGCCTTCTTTTTGATTATCCAGGCTCTCCCACCGAATAGCAGGCCTATATCTTCAGGGCAAGCTATTCTATTTTTATTTCTTTAATTTTTTTAACACTATGATTGAATATTCTTTTATCTTGCATTTTATTTATTTACTTGCTTATTTTTTGGCCATTCTGCATGGCATGTAGGATCTTAGTTCCCTGACCAGGAATCGAACCTGTGCCCCCTGCTCAGGAAGGCAGAGTCTTAACCCCTGGACCGCCAAAGAAGTCTCTGCTCTATTTTTTAATTGGAGAGATTTATAGAAGAGTTATTACTTATCCAAAATATTCTGAGATTTCTTTGCTTGTGTATACTTTCAATGGCATTGTCATATAGGGATATTATGAGCTGTTTCTCAAAAGGAATTATAGATCTTGATAAATTGTCAAAAGTTAAATAGTTCTTTTCAACCACTATCTGATAAAGAAATAGAATTTTATTATCTCTTAGAAATACTCCTGATGCCTTTCTCAATGGCCACTTACATCCTCCTGAAAGGTCACTATCCTGACATCATCACCATCAATTAGTTTTGCCTGTTCTTAAGCTTTATATAGATGGAATCACTTAGTAGTCTTCCCTGTGGCTCAGACAGTAAGGAATCTGCCTGCAGAGCAGGAGACCCGGGTTTGATCCCTGGATTGGGAAGATTCCCTAGAGAAGGGAATAGCAACCCACTCCAGTATTCTTGCCTGGATAATCCCATGGACAGAGGAGTCTGGCGGGCTACAGTCCATGGGGTCACAAAGAGTCAGACGTGACTAAGTGACTAACACTTTAACTTCCACTTAGTACACAGTCTTTGCTCAATATTGTATTTTTGAAATGTATCCATATTGTTGCATGCGTCAGTACTTTATTGATTCTCATGGCTCTGTAGTATTTCTTGGCATAAATATAGCACGATTTACTTATCCATTCCACTGTGAATGGTCATTGAGTTTTTTCAGTTTGGGGAAATTTTCCATTATTACAAAGGATGTTACTATGAACATTACATACAGGTCTTTGGATGGACATATGCGGATGTATTTTGGAGTGCTGTATTTCCTATCTAATGATACATAAATCTCCCCAGAGCTCAGTGTGCTGGACAATAATCCTTTGTTTTCTCCCATGGTTTTGTAGGGACCCCATTGGGCAGTTTCTGCCTGTAGTCTCCCCTCTGGTTGCCGCCAGCCGTCAGCTGGGATGAAAGGAGGAGAGGGGGCTGTTGGCTGGGGGAATGCAGTTCCTGTCCCTGAACTTGTCCCTGAGGCTGGACATCCTCACCCGTGCCTCTCCCCAGAGGGAGTCATCCAAGACAGCAAAGGTTTCCCTGGATCCCTTTCCATTTTCTCTATTTTTTTTAAAAAATTTTCATAATGGTATATATTTAATGGTGTTTATGATTAGTTATTATAATTTTAATTTTTTAAATTAATTTATTTATTTTAATTGGAGGCTAATTTCTTTACAATATTGTAGTGGTTTTTGCCACACACTGACATCCATTTTCTCTTTTCTCTCCTGGCATTAACTCTTTCCTTCTGCCTCACAACAGGCCTGGCCATTGTTTACAGAATGCTAAACACCAAGCGTGGAAAAGCTACAGAAATAGGTGAGTCTCCTGTTGTGGTTGTTTTCCTCTAATAAAAATGTGCATATCTTTACTTAGAAGGCACTTGGAACATGAGCAGATGACTTCAGTCCAGACTCGGGTTAAGCCGGTTGACACTGAGTTTTTGTTTTCTGGTTCCGGGGTCCTTCCTGTGAACTTGGAAGGTTATGAGGCCACCTTGTCTTTGGAAGGCCGAGCTTAGTCCTCCTTCCCTTTTCTCTCTGCCACCAGCTACTTAAAGGTCAGCAAAGGTCTGAAGGGAACAGAAAGCTTCTTGTTCACCTGAAAGCCTTCCCCTTGTTTCCCTGATTTTAGCATCTCCATATTGGATGCCGATGAATTTGTTATTGTAGGTATAATTGCTTTGCAATGTTGTGTTAATTTCTACTGTGCAACAAACTGAATCAGCTACACACACACACACACACACACACACACACACACACAACCTCTTTTTTGGATTTCCTTCCCATTTAGGTCAACACAGAGAACTGAGTCGAGTTTCCTGAGCCAGAAGCAGGTTCTCATTATTTATCTGTTTTATACACAGAATCACCCTCATAGCTCAGCAGGTGAAGAATCCACCTGCAATGCAGGTGACCCCAGTTCTATTCCTGGGTCAGGAAAATCCACTGGAGAAGGGATAGGCTACTCACTCTGGTATCCTTGGGCTTCCCTTGTGGCTCAGTTGGTAACGAATCCATCTGCAATGCAGGAGACCTGGGTTTGATCCCTGGGTTGAGAAGATCCCCTGGAGAAGGGAAAGGCTACCCACTCCAGTATTCTGGCCTGGAGAATTCCATGGACTGTATAGTCCATGGAGTCGCAAAGAGTTGAACACAACTGAGTGACTTTCACTTTCATTTCATCAATAGTACATATATATGTCATTCTCAATCTCCCAACTCATCCTACCATCCCCTTTCCCCCTCTGGGTGTCCATATGCTTATTCTTTAAGTCTGGGTCTCTCTTTCTGCTTTGCAAGTAAGATCCTCTCTAGCATTTTTCTAGATTCCACAACTCCAACTTTTGTATCATCAACCAACCTTAGCTCAAGTGCCTAGACTTTGATCTCCTGTTTCTTACTCAGATCTTTGATTTCTGAGTCTTACAACACTTATGAATTAACAAATTCTTTACAGAGTATAGTGTCACAGAATGCTGGACTCATCTCAGTGAGTTCTCTAGGACATTGTAATTTCTGGCCTCCTTAAGTAGTTCTCTGACTCACTTAAGCAAATCTGAGGGATTTCTTTCTCAAGATTTTCTGATGGTTTTCAGTGGTAGATTAATCTGAAAGAATTAATCTGAAAGAAGATGTTACAACATCACCAGAAATATTGAGGTTTTTAAACCAGACATGCATTTGGGTTGCTGGAATGTTTAAAGAGAAGAATCTTAAATGTTGTAGTAGGCAGAATAACACCCCCCTCAAAGGCGTCCACGTCCTAATCTCCAAAACCTGCAAACATGTTAGATCATACGGCAAAGAGGAATTATGGTGAAGATGGAATTAAAGTTGCTGATCAGTTGATCTTGAAACTGGAAAATTGACCTGAATTATCTAGAGTGCCCAATAGAATCAACAGGGCCTTTATAAGTAAGAGAAGGAGACAGAAGAGAAATTGAAGTCACAGAGATATTTGAAGATTCTAAAGCTGGCTTTACAGATGGAGGACCCTGGACCAGGGAAGGCAGGTAGCTTCTAGAAGCTAGAAAAACAAAAAGACAGATTATCCCCTAGGCTCCAGGAGGAACACAGCCCTGCCAATATCTTGGTTCTAGCCCAGTGAGACTCCTGACTGCCAGACGTATATGGTAATACACTTATGTTGTTATGTAAGCATATGGACACCCAGAGGGGGAAAGGGGATGGTAGGATGAGTTGGGAGACTGAGAATGACATATATATGTACTATTGATGAAATGAAAGTGAAAGTCACTCAGTCGTGTTCAACTCTTTGCGACTCCATGGACTATACAGTCCATGGAATTCTCCAGGCCAGAATACTGGAGTGGGTAGCCTTTCCCTTCTCCAGGGGATCTTCTCAACCCAGGGATCAAACCCAGGTCTCCTGCATTGCAGATGGATTCGTTACCAACTGAGCCACAAGGGAAGCCCAAGGATACCAGAGTGAGTAGTAATACACTTAATACACTTATGTTGTTTTAAACCACTCATTTTGTGGTATGTATTACAGCAACAATAGAAAATGGATACAAGTGTATCCCATGGGGTATTATCCAATGTAGCTTTTTTAAATTTCCCCCAAGAAAACTGTGAGTCAGCTTTTACACCACAGGACCACACACAGCAGAGCATCCCAGGCTGGCTGTGTCAACTAGCAGTGTATGGTTGTAGTGCCGCAATGACCCTGGAGCTATGAGAGGACCAACACGGGAATTCAGCTTTTATTAAAATTGCGCAGAGGTGTGACATCAGAGGACCCCCTCCCCAAATCAGCTGGATGGAAGGTAGAGGGCAGAAAAGTATGTCCTCTTGGTTCAGACCCTGCGTCCTCCAGGCTTTGCCCTTTCTCATGTCATGTGGCAACTCAGCACTGTCCACACTGACTCATGTCCACCGAGTCAGTGATGCCGTCCAACCATCTCATCCTCTGTCCTCCCCTTCTCCTCCTGCCTTCAGTCTTTCCCAGCATCAGGGTCTTTCTAATGAGTCGGCTCTTCGCATCAGGTGGCCAAAGGATTGGAGCTTCAACTTCAGCATCAGTAGCCCTGAATCCCAATTGTCCAATTTTCCAAAACCCCCTGTAGTCTGCAGGCTTCTAAAAGACAGGCATTATGTCTTATTCAGGGTTATGTTTCGACTGTAGTGAGAATGATGGAATGGATAATCAATAAATATTGGCTGAAGTAAATTTAATTAAGAAGAGTGGAATGGATTGAGGAATTGAAGACCTCTCAGGGGAAATTGGTAGGGAAACTTAATAAGGCTTTGTGTTCACTATAATAAATAATAAATGCATAAATTAAAGGTAAACAATATTGCTTATAGTCCACTTTTAAAGAGTAAATACTCAGCAAGTTATATTTATTATTGTGTGTGTGACCCTGTGACCCCATGAACTGTGGGCTGCCAGGCTCCTCTGTCCATGGAATTTTCCAGGCAAGAACACTGGAGTGAGTTGCCATTTCCTATCCTAGGGTATCTTCCCGACCCAGGGATAGAATCCACATCTCTTGCAATTCCTGCATTGACAGGCAGAGTCTTTAACACTGGGTCACCTAGGCTTCCCTTATTTATTATTATTATTCATTTAAAAGAATCTGTGCAGACTCTAGACCACTGGCTGTGTCTCTCGTCAAATGCCAGCGTCCACTCTGTTCCCTGCCCTCCATCTCCTTCATAGACCACATTGTAATTTGAAAACACAAAAATTCAAGTTCCTGTGGATTGAGGAAAATGTAGAGGGAAAAATTTATATAAGCTAAGACTTTTCACGGAGAGAGTAGGTTTGCAGCCATGAAATTAAAAGATGCTTACTCCTTGGGAGAAAAGTTGTGACCAACCTAGACAGCATATTAAAAAGCAGAGACATTACTTTGCCAACAAAGGTCCATCTAGTCAAGGCTATGGTTTTTCCAGTGGTCATGTATGGATGTGAGAGTTGACAATAAAGGAAGCTGAGCACTGAAGAATGGATGCTTTTGAACTGTGGTGTTGGAGAAGACTCTTGAGAGTCCCTTGGACTGCAAGGAGATCCAACCAGTCCATCCTAAAGGAAATCAGTCCTGAATAGTCATTGGAAGGACTGATGCTGAAACTGAAACTTTAATACTTTGGCCATCTGATGCCAAGAACTGACTCATTGGAAAAGACCCTCATGCTGGGAAAGATTGAAGACGGGACGAGAAGGGGATGACAGAGGATGAGATGGTTGGATGGCATCCCTGACTCAATGGACATGAGTTTGAGTAAACTCCGGGAGTTGGTGATGGACAGGGAGGCCTGGCGTGCTGCAGTCGCAAAAAGTCGGACACAACTGAGTGACTCAACTGAACTGAACTGAGGTTTGTTTGGGGAGTGAGATATATAGATGATATCAGTTCAGTCAGTTCAGTTGCTCAGTCGTGTCTGACTCTTTGCAACCCCATGGACTGCAGCACGCCAGGCTTTCCTGTCCATCAACAACTCCCAGAGCTTGCTCAAACTCATGTCCATTGAATCCGGGATGCCATTCAACCATCTCATCCTCTGTCATCCACTTCTCCTGTCTTCCATCTTTCCCAGCATCAAGGTCTTTTCCAATGAGTCAGTTCTTTGCGTCAGATGGGCAAAGTATTGGAGCTTCAGCTTCAGCACCTGTCCTTCCAGTGAATATTCAGGACTTTATGATATTTTTTTCTGGGAGCTTCTTTCCTATTTTAATTTTAGGGCAATTCAGAAAGCAAAGGGGACTCTGTAGAACCCATGACAATGAGGGAAATGAAATGAAACCTGAGGGTGTGGTGTTAGAATATTAAGGCAAAGTGTTCATGAACAAGGGGGATCAGGGATATTTGGTGGAAGTGTCGACTAAAAAATACAGTCACAACCTGAAAGTAAGAGTTATTTTATTTGGTGGGAATGTTTAGGACTCTGAGCCCAGGAGACAGCATCTCAGTAGCTTTGAAAAAACTGCTCCAAGGAGGTAGGAGGGGGAGTCAAGCTATAGGCAAGTTTGCAACAAAGGGAGCAGGCAGCCTGGATATCAAAGATCAGGTATCAAGTTAAGGAATTTAGCTTTCTATGTATGGGAAGGTGCAAGCCTCTGGGCTCACTGAATTCAGTCCTTTCATATGCACCTCAGCTGTCTGCGCCAAGCCTGTTTCCTTGTTGACCTTGCTTCTTGCATTCCCCCAGCTCCTCAGCAATCACCGTGGTGGGTGGCAGCATCTGCTGGATCGCAGTTTGGGGAGCCCTCGTTCACATCTGGAGGCCAGAAATCACTGCTGGCTGTGACATTCCTTGTTTATTGATAGGCAGAAGATATTTTCATTTCACGGAAGGTAGAAATAAACCAGAAAAAGCCAGAGGTCAGAATCAGGTGAGACAAGAGGCAGAAATAACTGTAGTCAAAACAAGTGTTTCATGCAAAATCAGGTGCAAGACAAGACCTGAGAGCCACACTGGGGGCAGAGCTCAAGGCCCCGCAAGACAGCGGGGTGTGTCCGGGAGGCCTGACAGGAGGCAGGGGGGCCAGCGATGCCTGGGGTGCCCCCTGCCCTCTGCTCCAAGCTGGTCATAGCTCCCATGAAGTGGGGATTAATTTTCATAAGCCTAACCTTGGCTCTGATAAAGTGGAATGAGAAATGAAGTGTTTCCTGCCGTATCAGTAAACAAGGGTGTCACAGTTATCAGCTATTCTGGCCCTCCCGATATGAACGCCAGAGCCCTGAGGGCACTCAGGAAGGGGAAGCACACCTGCTGTCCAAGAGCCATCAGGCTGCAGCCACTCCCTACAGTGAGCCCTGCGGACCTCCAGGTGTAAAAAACACGGGATACTGGTCACAGAGTGCTGAGCTGCATTTGCAAGGGACAACCTCAGTGAGCAGACTCTTGCATCTTCCCATACATAAAAAAGCACTAAATCCCTTAATTTGGGATATCTGGTTTCCTTTAATCAACAATAATCTCTTGATGTTCAGGCTACCTGCCCTTTGTTGTAACATTTCTATATAATCTGGCTCCTCCCCTCGCCTCCTTGGAGCAGTTGTCTCAGGATCACTTGAGATGCTGTCTCCCAGGCTTGGAGTCCTAGAACTACTCAACAAATGAAATATAACTCTCGGCTTTTAGGTTGTGGCTATTTTCTAAGTCGACAGGAGTCAGCAGATACCTATAAGCACCTGGTGAGGTGACAAGTTTGGGAGAAGAGACACGTATACTGGTGCAAAGTCAGGCAGCGGTCATGGGATGGGGGTGGCCATGTGGAGAAGTCCTGAAAAACTCATCTCAGAGACTGATGGGTGTGGCCATGTGGAGAAGTCCTGAAAAACTCATCTCAGAGACCTGCTTCATCGAAGTGTCTCAGCCACCCACGCTGACATTTTTTTAGCACAATCAAGTTCTCAGTAACAAACAAACAAAATGTTCAAAACAAGCTGAAACATTCCTGGACATATTTGAATGTAAGGAATTTAACTAAGATAGAAAGCAAGAAGCAAATAACATTTTATTGTTGTTCAGTCGCCAAATCATGTCCGACTCTTTGCGACCCCAAGGACCGCAGCCTGCCAGGCTTCCCTGTCCCTCACCATCTCCCGGAGTTTGTTCAAACTCATGTCCGTTGACTCAGTGATGTCATCTAACCATCACATCCCTTCTCCTCCTGCCCTCAATCTTTCCCAGCATCAGTGTCCTTTCCAATGAGTTGGCTTTTTGCATCAGGTGGGAAAAGTATTGGAGCTTCAACTTCAGTATCAGTCCTTCCAATGAATATTCAAAGTTGACTTCCTTTAGGATTGACTGGTTGGATTTCTTGGCTGTCCAAAGGACTTTCAAGGGTCTTCTCCAGCACCATAACATTCTTAGGTCACACTTAAAATGAATGTTATAAGATATCCTTTTTCAATAAGACATTTGGACACTGAGGTCCAACCAACAGGGCAGAGAGAACTGAAGAATCTGGTAAAATACAACAGATTTCAGATACCTAAAAATATCCCTGAATAAAATAAGCAGAAAGTCTCCAAAGTGGAAATCAGTGTCAGCAGTATTTATGGGTTGGCGCTTATGAGCTCTTTAACAGAACCATTTCTGCCCTGGTCCAACATTCATTACCACCGTTCCATGGAAGCCGACTCAAATAATGGCATCAGACTTGAAAATATTTTTGCTTTCTTAGGTGTCTTTTCGTTTTGAAATTAACGTGCAGCAAATGAAGGCAATTTGTATTAATGCATGCTCTATCCATAATTTATTTTTGTCAGCTCTTTCTAGAATTCAATGTGCTTAGCAAATTTGCCATCATAGCCTGAGCATTGTAATAGGCAATTCTAAACTGCAGAGATTGGAAACCAGATATATTTTAATCATCAACCTTTTCCTGCAAAATTCAATGTGCATAGCTAAAATCAGGGAGAGGAAGCCATATCCCCTAGCCTTCTCCCTCTCCTTTTCTATTTTTCTACATTGTGAAAAGAACTGAATTGTTGGCTCTGGTTCCTGGATGCAACAGCCGAAGGAACAAAGCTTTTTCTTTTCAATATGCAGTGCTTGTTGACAACTGATGCTTCTTTGCACATGCTGTTGGTCACCTGCACCAGTTTTCTTCATGCGTACTGCATACACGGAGACTTCATAACATCCAGGTTTGTCTCCCACTGTGATTCTGAGCTGAATGGTTGAGTCAGAGCTACAACTTACATTTAATGTAGCCCTTCATTTGAAGAGCACTTATTAAACAAACTTGTGTAGTGGAAATAATATTTCAAACAAATGCTCAGACTGTTTAGATGAACACTGTTTTCAAGTACCTTCAAGTGTCTAGAAGCATCTATTTACTTGTAAACACTTGGCATTCTAATTGGAATTCACTCTTCTTTCTTTTTTAAGTAGTTTTCTTATGAACCCCTCTTAGATGCATTGTTTCAAGTGTGGCTTTGTTTAATATCTGTGCATATGAAAGTAACATATAAAGGCTCCTTGAGAACTTTTGTCATTCAACTCCCAACTAGATAAAATGCAAGCCATTGCATTGATGTGTGTATGTATTAATTCCCACTGCAATACCTATATGTGGGGGAGTTGCTCTGTGCCAGGAACTTGGACACGGTGTGGGGACACTTTATCACCCCCACCTTGCAGTAATTCAGGAGTGATGTGTGAGGGCTCCAGTGGGGATGCAAGAGGCAAGCATGAAGCTGTATCTTCCTTCCTCAAGGAGGCCTTGATATGTGAGAAGAATGAAATACATCATGTGCAAATGATCAGAATACGAGGTTTGCTTTATGTTCTACAAATACTCTTCTAACACTCGCCATCTCCAAGGACCTTCTACTTGTCAACTCTTCTGATCTTTCCCCATCCATGTGAGGCAGGTACCATTAGCATTCTCACTTTCAAGAGAGTTTAAGGAACATGGCTCTATAAGAGGGCAGGGCCAGGACAGGTCCTCCTGACCTTCATGCGAGGCTCTGTCTGTCTTCATGAAATACTAATAAATGGCGATTACAGAGATGTTCAAGCTTTCTTCTCTCGGGACCCCTTGCTCTCCTAACATGTACCAAGGACTCCCTAACTTCAGCTGTGCAAATAGCACTAATGTAAACTCTGCCAAAGAAACACCCATGATCAAAATGATCTAGACTTCAACTAATACTGCTAAGAATGGCTGTTTGCAATATTAGTGAAACTGTGGACTTTATAAAAAATTATTTATGTGGTTTAAAATGGCAAAATAAAACCGTTACATGTCAACATCCATCATACGTTTCCAACAAAAATAACTATATTTTCCAAAACAACCAAAAATTAGTGAGAAGGTGGAATTTTTTTTTATATTTTTAGAAAAATTTTTTTATTGTCTAACTTAATAGAAGGCAGTTGGATTCTCAAGCTGCTTCTGGATTTAATCTACTGAGATGCCGCAAGTCAAGAGGCCTTTAAACATTTCCACTACACACTTGCAAAAGGATGAGCTTTTAAAAAGCAAACAACATCTGAGTGTTAGAAGTTGTTATTATTAAGGAAATGGTTTGGACCCTGCAGATCCCTCAAAGGTCTCAGGGTGGGTTCCCAGGTCACACTTTGAGAAACACTCACTTGTTGATTGCAACCATGCTTCCTCAGTACCATCGCTACTAAGAGAGAGACCAAAAGTCTCAGAAGCAGTGAAAGATTGCTATGGGATTTAATTTTTCCCTAACTTTTATTAAAAAAACTTCAAACAGTGAAATTGACTGGATTTTGTCACGAATGCCAAATGGTCATACCACATAATGGTCATATCATATAGTGGCCATACCATATAATAGCTATATCATGCAACAGTTATATAATACTGTATGATGGTTATACCATTAACTTTTTACTACACATACAGATATCAGTCCTGAAGTGCAGAGAAGAATGAATAATTCACTATAAGCACAAGTAAATGTTAAGTCTCATAATACATAGGAAACTGAGACTTGTTGTTGAGAGGGGACATTCACTCCTACACATTCTGCAGTTGAATTGCATTTGGCCTTTGATGATGCACTTTTGCCCATGCTATTCCATCTAATCCAACTCCGCAGGATCTGGGTATTGTTATCCCAACTTAACTCACCTATGGTAGAGACAAGATGGAGATGTGAGAATCTCCTGAAACCAGGACCCAGAGGAAGCTCAGCTCAGGAAGGGTCATGAAGAGAAGGGTAGAGGGGACATGCAGAGGCCTGGATCTGGAGAGAGGGGCATGTCCAGGGTGGGGGGCTGCTGCTGCTCAAGCACTCAGTCGTGTCTGCCTTTTTGCAGCCCCATGGACTCTAGCCTGCCATACTCCTCCATCCAAGGAACTTTCCAAGCAGGAATACTGGAGTGGGTTGTCATTTCCCACTCCAGGGAATCTATTCCACTCAGGGATTGAACCCTCATCTCCTGCATTGGCAGGTGGATGCTTTACCACTGAGCCACCATCTTGGAGCCTCATCCTGGATGGGAGAAGAGTGCAACGTCCAGACTCAGACACTGGGGCCTCTTGTTGATTAGCATGATCATCCCAGCCCCGGTGCCTGATTTCTAGAGCAAGGCACACTGTCTCTCCATTAGACCAAAGGATTTCTTCTTTCTGTGTTGATTCCCCTTCTCAAGTTCTGCTTCCTTCTCCCAAGACTGAAAAGGGATGCACTGACTCCAACTAACATTCCTACAGGTGAGATCTTGATCGTGTGATGCTCACTAACAAAGTAATCAGATAATTCACCTAGTCTGCATGGGTTAGCACCACCCATCTGAGCAATAGACTCAAAACTGCCAGACAAACAACTGCCATTTTATTTAATGTGGGAGAACTTCTGCATGTAAAAGAAACTCATGTAATCCCTTTGGATTGTGTACAAGACTTGAATTAAAGTGGGACATCTCAGAAAAATTAAATAAACTACCTTCAAAATTGTAGGTCAAATGCCTTGTCTGCTAACGATGGTTTCTGAGAGCAGAGTGTACTCCGCATCTCAGTGTCATGTTCTGAAATGGAATTCTCTGAGAAACAAGTCACGTTAGTGTTTATCAGGGGATACTGACTGAGAGTCAGACAACATAGGATTTGTACAATATTTATTTGACAATCAAATTTATGTACATTTGTCAAGGAGGGAATCGTGTACTTGTTCATCTCTTCAGATAAAAGAAATGACTTCTTGGAGAAGACTCTTGAGAGTCCCTTGGACTGCAAGGAGATCCAGCCATTCCATCCTAAAGGAAATCAGTCCTGAATATTCATTGGAAGGACTGATGCGGAAGCTAAAATTCCAATCCTTTGGCTACCTGATGCAAAGAGCTGACTCATTGGAAAAGACCTTGATGTTGGGAAAGATTGACGGCAGGAGGAGAAGAGGATGACAGAGGATGAGATGGTTGGATGGCATCACTGTCTTGATGGACATGAGTTTGAGAAAACTCTGGGAGTTGGTGATGGACAGGGGAGCCTGGTGTGCTACAGTCCATGGGGTCTCAAAAAATCAGACACGACTGAGCAACTGAACTGAACTGACCTGACCTCAATTAGGGAGACTCGAGGAGCATCCATCCTTATTCTCCAGGTGACAGTGACATTGCTGCACCTTCTGCCCCCCATGGCAGGATGATTCAGCAGGAACCACAGGCCCTTTCTTCCCTCATTCTGTTTTGAGTCTTGTAATCAGCAGAATAATGATCCAGCAAAAGATTGTGTGATCTTCCATCTTCTATGCAGATTAAAAAAAAAATGTATTTCTTCCACTAAGCTTGACTTGCCATACAGAGCTGGTGAAGGATTTTGTAATGAGAGAAACTGGTCTCAAGTTCAAAGAGACAGTGTCTTTAATTGTATTGTATTGTAAAGGGCTTTTCCTGGCATAATTCCTGTAGATAAAAGAGGATCAAGAGCCAAGTAGAATCTAAAGGCAGTTTTCAACTATTTACATAAAGCATACTGCTAACAGCCTACTATGCAAAGCAACTGGATGGCCACAATCAAGGAGTATAAAGTAAATGAAATAAACAGTGCCTCTTTGGTAAGAAAATTACAAAATTGTGTGTGGAAGGGCTTGAATACAGGGAGGGGTGCAAAATGGGAATGGTTAGCGTTCTCTGCTCCTCTCTGCTCACCTTCTGACCAAGATTCCTCACACCCCTGGTGGTGGGTAGGGGTCCCTGCCACAGACTTAACACAGACATTCAGGGTTGCTCTTAGCAACAGCCCTGAAGGGGAGGGAGGGAAACAGGCAGGACTGAGCAGAAGGCAAGTTTTTTTTTTTTCAATTTATTTATTTTGATTGGAGGATGATTACTTTACTATATTGTGATGGCTTTTGCCATACATCAGTGTGGATCAGCCACAGGTATACATGTGCCCCCTCCATCCTGAAACCCCCCCCACCTCCCTCTGATTTTAGAAAATAGCTTTGAAACATATACATTACCATATGTAAAACAGATAGTGCGAGTTTGACATATGACACAGGGCCCCCAAAGCCAGTGATCTGTGACAATGTGGAGGGGTAGAGAAGGTAAGTTTTAAATGCACTGAGTTTGCAAAAGCAGATGGTAGAGACAGGATGCCTTTTCAGAGCTGTCCCCCGACTTGAGGGAAAGGAGATGGCCTTTCAGCACCTTGGGTAAGACTTCTCCCTACAGGGGACTTTCTGAAGATGAATACAGCTGTGAGTCAACATCTCATATGCACGACGGCCTTGAGGTTTTACTGTACTTGGAAACAGCTTCTCCAGATTCTGGCTAGCCTCAGTTCCTGGAGAGAGATGAAAGAAGGATATTAGTGTGACAAACTAAAGCCTCCAACACAGCAGTGGGTTTAGGATCATAACTGATCTGTCCATATATTAGGGACCCACCTGTGCCCTGCTGGCAAATTTATATGTTGACATCCTAAGTCCCTGTGTGATGGTATTTGGAGGGTAGCCTTTGGAGGTAAATAATTCAAACGAGGTCAGGAGGATGAGGCCCTGTGATGGGATTTGTGAAATGCAAGTTCAATCCTTGGGTCAGGAAGGTCCCCTGGAGAAGAAAATGGTAACCCACTCTCTTGCCTGGAAAATCCCATGGACAGAGGAGCCTGGCAGGCTACAGTCTGTGGGGTCACAAAGAGTTGGACACGACTGAGGGACTAAACAACAGCAGCAACAAAAACAGAAAACAGGGATCTTGCTTCTTCTCTCTCTCTGCACCGTGTGAGGATACAATGAGAAGGTGGTTGTCTACAAGCCACAGAGAGAAGACTCGCTGGGAGAACCGAGGCTGCGGTTGTATTTATCGTGGATGTCCAGCCTTTGGAAACTGTGAGATTTCCTGTAACTGAAGCCACTCTGTTGATGTTATTTTATAGTAGCATCAAGCTGACTATTTTATAGTAGCTCAAGCTGACTAATTCATCATCTCTCTCTTCTTTTCACTCCATATTCCTTTATTCTGAGCTAGTACCTCTAGTAGCTTAGCTGGCTTCCTGGAAGTGTGACCCACACCCTTGTGCTTGACCAGGCAAGAGACTGGCCACACGGCCTTCCCAAGCTGTGGATGCTGTCATTGTCTACCTACCATGAAAACTGGATGTGGAAGTTTGCTGATGGAAATGGTAAAAAAGAACAAAAATATGAAGTAGGTCATGTGAATCCCTAGCAGATATCAATGTTCAAAATGAATAAAATATATAAAACAATCATTGAACACACTAGAACTCATCCAGAAGTAACTGGAAATGGTCGAGTGGCAAATTTATGACGGCTCCCTGGCTTGAGGGCACTGCCCAGCCCACTCTTCTATGACTGCAGACAATGGTGTGGGGGTGGGGGAAGGATGGGGGGCAAAGCTGAGCTTCATCAGCTAAAGATAGCGGCATTCAGAGCTCAGAACTGGGAGAGCAGCTGGAAGTAAAAAAAGGAAATTCTGCCAGCGCAGAAACCACAGGAACGAGACCAAAATTCAGAGCAAAAATTGCCTAGATCCCTGGCTGAGAGCTAAACTATGCAGGAGGGAAAGAGCCCCTCAGCAGGTTTAGCAGGAAGAACAGAGAAGAAAGAGAAATCTCCTCTTGCAAGAGATCATGTGCATGGCCAGATCGTTGAGTCCGATGGGTTCCTTAACCAAGTTCACCCTATAGGTCATGGGTAGGAAGTTTGAGGCCTCAGAGCACAGGGCTCAAGGTCAGCAGAGCTGCTGAGAATGAGGATTCCTAGCAGCAAGGAATTGACAGCGATAGTGAGCCTCATTGCTGCCCAAATCCTAGACTGGTGATGAAATTTCACGTCGAAAAGGAGGCAAAAATGTTATAAAGGGTCCAGTTAAAAAGTCTGCATCAAGAAGACTTAAATCTATTCCATGCCGCATTATATACTGTCATTTGGACTCCCCAAATATGTCTCTTTTGCTGGTCAGAATAGATTGTCCTTTTCCCCAGCACCATTGATCAGATCTAAATTGTTTATTTTATACTCAACTCTATAGTGAAAGTGAAAGTTGCTCAGTCATGTCCTGCTCTTTGCAGCTCCATGGACTGCCCATGGAATTCTCCAGGCCAGAATACTGGAGTGGGTAGCCTTTCCCTTCTCCAGGGGATCTTTCCAACCCAGGGATCAAACCCAGGTCTCCCACATTGCAGGTGGATTCTTTACCAACTGAGTTATCAGGGAAGCCCACTCAACTCTATATTACAAAATAAAAATAAAGTCTAGACATTAATCTGGTATCTATAGAGAATCTACTCTGTGCTATACTAGTGTCTCCAATAGAAACACAATGCTAACCACGCATGTAATTTCACCTTTTCTAGCAGTCACATTAGAAAATTTAAAACAAGCAAATGGAATTATTTTAATATACCTTATTTAACCCAATATATCCAAAATATGGTCATTTCAGCATGTAATAATAGACTTGATGCATATCACACATACCTCTTTCTGGTCTAGATCTTATCTCGGGTGCATTTTGCATTTGCAGTGCCTTTCAGTTCAAGTGAAAAGGCAGTCTCTCGGTCACACCAGCCGTATTCCAAGGGCTGATGCCACCCCTGATTCATGGCTACAGTCCTGACAGCACAGAGCTCTGCTGTGATCTCTATGGATACATCAGTCCTGCTCCAGGACACTAATCAATAGGGCTGGTGAAGATGTCCAAGGTGATGAAGTAAGCAGGACTGGAGGCGCCCAGGTGCTGTCGGAGCACGTGGGAGGGCGTCTCACTCAGGTTCCAGGGCTTAGTGATGGGGCTGCCCTGAGCATGTGGCACTGAGGGTGGGCTGTTTATGGCAGGTAGAAATGGGAGGCAGTTGTGCTCCAGACAGAGGGGACGTCGCGTATGAAACCTACAGAGAGCACGTGGTGTGTGTGTTCCTCTCTCAGTCGTGTCCGACTCCACAGCCCCATGGACTGTAGCCCAGCAGGCTGCTCTGTTCATGGGATTCTCCAGGTCAGAGCACATGGGGTTTCAGCCAGTAGCAGCAGCTTCCTACCAGCCTGTGACGGTGTTGACTGGGCCCAGGGGAATCCCCGTCACCTGTTCACACTGAGGGTGAGCTCTGTGTCCAGTGCTATCAGACCCCACATCCTGGACGTGTCTCCAGAACGTGTGTTCCCGTGGGAGCGGACAGGTGAGGCTGGTCATCTGAATCAGCGACGCGGATTCCTGCTCAGAGATGCTGTCGAGCTGGGCGTGGCCATGAGGCTGTCCAGGAGCAGTGAGGACCAAGATTGTAGCACAATTTCTTGTTCTTTCTTTTTTTTTTTTTTTTTGGCTGTGTGGCTTATGAGATCTCAGTTTCCTGGCCAGGGGTTGAACCCCGGCCTCTGCAGTGGAAGTGGCGAGTTCTAACCACTGGACCACCAGGGAACCCACACAGGATATTTTCTTTTCTTTTCTTTTTTAAGTGGACAGCACAGGGACTCAGCCATACATATACATGTACCCATTCACCCCTAAACCCTCCTCCCATCCAGGCTGCCACATAATATTGGGCAGAATCTCATGTGCTAGGTCTTTGTTGGTTGGTTATCCATTTTAAATATAGCAGTGATAGTACATTGTCTTTATTACTTCTCCGAAATGGAAGATACAAGGTACCTAAAACAATTGTTTTATCTGCTTTGACAATATGTTTATAATGTCATAAACACTGAGAGAACAATGACTATTTACAGGTATTAGGTTGCAGTGTGATTTTCCCAGAGACCTTTTATTTACCCTTTGATTAGCAGCCATCCCAGCTGGAGTGTTGGGGCCTCTGGATCCTGGTCTAATCGAGGAAGGTCTGTGAGCGAAATGGAAAGCCATTCCAGCCCACTTATTTTAACGTATTTTAAAAGTATGCAGTAATTGAGTAAAATGGAAAAGCATTTTGGAATTCGCTGTGGGATGAACATTGAAGGAGAAATAATCCATTTAGATCCATGGGGCTCTCAACCTTGAAGGTGACTTAAACCATTTCATATGTTAAACCCCTCAGCTCTTCTTATTTCCTTGAAGATCTTATGCGTTTGACTTCAAAATCCTATTAAAGACCCATTCCATCTACTCATGAATTTCTCCCATTTCCTCAATTCACAGATGTATGCTTTAATCTGCTTAATAATGGCAAAGAAATAATAATCAGGTGAATGCCTAGTAATTTCATAATACTAAATAAAACTGTTTTGTGTCTTCTGGAATTACATGCTCATTAAAACCATCATTGATAAAGGGTTTTGCTTGAGATTTGTTTTACAAATCCATATAGAAGTTTTAAGAGTTGTTAGTATCTCTGTACTTCATTTTCTACCTAATCTAAAAATCCATTTGAAACTAAAATCTTTGCCAGGGGCAAGGGCACAGGAAAGGTAAGCTGTAGGGGAAGAAGCATCAATTCTTCATCGTACAGCTTTCTTTATACTCCAACTCTCACATCCATACATGACCACTGGAAAAACCATAGCCTTGACTAAATGGACCTTTGTTGGCAAAGTAATGTCTCTGCTTTTTAATATGCTGTCTAGGTTGGTCATAACTTTTCTTCCAAGGAGTAAGCATCTTTTTATTTCATGGCTGGAATCACTATCTGCAGTGATTTTGAAGCCCCCAAAAATAAAGTCAGCCACTGTTTCCACTGTTTCCCCATTTATTTGCCATGAAGTGACGAGACTGGATGCCATGATCTTTGTTTTCTAAATGTTGAGATTCAAGCCAACTTTTTCACTCTCCTCCTTCACTTTCATCAAGAGGCTCTTTAGTTCTCCTTCACTTTCTGCCATAAGTGTGGTATCATCTGCATATCTGAGGTTATTTATATTTCTCCTGGCAATCTTGATTCCAGCTTGTGCTTCCTCCAGCCCAGCGTTTCTCATGATGTACTCTGCATATAAGTTAAATAAACAGGGTGACAATATACAGCCTTGACGTACTCCTTTTCCTATCTGGAACCAGTCTGTTGTTCCATGTCCAGTTCTAACTGTTGCTTTCTGACCTGCATACAGATTTCTCAAGAGGCAGGTCAGGTGGTCTGTATTCCCATCTCTTTCAGAATTTTCCACACTTTATTGTGATCCACACAGTCAAAGGCTTTGGCATAGTCAAGAAAGCAGAAATAGATGTTTTTCTGGAACTCTCTTGCTTTTTCAATGATCCATCGGATGTTGGCAATTTGATCTCTGGTTCCTCTACCTTTTCTAGAACCAGATTGAACATCTGGAAGTTCATGGTTCACGTATTGTTGAAGCCTGGCTTGGAAAATTTTGAGCATTACTTTGCTAGCATGTGAGATGAGTGCAACTGTGAGGCAATTTGAGTATTCTTTGGCATTGCCTTTCTTAGGGATTGGAACGAAGACTGACCTTTTCCAGTCCTGTGGCCACTGCTGAGTTTTCCAAATTTGTTGGCAAATTTGAAAGCTGAGCACCGAAGAATTGATGCTTTTGAGCTGTGGTGTTGGAGAAGACTCTTGAGAGTCCCGTGGACTGCAAGGAGAACTAATCAGTCCATCCTAAAGGAAATCAGTCCTGAATGCTCATTGGAAGGACTGATGTTGAAGCTGAAACTCCAATACTTTGGCCACCTGATGCGAAAAGCTGACTCATTTGAAAAGACCCTGATGCTGGGAAATATTGAAGGCAGGAGGAGAAGGGGACAACAGAGAATGAGATGGTTGGATGGCATCACCAGCTTAATGGGCGTGAGTTTGCATAAACTCCAGGAGTTTGTGATGGACAGGGAGGCCTGGTGTGCTGCAGTCCATGAGGTCAAAAAGAGTGGGACATGAATGAGCGATTGAACTGAACTGAATTGAGGGGAGGAAAAGACTCAGGTGTTTAGACTGACATTGCAAAGTCATGTGATGACAGAGGGCTGGGAAAGCAGACACCATGACGTGAACAGAAGAATGAAGGACTATAGCATTCTCTGCCCCTGGGGTCCTTGTTGTTTGTCTGTTTTTTTAGTGGCTCAGTCATGTCTGACTCACTGCGACCCCATGGACTGTAGCCCACCAGGCTCCCCTGTCCATGGGATTTCCCAGGGAAGCATACTGGAGTGGGTTGCCATTTCCTTCTCCAGAGGTCCTTGTATGTATGTGCTAAGTTGCTTTAGTCATATCCAGCTCTGTTCGACCCTATGGACTATAATCTGCCAGACCCCTCTGTCCATGGGATTCTCCAGGCAAGAATCTTGGAGTGGGTTGCCATGTCCTCCTCCAGGGAATCTTCCCGACCCAGGGATCGAACCTGAGTCTCTTACAACTCCTGCATTGTCATGTAAGTTCTTTACCACTAGCGCCACCTGGGAAGCCCCACTGATGGTCCTTCAGTTCAGTTCAGTCACTCAGTTGTGTCTGACTCTTTGCAACCGCATGGAGTGCAGCAAGCCAGGCTTCCCTGTCCATCACCAACTCCCAAAGCTGCTCAAACTCATGTCCATTGAGTCAATGATAGCCTCAAACCCTCTCATCCTCTGTTGTCCCCCTTTCCTCCCGCTTTCAATGTTTCCCAGCATCAGGGTCTTTTCAAATGAGTCAGTTCTTCACATCAGGTGGCCAAAGGATTACAGTTTCAGCTTCAGGATCAGTCCTTCCAATGAACATTCAGGATTGATTTCCTTTAGAATTGACTGGTTTGATTTCCTTGCAGTCCAAGGGATTCTCAAGAGTCTTCTCCAACACCACAGTTCAAAAGCATCAGTTCTTCAGTGCTCAACTTTCTTTATAGTCCAACTCTCACATCCATACATGACTACTGGAAAAACCATAGCTTTAACAAGATGGACCTTTGTCAGCAAAGTAATGTCTCTGCTTTTTAATATGTTGTCTAGTTTGGTCATAGCTTTCCTTCCAAGGAGCAAGCGTATTTTAATTTCATCACTGTAGTCACCATCTGCAGTGATTTTGGAGCTCCCAAAAATAATCTGTCACTGTTTCCACTGTTTCCCCATCTATTTGCCGTGAAGTGATGGGACCAGATGCCATGATCTTTGTTTTTTGAATATTGAGTTTTAAGCCAGTTTTTCACTCTCTTCTGTTACTTTAATCAAGAGGCTCTTTAGTTCCTCTTTGCTTTCTGCCATACTGGGGTCCTTATGCAGCCTCTGTTTTGTTTTCCATGAAATTCTATCTTGCTGCAAAACACAGAGATTGAACAATTAGAGACTTCGAAAACAATATTGCTTTGACACCAACATACTCACAAGTCATCCTGGACCATGTGGCTTATTACACCAGAAATAAGACCACAGCCCAGGCCCCAGACTGAGCAAAACCAGGTAGACAGTTCCTGCTGCACAGTGAAGCCTCAGCTCATTGGAGCACCTTTCAAAAAACATCTGCCGTTTAGTGTCGAGTGTCCTGGGCTGGGGAATTATGTTGCACAGCCCTCATCCTTATATATATATGTGTGTGTGTGTGCGTTTAATATCTCTAGTTTTCCAGCAGTACTTTTAAACAAATAGCTGTTTAGTGTTGACTGCACTGGGTCTTAATTGCATCATAGGGGCTCCGTACTGGTGTGCCAGTTTACTCGCTCCTTGGTTCATGGGCTCTTGGCTCCCAGACCAGGGATCAAACCCGCGACCCCTGCACTGGACAGACCCTCAACCACCGGACCACCAAAGAAATGCCTGCACGGACCTCGCCCTTCATGTGTGAGGATTTGTTTGTCATTCAGCCTTTAACTCTACTTCTCCAAATTGTAGTCCTCGGGAAGCTATACTAAGAATCTATCCATCTATTATCTTTCCATCCATCTATCTACCTACCCACCTACCTGCCTTTCTATCTGACTGTCTAAAATATATCTCTTTACCCTTTGGAAATACTTTGCAGAATTTAATCATGTCTTTGGAACCATTGCACTTCTATGTTTTAAAAATTAGGAAACTCATAAGCCCAGCGTCAATCACATTCTTTAAGCACCAGTGTTACAGAGGGTTTTGCAATATGTGAAGACCATTATTGCATTGTTCCTTTGCTCTTTGTTTTCTGACTCACATAATTCCAGCTCTACCCGGTACTTTCCTATGTGGCTGGTTGGTTTTTCCTGCTCACTGAGACGCTTGTACTTATAAGAGCACTGTGTTCCTTGGTACACAACTTAAGGAATTCAGCTCAAGAGACAAGCATTCAGTACGTGCCAGGCATTGTGAGGACACAGAATGGCGCTCTGGGAGCTAGCGAGCCACAAAGCAGGAGCAGAGAGGGGAGAGTCAATAATAAGCAAGGAGCTGCCCCCAGGGCTCCAGAGCAAAGCAGGCCTGCCTAGGGAGCTTACGAAGCTGAGGCTTTGGGAGATGAAGTGGCTCATAGGAGACACTGACTGATAATTCAGAAGCCACAGCAAGCAGAAGAAAGACAGCAGGAGCCAAAGGCTTGCACAGTAAGTCTCCTACCTACAAACAAGTCTGTTTAGAGAGCATGTTCGTAAGTCCAACAAAGTTAACCCAGGTACCCAGCTAACACAATTGGCTATATGGTACCGTACTGTAATAAGGTTATAATATTTTTCACACAAATAATACATTAAAGAACAAACTCAAAAAACAAAGAAAACATTTTTAATCTAATGGTACAGTACCTTGGAAAGTACAGAAGTACAACAGCTGGCAGGGAAGATTTACATCTTTGCATTTTTGCAACTTGAAGAGTCATATGTAGCGGACTTACTATCTGGGAATGGTGAGCATTCTCCTGATTAGAGAAGCAGGGCATCCACAGAGGAGTAAGAAAAGGTGATGAAGGTAGATTTGTTACCAAGCGCAGTGGGGTGAGGGAGAGGACAGAAAAAAGGGGAAGACATTTTCTGTACCAAGGAATGTGTAACTAACCACCCCAAACCCTGATGAAGCTCTACCGGCCATATCTGGTAGCATACAATACCCAGTCATGTGGAACGAGACCATATAAGAATGTGAGTATCCTTTCACAGACTATCAATGTACTGACTTCCAGAGGTGTGAATTAAAGGATTTAAAGCAAAAATTCTTTAGGATCTGAAATAGCTGAAGAGAAGAAAAAAGGGAAAAGGGAATCTAATCATTTGTAAGCTACACAATGGAGTGCTTGCAGGAGCAAAAGGAATGAAGGCCCCTACTTGAGTGCTTAACAGGATGATGGTGGTTAGTAATGTACAAAGTAAGAATTGATTTTTATCAAGCACCTTAAAAGGGTCTGCTTATACATACCCCATTGGAGAGAGACGAACATCTGGTCAACCTGTGAAGACTTTCTCATCTAAATGATCCATAGGACATATAAACCCTTCAAATTTCAAGTTATAAGGAATGTCATTGCTTTTTTTTTTCCCTAAAGCTACTCACAATCCTCCTTGTGAGGGGATAGAAAAGAATATTGGTTTGGCCAAAATTTTTGTTTGGATTTTTCCATGAGATATTACAGAAAGATCCAAACGAACTTTTTGGCCAACTCAATATAATGTCAGTTCAGGTGTCTTCCCATTCTCAGTGTGGTGCCGTGATACTTGTCTTCAAAGTGCCAAGAGATGGTGCTGCCTGGTGGGGACCTCCTGTTCCTTGGTCATTGGTCACCACTGAGCAGAACCCAGGCATCTCGTGATGCCTGCTCCTCATCCAGGCTTTCTCAGCCTAGCTCTCTTTTGCTGTTAGACAGCAGAAATGATCTTCATCTGGGTTAGCTTTCACAGAGATGGACTGAGTAATGTCGAGCACGTCCACAATCATCAATTTATCAAATGGGGAAATGTTTGGTCTCTATGGATTAAAATTTCAGATAGGACTTCTCCTCATCTAAATCATTCAACCCACTGCCAAACAACTTGGAAGAGGATGGAGTCTATATAAGGGAAGAGAACTTCAACAGTCTCAAAGTCCCTTAAAGAGAGAATAGATAGATAGTGGTTCATTCTAGGACCTGTTCTCCTTCTTAATTTTTAAAATGGTGCCAGAATACTCTTATAGTAATCATTTTTAAATATCTATTTTAAATGTGATTCACTTAGATCTCGTTTAAAGGAGTACTCGGAAATGACTGCTAAAACGGTGCCTCTGTGTAAGTAATGAATTTCTAATCTCAAAAGAATATAAATTATATTTTCATCTTTCACACTTCTCTTTATTTCTTAAGATGTTTACTATATAAACGCAGAAATAGTAAGGCAAGATCACATACAGAATTTAATACTTTGTACCCAACATTGAGCTGCAAGCAAAATTGATTAGAAATAGCTGAAGTTACTGAAGGAAATACGAAATGTCTAAATTCAACACTCCTTCCTCCCCTAATTAGAATGAAATAACAGGAACTCAAATAGAACTCAAGTTAAAATTAAAATAATTCTGCTCACAATTTCCCTTCTTCTTGCTTTTTTGTTTAAATTATCTCTCCTGCTACTAACATTTATAATGTAGCCAAAATTGCCATTTTCTTATACAGTAATGGGAAAAAGAGAGCTAATAACCCATTTTAAACCAAGAGAATTTACATTAAACATCACAAAGATAAGCCCCATCTTGACAAATTTTGGTCAACAAGGCTACTGAGTTTTTATTACCTTAAAATTTTAATGAACTGTGGAAGGATGGGGGGATATATCTGATCTTACATGGAGAAGATGCTGCTTCTATGACCCCTCTTCTCATGTCCAAGGTCAGCCCTGTTCACCCCAATGTGCTCCCAGCCCAGTGTACTGTGTTCCAATAATGCAAGGAGTATGCGTCCAGAAAAAGATGTTTATCTAGAATTCAGTAGGATTTGTGAGTCAGCACTTCTTGAGTTTGTGTGTGTGTGTGTGCGCGCACACTCATGTGATGGAGCAGGGTAGAGAAAGTTCTTTTTGGAACCCCTGGGATTTCATGGTGAAGACTCAGGGCCTGGGTCCTTCTTTACAGAGCGGCTGTAAAGTAAGGATGCAGCATCACATACATGAAAGGGCCAGTGGCAATACTGATATCAAAATACTCTGATACCAAAATCAGAGGGCAGAAAAACACTTCCTGGCATTTGAAATTCAGGAATTCGCCAGCTGACATTCTCTAAAGTCAAGTCTTCACACCACAGAGAACAAAAGCTCAAGTAGAAAAGAGTGTGAGTGGTGGGGGAGAGCAAGGAGACTTCTCTTCCTTCTGGGCTCAGCCATTCCCACTGTCCCTGTGAGCGCCGTCATCTGGATCCAGACCACCCGAGTTCCTGGGATGACTGTGGATGAATGACCTCATCTCTCTGCCCCTCAGCTTCCTCTGTAAAGTGGGACCACAGCCCAAAAGAGTTGTTATGGGAAACCAGCGAGGCCACGCAGAAGCGCAGCAGTGTCTGCTGTGGTCATCACATTGCTTCCCCTCCTCTTCCATCAAAGACCTTGTTGTCTGCTGAGAAGTCTCCGAAACCATTTTCTCCTCTGTCCACTGTTGCTGGAAAATGCTCCCCCTTCTTCTGACTCTCGAACCTAAGTCTCTGGTCCGCAGCTCTCCTGGAC
Organism: Giraffa tippelskirchi; assembly: GCF_054371585.1. Lineage (NCBI taxonomy): Eukaryota > Metazoa > Chordata > Mammalia > Artiodactyla > Giraffidae > Giraffa > Giraffa tippelskirchi. The sequence goes on from NC_137282.1 coordinate 58,799,908, forward strand.
TCCTGAACTCTTCGCCCGGTAACTTACCAGACCTCTCCAACCAGAAGTCTTACAGACACTTGTCTCTTTGAAGATTAGGTCATTACTTCTCAGCTCAGACTCATTCATTCTCCATGCAGAATTGTGCCATGACCTGCACTGCTCCACCCATCACCCAAGATAAAATGTGTAAAGTAGATAGCTACTGTTGCTAAGTCACCTCAGTCGTGTCCGACTCTGTGCGACCCTATAGACTGCAGCCCACCAGGCTCCACCGTCCCTGGGATTCTCCAGGCAAGAACACTGGAGTGGGTTGCCATTTCCTTCTCCAGTGCATGAAAGTGAAAAGTGAAAGTGAAGTCGCTCAGTCGTGTCCGACTCTTAGCGACCCCATGGACTGCAGCCTACCAGGCTCCTCCGTCCATGGGATTTTCCAGGCAAGAGAACTGGAGTGGGTGCCATCGCCTTACTGGGAAGTTGCTAAATCACACAGGGAACCCAGCCTGGCTCTCTGCGATGGCCTAGAGGGGTAGGATGGTGGGGCAGGTGAGGGAGGCTCAGGAAGGAAGGGAGGTATGTTTGATTACGACTGATTTGTGTTGTTATAGGGCAGAAACTAACACAAAACTGTAAAACGATTTTCCACCATTTAAAAAAATAAATGAAACATTGAAAATAATGATAAAATTCAATTTTTAAAAACTGAGGTGCCTCTAAACCTTTTCCCTCTCTCCTACCACCCTGTTATCACCAACCATAATAAGTTCATCCTAATATTTCCAGGGTGTACCTCTTCCTGTCTGTTGTCGGGGTCCCCCTAATCTCTAGCTACCATCATGGGATCCTCCCAGTCCAGTCCTCTACCCAACTCAAAGTTACAGGAATATCAATATTTTTTTTCTTAAAAATTTTTAAGTTTCAGAAAAGTAGCAATAACAATTACCCATGTATGCACCACTCAAATTAACTATTTCTCATTTTGCCTTCACAGATTTTAGTAAATTATGTGTCCCTGTCATCTCCCCCTTTTCAGAGGAGTTTGTCCTTCTAGTCCATGATTTTATACTTTCAGCACATATAAGTATACCAAATAATTTAGAGTCTTTTATTGTGCTTTATTTAATTTCTATGTAGCATAATCTATTGAACTACTTGCTTTTTTCACATAATGAGCCTTCCAAAGGAGAGTTCTGTCATTTTACATGAACACCATTGTCTTCCACAGTGCTTACAAGAGAAGCCTGGAAAACGTAGAACAATACTTGAGGTCCTGCATGAGCTGTTCTGTGCCTACTTCTTTCTGTACTTTATACACACACACACAAACACACACACACATATACACACTCACATACACACACTCACACACACATATACACACTCACATACACACACTCACACACACTCACACACACATATACTCACATACACAAACACAAACATACACTCACACATACATACACATACACATACATATACACTCATACACACAGACACACTCACACACACAAATATACTCACACACATACAGCCACACACACACACACAAACACACACATACACTCACACACACAAACACACATACAAACACATATATACTCACACACACTCACATACACTCACACACACTCACACACAAACACACACATGCACACACTCACACAAACATACCCTCACACACACTCACATACACTCACACACACTCACATACACTCACACACATGCACTCACACACACATACACACACTCACATACACATACACAAACTCACACACACATACACACATATACACCCTCACACACACAAATACACACACATACACTCACATACACACACACACAAAGCACTCGACGCTCCTGCACCCTCCTGAGCAATTTGAAATGTCTCAGTGCGTCATGTGGCTCTTCTCATTTTTGTCCCGTGTTTACTTTTCAGTTCTGAACAAAAAACCCCATCACTCCCCAGGTGACACCACAACCTATCTCCCACCTCCTACCAACACTCCAGCCCTCGCTGCTTGTGGGTCAGCCACCCCTTACCTGCTGTCCTGTTCTGCACACCTGCTCACACAGTCTCTCCTCCCACCTAGAGTGCACGCAGTCATAGTCTGATCAGTCCCATCATGGTTGTCTTTTCCCTACTCCCAGCTCTTAGATGAAACCCAAAGATCCATGCACAGTGGTGGCAGATCACTGGAATAACTGTGGCAGAGAGGAAGGGATCGCCCCTTTACTGCATGTGACCCCTGCTGACCCGGGCTCAGCACAGCAAAGTGGACGGGTCAGACTTCAGTCTAGAGTCTAGATCTTCCTCTTGGTCTGCCATTTTAACTAAGTGTGAAAGCAGAGTCAAATGTGAAAACATAATGTTCAGACATTTCCTTGGGGCTTTGCTAAATGTCACTTGGCTGAAATTAAAATGAAAACAGAGAGCTTATACTTCAGGTACAAAAAAAATTGTGTTTTAAAATTCCAAAGACTTGCCTCTTAAAGAAGGATTTGTATCTGTATACCTAAGCATGAAAATATAGTGTGAGTGTGTGTGTGTGTGTGTGTGTGTGTGTATACATACTTGTTCTGAATTAATTATTTAATGAACTAAAATTTTACACATTACTACAGTACAGGAAGAGTATTACATTTGCTTTTTTTTTAAACCATCATTGATCTTTTTTTAAATTTATTTATATTTTACTGTACCTTTAATATAGTCTCATCCTGTCATTAAAGAAGTCCTTGAAGGAAACCCGTGTGTGAGAAGTCTCTCTCACGCTAACATACTGAGGCCCTTTCTTAAATGCCAGGGACACTCCCGTAAAGCGTGTCCACCGTGGGGCCTTTGCACCTGCTGTGCCCTCTGCTGAGACAGCTCTTCTCCCGGATGCCCACGCAGCTTGTCCTCATCCCTTAACCAGCTCTCCTAGAACTGCAGCCCTTGTCCCACGCTTTTCCACCATCCTTCCCAACTTTATACTACATACTCTGTTCCATGTTCGATGCATGAGACAAATGCTCAGGGCCGGGGCAATGGGATGACCCAGAGGGATGGGATGGGGAGGGAGGTGGGTGGGGGGTCCAGGAAGGGGAACACATGTAAACCCATGGCTGATTCATGTCAATGTATGGCAAAAACTATTACAATATTGTAAAGTAATTAGCCCCCAACTAAAATAAACAAATTTATATAAAAAAAAAAATCGTGAACTATAGAAAGTGTTCTAATTTGAAAAGATCAAATTACCAAATGTGTACGTCCGCTCTTTTCTAGGGCTTCTCAGGTGACACTATGGTAAAGAACCTCCCTGCAGATTCAGGAGACATGAGTTTGATCCCTGAGTCAGGAAGATTCCCCTGGAAAATGAAATGGCAGCCCACTCTAGCATTCTTGCCTGGAGAACGTCATGGACAGAGGATCCTGGCCAGCTACAGTCCACGGGGTCGCACAGAGTCAGACACAACTAAAGCGACTCAGCACTCAATGCAGGCAGCCCAGTTAGCAACAGAGCACTGAGCAGAGTTCGCTGTGTCACACTCGGAATTTCTTCAAAGTCAGCGCCCAGCACTGAGCGTTTCCTTCTCAAGGAGAACACTGTTGACATTAGTTTTTATCTTAAAGTCTAGTGGGCCAAAATAATCCCGAGAAATACCCCTTTGCCACCAGACTCCAGAAGTCTGATCCGAGCTCCTTTTTAAATGGACAAACATTGGAAACAACACAAATGCCCATCAACAGGTGAAAGGAAAAGCAACCCGGTGCGTCCACACAATGAACTCCTGTTGTCGCTGTTGTTTAGTTAGCTTCAGTTGTGTCCCAGTCTTTGCCAGGCTCCTCTGTCCACAGGATTCCCCAGGCAAGAATACTGGGATGGGTTGCCATTTCTTTCTACAATGAAATACTACTGAGCAATGAAAAAGGATGACCTTTGAAATATACCACAACGTGGAATAACCTCAGAATAATTGTGCTGGGTGAAATAAAGAACCAAAGAAGTGCACACACCACATATGATTCCATTTATATAAAACTGTGAAAAATACAAGCTGATTGAAGATGACAGAAGGACAGGAAGTAGATGAATGGTTGCCTAGATACAAGGTGCGGGGCAGGGGCTGGGAGGGCAGGAGGGCAGACTGCCAAAGGGCGTGAGGAAATGCAACAGTGGTGCCTAGGTTCGTTATCTTGATTATGGTCATGATTTTACAAGTGTATTCACATGTCAAAACTGCATCAAGCTGTACACTTTAAATAGATACAGTACAATGAATATCAACAATATCCTATAAAGCTGTTAAACAATAAATACTATATATAAAGAAATGTAATTTGTGTCTCATTTGTATTATATTTTGCAGGCCAAATTTAGAGTGTATTTTTTGTTATTGTTGTTATTCAGTCATCAAATTGTGTCCGACTCTTTGTGACCCCATGGACTGCAGCACGCCAGGCTCCTCTGTCCTTCACTGTCTCCTGGAGTTTGCTCAGATTCATGTCCATTGAGTCAGTGTATGTAGACTTGGGGAAGATGAAGAAAGTGCAAGGAAGGAAAGTGAAAATAATCGATCATTAAGTGACTCCAAAACAATTACCTTTTAAAAATTGTATGTACTCTCTTTCCTTTGGTTGTATATACATTTTTCCTACAAGTTTCACATTGTAAGGTAAATGCCACCAATTTGTTTGTCCACATCGTCTTCTCCTACAAAGTGGTTTTTAATGAGTACCTAATGCACTGCCATTTATTAAACCAAGGTCTTGGTAGGTCTACAAATTGTTTCTAAACTTTGCTTTTTAAAAACACGGAACCAGTTATCTTTATATAATTTGGAGCATCTCTAAGTATTGTTTAGCATGACCTCTTGAAGATTTATTTTATGTTTAGAAAAAAAAATAACTGTCTAGTCAAAATATGTATCAGGTTTTAAGCCTTTTACTCTATGTTCCAAAACTCAGAGGGGTTTATTTTTAACAAAATTGCACTTTTCCTTGTTAATAATTAACGTATGCCCATCATTTATATATTCAGTGACATACACATACCCATAGACAGAGTGCCTGATGAACTATGGACAGAGGTTAGTGACATTGTACAGGAGACGGGGTTCAAGACAATCCCCATGGAAAAGAAATGCAAAAAAGCAAAATGGCTGTCTGAGGAGGCCTTACAGATAGCTGGGAAGAGAAGAGAAGCGAAAAGCAAAGGAGAAAAGGAAAGATATTCCCATCTGAATGCAGAGTTCCAAAGAATAGCAAGGAGAGATAAGAAAGCCTTCCTCAGCGATCAATGCAAAGAAATAGAGGAAAACAACAGATTGGGAAAGACTAGAGATCTCTTCAAGAAAATTAGAGATACCAAGGGAACATTTCATGCAAAGATGGGCTCGATAAAGGACAGAAATGGTATGGACCTAACAGAAGCAGAAGATATTAAGAAGAGGTGGCAAGAATACACAGAAGAATTGTACAAAAAAGATCTTCACAACCCAGACAATCACTATGGTGTGATCACTCACTTAGAGCCAGACATCCTGGAATGTGAAGTCAAGTGGGCCTTAGAAAGCATCACTACGAACAAAGCTAGTGGAGGTGATGGAATTCCAGCTGAGCTATTTCAAATCCTCAAAGGTGATGCTGTGAAAGTGCTGCACTCGATAAGCCAGCAAATTTGGAAAACTCAGCAGTGGTCACAGGACTGGAAAAGGTCAGTTTTTGTTCCAATCCCTAAGAAAGGCAATGCCAAAGAATGCTCAAACTACCACACAATTGCACTCATCTCACATGCTAGTAAAGTAATGCTCAAAATTCTCCAAGCCAGGCTTCAGCAATATGTGAACCGTGAACTTCCAGATGTTCAAGCTGGTTCTAGAAAAGGCAGAGGAACCAGAGATCAAATTGCCAACATCCAATGGATCATCGAAAAAGCAAGAGAGTTCCAGAAATACATCTATTTCTGCTTTCTTGACTATGCCAAAGCCTTTGACTGTGTGGATCACAATAAAGTGTGGAAAATTCTGAAAGAGATGGGAATACCAGACCATCTGACCTGTCTCTTGAGAAACCTGTATGCAGGTCAGGAAGCAACAGTTAGAACTGGACATGGAACAACAAACTGGTTCCAAATAGGAAAAGGAGTACGTCAAGGCTGTGTATTGTCACCCTGCTTATTTATCTTATATGCAGAGTACATCATGAGAAACGCTGGGCTGGAAGAAACACAAGCTAGAATCAAGATTGCTGGGAGAAATATCAATAACCTCAGATATGCAGATGACACCACCCTTATGGCAGAAAGTGAAGAAGAACTAAAGAGCCTCTTGAAGAAAGTGAAAAAGGAGAGTGAAAAAGTTGGCTTGAAGCTCAACGTTCAGAAAACTAAGATCATGGCATCTGGTCCCATCACTTCATGGGAAATAGATGGGGAAACAGTGGAAACAGTGTCAGACTTTATTTTGAGGGGCTCCAAAATCACTGCTGATGGTGACAGCAGCCATGAAATTAAAAGACACTTAGTTCTTGGAAGGAAGGTTATGGCCAACCTAGACAGCATATTTAAAAGCAGAGACATTACTTTGCCAACAAAAGTCTGTCTAGTCAAGGCTATGGTTTTTCCAGTGGTCATGTATGGATGTGAGAGTTGGACGGTGAAGAAAGCTGAGCACCGCAGAATTGATGTTTTTGAACTGTGGTGTTGGAGAAGACTCTTGAGAGTCCCTTGGACTGCAAGGAGATCCAATCAATCCATCCTAAAGGAGATCAATCCTGGGTATTCATTGGAAGGACTGATGTTGAAGCTGAAACTCCAGTACTTTGGCCCCCTCATGCGAAGAGTTGACTCATTAGAAAAGACCCTAATGCTGGGTAGGACTGGGGGCAGGAGGAGAAGGGGACGACAGAGGATGAGATGGTTGGATGGCATCACCAACTCGATGAACATGGGTTTGGGTAGACTCCGGGAGTTGGTGATGGACAGAGAGTCCTGGCGTGCTGCAATTCATGGGGTCGCAAAGAGTCGGACACGACTGAGCAACTGAACTGAATTGAACTGAACACATACCCAGGAAAAACTACAAGAAAATTATTTTTAGCAAAATAAAATAAAATAATTGATTTAGGTTCAGTTTGGATATATTACTATCTAGTGAAAATTACAAAAATATGTGAGAAAGATCAACTATTTTTAAAAAGCAGCTTAACATAGGCTCAAATGCCAAGAAACAATTCTGATACTGAGTTGTTCTTACTGCTTTTTCCCCGTAACTCTGTGAAACACTCAAAAGGCTCTTGAGTGAGTTTCATTAAAGGTGTGTACTGACTTGGCCAGTGCCTCCACTTCCTTTCGTCAGTGGTGATTTTGTCAGGACCAAGAGAAGAGTGATAATTGATCCTACGGGGCCCAGGAAGAGACAGCAGTGGGGCACACAATAAACTAGCAGCAAGGCCACAGGCGGAGGTGCTAATTGGCTCAGAGGCTGTTTCTTCTAAACTTGATCCCGCGGATCTGACCTCTCCTGGCGGGACCCTCAGATTCTCTGGAGCAGAGCTCCCCCCACGCCCAGGGAGGAGGGAGAGACATCGCCCCGCCCCTCCTCCTACTGGAGCCAGCTTTCATTTGGAAGGGATGCAGGAGACAGGAAGGACCAGTCAGCCCAGGTCTGACCCAGCCCCCGGCCCACTCACTGCCATTGCTCTGGTGTTCTGGAAAATGCCCTGAACGCTGAGAGGAGCCTGGAAGGAGACCAGCCCCAGAGTATCCTGGACGCTGCATGCACAGCGGGTCCTCTCTGTCCCAACGAGGCTGCCCATCAGGGCTCCCAGTGACCCAAGAGCTTTCACCAAACTCCTCTGCTGTCCTGGGACATCCTGGCCAGGAACTGGACTGCACACAGTCTTGGTCTAGTGTGCACGCGGCTGTCGCTACTCAGTTGGCAAGTCATGTCTGACTCTTCGTGACCCCATGGCCTGCAGCACACCAGGCTCCTCTATCCTCCACTATTTCCTGGAGTTTGCCCAAATTCACGTCTGTTGAATCGGTGATGCTATCCAACCATCTTATCGTCTGTCGCCCCCTTCTTGTCCTGCCCTCAGTCTTTCCCAGCATCAGGGTGCGTGGGTGCATCTAGCTTGCATGAATGTGTCTAAATCATCTGAGCAGTGACCAGAAATGATTTCTCGGGCTATTTATGCATGCTATGCAACTCAATTTGCACCTGATCCCTGCAGCCAACGGTTGAGGACAGAAGGCAGGAGGCTCCGAGGAGAAGGTACAGAAGGTCCTTTATGGGATAAAATAAGAGCAAGTGTCCAAAGCTAGTCCAAAGGTGACCTGAGATGCCTGCTTTGTTCCTACTACCTCAGACCAAGGTGTGAGGTTGAAATCAGCATGAGTGTGGTCCCAGGTGGGATCCTGCGGGGCTCAAGGTGGGCGCCCCTCAGGAAAGTCCGCACACCAGACAGGAAGTCTCTCTCACTGGTCTTTGTGCGTGGAACGCAGCACCATGTATCAAGGCTGTGTCTTAATTGTGAGACAGCACTCCTCCCTGCTTTGCAGGGAACAGAAGAAGCCACAAGTAGAACTTGCCCTTTCTGTCAGCTAGACTCAGGCTGTCTGTAGGGGGCAGCCTCTGGATACAGATGTTGGGCCCCTGGTGTGTATAGATTTCCTCCCAGAAACGATCCCCTTACCAGTGTTGGCACAGGAAGGTGAATTTGCATGTCCCATTCTCTGCAGTCCATGTGGATTCACACAAGATGCTGTGTGCACTTAGGCAGAAGAAACAAGCCCATCTTGCCCTTTCCCTTCAAACCGTGTGTTTAGCCTTTATATTGAGCACTCAGGAAGGGGCTGTGATTTTTTTTTCTTCCTTTTTTGGATCATTCTGCTCTGGCTGAGCTCATTTAACAATTCTATCTAAATCTTTTCTTCAAGGTGAATTAGAGTGGCTCCTTAAGCGACTGTAATAGCCCTGAATCAGGCTTTTCTAAATCTACACTGAGAAGATGCACAGAAATCCTTGCAGCTCTATAGAAGCTTCCCATTGTCTGAGCTGCGCTGTGACAACATGAGATGATTTGAGAGGAAACGCAAAACAGCTACCGAGAAAGACGTCTGTTTGAAAAGACAGACAGATAAGACCTAGTGGGTAATTTAAACACAGTAAACTGCCCAACTCCTTATTTATGCTGTGAACTCAAAAGCTCAAGACACATTTAAATGGAAAAAAGGGGGCCGAGCGCTGCCCTTAGGTATGCCTGTCCTGCTACCACTAACATCCAAGAACCCTGTTGTGTTTTTTTTTTGCTCAGGAGGATGCAGATTCAATGGTTTGGCTCTGAACTGGAGCACGCTGGTAGACAGCCAGTGCCCGGACCTCCAGCTTTGATCCTGACTGCATCTCCGTTACAGTCTCTAACAGGACTCTCTGCCCAGTGTGGCTGTGATGACTGCCGACATTCAATGCCGTCTTTATCATCAGCTTGGAAATCTGTTACAGACGCCCCACCTCGGTTCCTCTGCTTCTGTAGCTGCTCAACACTGGTTCCAATGCCAGGTTTAAACGCTTGCCCTTCACCCTGCTTCCTGACTCAGCTTTGCACGGAGGGGAAAATACCTCAGTAGCCTTTATCTCTTTTCAGTTCAGACCCTGCTTCCATTTGATTGTTTGCAGGGAAAGTTTTCCATGGGAGTGACGCTAGAGAAGCTACTTTCTCTCGTTCCACCTTTTGTTTAATTTCCAGCCCAGCACTCTGGCCCTAGGGCTCTGGAGGTCTGAATTAAATGGCATCCCTTCCTGACCCCCTTTGGAAACTCTGGAGCGGAGACTTTCCACAGTGCCACCCACCAGGAGAGCAGGTATTTTCACCAGTCAGACAGGCCTGCCATCCCGGTTGGATTCGAGGCAGCGCCAGTTCTCTGGTGGGAGTCCGGCTTCTGGACTCGGCCTCCAGAACAGGTGATAACCTCTCCGCCACTTCTGAGGTTTCCTTCTGCTCCCCTGACACCCACTGTGGAGGCAGCGTGCAGGTCCTGGGCCCTCACCCCTGCCAGCCTTGCTGGGGAACTAATGGGGTCAGATGCTAGTGGGAGCCAGGCCATGACTGTACCCGAAGGTGGGCTTTACTCACAGGACACCAGGGCTCTTGGGTAAATACACCCTTGGGGGTGGCAAGCACGCTTTTCGTCTCCTCCCTCACTGTGTTGGTTACCAAGTCCTGGGAGCTCCTCCTGCAAGCTCTCCATCAGTTTCCTCTTTTCTGTCCCGACTTTACTGCCCCATCTGAGATCACGTACTTACAGTGTGTCATTATAATGACCTCAAGGGCTTTAAATAGACCGCCCCCCATTCTATAAACCACCACCAGAATTATCTTTCCAGAATTAAATATGCCACACCTGTATTCAAAACGTTTCAGAGAATCCCTTCCAAGTCTTCAGAATAAAGCACACATACCTTGGCCTGGCCTTAGGAACATGTTGCAGGGAGGCCTGACTCGAAAATAGAATGGACCAATAACCAGTCCAAACTGGTTATTTTAATACTGGGACTTTTAATACTTAATGTTTTAGAAGATTTAATTTAAAAATGTTTAATATTTTTTCCTTAATATGTTTTATATTTTTGTTTTGAGAGCATCTAATATTTATTGGTTTCTTACTCTGTGCCAGGCTATGTTGAGTACTTTAAACACTGTACTGTTTTTAGCATTAAATGTTTTATTTTTTAATAATTTTAGACTCGCCAGAAATTGCTCCCGCGTTTGGGTTCCCCTTACTCAGCAGTCCCCATGGCCGGCACCTGACATCACCATGGCACATTAGTGAAAATTCTCAAGAAATAAAAAAACACAGAAGATAAAATCAGCATGGGTACATTTGTTGTTGTTGTTTAGTTGCATTTGTGACCCCATAGACTTTAGCCGGACAGGCTCCTCTGTCCATGGCGTTTTCCGGTCAAGAATACTGGAGCAGGTTGCTATTTCCTCCTCCAGGGAATCTTCCCAGCCCAGGGATCGAACCTGCGTCTCCTGCATCGGCAGGTGGCTTTACCATTGAGCAACTTGGGAACAGGGCTTTCCGGACGCAGCTTTTTGTTGTTAGGAAAACCCCGGCTAAACGGGGCGCCATCAGTTTCCCGTTTCTGTCTCCTTTCTGTTCCAGGACCGCATTCAGGCGTCCCCATCGCATCGGCCTGCCATGTTTCCTCAGGGTCTCGGTGGTCCCCCACCCGACAGTCTTGAGGGCAGTGGTCAGGTCTCCTGTGGAATGTCCAGTCTGGGCTGGTCTGACATTTCCTCCCTGGAAATGGGCTGATGGGCCTGGGGAAGGGCAGCAGAGACTGAGATGCCCGTCTCGTGCCTTCCTGCCAGGGATGCAGGATGCCCACGGGGCGTAACCATTGTGTTGACCCTGGTCACTCGGTTGGGTGGTGTCCCGTGTCTCCACTGCAGGTTACATCTTCCCCTCACCTGGCTGGGTTCTTTGGATGCGATACACCTTCAGTTCAAGGTCTTGCCTAGCATTGCTTACCGTTGCCATAAAGATACCAAATTGACAGCAGCAGGCATCCACCTCCTTGCCTTTGCAGGGAAGGGCTCCTTCCCTTGCTGGGTGGGTTTCCACTAGGCCCTACACTGGCCTGACCTGCTGCCCCCCCTTACTCTTGCCCATGGCGGGTGGGACCCAGCTGAATGTGGAGTCTGCTTCCCTTGGTCCTTCTCCAACCTTCTCCTGGAGCAGGACTGTGTGGACCCTTGGACCTCCACAGGCCCTACGCTAACAGGGAGCATGCCCCCACGAGCAGCTGGGTCCAGCTGGGAAGCCCTTGGCACTCTGTGCACAGCGGCCCCCCTCCCTGTCTCCCCAGGAAGGAGCGCTGGTCCTGGGGCCTCCCACTGTCTTGCTCCTTTATGCCCCTTCTCCTAGCTCTGAGCGGGAAAGAAGAGGTATCGATTGAGAGTCCCCAGAGTCCAGCAGTCCCTTTGGACTCACCTGTCCCACTATTATGACTTGCTTGGGGACGTAGGAGGAGCTGGCTTGGAAAACGCCCATCAAGGACGCCTGTCTCCCAGCACCCTTTATAATCCGTAAACAGAGGGTATGTCTCCCTCTTCTGCACATGCTGATCCTTTCACCACATTGCTGAATCCCGGGACTGCGCCCTCGCAGGGGCATCTGCTGCCACTCTCTCTGCCCACCTACAGCTGCCCGGCCACTCCCCCCATCATCTCTCCCCAGGTCCCTGCGGAGTCACACCCTCCAGCATCACCAACGCTCCACCTGCAGCCACAAGGACCCCCCCCAAGCAGCATCTAGTGCCACCTCTGCCTGGCTTCACACCTTCACGGTTCCCCACAGAGTACACTCCCAGAGCTTGACCTCCGGGGCAAGACGTCCATGGCCTTTCCTGATCCAGCCACAGAGTAAGTGCTCACACTCAGGAGTGCTCAGATGTGTCCGACTCTCTGTGACCCCACGGACTGTAACCCGCCAGGCTCCTCTGTCCATGGGATTCTCCAGGCAAGAATACTGGGGTGGGTTGCCATTTCCTTCTCCAGGGGTTCTTCCCAACCCAGGAATAGAACTCCCATCTCCTGTGTCTCCTGCACTGGCAGGTGGGTTCTCTACCTCTGAGCCACCAGGGAAGCCCCCACAGACTAGGACCTGAAGGAAAATTACACGGCTCAAAATAGCCTGGAGTTAAAACTCCCCTCCAGGTCCTCCCCACCATTCTATGCAAAACAAAGAACTCTCTCACCCAAAGGAAAAAAACGGACATTAAGGTTGATTTACGCCCAGCTCCCAGCCGGTCCCAGCCTCTGGCCGATCTCCAGAATTCCTTGTCCCAGCCGTTTAAGAGATAACTACTCCGAACAACCTTGGAGAAAAACAGGCCCCCTTAAGACAGTAGCTTTCCACATATGTGCGTATATATACCTACTCTTTTCTTGGGTTAGGCCAGCAGCTCACTAATCCGACTGCTGCCCCTTCTTGCCTCATTAAAGGGATCAGTTCCTGTGAAGTGTCTCCTTTTTCCGAACCTCACCTTCCCTAACTCCCTTACCCTAGAAGACCAGCCACAAATCTGTTTTCCTAAATACCTCTCTTGACTGGGAGTAACTATTGCAGGAAAACATTAATAATGAGATGCTTCATGCTGATGGTTGATTATATAGTCTTCTCTACCTTTTCTTCTATATATTTCCTGGATATTTTCCTCATTTTTAAAATAATGAGCTTTGTAGCAATTGCTTTTATAGTCATATAAAGAAAACATTTTCAAAAAGAGTTAATGAGACCTCTCTTGGAAGAAAATAAGGCGTTTTTCCCACTTAAACACATTTTAAGGGAAAGAACAAACATCTTTGCTTTTTTGTTCCACCTTAGCTGGGATTGCCTGGGAGCAAGAAGCCCCAGAAATTGCAGAAATCAGGAGGTCATTGATTCACATGCAGATCAGGACACTCCCAGTGGAGTGGCTCAGGTCCTGACGCTCAGAGGGCATCTGTGCTCTAGGCCCTGGAACAGCTTCCTGTCCGCCCATTCATCGCAGGGAAAACAGGATGGGTGTCACTACCCTCTTCTCTCTCACAGTTTCCTGGGGTTTTATTTCATTCTGTTTGCTCCTTTTTTCTTTCCAGCAGGTTTGTTTCTTTTTTGCTTCCAGGCAAGGCCGGCCCTTGCCTATGGCACCCTTGGGCCTCATCTGCACCCTCAAGGTCATCCCTTACAGCCCTGCAGAGCCCGTCATCCAGGTGAAGGATGTCCCTGGCTCCCATCAGCTCATTCTGACGACCCGCCTGCTGCACAGGCCAGTGGTGACTGAGAGTCCCAGAGGGACCTGCGTGGGGCAGCCAGGAGGTCCCGGTGACAAAAACCTCCAGGCTCGGCCTGCACCCCGCGGGGAACCCGCCTCTCACCTGTTCTCTACCTTATCAGAGGGCAGAAGCAGTTGCAAAAGAGATGTCGGCTGAAAAAATAAATATGCAACATAAGAACGGTGAGTTTTGTTTTATTTGGGGACCTTACTGATGACTGCATCCAGGGCTGTTAGCTCTGAAAAATTGTTTACAAGACATAGGGGGAGGAGCTGGTAAATATATGAATTTTTCAGCTGCAAAATACATGTGGTCAAGAATAAACAGATGACGGTTAATCACAAGGGACATTCCTGAGTGGACTTTAGTGCTTTTCTATGCCTGGGAAGATGCAAGGATCAGCTGGGGGATGGGGTGGGGTGAGGAGGCACTGGAATCTTCCCTTAGATGCGCATCTTCAAGGTCTAGGAGCCCCTGTACCCTCAGCACAGAGAGCTTCATCCTGAATTCCTTTCAGGGTGTACTGTAGTTCAGCAATGGCAGGGGCCAACCACTTGATTCTCGTAGAACTGGAAGGGCAGGAAACGTTGTACAGAAACGCCAGATAAGTGATAAGTCGTGCCAGGAGGCAGATTTCTGGATCTGGCAGGAGTCAGTTTTGAAGGAGTCCTTGGGCCAGAAAAGAAAACAACCATCTCAAAGGCCCTTGCTGAATCATCTAACTTCAGGGAAAACAAAACCGAACTTTAGGTCCCGCCCTGATGCTCTGGGCTGGTTGCATCTGCCCGGGATTTATCACCCTCTGCCCAGAAACCTCCCACCCTCTACATCTGCCCGGGACATATCACCCCCTGACCAGGGGACTTATCACTCCCTGCCCAAAACCTCCCACTCCCTACATCTGCCTGGGACTTATCACCCCCTGCCCAGCTACAAATGCCATCTCAACTAAAGATTACCCAAAACGTCCCACCTGACTAACGTTTCCCTTATCGCTTCCACAAGCCTCCCTTTAAATATGAAGCCTCCCTGATCCCTCTTGCGCTCAGCCTGGTCATTAGGCTGACTGCCGCCCCTCCTTGCCTGATTAAAGGTCACTTACCTCCGTTGAGGTCGTCTCTGCTTCTTTTCTGCTTCGGCCGGAACTATACCTTACAAGTATCAGCCCAAGACCGGATCGCAGAAGCCAGGACCGTCTGTGTCTTGACTGCCGCAGCCCTCCCTGTGCGCGTGGGCGAGGGAGCCACGGGGCTCCTCACGTTTAAATTACAGTAAATCAAAACTTTAGCTCTGTGTTAGTTTTCTATTGCTGCTATAACAAATTACTCCAAATGAAGGGCCTTAAAACAGCACAAATATGTCATCGTACGATTCTGGAGGTCAGAGGCCTGACCTGGGGGTCTCCTTGGGCTAAAACCCTTGGCAGGACAGCTTTCCTTTCTGGAAACTTGCCTTTCCCAGCTGCCAGGGGTGGACCAGGCTCCTTGGCTCATGGTCTTCCATCTTCAAACCCCTCTCCCGTCGTATCACTGACATCCTCGTCTGCCTCCCTCTTCCACTTTGAAGGACACATGTGACCTGGAGCCCAAGGAGAATCTCCTTCCTTAAGGTCAGCTCATTAGCAGCCTTGATTCCATCCATCACCTCAACACCCCTCACTGGTTGAGATCACGCACTCCGTTTTCAGCTACATGTGTATCTCTGGGGAGGGCACAGTGCTGCCCAGCCACAGGAAGAATAATGAGGGTGCCGTGGTCAGAAGGATGTCTGGGCTTGCCTGTTACAGAGGTAGAGACTTCCAGCTTAAAACGCACCATCTCTCTCAGAGTCCCCCCAGCACGTCCCTTGCTGTTCCGTTGCTAGGTCACATCTGACTCTTTGCAGCCGCACGGACTGCAGCACACCAGGCTGCCTTGTCCCTCACTGGCTCCTGGAGTTTGCCCATGTTTGCTCAAGCATGTCCCTGCAGCCCTTCAACTCCTTAACTCTCTGTCTAAGAGGAAAAGCAAAAAGGGCTTCCCAGGTGGCTCAGTGGTAAAGAATCCACCTGCGAATGCAGAAGCTGTGGGTTCGATCCCTGGGTCTAGAAGATCCCCCAGAGAAGGGAATGGCTACCCATTCCAGTATTTTTGCCTGGAAAATTTCATGGACTGAGGAGCCTGGAAAGCTCTAGTCCACAGGGTTGCAAAGAGACACACTGAGCGACTAAGCACACACATACACACCCCACAACATTCAGTATATTTCACTGCGGGGAATTCCCAGGCCATCCCAGCCCATCCCTCCTCTCTTCAGTGGGCCACGGCAGGTACCGGCTACCTGGCAGTGTGGTGATGGGAGCTGGGAACATCCAGCTGGAGCTGGGGTACCAGCCACTCTCTGCCCGCCCCACCCTACACACCACACACACAGTCTGGGCTTTTCACGGTCCCAATATGCATGTGCTGCGTCTGCCAGATGACCCTCTCTTTCCACTTCAAAGTGCCCACACTCTCTCCTGTGCAGAAAAGAAGGGGCTCCTGAAAGGGACCCCCAAGATCTGTCTCCCAGAGGAAAAGGAGCAGCCATTGGCTCAGAGATGGCACTCCCTGCGGAGGTGTGTGAAACCACTGCATCCGCGTCGTCTCACCTGGGGACCAGGCAAGAACAGGGAGAGCCATGGAGGGAGACGCCGGCATTGCGGGGAGGGTGGACCCCAAGGCCGCTCAGGTAGAGTCTCCATGGCCCCACACAACCAGCTGCACCTCTTTGGGGGGCCAGGAACCCCTGCTCGAAGCCCAAAGGGATCTGCTGCAAAGAAATAGGGCCAGGAGTCAGCTACAAAGGCCTGGACCTCGAAGGCCCACTCCCCTGACGGGGATGTGCTTCCCTGTGGGGCCGAAGCAAGAGGTAGGGTTTGGAGGAGGGGGTAGAGCAAGGCCAAGGCGGAGAAGACACTCGCTGGGGAGGAGGGATGCAGGAGACCCCTCCATGTTCAGCCTCTCCCCTGCTCCCTGTTCAGCTGTTCACCATAGACAAAGGCTCTCCTTGACCCAACTTCAGACAGGTTCCTCTGAGCCTTTTTTCAAGGAAGCTTCATCCCTGGGACCTGACCTCAGCCTTCACAAGCTCAGTTTTAGCAAGAATCCCACTAAGACAGTTGAGTGATAATCTCCCACCTTTGATGTTTGATCAGGTTCCTCATGCCCCAAGCTTGATGTCTAGGTCTTAGCCTGCGTTTGTCAAGAATCCCATTACAGTTGAGCAGAACCCCAATCCTTGATGTCCCCTCTAAATACTTTTCCATCGCCTGACCCCTCGCCCCGGTACTTGACTATAAATCTGCCACTGTGCTTGCTGTGTGTGGAGTAGGGCTCAGTGTAACTGAAGCCGTTCTTGCAAGAGTACTGAGTGAAGCCTGCCTTTGACTAGTGTCGGGGCTGTCTGTCTTCACAGCAGCCCTCTCACCCTCTCTGCCTTCAACACCTCCCTGGGCTTGGACAGAGGCAGCCTGGGGGGCAGGAGGCACCTCTTCAGGTCCAGCTGCCTCCTTTGGATGGCTGACCCTTCCTGCTCCCAAATCTACCTCTTCCCCAGGAGACCAAGTTTCATGTTCCAAATGCCAGCATGGTGACCATCCTTACCTGTGTCTACAAATCCCTAAATAGACATCTCTTCTCTGTCCTTTCTAGACTATTCTATTTAACTGAAGATCAAATTTTAACTGTTTATGGCTTCTTACTGAATAAAATGTATTTACCTTATCCTTTGTTGTTTATACTTTTGTTGTTCTAGTTCTCAGAGAGAAGGTCTCAAATAACAACATTAAGTAGCTAAATTTATATTTACTCTCCACTTTTTAAAAAAACGTGGATTGGTGTGTGTGTGTGTGTGTGTGTGCGCGTGTGCATGCTCATTCATGTCCAACTCTTTGGGACCCTACAGACTATAGCACACCAGTCTTCCCTGTCCATGGAATTCTCCAGGCAGGAATACTGGAGTGGGTTACCATTTCCTTCTCCTACCATCTTTCTAACCCAGATATTGAACCAATGTGGATCGGTACACCTAGATTGAAAAAAAAGATGGAGTCCTAAGAAAGACATATGAAGCATAAAGTTGTCATAAGCTACAAAAAGAAACCTGATTCTTGACCTTTGCAAGCATATCAACTCAGCCTGTCATTACATTTAAAAATAATACCCTGTTTTAAAGTTATCTACAATTCTAATCCCTAAGACACTAACATATTCGTGATAGAACAAACATTTCCCCTTCAGCAAATATGACAATGAACTGTATCTCACTTTAGAGGCAAGACATCAGTGCAGGGCAGACAACCATCAGAAAGTATTTAAAAGGTGAAAATGAGAAAAGGAAACTAAAAAAATTGTGCATCCTATGATGATTACCGAATTAGCTGACCAATCTCAGGATCGTACATATCATTAGGAATAATTAACACACTCTATTACAGGTAGAAATTTAAAACTTGCTATATAACAGGAGAAAGAATTAAGGAATTCAGATATAGCACAAGAAGAAGGGGAAAAGGAAATGAAAGTAATAACACCAGGTCTCAATGTATTACCAGAGGTATTTCATTTAAAAGAGAAATTCAAGGGCTTTCAAATAGCAAGTTGCTAAACGCATATAAAGAAGGGTATTAACATATTACATTAAAATTCTACTCTGCATAACATGGGATGTACTTATTCTTGAGAAGAAGGCAGAAGACCATGATCCTGGTAACTAATCAATTTTACTTTTATGTATGTTGAGTGAGATATTAAATGGTCATGCACACAGAGTTAAGAACAATGACTTATGAAATGCTACACAGAGTCTGTAAATTTGTATAAAAACTTGTATAATACAACAGACGCAGACAGCACTATCTACATTTGAAGACTGTCGAGCTGGTGTGAAGCTTAGCTTGTAATTATGGAAAGCTCATTGCTCCTTTACATGCCTGAGACTGTGCCAGCCTTTTAAAGATGTTCTAGCTGGAGGCTCTGAGCAGCTGAGATTCACCTATGTTAAGCATTCACTAAGCATCCACGATAGACCAACTTGCATTATACACTGATTCCAAAGGACTTGAAAGCATAGTTTCCAGAGTTTATAATCTAATAGACAACAGCATAGAAAGATTTAACAAGTGAAATAAGCACATGGCTTGCATAAAGTGCTTTGGGAGTTGGATGGATTCTGTAAAACAATTCCACCTACAGGACAGGTCAGTGGAAAAGCCTGTTGGGGATTCCTTGGGAAATGGTGTAGCATTTAGGCCGCAGGAGGGAATGGATTATACGCAGTGTGTGTTTGTGTGTGTGTGTGTGCGCACATGCCGTTTGCGTGTCTTCTTGGAGGTTGTGTTACTGGGCACATGCAAAAAAAATAAGGGCCCCATAAAAAGACCTGACCTGAATCCAGATTATTCAGAGAGGGCAGTAGAATGAACTAATAGTGAATTCCTGGAATTTCAAAAAAGAGTCATGGGGCCCCATTGATAGAAACAGGTCAAAGTAAACAACACTCCATGTATCCAGGCAAGAACTGGGGAAGGGAGTTTAATTGTAAAGCTGCAAAATTTTTGGTTGGAAAAATTAAGGTGTAAAAATTTTAATTATAAAATTGTAAAGCAGAGGGAGAGGACCAACAGCAAGAATAATCTTGAAAACAAGCCAACATTCTCCAGAGCAGCAGCTCCTATGTGGCTGAGAATTCAGGGTCAAAAGCAAAATGTATTAGGATTGGTCTATAGGTCAATTCATGAAATATTTCTGAATAGGGTAAGGAAGTTGGGTGGAGTCAGTTGCTGGGGTTTTCCTGGGGAGGAACAAGAGGCCCCCAAGAAACTGCAGAAAGGTTTGATAAGGAGAGCAGTGCTAGGCTGCTACGGTGCATGAGGAGGCAGTCAGCAGAAACACGTGGAAATCCTTACAGAGAAGGGAACTGAGTCCGTCCAGCCAAGCAAAGCTTCCCGGGCTTCCTTGGTGGCTCAGCTGGTAAAGAATCCGCCTGCAATGTAGGAGACCTGGGTTCGATCTCTGGTTGGGAAGATCCCCTGGAGAAGGGAAAGGCTATCCACTACAGTATTCTGGCCTGAAGAATTCTATGGACTGTATAGTCCATGGGGTTGTGCACCTTTTACTTACTTTAGCAGAGCAAAGCAGCTGGAGCCACCAGCATTGGATGTTACCAAACCTGAAACTGAACACAGAGGTAGGAGTTTTTAGAGAAGTAGAGACAGCAAACAGGAACTGAGAGGAGACTGAGGTCATCGGAAACCTAATTCTGGAAGAAGCATTCTGCTAAACCCAGGTAAGGAAACCAGCCATGGGTCAGAGCCTGAGGGTCGTGCCCCTGGCGTTGAACCTGGGCCCTGCATTTCCAGGGTTCATGTCCTATGAGTTACTTAACATCTGAACTTCCACTTATTGGGATAATAATAATACAGCGCATAGTGTTACTGTGATGATTAAATGTCTTTCTATTTGTACAGTCTCTTTCCACATTAAATGCTCAATAAACTCAGCTCTAAAAGAAAATCTAGTGTAGGAACAGAATTGATGGCCAGCAGGAAGCAGAATATACAGGGTATCCAGATAGAAGCCCAGCCAAACCGACTCACATTCAGCCCCCCAGGGCTGGTGTCAGCTCCTCCTACAGCAAGAATATTCCTCTTGTGCAGGACTGAAGGTTTGTATAGCTGAGCTCAAAGTAGCTCAGATGGTAAAGAATCTGTCTGCAGTGCAGGAGACCCAGGTTTGATCCCTGGATCGGGAATACCCCCTGGAGAAGGAAATGGCAAACCACTCCAGTATCCTTACCTGGAAAATCCCATGGACAGAGGAGCCTGGTGGGCTGCAGTCCATGTGGTTGCAAAGAGTCAGGCACGACTGAGCGACTAACACGTTTTCCAAAATTATTGAGAATTTCAAGACCGCATTAGGACATCTCCAAGTATACAATTAAATAGAATAAAAGTCAATGAACTCAACTCAACAGTGACATTTAGAGATTATAGACGAATTTTTAAAACCCAACTATATTGTATTTAAAAAGACATACCTGAACTTACAGACAAAGAAAGTGTGAAAGTGGAAAGACAGAAAAGTATAAACAGACAAAAGTATGTGCTAGTCACTCAGCTGTGTCCAACTCTTTGCTACCCCATGGACTGCAGCCTGCAAGGCTCCTCTGTCCATGGAACTCTCCAGGCAAGAATGCTGGAGTGGGTAGCCATTCCCTTCTCCAGGGGATCTTCTTGACCCAGGGAAGGAACTCAGGTCTTCTGCGTTGTGGACAGATTCCTTACCAACAGAGCCACCAGGGAAGCTTGAAAAAAAAAGACAAACATTAACCAAAGGAAGGCTGGTGATGCTGTATCAATAGCAATTAAGATCAACTTTTAGGCAAAAAGCACTTTAGACAAAGAAAGTCACTACAAAATGGTACCAAAAAAATCAGTTCAAAAAGAGAATTCAACAACATAAAACCTCTGTGAAGCTTTTGAATGTGCCTATTGATACATGTGCAAGAAAAAAATGAAAATCCACTCTCACAGTGTGATCTTTCAACAGACCTTTCTCAATTATTATTCGGTCAATAGGGAATGATTACCAAAGATAAAGATTTTAATAAGAAGATTATGGTGCTTAATGGGCTGTCAACTATATGGGCTTAAGGGATGCCCAGATGGCTGGTGAAACATTATTCCTGGTGTGTCTGTGTTTATGGAAGAGACTAGCATTTGATTCAGTTGATAGAGTAAAGACGGTCCACCCTCACTAACGCAGGTGGGCATCACCCAGTCTGGTGAGGGCCAGAACAGAACAAAAAGGAGGAGGTGGAATGGGTTCTGTCCCCTCTTACATGAGATGTCCATCTTCTCCTGCCCGCATCCTGACGTCAGAGCTCCTGGTTCTTGGCCCTTCAGATTCAGGGGCGTGTACCACCAGCTTCCTTGGAGTTCAGGCCTTTGAGCTCACACTGAACTGCACCACTGGCTTTCCTGGGTCTCCAGCTTGCAGACGACAGAGCTTGAGACTTAGTCTGCATGACAGCATGGGCCAAGCTCTATAACAAATCTCTTCGTATATATCAATATATCTCCCACTGGTTTTGTTTCTCTGGAAAACACTGACGAATACAAACATTATCCAGCTTGTCTTAATGGACTTTTAAAATTCTGCATCCAAGACTTAAAGAATCACGTGACCTTAAAAACCCACGAGACATTTACAAAACTTGGCCATGTTCAAGGACATAAAACAAGTCTCAACACTGTGCAAACTATGTACAGTTTGTATGGTACAGATCATGTTGTGTGACCAGGATGGCGAAGTTGGAGATCAACAGGAAAAGCAGGAAGTCAAAGGTCTCTACATACTTGCAAAATTAAACTCACTTTTGAATTACTCATGGGTCAAAGATGAAATTATAATGACAATTTAGAAATATTCAGCAATGTATGATAATGAACATACTACATTAAGACGTGTGAGATGCAAATAAAATCACACTTAAAGGGAAGATTTTAAACCTTCACTCTTATTAAAAAGAAAAGGCTCTGAATATAAATGAGTTAAACATCCAACTTAAAAAGAAAGTAAATTGCTGAATAGACCCAAATAAAGTAAAAGTAAGGAATTAATAAAGAGAAAAGTAGAAATCAATTAAATATGTATTCAATGAGAAAACAGAGGCAGGGCTGTTTTTTGAAAATGTTAATAAAACATATAAACAAGTAGTAAAATTGATTCAGAAAATAAAATAAGGAATATTAGGAATTAAATTAGATGTAACTGCAGATACAACACATATTAAAATAAAACACAATTTTTTATCAAAAAATTTGAAAACTTGAACAAAATGGAGAAATTTTAGAAAAATATAACTTGGCAAAACTGAATCTAGAGAAAAGCCTGAATAGCATAAGACCTACTGAATAAAATGAAGTAGTAGTTACAAATATTTCTACAGAGAAAATTCCAGGTTAATGTGGTATTACAGGAGAGTTCTACCAAGCTCTTGATCTTAAACAAACTCTCCAAGAACATAGGGAAAGGAAAAATATCCCCCACACAAAGGAAAGCAAACGCAAAGGAAAAAATTACATGACAAACTCACTTCAGGACATTGCATGAATATCCTTTAAATAAAATATCAGCAAACTGAATCCAGCAGTGTATTAAAAATGATAATCCATATGTGTACAAGGCAGTTATTGTAGGAACTGAAGTAGACTTTGACATCAGAAAGTCTATAAGTGTTGTTCCCAGCGTGAATAGATTAAAGGGCAAAACCAAATGATTGTCTCAAGAAATTAGGAAAATTTTTCCATTTTTCTTACAAGAACAGTACATAGCAATTCATTTTTTGACTTACATGTTTTTAAGGTCCTGTTAGATTTAATATATAGATAGGTATTGTGGGAATTGGAGTAAAGATTATCCAAACTGCTTTGTGTTTATGTGTTATTGACTTACAATATCTGAGTTAAAGCAATACCTGGGGTGAAGCAGATAATTGAATCTAATTGATTCTCTATCTTTGAGACACAGGTGCTCCGTGGGTGTTGGCTGAGGACCCAAGACCAGCTCTGAGCTGGTGATGCAGTCCTATGTCTTATTACCCCTCCATCTTCACAGCCCCCAGGCACACGCACCCCGCCTGTGACCTGCCCCCCATTGCCTGATGAGTATTCTCATCCTGTCTGAACCACTGTCATTGTCTTTGAGGCTTCAGTTGCTTTGTTACACTGAGGAAAGTTCTGTAGGTTCTGGCTGTAAACACTTCGGACCCCTCACCGAAAAGTGGGTGTGATGTGAGTAGCTACTTCTCTCTGGCCATTTTATCTGGCCTTTTAATTACTGTGAGCCACACTTTGGGGCTGGCAAAGGAGCCACGATCAATAGATTCTGTTTCCCAAAGTCAAAATAAAACTCTCCATCTTTACCAGTAGGTGCAATGCCAAGTGAGGTAACGTTCTGGGGCTCTGGCCAAGCAGCAGGAGTGACCAGCTGATGACCTCAAACGCGCCCTCCTCTGACCTCAAACGCGCCCTCCTCTGACCCAGCAACCGAAGTTCTCATCATGTCAGATCCTGAGTGCTGGGCTGTCCTTCACATTTCGTTTTTTTTTAAATAATTTTATTTCTATATCTTTATTTTTGGCTATGCTGGGTATTCACTGCTGCTCAGGCTTTTCTCTAGGTGAGGAGAGCGGGGGCTACTTTCTTATGGCAGTGCCTGGGTTTCTCCTTGTGGAGGCTTCCCTTGTTGCAGAGCATGGACTCTAGGGAACGAGGGCTTCGGTAGCTGTGGCACATGGCTCAGTCATTGTGGCTCCCGGGCTCTAGAGCAGGCTCAGTCATTGTGGCTCCCAGGCTCTAGAGACAGGCTCAGTATTGTGGCTCCCGGGCTCTAGAGCAGGCTCAGTCATTGTAGCTCCAGGGCTCTAGAGACAGGCTCAGTCATTGTGGCTCCCGGGATCTAGAGCAGGCTCAGTCATTGCGGCTCCCGGCTCTAGAGCAGGCTCAGTCATTGTGGCTCCCGGGCTCTAGAGACAGGCTCAGTCATTGTGGCTCCCGGGATCTAGAGCAGGCTCAGTCATTGTGGCTCCCGGCTCTAGAGCAGGCTCAGTCATTGTGGTTCCTGGGCTCTAGAGACAAGGTCAGTCATTGTGGCTCCCGGGATCTAGAGCAGGCTCAGTCATTGTGGCTCCCGGGATCTAGAGACAGCCTCAGTCATTGTGGCTCCCGGGCTCTAGAGCAGGCTCAGTCATTGTGGCTCCCAGGCTCTAGAGACAGGCTCAGTATTGTGGCTCCTGGGCTCTAGAGCAGGCTCAGTACTTGTGATACATGTGTTCAGTTGCTCCACGGCATGTGTCAGCCTCCCAGATCTGGGACTAAACCCGTGTCTCCTACATTGCTAGGCAGACTCTCCATCACTGAGCCACCTTGTTCTTCCCATTTCAAATGATGAGATGGGGCCTAAGAAAGTCATGCATCTCATGAGTAACTAGAGGCAGAATCTCAGGGTGGGACCTCTGATCAAAATATATCCTGTCTCTACCTGACAATGAACCCAATGTGATACAAGATGCCTTTTATTGAACTTTAGTTTATCGGCTCTTCTTGGCTCTTCGCACAACTTTCTGGCATGCCAGAACTACTTTCTGCTGAAATAATATTATAATAACTAGTCGGACACGACTGAAGCGACTTAGCAGCAGCAGCACTTATTGATCCCTCCCCTGTGTGCCCGACCTGCATGGGGGGTGGGCAGCGCCTGGATGAGTGGGATCATCTACGATGAAGGAAGAGGGGAATGACATCAAGGTTAGCAAGCAGAACAGAAAGGAGTTAATCAACCAGGAGCAGACCGCTTACATCAGCCGAGTCTGGAGCAGAGGGGAGAAAACATCTAGTTAATCACAGATTGAGTGTAGGCAGGAAGAGAGGAGGATAACTGAATAGACGCAGAGGTCTGAGGCCGAGCTGACGTCTGCTTTTCCACCCCCCAAAAGCCCATGAGCAGGATGGATGGCCGGGTTGCTCTGGTGAGATATTGGAGATGGAAGGAAGCTGTCATTGTGGAAGGCGTCATCTGGTCTCCCTGGCATTGCCCAGAGAAGGTGATGGCGGCTTCTGAGCTCCTTGGGCCGCAGTGATGAGGGATGTCATCGGAGGGAAGATGAGGCTTCCTTGGGCTGGAGAAAGCACCTGAGCGCCACTGCGGGTACTGACGCTCACTGTCTGTGCGCTAACATCACACCCCGCTTCCCTGTCCCCACTGGTCTCACTCCAGGGGTTGGTGATGCAGTAACAGCCCCAGAGAGAGACCGCCTCCTCGTCTGCACTGACAGGCGGGCGGAGAGAACAGGGCAGCACAGAGCATCTCAGACCAATGCGTCCAGATGAGGAAGCTCGGAGAGGTGAACCTGACCAAGGTCCAGACGATGGAGACAGCAAAAGCTGGGCCTGCAGGGCACGCCCCTAACAAGGGATCACGACGACAGCAGGAGGGGCCGACGTCTCCGCAGTGCCCAGGACCATCAGGCCCTTTTCTCATCATGTTCACGTGTGACTGCCCTTACAGCAGGGCTGGGGGCCCTGTCGCAGATGGGGGTCCTGACTCACCAAGGAAGCAGGTCACCTGCCCCGACACACGGCTCCTTAGGGCCCAGAGACTAAAACCTTTGGGCCTGCAGGCAAGGGCTGACCCTCTGAGTCACGCCCCGGGGCTCAGTTCACACAGCCTGCCCAGAGGGGCTCCTGGACGCTGTGGTGTGGTGTGATCAGGCTTCCTTACCCAAGGAGTCCTGACATCCCAGACCTGTCCTTGCAGCTGGCACTGCCCTGCTCACGCACCCTGAAGGCCAGGTCGTGCTCAGATGAGATCTCCTACCGTCAGCAGCACTTCTGACACGGTTCACACTGAGAAGAGCCTTCTCCCCCTGCCCGCACCTTTGATTGGGGGGTAACCTCCGTGGGATTTTCAGGGAGGAGTGCCTCCTCTTCCCCTCGTACCTCCTTGTCCAGTGACTTGTCTTAATGCTCAGTGTGCTTTGCCCTAGAGGTGACTCTACTCAGCCCGCAGGCAGGCGGCAGGGCCAGTCAGGGCTGCTCCAGCTTTTGTTCCCCACCCATGGCGGGTGACCCGCCCCCTCTTTTTCAAAACAGAAAAGACTGTCTTGCCCGGAGGTCCCCATCACCCCTGCGGAAAGCCCCTGCCCAGCCTTTGCTGAATCAGAGACCCTTTGTGTAAGAAGAGCTTAGGGTGAGAATCTGTTTTCTTTTTACACTGTGGTCAGTAAATTAGACTCCTGTCCTCTCTGCGTGCGTGTTGTGTGCTCAGCTACTCGGTTGTGTCTGACTCTTTGTGACTCTAAGGACTGGAGCCCACCAGGCTCCTCTGTCCATGAGATTCTCCAGGCAAGAACACTGGAGTGGGTTGCCATTTCCTTCTCCAGGGGATCTCCCCCAAACAGGGATCAAACCGGTGTCTCTAGCGTCTCCTGCTCTGGCAGGCGGGTTCTTTACGACTGCACCATACGCAGTCAGTGAATTACATTCCTGTCCGCTGTGCACTTTTGTTTTTTGCCTGGAATGATTCTGCGATAAATTAATCATAATCTGCTGTAAATCTTTTCATAAAATGGGAGCGATACATGGTAACCTGAAGAATCTATAGAAAATTACTTTTATCCGTCCTTCTCAGAGTTCATTAGATATTTAGTTTCTGGCTTTTAAGAAAGTTTTCTTCATCCAATAAAGACATTAACATAATCTCATTGCATTTATTGCTCCCAAGGATAAACTAACAGGGGAGGAAAGTCTCCCTGGCAGATGCTCCGTAATAGACGTCGCTGCCAAGAGAAGATGCATAAATGCTTTCATCACGATTCCAGGGGCAGAAGCAGCTCAGAAAGGCTGATTGCTCTTCTCCCCAAAGTCAAAGATTGGAAGAGTTTGTGGTGGCTCTTTACTGACCATTTTTTTCTCTGATTCTTCACTGTCTATAGATTACCTTCACGGTGTCTTTGCCAAATCAGTCCCTGTGTGATTGAGACCATCACTGTGTTGCCACGAAAAGGAAACTGCCTCTTAGACTGCACCTGACTTCAACAGCATGGCCCAGGGTCTCTTCATCCACCTGTGATCCCCACAGATGGGTGGTGGGGGAGTGGGGCATGGGGCGGGAAGCAGGGGGGTGTCCCAGGTCCCAGGCAGTCTCCCCATCTGTACGCCTGGGATATAGAAGTGAGACTCCCAGTCGAGAGACTGACACCATGTCTCCCGTCTGGAGTGATGAGGATAGCGACGTTTGCCACCCGTGCTTCTCATGGGGGCTCTGGGAGGAATTATCAGGACAGTGTTTACGGAATCACAGCTCTCTCCGTGGCTCAGGACTGTGCAACTTGAAATAGAGGAGCTGAGCACGGCTGGGCATGATGTCCTGGGCATGATTCACGCTCTGCTCACTCTGCGTTTGGGCCCTGACAGATGCGCCATTGTGTCAACCTCACGGGACATCAGGGAGCGGGCTGCCTGTATTTATCCGTCTTAATAAGACACCATGTGCGCGAGATCAGGGACTTTTGCTGAACAGCCACAGTACCAAGATGCACCAAATAACCCTCCTTCGGCGGGTCCTAAACAGCTCGCACTTGCCTCTGACTTGCTTTTGTCTTCCCTGCCCTGTGTTGATCCTTTGTGCACCACGGTGAGCACCAGCAGAGAGAGTGAGAAAGATACAGACAGCCCCGCTTGACCCGCTCAGACCCCTGCACCTAGGCAACCACCATAAGCCTGCAATCCTGGTAAAGACAATGTGCTCACGACTTCGAAAAGAGCCCCTGTCCAGTCTCCCATCCTTCCACCAGAACAAGCCTCTATTATATAGACAACCGGGAGCTGCCACTGGGTAAAGACTTTATCACCTATTGGTTTATTGGTTGATTGACTCTTGGACTTTCCAGCTGTTTGGAGAGCAGGAAGGGAAATAAATATCTGATAGAATTACCAGGAAACCCCCTTTGAAATGAAGTGAAAAGATGGATGGGTGGGCCAGGAACATGGTGAGATAAAGTGTTGATTAAGGAATCCTTGTTGCACAGAAGAACCCAGCAACATGCTGAGTCACACCCCAGTGTGCGGGGCGTTTGGAGGAGAGGTGGTGTGCAGTACAAGCACGGTTCTCTGTGCCCCTGATGCCATGAGCTCTGACAACTTTTGGGGAAAGAGAATCAGAAACTCTGGGAAGGGGAATATAAACTCCCCGCCCTAATTCTTTCAACTGGAGCACATGCTCATACCTCCTACCACAGGAACCATAATTTGCAAGTCAGCAGTCCTGCTGATGGAAACCAGACAAACCTCTGATCGTGGAAAGCCTGCATTCAGGGTTCACTGCCTGGGGCCTTATGCTGTAACTAGTGGTGACGGTGCCTGATGACTGAGGTCAAGGGCCATGCTGTGTGCTTAATACACGTTGTCTCATCACGGCTCATGGAGACCCAGAGCCAGGGTGCACAGCTCACCAGCCCCGTAGTGAGGGTCTTCAATTGGACCTGCATGCTGCTTGCTAAGTTGCTTCAGTTGTGTCCCACCCTATGCACTGTAGCCGGCCAGGCTCCTCTGTCCATGAGATTCTCCGGGCAAGAATAGTGGAGTGGATTGCCATTCCCTCCTCCAGGGGATCTTCCCAACCCAGGGATCAAAACCGCATCTCTTATGTCTGCAGCATTGCAGGTAGGTTCTTTACCACTAGCACCACCTGGGAAGCATTGGACCTGTGTGACTCTATAAAAAGTTCTTCCAGATTGCCCTTAGACGATGGGGTGGAGTGGAGATGGCAGATGCTCAGACAGGGCTGTTTGCGTCCTCTGAGATCAAGAACTTTGTTCTTTCTCAAAACATAAGCTTTTGTTCTCTAATGATCTGCATTGACTTGTGCATCTAAACTTTCTGGAGCTAGCACTTTGTTCTCAAAATTAGGAACTAAGACAACCCCATCCTTCTCCAAGGTTATATTTCCACTGAACTACTAAGCTTAGGCCTCCTTATAAGTGCAGTGTTCTGTGTGTATAAACATAATTTTCTCCCTGAGGAAGATCTTTATGGTTATCTCTGATTAGAAAGAAATGCATGCTCATTATAAAAACATTTTGAAAAATAAAGACAAAGAATCAAGAGGACAAAACACATCCTAAAATACATGCACTCTCACATTCTCATATATATTCTCACACACAATAAACATCACATTCTCATACACACACATTTAGACATGTGTATCCACTCACACCTATGCACAATCACACTCATATACAGTCACACACAGTGATACACAGACACACACATTTTTACAAATGGGATTATGTCACAATTTTGTTTGAATGTTGGTCTTCTCACCCATTATTATATAACAAAGTTTTCCGTGTCAAAAAAAAAAAAAACCCTATATAGGCATCTTTATTTTAATAGCAGCATAGTTTCTTATTTTCAGAGAAGGCAATGGCACCCCACTCCAGTACTCTTTTGCCTGGAAAATCCCATGGACAGAGGAGCCTGGCAGGCTTCAGTCCATGGGGTCGCTAAGAGTCAGACATGACTGAGTGACTTCACTTTCACTTTCATGCATTGGAGAAGGAAATGGCAACCCACTCCAGTATTCTTGCCTGGAGAATCCCAGGGACGGTGGAGCCTGGTGGGCTGCCATCTATGGGGTTGCACAGAGTCGGACACGACTGAAGTGACTTAGTGTTTTATGGATATACCACACCTTAGAGTAGTCCAAAAGTACTACTTTTGGACAAAAGAATTTCAATATCGATTTTTATCTACAAAGTTTTAATGTCATCCTTGTAATGTGAACTTGGTTTTCTTTTCATTAGAAGAAATTCTAGTAGCAAAAATTAGACCAGTGGGAAATCACATTTTAAAACTTAAAATGTACACACATTTATAACCACATATATGTGTGTATATATACATAACACCGAATATGTGTACGTGTGTGTGTGTGTGTATGCTATGAATACATGTATAACTGAAAGGGTACCACGTCACTCTCTCCTGGGCATCGTGTAAGATTGCCTCTTTCCTCATCAGCAGCTTCCCTGGTAGCTCAGCTACTAAAGAATCTGCCTGCAATGCGGGAGATCCCAGTTGGATTCCCTAGGTCAGCAAGATCCCCTGGAGAAGGAATAGGCTACCCACTCCAGTATTCTTGAGCTTCCCTGGTGGCTTAGCTGGTAAAGAATCTGCCCGCAATGCAGGAGACCTGGGTTCAATCCCTGAGTTGGGAAGATCCCCTGCAGGAGGGAAAGGCTACCCACTGCAGTATTCTGGCCTGGAGAATACAGTCTATGGGGTCACAAAGAGTCGGACATGACTGAGCGAATTTCACTTTCACTTTCCTGGAGAAGGGAATGGAAACCCACTCCTATATTCTTGCCTGGAGACTCCCATGGACAGAGGACCTTGGTAGGCTACAGTCCATGGGGCTGCAAAGGGTCAGACACAACTGAGCGACTTTCACTTTTCTTCAACAACAGGTATCAGCACACTCATTGCTAAGGTGAGATGGAGAAAAGCAGCATTTCATTTATGTGTACATTTTCTTTACCGAAACATCACTGAGGCGGAGTATTTTTCTTTTTGTCCTTTGGCCATTTGCATTTCAATCTCTCTCAAAAGACCATTTATAAACACAATGTTTTTTGTTTCTTTTTATGATTAAATATGCTGTCATGATCCTAAAACCTTGTTTAATGGGAAGAATATTAACCCTATTCCTCTGTTACAGTGGTATATTGCAAACACTTGCCCCTGTTTTCCTTTATTTAACAAATTATTTATGGTGAGATTTCTTTCAGTCTAGATGGAATAATAAGACCTGAATTAACTCTCCAGTCCAAGGAGAAAAAAGAAGACTGACACACAATATTAACCAATGTTGATTTTTTATTTCAGATTGGAGTAGAGGTGATTTACAATGGTGTGTGTTAGTTCCAGGTGTACAGAGTGATTCGGTTACATGCATCTGTTCTTTTTCAGATTCTTTTCCCTTATCGGTTATTGCAGAATATAAACAACGGTGTTTAAAACACTGGACATGAGGCAGCAAAGGGCAGACATGTGTGAGAGGCCAGGCCCTGGTCCCTGGGACCCATCTCTCAGCTCACTGTCCGCAGGCAGTGTGAGATCCAGGCAGGGGCTGGCTGTGGGGTCCAGGAAACCAGGGTGCATGGAGCTCAGGGGATGGAGGGCAGGCTCCCGGGGCAGCAGTGATCAGCCCGTGTGTGAGCAAACTACCGGAAAGAAGGGCTAAGGGACTCAGAAGGACTGGGGTGGACAGGAGCCCATCCTGTACCCACCAGCCAGAGTGCAACGTCTCGCAGTCGTGGAACATCCACTAGGAAGGGCCACGACTAAGCAACTAGGGAAACAGACCCTGAACACTCTCCTGATCCCCCCCAAGCAGCTTACAAGCCAGTTTTTTTTTTAATTCCTTTAATTGAAGGATAATTGCTTTCTGATGTTCTGTTAGCTTGAACGACGGGAATAAATCAGCTCTATGCATACACATCCCCTCCCTCCTAAGCCTCCCTCCCACCTCTCTAGATCATCACAGAGAACTGAGCTGAGCTTCCTGTTGCACAGCAGCCTCCCGCTAGCTGTCTTTTTACGCACGGTAGTGTACATAAGTCAATGCTACTCTCCCAGTTTGTCCCCCTTCCCGTGTCGGCAAGTCTGTCCTCCATGTCTGTATCTCTGTCCTGCACATAGGTTCACCAGTACCAGTACCGTTTTTTTAGATTCTCTCTATATATATACACATTGACATACGATATTTGCTTTTCTCTTTCTGACTTACTTCACTCTGTACAACAGGCTCTAAGTTCATCCACATCACTACAAATGACCCAATTTAGTTCCTTTTTCACAGGCAAGTTCTGAAAGGACCATGCTGTCTCTGGCTACTTTTACTGCCTTCAAGCACATGAAACAGCAGGACCACAAAACTAACGGTCACTCACGGTAGAATTCACATCTAACATCCAGTCAAAAGACCACCACATCCACAGAGAAGCAGAAACCTCAATAAGGGAAAAGTCAGTTAGTCGAAAACGGCACCAGTACAGTTAAACAGAGGTCAGACGGTACACCACGTGTTCAAGAGCCTACAGGAATGATTGAGAGTGCTGTAGACACGGAAGTTATTAGAAAAAGCACCCAAATCGAACTCCTAGAGGTGAAAAAGTACTAGGAATTATATAAAAAATACAATGGGCGGTGGTAAAAGATTAGCCTTTGCAGAAGAAAAATCAGAGAATCTAAACAGTGAAAATGATATAAAAAAATGAAAGCCAAGGAGAAAGGAGAATTTTACAATGAATAAATGGTGGGACAATGTTAAGTCCTCAAATACACATCTGACTGGAGTCTCTGGAGAAGATGGGGGGAGGGAACAGAAAAGTTGTTTAAAGTACCAACAGCCAAAGCGTTTCCAAGTTTGATGAAAACTGTGAACTCACAGGTTCCAAGAAGTAAATCTTAAAGGCAGCCAGAGGGGGAAAAAAAGGTGCTTTAGGTACAGAAGAACAAAGACAAAGATGACAGGAGATTTTCTATCCGAAGCAGGGTAAACTAGACAACAGGAGAGACGCGGCTTTCAAATCCTGAAAGAAAATTGTCAACTTAGAGTTCTTGACTCCTTGAAAAGATCTTTCAAACACCGTGGAGACATAAGGACACTTTCAAGATGTACCAAAACTGAAAGAATTCATCGTGAAGAAACTCACCCGACAGAAATGTTAAAGATGTCCTTCCAGCAAGGGAAAGATGGTCCTGATGAAAGCTGGACCTACACAAAGGCGTGAGAGTATCAGGATGCTCACTGCATGGGTGAATACAAACAGCACTTCCTTGTTTATCAGTTACATCTCTAAAAGAGATGACTGATTACTTAAAGTAAAAGTAACCAAAGTGTATTCCTATCATGGGGGTCATACCACATGAAGAAGTAAAATATATGCATATCAGCACAAATTCCAGGACAGGAAAAATAGAAGTACATATATATACCGTTTTAGGGCAGCAAAACGGTTCCTTGAAGGTGGACTGTAGATAAGTTATTTTCCTTCTTTTTTTTTTCTTGATTTATAATCAGTCAAATATTTTATTATGCTTTTCCCTCTCTTTTTTGTTGATTACAAATTCTTTTTATTATTCCTTGAGCAGTAACCCAAAGTTAAAATATGCATGCCTGCTTTATACAATTTAATTTAAATTGTTATTTTTACTAATTCCCTGATAATGCTAAGAATTCAGAGTTCCATTCACTTTCTGAAGATTCAGTGTTATTGTTGTGTTTCAGTCACAAGTATATTTTAAATCCCATCGTATATTACTATTGCTTTATAACTTCAACATCCATTTATACTTGCTCACATAATTCACTCTTTCCATTCTTCTTCATTTCTTTCCGTACTTCTGGGTTTCCATCTATGATGAATAGCCTTTGCTGTGAACAACTTTCTTTAGAACTTCTTTTAGTGAAGGTCTGCAAGTAATTCTCTTTGTTTGTTGCTAAGTTGTGTCCGACTCTTTGCTACCCAATTGACTGCAGCATGCCAGGCTCCTCTGTCCTTCACTGTCTCCTGAAGTTTGCTCAGATTCACGTCCATCAAGTTGGTGATGTTATCTAACCATCTCATCCTCTGCTGCCCCTTCTCCTTTTGCCTTCAATCTTTCTCAGCATTAAGGTCTTTTCCAATGAATTGGCTCTTTGTATCAGGTGGACAAAACATTAGAGCTTCAGCATCAGTCCTCATAATGAATATTCAGGGTTGATTTCCTTTAGGATTGACTGGTTTGATCTCCTTGCTGTGCAAAGGACTCTCAAGAATCTTCTCCACCACCACAGTTCGAAAGCATCAATTCTTTGGCACTCAGCCTTCTTTATGGTCTAACTCTCACATCCATACATGACTGCTGGAGAAACCATAGCTTTGACTATATGGACCTTTATCAGTGAAGTGATATCTCTGTTTTTTAATATGCCATTGAGGCTTGTCATAGTTTTCCTTCCAAAGAGCAAGAGTCCTTTAATTTCATGCCTGCACTAACTGTCTGCAGTGATTTTGGAGGCCAAAAAAATAAAATGTCACTGCTTCCACTTTTTCCCCTTCTATTTTCCATGAAGTGATGGGATGGGATGCCATGATCTTAGTTTTTCTAATGTTAAGTTTCAAGTCAACTTTTTCACTCTCCTCTTTCACCCTTATCAAGAGGTTCTTTAGTTCCTCTTTGCTTTCTGCCATAAAGGTGGTGTCATCTGTGTCATCTGCATATCTGAGGTTATTGGGATTTCTCCTGGCAATCTTGATTCCAGATCGTGCTTCATCCAGCCCAGGATTTCACTTGATGACTCTACATATAAGTTAAATAAGCATGATGACAATATATAGCCTTGACGTACTCCTCTCCCAATTTTGAACCAGTCTGTTGTTCCATGTCCAGCACTAACTCTTGCTTCTTGACCTGCATACAAGTTTCTCAGCAGGCAGGTCAGGGGGTCTGATATTCTCATCTCTTTAAGACTTTTCCACAGTTTGTTGTGATCCACACAGTCAAAGGTTTTAGTGCAGTCAATGAAAGAGAAGTAGATGTTTTTCTAGAATTCCCTTGCTCTCTCCATTATCCATTTATGAGCCTGAGATTATATAACATATAATTATATATTATATTATATCTCAGGCTCATGTTCCGGTATGCATTCTAGTCTCAGTGTGCTGAACAGCTTGTTTAAATGCTGGTTCTTGGACTGTAATCTTCAGAGACTATGATCCAGGGGATTATGTTGTAGGGATGTGAGGGAGAGAATTCTGAGTATCTAACAGACATCCCACATGATCCTGACCCAAGTGGCCCTGGTACCACCCTTCAGCAAGCACTGATGTAGGCTTCCCTCATGGGCCCATCATCAAAGAAGGAAGAGCCCAGCTCTATAAGATTTGGGCTGGGAATCTCAGGATAAGCTCAAGACAGCAGACACCAGGACACCAAGTAAGCGGGAAGGCAGAGAGCATCAAACAGGACATAACATTCCATTGCAGAACTTTGCAGACCCTTTGTTCCCGAAGAACATGGACGAGTGCTTCATAAATATTTTAACAGCATCTCTTTTTCAAAGATCAGAGACACTCATCTAGAACTCAGGTTAAATGATGGGAGGGCACAGACATGGTAGAAGCAAGAGAAGTCAAATGACTGAATCAGAGGCTGGGAATTGGAATAGAATCAGCATTAAGTCTAGTCAAACTCTCCTAACTGTGAAGATTGGTCCCTGAAGTCAAGGATGTCCCTGAACTCCAGGTCAGAAGAGATTCTCCGCAGCTACAGACCAGAGAGGACCCAAGGAAAACATTAACCCGTTTCCATTACAAAAGACAGATCCCTTTCATAACCTCCTGAGACTGTTATTAAGTCCCCTATTTGCTAAATAGTAGCAACCAAAAATGTTCACATGGAGGTAAGAAGTACCAGAAGAAAGAAAATGGTCCTGGTATGGAAACCACTTTGTGGAGAAAAAAAGTACTCTTCCTTGGAGAAGAAATAATGTCATGTACTTCTTCCTTATGACACAGAAATAAGATCTGTGTTAGTCAGGTAGGTATCTTACCTTCCCAAGCTCCTCACTCTTGAACACGAGCCAGTGACTATCAAGACAGTGAGTCTGAAGCTTACTGTGCATGACCCACATGTCTGCTCACGAACCCATAAATTCAACTTATCCCCTGGGGATTGCAAAGCATTGTATGAAACCAGGGTTCTTCCTACTGGGCATAGGATGGAATAGCTTAGCAATTGGGGATGATTAATAAAACCAATAGCCCTTAAAAGGTAAAACTACTATCTAGAAAAAAATTTACAAAAGGTATGTTCATTAGCAGTTGCTGGAATTCTCTCAAGCTTTTTCTGTTAATGTTTCATGTGATACGTGCTTGCCAAACCCACTAGAGTTTTTAAAGAGAGAGCAAGAAATGAAGCCTGCATTATTTGAGTAATTTTGTAAAACAGCTCATGAAACTCTGTTTACTCATTCATTTTTACCAAAAAATTAAATGTAGATACCCTTGAGATTATGGGAAGAGTTTTCATTTTAGAAAATAAATTTCCTAAGTTCCAGGGACAATACTGATCTGCTTCAATTGAGCTTTTATTATATTACAATCTCACCTTTGGTCTTTCCTTTGTCCCTGCCAAGAAATAATTATTTCCAGAATTTGAATCACTCTCTTTACAAAGGAACTTTTCTAAAAAGTAAAACAAACAATAACAAAAGCACCACAGAGTCAAAAGCCTAGATCACGGGAAAATCCAAACTTTACTTTATTGTACCGCAACTATTGCTGTAACTTGATGAGAAGATTTACATATTTATTTATGGTGTAAAAACCTCAATACGTTTGGAATATTTTAACCAGCTTCTCCTCCAGCAGCATTATAAGGTGGTGTTTTCTTCTTGATTCTCCAAATATGTAAGGGCGGTGTGTTTCAGAGACAATAAGAAACCTAACCTCAAATCCAGGGGACCTGCATTCACGGTCCTCACTCTTCAAGTCTTTAGAATAACCTCTCAAATGACTGGTTCTTAGAGGTTTTAGCAGCTTTGAACACTGCTTTGTCACTGCTCAAGACAAATGAGGCTCAACTTAGCCCCAGTTTTAGCTATAAAAAGCTGACAGCAAGCACTATTTGTATGTGGTTACCTAGTAATTTTCGTAATGCAGCTTTTCATTACTATATGGGGTACTATAATTAATACCATTCCGGTGTATCAGTTCTAACTCATATTTCACTCCAAGCAAAAACTTGGCAGCCTTGTTAAGGGTATAAAAATAAGCAAAGCGATATACTATTTTTAGAATGCTGAGAAGTTTTGAATTAAATTCCGGAATGATTATGTAAAATATGTGACTACAGTCAAGACCAGATCACAGTGTACTCAGGGAGGCATACCCCATATAACTGAGCTCATGGGAGGAAAAACTGGTGAAAATACCCAGGATGACAGCACAGACTGGACTAGTCTATTAGGTAGGTAACTTCACAGACTCTCAGAATAAGCCTGGTCCAGGTCTCTGAAAATCCACGATCGTCCCAGGTGGCTTTAGTGGTAAAGAATCCGTCTGCCAATGCAGGAGACTCAAAAGGTGTGAGTTCGATCCCTGAGTTGGGAAGATCCCTTGGAGAAAGGAAATTGCAACCCACTCTAGTGTTCTTTCCTGGAAAATCCCCATGGACAGGAGTCTGGTGGGCTACAGTCCATGGGATCGCACAGAGTCAGACATGACTGAGCAGCTGAAGACATGGCGTGTATGGTGAGAGGGAGCATGTGCATTAAGAAAAGCATAACTTTCCATGTCATTGTGTCTTTATAGATGAGGGAATTGGAACATGGAGAGGTTAAGTGAACTACTGAGGTCACATAGGTGGGTGGATATAATGGATTAGGATGGAAAAACTTATAGCAGCACCTGCCACACGGTAGACGTTCAACATTGATGGAATGATTCAATGGGAAACCAAGTCCTGAAAGGTCTAGAAAGACTGACCTGGGCTGTGATATGTTCTGGAATGAGCAAGAGGTCAGCCTCTCATGGATTCAGTTCAGTTCAGTTCATTCGCTCAGTCACGTCCGACTCTTTGTGACCCCATGAACCATAGCACACCAGGACTCCCTGTCCATCACCAACTCCCTGTGTCCACCCAGACTCATGTCCATTGAGTCAGTGATGCCATCCAACCATCTCATCCTCTGTCATCCCCTTCTCCTCCTGCCTTCAGTCTTTCCCAGCATCAGGGTCCTTTCAAACGAGTCAGCTCTTCACATCAGGTGGCCACAGTGTTGAAAGTTCAGCTTCAACATCAGTCCTTCCAATGAACACCCAGGACCGATCTCCTTTAGGATAGACTGGTTGGATCTCCTTGCAGTCCAAGGGACTCTCAAGAGTCTTCTCCAACACCACAGTTCAAAAGCATCAATTCTTCTGAGCTCAGCTTTCTTTATAGTCCAACTCTCACATCCACACATGACCACTGGAAAAACTATAGCCTTGACTAGACAGACCCTTGTTGACAAAGTGATGTCTCTGCTTTTTAATATGCTGTCTAGGTTGGTCATAACTCTCCTTCCAAGGAGTAAGTGTCTTTTAATTTCATGGCTGCAATCACCATCTGCAGTGATTTGGGAGCCCAGAAAAATAATGTCAGCCACCGTTTCCACTCTTTGTCCGTCTATTTGCCATGAAGTGATGGGACCGGATGCCATGCTCTTAGTTTTCTGAATGTTGAGCTTTAAGTCAACTTTTCCACTCTCCTCTTTCACTTTCATCAAGAGGCTCTTTAGTTCTTCTTCACTTTCTGCCATAAGGGTGGTGTCATCTGCATATCTGAGGTTATTGATATTTCTCCTGGCCAGCTTGATTCCAGCTTCCTCCAGCCCAGTGTTTCTCATGGATTAGCCTGACATTAAAGTAGGCTGTAAGGACAATTCAGGGTCCAGTTTAGTCCAGACACTCTTTGGAAGGGACCCAAAGGTACACATGACACAAAATTGACATCTGTCTCCTTGGATTTTTTTTTCCTTCTAGGAATCATTCCTATTCCTATAAAGGTGACAAAATTAAATCCATTTGAGGAGAAAGGGAGTGAGGGAGAGGAGGGGAGAGGATAGAGGAAAGGAAGGGAGTCTGGGAGGGAGGGAGGGATGGGGGAGGGGAGAGAGAGAGAAAGAGAGAGAGGGTCATTCATCTGGCCTTGGCATCTGGCCAGCTGAATCATGCAGGAGAGCCAGGACACTTGGCTGTCATCCTCAACTGACCTCTGTGTCTGAAACATGGCACAAGCTGGAATGGAGTGAAAACGAGGGGTGAGGGTATGTTCATTTGTTAAACGTAAGCACTCTTAAGAAGACATTTCTTTGTATCCACAGCAAAACACGTCTTACCTAAAGAACAGCTAAGCTTCGTGTTTCTCTTGGCCAGATGGGTTTTATGTAGCACGTGTGGGTCATTCTGTTAGTAGAGATCTACCTTTCCATCTGGATGGAGCTTAATTATTACCAAGCCGAGTTACACAACGGTATAAAGTCAAGGAGGAGCACCGGAGAGAGGGGGAGAGTTCACATCGAACATTTTTCACGTCAATTGTTTCCAGGAATGATCTGTTACATGGGAAAATAAACTAGATTCAAACCAGGTGGGGTAAGTGGGAAAGAGTCTTGAAACTAAATACAAAATTATGTCTTCTTTCAAAGAACAACATGTTACCTTTGAAGTGGGTGATGCATTTGGTTGAAATTTTAGCATCTTTCATACATACCCAGATTTCATAAGACTCTTTCCTGAAAGGTGTACTAAAATATATCTATTTTAAAAATGTGCACAAGCTTTATCTCCTTGACTTTGTGTAAGTCAAGGATAGGCTCCAAAACTTCTAAGACCTGCCTATATTGGAGCAATTTTCCTCTTTTTTTAATTTTCCTTTTTTGACTACACAGTTGCATGAGGATCTTAGCTCCCCAACCAGGGGTCAAGCTTGTGCCCCTTGCAGTGGAAGCGAAGATTCTTAACCACTGGACCACCGGGGAAATCCCTGGAGTAAGTTTTCTCTACACATATACACACACACGTACACACTT
Organism: Giraffa tippelskirchi; assembly: GCF_054371585.1. Classification (NCBI taxonomy): domain Eukaryota; kingdom Metazoa; phylum Chordata; class Mammalia; order Artiodactyla; family Giraffidae; genus Giraffa; species Giraffa tippelskirchi. Next base: position 58,839,904 of record NC_137282.1, read on the forward strand.
ACTTCATTTACTTCATCTAATCAACCTTGGTGGCTCTGACACTTGGGGTTGGATAATTCTCTGTCATGGGCTTCCCAGGAGGCATGGGTTCGATCCCCGCGTTGGGAAGATCCTCTGGAGGAGGGCATGGCAACCCGGTCCAGCATTCTTGCCTGGAGAACAGCCATGGCCCGAGGGGCCTGGAGGGCTGCAATAGTCTATGGGGTCGACTTGCTGTGCACCCATGTAAGTCATGGGGGTGTCCTGTGCTTTGTAAGATGGTTAACAGCCACCCTTTATCTACTCACTATATCCAGTAGCATCCTCCAGTGCTGACAGCTGAAAATGTCTCCAAAATGACTTGGTGCCTCTGGGTAGCAAAATCCACCCTGGTTAGGCACCCTTGCTCTAAATCAGTGTCCATAATAAAAGACCATGTAGATTCAAGCTCTCACTCTGGTCCTGGGGAAGCTGAAGGAGGCTCAGCTCTGCTCCATGTCCCTGGCTGGTGGCAATGAGAGTCCAAGTGACTTGGACTTCCGGCCACTGACGTCATCCACCATACCATCACCTGTGCAATTCAAGACCAGTCCCTCCCCAATATTTCTCCTTTCCATTCTCAAAAATAAACCTCCAAAAGCCAACATTCTGAGAGGAGATTTCTCAAAGATGAAGCAGTCCTATCTGAGAGGACTTGACCAGCATTGACATCAATGTGTCCACTCCCCTGCCTGGGCACCAGCGTGTGGCTCACGTTTACCCATGATGTTGGCGTTTATCAGGACACCGCCAGGCGGGCCGTGTTATTCCTGGACGGCAGATGGAATCTGAGGACCAGAAAGGGGAACAGCTTGCCCAAGACAGCACAGGTCCCAGCAGGCAGAGCGCAACGTGGAGCTGCTCTCTTCAAACCCCATCTTCCCCTGAGCATCAGGGTACTGTTTCCTCAGCTGTTTCAAGCCCTTCGGATGTGGTCCTGGGGGTGAATCTGAATCAGCGCACTTCTGGAGCCCCGGGCTTCAGCCCCCAGCCTCCTCTGACCCATGTCCTCCTTTGCATTCAGACTTAGGTTGCTTCTGAAAAAGTTGGTTGATTTAGGATACGCCCTTTCCCTCAAATAGGAAAAGGAGTACATCAAGGCTGGATATTGTCACCCTGCTTATTTAACTTATATGCACAGTACATCGTGAGAAACGCTGGACTGGAGGAAGCACAAGCTGGAATCAAGATTGCCAGGAGAAATATCAATAACCTCAGATATGCAGATGACACCACCCTTATGGCAGAAAGTGAAAAAAAACTAAAAAGCCTCTTGATGAAAGTGAAAGAGGAAAGTAAAAAAGTTGACTTAAAGCTCAACATTCAGGAAACTAAGATCATGGCATCCGGACCCATCACTTCATGACAAATGGATGGGGAAACAGTGGAAACAGTGGCTGACATTATTTTTCTGGGCTCCAAAATCACTGCAGATGGTGATTGCAGCCATGAAATTAAAAGACGCTTACTCCTTGGAAGGAAAGTTATGACCAACCTAAACAGCATATTAAAAAACGGAGACATTGCTTTGCCAACAAAGGTCCGTCTACTCAAAGCAATGGTTTTTCCAGTGGTCATGTATGGATGTGAGAGTTGGACAATAAAGAAAGCTGAGCACAGAAGAATTGATTCTTTTGAACTGTGGTGTTCGAGAAGACTCTTAAGAGTCCCTAGGACTGCAAGGAGATCCAACCAGTCAATCCTAAAGGAAATGGGTCCTGAATATTCATTGAAAGGACTGATGCTGAAGCTGAAGCTCCAGTACTTCAACCACGTGATATGAAGAACCAACTCATTGCAAAAGACCCTGATGCTGGGAAAGATTGAGGGCAGGAGGAGAAGGAGACGACAGAGGGTGAGATGGTTAGATGGCATCACTGACTCAATGAACGTGGGTTTGGGTGGACTCCGGGAGCTGGTGATGGACAGGGAGGTCTGGTGTGCTGCGGTTCATGGGGTTGCAAAGAGTCGGACACGACTGAGTGACTGAACTGAACTGAACTTTCCCCCATAATCTGCCCCCCACTGCCCAGAGGATTTTTACGTCTCGCTGAATAACTGACAGGTAGAACTTCTCAGAGGCCTTGGACAGGTCTGCCTGGAAACCCAGAGGCAGAACCATCACCCCCTGATGGTGCGGGGGGGGCAGCAGGGGCACCGGGACCTCAGGTCCACCCCCGCTCCATCCCCACCCCTCACCATCCCATCCTCATCTTTGAAGCTTGGGCTCAGGGTCACCAGGGTGGTGCAGGGAGAGGAGGGTGTCTTCTGCTTTCAGTCAAAGGCCAGGCAGCCTCTCTCAATGCACGTAGCCCACAGCTTTTTAGAAAACCCAAAAAAAGGTGATTTTTGTTTCCCAGCTCTCTCCCGAGAGGCACAGAGCCAAGCCCTATCTGCTGGAAAATAAACTCCCACATAAAAGCATATGCTGTGCATTCCTGTGAAGACTGCGGGGTTGATTTTGACAGAGTGCTGGCTGCAGAGAGAGCTGGGCAAGGCAGTGGGTCTCCCGAGGGACATCTCCAAAGAGCCTGGATAACCGCCTAGTGTGCACTTCCCCAGGGGGTGGGGGGAAGCCCCGCTGATGCCTGGGGCACTGCGGGGAGGGGCATGCACATCACCCACCTCTGCAGTGACTCCCTAGGGGTGTTAACATCAGGTTGCCATCTCTCTGCCTGTCTCTGTCTCTCTGTCTGTCCGTCTCCTCTCTCTCTCACATACACAAACACACACACACGCACGCTCCCAGATGCTACTATTCGGGGCACACACCTGCCCCTTGCCTTTCTACATGAGATTTTGAATACCATTACTGATGAGCAAAGGATATAATACAGAGCTATTACGTGCCAAGTCACAGGGATTAATGAAGAAGGAGCCCAGAACCAAGGTGAGTGGCAGCCTTGCAATTTTTCTGAAGGGATAACATAGGCCCAGACACACGGCCTCTGCTGTCACAGGGCCAGGAGTGGGTCGTGATAAATCTCCTCCCACACGGAAGATCTGCCTTTGGTACCCTCACTGCAGGCAGGCGGCACCCGGCAAGGACCAGAGACAGTGGGAACCAGCTGGCAGGAACAGCCCACCGGGAACTGATCTCCTGTGGATGCTCCTAATAGTTTGATCGCAGCATTTAATTCCTTTGATTAAGAGCAAAATAAATACTCTCGTTTAAGCATCAGCATGAACTAGAAACAAGACAGAAGTGGAGTCCAGGCCCTCGGCCGTGAAGGCCCAAACGGGGATCAGCGTTCAGAAAAAATCTGGAATAAGCCCGAATCTAGGGTTCAGGTGAGAAGCTCGGGGCGGTTTCCTCACGTGTCTTCTGACCCACTCATTGAAGTATCAGTGTGGATGCGCTTCTCATGTTTAAGGGTTGACTTATATATCAACGCAATGGCATAGGCAGTGATGGCAGAGGAGGGCAGGAGGGACCAGGATGGGAGTTTAAAAACACAGTGTGACAAAATTCTAATGTAGGTCAGAACTATATCTGGGTTTAATTTAGGGAGAGAGTTCCATTTATACTCACGTTTCTAAAGTATCTCTATTTTTAGCCTTTCTTCCCCATGAAGTGGAGGGAACTTGGATCCCAGGAGCATCATTAAATACGAATGTTCTTGAAAAACAGGGAGTCACTTGGCGAGGAAGGAAATCACCCTGGGAGTGCCCCTCAAGGCTTGTTCACCATCCAGTGGAACTCACTGAACTGACAAAAATAGAGAAACTCAACATGACGATCACGCAGATAGCTGGACGAACGGGCCGGGAGAGCTTCAATGTAAGTGGAGGTTACAGAGAAAACGTGTGACATGCCTGCCCCCACCTTGCATGGGGTTAGAGCTGTGTGTCATCCCGGTGACCACAGCTGGCACGTCCTACCTGGAGCTCCGAAGTGCTCCTGTCTCACTGGCAACTCACACCACCCGAAGCCCCCCTCCCCCAAGTGCTGCTCCGTAATCTTAATATGCCAAACTCAGAGTTTCCAGAAGACTCCTCCCACCAGCTGCTGTAAACAGTGTTCTTTCCTTAGCCACCCCACCTGCATCCATCCCAGGGGTCTTGCTCTCAGACCAGCAGCCTTCATTCTCTTCCTTGGAACAAGGGCAGGAAGGCTCTCGCTTCCCCTCACTTGGGACAGTGTCTTTATTCTCACCCCCCTTCCTCCCCTTCCTTCCTACCCCCTTCTCTGCCGAGTTCATCCTTCTCGAAGCTGACCCAACAATTCTCCCCTCTCTCTCTTTACTGTGGTCGCCCTCTCTTTCTCAATCTGGAATTGACCTTCACTGTGTAAACATGTGGTCTTCACATCTTTTAAAACCACTATTAAAAAAACAAACCCTGTTATCTTTGTTCTTGGATGATGAATGAAGCCGTGGATATGAAGAAATGGCCAAGAAAGAGAACTGCAAAGGAAGCAATAATAGATGCTGGGTCCTGCCCCCAGGGCCTCGGGTATGAGACCTTGCATCAAGGCTGCAGAAGCGGAGCTCAGAACCTCCGAAGCTGACTGAGCCCCTTTGTAGCCATTGCCAAAAGGCCCCGTGATCATAATCACCAGGCTTCCTGACCCCATATTAGACAGAGCTGCCCACCCCAGTTCTCACCCTGTTGCACCCTAACTGATCACCTAATCCCCTTCCAGCAGGAATTGTCTTTGTCTCGAGGCTATAAAAGTTGGCTCTTAACTCACAAAACTGTCAGCTTTCCTTGGTTTGTCAGGTCAGCATGCTGGCTCGCAGTGCCCACGTTTTCTCTGCTCTTTGCTCTTAATAAACTCTCTCCTTTCTTAAACGCTCTGTGTCTGGAAATTCTTTTCAAACCCACGCTCCTGCTGCCTCAACAATAGAATTTTAGAGTAGAGGTCAGAGCACTTGTATTTGGATATAAGCTTTAAGACAGAGAGAGGGAGGGAGAATCCTTTGAGCCAGGAGTCCCAAAAAGGGGAAAGAAAGGGAAAGCATTATCTGCAAGCTCATAGAATCATAGTGAGTAGATTTCACAAATAAATGCATAATAATAAAAAATGCAACAATGACGATCCAGCTTGTCATACCTTCTCCTTAACCAGAGTCTCAAAGATAACGTCACATTCTGCCAAGACTGAATACTCAGGATGACGTTCCAGGCACAGGTGGGAGCAGCCATCAACCTAAAAGCCATGCATGCAATCCTGAAAGAGCACCAGGAGGAGGTGTCTGCTGGGAACAGAGAAGGTCTGGAGACAGAGCCATTTAGTCCCTGTGGGGCACATGTTTTCAGAGAGCACATGTGAAGGTTGCAGAACGGGAGTGCTTGACCTTGAGGAGTACACGAACCTGGCCATGCCCACCTCTCAAGGGCATCACAGACCCTCCCCATTCCTCTTATTAGAAAGTCCTGGGAATGATTCAGGAAGGGCAACTGCCCAGAGGGATAACGGTGGTCTAGGAGGAACATTGGGAGACCTGTGATGAGCAGAGCTGAGCCCCAAAACACCTGCCAGGGCAGCTGTGAAAGGCCTTCCCCTGCAGGCATCAGAGCCAAGTCAGAGCAAACAGCACCTGGCCATTTGGGCAGCCTGGCCTCAGAGACGGCGCCCCAGTGAGCTCTCACAGCCCCCTTCAAGCCGACACGCTCCCAGGTCACGCTTCCAACTAGTAAATCGTGTTGAATCAACTGAAAGCATTTCCTTAATCCTGAGCTGGAATTGGGCACTGGCCTTTCACAGCACGTGTTAACTCATGGGGCTAGGAGAAACCAGAGGTAGACGTGGCCCAAAGCTTCACAAGATGCCTGAGCTTTGGCTCATGAATGAGGGCATCTCTTTATGCCAGAGCTGCTCAGGCAATGAACATAAAATCTGTCATTGTTTGTTACTACAGGGAGGTCTGGGAAGCCTGGTGTGTCTGTATTCATGTTCATGATTAAGCTGGAGCAGCCTAGGACCACCCTGGGTAGCCAGGTCTCAATATACCTGTCCCCATATCACACACACGTGCGCATGCATACATGCTCCAATGCACACAGGAGTGTATGCACACATACACGCCATGTCATACATGTGTGAGCACACAAACATAGACACACACCAACATGGAAGGACACAGACATGCCCTCACGTCCCCACCTGCATGGGGGGCATGTACACACACATGACACACACACGACACTCGCACACACTCAGCACACACACAGGCCTCTCTGAGGGGTGAGAGCTCAGTGTCCAGAAGGCAGGCCCTTTCTCTGCCCCCTCCCCCAGCCTGGGCGCCCTGGGGGCAGGACCCGCTGTTACCCCCACACCCCCAGCCCCCTGGCCTTCGCCTGGGTGGCGCTGCTCTGTGTGGAAGGCCTCCCCAGACCCGCCACCCCGGGCGCTCTGCAGGCCCCAGGCAGCAACAAACAGGAAAGCCTGACAGAGTTTTCAGACGGGATGCTTACAGAGCTCAGAAGACTTCGCAAAGATTCAGAGTCTTCGTGAAGACTGAAGAGAAAGGAGTGCTGTTACTTTTGCTAACCTGGAAAGGGGCCTTCTCCAGGTGGGCTGATGCCCTAGAGCTCAGTGCAAATGTGAGCATCATGCTGCCCGGGCACAGGGACCCAGCCCCTGAGCCCTGGGCACCGCCTGGAACGGGCCCTGTTTACCTCCTCCGGCTGCTCCTCGCCGCATGCGGATATTCACCCAGCTTGTCTGCACTCCCCAGGGCAGAGGCTGCCAGGTACCTGACAGGACCTCAGAGTCACAAAGGAAATGTAGCCTCGATGTCCCTGAAACAGACCAAGGCCAATTTCGGTGCCCGGAGCCAAGGTCAGCCAAGGACGCTGGGTGGTCCACCCTGGGCCTTCTCAGCAAGATTTGCATTCATCAGGTGCTTCCGGGCATCAGGACTGTCTGCAGGAAACCCGAGATCATTGAGGTCACGGTGCCAAGTGACATTTCCTGCAGCACCGGCCCACCTTGCAGCAAGCTGGCACGGCACCCGCAGACAGGAGGTGCCTGGGGGTATGTGTGACTCAGTCCTGTGCGTTTTCTTTCGAAAAGTGGAGCCTGGACTAGCCTCCACGGCTAGTCCTGTCTGACACCTCTGTCCTGTCTAGTGTCCAGTTAGGAGACGACGACAGAGGAGGTGAGAGACCTTGCAGAGAAAGCATCTCTGCAGCCCAGGGGAATGGACAACTTATTTGAAATAGAAAACTCTGGAAGACTTGATTCTCACTGTCTTCGCAAGATGGATATGCATGAGACCCGGAATTAAATTTCCCCATCAGAAACATTAGACCGGCTGTGTGTGTGTGACGAATATTCCAGGGGAGGCCAGGGGTTCCTGGGCAGACTTCACTGCGTGTTTGCATGTTACTTACGACAGGATGAGGCCTCCTGTCCTAACAGAGATAGACCAGCCACATTGCTGGAGAGAAACAGCACCAAACTATGGGGCTGCGGAGCTCTGCTGGGTCCCAGAAAGTCCTCAGGCCTCCGTGCAAGGCCATCAGGCCCTGGAACCGCAGGTTCTCATGGGCATGAGGAAGTACAGGGATGAATGAATGAAGTCACAAAATTGCCATCCAGGAAAAAAGGCACCTGACCCAACAATCACCATCTTCAGTGGTTGTAACTGAACAATTACCCACCTGCCCCAGAGCGAGAGAAGGCCCCACACCGGGGGGAGTGGTGGCAGGTGACCAGGTGAAGCAGCTGCTGGAAAGGCAGGATCAGGCTTGATCCACTCCCATGCCCGCTCTCCAGCCTGGCCCCAAACCCCTCCTTCCCCACTATTAACACCCCCATCCAGATGGAATATTTGTTATCATCAATGAACCTACACTGACTGACACATCATAATTACTCAGAGTCTATAGCTATCATTAAGATTCACTCTTTATATTGTACTTTCTATGGGTTTGTTTTTCATTCTGCAGTCACTAAGCCATGTCCAACTCTTTGTGACCCTATGGACTGCAGCATGCCAGGCCTCCCTGTCCTTCACTATCTGCCAGAGTTTGCTCAAATTCATGTCCTTTGAGTCGGTTATGCCATCCATCCATCTCATCTTCTGTCATCCCCTTCTCCTCCCGCCCTCAATCTTTCCTAGCATCAGGGTCTTTTCCAATGAGTCAGTTCTTCACATCAGGTGGCCAAATATTGGAGTTTCAGCTTAAACATCAGTCCTTCCAATGAATATTCAGGACTGATTTCCTTTAGGATCGACAAGTTTGATCTCCTTGCAGTCCAAGGGACTCTCAAGAGTCTTCTCCAACAGCACAGTTCAAAAGCTTCAATTCTTTGATGCTCAGCTTTCTTTATGGTCCAACTCTCACCTGCATACATGACCACTGGAAAAAAAAATCTTTATATGGACCTTTATCGGCAAAGTGATGTCTCTGCTTTTTAATATGCTGTCTAGGTTTGTCATAGTTTTTCTTCCAAGGAGCAAGTGCCTTTTAATTTTGTGGGTTGCAGTCACCATCTGCAGTGATTTTTGAGCCCAAGAAAATAAAATCTGCCACTGTTTCCACATCTATTTGCCAAGAAGTGATGAGACTGGATGCCACAATCTTGGTTTTTTGAATGTTGAGTTTTAAGCCAGTTTTTTCACTCTCTTCTTTCACCTTCATCAAAAGGCTCTTCTATTCCTCTTCAATTTCTACCATTAGAGTTGTATCATCTGCATATCTGAAGTTGTTGATCACTCTGGTCTGTACACAAAGGTTAGGTCTTCCCAGGTGGCTCAGCGGTAAAGAGTCCGGCTGCCAGTGCTGGAGACTCAGGTTTGATCCCTGGTTCAGAAGATTCCCTTGGAGAAGGAAATGGCAACCCACTCCAGTATTCTTGCCTGGAGAATCCCATGAACAGAGGGGCCTGGTGGGCCACAGTCATGGGGTCCCAAAGAGTGGGACACGACTGTGCACATCAATGTCCACACCAAAGTTATTTTAAGAGAAACAGAGCACGCTTGTGTATATTTATTTATGAATAATATTTTGAAACCTACTGTAATAGACCTATTAACTACCCGTTAGCTTCCCCACACACCTCAGTCCCCTGCCAGTGTCCAGTCTCTCTGGACCAGGTAATTGCTTCTGGCCAGTAGGACACATGAGCAGTGACGATGTCAATTCCAGGCTGAAGCGGTCAGAAGCATCAGAAACCCCAGTCTCTTCCTTCCTGCCATGGCTGCTCCTGTGGCTGTTTGTCCCACACGTGCAGCTGTGTGTCCGTGGGATCTAATTCAGCAGATGGCCTTCACGACCTTCTATACATCATCTCACTGATTTGTGTAGTATGTGTACTGTGGGCAGGACATAAAGTCTTATGGTGTCAAATCAGTGTAACCTGAGGATTTATCTGTAACCACAGCAGACCATGGTGTTATCGTAATACTATAAATTCTGGTGCAGAGGTAGAGTGCTGCAGAAATAAAAACCTAAAGTAACAGGAGGATACTCAGAAGCTAAAAGAAGGGAGATCCATTTTATAAAACAGAAAAGGGGTAATGTGTACTAGTTTTTACTTGGGTTCAGAAGAATTTTACAAGAGGGACAGTTGAGCCAGAAAGACTCAGCTCATATTCAAACACAGATAAGAGAAAATAATAAGACTCCAGAATCTGGGGCCCTTGCAAGGTTGGGTGACCTGATTATTTCTAGACTCTAAAGAGTGAAACACAGGACTTTAAGTGACCGAAGAGTAAAAATACAGTAAAACTTCAAAGTAGCCTCCTTTAGGGAAAGGGAGATTTTCTGGGGATGATAAAGCAAAGAAATATAGTACATACAAGACCCGTTTCCTGATGAGAATGCCCTCCTTGACCAAACTCTGCCCAGCTCCTCTGAGCCCTCCTTTAAAATAGACCTCCTTTTAACTAGACCTTGAAATTAGTCTTTGGTCCACTGAGTCCAGTTTTAGCAAGAATCCTGCTAAACTAGTTTAATGAGAATCCCTCCACCTTTGATATCCAGTCAAGTTCCCCTTCTTCAACCCTTGATAACTAACCAGTTCCTCCTAGTGATTCTCCAAATATGAACCCCTCACTCTGCCCATGGACTTTAATCCCCACTGGCCTTGCTGTACCACTAGCTGAGTCCTGTCTCTCTCCTTGGTTGCAATAGTCTTGAATAAAGTCTTCTTTGCCTGTTTAACTTTGTCCCATGGGATTCTTCCATAACATCCTGGAAAAGAACTGTGAATATATTTATAGGAAACAGACCAGGTTCCACCAAGTTTTCACAGGAATTGTGTTGCCATGTGAACCATGATCCTTCTTAAAAAGGCATGCGAACGTTTGAGACTTGGGGTCCAGGCATTTTGGAGGCTGACAAAACTCTCCACCTTCCCAAACAGATGTAGTCCCCGAAGACTACATCTGATTTTCTGGAATTTGAGAGTGAATCTGTTACTGCAGCACACATCAACTTTACCTGAAAACATATCCATTTGTTTATATATGCATATTTATATGTGTAGTTTGGAAAGAATTTGCAGTAATTAAGTCTATTGGAAATTGTGTCTGGAGGGTCATCATGAGACCGTGTGTGTGTGTGTGTGTGTGTGTGTGTGTACTGGGATGTAACAGAGAAAGAAACCATAGATTTAGACCATACCTGGAGTAAGTTTCCCCTGGAACCTGACACTCTACACTCATATACTATGTTCATATACTACACAAAATAACCAGCAGAAGTGAAGTAATGAAAAAGTAGTTAAACATACACTATGGATCCCATATAAAATAGATGATACGTGAGAATCTATGTGTGGCTCAGGGGACTCTACTCTGTGCTCTGCGGTGAGCTGAATGGGAAGGAAGTCCGAAAGGGAGGGGATATATGAATATGTAGAGCTGATTCACTTTGCTCCACAGCAGAAACTAACACAACATTGGAAAGCAGCTGTAGCAACCATACGCCAATAAAAATTAATTTTTAAAAAAGGACATCAGACGCTTAGTTAGAGCATCTCCTGGTCCCTGGGATACCTTTGCCAGTTCATCTTGCTTCCATCCTCAACGTGCGTTGCACACGGCTCTACAGAGGGAGTGCTGTCTCCCTGAGAACCCTCTCCTCCTATGTCTTTCCTTCTCTTGACTGATTCATTCAGCAAATAGGCTTCAGCATCCTGCCTGGGTCAGGCACAAGGACCCAGTGGTGAATCAAGTCCATCAAGCTAGTAATACAGACAGGCATGAACCAAATACTCCAATGAAGGTCCCAGTTCTTGGGTGGCATGTGTTTTTCTCATGAGGTAAATGAAGTCATTGGGGGCCAGAGCTTGCCACGTTGCATTGTAGGGTGGCCGTTTGTCCCAGTTAGGAAAGGAAAGCCTGATTGTGACCCTTGCTCTGTCTTCCCACTTGATTTAGTATTTCTCCCAAATTATAGTTTTTAGCAAAATATCTTTATTATTAGTTGCACTGAAATAAAGTAAGAAGGGTTCCATAGTGCTCTTCTTTACAGCTCCAGCTACAGGTGTGATCTAGTCTAAGAGCTCATGAGTTTTGCATGACCTTCCTTTCAAGGGCAGAGTGCAGGGCACTTGGTGAGAAAAATGCTTGGACACGAGCAACCAGGAATAGCTAAGTCCTTGTCTCAAGTCATAAAGGGAACAGTTTTAAACCTGCTGCTCCTGTCATCTATTGATTTACTGTGCAGTTTTGTCACTTGCTTACTGACGCCTGTGTGAAGCATCCTTGGACATGGGAAGCCACCGATTAGGCAGAATCACATGACCTAGAGCATCTGAATGATCTGCAGCTCCCTATTATAAAAATCGACAATTACCTATTTATTTTATCTGATTTGTTTTTTCCTTAAATGCATCCAGCAGCAATGAGCTAAAAACAAGTGTGCATGTTTGGTGAAAAATTGCTTCTATTTTTCAAGAACGTTGATGGTAAATGTGTACTGGGCATGACCTATCTGCCAGTGTTTATCACCCGCATGGCCATGAAGGACATGGTGACATCACAGCCCACACAGCAATCAAAGACACCCACCTGCTGGGGGAGTGGCAGCGATTTTAACAAGATAACATCTCAAGGTGCCAATTTAACACAGGCAGCTGGCAGAAAGTAAGTAAGCTACTCACTCTGAGTAGCTTGATTTTAAATCAAATAGCTGTTTTCTAAATTAATTTTTTCGGTTTTCAACTCCAAGTTCTCTTACACATGGGCAAAAATTGAAGAAACATCTATTAATAGGTTGGCTCCATAACAGAAAAGCTTTGCAAACCACTAAATGACGCAGTTTTATATCAGTGTCGTCAGACGCTTCAAATAGAAAACAAGATCATTATAGTAATTGTTAAACATTTTACGCAATTCATGAAGTCAATAAAAAGCTTTTGGAAGTTTATTTTGATGAAGGTGAAACATTATTATTAATGTTCTGCTATATTCAGCTAAAAATTTAACACTGAATGTAGAATTATTTTTGTGTAATGATGTGAAGGCACATTTTGGTGAAGCAAAACATCACGACAAAAGCAAAATTCTTACAGAAATAAAAAAAATCCATGAATCAGAATTTCACTTTGAACTTATTGGGCTTCCCTGGTGTCTCAGCTGTAAAGAATATTCTGGCCTGGAGAATTCCATGGACTGTATAGTCCATGGGGTCACAAACAGTTGAACACGACTGAGTGACTAGCACTTTGCACTGATTATAGTGCATCCACAATGCGTGTGCATGTGTGCTCAGTCGTGTCCAACTCTTTGCAACCCCATGGACTGTAGCCAGCTAGGCTCCATCCATGGGATTCTCCAGGCAAGAATACTGGAGTGGGTTGCCATTTCCTTCTCCAGGGGATCTTCCCAACCCAGGGATTGAACCCGGGTCTCCTGCAGATTCTTTACCACTGAGCCATTGGGTAAGCCCCTACAATGCATCAGTCATTTCAGTCACTCAGTCTTTATGACCTCACGGACTCAGCACCCCAGGCTTCTCTGTCCATCACCAACTCCCAGAGCTTGCTCAAACTCATCACCATTGAGCTGGTGATGCCATCCAACCATCTCATCCTCTGTCGTCCCCTTCTCCTCTTGCCTTCAGTCTTTCCCAGCATTGGGGTCTTTTCTAATGAGTCGGTTGTTGGCATCAGGTGGCCAAAATATTGGAGCTTCAACTTCAGCATCTTCAGCATCAGTCCTTCCAATGAATATTCAGGACTGATTTCCTTTAGGATTGACTGGTTGGATCTCCTTGCAGTCCTAGGGACTCTCAAAAGTCTTCTCCAACACCACAGTTCAAAAGCTTCAATTCTCCTGTGCTTAGCTTTCTTTATTGTCCAATTCTCACATCCATACATGACTACTGGAAAAACCATAGCTTTGACTAGATGGACCTTTGTCGGCAATGTAATATCTCTGCTTTTTAATATGCTATCTAGGTTTTTCATAGCTTTTCTTCTAATGCAGTTACATTCAAACTATATTCTATTGGTTCAGATAGTCCCCTAGTCAAAATAGGAGTTTGATTATTAGATGTACAAAATTTTAATATATGCGCAGAGCAACTAAACCATATACTTTTGGTTAAGGATGATGTTAAATGTGAATAAGTGTTAGCTATCTAGGGGAATTCAAATAAACCTTCATCTCTATGTCATGGTGTCTAAAAATTTAATTGAATATGGCTTATAGGCTTGAACATAAAGCTAAAACCACAGAGCTTCTAGAACAAAATGTAAGTTTTTATCTTCATAATAACTATAGACACAAAAGCACTAAAATGAAAAGAAAAAAAATGATCAATTGGACTTCATCAATACTATTAATTTATGTTTTTCAGGGGCTTCCCCAGAGTCTCAGTGGTAAAGAATTCGCTTGCCAATGAAGGAGACTCGGGTTCAATCCCTGGCCCAGGAGGATCCCATGTGCCATGGGGCGACTAAGCCCATGAGCCACACAGCTCCTGAGCCTGTGCTCTGGAGCCTGGGGACCCAAGAGCCCATACAGCCTAGAGCCTGTGCTGCACAATAAGAAACCTGTGCACCCCAGCGAAGAGTAACCACTATCCACCGCAGCTAGGGAGAAGCCCACCCAGCAGTGAAGACCGGTGCAGCCAGAAGTAAAACAAAGAAAGAAAGAAAAAGAAAAAAAGTGATGCTCTTTAGAAGACACACTTAAGAAAATGGAAAGGCAAGACCTAGCCAGGGGAAAATATTCACAATACATATATATCTGACAACAGACATGTATTCAGAGTACATTTTTTTTTAACTCCAACAAATCAATAATAAAAACAAACAACCTAACCTTAAAAGGAGGCAAACAATTTGAACCGACAACTCACCAAAGAAAATACATACCAGTCTTAAAAAGGGAGGCATTGATTTACTGACAAAGGTTCGTCTAGTCAAAGCTATGGTTTTTCCAGTAGTCATGTACTGATGCGAGAGTTGGACCATAAAAAAAGCTGAGCACCGAAGAACCGATGCTTTGGAAATGTCATGTTGGAGAAGACTCTTAAGAGTCCCTTGGACTGCAAGGAGATTAAACCAGTCAGTCCTGAAGAAAATCAGTCCTGAATGTTCATTGGAAAGACTGATGCTGAAGCTCCAGTACTTTGGCCACCTGATGCAAAGAACTGACTCTTTGGAAAAGACCCTGATGCTGGGAAAGATTGAAGGCAGGAGGAGAAGGGGTCAACAGAGGATGAGATGGATGGATGACATCACCGATTCAGTGGACATGAGTTTGAGCAAACTCTGGGAGTTGGTGATGGACAGGGCAGCCTGGCATGCTGCAGTCCATGGGGTCACAAAGAGTCAAACATGACTGAGCAACTGAACTGAACTGAGCTGAACTTCAAACTTATGAAAAGGAACTCGATATCATTGGTCATCAGAGATAGGGTGTTAAAATCACAGTGAGGTACCACACTAGAAGGGCAATAATTAAAATGACTGACAGTACCAAGTCTTATGAATTTAGAGCTCCTGGATATGGCAAAGTATAGTCACTTTGACAAACAGGCAGTTTCTTTTCAGGTTAAACATACTTTTACTATGCAACCCCGCCAACTCCTCTTGAAGGCATGTATCTAAGAGAAATGAAAGACAATGACAAGAAAATAGCTTGTAAAATAATATTCATAGCAGTTATATTCATTATTGCCCTAAACTGGAAACCATCCAACTTCCACAACCGGAGATTACATAAAACATTTTGCTCAGCCAAGGAAGCCAGACATAAAAGAATACACACTCGTGACTTATGATTCCATTTATATGGAGTTCAATAGCAGGCAATCTAATCTATGGGGATAGAAAACAGAGCAATGTTCTCTCTGGGGCTGGGGAGAGGGATTAACTGCAAAGCAGCTTGAGGGGCCTTTCTGAGATAAAGAAACTAGTCTATGTCTGATTGGGATGTTGGTTACACAGGCATCTACGCCATTGCCGACTCTTAGCAAAATAAAAGCTTACAATTTGTACATTCACCTTAAGTTACACAAGAAAGTAAAAACAACAAGGTAACAAAAACAGATTAATTTAATATTTGTTGTTGCTCAGTTGCTAAGTCCTGTCCGACTCTTTGTGACCCGGCGGATTGCAGCCTTCCAGGCTCCTCTGTCCTCCACGATCTCTTGGAGTTTGCTCAAATTCATGTCCATTGAATCAGCGAAGGATGGTAGCCCTCCGGCTCCTCTGTCCATGGGATTTTCCAGGCAAGAATACTGGAGTGGGTTGTCATTTCCTTCTGCAGGGGTTCTCCTTGACCCAGAGATCAAACCCATATTTCCTGCATTGGAAGGCAGACTCTTTACCATTGAACCACCAGAGAAGCCCTGAAAATTTCTAGATCTGATATTTAATAGTGTAGAGTAAGAAAACCTTAACTTTTAAAAAAATTAATTGATTTATTTTAATTGGAGGCTAATTACTTTACAATATTGTAGTGGTTTTTGCCATACATTGATATGAATCAGCCATGGGTTTACATGTGTTCCCCATCCTGAACCCCCCTCCCACCTCCCTCCCCATCCCATCCCTCTGGGTCATCCCAGTGCACCAGCCCTGAGCACTTGTCTCATGTATCAAACCTGGACTGGTGATCTGTTTCACATATGATAATATACATGTTTCAATGCTATTCTCTCGAATCATCCCACCCTCGACTTCTCCCACAGAGTCCAAAAGCCTGTTCTTTACATCTGTGTCTCTTTTGCTGTCTCGTATACATGGTTATCCTTACCATCTTTCTAAATTCCATATATATGTGTTAATATACTGTATTGGTATTTTTCTTTCTGACTTACTTCACTATGTATAATAGGCTCCAGTTTGATCCACCTCATTAGAACTGATTCAGATGAATTCATTTTAATAGCTGAGTAATATTCCATTGTGTATATGTACCACAGCTTCCTTTTCCATTCGTCTGCTGATGGACATCTAGGTTGCTTCCATGTCCTGGCTATTGTAAACAGTGCTGCGATGAACATTGGGGTACACGTGTCTCTTTCAATTCTGGTTTCCTCGGTGTGTATGCCCAGCAGTGGGATTGCTGGGTCATATGGCAGTTCTATTTCCAGTTTTTTAAGGAATCTCCACACTGTTCTCCCATAGTGGCTGTACTAGTTTGCATTCCCACCAACAGTGTAAGAGGGTTCCCTTTTCTCTGCACCCTCTCCAGCATTTATTGGAAAACCTTAACTTTTGAACCTTTTAGCAAATTTAAATTATCTAAGCTATTTTTTTTAAAAAAGACAATGAAATTTAACCCTAAAGAGGAATTAAGCTACTAAATAAAATATGAGAATTTATATGGTGCTCAAAATATAATTTTGAAGTTTTATGTCAGCTTTTGTGAAGGATTTTTGATGGAACTTTTAATTGTATAAATGGATATCTAGCACCAGAATAGGATGAAATTTAAACCTATAATTTTCAACATCAAAATTTGATTAAACATTTAAAATATTCATGAATAATGACAATTTATTTAATAAAATTTGTATTTCAAAAATATTTATTAAAGTACAGTACTCTGAATGGAGGAAGAGAGTCAGAAACTATGAAGGTATCTGACCTGAAACATTTACTTATTTCAAAATGAAATTAGAATTAAGAATTCCTTCCTTTGTTGAGGAATTTGCTCTGAGCTTACCACATATATCAGCATCTGTAGGAAGAATATTTTCTCAATTAAGAATGCTATGATTCTAGAGAAGAGTCAGTTAAGGACATCAACATCTTCAAATTTATTAACCATAAAATGCAGCTTTGTGGTATTATAGCTAATTTTTAAAAAATATTACAAAAAGATATACTAAAACTACATTACACAGAAAAATATCAGTGACCAAATATTAACAATAAATATGCTAAATAATTGATAAAATTTGTGAATATGTAGCAAAATAATTATTCTGCTGCTGCTGCTGCTGCTGCTGCTAAGTCGCTTCAGTCATGTCCAACTCTGTGCGACCCCATAGACGGCAGCCCACCAGGCTCCGCCGTCTCTAGGATTCTCCATGCAAGAACACTGGAATGGGTTGCCATTTCCTTCTCCAGTGCATGAAAGGGAAAAGTGAAAGTGAAGTCGCTCAGTTGTGTCCGACTCTTAGCAACCCCATGGACTATAGCCTACCAGGCTCCTCCATCCAAAATAATTATTCTGCTAATGTTATTTTAATGTTCATATGATAAATAAAAAAATTAAATTTTCCTTTAATGTATATGTTATCTTAATGGTTATATAATTTTTCATAGCTGTTTAATAGAATCATTTTAGAGGCCCATCAATGTAGTATAAAATAACTGTCATTCAGTAAATAAACATTTAAAAATTACTTAAATTATATTTATTTCCTCTCTTGTGTTCCCAAAGTGGTCCCAGTTTGGATGGCATATTTGATCAAACTACTTAGCCACACTCAAATTGTGGTGTTGGAGAAGACTTTTGAGAGTCCCTTGGACTTTGAGGAGATCCAACCAGTCAATCCTAAAGGAAATCAGTCCTGAATTTTCATTGGAAGGTCTGATGTTGAAGCTGAAACTCCAACACTTTGGCCACCTGATGCGAAGAGTTGACTCATTGGAAAAGACCCTGATGCTGGGAAAGATTGAGGGCAGGAGGAGAAAAGGGTGACAGAGGATGAGATGGCTGAATGGCATCACTGACTCAATGGACATGAATTTGAGCAACTTCCAGGAGATAGTGAAGGACAGGGAAGTCTGGTGTTCTGTAGTCCATGGGGCCTCAAAGAGTTGAACATGATGTAGTGACTGAAGAAAAACAACAACTTAGCCACATGAAGGAAGTGGCTGTTTGTGCCTAAGAGCAAAAGATAAACCAATGAAAGATTCCAAGGAAGGGATGCCTGATGAAACTAGCATTTTGCAAATATCACATTTGGAAAACAAAATAGGGACTGCATTTCTTGAGGTGCAGACTCCTGGCTAAGAGCTGGAGGGATGCTATGAGCCCTGTCCATGGTTGCAGGTCAGGTTTCCTGGATGTGGCTTTGGATAAAGCTCAGTGCACAAGCTGCTTAATAGCAAATGTTCCTGTAATCATGACCTCCGGGAAGAACTGGGTTGAGGGAGAAAGCAGGATGGATGCAGCCTCTGTAGAGCCCCACACCGCCTGCAGGGACTGCTGCAGCTGAGAATGGCTTTCCAGCTTGCTGAACTTGGGACATCCCTTAACCCTGAATGCAGTCCCACAAGAATGGCTGTGCCCCCGGGGCGAGGCGTCAGGGGGGCTGTCTCCGGGCAGCACACCGGCACCTGAGATGGGCGGTGGTTTGTTGCAGAAGGTAGCCCTGGGCACGGCATCCCAGCACTCACCAGGCCTATCCAGGACTGCCGCCTATATGTACACGGGTTGTGTGCCCAGCACAGGACTCAGTTCTGGTGCTAGCGGAGATGGATTTTCTCATTCACACGTGGGCATCTCTTGTCCACTCGTGGCAGCCCTATTTGCATTTCGGGAAAATGTGGCAGAAGCGACTGATGGCACGGCCCTCGCGGGGCAGCTGTGCTTCCCGGTACCCTGACCTGGGGGGGCACCGAGACAGGGAGCCTTCCATGGGGTCCACAGAGCTGACAGTCTGTACAAGTCCTCATGGGCTGAGAAAGGACTCCAGGCAGCACAGTCAAAAATCTGGTTCCCCTCAAGAAGGGAAAGTCTTGGGCCTGTCTCTAGCCCTCATCTCTGCTTCCTCAGCTCTGGAGTCTTTACAGAGATGGGGGCTGGCAAGGTGGACTTGGGGAACACAGACAGGCATGCAGGACGTTCACCGCCCAGGTGGAGGCTCTCCCAGAGCCAAGGCAGGTCTGCAAATTGATGCTGGCTGTAATTACTGGTCAATAATAGCTGGTTCTCCATCATTCACCTGTCTCTTGCACAGTAAATGCATTTGGCTGGTTATAATTCAGAGCAATCATTTTCTAATCACATTGGAAGGTAGTGATTTACCAAAATGCCATCTAACAAAACGCTGTGCACAAAAAAGAGAAGAGAAATGGTAAATTATCGTTACAAAAGAAAACAACCAAATTCCCCAAATAGCCCTTGCAGTAAAAGCTTTTTTCCTGTTTTCTATGCTTCATCTGCTGATTCATTCTCCTTTCAAGGCCTGTTCTTTCTGTACATTTTGGTGCAAAAGGAAAAGAAAATCTAGTTTTCCAATGCAAAGATGGTAATTTAGCAAATATCATTTTCCAAAACTCAGCCCTGTAAATTGCATTTATCGATCACAGGCAATCAAAAGCTTTCACTCTAAAAGCTTTTACAGTTCTGCTTCCAGCCCTAAAATTCTATCTAGTTGTTAACCTGTAGATAATTTTTAGGGCCAAATTACCAATCATTATGAAAGATGATTTTAGATCAGAATCTAAGGAAGAGTTTTATAGCAAAGAGAGCAGTCAAGAAAGCATTTAGTAGACTGTAAACTATTTGAATATGAAGTCAGTTATCCCTCAATATCCCCAGGGGATTGGCCCCAGGATCCCCAGAGGATCCCAAATCCAAAATGATAGATGGAAATGAGGGAACGGGAAGAGAGATGCCAGTTCCTAGCGATCCTAGGAGCCCTCCGTAACTCTCGATGTCTGTCCCTTGTCCCTCTTCGCTTATAAAACCTGATGATGTAGCTTCTATCCCCACCACAGACACCTCCCATCTGTTTGGTTTCTTTCTCTCTCTAAATGGAAAATGATATAGTGTTGGCATAAACCTACACACATTCTCCTGCATTAAATCATCTCTAGATCACTTATAATACTGACAACAATAGAAATGCTACGTAAATAGTTGCCAGCCGGCAGCAAGTTAAAATTTTGCTTTTTGCAACTTTCTGGAATTTTTTTTTCACATATTTTCAACCCAGTGTTGATTGAATCCATGGATGCAGAACATACCATGGTCATCTTACTCTCCTCATCAGCAGAAATAGTGACAATGAGACTACCATCAAGGTGAAAGGGCAGAGGGCGAGGGTCTTCAAGCCTGAAGCAGGAGGTTGCATACCCACAGCGGTCTGTAAATGCTCAGTATGTCCACTTACCTATTCAATGGAAAGACCCAGCTCTCGGGGTCCCCTGCCCAGGCCAGCAGAGAGGGAGGCATGTCCTCTTGTGCCTGTGAGAGTGTATCCAAGAGGCTGTCCCACTCCCGGTAACTGGACGGGAACCAGCTGATCAAAAGGTAAAGAATCCTCCTGGTTCCTGTCACAGAATGAGGCTGAACCCTGCGCAACACCAGCCCCAGGTGCCCGCAGTGCTGACCCCCCAGGAAGGCATCCTTGGCTGCAGCCCCTGGGATGTGGCTTCTAAAATAGGCAAGTGAATGACTACATGCCCAGGGTTGTAGGAACCCACCAGTCATTGCCTGAGTGAACCTGGCTCCTAGCAGACTCTCCTGAGCCTCAGATGCAAGGCTTTCCTCCCTCCGCTGCCTGCTGTCACTGAGAGGACTCAGGGACAAAGTGGGCAAAGGCACCCTGCCCACCCTTAGCAGTCAGGAGCTCTCAGTAGCCCTTAATGCCTGTCCCTTCTCTCCTTGCTTGTAAAACCTATTGATGTAGCTTCTTTCCCCACCACAGATACTCCCTATCTGCTTGGTTTATTTCTTTCTCTAAACATGCTCTCAAAAACCCAGGGGCCCCTCAAAATTGGGCACATTTCCCATGGCTTGCTCTCCTTATATGGGCTTGAAGTGAAGCGAAGTGAAGTGAAAGTCGCTCAGTCGTATCTGACTCTTTGCGACCCCATGGACTATACAGTACATGGAATTCTCCAGGCCAGAATACTGGAATGGGTAGCCTTTCCCTCCTCCAGGGGATCTTTCCAACCCAGGGATTGAACCCAGGTCTCCCGCATTGCAGGCAGATTCTTTACCAGCTGAGCCACAAGGGAAGCTTATACAAGCTTGCCACTGGTCAAAAGGAATGTTCTTAGTCCAGTGAGAACACTGTTCCCTCCAAGCCTGTTCGACCTTCACCTCCAACCAGCCCCCGTGACACACGGCTCTCAAGGGAAACTCAAGGACTGTGAAACCTTATTCCAGGTTCACTTAAAATCCAGTACAATTAACTTTCAAGACAACTACTTAATTAGGGTGCCCTCAGGAATGTGCTATAATACATGTGTTTTTTAAACCTCCTTCCACTAAGTGAACCAGAGATGACCACTCTCGTAGGGACCCCAAGCTGCCACCTAGCTGGTTATCTTCCCTCAGAGTGAAGACATGGAGGCTCTTCTTTGCAGTGAGAATGGAATACAAGCTGTGTATGAACCGTGACTCACTCTTACCCAGAACCTCAGGTCAATGTGCGGATTCACAGAGAGGAGCCCTGGGGCAGGGAAGACCTGATCCTGGTGGCATTCCAAGGGGACAAGGGGCCTCCACGAGGCCACAGACCCAGAAATGAGCTCCGGTTTGTTTCAGAAGACAGCCTCAGGTGGAATGCATTGTCTTCATCCTCCAGGCTAAGGGGAAACCAACGCTTGTCCTATTTGTACCAAGCAGGCTGCATTCACACCTGGATGCAGAGATACATGGGTGAGGCTAGACCACCGTCACACCATAACCCCAAGATGCCATCAATTCATGCAATGGGAAGGAAAAGTAATGCGTTTCACTTGCCCGGGGATCTTTCCACACCTCGGGGGCTGGTGTGTGTAGGAAAGGATGGGCTGGTCTCCCCCACGCCTTTGTAGAAACCTGCAACCAAGGACAGCCTCAGCAGAAGGTCTCAGCCAGTGGAACCCCCCATGTCAGGAGTAGGTGATCGGATGAAGTGGAGACAGATAGAATCTGAGCCCTCAGAGGCATCACACTCACAGAATGCCTATTCTCGCTTTTTCTTTTTCTTTCAATTTTTTTTTTTTTTTGCTGTGTCCACAACAGCAGGCAGAACCTATGGTTATAAATGTCAAGAAAGCCTTGGCCTCCATCCACTACACAGGATGCAAAGTCAAATATTCCTGCAGGCACAGTACTCTCAACAAGACAGGTGAAAGTCTTGGGAAGAAAAGGATTTCCTCTGTTGCCTAGAAGTTTCCAGAATAGTATGTGTATGATCTCTGGAGGAAGGAGGTTTCTCAAAACGTAAACAACAACGTAACATCATGCCCATGGAAACAGTATGCGTTCAGTATCACCCATAAATACAATGTATCCTTTAAGTTTGGAGGTTATCACTATCATTCAAGGTTGCTGGAATTTATACAAAGAAAACCTGTACTGTACAGTGAGTTTTTAAGGCACTGAGTAAATAGAAATGGTGGTGTTAGCAATGGCATCTGAGGAGTCAATAGACCAGCGTAATGAGGCCAGGGAACCACGGTGACAGACGGATGAAAAGTGCTTTCGCTTCTCATTTAATTCAGGGTCAGCCAGCAATGGGAAATTGTCTTACAGATCACAGCCATAAGCTTCCTAGAGGTGCCCGAGCCTACATGCTTCCTTTTCAGAACGTCTTCAGACAAGCTAACAGCGCTTCTTTCTTTAGGGAAAAATGCACCTTAAGAAAAGTGCACATTTCATGGACCACCGAACACACAGCCACCAGAGCTGCTGCTGTGAGTCATGCGGGCTCCTGGGTCACACGAGCCCATTACCCGCCTGGGTCTGAACCCTGGAGCAGAGATGCTAATGGCGGTCACATAAAAGGAGTCTTGTGACTGCTGATGGGCCTGGTGAAATGCCAGGAAGATGTTTGGCCACATCATGAATAGATCTGTAAGGAAATTCACTGCAGTACTGAAAGAGTTGAGGTTGCCTGGATTAATAGCTTCTTGTGATGACACCTAACCTTTCCATCACTGATACCCACAAGAGTTGCTTACTTGTAGCAAAGGCCAAGGAAGAAATTCTTGCTTCATTTCTTAACACTCTCAGCTCCCTCCTTGTTCAAAGCAGTTGCTGTTCATACTTTGATGTTATTTCACGGTGAGCGATCAAAAAACAAAACCAGTATCTTTGAGTTAGTAAATGATACATAATTGCATGTATACATGACTATATTTGAAACATGTATACATGACTATATTTGAAGGATCACAATTTTAATTTTAAAAAATGGAACAGCAAACCAATCGTTAGTAGCAGGAAGCTTCTTTTCAGAAATGAAATTGGCCATGAATATATTTTTTTTCTTTCTGATTTTAGAAATAAACTTAGTTCTTATTGCACAATAGTACACATGCATTAGTGGAAAGTTTTTGCACCAGCAAGCAATAAAATAGAAGAGACAGAACCTATATATACCTATAACTTAGAAGTGGTTACTGTGATAAACGGGGCTTCTCTGGTGGCTCAGTTAAGTTCAGTCACTCAGTTGTGTCCGACTCTTTGCGACCCCATGAACTGCAGCACGCCAGGCCTCTCTGTCCATCACCAACTCCCGGAGTCTACCCAAACCCATGTTCATCGAGTTGGTGATGCCATCCAACCATCTCATCCTCTGTCGTCCCCTTCTCCTCCCGCCCCCAATCCTACCCAGCATTAGGGTCTTTTCCAATGAGTCAACTCTTTGCATGCAGTGGCCAAAGTATTGGAGTTTCAGCTTCAACATCAGACCTTCCAATGAACACCCAGGATTGATCTCTTTTAGGATGGATTGATTGGATCTCCTTGCAGTCCAAGGGACTCTCAAGAGTCTTCTCCAACACCACAGTTCAAAAGCATCAATTCTTCGGCACTCAGCTTTCTTCACCGTCCAACTCTCACATCCATACATGACCACTGGAAAAACCATAGCCTTGACTAGACGGACTTTTGTTGGCAAAGTAATGTCTCTGCTTTTAAATATGCTGTCTAGGTTGGCCATAACCTTCCTTCCAAGGAGTAAGAGTCTTTTAATTTCATGGCTGCAGTCACCATCAGCAGTGATTCTGGAGCCCAAAAAAACAAAGTCTGACACTGTTTCCACTGTTTCCCCATCTATTTCCCATGGAGTGATGGGACTAGATGCCATGATCTGGTGGCTCAGTGGTAAAAAAAAAAAAAAAAAAAAAACCAAACACCTGCCTGTCAATGCAGAAGATGGTTCGATTCTTGGATTGGAAAGATTCCCTGGAAGAGAAAACGGCAACCCACTCCAGCATTCTTGCCTGAGAAATCCCCTGGACAGAGGGCCCTAGCAGGCCACAGCCCATGGGGTCACAGAGTCAGACGAAATTGAGCAACTAAGCAACAACAACAACAATGGTGATAACATTATTTATCTTTTTAATCTTTGTTCCAGTTATTTTTCTCCTCTTTTTTAAAAATTTTCAAACATTGATTTCTATTTTTCCTGCTGTTTGGTAAGTTTTACCACTTTATATGAAACAGATATGTTTCTCATATCATTAAGTAGTCTAGTTTAAAAAATCTAACTAAAACTATCAATATCAAATTAAACTATACTCAGAATCAGCCTGCAGAAAGCTACAAAGAGACTTCCCTGGTAGTCCAGTGGTTAAGATTCTGTTCTTCCAGTGCCGGGGGCATGGGTTTGATCCCTGGTTAGAGAACTAAGATGGAGCGTGCTATGTGGTGTGGTCAAATAAAAAAAAGAAAAAATGGTTTCTGGAGCAGTGAGCAACATTGTGGATGTATCTATCTGAGCACTTGGAAAATATTTGACTGGTAAGAACTCAGTGCTTCGATTCTAACTCAGACCAGGAGTCTGAAATGGAGGACGTTTGCTACTTTGCAGAAACCCTGGTACACATGCCCCTATTTTATGTTCAAGAGATAACATTCAATAATAAAAAAAAGAGGAACAGTCCAATTAAAAGGGCAAAAATTTTAACAGATCATTTCACAAAAGAAAACTACACAATTAACAGGCACATTAAAAATGCTTTCATTATCATTAGTTCTCGGTGAAATGCAAATGAAAACCACAAAGAGATACTATTTAACACCCCCCTAGAATCACTAAAATTAAGACTGACCATACAAAAGTTTGAAGGGATTGTTCTAACGGGAACTCCTGTACATTGTTTATGGGAATGTAGAATGTAACAAACACTTTGGATGAAAATCTGTCGGTGTTTTTCGTAAAACTAAACACACTTACCTTGTGATCTGATCATTCCACTCTTAGGTGTTTATCTAGAGCTTCCCAGGAGGCACTAATGGTAAAGAACCTGCCTGCCAATGCAGGAGACTCAAGAGACATAGGTTTGATCCCTGGCAACCCACTCCAGTATTCTTGACTGGGAAATTCTGTGGACAGAGGAACCTGGTGGGCTACAGTTCATGGGGTTGCAAAGAGTCAGACACGATGGATCAACCGAGCACAAACACACAGGAGTTTATCTAAAATAAAATAAAACAAAGTAACTGTATTAAGTTTGAAAAGCTAAGTCATAAAGCTTTCCCGAAGCATTAGGCCTATTAGAGTGTAAGTTTCTTGAAGAAGCAAGTTTGTGGTCTGCACAACTAAGGATCCTCACTTAGTCTTTGCCCCATTGACCCACAGCCCACAGTGGAATGACTTGCCTCTAGTGGCAATCCACTAAAAAAATGTTGCAAATGTCAGTGAATCAATAAATGAATAGAAAGTATTTAAATGATGAATAATTGTAATGACTTGGCTTTATCCAGCTCATTTCACTCACAATGTGTGTGATGAGGCGGGAGATAAATCAGTATTTCACAAGCAATAAATACGCCAGAGAAACAGCATCCTCCGTTCAGTCAGCAGCAGATCACCGTCAAGCAGCCAGTGAGGGCGTTGAAGGAATTCATCAGCTGGTCTGATTTGTTCTGGTGGTGAGTCCAGCGATACGCAGAGCATAAACAGGAGATACTATGGTCCACCAAGGCCAGAAGACTGCACCTTTCTCCAATGTGACTTGGTGCCATTTAGAAAAACTCTTCTAGGGTGATGCTATGAGCATTGATTTGGTCAAGTGCATTCTCCAATGCACCTTTGATTTTCCAAAAGGCTTGAAAGATGAAAACTGACATGCATCTAAGGATGGTGTTCTCTGTTCTGGGGGAATGAGTGTAACTGCCTCTTACTCCCTGAACAAGCTGGGACCTTCGAGAAAAGATCCTTCTATTGTAATTCCTGGACTAGAGAAGCTTGCAGTAGTCGGAATCTCTTAAATCAACAAACTTGCTGTGTTCCATCTAGATTCTTTTTCCTAGAACTAAAAACTTAAAACAATGAGAGACAATGTAATCTTTAAAGTAAAAAAATAGCTTTTCAAGTGCAGAGATTCCTTGAAAGAGTAGTCGTTTTCCCACCTAACATATTATTAGCAAACACTTCAGCACCCTAATTATTCTCACAGTGACTCCTGGAACACAAGTGAAAATGTCACTGTTAATGTCTTTCTGTGAGAATCTGGTACTGAAGACAGTTTAATTGGCTATTACAGTCCTGAAATAAGATGTAAATTATATAAATAGTTAAAACCCTCAAAGTCTGTGCAGACACGCTTTAAGTGAATCGCTCACAATTAGAAGGTCTGGTTGCCCAGTGGGGCCTCAGACTCCCACACCAAACCCCACAAAGCTGGGAAGTGAAACAGTCTGGAGCGGCTGTGTTTCAGATCACAAATGGCTCACATGCCTCCCTGTCCTGACAGGG
Organism: Giraffa tippelskirchi; assembly: GCF_054371585.1. Taxonomy (NCBI): domain Eukaryota; kingdom Metazoa; phylum Chordata; class Mammalia; order Artiodactyla; family Giraffidae; genus Giraffa; species Giraffa tippelskirchi. Next base: position 58,866,946 of record NC_137282.1, read on the forward strand.
CAGAAGGGTCCGTGTGCGGTGGGAAAACAGAATTATTTGTTCCCAGGCCCCAAGGCTTTTTGAGGTTTACATTTTTCTTTGAGCTTCAAATCTCTCTTCTGTCTGCAATGGAGTGAGAGAGTAACAGTCAGGAAGGCCAGGGTCTCCAAATGGAGGAAATAGGCTGCAAGAGTCAGACAGTTTTTTTATCTCTCTCTTGAGAGGCAGGAGGAAATAAACAAGTGTTAGATTTTTTTCCCCTTCTCTATACAGATTTAAAAAAGGTTTCTCTTAAAATTCTGTGTTGCCGTGATGACACCTGGCTCCACCTGAACATAACTTTCCTCAAACCTGGAGCTCACCAGCGCGTTTTTCTTATGGACATATTTGTCTTAAGCTATGTTAATGTACTATGTATTTACCCTAGATTCTGTCTTCAAGTCGGTTTGCCTAAGACTGAGAACCGACCTGACAAACCAGTATGTTGTACTCATACATTGTTCTCCTAATCTATGTTAATGAAACTATATATTTGCTTGGAAATCCGCCTTTCTTCAAGATTCATGTCAATCATTTTATGGCTCAGGATGACTCACCTGGTGCCAATGTTATCTCAAAATGCATGTTGTGGGTGAGGGGCCTGGTGCCAGTCTCTGAGTTTTGAGACATTTCCTTTCTCTAATTAGCAGACCACTAGTAGCTAGACTTAGCAGCAGCAGCAGCAGTAGCTATATAGTTCAGTTCAGTTCAGCCACTCAGTCGTGTCCGACTCTTTGAGACCTCATGGACTGCAGCACACCAGGCCTCCCTGTCCATCACCAACTCCCAGAGTTTACTCAAACTCGTGTCCATTGAGTCGGTGATGCCATCCAACCATCTCATCCTCTGTCGTCCCCTTCTCCTCCCACCCTCAATCTTTCCCAGCAGCAGGGTCTTTCGCAACGAGTCAGCTCTTCACATCAAGTGGCCAAAGTATTAGAGTTTCAGCTTCAGTATCAGTCCTTCCAATGAATATTCAGGGTTGATTTCCTTTAGGACTGACTGGTTGGATCTCCTTGCAGTCCAAGGGACTCTCAAAAGTCTTCTTCAACACCATAGTTCAAAAGCATCGATGCTGGAGGATAATTGCTTTACAGTACCCTGCTGGTTTCTGCGGTACGTCAATGTGAATCCGCCGCAGGTATCCGTATGTCCCCCCCCCTTGGACCTCCCTCCCATCTCAGCCCACTGGGTTGTCACGGAGGACAGGGCTGAGCTCCCCGTGTCACGCCGCAGATTTCCGCCGGCTATTTTTACAAATAGTCATGTACATGTTTCCACGCTACTCTCTCAATTTGTCCCACCCTCTCCCTCCCACACTGTGTCCACCAGTCTGTCCTCTATGTCTGGTCTCCACGGCTGCCCTGCACATAGGTTCATCGGCACCATCTGAAGGTAGCTGTGTCCTGGGGGGTGGGGCCTGAACATTCCCGCTGAGAAACAGGACAGAGCTTTCTGGACTGAAGCTAGCAGCACCCTTTGGGAAGTAGCGGAGTGTGGCGGAACTGGAGACGTGGGTAAACGTTGGATTCATGCAGGAAACGTGAGGAAGCTGCTAAGTGGGTGAGAAAGGCCAGACAGTGAGACCAGCAGGACTTGGGGCTCCATCCGTGCCCAGCGCTGTGCCCGACACAGGCTTCTTCACCTGACCCTCAGCCAGTCCTTCCTGCGGCAGGAGGGATGCTGTCCTCAGTGGAAAGTGGGGCTCACAGGGCTGGTAAACCGCCCCGTTTTACCCAGATGTGGTTTTAATCTCCCATCTGTCAGGCACCAAAACCAAAGTCAGGGGACAGCTGGAAGAGGATTCTGAAGGTGTTTCAGATTCGTGGTAGGAAATAAACTGGTTTAACATAAAAATCAAAGGGGACCTGGGGTATCTGAACCCCAGACCAAGGGATTTAGACTTTAACTGGTGTAGAGAACCGGAAGCTGGGAGGGCTGAGCAGGATTTATATAGTCAAATTGTTTTACAGAAAAAATAGTCATTGGTGAGCGAGCGAAGGTCACTCAGTCGTGTCCGACTCTTTGTGACCCCATGGACAGCAGCCCACCAGTCTCCTCTGTCCACAGGGATTCTCCAGGCAAGAATACTGGAGTGGGTTGCCACGACCTCCTCCAGGGGATCTCCCTTATCCAGGGATCAAATCCAGGTCTCCTACATTATAGGCAGATTCTCTACTATTTGAGCCACCAGGGAAGTTTGTCAGTAAGCAGAGTATATTCATGATATAAAAATGTTAGTTATAAGACTTATAAAGCTAGGTTCAAGAAGTATTTTCCTAACTTTAGAATATCCAGTGAAAGTGAAAGACGCTCAGTCGTGTCCAACTCTTTGAGACCACATGGACTGTACAGTCCATGGGATTCTCCAGGCTAGAATACTAGCGTGGGTAGCCATTCCCTTCTCCAGGGAATTTTTCCAACCCAGGGATGGAACTCAGGTCTCCCGCGTTGCAGGCAGATTCATTACTGGCTGAGCCACAAGGGAAGCCCAAGAATATCCAGTGGTGTATATTAAATATTAAAGTCATACTATTAAAATTTTGACTACATTTTATTAGCTCATTTTATTAATTTTATTTAATTAGTTCAATATTATTCTTTAGGTAAATGAAAAGTTGATTCTATTTTATTTCTCTTAAAGGAATTGCTAAGAATTATTTTTAAAAGAAAGTTAGAAAAGTAATTTTACAAATAAAATCAATCAAATCATCTATAAAATACACTAGAGTCCTAGGTAAAATAGCTTTATTACCACTTAGACCCTTGATTGTGGTTTTGACATTTCATTTTCCACTAGAAGAAAGCAAGATTTGTTGGAGAAATTAGAGATTCCAGATCTGGGGCAGAAAATGCACAAAATGAGCCTGGAATAGCTTGTTATTTTAGAAATTAAAAACCTTCTAGAATCAAAGACTGAGAGGGCCACATCAAAGGGACTCAGAAGCCACCTTGAGAGTCTTCCATTGGCCAAACTCAGAACAATCTGATATTCACCAAGGGATATGTCTATAATGGACTGAACACTTTATGAATCCTTTATATTAAAAACCTGACTTGATGACTTTCAGAGGCTGGAGGGAAATTGATTCATTATATTAAAAAGTGAAAGTCACTCAGTGGTGTCCGACTCTTTGTGACCCCATGGACTATACTATACAGTCCATGGAATTCTCCAGGCCAGAATACTGGAATGGGTAGCCTTTCCCTTCTCCAGGGGATCTTCCCAACCCAGGGATCGAATCCGGGTCTCCTGCAATGCAGGCGGATTCTTTACCAGCTGAGCCACAAGGGAAGCCCATTATACTAAAAACTGGCAAGTAAAAGAGCAATGCTTTTCTTGGGTGAGCAATATCATGTAGAAACATCTGTTTAAAGAATTATGCCAACTAATACATGGACAAAAAGCCATAGGAATAGAATAACACCATTTTGCAACCCCAGTAGATTACAGGCTGAAGCACTGAGCATTGCCTCAACTGACATCACAAAAAGACAGAGCCCAGACCTTACCTGCCTGCTGTTGACAGAACACATCACCCACCACCTTTGCTCTTGCCAGATGGATCCTGTTAGTCTTCTATGGTTGTAAAAAACTCTGCTACAAACTTAGTGACTTCACCAACACAGACAATTTCCTTACAGCTCTTGAGGTCAGAAGTCTCTCGGGGCTAAAACCCAAGTGACAGCACAGCAGTGTTCCTTTCTGGAGCCTCTAGAAGAAAATGTTTATTTCTCTTTTCCAGCTTATAGAGGCCTCCTACATAGCTTGGCTTATGGCCGCCTAGCTCCGACCTCTGCTTTGATCATCACATCTTCTCTGACGGCCTTCCTGCTTCCCTCTTGTGAACACTCTTGTGATTACCCTGGGTTTGCCTGAGTAACTCAGGATACTCTGTCTCAAAATCCTGGATGGAGCAAATGTGCAAAGTCTCTCCTGACATGTGAGGTAAGATATTCACAAACGCCAAGGATTTGGGTGTGGACATTATGGCAGGGGTTGGTGGTGGAGGGCATTATTCCTCCTGCTACAAGGATAGAATCTGCGTCTCAGTCGATCTCCAGGTTCAGTTGCCAATCACCAGGGAACATGGACAGAGAAGAATGTTGATGACCAGCGAGGTGAGAATGCAATTCTCAGATTCCAGACTGTGAATTTCTGTTTTCAAGGAGACAACTGGTAAGAAAATGAACGGGATGGTGGGGAAAACTGAGACGAAAGTAAACATAAAATGTTTTTAAGAATCCTCTGTGTCTAGATGTGCACACGGGTGATAAATGATTGAGATGTGCAACGACCTGGTTACCATAAAAGTCAAGGAAATAATTAACCTCTGAAAGGAAGGAGAGCTTGTGACTGGGACAGGGGAGCTCCAGGTGAGCTTGTCAAGCTGTATTGAGTGGGTAGCACTGGCTGACTGTTTGCCTTTAATAATTTGTTTGCCTTTAATAATTTGTTAAGATAATTTTTTAAAAGACTTAATTGCAGTGCCCCAAACTGAGAGAATGTTCTAAGGATATTGTACTTTGTTTATTGCCATTTAAGACCACATTTTATTTTTTAGCAGTTGTATCACACTAATGACTCATAAAATATGCTGTTGACCCAAGGCCAGAGGCTTTGTCTCAAATACTTGCCTCCCGCAGTCTAAGGAGTCGACTCTACATTCTTACGTGCAAGGGAGCCACTCGGGGGAATATGGTGTTTGATGTGTACTGGTGTCTTGTAAAGTAAAGAGAGTGTTTTCTTGTTTTTTTCTGCGACAGAATCTGCTTTTTTTCTTGAAACCATTATTAATCAGAAATGTATTAATTTTAAAAAAAGATGAAAAGAATGACTATCAAAAATTCATGCCGCATTTTTTTCCCAGAGGCTGTGTCTATGATGTTCTACTGTCGGAAAAAAAAAAAAAAATACCATGGAAAGCATAGAAACCACCAACACCTAAGGTCAAAACTAACAAATGAAAGAATTTAATTAAGATTATTATGCTCTGCATAAGCAGAAGACTCAGAATGTGTTGAAGAGCTAAGGTTCTTCTCTGGCTTTTATCAATAATGTAGACTGAAGCCCAGAGCATCCACTTCAAGATGGCTAAGCACACAAATCTACCTCAGTCTTTATTCTACTGAATTAAAGAAAGAGTTGCTAGTCACTCAGTCATGTCCGACTCTCTGAGACCCCATAGACTGTAGCCCACCAGGCTCCTCTGTCCATGGGATTCTCCAAGCAAGAATACTAGAGGGGGCAGCCGTTCCCTTCTCCAGGGGATCTTCCTGACCCAGGGACCAAACCCGGGTCTCTTGTTTTGTGGTAGATTCTTTATCACTGAACCACCAGGGAAGCCCGACTGAATAAAGACAGAATACCAAAATAAGAATAAGTATACCACATGATCTGAGGCATCAAGAGTAGGGAAACTGGGTGACCTTGGGGCCACTCATGGAGTTACTAATTCAAGACTTATAGAACAGCTGTGTCACTTCTAGCTGTTGAACTACTGGACCCTAGTTTGCCCCAGCCAACTCTGGAAGAACCATTTCCTACAAGGAGGGAGTTCTGCTTTGAGAAACTCAAGAATGAAACTTGGGCACAGACCAGACATGGGACAGTATCTCAGTGTTTTCTGTCAGTGGACAGAAGCCCCTGATAACCAGAAAGGCAAGCCTCCCCTTACCTGAGAGAAAAACCTGTTCATACAGGCTGGTGGAATGACAGTCTCCTATCACAGCAGCAGCAGCACTGGTAAATTCTAGAAGAGGTGTGTTGGACAGGGGCTCTCATCCATGGAACCTGAAGGGAATCAGGTCAAGCTTCCCAACTCTGCCTTTCCACCTGCAGAGCTAGGAAGTTAAGCTAATCCCTCTCAGTCTGCAGAATCATAAATGAGCTCATCTGCCTACCCAGCCAGCAAAGGTCCATCTAGTCAAAGCTATGGTTTTCCCGGTAGTCACATACAGATATGAGAGTTGAATCATAAGGCTGAGCGCTGAAAAATTGATGCCTTCAAACTGTGGTGCTGGAGAAACTCCTTAGAGTCCCTTGGACAGCAAGGAGATCAAACCAGTCAATCCTAAAGGAAATCAGCCCTGCGTATCCACTGGAAGGACTGATGCTGAAGCTGAAGCTCCAATCCTTTGGCCACCTAATAAGAAGAGCTGACTCACTGGAAAAGACCCTGATGCTGGGAAAGATTGAAGGCAGGAGGAGAAGGGGATGACAGAGGATGAGATGGTTGGATGGCATCACTGACCCAATGGACATGAGCTTGAGCAAACTCAGGGAGATATTGAAGGACAGGGAAACCTGATGTGCTGTAGTCCATGGGATCACAAATAGTCAGACAAGACTGAGTGACTGAACAACAATCTACCTGGGAAGATTACCGAGAAGAAAGCGGATGGCATGGGGACTAGCACATGGCATACTCTCCAAGCAGAGCTCTGCTCAATTTCCCATACCAGCTCATATCCCATTTATAGCACCGGGTGGCAGGCTTCACCACGTGGATCCTGCTCCTGTTGCAGCAGATTTGACCAGCTCAGCTGCCAATCATATTGTCTGCCAATCAGATTTGATCTAAGAGACCCAGACGCTGAGTCTTTGAATTTTATTTGTAAAGCACTGTGGCCAAACATGGGCCTCTCAGGTGGCCCAGTAGTAAAGAATCTGCCTGCCAATGCAGGAGATATCAATCCCTGGGTTGGGAAGATTCCCTGGAAAAGGAAATGGCAACCCATTCCAGTATTCTTGCTTGGGAAATCCCAAGGACAGAGGAGCCTGGCAGGCTGCAGTCCATGGGGCCGCAAAGAGTTTGGCAGGACTGAGTGATTGAGCATGATAGCAAACATTCCTGAACTCAGCAAAATTAAAATTATCTTCCTCTTCTTGAGCCAGTTTAAATGAGTTTCTGTTTCTTAGAGTCAACCAACCAGTCCAGGTTTAGCTGACACTCACAGATGCCAGCTTTCTCCCTGTGCCTATTTACTGTGATAGAGTCGGGGGGTGGAGGTGACTGCCATCTTCACAAGGTCTTTCTACAGTGAGTCAGGAATGGGTTTGAACATGGGGCCAAACTCTCCCCACCTACAAACTGGACCTGTTGATGCATCTCCTGTGCTTGCGTGTTCATTTGCTCAGTCATGTCTGACTCTGCTCCCCCATGGACTATAACCCGCCAGGCTCCTCTGACCATGGGATTCTCCAGGCAAGGATACTGAAGTGGATTGTCATTTCCTCCTCCAGGGGATCTTCCTGACCCAGGGATCAAACCCATGTCTCCTTCATCGGCAGGTAGATTCTTTACCACTGAGCCATCGACCTTCTGTGTTCGGATAATGAGAAATTCCATTCAACAGGCTATTAATTATTTTACTCAGCATGAGTATTAAGTGTATCATCTTATAAGAATCAATTAATATAGGCAATTTTAGAATTTATAGCTATTCATTGTGCCTTTAAATATTCAACAATATGTAGTGAAAATTCATCCAGTTCTTAATCTCAGATTTTTAATATTTTTAATCTCTCATAAACCAAAAGTTGGGTTCATAATCAGCATTTTGGAAAACTCCCTTAAATGAATAGTGAATAGCAACACTGCCAATCAAGACAAATGGCAACAATAAGAGCTAACATTACTGAGACTTTATTATGTGACATTTCATAAATTTGGCACAGACATTAACTAGTTTGCCCAATTCCACCAAATCAGCAGTGGTGGAGCTATAGTGTGCAGGCACACACTTCGGGTATAGTAGGCACCGTGGTGTCTCACCCAGCTCTCCCCATCAGGCTGGTGCCAACCTACCAGCTGCCCTAGATTTGCGGCTGGTGGGATACCCCCAGCCCCATGGCCCACAGACAATGGGTTACCAACACAGGGTGCACGACACTCCTCTGTCTCAGTGGGTTAGCAACGTGATGATGTGACTTAGGTCCAGAGTCGCCCCCCCCACCCCAGCCTGGATCCTCCCCTGAAACCACACTCTGCTCAGATCCTCCTTCCCTGTTTTGTGTCTCTTACTTTTCAAAAGTTTTTCTCCCTCCCTGAGGATCGCTGCCTCTGTGGTCATGGGCACCTGAATCTCTGTCTGTGACTCTGCTTCTTGGGAACCTGACCCAAGACAGCTGGCTTCTTGTCTTCAAATGTGCAACTTCTGTGCCTGGAAAGCAGGAGGAGAAGGAGTGGCCCAGCACCATCACTCCCCGTGACCCACACAGGACGGGCTGTGCTTCCCATCTCAACAGTGTGGGGCTCCTTCACCAGGAGAGGTGATGCCGCCAGCGGAACCCAGGAAGGGTCCTTGTCAGTGTGGACAAGGCTGAGTCTGTCAACTGGGCTGCTCATGCTGTGGACTCAGCAGGTGGAGAAAACAGCTGCCTTGACCCCCGGGTAACTTCCCCTGAACACCGTGAGGTCATCATAGCACTAGGGCGCTTAGGTAACCCATGAGGTGTTTCTAGGTGTCTCATACACAGTAATAGGTAAATTGATGCTTTTGAACTGTGGTGCTGGAAAAGACTCTTGAGAGTCCCTTGGACTGCAAGGAGACCCAACCAGTCCATCCTAAAGGAGATCAGTCCTGGGTGTTCATTGGAAGGACCGATGTTGAAGCTGAAACTCTAATACTTTAGCAACCTAATGTGAAGAGTTGACTCATTGGAAAAGACCCTGTTGCTGGGAAGGATTGAAGGCAGGAGGAGAAGGGGATGACAGAGGATGAGATGGCTGGATGGCATCACTGACTCAATGGACATGGGTTTGGGTAAACTCCAGGAGTTGGTGATGGACAGGGAGGCCTGGCGTGCTACGATTCATGGAATTGCAAAGAGTCTGACACGACTGAGCGACTGAACTGGACTGAAATAGAGCAGCCATAGCCTGATAAGTTTATTCTCCAGGGTCTCAGAAAGATCAAGATTGAAGGATGGGTCAACACACCAGAGAGTCCCCAAATCAGCTGAAATTCTACCAAGTGGGAGGATTCAGAGCTGGTGGTAGAAGAGGGGGACGTTTTCAGCTGCGGCCGTCTGTGTCAGTGGTGGGCACCATTTCTCCTCCACGGCATGACTTTTGTATGTTTCCCTTGTAACCACAGAACCGTAGGTAGAGCGAAGCTAATGGAGACAGTGGATTTGGGTGGTGCATGGGGTGGACTGTCATAGGCAAAGTGGTGCCCCACAGGATCCCCTTAACCAGGCTGGCATTCCCGTCCCCCCAGTTCCCTGGAGTTGACTGGAGCTGCTCCATCTGGGAAGGAGCACAAGCCCCCCTCCCCACCGCGGCCCCCTTCACTGATGCACGTTTGATATGAGGGAACAGAATCTGGCCCCCTTGACTCAGGGGGTATGTCTCAGCAGTTGGTTTATGCCCCAGAATGCCCCTCACCGAGACTGGACCAAAGCCAAGCTTTGTGACCTCACCCTTGCTGGGCTCTCACTCCTTCTGACCCTGCTTCTCTCCCTTCAGCCAGGTTTTCCCTCAATAAATCGTGAGCACCCAAATCCCTGTCTTGAACTCTGCTTTTAAGGACCCCAACCTAAGCCACTGGGTGTGAAGTTAATCCACATTTAGTTATCATCATTCCCATAAGAAGAAAAACACAACTTCTGATTTTGCAGTTGTTTTTTTACAACTCATCTTGAAGTTTTACTGAGTCTAATATTTAGCAGGCTAAGAGTCACAAGAATACAAGACAGAATGATGTTCTAAACAACTGAGATGGCAAAATTAAAATCACCAGCCTGACACGGTAGTAGCTTAGGTGGTAAAGAATCCGCCTGCAATGCAGGAGACCCAGGTTCGATTCCTGAGTCAGGAAGATCCACTGGAGAAGGAAAAGGCTACCCACTCCAATATTCTGGCTTCTCTTGTGGTTCAGCTGGTAAAGAAACTGCCTGCAATGCAGGAGACCTGGGTTCAATCCCTGGGTTGGGAAGATCCCCTGGAGAAAGGAAAGGCTGCCCACTCTAGTATTCTGGCCTGGAGAATTCCATGGACTGTATAGTCCACAGGGTCACAAAGAGTTGGACACGACTGAGCGACTTTCACAGCCTGACATAATTGCTTCATCAAAAAATCAGTGTCTTCCTACACATAGCACTGAGTCATCAATAAAAGACTTTCTAATTACCCAAGAGTCCAAATGGATTGATTTCATTTGTTCCTGTTGTCACTTGCTAAAATTCCATTCTATATGAGGTGATGGTCCATCTTTGCAAAAAAATAAGTGACTCATTTCCAACTGACAAGATTATTTCCCTCACGGTCCCAGAAACTCATTATCAAAACTTAAGGACACATTTTTAATGATATTTTAAAAATAATTTCTCTCTTGTCAACCATAACTGTGACAACTTGTCAATTATGTAATTTTGCTTATGGTTTAGAAACATGGAAATCTTTGCAGAAAGTCTCCCAAACAGCTAGAACATGAGTGTGTTTGCATATGTGTATATCAGTTGTAAAATTACACAGATCAAAGACCAGAGCGATGTATTAGGGTCCCCAGGTCGTTATCAGTGAAACGGAAAAAATGACAACAGAGAGTTTCAATATAAGAGGGAGGCTCTCAGAGAAGACTCTGCAGCCTGAACCTCCAGGACCCACCCCCAATGCCTCACATCTCCCTCAAGCCTCTTTTTTTCTTCTTTAATGTTACTCTGTCAGGGTAAGAATACTTGACAAGAGATCCGTCCCCTTAAATACGTATGCAGTACTGTATTGTTGACTACAGGTACAGTGTCGTACATGGGTCTCTAGAACTTACCCATCCTTCTTGAACTGAAACTTTATGCCCCTTGGTTAGGAATCCCTTCACTCTACCCTTTGATTCAATGAACCCGACTATTTTCAGACACCTCATTTAAGTGCAGTCATGCAGCATTCGTCTTTCTGTAACTGGTTAATTTCATTTAGCATCTGGTCCTCGAGATCCATCCATGTTGTCGCCTGTGGAGAAGCATTTCCTTCCTGTCTGAATCGGTCTTCCACTGTGTGTACGGACCACCTTTTCTTTCTCCGTTTATCTGTGGATGGACTTTGAGGCTGTTTCCACACCTCGGCTTGTGTGAATAATGCTGTGGGAGTGCCACTGTCTCTTTGAGATCCCGGTTTCAGTCCTTTTGGATGAATACCCAGACGTTGACTGCCGGATCATATGGTAGCTCTATTTTCAGCTTTCTGAGGGACTCCATACTCTTCTCCACAGGGGCCGCAGCCATCTGCATTCCCACCCACGGGGCACAAGGGTTCCGTTTGGGGGACAGTGCCTCAGTGCCAGGAGCTGGAGTGATGATCCTGGAGCAGACCTAAAGCCTCTGACCTGAGTCTAGACTTTTCCTGAAGTTGACATTCCAGTTGGGGGATGAAGGCTGAGAGCACATCACACACACAAGATACGCTCTCCACGTAAGGCTGGCAGTGTCGTAAAGTCAGTCCCCCAGGGAGAGTGGGTTCATCCCCTCCACTCACCGCTGGGAAGGACTCCTCTTGCCACAGGGAATCACTTCTGAGCTATGTGCAGCCATTTCTAGATGCCAAGGACAACCGCCCACATGACCAAGAATTTTCGAGCAGCCTACCTACTGTTCTATAAGAAAAGGGAAAAGGAAAACTTAACCCAAATATATGGACACTTTTTTAAAATACTAGAACATTTCAAATAGACAAGAAATAGGAAAAAAGATAGCAAGCACTCATTTAACATTATTCTGCCAAGAAATATTGACTGGTTACTCCCATTATGTAAGATTTTTTTGAAGAATCAATGTGTTTGATACCAGTTTTTATAACTGTATTCTGATCGATTTGTAAAAGTCACTACTATTCTGAAACCGTATTTATCATTCGTGACATTTAATGTTTTTATTTTATATTTTCATGTACATAGATAATAGAGTGGTCTTTTGTGTCATGAAATTTGCTTGAATAACAAATTGTTCTGAATGTGTTCTTCTGCGATGTGTCTCTTCATTCCCATAGAACAGAAACAAAGTTTTTTCTTTTTCTTTAATTAAAAATTTGGCCCACCCTTTGCTTCCCACTTCTGGCAACCAAAAATCTGTTCTCTGTATGAGTTTGTTTTTTGAGGATTTTTTAGAGTATTTTTTAATATTTCATATATAAGTGAGATTATACAGCATTTGCTTTCTCTCTCTGACATTTCACTTAGCATAAAGCCCTTCATGTTCATTTCTGTTGTCACAAAGGCAGGATTTTCTTCTTTTTATGGCTGAATAATATTCCATTTTGCTATCCAAAAGTCTACAAACAATAAATGCTGGAGAGGGTGCAGAGAAAAGGGAACCCTCTTACACTGTTGGTGGGAATGCAAACTAGTACAGCCACTATGGAGAACAGTGTGGAGATTCCTTAAAAAACTGGGAATAGAACTGCCATATGACCCAGCAATCCCACTGCTGGGCATACACACCGAGGAAACCAGAATTGAAAGAGACACGTGTACCCCAATGTTTATCGCAGCACTGTTTATAATAGCCAGGACATGGAAGCAACCTAGATGTCCATCAGCAGATGAATGGATAAAGAAGTTGTGGTACATATACACAATGGATATTACTCAGCTATTAAAATGAATTCATCTGAATCAGTTCTAATGAGGTGGATCAAACTGGAGCCTATTATACATAGTGAAGTAAGCCAGAAAGAAAAACACCAATACAGTATACTAACGCATATATATGGAATTTAGACAGATAGTAATGATAACCCTGTATGCGAGACAGAATAAGAGACACAGATGCATAGAACAGTCTTATGGACTCTGAGGGAGAAGGTGAGGGTGGAATATTCTGGGACAATAGCATTGAAACATGTATATTATCATATGTGAATCAGATCCCCAGTCCAGGTTTGATGCATGAGACAAGTGCTCAGGGCTGGGGCAATGGGATGACCCAGAGGGATGGGATGGGGAGGGAGGTGGGAGGGGGGTCCAGGATGGGGAACACATGTAAACCCATGGCTGATTCATGGCAAAAACCACTACAATATTGTACATTCATTAGCCTCCAACTAAACTAAATAAATTTATTTAAATAAATAAATAAATAAACATAAGGTAAAAGTAAATATATATATACTCCATTTTGTGTCTGTGTGCTTTTGTGTGTGTGTGTGTGTGTGTGTATTTCACTTCTCCTTTTTCCATTCATCCACTGATGGACACTCAGTTTATTCTCTAACTTGGTTATTGTAAATAACACTACAAAGAATAAGGGGGTGTAGATAACTTTTGAGGTTAGTGATTTCATTTTCTTTGAATAAATAGGCAGAAGTGGAATTGCTGGATCATGTCTTGGTTCTACTTTTAATTTTTTGAGGAAACTTCATATTGTTTTCCCAAAACAACATTTTAACATTAATTTTTTTTTTTAGATAAACCCATGTTTATCTTGTGTGTCTATAATTTTCTCATCTTTTTTATTGTAACAATGTTTATTTTATTTAAAAAGACTATAATTAGCTAATTATTCACTAATGAGGGCATATGTATTTTTTTTTAATCTTAGACTTTTATAAAGGGTGTTGTGGAATACTGAGAGAAGGGTCAGCCCATCTGGATTAACTGCTCCACATGGACTCTAACACATGAAAGTATCAATATGTTTAATAATGCCTAGCTGATAGAAACTCAGGTTGTTTTAAAAGATGCAATTATTTGTGAACATAGCCATAATTTTCTAGTATTTATCATACTTCTTCTGTAATACACTTTAAAGGAATATATATGTGTGTCTATGTATACTCATGAATGCATGCATTTTAAAAATTTGTTTTTTATATATATATTTTATTTATCATTTTATATTTCTTCATTACTGAATTTGGTTCTCTGATGTTTTGTTTAAACGTTTACATCTATGATCCTTGGTGACGCTTTTCCTCGTCTATGTTTTCCATGTTTCATTTAGAAACAAAAGCAAGGTTATCCTAGATTTATAAAAGTTGTTCATACATTTTCCTGATCTTTCAGTGTTCTGGGACAGTTTGTACATGATAAGATTTATCTAGCTCATGAAGTTTTGGTAAAATTGCCAGTCTAGTGAACTGTTCCTGATACATTTTTGTAGGTAGTCTTCAGAATTAATTCAGGGCTTATTTAGGTTTTTTCATCTTCTTGTATCAATTTTGGTTTTTAGATTTTTGTTTTTGAAGGGGTTTTTTGATCAATGCCATAAATTTTTCTGTTGATTTGGCTTATAATTTTTAAACTCTGCTCTGTGTTATGTCCCTATCTTACTCTTAATTTATATGTCTTTGTCTTAATTGATTTTACATTCTTTGTAAGGTATCAGGTTTTTTTGGTTGTTATTGACCTTCTCTAAGATTATTATTGTACATTTAGTTAATTTTTTCTTTTGTTTTATTATTTCTTTCCATCAATTTATTTCACTAATTAATTTCTCTAATAAAAGTTCAACACTTGACATTAATTTTTCACCTTTCTTCTTTTGTGAGATATAGATTTGAGACTATGAAGTTCCCTACAGGAATTTCTTAAACTGCATCTTAAAAGTTTCAGTATATACATTTCCTTTGTAGGTTGATTTCAGATTTCTTAAGTTTTATTTCCTTTTCTGATCGATAAGATATATGAAGCTGATTCTAATAGATATTTCTAGTGCATAGTTATTTTATCATGGTATTGATCTTGAATTTTTGTGTTAGATAGAGAGTCATATAATGTGTTTTTTATAATATAAAAAATGCTTCTATATACAGAAAATGACAGGATTATTGATAATCATGGTATTAATCTTCAAAGACCTTGAAGAATGCCAAGCAACATCAGAATTTTCTAAGGGTCAATGGAACTTAGATAGATCAAGTCATATCGGATGATGCTTGGAACCCATAACAGGACAAAATTTGGTGATGCAAGTCATCATTAGAAGCACTAGAATCATGCCATGTTTAGGGAATTTTAAATCATCATTCTCAATGTTGTTCTTTTAAACAGTTCTAAGGCCAGCTGAGAAATTCTGAAATAAAATATTTCATTGTAATGCAGCTCCAGTAAAAATTAACATTTATCTTCAAGTTCAAAGATTTTAGACTCTGTCCAGTGCTTAATACTCACCAGTTAGTAACGTGAAGCACCACCTGGACCACGTAACCAGGCAGTGTGTGTGAACCAGGCTGCAGAGTCCCAAGACCCCTCATCAGGTCGGTTCTGGGTCACGGCGCCCTGCTGTGACTGTGACCACAGACTCACCTGCTGCTCCTGGGATGGCAAAGCAAACACAGCAGCATCACAGTCCTGCACGAGGTGGAGAGAACTCTGCAGGGTTGGTCATTCAAGGCCACAAGACTATAAGCACTGCCACAAAGAAGGCTCCCATCCTCCCAGGAGCTCTGGAGTCACCTTTTCCCATTTTCAGCACAAATCAGATGCCTTTTGGGTGACAAGGAACATTCCTGGACTCTTCCTCAAAACAAATACAAGAGGCATAGCTGACCTTATCATCAGAGAAGAAAATGAGACTGAAAATAGATGAGAAGCAGAACCATCCCTTCCACAGAAGGAAAGGGAGGCTTGGGTTTATGATGAATGGTGAGGATATTCTTAGCCCGGAGGCACAGAGCCGTCTCTGTGTTAGTCCCTGTAGGCACAGCAGCCTGCCTCCTTCCTAGAGCCCACCGCTCTGCCCGAGGGTGGGGTGGGGGTGCTGAGCCAGTTATGTGACTCTTTGTCTATTGCTCATTAGATAGTGGCTCAGAAAGCAGTTCACAGGATGAAACTAAAAATTATAAACTTGGTTGCACAGAGCAGGTTGCATCCATGAGAAAACATTCTCCTGGAAATATTGACATTTTAATTTCTTCAATTTCAATTATAATTTACTATAAGAGACTGCCTAAGAGTTGACCTATGACAGTGAAAGAGGAGGGGAGGAAATAACCTTAAAATGAGCTACTGTTATGTGTAGTAACCTTTCCTTCATTATATCAGGTAGTCCTCCAACGAGACTGCATGTCTGTACAAGGATCACTGTTTTTGCAGGTGTGCTGTGCTAAGTCACTTCTGTCATGTCTGACTCAGTGACCACATGGACTGCAGCACGCCAGGCTCCTCTGCCCATGGGTATTCTCCAGTCAAGAATACTGGAGTGGGCTGCCATTTCCTCCTCCAAGGGATCTTCCAGACCTGGGGATCGAACCTGCATCTCTTACCTCTCCTGCACTGGCAGGTGAATTCTTTACCTCTAGCACCTCCTGGGAAGCCAATATTGCAATTCAGAAAGATCAATGGGTTTATGCCAGAAATGACCTAGATACAAACTTGTTTCCTCCAAAAGCCACCATCCCAGGCTGATACCCAAAATTCAGAAGAGTTTGAGCCAAATCTAGTACTGACATGTAGAAGATAAGATCTCCCAGGATTCCTGGCATTGCCAGCTCCCTAAGGGCTGAGCTGAAGAGAGAAGCCATTTGAAGGGGAAAACCTTCATCTCCACATCCTTTCTCTCCTCACGGCCTCTGCATTCTCTGTGTGCCTTGCTCACAACATCTGCTTACCATGTCTCCCACCTCCAGCAGCCTCCGAGAGGCGTCCACCTCAGCCAAGAGGCCACCTTCCTGGGAAGCCAGCACTGCCTTGGTGCCCCAAGTGCACCCACATGCCGTGAGCTGAATGGTGTACCCCAGAAGGTATGCCCACATGGAATCCCAAACGTAACCCTCCTTAGGACCTTTGTAGACATAACCAAGATGAAGACATTGGCATGAGATCCTCCTAGATTGAGCTTCCCTGGTGAATCATATGGTAAAGAATCTGCCAGCAATGCAGGAGACCCTGGTTCAATCCCTGGGTGGGGAAGATCCCCTGGCAGAGGACAGTATTCTTGCCTGGAAAATTCCACGGACAGAGGAGCCTGGTGGGCCACAGTCCGTTGGGTCTCAGAGAGTTGGACGCGACTGAGAGAATGAGAAAGCACACACGCATCCTGGCTTAGAGGGGACACGGTGACAAGTGTCTTTCTAGGAGACAGAAAAGGAAAGCATGGAAGGGAAGGGCACGTGACCGCAAAGACAAAGACTGGGTGAGGCGTCCAGAAGTCATGGCCGGCGGAGACTGGGTGAGGCGTCCAGAAGTCATGGCCGGCGGAGACTGGGTGAGGCATCCAGAAGTCATGGCCGGCAGAGACTGGGTGAGGCGTCCACAAGCCAGGGCGTGCCAAGCCCCTACCAGAATCCGGGGAGAGTCTCCCCACAAAGCGCTCAGAAAGAACCCCTCGCCAACACCTTGATCTTGGGCCTTCTGGCTCCCAGAACTGTGTGAGCATAAACACCCTTGGTTCCTGCCACTCAGCGTGTGGTCCTTTGTCATGCTTGCTGCCTGGTTACACATGGCTCCCTCACATCAGCACCCTTGCCTTCTTCTTAGACATCTTCCCAGGGTTTAGCACAGCATGTGGCACATTCTGGATGTTTAAAATGTCCATGCATGGCCACCTTCCCTGCCCTGAGCTCCATCACATGAAACCACCCTCTCCTGTAGCCTGTAGACCACAAAAGCAGCCTCTCTCATTTATTGGGAACTAGCCACAGACCTGGTATTTTGCAGACAGCTTAGTCCCACTTTGTCCCTTTCAATAACTCAGAACAGTTATCACGTTTGCCACTTCACAGATGGAAGAACAGAGAGGCGACTAGGTCAGCCATCTGAGCCGGAGACTCCTAGTACTGTGCCGGGGCGGTGGGGGGGCTGCGGTCTGAGTCACTTGAGTCCAGTTCCTGACCGTGTGGCTCCCCAGCTCTAGCTCAGACTGATGAAAGAGTTAATGAGTTGTGCACATCACCTTGTCATTGGCCACTTTCTCTTACATGGACTTGTTGAAGTCTGCCTGACAGGAGATGAATGGGTGTTAGGTCAGCGCAATGCACCAGCAGAAGCCAAGGAGAGGCGACCACAAAGGGAACAATGCTGCCCCCTCCTGACACCAACTGCTGATGACCCTACAGCTGTGTCAATCTGAAAAGCCAGCAGAGGACGGATCTGCCCTACATACGAGGACACCTTGGCGTGCCCTCTCTAGGTCCCTTGCATCCAGGACCAGCTGTCAGCCTTCTGTCCAGGCCTTCTTGCAGAATCCCGCACTCCTTGGAAGCCCCTTTCCTTACTGTGAATGTGTCAGAGTCTATCTAATGTGTACAAATCTCAAGACAGCTAATGGGATCCATTGCAGGTAAATCAACACCTTATTCACTGTTTGCACATCATTTGTAGGGAGGCAGGAACTAAAACAAAGCATTAGCTGATATTTTTTATAGGATGATCACCAGAGTGTTGGGAACATGTGTTTTAATTTCTCTTCTTTAGAGGTTTCCAAGGAGACCAGTCAGATAATGAAGGGCTTGTTCTATCAAGCATGTGCCCCTCCACCTCTCTCAGTTGGCTCACGATTAATCACCACTCGCACGTCACTCTCAGTCTCTGTTGGCTGTAAATGTGTCTTCAGAGGTGCCCTTCAGACCACCGTGCGGTCTTCTACCCTGAGCTCTCAGCAGTGGCTCCAGAGGTAGCAACCACACTGTTCTCCAGATCAAAGAAAAGGAGTCAAAAAAAAAAAAGGATCAGATGAGGGGGACTATCACTGGGAGTCTGGTTCCACGTGGTCATTATTTTGCTTTGATGTTATTGTTTAGTCACTAACTTGTGTCTGACATTTTTGCCACCCCATGGACTGTAGACCTCCAGGCTCCTCTGTCCATGGGATTCCCCTGGCAAGAATCCTAGAGTGGGTTGCCATTTCCTCCTCCAGGGTATCATCCTGACCCAGGGATGGAACCCGCATCTCCTGCATTGGCAGGTGGGTTTATCACCCCTGAGCCATCAGGGAAGCCCAGTGCTTTTGCTATTCATGAGTAAAGCAAGACAAACACCAGGCATGTTTACTGACTCTTCTGCACAAAGCCCATTTCAATGCTAGCCACAGACCAGAAAGCCTCCCCCCATCTCAAGGGTACCAACGAGGATCTGCGTTGGCCTTGCTCCGCAGGATTGGTGAGCAGCTCTGGAGCCAGATTGCCACAACAGACAGAGCACCTCCCCATGGGAGCTGACACTTGGGGAAGCTGCGTGGGCCAACCGCTCAGGCTGCCCTAAACACTCTTCACACCTGAACATCTGTCCTGAGGCTCCAGGGCTCCTTTGGGGCTAATCCAAAGTCCCTACAAGCCCACTGTTCCCAGGGCATGTCATGATGCACAGCCCCCAGTGGTTCTCAGACTTGCAGGGGCTCCTCGGCCCAAATATGGGATGAGGACTCCGGTAACAGTCAATCTGAGTAAAGTAACTTTCAACTCACCCTACCCAGCAAGGGCTGGCAACCAAACTGTCCAAGCAAAGAATTCTTTGCTTTTATTTTTAAGTGGAAAAACATCTGTCATAAGTATATGTGTATTTCAGAAATCTGTTCTATTCGGATTAAGATCGGAGTGCAGTAGAGAAGGGAGTGTGTCTCCTGACCTTCCGTCTCCCCAGCCAATGTCACTTTTCATGACCTTTCCCTTCGTCCACTTTATTTTAAATTATCCCTGTGGCCGTTTCTTACTTAATCTCCTTTGAGTAAGAGAATCAAATTCTTTTTTGAGAAAAAGATAATGAGGATTAACCTTTGACTTCAAGTGTTGACTGTTTAAGATATCCCAGGGACGGCCATTACCACACTTACCCACGTGTGGCCTCTCCCCAATGACCCACCGTGGACCACCTCCTCCTTGCTCTAATGCCAGTTGGCCCCACGGGCTGTTCAGCCCACCCTGGTCCCTGGACACTGGCCTTAGGATCCACACACTCACCCGGTAGCCTCCCTCTCCTTAGCGCTGTGGCCATCCCCCGGGCCCTGTAACCTGTCCACCTGTGATGAAGACAGCACTCAGCTCAGCCCTGACCTTGCTCCTTTTTCTTTTTTCCACCTGGGAAGCATTAATGCTCTGAGTTATTGGCATTCTCAGAACTAAGGCCTCCGACCCCTTGGATAAGCCAAAGAAAGGGAGCCCTGTTTGAAGAACTTCAACCATAAGCTGGTCAAGTCCTGTCCTAGGGTCCTCTCCTGCCTCCCATTCCCACTCCAAGTCACAACCTGCAGGACGTCCCAAGGTCAGCCTAAATGGAAAGCATCTGCCTTTCCTCTGATCATGGAAAATTCCAGTCTCCTTTGTGCACGGTGGCTCTGGGGGATCATAGCAATTCAGAGAGGTCACAGGAGGATTTTGGATAATGAGTGTTTTACTCTTTCCAATCTGGCATTGTTGGTGAGGAGGGAAAGTGTACACACACCAAGAGGGCAAAGTCTGTGTGTGTCAGCCGCCCTTTGCCTCCACTCTCACTGACCAGCATCTCTCTCTGCCTCTTGGCTCCATGTCCATCTTCTTCACTCCATCGCCCCTATAGGCACCACACTCTCCAACAGTGCCAAGGCCCTCACTGTCCTGGGGTCCCTCAGAGGGATGACCAGCCCTACACAGCTGACATTACAAGCTCAATGACCTGAAAGTACAGTGCATCTTCCACACTCTGTGCTTTGAATCTTTAAATTAATTGCTCATGTTTAAAATGAAGCACATGTTCATTTCCAGCTTTTCTTCATAAATAAAATACCTGGCAATGCTCAGTCTGCTTCTCCACGTGGCACCAATTGACCAGAGCCAGGGGGTAGCCACTCAGTGCATCTCACTGTTATGGGTTGAATGCATCCTCCCAAAATTCATGCATTGAATTCTAATCCTCAATGTGATGGTCTCTGGAGATGGCCTTTGGCCATGATTAGGTTGTGAGGGTGGAGCCCTCATGAAAGGGATTAGTGCTCTTATAAGAGGAAGCCAAAGAGCAGGTGAGTTTTGTTCTGTTTTGCTTTGTTTCCTCCATTTGAGGACACAGTGGAAAGGAAGATGTCTGCAACCCAGAAGAGGGTTCTTACCAGAACCTGGCAATGCTGGCACCTGATTTCTGACTCTCTGGCTTCAGAAATGTGATAAATGAATATCTATTGTGTATAAGGTGTCCAGTTTATGATGTTGTGTTACAGCAGCCCTAACTTTTATAAGACACTAACCAAATAACCAACCAACTCATAAGATGATTGAGTCCCTCACCACTAAGATCTTGTATCAAGGATGGAATGACCATCTGCAGACACATCTCTAAATCACTAGCTCTCTGAATCGACAGCTGCCCACTGGGACCATCTGAGTCTTTTAAATCGTGTTGCACTGATTTAATAAGTCTAGAACACAGTCTGGGCACTGAGATTCTTAAGAAGTTTCCAGGTGATTCTAACATCCAGACAAGAGGAAGACTCACGGCCTTGTGGATTTCTTCTTGTCCTGGACAGTGAGCCAGGTGACCTCCTGCATTTCTTTCTGTTCTAAGACTCCACTATTTTCTGAGTTCTTTCTCTAGTCTGATGGGAATCATTTTTTATTTTAGTTCAAAGAAGGCTTGTAAGAAACAGGCAGAAAATGTATCTTTTCCAGCTTCATTGACATATAAGCAGCATATAACATTGCCTAAAATTTAAATGTACACTGTGCTGATTTGATACTTACATATTGCAAAATGATTACCATCATAGTGTTAGCTAACACTTCCATTGTGTCACATAATTACCATTTCTTTTTTTGTAGTGAAAATGTATTCTTTTTGAGCTTCTCTAATTAAAAAGAAAAGAATCACTGAGGAAATTAAAATTGCAAACTGGTAGAAGTAGTATTTTTATTGCAATGGTAACACTGAATTGACATTTTGGAATTAATTATTTGAGGGAGGCTACATCTTGCATCTTGAGGTAGCTACTGTCAAGGATGATGAGTTTAGTAAGGTTAAATAGCCAGGTAGTAGAGTTTTATTTATATAGGTTAAAAAATAATTCAGTGAGAAATGACAGTGGGACAGTGAGTGGCAGATGGAGGCAAGTTAAAGGACACAACATTTCTGCTAATGACAAATGGTAAATAAGCATCTCTAAATGGATCATCTTATTTATCCCTAAACCACTACCGAGACAGCGCTAGAATTATTCTCAAATGGCAGGTGAGGAAACAGAAATCTTGAGAGGTTAAGGGACAGAATTGAGACTCACCCTTCCAAAATCTAGGCCTTGGACAACTGTGCTCTCCTATCTGCCTGGGGTAGGGAGACAGCTGGATAGAAATCCGTGTGTCCAAAAAGCTGCCCAGCTGGCATCACCCAGTTCCACTTGCTCCCCACAGTCATCGCCAGAAAGAAGCATACGAATGTGGAGCCCATGAGACAAAGGAAGGGGCCATAGGGAGGGAAGTCACCTAAGTTCACAAGACATACTCCTCTCCCACCTGTGAAGATATCTGCTTATTTACAGTCTTTCCACCTGGCTTCCCAGGTGGCCCTAGTGGTAAACAACCCACCTGCCAATGCAGGAGACATAGGTTCGATCCCTGGATTGGAAAGGTCCCCTGGAGAAGGGCATGGCAATCCACTCCAGTATTCTTGCCTAGATAATCCCATGGACAGAGGAGCCTGGTGGGCTACCATCCATAGGGTCGCAAAGAATCAGACACGACTGAAGTGACTTAGCACAACAACACACCACCAAAATACTTATCATCCTTCTTTTGGCAAGAAGAGACCTCCACGGAGTAAGACCCTCCCAAATATATTTAGTTGCCCCTGTCTTCCTGGCAGCTGGAAGCAGAATTTACACAGATGGCTCTGCCTGCCTGCTCTCAGCATCACTCTGTTCTTAGCACTGAAAGTCTGAGATGCAGCCAATGGACATGACATACCACCTGGACATCCTCTGGCTGGTCCTGAAATTCCAGCCATCTGCATGGCCCCTCATGCATCCACGAGCACCCTGCAGTGAGCCTGGGAACAAAACATGGTGGCCTGGCTCCTCTCTCTCCCACAATGAAACAGCTACTCAACCATCAAGTCTTCAGAGACAAGGCAAAATGTGACACTTAATGTCACTTGTGATAGAAGGTGTTGCATCTCAGCATATGGTTGGCAAATACAACACAAGGAATTTTGGAGGACACAGTAATTGGTCTGGGTCTTTGCACAATAATCACATTAGAAGGATGTAAGAAGTACACAATGTAATAAATGTAGGCACAGCTTGGTGACCTATTTTTCCCTTGTGAAGGCAATGCAGTAAAGTAGATAGGAAATTTCCATCTAACTAGGAGGAAATTCTATACATGGGGTGTATGTGTGTGTGTCTGTTCCGTGTGTTCAGTCATGTCTGACTCTTTGAGACCCCTTGGATGGAGCCCACCAGGCTTATCTGTCCTTGTGATTTTTCAGGCAAGAATACTGGAGTGAGTTGTCATTTCCTCCTCCAGTGTATCTTCTTGATCCAGGGATCAAATTGGCATCTCCTGTGTCTCCTGCATTGCAGGCAAATTCTTTACCTACTGAGCCATCTGGGAAGGAAACCCCAAATTCTGGGGTGTTTGGAACCCAGGATGCCTCTGGGAAACCAGAAGGAGACTGAAGTGAAAAAGTCAACAGAGCCCAGAACGTGATGTAGTGTATATGTCATATCCCACTTGTTCACTCCTTGGTCTCCTTCTCTGTCTTTGCATGAATGGTTTCTGTTATATGACCATTCTAGCCTGACATGGATGCTAGCTCCAGTTCACACTTCTCCCTTTTATCTGGATTGATTTTTCAAGTAGAAAATTTTTCCTGATCACCTACTGTGTGAATAAGACCCTACCATACCATATGAGATATTTGTTTTTGGTTTCATTTTTTTCCACAACCTCCTCCACTGATCTCAGCACCCCAGATCAGGTGGGAGGCTGCTGACTGTGCTGCGAACATTAAGCACTCTAAATAAAGCTGCACTCTTTTGAAGCACCCCACACTGGTACTCCCCGGGCTCAATACCTCCTAATCACGCCCATCCACTAGACCTTTAGGGGAGTGAAAGTTCATCACAGCCCTCAACTACTAAATTGTACTTGATCCCAGTTTTGTTGGAGGGAAGATAATCACAAGTATTGCTACTCATTCTGGTATTTATATCATTTTAGCTTTCTCATACATAAGAGTAGTATGAGACTATTACTATAAAGTGTCAAGAGAATAAGTTGTCAATAAATTATAGCCCATCCCCCACTGCCAGTGCTCTTATGAATCCAGATTCTTAGCCAGTTTTCAGAGAAAGAAGCACTTCACACCTCAGAATAACTACAGATTATGAGAAGCCAGGAGAAACCATCAGAACCCCAACTGCTGCTAAGGTGTGGGGAGATTCCTGGGTCTGGGAGGGGAGACCTCTGTCTCCGGGGACAGATAATAGTCACCGTTCAGAGAAAAAAGAGGAACCAGGTCCCAATATGCACAGTCATTAATCTCTTGACTGAAGCTCAATTCTGGAAAGATATCATTTGCTCTTGTGGGTTTATTGTTCTAAAACAAACAGAAAACCTCACATACATAATGTCTTCCTTTTCAAACATAAAGACAAAACTTCATCCAAGTGTATCACACATAGGTGGGGAAGCTAGTTCCAAGCTCAGTTTTCCAAAAGGGAATGAAGTCTAACCTATTTTCCTACTTCAGAAAATTAGCAGAGCACCGGGGATCATTCCATAGATGATTTTTTTTAAAAAAGATCACTTGGGATCCCCTTCAAAGTCACAGAGCTCAACCTTAGGAAAGAACCAATCACCACAACCACAACAACAGGCACACCAGTGCCCGTGAGCCTCAGCAGACAGAGACCAGGTCAGCACCTGGACAGCTCCTGGCCTCTCAGTCTCTCTGCTCAACATGGCACCATCTGAATTTGCATCTCCATGTCCCCCAGAATCAGAACTGCATTGAGAGTGTCACAGAATCTTCCAGTTCTTCTTCTGACTTACCCAGTGGCCTGTCCTTAGTCTTCACTTCTGATCTTCTCTTCATAACCTGGACATTCCTGTGTACTGCCTCTTGTCTGGCAGTTCTCTCTGGGTTCCTCTCTGCTTCCCTGTTGTCATGAAATTCTTAGCCTCTGCTCTTTCTTCTTTCCTTCAAGAGTTCATTCATTCATTCATTCATTCATGTGGCTTCAACCATTGAGTCAAAATTTAAATCTGAATATCTTCCCTTGAAATCACTCCTAATCCTTAGTCCTCACCCCAAACTTTCACTTCCAGCAATGTTGCATAACTCAGTAGGCTCTGAAAGTTGAACTTAGCAATTCTGCAACTAATTCTACCTCCAAGTATTTCTATCTTTCACTCTTTTCCAGTCTCCTAATTGGAAGTGTTACCTTAATAACTCCCTCTCATTTTTCACCAGACAACTTTTGCATCTCTTATTTTTCTCTCCTATCTGCATTTTGTTTTGATTTGGACTGCCATAGCCAATCCTTATGCGTGGACTTCTGCAATTATATCCAGTCCCTATCCTCTTTCCCATCCAGTCCACTTTTTTCTATTAGTACAAAATTCATCATCATAAAACCATGCTTTGAACAAGTCACCCCCTGCTGGCAACCACAATGACTATTCATTGTTTGTCAGATAATGTGCAACCCCTTAGCTTCACATGATATCACCAATGACTCTCCCAACCATTATATTATTTTCTTTTTATTATTCCTTCACTTTATTCCTTCAGTACATACTATGTGCCAGGCACAAGGCTATGTACTGGCCATTTATTGTTTCACTGAATTATCACAACAACCTGCTAAGATTGATGCTACTATTCCTTCTACTATTCCTTTCTACAGATGAGAGAAATGAGACACAGCAAAACAAAGAAATCGCAGCAGTCTCAAGCATTCAGCTCCACAGCTGTGCTTACATCATCTGTGTCATCAGTAGTTTTGTCCTTATGACTCTATGGACATGGCTAAATAAGGGTTTAATGGATTTAATATATTCAGATTCCCTGCAAACTTCTACTCCATTTCACATTATTTCTATAACAATGCTCAGAGCAATAGCTTCACTAAGCTCATTAAATCACAATGTCAAGATTTTCTTCTTTTAAATGCTAATTAAGTGCCATCAAGCTCCCCACTTCTTATCACTAAAGGGACTATCAGGTAACAGACAACAGTGAGAACAGCAGTTTCATATTGTCTTTGTTAAATCAGGTACCAGCCAAGGGATAATCCCAGGTCTTGGTTGCAGTCAGCACGGAGCACTGTCGATGTCAGGGTTAGAGGTGGAGACCAGCCTCAGAATCCTAACCTGAATGACAAAGAGCTTGTTCTCAGAGAGAAAACACTATTACCAATCATTTTGCAATTGTTCTCTTATCTCAAGCACAGAGAAAGTGAAAAGTGAAAGTGTCAGACCCTCAGTCGTGTCTGACTCTTTGTGACCCTCTGGACTATAGACCCCCAGGCTCTTCTGTCCATAGGGTTCTCCAGGCAAGAATACTGGAGTGGGTAGCCATTCCCTTCTCCAGGGGATCTTCCTGACCCAGGGATCGAACCCAGGTCTCCTGCATTGCAGGCAAATTCTTTACCATCTGAGCTGCCAGGGAAGCCCTTAAACACAGAGAGGTATAATTAAAAGATATCAGTGGGACTTCTTTGCTCATAGCCCAAACATACGCCTTACATCATAAACAAAAGTACCTTCCCCAAATATGTATAATTAAACTGTTTGTCGTACTTTTATATTTCAGTGTAATTCAGTATCTGATCATGGGAGGCTTAACCTAACCAGTAAGCCTGCTGACCTCAGTGCTAACCTAGTCATTTCTCAGTGCTGCTCATTGGGGAAATCCTTGGGTGAGGACAGCCCTCCCTCCAATAATGCAAATGTGAGTTAGGGACAGACTCTACTCTTGAGTAACTTAGATCTAAGTAGACAAGAGGATCTCCTTGACACCAAGGAGCTGTTGGCAAGTGGTACAAGAGAGGTCTTAATGCTTCTGAGAACATGGCATGCAAGATGACTTGAGACTCACTTGCAAAGGTCAGATGTGGTTTCCGGAAATGCCTCTTTTGGTACCTTGATTAACAAGAAGCATTTAGTCATGCAGATGGAAGGGCAAAAAAGAAAAGTGAGTCAGATCTCAGAGATGGGAGCCCACATGGCACGTGCAAAGTAATAGACGGTGTAATTTGACCGGAGCATGGATTAAGCAAAAGGGTGAGATGGCAGAGAAAGGGGCAACACATCCCACTAAATTAAGGCTGTCCTCTGTGGTCAGCTTAGAGGAAAAACGTTAGTATTTCTAAATTTTAGATCCCATTCAGATATTGCTTTGTTTTTAAATAAGGAAATATCCTTGAGCACCTTAAACACTGCAAACTGAACTTTGTTTTAAGAAAAAAAATGTTGTATGGCACTTGCTTTGTGCTTTACAAATCAGTGCTTTAGAGCTTGAACAGTGATGCTGTCTATTTCTTTTATTCATGTCTTTCTATATTCTTTGACTTCTCTCAACCACTAAGAAGTTACTGTCAAAGGACCAAAACAACCCATTACATGGATCAGGTGACATCACACTCCTCATGCAGACTGTACCATACCTCTAACCCCCAGACATGCCACACTGCCCCCTGGGACTGTCGGACTATCACTCAGTCCTGGGAGCCAGTGGTACCCGCCATGCAACGTGGACACATGTGTTCAGTACTGAGCAGAGTAGGGGCGTACAGACCAACTCCCACCCTAGCTCTCTGAGTGGTTGGTCCCTACGTTGTCCAACACACTTACTCTCCTGCTTTCAACCTGATCCTATCACTAGACACAAACAACAAAAAATCTTGGGCTACGTGTTTATAAATAAATATGAGTGGTATTCTTTCACTGTAAATGGATTTTAGTTTCAATCCTAAACTCTTAATTTCAGAATATGATGTTGAGTTAAATTAAATAGATAGTATTTTTAAGAACATTGTCTCATTGAAAATTAATATGTGCTTTACTATAGAAAATTTGGAAACCAGTGGCTCAGCTGGTAAAGAATCTGCCTGCAGTGTGGGAGATCTGGGTTCGATCCCCAGGTTGGGAAGATCCCCTGGAGAAGGGAAAGGCTACCCACTCCAGTATTCTGGCCTGGAGAATTCCATGGGCTGTATAGTTCATGGGGTCATAAAGAGTAGACACAACTAAGCGACTTTCACTTTCTTTCATAGTAAACACACAGACTAAATTTAAAATCACTTCCATTTCCTATAAGAACCACTGCTAGCAGTTTAGTCTTCATATTATATATATATATGTGTGTGTGTGTGTGTGTGTGTGTGTGTGTATGTATATGTATGTGTATATATATGTTGCGCTACTAAGTCACTTCAGTTGTGTCCATTCTTTGCAACCCCATGAACTGTAGCCCGCCAGGCTCCTCTGTCCATGGAATTCTCCAGGTGAGAACACTGGAGTGGGTTGCCATGCCCTTCTCCAGGGGATCTTCCCAACCCAGGGATCAAACCTGGGTCTCCTGCATTACAGGTGGATTCTTTACTATCTGAGCCACCAGGGAAACCCCATATAAATATATACTATTAAGCTATATAACTATAGTTACATATATATTATAACTATTAAATATATATGAAGGTAAAACAATAAAATGTTAGCAGTTGTTCTCTTTATATGTGTAATACATATAGCACAGCTTTGTCTGAAAATAGAATAATGTTTTGCTTATCCAATTACTCTTTTCACTTAAACTGTGAGCATTTTTTTAATTCAGCAACGAGTCAGCATCACTTTAATAACTCAGTCTTCAGTCACTCTGTTATGCTCTGTCTAACTAGTCATATCAACAGCAATGCTGATGCAGGGCAAGCATTGGTCTCAGCACTTCATATGCATCATTTCATTTAAAGCTCAAAGCAACACTATCAAGTCGCAAGTGGGTAAACTGAAGCACAGATTGGCCACTGGCCCAGCACTATACAGAAAATAAGCCCTTGTTGTTCAATCGCTCAGTCATGTTCAACTCTTTGTGACCCCATGGACTGAAGCACGCCAGGTTTCCCTGTCCTTCACCATCTCCCAGAATTTACTCAAACTCATGTCCGTTGAGTCGGTGATACCATCCAACCATCTCATCTTTGTCACCTCCTTCTCCTCCTGCCTTCAATCTTTCCCAGCATCACGGTCTTTTCCAATGAGTCAGCTCTTAGCAACAGGTGGCCAAGTATTGGAGTTTCAGCATTGGTCCTTCCACTGAATATTCAGGGTAGATTTTCTTTAGGACTGACTTGTTTGATCTCTTTACTGTCCAACGCACTCTCAAGAGTCTTCTCCAGCACCAGAGTTTCAAAGTACCAATTCTTTGACTATTCAATATTGTGACATATCAGGATATATGTATCTGGACTTTACCTTCAGCTCCTGGCATAGAGCTCCTAAATCCCTTGCCACTTCATGAATGGTAGGAGCATCTTTTGTTCTAATGTGATGACCTGGGTAAGCCCCAGATAGCTTCAGGATACAGGCTTGTCACCAGAAAGATGTAACTTTTGTTGGAAGCCTGACTGCCCCTCCCCTCATCCTCTAGGAAGAGAGAGGGGCTGGAGATTGAGCTGATAATCAATCTGCCTTCTTGATTGAAACCTCCCAAAAAATCACTAACTGATGAGGTTCAGAGAGTTTCTGGGTTGGTGAATTCACATGCATGGAGGTGCACCCCAACTCCATGGAGACAGAAGCTCCTATCCTCAGGGACCTCGCCTAGTGTACCCCCTCATCTGGCTGTTCATTTGTATCTTCAGTTCTACCTTTTATAGTAAACTTATAAATATGAGTAAAGTCTTTCCCCGAGTTCTGTGAGCCTTTATAGCAAGTTACCAAACCTGGAAAGGGGGGTGGAGGACCTCGATTTACAGCCAGAACACAGGTGGCAAATCAGGACTGGCGCCTGGTGTGTGCAGCGGGGCGCCTTGCAGGTCTGAGCCCTCCACTTGCGAGCTCTGCGCACGCTCCGCCTACTTAGCATCAGAATCACAGTAAATTGTAGGCTGCTGTCCACAGAGAACTGGAGAATTGCTTGGTGTGGAAAATCTATGTGTTTGGCAGTTTTTGCTGTAAAAATCCTAAAATTATAGCTTTCTCCAATTTTTTACTAAAACTCATATAATGAGTATCTTTATGGCCAAATATTCATGCATATCTGTGATTATGTCTCTAGGATAATGTTTTTGTATAAGGGTGATTGCTGCAGTTAAGCACATGCTTATTTTAAAGACTTTGGCTGTGTGTGCGCCCCATCCTGTTTTTTAATTTTGTTTGCTGGTGGGGGAGATGTTTCTATTTCTGCTCTAATCCTATCATGCACCATAATAAACTCATTTTTCATCCAATGTGAAGCTCCTCCCAGAGACACGAGGCTCCTTCTCTCCTTGGGCTTCTTAGGTGAACCAGGAGAACCTCAGCACTGCTGTGGACACCCTATGCACTGCAGCGTGGGGTGTTTCTGTGGGGCTGGGGTGCTGCGCACCCGGAAATCTGAACCTGGACCACCAGCAACACTGCCCTGGGAGGCTCCACACCATCGAGGTCTGTCAACAGCTTTACTTGAAGAGCCCTTTGCCCCAAAGCAGCTGCAGATTGCAGAAAGAAATCTGGATCAATACATAAACTGACACCAAGTCTAATTTTACTGAGGTTCCAGCAAAGAAGCACCTTTTCCATTGATAGTCCTGCTCAGCAACTCTTTTCTCTCATTTCCCATTTACTAGAAGCTTCCCAGGATAATGTGCTCAGCACCGAGTTGGATCAATATCCACATTAACATGCAGCCCATCATCAGTGCTCTCACTGCACGTGACCTTGCTCTCCACGCAGGCCCAGCACCGTCCTCGGGACGCCCCCGGCAGCGCCGGCCAGTGTCATCCCCAGACAGTATCCAGGTTAATTAACCTTTAGGTGAAGATGCCCACTCACTTCCTTCTTGCCCATTACATTCAGTCCAAAAGGCAGCAGGGAGCTGTGATAAATGCATTAATTAGGAAAATGACTGAATGCAGTTGCTTTTATTACCTTGGCTGTTAATCTTCTCTGCAAGATGCCTGAAAAGTCATCCTCATCAGGGGGGCATCTATGCCGGGGAGAGGCAGCCGCTCAAAGCCCTGGGTGGTGCCCTCCTCCACCTACTGTCTTGCTAAAAGATGAACTCAAGTTCCCATCAAGTAAATGCCACAAAAACCCAGCCAGTTGCCCAAAGGGGGTGTGTTCACGTCTTCCCCAAGCTGCCCAGTCAAGGGAGCTTTTGGAAGAAGGCAGCTGCAGCAGGAAGGACCAACCCCATCTCAGAGGCTGGGACGCTGTGGGGCTGCCTAGGGTCTCATGATGCTTGGATGAAAAGTTCCACGTGTGACTTGAATGGAAAGTAATAATATTCGAGGCCAGTCAGATGGAGCAACGTTTCGAAGAGGTGATTCATTGACATGCCCTTTTATCAAGGATGGGTCTTCCCTAGTGGCTCAGACAGTAAAGCGTCTGCCTGCAATGTGGGAAACCTGGGTTCAATTTCTGGGTCAGGAAGATCGCCTGGAAAAGGAAATGGCAGCCCACTCCAGTACCCTTGCTCAGAAAATCCCATGGATGGAAGAGCCTGGTAGGCTACAGTCTATGGGGTCTCAAAGAGTTGGACACGACTGAGCAACTTCACTTTCTTTTTCTTTCTTTCTTTTATCAAGGACGAAAGAAGGTGGAAGTGTTTCTTTGAGGCCCCGTGGAGTGTAGCCCACCAGGCTCCTCTGTCCATGGAATTCTCCAGGCAAGAATGCTGGAGTGCATCGCCATTCCCTTTTCCAGGGACTCTTCCTGACCCAGAGATCGAACCTGAGCCTCCAGTATGGTAGGCAGATTCTTTACCACTGAGCCACCAGGGAAGCCCATCAAGGATACGTGATCAGAACTCAGAGGGTTCTGGCCCCAGATGGGTGTTTTGAACCTGATTCATCTTGCTTAGTTAGGAACGTTGTCAGAGGTCGAGTTAACCTGCACCCGCTGGATAAACACTCACAGCACTCACGCCCTCGTCTCTGGTCCAGGCAGCCCTAGTGAGCCCCGTGGCGCTCTGCCTACCCTCACTCCCCATTAAACCCCACCTCAGGCATCATTCACTGTTCTTTTGTTCAATATTCATTTATTCGTTTGGTTGTACCAGGTCTGGGATCTTTGATCGTCGTTGCTGCATGAGGGAGCTTTAGTTGCAGCAGGTGGGATCTGGTTCTCTGAATAGGGATGGAACCTGGGCCCTCTGCATTGGGAGCACAGCGTCTTAGTCACTGGACCACCAGGGAAGTCCCATCCACTCTTCCTGATTCTGCCAAGCTCCCTGCTCACCCATGGGCATCATTCTCCTCTCTCCTGTGTCCTACTGACCTGCCTACAGATCACGCTGCTACACTCTTCCCAAAAAAATCCAAGTATGTCACATCCATGTCCACATCCTCACACTCCAAGGGGTCACCTACCACACAGCAGGAGCTCACGCATGTGCAGAGAATCTGATTTAGAAGCACATATATGATAGCTTCTATAGAGATTTAAGGAAAGAAACCCAGGTGTGCTACAGATCCAATGTGCAGTGTTAACCAACATGACTGGAGGCTCCTGCCCACCTGGTGTAGGCATCATGGCTCCTGTCATTTCTCTCGCTACCAAGGCCAGTCCAGCCAGCACACTCGAGAGGAGGAAACCAGCCCCCAAAGCTAGCCTTGGCCTGTCACGGGTTGAGTCGTGTACGCATGCTCAGTCACTCAGCCGTGTCCGACTCTTTGAAGCCCCATGGACTGTAGCCCGCCAGACTCCTCTGTCCGTGGGATTCTCCAGGCAAGAATTCTGGAGTGGGTTGCCATTTCCTCCCCCAGGGGATCTTCCCCACCCAGAGTCTGAACCCACATCTCCTGGGTCTCATGCACTGCAGGGGGATTCTTCATCACTGAATCACCAAGGAAGCCCTATGGGTTGAGTCATGTCCCTACAAATTCATGGATGTCATCACACCAGAGTCTCAGAGTGTGACCTCACAGAGAATAGAGTCCTCATAAACATGGTCAGAGTGCGACCTCACAGGAAATAGAGTTCTTGTAGACGGGGTGGATTAAATTTATAACAGGTCGCAGTAGAGTAGGGTAGGGCCCTGAATCCAGTATGACTGATGTCCTTATAAAAAGAGGGATTTGGGACATGGAGACTTTCATTCAGTGAAAACACTGTGTGAACATGAAGGCAGAGAGCAGGATGAGGCTTCTACAAGCCAAGAAACATCAAAGATCGTCAATAAACTCCCAGAATCTCGGGAGAAGCCTGGAGTAGATGCTCTCCAAAGCCTCAGGAGGAACCAGCCCTGCCAACACCTTGGTCGTGCACTTCCAGCCTCCAGACTGTGAGATAATATAGTTGTGTTGTCTAAGCTGCCCTTTCTTGAATGCTTTGACCCAGCAACTCCAGCCCTTCATGAGATTCCTAAGCCCCTAAGCCTGGCTTCTCCTCTCTGTCCTGCATCCAGATGGGCTTCCCCAAGATGGTAGGAAGCAGTCCTTCTGTGAGTCTGCTGAATCAATGGGGCTGACTTGTGACCCTGTCTGGAGGCTGCCCTGCAGGTTTAGCCAGAAAGTGCAGTGAGGGCTCAGAGCAGGAAGACGACGGGAATCCAGGGGTGAGAACTGCCCAACGTGCACCCCACCCCCTCCACAGAGACGGGGGATTGAAACCCAGAACCAGGGGGCAGGCTGGGCCGCATGCTGGTTGGCACAGGCACAGAGCTGCTGGTAGGGTGGGCCCCGGGGTCATGGGCGTCACCTGTACTAAGGCCCACCCTCCCAGTTCAGTCCACTGCGCTGCGCCTGCAACTCCAACGCCCATGAGCACCTGAGATCCCCTTCTGTTAGTGCTCACGCTCAGCTCAGCTCTGCCTAGTGGAGACCTGGCAGCTCCCACCCCTTTGGGCAGTTCAAGTGCCCGGACAGGCAGCAGCTGGGGTCCCAATGCACCTGCCACCCAGCGCCTCCTGAGTGTGAAGTGGGGAATTGCTACTGAAAAGGCCAGAAGTGAGTATGGCCACTTGGGAGCACCATGGAACCCCACAGACACAAGGAGGGCTTGGAGGGTTTGCCATCAAGGAGAGCGTCAGTGACACCTCCCGGCCCAATCCGACCAGCCAGCAGAGCCGCGGCTACATCTAGCCCAGTCTCCCCTTTCTCCATGACGGTCCACCACCCAGCCCCAACGCAGTCTTGTCTTTACTCCAGAACCACCTCACTGGCAACAGGAGACCCTTGGGATCGTGTTCTCTGTAAATCCATGTTGAGAGTCGGATGGAAGCTCCATGAGATGGAGAGTGTGAGGGAGAGGAGGAGCTGACGTCTGCCGTCCCAGCCGGGAGCTGTCCCCTGATGGCCCCATGCAGCCAGCCTCCTGTCGTCCGGCCCATCAGGGCTCAGGGCTACGGGCCAGGAGTGCTTCTGCCTTTGGCCTTCACATTCCTGGCCTGAAATCTCCCTGCTCGGACATCCTCTCGGGAAATCTCTCCACCCAGGAATGTACCAGGGTGGGAACATCCCTGGCCCCACCTCCCACGGCTCTGAGCCAATGAAGGAGCGTTACTTTTGAACACACAGGAAATGGTCAGAGTCCACTTTGGCAGCCTTGGAGTGATCGTGTAGGTATCTACAGGATCTGGGAGGGAGCCCCCGCAGGGCCATGGAGCTGTCATGCCTGAGCTTGGAGAAATGGATGGAGACATCTCAGCCCTTCTCCAGGGCACCGGCGTCAACCCTCCCTGCCATCTGGGCTCAGACAGCCCCGTGATGTCTCCCCACCTTGGCTGGAGGACAGGTGGGCTGCAAAACATGGAAACAAATGAGCTCCCTTCATCCGTCATCAGCGCCAATGTCACCGCGACGCTGCTCTGACGTCCCCACACTGAGTTAACCTTGATAGGGAACGGTCTGCCCATCAGCCACCCTGTCTGCATCCTGGTTCCTTCTGCATCCTGGCAGTCAGTCTGTCTGCAGCAGACTCGCCCGAAGCGAGCACCACTTCCTCCTGGTGTTCACACCATGCATTTCTGACAGCCTAATGACTCTTAAATATGCATGACCATTTCCAAGAAGGCATTCCACACTTTTTAATCACTTGCATAAACCAACTGATTTTGAGAGCTCGCCCCTGGAAAGGGGCACCGATGAGCTGTAAATTTAATTTGCTCTCACGTCTGCTGTCATGACAGCAGGACCCCCTAGGCTCAGCGACTGTCCGGGACTCATATGTCCTGACGCCTCGATTTTGTTGTGATTGTTTTTAATTAAAAGCGCTTCCACCAAAATGAATCACCATTCAGAATTCCAGCCAAGGAAGCCATTTTTTTTCCTACTTAGCTAAAGTGAACCAAAGCACATTTGGGCAAGGAATGAGGAGGCTCAGAACGAATCCATTTTCAGAGCAGTCACTGTCTGATACTGTCAGAGCCTGTGCTTGAATCTCAGAATTTTGTGTGCACCCTGGGTCTCTGACCAGCATTTCCAAAACTGTCACAGAAAAAGGCTCTCAAAGCTCTAGGCGCCAGTCAGTTTCAGGGATCCAAACGCCCCCTAATGTTACACAGAGCCACTGCTTTGCTTGGAGGTCACCTCCTTGATCCAGGATTTTCTCTGTATTATTCTGCAGTTAGTTAATATCAAGAAGTAAGAAGGTGGGACTGTGGATGCAAACTGGGCAGCATGGCTTGTTCCCGAGCCCCTTGTTCCATCCCAGACAGACCACAGGTGGGCTGATGCTACATGGCTAATGTCCATCAGGAGAGAAACAGGGTATGTGGCTCCAGGGACACTAATGCCCAGGCCTCCCAAGGCAGATTGTTGTTCAGTCGCTTGGTCGTGTCTGACTCTTTACAACCCCATAGACTGCAGCACACCAGGCTTCCCTGTCCTTCACCGTCTCCTGGAGTTTGCTCCAATTCATGTCGATTGAGTGGGTGATGCCATGTAACCATCTCATCCTCTGTTGCCCCCTTCTCCCCCTCCCCTCACTCTTTCCCAGCATCAGGGTCTTTTCCAACAAGTCGGTTCCTCGCATCAGGTGGCCAAAGGATGGAGCTTCAGCTTCAGCATCAGTCTTTCCAGTGTTCCCTATGGCAGATACTCCAGGGGAAATCCAGGTGGAGATGACTTTAGAGAAAGGATGAAAATGGGGGTGGGCGAGTGAGGGGTGGACAGAGCAATGAGAAGAATCATGAAATCAAATCGTCCCTGATATTAGAACTTTGCCACAAAAAAGCAGTCCATGCAGCCATTTCATTTACCCAGTGAAAACCGGGCTATTGATGGGCACTGGCAGAATGGGTCTCAGCAGAGACACGAAGGACTTGACACAGCATCCACTTCCACCCAGGTGTCGAGTGTGTATTTCTCTGACCTGGGTAGACTCCGTGAGTTGACTTTTTCTCCTAGAAGCTGATCAAAAGCAAGAATAGCCCTGTGTGTCACATGAGAGTGAACTTGAATCCTCTAACTTGAGAGGCAGGAACCATGAATATTCTCTGGGGTCAGACAAGGAGCCTTGGCTCCTAGAGGGCTTTGTCCCCCAGGGACCTGACCTGCGACCCCTCAGTGACAAACCTTTCTGATGTCTCAGTCCCAGATCTTAAGATTTCTGAGCATCAGTACAGAGTTTGCAAGGCCACCCAATGCCACAGGAGATGTCCTGAGCATCTGAGTTTAGCGGGGCTCTGAGGGTTTCCCAGGAACTTCCCCAGCTCCCAGGGCTACTGGATGCTGGCCATTTGGCACTGGATCCTGACTTCACCTGCCAATGCAAGAGACAGAGGAGATTAGAGTTTAATCCCTGGGTGGAGAAGATCCCCTGGAGGAGGAAATAGCAACCCACTCCAGTATTCTTGCCTGAGAAACACTATGGACAGAGGAGCCTGGCAGACTACAGTCCATGGGGTCACAAAGAGTAGGACATGACTGAGCACTCACGCACCAGCACCTGATTCAGTTCTCTTAACCCCCCACCTTGTCATATAACCGGGAATGCTCTTTTAAATCACAAGACCCAGACAGATATGGCTCAGATGCAGCTCAGCAGTCACAAGATGAACTCAGGACAAGAAAGTAGGTCTCTCACCACCAGCTACAATGCCACCACAGCTCAGGCCTCCTGGGTGTGCCCTGGGCAACGGGAGGACATACCTGCCCTGAGGGATGCTCAGCTGCATCGCTGATGGCTTGAGGCAACTCCAGCCCCTGACTCGGTGTCAGAGAGCCCAGGAGCCGGCACACAGCCCAGCCTGAAGTGGCCCCACTGTTCTGTATGGTGCAAGGGGGTGATATTTTTCTCTCAGAACCCTACTTCAAGGATTAGTAAAGAGAAAGTTGTTGTTTGACTTTTAGAGGAGCACCTGATGCTCCCACAGAGCCAGAATCCTGACAGAAAGCAGCAGCCCATCTCTGTTTACAGTTACAATCCTTCATTCATGCTTGCTGCCCTTCAGGATGCTCAAGGAGAGGTGGTGAGATGGCAGGAGCAGCAGCAGCAGCTCTGGTTGGCAGGAGGGCCAGGAGGCCTCCAGCAGAGTAAAGAGTTGAGATGGGTTTTGGAAGTGTGGAGCATGGCCGTGTGAGTGGAAAGTGAGGCCTCACAGAGGCAGCTCTGGGTAGTAAAGTATGAGAGGATGGAGCAGGCAGGAAGTGACTGAAAACTTAGAACTCTGACCCACGCTGTCATTGACAAATGTGGGGTAGACTGGAAGTGTTAATGCAGGCAGATCCAGAGGGCTCTGGAGACCCCGAGGGTTCTGCACTCTCCGAGGATGTGGAGCAAGGCACAGAGCAATGGGGGTGGTATTTTCTATGTAAGACACCCTTGCCACCACCATCATCTTTAAGGGAATGGCTGGTGAGCAGTAGGGACTGAGGTGCTGAAGTGGGAGAAGCCAAGAAGGAGGGGTGCCGCATATGCAAGGGGCCAGGAGTCCATGGCTTGCCCTTCATGCGTGGTATTTACCTCCTCCTCACAGAAACTCCATAACAGGTGCTTGATTCCCACACAGAGATGAGGATGCAGACACTTATCGAAGTCAAGTCATTTGCCAGAAAATGCACAGGTAACACCCCAGGATTTGTGCTTGGGTCTGACTCCAAAGACCATGTCTGTCTATTACTTCATAGGGAGGTTGTAGAAATTAAAAAAAAAAAAAACAACCACACATAAACACAACTTGGTGTTTGATTAATTGAAAAGGCAAAAAAAAGAAAAGAAAAATGTCTTAAGATGGAATAATCACTTAATGGATAAAGCCCGGGAAGTTCAGGGTGGGCATTTGTTTGGGGGAGAAGGTTGTGACTTGGATAGTAAGCATTCGGGCTTCATGACAGAAGAACAGCATTTATCCGAGATGGACTGATCAGGATGAAGGTAAGGGCGCGTCTCGGCAGCTTAGGAAATAAATCACATCAGGTCAGGGGCTAACACTTTAGAGAGGGAGACACAGAGGTTAAGTTCACAGGTCTGTGCATAACAGGTTTTCCAGGGTCAAGGTCACGGGAGTTTCTGAAAAGAGGAACTGGTGCATTGTATCAAATGTCTCAGAGTTCAGGAAGATTTTAAAAGAATGTCCTTAACTGATGATTTTTCCTCTTTATGAGTAGAAAGAATTCGTGACCACCAGAAGTATTTATTTTAAAATGGATTTGTGGACCACAGAGAAAATCAACAAAGCCAACATGGGTTCCCAAAATTCTACCTGCAAATACTCCTCCTCCAGGAGTGAGTCTCAGCCCTGCCACCCCAAATTGCCTTCCTGAGTGTGGGATGCACCTCCAGAGACAGAGGATGGACAGGGAGAAATCAGGGGAGAAATCAGGTGTGACAGGTCCCCTTTATCTTTGGGGAGGTCTCCATCCCACAGACGAGGCAGCAGTGGCCAGGTTTGGTGGGTGGGCTGAGGCCCCGTGGCTGTTTCGCATGAGACCCCTTTATTACAGTAACTCACTCCTTCCCTCAACCCAAGGTCTCTGGATTACCTCCTTGGGCCAGGTGTGTCCGGGTGTCTGATTGACACGCAGAACAACCCCGGTTTCACTGAGCTATGATCAACCCAACAAGTACCTTCTGATAAGAACACGGATGACCAGAACGCGAGGCTTGGCTGCTGGAGCCTTTCTGACCCCTGAGAGAGTGAAAGCAGGTACGTCTCGGCAGCATCCCCATTGTGCAAAGAAATCCTATCTCCTGATGGACCGGAACTTCATTTCACCCTGCATCCTGCCATGGTCCACTGTGATGATGTTAGAGAAATGACAATAAATGCCCTCCTCACCTCCACTTCCATCCTATCTCCAGCTTTTTAATTTGACTGGTACTAAATTTAACTCTACAAATTCCAGGGACCCTTGAATAAATGGCTGTAAGATGCCTCATCCACAACTGAGCTGAAGCCTTCCATTCTGAGTGCTCCATATCATATAAGCATCCTACATGTGGAGTCACAGTGTTCCCAGCCTGATTTCTCAGACCTCTGTTTCTCTCTGCCTGGAAAAGGGGACTTGTGAGTGGATAGGTTTCCATCGGGTAGAGTGAGTTGGAGAAGGGTCAGCAGGCTTCTCAGGGTGGAGGTCTCAGGTGAGCATGTTTGCCCATGTCTGTGTAGGAAATGGCACCCTGAAGACACCCCTTTCTGATGCCATTTCTTTACCAAAGAAGAGATCAAAAAAAGTGATGTTTTTAGTTCTTTCAGCTTCTCCACTTCTTTGAGGGTGCAGCAGAGTCCACAAGAGGCATGGCTTGAAACCAAATCTTTAGTCCAAGGGGTTCCGGGAAGGAAGGATCTGGAGAAAGATGAGACAGAAGACGATGCTTCACTAGGTTCCATATCCACTGCAGGATTCCTCTGGAAGCAGCAGCTTCTAAGGTTCTAAAACCTTCTAAGGTTCTATTTACACTGTCCATTTAAGGAAACTTTTCCTAGACTGGTCTGATCATGAAAATCTCCTGGGAAAATTTACAAATTCAGAATCCCAGGCTGTCTCATGAAAGATTCTGATTCAGTCTTTAGTCGTCATGTGAAGCCATGTGATCACATGAGACTGGAAATTTAAGTCACGGCCTTCGTGTTTGGAAGGACAGCGCTCAGACTGAAGATTTTGCTTTGGGTTATTTTCCATATTCTGTCTGATATCAATTATATACTGTCAACTTAAAAAATAGTCACAATCTGAAAGTTGAGAGTTATGTTTTATTTGGTGGGAATTTTTAGGACTTCACACCTGGGAGACAGCATCTCTTAAGTGACCCTAGGAGAACTGCTCCAAAGCAGCTGGGGGAGGAATCAGGTTAGAGAGAAGTTTTGCAACAAGGGGCAGGTAGTCTGAACACAAAATGATTACCGTTGATTAAGGAAAACCAGATATCTCAAGTTATGGAATTTAGTGCTTTTCTGGGTATGGGATGATGCAAGAGTCTGGGCTCACTGAAAGCATTCCTTTCGTGTGCATCTCAGCTATCCTCGGCCAGTATCGTGCGTTTTTTTACACGCTGAGCTCCTCGGTGTTCAGTGTAGTGGATGGCTGCAACCTGATGGCTTCGAGGTCACAGGTATCGTTCTCCTTCGTGGTTGCCCTGGTGGGCGGGAATCACTGATGACTGTGACGTCTTTGTTTACTTATATGACAGGAAATACTCCACTGCTCAACACAAAACAATAAAGAAAAAGGCAGAATCACATCCTTTCCTGTCATTCTGTCTGTGTGACCACGCTGCCTGACCATGCACAGTCATCCCAGCAGGCATGGGGGGATGTCCGCTGGGAAAGCAGGGACGCACAAATGGTCAGGGTGGAAAGGAGAGGTGGATGAAAACATAGAAGCATCAGAAAAGGGGCCCATGGCCCCTGAAAGAGCCGTGGGGTCCTCTGCATGCCCACCCACAGCACCACACTGACCCATCACCTGCTGAAATTCTCAGGTCTTCTTTGTGAGGGATGGTCTAAGAGCATCAGTGACTCGGAAGCCTGTTGCCTAACAATGATTACCTAACTAGCTCCATCTCATCATCCTCCTTCATTAAAATATGTCTATCCACTGCTCCTCTGTGCTGAGCCAGAAACGGGGAAAACTGTGAGCAACTTGTCCACTGAGCTTGAGCGCGTGGAGCTTCTATTTCAACAGAGGAGCATTCATTGAGCAAAACTCAGTATCAGTTTGAGCAAACTCCAGGAGATAGTGAAGGACAGGGAAGCGTGACGTGCTGGCAACTGAACAACAACAATATATAACTAAGACCTTAATGAAAGCTGGGAGGGTCAGTGTTCCAGGGGCCCTAACTAAGGAGGCTCCAAAATGCCAGCAAGGGCACTTCACTTGCGGGCCAGTGACT
This sequence comes from Giraffa tippelskirchi, assembly GCF_054371585.1. Classification (NCBI taxonomy): domain Eukaryota; kingdom Metazoa; phylum Chordata; class Mammalia; order Artiodactyla; family Giraffidae; genus Giraffa; species Giraffa tippelskirchi. Next base: position 58,908,279 of record NC_137282.1, read on the forward strand.
AAGACTCCGAGCTTCCAATGCAGCGGGCCTGGGTATGATCCCCAGTCAGGGAGCTAGATCCCACGTGCTGCAACTGAGAGTTCTCGTGCTGCAACTAAAAAGACTCCACACGCCACACCAAGATCGAAGATCCCGAGTGCCACAACTAAGGCCCGGTGCAGCCAAATAAATTAATAATTTTTTAAAAAAAGAAATGAATTATTAAAATATCCCAGCATGAACCTGAGGGTTGTGGTGGAGCCTTTCAGGCAAGGAAACCCCACTGGAAAGTCTTTACTCTGTAGCCATTATATTTCAAGATTCAGCACTAACTGCTCATGTGCAGGGACTCTCTTGTGTGGTGGGTAGGCTCGGTACAAGCCCTGTTTTACACTTCACTTCCTTGTATCACACCAGCTCTGACGCCCTTTCCCTCACTTAAGATCACCCCAGTGCCCCAGATTTGCAGGGCTGAGGGCTCCCAGCACAACTTGTTGAAGAGACTACTTTTTCCCACATCGAATAGTCTCAGCTGCCTTAGTCACTCAGCCGTGTCCAACTCTGTGAGACCCCATCGACTGTAGCCCTTCAGGCTCCCCTTGTCCATTGAAATTCTCCAGGTAAGAATACTGGAGTGTGTTGCCATGCCCTCCTCCAGGGGATCTTCCCAACCCAGGGATTGAACCCAGGTCTCCCACTTTGCAGGCAGATTCTTTATCATCTGAGCTACAAGGGAAGCCCTGTTGAAATTGGGCTTAATTGTATGCATAAATTGGCCATAAATGTATGCATGTATTTCAAGATTCTCAATTCTATTCCATTGGTCTATATATCCATCTTTATGCCAGCACCATGACATTTTGATTACTGTATCTGCATATGTTGCTTTTTAAACTTTGGTTTTACTTAAGAAACACAATAATTGCTGCGATACTAAATATTTTCTATAACATCATAATGAGTCAACATTGTCGTGTTTACATTGTCTATATTTTCTATAATCACCATAATAATGGTGTTCCTTGGTGGCTCAGTCAGTAAAGAAACTGCCTACAATGCAGGAGACAGGAGTTCAAACCCTGGGTCAGGAAGATTCCCTGGAGAAGGGCATGGCAACCCACTCCAGTATTCTTGCCTGGAGAATCCCATGGACAGAGGAGCCTGGAGGGCTACAGTCCATGGGGTCACAAAAAGTTGAACATGACAGAAGCGACTGAGCATGCATACACACATACCAGTAGCTTAATGAAAGAAGTTGTTGTTGTTTAGTCACTAAATCCTATCCAACTCTTGCAACCTCATGGACTATAGCCACAAGACTCCTCTGTCCATGGGACTTTCCAGGCAAGAATACTGGAGTGGGTTGCCATTCCCTTCTCCAGGGGATCTTCCTGACCCAGGGATTGAACCCATGTCTCCTGCATTAGCAGGTGGATTCTTTACCACTGAGCCATCAGGGAAGCCCAACGAATGAAACAACCTACTATTAAACCTACTAAACCTACTATTAAACCTACTAAAAAACCTGTTATTTCTCAGAATAGCTTGCTAGTAGTGGAATCACTGGGTACAAAGATGTGCAAACTTCCCAAACTTTGAGTAGCGATTACCAAATTCCATTCCAGCTCAGTTTCTGGATTCCACTATCTTTTGGCCCCAAAGAGACCCCAAGGACACGGATCTCATCTTCCACCTCCAACTTTGTTGAATATCAACTCTCCTTCATCTCAGTTTTAAAATTAATTTCCAATTTGAAAGTGTAACACTCCCTTTTTCCTTCTTTGGTCCAGAGATTAAAAAGACGAGCTCCCTTGAAAAAGCCTGAAAATCCCATTCCTTGTGTGATGATCCAGCAAGAAATGACCTGATTGCCTCTTGCCTATCGACTCCACTGAATGATTGCCTCTTGCCTATCGACTCCACTGAATACACTTGAGATGATGGTTGGCATCCTTTGTCTCAACTGAACCATCTCATTGCTCAGTGACAGCCGGAGAAGAGAGCTGATAGATTGGTAATGAAGGGTCAAAACTATTCAGCATAAATACAATGACTCATCTCACCTGAAAGATGCTGGTAAACAAGCCCGTCCAAGCCCACAGGGCAGGAATGGCATGACAGAGAGGAAGAAAGCCTCACTGCGCGCAGGAGCCTGCCATGGCTCTGCACTCCGAGAAAAAGCAGTCCTGGGAATTCCCGCTCTGTGGCTTCACAGCGTCAGCGTCGCATGGGCTGTGAAGTTTTACTGAGATGGAAACAGCTTCCTTTGCCAAAGAACTCGGATCCGTGGTTGCTGACAAGCACGTGGAGAAAAAGAAAAGCAACCGGGACGGCTGCTGGGCAGCCTGTGAAAGGCAGTCAAACGCCGCAGCTTTAAATAGCTCTGATTCTGAGACTCATGCTGCAACTCAGAGGAGGCTAACAACGTTTCCTCACCGAGGTCTTTTCACCGACTAGAAACACTTTGATGTATTCTTTTTAAGCACTAAGGGACAAAAGAATAAACATGCCAGGAAGCTTCTTATGTAATCGAGTCATGAGCAACTCTAAAGAGGAAATTAACCAAGGTTGGCTTGAGTATGGAGACTAAAATCCTAGCGAGCAAGCCACCACTCTCCAGCTCAACACCTGCTCAGACGTCACTGATTAGTAAGCCAGTGCCTTCTGAGTGAGCCAGTGCTTCTTCACAGCATCCAGGAAGCCAGAGCCACCATTCCGAGTGGGCACAGGAGTCCACTTGGCCATGTCTAGGCTAGACACTGCCCTCTCTGGGTCACACAGGATTGAGTCTCTCCTTCTCTTCCTGTCTTTATCTCTCTCTGCTCATATCCGTTCCCTGTTATCTGTTCAGTTGCTAAGTTGTGTCCAACTTTGTGCAACCCCATGGACTGTAGCCCACCAGGCTCCTCTGTCCATGGGATTTCCCAGGCAAGAATACTGGAATGGGTTGCCGTTTCCTTCTCCAGGAGATATTCCTGGACCAGGGATCAAACCCATGTCTTCTGCATTGGCAGGCAGATTCTTTACCACTGAGCCACCAGGGAAGCCTCCATCCCCTACAAAAGGAATACGTGAAAATGAGAGCAAAGATGATTAGGGCAGAGGTGGGCAGCTTAGTATATTTTCTTGGTGTGATCATCCTGCCAGATGTCCAGGTGAGCTGTATCTGAAGGGAAGCTTTCCATCTGAAAGGAAGACCATCCATTTCAGTCACATGGACACTTTTGTGTTCAAGCCATAAGTACCAGGGGCATCAGTCAGTAGCAGGGACATTCCAGGGTGCAGAGTTTCTGGAGTTTGCATTTATTTCCATGCACCTTAAAGAATGTCACACAGAAGAGAAATTGGAAATAAGCAGAAATTTAAAAGACACCAGAAGCAAGAAAGATAATGGAAATAAGCAGAAATTTAAAAGACACCAGAAGCAAGAAAAATAATGGAAAAGTTCTCAGTTCAGTTCAGTTCAGTCACTCAGTCATGTCTGTCTCTTTGCGACCCCATGGACTGAAGCACTCCAGGCCTCCCTGTCCATTGCCAACTACCAGAGTTTACTCAAACTCATGTCCATCGAGTCGGTGATGCCATCCAACCATCTCATCCTCTGTTTCCCCTTCTCCTCCTGCCTTCAGTCTTTCCCAGCATCAGGATCTTTTCAAATGAGTCAGCTCTTCACATCAGGTGGCCACAGTATTGGAATGAGTCAGCTCTTCACATCAGGTGGCCACAGTATTGGTGTTTCAGCTTCAGCATCAGTCCTTCCAATGAATATTCAGGACTGATTTCCTAGACAGAGTAATAGGAGAAGTGGTCTGTGATGAGCTCAGGGAACAAGGTAAGTACATAGAAATATAGATCTACTCTGTTTTGTACTTTCACTTCACAAAACACTTTAATAGTCATCTCACATTCTCCCGTGATGCCTCAGGGGCAGGTAGCATCAGTCCTCCATGTCGGGTGAATCAGTGAGGAGGGACCCACCTGTGGTCTGAGCAAAAGTCACAGAGCTCAGTAGTGGCAGGTCTCTGACTTCCATCAGCTCATCAGCTAAAAAGACAAAAGTACAAGGAAGCACCCAAGTTGGAAGCAGAAGGGAGTAGGTAGAACAGCTTGGAGTAGAGGCAATGTTTAAACGTGGAAGGAAGCAAAGTGGAAAGAATCTCTGGACAGAGGGGGAAAAAGAGAAGGTTGGGAGAGGAGCAGGTCTTCATTCTGTAAGTGATCCCGTGGATGTCAGAAAAATGGCAGCTGGGGGATGGGAAGAGTTTAGAGTGAGCTGGTTTAAGTCAAGAAGCCCAAACTCAGAGGGAACATGACAAACTCAACCGGTGATGAGGAAACTTCCACGGGACGCATGAAAAACCTAGGTTTACAGGGGAGAATCACCCTGACTCACCACGGAAAACGAGGCAGAGGTGACTCACACAGCCAGGACTTTGATGAAGCTTTTTAATATTGTGGGTTAAAAGAGTTTGCTGGTATCCCGTATTTATCCTCCAAAGACATTGTGAGTCAAGGACATGAAAGTTAATCCAAAGTGAAAGGGAAAGTCGCTCAGTCATGTCCAATTCTGAGGACTTCCCTAAAGAACCAACAGATTGGCCACAACCAACTACTTCTAGCATCTGTATTTTAGGGTTTGTATTCACAAAACAAGGCGATTCATTTTCCTTGAAGAAATATCAGAACAGAGTAGCTTTAGTAGCCATTAATCTTTGTGACCTCATTCACTAGTCTCTTCAAAGAGGGCAGAAAACAGAAACAGATTTCAAATGGGAGCTGCTGTAATGAGCAGTGACAGATGGGCGATTTGGGAGCAATGATCCCCGAGTCTGTGATCAGCCGCTCCGTTAAAAAGTGTCCCCTGATAAGACGGTCCTTGGAACCTAAACAAACACACATCTCCCCTGGTTTGGCTTCCTCTCTCCAGATAACATTTCCCCTTTGCCTGTAATTTCCTGGATCCCTCTCTGTCCCTTCCTTCCCTCCAAGGAAAAGACCTGGAGGTCTTGGGAATAATGAGTCTGTTTATTTTTTCTGACCCAGTGGTTCTCAAGCAGAGTGATCCTGCCTCCCCAGGAACATTTAACAATGTCTGGAAACGCTTCCGATGATCACGATGGCAGAGGCAGCGCATTGCTATGTGCATCTAATGGGCAGAGGCTGGGACGCAGATGATCATTTTACAGTGCACGGTCCCTCAGACAACAATCTGGGCCACAAAGCTGACAGAGCAGAGGCTGAGAAGCCATGATGACTGAAAGATATGAAAAAAATCAGAGCTGTCCTCTGCCACCTCTGAGACAGGAGCTGGTTCACAGTCAAATCCTGCAGTCTGCCTTCTTTCTTGCAAATATTCAAGTGTGCAAACAGGGGTGTGTGTAGATGATGCCCTGTTGCTGTCCTCATCTACTGATGAGGCACTGTCTTCATGTTCAAGGCTGTAATTACACAGGGATGTGAAGCAGGGCAGGCTCCACAATGTGTGAACAGTAGAGGGTGGGAGGTGGGGATGCACTGCGGAGAGGCAACTGCAGCAGAGTCGCCAGTGTCCATCTTTCAGCGGGAATTCCAAAGGTTGGCATTCTTACCTACATCCTATGTTCCAGAGGCCTAAAGTCTTGTAGGACATCACAGCAGCCTGTGACCTTCTGGAAGTCTTATCTAGTCCTGACTGTCGAAAAGGAAAATGAAGGCCACTCTTTAACTGCAGGCACGAAGCTATAGAGCAAGTGGAGTCCAGTATGAACCTAGAATAAGAATGAGTGATGTATTTTTAAAAATCTGTGGCAAAAACAACAAAGAAAAAGGCCTTTAAATAAAAAACTTTCTTTTGCTTCCCACATAGCCAAAAAGTGGAAACAACTCAAAAATTCATCAACTAACTGATGGATGGGTAAACAAACTCAGTAAACCCATATAATTTGGCCACAAAAAGGAATGAAGTACTAACATATGCTCCAACGTGGAAGAGTTTTGAAAATATTATGCTAAATGAAGGAAACCAGACACAAAAGGGCACATGTTATATATAATTTTACTTATGTGAGACGTCTAGAATAAGCAAACAAATTGAGGTGGAAATATCTTAGTGATTGCCGTTTGAGGGGATGAAAATGTGGAACTAGGTAGGGGTGATGACTGCGCAACACTTTGAATGTACTATAATGTTTACCTTCAAGTTGTTTAAATGGTGAATTTCATATTATATGAATTTTATCACAATTTAAAAAAATATTGTGAAGGAATTTCACTTGGGAAATCTGATGAAATGTATTCTTTTGAATGGAAAGGAAGTTAAGTACGAAAAAACATTCAAAATCTATTGACTTACAAAAAATAAAGCCAAGCAAACAGCAAAAATTATCAACGGGCCAAGTGTCTGTGGATGGTAAATTAAATAGTGCGTTCCCACGGGTGCTGGGCTGCACGACTCTGGGGCAGGATAAATGAATACACGACACGGAACGTAAGTCACTCCCTGCTCGTTAGCCAGGTGCATTGTTCAGCCATCCCCATATTTAATTGTTCTATGAAGTTTCATTTCTCTGCAACTAGAGAAAGCTGAATGCAATTACGGTCAACACCAGCCCTTGGCACAAGCTTCCTGTCCGTCAGGGCTCTGAGATCTTCTGCCCAAAGCAGAGCTCCCCCACTGGCATCTATGCGTCCCCAACTCTGGAGTCAAACCTTGTCTCTGGATGGTCCTGGGGAGAAGACAGAGGGTCACAAGATGTCACCTGTTAAGTCTGCACAACACTTAGCAAAGAGAACAAGATCTGGGATGGGAGACCAGCTGCCGAGTTACCTAAACTGCAGTGTGCCTCCTCCACAGGCTAAAATCACGCTGGGGAACCCTGAGGGCGTGCACAGACTGAGGACAAGGAGAAAGGCATAACCATTCTAAAAGGAGGAGACTCTCAACAAAGGAAGGTTGATGTGGGCTGGGAGGAATTTCCCATGAGGGGTGGTGCAGCTCTGACTATTGCTTCATTCATTTGACATGCGCTTAACTCCCATCCTCCTGTGACTGATCCTAACGTTCACCCACACACTCCAGAATCTCTTTTCTTTTCTGATGTCACCGAGAAGGGCTGACTTCAGCCTTCCAGAATGTTCTAGCTACTTGGCAATCCCATAATCAAATTCATAGGGTCAGAGACACTGCAGGGCTGGAAGGGTCCAGCCCAAGGTGCTCTTTGCAAAGGAGGACGGGTGCGTCCAGACAGTCAGGCTTTGGACAATGTTGCTTCTGCTCATTTCTGTCCCTTATATTGCATGTGGACATGCTCTTGGCATTTGGCAGTGTTAAAAGATGAGCTGAAGCATCTTAAAATTTTTGAGAGTTTGAGCAAAAATTGATTTGAATCAGGCAGCCTCCAATCGAGCAGAAAGGCAGGAGCTCTGAGGAGCTATACAGAATGAAGCACTTTCATAGGTGGAAGGAATGGAAACAAAGATGTTATTTTGCAGAAAAAAGAAAGAGAAAGCAGGTGGGTTGTTGTCAGGTTACTTTCCTTGAGGGGATGTCAGGGTCCACCCGGCAGATTCCCTAACCAGCGCTGATCAGGAGACTCCTGGTTTAAGCTTCCATTTCTGGGAGAGACAAAACTGTAATTAAATCGTCTCTCTTTGGGGCTTAGCTTAAGCAACTCCCTTTGGGGCCTGTTGTCTTGTTTTTAACAGCAGATTTGGGTGTTTTCTTCCTTGATTTGTATCAGGGTTTAAAAACCACCATAGCCAACTTGAAGCTTTCCAACCATGAAGAAAAAAACAATTTCCATTTTAGGATTGTTTTAGGTGCTGAAATGGGTTTTGTTTTCAGTGTTCAAACAACAGCATAAGGCTTTAATAAAATTGAAAATAAAAATAGAACTGACTGATTTATAAAGTTCTGAAAACTATGAATTGCTTTCTAGGCTCCCGAGGTGTGGACCCCATACTTGTCTGGAGACCCATGGCGGGGATACAGAGGGCCACCTATCCCTCTGGGCTGTTCGGTGGTCACACGGTCACATAAGCAAAGCTGTGGGCCTTCAGTTTATGAAATGCCTGGGTCTCTGTGCTTGAGAGCGAGCACTCGTCCTACACACACCCTCCACTGTCTGTGCACACCCACATGTCCACAGGAAACTTCTCCCCGAGTCTTGTTACTTCCTCCTTAGAAACCTCATCTGTTTGGTTTTCTACATTTAATTGTTACTTTATATTGGGGTATAGTTGTTTTACAATGTCATGTTCCAGGTGGCACTAGTGGTAAAGAACCTGCCTTCTAATGCAGGAGACAGAGGAGACACAGGTTCGATCCCTGGGCTGGGAAGATGCCCTGGAGGAGGGCATGGAAACCCATGCCCTCAGTATTCTTGCCTGGAGAATCCCATGCACAGAGGAGCCTGGAGGGCTACAGTCCATGGAGTCACAAGAGAGTCGGACACGACTGTAGTGACTCAGAACACACAGTTGTTTTACTATGTTGTGTTAGTTTCAGGTGTACAATGACATGGTTCATACGTATATATTTTCAGATTTTTTTCCCATATAGGTTATTGTAGAGTATTGAGTAGGGTCTCCTATGCTATACAGTATGTGCTTCTTGGCTACCTATTTTATATATAATAGTGTGTGTATCTTAGTCTCAAACTCCTAATTTGTCCCTCTCCCTATTCCCCTTGGCTAACCATAAGTTTGTATCTATGTCTGTGGGTCTATTTCTGTTTTGTACATGCCTTCATTTGTGTCATTCTTCTAGGTTCCACGTATAATTGACATCATATAATATTGGCCTTTCTGCATTTGACTTACTTCACTCAGTGTGATAATATCTAGGTCCGTTCATGCTGCTGCAAATGGCATTATTTCATTCTTTTTATGGCTGAATAACATTCCCTTGTGTATATGTACCACAGTTTCTTTATTCATTCATCTGTTGATGGACAGCGAGGTTGTATGTCCTGGCTATCGTGAACATCCAGCCCTCTCCTGGCAGAGTTGGAGTCAGAGGATTTCCTCCAGGGAGAGGATAGGACCACAGCAGTGCCCTCAAGGAGGCCCTTGCTGGGGGCACGGTCACCCCACCAGGTCTCTCATTACACTCGAGTCTGTTGGGAGGGTGCATGCAAGGCAGACACAGGAAGAGGGTAAGGTTTGTGCAAAGGCTGGGGCTGCCTAGGAATCCAAGGTTGCTGCTCTGCCCTGGGGAGGGAGAGCAGGAGAACCACCAGGACTTGGAGTGTGGGGGGGACACTGTGGGACCTTTCTATGTTGGAAGACTCCCTCAACATATCTGCATGTGTGTGTGGCTCTCATGCATGACATAGTTATATATGTATAAACATGTACATATATAAACTAAAAGACACGTGCTCCTGGGAAGAAAAGCTATGACAAACCTAGACAACATAATAAAAAGCAGAAACATCACTTTGCTGACAAAGGTTCTTATGGTCAAAGCTATGGTTTTTCCAGTAATCATGTATGGGTGTGAGAGCTGGTCCATAAAGGCTGAGCACCGAAGAATTGATGCTTTTGAACTGTGGTGTTGGAGAAGACTCTTGAGAGACCCTTAGACGGCAAGGAAATCAAACCAGTCAATCCTAAAGGAAATCAGTCCTGAATATTCATTCAAAGGACTGATGCTGAAGCTCCAATACTTTGACCCCCTGAGGCAAAAAGCCAACTCATTGGAAAAGACCTTGATGATGGGAAGGAATGAAGGCAGGATGAGAAGGGGACGACAGAGGATGAGATGGTTGGATGGCATCACTGACTCAGTGGACATGAGTTTGAGCAAACTCTGGGAGATGGTGAAGGACAGGGAAGCCTGGTGTGCTGCAGTCCATGGGGTCACAAAGAGTCAGACATGACTTAGCTACTGAACAACAGCAAACACATCCAAAGATGGATGTATATATAAAGTGCATAGTGTGCCTGCACTAGTCAGCTAGGACTGTCCTACAGAGAACCACAGGCTGGGCAGTGCAAACAACAGAAGTATATTCTCTCACAGCCTGGAGGCTGAAAGTCCATGATCAAGGTGTCAGGGGTGCTGGTTCCTGTCTTCTGAGGTTGTGCAGGAGGATCTGCTCCAGGCCTCTCCTCTGGCTTCTGGGGTTTGCTGGACAACTTTGTTGTTTCCTGGCTTCTAGAGGCATCTTTCTGACTTCTGCTTTCATCTTCACACGACCTTCTCCCTGGGTGCCTACCTGTGTTGAAACAAGGACAGCAGTCAGATTGGATTCGGGGCCCACCCACTCCAGTGGGACCTTGAGTATGTGCATTAGTTGCTCAATCATGTGCAACTCTTTGCAACCCCATGGATTGTAGCCTGTGTAAGCTCCTCTGTCCATAGGATTCTCCAGGCAAGAATACTGGAGTGGGTAGCCATGCCCTTCTCCAGGAGATCTTCCTGACCACTGCAGGAAGATTCTTTACCATCTCAGCCACCAGAGAACCCCCAGGGGGACTTTATCTTCACTAAATACATCTGCAAGGATGGTATTTCCAAACAGGGGCACATTCTGAACTCTGTAGGTTAGGACAGAAGCTTATGAATTTGGAAGGGACGTAATTCAACCCCCGACTATAAACACACATGTGAGTGCAATACACACTTAGACATATTCAGCCCACATCCTGCCCACTTTGTTTTGAAAAAGCACACACTAATTCCCACTGTGGGCACATTTCTCTTCTGGGCCCTGTGGGGTCTCTGTGCCACGTGGCTACAGATACAGATGTCACAGCAATGGCAAACCTGCGCAAATCCAGAACACACAGCTCACTCCTTGCTTTCTTCTTCACTGTCACACGTCTGTGAGTAAAACTGCCTCCCTGTCTCAACCACCAATCCTGGGGTTTCAGCAACCCCAACAATTCTTTCATTCCATGGTGATGGGGGGCTAAGAGAGGCAACTTCCAGCATTGGAGGGCCCCAGACACACACTCTAACTCTATCATCAATTAATGTAAAGAGTCACATTCCAACATTGTGCCTTGATTTTTTCATCTATTTATGCATTGAGTGGAATTCATTCATTCTGTTACACGCACAAAAAGCTCTGATGCACTCACTACATGCCAGGTACTGGGCAAAACCCTGGACGACAGAGAGAAAGGGGAGGCATCCTGGGGGCATCAACTCTCCATCTTCCGGGTCCAGTAATTTTGAGCTGGCGAAGCGGGAGCAACGGGTTTCAAACAGTTCCATCATTTTGTGGACATGGCCACAGGCATCCTGCAAGCTCTGCTGCTTTAAAGGCTGCAGATATTTCTTTCAGTGCCGGAACTGAGCTACAGCTCACGCCCTCCCACGGACCTGGCAGAGAGACCGGGTTCGTGGGTTGCCAAGAGGAAAAGCAGAAGGACACGTGTCCCAAGCCTCTGGCCAGCTGGAGTCTAACGGCCACGCCTGCGCTGGTCTCCCCTTGCTCCTCCATCGCCAGACCCCGTGGGCTGCTTCGATGGGGCTCGCAGGTGGCCTGGCTTCCCCTCTGGGTGCAGCCAATGTGTGGCACCAGCCACGGGCTGGCGGGGGCAGAGGGAGAGGGCAAGCTGACTCTTCTCTGCTCTGTTCTCAGCCACGTGTTCCGGCAGGGACTGCAGTCCTTCCTTCACGGCTCCTGCTCAGATCGGATAAAACCCCTTCTTCCCTTTTGTTAAGGAAATATTTATTCAGGACACTGTTAGGCAGACTTTGCTCAGAGGGACTGTGGCAGCAGCCGTAGAAACTAGGCAGTGGGATTTTGCATTAACCGGGGGAGAGGTCAGGCTCAACTCTGAATATGATGGAAAAAAGTTGGAATTTATAGCGAAGGAGTTGTTGTTGTTGCTTGTTATTGAGTCGTGTCTGACTCTTCTGACTCTGCCAGGCTCCTCTGTCTGTGGGATTTTCCAGGCAAAAATACTGAAATAGCTTGCCATTTCCTTCTCCAGGAGATCTTCCCAACCCAGGGATCAAACCCACGTCTCCTGCCTTAGCAGGCCGATTCTTTAACACTGAGCCACTGGGGAAATCCCATAGCTATGGAGAGGTTCTGGCTAAACTGAGCTCATAGGATTCCTGTTGAAGGCAGGCCAGGGGCTCACTCATCACTTTGGAGTGAGTGAGGAGCCTGATCAGACAGACACCATGATCAGACAGTGGGGCGAGCCATTCCGGATAAACCAACCTAGCAGAATTGCTACTAAGCTTGGGCGATGTGCAGGTGGACACGAAGGTCCAAAGGTCAGGGTTCAGTTGGGAAAAGGGCTCTGAGAACTTTAACCAGAGTTTCATGAAAGAGAAACATTCTACCACACTGGCCCTCTGGGTCTGGGAGAGAAACAGTAATCTTCTTTTCCTGTTTCCTTCCTACAAGCCCACACTTCTGAGACCAGACCTTTCCTTAAGGTCTCTTGAACCATCCGAGTCTGATTTTTTTTTTTTTTTAGGTTGAAGTTGTTTGTTTTTTTTTTTTTAATTTATTTATTTATTTTAGTTGGGGGCTAATTACTTTACAATATTGTAGTAGTTTGATTTTTATCTTCTGTTAAGACCCCGGCAGACACAAGCCTCGAGTCTCGTCCCAGGCTGTGTGCATCATCAAAATTCTTGCATCTCCCAACACGAGTTAAACTGTTTTGTTTCTGAGGTCATCCTTCGACAGAGATCTCTCCAAGATCTCCTAACAAGACACAGATCCCACCTTCAAACTGGGGCATGTGAAAGACACAAGATACCCCTGCTCTGCAAGGCGCTTGCAAAGCCTCTCAGATGAGCGGCGTGTCAGTCGGAAGGCTGTGTCACTGCCAGTCCTGCCATGGAAACAAGCCTGCGCCTCGCCTCAGAGGACCCCAGAGAACAAAGGCAGATGAAATCGGATAGTGAAGACAGCTGGAAAGGTGGCTCCCAGCCGGAGTGAGAGCTGCGTGCGTTCTTCCTCTGATGAATGCTGATTGCTCTCAGAGATGGCCTCTCTGTTCTACACAGCGGTGCCCACACTCCCATCCCGAGCCTCTTTGTGTCGCTGAGAACAATGCAGCATGAGCTCACTGCCAGCAGTGACCCACCTTTTCTTGCTGAAAGGGCCCACCAGGAGACGCGGGTTAGGTAAATCTGAATTGGGAAAATGTGAAGTTAGATGCTTGCTGGTTTTCTCACACCCAGAAAGTAAAATAACATCTTTCTTCTATTAATCTCTTTCTTCACTGACTCCAACAGCTGAACCAGGTTAAATACTTTTCATTATGTTTGTTCAAAAGCCACCAAATGTGCCTGAAAATTTCATTATATTTGTTCAAAAGCCACCTAATGTGCTGCCTGTATTTCACAGCCTGATGTGAACCCTGAAGTTTACTTTTTTTAAGAGGAGCCGACAAAGATCCAGTGTTTTTTGTCTGTCTGGTCCTTCCAACGCTCCTTCTGCCCCTGTCACTCATGTCCCCTGGGTGGTCTGTCTCATTTTGCTTCACTTTCTGTAACTCAGAGTCAGGTGTATCCTTCTCGTGATGGCAGCTGCCGTGGTTGCCAGACGAGAAGGCACTTAAACCCCACCCTCCCCCTATGTTGAGTGAGAATTTGTGCTGAGCATCTCAAAGACCAATCACCTTGAAAATAAGGACACTTGGAACCCTACTGAAGTCATTTCATGTTCTAGAAGTCAAAAGCAAGGCTGAACAAGGCCTCTAGTAAAGGAAAAACATGTTTGTTCCAAGGAGGATTTAAGTGAATAAGGCTGACTCTCTCAAGCCTACACACGGTGTTGGCTGGATATTAAATATCTATCTGTGTTCTGGAGTTTACCCTCTGTGTATATAATGTGTATTCCTACAGTCAGGAGATGAAAGTATGCCAGCTCATGTCGACCATCCTCAAGAATGAGGTGCTAGATCAGGGATCAGCTAATTATAGCCCCTGAACTAGATCCATCCCACCCACCCGCCATTTTTGCAAATAAAGTTTTATTGGAACACAGCCACTCCCCTGGGTCTATGTATTGTCTGTGGCCGCTTTCCCACTCCAGCAGTGGTGATGAATGGTTGTAACAGTTGTATCTGAGCTTCAAGGGAGAAAGGGGGACGTGGTGGGGATGTGGGAGGGGCGGCCGGGGGCCCACGGTGCATTTACGGAGTGACCATCTCCATGCCGACTTCACAGACCATTAACACAAGACACAGCTAAGGTGGCGGGACATCCAAATGCCCTGAACAGTTCAGGGCAAAGGGGCTGCAGTGATGAGAAAGAGCAGTCTTTTTTTTTTTTTTTTTTAACATAATCACAGCAGTGGAGAAGAGGTTGGTGAGAAAGGATATTAGCTTGGTGGGTAGATTTAATTACTTTCTCACACATTACGTTCAAAATTCCTGTGAAACAGATCTCTCTAATGTATGGTGAGAATACTGCTCTATAGGCAAGTTCCAGCTCCACCGGAACCAGACTAACCCTTCCCAGTGAAATCCCCCGGAAGATCTGAGAAAATATTGTTGAGATGTAGTTAAAGATGTCAGGAAATTAATACAGCAATAAAAAAAAATTACAGAACCGAGGTTTTTTGAAAAAAATCAAAAAGTGAGTCTGGCATTTGCGGCCATTTTACCCTCGAGGCGCTTCTTCAGCTGAAAGGAACTGTGGAGCAGGTAGCAGCGGGCAGAACCTTTGCCAGCTACCCAGGGTGGAGAGAGAAGCCAGAACTCAGGGCGGCCCAGTAGGGAGGTGGTTCTGCTAAACTGAGTCCGAACGTCAGAGGGTAAACCTAGGAATAAGGAGGAACCAGAAGTAGGTAGACCCTCGGAGACAAACTGCAGTCAAGATCTGGGTCATGCTCATCCCTCAGAGAGACAAGGTAATCCAAGCTTTCTAACTCCCCTGGTCTAGTCAACTTTTAGAAGTAGACAAACAGCCTGTGTAGGAGGCGAGGTCATCCAGAGCGTCAAATTATCTCTGAAAGTGAAAGCGTTAGTCGCTCAGTCATGTCAAACTCTGTGCAGCCCCATGAACTGTAGCCCCCCAGGCTCCTCTGTCCATGGAACTCTCCAGGCAAGAATACCGGAGTGGGTTGCCATTCCCTTCTCCAGGGGATCTTCCCAACCCAGGGATCGAACCCATGTCTCCTGCATTGCTGGCAGATTCTTTACCCCTGAGGCACCAGGAATGTCCTATGACTTTTCAAATACAACACATGCACCCAGAGAAAAATGACCGTTCATGGGAGTGAAGAAAGCATCACTGAAACCAAAGAGGGACAGTGGACTTAGAAGGGACTCAGACACAGGCTTTAAAATAACAAGGCTTAAGACGTTTAAGGAAAAAGAAAGGCTAGACAGAGTTTCTGTGAAGAACGGGGAAGGATTTTGGTCCAGAATCTTGTAAAGAACTAGAAATTATTTTTAAAAGCCCAGCTGGGCATTCTACAACTGGAAAACCAAAATGATGCCATGGTAATGGATTTGACACAAAGTCATAAAAAGTTGAAGATGAAATTAGTAGACTGAAAGATAGGCCAGAAAGAATTATCCAGACAATGTAATGAAAATAGTAGAAAGAACATAAGAGATACAGGGGTGTGGGAATATAGTCTAAATTACCTACAATTGAAAATCCAGAAACACAAGAAAACAGTAAGGAGGCAGAAGACATAATGGCAATTTTTCAAAACTAATGAAATACCTAAAGCCACATATTCTATAAGCTTTACAAACTTCACACAGGATAAATACAAAAATACCACACCTAGGCACAAAACAGAAAAATACTAAAAACAAAAAAGAAACCAGACATAGAAAAGACAAATTACCTTTGAAGTGACATCATAAGAGTTAAAAGACCCTTGCTCCTTGGAAGAAGAACAAGGGGCAAACCTAGACAACATATTAAAAAGCAGAGATATCACTTTGCCAACAAAGGTCTGTATAGTCAAAGCTATGAGTTTTCCAGTAGTCATGTATGGATGTGAGAGTTGGACCATAAAGAAGGCTGAGCACTGAAGAATTGATGTTTTCAAACTGTGGTGCTGGAGAAGACTCTTGAGAGTCTCTTGGACAGCAAGGAGATCAAATCAGTCAATTCTAAATTAAATAAACCCTGAATATTCACTGGAAGAACTGATGCTGAAGTTCCAATCCTTTGGCCACCTGATGTGAAGAGTTGACTCATTGGAAAAGATGCTGATGCTGGGAAAGATTGAAGGCAGGAGGAGAAGGGGACGACAGAGGATGAGATGGTTGGATGGCATCACCAATTCAATGGACATGAGTTTGAGTAAACTCTGGGAGATGGTGAAGGACAGGGAAGCCTGGTGTGCTGCAGTCCATGGGGTCCCAAAGAGTCAGACACTACATAATGACTGAACAACAACAAGAATTAAAGCTGACTGTTAGCTGGAAGTTATGAAATCCAGGAGGAAATAAAATTACATCTTCAAATAACAAGAACAAATACAAGAATTTAAGTTTCTGTTAATTCTAGAAAAGTTTATCTCAAAAATGAAAGAGAAGTGGAAACATCTTAGATCAAAATGAAGAGAATATTCGACATGAGAACCACAATAGGAGAGGCTAAGGGCAGTTTTTCAACTGGAAAAGGACTCCAGATGAAAACTGAAGGAAGGGAGAGTGAAAGCTTAAACACGTGAATAAATCTAAGCAGCAGAATCCATAGAAAATAACAATAATGTAGACTGCAAACCAACGATGACGACAGCTCATATGGTTTATTGTTGTTTAGTCACTCAGTCGTGTCCACATCTTTGTGACCCCATGGACTGAATCCCACCAGGCTCCTCTCTCCATGGGAGTTCCCAGGCAAGAATACTAGACTGGGTTGCCATTCCCTTCTCCAGGGGGTTTTCCCAACCCAGGGATCAAACCCGCGTCTCCTGCATTGGCAGGAGGATTCTTAACTGCTGAGCCACCAGGGAAGTCCAAACTCGCACGGTAAGAGGAGACTACACAGAGTGAAGGCATTCTAAATTTCCTGCTTTGGGTAGGAATAAGTAAAAGGGCTGATTTCTATTAGACTTTGTAAATCAAGACTGCCTGCTGCATTCCCTAGGGTAATCACAGGCTTAAAAAGATTACACACCTATGAAGCTAATATGGGCAGGGAATAGAATGATTTATAAATATTTAACCAGTCCAATAAAAAAGACACTCTTAAGAAGAAAAACAAGGAAGGAAACCTACTCCTCCAGACATCAAGATTTACTGTAAAGTGATCATGATTAAGACACATGGGTACTGACAGAAGGATACACAAATTTTTAAAAAATGGAATAATTATCTTTGGAAAATTATTTCACATTGGCAGCTATGTAGGTTCATTGGCTGGATAACAGAATGGTACTAAGAGTAGGCGTGGGGGGAATAATGGTCTTTTCTATAGATGAGTGCATTGGATGGACACACGTGAAAAACAGTGAATTTTAACCCCTACCTGACAAAGTACAGTAAAATCAGTTCCAGGTGATTACAGTCATACCTGTGAAATACAAAATAATAAAGGTTTTGGAAAATAACATAGAAGAAAGTAGGAAAAGATAAGAATAAAAACAGAAATAAAAAGAGGTGTTAACTTGAGAAAGTGTTTTCATCAAAAAAGATACAACTAAGGGAGTAATAATAAAACAGGAGGGAAGGGATCAGGGCATAACCTTTAAAAGGATGACACAGCCGTGGGACATGACAAAAACTGGTTCGAACTAGCTAGGTCCAAGAGGGCAGAAGATTCATCTTCCAGGGGACCTTGAGCCTCATTATGGCCTCATTGTAATATATTAGGTAAATGACATACCCACAGGTGCCATGACAATTCTGAGAGCAACCATAAAAGGTCAAAAAGTGGGTGGTGGCCCAATACCTGGAAATCTCTGTCCCTGTCCTCAAATAGTTGGAATAATCCTCCCACTCATCAGCCTATGAATTTACCCAGCCCATAAAAACTAACCACACCATATTTCAGGGCCCTTGCCTTCCGAGGTGGCCCACACTCTGTCTGTGGAGTGTGTTTCTCTCTAAATAATCCTACTTCTTATCTTTCACTTTGTCTCTCACTGAATTGTGTCTACAATGAGACATGAGAACCTTAGCTTCATAATGCCCTAAGATCAGGTGTGTCATCTCAGTTAAAAGGCCATGAGATGAGTGTGAGTCCCAATCTGGATTTTGGCTGGGCTCGAGTCCTGGCACGTGGGTTCAAGCTCCAATCTGAGTTGCATGGTTTCAGTTTCAATAAGGCTAGGGTATTATCACTGTTGTTGTTGCTCAGTCACTCAGCCGTGTCCAACTCTTTGCGACCCCATGGACTGAAGCACGCCAGGCTTCCCTGTCCTTCACCATCTTCCTGGATTTGCTCAAACTCTTGTCCATTGAGTCGTGATGCCATCCAATCATCTCATCCTCTGTCATCCCCTTCTCTTCCTGCCTTCAACCTTTTCCAGCATCAGTCCTTCCAATGAATATTCAGGATTTCCTTTAGGACTGACTGGTTTGATCTGTCAATCCTAAAGGAAGTATCATCACATAAGTCCCTCATTGTATTATATCATATATACTATTTATAGCCTATCTAACTGCTAATGACCTTCATCCTGCACTCCTTGAGGATAACAAGGAAAACCCTCATAGAAAAAAAACAGAAGAGAGATTTGAACAGGCAATGTCACACAATAGCATACCAAAAGGGTTAATAAATACATGAAAATGCATCTAATCTTATTAGACATCTACAAAAATACATATTTTAATACCACAATGGAACACCATGATACACCCTCCAAAACAGACAAATTCATGGATTGACAGTAACAAGCATGTCGATTGGAAATGCTGGAGTCTTTTGAACAAATGTTTGTCCTATGTCCCAGCCATGGTATTCTTTGGTTTGTATCCAAAGACAGGAATGATAATAATGGTGCAGCCTTATTCATAAAAGCCCCAAACTGGAAATAACTCTAATAGCCATCAATAGCAAAATGTATAAATGAATGGTAAGATACTAATACGATGAAACTTCACAAAGCAATGAAAATGAGCAAACTGCATCCACATACCACAACACAGTTGAATCTTGCAAATGTAAGTTGAATGGAGGGGAAAAGTAATAAAACAATTACACTATGTGATTCCACTTACATAAACTCAAAAACAAGCAAAACTGATCTAAGATATCAAAGTCTCATGGTGGTTGGTTGTGATCAAGAGGCAACACGAATGCTGCTTTTGGACGCCTGGCAGTGTTCCGTATCTTGACCTGGATATTAATAACATGGGGGTATTCAACTGGTAACAATTCGTTGGCTGCACATCTGTGACTTGTACATTTTATGGACGTGTGTTATCTTTTATTTAAAAGGGGGAATTGTATGCTTTCAAATGTCAAACTTGAAAGCACAAGAACTTTAAAATTTGATAGCTGAAGCTGGCAGTATGTTCCTTGGAAGCCTCTAACTTACCCTTTTGATCAGATTTTGATATGTGATTCAAAACAGGTTCTGTTTACAGTTACCAGTATTTGGTACTCTAAAAGACGCGAAGGTTTATGCAATAAATAAATGAAAGCCAAAGAGAATATAGCTATTCTTTGGAAGTAGAAGGCGGATCCACACCAGGGAAGCCTCTGAAAAAACAGGTCCTTTATTAAATCAGCCACTAGGACTAATACTGAGCAGGACCCTGTGGGGCCCTTGGGCACAAAGCCTCCCTGTGTTCCCCATTCCTTGGCTACAGGAAATAGGCTTCATTCAGCCTCCATGATCTTCCTTGAGTTCCAACGGGCAGGTTCAAACAGTTGCTAATCAGAGAAGGGAGGGGCTGCAGAGACAAGGGAGGCGGAGTCACAAGAAGCAACAGTGCACCCTTCGGGCAGGTCCTGGACCCCCCTCAAGGGACCTGTGTAACAATGTCTTTGAGTTATTTTGCAGATACGGAAACCTCTACCAGATGGGAAGTTAACTGTGTGCTGCCCGCAGAACTGGTCTGTAGACCCCAGGCCAGTTGGAACCAGAAGACTGATGCTGATGCCCACTCACCTCACCACCAACCAATCAGAAGAATGTCCATGAGCTGATCACACCCTCTGAGAACCACCACGATGAAACCTCTCACTACCCCCTCCAGGTGGGGATGCAGTTTTGAGTGCATTAGGCCACTGTGGCCCTCTCTGGCTGACAAAGCAGTAGAGATATTCTTCTCTACTTCACCCAAAACTCTGTCTCCGAGATTTAATTCGGTGTTGGGGTACAGAAGCCAGATTCAGCTACAGGACCTTGTAGATTGCTGAACAGGTGTGTTTTATGGCCCAGAGGCCAGCATCTGGTAAGAGGATCCCAGGTTCCTCATAAAATTGAGCTCTTTGTCTTGACCTCTGCTAGAGAAGGGTCATCTTGAACTATGATATGAATATATATGACAGGCAGATTTTATTTTCTTGGGCTCCAAAATCACTGTGGATGGTGACTGCAGCCATGAAATTAAAAGTCGCTTGCTCCTTGGAAGGAAACCTCCAATACTTTGGCCACCTGATGCTAAGAGCTGACTCACTGGAAAAGACTCTGATGCTGGGAAAGATTGAAGGCGGGAGGAGAAGGGGACGACAGAGGATGAGATGGGTGGATGGCATCACCAACTCAATGGACATGAGTTTGAGCAAACTCTGGGAGAAGAACAGGGAAGCCTGGCATGCTGCAGTCCATGGGGTCACAAAGAGTTGGACACAACCTAGCGACTGAACAAATGTGAATATATTTTTTTCATGAAGTAGACAAAAGAACATGGAATTTGAAATCAAAACACCTGCAGTTTAGATTCAATGCAGCCATTAACTAAGTTTTTTTAGAAGACCTAGAAGGTAAAATATAGATTATTATATTATTCTATAAAGTAAGCATGAAACATTACAATTCCAAGGCCTTTTGCATATAGATTTTAAATGAAGTGTAGATGGTTGTCTCATCAGAACTCCCACTGGTGCTGGGAGCGACTGAACCACAGAACTCAAATCTGATAAAGAATCAGGTGGGTCAAATGTCCCTCAGCAGTTGTCCCAGATGAGGCAGTTCTGAGGTCTAGAGTGATTGAGGGATCTTCAGAGAGACCATAAGGGGTCTCAGTGCATCTTACAGCTCCAGGCTTCTCAGAATAAGTATGTAAACCTGGTTCTGCTGGTCTATTCTGGAGAATAAGTGCCCTGAGCTCGGACCTCTCTCTGTGGTCTGTCAGGAGGAGTTCTGTCCAATTCAGGTAACATTGAAATCATGATCAGCAGTGATTCCTGCATCAGTCCACATCCTCATCATCACTCTGAGCGAGCCCATCTAATCTTGGATGGCATAAAGCACTGTGATATTCTGGCAAAGGCTGGTGTACTAAGCCCTTTTCATCCGTCCTCAACCTCCTCTTAACAGTTTTGTCTTTAGTCTCAACTTCTGTACCTCACAGGGTTAGTGACAGGAGCACACCCTGACTTCAATTCCACACATGTAAGGATAGGTCCATATGAGGGCCCTTCCAAAAATGCATATCATGGCTTTTCCAAAAGAATCATTCCAAACAAGAGGAGTAAGATTTTATTAAGGAGAATTTCCAAGCCAACCAAACCAGGCTAATAATAGGAACTCTACCCTAGTGCTTGAGGCTTCAGTTCAGTTCAGTCACTCAGTCGTGTCCGACTCTTTGCAACCCCATGAATCGCAGCACGCCAGGCCTCCCTGTCCATCACCGACTCCCAGAGTCTACCCAAACCCATGTCCATTGAGTCGGTGATACCATCCAGACATCTCATCCTCTGTTGTCCCCTTCTCCTCCTGCCCCCAATCCTTCCCAGCATTATGGTCTTTTCCAATGAGTCAACTCTTCGCATGAGGTGGCCAAAGTATTGGAGTTTCAGCTTGAGGCTTAAGTTAGATTAATTTAGAAGTAGGTGACTGAAACAGAGTATTCTCTATAAATGATAGGTATCCCCACCAGCAGCACTGAGATCATTGTCCTCATCACCATCGATACCACCATCACCATTGTCATCACCATTGCTGTTATCATCACCACCATCATCACTACCATTATCACCATCAGCACCATCATCGTATTGCTATCACCATCATCATCACCATCATCACCACCATCATCATCACTATCATTGTCACTGTTGTCATCACGATCAGCGCCCCCATTGTCATCATCACCGTCACTGTCAGTATTATCACTGCCATCAACACCATCTTCATTATTGTTATCAGCAGCAGCACCACCATCATAACTATCACCTTCGCTATCATTGTCATCAACATTAATACCATCGTCACCACCACCAACTTCATTCCAGAGCTGGTATATTGCCTCTGCCTTCTTTGTGTGCCACCTGCCATACTGCTGATGCTCTGCTCCAGACCTGTGGATCTAAATGCCCCTGACTACGCCCATTACAGAGGCACTGGTAAAGTAGTGTGTTCTCCGTCTCTGACCACATGAAAATGGCACGGATATATGTCAACAGCCCACTGTGCACTGTGTGGGACAGAAACCAGGATGCATGACTTTGAGATCCAGGGACACAGAGCGCGAGGGCCCCAGTCCCGGGAGGCAGTGTGACTAGATGGCTGAAAATAAAGATATTGAGAAACTGGCTGCCTGTGATCTTGAAAGTGCAGTGACTTGTGGCCTCAGGGAACCTTTTGGAGACTCTTCTGCCCTGATGTTTTGAATGGAGTTCATTGTGATGCACGCCTGTTCTGCTTATTTATAGCGATGAGATGAAACCCAGGTGAGTTATTTGGCAGCAGGGAATGCTGCCATTTTTAATCAAAGCAACTAAAAAGACAATCTCTTTATTGAAAAGATGTATCCTCAAGGCCTTTTACAGATGGCAGATGTGTGCACCTTAATCTAACATTCCTTTGAAAAGAGAACTCTCCTGAAAAGCAATCTATATGTTCCTAATGTCATGGTAAAACACTCAAATAGGCCTGTCTTTCTGAATCAGGAAAGAAAAGAAAGAAAAACAATAATTTCTCTGTGACTCAGGAATCACTGCAAAACACAGGCTCTTGGAATTGGCGATGCTGGTGTCCAAGAGTCAGAGTTGAACTCTCCAGAGTTCAAGGCCACCAAGTCTGACACTGCTAAGAGGCAAATTTGATTTCACAACTTAGACATGAGAAGCCAAGACAATGAATAAGATGTGAGGGCACAAAAAGATGAGTAGAGGAGCAGAGCCGAATGTGTCTGAGGAGGTTTAAGTGTCCACTTACTCACTGTCAGAAGACTTCACACCCACAGGTAAAGGCGAAGTCGCATGTCAGCTGGTGTATCCCACACCGCCACAATGGTGCGTCGAGGCAAGTCTTGAAGACCAGTCAGAAACACATCCACCTCTACGATGCTTAGGGAGAAACCTGAGAAGACAGACACCCAGAGAACAACTCCTTCCCAGGCTGGAGTGGACAGGAGCCAGCGTGATTTTCATACCAGCCAGGGGAAAGAGATGATCTGTTTGGTGATACTGGTAAAGAAAAACATTTGTGTTCTTAAAATATTCAGGTTGCATGATTTTATAGGAGACAGATAATGTATGGAAAACATACATTGTCTCTGGATTTCTAATAAGGTTTTTTCAGCCAACTAGGTGAGGAAAAATAAAACATTTGCAAATTACTTTGTTTTGTTTAAAACAAAGGATTTTAAGACTCTTCTGTTTCACAAGTTTTAAAACTCTTTTATTTAACAAAGAGTTGTTTTGTTTAAAACTGGTTTGTATGAGTGCAGACATAACTTTGCCTTCTTCAATTGTTCTACTATTTTCAAATGACTCATGCCATAAAACCTATTAATATCTCAAGGAAGTATTCAAGACAAAAAGAATAATTCAGTCAGAGAAGAACACAGCTGAGGGGCATCAAAACCTGGGGTCTGAGCTTAAGAAGATAAATATTTATAAGGTATAGACTGGGTAGGAAAATGTTTCTCTAAGACCCCCGTCTACCTTAAATCTCTTACTGTGACTTTATTTTAGAAAAGGGGCCTCTGCAGATACAGTGAGCTAAGAAGAAGTCATTCTGGATTAGGCTGGGTTCTACCCAATGACTGCTGTCCTTATCCACTAAAAAATTAGTCACAACCTGAAAGTAAAGAGTTATTTTATTTGGTAAGAATGTTAAGGACTCCAAGTCCTACAGACAGCATCTCAGTAGCTCTGGGAAAACTGATCCGAAGAGGCAGGAAAGGAAGTTAGATTATATAAAAGCTTGCAACAAAGGGGGCAGCCAGTCTGAACACCAAAGATTATTATTAAGTAGTAAGGAAAACCGACAGAGGATGAGATGGTTGGATGGCATCACCAACTCAATGGACTGAGTTTGAGTAAGCTCCGGGAGTTGATGAAGGACAAGGAAGCCTGGCATGCTGCAGTCCATGGGTCACAAAGAGTCGGACATGACTTGGCGACTGAACAACAAGGAACACCAGATATCAAGCTAAGGAATTTAGTGAAGATGCAAGGCTCTGGCCTCACTGAATTCGTTCCTTTCACATGCATCTCAGGATTGACTGGTTTGATCCCCTTGCAGTCCAAAGGACTCTCAAGAGCCTTCTCCATCACCACAATTTGAAAGCATCAGTTCTTCAACTCTCAGCCTTCTTTCAATGGCAACCCACTCCAGTACTCTTGCCTGGACAATCCCATGGACGGAGGAGCCTGGTAGGCTGCAGTCCATGCAGTTGCTGAGAGTTGGACATGACTGAGCGTCTTCATTTTCACGTTTTATTTTCATGCATTGGAGAAGGAAATGGCAACCCACTCCAGTGTTCTTGCCTGGAGAATCCCAGGGATGGGGAAGCCTGGTGGGCTGCCGTCTATGGGGTCGCACAGAGTCGGACACGACTGAAGCGACTTAGCAGCAGCAGCAGCCTTCTTTATGGTCCAACTCTCACATCCGTACACGACTACTGAAGAAACCATGGCTTTGACTAGACAGACCTCGCAAACCCAATGACCAGTATGAAAAGGCAAAGCAATAAAGCTCTTGTTTTCTACTCCACCCAAAACTCTGTCCCTGAGATTTATTTCTGTGTTGGGGTTCAGAGACTGGATGTGGCCCCACACTGGAGTGTTGTTTACGTCTAGGAAGGGCAGAAGCTCCTGGAGTAGATTAAGCCCTGCTGGCCTGAACCCAGTAAGGCGTGGAGTTCCAACAGACACCAGTTCCTCCCGTGCGCTCTGTCCATCCTCTGGGCAGGATGCGTTCCTTTGTCTCTTGAGCAGGCTCAGAGAATAACACACTCTCTCTCATCATCCAACCTGCATTTCAAAGGCCTGGGATGTCTTTCAGTTGACAGTGCAGGGTTTTCAGCTGCGAGTCCAGACATTCCCCTAGTGTTTGAGTCTGCCCTGGCCGTCCTCCACTCCCTGCATCCCCTTCCTTCCCAGCCCTCCTCAGGCTCTGTCTGAGCTTCACCGAGGCTCCCCCCACGTGCACAAGGCCTCCTTCATCCTTGCCCTTCTACCATGAATGTCCCTCCTTTGCCTCTTCAGAGCGGGTGTGTCGGCTCCCTAGGGCTGCAGTAATGGTGCTGCTGACTTGGTAGCTTAAATCAGCAGAATGGTCTTCCCTTGCAGCTCTGGAGGCCATGAAACCAGGGAGGTCAGCCAGTCCCCGGAGGCTCAGGGGGAGTATGCGATGCCTGCCCCTGGTTTCTGGAGTTGCCTACCACGCCCAGCATCCCTTGGCTTGTAGCTGCATCCTCGTGACCTTTTCCTATCACCACAGAGTCTTCCTGGTGTGCCTCTCCAACCCTGTCTCTCTCCCCTCATCAGGCAATGGAATTAGGGCCATCCTGTACCTACGTCTGGACCTTACTCTCCCTTTCACAGGTCCCCTATGACCTGAGCTCCCCATGGATCCCCAGGCCCTCCCTCCTTCCAGTCAGTCACTTGTCTGGGTATCACCACCAGGGCCCGTCTCTCCAGACAGAGACCTGCTCACCACCCACACCTGCTGGGCCTCCACCGGCTCCTGCAGACACTACAGAAAGCCTCTGAGTTTCTGAGCCCAGTTGGAACTGTTCTCCCAAACCTGGGCCCTTCCTCTTGGACCTTTCTCCTACTTTGCTCAGCACCCAAAATTTACATCAGTGATGCAGGACAGCGTGGGGACCGTGGCCCAGAGTGGCATGTTTCATTTGGCACTTTTACTTTTCATTTTCCTTCCCTTCTCGTGAGGGGGAGAACACTAGAATTCTTTTTTCTGCCTTATCCCTTGGCTAACTGTTTATACTCTGCAGGGCCCAGTGGGGCGTCTGGGCACAAGGGCTTTCGGTTTCCCCCATTTCTTTGATTATAGGAAATAGTCTTCATTTAGCCTCCATGACCTTCCCTGAGTTCCAATGGACAGATTCAAGCAGTTGTTAATTAGGGAAGGGAAAGTCAAAGTGTTAGTCGCTCAGTCATGTTCGACTCTGTGAACCCATGGAGAGTAGCCCACCAGGCTCCTCTGTCCATGGGGTTCTCCAGGCAAGAATACTGGAGTGGGTTGCCATTCCCTTCTCCAGGGGATCTTTCTGACCCAGGGGTCAAACCTGGGTCTCCTGCATTTGCAGGCAGATTCTTTACTGTCTGAGCCACCAGGGAAGTCCGATGAGGGAAGGGAGGGAAAGTGAAACCAGGGAGGAACAGTCAAGAGAAGACTTGAGGCAAGGTCTTATTTCCCTATCAATGGATATACACACAGCAATATCTTTGAGCTGTTTTGCAGATACAGAAGACCCTTCCAGGTGGGAGAAGTCAGTGATTAATGATGATATGCTGCCCACAAGCAGGTAGACTCCAGACCAGTTAAACCTGAAGTTGATGATGCTGACCCCTACTTACCTCCCACCAACCATCAGAAGAATGTTCAGGAGCTGATCACACCCTCGTTTACTGTTAATACAAAACTTATCACTATCTTTACCAAGAGGGGATGCTTGGTTTTGAGGGCATTAGCCCTCTGTGTCCCCCCTTCGCCTGATATAGTAATAAAGCTCTCCTTTTCTACTTTCCCCAAGACTCTGTCTCTGAGATTCGGTTCAGCACTTGTGCGCAGAGAAGAGGAGCTTTCGGCATTAATTTCATCATTCAAGACCAAGTGCAAGGCCAGTCTGCAGGAAGCCCTCTTAGCCCTTCCCCCAACCCAAACTGGCAGGAGAGCTGTCTTTGGGCCCCCAGAACCCAGTGAGCACAGTCAGCTCTAAATGTCTGCCCGCCCACCCATCTCCCTCCCTCGTCTGGGGTGCCTTGTAGTTCCCAAGTGGGCAGATGCAGCCCTTCACAGGGTGTGGGCACTGGACAAGGTGAGCTGAAGGATGGCCTGTTTCTCCTTGCCCCCTGTCCTCCACTGCCAGGCCAGGGCTGTGGGCACAGCCTCCTCCACTTGATGCCAGGCTTAGCTCCTCCTGGGGGCCTCTACTTGTCTTGCAAACGAGGACTGCAATTATCAGCTCTTTCACCACAGTGGAGAGAACCCAGACCTCCCTCGCCACACTCCGCTCTCAGGCCCTGGGCCCCTCAGAAGACACAGGTGCCCATCTTCATCAGGGGGCCCACCTCCCGGGAGGTCAGAGTTCACCAGAGCCCTCGGCTTGAAGAGAAAGCACAGTGGGGCTTTAATAGGATCGGGCCACAGGCTACACAGACCCAGCTTTAGACTTCCGGGAGCAAACATCCATATCCGTAAACAAAAGTCAGTCATCTAGGATGCTGACCATCTCCTGGGCCTCTCTGGGTGACAGCAGTCCCAGATCCCACGTGTCCCCGGCCTGAGCTGGTGTGGCCAGGGCAGGCTGTTCCGGCCAAAATGGGAGCGGAGCTGGGTCAGCAGCCACAGTCGGAGCCGAGCTCTGGGGACCTTTCCATGTGCTCCAGTTTCCTTCTTAGAGATCGTCTGCCTCTCACTAAGGCATCGGCTTCCCAGGTGGCTCAGTGCCAAAGAATCCGCCTGCAAATCTAGGAGACGCAGGGGACATGGGTTGGATCCCTGGGTCAGGAAGATCCCCTGGAAAAGGACATGGCAACCCACTCCAGTATTCCTCCCTGGAGAATCCCATGGACAGAGGAGCCTGGTGGGCTACAGTCCATGGAGTGGCAGAGTCAGACACAACTGAGCGTGCACACACACACACACACACTAAAACAAACTTATTTAATTATAAGCTTCAAGTGGTGGTTGGGGCAGAATGAAGTATTTCAAACTTAACCTGAAATTTAATAATGGGTTTTCAGGAAGAAAAAAAAAAACTTTAATTAAGAAAGTAAGATGACAGGTGAGAGAAGTGCAATCAAGCAAGTCACCCTTCAGAGCCTCATTTTTTACCATGTCCTCTCCAGATCCAGCCTGGAGCATAGAGTCGCTGATGGGTGTGAATGGAAGGCTTGCTCAGTGTTGACCAGCGCACAGCCCCCAGCCCCAGCCTGGTCACTCCCAGGACCCCATCAAGCAACCTGCTCAAAGGGCAAAGAGGTGAAGAAGGGCAGTGGCTTGTCGGAGTGGAGGGGCGGGCAGGGGAGCCGCCCCGTATGAGCAAACAGAGGTGTGCTCACAGACGCGGAAGAGCGGCAAGTTCTGTGCCCTGGGGAGTATTTCTGCTCACTCAGAAACCACACTCCCCAAGACAGGTTTATCTCAGGGGCCATTGGCACCCTGTTGAGAAAGATCCTGAGGCTGAATCATGGTCAGTGACAAAGGGCCCGACTGTAAGGAGAGGTACCAGCCAGAGTTCGGGGTGGGGTGAGCAGCCAGGCAGGTTTTGTGCATTTGCGCCTTCTCTCATTACAGAGTGTGCGCAATGACAGCCATTCCATACATACCCCAGCATGTCAGGGAATATCACCGTTTTCTCACTTGTTCCTAAAACAACCTCATGGTGTAGGCGAAACAGGCAGTATAAATCCCATTTTTCAGGTGAGAAAGCAGCATTTTAGAATGTAACAGGATATGACACATCGCTCCCATTTTTATTAGATTTTCTCACTGCTGCTAGGAAGACAGTCGAACATCTGGTGACCAGGTTAAAACATGGATGATGCAACAATATTTATAGCATTGCTCTCGGAAAACGCAATCAATACTCCCTAAGGAATAGCAAGCTATCCTGTCCATTCATGTTAAAACGTGAGACAAAACATAATTAAAGGAAAAAAGCTATGAATGATCATGAATATGAACTTCTTTGCAAATGGAATAGTATTTGAACTTATACAGATTTTTTTTTCAGTAAATATGTGTTACAGTACTACACAATCCATGGTTGGTTGAATTCACTGATGTAGAACTGTACATAAAGGGGCCGACTGCAAAGTTATATGTGAATTTTTTACTGCCCTGGGGGCCAATGCCCCTAACCCCCACATTGTTCAAAGGTCAACAGTAGGGCTGATTTATGTTGATGTTTGACAGAAAATTCTGTAAAGCAATTACCCTTCAGTTAAATAAATAAATAAAGGTCAACTGTAGCTGATGCCTCGACATAAAAGGAAATATAAAAGACATTGAAAATCCTCACTGCTAATTTCTGTGCATGCCCAAAAACAAGGCAGGAAAAGACCAGTTTAACTAAATTAAGACTATATATTTGAGTCACATGTTAAATACTTAGAATACACTAGAGTATGATCTAGTATGGGTTAGATTAATGTATGCATGTGTATGTGCTAAGGTGCCTCAGTTGTGTCCAATTCTTTGTGATCCTATGGACTTCAGCCTGCCAGGCTCCTCTGTCCATAGGATTCTCCAGGCAAAAACACTGGAGTGAGTGGCCATGCCCTCCTCCAGGGGATCTTTCCAACCTAGAGAACCCATGTCCCCTGCAGCTCCTGAATTGCAGGTAGATTCTTTACCACTGAGCCTCCAGGGAAGCCCACTAGATCAATGTAGACATAACTATAATCCAAGACAGGATATGATACTTGCCATTGGAGAGATACAAAGAAAATACAATGGGAGATCATTGAGTCAGGAGATTTGGATGTAAACACTCAACATGATTACTGAATGACTTTTTATAAGTATATAAAATTTACTTTCAAATTTAAGAAACCAAAAAGAGAGAGCATCTCTCTCAGTTTTATGGATTAACTCTGACTCTCTGTGGTTTTCTTTTTCCTGGATGAGGAGGTGGGTATGAACAAGCCCAGCCTATAATGTATTCATGTCCATTTCCTGAAACCTTTCTAGGATCATATATAATGAGAACTTGATAATAAACCAGTTTAGCTTGGAACTTGTGGCATGGATTTCAATTTCTGCTTATAAATTTTCAAAGGTTAGTAAGAGAGCAAATAGAGCTTCCACACATGAACACAGAAATCAAGAATTTGATGTAATTCCTTCCACCATTAAATAGAAATATTTCTAAACTATCCAACAGGGTCTATGACCCGTCTTATTCCTTAACTCTCCTGGAAATGAGAGACTCTCTGCTTGTCTGGAGGCTGAACTAGTCCACTCCAGGCAGAGGTTAAGGGTCTTCTGTGTTATTAATTCCTAAAGTCTCTGACCATGGACACTCTTAGGAGTGACATCTTCTCCATCTGCTATGCACTGGTGCTCAGGTCCTTGTGGACGAAAGAAAAAGGTCACAACTTCTTTGACCCCATCACGGACTGAGACTGTGTCCTCTCCCCTCAAGTCAGGGCAGGCTTGAGATGGCTTTGGTCAAGCAGTATGGTGGAAGTGACCCTGTGTCTTCTGGAACAAGGTCTTAAAAGTCATGCTGCTTCCACGTGGTCTCCTGAAGCCAGTCCCATGCAGTGAGAAGCCCAAGCAGGGGGAGAAGCCCCGTGTGGACACACTGCTCAGCCGTGCCGGGGAGCCTGTCCTTCAAGCCATCCAGCCCAGGTAACATGTCTGGGTGAGGAAGCAGCCAGACAGTTCCAGTCCCCGGCCTCGGGCCAGCCCAGACATTCAAGTCTTTCCAAATGAGACCCCAGACCTCCTTTCTGTGTTCCATACAGTTTCCTGACCCACGGCATTTGTGAACATAATAACACTACTGCTGTCTTACCCCCACAAAGCCTGGGGTCATTTGTTACGCAGCATTCAACCAGAACGCCCACCATTACTTCTGCCCATGTTGCTCAAACTTGTCCTGAGGCTCACCTCTCAATCTACTTCTATCCTGACTACAGGTTTCCCTGGTGGTTCAATGGTGAAGAATCCCCTTGCCGGTGCAGGAGATGCGGGAGATGTGGGTTCAGTCCCTGGGTCAGGAAGATCTCCTGGAGGAGGAAATGGCAACCCACTCCAGTATTCTCGCCTGGAGAATCCCTTGGAGCCTGGTGGGCTACAGTCTGTAGAGTTGCAAAGAGTTGGACATGGCTGAGCACACGTGCATACACACACACAACCCAGCTATGCATTCTCTGCCAATCCTAACACAAACTTTCCATCTTAACACTCACCCAACTTTACACTAATATTATTCTCATCATAATGTTATTGTATTTATTTCCAAAATGTATTTGTAAAACCATTTTACTATCATGGGATATTTCCATTCCTTTTCATTATAAATATGCCATCATAAACATCTTTGTATGTGATTTTACGCTTGAGCTTCAGATTCGTTTTGAAGGGTAGATTTTCGGAAGTTCAATTACTGGGTTAAATAGGATTAACGACTTTAGGCTCTGGAGACATACTGGCAAATTTGTGTTCAGAGTTATAACAATTTAGAGCGACACCGACAATCTATGACCATGCCTGTGCTGCCCTGCCCTCTCCAGTTAAATTAAGCTTTACAATTAAGAAAAAATACTAATTTGAAGCGTAAAATTGACAGTTTTGTTTATCTCACAAATTTATGTAGAGGTGGGATGACAAGGGCAGCTAGAATCATAGGTACGTCACAGCACGAGATACAAAAACAGACAGAATGTGGTTTAGAAGAGAAAAAGCAAAAGGAATGATTGTTGAGCCCAAGGTGGGGCAGAGAGGGAGAAAGATGGTGCAAAAGGAGATGGAAGCAGGTAGCAGAAGGGACCCTGAGGCCATGACAAAAGCAGATTCGTGAAGAAAAAGGAAATCAAAAAGAAAGATGAATTCCAAGCAGCTGTGTGGGTCACTGTGTTGAGTAAAACTCTGAGGCTCTGTCAGAGCTCCCCAGGGGTCAGGTAGCGGACAGGTCTCCATGGGGTTTTCAGCTGTGTCTGAGAATCAGACCAAGGTTTTGGAGAGACCCAGATGCAGAGTCTTTCAGAGAATAAGAAAAAAAAATTCGATCAGCAGTGTCATTATGATAAAATGTCCACCTTGTTTATCACCCCACAGTTTCATCAGAGAGAAGCAAGAGGATAGAACATTAGCTTCAGATAAACAGCAATAGGAAAAATGTTTGCAATATTCAAAATATTCCAAATAATATTTGGAATGGGAGTGAATTTGATTCAAATACCCTTACTGTTATTTTCTGAAACAATTAACAATCCATCTTCTCTCAGTTAAATGCAGGCTCCTTGAACTAAGAAATGTATAAGAAAATTCCAGACAGTCTTTTCAAAGAGTGTATTTTTTGAAATCCTGCTGTTTAATGGTCAGCTTGTTGCACTGTTTTATTTATTTCTTCCCAGATACCAAGGCTGGTGCTAAAAACATCTGGTCTGAGTGAGCCTGTTTTTAGCAGCAGCATATTATGTAAACAAATATCTGCTTAAAAATGCATCACACAATTGCAACTGATATCATCAGCTACCCAGTTTTCTAAGAACAATATGAGATAAACCACAATTAAGTCTTCTAAACAAGAAAGTGACAGTTAAAATAGTCGGTTTCATTTAAACTCTGCTCTGGACGGGCATCAGGACCTGTGTAACTCAGGACACTGCAGGCTGCTGGACTTGCAGAAAGAAACATCTTTCCCCTAGACCACACTCAAGGGCTTGGCACATACACCTCACATATGCAAACAAATCAATATTTTATTTCCTGCTGAGCTAGGAAATAGGCAAACTAAACCTTCTACTTCATAGCATAAGTGATATTTACGTGTCAGGTGTGATGATTTATATTTGTACACTGACCTACAACATGCTAAGGTGATTCCCTTGTTCTATCCCATTACATTATCACAACAATTCTGAAAACAAGCTATTAGTATCCCCATTTTTTTTTCCAAAAACTGGTGCTAAATAAATCCAACCGCTTGCCTACATGTGGGGAGCTCAGTGCTGAGGGGAGAAACTATACAATTGCCATTTGGTACAACTTAAAACCAATGTTTTCCTATTGTATGTGGATCCTCAGACCTCACCACACCTGAGCCCTGAGACCTCACCACACCTGGGCCCTTAGACCCCACCACACCTGGGCCCTCAGACCTCAGCATACCTGGACCCTCAGACCACACCACACCTGAACCCTCAGACCCCACCACACCTGGGCCCTCAGACCCCACCACACCTGGGCCCTCAGACCTCAGCATACCTGGACCCTCAGACCTCACACCTGGGCCCTCAGACCTCAGCACACCTGGACCCTCAGACCTCAGCACACCTGGACCCTCAGACCCCACCACACCTGGGCCCTCAGACCCCACCACACCTGGGCCCTCAGACCTCAGCATACCTGGACCCTCAGACCTCACACCTGGGCCCTCAGACCTCAGCACACCTGGACCCTCAGACCTCAGCACACCTGGACCCTCAGACCACACCACACCTGGGCCCTCAGACCCCACCACACCTGGGCCCTCAGACCCCACCACACCTGGGCCCTCAGACCCCACCACACCTGGACCCTCAGACCCCACCACACCTGGGCCCTCAGACCGCACCACACCTGGGCCCTCAGACCCCACCACACCTGAACCCTCAGACCCCACCACACCTGAGTCCCCAGATATCACCACACTTGGGCCCTCAGATCCTAATCACACCTGAACACACCACATCTGGATCCTCAAAACTCACCACACCTGGGCCCTGATACCACCAGCCCACGCTGACCTCACCTCCCACCTCAAGGGGGCTCTGGGCCGTGCCTGAGGACCCACCAGGTGCCAGCTGCCCTGCGCTGCTCCGCACTGCTCACTCTGCGTGACTCTGCGTGACTCATGCCCGACTCTGTGTGATCCCACAGACCATGACCCACCAGGCTCCCCTGTCCGTGAGATTCTCCAGGCACGAACACTGGAGTGGGTTGCATTTCTCTCACGCACTGTCCACTACAATTACCAGGCACTCCCTCCCCCGTGAACTCTACCACCTGCGTTTCTAGGAGCGGACCTACCACAGGCCAGGGAAGAACAGGAGGCCCTGTGTCTGCAGGTCTCCGGGGTCTGGGGACCCCCTGGAACAGCACTTTCAGGAGGAGCCCCCGACCCCCGCTTACACCAGCAGCAAGGCCTCTCTCACGTCCAGAGGCTCTTTGAAGAGAGGACTGCTGTTTTCCAACCTGCTTGCCCCCCATGCGGCTGACATACCCTCTTGGGGAGCGAGGACGTCTTCTGTGGGCCTTGGGAAGGCACAGCAGGTGGCTTTTCTCACAACTGCGGGGTGCTGCTTGTTGGGCGGGGGCCCGGGGCAGCCCCCAGGGGTCCAGCAGTGGGTCCCAGTCTCTGCAGCTCAGTCAAGCTTCACAAATGAGGCTGGGGGATGTGATGGGGCAGGAGGGGGCAGCCGGACCCAGGCCAGCGGGCAGCGTGGGTCCATCCCAGGGTCTTCGGCCGGGAGCCCGCGGCCTTCCGGGATGCTCTCTGTCATCAGGTTCCGCAGAAGCAAACCCGAGACGAGGGACAGAGGTGTGTGATGGGAGCGGGTGTGGGCGGAAATGAATGGTGTGCGGTCCAGGCTGGACGAGAAGCAGGAAGCCACGAGGCGGGCGCGGCTCTGGTCTGATCCCGAGGGGCCCCAGCTGTGAGTGACCCCCAGTTCAGTTCCAGCCCGGAGCCAGGAAGCTGCAGACCTGGAACCTGGCCACGTCTCCGGGGTCGTGGTGGTGGGTGGGGGAGAGGTGGCCGGAACTAACCTCTGGGCACTTCCTGTCTGTGCAGGTGAAGGAGGGGTCAAGGTCAGCGCCCTACAGACGAGCCAGAGCTCCAGTGGGGAGGTGGGCGCAAAGGCAGGAGGGACCTGACAGCTTTTGAATCAAGCACCAGCATCGCCCTCCACAGGTAACAGGTATTTAATTGTTTAATTCTTGGGCTTCCTTGGTGGCTCGGGCGGTAAAGAATCCACCTGCGATGCAAGAGACCTGAATTCGATCCCTGGGCTGGGAAGATCCCCTGGAGGAGGGCATGGCAACCCACTCCAGTATTCTTGCCTGGAGAATCCCATGAACAGAGGAGCCTGGCGGGCTACAGTCCATGGGGTCGTAAAGAGTCGGACACGACTGAGCGACTAGCACTAACGCTTGCTGCCAGCACTGTTGTCAGCACTGTTCCTGAGTGGATGCACTTTGTCCTCCTGACAATCCTCACTGCCCTGACTTCACAGTGAAGCGACTTGTGCACAGAGAGGTTGAGTCCGTGTTCCCTGGTGGTCATACTGGAGGTGGCAGAGCCTGGCCCTGTGGCCAGTATTAAGGCCTGTGTCTGCACGTCTCTTGCACAAGAGCCTGTTTCCTCCTCTGTAAAATAAAGGAGCAACTAGCCGGTAGGGTTGTGAGACGATCCTTACTGATTATGACACGGCTCTGCATTACCCCGGGGCGGGAGCAGGGAGAACCAGGAAGGGAAGCAGACACCCACAGCCTGGTCAGCTCCGTGTGGGGTGAGCCTGTGGCGTCCACATTCACTCTGATACTGGCTCACAGAGAGAAAGGGCTCTCCAGGCATCTCAGTGGTAAAGAACCCGCCTGCCAATGCAGGAGATGTGGGTTTGCTCCCTGGGTGGGGAAGATCCCCTGGAGGAGAGCATGGCCACCCAGTCCCGTATTCTTGCCTGGAGAATCCCATGGACAGAGGAGCCTGGCGGGCTAGAGTCCAGGGGGTCGCAAAATGTCAGACACGACTGAAGCTAACTGAACACGCACTCATA
This sequence comes from Giraffa tippelskirchi, assembly GCF_054371585.1. Classification (NCBI taxonomy): domain Eukaryota; kingdom Metazoa; phylum Chordata; class Mammalia; order Artiodactyla; family Giraffidae; genus Giraffa; species Giraffa tippelskirchi. The sequence goes on from NC_137282.1 coordinate 58,944,223, forward strand.
GGCAGGAGCGACCGTGCACGTTTAAGTCCATTCTCTCAAGACCTCGGTGTGAAGGCAGCTACTCCATCCTATTTCACAGGCTGTAACCAACCAGCTCCTATGTTACATTTGTGTGTGTGTGTTAAGTTACCTCAGCCATGTTCAACTCCGCAACCCTATGGACTACAGTGCGTGCTCCACACTGATCTGGCCCAGTAGCCCAGTTCACCAAGCCCTGGTCCAGGCAATGATATCCTTGGTGGTTTGTTTTATGTTTGAATCTAGTGCACCTGGGGAAATACATGGCCAGGGTCCTGAGAGCCTCTCACCAACACAACTTTGTCAGCAGATCAAAACTGAACCTGTATTGTGTGTGCTTCTGTTTAAAGACACTTGTTTAATATATGGTTGACTTATTAACACTGAACTCAAGCCACCATCTCTGGAGCTCATGTCTGAGTGAAACTCATCTAACACGTGTATTTTCAGAGTCTCTTCTTCTTAGGATCCTGGCCAGCATTTCAGCATGATGCTCGAGGAAAATTTTAAACAGTCAAGTCATCAACCAGAAGCCTAAAAATGGGAAAAATGTGTCACTAAATAGACTGTGAAAAGGCCGCTTGTTTAGTGTGGGAGCCGAGACCAGGAGGCAGAGTGCCTTGGTGCCCCCTCTGCTGGGACCATGTGTGTCAGAAACTCAAATTCCTCACTGCTCTGGGGCTAGACAGATACATGCATAAAAGCACTGAGACTGTTGACCTGGGGCTACAGATAAACGTTAGCAAGTGGGTGAACGCACAGATGCAGAATCTGCAGCTACTGAGGACAGGCTGTGTGTGATGTTGGCCACCAGGTCACCTTCATGACCAGAGATGTCACACTAGAAATGCTCCATGACTGTAACGCTGACATCACCAATGAGAACGGATGCTGGTCCTACAGAACCGATGCTCTGAGCCTGAACAGCTGCAGGAAACACCAGTGCTTCTACCAGTCGAGTGCCAGCTTCCAGCTAGAGAAGGGCTGGTGGACGACTGGTACTGGCCAGGCCCTGCCCACAGCCTCTGCCAGCATCGCTGGTGGGGATCCGCAGTTCTGCAGACCAGAGGTTTATGACACAGTGCTCAGAGGAACAGCATATAAGTAGCTGTATTATCCACAGAACTGGATACTAAAAGCCCTGCCCAGGCTGGCACCATGACCCAGGTCCATGCAATGCCTGTGCTGGCCCAGGGCCCAAGGTGGGAACCTCATATACGTCAACACAATGAGTGACCAAGCCTGAGGCCCTGAGGCCTGGTGTCCTGGGTAAGTGACCACAGTTCTAGGGTGATGTGGCCTCAGGCAGGCTACTTAGCCATCCTGTGCCTCAATTTTCTGCCCTAAGGCACCCACCCCACGGGCAGAAAGGGACAACCAGAGGTCCCCCAGCCTCGGAGCGGTGCGTGGAGTGCAGGGAGGTGGGGGGTTGTCTGTCACCTTTGCTGTTACAGCCCAAGTGCTTCGTCTCTTCTCATCCTGTAAAATACCGATGAAACGAACTATCTGCCATTCCTGACTTCCATCCTGTTCCATTTCACACTCGGAAAACAAACATGGAGCACTTTGTCCAGTTACGGAACGCAAGCTGAGGAGATGCCATTGGCGATAATATGCATGCACCCAGAGGACATTACATTCAATGCAATAAGGCAGACACAGAAAAACAAATGTCATGTGGTATCACTGATATTGAGAACCTAAAGAGGTCAAACTCATTGAGACAGAGAGTAGGTAGCTGGCTGCCAGGGGCGGGGGGAAGTGAGAAATGGGGAGAAACTGATCAAAAGGTACACAGTTTCAGTTATAAGATGAATGAGTCCTAGTGACCCACTGTACGGCATTCCTGGCTAGAGTTAGCAATACTGTACTGTGTACTCAGAAATTTGCCGAGAGGAGAGATCTTATGTTAAGCCCTCTTATCACACACATACAAATTATATCAGGGAGGAGGGGGGAAGGGGAAGAGGAGAGAAGAGCAAACTTGGGGAGGTGATGGATACCTTTACACCCAGATGGCGACGATGGTTCCATGGGTGTTTGTATACTCCAAACTTACCAAGTTGTGTACACTAAATATGTACAGCTGTTTTCATGCCAATTGTTGTTGTTCAGTTGCTCAGTCGTGTTCAACTCCTCGTGACCCCATGGACTGCAGCACACCAGGCTCCTCAGTTCAGTTTAGTTCAGTCGCTCAGTGGTGTCCGACTCTTTGCAACTCCATGAACCGCAGCATGCCAGGCTCCTCTGTCCTCCACTGTCTCCCAGAGCTTGCTCAAATTCATGTCCGTTGAGTCGGTGATGCTATCCAGTCATCTCATCCTCTGCCTCCTCCTTCTCCTTTTGCCTTCAGTCTTTCCCGGCATCCGGCTCTTTGTGATGGGGTTCATGTCCTTCAAGGAAGAGACCCCAGACCTTGCTTCCTGTCTGTCTCACTTTCTCTGCCATGTGAGGACACAGCAAGAAGACCACCATCTGCAAACCAGGAAGGAAGTGACCCTTGTCAAGTCTGCAGACACCCTGATCTCCAGAACTGTGAGAAATTAAGATCTGTGCTTAGGCTGCCCAGGCTGTGGTTGTAAAGGAGCAAATGAGAAGGGCAGCCCTGGCAACTTGTGCCCTATAACGGCACCAGCACATGATCCTTTCTGCAGGCTCTGCTTTCGGGAGAATACAGGGTTGGTTTCAAGGGTTCAGTTTGTAAGATGGAGTTTAAAAGATGTATCTTGCATGCTTGTTGCGAGCATGAAATCAAACATATGGAGAATGAAGTCACACCCACCTGCCTAATCATTTATTGGACATTAACTGTCAACAGATATTGTGCTAAGACTTTCACAGTCAGAACCTCTGGTCCTCAAACAACCTTTGAGAGAAGCCCTGTGGTCACCTGATACCCAGATGAGGAGAGGGAGACAGAAGGATTTGAAGAGGTTTATCCAAGGTCAACATCGCAGTGAGGTCAGGAACTGGGAAGGACTTCGTACTTGGAGATCTGGCCTGGGGGTGGCACCTCCTTACCCCCTCTGCGTGATTAGTGACGCTAGGAAGACCGACTAGCACGGGGAAGGGGTTGACAGATGACAGCTTCTCTTTCCCTCCATCTGCCTTTACAGCCGTCGTATAACATGAGGTGTCGTTATTTCAACATAGCTTTGTAACATGTGGTAACCTCCAAATGCATGTTTCCAGCTGTGGGGAGAATTATTCCTGTGACATTCCCTACAAGCACTTGGACCGCACTGGGAGATGAGGTTCGAAAACAACAAAATGAATGGACTGTAGAGCATACTCCATAACATTAATCTGCAAGATCCTTAAAAATGCATGAGCACCCATCCTGATAATTGCTTATCCTTGGAAGCTGGTGGTTATTTCTGAAACACGTGCAGCATTTTGATTTGTGTTACAATACTGAAAAGTTATTCAACTGTATTATATTGGGTTCTTTGTGATGGTGATTTTGCAAGCAACTTTCTGATCCTCCCCCGACAAAAAAAAAAAAAAAAAACCAGATGAAAGTTGGCTTCAGGGGCAGCACACTTGAGTCTGGAGCCCCCCACCTTGTTTCCCTATAAGGTTCATGTGCAGCAGAAGGGCTGCACGAGGCATACAGTCCACCAGCCACTTTCTTTCCCAGCCTTAGAGGATGTTATCTTCACTGAAAGGAAGCCAGCCGTGGTGCACATCTTGCAGACAATTTGGAACTGTTCATGGAGAAACCGGTGCTCTCCTCAGGCCCTGGGCCTCCTCAGGAGCACAGCTCGTGCACAATCCAGCTGACGCTTCAGGAGAGCAGCAGGTCCGGGAGGGGAGCAGGTGAGGGTCTCCAGGCCAGAGCTGAGGGGCCAAGTGCAGGGTCTGGGGCGGGGCAGGAGACAGCCTCCTCGGGGCAGGGAGAGACGAAAGCGGCAAAGAGGGCACACTTTGACGGTGGATTGGGAATCTTAGTGCTCGTCCAAGAGACAGAGGGGGAGGGACGCCCTGGGTGATAAAGGCGGACGGAGCACGCCCCACAGGGTGTTTACAGATGAGTGGGGATGGCAGCTGGAAGGACGAGGCTGGAGATGCAACGGGCGAGTGACATAGCCTCCCCTGGGGCTCCCAGTCATCCAGAGTGACAGGTGAAACAGAGCAGGTGATGGTGGAGGCAGCCAACTAAACACATTAATGAGCCGGTCCAGACTGAGGCTGTGGGCTCCCTGAACAGCAGCTCTGAGGCTGGGGTGCCAGCCCCACCGGGGCCCATCTGTGCCTTTGAAGAAGGAGGAAGGAAAGAGACGAGGCGGAGGGGGCACAGGGCAGGGGCTCTGGTGGTCAGCAGTGGAGGTGGGGGTGGGGAACGGACATCAGAGTCTGCAGGGAGGTCCTGATGAGGGCAGCCTCCTCCTCAAGCCCCCGCCTCAGGCCTCTGCTCTGCAGCCTGCATCCTATCCCAGTTTGGAAGCCGTGGGTGCAAGACAATCCCGCCCCCTCTGATACACTGAGGACCTCAGACTGCTGCTGAGACCCACGGTGGGATCCCAGGGTCTGTACCGCACACCACATACGAGATGGAGGGTGCCACGGTTTCAAAGACAACCACGTAACTACAGAAAGGAGCTGCTGGTCCTGGGACAGAGAAGCAAAGGGCTTAGTACATCCCAGACAGTGGGGTGGGGTGGGGCTGCCTCCTTCCAGCACTGTGTGGCCCTGTGGGCATGGCCCAGGAGGGATGGACAAAGTCCCTGCTCCCTCACCGCCTTCACTCTGGGGTCCCAGTCACACTCAAGCAGTTAATCCCACAGTGACTCTGAGAAGCTGACCTTCACCCACTGCTGAGTTCATGCTGGAGCCCTCAACAGCATAACAGTCAGCAGAAAGAGGCACATTTTGATTAAAAAGCCCACAAACCCCTGGAGAATAGATTGTGGTTTAACAATTTTGCACCTGACCACTATTTTTCATGGAGGAAATAATGAACAGGTACATCAGGAAGAATTATGTGATGAGCACTCAGCACCTCGTTCTAGGGAATCTAGATTCGGAAATATGAATGTCCTTGTCCCCAAACATGCCAGCTGGCGGACACCCTCATCCATCACTCCAGGAATGTTTCCTTCCAAATAAACGACCTTTCACCCTAGGCCACCTGCTTCCTCTGACTCAGTTGTGGGGCTGGTGTGGAGGGAAATAGTCAGGGGTTACTCTGGGTTCTCCAGGGACACACAGTATAGGACACATTTGTCATGGAATGTGGTTCTGAGTCTCTGGAAGACCATGATATGCTGATGGATGGATGGATGGATGGATGGATGGATGGATGATGGATGGATGGATATATAAGTAGGATTATAAATATGATCTCTCTCTTTTTATATTTGTATATATATATATTTCTGGATATATAGATATATGTATAGATCTCTATATCAAATATCTATATATGCATGCATGCGTGCTAAGTTGCTTCACTCATATCTGACTCCTTGCGAACCTTTGGACGTAACCCACCAGGCTCCTCTGTGCATGGGATTCACCAGGCGAGAATACTGGAGTGGGTTCCCATGCCCTCCTCTAGGGGTTCTTCCCAAACCAAGGATCGAACCCATATCTCATGTCTCCTGCATTGGCAGGCAGGTGTTTGTTTTTTTTTTTTAACACCACTAGCACCGCCTGGGAAGGCCTTATCTACATATATCTATATATAATCTATAGGAACCTCTGGTGGCTCAGTGGTAAAGAATCCACCTGCAGGTTTGATCCCTGGGTCAGGAAGACCCCCTGGAGAAGGAAATGGCAGCCCACTCCAGCATCTTGCCTAGAGAATATCGGGGACAGAGGAGACTGACAGGCTACAGTCCTTGGGGTTGCAAGAGTCAGACATGACTAGGCGACTAAACCACCACTATATGTAATCTATACCTCTCTGTCATGTATATTTGATCTTTTCTATTGTTTTCTTCATTTCTTTTTCATTTATTCCAGCTCTGATCTTTATGATTCCTTTCCTTCTACTAACTTTGGGTGTTTTTTGTCGCTGTTGCTGCCATTGTTCTTTTTCTAATTGCTTTATGTATAAAGTTAGGTTGTTTATTTGAGAATTTTCTTGTTTTTGAGGTAGGATGGTATTGCTGCAGATTGTTTTTATTAGAACTGCTTTTGCTGTGCCCATAGTCTTTGGGTCTCCATGTTTTCATTGTCATTTGTTTCCAGGTATTTCTTTACTTCCTCTTTGGTTTCTTCAGTGATCTCTTGGTTATTTAGACCTGCATTGTTTAACCTCCATGTCTATGTGTTTTTTAGATTTTTTTTTCCCTTAATTGATTAATTGATACCTAATCTCTTAGTGTTGTGGTCAGAAAAGAACCTTGATATGGATTCAACTCTCTTCATCTCTGGGTATAGATATAGCTATATAGAGACAGGGATTTATTTTGAGGAATTGTCTCACATGATCATGGGGCCGGGAAGTCTGAAGCCCACGGAGCAGGCTGGGAGTTCAGGTAAGAGCTAACACTACAGTCTCCAGGCTGAATCCCCCAGGGCCACCAGCTGGAACATAAGGAAGAGTTTCTAAGGCTGTCTTGAGGCAGAATTGCTTCTTCTTTGGGAAATTTCAGCCTTTGGTCTTGGGAACTTCGAGCGATTGGATGAGGCCTACCCACACTATTAAGTGTTTGGATGAGGTCTACCCAGACTATTAAGTGTAATCACCTTTAAAGTCACTTAATTGTAGATGTTAATCACATCTAGAAAGGACCTTCACAGCAACACATGGACTGATGCTTGATCAAAGAACAGGGCAGCACAACCGAGCCACATTGACACCTAAAGCTAACAACCCCAGATGGCACCAGTTTCCTTCTTTCTGGAACTCCCTTGGGATGAACAGTCATCTTTTCCCAAAGGCCAGCTGTGCCATTGGGTCACCTAGCTGGCTGTCCATGGACCAGAGAGAACTGGGGTGACAGGAGATCACAGAGGGAGGAGAAGAAGGAGTTGGTTGCTCTGTGATGTTCTCAAGATCAGCTTTTGTCCCCCTCTAGAAATTTCCTTGTGAAGGCAACTTCATGCATCAGGTCTGCTCTCTCTAGGCATGGCAAAATGCCCCAAATTCACAGAAGAAAAATTTTTTGGAATATAATTTACACACATTGATGTGCTCAGACATCAGGTGAACTATTCGACAAGATTTCTATGAATATCAGGAAGGCACATAACACTTTCGCCAGCAGCCACACCCCATCCCAGTGCCTACCTACCACCCAGAAACTGTGGGTCCCTGTTGCTTATTCTTGACTATTTTACCTATTGAATTATATAATATGTATGTCTGTGTTTCATTTATTCCAGTCAGTCTATTATTCTGAGACTTGTATCTGTCTATTTCTTGTCTATCAGTAATTGATTCCTGTTTTTTTTTTTGTATGAACAAGCACAGTTCAGTTCAGTTCAGTCACTCAGTCGTGTCCGACTCTTTGTCACCCAATGGACTGCAGCACGCCAGGCTTCCCTATCCATCACCAACTCCCAGAACTTGCTCAAACTCACGTACATCGAGTTGGTGATGCCATCCAACCATCTCATCCTCTGTCGTCCCCTTCTCTTCGTGCCTTCAATCTTTCCCAGCATCAGGGTCTTTTCAAATGAGTCAGCTCTTTGCATCAGGTGGCCAAAGTATTGGAGTTTCAGCTTCAACATCAGTCCTTCCAATGAACACCCAGGACTGATCTCCTTTAGGATGGACTGGTTGGATCTCCTTGCAGTTCAAGGGACTCTCAAGAGTCTTCTCCAACACCACAGTTCAAAAGCATCAATTCTTTGGCATTCAGCTTTCTTTATAGTCCAACTCTCACATCCATACATGACTATTGGAAAAACCATAGCTTTGACTAGACGGACCTTCATTGGCAAAGTAATGTCTCTGCTTTATAATATGCAGTCTAGGTTGGTCATAGTTTTCCTTCCAAGGAGTAAGCATCTTTTAATTTCATGGCTGCAGTCACCATCTCCAGTGATTTTGGAGCCCAAGGAAATAAATTCTCTCACTGTTTCCATTGTTTCCCCATCTATTTGCCATGAAGTGATGGGACCAGATGCCATGATCTTAGTTTTTTGAATTTCAAGATTTAGGCCAGCTTTTTCACTCTCCTCTTTCACTTTCATCAAGATGTTCTTCAGTTTCTCTTTGCTTTCTGCCATAAGGGTGGTATCATCTGGGTATCTGAGGTTATTGATATTTCTCCCAGCAATCTTGATCCTAGCTTGTGCTTCATCCAGCCCAGCATTTCTCATGATGTACTCTGCATATAAGTTAAATAAGCAGGGTGACAGTATACAGCCTTGACATACTCCTTTTCCAATTTGGAACCAGTCCATTGTTCCATGTCCAGTTCTAACTGTTGCTTCTTGACCTGCACACAGGTTTCTCAGGGGGCAGGTTAAGGTGGTCTGGTATTCCCATCTCTTTAAGAATTTTCCAGTTTGTTGTGATCCACACAGTCAAAGGCTTTGGTGTAATCAATAAAACAGAAGTAGGTGTTTTTCTGGAACTCTCTTGCTTTTTCTGTGATCCAATGGATGTTGTAATTTGACCTCTGGTTCCTCGGCCTTTTCTAAGTCCAGCTTGAACATCTGAAAGTTCACGGTTCATGTACTGTTGAAGCCTGGCTTGGAGAATTTTGAGCATTACTTTGCTAGTGTGTGAGATGAGTGCAATTGTGTGGTAGTTTGAACATCCTTTGGCATGGCCCTTCTTTGGTATTGGAATGAAAACTGACATTTTCCAGTCATGTGGCCACTGCTGAGTTTTCCATATTTGCTGGCATACTGAGTGCAGCACTTTCACATCATCATCTTTTAGGGTTTGAAATGGTTCAACTGGAATTCCATCACCTCCACTAGCTTTGTCCATAGAGAACCTTCCTACGGCTTGACTTCACATTCCAGGATGTCTGGCTCTAGGTGAGTAATCACATGATCGTGGTTATCTACGTCATAAAGATCTTTTTTGTATAGTTCTTCTGTGTATTCTTGCCACCTCTTCTTAATATCTTCTGCTACTGTTAGGTCCATACCATTTCTGTCCTTTATTGTGCCCATCTTTGCATGAAATGTTCCTTGGTATCTCTAATTTTCTTGAAGAGATCACTAGTCTTTCCCATTTGATTGTTTTCTTTGCATTGATCACTGAGGAAGGCTTTCTTATCTCTCCTTGCTATTCTTTGGAACTCTGCATTCAAATGGGTATATCTTACCTTTTCTCCTTCGCCTTTTGCTTCTCTTCTTTTCTCAGCTATTGTAAGGCCTTCTCATACAAACATTTTGCCTTTTTGCATTTCTTTTTCTTGGGAATGATCTTGATCACTGCCTCCCATACAGTGTCACGAACCTCCACCCATAGTTCTTCAGGCACTCTATCAGATCTAATCCCTTGAATCTATTTCTCACTTCCACTGAATAGTCATAAGGGATTTGATTTAGGTCATACCTGAATGGTCTAGTGGTTTTCCCTACTTTCTTCAATTTAAGTCTGAATTTGGCTATAAGGAGTTCATGATCTGAGCCACAGTCAGCTTCTGGTCTTGTTTTTGCTGACTGTATAGAGCTTCTCCATCTTTGGCTGCAAAGAATATAATCAATCTGATTTCGGTATTGACCCATGGTGATGTCCATGTGTCGAGTCTTCTCTTGTGTTGTTGGAACAGGGTGTTTGCTATGACCAGTGAGTTCTCTTGGCAAAACTCTGCTAGCCTTTGTCCTGCTTCATTTTGAACAAGCATAGCTTATCCATTAAAAGATGCTTTCTCCTGGGACAAAAAGCTATGACAAACATAGACAGCATATTAAAAAGCAGAGACATCACTTTGCTGACTAAGGACTGTATATTCAAACCTATGGTTTTTCCAGTAGTCATGTAGGGGTGTGAGAGTTGGACCATAAAGGAGGCTGAGTGCTGAAGAATCGATGCTTTCAAACTTTGGTACTGGAGAAGACTCTTGAGAGTACCTTGGACAGCAAGGATATCAAACCAGTTAATCCTAAAGGAAATTAATCCTGAATATTCATTGGAAGGAATATTGCTGAAGCTGAAACTCTAGTACTTTGGCCACCTGATGCAAAGAGCCAATCCATTGGAAAAGACTCTGATGCATTTCCATCAGATGGAGGGCAAGAGGAGAAGGGGGCGACAGAGGATGCAATGGTTGGATGGCATCACCAACTCAATGGACATGAGTTTGAGCAAGCTCTAGGAGAGAGTGGAGGACAGAGGAGCCAGGCATGCTGCAGTCTACAGGGTCACAAAGAGTCAGACACAACTGAGCAACAGCTACAATTCATTGTGTTGATCAATAGTCACGATTTCACTACTACAAAAGTCTTATAAAGTCCTTTGCATGGACCTACACACACATTTCCTTTGCACACACACCTAGGAGTGGAACTACTGGGGAGGCTTCCCAGGTGCTGCTAGTGGTACTCTTGCCTGAAGAATCCCATGGACAGAGAAGCCTCATGGGCTATGGTCCATAGCGTTGCATGCAGTCTATAGGGTCACAAAGAGTCCGGCATGACTGAGGCGACTTAGCACACACACTCACAGAAGTAGATTTAACACTTCGAGAAACTGACACTCTGCCAAAGTGGCTGTGCTGTTTCATTCTCCTGCCAACAACATGTACAGGTGCTGGCTTCCTCAGAGCTCTTTCAGATTTGCTATGGCCAACCTCCTATGTTTTAGACTTTCAAGCATAGCATGTAGTAACGTCTCATCAGGGTTTTAGTGTGCCCTTTCCTGGTAAAGAATGAAGTTGAAGAGTTTTTCATGTGCTTATTGACAACTTCATATTTTCTTTTGTGAGCCTATATGCCTTTGTGTCCTGAAATTGAGCTGTCTTCTTGTTATTGATTTTCAGGAGTTCTTTGTAGGTGCTGGATAGAAATATTTTGTTTTATGAACACATTCTCACAGTCTGTGACTTGCTTGCTTATTATATTGACAGTGTTTTATGATGAAGATTTATTTTTTGTATTTGATGAAGTCTGACTATTTTTCATTCCATGATCATGACTTTTGTCTCACAAGAAAACTTTTCTTACCCTAAGGTAACAAATATATTCTTCTTCTATGATTTTTTTGTTTGTTTTAGGTTTTACATTTAGGTCTACAGTTTATCTCGAGTAGGTTATCATTTGAAGTGAATTAGTGACTGAGGTTTTTCTTTTCTTTTTTTTTAAATGTGCCTCACATAAGCACATTTTAGACCCTGCTTAAAAGGTATTGATGCATAGCAACAATAAAATCTTTCCTCAACTTAGCTATTAACACAAGCTTTGACAACTTGCTTTAATACACCTGGGAGCATTAGGTGACCTCACCAAATACAACTCCTCCTCTTACAGTTTTAAACTCCTCTGCGTGGGGCCACTCTGACTTACCAACCACGTTTATTTATCACTGTCAGTCTCCTGCTGTCAAAATAGCAGCCCTTCCCACCCCTCCTGTGTATAGTGTAGCACATGTGTCAGTCTCCAGATCGTATCCCCTCTCTTGATGTCTTCCTTTTTCTGTTGTTTTAAATTATGAAACTTGCTATTCATACACATATATAAATAGATGTATATATATATGCATATATATACAATTTCAAAAATACACACACATTGATAAATTGGCTCAGCTGGTAAAGAATCCACCTGCAATGTGGGAGACCTGGGTTCGATGCCTAGGTTGGGAAGATCCCCTGGAGAAGGGAATGGCTACCCACTCCAGGATTCTGGCCTGGAGAATTCCATGGACTGTATAGTCCGTGGGATTGCAAAGAGTCAGACATGACTGAGTGACTTTCACAGAACACAGCAATCTCAAGATCTTTTAAATTTGTACAAATATGTACCTTTTCTGGTGCTCTTCATGGCTGCCTATAGATACAAGGTTGAGTCTGATATAATTTTTGTTTAAACTGGAGAAATTGTTTTGGTATTTCTTGCAATGAAGTTCTGATCTGGAGAAATTCTCTTAGGTTTCATCCCTAAAAATGATTTATTTTGCCTCCAATTTTTAAAATTTATCTACTTATTTTGGGAAAATAGTAGATTCACATGAAACAGTAAGGAATACATAGAGATTCCACATATCCTTTACTCAGTTTCCCCCAATGATAATGCCTCACAATACTACAGTTCAACATCATAGCCCAAGTTATCAGCATAGATGCAGTTAAGACCCACAGCATTCCGTCCCTACGAGGATCTCTAGTGTCGCTCTAGTTAGGAAGGCCTCTCTCCTCTCTGCCTCCATCAGTCACCTTTGGTAACCACTAACCTGTCTCCCCATCTTATAATTTTGCCATCGAATGAAATCATAGGATGGAACAGTTTGAGATTACTGTGTGCTGTGAAAGTTGCTCGGTCGTGTCCAACTCTTTGCAACCCCATGGACTATACAGTCCATGGAACTCTCCAGGCCAGAATACTGGAGTGGGTAGCTGTTCCCTTCCCCAGGGGATCTTCCCAACCCAGGAATCAAACTCAGGTCTCCCGCCTTACAGGGAGATTCTTTACCAGCTGAGCCACCAGAGAAGCCCAGTTTGAGATTGGTTTATCTTTATTTTTAAGGCTATTTTTGTAAGATATGGACTTTCAGGTTGACATTTGTTTGTGTATGAGTGATGGGTGTGTGTGTGTATGTGTCTGCTTTATTTTTCCTGATTGGTGTTTTCTGAGCTCTTTGGATGTGTGGGTTGACATCACCCAACAATTTTATACCATTCTCAGCAAATATTAAATATTTCTTCTTGTTCTCTTTTCTCTTTCTTGGGCTCCAATTATGGATATGTTGGACCAACTGATATTGTCCCATAAATTAAGAGACTCTTATTTATTGGGTTTTTTTTTTTTTGGTTATCTTTTGTTCATTTATTTTTGATTTGCTATTTTTTTCTGAATTCACCTGTCCTCAGGTTCACTCATTATTTCCTCTGCTGAATCATTATGCCATTAAAACCAATTTAGTTTTTTTTATTTCTTATAGTGTATTTCTCATTTCTAGAATTTCTACTTGATTCACTTTTGTAGTTTCTTGGTGTTTGCTGAAATTCACCACCTCTTCATCTATTCTGTACCCTTTTCTGATAGATCATTTAGCTTGTTTCTAGTTACTTTAAAGCTCTTGTCAAATAATTTCAACACCTTGTCACCTACAGTTCTACTTCTATTAACTGTTTTCTTTCTTCTTCGTGAGATGTTAGAACAGCGGAGTCTAAAGCAAATAATAGTTCCCTTCATAGAAGAGCTTTCTTCCTTGTGTCAGGTCACTGGTTTGGAGCGACTGAGTAAATCTGTTCTATAGTCAAGTTTGGTCTAAGCTCTTTGGCAAGTTTAATTTGTTTCAGCTCAGTCCTAAGCTGCAGATCTGAGAGCGGGCGCTGGGCTCAGGAGGGTGCATTCTGCAATGCTCTAGGTGTGAACACTATCAAGTTTATTCATTTTCCACTAGTTTTCCACACCGTGTTAGCTCTATCTCTACAGATCTCTCTCTGGCTTGCAACTCGATTGACATCTTTGTACATTGTTGGGTAGTTCCCTTTGCTTTTCAGGCTTTTGGACACCTGTGAAGACCCTGTTCCACCTAGAATACTTTAGAGGGACTCCTTTCAGGTCTCCTGCCCCACCTGCAGCTGCTGTCCATGGAAAATCTGATGTGTTTGGGGAGTGGAAGATTTTGGGTCTCTTGCTTATCCACAGCCCTTGGCAGCTGGAAATCCAACGTGCCTTTGGCTGACTTATCTCAGGTCTCCCCTCTTTTTGTAGCTGCGTCCTCAGCTCTGACTGGGTCAGAGAGACTATGATTTTACGGCTTATGCATCTTGTTTGAGTTGAAAACAACCGTCTCTCGTCATTTTCCACTCACTTTCTAACCAAACGGACGTCTTCCATGTCTCTTACCTTCTATTTTCTCTCATTTTGTCTCTGAGTTGTTTCCTGTTATATTCAGAGCAATCTTATACCAATATCTCATCATTTGTAACTAGTCAGTTTCTATCCTGTCCCTTGGTTTTATATGATACTTGGAAATATACACGTGTGTATGTATTTGTATCTTTTTGTTTTTAGAAGTTCCAAAGTTTGTTAGTTCTTCGAATCTATGGTCTGATAAGTTTTCATAATCTTCTTTTTCTTTTGTCATACTTTCACACTCCCCTTATTTTTTAAACATATTGAAGACAATTATTCTATGTATTCTAAACCTGGTAAGTAAAACATATAAACTCCATAGATCTGACTTCAAACATAGTGGTTGTTTCTGGAAATTCTCATTCATGGAGTACATTTTTTTTTTTTTCCTCATCTGTTTTAGTACTTTTTGTGGGTATGAGTATGAACTCGTGCTCCTTGGAACTTTTATCTGTGGGGATTCTTCAAACATGGGATTTTGAGATCTTTTCCAGGTGCTTTAGTGGAGCTGAACTGGGAGCACTGTCAACTGATGTGGCGGGACTGAGGCCACACAGAGGGTGTACATTCGGCCCAGACTCCCATGAGAACAGGCCTTTGGGTAGAAATTCTCATGTAAGACCCTGTTGAGTGTTGGTGGGGCTGGGGTTGGGCTCCTGCTCCACCTGTAGCTAGGATGGTGGGCCTTTCCTATTCCTACCTGCTCCTTCTGTGGATGTTTCCTGGTCTTGACCTGAACCCTCCTGTGTTTATGGGGTGGGACCGTCAAGGATGTCACATTATTCTGGCCCCAGGCCTCAGCTCCGCTGACCTTCCTCATGGCCTGTAAACTTCAATCTCATTTGCCTCTAAGAACAGTTTCCTCCCACCTGTTCCCATCCAGGCCATCGTCCCAGTGATCCTTCCCACTATGGATTTCAGCTTCCTTGTCCGTTCTTACTCTCAGGAGGTGCCCTTATTTTCTGTTGGCTCAACTGTGCAACACATTTCAAATATCTGATAAGGTAGCTACACACTCATCTGGGTATCCACTATGCAGACCTTCCACAGGGGGCAGCCTGCTCTTGCCTCAAGCCACTGGGCCATTCCAACTTTAAAAATATCATGTGAAAGTGACTTTCATATTGGTCTTTATCTGGGTAACTGTAAACGTTGGCATGAATATAGATATTACTAAGTTTAAAAGGTAAACTTTTACTACACTTAAAGTTTTACTACATTTTACTACATTTCATTACTACAAACTTACTGTTTTAAATTTCAAACAAGCTGGTATAATTTAAAGAACAATGCTTAACAATTATTTCTAATTTTACATTAATTGTTGGGCAGAAATATACATTTAAATAATGATTAGACATTGTCTGGTGTTAATTGTGCTGGCAGATTTTTTGTAAATGGTTGAATAAGTCTGTGTAAGCTTAATAATTTAGAAGGGGTGTGCATAATCAGAGCTGGAATTACACAGAAATGTTGTAAGATAGTCTGGGGTAAAATGTATCTGACAGAGTGGAAGTACCTGTGACATTCTTAAAATGTTCTGTTTTCCCTTTCTGCAGATAAGTAATCTCACATGTCGTTCAGGCGCTCAGTCACATTGGCCTCCTTGCGACTCCAAGGACTGCAGCACAGCTGACTCCTCTGTCCTCCACGATCTCCCAGTTTGCTCAAATTCACGTCCATCAAGTCAGTGATGCCATTCAACCATCTCCTCCTTTGCTTCCCCCTTCTCCTTTTGCCTTCCATCTTTCCCAGCATCAGCGTCTTTTCCAATGAGTCAGTTTTTCACATCAGGTGGCCAAAGCATTGGAGCTTCAGCTTCAGCATCAGTCCTTCCAATGAATACATTAAGATCTAACAAATGAACTAACAAACCGGCAGGACTGCTACTGAATTACTGAGTGGAACGCGCTCTCAGCTAACGGAAGAGATGTCTCTACGGCTGAATGTCTCCTGAGGTCAGATCCTCATCACCTGTGTGGGCATTCATGTTGCAGGAAGAGGAACCCCTTCCGGGGCGAGAGCGGGCTCTTGTCGGACACTCGGGAATGAATTATCGGAGGAGACACATGAGCTGACAAAGCAAGAGACTCTATCGGGAAGGGGCGCCCGGGAGGAGAGCAGCTGGGTAAGGGAACCCAGGAGGACGGCTCTGCCACGTGGCTCGCCCTCTCGGGTTTTATGGTGATGGGATTCGTTTCTGGCTTGTCTCTGGCCAATCATTCCGACTCGGGGTCCTTCCTGGTGGCGCACGCATCACTCATCCAGGATGGATGCCAGCGAGAAGGGTTCTGGGAGGTGGTAGGACGTGTGGACCGGCAACGACTCCCTTCTTTTGACCTTCCCTGGATTCTTCCAGATGGCGGTAGCTCGTTAGTTCCGCGTTCCTTACCAGGACCTCCCCTTTAAGGTAACTCACGCAAGTGGTTACTACGGTGCTTGGTCGGGGTGGGCAATTTCCATCAGTGGTTCCGCTAGCATTCTTAGGGGCACTGTCTGTATTTTCTATAGAAAAATAAAAGTTTTGAAACTTCACCGAAATTTCTTGGGTGTCTCTAAAATACCATCTATGGGATATCAGGCTTGTTTCATCACTGCTACCCTGAGACAGGAGACAAGGCCCAGGGGTGCCAGGCGCCACGCGAAGCCACAAAGGCAGACGTTCCCCACTCAGCCTCCACCCGAGAGACTCCGGGTTAGCAATCGCGGGTGAGCTGCCCTGTGATCGGGTAGCAGGGGAGGGTAGACTTGCCCAGTGCGCCCCTAAAACCTGGGCGCTGGAGGCCCCCTCCCAGGCCCTTCGGAAGCCCGGCCACCACCAGCGGACGCAGCCTTTGCCTCGTGGAAACGTCTTCCTTGCAAGACACCGGGGGCATGTGCAATACGGCTTGACGCCCTCTGCCTTCTTTTCTCTCCTAAACCTGTGTTTCTGTGTCTGAGTGGATGCGTGGGTGGTTCTGGGCTCAAGACCAAGGTGTAGTGCGCCACCTGCTGGGAAGGTTAGGCGGCTGCAGACCCCAGCTTGAAGTAGAGCAAGGGAACCGATGAGGTCAATGTATTTTCCATCGAAAACTCTTGCATGAGATGAAAAAGAAAAATACGTATGTATCAACTCGAGCCAGGCACAAGGGTTTTATTATTTGAAGATTTTGTTCTCCCTCTCCTTTCTGTCCCCTTAGTCCGATTGTGGAATTTGAATGGAAAGGAACACCAGGTAAGGACAAAATGCAAAGCTCGACCTGTGAAAAAGAAATCATTCATGGTAACATGTCCCTTCTCTTAAGTTCATTGAAAGGGGGACATGCACACTGCTATATTTAACATGCATCACCAACAAGGACCTACTGCACAGCACAGGGAACTCTGCTCAATGTTACGTGGCAGCCTGGACAGGAGGGGAGTTCGGGGGAGAATGAAAGTGAAAGTGAAGTTGCTCAGTCGTGTCCGACTCTTTGCAACCCCATGGACTGTAACCTACCAGTGACAGTGGGGGAGAATGGATACACATATATGTGTGTCTGAGTCCCTCTGCTGTCCACCTGAAACTATCACAACATCATTAATCAGTGATGTTGCTGTTTAGTCCCTCAGTCATGTCTGACTCTCTGCAACCCCATGGGCTGAGGCCCACCAGACTCCTCTGTCCATGGAGTTTCCCAGGCAAGAATACTGGAGTGGGTTGCCATTTCCTTCAGGGGATCTTCCTGACCCAGGGATAAAACCCGTGTCTCCTGCATTGGCAAGCAGATTCTTTACCACTGAGCCACCAGGGAAGCCCTGTTAACCAGTTGTTGTTGTTTTTCAGTTGCTAAATTGTTTCAACTCTTTTTGACTCTGTGGACTGCTGCATGCCAGGTTCCTCTGTCCTTCACTATTTCCTGGAGTTTGCTCAAATTCTTGTCCATTCAGTCAGTCATGCTACCTAACCATTTCATCCTCTGCGTCTCCCTTTTCCTTTTGTTTTCAATCTTTCCCAGCATCAAGGTCTTTTCCAGTGAGTTGGCTCTTTGAAACAGGTGGCCAAAGTATTGGAGCTACAGCTTCAGCATCAGTCCTTCCAATGAATATTCAGGGTTGATTTCCTTTAGGATTGACTGGTTTGATCTCCTTGCAGTCCAAGGGACTTTCAAGAGTCCTCCAGCAACACAGTTTGAAAGCATCAATTCTTCAGCACTCAATTTTCTTCATGGTCCAACTCTCATCCATATGTGACTACTGCAAAAACCAGAGCTTTGACTGTACCTTTGTCGGCAAAGTAATGTCTCTGCTTTTTAATACACTGTCTAGGTTTGTCATAGCTTTACTTCCAAGGAGCAAGCGTCCTTTAATTTCATGGCTGCAGTCACTGTCCGTAGTAATTTTGGAGCCCAAGAAAAGAAAAAACTGTCACTGTTTCCACTTTTCCCCCTTTGATTTGCCATGAAGTGATGGGACCAGATGCCATGATACTCCACTATAAAATAAAAAAGTTTTTAAGACTGTGATATTTAGCTAAAGAAAACTAGGAAAAAAGAAAGTAAACCTATAGTTTCTGATATTGTATTATTTTCCATTTTACCTCATTTTTTTCAATGCCAATATCTCTATTTAGAAATTAAAGTCATGCACTGCAAAATTGCATCCAAATCCAGAAAACTCATTTCCCTGTCACTAATCAAATAAGTTTATGAGCAGAAGACACATTAAAAATATTATTCTGGATGATCTGCCAAGATGGTAGGAACTAAATTTCAGTCTCTTTAAAAATACAGAATAGGATAGGTCAAGAGTGAGTGCTTTAAAAATTCTATTTTCTGCTCCACTGCTGATTTAATAGACAGATTTTCAACGTGCAAGTCAAGGCTGTTTTCCAGTTGCAGATATTCAGCGCGGAGGCTTGACCCTGCAGGCAGCCCTCACGGTTCAACCCAGGTTCCCCAAGTCTCAGGCAGGAAGATCTGCTGTGACCTGCCCTGCAGGAGGCACAGCCCACACTTCATCAAGCGCTCCTGCAGGATTTTAAGGCAGGACACGGTCCAGCTTGGTTTTCTCCCTTGGCCGATGACACGGCTCCGGAGCAGATACCATCACCCTGGAGCAGGCTGTCTCCACCACAGAACCCAACTCTGTGTTTCTAGATGTTTCCACAGTAACAAGACTCCGGAGGAAGCAGACACTGTACATTGGTAGGTTCTCTCCAATATCTGAGGGTGACAGGAGACCAGAAGTCCTGCAGGCCTTGGGATGACTGAGGGGAACATCTCAATGACCGGGCTTGAGATCCAGGCCCCTTGGACCTTCCTCTGCCTGGTGGGGAGTCAGAGCCGGCAGCTTGTTCTGCTTAGCAAGACAAAAATGCCTCTTTGTGAAAACTGCCCCTCCTGCCTTAAAGTTGAAGCAAAGGTTGAAAAACACACAGGGCTACGGGTCAGGAGACCTTTCTCCTGCAGAAACACAGACATTTACCATGGTTTCCTATGAAGGATGCTTCTGGAGGTCAGTCGTGGGTTATCCAAACACTTGCAAATGACTGTTGTTTTCTGTTGAAAAGTCCTGATTACAGGCAGGCGGCTGGTGGGCGGGCCGAGGTGGGGCTTTGCCCTGTGCACGTGGGGAGGTGCCCAGGGCGGGGCTGACTGCCTGGCACTTCCGGTGGTGCCTTGTCTTGTCAGTCGCCCCCCAACCCCAGTCCCTGCCGAGTCCACGTGACCAAGGTGCCTTCAGTACAGGGGGAGCAGATGGGTGTAAATGGACAGCCAGCATCTCAGCGTCCCGGGAAACAAGCCGACCTCACCAAGGATGCACTGACTGTCTGTAGGCCTCACCCCCGGAAACCTCACAAGGAGCTTTCCCATAAAGAACTGTCCCAAAACTTTAAATGTAACTGTTACTCAAAAATCACAAGGGTTACCTCCTTCCTTCCCCAGTGGCTCAGACGGTAAAGAGTCCGCCTGCAACGCAGGAGATCTGGGCTCGATCCCTGGGTTGGGAAGATCCCCTGGAGAAGGAAAGGGTAACCCACTCCAGGACTCTTGCCTGGAAAATCCCATGGACGGAGGAGCCTGGTGGGCTACAGTCCAGGGTGTCGCAGAGTCGGACACGACTGAGCGACTTCACTTTCACCTCCTTTCTGGTTTTGTTGCATTTTTATTAACAATGGTTTTAAGAATCTGTTAACGACTGGTGTGGGCTTGGACTTTCGGGAACCATAAAGCAAACACCCACCGAGTTAGGAGCTGAGGTGTGCAGGCCGCCTGAGGTGACAGCTGGGTGGAGACCGGACAACACTGCCCCCCCACCCCCGCCAGCCGCACCCCGACCGAGCTGCAGGCTCAGGGGAGTTAGTGGAGAGCAGAGCCTCTCAGAGGCCACCCAGGGCTCTATTCCCTCCAGGGCACCAGGGGGCAGCAGCCCCAGGGCCCTCGTTTTCCTGGCTTTCCACCCTCCGGGACCACTTCCCCAGGTAGAAATGCACTCTGGAGACAGAGCCAGTGCCTAGTTAGCTGCTAACCCTGGGGCCATCAGACGGAGCAGAGCACAGCAGGGAAGGTCCCTGGCGTCCCTAGTCCTCCACCGGAGCCGGGCCGGGGGTCTCCGGAAGGAAACCCAGAGCCTGCTCACAGAGCAGCCTGGAACTGCAGGGCCTGGGCGATGGGATAGACAGTGTGTCAACTGTTTGAATGGTTAATTTACTGTAGGCACACAAAACTAGCATGAAAAGATTAAAAACAAATGAAACACATTGGATCATAATTTAAACTATCCAGGTGGACATGTAATAATCCTCATTTACTTATAAAGCCATGGCAATCAAGAGGCGGCCTTCTGTGAATGCTGAGGGTATGGTGGGATCAGGGTTCACTTCTTCAGCCACCGTTTTTTTCCTCTTCTTTTCATTTTTCTCAGCTGAACACTCACAATTTAGGGTGAGATAGTCTCTGAGTAGCAATCAATGACTATTTGTTAGGGAAAAAATATTTCATTAGAAAAGATAATATTCTTAAAAACAACATAAAGAATGAAAAACAAGAGCTTCCCTGGTGGCTCAGGGGCAAAGAATCTGCCTGCCAATGCAGGAGACACGGGTTCGATCCTCGGTCCGGGAGGAACCCACAAGCCAGGGAGCAGCCACGCCTGTGTGTCACAACTACTGAGCCTGTGCTCTGGAGCCCGGGAACCACAATTACTGAAGTCCATGTACCCTGGAGCCTGTGCTCCACCTCCCAGAAAACACAAAAAAGCCAGAGTCTAAAGAAAGAAAAATAGGCAGGGTCTAGATTCATCTCAAGCTGGAATGAAGACTGCCAGGAGAAATATCAACAATCTCAGATATGTAGATGATACCACTCAAGGGCAGAAAGTGAAGAGGAACTAAAGAGCCTCTTGATGAAGGTGAAAGAGGAGAGTGAAAAAGCTGGCTTAAAACTCAATATTCCAAAAAGCGAAGATTATGGCATCCATTCCCATCACTTCATGGCAAACAGATGGGGAAAACGTGGAAACAGTGTCAGATTTCGTTTTCTTGGGCTCCAAAATCAATGCTGACGGTGACTGCAGCCACAAAATTAAAAGACACTTGCTCCTTGGAAGAAAAGCTATGACAAACCTAGACAGTGTATTAAAAAGCAGACATACCACTTTGCCAACAAAGGTCCGTATAGTTAAAGCTGTGGTCTTTCCAGTAGTCATGTGTGGATGAGACTTGGACCATAAAGTAGGCTGAGCGCTGAAGAATTGATGCTTTTGAACTGTGGTGTTGGAGGAGACTCTTGAGAGTCCCTTGGACTGCAAGGAAATCAAACCAGTCAATCCTAAATGAAATCAACCCTGAATATTCATTGGAAGGACTGATGCTGAAGCTTAAGCTTTGGTCACCTGATGCGAAGAGCTGACTGATTGGAAAAGGCCTTGATGCTGGGAAAGATTGAAGGCAGGAGGAGAAGGGGACGACAGAGGATGAGATAGTTGGATGGCATCACCAACTCAACAGACATGAGTTTGAGCAAGCTCCGGGAGATAGTGAAGGACAGGGAATCCTGGCGTGCTGCAGTCCATGGGGTCACAAAGAGTCAGACAAGACTTAGCAACCGAACAACAAAGACTCATCTCCTAATGGCAGAAGGCGGTCAGTGTGCTCACCTCCTTTTCCTCCTAAATCCCCACTGAAACGCATCACAAGGGGGACAAGGTGGAGGCTCCCTGGAGAGTGGAGCTCTGACCTGAAGGCAGCATGAATGGGGGAGCAGAGGTTGCGCCCGGAGTGTGAGCTGTGGGTGTCCAGGGCAGGTTGGGCTCCTGGGCTGCGGACCGCATGCCCCTTCCGAGGCCGGTGCACACTGGACAGCCTGGTCTGGTGCCCAGCGTGTCCTGGGCGAGGCTGTGCCCTCTGAGAACCGCCGGTCTGGGGACCAGCCCGCCAGACGTCCCCTCTCCCATCCCCCAGGGCACAGCTCCTGACAGGTGTGTGGTAGCATCACCCTTCCCAGCTGGAGAAGCAGAGCCCCCCTGGGAGGGCTGGATCCAAGCACATGCAGGGAGCCCTGGTCCTCAAGGTGGTCACAAAAGCCCAGGGTCCTTCATAAACGCAAGAGGATGCTTCCATTTTCATAAAATGAATATGGAAGCATCCCTCACCACCACCCTTTACTCGTCCTTCTCTCTCTGTCAACATCGTTAGAGGCCTTTTCCTGTGCTGAACACACTGACTGCAACACTGGGACAGCTCTGTGATGCATGAGAACAATCCAAGCCTGTGAGGACAGAAGTGTCCTGCTATGAAGGAGGGCTTCCTTAAAACCCTCTTTAGAGGCAAGAAAAGGAACTTCCTGCTTGTTCCACAACCAAAACAAACACGCTGAATTGCTCTGAGAAAGCGTCAGGCAGTGAAGGAAATGCAAGGGGGAGGGGCTTCGCTTGATGGCTCTTCCTTTCCAAAGTCCCCTGAATTCCTAGAGCGTTCCTCAGGGAGCCTTGTGCGGCATCGCTAGCCTTAATCAGGCAGGTTGACCAGATTCTGGCTCTCGGCTCTCTGCGCTGCGGTTCTACACGAGAGGATGTGCTCCTGCAGAGAACAGAGCGCGCACCGGGTGGACAAGGGGAGTTACCTACCTTCACTCACACCATCAGGCCGCATCACACAACCCTCCGCCACACCCACCATCAGCATCGCCCATCTGGCACTTTTTATTTTTGTCAAAGTATTTTGTTTTAGGATCATTAGAAAATATCTAAGAAAGAATCTGACCGAACTGGCAAATATTTGCTTCTATTTTTTTTTCGGTGGTGGTGATGGGAGGAGGAAGGAATTGCTATGATCTTGTTATTCAATAGACAAGTCTTGTCTGACTCTGTGACCCCATGGACTGCAGCATCCCAGGCCTCCCTGTCCATCATCAACTCCCGGAGTTTACTCAAACTCATGTCCATCAAGGCAGTGATGCCATCCAACCATCTCATCTTTGTCGCCCCCTTCTCCTCCTGTCTTCAATCTTTCCCAGCATCAGGGTCTTTTCCAATGAGCCAGCTCTTTGCATCAGGTGGCCAAAGGATTGGAGCTTCAGCTTCAACATCCGTCTGATGCTCTTGAATACCATCTATTTCACAAGTTACCCTTTCCACAGTTTTTCTCCACTTCACTCCTGGAGAAAAGGGCCTGGGCAGTAAAACCACCTCCGTTCAAGGCCACAGATATGGAGAGCTGACTGCAGCCCACGGAGCCCTCTGTGTCTGGGGCCCTGCGGTTCGTGGTGGGGCCACAGCGCCCTCTAGCGGCATCACACTGCTCCTCCCAGGCCAGGCACAGAGCCCCTTGCATGGTTCTACAGGGAATTTGTGAGCTATGCTGTCTCAGCCTATCTAAAAAGAAAACCAAGTAGGCAACGTGACCAAACATTCCTGGGCGGGGCGGGGGGTTACAGCCCCAAGTGTCACCTCCAGGCTGATTCTGAGCTCAGAATGAAAACTAGTCCCGGGAACAAGTCCAGGAAAATCGCTGGCCCTGTGTACGTGGGGTGGGATGGGGAGGGAGTGGGGGGAGGTTCAACAGGGAGGGGACATACGTGTATCTATGGCTGATTCAGGCTGATGCACAGCAGGAACCGGCACAATACTGTAGAGGACCTGTCCTCTAATTAAAAATAAAAATAAGATCGCTGGCTGCACTGCCGCACACCCTCCTCGCCCCGCTGCCCGCCCCTCGGGCTCCCGAGTCATGCACGTGGCTGCAGGCACAGAGGGCCGGGTACCTGCTCCCAGGGGCGAGAGCAGGGGCGGGGGGACCAGCACCCCTGGGCCTCCCGGGTGCCCTGACCTAGTCCGGCCGAGAGCCCCACCCCACTCCAAGTTCAAATGTTTACCTGCACTTTTGCGTGCATCCATTTTTTTCTTTTAAAGTGATGAAACTCTACAACCGTGTTCTGCCCAGGGACCAGAAACGATCAGTTTACCAACAGTTTAAAACTGTTTCGCCCTCTGAGGGGGGACGTGGTATGATGGGCCCGCTCAGGTGTGTGCAGCATCAGGAGCGACACGAGCCTCCGGTGGGCAGAGGGGCAGCCACGTCAGCGCCACCCGTTCCCCACCACTGACATCGCATGGGACTGTAGAGGTCAGGACACCTGAACGGTGGGGGTCCAGTCACTCAGCCGCGTCCAGCTCTTTGTGACCCCCTGGACTATACAGCCCACCAGGCTCCTCCGTCCATGGGACTCTCCAGGCAAGGATACTGGAGTGGGTGGCCTTTCCCTTCTCCAGCAGATCTTCCCGACCCAGGGATCAAACCAGTCTCCTGCACTGCAGGATTCTTTACCACCTGAGCTACCAGGGAAGCGCTCTTTACTGTGAACATGACAAACCACGTGATACCAGGCAAGTTTATCCCCACGATGTGCCCCCAGACCTGCCCTCTCCCCCTTACCCCCTCTCACTCTGCAACCCTCCAGGCTCAGCACGCCCCCACAAGCGGCAGAATCTATCCACCCTGGCCGCTCCTCCGGGACCGCGGACCTCACAGCCTGCAGCAGCTCAGGGGCCGCTGCCTGCCCTCCTGATCCCCTGACTCTGGCCAGGGCGCAGGTGACAACGCGGCTTCTCGGCCACCCCTCCCGCCCCGCCTGGTGTCTCCTCCGCCCCCTCCCAGGCGTCTTCAAGTCACAGGCGGTGCTGAGGGAGGGCAGTGACTCATCCTAGGCGACCGCTCGCTTTAAACACCCTCCGAGCTCCGTCAACTTTCTGACCTCCGCCCCAGCTCGACTCCTGCCTGTAAAGGCTCCCGGCCACCTGCACGTGGATGTCTGTGTCCCAACACAGTGCAGGATCCGTGGCTCCTATCACCAACCCGGAACCCCCATCCCCAGCTCAAAACTGTGGGACCCCCGACTCCTGTCCTTCGCCGAACTCAGCACTGATTTTACCCCCAAGATCCGTGTGACATCCGCCCCCGCCCCTGCCGATGGTCTGCGCACCCACCAGCATCAGCCCCCTGCCCCGTCACAGCTGCGCAAACCTCTCTCGGAGTGTGACTGAGCTCAGGGCTGCCCAGGTCCCAGGGAGGGGCAGGTACCGATGTTACTGTACAAAGGGCGTCACCCCACTCCTCATAGAGCGCGTGGAATACACCAGCCTCCTGCTCACACAGGCAGGCCCTTCCTGTCTCAGAGCCAGCACACCTGTCCACCAGGACCATTCGGGGGTCCCTCCTCTCAGGGCCTAACGAACGAGTGACCTCCTTGGGGGAACCCTCCTGGACCTGCTGCCCTGCTCCAAGTCCCTGTGTCCCCCTCACTGCATGTAACCGAAGTCTGGGGTGACAGATCACACAGGTCTTTGAGAACCTGGTCGCTTTCTTCACCAGCTCCTCCCAGCCAGGCTCTGGCACGGACCACGCGCTCCGGAGACAGGGAGAAAGAAGGAACACACAGACAAAAAGCATCCAGAGGGCAAGGCAGAGGTTTCTTTTTATAAATCTCCGTCTGTTATAATTACTTTAAAAACAGGGTGAAGGAATAACAAAATAATTGTCAGAGGTAATTTTTTAAGGGAAGCATCTCTAGCTAAACGGAGACATCCAATACTGAGGGCCTGGCAGTGCCGGCACGGGGTCTCCAGTCATGAAAACCTCAGAGGACATGGCAGCGAGCGCATCCTGGTGTCCCTGCCAGCGTCCGCGGTGGGAGGCTCCTGGGCGGTGGCTCCCGTCTTTGGTCAGCACCAGGGGCTCACTGCATCTTTGGCTGGAGTAGAAGGCGGGCCAAGGGTCACTCTACTCATCAGGACACTCATGTGCTTGGCTTACTTTTACTTTTTATTATAAAAAAACACATACAAGAGTTTTAAGAAATGATGACTGCGGACAAATCAGGGCCAGGGTGAGTTATTAAACCCATTTTTCTCTGTACAAATACTAAAATTCCGAAAGTGGAATATCATCAAATGTGAGACACATTGTCGGCTGTCCGTATATACAGGGCACACGCGGGGGCCTGCCTGCGCTGGGCGGGGTGCAGACCCCGGGAGCCCGGACTCTTTCCTCCCGGGGCGCGGGCTGAGCGGCGGGAAAGGCGCCCCCCGGTCTCTACCCTGAGCAGCGGCGGCCGCGCCTGCGGGGGGACGAGCAGCCCCTGCCGGCAAGGACGCTGGCAGAACCTTCAGCCTCTGCCTCAACCGCGCTTCCTCCCGGTCAGTCGTTTGGGCACAAGGTCCAAAACTGGCTCAGGAACCAAATTAATGTTTTTTATATTAAATTCATTACAAAATGCCACTCAGTTTCAAAAAGCGACAAAAAAAAAGGGGGGGGGACACTTTCTGCAGCAAAAAAGGGCTAAGTTCAAGTTTCTGTTGTTTGACCAAGACACGACCAACTCCAGTCCGAACGTCCGTGCTCACCGCAGCCGGAAGGGAGACGTGCGCGGTTCGGGGCCCGGCCCGGGTCTCTCGGCCTTGGCCTCGCCTCGCCTCAGGCCCGGGGCTGCATCCTGGAGGCCGGCTGCCCCGCAGCCCCAAGATGCGTGAAGGCACTTCGGGGCGCCGCGGGCGCTCAGCCTCGCCCCTCCGAGCACAGCGCGCCCACCTCGTCCAGGGCGCCGAGCACCGCGGCGGGGACGCTGCGCGCCGTCTCCCTGCGCCAGGCCTCCAGGATCTTGGAGATCTCCGCCGGGTTGCTGGGGCTCAGGTCGCAAAGGGCATACACGGCGGCCAGCTGGACCCCCCACGGGATATCTGAAAAGCATTTCCACATCAGTCATCACACGAGAAAAGCTGTGCTATTCACAATCTTAATGTTGTTAATCTAGTGAATCACTATTCATATACTTTCTGCCAGCAATGAAAACTTAATAGTAAAAACAAAACCGACAATGAAAAAAAACCTCATTAAGTCCCTCTACAAACGGAAAAAACAAGAGTCCAGTCTCGACAGGCCCCTGGTGATGCCGGCACCCCAGGGACTGCGTGCGGAGTGGACGGCACAGCCAGAGTGCCGGTCCTCCGGACCGCAGCCAAGCTCTCCAGCGGCAGTTCTGGAAGGATCACACCCCCCACTTAAGGTTTAATAGAATGTGGATCCCAAAGCATCCCTCAAATAAACGACTCCATTATACCCACTGCAAGTATTTACACATGGACTTTGGAAAGGAAAAACATAATGAAATGAGAGCAAATGAGAAACTGGTTTTTAGTATGAAAGTGTTAGTTGCTCAGTCGTGTCCAACTCTGCAACTCCATGGGCTGTAGCCCGCCAGGCTGTGTCCATGGGATTCTCCAGGCAAGAATACTGGAGTGGGTAGCTGTTCTCTTCTCCAGGGGATCTTCCTGACCCAGGGATCAAACCTGGATCTCCTGCTTTGCCTGTGTGCTCTTTACTGTCTGAGCCACCAGCGAAGCCCAATGTAGTACAGCAAATATGCTGTTACCCACTAGAGCACAGTGCATGAAGACAGACACGGCACTTAACTGTAGATCAGAGCTAGGTTAGAGATTACGGTGGTAAGAGTTCTTCTATAGCCTGAGTTTATTTAGGAGTTATTAAATTCAAGTTTAATTTAGTTCAATTTTAGTCGCTCAGTCTTGTCTGACTCCTGCGACCCCATGGACTGTAGCCCGCCAGGCTCCTCTGTCCATGGGATTCTCCAGGCAAGAATACTGGAGTGGGCTGCCATTTCCTTCTCCACTTTTGGTTAAATTCATTTAAACTATTTCATTTAAAAAATTTAGCAGTCATTTCTTTAAACCTTATTATTAACTATACACTGTTAGTTCAACAAGGCAAACAAGTATTTAAAAATAAACATTGCAAAACCCACACGTTCAGATGGTGATGCTGTGGATGTAGGTACTGCTGCACCAGCTTTAGAGTTACTTTCCTGTTTAGCTACGTGGTAATCAGAGAAGGGGACACAAGACTAAACGAAAAAGCCTAACACAGGAGTCACACGGGGGTGTAAAAACCACTGTGACGAGTAGGAGCATGTGCAGAGCTGCGGCTCTGGCCTCGGCCCCGGCTGTGAGGTGGCGGCACTATCCAGCTCCAGGTCTCTCCTGGGGTGTCAGCTTCCTGAGCATAACGCAGTCAGGGCCACCCGGGAGTGCCGTCCTGGGGTCCCGTGCTGCACTAGGGGGCAGGCCCAAGTGAGTCCCCCTCGACCCTCCTTCTGCTAGGAAACGTCTGACCTGGTGGCTCTGGGGACAGTCCATTAGCCACTCTGCGGCAACTCTAAGATGACAACACACCATCTAGACATGAAAGGAACAGGGTCCAGACGGGAAGGGAGCAGGGTTCAGACGGGAAGGGAGCAGGGTCCAGATGGGAAGGGAACACTCATGGGCATCATCTCAGCAGCCATGCTAAGATCAAAGAGAAAGAAGTTCTCAGTAGTTCAACCTGCCAAGCCTCACCCTGAAAGAGGAGGACAACCTAGAGGTTAAGCTCATCTGGGATGTAAATTTCAGATGTCACTGTGCGTTCCTGATGGAAACTGTGTAAACACATTACCCCTTGATGGCATAGCATTCAAATAAAAACAAGAGAGACTCACCACTTCAAAGGTTCACTTTTTGAGTTTTAAGTTCTTCCCACTAAAGAATAAGACTATAAAATTACATGCTCTGCGGTATGCAAATTAAAGGACATGGGTAGCGTGAAGACTGGCTCAGAGGTTTCCAGTCTCCGAGTTCTCCCGGGAGCTATGTACGCACACCCAGGCCGCAGTGGAGCCGCTGCTGCACACGTGTGACCCCCCTTGTCATCAGGACACATGTTCAGCTGGGCATGTGGGGGCAGCAGGGGTCACGGGAGGCGTGAAGCCAGTGCCCACGGCTGCTGAGACAGAATGCCAGCACCAGGTCAAGAAGAGCCCCTTCCTCCTTAGGGGTTCGCTGCCCAAGGGCATGAGTGGCGACCACGCAAACTGCAGGAAACCCACACAGGTTCAAACGCCAGTGCTGAGAAGATGGGCGGAGTATGGCCTCATCATCACACTTCTCAGGCTCAAACAGTGGGAGACGCGCAGAGTTCAGCACATGGTTAAGAACACAAAAGACTGGGTAAGAGGAATGCAAATGATCTGAAAGTAAGTATGATAAACAGAAGTTGTACCTTCATCCTGGGCATGCTGTATAAACAAACCAATCACCGTACTAATGTTCTTCACAGCAGATGGGAACCCTTCCTTCAAACCCAACTGACCTAAACGACCTAGCGGGAAAAAAAGAAAAAAAATACAAAATGTAAACAACCTTGGGTTAAATGTTAACTTCTCATAAGAATTTAAAACTTACGTTTTCTTTTGCTCAACATTATGTGCACTGAGCTTCAGGATCTGAAACTGGGTTGTTGCTGCTGCTGTTGTTGTTTAGTTGCTCAGTTGTGTCCAACTCTTTGTGACCTGTAGACTGAAGCCCGCCAGGCTCCTCTGTCAGTGGGCTTCTGGAGGCAAGAATACTGGAGTGGGTTGCCATGCCCTCCTCCAGGGGATCTTCCCGACGCAGGGATTGAACCTGGCTCTCCTACATTGCAGGCGGAGTCTTTACCACTGAGCCCCCAGACAGCCCAGTGTCAAAGAAGTACACCCACAATTACTCCAACAGGCTATTAAAGTACTCCTTTCATCAACTACAGATATGTATGAGACCGGATTTTCTCCAAACACCTCAACCAGAACAACGTACAACCAACCAGAAGGGAACGCAAAGCAGCTATGGGAAACCAGACGATAAAGAGGCTTGCAACAAGACAAGGTTTCATTCTATTTTTGTTTGGAAACAGCTGTTTTCCATTTTATTAATTTCAAATGAATAGCCAAATTTTTTTTCAAAGTACAATTTCTATTACAGTCATTGACACATAAAACCTGGGCTGACCAGAGCTCTTTGGGGGTCTCACCAGGAAACCCAACAGGATGACGCTCCTTGCCGAGCCGCCACTCAGCTGGGGGCCCCAGCCTGCTCCAGAGCCAGACCCCTCCCTCCCCAGGGCCAGGCCACGTGGTCTGCCCCCTCTTACACGGGAAGGGGTTCTGGGACAAGCCCTGGATGCCGCTGTACCCAAGGCCCCTTCCCGTGCTCTTGTGAGCACGTTACCCTGCACAGGCACCGCGGTGTCCACGTGCTTTCACAATAGTACAGACAGCCCACAGGTGTGTACATGAACCAGTCCACCCGCCCCTCTGTGTTGAACACGGAGAAACCGAGGCACGGGACACTGCAGGAGCTGCGTTAGTTTGTACCCCCTGTAGGGGCTCACTCAGTGCTGGTCACATGCACCCTGAACGCTGTGACGGGCACAGCCCTCCAGGAAGTTCCTCCTACCAGGGACTCCCCGGACAATGCCCAACCTGGGATGAAACCATAAACATCCGGATCATCTCTCAGGCAGTCATTCACTGAGGCTGAAAAGTAACGTACTTCAGAGGTAAGAAATGTCAAGGAAACGTCGCTCTTAAATACTTCCTTGCATTAGATCAAAGTGCTAACCGCCTGTCCCTAGCCCTGTCCTCTGAGATCATCTATGAGGAGTGTTCGGTGCATGACTCGGCAGAGAAAGGGGTAGGATGCATGCCTCACACAGCGATGGGACCACGTGGCCATGTTCCCAGGTAACACATGGGCTTCCCTGGTGGCTCAGTGGTAAAGAATCTGCCTGCCAATGCAGGAAACGCGGGTTCAATCCTTGGGTTGGGAAGATTCCCTAGAGAAGAGAACGGCAACCCATTCCAGTATTTTTACCTGAGAAATCCCATGGACAGAGGAGCCTGGTGGGCTACAGTCTATGGGGTCACAAAGAGTTAGACACGACTGAGCGACTACACCATTACCAGCAGATAGCACCTGAGTGTATTATATTGGATCCTTTTCTTTTAATTAAAATGTTTAGTGAATTGGGTTTTAGAAGCTATCTACCAGAGTAAATCAGTGTATATGGTTTATGGGAAAAGACTTACATATACGATGACCTCACAAAGACGATGGACAAATCTGCTGAAGAGATGGGAAGAAAAGTCCCCCCATGGAAGGAATGTGGGTGAGTTCAAGGCAGTTCGGCCACAATGAAATTCAAGTAAGAAACAAGGAGGCGCTCTCAGGTCAGAGACAACACTCTCCACGCTCAGGGGGCCTGAGGGGAGCTGAGGGTCACAGGGAACGAGAGCCAGTCTACAGGGCAGGACTCAGCGCTGGACAGTCACCCGGGCTCTCTGTCACCGTTCTGTACGCAGGGGTGTAAGGAAAGGATGCATTCGTTAAGACAGTTCCACAGAAACGCTGAAGGACGTGGCGAGACCCTGGACAGAAATCAAGCACGACTGGCTACCGCAGCGTACGTGCGAACCCTGGCGTGAGGGCCCGCGCCATCCGAGCTCGGGGCTGCGCTGACCCCAGCCAGGCCGCTTCAGAGTCAGAACGCTCTGGGGGCGGCAAGTGGTGTCACGGGGCTTCATACGCCTCTGCGTCCAGTGGAGGCCGACTTCTGGCCCCGCTCTGCTCCCTTTCGACCCAAGGACCTCAGACGGGCTCACCTCTCCCACAGCCCAGCTCTGCCAGGTTCTCCACTCCTCCAGAGCGATCCAAACGCTCCACATGAGGCCCTGCGCTCCATTAGTGTTCAGGCAGGTTAATAATCAGACGTTCCCATGGCGTGTGCTCACAGTGGTGTTCACACCCCAACCCAGCACCAGATGGCCCTGGATCATCCTGCTTTATTTCCCAAGGAGCAGAAACCCTACTGGGATTTACACATTTGGAGTTAAGAATATAGACGGTTCCTGTATTTTATGAACGCCTGGTGTGTGACTTCATTTATAATTATGAAGTCATACTAACCAACTTAATTATTAGCTAAATTATTTAGTAAGCGTCAGCTTCAGAAACTGTTAAGATGCTTCTCCAATGCTTTCTTCTTAGAAACGGCTCACACTGTACCTGAGGTGAGAGCACGGGAAGGACAGCACCCGTCCAACCCTACAGCTGTTGCAGGACTCCGCCCCGTCCTCAGACTGGGCCCCACTGGCGCCTACCCCCAGCCCCCCCGCTCATCAAGCCCCAGCACCTGCTGCGCATGGGGGCGGGGGGACTTTCCGTGCCAACAGACACCTAGCAAAGCTCGCCGAGGTCCTCATGGAACAGCCCGGCGGCCCCTGCCCTCTGCACACCAGCCTTTCCAGGCGTGTGAGCTCCACCTGCCCCGGTCCTCCTGTGACCAGGCAGCGCTCCCCAGGTAGGCCGGGCTCTGTTATTTCCCACATGACACTTGCTTCCTAATTAGCCTCCCTTTGAACTACATTTACTTCTACATTATCGTTTTATTATACAGTACTGTTAACTATATATTAACTATACATTAGTAATTACTCCTATGGGCTTCCCTGGTGGCTCAGATGGTAAAGAATCCACCTGCAATGCGGGAGACCAGGGTTCAATCCCTGGGTCAGGAAGATCCCCTGGAGGAGGGCATGGCAACCCACCCCAGTATTCTTGCCTGGAGAATCCCATGGACAGAGGAGCTGGGTTGGCTACAGTCCATGGGGTCACAAAGAGTCAGACACGAATTATTCCTGTAAGATACACAATTGTATTATATGTCACTCTTAATTATGTAAATATACATATATTACTCTAAATATATCATCAAATCTTACAAACTATTTTCTCAAAGTGTTAGTTGCTCAGTCCTGTCCAACTCTTTGCGATCTCAAGGACTATAGTCCACCAGCCTCCTCTGTGCATGGAATTCTCTAGGCACAGAGAATTCTCAAGAGGTACGAACAGTCCTTCTTGACTCTGTAAGAGAAGCTGCTACTGAAACCAGAATTTCCGGACATACTGATGCTGTCACCTGACGGCTAGAAATGCAGCTGCTGGCCCTTCCGTGTCCTGGCGACCATGCCTGGGACGCTGATCTCACAGGCTCAGGAGAGCCATGTCCTGAGAAGCCATCTCCACTCCCACATCTCCATGCTTTCTTGTTCAGAATCTTAACTCCAAGTATATGCTGGGTTATCTCCATCCAGTAAAATTAGTAGATGTCCACCTTGAAACCAGGCTGCTGTCAGGACTAAGCTTATATATTTACAATGTTCCTATGTTTGCAGGTGAAGCACAGTGCATGTTAATAGACACAGTAACAAAATCAGAGATATTATATTTCTTACTGTGATCTACTTATAAGACTGATTTACATGACTTAAAAATTCTTAAACCCCATTTCGAATGGTATTATCTTTGAGTTTTAATTAAACGCCAAAGATACAGAGGATGAGACTTTCGACTCTTTTTGACTCCATGGACTGCAGCAAGCCAGGCTTCCCCGTGCTTCACCAACTCCCGGAGTTTACTCAAACTCATGTCCATTAAGCCGGTGATGCCATCCAACCCTCTCACCTTCTGTCGTCCCTTCCCCTCCCACCTTCAATCTTTCCCAACATCAGGGTCTTTTCCAGTGAGTCAGTTCTTGGCATCAGGTGGCCAAAGTATTGGAGCTTCAGCATCAGTCCTTCCAATGCATATTTAGGACTGATTTCCTTTAGGACTGACTGGTTGGATCTCCTTGCAGTTCAAGGGACTCTCAAGAGTCTTCTCCAACACCACAGTTCAAAAGCATCAATTCTTTAGCACTCAGCCTTCTTTATGGTCCAACTCTCACATCCATACATGACTACTGGAAAAACCATAGCTCTGACTAGACAGACCTTTGTCGGCAATGTAATGTGTCTGCTTTTTAATATGCTGTCTAGGTTGGCCATAGCTTTTCTTCCAAGGAGCAAGCATCTTTTAATTTCATGGCTGCAGTCACCATCTACAGTGACTTTGGAGCCCAAGAAAATAAATCTGTCACTGTTTCCACATCTATTTGCCATGAAGTAATGAGACTGGATGCCATGATCTTAGTTTTCTGAATGTTTTAAGCCAGCTTTTTCACTCTCCTCTTTCACCTTCATCAAGAGCCTCTTGAGTTCCTCTTCACTTTCTGCCATAGGGTGGCATCATCTGCATATCTGAGGTTACTGATATTTCTCCTGGCAATCTTGATTCCAGCTGTGCTTCATCCAGCCCAGCATTTTGCATGATGTACTCTGCATATAAGTTAAATAAGCAGGGTGACAGTACACAGCCTTGACGTATTCCTTTCCCAATTTGGAACCAGTCTGTTGTTCCATGTTCAGTTCTAACTGTTGCTTCTTGACCTGCACACAGATTTCTCAGGAGGCAGGTTAAGGTGGTCTGGTATTCCCATCTCTTTAAGAATTTTCCAGTTTGTTGTGATCCACACAGTCAAAGGCCTTAGCATAGTCAATGAAGCAGTAGTAGATGTTTTTCTGGAATTCTCTTGGCTTTTTCTGTGATCCAACGGATGTTGGCAATGTGATCTCTGGTCCCACTGCCTTTTCTAAGTCCAGCTTGAACATATGGAAATTCTCTGTTCACGTACTATTGAAGCCTAGCTTGGAGAATTTTGAGCATTACTCTACTAGTGTGTGAGATGAGTGCAAATGTGCGGTAGTTTGAGCATTCTTTGGCATTGCCTTTCTTTGGGATTGGAATGAAAACTGACCTTTTCCAGTCCTATGGGTACTGCT
This sequence comes from Giraffa tippelskirchi, assembly GCF_054371585.1. Lineage (NCBI taxonomy): Eukaryota > Metazoa > Chordata > Mammalia > Artiodactyla > Giraffidae > Giraffa > Giraffa tippelskirchi. The sequence goes on from NC_137282.1 coordinate 58,979,220, forward strand.
GAGTTTTCCAAATTTGCTGGCATACTGAGTGCAGCACTTTAACAGCATCGTCTTTTAGGATTTGAAATAGCTCAACTGGAATTGCATCACCTCCACTAGCTTTGTTCATAGTGGTGCTTCCTAAGGCCCACTTGGCTTCACACTCCAGGATGTCTGCACAGTCATGGTAACTACTGTGAATGCCCTAAGGGCCTGACACAGACATAGGGTGAACCCAGTTTTGTTTGCTCCCAGGAGATGAACACATGGCAGAGAGAGTCAGTTCATAGTAAAGACAGCCTTCTAATAGTGAACAGATCTCATCACTGATAGTGAAATAACACAGGGAATGGAGAGCAGTTTGTCAGAGATGTGGCAAAAAAAGAAAAAAATTAGTCAAAGTAAAAAATAAAGACTTGTAAGGTGCAAAGGAAGCAGCAAAACTAAAGGGTCACTGAGGTCCTCTTTAGACCTGAGATTAAAAACAATCTGTTTCATTCAAAATATTTTTAAGCAATGATTTTAATTTCTGTATATTCAGCTTAGAATTGTAGAAACAAAATAAAACTAGTTCCAATTATGGAAGTATATCGTTATCCTTACTGAGCAAGTATGAAAAAAAAAAGGGTGAAAGTAGGGAAGATAAACTTATTTTATAAATCAAATTAGACTATAACTTATAGCAATTTGTGTATCCTGGTAAGTGTATGTAGATGTGTGTACGTGTCTATATATTAAAATCAGTATCTGAGAATCAAGAGTTCAATTATAAATAAAATGTACTAACAAGAAAAATCGTTACTCTTTGACAAAGTTGAATAAAATGTTAACATATAGAGTATGAGTAATGAAAATTAATTTAGTGCAAAAGTACCTACTCTAATGGCTATAAAGTCAGTCATTATAGTGAAGTTTCAGTCAACATTTATCATTATTCCACACTTACTCTCCCACCAAGACAGCATCAATAACAAGAACAAATTCAGTGCAAGAGACAACTCACCAATGAGCCTCAGCACTGACGCTATGATGATATCAGGAGTGTAGGCGATGTTCGGATGTCCTTTTCTGTACTTTATCCACTTATCCATCACAGGCCACAGCTCCTTGCTGCAAAGTAACAACAACAAATATAGACACGTATGTATCTATATGAAAGTATGCACGCCCACCATGGCTCAAATATTAAGAACCTATCTTAAAAATGGTCCATAAGTGACAATCAGTGAAGAAGAGGAACTTTAAAGATGTAGCATTTTTGGCTAACAACAGAACACACACTGAAAACTCAGACTTGCCAACTATTCAGGATCTCAGTGCTCACAGTGGCTTTAAAAAGGCTACAAACACTAATGCTGGCATCTTTATTCTGTTTAAACACTTCTCACAAGGCAAAGTACCCAGGATCATCCCCAAGCTGCAGAACTGGAAGCAGCACAGTCTGGATTTTCACGTGGACCATCTAGACATCAGGCAACACCTGTGTTCTAGAAGCCTCGTTTCCCGACAAAGAGCAAGGACAGGCTGTATTTCATAAAAAGAACTAAACCAGAGGAAATGAACCACACTGCACAGGGATTAAAGAAACTTTCTACTGACTAAAAACAATCGCAATTCCTCTTTGCTTTCTTTTTTCAAAAACGTCTTAACTTCTTACATAGTATTTATAACATTAGAAAAGTTTAATACAGACAAACGAAAGGAAAATGTAAATTAAAAGCACCCTAAATAACACCCTGTCAGATAACTATCATTCTTTTAATTTGGGGCTTTTCCTCCCACACACATCTTTGCCTGCATTTATGTAAAAAACACGGACAGAGTGACCACAGAGCTCAGGAATCAGGGTCTCAGGTTGCTCAGGCAGAGATCCTGCTATTCGCTACTCTGTCCATTCCACGAGCTGGGGGACCCCGGACAAAGCACCTGTCCCTGGCACGTCCACGGTGGTCTCATCTGTCACTGGGGAGGAGGCCCTGCCAGCTCCCAGGAAGAGGTGACCCAGGGCAGCCACTCGCTTGTCATGACACAGCACGGAACAGACGGCCCTGGCACTCTGTTAGTAACAGATGATGAAACACTTTCGTCTCAACACATACAAAGCTATGTAGTACAGCTCTTAATTCTAAAATGGCTGTACCTCATTATACAGACGCCCCAGAATTCAATTATCTATTGCTTGACATTTAGATGTATAATCTTTTCCTAGTGTTAAGGGAAAACAAGAACAAGTTTCCACAGGATATCAAGATACATACTATCAGTCCTTTGTGGACTCCTCTTCAGCCTTTTTCAGTCAGGGTTGTAAGAAAATTAAGGTTTTATTTAACCATGGAACAATTATAAATACTTGACTATTTTTCCATTCTCCAAAGATGCTGCATAGTTGATGCACAGAGAAAAGTTAGTTCATTACACAAAACAGATGCCTGAGCATATCAGACTCTGTCCTCTCCGGAAACCAGCGAGAAGAGCCGCCAGTGCAGAATCCTGACCAGCCCTGTTCCTGTGGCCTTTCCCTCGCGCCTGTGCGTTAGGACAGTGATCACGGCATCCCATCTACACGTACTCGCTGGGCGCCTCGCTTGCGCAGGCACAGGTCTCCACACACAAGGGAGGCCAGGAAACCAAAGACATGAGATTCACTTCTCGTCGGCAAAGAGACAGTAATAAGAGAACACAACAAAAAGTAGTGAAAGGTGCCGTAAAAAAATAAAGTGGGGGCATGTCACAGCGACAGAGGCATTTTACGAGCAGTTTTATTAACTCCTATCCAAATCAAAATGCATTCTAAATGGTTCAGCTGCCTTAAACGGCAAAAATTATTCAAATCACAATTCGGCAATTGCTGAATAGACTACTTGACAATTCAAATAACCCAGCCTGAGTCAGGAGAGCAGCCGGTACCTGATAATGTTGTCGTGCGTCCAAACCCACTTCTGATGGCAGCAGAGCAGGTCGATGGCACATACGTACTCCCAAGTGCTATCACTCAGGTCTTCCCCAAACCTTGCACTGGGCTGAAATTCTGTTTTTGGACATAACTGTATGGTCAAAAGCAGCTTAGAAACCATGAAGCCAACATCTACAGGAGCATTCTAGCAAATAAAGGAAAAAAAAAGGGAATTTAGAGTTTCAAATGTTAACGTATCTTCTATGGGTGATCTTAAAGCACATAACGAGCATCAGATGAATCATCATGTAACTTTAAAAGACACCCTTTGAAAGCTAGATTTTGAAGAGGGCATTTTGTTTATCTAGGCATAGTACCTGTCCTAAATGATTATACAACAGTGGCAGAGAGGCCAGATAAAAAGCTCCAGGCACAATGCAGAAGCCAGACAGGCTAGAAAAGACTCTGCAATCCACGTAGGGACGCAAAGTCAAATTAACTTAAATCAGAGAATTAAAGTTACCAAAAAAAAGTTTTTAATATTTAAAAAATTCTTTAATAAACTCATTCGGCCATCTTTCTGATCGTATGTATCAACATGCTTTTTCCAGAAATTCAAAAAACTGAAGGAGACTGTACTAGTCTCTCATCTGGCTCCTTTCATAGCTGAGCGTGCTGCCCGGGTGTCCTTCCACGCTCCTGAGCGCACGCCTTTTCACTGCTGAGCAGGGACCTGCCTATACCACAGTTTGGATATACCAAAGCACGGATATACCGCGGTCTGTCCTTTCACCTACCGAAGACATGTGGCTCACTTACAGCTTTAGGCTGCCATTAATAACGCTGCTTTGGATATTCCTGTAGAAAACTTTTTGTGACATAAACTTGAATTCCCTTGGGTTCATACCCAGCAATGAATTTATAATGTTCTTCTCTTTCTTCAGTTATTTTTTATTGGGTTTTGTGATTTAAAGTGAACAGGAAGCTTTCAATCTCTGAGGCCTGAAAAAAACTGGAATTAATTGGTTCTTCAAAGAGACGATTTAGTGTTCAGGTGACATCTACACGCCCTTCTTGCATACTAAGTTTTCAACCGTCTTTTTTGTCTTTTGTAACTGAAAACTGGCTTACTGCAGTGTTCGACCCTGAAGCCGACTGTGATGTGTGTATACTGCTGAGACTACCCAGGTCCAGAGGTGCCTCTGTGACGCTCCAGGCGGCCGTCTTCTCATTTTCCACCCTCTGTCTCTACTCACATCTCCTCTCATCCTGAAATCTTGAATATTTTTTGCTTTTCTCTTTTTATAGTAATCTGAACTGAGTTATCTGTCTTATCAGCATTTTTTAAAGGCAGTGTTTTTTTTCATTCTCAACTTTATTACTGTTACCTTTTAAATCACATTCTTTCTTTCCTAGATTCCGTCTCAAATGTTTAGTTTTCAAGATGGTTATCAAAGAACCTTGTTTCTGTGTTTAATACTAAAGACATTTAAACGATCGCGATGAGTGTGCGTCTTCCAAAAATGAGAGGTCTCTGGTAATGAAGGGTTCCAGATACGTGGAGTTTCTATTTGTTCACAGACTGTCCAAGGACTGTGCATCTCAATCTCTGGGGAATTTTTATAGAATTTTTAAATTATTCATGTATAATTTTACTAAATCATTACCAGACAATTTTGAGTGTACAATGTTTACTTTTTAAAACTTAAAGTTCTTGTGTGGCCAAATTTATGACTGCTTTTGCAAATGTCATAGACATGAAAAATATAGTCTTCATTCAATTTTACTTTTTGTGTTGTTGATTTCTACTGGCTCTTTACTTATTTTTTGAGTATCACATCTGTTGAGTTCTGTAAGACAGAATATGGAAGTCTTAGACTATAATGGTATTTTCCCCCCAGGTATTTCTCTCTCTTTTTTTAATAGCTTTGAGTTTATATTTTTATTTTATATGATACAGATAAAATACACTTACTAAAATTCTCCCTTCTTCGTTAATCATGGCTTTTACCACCCTGTCCTATCTAGCTTCACCCTGAACGGTCTGGAGGAGGAGATCCCAGTACACAAGCGGGAGGATTCAGCAGGGGAGGGTGAGCCTGGCCAGCAGGTAACACAGAGGGCGGGACGCACGCTGGATGCGGGAGGGCTCTGCTCATGGCCAAGTGAGTGCAATCAGATGGGACCTCACATAACACACTCTGGACCGTCAAGGTGGACTGACGGAGGGCTGACTCAGACCTGCTCTTCAACACTTCCCTAACTTTTTATCCACCAAGCCCTTTTCTTATCTCTTTATAAGAAAATTAAAGTCTAATTGACAGTAACATTAGAAAGAACTAAAAAGGAAAGCACAATGGCACATAAACATTGACTACAGGCATAAGCCAGAATGTTTTTTAAAAAAGGACAGTAATATAGTCCTAAAAAAGGGCAGAACAAAGTGAAAATCAACCTGTCACTGATTTCAATACCTCTTCTTATAGTATATCACTATCAATTCAGCACCCAGATAATCAGAGATCATCTATGAAAAGAACACCCATCTAGACATTACATTAGCACATCAGTCACTAAAGAAAATCAAGTAATAAGAGAAAGCAGACAATACTCCATAAAAATACAAATTCCATCAGTTGGGAAGAAGAACACAGAAGATTACATTCAGAAAAATCATCAAAGGAAGGAGTTGGGACGCCGATTTTCTCACCTAAGTACCACGTGCAGAAGCAGAAGTTTGCATCTTCTCGGGGCCCTAACATATGTAAGCGTGTGTATGGATTTCACCAGCGGCAAATTAGTACACAAGATTAACTCTGCTCAATGAACACAGCACAGAGGTCCACAACTTCTCCCAAAGTGTTTCATGCATACTTAATGAGCAAAATGCATAAGCTTAGACTAAAAGGGTATTCTGAAGGATCTAATATGAAGGATAATAGCTCTAAAATGCTCATGAACCAACACAAAACCAAATAGAACATTTACATAATATCTATGCGTGCAGTATTGCACAAAATAAAAAGAAACCTCACCTTCTCCCAATTGAGGAAGGCTCGCAAACAGTTCAGAACTTCTCCCTTGGCGCGCTGCCTGGCTACCAACTGCATCGCCTTATTAATCACCGACTGAGAGATAAATACATCATGCCACATGTTCGCAATGAACAAAGTCAATTTTTCAGACTCTGGAAAATCTATGAGAAAGAAAACAAGATAATAAACCTTCATGTCTGATTAAGTGAGTAAATTACAAAGCAAGAACATATTTATTCAACAATGCCCTCCCCACCCCCCGCCCTGTGCGCAGCAAGGCCGCCTACACCAGAAGGGGGAGCCCTGTGAGGCCGCAGCCTCAGCTGCTTCAAACCTACTTCTGTCCCTCCTGCCTGTCCTCTCCCCCAGCCTCCAGCCAACTTTCCCCTTCGGCAAAGTTTCTTGAATCAAATGTGAAACACAGCATGAGTATACAGCACTGTCGAGAAGAGCGACACGCTCTAAGCCAAGCAGGGAAGGCAGACTCCCTGTCTCACGAACCCTGCCATCAGCTGAGTGTCCTTCCAGGCCACCGCCTGGATGGATCACAGCCTTGCTGCGGCGAAGGTGCAGGGCCACCAAGACAGACGGGTCACCGTGCGGACTACTGACAAAACCCGGTCCACTGGAGGAGGGAGTGGCAACCCATTCCATATTCTTAGCATGAGAATCCCATCAGTTCAGCTCAGTTCAGACGCTCAGCCGTGTCCGACTCTTTACGACCCCATGAATCGCAGCACGCCAGGCCTCCCTATCCATCGCCAACTCCCGGAGTCTACCCAAACCCATGTCCATCGAGAATCCCATAAACAGTATGAAAAAGCAAAAAGATATGACACCGGAAGATGAGTCCCTCAGGTCGGAAGGTGTCCAATATGTTACTGGGGAAGAGTGAAGGGCAGTTACTCCAGAAAGAATGACGAGGCTGGGCCAGCAGAAACAGTGCTCAGCTGCGGAAGTGTCTGGTGGTGAAACGAAAGTTCGATGCTGGAAAGAACAGCATTGCATGGGAACCTGGAGCGTTGTTAGGTCCATGAATCAAAGTAAATTGGACATGTTCAACAGGAGATGGCAAGAGTGAACACGGACATCTTAGGAATCAGTGAACGAAAATGGACTAGAATGGGCAAATTCAACTCAGATGACCACTGTATCTACTACTGAGGGCAAGAATCCCTCAGAAGAAATGGAGTAGCTCTCAGAGTCAACAGGAGTCCAAAATGCAGTACTTAGGAGCAATCTCAAAAACGACAGGACAATCTCGGTTCATTTCTAAGGCAAACCATTCAACATCAGAGTAATCCAAGTCTATGCCCCAACCACTAGTGCCAAAGAAAGTGAAGCTGAATGGGTTCTATGATGACCTACAAGACCTTCTAGAACTAACACCAAAAAAAGATGTCCTTTCCATCATAGGGGATTGGAATAAAAAGCAGGAAGTCAAGAGATACCTGGAGTAACAGGAAAGTTTGGCCTTGGAGTACAGAATGAAGCAGGCAAAGGCTAACCGAGTTCTGCCAAGAGAATACACTGGTCAGAGCAAACACCCTCTTCCAACAACGTAAGAGGTGACTACACATGGACATCACCAGATGGTCAACACCGAGATCAGATTGTTGATACTGCAGCCAAAGATGGAGAAACTCTATACGGTCAGCAAAAACAAGACCTGAAGATGACTGTGGCTCAGATCATCAGCTCTATATTGCAAAATTCAGGCTCAAATTGAAGAGAGTACGGAAAACCAGTAGGCCATTCAGGTATGATCTAAATCAAATCCTTCATGATTATACAGTGGAGGGGACAAACAGATGCAAGAGAGTAGATGTGGTAGACAAGAGTGCCTGAAGAACTACAGAAGGCAGTTTGTAACACTGTACAGGAGGCGGTGACCAAAACCACCCCAAAGGAAAAGAAATGCAAGAAGGCAAAGCGGTTGTCTGAGGAAGCTTTACAAACAGCTGAGTAAAGACGAGAAGACAAAGGCAAAGAAGAAAAGGGGAAAATATACTCAACTGAATACAGAGTTCCAGAGAATAGCAAGGAGAGATAAGGAGGTCATCTTTAATGAACAATGCAGAGAAGCAGAGGAAAACAACAGGATGGGAAAGACTAGAGACCTCTTCAAGAAAATTAGAGATACCAACATTTCGTGCAAGGATGGGCATGATAAAGAAACAGAAATGGTAAGGACCTCACAGAAGCAAAAAAGATTAAGACAAGGTGGAAAGAATATGCAGAGGAACTATACAAAAAGGTCTTAATCACCGGGATAACCACGAGGGTGTGGTCACTGACCTAGAACTAGACATCCTGGAGCGTGAAGTCAAGTGGGCCTTAGGAAGCATTACTATTAACAAAGCTAGTGGAGGTGACAGGATTCCAGCTGAACTATTTCAAATCCTAAAAAGTGATGGGCTGCACTCAATGTGTCAGCCAATTTGGAAAACTCAGCAGTGGCCACAGGACTAGAAAAGGTCAGCTTTCATTCCAATCCCAAATAAGGGTAATGTCAAACAATGGTCAAACTACCACACAACTGTGCACATTTAGCAGGCTAGCAAAGGAGGAAAGGAGAGATATCCCCATCTGAATGCAGAGTTCCAAAGAAGAGCAAGGAGAGATACGAAAGCCTTCCTCAGCGATCAGTGCAAAGAAATAGAGGAAAACAACAGAATGGGAAAGACTAGAGATCGCTTCAAGAAAATTACCAAGGGAACATTTCATGCCAAGATGGGCTCAATAAAGGACAGAAATGGTATGGACCTGACAGAAGCAGAAGATATTAAGAAGAGATGGCAAGAATACACAGAAGAACTGTACAAAAAAGATCTTCATGACCCAGATAATCACGATGGTGTGATCACTCACCTAGAGCCAGATATCCTGGAATGTGAGGGCCTTAGGAAGCATCACTACAAACAAAGCTAGTGGAGGTGATGGAATTCCAGTTGAGCTATTTCAGATCCTAAAAGATGATGCTGTGAAAGTGCTGCACTCAATATGTTAGCAAATTTGGAAAAGGTCAGTTTTCATCCCAATCCCAAAGAAGGGAAATGCCAAAGAATGCTCAAACTACCGCACAATTGCACTCATCTCACACGCTAGTAAAGTAATGCCAGGCTTCAGCAATACGTGAACCGTGAACTTCCAGATGTTCAAGCTGGTTTTAGAAAAGGCAGAGGAACCAGAGATCAAATTGCCAACATCCGATGGATCATAGAAAAAGCAAGAGAGTTCAAGAAAAACATCTATTTCTGCTTTATTGACTATGCCAAAGCCTTTGACTATGTGGATCACAATAAACTGTGGAAAATTCTTCAAGAGATAGGCATACCAGACCACCTGACCTGTCACTTGAAAAACCTGTATGCAGGTCAGGAAGCAACAGTTAGAACTGGACATGGAACAACAGACTGGTTCCAAATAGGAAAAGGAGTCCGTCAAGGCTGTATATTGTCACCCTGCTTATTTCACTTATATGCAGAGTATATCATGAGAAACGCTGGGCTGGAAGAAACACAAGCTGGAATCAAGATTGCCGGGAGAAATATCAATAACCTCAGATATGCAGATGACACCACCCTTATGGCAGAAAGTGAAGAGGAACTAGAGAGCCTCTTGATGAAAGTGAAAGAGGAGAGTGAAAAACTTGGCTTAAAGCTCAACATTCAGAAAACTAAGATCATGGCATCCAGTCCCATCACCTCATGGCAAATAGATGGGGAAACAGTGGAAACAGTGAGAGACTTTATTGTTTTGGGCTCCAACATGACTGCAGATGGTGACTGCACCCATGAAATTAAAAGACGCTTACTCCTTGGAAGGAAAGTTATGACCAAACCAGACAGCATATTAAAAAGCAGAGACATTACTTTGCCGACAAAGGTCCGTCTAGTCAAGGCTATGGTTTTTCCAGTGGTCATGTATGGATGTGCGAGTTGGACTATAAAGAAAGCTGAGAGCTGAAGAATCGATGCCTTTGAACTGTGGTGTTGTAGAAGACTCTTTGAGAGTCCCTTGGACTGCAAGGAGATCCATCTAAAGGAGTCCATCCTAAAGGAGATCAGCCCTGGGTGTTCATTGGAGGGTCTGATGTTGAAGCTGAAACTCCACTACTTTGGCCACCTGATATGAAGAGCTGACTCATTTGAAAAGACCCTGATGTTGGGAAAGATTGAGGGCAGGAGAAGAAGGGGACGACAGAGGATAAGATGGTAGGATGGCATCACCGACTCAATGGACATGAGTTTGGGTGGGCTCCGGGAGTTGGTGTTGGGACAGGGAGGCGTGGCGTGCAGCAGCTCATGGGGTCACAAAGAGTCGGACATGACTGAGCGACTGAAGTGAACTGAACTGAGCAGGCTAGCAAGATTATTCTCAAAATCCTTCAAGCTAGGCTTTACAAGCAGTCTCAACAAGTCAATCCGAAAGGAAATCAGTCCTGAATATTCACTGGAAGGATTGATGCTGAAGCTGAAACTCCAATCCTTTGGTCACTTGATGCAAAGAACCGACTCAGTGGAAAAGACCCTGATGCTCGGAAAGATTGAAGGCAGGAGGAGAAAGGGACAACAGAGAATGAGACGGTTGGATGGAATCACAGACTCGATGGACATGAGTTTGAGCAAGCTCGAGAACTGGCGATGGAGAGGGAAGCCTGGCGTGCTGCAGTCCATGGGGTGGCAAAGAGTAAGACACGACTGACTGAACCGAAGTGAACTGAATGGTGACATTCCAGACGCATAGGCTGTGCTGAGAAAAGGCAGAGGAAACACAAATCAAACTGTCTACATTCACTGGATCCTAGAGAAAGGGAATTCCAGAAAAACATCTACGTCTGCTTCATTGACTACACTAAAGCCTTTGACTATGTGGATGCAACAAACTGGAAAATTCTTAAACAGATGGGAATATCAGAGCACCTTATCTGTCTCCTGAAAAATATGTTATGTGGGTCAATAAGCAACAATTAGAACCTTACATGGAACAATGGACTGGTTCACATTTGGGAAAGGGGTAGGAGAAGGCTGTATAGTGTCACCAAGATTATTTAACCTCTATGTAGAGTGCATCATGCAAAATGCCCGTCTGGATTAATCACAGTATGGAATCAAGATTGCCAGGAGAAATATCAACAATCTCAGATATGCATATGATACCACTTTAATGGCAGAAAGTAAAGAGGAATTAAAGAGCCTCTTGATGACAACTGGAAGAAGGTTAAGCACCAAAGAATGGATGCTTTCAAACTGTGGTGCTGGAGAAGACTCTTGAGAGTCCCTTGGACTGCAAGGAGATCAAACCAGTCAATCCAAAATGAAATCAGTCCTGAATATTCAATGGAAGGACTGATGCTGAAGCTGAAGTTCCAATTCTTTGGCCACCTGATGGGAAGAACTGACTCAATGGAAAAGCACCCGATGCTGGGAAAGACTGAAGGCAAAAGGAGAAGGGGTGGCAGAGGATGAGATGATTAGACAGCATCACCAACTCAATGAACACGAATTTGAGCAAACTCCGGGCAACAGTCAAGGACAGGGAAGCCTGGCGTGCTGAAGCCCATGGGGTCCCAGAGTGTCAGACATGACCTAGCAACTGAACAACGATGATGATAAATTAATGTTTAATTTTATAAAAAACTAAGTGTTTTCAAGTGGTTATAGAAGTCAACACAAATATTTGTATCCTGTTTGGCATGAAGCCGTATCTTTTTCACTTTCTCTGTTCTATTTTATCTAACATTGCGATGTGTTTAGAAAGAGTAACCCAAAGGATACACTCTCTACGCTACTTTGATCTGTTACTCAGGAAACCGTGCTTATCTGGTCACACTTCCTCCTGTCCCAGGACATCACAGGCTGTTCCCTCCGCCTGGAATTCTCTCCCTCACTTCTGTCTTCACATCTAAGCTCAAAAGTCACTTTGACAAGGAAAGCATCCCAGGCCTAAGACTCTCTCAAAGCCACCTTCCACTGTACATCTCATTCATTCAAGAGACACTTAATGGGAGCACACAACACATTTTTCCTGGGAGAGGATGTAACAGGAACAAGAGAAACAAAACCGGTACTCTGACGGGATCTAGCGGAGAAGAGACGACAAAGGGAAAGGGGACAGTCTGACCATAACAAAGTGGAGAGAAACGCTTCCCCGGAGAGAAACGGTTACCAAGACCCAGAGGGGAGAATGGGCTGGGTGCGTCTGAGGAGGAAAGAGAGCCCCGGGTGGGCCTGGCCGCCCCGCGGGGCTCTCCTCTCTGCCGCCCTCCACCGAGAAACTTGCTGTGTGCTCCTGTGAGGTCACGGTCACGCATACGCCACTGCAAGGCCATACCAATACCTGGGTCTGGGCACCAAAGCTTGCACACTGATGTACACCCCGTAACTGTTTGCTAATAAGTGACTGAAAAAATAAATAAAAACAAAGTGGGCAACCAACACAGCAGCCTCATGCACAAGTCTACACGTGGCAGGTTCATCCCGATTCAAAAATCCCATAAACATTATGATGACACAAGGTTATCAACCTCTGCAATCTAGATAAGACTCTGATACAATATTCAGTTGCATTTGTGTGTGTATCACGTTGCTACTCAAATGTTGCCCTGACGACCTGATGTAAAGAATGAGGCCTGTCTGCTCCACGAGCAGACTGACGACAGCGCTGAAAGGTAAGACTCGAAGGGCAGCACTCCTTCCCATTTCTCCCTGAAACTTCTCGTGAGCCTACGAATCCACCTCAGAGTTTCTGCTCTTTCCAGCCAGGGACACAGCAGAGCAGTTTGCTGCGTCACAATGATTCCCTCCTCCTGTGTCAACCACCTCTGACTCCAAAGCAGCTGCAAGAGGAATAACACCAAGATGCATTGGTAAGAGACCCTCTCATACACAGTAGGGATGTACGTGCTGACCTAGCTAAGCTTCGGTCACATAAAGCCTCCCACTGAAAACCAGGGAGATGCACAAAAGACCCACAGCAACAACTTAGCTGGAAATCCAGATGCACAGACAAGCAGGTAAAAGAGCAAGCAGCTGTTTCTGAGGCCAGAGCGTCACCACCTAAGTGTACCTTCCTTCAGCAGGCCGTAGCAGAACAGGCGCGCCCTCTCCAGGTCTCCCAGCTGCCGGCAGACCCCCACGTACACTCTGCACAGCGCGTGGATGTAACTGTGCTCCACGGACATCTTCTGACTTTTCAGCTCTGAGAGGATCGAGTGAAGCAAGCTCTCTGCTAAATGCTGAATTGGGGGAAAAAAACAAAAAGGTGATGTACACTGACATTCATCTTTAGCCTACTACGGAACAGCTACAAGTTACAAAATCAAGTCTTTGGGAAAGCTGTAAAAATAAAAGGGGCGCTGTCTCAGACAGAGGGCAGCTGCCACTGCAGTAACCCGCTCAGCAGGGAAGCCGGGAGGCTCTGCGGGGAAGAGGGCCCCTGGCGAGAGACGACGGTTTGGCCGGGGTCAGTAGGGCCCGGGGCCCACGGCCCGCCCAACTCCTGATGCCCGTCACTACTGCCACTCCAACAAGCTACTATTTTTTGGCTTTTACTAAAATAATCTGTGTGTATGAGATCCACTCTAACTCTACTGCCATTCCTGTTTTCTGAACTGCAATATACTCTACACATTTGTCCTGTTTAGATCTTACAACACTGGGGAACAGTTTCCTTACTCAGGAAAAGGAGTACTAAGTAACCTGATACATTCAGTCACGTGAAAATAAACATCCTTCCAAAGTTACCTGTGTTGCTCTTTATGCTTTCTGAAATGAACAATCAATGTTTATACCACTGTGATTCCAGGCATATACAGTAACCAATGATGCTAATCCAGGGACACTGGAACTCACCCACTCGCCATCAACATACACATGAAAGACTTAAGAAACCCTGTATGTAAACCTACACACTTCTCTCTCCACCTCCTCTTGAAACTAAGCATGTGTTCCTATTTGACTGCTGACCTGTATTAGGTGTGTGGGGCGAGCGGGGGACCCACACACTAAGTTTCTCTCAAAATTCTCAAATGGGTACGTAAAACTACTGACAGAAAAGCTCTATTACAAAGCAACAGATGCTCTGAAGCAAACCATTTTGAGCCTTTAAACATGCCAGAATCAATGGCAACTGTGCAATTTAAGTCCTGACGAGCACCTTTTTTCCCTTTAAAATTTTAACTCATCTAGTGAATACAGACTACCAAGCCTCCAACGTCTGACCACTTCTCAGATGTACAAACTGCTGGCTAGAGACAAAGCACAGGTCCTGACGCTTACACGGGAGACTGTCCATCTCGGACGATAACCTTCTGTTCACGGCCCCCCTCGCTGGCAGGATGCAGCCTGCGTCAGGGGACGGGCAATCCCAATGCTCTCCGAGCAAAGCAGCCACGTACCTTTTTTGTGGTGCTGAACTCGTAGACAACTTCCTTCTCCTGGTCTCGCATCACTGGCTTTTTGGAGATGTTTCCCACATACACGTGACTCCGGATGACAGGTAACAGGTCAAAGGCCGCCTCCCCGATCTTTCTCAGGGCCTCTGCGATGGCTCTGTCAGGGGACTCCACGGTTTCTTCGGGGCAGGGGGGAGACTGCGAGGCTGGGAGAGGATGCCTGTCCTCCTCTGTCCTCTGGGCTGCAGCCTGGGGGGGGTCCGTCCGGGGGCTGTGGCCCAGGCCCTCTGAGGTGGGCTCCGGCTCCGGGGACCCGCTGTCCAGGCGCAGCCTCTTAGCACTCCTCGGTGCGCTTGCAGACAGCGTCCTTTTCCCAGCTGGGTCCTGCGGGGGCCCCAGGCCCCCCGCCTTGTCCTCCTTGCTGTCTCCACCGGAGCTGGCCCCTGCCTTCACGAAGGCGGTGGAACTGGAAGCGATGGCTGTGAAGCCTGAGATGGCGCCCACGGGCCCCGACAGGCCCTTACGATCGGCCGGTGGGCCTCGCGTGAGCTGGATGTTCCCTTTGAGGATGTTGAGGGTGCGGGCCCGGGCGGACAGCTCCGGGTACATGGTGTCCAGGATCTTCACAGAGTTCTCCGGGGGCGCTGCCACTGCAGGATGGGCGGGGGCGAGCGGGGGCAGGCGGCCGGGCACTGGGAGGGCGTGCTTTGGGGTCGCCGCGCAGAACTGCAGTGGAGACGACAAGACCCTGTCCCCGGCCGGGGCGGACGACGGGAACGGGGAGGCACACGGAGGAGAGCAAGGCCCCGGCTCCTCCGGCGGCGGAGACGTCACAGGAGGCGCTGGGGGCTCAGACGACGGGGACGTGGGGCAGAGCGGGGACAGGGGGGAGGAGGGGCTAGAGCTGGAGATGAGAGGAGATGCCGGCCGGGACGTCCGCGGTGGCGTGGCGATCAGGGGGGCCAGCAGCGGGGGCAGCGGGGGCCCCACCTCCTGCCGGATCTTGCTCAGCGTGTCCATGCAGCAGTCTGCGGGCGTGGACGTGTCGGCAGTGGCCAGGATGGTCTGTGTGTGACTTCTCTGGGGTTTTCCGTGACTTCTATCCCCTGAAAACGACGGAGAGACTTCACGCTGAGCGGTTTCAACTCGGCCCGATGCCGGAGTCTTGACTGGCCTGTTGGACTGATCTCTGTGTGAAACCTTTGATCGATTCTTATTTTTGCCTACTGGCTCCAGTTTTGAGTTATAATAAGTGTGATCAAATGGAGCAGTCTGTGACTCAAAGTTCTGATCATATATCTCAGAGCTGATCCTCACGCTGGGTTTAACGGGTCTGTTTCGCAAACGACTTTTATCAAAGTTACCACTCTGCCCGCTGCTTGAGATATCCTCCTGGGTTCCAGCCACACTGCGGCCACACGGGGGCTCCTGAAGAGGTGGGCCAGGGCAACTGGCCTCTGGAGACCTCTCCACGGGAGGAATCGAAAGGAAACCAGCTGCCAGCTCTTCCGGATCGGCAGAGAGGGGGGCGTCCTCCGGGGCGTCACACAGGATCACCTGGCCCACCTCCGGCATGAGCGCCACCCCGTTGATGATGGTCCAGTGGTCCCCTTTCTCGATGACTAGGTTCTGATCCTTGTTGATGAGCACGTTGATGACCTCAGAGGTCACCGTGGAGATCTGACATTGGAGCGTCACCTCTCCTGGCCCCGCTCCTGGATCAGTGCTTGGGACCGAGGGCTCCGTGGGTTCCGACGGCACCTCCTCCCCATTGCCCGCCGGCCTGATGGCATCCACGTGGCCCTCAGGCGTGCTCTGCGTGTTTTCACGGCCAGGTCCAGCACAGGGCGGGGACCCGCCCTGAGTGTGCGAGCCGGCCGTCGGCACGGGTGAGGCGGCAGTGGTTGTGTGCAGAGGCGGAACCTGCTGCTGGAGGTGTTCTGCCGTCACGCTCTCAGGCCCTCTGAACAGCAGCAGCCCGCTGGCCTCCTCCGCCTCGCTGTCCTCCTGGCCGGCCTGCAGCTCCTGCCCGAGCCTGGTGAGCACCTCGGACAGCGTCTTCAGGGAGCCCCGAGGGATCTGACCCCGCAAAGGACAGTCGTCTTCCTCCGACTCCACCCAGTCTTCAGAGGTCTCCAGTGCTTCCTCTTCACAGAGCTGACTTCCATACCCTTCTCCTGATGGTCCACTGGGCTTCAATTCCTCGTTCGTTCCTCTCTTCAGTGTTCCTTTGCTAGAACATTCTGAAACAGAGTCCGCTGAACTATAGTCTCTTAGCTGACAACTTTCAAGAAACATGACGACCTCAGACGTGGACAGTCGGTCCATCTCAGAGAGTGTGCTGATGTTGAAGTCCTGCAGAGCTGAGGTCAGGGAGCCCACCTCAATGGAAGGCCCGGCCTCTGCAGACCCCACTCCCCACCTGGGGGCCCGGGGGGCGCCGTGCGGGCCTGGCTCGGGGGCGGGGTCGGGCTCAGCCTCCCCCTCGCTGCCGCTCGGTGCCTCACTCTCCTCCACCTCGGTGTCGCCTCCCCCCACCTCCCGGATGCCGCTGTAAGAGCAGCGGGCATCAGGAAGGCTACCCTGGGGGGCAGCGTGTGGAAAAGCGGTCTCGATGGTGCCCAGGCCTTCAGGAGGTGCACTGCCAGGACTCTCAGACTCCAGCTGCTGGCGTTCCTTCGGGCCACGCTGTACGGCAGGTGGGGCCTGTGAAACGGCCAGAGCCGCCCCCAGGGACCTGACTGCATCTCCAGCAGGAAAACCTCTGGAGAGTGTCACCTCCATGGCTGGACGTTTATCCATGTCCAACCTGGATGTGTCCATGCCTGTGGCCGGAAGACTGGGGCTCCGCTTCTGCGCCTCTTCCTGCACCGCGGCACCCGTCACCGAGTCTCGGTTTGGGACCAGGATGTTCTCAGAAGAGAAAGAGAATTTACAACCTGTAGGATGATGAGACTTTTCCACTGGGAAAGAACTGCTTGGAGCATCAAAATCTAATCTTCCCCAGGAGGTGGGGGCTCCTGAGGCAGGGATCCGGGCGCCACTCTGCGTGGGGGCCCCCCTCTCTCCGCCACGCGGCACTCCAGACACCGTCCAGCCGGCCCGGGTGTCGCCGGCGGTTGCTGAGGCGGGCTCGCTCCCGGCTGGCCCAGGGGGCTCCGGGTAGGCAGGCTGTGCGGGGCCAGCCCGCGCCTGCTTGGTGATCACTGACACCTGGTTGGGCAGCAGGGACGCGCGGGCCTGGGGCACAGCGGGACCGCGGTCCTCGCCTGCGGACGCGGACGCTGACCCGCCGCCCGAGGACCACGCAGCCTGGGGCGCATAGTCGGGCTGTATGCTCGGCCTCTCCTCCCCTCCCTGCTGCAACAGGTCACTGTGGTGCCAGGAAGAGCTCCTGCCAAAGCCGAAGCCACTCCTGACCAAGCTGGACAGAGGCCCCGGCGACGCTGTGAAACCTGTCTGAGCCGGCGCGAGCTCGACCCTCAGCGCCTGCCCCGCAGCCAGCCTGCTGCCAGCAGCTCTCGAGAACACCGACTGCGGGGGGAACACCGACCGCGGGGGGAACAGAGGCTGCGGGAGCAAGCGGGCATCGCTCAAGTCCTTCACAAAGGCCGCACATCCCAGCAGGCCACTCCTCTGAGCAAAAAGACCGGACGCCCCCGACACGGGGCTCAGAGCGGGGAAGCTGCTCTCCAGACGGGCCCCTCCTGAGGGGCGCCCTGGGGGTTCAGGGGGCACCTCCAGCGCAGTCACCGTGGGGGCTGGCACCATCTGCTCTGAGCCAGGCGGGCGGGGAGGGCCAACGGCAGGGGGAACAGTGGGACCACCACCATCCTCCAGCCCTGAGGGAGATGGGAGGCGGCCGCAGAGAGGGGAGGCTCCCGAGGCCGAGGAACAAGACCAGGCATCTCCCAGGCCGAGCCCCACAGCTCCCGGGGTGGGGGGCGCTCCCAAAACACACCCCTGCGCCACCACTCTTTCTTTCTCCAAGGCTCTAGGCTGTCCCTGGAAATGACCAGAGATTGACCACCGCCCTGATTCAGAAGCAGTTCCGTCGGTGAGTGCCCACCTGGCCAGCTCTGACTTGGGTGATTCGATCCCTGGGGACAGCAGGGTCTTCCCGTCAGGTGCCCTGGGCTCACCGAGCGGCTGCAGGCCCAGGGGAGGGGGACATGGGACTGACTGATCACGAGCCGCGCCCTCCTCTCGTGCCAGGCCGCCCAACAGCGTCTCAGCAGGCTCGCCGCCCGGGGCTCTGGGACGTGTCCACGCCGTGTGCACCAACCTGTCCTCCCCGACCTCTGTCTGTCTGCCCAGCTCGTCCACAACACCCTTCTCTCTCCCATTCACGAGCTCAGAGGTCACAGTCCAGTGCTGCTCCCGAGCAAAGGCGAACGTGGCTGCGGGCTCCCTCAGGGTTGCTGCAAAGGTCCCAAAGCCGAGCGTGGTCCCTGCGCTGAGAGCTGGGGTGGCCTCACAGGCGTGCGGCCGCTCCTCCCAGGCTGCAGCTCCTCTCCTCTCTCCAGATGAGCCACAGCGGTCCTGCGACTCAGGCGGATCCTCTTCTGACACAGGCTCCGAGTTCCTGCGTGGGGCCGAGTCATCGTCACTGGAGTCGGCACCCTCTCCAAAGAAGGGTTCCTTAAAAACAAAGGAATTGTATCCGTCAGTTAAATACCACTTCAACCAACTACAGAGTTACTGATTCAATGCACCAGACACGGACATGCTCTGGAACCGTCTGAGGAAGGCAGGCCACCCCGGGCGAAGTACGGGTGGGTGGGCAGGGGTTGGGGGGTGCAGCCCCCCCTTCTCTCCTCAGAGAAGCCCCCCAGGGCTCCCCACGCGCACACCGCTTCTCCCCAAGGCGTCCAGGCACTGCTGCACTTACAGCCGAGGGGTAGCTCTGTCCTGACTCTGAACCAGCCTCCTCCTCAACTGCCAAGACCCACTGCCCGCAGTTGCCCAACTGTCCTCTCTACCTCCACTCACCCCTCCCGTTCCCAGGCCCAGCCCGGCCCGCGCTCTGGGGGCTGCCCTGCAGGCCCCTCTGCCCACACCTCTCACCAAGGCTGCGCCCCAGCTGTGGTTATCCCGGGATCCTTCAAGTTCCCCTCCGTGTATGGACTAGTCCCCCTTCCCCATGGCTGTGACCTCCACGTCTGCTCCAGAAGCCCTCCGTGACCTCCGACTAGCCCCTCTCGTCCTGAGACCTGCCTTCGTCACCCGGCCCCAGAGAGCCAGTGCACCACCAGCCTGCCCTCTGTCCTGCAAGGCAGACGGACTGAGGAGTAACCACCACTGACCCAAACGGGCTCCCGCCATTAAAGCCCTTCCTCCCGTGGGTTGCAGGGCACCCTCTTGTCCTGGTTCTCCTCTACTGCAGGCGTCGCTTCCAGCCTCTCCCCTCTTCCGTCCACCTCACCGGCACCGAGCGCCCAGCACTCCGTCGGGACAGAGCTCTCATCTCCTCCACGCTTGGAGGGAGTGACAGTGCCCGGCCCCAGGCCTCCGCTGCCCCGACATGCTGGTGCACCCGGCGCCTGTCCCACCCAGCCCGCCCCAGGGCAATGCCACAGACGGGAACCCCGCCTCACAGGCGCCCGCGGGGAAGGCCCGGCCACCCCGGACAGGGCCCATTTCCTCTGCTGCCTTCCCGCCCAGAGAGGCTCCTCTTCTGTGCGCTGTTTCCAGGACCCCTGTCGGACCCCTCCTCTCACAGCCACACTGCAAATCTCACCAGGTTCGCTGCTCACTCAGCCTGGAGACCTTTTCCAAACCAGCGCCTACCAGTTAACTTCAGTGCAGCTACTGGGTCCAGGGGTCAAGAACGCAGGACACTGCTGATCACAGGAGTCCAGTCCACAGTCCTGCCTCTCCCCAGACTCTCCCATGTTCTCCCCATCCCCACTGCGACTCAGCGGAAACTTTCACTTCTCTGGACCCATCAACACTCCCCATTGCCGTCACGAGAAAACGTCAAGCCCTGAAGACACACACAGACTTGGGCCCTGGTCTAGGTGAACACTCCCCGCGTCAGGTTCGCCCGAGTTCCACACCTCTGTAAACAGCGCCTCCACCTGACACACGGCACCTCCTCCGTGCCCGGCGGGACACCAGTATCCGGGAGCCTCTCCCACTAGTTGTTCGCTGGCCTCCCGCCAGGGTGAGCCCCCAGCCCAGCCCCCAGCAAGGCAGACTCCACCATGGCCCCTTCATGGGCAACCACCCAAGATTCAAGCAAGAGTGACCAGATCCTGTCACCTCTGGGCTCCTGGTGTCTAGCACCGTGTCCAGGACGTAAGAGACATGCATTACAGTTCCTAAATGAAGTGATCCAAAGGAGCCATTTATCTCTTTCTTCCTTAGGCCAAGAAGTATACAAATCTGCTTTGTCAAGACTAACTTCCTCTATACGTAATTTGGTTCTGTCTATTCCCAGTCTCCTAGTAAGTGTGTTGTGAAGTGAAAGATGCTCAGTCATGTCCGACTTTTTGCGACCCCTACCACTTTCACAATTTAAACAATAAAAAGGAAAGAGAAACAAAAAAAGATTAACTTCCTAAGAAACTACATAAACCATTCTGCAAATACACCAAGAGAGGATGAATTCATTGCATGAAGGTAGAGAACGCAGCAACCTAAGTTAATAGGCGTGCATGCCATACATGGATTTTCCGGCTCTGAAACACCTGTGTAACTCACTCATTCCACGCCTGTTACGGGTCCAAAACTAAAGATAAGAGTAAACAACTAAGACACAGTCCTCCACAGGAGACTTAAAATATGCTGCAGATGAAAACAGTGACAATGCACCCCCAGCACAAAACGAAGACCATGACCTGTGTCCGTGTGCGCGTGTCTAAGATACGGACCCTCAGGGACACTGGTGTGCCTCGTGAACTCCCGGGTTCCTTCCTGAAGCTATCTGGAATGCGCTCACAGGTCAGGGTGGGCAAGGTGGCCAAGTGCCCACTCACAGGTGCAAGCAGAGAGGGTGAGGCGCCCGGTTGAGGCGGCGGCGGCGGGGGGGAGGGCAGCGGGGACAGCAGAGGCGGGGGCAGCCTGAAGAAGTCGACCGCAGCCTGGAGGTCCTCGTCGAAACCAGGGCCCTGAGCCTCGCTCCTCCGCGCCGCAGCCTCAGGATTCGGGTCCTCTTGAGAGAGGCCGTTGTCGCGACTTGCTGCTCTGCCCGCGTCCTCACAGGCAGAGAAGTCGCCCTCGATCTCCATGGACAGTTCTGCCAGGCACGTCCGCACAGCCGAGGTTCGGATGGGACTGCCACCTGCTGCAGGGGGCACCCCATCTTCTCTGGACTCTATAGATCTGCGGTTTTCTTGGGCAGGTTTTTCTGTGGGGGAAAAAAAGTGAATATTAAATTATTTACAGTTATCAACAAAAAAACCCCAAAAACCACCTATTTTAACAGTTCAAAATGCTTGTATTAAATCCAAGTAGAAACATTTTTAAAAGCCAACAATCCCTTCCTAAAGAATATCCTATAAGACTTAAACACATTCCACAAAAGTACGCTTCCCTCAACCAGCAAACGAGAAGACAGGCGGGGGGAGGGGGGAGATGCCTTTGTCCATGGGCAGCAGGCTGTGCCCGCTGAGGCTTCCATCCGTGGCCTTGGTGACGGGCCTCGATGACACACTTGTTCTTGGGAAGTCAGCAGTACTGGGCAGAAACAGCCTTCTGCAACAAGGCGACAGGAAACAGATTTCTCCTTCTAAAATCAGCTTATCCCAGGCCTACTCCACGTAGGGCTTCCCTGGTGGCTCAGCTGGTAAAGAATCTGCCCACAATGTGGGAGACCTGGGTTCGATTCCTGGGTTCGGAAGATCCCCTGGAGAAGGGAAAGGCTACCCGCTCCAGGATTCTGGCCTGGAGAATTCCATGGACTGTACAGTCGATGGGGTCACAGAGAGTCGGACACAACTGAGTGACTTTCACCTTCACCCCATGAAAGTATTTGTACAATAGTCTAAGGAACCTGACTATGTCACAGAAATACTTTGCACTATAGCACAACAGAAAACTACTATAAAATGCCAGTTCTCTTTGGGTTTTGATTTTGGTAAGCAACAGCAATGCTAATTGTTAGTAAAAATATTGCGTCCTGGGAATTAACTGGAAACAACCACTTGTCATATTTGAAAGCTGTAAAAATACATGAAAGCTACAAAAACACCTTTTGTAGAAGGCCTCAGGGCTCCCTGGAGCAGCGGCTGATTACAGGGCTGGGGAGGGGCAAATAGAAGCTGAGCCCGAGACAGTTTGCAGTACCAGATGTAAAGAAGTACTCAGAACAGGATGGACATGCCTAAGAGGCCCAGATGGTCCCAATGACTGCACCTGGGGCAATCTGAGCAATAAGATGAATAATAAAAGTACTGGATTATAATGCAGAGAATAAAACAAGTGTCTATGAGACCATACTGACAGAAATAAGTGAATGAATGAGAAAGTGGAGATAAATGACAGTTCTTCCTTACAGAAGAATTGCAATTAATACCTTCAGGAAAACAAGGGAATTACAAAAACCACTATTGGACAGAGTAGTAATCGCAGCCTATGAAACGTATCAGCAGAGCTAACATCCGTGGGCCGGGGATGGAGAGAAAGAGCCTGTGCCGTGTCGCAGCGTCTCCCTCAGGGCGATCAGTGAGTAAGGAAGCAACAGCCACTGCACAGGAGGAACCTGGCCAACACTGCCTTCCGCAAGAGATCAGGGGACCAGGCAGACCACACGCCCTCTGCCCAGCACACACTAGGAGCTCCTGTGGAAAATACACAGCCTCACTCTAATACAAGAAAACATGCCACAACCCACAGGCTTTCTACCCAGCGGTCTGTACTCTCCAAAAGGGTCAGGATACAAGGAAAGATTGGTAACTGTCAGACCAGGGGAAACTAAAGAAGAAAAAAATGAAAGGGAAAGCATCAGTCGGTCAGTCATGGTCCAGCTCTTTGCGACCCCGGGGACTGGGGCCCACCAGGCTCTTCTGTCCATGGAATTTTCCAGCCAAGAATTCTGGAGTGGGTAACCAATCCCTTCTCCTGGGGATCTTCCTGACCCGGGGATCGAACCCAGGTCTCCCACACTGCAGACAGATTCTTTACCATCTGAGCCACCAGGGAAGCCCAATTAAAGGAAGAATGACTGCTAAACACAACCTGGGGAAGGTGACACGAGCGGACAAACGGAAATGGTGAGACTCGGTCTCCATGTGCACCCGCCACACACACTCCCTCTACGAGTCCTTCCAGTTTCCGTGGATATTCTCTGATGAAGCTGCTATTACAAAATTCAAAACCAGATGCACTCAGTGAGACTAGAAGTCACGATGGAAGGAACAGAGCTTTGTATGATTACAAGTGCCCATCTTAGCTTATTTCACTCTTTTGATGCGAGATTTGAGAGATATAAACTAAAGAGGTACAACATCCACAGTAAACACCACTGCTGCTGTATGAAATAAAGCTCTGGAAGCTTCCCCTCACCTGGGACGCATCTGCCGCCGTCACTGGGGAGTCTGTGTGTGGTGTTGATGCACAGCCAGAGCTCCTTCAGAAGCAGCTTTACCTTCCCTGTGGGAGAGTCAAGTGTTAGAGTCATGTCACTTGGCTCATTCAGCCCAAGGCCAAAACACACTCCTAGGAAACTGGGATTTATCAGGGCATTAGAAAACTAGGTAACTTAAACCCCTTTCCCTCCTTCAATCACTGAACACAATTCAGCCAGCTACTGACACGGAGGCCTATTGATTGAAGCCTGAACACAAGCTTGGGTTTTGTTTGGAGAATGGGGTACACACAGGGCAGGACTCAGAAAACCCAATCTGCGTGTTGTTAAAGGTCTTCGCCACCATTATGCATGCACAGGATAAATAAATCTGTCTTTTCCACAGACAGTGACATGTGATTGGGGAGTGACATGTGATTGGGGAGTGCAGGGAGGAAGCCCAGCTAGAATGACCGGTATAGATCACCGCTCCATGAATTCTACAAAGAAGAAACAGTATCCGCTCAGTTCCA
Organism: Giraffa tippelskirchi; assembly: GCF_054371585.1. NCBI lineage: Eukaryota > Metazoa > Chordata > Mammalia > Artiodactyla > Giraffidae > Giraffa > Giraffa tippelskirchi. The sequence goes on from NC_137282.1 coordinate 59,003,566, forward strand.
TGAGGTCATCAGAAAAGCCACCAGAGGTGACCAGGCGGTAATTAACTTAGGGGCTTCACGGGTCTTGGGAAATTCTTTAATAGCCTTAAGGGGAAATGAGAGGAGACAAAACGTGGGTATAAACATATGGAGAGGGAGAGAGAGTCACCCACATGAGCAGACACATAGAAAGAAGCTTCCACATCAGTAAGGAAAGTGAGAGCGTTGGGATTTTTGAAATTTTTTTTCAAAGGGGTCTGAATTCCTAAAGTGGTTAAGAATCACTGGTTCAAGTTGAAAGGCAAAGGACAACTGTAACTGAATGAAAGTCATATATCATTAAGAATATCACACTGTGGTTTTAAAGTGAATTTAACATTAAAAATACAAATTCCCCAAAATATTCCAAGCAAAAAACATTCATCAAAATATAAATATGAATCGTTTGTGTCAAGTACACACAAAAAGACAAGCACATCGCTTAAAATTTAACTGAAAATAGTATTAAGTCCTTGTAATTTCAGGTCACCTCAAAATTCTGTTATAGTTCACTTGAAGTTATTAAACAGAATCATTTCTTGAAAACACTGAAATCTTTAATCCAGTTCTAGAGAGGCTAAAAAGGTCAATCTTCCAAACTAAAATATCACCAAGGAATCACAAATTTTGGAACAGGACAGCCCTATTTAATGGCAAACTGCATCACTCTATAAATGAATTCCACAGAAAAAGGACCAGGACAAATCGGGCAAACTTACAGAACTTGGAGAATTTGGGCATTTCTGACCTCTCCTGACCCAAATTAGCCAGTCACTATGTGAGGTGCATCCATATGTAAGTTTCGGAATTCTGTGATCAAGTAGTTTATCTACATTGTGATTAACCCACCCAAAAGCCTGCTTCCAAATACCATGACCCCCTTTGCTTAAATGACCTGACCAGCATCCCTGCTTATTACAAATACCCAAAGCAGCAAAGAAGGAACCTTAGAAAAAGAACAAAAAAAGTTCCTTCTCTGTTCTTACAGAGGCTATTAACCAGAGCTATGCCTATTTCAACTGAGCACCCCTTCATTACCTCCAGTCTGACACGAGAGCTATCCAATACTAGCAAGCAGAGAACAGCCTTCACTGTGGCACCAGGACTTAGTCGTGAAAACCTCCTTCAGCTGACCCTTTGATAAACGCCTCCTTTATCAAAAGCCAGGCATCTCTGAGGACAGTGTTTCTAGACTTGCCTACTCCACTGACTTGGCAGTGTCCACATGAACAGCACGCATCGTTAATCACGACCTTGTAACTATATTTTAGTATCTGTGCTGGCATGATTCTGCCTCAGGGTTAAATTATTATTATGGAGTCTATTGCTCCTGATAAGCCTTACCCATCCAGTGTTAAGAGTATACATTTATAAATACATGTGGGGAAAATTCCCATCTCTATGCCTTCACTGTTTGGATCCAGGAACACGGCATTTGTGTCCATGGTTAGCGGTTTTAGAGCTGCCTTCAGGTACTTCCCCGGGCGTCTGACCGATCTGCAGCCATCTGAGAACAGACTGTTCTTATCCCATCTGTTCCGACAGACTAGTGACGATCCACCGTGCGCCCTCACGGTATGCACCAGCGCTTGCCCACACTCTAACACTTGTGTCTTCCTTTCTCTACCTAGTCAGTCACCTCATTTAAAATGACAGCACTCTGACTCTCCCCCATCAGCACTGACGGGTGCACGGCCCCGCGCCCCCAGCACACACAGGAAGGGGGACGGGCAGGCCTGCCTTGTCTGACTGCAACGACTCTGCTCTCGGTGCTCCACCTTTCTCAAGGTCACAATGGTTTTTTCTATTATTGTCTTTTTTTTTAAATGAGGAATGGATGCTGAATTGAGATGATCCTATCATGTCCCTCTTAACCAGTAGTGGTGGTAGTCCTGAGCTAAATCCTCAGTCATAATTTGTCCATATTTTAAATTACTAATAGATGTGTGTTCTTAAAATTTTAGTATTTTCACAGCTTTACTGCTAAGTGACAGTGCTGAGTCTTGAAGCTATGTGTGCATATCTTTACATTTATAATGAGTTTTGGTACATGGTTATGCTAGTCTAAAAGAATGAGACAGGAAGCAGTCTGTAGTTTTTAAGCCCTAAAGCAGAAACAGTAATAAAGACATCAGGTTTGCACTGAAGACCTGCTCACCTGCAGGCCATCCGGATCCTCCACAGTATTAGGTCTTTAATTTAATACTTTCTTATGGGTCATTCCTCTGTTCAGGACATTCCAACAACTGGTCTATGTCAATCTGAGTGTGTTTCCTAAAAAACACTCCATTTTATAAACATGATAAAATCTGAAATTTGTAAACTCAGAAATTCTCCAAATGTAGTTTGACAGCTTCCTGTTTTTCTGCCTTCCTTTCTTGATCAGCTTCACCAGCACTGCAGAGATCCAGCTATTCATTTCAATGGTCCCAAATTAACTGCTCTGTTTCCTATTTCATTCATTTATGTTTCCACCTTCATCAATTCTTTCCTTCTATTTTCCTTGGGTTTCTGTTGTATTTTCCTACCTTAAGTCATTCATTTTCTGGAATTCCTGCATCCTAACATCACTTACCAGGAGGCGCTAGCGGTAAAGAATTTACCTGCGAATGCAGGAGACTTAAAGAGACTGTGGGTTCAGTCCCTGTGTTGGGAAGATCCCCTGGAAAAGGGCACAGCAAGGCACTCCAGTATTCTTGCCTGGAGAATCCCATAGACAGAGGAGCCTGGCGGGCTACAGTCCACGGGGTCGTAAAGAGTCGGACGTGACCGAAGCAACTTAGCACACAAGGGTGCGTCTCAGGGTTCTTCCTCTGAGTCTGGCCTTCTGTCTATCCTTATATCGTTAAGACCACAGATCACTCACTGTATACTGGCAGTATCTCAAACATGTTAATAAATGTTGCCTTATTTTTATTTCCAAAACCGTTGAGTATTTCAGCTTTTCTCTTTCCTGGTAGCCAAGAGCGGTTTATTATGTGTGTTCACTTATCAGGTTTTCAGGAAGGAGGTAGGAGAGACTTTTGCAATATCTTTTGAAATATCTATAACCTAATCTCAAATTGTAGCTTTTTATTTAGTAAATAGTCAGCTTTTAGGTATTTTTGAAAAGTAGTTTAAAGAATCCCCAGTCTGTGGTTTAAGAGTTCAAGTAAATCATCCATCCTGCAATCATGATTCCCATTCCATCTCCCATTTTGTTTGCTTCTACTCTCCATTCCTAACAAACACACTAAAGTCTCTCATGAAGACAGATTTGGCTCTTCCCCCTAGAATATCCAAGCGTTTCACCTAATGCAGTTTTATGCCTGAAGGTCACAAGAGCAGTATCTTCTTGATGAACTGTACTGCTGATTAATCTAGACAGTTCCTTTTAATCCAGGTAAATTCATTCCTAGGCATGAATTATTCTTTTGCGTTATATGGTTGGTTTAGTCACTAAGTCGTGTCCAACTCTTGCGACCCCATGGACTATAGCCTGCCAGGCTCCTGTGTCCATGGGATTCTCCAGGCAAGAATACTGGAGTGGGTTGCCATTTCCTTCTCCAGGGAATCTTCCCAACCCAGGGATCGAACCCAGGCCCCCTGCATTGCAGACAGATTCTCTACCAACTGAAATACGAGGGAAGCCCTTTGTGTTATATGACTGCTTTCAAATTAGAATTTGCTTGAACTGAAATTTCTATATCCATTCCTCTCTATTCAATCTTTCTGTGTCATTTGTTCTTAAACATACTTCCTTTGAACAAGTCAGGGATGGAGACTGTACATAAAAATCATGCTCTACAGCTGGCAGGTTTTTCTAATATAAGTATCACATCAGGGTCCTCATCTGGGAAATCTTCCATCATTCCTCGATCACACTCTCTCTGGAAAGAGCAGCTCTGTTCTCCGCTCTGGAAAGTCCTAGGTGACCATCACAACATCTGGATCTACGCTCCAAAGTCTCAGATTTTCCCTAACACCTGTTATTTCCTTATCTTTTGACACCACATACTCAGAGATATCCACGATTTAATCCCTTGGCTCATCAAAGCAATCTTGTATTTGCCCACTCAGCAACCCGGCCAGTGTTCACATCAACAATCCTGTCTTCAGTATCGGAGAACTCTGACTCGGATGTCACAGCAGCGGCCGACGGCCATGCTCTCAGACGTTCTCTAAGGACACGGCTTCAGCTGGAGAGGTTTCCTCCTGTTCACGACTGAACACTGTTCCCTCAGGGACTACTCGGGCCTGGTGTCTTTCTCTCCCGTCCCTGCTCTTCCTCAGGACAGGAGCATCTCTCACAGCCAGGGCACGTCTCTTCAGCCTCCATCCACAGTGCCATTCCTCTGGCAATAAATGCAGGTCCTCGTGTCATGAACCTGAGGACATGCCTCCATCAGGAGGGCAAGCAGAGCAAGAATGGGGAGGACCTACATGGCGCGCACACACCTCACTTTCTGGAAACAGGAGGCACTATCCTTCAAAGCGGCACCATTAACCCAATCTTCTGACACCCACAACCGCTCTGGGGCCTCCTGCGTCCTAACTCTTCAGAGGACTAAACCTGGGTCACAGCCCGTGACAGCGTGCAACCGGACGGCTGCAGACCTCCCACCCCTGTCAGGCACACTGCTCTTCCTCACCCCCACACCACCTCCAGTCTGGGGACGCCAGGCTCCCGCAGTGAAAGCCCGCTTTTGGAGGGCTGCTATTTTCTCTGTGACTTGGGATTTCATCACCAATTGCCACCATCTGCTTTAATTGTTAGCACTTTTTAACTTCTTTTTTTTTTTTAATCTTCTGCCATCTTTAGATAAGGTATGTGAACGAAAGACAGGCCAACACAGGACTCAGGCAGTCTTCTGCAAAGTGAAGCCGGCCCAATGCTCTTTCTCACTCATAATGTCCTTCAGAAGTCCAGTATTAACAGAGGAAAGTGTTAAAGACATATTTAAGCACTGGGAATTAAACCCATCAAGCTCCACAGCTAAATAATCAGCAGATTCCTAAAGACTTCATTTATTTGGAAAAAGTAAAATAAACAAGATCCTTTCCCTCACAGAGAGGATATGTTAAAAAAAAAAAAGATTTTACTAGTTCTAGCAAAACTAGTAAGTAGTTCTTTGACGAAAAATCAGAACGTGAGGCTAGCGAGCAACTATGGAAGGGGGTGAGGGTTCTGCTTTAAACAGTAAGGCCTGATAACGGCTGACTCCTAAAACAGAGATGACCAAACTCAAGAGCTGGCTGTCAGCTGGCAAAGCCAAGCACTGCTCAGCCCTCGCTTTCTCTCAGCAGCACCAGTACACAAGAGTCTCCACACCTCGGAGCAGGAAGAGCCAAAGATACATGGAATCATATATCAGTGATGGTGATAAACAGGGAGTCAGGGCCCAGGTGGCTGAAACGTGTCAACTGTCAGTCTAGTCTGAAGCCTTGAACTGTAGACTAAAAAAAAAAAACTGAAGGAAAAAAGGTAAAGTAAATTTCTGAAGAGATACTACATACCTGCACAAAACAATGTGTTTTTAATAATTTCCATTTGGAAAAAACATGGGTGACATGAAAATACCATTATTTACTTACTTGTCATTTTAAACTTATCTCTACCAAAAAAGTACGAGATAGAACAGCGGAAATTCGTAACTTTTTCAATACTGAGAATGAAAATACAAAGAAGGGCAGTACACGGCCGAAGGTCCCACAACCGGTGGAAGTGGCGATGTGAACCCTGGGCTCCCCACGTCTCGTGTGGTACCTCCAGCCACGCGGCAGCAGGCGCAGCAGGCGACGAGCGGGGCGCAGGGCACCCCTACTCCCTGAGGACCACCGCACCCTCCGTGGGTCGTCCGGGCTTCCCCAGGTCCTCTGTCTGCCAAACACCCCTCAGGGCTCGGACTCCATGGTCTCCCTGCCTGCCTTTGCTGCTGCTAAGTCGCTTCCGTCGTGTCCGACTCTGTGCGACCCCACAGACGGCAGCCCACCGTGCTCGCCAGTCCCTGAGATTCTCCAGGCAAGAACACTGGAGTGGGTTGCCATTTCCTTCTCCAATGCATGAAAGTGAAAAGTGAAAGTGAAGTCGCTCAGTCGAGTCCGACTCCTAGCCACCCCATGGACTGCAGCCCACCAGGCTCCTCCATCCATGGGATTCTCCAGGCAAGAGTACTGGAGTGGGGTGCCACTGCCTTCTCCGAGAACAAGAATAGCCAAGGCAATCCTGAAGAACAAAACAAGTCTTACTCTGTGCTAAGTTGCTTCCGTCCTGTCCTACTCTTGGCGACCCCATGGACTGTAGTCCCCCAGGTTCCTCTGTCCATGAGATTCTCCAGGCAAGAATACTGGAGTGGGTTGCCATTTCCTTCTCCATCCACGTCTATATACTTGGCACCTAAGAAATTGAGCATTAACTTGATGAACTGTAACCTAATGAGGAAACTCTACTTATTTATTGCAAAGTGTGGAAATTATACTTCTCCCAGCTTTTCTTTCCCAAACAATACTGCTTGTTTGACTCTTTCATTCACTGGATTATTTTATCAGACAGCAAGGCTCTAGATCTAATCGTGACAGGAGACAGGAGGTGGTTTCTTCTAACAAAAATCATTTACAAGCCCTGGAATTCCCATCATTATAGGTAAGAGTAACAAGCAACCTCCCAAACCACTAAAAGAAATGCACAGAGATTAAACCTAATTTGTAATATACTCACGTTTATCGATGCTTCCGTAAGAATCACTTGAAATTTGCGTTCCAATATGTCTCAATTCTAAAATGTAGGAGAAAACAGTTAGAATACTGTGTGTCAAAACAGCATTTTAAGTAAGCATTAACTGAATACTCACCCCTTTCATTTCTCTGTTTAGAAAATTCATCAAGTCTTTCCTGTGAAAACAAAACAGAAGCAGTGTATGCGGTAGATACAGGAGGGCAGCTGTTTTGGACAGGATATATGGGGGCGACCCGGGGGCGCCCCTCAGTGCCCTCATGTCTGTGGGGCCTCTGACTCTGCATGATGAGGACCCACTGTGCTGAGAAAGGCCACCAGCAGGCCTGGAGTGAGGAACTGAACACAGGTGGCACTGCTGTGATCTATTACCTGTGTCTTCTTAAATTCCTTTTCAAGTATTTTCTTTTCATTCCTTAGTTGCTTGAAGTCCTGAGTTTGCTTGACAGCAGCCTCTTTAAAAAGTACAGTGAAGTAAAAGAGAAAAATAATTTACCAAATTTATAAGTACCGTTGATGAAATACTCAAATAACCTACTGAGAGCTTTTCTCATTTTTTTCAAAGTGGAAACAGATTTTGTAAAGTTTCAGTATTCTGTCGGAGTCAGGAATAAAGGCAGGAACACTTTTGATTACACTATTATCTACAAAAACGAAGAACTGTCATAGGCCTTAAGAAACCTTTCCAATCCCCAAACAAGCCAACCCAGACCCTTCAGTCCGGCAAAAGGCCAACGCACAAGACCTACAGAGCAGAGGCTGTGGTGTGCTCCCTCTCCAAGCAGCAGCAGCGCACCAGCGCCAGAAGCTCAGAGGTGTGATTCTGCTGCGCAACGGTTCAGGCCCTGCTCTTCATCCGGGGGGAGGGACAGCCTGCCTGGTGTTTACTACACCGACCGCCTGCCCAGAGTTACCCTGCCTCAGGTCAACTACCCCAAGTGCCATAACTTTATCACAGAGGTACTTCTAACATGTTTGTGTAGCTCCCCTGTGGACCGAGAGCAAATTCTTAACTCGAGTTTTTGGCTCTGAACCACCAGAGGGTTCAAATATACTATGAAGAACCAGACCAGTATTGACTGCATCTGAGTATGTTCACATACAATTGCTATGAGAAGTAAAATCCTATAAACACCACAGAGATAGTCCTTTCCTGATTCCTCTAACAAACTTGTCTATTTCTTCACCTGATTTCTACGTCCTATCACGTACTAGAAACATGTTTTTGTCACATTAAAAATATATTTTTGATTCAAAGGAAGTTTGTTATAATAGCTTCATACACTCTCACAGGCACTTTGGATCCCTTTAAAATATGTCCTTAAATAGACATTTATCTCCACACACTAGCGAGGTCATACTGAGAAGGAACACAGTGATGTTGTGCTTACTGCCACAATGCTTGTGCAACAACCAAATCAGGGGAAAAGTTATCAAAATATTTAGAGCTTAAGTCTGAAAAACCGGGCTCAATTTAGGCAAGTTAATAACTGGAAATATATTCAGCAACGTCTATTCAAATTCTCACTTCGCACTCGAAATGAAAATAAACTGTTCTCCGCCGGACTCTCGGTTGCCAAGGGGGATGGAGAGGGAGGCAGTGGGAGTGTGGGGTTAGCAGATGCCAACTGGTACACACAGAATGGACACCAGCAAGGCCCTACCACACAGCACAGGGGACTAAACTCAATCTGCTGCGTGAACCATAATGGAAAAGAAGATAAAAAAAAGGATCTTTTTTTTTTTTAAAGAATGTTTGTATTATGTGAGTCACTATGCTGCATGGCAGAGATTAACAAATGCTATAAATCAACTATATTTCAATGAACAAACAAATTAAAAAAATAAAACCGTTCTCTGAAGCAGAGCACTACTGGTGTGACAACAGGCCAACACAGGGGCAGTAAGGCCCGCAGTAAGAGGGCAGCCCAGGCGCACGCTTGGCTGAGAGCGCGGAGGATGGGACCAGGAAGGGTCTGGCAGGGCTCGATGCAGGGACTCTCACAGAGATCTCTCCATCATGGGAGTCGTGATCATCCAAATACTCTGAGTTTCTGAGTACTAAAAGGAGTATCCTTTCCTACTAACCACTGATTTCATCACGAATAAAATGAGAAGGCCCCATGAGATTCAGCTTTCAAAATTACGTCCTTTGACTGACTGCTGCTTCTTACACGGAACATGCGGGCTGTGTTCTAAGTGAACACGTCAAGGACCTACACATTCCAGGCCATGTCTGTCCAGGAACTTAGAGGAGCGTGGTGCTCACGCTTCTGCCTAAGGGTACCCTTAACACACTCTCCCAGGTATACGCCGTCAAAAACCAGGACTGGACTGCCTGACGGAGTACTCCAACCCTGTACAATTACCAATCATTCATACAAGGCTGATGACTTCCATTAGCTGGTAACAGAGAGCCAATTACCTTCCAGCTTCTTCACTTTGGCTTCTAGCTTCTTCTTCCTGATGACACAATTGTGCACATTAACATGGTTAGGAAAGTATTAATGGAAAAAATATATTACAACTTCACAATGTGTGATACATGTTTTTTTTTTTTTAAAGTACTGAGATTTATGTAGCAAAATGTTAGCCACAACAAGCATCAAACACCAACCACTAAAAACATCAACTATTCAGAAGGCAGAGTAAACCACAGAAACAACAGTATGCTGCTTTCATGTAGTATTTGGAAAACGGACTTAAAATTCTCCATCAGGCATGCCACGCCTGGGACTTAGATAAGCATGGTTCATCTAAGCCAAGCTGATGTGTCCATGTGATATAATGATCAGGTGAGGTTACTTTAAGAAGCATGTCTGATGGGAACAGTCACACCGTTTTATAGGAGACAGTGGCTAGAAAACTACAGTTTTTCAGTTTTAGGAAAGACTTCTGAGTCAGAGAAGGTAGGAAACCCTCTGAGAAAGTCTCTCGAGTTACTGTGAAATAACTGTATGTGTAGTTCAAAAGTTTTGTAAATATGTGAACATAGTATTAGACTTCAAAACAGTTAACTGACATAATTTTTGGAAGAGCCCTTTGCCTTAGTAGAACAGACACCCATTCCACATAATACATGTTAAAGGACTGGTACAAAAAAAGGAGATGACAATTATGTTTTCTCTGTGAAAACATAACACAGACACACACACGCATACATATAGACATAAAAACTTTTATGGAGTTCCGTCTTTGTGCGAGCCCTTAACATACGATGGGGTATTGTATCCTATTAATCCTTCAACATAGAATTTCCAGACATGCAGAAACCAAGGTTGAGAGACTAGTTCAAGATCACCCCACTAATTATGGCCAATAAATCCAAAGACAGAGAGAAGATGACACTACTCATATAAGCATTAGACAGCTTCAAAGTTGAACACCCTATTTTCACAGTAATTTTTAAATACGTACTGAGCATCAGTTTTCAAGCATTCTTCTTTCACACGAGCATATTCCTGATGAGTGTCCTGATATAACTTTAGAGAACTCTGGAAAAGACATTTTATATATTGAAATTTACATATTGATTGACATTCACCAATGTGAAAGTCACTGACCATCAGTGATAACCGATTTTGAACTTGATAAGCTAAATTATTATCATTTAATACTATGAAATTAACTAAATGAATAAATATGTTTAGGCAGGAAACCAAAGTACAATTCATTGAACGCTTTAACAGATATAACCAGATTTTTAACAGAGGTAACATGATTAACAGTCTAGTCAAACAGAACTATAAAATTGAAAATATACTAATTGTAAGGTAACTTCAAATCTTCCTAATATTGAATAGCTAGTATCTTTGTCTCAACCAATTAGAATTCAACAAACCTAGAGCAGTTTTCGAGCTTAATAAATGTAAGTTACTATTACCACTAGGCTTCCCCAGTGGCTCAGTGGTAAAGAATCTACCTGCCAATTCAGGAGATGCAGGTTCGATCCCTAGGTCAAAGATCCCCTGGAGTACGAAATGACAATACACTCCAGTATTTTTGCCAGTAAAGTCCCGGGGATAGAGGAACCTGGCAACAGTCTATGGGTTGCAAAGAGTCAGATACAACCAAGCGACTAAACAGCAACAACAATTATCACCACTGTGCAAAAATATCCACCATTACACTGACTGATAAGCGGGGGGAATATGTTCACACCAATCCACAGGCACACCTACAGGCGTCGCGGGGTGGGCGAGAGACATACTGAGCCTGATTACACAGTCCACCTGTGCACACGGCTCTGCAGCTGCAGAGCTCGGAGACACGGTCTTTATGACCCCTTTTTACAGATGAGGGGCCTGAGGATTCAGAAGCTGAGGAAGGCTTTGAAAGCCAAAGTGAAGGATTGACTGTTGTGGGTTTATTATTCAACTCTGACTCCAGTATTAATGTTTCCCCTCAGGTATGGTTGATGACATTACTTTGTCATCAGAGGCAGACAAAATTCAGCATGATTGTTCATTTAACTTTCACCACATAGATAAATGTATGATACTTTCTAAACAAACAGGAAAGTCAATCACTGTTAAAGTAGGAAAACCTCAGAGAGGTGCAGGGCATGACCTTACGGCACGGCCTGAAGTCTGAGAGGCGCGAGTGCCATCAGGTCAAGGGGACAGGAGCCAGCGTGGCCACCACTTGTCTCATGCGAAACACCAACTGTCGGCTTCAGAGGTTTTAATCTGTAAAAGCCATCAATTCTCTTCTAGAGCTCCAGTACGAGTAACACGAATTTTATATTAAAAAATAAGTGTACAGCACTTAAAATTGTTTTATTGCAACTGGGTTTTGAAACGGAGAACCGAATTTTTCTAAGTTTCAGTTTGAACTTTGGCATGTTATTTTATACTTATGTGCTGTGCTTAGTCGCTCAGTTGTGTCCTACTCTTTGCGACCCCATGGACAATAGCCCGCCAGGCTCCTCTGCCCATGAGGATTCTCCAGGCAAGAATACTGCAGTGGGTTGCCACGTCCTCCTCGAGGGAATCTTACCAAGCCAGGGATTGAACCCAGGTCTCCCACATTGCAGGCAGACTGTTTACCATCTGAGCCAACACAATGACAGAAAAACAGAAAAAGCAAGCAATGCAGGACACCAGGTCATACAAATTCACAGCTAAAAGGTTCTTCTACTAAATCTCTCAAAAAGCATAAGCAACTAATACAGCATTCCATTAATCATTAATAATTACTGTGAAGGACTGAGGCATCAGTCAACTAGTTCAATGTTCTCTAAGGATAGCAGTACACTTAAGATTCCTGACTACCATTTATCTCTCCTTTGTTAAGATATATAACACCCCCTTATCCCAATGATAGTAAATAAGCAGGTCTTACTTTATTGAAGATAAACCCTTGTAGGAAAATTACTTTAGGTACCTTTTTCTCTTCTAATTCGGCTTTTAAAAATCCCAGTTCTTCCTGACATTTCTGCAGAGGAGAGATTTTTTGAAGCATCTGCTCCACTTGGTGATGCAGAGTACTATTCTCTCTAAAAATGGACAAAGCATTGACGTTATTATGAGAAGTATCTATGGTGAATTATTAAATATATCTACTGGTGAGTTTCAATATCTTTTCTAAAAACAAAACAAAACAAAAAGAATCTCTTTTCTTAAATGCATTCTATTTATTTTTATATTTTTAAATACCAAAATTATTTACATATCACTTTTTATTTCTTTGACACGACTCTATTTCTAATAAAAGTACACCAAGAGTCATCTGAGAAGCAAACACCACAGGCTCTCAACCCACTGGGGAACACAAGAATACCTGGAGGATCTGTCAAGTGATGTGGCTCTTCCAATACTGAACTGATCACCACTGATTTAAATTAAATGACAGGCAACTTTGTGATTCATTTTATAACCACCCTTAGCCTTCTTCTAATTGGTAAATATAATCAGTAGTGTTGTATACAACACTCCTAAATTCTAAGTAAGACTATTTTAAATTGTTTAGAATATACACAGTAAACAACCACATTAAATTGTCCAATTCACAGAGATAATAACTGATAGCAATAAGCTTCATCTCAAGCCACATGGTCAGTAAAAGTAACTGAAAAATCAAACCCTAGGCAGTAATTTGAGACCTCAGTAAGAATTCATTTAGATAATTTAATAGGAAGGAAAATGTAAATCTTTTATTATGAGCACTCAAAAAAGCCTACATACTGGGCCAATTCTATGTGGCACTTTGTTGAATTTGGGTAGAATTCTAGTCCAGTAAATGTCTACCCTGAATCAACTGTGAAAACAGGTAGCTTACCTTCTTGCAAACTGCAGCTGTAAAACTTGTTAAAGAAAACTGTGACAACTTTATCTACAGGTACTGGTCTGAAGATAAAACTCCCTTCAAAACTGTAATAATCTGTGTTCAATACACATACAGGTAAGATCATAATTCCTAGAAAACAACATTCAAAGTTCCGCCTATAACATATGATAAAAAGCTTTTTACTGAGCTTTCCTAATTTACAACATTACCATTAAGTTGAAATACATACTTCTCTAAACTAAAAGATTCTTGATTAATTGTATGATTAATATGAAATTCCAGACAAAAGCAAAGACAAAGGAATAAACAACTAACGAAAACGACCCTGAATCCCCCCATGTCCTGCCTTTCCTTTCTCAGAGCCCAAAGCACAGTTCCAGCAAACAAGAGTTATATACTTACTAAAATCATATACATATATGTATCTATGGGTTTAATGAATGCAGGTGGCTCCAATGGTAAAGAATTAGCCTGCAATGGGGGAGATCTGAGAAGAGAAATACAGGGAGAACATAAAATCTGAAAAACCTTTCACTTTTACAATCTGCATAATTTGATAACTTCATTTCCCATCATGCTGCTGCTGCTGCTGCTAAGCCACTTCAGTCGTGTCCAACTCTGTGCGACCCAATCGACGGCAGCCCACCAGGCTCCGCCATCCCTGGGATTCTCCAGGCAAGAACACTGGAGTGGGCTGCCATTTCCTTCTCCAGTGCATGAAACTGAAAAGTGAAAGTGAAGACTGAGCGACTTCAATTCCCATCATGCTGCCAGTAAAATATTACTGAAGACAGCAGTTTCATCTTTAAGTTTCATCTCCTGTAAAACCCTACTCTCATATCACAATATAGAAATGCCTATTGGTCATAACATGTCTGTATCGTCCTCTGTTAGAATGCAAACTTGTAACGGAGTATATTTTATTCATCCTAAATTACTGCAGTCTTGGCAAGAAAGAAAAATTCACAAAAATTTCTGATGAAATAAAATATACCCTTTGTCCTATAGAAACTAATAACAAAACAGTCAGAATGACACAAAAGAGTACAGAAAGCAAACTAGAAGTAAGGTGAAAAGACAGCCCTCAGAATGGGAGAAAAGAATAGCAAATGAAACAACTGACAAAGGACTAATTTCCAAAATATACAAGCAGCTCATACAACTCATTACCAGAAAAACAAACAACCCAATCAAAAAGTGGGAAAAAGACCTAACCAGACATTTCTCCAAAGACATACAGATGACTAACAGACACATAAAAAGATACTCAACATGGCTCATTATTAGAGAAATGTAAATCAAAACTGCAATGAGATATCACCTCACAAGGGTCAGAATGGCCCTCATCAAAAAGTCTACAAACAATAAATGCTGGAAATGGTCTGGAGAAAAGGGAACGCTCTTGCACTGTTGGTGGGAATGTAAATTGATACAGCCACTATGGAAAATGGTATGAAGATTCTTTAAAAAACTAGGAATAAAACCACCATATGACCCAGCAATCCCACTCCTAGGCATATACCCTGAAGAAACCAAAACTGAAAGAGACACATGTATCCCATTGTTCATTGCAGCACTATTTACATTAGCTAGAACATGGAAGCAACCTAGATGTCCATCGACAGATGAATGGATAAAAAAGTTGTGGTACATATAGACGATGGAATATTACTCAGCCATAAAAAGGAACACATTTGAGTCAGTTCTAATGAGGTGGATGAACCTAGAACCTATTATCAGAGTGAAGTGAGTCAGAAAGAGAAAGATAAATACTTTATTCTAACACATATATATGGAATCTAGAAAAACAGTACCGAAAAATTTATTTACGGGGCAGCAATGGACAATCAGACATAGAGAACAGACTTATGGACATGGGGAGAGGGGAGGAGAGGGTCAGATGTATGGAAAGAGTAACACGGAAACTTACATTACCATATGCAAAATAGATAGCTAACAGGAATTTGTTGTGTGGCTCAGGAAAGTCAAACAGGGGCCCTGAATCAATCTAGAGGGGTGGGGTGGGGAGGGAGATGGGAGGGAGGTTCAAAAAGGAGGGGACATATGTATACCTATGGCTGATTCATGTTGAGGCAGGACAGAAAACAGCAAAATTCTGTAAAGCAATTATCCTTCAATAGAAAATAAATTAAAAAACACAAGAGTTCAGAATGAGGTCACAGAAGACGCCGTATTAAGTCTACAGCACTGGCACCTCAGGCTGCAGAGTGAACAACCGCGTACCTGAGGGCAATGGACACACTGTGGGCTAGTGTCAGGCGTGTTTATTGTTTTAAAAAAATCTGTACTTACCTGTAATTGAGGCTGAAGCACATCACCCCATTATAGGGGGAATTCAAGAATAAGTTCTATCAATGTTTAATAAACTATTCTAATAATTTTGATCTTTAAAATTTCATAAAGTTTAGGAAAGTAGCTCAATAATTTCCCTGCTGAATGACATTTGTCATTACTCAAAAAGTTCATACCATTTCTTCCAGGAAGGATACAATGAGCACGTTTGCCACATATTGGAATTAATATTTCCCTATTTTGCTAATTAAAGGTGTTTATGGTTTCCGCACAGCTTTCAAAACAAAAGATATCACTCTTGTAGTAACATAGATTTATAGTTAAACAGATGGACAGTTTCAATAAATAAAACACTAGAGGAGATTTTCAGAGGCCTGTTGTTTTAAATGTAAAAATTCAGATACTAAAGAGACTGAAATGCTATGCCTTGATTTTATTACTCCAATGATACAAATCAGATATGACTGTACCAACACAAACCAATAACTGATGAACACATGTGAGTTTAGGAATGCCAGAGACAATACAAAAACCAGTCTCAGGTTAGTGCAAAACCTAAATAGCGACATTTGCTCCAACACTGAAGCTGGAGCTGCAGGTCCGTGAATTCCTAAAAATGTGTATGTTTATTGTCATAGGAGAGACTTAATTTAGGTAAGTATTAGCACAGGATGCAGCCGAACAAGTAGGCACACAATTTCCCCCCTCTCAAGAAAATACAAAGACCTATTGGCTCCAGATGGCTCCTGAACAAGTGGAGACCCAGAGCCCAAGAACTGTCCAGTGGATACAAAAGCCCGCTGTGACTTGGCATATATTTATTACTCCCTACAAATCACAAAGCTAATGAACAAAGTTAACCTTTCAACATTCTGACACTCCTACAGTATACTTCTTACAGAAACCCCCCAATCTTCTCACAGCACCATCTCAGCTTCACATTACTCCTAAACCTAAAGAACACAGGGGATGTCCTCAGGGCAAATGAAAAAGACCAACTTTTTATAAAGCTTACAAAACCTGAGAAAATCACAATTAATGACAAAAACAAAGCATTCTATAACAAGGAGACGAGCAGCCTTGATTTAGCATGAGTCTAGAGTAGAAGACAGCTGCTCACGGTGCTTACTAGAGGCACTTCCTGCTTTGAATCTGTAAACACCACTTCCCAAAGGATAACCATGAACACTCTCACATTTGTTTACATTCTTAAAATTTCAAAGGAAAAAGCCAGTAAAAGGATATCATCGCATTTCTTCTGATATTCTGTTAACAAATTACTGCAACAAAGAAAAGAGTTATGTTACTTTTCAATCTAGAAAAAACATACTATGTTTCAATCATATTTCAAAATGTACAAGGCACTCGCCTTCCTAGGTTTCCTGCTACAGATTTATGTGTAATCCATTAAATATATGCACCCATGCACATACAGCACCTTAAATTCCTTAAAAGCACTGCACATATGAGTTTTTAATGTAAAATTCCTTTGATCTAAATACTATCTTTGCCCATAAATTCCTGTGATTTTTACAGGATTAAAAAAACAATCTCATACCATGACCATGCACTACCACAAGGAAATCTATCCAGTCCTAAAGCTAAGAAGGCTTTAGAGAATTTTTAAAGCTCTTAGAATTTTTAACATTTCCAGCTTAGCAGAAATATGTCCTAGCCCCTGAACTTTGCTGGAAAGGTCTGAGAACACTGGGAGCTCCCGGGTGGTTCAGGGAGCTAAGACCCTGCAAGTCACACGGTGCGGCCACAGCCCACAGAAGCCAGGCGAGGCCCCGAGGAGCTCCACTGCCACCCACAGCGCCACACAGGCCCCGGGCGAGCAACCCCAGGTCCACCCCCAGCCCGAGGGCGCTGCCAATACCACCACCCGCTCCAGCTTGTATGTCAGGTGCGGCAAGTTCGGCCAAATGCACGAACACATACTCACTCTGTGTTAATAATTTTTTGCTTCAAGGTAATTAATGCATCAACGTATTCATTCAAATTCTGAAAGAAAAAAAGCTGCAGTCAGATATTTGTTTTTATAACATAAACTTTTCTGTAACATTTGTGATAAAATATAAACATATGGCTCACTGTATTATACAAACACACAAATATGTGAGTCTATTATCTACATTGTACATAAACCCCCAGGGGTATTCTGTGTGACCCTGGGCCTTTGCTGCACTGCTCAGAAGCTCCTTCTTTACGTGGATGACGGCACTCTAACAGCAAGATGCTCTGACTGTGCGTGCTTTCTCACTGTGAGAGCTCAATAAATAGTTACTATTTTAGTTCACTCACTACTATTAACCACCAGTCTACACTTCACTCTGCGTTATTTCCAAAAGGACTTAATCCAAAAATACACATAAATTCTTAAAAACACCCAACAATGAAAAATAACATGGGAAAGACAAATAGGAATATTAAAATAGGGCCAAGAGTCAGTGAAGTTTCTTTTTACAAGTATCTATTTTATACTTTAGGGACAACTACAAATGTGGCTCTAAATTGTTGCTATCAATTTGATGGAAAAAATTAACTGACTGTTCAAAATGTTCCTAATACTTAAAACTAAATAGATTTTTTTTTCTTTTAAGTGACTTTTCCCTTTAATGTCTCCTTTTCTCATTGATAAACATTTCAGAAATAAGAACTTATTTTTCATTAATTATCCACAGAATGTCTTTTTCTATCTAATCTAACATATTTTGAGAATTACAGAACAATTTCCCTTCATACTAACATGTATACTTTCTTTGCAGTCATACATGTATCATTTATTGAAATAAGAAATCTACACATTAAAATAAAATGTATCATCTTATAATCACCTGTCAAAAGTCACTCTTTTTGTATATATTCTTTGAGAACTGTTACTGTATATTTAAAACATGTTTGGATGTATTCAATTCACCAATTCTCCACTGAAGACCAGGTTGGGTCCTTTTCAGTCTTTACCATATTGTTAATAATACACTGGGCAATATATTTTCTTGCCCAGTCTTCTGGGAGACACGTCCATTTTCAAATCCAAACAGGCTCCCTGCATTAGTGATAGCTGGAAGCTCGATCATCTCAGAGCCGTGTTTTTCATTTATATTTCTTCATGAGTGAAATTGAGAAATTGCCCTTGTCTCTTCTGGCCATTCTTAGAAAAAATTTTAAAAGCTCTTAAAAATTAAAAATAGACATCCACTAGGATGGCTAAAATCAAAATGACAGATAATAACAAGTGCTGGTGAGCATGCAGGGAAGCTGGAACTCTCCTAACACTGCTGGTGGAACAGGAAATGTGCAGCTGCTGGGGAAAATAACTTCACAGCTCCTCAAAATGATGAACAATTAACTATATGATTCAGCAATTCCACTCCAAGGTATACACCCAGAAGTGAAAACATATGTCCATGCCAAGGTTGTACATTCTTATTTAAAGCGCTTCCCAGGTGGTGCTAGGGGTAAAGAAGTTGCCTACCAATGCAGGATACGTGGGTTTGATCCCTGGATAGAGAATGTATCCTGGAGGAGAACACGGCAATCCACTCCAGTGTTCTTGCCTGGAGAATCCCATGGACAGAGAAGCCTGGCAGGCTACAGTCCACGGGGTCACAAAAGAGTCAGACACGACTGAAACAAGTTGGCATTTAAAGCAGCATTTATTCACACCAGGCAAAAAGTGGGAATAAATTAAACATCAACCGGTAAACGGATGAATCATCATCTGATGAAGGAAAATACAAAATGCGGTACAGCCACACAACGTGAATATCTGACGATGAGCAGAAATGAACGGCACACGCTACCTCATGGAGGAATGCTGACAACCTGCTTAGTGCAAGAAGCCAGAGACAAAAGGCTAACGCTCTATGCTTCATTCGTGTGAACTGTCCATAGCAGGCAAAGCCAGAAAGCCAGAAAGTAGACTAGAGACCACCAAGGGGCTTGGGGGCTGGGGAAGGGGGATGGCTGCTAATGCTTAATGGGTTCTTGGAGAGGGCACAGGGGCAGGAAAGACATGTTTAACAAGTGGTAACCGGGTTTCTGTAACTGTGAATATATTAAAAACCACCTAACTTTACATATTAAAAAGATGAACTTTATGATATGTGAATTATACTTCAACAAAACTGTTACAACTAAATTAAAAACAGGAAAGCAAAATAAAAGACTCAAAAGATTTGGTGGTAAAGCCGAAAAAAAATGTCCTCCAAACCCCTCCCCCACAAAAAGCAGAGAAATGGGAAAGAATTTAGAAAAATAAAAGCAATCAGTGTGTCAGTGCAAGAAGTCTCACCTGCCTAGGAAGAATGGAAAAGACAGGGAGATCATTAAACACTGAAATTCAAGAAGAAAAACCCAGAACTGTAGCCAGAGTTGCCAAACTGAAAGGGCCCAGCACACGGATACAAACTGGATCCAAATCATGAAACAGAAGTACAAAATTTCAGAGCATGAGGCAAAATAAGGATCCTCTAAGAATCATGAGAGAAAGAAAATCAAAGTGAAAGAAGTCACATACAAAGAACCTGGAATCAGAATATCTTCCGACTCCAACAATCATCTAGAGACCTGAGAAAGCAAGCCTTTAGCATTTTGGGGGAAAATGAATTTCAAGGTAAGATTCCGCACAAGCAATCAATCAATCAAGATGGAAAACAGACATTCTAACACTTGCAGTCTCCGCAAACTCACTTCCCAGATGCCCCTGCTCAGGGAGGTACCCAAGGATGTGAACAGACCCCACCCTAATCATGAAATAAACAGAGAGAGAACGAGGCAGGCACAAAACAGAGGTAGGAGAACCCAGCAGGGCAGCTGTGCACCAGACTGGGGCAGGCCTAAAGGCTCAGAGGGGATTTTTCCCCTTAAGAATAAAATGACAGATCTGGTGGAACGAAGGCATTAAGATGATCTAACTGACAGAGAACTGCAAGGGAAAATGGCGTCATCACACACTGAGATGGATTATTTTTCAAATAACCTCTTTTCCCCTCATTCTCTTTCAAGTTCTTTGCAAGTCACTCTCCTGTTCCCAGCCTTGCTTCCAGGTGCCATTCTGTAATGTCCAGAACTGTGCCAGACACATTCCAGAAACCTCAGGCTCTGTGATTAGACACAGCTGGGCTTAAATTCCTCTTCAGCCACTTTCTAGAAGGGCGCATGGGGCAAACCAACTTAAGTTTCCCTGCCTCAGTACTATTTCCAGTTGTACAGACAGGAAGACTGAAACACTGGTTTGTGTGTGTGTTTGGAGGTGGGGCAGGTTATGTATCTGGCTTGCTATGAGGATTAAACGGAAGGAGCCATATAAAGCATTTAACTTCATCTCTGCCATATTAACATTTTCAAGATTAATCCACTGAATTAAGGATATAGCTATTAATGAGGGGAAACACTAGCAAACACAGAGGTAAGGAAAAATAACCACAATTTACTCCATAGCTTGGCTCTAACAGTCATAATGATGTCAACTCTGAATAGTGACCTAAGGGGCATCGCAGCTACACCAAGAGGATTGTTTTTTTCACTGTTGGGGGCGGGGCTGGGAAGGAGGGTACAGGGCAGAAAGACAGCTCCAGCCTCACCCTCCAAAGGCAGAAACGGAAAAATATGTCTGAAACTGAAAAACAAGAAGTAGCAACATACCTTTATTATTTAACAATATGCAGCGGCGCAAACAAAACTGGTGTCTCTTGAGAACGCGGACAGGGTGGCTGGGGCTTAACAAATTCGGTGTGTCTAGCTGTCTTTCTCAACTATGCTCACACAGAACTCTGACTTTAAAAACTTAAAATCACAAAACCCAGCACCACCCAGGAAAGCAGCAGACACACCGGGCGAGGACAGCCCCACGGTGGCCACGGCTCCCGGTCCCTAACTTCTCCTGTGGCCCGGCTGGCTGGTCTGCCGCTGTGGCGTCCTGATAAAACATTCTCCGGTGTTTCTCCGACCCTGGTCGTGGTCAAGACCTCTAGCTGATGCGTCTGGGAACCGTGACCGCGCTGTGGAGAGGAGGGCAGGCCCGGCTGACCCGACCGCCCGCGTGCGTACGCGGTGCCCTCCCGGTGCCCAGCCTCTAGGGCAGGACGCAGGTCCCGGGCGGCTCTCCCTCCCCGGGAGGTGAAGGCAGGGGTGTCCTGAAGACCGCTCTTCTTCTGCGGCCTGTGCTCTCCTTCTGGAGCCCTATTCCCGCTGTCTCTATTTCTCTGTCCTAACACAGCTTCCTCTCCTTCGGGGACTTCTGCCACAGGTCCCCCAGAAACCTCACTTCACCGCAGTCTCCTCTCTGCGTCCTAACTCCCACCTGCGGCTTTCCTCTGTCTTCGGCCTGCGCTCCTCAGGCTCCATCTTGCTCACTCCCGGGCTCGCTGACACAGCCCCCAGAGCAGCCCCCATCCCTCCGAGTCCTGCCCCCTGCTGCACAGCACTCTGTTGATCAGCCAGACCACAGCCCCTGAGCGTCACTGCGAACACGGAGCACCGAGGAAAAGGGGAGAGAAGCAATCCTCTGATTCCCGTCTTCCCTCAACACAATGAGGGCTCAACACGATGGCTGTGTGCACAGGGTGGGGGGCGGGCACCTTGCAAGGAGCACGCAGGGGGCCCGGGGGCTGAGAGGTGGGCAGAGGGGACAGCCATTGAGTTAGGAACGCGGTTTTACTAACGCACTAAGTACAACACACAGACATCAACACACAGACATCTGGCAAATAAAGAAACGCACAGATGACAGCGGGCTAAGTAAACTGCCTGAGTCAACCTGGGACCACGGACATTTGGGGCGGGAAGGCTCTCGGCTGACTCTGGAGCGGCCCTTCCCGCCGCAGGAGGCCGGCCGGCTTCCGCACGGCCAGAGGCTGTCCACACCCGGGGATGGTGCAGCCCAGAGCCCACAGGGCAGGCATGAGGCTGCGGTCCTCAGAAAGGCCTGCTCGCGAGGGGGGCCTTGGCTGGCACCCAGGAACCTGGCTTTCTGGAGGGTTCCCGCCTCTCCCCGAACCAGTAAGAGTGGTACCCGGTGGCTCAACAGTGTGACATGGCTGCTGCTGAAAGCTGCTTTCCTCCTGGAAGGTGGGCGCCTGGGCACGTAGGCAGGCGCGACCACGTGGCCAGCCCACAGCAGCCTCTGGGCTCGGAGTCTCGAACGAGCAGCCCTCCTAGACAATACTTGACATGTGTCACAACACACGGCTACACAACCCTTGAGTCAAGCGCTCAGCTGGCTTCCTCCACATGGCACCTCACTTGCCTTTCCTGGGTCTGCTTTCACTGCAATAAACCACTAACCTAACCCTGGATCAGCCCTCCCTGGGCGTCACAAACCCGGGGCGGTCGTGGGGATCACTACTCCAGGGTAACCACCGAAACGTCTCCCAACCTGGCCAAGTGTTCCGCAGAGAGTACAAGGCTGTACTGGAACTTCCCCACACACAGAGAGAAAGACTAAAGGAAAAAGCCTGAGGAGACGTGACAACGACATACAGTACATCTCCCTGACAGGGTCTCGCACCAGGAGGGGCGAAGCTACAGCTGGCCGTAATGTAGGCCCGTCGGATGGGTCTACAGACAATGACCTAAGGGAAATCGTAGTCACACAGAGAGGCCAGAGGGAAGTACGGTGCGAAGGCTTCCGGCCTGATGGGAGAGCTGTGGCTCTGCTGGAAAGCGCTCAGATCTTGAAGAAACACACTCAGTGTGGAGCAGGGAGAAAGTGTGTGTGTGCAGACCAATGAGAGTGTGCAGTGGGGAGAGTGTGTGTGCGCGCGTGTGTGTAGACCAATGAGGATCTGAACACGGGGAGAAAGTGAGTGTGTGTGTGTGTGTGTGTGTGTAGACCAATGAGGACCTGAACGTGGGGAGAAAGTGTGTGTGTGCAGACCAATGAGAGTGTGCAGTGGGGAGAGAGTGTGTGTGCGTGTGTGTGTAGACCAATGAGGACCTGAACGTGGGGAGAAAGTGTGTGTGCAGACCAATGAGAGTGTGCAGTGGGGAGAGAGTGTGTGCGCGCGTGTGTGTAGACCAATGAGGATCTTGAACATGGGGAGAATGTGTGTGTGTGTGCGTGTGTGTAGACCAATGAGGATCTGAACACGAGGAGAAAGTGTGTGTGTGTGTGTGCGCGTGCGTGTGTGCAGACCAATGAGGACCTGAACATGGGGAAAAAGTGTGTGTATGTGTGTGTAGACCAACGAGGACCTGAACGCAAACCTCTTGACCACCTGTGAATGGGATGAACAGAGTATCAGCCTTCTCTGCACTCTTCTGGCGACTTTCCTGGATGTTCTAAACTATTTCACAATAAACTCTCTTTAAAAACCACAAATCTCTCTGATTGCTATGCTGTGGGTGACTTGGCTACACGACCAGCTCGAATCCTCTCTGATGAGCCACGTGTCCTGCTCTGGTTTGCTAACTTTTTACCAACCGCAGCTGAATGAGTCTGGTTGAGCTCCATGAGGGCTGAGTGTGTCCCCTGAGCGGTCAGCCAGGGCCCCAGGTGATGCCCCCTGGCACAGTGGGAACACCTACTCGCTCCACCTGCGCACACCCGCCGGGATCGCTGAGCGGCTCTGGCTCCGGGGAGGGCAGTCTCCAGCCTTGCCAGCTTCTTCCTCTTTGTCCCTCTGCTTTGGGCTTGATCACTCAGAGACTCCGTTCCCCTCCTAGTCTCTGCCCGTGACGCCTCCTCTGCCCACACCACTCCCCTTCCGTCTTTTCCCTAAATGATTCTTCAGGCCTAGACTCACTTCCTCCGCGGAGCCTTCAGCTGTCCCTCCTGGATGCTCCCAGGGTGCCTACCCTGAAAGGCCCCTAGAAGAGCACAGCTGACCTCTGACCAACACGGGTCTGAACTGTGTGGGTCACACCTTTTACTCAGATTTTCTCAGTAAGTACTCATTGCAAGACACGTACACTGTGGTTGCTGTTTCATTCATCTGTAACCTCAACCACAACACACACTCCACGTCTCTTCTGTTCACGGTCATTGTTCCCACACACACCACAGTATCACAAACGTGGTGACACTCGAAAAACATTCGCTGAATGAATTTCAATTCTGTGAGCATGCGTTATAACCACTTACATACCGGTATGTCTAGGGGCAAGTATGTTTCAAGTTGCAAATAATGCAAGTTCAAACCCCTGGTGATTATCAATGGAAGTCCAACATAAATTTATATAAGTAATTGGCTCAAACTCCAAGGACAGCCAAACACCATTTATTCTGAATCTATTCTAGTTACATAAGCTAAACAGTATGACTATGTGCTTCAAACTCTCATCTGGATTTTCCAGAGAGTTAAAATGTCTTACTCTGCAATAACTAAAACTGGTTAAAAAAAAAAAGAAAAGAAAAAGAAAAGCAGCGGGGGTGGAGAGGCCCTCTCCTTCACCAGAATAAAGGGGCTTACACCAACTTGACTTAAAACTTCTCAACTTAAGATTTGTTTAACGATACGTAGTATAACCAGTGTGAGGATCCACGCAGGTTTAGGATTTCCAAAGTTCGGCAACCCATATGAACACTGGGCTACAGATCAGTGATCAACCTTCACAACCAGTAAGGATGAGAAAACAGAGGAGGTGATGTGAGAGACTAGGGGAAAACGTGGTCAATCTACAAACTTCTAAATCAAGCAACAAAAGCAACGTATCTCTGCACCCGCTAAAGAGAAAGAGGACAGGAATTCCCTGGCAGTCTAGTGGTTAAGACTCCAGGCTTTCACTGCTGAGGGCTCAGGGTCAATTCGTGGTCAGGGAACTAAGATCCTGCAAGCCAGGAGCATGGCCAGAATAAAAGAGAGAGACAGACAGAAGAGGGCCGGCGGAGAGAGACTGGGAAGAAGGCGTGCAGCCGCGTAGAGCACAGCCCCAGGGGGACAGAGACAGCTGGCCTCCAGGGGCTCAGGAGGAAGCCACGGCCGCTGGCTCGGGGGCTCCTGCTGGCAGATGTGCCTGATGCATATGGTAAACTTCTGCAAGGCCCAGGGGTCTCGTGGTGTCAGCTCACAGCAGGGTGTGCTCTCCACAGACCTTCTCTCTGACACAGCTGCAGCTGAGACACAGGACATGCTGCGATACTCCCCAATCCTGCAGAAGCTGCTTTTCTGCGGGGCCGACCATGGGCCTACTGACTGGCAAACGTCTGTTTTCAGCCCTCCTGTCTCTCCCATCCTGATTTCCCACATGCGTCCTCTTTACCCTGTCTGTCTGCTTCTCCTGGCTTCATGACCCCATACCCACCTTAGTGACCAGCAGGCGTGGACAGAACACACTCCTCCACTCTCCTGTCCCCACCTCTCCCCAAGTAAGATTCTCACAGTGAACTCTGAGCCCATCTGACCTGGCCACTTCACTTTTTCCCTGGAAGGAGATCGTGGTACCTGGAGGCCTGGCTCCATAACCAGACATGAACAGAGCTGAAAATCCTCAGGGCTTCAGTCCCCACTTCCAGTGTCTGTCCCATCCCACAAATATGGGTTCCACCGAGCCTAACCACACCCATCCCTCCAGGGCTACCCGTGGCTGTCTCTGCACTACACAGGCTGAGCTGAGTGCCGGTGAAGGAGACCACAACACCTAACTATTATGATCCTGCCCCTTTCGGAAAAGGCCGGCAGACTCCTGTACTTAAAGAGACTTCAGAGGACGACTCCTACAGCTGCTGGCTGGCTTGAGAACCAACAGGAAGAATGTGGCACGGCAGGAAGGAGGGAGGTGCCCAGGAGGCGACTGCAATAGCCTCTGGGCCAGAGATCACAGGGGTTCATGTGAGGGAGGGGAAGCGGTGGGGACCAGGAGAAGACGCCGATGAGCTGACGGGCTGGACGCGGGGTGTGAGAGAAAAGCAAGGAACCAAGGGGGACATCTAGCTCCCGGCCAAGCCACCAGGAGGATGCAGTTGCTACTCTGAATGAAGACCAGGTCTTTGAAGGAAAATCGGACCCAGAAATGGAAAGCATTATTTACACTTGTCCTCCTCCTGCACAAAAGCCTCCTGTGACTCACTATCCTTTCAGAAGAGCCAGCATCCTTACGACGGTCTCCAAGGGCGCCCACGGTCAGCCTCTCTGCTTTCTAACTTCATCAAATTCTGCAGGTCATCGTGCCCCCCACCAAATTCATATACGGATAATGAGCAATAGGACAGCCACCTGCAGCATGGTCCTCTGCTGGGTGAATAGGTTATAATGGCACAGCCTTCGGGGATAGAATTTGTGCTCTTACGAAGGAGACCCCAGAGCACTGCCAAGTGAGGGCACAGCAGGAAGGAATCATGAACCAGGAATCCTGCTCTCATTAGAGAGCAGATCCAGCCCCTAGATCCTGGACTTCCCGGCCACCGTGACTGTGAGGAGTGAATCCCTGTCGCTTATCGGTCACCTGGCCAGGGCGGCCCCAAACCGACCAAGACCCCAGCGCGCACTCCACCCCAGCTACTGCGCCTCCACGTCTTCCCAAGCACACGAGCGACCCTGGCCACCACAGCTGACCTCTCTGCCATCTGGGGTGCGCCTCTCCAAAGACGTCTACAGAGCTTATCCTCACCCTCTCTGCCCAAAGACAACCTCCCTGAGGCCTCCAGGACTCCCTATTTAAATTCTACCAGACACTGGCCCTTTCCTCAGCCTTTTATTCCCCTTCCTCCTTTCTCTGCTCAATTTATTTCCAACACGTTTATTACCTTCTCACATAACTTGTTCACTCTGTCTCCTCCCCCTACCTCCTAAAACAGAGGCTCTAAGAGATCACAAATACTTGCCTTTTCACCCACTGCTGCAACTGCACTTCCTAAAACACAACAGGGGATCAAAAAATATTTGCTGAGTGAATAAACAGCCCAAAGAATAAACACAACTTACAAAAGATTCAAGAGAACTTCAATCATGGACCTGGGTTTTGAGGGAAAAACAAAAGCCCATCATAAATGCCTCCATGAGACAGCTCAGACAGTGACTTTTCTATTGGTTCTCCCTCTATTTCAGAGTGCCAGGGCAGGACTTTCTTCTCTCCCTCCCTGCTCCCAGCCCTTAAAATGTCTGGGATCAGCTCACAGATGCTGCTGTTAAAAAAACAAAACCCCAAACCCTCAGCTTCTCTGATGGCCTCGGCGCCTCCACTCCTTCCTGGCTTCACAGAGCTCTGCCTCTGCACCAACCAGAGCTCCTCCAGTTCCTCATACACCTCGCTCCTTTTCACCCCAAAATCCGATCACCTGTTAAACCCTCTACCTAGGAAGCTCCTCCCACACCTTTCTTAGTCTGCTTCTCACCATTCACATGTGCAAATGTCACCAGCTAAAGAACAACCTGCCCTCCACGCAGCCCCCAGGGGAGACAAAAACCACCACTCCAACTCCTCCTTTATTTTCCTAACACTTCAAACCTTCTAAAGTCTTACATGCACACATATACCTTATCTACAAGATGCTTAGTTCACCACTACTTTATTGACCACTATGTCCCTAGTGCCTAGAACACTAGGTAGAATAGGGGTAATTTAATTACACAGCAGTACCGCGTCGGACAAGAGGAGCTTCCCTGGTGGCTCACATGGTAAAGAACCCACCTGCCAAATGCAAGCGAAGCAAATTCGATCCCTGGGTTGGGAAGATCCCCTGGAGAAGGAAATGGCAACCCCCTCCAGTATATTCCTGTCTGGAAAAAAAGTCCCATGGACAGAGAGAGGAGCCTGGAGGGCTACACATACAGCCCACGGGGCCACAAAGAGTTGGACGCGACTGAGCACCCAGGCAGCCATGGGTGACAGCTCCCCTTTACCACTGGAAAACACTGACGACAGCAACAAAAAGAGAGGCTCCCGACATCAGACGGCCGCGAGAAGTCCAGCTGGAGAGGAGCACTCCGCACGCAGGACCTGAGGCAGACGCTGGCAGCGGCTCCTCTTCTGCCGGGGGCGCGCACACTCTGCGCTACACTTAAGAGACCTGCAGTGTCCGCGTGCCTTCGGGGGACGAATGACCCTCCTGGCCAACCCTCAGGCCACATGAGCACCCGCCCCCTCTGTCCCACAAGCAAGAAATACGGAAGGACTGGCCGGCACAGTAAAAAAAACAAAAAAACAAAAAACCACCTTCTCCTGGGAGAGATTAGCTTCCCTTGGCATTCTGACCACCACTCATCTCCCTCGCAGTCAGCCTTGGGGGAAACACCGGGATTGGAGAAGGGAACCCCAGGGGGCCCCCCACCCCTCCACCAGCGCTGCACCCAGGAAATGAATCCCGGATTCTAAGCCTGAAGAACGCAGCGGAAAGTCGCTAAGACGTGTCCAACTCTTCCAACCCCATGGACTGTAGCCTGCCAGGCTCCTGTGTCCATGGGATTCTCCAGGCCAGAATACTGCAATGGGTAGCCTTTCCCTTCTCCAGGGGATATTCCCGACCCAGGGATCGAACCCAGGTCTCCTGCATTACTGCTGCTAAGTAGCTTCAGTCGTGCCCGGCTCTGTGCGACCCCATAGACAGCAGCCCACTAGGCTCCGCCGTCCCTGGGATTCTCAAGGCAAGAACACTGGAGTGGGTTGCCATTTCCTTCTCCAATACACAAAAGTGAAAGTGAAGTCGCTCAGTCGTGTCCGACTCTTAGCGACCCCATGGACTGCAGCTTACCAGGCTCCTCAGTCCATGGGATTCTCCAGGCAAGAATACTGGAGTGGGGTGCCATTGCCTTCTCCATCCTGCATTGCAGGCGGATTCTTTACCAGCTGAGCCACCAGGGCAGCCCAAGAATACTGGAGTGGGTGGCCTTTCCCTCCTCCAGCGGATCTTCCCGACCCAGGAATCGAACCAGGGTCTCCTGCATTGCAGGCGGACTCCACTAGCTGAGCCACCAGGAAGGCCCCAGCCTTTCCCAATACGGGGAGGAGGAGGAGGCTTCCGCCCGACCCCCACCCCCACCTCCGCCCCGCGCCCCGCACGGCCCGGCCCAGCCCCTCCACGCCCTCGGCCTGAGGAGCAGACGCCGCACCTGCTGCAGGGAGGCGCAGCCCTGACAGCGCGAGAGGTCCGCCGCCGTCCCCGGCGCCGCCGAGTGGGTCTCGCCCGGCATCATGGTGCCGCCGCCGGGCCCGCGGAGCCCGCGCGCCTCAGGGGCCGGCGGCGTCGGCCCCGTCCTGCCTCTGATGACGCCGCCGGGGCCGCCCAGCCCTGCCGGGCCGCTTCCCGCCGGGTCCGGGCGGGTCCATCCGTGCACCGAGGTCCCCGTGGAGCCGACCGAACGGCTCTCCGAGCCAGAGCCACCTCAGGCGCTGGAGAGAGAAACGGTACACCCGGCGCGGCCCCCCGAGCGTGCGACGCCGCCCAGCCAGGACCCCGCCCCGCCCCGGCTCGCCCCGCCCCCTCGCCGCGGCGCCGGGCTGCCCGCCGCGCCGCCTGAGGGAAAACGAGGCGCGGGGCCGCGCCGCGGCGGCGTGGGGACACGGCTCGAGGAAATGGCGCAGGGCGGAGAGGCGTCGGACAGGCCCCTTCTTCTGCCGTATAGAGTTTAGTCTTATTTTGCCGGCTTGCTGTGTAGCCGGCTTTCCATAGACATCTAAAACCGTCGCCGAGGGGGATGTGACGTAAGGTGACGTCACTGCAGGCGCCTCCCAGCCCTGAAGGACCCCGCAACCTGACGGGCCGGTGCACGAGTTTTAACTGGAGCGGCTGCTCCGTCAGAGAGCGGCCGGGCCCAGGCGGACACCCGAGGACTACATCTCCCGGCGGCTCCCGCGCGCCGGGCGGACCCGAGCGGTTCTTCCGGCCGCCGCAGGCGCGCCTGAGGGGGCGGTTCGCCTCGTTCGTCGTCCTCGTCGCCGATGACCAGTCCTTCTTCCCGGACGTCTCTCTTCTCCGCAGCTCCCTCGCCTTCCGTGTCCACTTGCCGTCCGGCCCCGCGCTCCTCGGCCTCTTTTTTTCCCCCCGGAAGCCCTGCCAAGCACAGCGCCTGGCCGAATCCTGGGCGACCCCGCCTCCCGTCTGTGGCCGGCTGCTACCAAATCTTTTTAAAATCTCTTGAAAAGGGGAAAAAAAGAGAAAATCTTCACCTTACAGCAATTCACGGATACACTCAAGTCCTCATCCTCTTGTTTGAATCGAAGTTTTTGATAATCCCAGCTTGTTGCCATCGGTTACCTTGCTTGGAAGCATCAGACGTCGCTTCCGGACGTCTGGTTAGGAAGTCCGAATTTTTAGCGTCCCATACAAGAACTGCATGCATTGAGGAGGCGTCCCAGACCCTATCAGCTCCTTCCTAAATCTTCAGGATGGAAATTGCAACTGAAAACAACCCCCACCCCCCTTCCAAGAAAGCAGTCTGTGTTCCTCTCCAAACACCGGCATCCCTGTCCTTGCTTGTACACGCTCTGCGATTGAAGCTGGCTGTGAAGTGGAGGGACCAGGTGTCCAGCAGTCGCCTATATCGCCTGTCCTTGGCACTGAAGACACGTCTGTACTCGTCCTAGGGGCTAATGTAGGATGTGAAGAAAACAAGAGTAGGGTTAAAAGTGAAAGGAGAAGTGAGAAAGGGGAGAGGAGCCCCTGTGGTCCTGGTGACTTTCCATGTCTGCCTTCCTTCCTCGGACAAACAGGTCTTAACAGTAACTTCCTTTTTATCTAAGGTTCCCCAAATGAGTGGTTGCCCCCCCCCGCCCCCCGCCCCAGGGTACCTTAGTCAGGGAGGCACCAGCTTATGCTCCAGCGTTGGCTCCCTCTGCACTGTCCACCCACCCGCAAGACATCCCTGCTCTTGCTGGAACTGGAAACTCTGCTGCCTTCCTGTCTCCTGCACCTGCTTGGAACGCCCTTCCTCCCAGCTTGACATTCTGTAATCCTCCTGTCCTTCCAGGCCGCACGTTTTACCTCCACAACCACAATGTGTATGTCCTTTTTTGTCCCCTTGCTGTTGCTTACTTACTATGTCATATCCAACTCCTTTGTGACCCCATGGACTATAGTCCACCAGGCTCCTCTGTCCATGGGGTTTCCCAAGCAAGAATTCTCGAGTGGGTTGTCATTTCCTGACCCAGGAATCTTTCTGACCCAGGGATTGAAACTGTGTCTGCTGCACTGGCAAGCAGATTCTTTACCGCTGAGCCATCAGGGAAGCCCCTTTTTGTTCCTTAGCACTTAATTTTTTTTTTTAATAATACCACATTTTGACTTGGATAATGGTTATCTTTATGTCTTAAAGGTGAGTTTTCCTTTTAAATACTACAAAGTGCTGTACTCAGTAGGTGCTCCATGAATGTCAAAGTGAGTCAGATTTGCTACAGCTAATTGAAAGTGAAAAATAATAAGAACTTCCATTCAGAAGTGAAAGTACATTTGATACAACTTCTACCTTTCTCGTAAAATATTCAAAGGGGAAAAAAAAAACCAACAGCAACAGTCTGGTTTGTGTAATGTAGTGTGGGCAAACTTTCCATAAATGGCCACACAGTAAATATTTTAGGCTTTGGGAACATACAGATCTTTACTGCATATTTGTCATTTTTTTGTTTATGAGGAACCGTCTACAGATGTAAAAATCATTCTTACCTGGCAGGCTGTGCGAAAACAAGTGTAATTGTTGTTCATAATGGAAATTGGTGTTGGCCACTGTTTAGAGAATGCTGGAGATGACATTTTTCCTCTCCCATAAGAATGGCCACACCTACTGTGTCATACTTTAGCCACCTGATGTGAAGAGTCCACTCGTTGGAAAAGATCCTGATGCTGGGAAAGATTGAGGGCAGGAGGAGAAGGGGGCAGCAGAGGATGAGATGGTTGGATGGCATCACTGACTCAATGGACACGAGTTTGAGCAAACTCCTGGAGATAGTGAAGGACAGGGAAGCCTAGGGTGTTCTGCAGTCCATGGGGTCACAAAGAGTCAAACACAGTTTAGCAACTGAGTGACAGCAACATTGTGTCATTGTGATGGAAACAAACAAGCATATGTCTACATAGCAGAAAATGGTGAGCAATGGCTTTGGAACCACACACTTGGCTTTAAACTCTCAAGCAAGTGATCTATTTGAGCTGCCATTTCCTTACAGAGGAGCAGCTGTAATTTAAGGGTAAAATGAAAAGAACAGGGCCAAGCCCATAGCCTCTACCATACAGTGAAGAGGTATTCACAGTTTATTGATGGTGTTATCTAGTTTGGAAAATAGATAATATCTCCATCCAACTCACATTAAAAAAAAGTAATAGAAAAAAAGGGGAAAAAAAGAAGAGGTTTGGTTGGGGGGGGTGGTTAGCAATTTTTTTTTATTTTGGTCAAGCTTCCAAGGAAAACTGTTTTTCTGTCAGACTGTCCTAAGACCTGGAGGGATGTCTAGATTCTGGTTCTGATTTGAGGGACCCTTGTGTCTGGAGTCCAGGCAGCTGTTGAGAGAATCCAACTATAACAATCTCAGTTCTTGCCCCACACCCTCATCAGTTCAGTTCGGTTCGGTTCAGTTCAGTCGCTCAGTCGTGTCCGACTCTTTGTGACCTCATGAACCGCAGCACGGCAGGCCTCCCTGTCCATCACCAACTCCCAGAGTTTACCCAAACCCGTGTCCATTGTGTCAGTGATGCCATCCAACCATCTCATCCTCTGTCGTCCCCTTCTCCTCCTGCCCTCAATCTTTCCCAGCATCAGGGTCTTTTCAGATGAGTCAGATCTTCGCATCAGGTGGCCAAAGTATTGGAGTTTCAGCTTCAACATCAGTCCTTCCAATGAACACCCAGGACTGGTCTCCTTTAGGATGGACTGGTTGGATCTCCTTGCAGCCCAAAGGACTCTCAAGAGTCTTCTCCAACACCACAGTTCAAAAGCATCAATTGTTCTGAGCTCAGCTTTCTTTATAGTCCCAACTCTCACATCCATACATGACCACTGGAAAAACCATAGCCTTGAGTAGATGGACCTTTGCTGGCAAAGTAATGTCTCTGCTTTTTAATATGCTGTCTAGGTTGGTCATAACTTTCCTTCCGAGGAGTAAGCGTCTTTTAATTTCATGGCTGCAGTCACCATCAGCAGTGATTTTGGAGCCCAGAAAAATAAAGTCAGCCACTGTTTCCATTGTTTCCCCATCTATTTCCCATGAAGTGATGGGACCCGATGCCATGATCTTAGTTTTCTGAATGTTGAGCTTTAAGCCAAGTTTTTCACTCTCCTCTTTCACTTTCATCAAGAGGCTCTCTAGTTCCTCTTCACTTTCTGCCATAAGGGTGGTGTCATCTGCATATCTGAGGTTATTGATATTTCTCCTGGCAATCTTGATTCCAGCTTGTGCTTCCTCCAGTCCAGCATTTCTCATGATGTACTCTGCATATAAGTTAAATAAGCAAGGTGACAATATACAGCCTTGACGTACTCCTTTTCCTATTTGGAACCAGTCTGTTGTTCCATGTCTAGTTCTAACTGTTGCTTCCTGACCTGCATATAGGTTTCTCAAGAGGTAGGTCAGGTGGTCTGGTATTCCCATCTCTCTCAGAATTTTCCACAGTTTACTGTGATCCACACACCCTCATCATCACCCTCCATATCCTTGGTAACTTCTCAAATTTAATGCTTTGAAGAATGACATAATTTAAAGGTTAATTAAATTGTATTTAATTTATTATCGTGATTCCACTGAAATGGCGAATAGGCTTTGTCTAGAAGTCAAGGCTTGTATCACAAGAACTCAAAATGGAAAGCCGTTTGTTCTTTGAATGTTCTGATATTTTGCTTTATGGAGAGCTATTCTTTCATCTGCTGCATTTACCCATAAGCAAAATAACCTATGTTTCTTCCTTCTTTTAAAATCCTGAGAGATGTGTTACAGAATAATGTGCAACTCTAGTAGTCTACAGTTCAGTGGTGTTATCTAATTAAGTTGTGTTAGTTTCTGCATCTGTGATGTAATGCTAACATAAGCCCACAAGATGTCTATCTTTCCCTGTCTGTGGTTTAGACCCAAATGGAATTTCCAACCATGTTTATGACTTACTAGCAACACTTCGGCCACCTGATGCAAAGAGCTGACTCACTGGAAAAGACCCTGATGCTGGGAAAGATTGAAGGTGGGAGGAGAAGGGGATGAGAGAGGATGAAATGGTTGGATGGCATCAGCGACTCCATGGACATGAGTTGAGCAAACTCGGGGAGACGGTGAAGGAAGGGTAACAGTTCTGCAGTCCATGGGGTTGTAGAGAGTCAAACATGACTGAGCGATTGAACAACAGCAACAGGCCTTTCTGGGAGGGGAGAGATGTTTGAGTTTTCCCCAGGGAGGAGAGATGTGAGGCCCAGCATGAGAGCGTTTGGTGAAGTGAGAAGTCCACCCGTGATGTCTCTGGACTGGTCAGACTCTAGTGTCCCTTAGGACAGGAAGGAGGACCATCTGGTGGGCTTAGTCTGAGAGCAGCGAGGACACAGCTCTGTGCTTCAGGCTTGGGAGAGGGTGGACCATGGGGGGAGGCGAGGAGAGCTGGGATCAGTGGTGGGCTTTATGCCTTTGCTTCTTTTTTTAAATTATTTATTTGGCAGCATTGGGTCTGAATTGCAGCACACAAGATCTTCGTTGCATCATGCAGGATCTTTTGTTGCATTGCAGAGATTCTTGAGTTTTGGTGTGCAGATTTAGTTTACTTTGCAGCATGTGGGGTCATAGTTTCCTGACCAGGGATCAAACCTGTGTCCCCTACTTTGTAAGGCAGATTCTTAACCTTTGGACTACCAGGAAGTCTCTTTCCCAGCATCAGGGTCTTTTCCAGTGAGTGGGCTCTTCACATCAGGGGCTAAAATATGAGCCAGTAGGTGTGGCCATTCTTATGGAAGAGGAAAAATGTCGTTTCCAGCATTCTCTAACCAGTGGCCAACACCAACTTCCATTATGAACTATAACTACACTTGTTTTTGTACAGCCTGCCAGGTAAGAATGAGTTTTACATCTTAAGTCAAGGGGTCTTCCCTGAAAGATTGAGTTTACTCAGAAACCTGAAGAACCAGTTTTGGGAAGACACCCTGAGGCTGGGAAAGATTGAAGGCAGGCGGAAGAGGGGACAGAGGACGGGATGGGATGGACGTGAGTTTGAGCAAGCTCTGGGAGTTGGTGAGGGATGGGGAAGCCTGGCATGCTGCAGTCCACGGGGTCACAAAGAGTCGGACCCGACTGAGCGACTGAAGAACAACAACCTGGAAGACTGAGTTTACTCAGAAACCTGAAGATCCAGTTTTTGCTTTAAAACAAGTGTGATTTGGAATAGAAGGCAAAACTGATACAGCTGATACAGATGAAGCGCAATTTAAAGGCCTTTCCTGGTTGCTCAAGCCGTCTCCAGGGGAGTGTGAGGTATTTTGTGAACATCTGGCAGCTGTAACTCCTGGTCACCCAGGAGTCTTCCTGTGGTCTCCAGGATTTGCTTCCTGAAAGTTCCCACCCTACAGACCCGGTAACTTCTGGCCCTTTCCAGCACCAGGATCATCTACACAGTTTTGGGGGCCAGATATAAGATGAAAATGCCAGACGCCTTGTTCAGAAGTTCTCTTGAATTCTAAGGTGCAACAGCAAATTATCAAACAGGGGCAGGCCTCTTGTGAGCGAGGGTCAGTCTGACAATGGACAGCACGCTGAGAAAGTGGCCCCGCCACCTCCCTGACTCGAACCAGACCTGCCCCCAGCTCTCCTCGCCTCCCCCCATGGTCCACCCTCTCCCAAGCCTGAAGCACAGAGCTGTGTCCTCGCTGCTCTCAGACTGAGCCCACCAGATGGTCCTCCTTCCTGTCCTAAGGGACACTAGAGTCTGACCAGTCCAGAGACATCATGGGTGTACTTCTCACTTCACCAAACGCTCTCATGCTGGGCCTCACATCTCTCCTCCCTGTCTGTCTGTCCATCTGTCTAGGCCCTTCATGATCCTGGTTGCACATGGTCTCAGCCACCCGTGTTGTGGGTCACTCCTGTCTCCTATGACTGTGATTGTAAGACTCCACGGATCCCTGGGATAACTGCAGGGTGACCCCAGGAAAATTCTGAAGGATGGCTCAAAATGTTGTTCTAACTGTCAAAGAAAAAAAACTTATTTCCAACACTTGACAAAGAACAGCAAAGCCTTTATTTATGCCCTGGTGACAGCCATAGGGAGCCCTGCCGGGGTTTTGCGGCAGGAGAGAGAGCTTGGGCTCCGCGCCAGCGACCACAAAGGAAGGTGGGGATTTGCAGCCACAGCGCAGGGTTGGGGCTGCAGGGGGCGGAACGTTTCTGAGAAAATGTCCAGCCTAGGGAGGTGGGGGCAGGGGTCCTGGCTAAACCATCCTGACAGGACTCTTGCTGCAGGCAGGCAGGGTGGTCAGACCTCACGTGGGGGACGTGGAAGATGGAGAACCTGATCAGAAGTCTCCGGTGTCCCGTACCCAGGATGGGGGCTCCTGGTCCGAGTGACTGAACAAGACTCTGGCTCAAATCCGGCCAGGCAGAGTTGAGCCCTGAACCCTCAGGGGGTCAGGGCCACACTGAGAGGACAGCTCAGAGGTGGCCTGTGGAGGGGAGACCTGGCGGGCTGGCGGCAGCCGCTCCCCCGGGCTCTGCTCTGCCCGCCCCTGCCCGTGTCACCTGAAGCAAAGCGCTCTCTCCTGGAGGAAGCTTGGGGACCTGTCTCTCTCTCAGAGCCGCCACTCAGTCCGAGTCTGAGGGGAGCCCAGTTGAGGCCATTCTGCGTCGCGTTAGTCGCTCAGTTGTGTCCGACTCCTTGTGACCCCATGGTCTGTAGCCCCCCAGGCTCCTCTGTCCATAGGATTCTCCAGGAAAGAACACTGGAGTGGGTGGCCATTCCCTTCTCCGGGGGAATCTTCCTGACCCAGGGGTCGAACCCAGGTCTCCTGCGTTGCAGGCAGATTCTTTACCATGTTAGTCACCAAGGCAAATCCACCAGGGCATTTCTGGATAAGAATAGCATTCCCTGTTAGCACTTCAAGGCTGCCGGTGGGTCCCAGCACCGGTGACAGCAAGGCTGGACCCACGGTGAGAGAGGGAAGACAGAGGTCACCGCAGGTCACCTGTGGCGCCTTCTGACCCTGATCCTTTCAGGCAGATCCGAAGGAAGGAAGGGTCTCTGGCGGACACTGTCTGAGGATAGGGGTGCTCCTTTTAAGACAGGCTTCCTTTTTCCACTTCATGGGAATCAAAGCGGCTGCGGAGACGCAGCATCCCTGGAGCCCGGGGAGGCTGTCCTGCCAGTTGGACGTGCTGCCGGGCGCCTCCCTTCCCCGCCCCTCGCCCCTTCACACCTCCGCTGCTGGCTCAGTCCTCACCCTGGAGTCCTGCCGGCACCTCCGTAGCAGGTACTTAAAACCCTCTGCCCCGATTTTTGCTGCAAGTCATACCCTGTTTCATTGTTTTATTGAGACAGTGATGGTTCCACTCCCTTCTGTGCCTTCCCTAGGGCCTCACCTTCCCTCCACCCTCTTCAGAGTCTGTGCTCTGAGCTGAGGTTTGGTCCTCGCAGGCCCCACCGGCCTGGCCTGTATCCTTGAGCGCTCGGAGGACCGACTCTGGGAACGACCTGTTTCTGTGATGCCTGTTACCGCTGTGACCCCTGTGCACTTAACATCCTTCTTGCCACCATTTAAACGGACCCATCCTTGCTAATATAACCAGAACCTCTCCTAAACTGGCATGTGTGTTCAACAGTGTTTCACCATCATCTTTTCATAGTTATTCAATGTGAGGTCTGGTGAGCCCCGCTCGAGGTTTGACACGACACTGCCCCTTGGTGTCCTCAGTCCCATCCCGGGAAGTGTCTGGATGCACCTGTGAGCTTGCCCTAGGCCTGTGTCCCTGCTGGGCCCTACTCTGAGGGCCACTAGGCGTCAGCCTCACACACTGCAAATTCTCACTCCACG
The DNA here is from genome assembly GCF_054371585.1 of Giraffa tippelskirchi. Lineage (NCBI taxonomy): Eukaryota > Metazoa > Chordata > Mammalia > Artiodactyla > Giraffidae > Giraffa > Giraffa tippelskirchi. The sequence goes on from NC_137282.1 coordinate 59,041,756, forward strand.
TCCGAGTTTCCCAGCCTCGCCAGCTGCTCTCTTGTTTCGTTGCTGAGTCATGTCCAACTCGCTGTGACCCCACGGACTACAGCCCTCCCAGCTTCCCTGTCCATCACCATCTCCCAGAGTTCGCTCAAACTCCTGTCCGTTGAGTGGGTGATGCCATCCAACCATCTCATCCTCTGTCACCTCCTTCTCCTCCTGCCCTCAATCTTTCCCAGCATCAGGGTCTTTTCCAGTGAGTCGGCTCTTCGCATCAAGTGGCCAAAGTATTGGAGCTTTGGCTTCAGCAACCCTAGGACTGGGTAATTCTGGAGAGTTGTGGTGGTGGTGCCTTCCTGTGCACCTCAGGATATTAAACAGCAGCCTGCAGGCTGTATACCAGATGCCAGGAGCCCCTCACCCTCTGTCACCGTTGTGAAAACCAAAACTCTCTCCAGACCCTGCTCACATCCCCGGGGTGGAGGTGGGGGGTACAAAACCACCCCTCTTTGAGAACCACTGCACTGCCTCATGGAAGTTGCGTCTTTAATTTTCTTGGTGGCTGGAAGGGAAAACGTGGAGGTGAGGGAGCAATTTCTTAAAGACGGAGGATGTGCATCTCAGCTCAGAGTCCTCAGCGTGCGCCGCTTTCCTTTGTCGCAGCTGCTGGTCACTGTTACCCCCTTCACTAGCATCTTACTGGGGTCCAGACACCCTCTCCCCTGGACACCCCCCATTCCACAGGCTGCTCCTCCTCTGTCTCTTACTGGCCCCCCGGGCTGCCCCTTGCAGGGTATCAGTGTGGGCAGACCTAGAGCGGTCTGCCTCCTCCCCTCCCTCCGCGTTCACTCCGGGAGCGGTGAACTCCTCCGTCTGCCTCGGCTGACACCACGCTGCCTGGTCCGCTGGCCTGAACTCTACAAGAGCAGGTCCTCCACCTCTGGGCACTCTCCCACAGGCGGGAAGAGGCGTCCTGACTGTCCCGCCTGGTTACAGGCCCAAAGCCGAGGAGGTCCCTTCCCTCCTCTCTCTCCCGCAAGTCCAGCTCGCGGGCAGCCGGGCAGTCCAAGCGCATGCAGCTCCCGTCATGCCCACTGCCCTCCCCCACGCCTGTCCCGTTTACTCATCCCAGCAGTGACACACAAGTCATCCCAGATTCCCCAGCAGACCGGGAAAGAGTGAAGTCCCAGCCGACCTTCCTGCCTCTGTGTTCTCACTGTCCCCCACCCCTCCCAGACTTGCCCACCTGCTCCAGGCACCTCCGACCCCCTTCAAGAGGCTCTTCCTTCCCCTCATCATCTGTTGGCCCCCTCCCTCACCTCATTCGCATCTCTGCTGCAGTCCCCTTCCCAAGCGGAGGGTCTGCCTGGGGGGCTGTCCAGGCCAGCTTGGCTGCCAGTCTTCTGAGCTCTCGTCACTGCCTGGCATGACCTGCCTGTGTGCTGATGGCTTCACTCGGCTAGAACTGGCGCTTAGTGGAGGAGAAGCACTTTGTATTCATTCCGGGTCCCGAGCACCTAGAGCACACCTTGCGTGGGCAGTTATTCAACAGGTCTCATTGTGGAAAGAATTAATGAGTGATGGATTAGCAATTAGCTAATCACTAATTAACAGTCCTGAATATTCACTGGAAGGACTGATGCTGAAGCTGAAACTCCCATACCCTGGCCACCTGATGCAAAGAACTGACTCATTTGAACAGACCCTGAGGCTGGGCAAGATCGAAGGTAGGAGGAGAAGAGGACAACAGAGGATGAGATGGTTGGATGGCATCACTGACTCGATGGACATGAGTTTGAGTAAACTCCAGGAGTTGGTGATGGACAGGGAGGCTTTGCGTGCTGCAGTCCATGGGGTCACAAAGAGTCTGACACAACTGAGCAACTGAACAGAATTAACAAATGAGTGATTAATTAACAAATATCTGGATTAAAAAATATAGGTTAGTGAGATTAAAAACCAGGAACTCCACACTTGTGCTCCATGACACTCACCTGAATGAGCTGAAAACGCATGTCAGCACGTGGATGTTTGTAACTTTTGTTCATAATTGCTGAGACTTGAAAGCAACTCAGACGACCTTCAGTAGGTGCACAAATAGATAAACTGTGGTCCATCCAGTCAATGGGATACTATTCAGTACTAAAAAATGCACATTAAGCCATGAAAAGACATCAGTTCAGTTCAGTCACTCAGTCATGTCCAACTCTTTGAGACTCTACAGGCTGCAGCACACCAGGCTTCCCTGTGCATCACCAACTCTTGGAGCTTGCTCAAACTCATGTCCATCGAGTTAGTGATGCCCTCCAACCATCTCATCCTCTGTCGTCTCCTTCTCCTACTGCCTTCAATGTTTCCCAGCATCAGGGTTTATGAAAAGACACGGAAGAAACAAGTGCACATGACGAAGTGAAAGAAGCCAATGTTAGTGGGCTACATCCTGTATGATTCTGACTCTTGAGACATTCCAGAAAAGGCAAACTATGCAGACAATAAAGGCTTCCCTGGTGGTGCTAATGGTAAAGAATCAGCCTGCCAATGCAGAAGACTTAAGACATGCTGGGTTGATCCCTGGGTTGGGAAGATCTGCCAGAAGACGGCATGGCAACCCACTCCAGTATTCTAGCCTGGAGAATTCCATGAACAGAGGAACCCAGCCGGTTATGGTCCATAGGATCACAAAGAGTCAGACACTACTGAAGTGACTTAGCACACATGCATGGAGACAGTAAAAAGATTGTGGTTTCCAGGGCTTGGGGAGAGGGGAAGTGAACAGGTGGAGCACAAAGGATTTTTAGAACAGGGAAAGCTTTTTTCTGTGTTATAGGATAATAATGGTCAGATGTCTTATGTTTGTCCAAATCCATAGACCGTTCATTACCAAGCGTGAACACTTACGTAAACTATGGACTTTCGGTGATGATGATTCATCAGTGTGGCTTCATCAGTTATAACAAATGTACCACATGGAGGGAGATGTTGGCAATGGGGAAGGCTGTGGGGGGGGCGGGGGGGCAGGGGATACATCTGTACTTACCACTCTGTTTTGCAGAGAACTTAAAATGTCTAAAAATTAAAATTTAATATATATGTGTGTGCAAGAAATTTCAGGCAGTGGGACTCACAATAAGTCTCCGAGTCAGGGACTCTGGAATGCAGTGAGCCAGGGGCCAGCAATCCTGATTAATTGAAGTGAGGGCAGGGGCGCAGACCAGACCATACAGAGTCTGGTAAGCCAGGGTAGAAATGCTTTAGATTTGAAGTGCAATGGTCAGCCACTGGGCTTTCCTGGTGGCTCAGATGGTAAAGATGTCAAGTTGCCTCAGTCGTGGCCGACTCTTTGAGACTCTATGGACTATGGCTTGCCAGGCTTCTCTGTCCATGGGATTCTCCAGGCAAGAATATTGGAGTGGACTGCCATGCCCTCCTCCAGGGGATCTTTCCGACCCAGGGATCGAACCTACATCTCTTAGGTCCCCTGCACTGGCAGGTGGTCTCTTTACTACTAGTCCCACCTGAGAACCCCTCTAAAAACACAGATGGTAAAGAGTCTGACTGGAATTCAGGAGACGTGTATTCAATCCCTGGATGGGGAAGATCCCCTGCAGAGGGGAATAGGAGCCCACTCCATGGGCAGTCATTCAGTTCAGTTCAGTCGCTCAGTTGTGTCTGACTCTGCAACTCCATGGACTGCAGCACACCAAGCCTCCCTGTCCATCATCAACTCCAGGAGCCTGCTCAAACTCGTGTCCATTGAGTCAGTGATGCCATCCAACCATCTCATCCTCTGTCGTTCCCTTCTCCTCCTGCCTTAAATCTTTCCCAGCATCGGGGTCTTTTCCAGTGAGTCAGTTCTTCACATCAGGTGGCCAAAGTATTGGAGCTTCAGCTTCAACATCAGTCCTTCCAATGAATATTCAGGGCTATTTTCCTTTAGGATTGACTGGTTTGATCTCCTTTTAGTCCAAGGGACTCTCAAGAGCCTTCTCCAACACCACAGTTCAAAAGTATCAATTCTTCAGCACTCAGCTTTCTTTACGGTCCAACTCTCACATCCATACATGACTACTGGAAAAACCATAGCTTTGAGTAGGCAGCCATTAAAATTTTAAGAAATGGAGTGGCCTGATAAGATTTACATTAAAAACATTTCATTCTGGCTGTCAAATGGAAATAGCTTAGGAGACTGAGTGTCCTTTCCTGATTTGGGAAAGAGTAATCAGCTTTGGGCAGAGAATCAAGTATGTGTTCCTCTAAAGATGCATGTAACTTAAGTTGTTTATGGCTTTCACAAGAGAGATCACACAATAAAATTATCTGGACCTGTGAATGACAAAATGATTTTGGAAAGTAATATTTTGAGTTTCTTACTGGCCTTTAAGTGGCTTCCCTGGTGGATGAGCAATAAAGAATCCACCTGCCAATGCAGGAGACATGGTTCAGTCCCTGGGTTAGGAAGATCTGGAGAAAGAAATGGCTACCCACTCCAGTATTCTTGTCTGCGAAATCCTATGGACAGAGGAGCCTGGTGGGCTACAGTTCATGGGGTCATAAAAGAGTCAAACACGACTTGGTGACTACATAGCTACAACAAACTGGCCTTAAGAAGCCATGATTCTCAAAACTTTCTTATTTCTGAAACTGGGGGTCCAGATTGTGGGTTGGGATGGTTTTATTCTAAGATCATGAGAATACAGCACATTCTGTAATTTATCCAGGCAGGAAAGGATTGCCAAGGAGGGGGAAAAATATATATCTTTCATTTAGAATAAATGTTGAGCAATTGTTTGAATTTTAGATAAAATGATACCAAACATCTTTGGCCAGAAATTTTCCTTTGGCCTCATCCTCAAGCCCTGACATAAAGAAAAATGGTGCTAAACTTTAACAATACATTCCAGATATATGGTAGATGCTCCAAGTCTTGGAGATAATCATTCAACATATACTAGAGTGAAAAAAATAGCTACATGTTCTTCCTTAAAAAAAAATAGGAAAGTGTGAACTCCAAATGCCTCTAGGACATATCCTATTGAATTGGTTGTCATATTTTGAATTCCTAGTTAAAAAAGAACTTTTGCAGCCAGTGAGGAACATTATAGCTTTTGAGGAAAAAAATTAAATATCTGTTCAAGCATAGGTTGAAATTTCTTTGAAAATTCAGAAGTAAGATCTGACAAGGACTGTTGTGAAGACAGATTACATCCTATCTAACTCTGGAAGTAGAAGTTGCAGACTGTCAAGTCCATCCTTGTTCTCAAGAACTAGGACATCTAGTTTTTGTGGAAGGCAAGAGGCAAGGAGAGGGGTGATGCTTCCTTTTCCTTTGCAAAAAATATAAACAATCCCTTGGACTACAAGGAGATCAAACCAGTCTGTTCAGTTCCGTCGCTCAGTCATGTCCGAATCTTTGTGACTCCATGGACTGCAGCACACCAGGCTTCCCTGTTCATCACCAACTCATGGAGCTTGCACCAGTCAACCCTAAAGGAAATCAACCCTGAATATTCATTGGAAGGACTGATGTTGAAGCTGAAGCTCCAATACTTTGGCATCATGATACAAAGAACTGACTCATTGGAAAAGACCTTGATGCTGGGAAAGATTGAGGGCAGGAGGAGAAGGGGACAACAGAGGATGAGATGGTTGGATGACATCACCGACTCAGTAGGCGTGAGTTTGAGTAAACTCTGAAAGAGAGTGAAAGATGGAAGCCTGGCGTGCTTCAGTCCATGGGGTCACAAAGAGTCAGACACAAGTTATCGACTGAACAACAGCAAACAAACAATTCAGGGGGCCTTTCAAGTAGGCAAAGTGATTCAGTGAAAGTGTTGAAAGTTAGTCGTGTCCGACTCTTTCCAACTGCATGGACTGTAGCCCACCGGGCTCCTCTGTCCCTGGGATTCTCCAGGCAAGGATACTGAAGTGGGGTGCCATTTCCTTTTCCAGAGGATCTTCCCAACACAGGGATCAAACCCAGGTCTCCAGCATTATAGGCAGGTTCGTTACCATCTGAGCCAAATGATTCAAGGCTCCGCTAAAGCCAGGTAACTCTGTCACTTAGGAATGATTCAATTGTAAGGAATAGGAAGTGTAATCTCATTTGACTTTCAAAGGAAGGTCTTGGCTCCTGTTAACTGATCTGATCCAGGGTTAGGAGACCTGACCTGTAACCTCTGTCAGTGATTAGACAGGCCCTCCCCGCCCAGCCACGTGGAAGAACGTATCCTCAGGATTCTCGGGCACTAGGAGGGAAGTTCCTGCTCCCACAACAAAGCCCTGGCTCCTTAGGGTCAGGTGCGCGTACCTGAACCAGCCTCTGTGGCTGGGAGGAGCTTAGGTCTGGGTCACGCACCTTGCTGGACAGCCAGGCAGCCGCCCACCCCATGGGGTATGGGGTTGTTCAATTGCTCAGTCATACCTAACTGCGACCCCATGGACTGCAGCCCACCAGACTTCCTGTCCTTCACCAGCTCCTGGAACTTGCTCAAACTCATGTCCATTGAGTCAGTGATGCCATCTGACCATCTCATCCTCAGTTGCTTCCTCTCCTCCTGCCCTCAGCCTTTCCCAGCATCAGGGAGTGACCATGGCATGTGGGGCCAGATACTGAAATGAACTCAGATGCTTCTACGCATATGAGAAGACTGGATGCTAAGTGTCCATCCCTCCAGCACAGGTGGCCATTCCGGGGGACTCTGACTGCACTGCCCTCCGCGGGTTCGCACCTTGTGGACAGGACTGGGATGTAACCCCCCAGGTGGGCAGTGACTCCTTTTATTCCTCAGGTGACTAACTGTAGCAGGGGCTTTAGTAAAAGGAAACCAGGTTTGAAAGGGTGATTATGAAAGCAGATTTTTTTCATCTGTTCATTTATTGGGTGTATCTTGGGGGGCACTCCTCCTCTGTGGCAGGCACTGTGTGTTGCACTGGGATAAGGAGATGCAGGCTCATCTTACCTTGTCCCAGGAGCTCACCTCTGGGTCACGTAATTGAGAGTTAGGAGATAAGAGTGTCTGTCATTGAAACCATACAAGAAAAAGGAGGAAGTCTGAAAAAGCCCAGTGGTCAAATAGCATTGGGAAATTGAGTTATACCTGGATATTTATTTCAAGAGGCTTATATGAACATCAAATAAAAACCAACGGCTTGGCCTTTTACAGGCGATTATTTTTAAAAGGTAAGCAAAAATGCTTGCTCAGCACTTGTTTAGCTGACTGCCTAACAATGATTAGTTGTTCAGATTAAGAAGCTATAAGCCAGGACACCAAAATTTACATCATGGCGATTTAATCAGATTGTAGACGAAGCAGTAGAGAAGAAAACAGCAAAATTCTCCAGTGGTCCCGCATTTGCAAATCTTTATCTGGAGTCAAGAGAAAAATGATACATATAGGAAATAAATTTAAATCACATGCAAGGAAATGGATTGTGTAAAATGAGAGTAGATGCTGTTTGTTTAAAGGTGACTTCACGTGGTAGAAAGAGGTGATTGGCGATCACATCCTCTCGTGATCTTCCTGGTGTGTCTTGTGCAGATTAGAGGGTCTAGAAAGCTAACACGACTGTGCGTGTACGTCCTTGCAGCTAGGCTGATGGATGTGAATTAGCGTCTGCCAATTAAAAGTGGTCACAAGTGTTTCAGAAAAAGGAAGCAAAGGGGAGGTCATGTTTCTGCTGCTGTGACCGGGTAAGGTTTGATTTTTTATTTTTCTCCAGCAGTATCCCAGGATGCTGTGACTAGTTTCTTAGCTGTTGAGAACCCTTTGCAGCAGTGGTGGCTGGAACATCTTTGGACCACTAGGAAAAGAGGTCCCTGGATACACCAGGTTGACACTGTCCCTCTGACCCCGCACCTTCCCCACTGGGCCCAGGTGGCTGCTCCTGGTGGGTCTGGGCCCGTGGTGCACTGGGCATTCCTGGAGGCCCACCCAGCCTGGAGACAATTTTCCAATTCAGTGTGCAACAGCTCTGTGGATTCGTTGCTTTAAATCCTTTCATGCTTAAAATAGGTGCGGTGTCTTTTATTCCTTGCCATTTAATTCTCACTCATCCAAAAGTTGGCAGCCAAAGTTGTCATAGGCAACAGACCCCGGGGGACTGAGACGGTGAGATGATCTGTCAGTGGAATCTGAGGGCGGTGAGGATTCAGTCACCGTGACAGAAACTGGACCTGTGTGGCAGAGTAGTAGGAAAAGCTACATAAATTCTCACCCAAAGTGTCCAGGAGTAAGGAGCCTTTTAAAAGCAAGACACCGGGGGACCAAGCGGCTGCTCCAACCTCATGTCAAGAATGAGGAGCATAAGGTGGGTGGGTGGGCTGGCAGCTTGTGGCTAAACTGAAGATTTCAAAGAAAGAAAGTGTTAAGCCCAGGTTTTTACATTCTCTGCTGTAGGCACAGTCAGACAAGGAGCTCCTAAGTCTGACAGATGGAGCTTCTTCCTGGTAGTCGTGTACATGGCCAAAACGATCACTCTGGTTGTTGCCTTGCAGAGTCAGCTGAATTCAAAGCCTTGCTAGAGCTCCTTTGAAATACAGGAGATTGTTTGGTTAAGAGTTAGAACTGGAGAACTTCGGTTGGGAGATTTTCTTGCTAAGAGAACTTTCTCCTTCTTTGTCTGTCGAGGGCAATCTTATCAACATCTGACATAGTTTCCTGGAAAGGAATGCTGGGTCTCTCCTTGCCTGTTCCTACCTCCTCGTCACCCCTAGACCTGTAATTAGAATCAGATCCCCACATGCTTCAGAGGCAAAGAATAGAATCTGACTCAGGAAGAGAAGACATACTTATCAAAAGAATTATCATTTGTTTATGCAGTCAGCCTTCTGTATCCGTGGGTTTCACATCCATGCATTCAACCAACCACAAATTGAAAATATTTGGAAAAAAATTCTAGAAATTACCTAAAAGCAAAACTTGTGCCACTCACTGGCAGCTGTGTACATAGTATTTGCATTATATTTACAGCTCACTGCATAGAATTTACATTATACTTACAATTATTTACATTGTATTAGGTATTACATCTAGAGATGATTTAAAGTATGCTGGAAGATGTCTGTAGCTTATATGGCAAATGCTAGACCATTTTACATAGGAGACTTGAACATCCATAGATGCTCCTGTATCCTGGGAGGGGTCTTGGAACCAATCCCTCTTGGATATCCAGGAAGTGTTACTCAGTCAGTCATGTTCAACTCTTTGTGATCCCATGGACTATAGCTCTCCAGGCTCCTTTGTCCATGGAATTCCCCAGGCGAGAATACTGGAGTGGGTTGCCATTCCCTTTTCCAGGGGATCTTCCCGACCCAGGGATCAAACCCGGGTCTCCTGCATTGCGAGCGGATTCTTTACGGTCTGAGCCAGGGGTAAAGGGAAGAGAAGGGTTAGATATCTAGGAAGGATTGTATTTAATTACATGAGAAACCTGGGTAATATATTTTGGAATAGTTTGGCAACATGCTAAATAAACTAGAGTAAAAGAAATATATCTTTAGTTTGGGCAAAATGTATCAGATGTTCTAGTCTCTCACTTTTGATCTGTGTCAACGTTTTCATTCTCTGACAATTAGTCATAGGAAATTTGAGTATCTTACCATCCTATAGGGACAGAGGAGCCTGGCAGGCTAGAGTCCATGGGATCGCAATGAGTTGTACATGACTTAGCAACTAAACTACCACCACCACCATCATCCCTTAGGGTACAATATTTATTCAATTTGTTGATGGCATTGTGCTCATTGAACTTGGGGAGCCAGAAATATCCTACCGAGTGTAACAGCAGGCAAGATAGAACTGATGAAAAGTGCCAGGGGTCACCACCAACAATGAACTTGTTGCAGGTCCACATACAGTCCTACATGGGAGGGTATAGCACAATTTGTGGGTGTTTGAGACTCTACCACAGAGAAAGAAGCTCAGGGCTTGGTCAGACTCTTTTTTTTTTTTTGAGGAAGAATACACTACATGTGGGTATTTGGGGGAGCACTTGTAGGAAGTAGACTCCCTTATATTCTGCCTCAGTGCCTCTGCTCCAGACCCCTGGACCCCTCAATGCAACCTTGACCCATTTATTTTTGTAACCTGAAAGACAACCAACTTTAGAAGAATACAAAGCAGGAGAAGGCAAGATGCTCTGATACCTGGCTGCCTAGCAGACTCAGAAGGACTGAGCAAATGTGCCGTCAAACCTACTGCAGATCTTCCTAGAGGAACTGGTGAGGCCCTTAGACTTTTGGCACAAAAAGTAATGCCTTTTATGGAAATTGTTGTTCACTCACCAAGTCGTGTCTGACCCTTTGCGACCCCATGGATGGCAGCATGCCAGGCTTCCCTGTCCCTCACTATCCTCCCAGAGCTTGCTCAAACACATGTCCATTGAGTCGGTGATGCCATCCAACCACCTCATCCTCTGTCACCCCCTTTTCCTCCTGCCCTCAATCTTTCCCAGCATCAGGATCTTTTTCAATGCGTCAGCTCATCACATCAGGTGGTCAAAGTATAAGAGAATCAGCACAGTGTTTTTTCTAAAATATCTCTTCATTGCTGCAGGATCCCAGAAGAGATCGTGGGACATTGTATGTCCTTATGATCTCACTGATTCGGTCATGAAGTGTGGCTTCCAGAACAGCACTGGGTCAAAGGGAGATGACCTCGGAGAGCTTGAGCATTAGCAGGCCTTGAAGGTCCATTGAAATTGCAAAAACATTAAGCCTAATTAGTAGAGGGTTGGGCATGGTGTGCCAGGAACAGCCCAGGATGGACCTTTGTAGATGACATCTCCTCTCAGGCTTGCTCCTGTTGATGTAGAGTCAGGGGAGTTTCTCCCTAGGGTGAAAATCAAGCAGTTCATGTAACATCTCATTTTTATTGGAAGGAGCTATGGCCTCAGGCGTCGAGCTTAACTTATCCATGGGAAGTCGAGGGAGTTTGGCTGCTCAGGGACTTGGAAGGAATGAGATTGGAGACCTGGTGACAAGGGGTCTGCAGCAGAGGCACTTCTACAGAGTCTACTTCATACAAGTGCTCCCCGAAAGTTTTCAGTAACCAGGTAGCCCAGATGACCTACCTGTGGTGATCGGTTGCCCTCTCCCCACATCACCTTGGTTTTCCACCAGCAAGTTGGCTGTGGTGTCTTGGGTGAAGATGAATAATAGCCCGGGCTTTCCTTCACAAAGCTGAGCTGTCAGCCTGCCATGGGCCTCGCCGGCCAAGAACTGACAGGGCTGAGTGTCAGAGACAGTGTCATTCCATGGGGAGTGAGAAATGAAATGCTGCCCGCCATATCAGGAAACAAAGGATGTAAGAGCCATCAGCACTTGCCGCCCCCCCATGGGGAGCCCTGAGGGAACTCAGGATGGAAATGAGGAATGCCGGCCGGGTCATCATCACACTGAATCCACCACCACACCCGGGCGGCCTGAGGAGGCTCTGGACGAGAAAACACGGGGTATGGGCCCCAGGCAGCTGAGGTGCAGATCAAAGCACTGGTTTCAGCGAGCCCAGACTCTTGCATCTTCCCATACAAAGGAAAGCACTAAATTCCTTAACCTGAGATGTCTGGCTTCCTTTAATTAACAGTAAGCTTTTGATGTTCAGACTGCCTGCCCCTTGTAAAACTTCTATAGAACCTGGAAACCCCCTTCAGGTGGGAGAAGTTAACCGTTCACCATGGTACACTGCCCGCAAGCACACAGACCCCAGACCAGTTGGAACCTGAAGGTTGAAGATGCTGACTCATACTTACCTCACCATCAGCCAATCAGAAAAATGCTCACAAGCTGATCATGTCCTCTTTGAAGCATTACTATAAAACCCCACACTCACCCCTCTGATGGGGACACGCCATTTTCAGTGCTTTAGTCCACTGTGGCCCCCTTTGCCTGGTAAAGCAATAAAGCTATATTTCCTATTTCACTCAAATCTCTGTCTCCAAGATTTAATTCGGTGTTGGGATGTAGAAGCGAGATTTGACTTCAGCATCCCTGTAGGGTTATGTCGTCTTCCCTTCCTACCCAAATGTCCACATGCAGCTGGATGTTCAAAATGCTGGAATAGTCTATTGAGTACCCAGACAAGACATCCATCAGGGGGCACTACTGAAGTGGGAGTAATGTGAGAGTGGGTGATGCCCTGTAGAATGCAGTGTTTGCTTTGAAACGGTGACTGATACTTGGTGCTATTTCCTCAAAGACAAAAATACACGTACCCCAGACCCTTGGAGGTAGGGCTGGGTCCTTTTGTTGTTACCCATAATGACCATCGCACAAAATTGCTTCCTGCTCCTCCGACTTTCAGATTTCCTTGTTTAAAGGTTTTCATTCCCAGGTAAGAAATGCTTAAACCCAGTATCCTCAGGGACAGCTCTTAGAACTGCCGAGCCAGTGGCAAAGGCTAACGAAAAATTCAAGAAAAATTCAATCAACCGGCGGAAACAGGACCCCGAGGGGCTCAAGTCTGCTAAGAGTAAAGGTTCGATTGACCAGGTAAGTAGCTGAAGTATTTTCTGAGTGGAGAAAGGGAAGTAATTTGTAAATGATTACATAAATAGAAATAATATCTATGGCTTTGTGCCCACTTGTGGGAGTGAGCCCCATAGTAACGACCAATGTTCCTTTCCTGTTCTGTAAAGGTGGCTTAGTCAAGTCCCTTCTCCACTGCTTACTTTTCTCTTTTTATTTTACACATGCTGTGTTGGCCACGGTCAGCGTCTCAGTCTCTGGTTGCAGAAGGGGAGATTGTGACTCCTGAGGACGTGGTCCAATGACAGGCATGTTGATGGACAAGAGTGTGGATCTCTCCTCTTTTGCAGAGAAGATGGAGCAACTTTTCATTTGTATGAAGAATAAATCCATTATGTTGGGCAGGAGCTTTCTTGTCCTCTGGTGTCTTAGTGGATTCACCGTGTGGGATGGGGTGGGCACAGGTCCCGGGCTGCTGGAATGGGTTGCTGTGGCACATCTTGGAGTGCCGCTCTCAATGTCCACTCCGAACCCCAGCTGTGCCTTCCCAGGGGGCCAAGGTTAGGACAGTGTTTCTCTGCCTCCTCTCCAGTCATGGTCTGGGTGAAACTGACTTCTGAGAAGCAGCTGTCTTCCCAGGACCACTGCCAGGCAGAAGGGCAGAGAGTTTGCCTTGCTGCCGCCGTGGCCACGTCAGCTGACACTTGGGACCAAAATACTGGCCTCTGCAGCCGTGGTCCACCGTCTAGACCCTCACTTCCTGCACCTGCAGGGTGAGTCTTCTGGGGCCTGGACCACAGAGAAGGCCACAGGTTCCTGAGGTCACTGATTCCATTGCGATTCCCCCAGTCCTCTTTGTCACGGAAGTGCAAGTCAGAAAGGACTTTGAGTTATTCCCCAGGCCCAGTCGGTGTGCAGACCTCTTCTCCTTTTGACTCTACTGGAAGCACGTGACCCGTTGCACTAAATCCCTTTTCGTTTAAAATACCTAGTGATTCTTGGGGACCTCCTGGTGGCCCAGTGGCAGAGACTCCACACTCCCAATGCAGGGGGCCTGGGTTTAGTCCTTGGTCAGGGATATAGATCTTCCTGGGTGGCTCAGCAGGTAAAAATCTGCCTGCAAGGCAGGAGACATGGGTTTGATCCTTGGGTTGAGAAGATCCCCTGGAGGAGGAAATAACAACTTACTCCAGTACTTTTGCCCAAGAAATCCCAGGACAGAAGAGCCTGGTAGGCTACAGTCCACAGGATTGCAAAGACTCAGGCACAACTGAGCAACTGAGCGTGCACACGTTTATCGTGCTTGCAGGGAAATCAATCCCGCATGCTGCAATGACATCCCACGTGCCTCCACTAAGACACACAGTGCAACCATATACGTGGTTCTCAGTTGCTAAGTCATGTCCGACTCTCTGTGACCCCATGGACTGTAGAGCCCTCCAGGCTCCTCTGTCCCTGGGATTTCCCAGGCAAGAGTACTGGAGCAGGGTACCATTTCCTCCTCCAGGGGATCTTCCTGACTCAGGGATGGAACTTGTGTCTCCTGCATTGGCAGGTGGATTCTTTACCATTCAGCCACTTGGGAAGTCTCAACCATATAAATAAATAAGAATAAATATATTTAAAAGAAATACCGAGCGGTTCTTGGGTCTGGTTTGTTAGCCTGAGGGTTGACTTTGGAGGCAGAATTGCTAACAGCGGTCCTGAGCTGGTTTCTCAGCCGTCTCTCTTGTTTTCCTCAAAGTTCCCCCACCAGCTCACAGTTCCCTCCCTCTTGTTCTGCTCCTCCTCACCGCCTCCACGTGGCTCACGCAGGCTCCATCGTCACACGTTTACACGCAGATTACTGCTGACTCACACAGCCTCAGACGTCTCTTTCCACTCGTCTTTAACAGCATTGACGCATTTGTTCTCTTAAAGCGCTTTAAAAACACACACACACACACACACAAATTATTCTCTTTCCCTAAGAACTCTGTCACTAAGGTCACCTACAAGACAAAGTCCAGGTGTCGCAGAATGGGCTTCAAGCCTGCTCCCTGCCCCTCCCCACACGTTTCCCACACCTCCTTGAAGCTTTATTATCACTTGGTACATTTAATCCCCCCGGGTCTCCCAGTCACGCCTTGTGCCTACATGCCACACAACTCCCGTAACTTCAACTACCCAAATGCCGCCACTCTGCTCTTCCGGCCAAGCCCGTCTCTTCCACGAGGAATCCCTGATTTATCTAGCTCAGGGGAATTGCTCTGTCCCGTAACTCTCACAGGACTTAGAATACAGCTGGGCCATGCCCTCCACCCCTCAGTGCCCGTGCTGCTGCTGTTTTATCCTGGGTCTCTCTACGCTCGAACTGGAGGGTCCTCCTGCTTAGAAGTTCATGTTATCACCACCTTCCACAAAGCACATCACAATCCATTCGTAAGACGGGCTTTAATCCATAATGACTTAACTGACCTCTACCCTTGAAGACAATGGATGGGGACCTGACTCCCACCGTCAGACTTGTAGGGTGACGTCAAATGCTTTATGTTCTAATAGCAACCCAGGCATGCATTGCATGTGTGCTTTAAAACATTTTTTTTTTCAATGTGCGTTTTAGATTTTCTGCCCCCAAATGGAAGTATGTGTATTAACTCACTTAACAGGAATCCTGCAAAATGCCGTGTTATTTGTAAAGTACGTTCTTTCTCATTGATAAGTAGCAACATGAAGAGAAGGGTATCATTTACTTTATGAAGTGTGTTTAAGTCATAGGTCCGAAATTTGAGAAAAGTTAAAGTGTTCCAACAAATTTTAAACTTGACAAATATGATCCATTGTCTCTGAACCAAGTGGTACTAATTTGGCAAAGAAAAAGGAAAAAAAAGAATCCTTATTGTTGCCAGTGTATATGTTTTCAATTCCCTTATCCAAAAGTCTCTCTCGTTCTTTTTGAGGGGAATTCCTTTTTTACACTAGGTTTGATGAAACTCCCATTTGTTACAGGAGTAGAGTGCATGATTTCCTGATCTAAACGTCTCCCCAGAAAAGTGACGGTCCATGTTGGAAACAGCACATTCGCCCCACTTTGGTCTGCTGATCAAGCATGGACTGAGCACATCTACTCCAGGCTGGGCCCGGCTCTGGGGTGTGGGGATGGCCGGGTGAGCGCCCCCCGCACTGGGATGCTCTGTCCCCAGCACCTCACTAGCAGAACAGGGAGGTGCAGCTTTGGGGGGCGGGGCAGGGGTTTTTACTAGATATTCAGGAACCGTCACAGAGGAGATGAGCTTAGAATTCAGGGCTGGACGTTAAGAAAGGATTTTACCAGGAACAGAACCATTAGGGCCGGCGCATCTCCAAGGGAGGAAACAGCTTTGGCCAAGTCACTGGGTATGAAAGTATCGGTTTTCTGAGCGGAGATGAGTAATAATAGCCCGTGGCCGGAGGGAAGGCTGGTAGGGCCAAGTGAAGGAAGACGGAACGAGAGGTGGGTGGTGGGGTGCTTAGGTTACCAAAAACCCGTCTGGGCCCCAGGGATATTGTGTGTTGTCAAGAGTCAGGGAGGAGAAGGGTTTTGTCTAACTTGCTGGACTGAGAAAGGAAGACTTTCTCAGCTGGATTTCTTCTCTCCTCTGCAGGACAGACATAAAAGCACACACAGCATCACGGATGCTGAACGCTGAGTTGCGCAGGCACCTCAGCACACATCAGATGTGCGCATTGTGCAAACCCCGCAGATTCAACAGCAACCACCACAGCAGCTTCTGAGGAATGCCAGGGCAGCGTGGGGTCACGCAAAGACTCGGAGCCTTGGTACGTGGCCACTCACTGAGACGCCTTGGCCGGACCCTTGAGCTCTGAGAGAGGACCTTTCTTCACGCTTCTCTAAGGTGGGGCAATGAGACCTCCCTTTGGTCCATGACACAGGTGCATGCGTCAGACCTGACCAGCAAGGGGATGCTTAGTATGTGGTAGATGCTGTAATACGGAGATACCTCACGTTCACAGATCCAGAACTTGGTAATTTCTCTCTATTCCTCTGCCACAGGTGAGCTCTCATTGGGAGCAAGTCTACGTGGTTAAAAAAATGCTTGTTTTGTTAACAAAACAAAATTCAAATAAAACTCCTTGTTTTATTTGAATTTTGCAAAAAAGTCTGCCACTTTGCCTTCATCTGGAATTCACCCCGGTGTTGGGCTGACCTGCTCCCTCAGAGGAGGAGAAAGGCACCCAGAAGGGCATCCAGCTCTATGCTCGTCCCTTCCAACACGTGCGGCTGTCACGCAAGGAATTCTTCCCCCTTCTCATGCCCTTGTCCACACTTCCTGTCATTTTCACACACCCTTGGAAGCCGTCCAGCTGTGGGTTTTGGAAATCATGCAGAGAGAATGTTCTTCTCTGACAGCTGACCTTGCTGCCAATGACCCAGGGGACGGCCTCCTGCCCTCAGCCCTGGTCTGACTCTGTGTCGAGGGGTGCCTTCTGGGTTTTATATCTTGTGGGGGCTCCTCAGAAGCACGCTCTGCTTGAATCTGGTTCATTTAAGAATTTGTGGTGGGCTGAGTGTCGGGAACCCAAACTGCATGTGGAAATGCATCCCCACAGAACTGACTGTCTACATTACATCAGTATACCACCCCACGATCTATATCAGCCTGACTTCTCTCCAGATAGGAGTGAGCTTGCAAATAATTTTACTGCCAATCTCAGGAATGTCCCCAATATTAATTTAAATGAACATTCAGGTACTCAGTTTGCAGTGGATTGTAGTGGATGACTATATGTCCTCAAGACTCACGGAGTCTGCTTCTCCTAAGATATTTTATCATGAACCTTAAGCCATCCCAATCCCACCCCACTCTGCTTTGAAAGATCAGCCTTAACCCAGACTCCAGAAATCTCATAAATATCCCAGCTTTGCCCCACTCCCTCCAAGACAAATACAAGACCTTCAAGGTGAAATGGAGCAGCACCCTGCGGTCCTTCCCGCCCCCATGTCCTCTGCCTGCCTTTTGTCTGTGGGAAAACTTTAGCCAAAGAACAACTATAATGTGAGTGAGTCACTCAGTCGCAGCCTACTCTTTGCGACCCCATGGACTGTAGCCCAGCAGGCTCCTCTGTCCATGGGATTCTCCAGGCAAGAACACTGGAGTGGGTAACTATTCCCTTCTCTAGGGACTCCTCCCCACCCAGGCATACAGCACGGGTCTCCTGCATTGCAGACAGATTCTTTACTATCTGAACCACCAGGAGAGCCTACTATTAAGAGACATTTCTAACTATAAAGACAGATCAACTTAAAAAGTATCAGCAGATACATGCTTGATTTTATCTTACAATCTATAGACAATACATTAGAATGGGTAAATAATCCATACACCTTTTCCAAAGGAATACCTGAGACAGAAGCAGCAATAAAGTTATAAATGACAAGCATCAATCAAATGAAATAATTTAGATGAAGCTTATCTCTCTTGAAGAGATGGGGACTGGGCAAGTGGTCAGGAAGGAAATACAATGTGCTTTTAACTTTGTATGAAAAATAACGTTCAGTCCATGTTGCTGAACATAGTTCTGTTTTTGCCAAGTGAATCCTCTACTTCAAATCACTGTCCGAATGCTTTATTAAAGTTCCACTTCTGGCGGAAATGCAGAAACAGAGGAAAACAGTCAAAGAAGACCAAATAGCAATAGCTTCCTCATTAAGCAAAGTCAGAGACCTGTAACTCCTCCTCAAGGGCTAGATAATTTTCTGGGCCACATCCTGTGAGCTGTCTTACAGAGCCTGAAACCCCCACCAAGTGGAGAAATTAACTACATGATGACCACACTGCAGCCAAGATAGGAGATGCAACAGTTCTGAGAACTGGCCTCAGAGAAGCTGGAACAAACCAGCTCTGGAACTGAAGGTAAACTGTACCTAAAACAATCAAGATGATGCTGGTCAGACCACTGATGACCAACTTCAAGATGACCGTCAGAGCTGACTGTGCTGTTTCTGCAAGCAGCCCCCTTACTGCATCTACAAAAGCTCTAGCCTACTTCTTAGATATCATTCGTAACTACTATCATGTCTGAGACACATTTGAGAAACCAGGTGATACGCGGAAGAGGATATAAGGCACAGAAAATGTGAGCTAAAGCTTTGGGGTTGACCCAGAAGAATCTTGCAAAGGGCCACTGTCTTCAGACTGATGGCCAATCAAGGCTAAAGTCCTATTTGAGGAAAGTCCTGTGATCCTCCCTGGTGTGGGGACAGAAGAGGGAGACTGCCTTCACGGCTGACTTCCACAAGCCACGCTGCCTTCATTCTGGGGGGAAGTCGGGCTTTGGAGTAGAATCTGCCCTTCCCTGCCCCCACCCGCCAGCATCCAAAATAAAGCAAATTTTCCTTTCCGATAACTTGCCACCTTGTTGGCTTGTGAACCGCGATCCACCGGACCCCATTTCCAGTTACCCAAGTAGAGTCCTCCTGTTCCTTGGCGAGCCACAGAGTCAGCCATGCTCTGCCAACAGCCTGCACTGGCAGGACTTCCAAGGAATGGGCATTTAGCTGCTTGGATGCCCCAGTGCCCAGGTCCATCTGGTCACCTCACCGCTCTGCACTCTGTGTTGAAGACATGTGTCTCCGAGGGCTGCCAGGGGCTGTAGACAGGGTTGTTGCACCATGTCCAGACTCCATCACTTACTTACCAGCATCGTCATCCTCGACGAAGCTCCCAGTCCTGACGGAGTGCTGAATAATGGCTCCTAGAGTTATCCATCTCCATTCCTTGTTACTTTGCATGGCAAAATGGACTTTGCAGATGTGATAAGATTAAGTATTTGGGACAGGAAGGTTTTCCTTGATTACCCAGGAGGGCCCTAGTAGTAATCTCAGATGTTCTTATAAGAGGGAGGTTTTATAGCGAGGGGAAAGCAGGCAGAATGAAGTCTGTGTGACTTCCTGGAGTCAGTCATGAAGGCAGCCTCCCTCTTCTGTCCCCACATCAGTGACCATTGCAGGATTTTCCCCAAATAGGACCTTAGCCTTGATTGGCCATCAGTCTGACAACAGTGGCCATTTGTAATACTCTACTGGGCCAACCCTAATGCTTTAACTCACATTTTCTGTGCTTGACACCCTCTTCCGCATATCATCTAGTTTCTCAAATGTGTCTCAAACATAGCAATAGTTATAAATGATCTCTGAGGAGCCATGGAATCATGGGATTTTATAGCTATATTTTTCCTATCACAAAGTTCTCCTTTCTTGAGAAAATTCTTCATAAAATCTTCTCTAATGGGTCTTTTATATACAATCTGATTTTGGTCCCGTACCATTTTTTTTAGTTTTAGAAAAACTTCATAAATTTTCTGAAGATATAAATTATTCCAGGCTAGAGTACATTGTCCTAATTATTGAAAATATTTAATTAAAAAAAAATTCTCCAAAACAGGGTTCCAGAATTCTGCTTCCCTATGGTATTATGAAACAAGACCCATCTCCTCTCCTACTCAGTAAGAGAAAAACTTCCCACGATTGTAGGCACAACCAGCATTTTAAAATCTTTATTGAACGCGTGGTTTGGAGTCAGTGGGAACGTCTTCCACCAACACTACAGGCAGCCCCGGCCTGGTTGGCCACCCACCCCCGAAGATGCGGGGACCCTCTGGGAAGGGGTGCAGCCCTCACCTTCCCAGGCAGGATGGCTCCTTCCCTGAGTACCGCTTTTCTTCTGATGGTGAGTGGTTCTGAGCCTCCCCAAGCACCGTGTTCAACAACAGAGACACAAAACACTGAGTGAGCTGGACTGGGACAGTAAGAGGCCAGAGCTGGAGACGGCCTGAGTCTCACCAGTCACCGGCTGACCCTAACCCTAACCCTAACCCTAACCCTAACCCTAACCCTAATTTAGGGCTGCGGAGGAAGGGCGCGGGCACAGTGTGAGAAGCTGCAGCTGGGTGGATGACCGATGCCGAGACAACGGAGGGGTGGTGCGGACAAGGCAGCGGGGAGCAGGGGTGTCCCCTGCAGCCCAGGAGTGCTGGCCTGGGGCAGGCGGGCTCAGGGAATCCTTGGAATGTGTGAACAGGAACACCCCAAAGCAGCCACAGAAGGTCCTCTTGCCTGAAGATTTAGGCACAGCTGGTTGTCACCCCTGCAGAGAATTTAGGTGGCAAATGACAGCTGGAGCCGAGGTCCAAAACCCACGCCCTGTCCCCGTGCAGGGCGGCACGTTCCTGACTCACTGAAAGGCTTGGGCAGGCGGTGATCGTGGTGACAATCCTCCACCGTTCCTCCTTTTATGGCCAAAATCTTTCCAAAACACACATTACAATTTCCTGTTTTATACAGTGCATGCATGCATGCTAATTCGCTTCAGTTGTCTGACTCAGTGCAACCCCATGGACTGCAGCCCACCAGGCTTCTCTGTGCATGAGATTCTCAGGCAAGAATACTAGAGTGAGTTGCCATGCCCTCCTTTAGGGGATCTTCCCTAACCAGTGATAAACCTGCTTCTCTGACGTGTCCTTGCGTTGGCAGGTGGGTTCTTTACCACTAGTGCCTCCTGGGAAACCCCACTTTATGCAATACTATACAGTAATTATAATATACATATAATGTACAGTGTATATACTAAGGGCCTCCCTCGTGGCTCAAATGGTGAAGAATCCGCCTGCAATGCAGGAGACTTGGGTTCGATCCCTAGGTTGGGAAGATCCCCTGGAGGAGGAAATGGCCACCCACTCCTGTATTCTTGCCTGGAGAATCCCTATGGACAGAGGAGCCAGGTGGGCTACAGTCCACGTGGTCACAAAGAGTCGGACACAACTGAGCTGCTGAGCAGAGCACACACAACACTATGTAAATATAGTTTATTGGCTGATTCTTTGATATTTGATGACATTGAAGTTCATTAGCTTCATATTTTAGCTGATCACTTCAGTCTAAACATCAGTGATTATAGGAAGCACTGACAGGTAGATGACTTCACTAGCTACAAGTTGCCCTGGATTTTACTTTTATTTTACGAAAGCTCTGATGGAGATAATAAACCTATTCATTTCAGTTCAGTTCAGTTCAGTTGCTCAGTCGTGTCTGACCCTTTGTGACCCCATGCACCGCAGCACGCCAGGCTCCCCTGTCCATCACCAACTCCCGGAGTTTGCTCAAACTCATGTCCATCGAGTCGGTGATGCCATCCAACCATCTCATCCTCTGTTGTCCCCTTCTCCTCCCGCCTTCAATCTTTCTTTTCTATCTTTCTTTTCATCAGGGGCTTTTCAAATGAGTCAGCTCTTCACATCAGGTGGCCGAAGAATTGGAGTTTCAGCTTCAGCATCAGTCCTTCCAATGAATATTCAGGGCTGATTTCCTTTAGGATGGACTGGTTGGATCTCCTTGCAGTCCAAGGGACTCTCAAGAGTCCCAACACCACAGTTCAAAAGCATCAATTCTTTGGCGCTCAGCTTTCTGTATAAACCTCTTACAAAGTTTATTCGGTTTATATATTCACAAAGGAGAGGAAGCTGCCTGTATCAGTCATCGCTTGCTGGTCAACGACTCACCTCAATCGGGGTTTTGTCTATTTTCAAAGATGTCCCTTTCTCTCTCAGCCACACTGCACAGCTCTACCCAGTGGAAATAAGGTGTGAAAGCCACCTGGTTTCAGTGCATCTGCAGAATTCGGCTCTCTTTAAATCACATGACAATCTCAGGGAGATAGTCACACGCGCTCGCAGATCAGCCAGAAATTGTATACTCCCAGAATAAACTTCAGGAGGGTGGGAGAAGATTTATTGGGCTTCAAGGAAAAAAGGGAAAATTACGTTATCAAGTGAAGGATCGCAACCCACAAAAAATTAGAGAACGCAGGACACCGCCAGGCTCCTCCCCGGGGAGCAGCAGGGCTGGCCGACCCTCCGGATTTCCACAGTCACACATCCCGGACATTGAGAAGGCGTCACAAGGAGGAAATTCTGGGGGTACTTTTGGGGCCCAGAACTTGGAAAGAGCTTTACCTAAACTCTCCTCCCTGAGGTCTGTGATCATTCCAATATAACAGAAGAAAGTTGTCAAGCCAAGGGAACAATTTCAACAGGCACGTCAGTGTTCAGGGTGGACACCACATTGCGAAATTTCAGGGACAGATGTGTGATGGGGAACCCGGAGGACCAGAGCCCTGGAAACCTGGAGGCTGCTGGTTAGCGCACTAATTTCACAGACGAGGAACCTGGAGTCAGCGACAGAGCCAGGGCTGGCGGCCAGGTTTGGGATGAACAGTCCTGCGGGCCCCCATCTCGCAGGACCTGCGGCTCTCAGCTGACTCAGTGAGTGGATGGACAAGCTGGCCTCAGGGAAAGGGACAGGACCCCTGTCCGCTACATCTGCTTCCCTTCCCTGGGCTGCTCAGAGGCCCAGCTTTCTAAGGAGCAGTCCTGCAGCTCAGCACCGGAGCTGTCTGCTCCTCTGCTGAGCCACAGGCTGGCCCCCCCCGGTTTAATCAAGAGCTTCCTAGGCAGGGTTCATGGCTCATAAGGGGTCAGTGTGCTCTCTGTACAGACACATGCATTATAACAGCTTTAACTGTCTTAGAGACAGGACTCCTTAGTGAAGGAACCTCAGGCATCATCACACCACAGAGGCAGTCAATCAATATAGAAATCAACTGACAAAAGATACAGAATAATAAATACTATAATACATACATATGGCTTCCCAGGGGGCTTAGTGGCAAAGAATCTGCCTGCCAGGGCAGGAGACACAGAAGACCCAGGTTCGATCCCTGAGTCAGGAAGATTCCCTGGAGAAGGGAGTGGCTATCCATTCCAGTATTCTTGCTTGGAGAATCCCATGGACAGAGGAGCCTGGCGGGCTTCAGTCCACAGGGTTACAAAGAGTCAGACACGACTGACTATGCACACACACACACACAAGCACATATTCATTCATATGCTACTTCCTATAGACACATATAATGAATCTATTCTGTCCATGGGAAACATAAGAGACAATAGTCTATAAATACATAAATATTTTATTAATACATTTATATTTCCTAACCATATGATGATTCAAGTATAATTTTATAAATTTTTTTTTCACTTAGCAATGAGTTCTTAATATAAATATGAATCTACACCTGTAATATTATAGTTTTTCCTTATGCTTGCAAAGTATTGCACTTTGATTCAGCTTCATCCCTGCAGTTGTACAGTTTGCTTATGGTTTCTCAGGCTCGGGACTGCTGGCATTTTGGGCTGGGTCATTCTCTGCGGTGGGACTGACCTGGGCGTGGTGGGACATTGAATAGACCTCTGGTCTCAGGCCACTAGATGCCAGTAGCGGCCCCTTTTAGTCGTGGCAATTAAAACTGTCTTCAGACATGGCCCCAAATCTGTCAGAGGCAGAATCACCCTGGACAGAGAACCAGTGATGTATGTTCTTTCTCCCCCGCCCCAGCTCTCATTACACAAAGTTGCCTGAACTTCCTTATAGCTGTCTTCCCACCTCTATCCAATTCTATCCAGAGGGTAAATTCCTCAATGCTAAATTACTGTCTCAGAGCAGAAACATCCATCTGAGAACTTTAATATCCTTTTGCCAAATTTCTGTCAAAGTATCATTTTTTTAAAAGTTAAAAACACAACTCTCAGACAAACACACAGTGAACCTGTGTTAAAGATTTCTTTGTCTCATTTAGTAAGACAATCAGCAGGATGGGGAGGCTGGTTCAGAAGGAAGTGAAGAAATGGCGCCCCAAAGCATCGCAAAAACACTGGAGAGGGAGGTTAGTCAATCATACACACAAGTAAGCTCTAACCTTGGGCTGTAATCCTTTTCAAGGCTACGAGCTTCATTCATTGCTTTGTGTGGATGTGGACTCTTTCAAGGCTGTGAAATACCGTAATCAACAGATTTGTGCGTGCTAGGTCAGTTCAGTCGCGTCCTACTCTTTGTGACCCTCGGGATTGTAGCCCTCCAGGCTCCTCTGTCTATGGGATTCTCCAGGCAAGAATACTGGGGTGGGTTGCCATTTTCTCCTCCAGGGGATCTTCCCCACCTGGGGATAGAAACTGTGTCTTCTATGGTTCCTGCATTGCAGGTGGATTCTTTACTACTGAACCATGGGGAAAGCCCCAATCAACAGATAATAGTAGGCAAACCAAAGGTACTTACTTCTAACGAATCAGGTGGGTCTTAGATGACTACTGGCCAAAGTCATCCTCTAACTATTTCAGATTTCCGATTGTCCCTCTCCTGACGTCGCCTTCCTGCAGTTTTGTAAAGTGTGCTCTCATCTCAGTTGACCTAGCTCCCGTAACCGTACCAGCATGAGTGGGTGGGTTCTCAGTTTTTTTTTTACTATGTTCAATCATATGTATATCTCGTTACTTTTTTCCTCTTTATTTCACTACCTTTAAGGCCAAATAGTTTCACATACTGGCCATTCATGATCTAATTTATTTGTCCGTTCAGGTCCTTTGTCCGTTTTCCTTTTAGAGAAGTCAACTTTTTCTCATTCGTTTGCAATTCATCCATCTATTTAGAATACCAATTATGTGTCTCTTTTAAATGTTAGAGACATTTTTTCTAAATGTTCCTTTGCCTTTTTGTTTAGTTTCTCTTCATTGCAGAAATGTCTGTCGGGGCTTCCCTGGTGGTTCAGTGGTAAAGAATCCGCCTGCCAGTGAAGGAGACGCAAGGTCGATCTCTGATCCAGGAAGATCCCACAGGCCTCAGAGCAACTAATCCTGTGCCACGCAACTGCTGAGCCTGTTCTCTAGAGCTGGGAGCTGCAGCTGCTGAAGCCCACACGCCCTAGAGGCTGCGCTCTGCTGCAATGAAAGCCCACGCCCTGCAACGAGAGAGGAGCCTTGCTCTGTGCAACTAGAGAAGAGCCCTGGCAGGAACGAAGACCCAGCATAGCCAAAAATAAAGAAATTAAAAAAAATTTTATAAAGAAATGTATGTATAATTGGACTGATCAGTATTTTTCTGATGATTTAATTCTGGGATTATGTTGAAACATCCTTTCTTAAACGCGGATAAAATACAGTTACCCTTAGTACCCACTGGCTCTGCGTCTGTGGATTCAACCAACAGTGTATCAGAAATATTTGGGACAAATAGTCCAGAAAGCTCCTAGAAACAAAACTTGAATTTGCCACACATGCACTGCAACACTTGACATGGCATTTGGCTGCATTTGCACCGATTTTCATGGAATTTACATCGCATTAAGTAATACAAATAACCTAGAAATGATTTGAAGTATAGGGGTGTATATGCCTGAAAGAGAGAGTGTTAGTCACTCAGTCGTGTCTGATTCTTTGCAACCCCATGAACTGTAGCCTGCCAGATCCCTGTCCATGGAATTCTCCAGGCAAGAATACTGGAGTGGGTAGCCTTTCCCTTCTCTGGGGGATCTTCCCGACCCAGGGTTTCCCTCACTGCAGGCACATTCTTTACCTTCTGAGCCATCAGGGCATGTGCCTAGGTTACATACAATTACTGTGCCAATTTAAATACAAATACTGTGCTAATTTCATATAAAAGACTTGAACATCAGTGAATTTCACTAGCAAGAAAAAATAGTACAAAAATAAGATTATGGCTCATCTGATTCGGTTTCATAAAGACTGTCATAATTATTGTCATAAGTATTCTCACAATTATCCTCAGAAGGATCTGTGTGGGTTGGGGGTTGTCCTGGAACCAGGAACCAAAGGGCATAGCGGGACAGCTGTATTTATCGGTGCTTTCTTTCAAAACATCTAGCAGTTATTTTATATTTAAATTTGTATTCTACTTACAGTTCATTTTCAAATAGGATGAGAGTTGGAGATATAAGATTTCTTCCCCAAAGAGTTAGCCAGATTTCCTGACTCCAGTTCAGTTCTGTTGCTCAGTCGTGTCCGGCTCTTTGCGACCCCATAGACTGCAGCACGCCAGGCCTCCCTGTCGATCACCAACTCCTGGAGTTTACTCAAACTCATGTCCATCGTGTTGGTGATGCCATCCAACCATCTCATCCTCTGCCATCCCCTTCTTGACTCTAAAAACTTTAACAACTCATTTTTTTTAAGTCCTATTGCTTGTATGTGAAGCCCGTGTACAGGAGGGCCTGTTTCTGGACTGTCTGTTCTGGCCTCTAGATCTGCCTGTGTCTTGGCCCCAGACCATAAAACATAAATCACTGTTGATATATAATAGACTTCTTTATCTGGCAGAGTAGGTCTCTTTTTAAATAGCACGACATTTATTTGCAAATGATAGAGTGTCTACTTGTTTGGGATTTAGGTAAGTAAAAAAGCATTCTTAAGTTTTTTTCTAAGGACAGTGATTTTTCATTTTCTTATCAAGCCATTTTCTTATTAAAAAGATATTTTCACTTCTTAGTGAAATTTCTTCCTGTGCAATATAAGGCAATGAACCCTGTCTTAAATATTCTTACCAAAACTCCCTTCCTATGCCTTATTGTCTGAGAATGTTAAGGCTCAAGGTCATGGTGTGATCAGTCAGTCAGTCGTGTCTGGCTCTTTGCAACCTTATGAACTGTAGCCTGCCAGGCTCTTCTGTCCATGAGATTCTCCCGAGAAGGACAGTGGAGTGGGTTGCTATGCCCTCCTCCAGAGGATCTTCCCAACCCAGGGATCGAACCCAGATCTCCTGAATTGCAGGCAGGTTCTTTACTGTCTGAGCCACCAAGCTTTAAGATCATGGGGGAATGTCCAAAATCTGGCCAAGCGAAGGCTCCTGGGCAAAGGAAGGTGTAGACCCTCACACACCCATGATCACACACAGCACGGCCAGATTGCACACAACAGAGTCTGTGCATCTTTGTTTACTTTTTGCCTTTATTAATCTCTGAACCAGTTTTTTCACACTGGGCTCCTCCCCCCGCCGCCCCCATTTATCAGAGTGGCTGCAGGAAAGGGCTTTCTGGAGCGGAAGGGTTGGAAACATCCTGCGACTCTCCGAGAGCATGATGGTCAGCAGCGTTGGCACCTTCTCCAAGCAACAGCCATCAGCACGTCTGTGAACACCAGCTTTCTAAGCTCTGCAGCCCAGGCAAGTCTAGTCCCCCGATACTACAATTTTTCAAGTAAAACTGTAAAAAAAAAAAAAAAAAGAAATAATATCTCCAAGAGTGAAAATGAAAACAAGTGTAATTAACGATGCTCATTGACAAGAAGGCAGCAGGACCCGCTCTATCTTGGAAGCAGTTTCCAGTCTTCTGAGTGAGCTCTGTGCATTCTCTGGGCTGCCTCCCGCTCTCCCCCAAGGGGGATGGAGGACAGGGGCTGTCATCCTTCTCTGCTGAGGTCGTTGATGTCCTGCAGCTGTGCGGTGGGGGGCCTGGTCGGGAGTCGGCATCTGAACATCACCCAGCAGATTCCGTCAGTTTTCCTCTGCTGTGTAAATTCACCAAAAGCTGCTGGAAAGAAAGCGGAAATGTAGTCACTCAGTCGTGTCCAACTCTGCGACCCCATGGACTGTAGCCCACCAGGCTCCTCTGTCCATGGGATTCTCCGGGCGAGAATATTGGAGTGGGTTGCCATTTCCTATTCCAGGGGATCTTCCTGACCCAGGGATTGAACCCAGCTCTCCTGCATTGCAAGCAGATTTTTTACTGTCTTAGCTCATAATTTTGCAGGTCAGAAGGCCATTCTCTGCTCAGGGTCCCACCTGGTGAAACTGGGCTATTGGCTGGGCTTCCTTATTTTCCGGAGGCTCAGGAAAGATTATGCTTCCAAGTCATGCAGGCTGTTGGTAGAATTCGTTTCCTTATGGCTGTTAAGACTGAGGACTCTGGGTCCCAGAAGCCATCCATATTCCCTGCCATCTGAAATTCCCTTCCATCTTCAAAGCCAGCAGCTGAGGGACCCCCTCATGTGAGTCCCCTTGATACTTCCAATCTCTTTCTTCAGGAAGAAACTTATCCCTTGTATGGGCTCACCTAATTAGGTCAGGCTCACCCTGGATAATCTCCAGATCTTGAAGTCAATTTATTTTGGGCCTGAATTCCATCAACAAGATCCAATCACAGCAGCACCTAGGTTACTGTTTGAGTAACTTGCAGCCTATGTGTACAACACAGGGTTGGGGAGCTGTAGTGGGAACCTGGGGGCTGTTTCAGAATTATCTCCACACTCATTGCCTTTTATTGGGGGTACCAAGACTTTGGGCTTCCCAGGTGGCTCAGTGGTAAAGAATCCACCTGCCAATGCAGGAGACGCTGAAGACATGGGTTTGATCCCTGGGTCAGGAAGATCCCTGGAGAAAGAAATGGCAACCCACTCCAGTATTCTTGCCTGGGAAATCCCATGGACAGAGGAGCCTGGCAGGCTACAGTCCCTGGGGTCACAAAGAGCCAGACACAAGTGAACGCACACACATACACACACCTGGATGGCACTGGATTTAGACATTTTCTGTGCTACTGAGTTGTATCTTGTGTGACCAGGAAGATAAAAATGAGTCAGGAGAGACTTGGTTGCCTTTGTGTGTGCTGAGTTGTGCCCGACTCTTTGTGACCCCATGGACTGTAGCCTGCCAGGCTCCTCTGTCCATGGGATTCTCCAGGCAAGAACACTGGAGTGGGTTGTCATGCCCTCCTCCAGGGGATCTTCCCGACCCAGGGATCGAGCCCATAGCTCCAGCTTTGGCAGGTGGATTCTTTACCACTGAGCCACATGGGAAGTCTTTGCTCTTGGCTAGGGGTAGTAGAATGCATAAGAAACCCAGAGAGCCACCCAAAAGGCTGCTGCTGACAACCTGGCAGGGTTCTGCCTGTGTGGCGTGGTCACTTTCCCCATAGCTGTTTTGCCCTGTTGTTCTGGGGATGGAAAGAATCTGTGTGGGGGTCCTGAGGTTGCCTTTTTCTGAATGCTTTAATAAGTCTATATTAAGCTTCACTGTTGTTTGTGGTTGATGAAAATGCTCAATATATTGGGGCCAATGAAATAATTCACAGCCATGGTGCTGATGTCCTTTATGGGGTACTGACGCAATTCACGTTTTGCTTGCCCTCAGTGATACTTGGAGAAGGCAATAGCAACCCACTCCAGTACTCTTGCCTGGAAAATCCCATGGACGGAGGAGCCTGGTGGGCTGCAGTCCATGGGGTCGTGAAGAGTCAGACACGACTGAGCGACTTCACTTTAACTTTTCACTTTCCTGCATTGGAGAAGGAAATGGCAACCCACTCCAGTGTCCTTGCCTGGAGAATCCCAGGGACGGGGGAGCCTGGTGGGCTGCCATCTATGGGGTCGCACAGAGTCGGACACGACTGAAGTGACTTAGCAGCAGTGATACTTGGAAAGAAAGCACCCATCTCACCCCCCTCAAAACAGAGACTTGCTGCCACAAATAGCATCCCATGCTCCAACCCACTTTTCTCCCCAGGCTACAACCTGATCTCCTTTTTTGAGCTCTGGACCTCAAGTTTGTGAAAGTCACTTGGTAAAGTTTTCAAAAAATCTAGCAAGTGAAAGCTTTTAGTCAAACCAGGCTCCCTGGGGTTGGTGATCGGCTGGTAGCAGCTCCCCACTTTCAGCCAGTGTTTGGGGAGAGTGCTGACCCCATAGGATGCTACAGCTCTATCCCTACCCTTCGCCTTCACACTAAACTCCTCTCTGCAGGAACCGTCAGCTTCCTCATCTGCTGGAGGAAGCTGCCATTTCCCACTTCAGCGTGAGACAATCAGGACTCCTGTGGAGCAGATGAGACAAGCCCGGCTTCACGGTGTCCTTTGCTCCCGGGCTCCCTGTCCTGGCCAGCCCCTCGGCTCTGATGTCATTGGTACGAGGAGCCTGGGGATTGGGGTCGGGCTCTTCCGCTCAAGCAGGACTCACTAATGTCATTGAGCGGCCTGGTTTTAATTTTCCACCACCTCCCAGCTGTCTGTTTAGGAGTGTTGAAAGCCAAGCTCATTCATTCTTTCCACCGTTTACTGGTGACCGAAACAGTTTCACGATTGTCTTATGAGGAGGAGAAATGAATACAGACTGGGAAGATCCGCAGGGTGATGAGAAAGAGGGATTCTAAGCCTGTAAGAGAAACACAAGCTAATAAAAGTGGAATTGAAAACATCAGCCTGTACAATTGCCGTGGTGCTGGGCTTGCTTAACAGGGGGAATCTAAATTTATCTCGTTGCTGAGAGTCCACCGTGAGAAATGCAGTTTAGGGAAACCTGGGGGGCATTCCAGGATTTCTCAACAACATTATCTAGCAATTTGAAATGTGGGAAGCAGAGTGTGGGGATAGTTTAAGGGGCTTCAGCCATCCCCTTGCTGCTAAAGAAACGTTCCAGCTGCGGGACAGGCTATTGGGGTCTGAGCTGAGTGGCCTGTAGGACTTGCCCAGGCTTCGCTGACCGAGTAGGCAGAAGCGTTCCTGGACCACCTCTAATGCAGTGTCTTGTCCCGTCCACAGACTTCTTATTCCAGAGGAGAGGGTACTGACTGGCTCAGGAGTCAGTCACTGCAGGCTCTTCCCAGCTTGTTTTACTCTTCAGCTGCCCACGTGGGTGTCCCGGGGGCCTCTCATCCAGGCAACGCGAGCACGCCTGGAACCTTGCCCTTCTCGGCCAGCAGCTCCCCTGGCCGCAGACCTCACCCTAGGAGGTGTTTGTGGGTCACTTGTGTCCTCAGCTCCAAAGACAGGACAGCCTCTTGGCTCCCCCTCTTTTGCCTCTTCTTCTGACCAGGCTGCTTCCCCTCCCTGCCCCCCCAAACCCCAGCATCTCTGCTGTCCTTCTTGCCCTCTGGGACCTGGTGTCCTCACAGGTGCCCAAGGAGTAAGCTTGAAACCTGAATAATGTCATGTTACGCTCCTGCTCACAGCCCCGCAACGGCTCCCCACGCTGCTTGAAAGAAAACTTAAATATTCCGATGGCGGGTGGGCCTGCGTGCTTGGACGCCTGTGTCTTCCTACTCCTCCTGCTGAGAGCACACACTCCCTTTCTGTTCACAAACTGGGCTGGGTCCCATCCCCTCTGTGGATGTTTCCAGATCCCGTCCCTCCACCTGCAGCTGCTTCCTCCAGGTCACCCCAAGGACGTGGTGTCTGTTCAAGTGTTTCCTCTCCAGGGAGACTCCCTCCCACCACTGACTGTGGGGGGGAAGCCCGCAGGAACTCCCAGGGAAGGTGGCATCTAGTCTGGTACAGATGGTCCTGCAGAGGTTTGGTGAGAAATGGTAGGTAACTTCCCTAATGTATGTGCCTGTGCTCGCTTAGTCATGTCCAACTCTTTGAGACCCCATGGACGTAGCCCGCCAGGCCCCTCTGCCCATGGGATTTTCCAGGCAAGAACACTGGAGTGGGTTGCCATTTCCTTCTCCAGGGCATCTTCCTGACCCAGGGATCGAACCCTTGTGTTCTGCATTGGCAGGCAGAGTCTTTACCACTAGCACCACCTGGGAAGCCCTGACTTCCTTTTCTCTTCTCTGATACATCAGGAAGTTTAACCACATAAGCCTGAACTCAGGTAGGTAGGTTTTCACTCCCCAGTACCCATGGATGTAAGAGATCCTGGAGCTGTGTCGTCCAGTGTGGTAGCCACTGGCCACATTGGGATATTGAAACATAAACCAATTAACATAAAATACAATTTCCACTCATCTTCTTGGGCTTCCCTGGTGGCTTGGATGGTAAAGAATCTGCCTGCAATGCAGGAGACCTGAGTTTGATCCCTGGGTTGGGAAGATTCCCTGAAGAAGGAAATGGCAACCCACTTCTTGTCTGGAGAATCCCATGGACAGAGGAGCCTGGTGGGCTACAGTCCATGGGGTCGCAAAGAGTAGGACACAACTGTGGGACTAACACATACACACGTACACACACACACAATTAAATATTCAGTTCCTCCATCACACTGTGCACATTTCAGACACTCTGTAGTCACCTGTGGCTAGTGGTTGCCTATTGTGGACTACTTGGTTTTGTCCCTCCCTGCACACCACCCTCGCCATTCACATGTTGAAGCCCTAACCCACTGGGATGGTATTTTGAGATGATTATGTAGAGATGAGGTCATGAGGGTGGGGCCCCTGTGATGGGATTAGTGTCCTTGTAAGAGGAGGAAGAGAATTCCTCTTCAAGAAGTTCAGAGACTACCAGGGAAGGACAGATGGGTGGGTGCCATCTAATTAGCCCTGGTAGATGTTGGCACAGGTGCTGAGGACTCAAGTTGTGCCCAAATTCTGGGGACACAAAGGTCACAGACATCCTGCCCTTGCTGACTCTGAGCCGAGTTTTCAAGAATGAGCAGGAGCAGTCAGGTAAGACTGAGCGTGGGAATGAGGGACGGACACTACCGAGTGTCCTGGAAGCAAATGTAAACATCAGAGGACCTCAGGAGGACATGTAAATCCCTGAATACTGTGTTCACTGCCTCCCATCCTCTCCCCACTTCCTTAAAGGGAAAGAGCAGGACACTTTTGTTCTTTGGGGAGATAGACATATTCAGATGGTTCCTGACTTATGATGGATGGTTTGACCTATGATTTTTCAACTGTATGATGGCACAAAATGTCTCTATGTTCAGTAGGAGCCATTCTTTGAACTTTGATCTCTTCCCTGGCTGCTGATACATATCACAGTACTCTCTTGTGATGCTGGCCAGCGGCTGTGAGTCATAGCTGCCAGTCGGCCTCAAAATCATGATGGTTGACAACTGATACACTCACAACCATCCTGTGCCCATATAACTTCCAGCACAGGACTCAATAATTACATGAGACAGCCCACACTTTATTGTAAAATAGCCTTTGCGTTAGATGATTTTTCACAACCATCTTTTAATGTACTTGATTTGCTCATGTTTAAGGTAGGCTAGGCTAAGCTGTGTTTGGTAGAGAGGAGAAGGGGGCGACAGAGGATGAGATGGTTGGATGGCATCACTGATTATATGGACATGAGTTTGAGAAGCTCTGGGAGATAGTGAAGGGCAGGGAAGCCTGGCATGCTGCAGTCCAGGGAGTGACAAAGAGTCGGACAAGACTGAAACAACCCAGCACGCATGCACACGTGTGAGTGGGGTGGCGAGGGAGTGGGAGCCATTTGAATGGAGGTGCTTCTTGGAATCTGTAGAAGAAGGAGGAAGGGGCATGGCACAGCTTAGAGATGCTGATGCTGCTCACCCAGAGAACGGGCTCTGTACCCAACTCCCAGAGGCGTCTGTGCTGCTCACAAGGAAACCAGGACAGTGCAGCGTGCTTGTGCAGATCAGAGGGCTTCTCCTCGCCCAGTCTGTGGGCATCTTTCACAGCCCTGTGGAAGCGGCTCAGCTACCACTCCGTGTTGGGCTGGAGATGATACACCAGCTGGGCTTCGTGGGGAGGAAATGTTGGCAGTGACACCAACTTTAAATTGATATTAATGTCAGGGTTGCTTTTTATAGTTTCCCTGAAGGATTTAGCAACAATAGACATGAAGGCAAGCTTCGTGGTACCTGAACTTGAGTCAAGTTTGCATTTTTCGGACGCGTATTTAATCTGGTTTTGGCACAGAGTCCCTGTTTTTTGGGTTTTCCATCATTATGAGGTTGCATGGATACACTCTAACAAAACATCATCTATAATCAAATGAGGCTCACAGAAGAACAAAATGCATGCCAATTCCGACTAATCTTCGCCTTTATGGGAATAGCTGTTTGCTATCAATGATTAGCCAAACATCTGTGTCAACACTTCCTGAGCTGGAGATAGAGACATTGTTAATCACCACATTTACAGTGATATTTCTAGCTCCACAGAGGGGAAAATGCTATCACAAACAAACGTCTCAACTAACCTCTTCGGAGTAAAATCTACTCTCCTAATTACTTATGGTAATTAAAAGACACAGACATTTGCATGGGATGCATATGCATGTGTGTGTGTGTGTGTGTGTGTGTGTGTGTGTGTGTGTGTTGAGCAAATACATTTTGTTTTGTTTCACACTAGACTTTCTAAGAAAATGACATCGACTCACTTTGACGGGGTCATTTTAGGGAGAAAGACGTTTTCTTTTCCCCACTGCACAGAGGCAAATGGTCTCAACTACACCTCTAATCCCGGCATCACTCAGCATTTTCTGGGTTGAAAAGAGTGCTCTTTGAGGATGGTTTATGGGATTATGGGGTTTAAGGATGACAAAAATTCCAATAATTGAATTCATGGTAAAACAGTCGACATCTGGACTTCGTCTTTCCACACATATGCAGCAGCTCTCAGTGTTTGCCATGAGGAGTGTGTTTCTCCTGGTGATCACAAACACACAGCTGCCAGACAAAGCTTCCCACCGAAGCTCGTGCTTGGGACTGTGAGGGTGGGGGGCGCCGTGTGAACCCCAGCTGGGGCAGATGGTTGCTCAGTCGCTAAAGCTGTGTCCGACTCCGTGACCCCATGGACTGCAGCACGCCAGGATTCCCTGTCCTGCACCATCTCCTGGAGCTTGCTCAGACTCATGTACCCTGAGCTGGTGATGCCATCCAGCCATCTCACCCTCCTGCCCTCAGACTTGCCCAGCATCAGGGTCTCTCCCAGTTGAGTTCGTTCTTTGCATCAGGTGGCCAAAGTATTGGAGCTTCAGCTTCAACCTCAGTCCTTCCAATGAATATTCAGGGTTGATTTCCTTTAGGATGGACTGGTTTGATCTCCTTGTAGTCTGAGGGACTCTCAAGAGTCTGGGAGCTGCCTTTCGCGCACCGCTTCGCCTCTTGCTGAGGCTGTACTCTGCCGGTGATCTGTGTGTCCATGTGGGGCATCCTGTCCATGTGTGTGATCTATTCTTTCCACTGTGACATCTGTTACTGTCGCCCATCTGCAGAGTTGACATTGCAGGAAGGTATGGCGAGAGATCTGAACACGTGGGCAGCTGGACAGCTTTCTCAAATTTAGAAGCAGTCATAGGTGGAGGTGATAGAAAGGCAGGACGCGCTGCCTGGCTTCGCGGGTGAGCCTGATGTCTCTCCTCTCTGTTTTCCTGTGCCAGAGAATTCCAGGCCAAGGGGGGTGATTTCTAAGCCATCTGCATCAACTGAAAGTGCCCATTGATGTGGACTCAGCCGCTGTCTGTTTTGTCAGCTGCACCCTCTGCAGGCCTGGGAGGCCTCCCCAATCCTCCGAGGAGGCCAACGTGAAAACTTTGAGTCATCGGATCAACTCTCTTTAAACCTAGAGACAAATTCCTGGAGTTTAATAAAATGAAGTTTTAAATAAAATGAGTTTTTCTTCTTAAATGTCTGTCCCTATTGAATTTGGCTTCCTCTTAAGACCCTGAACTGTGGTGTGGGAGAGTAAGGGATGTATAGAGAGGAGCCCTTGCCATTCCAGCCCCTGAGTCCAGTGGGTCCTTTGAATTAACAGCACCAATTGGATGGAATCCAGTTTCAGATTTGACCTCACCCTGGACAAGCAGTCTTGTTTACTCAAGTCTGCCATTTTGTTTTGTAAAGTTCACCTATGAGGCACGTTGTGTGTGTGTGTGTGTGTGTGTGTGTGTGTGTGTGTGTGTGTTAGTCTCTCAGTCATGTCCAACTCTTTGCGACTCCATGGACTGTAGCCTGCCAAGCTCCTCTGTTCATGGGATTCTCCAGGTAAGGATACTGGAGTGGGTTGCCATTTCTTTCTCCAAGGGATCTTTCCAACCCAGGGATTGAACCCGGGTCTCCTGCATTGCAGGCAATTCTTTACCACTGAGCCATCTGGGAAGTGCCACGAGGTGCGTTATCATGCAGCAAAACCAGGGGAAGCTGCTTGAATACATCTCGGTTGAGTCTGTGGAAGGCTTGCAATTCTCTTCCCAAACTGGTCCTCCCCCCTGGGGAGAACACACTTAGGCTGAAGGCATCTTATTTCCAGCTGGGGTTGCCATCAGCTCTTGCCATCTCAGGGTCAGAGAGCTCTTAGCCCAACTCTCTGGGTTTCCCCCTTTGGGTTCATTAAAAACGCTTAGGTTTCTCTGATTTGTCATATTTAACCAGGAAAACCATTCCCTTTACTGAGAAACTGACAGCAGAGGTGACTGGTTTCTATTTTATCTCAAATTTGGTGAATCTGGAAGCCAGGAGACACGGCTGAGTAACCCCCGGCCTCTTGCCTGGACGACTGTCCACTGCACCACGAGGCCCTAAGTGCCTGCATTCCTACCTCGGAATGCAAGTGCTAAGCAGAGACTCGGTTCAGGGTCTCACGGAAAAAGATGCGTGAGTCAGCACCAAAACTACAAGGGGACAGAAATGTAGCTGGCCAGGACATTCAGATGCTCAGACAAGTTTCCCTGAGATGGACGTACTTGATGTTTTTCTCAATAATGTTGTCACCCATCACATCACCCCTGCTGGTGGGACTCCTGCCCCCAATGATATTTGTGATGTCACTGGATGGTCACTGGGCAGCAGCCCTTCCCCATCACTCTGTCGGAAGGATGGGGTGACTATGCCCTGCATCAAAGTGCCCCGTCATTGACTCATAGCACCCACCACCCCTTCACTTGGGTTCTCACAAGATGAACTTCAAACGCCTACATCTAGCGTTCTTCAAGAGGACAGATTTGTTACTGCTTTGAAATTCTTTCTTTGGAAAATGCTATTTATTGCTAACAAACTGTTGGGCATAAGAAAACACAGTATTCTTTTTTTTAATTTTTAATTAATTAATTTATTTTAATTGGAGGCTAATTACTTTACAATATTGTGGTGGTTTTTGCCATACGTTTACATGAATCAGCCATGGGTGTACATGTGTTCCCCATCCTGAATCCCCCTCATACCTTCCCCCCCATCCCATCCCTCAGGGTCATCCCAGTGCACCAGCCCTGAGCACCCTGTCTCATACATTGAACCTGAACTGGCGATCTGTTTCACATATGATAATATACATATTTCAATGCTATTCTCTCAGATCATCCCACCCTCACCTTCTCCCACAGAGTCCAACAGTCTGTTCTTTACATCTGTGTCTCTTTTGCTGTCTTGCATATAGGGTCATTGTAACCGTCTTTCTAAATTCCATATATATGTGTTAATATACTGTATTGGTGTTTTTCTTTCTTTTTTAAAATTTCTAAAAAAATTTATTTATTTATTTATTTTTACGTTACAATGTTGTATTGGTTCTGCCATACATTGACATGAATCCGCCATGGGTGTACATGTGTTCCCCTTCCAGAACCCCCCCCCCCACCTCCCTCCCCATCCCATCCCTCCAGGTCATTCCGATGCACCAATCCCAAGCACCCTATATCATGCATCGAACCTGGACTGGCGATTCGTTTCACATATGATAATTTACATGCTTCAATGGCATTCTCCCATATCATCCCGCCCTCGCCCTCTCCCATAGAGTCCGTAATACTGTTCTATATATCTGTGTCTCTTTTGCTGTTTCACATACAGGGTTATCTTTACTGATTTACTAAATTCCATATATATGCGTTAGTATACCGTATTGACGTTTTTCTTTCTGGCTTACTTCACTCTGTATAATAGGCTCCAATTTCATCCACCTCATTAGAACTGATTCGAATATATTCTTTTTAAGAGCTGAGTAATATTCCATTGTGTATATGTACCACAGCTTTCTAATCCATTCATCTGCCGATGGACATCTAGGTTGCTTCCATGACCTGGCTATTGTAAACAGTGCTGCAATGAACATTGGGGTACATTGGTCTGTTTCAATTCTGGTTTCCTCTGTGAAAACACAGTATTTTTTCTTGCCAAACATGTGGGTTCATTTCAACTTGTGGCTGGAATGTAAATTACTTGCTTTTGAATGAACTGAGACGGCCCTGTCATTTTTAAAGGTAAGAAAATTTTCATTCAGACTCAGTTTGCTATGACAGAAACATAAAATAAGCGTTTATTCAGTTGAGTGTAAAATAAGAGTTCAGTTACTTTGGGAGATTATATTTGAAACACTGAGACTTTGGAGAAGTCTGGCATGAGCTGGTTGAGGGCAGGTGTCTGTCTTGGAGGGGTGTGTTTGAGCTGATGGCTGAGAAATGAAGGAATTAGGAGGCGGAGGGGGTGAGACAGGTATCCGAGGGAGGGAAAGAGCATTCACGGTGTCTGTATCCACTGCGCACCCACCCTGATGCCTGTCAGCATCCATTCAGGAGTCAGCCTGAGGGACCCTGGCCTGGCCTCCAGTCCCACGTGCCGCCGTCGTGTGCCTGCTGCAGCGATGCTGCGGTCCCGCAGAGTCTCCGGGGTCCCAGGGAGATTTAGCTGCTTCTGTCCTGGGCATCCTCAGGGTGCCCAGGTGGCAACGTGGTAAAGAACCTGCCTTCTGATGCAGGGGATGCCAGAGAACGCAGGTTCCATCCCTCGGCTGGGAAGATCCCCTGGAGAAGGAAATGGCAACCCACTCCAGTATTCTTGCCTGGAAAATCCCATGGACGGAGGAGCCTGGCAGGCTACAGTCCACGGGGTCACAAAGAGTCAGACACGACTGACGACGGAACACACAACAAGCGGCAAACAGGTCCTGGGCGTCCTCACTGGCATCCCCCGAGGGCCCAGACCCGAGCGTGTTGTGTGCAGTATGTGCCCGGTTCTCTGTGCTCACCGCTCCGCATCTCTGCTTCTCCTCCAGGCTGAGCTGCGAAGCCTCCGTCTCCGGGTGCCCTTGCATCTACTACAGAGCGTAGTAGCACATAGTAGGTGCTTGGCAGACCTCAGCTAAGGGGATGGAAGGAATCCTCATGGAATACCTCTTCATCGAGTCTCAAGGAGTCACGTGCTGGAGAGATGTGAGCACACTTATCCCAGAGAAAACTTTGTCGACATGAGGACTCGGCATCTCATTAATTCTTTCTTGAAAATAACTGCGTATTTTAAAAGTCACTGATTTGCCCAACCATTTCCTTTTATTAGGCTCTTCTGAGACGGAACCATGACTCACTTCCGGACAGAAGCAATCCGTCCCTTCCTCTGCTGATTTTTGGCCCCTCCCCCGGCCCCCCCACAAGGGCACTGGCTTCTTTTCATCTTGTGTCTTCTCTCCTCCCCAAGGACAGGACCGCTCACATCTGCTCACACGGCCCCTCCCTGTGATTTTCCTCTTTCTCTTCTACCCAGCCCTCTCCTCTCCCCTCCCACATCCACAAGCACTCACATCCCTCTCCCCTGCACTTAGGCCGTCTCCACGCTCTCCGGCTAGCACTCCCCCGTTGCAGCTGGAGGGAGCCGGCTCATAGTTTGGGAGAGTAGGTCACTATGGCTTGTCTATACAGCTGGGTTTCTGGCAGGCCCCGGAACCGCTAATCCCAGCCCT
The DNA here is from genome assembly GCF_054371585.1 of Giraffa tippelskirchi. Lineage (NCBI taxonomy): Eukaryota > Metazoa > Chordata > Mammalia > Artiodactyla > Giraffidae > Giraffa > Giraffa tippelskirchi. The sequence continues at coordinate 59,081,430 of NC_137282.1, forward strand.
CATGGTGGAGCCCATAGTTTAGTCTCATATCCATTTTCCAGGCATGCTCACTGTCCTAGAAACACGACACATTCGTAATCAAGCCCAGACAAAGGTCACCTAGCCCTGTAACCCAAGCATCCACTTCCAAATGTCTTCCTGCAGGTTCTGTGACCCTGGTGGGGGCCTTGGACTCATTGAAAAGACCCTTACAGATGGTGGGAGTGGCTGCCTTGTAATCATGGTAACCAGAGATGATGAGGTCTGGGGACTCAAGCTTGGCTGAGTGCATGGGGCTATTCTTGGGATGATGGGTAGTGCTTGCCACTTCTGGGCAGAGGAGCCTGGCATGCTAGCCTCTTTCTGGCCACACCTTGTGAAGGCACTAGACACACCTAATATGGAATTTGACGGGTGAAACAGGACCCAGAGATTGGGTCCAAACCCGAAGAATGTCCAAGGCATGCCAGAAGGGAGTTGGGGATTAGGTAATAGGGAGGGAAAGGGGCTAGTCCAGGACTGGACTCTCTGTCCATCTGTGGTCACCAATAGTCATGGTTGGCCGAGGTCGACGTGGAGGCAAGGCCAGAGCTGTCAAAATAAGGTCTCTGCTTGAACACAGGCCACACAGGCGTGGGGTGTCAGAGCAGAAACTGACTTCCAAGCTAGTCTAGGATTCACAGGGTCAACCAGTTGCCCAAGATCACAGAGAATGGGACCCATCTCCAAGCTCCCTTGTTTTTGAGCAGCTTTTTTCCCATTTTTAAAAAATATTTATTTCTTTGGCCCCACCCAGTTTTACTTGCGGCACTCTTTTTTTTTTTTTTTAATTGCAGCATGCAGGATATTTAGTTGCGGCACATGGAATCTAGTTCTCTGACCAGCAACTGAACCCAGGCCCCCTGCACTGGGAGGGCAGAGTCTCAGCCACTGGACAACCAGGGAAGTCCCCCTATTTTTTTATTGCCACAGTGCAGACAGGTGAGCTTGATGCAAGGGTCACGCTGGTTGCTCCTCTACACACTTCACAGCTGCCCCCCATCAGTCTCGGCTGGGACTGAGATACAGTTTTGTGGTTGTTGGAAATTTTACATTCCAGGATCCCTTAGAAGAAAAGAACAACTCATTTGCAGCACCTGAGCAGAGTGAGCAGGCAATCAGCCAAACACTCTTGTGTCTGAGCAGATGTGTGCGGGAGGATCTGCCTAATGCTCCCTGGACCTCCTCCTCTGCCTCCAGTCTGTCCAGCTTAGAAACTGCCCTGTTCTTTTCCGAGTGCATCTGCTTGGCCCTCCAGGTTAACCCAGGGGTGGAAAGCTGGTCATCTAGGAAATGCTGAGTTTTCGTGAGGGTTTCTGAGCAGGGATTCCCCAACCTGAATGCTGAACCACAGGAGCCAAGGACACTCTGGTTGCCACGTTTCCTGCCCTTCAGAGGAACAGGCTGGGCTTGCAGTGGCCCAGTGAGAGAAGCAAGGGTGAGGTTCTGAAACTGAGGAAGCCGGGCAGCATCTATATCTAGGGATCAACGCCCTCTGGGGTTCAGAACCACCACTCCACTTTCAGAGGTTGACGGTTCAACTCTTGCTTGGATTCCATTGATCAGTTAATTGATGTTCTGCTTATGCTCATTCAAGTCAAGTTTTCTGTTTCTTGCCACCAAAGGATTTCTATTTAACTAAGACACTTCAATTCTAGACTCTAAGTACTCATTAAAGAGAACTCTCTTCATAGCATGGAAGTAAACCCAGTAGAAGTTAACTACCTTGTTTTAGGTATAAAAGTGGCAAATCCCAGGCTTGGGGCAGGAAAAAGTAGAAGATGAACTTGGGACATATTATCGTGTCAGAGAACAAGAAAAATGGTGGAAAAAATGAGATGGGTCCTTGGTACAAGGACACAGAGCACAGGGGCCACAGGAAGGAGGTCTCAGCAGAAACGTCTGGGTCAGTTTTCACTCTAACATCATTGAGGATGGTGATGAATTTTTGCAAAAATCCTTATGTCCATGTCAACAATAATTGTTGTTCTTTAGTTTATAAGCCATGTCTGACTCTCTGTAATCCCCATGGACTGTAGCATGCCAGGCTGTCCATGGAATTCTCCAGGCAAGAGTACTACAGTGCCATGTCCTTCTCCAGGGGATCTTCCCGACCCAGGAATCAAACCTATGTCTTCTTCTTGGCAGGTGGATTCTTTACCACTGAGCCACCAGGGAAACACCCAACAATAAATAGATACACAAAATAAGTAGAGGGGAAGGATGAGCTCTTACCTACTGTGGCATGATCGTTCAGCTGATAAAGTAGAGGGAGAGCTGGATTGAAAGGTCTTCGCTCAGTGGCTGTCACTGTACAAAGCGGTTCAGGCAAAAGTCATCAGTGATGCTCAGATCTCAGGGGCAGGGATGGATTTGGACGGGGAGCAGCATGTTGGCATGTCTTAATGTGCCTCCTCACAGTTACTTTGTTCAAAATCAGGGAAAAACTAGTACCACAGAGTGAGAAATTGGACCACACAATCACTGGCTGAACAAACTCTGCCTCAGCATTGAGGGCAGACCACACCCTGTGTTCTGGGTGTGATGCATGATATTCAGTGTCCCTCTCAAGGAGACCAGTCCAACTCTATGTGAACAATCATCGGCAAACAGCCCATTCAAGTAAGACGGGTAGGATTCTGAACTGTTTCAGGTGAGAGGGAATTGGAAGACGGGATAACTGGATGCAGGAAATGGTCCTAGACTGACTTCTTTACTGGAGGGGGGAAATGCCATAAAGGACAATACAGCAAGACCCCTGCATACAAACTTCAAGTTGCAAACTTTCAAAGATGTGAGTGTGCCCCTGTGTGCCAGCTGCTGTACTGCACTACTGTACTTTTCAAGGTACTGTATGAAAGATTAAAATGTTTTCTTAATTTTTTGTGTTTGTTTTTTATGTATTATTTCTGTGAAAAATATTATAAACCTATTACAGTACAATACTATATGGCCTTGTGCTATTTTGTACCTAGGCTAAATTTATTGGACTTACAAACAAACATGCTATCAGAATGGAACTCATTAGTATGTAGGGGACTTACTGTATTGGATTAATTGTCAAAACTGAAATATAGATAGTGGGCTAGATGAAGCAATTGCATCAATATTATATTCACCACAGTTGGTAACTGTACTACAGTTATGCAAAAGCACACCCATTATTAGGGGTAAGAAGCTAGTCTCAGATGGCTCAGAAAATATTACATTAATATGTACAGACATATTTAGACAGAGAGAGAACAAATGCAAAAGCAGATGGGGAAAAAGGAAATAAAATTTGATTCTGAGGAAAGGGCACACAAGTCTTCTGGTTCAATTTTTAAAACGTTTTCTCTAATTTCAAAATGATTTCCCAATAACAACGGCAAAAGTGGTACAATCTATCCCCCAGGAAGAAAACCCAGACCTGCGGGGGCAGTGAGTCACCCAGACACCCCGGGGCTTCCTCAGTCTCCGGATTTGCTCTTTGTCCAGCAAGGTGGCGACAGGCTCGGCCTGAGGGTGTCACTTTTCTGCCTCCTGCTCGGCAATTTTATCTTTTCCAGGGTGTTTGTTTCAATTAACCTCCAGGTAGCAGAGGGTGAAAACAGCCCGGCCCCGAGCCAAGAATAAGGCTTGGCTCTCCCACAGCCTCAGAAAACTGTAAATAAACCAAAACACAGGGGACATTATTTGATCTGGAAAAGGGTGACTTAAGTATTCCAGGATGTTGGAAACAAAAGATACTTTAAATACCACCAGGCCTTCAAGAGTGACTTAGAGGATGTAATTCTGCCCAATATTAGCTGAAACCAGTTGGAAGGAAACCACAGCTAAGAACTTAAGCCCTGAATGTAAGAGAAAGAATTAAGCTATCCAGTGTCTTAGACCCCAAGATTTCAGGGATCTTCAGTTTTAAGTGGACGAAAATGGGATCAGCAAACATCTGAGAGGCCCTGAGCTCCTCCCTGTCAGCGAGTCCAAGCTTGCTCTGCTTGCCTCAGGAGAGGCCAGTGAATCTGAGAGACGAGGTGCTGAGGCAAGGAGCTCAACTTCGTTCTGAAAGCTGGCTGACCAAGAAGATGGCAGACTAACCTCTCAAAATGACCGTCTGGGATCCGGATGCCAGGCTCTTTTATGGATCAGAGAAGGGGGAGGTGAGGAGACAAAGTGAAAAGGCCATTAAATCCTGCAAGTACCTCCTAGAATGGCGAGCCTCGGGCAGGGGAATGTATTAATCTCTTCCTTCTGAACAAGGACACAACAGTCAGGCAGAGGGGCAGGGTCCTCTGAGGCAAACCATTCTGTGTGATTATAACAACAAAAGCAGCCCAAGGCACAGATGCAGCACAGAAGAATCAAAACTGGCTCTTCCCTGTTACATCAGGACCCCATCAGCCACTCCTGCGTGCCTGCTTCTGTCCCCACCCCCGGCAGCACGGGGAGTCGAGGGGCCCTGTGTCATTGCTCCGTGGCTAGGCTAAAGGGGGACCCCTCAGCCAGCAGCCTCAGCATCAGCCGGGAATCCGAGCAACGCCAGCATCAGGCCCCACGCAGACCTGCCAAGTCTGAGCTCGGGGTGTGTTAACAAGCCCTTGGGTGGTTCTGTGTTCACTGCCGAGTGACAGCCGCTGGGCTGCGGCTCCTTCCCAAGCTTTCATTTCCAGCGGAATGTCAGTTGCTCAAGCAGCCAGGTTTTAATTCAGTTCTATCTCTCCCTGTAAACTTGGGGAGATGAAGTCAAATTCTTGTGCCTTTTGGTAGATTTAGGGACCTTCTCGTTTTCCATCTTTTTGCTTGTTATTTGTTTATTCAAAATTACATCAAACTGGACTTATCTAATTCAAAGGGGTTTGCTCAACCTTGGAACTTGGATGCGGACGTCAGAAGAGGCTTCACAAGGCCTGAGGAGTAAAGACCAAAGTCGAGGTCAGAAATTAGAAGCTGTGAGAGAACAAGCTAGTGTTTACCAGTAGGGGGTAGGGGGAAGGGGTGATGTGGGTGGGGGATTAAGATGTACAAACCACTATGTATAGACAGAGGGGACACATGCGTACCCGTGCTGATTCATGTTGATGTCTGCAGAAACTAACACTATGCTGTGAGGCAAATATTTTGCAATAACAAATATAAAAAACAAGCAATAAAGATAGTTGTACAGCAGAGGGAAATATAGCCATTATTGTGTAATAGCTTCATTTTTTTAATTTTAATTTTTTATTGGAATATAGTTGATTAACAATGTTATGTTAGTTTCAGGTGTACACCAAAGTGGTTCACTTATACATGTACATGTATCTGACATTACTTTGTCAACAAAGGTCCGTACAGTCAAAACCATGTTTTTTTCCAGTAGTTATGTATGGATGTGAGAGTTGGACCATAAAGAAAGCTGAGCACTGAAGAACTGATGCTTTGAACTGTGGTGTTGGAGAAAGCTCTTCAGAGTCCCTTGGACTGCAAGGAGATCAAACCAGTCCATCCTAAAGGAAATCAGTCCTGAATATTCATTGGAAGGATTGTTGCTAAAACTGAAGCTCCACTACTTTGGCCACCTGATGTGAAGAACTGATTCATTAGAAAAGGCCCTGATGCTGGGAAAGATTGAAGGCAGGAGGAGAAGGGGATGACAGAGGACTAGATGGTTGGATGGCATCACCGAGTCGATGGACGTGAGTTTGAGCAAACCCCAGGATATGGTGAAGCCTGGTGTGCTGCAGTCCATGGGGTCGTAAGGAGTCAGACATGACTGAGAGACTGAACAACAACAAAAGCAATTCTTTTCAAAATTGGTTTCCCATTTAGGTTGTTACGGGGTACTGAGCAGAGTTCCCTGTGCTATACAATAGGCCCTTGTTGGTTACCCATTTTAATTATAGCAGTTTTTTTCCTGTCAATTCCAAACTCTTAATGTATATCTTCCCAAAATCCTTCCCCCTCTGGTAACCATGAATTCATTCTCTATGTCTGTGAGTCTGTTTCTATTTCGTAAATAAGTTAATTTGTGTAATTTTAAAAATATTGTGCATAGAAGCAATATCATATATATTTCTCTTTGACTTACATCTCTTAGTACGATAATATTTAGGTCCATCCATGTCACTGCAAATGGCATTATTTCATTCTTTTTAGTGGCTGAGTAATATTCCATGATACATATGTACCACATCTTCTTCATCAATAACTTTAAATGGAGTGGTAGTCTATAAAAATATTGAATTACTATATTGCACACCTAAAACTAACATACTATTGTAAATTAACTATACTTCAATAATAAAATATTAACAGAAAGCAAGTGAAGCTGTGGAAGTCTTTACTCCGTTGGCAGGAGGTGAAGAAGTAGTCACTCCTTATAACTTGTGTTCCTACCCTTTGTTTTCACCATTGAGTTTCTTCCACCCTAAATGTAAGTGGTGTCTCTTTGCACGGCCTCTGCACTGGGGTCATGTAAGATTCTCCACAGGGAGGGACCAGCCCAGTGCTGTCGAGTGGAGAGCAGGTGGGTGGGGAAAGAGAATCCTGCTCTCCTGCAAAAAGCATGGCCAGTTGTTCAATAATCTGCAAAAGATGCTATGAAGAGGTGGAAGAACATGTGAAATTTTTTCTCAAACTAGAGTTAATCTCCACCTATAATCCATGTTTCAGCACTAAAGTTATTACTGATGGAAAATTCATAAAAGAGGAAACAGCAGGGAAATGAGTTATGGGGCTGAGAAAAGAGGATTCTAGGACCTAACAAGTCCTGAAACGAGTGGGGTTGGAAGGCCATTGTGTGTATGTGTGAGTGTGCATAAATGTGTATATGTGTCTGTGCATGGTGTATGTATATGCTTCTGTGTATTCAGTGTGTACAAGCATGTATGTGTGAGTATATACATGTATATGCATGTATTTGTGTGTGCATGTGTATATTTGTGTACACAGTGTATGTATAGCTCATGTGTGTTCAGTGTGTACAAATGTGTATGTGTATATGTGTATGTGTGGCTGTGAGAGCATCCATTTGCAGTGTGTGAGTGTGTGTGTAGCCTTCAGTCAACAAGAGTCCGGATGGTTACGAGGGAGTGGCAAGAAAGAGAAGGAGAGAGACGGGGAGGGGAGGGAAGAAGGAGATGGTGGGACCTGGGTCTCGGGCGTGGTGAGTATGTCTGGGGAGGCCCAGCCTCTGAAGCAACTGAAGTGCAGGCTGGAATGCTGCCCAGGGCAGGTGGCAAATATTTTACTTTATTTATATTATTTCATTCTGCTTTTATAAAGAACTAACACCTTAGTCTGACAGATATGGTCATGGAAGAAAGAAAGATTTATTAATGATTGTCAGGAGGACATTGGAGCTTGCAGGCAGCTGTGACCCTGAATTCTAAACCCAGTGTTTTGCCAGCAGTACACCTGGGATTACGACTTCACCTCCGTGAGCCAATTCCTTTATCAGTCACTGAGGATTTTAATAAGATTATGGCTTCCCTGGTGGCTCAAGTGGTAAAGAATCTGCCTGCAATGTGGGAGAGCTGGGTTCAATGCCTGGGTTGGAAAGATCCCGTGGAGAAGGGAATGGCTACTCACTCCAGTACTCTGGTCTGGAGAATTCCGTGGATTCTATAGTCCATGGAGTGGCAAAGAGTCGGACACGACTGAGTGACTTTCACTTTCACTTATGTATAATATATATGTATTACACATATATTAATATTATAATACATATGCCTGCTAAGTCGCTTCAGTCGTGTCCGACTCTGTGCGACCCCACAGATGGCAGCCCACCAGGCTACTCCGTCCCTGGGATTCTCCAGGCAAGAATAGTGGAGTAGGTTGCCATTTCCTTCTCCATATGCCTAGACAGTGTATTAAAAAGCAGAGATATCACTTTGTTGACAAAGGTCTGTATAGTCAAAGCTATCATTTTTCCAATAATCATCAACAGATGTGAGAGCTGGACCATAAAGAAGGCTGAATGCCAAAGATTTGATGCTTTTGAACTATGATACCGGGAAGATTCTTGAGAGGTCTCTGGACAGCAAGGAGATCAAACCAGTCAATAATAAAGGAATCAATTCTGAATACTCATTGGAAGGACTGATGCTGAAGCTGAAGCTCCAATACTTTGGCCACCTGATGGGAAGAACTGACTCATTGGAAAAGACCCTGGTGCTGGGAAAGATTGAGGGCAGGAGAAGGGCGTGACAAACCATGAGATGGTTGGATGGCATCATCGACGCAATGGACATGAGTTTGAGCAAACTCAGGGAGTTGGTGAAGGACAGGGAAGCCTGGCGTGCTGCAGTCCATGGGATTGCAAACGGTCCGACACAACTTAGTGACTGAACAACAACAAAAGCATATGGATTACATGCCTGCCTGCCTGCCAAGTGTCTTCAGTCGTGTCTGACTCTTTGTGACTCCATGGACTATAGCCCACCAGGCTCCTCAGTCCCTGGAATTCTCCAGGCAAGAATATTGGAGTGGGTTGTCATTTCCTTCAGCAGGGGATCATCCCTTCCCAGGTATTGAACCTGCATCTCTTATGTCTCCTGCATTGGCAGGTGGGTTCTTTACCACCGGTGCCATCATATTGCTATGTGTATGTATTATACATGATGTATGTATCATGCTACTGAGTTTCATGCTTGAAAATAATTAATATGGTGAAAGTTACGTGGATTTTATCAAAATAAAAGTTAAATAACATAAAATAAGCCTCAAGTAGTAGCCCTCAGGCGAACCCTTGGCCTCCCCAGGCTTCTCACCATTTGGGAGGGGACGCCCCCATCTTTGGGGCGTGTTGGAAATTTCCCCACAGGCTCCTGTCTCTTTTTCCAGGGACCCTCCTCTCTTACCTGAACAAAAATTTTCCTTTTAAGCTGACTTTGGTCTACAGAATATTCTTTGGTTTCTGAGAACTAATTCCTGCCTCTTTTTTTTTTTCAGATCATTCCCTCAGTATGGACCATTCTTTTCCAGCCCCAGGGTCTATGCCCAGGAGTCTTCTACATGGTGTTTCAGAAGAGAATGCAGATACTGGGGTCCGTTTCCTGGAACCCTAGTTCAGCAGTCCGGAGGAGGCCTGGCCTGAAGCCCATCACAGGCTTGTTCTCACAGGCTTCCTGCAGCTGCCTGATCTCCTTGAAGGCTCTTCTTTGAGCTCATGTAGAGAAACTGTAACCTCAGGTTTGCTATATTTAAAATGGATAACCATCAAGGCCAACGCAGGAGATGCAAGAGAGACATAGGTTCAATCCCTGGGTCGGGAAGATCCCCTGAAGTAGCAAATGGCAACCCACTCCAGTATTCTTGCCTGGAGAATTCCATGGACAGAGGAGCCTGGTGGGCCACAGTCCATGGGGTCGCAAAGAGCCAGACACAGAAGAGCACATAGCAGAGAGAGAAGAGAATCTGTAAACTCAGCTTTGCTATATTTAAAATGGATCACCAACAAGGACCAGTTACCATACAGCACAGGGGACTCTGCTCAATGTCATGTGGCAGCCTGGATGGGAGGGGAGTTTGAGGGAGAATGGAGACGTGTGTATGTATGGCTGAGTCCCTTTGCTGTCCACTTGAAACTATTACAACACTGCTGATCAGCTATACTCCAATATAAAATAAAAAGGTGAAAAATGAAAATGGCACATTCCTGAAAAAAACTGCTGCTTTTGCAGCAAAATTGGAGCTGAGCCGTCAAACCCTGGCACCTGACACAGCATGTGGGTGCTGGGCTGCTCTAGATAAAGGGGAGCCTCTTGACCCCCACCCTCTGTATGTGGCTCTGTGTCTGCGGCCCATTTAGGGGGCATCTCCCACTCCAGGCCAGAGGCGCAGGTCACTCCCACCCAGAAGTCTGCCCTTTCCCATCCTCTGGGCTGGGACACCATCTGACCTCCTGTCCATCCGGACCACCGTTTCTTCCTACTTCCCTGTACCAGTTACTCATCTCTGCCAGAGAGAACCCCCCTAACTCATGAGAAGCTTGCACACCTGTCACTGCTCCCCACACGACAATGACCTCGCTCTTCCTGCAGGAATCCCCTTAATAAAGCCCCTCTTCAACTCAGTCTGCACTAGTTTTTAATTAGATGTTGGGCTGAAGCAGTCTCAGCAGACCATGAAGGAGCTCAGGAAATGGCCACACCGTGGCTTCCTGAAGCCTGTCACCACCCAGCAGTCAGCCCCTGGGTGGACAGGCATGCCCTACAGGTGGGCCCTGTGGCCCAGAGCTGCCCGACTCCCGAGGAACCTCAAGGGCCATGGCTATGGGGGTGGGACGTAGTCACTGGATGTAGTCACATGGTCACTCCGTAGGATGGAGGTCCTGAGTCATCCTCTGGGGTGGGCAGGGCTGGCATCGAGAGAGTGCCCAGGGTGCAGGCTGCCTTCAGGGGGTCTCAGACCCCCAGGCTCACCTCTGTCTCTGGGGCCAAAGCCCAGGGTTGGGGATAACACCAGAGAAGAGCTGACCCTCTGGGAGACCGTAGCTTAAAGTCTAGACGAGAAACTGAAAAGATCAGAGGTGCACACGTAGGTCAGTTTGAGCTGAAAGAGATCCCAGAGAGGCAGAAAATCCCTTCGTTTTCCCTGCGGAGCAATGGAGGCCTCGTTCCTGGTGTCGGAGAAGTTAAGGAGAAGAGATCAGAGTCCCAACCTCAGCCCTGAGGCAGAGCCCTGTTGGTACCCACGCACACCACCTCGGGAAAGAGAAAAGTCCTCAGGCAAGATTTCAAGAGAATATACAGAAGACCCGAAAGAAAATGTGACTATTTAAAACACTATTCAGGAATGTTCTCCTCAAACATAATGTGTCAGGTAAAACAGTTTCATTTGCAGCTGGCAAAACCCTGAAGCAAATTCACTTCTGCCAAAAGTGGGGAATAGTTTCACGAGGGAAAAGAGTTGCAAAGCCTTCGTTTTCTCCAAGAACAAAGCAGTTATTGAATCTATGAACCCATTTTGCAAATGAAATGTCAATGAGCTTGTTGTTACTGTTCGTTAGTCAGTCAATCGTGTCTGACTCTTCTGACCCCATGGACTGTAGCCCGCCAGGCTCTTCTGTCCCTGGGATTCTCCAGGCAAGAACACTGGAGTGGGTTGCCATTCCCTTCTCCAGGGGATCTTCTCAGCCCAGGAACTGAACCCAAGTCTTTTGCATTAGAAGGTGGACACTTTACCACTGAGCCACCAGAGAAGTCTTCAATAAGCTAGAGAACATTAATTTATTATAAATTATTATTATAAATATACATAAACATAATTGTTGTTATGGATTATTATAAATTTATTGTTATAAGTCACTGAAAGGATTTAAAAATTGGGAAAAATAAAGGCAGAAACAACAAGTCCTGAGTCTGTATCTAGATTCTGATCAGTTCAGTTCAGTTCAGTTCAATTCAATTGCCCAGTTGTGTCTGACTCTTTGCAACCCCATGGACTGCAGCATGCCAGGGCTCCCTGTCCATCACCAATGCCTGGAGTTTACTCAAACTCATGTCTATTGAGTCGGTGATGCCATTCAACCATCTCATCCTCTGCCGTCCCCTTCTCCTCCTGTCTTCAATCTTTCCCAGCATCAGGGTCTTTTCCAATGAGTCAGTTCTTCGCATCAGGTGGCCAAAGTATTGGAGTTTTAGCTTCAACATCAGTGCTTCCAATGAATATTCAGGACTGATTTCTTTTAGGATGGACTGGTTGGATCTCCTTGCAGCCCAAGGGACTCTCAAGAGTCTTCTCCAACACCACAGTTCAAAAGCATCAATTCTTCAGTGCTCAGCTTTCTTCACAGTCCAACTCTCACATCTATATATGACTAGTGGAAAAACCATAGCCTTGACTAGATGGACATTTGTTGGCAAAGTAATGTCTCTGTTTTTTAATATGCTGTCTGGGTTGATCATAACTTTCCTTCCAAGGAGTAAGCGTCTCTTAATTTCATGGCTGCAGTCACCATCTGCGGTGATTTTGGAGCCCCCCCAAAAATAAAGTCTGCCACTTTTCCACTGTTTCACCATCTATTTGCCATGAAGTGATGGGACCAGATGCCATGATCTTAGTTTTCTGAATGTTGAGTTTTAAGCCAACTTTTTCACTCTCCTCTCTCTCTTTCATCAAGAGGTTCTTTAGTTCTTCTTTGCTTTCTGCTGTAAGGGTGGTGTCATCTGCATATCTGAGGTTATTGATATTTCTCCCAGCAATCTTGATTCTAGCTTGTGCTTCATCCAGCCCAGCGTTTCTCATGATGTACTCTGCATATGAGTTAAATAAGTAGGGTGAGAATATACAGCCTTGACGTACTACTTTTCCTGTCTGGAACCAGTCTGTTGTTCCATGTCCGGTTGTAGCTGTTGCTTCTTTACCTGCGTACAGGTTTCTCAAGAAGCAGGTCAGGTGGTCTGGTATTCAGATCTCTTTCAGAATTTTCCACAGTTTGTTGTGATCCACACAGTTCTATTTATTTATTTTTTTAATTAGTTTATTTATCTATTTTTAACTTTACAATATTGTATTTGTTTTGCCACATATTGACATGAATCCACCATGGGTGTACATGTGTTCCCTTTCCAGAACCCCCGTCCCATCTCCCTCACACAGTTCTATTTATAAACATCTCTAAAAAAGTCATTTGCTTTGTTTGTAGAGTGAATGTAAATTATACATCAGATAAAATCTAACTAGTCTGAATATTATAGTTATATAAAGGGAATTACAGTAAAATGGTCATTTTAATCTTTTTTAATTTAAAGGAGATTTTAAGATTTTTTTTTACTACTGCAAAGGACTATCATCTGAGACTGTTACATAAAACAATGGCTTCAAACAGAGTCAACCCCAAAACATCAAAAAGAAGGCGGCTCCCCATTCAGCTGGGATGTGGTTATCAATCATTGTTTATATGAAGTCATGTTAGAGGGAAGAACAAAATCTGACTAGATGTTGGATCTGTTTCTTTTACTTTAACCTTTGCTTCCCATGGCTTTTGCTCCCTCGAAGGATACTATCTGTACATAACGGCCTGTCTCTGGGAGCCCTGCCCCTCTGCCTGAAAGTTAACCGAAGTGCCTTTGTTCAGAGAGATATCCTGACCCTGTCCACCTGTGTATGCCTGCAAGAAAAAGGAAATTAAGACACCCCTTTGCCAGGGCTGATCATTTCAGGAGATATCTGCAAGACTTCTGACTGTTTTACTTTACTTCCTCACCGCCCCTTACCGAGGGCTATAGATAATATTCTGAGCCATATCCTGTGAGCTGTCTTATAGATACAGAAATACCAGGTAGAGAAGTTAACTCCATGATGACCAGACTGTGCCCGGGACATGAGCTGCCACAGTTCTGAGAACTGACTGTGAAGAAAAGGGAGAAAATGGACCCTGGAACTGAAGATTAACTGTATCTAAAACAAACAAGACAATGCTGGTCAGACCATCGATGACAACTTGAACATGACTGTTAGAGATGACTGTGCTGTTTCTGCATGTAGCCCCCCCGCTTCTATCTATAAAAGCTCTTGCCCACTGGTTGCCCGGGGCGGGAGTTGACCTTTGGGCAGATGGCCCTCACCCCATCGCCCTCATTTGCCGGCATCTGAAGTAAAGCAAACTTTCCCTTCCACCAACCTGGCCTGTTTATTGGCTCTTAAGTGGCGAGTGGCCAGACCCCACCACACACTTTCCATAACAGACTCACAGTCACAGAAAACAAACCTGTGGTTATCAAACATGAAAGTCAGGGAGGAATGAACTAGGAGTTTGGGATTAAAAGATATACACTACTATATATAGAATAGATAAGCAATAAGAACCAACTGTATTGCACAGAGAATTATAGTCAATATCTTGTAATAACCTATAATGGAAAAGAATCTGAAACAGAATATGTATATATATATATATATATACATGAATATATGTGTGTGTATATATATATGCATATCACTTTTCTGTACACTCGAAACACCATAAATCAACTATACTTAAAAAAAGAAAAAAACTTAAAAAACAAGTGACCCCACAGAGCTCCTTCAGCCCTTCTGCCCTGTGAAGACACAATGAGAAGACATGGTCTATGAACCATGGAGGATTCCAGCTTCTAGAACTACAAAGAATGCACGTCTTTTGTTTATAACCTATGGTGGGCTGTTAGAGCAGCCTCAGTGGAATGGGGACACACAGGTAACATGCTTGTCTCGTTTGTCTTCTGGAAATATAGCTACTCACAGAAGAAGGACATTCATATCAGGAAAGAGAGGAAGTATATCTGACAGTCATGTGACCAAGTTTTCTCCCATCTAGTATTTTAATGCTTCTCTGTAGCATGGCAGGAATCTGCTTGCCATGATTATGAGAACATCAGCTCAGGTTGCATCTGATCCTACAAAGTGATTTCGCTACTATAACGGAACTGCAGAGCCAAATCCAAGTTTTCAAGAGGCAGCCGAAAACATCAAAAATCTGCAATAGTCATTTCATAGCATCTCCCTCCTTTATTTTCTCCTTGGAACATCAGAGAATGTGGATGGGCATTTCTTCTTGATGTGACTTGAAAGGCATTATCACATTAGTCAGGATAATCAAAATGTTTTGTATTGACTAGACATCTTGATTCATTTTCCATGCCCTCCATCTTTACATTGACCGGCTGCCTCCCGGGACCCTTCAGCCACACAGATTGCCCTACCTGCAGGTTCTGTGGGCTTTGTTCACTTGACTATTTCTTTCATGACCTGCAGTGAGGTAAGGAGTCGCTTAATGCCTCCTTGGTTATGCTGTGCTTTATGTTTGTGTTTTGGGCTGGTTTATTTTGCTTTTAGGTGTGGGACTATTCCCTGTCCAAAAGTGCGCTTCTGTGTCGTTACCAGAGGGTGTTTTCATTTGAAAGAATTTCATGGAATGGAGTTCACTGGAAATGCCCCCCTTTTGGTAATATTTATGGCATCATCTTCAGAAAAAATGATGTTTTCTTTGGTTGGCATTCCCAGGAGATGACACAGTGAGAGAAATTTGCATCTTTCCGAAGGTAAATGTGTCAGATCTGTGGTTTTGACATACAAGATGGATGATTACGTTTTGTATTCGATAAAGAACTAAATATTAGATATTATGATCATAAGTTGTTTCTAAGAAGACACACACAAACATATACAAGTATATTCATAACTATGGTTTCCGATTTCATTGTTGAAGAACTGGGTTTTTATTTTAAAAATGCACATCTAATTCAGAGACTTTACAAATAATTGACAAAGCCTGAGTCAGGAATGACGTATTCTCCAGGATTCAGTAACACAGGACTTTAATTCATCATTGCAGGAATGATTGTGGAATTCGGTGAAATAATTTTCATAGAAAAGTAAAATATAATTTGGGGCTTCAAGTTTCTGATAATTGAGTAATTTTAGCCCCTGTGGTCTTCACTCCCAGATATTTTGGCCATACTAAACAAAATAAAGTCGATTTGCCAGCAATATCAAGTTTTGAGGATATAATCACCCATCCGCCCATTCACTCATCTATCCATCACTCATGTGTGTATTTATTTTCAAAATGTTGTGAGCTGGGTTCTCCTTCTGCTGTGGGAAATAATGCAGAGAATTATGTAACGTTAGACACACCCCCTTTATCACGACTTCATTCCTTCTGTCAGGTCAGCATTGATTTGTTTTTGAGAGTTAGAGAGAATATGTTTGTGTCAGTTGCTCAGTCATGTCTGACTCTTTGTGACCCCATGGATTGTAGCTTGCCAGGTTCCTCTGTCCATGGAATTCTCCAGGCAAGAATACTGGAGTGGTTTGCCATTCCCTCCTCCAGGGAATCTTCCCCACCCAGGGATCAAACCCGGGTCTCCTGCACTGCAGGCAGATTCTTTGCTGTCTGAGCCACCAGGGAAGCCACAGAAAGACTGTAGAATTAGAAGAATAGTGGGAAGCCTGGAGAGTATCTGAAGCTGAGATTATGCCTGTGGTCAGAAATGGGGGTGCAATGAACTGCATTGCTTATACCCCATGATTCACACGTTGAAGCCCTACTTGCACTGTGACAGCATTTGGAGGTGGGGCCTTTGAGAAGGGACTAGTGTCAGATGAGATCACGAGGGTGGGGCCTTTATGGAGGGGTTGGTGCCCTTTAACCTGCCTGTGATGCAGGAGACCAGGGTTCTGTCCCTGGGTTGGGAAGTTCCTCTGGAGAAGGGAATGGCAATCCATTCCAGTATTCTTGCCTGAAGAGGCCCATAGACAGAGAAGCCTGGCAGGCCACGGTCCATGGGGTCGCAAAGAGTCACACATGACTGAGCGACTAACACACACACACACACACAAAGAGGAAAGAAGCTACTGGCCCCCCTGTGGAGCGTGAGGATACGGGAAGAGGACGGTACTCTGTAAACCAGGAAGTGTGCTCTTGCCAGAACCCACACGCTGGGACCCTAATCCTGCACTTCCAGCTTCCAGAACTGTGAGAAATTCCTGTTTGCTGTTTAAGCCACTAATCTCCAGTGATTTCTTACAGGACTGAGACAGGGGTACCCAAGTAGATTGTCAGAACAGTATTCTTTTTTTTTTTTAATTAATTTTTATTGGACTGTTGCTTCACATTGTGTGTTAGTTTCTGCTGCAGGGAAAATGAATCAGCCACATGTATCTATATATCTCACCTCTTCCTTGGCTTTCCTTCCCATTTAGGTCACCACAGAGCACTGAAGCGAGTTTATTCGGTGTGATACAGCAGGTTCTCATTAGTTGCCTATTTTATACATTGTATCAATAGTGTATATATGTCAGTCCTAGTCTCCCAATTCATCCCACCCTCTTTTCCCCACTTCCTGTCCATACGTTTGTTCCTTACATCTATACCTCTATCTCTGCCCTGCAGAAAGTTTCATCCGTATTATTTTCCCGATTCCACATGTGTGTGTTACTCGATGACATTTGCCTTTCTCTTTCTGACTTACTTCACTCTGTGTGACAGTCTCTAGGTCATCCATGTCTCTGCGAATGAGACAGTTTCATCCCTGTCTATGGCTGATTGATAGTCCATCGCCTCTACGTGTCTGAGCAGTGCCTCTTGACAGTTTGACTTTTGCAGTCAAAGCATGATCTGGAAAGAAGGTGTGTGTCTGGCCCGAATCACTGCTGGTTGCTTATTCCATGTGGGGTGTGGAGGACCAGCTCACAATCCTGAGACCTGCAGTGGGTCAGCAGGAGCAGCTGGTGCCTCTGCTGTGGCCAGAGTGGCCACGGAGGAGCTGATTCTTAGTGATGATGGTCGCCTTTGAGACAGTTACACAGACCTAGACACTGCGGGTGATGGTCACAGTCAGAATAGAGATCTGCTGTAGCACAGATGGGCTGATTGGCCAAATCAGTGCCACCAACATTGTAACTAAGCTGTAGCAATCAGACGAAGCAATTAATTTTTTCAAGAAAAAAGAACAACTTAGTCTATGGGTTAAGTCCAATGTTAAGTGCACACCTTAATCCAACAAAGTATAATATTAGTGGTTTATGACAGGTTATAGGTGCTTTCAATGAACCAAAGATCTAAAATTAAAGGGCACACATATTTCTGGGCTTCACTGGGCAAGCTTTTCTCTTGAGTAATCTAAGATGAAACATAATTTTTAAAGAGCCATGTCCATGATTTTCTTAATAATGAATAACAAAATATCAGAAATGTGCACAATTCCACGACCTTTTTAAGTCAGTGGGGTTTTGTTTGCCATCCTATGACCGATGAGACATGTTTGGGGCACTGAGGTGTCATTTTGGTGGGGGCAACCTTGCCAGACTGTGTTTATTTACTGAAAACTTAAAAGAAGTAAAGACCACTGGGATGGTCACGATTTTGCAAAGGCTAAGATCACGTGGGAATGGGGCCTTAGCACGCCGTCCAAAACCAACGTTTACAAGAGGATCAAGGAAGCCCAGAAATGCAACAGAGCACAGGCCCCTTGGCTTTTTCATTAAGATGTTTATATCGAATGGGATCCCGTTTCCTGTCTTTTGAAGGCAAAGCCTTGGCACTAGAGAAGGCCCGTCTCCTTTGTTCTGAGGCAATAAGTGCCTTTCTGTTGGTGGGCCTGGGGGAGGTGGCCCGTGGCTCCTGCCCACCACAGGAGGCTCGCCCAGACGGCGTGCTGTGTGGCTGGAGGAAGGGACCCCCATGCCAGTCTTGGGGGCTAGGGGTGGATATATTAAATATATGTCAGCGGGCCCCAAGCTTTTTGGCACCAGGGACTAGTTTCATGGAAGACGGTTCTTCCATGGAGCGGGATGAGTGGGGTGGGTAGGAATGGTTTTAGGCTAATTCAAGTGCGTTGCATTTACTGTGCACTTTGTTTCCATTTCATTATATTGTGATATGATGCAGTAATTGTACACCTCCCCATATTGCAGAATCAGCAAGAGGCCTGAGCTTGTTTACTTGCAATGACATGGTCCCATCTGGGGGTGGTGGGCGGCGGTGACACCCAAAGTGTGTTGCTAACGTCCAGTCTATGCCATCATTTTGTTTCGGTTGCTGTCACTGCAGAAAACCCAGCATCACAAAGACAGGATGTTGGAAATAGAAGCAGGGCTTTTCAGGGCGTTTGTGGCACTCTCAGGATATCCCACCTTGACTTTAATCCAGGACGTATGGAGATTTGAAGTTGTCTCCAACATACTTTTAAGGCCACCATCGTCGGCAATCTCATGCGGTAATGTGAGGAAAGGGGAGCGGCTGTAAATACAGTTGTAGCTTTGTCACTGGCCGACCACTCACCTCCTGTTGTGTGGTCTGATAGCTAGCAGGTTGGGGACCCCTGGTCTATGTTGACACTTTGAGTCACTGTCAGCCCCACAGCCAGCTGGCCTCAAGATGTGTCCCCAGCCCTGCGGGAACCTTGGAGCGCACAGGGGCAGGTCCTCCACTCAAAGCCCAGGAAGCTGCCTTAGAGTGGCCCGCTCTCCCCCTCCCCGAGAGAAGGCCTGGACTGGGGGTCAGTGAGACCCCTTCCAGGTCCAACTCTGCCTTTTACTGTTTGAAACATCCTGGGCAAACACACACTCTCTGCCTTGGTTTCCCTGTCAGTCACAGATGGAGGTGATGGATGGCTCCACCCTCCTTGCTCACAGGATTGTTTTGAAGATTAAATAAAGAGGTTCAGGTAAATACTCTGTCCAGGGCTGTGTAGCTATAACATAACAAGAAAAATAAAGATTTTCAGTAAGCGGTGCTGGAACCATTGGATATTCATATGCCAAAAGGTGAACATCATATCTTACACAAAAAGCATCTCAGGGTGGATCATAGACCCAAAAAGAAAACCTTGCTCAATAAAGACTTCTAGAAGAAGTAAAAGAAAAAATACCTATGACCTTGGATTTAGTAAAGACCTCTAAGATATACCACCAAAAGCACAATCCACAACATGAGAAATTGAACATTTGGACTTCATCAAAATGGCAAAGATGCTAAGAGAATGAAAAGACAAGACACAGATAGGGAGAAAATATTTGCAAACCTGCATCTGATAAAGGACTCCTATGCCAAATAGTCAAAACTCAAAAAACAAACAATACAGCAAAAATGTGGGAAAGATATGAAAAGAAGATAAGCAGGTGGCAATTAAGTACACAGAAGAGCTCAGTATCATCAGACACCAGGGAGGCACCAAGTAAAACCTTGATGAGTGACAATACATTCCTACAAGGCTGGCTCTGACCAGGCACCCTCAGGGCAGGGGACGCTTAGGCGTGGGCATCCCCGGTTGCAGACAGCAGGGCAAGTGGGAAGCAGCAGGGGCCCCCCAGGTGGAGAGGAGTCCTCGATGCTGGGTGACCATCTTTGAAAGAAGAGACCACGGGGTCCCCTTGTAGGAGAGAATGTTTCTGGCAGAGGCTCTGAGCTGTAACATGACGAACACATTCATCAGAATGGCAGCAGTGAGAGAAGTCAATGGTTCACTAGCCAAACAAGTTTTCTCTATATCAGCAGTGTGACAGGCACTTGAAGGATTTCAGCTCAGCTATTGCCAGGAGAAGCATCAATAACCTCAGACATGCAGATGACACCACCCTTGTGGCAGAAAGAGAAGAGGAACTAAAGAGCCTCTTGATGAAGGTGAAAGAGGAGAGGGGAAAAGCTGACTTAAAACTCAACAGTCAAAAACCGAAGATCATGGCATCCGGTCCCACCACTTGATGCAAATAGATTTGAAAACAATGGAAACAGTGACAGACTTTATTTTCTTAGGCTCCAAAATCACTGCAGATGGTAACTGCAGCCATGAAATTAAAAGACACTCGCTCCTTGGAAGAAAAGCTATGACCAACCTAGAGAGCATAGTAAAATCAGACACTCCCAACAAAGGTCCATCTAGTCAAGGCTATGGTTTTTCCAGTCATCGTGTATGGATGTGAGAGTTGGACTATAAAGAAAGCTGAGCGCTGAAGAATTGGTGCTTTTGAACTGTGCTGTTGGAGAAGACTCTTGAGATTCCCTTGGACTGCAAGGAGATCAAACAAGTCCATCCTAAAGGAGATCAACCCTGAATATTCACTGGAAGGACTGATGTTGAAGCTGAAGCTAGAATACTTTGGCATCTGATGAGAAGAGCCGACTCATTAGAAAAGACCCTGATGCTGGGAAAGATTGAAGGCAGGAGGAAAAGGGGATGACAGAGGGTGAGATGGTTGGATGGCATCACTGACTTGATGGACATGAGTTTGAGCAAACTCTGGGAGATGGTGAAGGACAGGGAAGCCTGGCGTGCTGCAGTCCATGGGGTCACAAAGAGTTGGACACGACTAAGTGACTGAACAGCAACAACAAGACCCTCCCAGACAGGTCCTGTGGAAGGGAATACATTTCTGGAGCTAGTGGCCTCCATCACTATTTTTTTTTTTATTTGAAGTATCGTTGATTTATTGGTTACAATGTTGTGTGAATTTCTACAGCAAAGTGGTTCACTTATACATTATACACACAATCTTTTTTTACCCCTTCATTCTTTCATTGGGAGATTCTGTACACTCAACACCAATTGTGCAAATTTATATTTGAGTGGAGTAAGAGTCTTAACTCCACAAAGTTGCAATCACAAAATTCTTCTAACAAGACTGGAAGGAAATATAAAAAACATTTTAACTGATTATTTCCAGCTGGTGGGATCAATGAGGCTATCCCCTCCTTCCTTTTTTTCCTTCCATTGCCTTCTGATCGACCCAGTGTGTGTGATAACTTCCTAATCAGGGAGAAAGTGGAGTGAGCTGCATTTTAGGCAGGCTGACTCAGTGCTGGCGACCAGAGGGAGAGCCGAAACCACCCCAGGCTGGTGCTGATGGGGAGAGGGGGCTCTCAGTGGGATGTGGACTCTCAGTGGGATGTGGACTCCCAATGGAATGCGGCCATTACCAATGGACTAGCATTGCTCCAAAGAAATGAGAATTTTGCATTGAAGAGTCTCCAAGGAGTCATTTTCCTAACTGGAAGCCAATGAAACTGCCTTCAAGGAAAGAAGACATTAGCTCTTTCTTTTCTGTTGAGTGAACTGTGAATTCTGCATCCATACATAACCACTTCACATCTCACTAACACAATAAAGATGCTCTGGTAACAGTTGAAGGTCTGCTTGGACTATGATGGAAGGAGGACCCTGGGGTCTCTGAACTCAGGCACTGGTTGGCAGTCCTGAGGAAGAGAGAGGGTCCCACACCACACGGAACAGCAGCAGTTCCAGGGCCAGGTCCCTGTAGGGCTCTCCTGGGGCCACTGGAGCAAGGATTTCAAGACAGCATTGAGAGCAGAATGATTCTAAAGATACATCAAAACCGTCCCAAAGTGGACAGGCACTTCTCAGCCCTCTGGGGTGGCTACATTCCTGGAAGGCTCTTCCTTCTGATGACACTTCCGGGACATGGGGGTTCCTCCAGGCGGAAGCGATGTGAGGGGCCCTCGGAGGACTCCCATCCTGCCCTGTGCTCTTCAGTCACTTGGTGTTGTCCATGGACTCTGTGACCTTGAGAGAATGTTCTAGAGGGAGAGGATGGAGCCTGTGTTGGCTCCACTGGAGTGGTGACAACAAAGTGTATTCAGAAGTGTTGCCCTCCACTTAAATATGTAGTCAGCCCTTCTCTACTGTGTCCAGTGGTCTGGTCTAATGCGCCATTTCAGGCCACTGTCTGGATCATCTGTCCATTGACATAAGTGGGATGTTGAAGCCCACGACCATTACTGTGTTACTGTCAGTTTTCCCCTTTATGCCTGTTGTGCGGTGCTCTGCTTAGTTGCTCAGTTGTGTCTGTGGGACCCCACGGACTGTAGCCCACCAGGCACCTCGGTCCATGGGGATTCTCCAGGCAAGGATACTGGAGTGGGTTGTCATGCCCTCCTCCAGGGGATCTTCCTGGCCCAGGGATCGAACCCACATCTTCCATGTCACAGGCAGATTCTTCACTGTCTGAGCCACCAGAGAAGCCCTTATGCCTGTTAGTATTTCCTTTATATATTTGGGTGCTCCTGTACTGGGTGAATATATCTTAATGAGTGTAATATCCTCTTCTGATATTGATCTCCCAGCATTATGTAAAACCCTTCTTTACCCTTTATTGTAGATTTTGCTTCAAAATCTGCTTTGTCTGATATGAGTACTGCTACCCCAGCCTTCTTTTCGAGGGCTCACCGGCTCATGTTAGAGAGCTGCAATCTGATGACCGTGACATCCTTTCTTTACTGATACAGCAGGAAGTAGCCTATGTCTCACTGCCTACCTGGAGACAGCTTCCGATGCTGCAGAGTAAGGGCGCTGTCTTAGGAGACTCCCTCTTCCCTCCCCCCTCCCTCCCCCCATGCCTCAGATGCCAATCACAAGTCTAGGTTTTCAACTGTGATTCTGACTGATGGCTGTAGATTGGAGACTCCATGACCCCCTCTTTAGGTTCAATTTATTTGCTCAAGTGGCTCACAGAACTCAGAGGAGCAGTTTGATGACTGGTTTGCCAGATTACTGTGGAAGGATAGGACTTGGGAAGGGCTGGACAGAAGAGATGCAGAGGGCAGGTATGGGCCGGGGCTCGGAGCTCCCACGCCCTCTCCAGGCACCACTCCCCCCAGTCTCCGTGTGACCCCCACCTGGACGCTGTCTGAACCCTGTCCTTTTAGGTTTATATGGAGTCTTCATTATGTAGGCCAGACTGACTTAATCACTAGCTGTTGGTGACTGATTCAACCTCTAGCCTCTCCTCTTCCTCAGGGATCAGGAATCGGGGCTGAAAGTTCCAACCTTCCAATCACATTGTTGGGTCCCCTGACAACCAGCCCCCAACCTCAGTCTACTTAGGGGCTTTCCAAAAGTCATCTCACAGACAAAAGGCGCATTTATCACTCTCATCACTTAGGAAATCCCAAGGGTTTTAGGAGCTCTGTGCCAGAGTCAGGATGAAGAGCAAACATACATTTCTTCTTGCAAATCAAAATATCACAGTTTTAGTTAAAATAAGAT
Organism: Giraffa tippelskirchi; assembly: GCF_054371585.1. NCBI lineage: Eukaryota > Metazoa > Chordata > Mammalia > Artiodactyla > Giraffidae > Giraffa > Giraffa tippelskirchi. The sequence goes on from NC_137282.1 coordinate 59,104,895, forward strand.
TATCCAAGTATTTAAAACTTTAGTCTCAAACCCCAAAAAGGAAGAATCTGAGGAAGTTTTGAAATGATGTGAATTTCTTAGTCCCACCATTAAGAGACAACATTAGGGGTAGTGATTATCATTGGGGTTAACATCAGATTGGGCTTCCCCAGTGGCTCAGGGGTAAAGAATCGGCCTGCAATGCAGGAGCTACAGGAGATGTGCGTTTGGCCCCTGAGTTGAGAAGATCCCCTGGAGGAGGGCATGGCAACCCATCCAGTATCCTTGCCCGGAGAATCCCATGGACAGAGGAGCCTGGCGGGCTGCATACAGTCCATGGTGTCACAAAGGGGCACAAAGGGCTGGACAGAAATGAAGCAACCGAGCATGCGTGAAACATCAGCTTGAGGCTCAGATCTCTGGCGAAGGCAGGGAAGAGTCTACGGATGTGAGAGTCCCTCCGTGAGCGAGGATGCAGAATAAATGAAACTAAGTTTTGAAGAAAGCTTCATGAGAGCTTATGAGAGTCACTAAGGTGTGTTGACTGAGGAAAAAAAATGCACAACTTAAAAGTTGAGAATTATGTTTCATCTGGGGCTTCCCTGGTGGCTCAGGGGCAAGAATCCACCTGCAAAGCAGGAGACATGGGTTTGATCCCTGGGTGGAGAAGATCCCTTGGAGGAGGAAATGGCAACCCACTCCAGTATTCTTGCCTGAAAAATCCCATGGACAGAGGAGCCTGGCGGGCTACAGTCCATAGGGTTGTAAAAAGTCAGACACGACTGAGCGACTCAACAGCAACAACAACTGAGAACTTAAGACTAGGAGACAGCCTTTCAGGTAGCTCTAAGGGACTGTTCTGAAGAGGTAAGGGAGTAGCCAGGATGAAGTGAAGTCGATCAGTCGTGTCCAGCTCTTTGTGACCAACCCCCCACCCCACCCCCGCCATGGATTGAAGCCCGCTGAGCTCCTCTGTCCATGCGATTTTCCAGGCAAGAATACTGGTGTAGGTTGCCGATTCCTTCTTCAGGGGATCTTTCCAACCCAGGGATCGAACCTGGGTCTCCTGCACTGCAGGCAGACTTTTTACCATCTGAGCCACCAGGGAATCTCAGGATATAGAGGAGTTTTTGCAAAAACAAAACAAACAATCAAAAAACAGGTAGTTGATCAAGATATTACCAATAAAAGGAAATAACCAGATATCTCAAGCTAACGAATTCAGAGCTTTTCTCTGTATGGGTAGGTGCAGACTCATCCTCTGACGTGCACCTTAGCTCTCTAGGGCCAGCATCCTGCTTTTCTGCATCCTGAATCCCCTCCCAGTGCACAGCTGGGGGTGGCCGCAGTGGCTGCTGGCTTGACGGTCCCACACCCTTTGTTTACTGACATGGCAGGTGGCATTCGTCCACCCCAAGTGTTAAGGTAATACTTGGGATATGATGGGCTGCTGGCAGGCAGCCAAAGGAGATTCAGAGGCTGTCCACATTTGACATCATGATTTCTTCCAGAGTAGAGATTTTGGAAGGTGGGACTAAAGTTGCGTGTAGAACTCATGTTTTCAGTGTCTGCCCGGCCTTCAGTACTCCCTTCCTGCCCCTTCTGCCGAATGAGCCCTGGCTTCCTTTGGAGAACTCACCCGTTTCCTTGGCGTGCCATCGTGCTTGGGCAGGTCTTCATGGACAAAGACCACCCACTCACCAGGTCTGGGGTTGTGCCTGGATGAAACTCCTGGGTGCTTAACTCAACATCTGCCCTTGAAAGGGGCCATTGGAGGCTTTGTTGCCCTTCCCCAGAACAGCCCTAGTGAGATGGGGATGCCGCTGGTGGGGCGGGACCACTGGTCCCACAGCAGGCACAGCAAGCAGCCTCTCGACCTTGCTGGGTGGGCAGTCATGACCACAGGAAGAGAGGGAAATGGAGTCACACCTGGGAGCACAATCGAGGCTGCTTCTACAGTGACAGATAACTGGTCGGTCACTCCAATGTGGAGAATGGGAAGAAATGCCATCGACTTAGCATGCACGCATGCAACCTACTCCAGTGTTCTTGCCTGGAGAATCTCATGGACAGAGGAGCCTGGTGGGCTACAGTCCAGGGGGGCTGCAAAGAGACGGACATGACTGAGTGACTAACACTTTTTCACTTTTTAGAAAAGAATGCTTTGCAAATGTGTGGCCAGAACATTGATGTGAGCCAGACACAGAATTGCAGTTTGACCCCCGAGGGGCTCTGGGGGCTGTAACGATGCCTCCATGTGGCTCAGGCCGGGCACACTGCTGCACTGGGGGGAGGTCTGCAAGGGTGAGCTGGAATCTGAGGGAACTAGAGTAGACTTCAAGTAAAAAGGGCTTGTTCCTGTGGTTCCTTGGACTTTTCTGTGGTCAGAGGAGGTGTGGGCGATGGTGGCACAGGGCACGACTCTCACCAGGCCCTGCCCGCCCGGAGGGTGCAGCTCCACTGTGCAGTGGCCTCAATGGAAGAGTGGGGGGCGCAGCTGTGGGGAGATGGTCTTCCCGCTGAGCTCTCAGGAGGGAGGGGGCCACCCGGAGGCCTCGGCAGGAACAGAGTGGGAGTCACCTAGAAGGGTGCTGGCTGGGGTCTTCTTGGCCCAGGTGGGCGGCATCCTGCAGGTGTACGCTCTCCGATACACTGGATGTGAGTCCGTGGGGATCTTTATGTCACTTTCCAGTTGTTTGAACTGTTTCACAGTTGTTGTTCAGTTGCTCAGTCGTATCTGACTCTCTGTGACCCCAGGAACTGCAGCATGCCAGGCCTCCCTATCTATCAACAACTCCCAGAGTTTACTCAAATTCATGTCCATTGAGTCAGTGATGCCATCCAACCATCTCATCCTCTGTTGTCCCCTTCTCCTCCCACCTTCAATCTTTCCCAGCATCAGGGTCTTTTCCAATAAGCCAGCTGTTTGCATCAGGTAAACTTTGAAAAAATGAGCTGAGGAGGAAGAAGCAAAAGCAGGAGCAGAGGAAACGGGACTTAGCTCCTCAAACTTTGAGAACCGGCCACGTGCGGGGGAGATGAAGATCCCAGGGCAGGGACGGCAGTAGCCGGAATGCCGGGAGAGGTCAGCTGAGGACAGAGAGCAGCTGCCTGGGGAAGCAGGGAGCTGCAGAGAGAAAGGGGACACTTCCTAAACACTTGACTCTCCTCTATTTGCAAGGCCTCATAGACAATGGTTCAAATTTACACAAAAACTCATCAATGAGCTTTGAGATGATTTCTTTTCCACTTCACTCTGTAAGGAGATTTCCATAGGAGAAACTCTCGTAGGAGCAAAGTGAGCTAGCGCATCTTGGTGCCCACAGCGCGGGTTAGAACCAAAGGGTGTCTGCCTGGTGAATCTGCAGAGACAGGCCCCAATGAGTGTCCACCAGGGGCGTGATCCCCACAGGCAGAGCAGCTCCCCAGTCAGATGGTAGATTCTCCCGTTTGGGATGAGTCACTGCACGTCCCTGGGGGCAGCAAAGAAGGGCAAACAAAGCGTCCAGTGGCCCCGGGGGCCCCGATCCCCGCCCAGGCTCAGCCCCCCAAGACTCAGCTCCTGGATGGAATCAGCAGTGGACAGAAGGGTCGGACAAGCGCACCAGTGCCGTTTACCTTACCTGGCCGTGTGAACGAGCCCTAAGATGCTTACAGCCCAGACAGAAGCATTCGGTGCTGATTCATACATTTCTTTCAGCCTGGAAAGTCCATTTGCCACTCACTTGACAAGGGCCCTAGCTTGTCGCTAGGATCTGAGAACAAAGCACCTGAGAAAGTGTACAAGGTTGGGAGCTGTGGACACCAATAGGAAAGAAAAACCTGCTTTGAAGCAACTGTGGGCTACTCTGACACGGTCAGTCAGGGCAGTATGTCCCCCTGGAAACTCAAAGCCACCGTTAAGCAAAGCTTGGGAAAAAATGAATCACTCCTCTGAGATGCCAGGAAACATCAAAAAATCCTTCCCTCACGGGTGCCCTGGAGCCTGCGGGCATTCCTTCCTATTCATCTCTCCCCCTCACCTCCAAACTCTAGAGTTCACCCCGCTGGAGGTGCCCGGGAGCCCAGGAAAGACCCCATGTCCCATTGAGGCGTTAGCACACGCCTCCACCTTCCGTCTGAGAGTTTTCTTTGCATTGTTTGCATATACCGCAGGGGCATCCAGTTTGTCTGTAGCAGCAGCACAGCCTGCTAGGAAAGACCTTCTCAGCAGGGTACACGTGGGACCGGAAATTCTGAAAGCCAGAGTGTTGCCTCTTACAATGCATTCAAAGGGAAAGATTACTGAAAAAAAAAACACCACCACCAAACAGCTCAGAGGCATTTGATTGTGTCCAGATTCTTCTTCCAGGCTTCCCTGGTAGCTCAGATGGTAAAGAATCCGCCTGCAATGCAGGAGACCCCAGTTCAATCCCTGGGTTGGGACAATACCCTGGAGAAGGGAAAGGCTATCCACTCCAGTGTTCTGGCCGAGAGAATTCCACAGACAGTCCACGGGGTAGTAAAGAGTCAGACACGACTGAGCGGCTTTCAGTTCAGTAGATGATTCTTCCAGCTCTCAGTTCTCTCAAAAGGAAAATCAGGGGCTCACACACTCACTGAAGTCTCTCCCAAGTACAGATAATTTTTTAAGGTCTTAATTTAATCTGGTTTTGTCCATCATTTTGTCCTTCTTGCGCTCGTGCTCAGCCACGTCCAACTCTCTGTGACCCCACGGACTGCAGCCCACCAGACTCCTCTGTCCATGGGATGGTCCAGGCAAGAACCCTGGAGTGGTAGCCATTTCCTTCCTCAGGGCATCTTCCCAAGCTGGGGATGGAACCCAGGTGTCCTGCGTCTCTTGTATTGGCAGGCGGGTTCTTTACCACTGAGCCACTGAGGAAACCCCTCTTCATTTTAGATTACTCCGTAAACAGAAATTGCCAGACAGAGAACTTTTCAGACATCCTGAAGTTTTTGTTTTCAAGTAAATACATCTAAACTTCAAAACCAAGCAAAAATAAACCTATGCATATCTTTAATAACAGCTGTGCTGTGCTTAGTCACTCAGTCATGTCTGACTCTTTGTGACTACATGGACCGGAGCCTACAAGGATCCTCCATCCATGGAATTCTCCAGGCAAGAATACTGGACTGGGTGGCCAGTCCCTTCTCCAGGGCATCTTCCCAGCCCAGGGATTGAACCCAGATCTCCCGCATTGCAGGCTGATTCCTTACCATCTGAGCCACCAGTGAAGCCCTTAAACTTGGCTGCCATAGGTCAAGTTCAACCATTATATAAAGGTCACCAAGATCAGCAAATCATGGGTTGCTCCAACACGGAGGATCCTGCAGAGGCAGTTCATAAACTGTGCTTGCATTTATTCTTGCTCCCAGCCTGCTTTAGCAAAAATGGAATCATTCTGGTGCGAACAGACGTTGGTGAAACAGGGGCTTCACACTCCAAGCACGAAGGATGCAGGAAGTGCATCATCCCCAGAGTGGAAGATGGTCAGGGCCAGGAGGGCCTGGCTGATCAGAGCATGTGGCTTAGAGAAAGGTGCTCACACACATCTCCTGACATGAAGACTACTGCGGGCCCAACAAAAGTTCTCCCTCCCAGAGACTCGGCCCTGGAGCCAGCACTGTGTGATGTCTGAGAGGCAGAAGCAAACCACCCACCTGATATGTGTGGACACCAACCAGTGAATAGACTTAAGTTTAATCATCAACCACTGCACTACTTTGACAGGCATATGCGGAAATGGCACCATTTCTCGTCGTATGAGCTAATCAAGGAGAAGACATTCTTTTCTTTGGTTTCCCTGGTGGCTCAGACGGTAAAGAGTGTATCTGCAGTGCGGGAGACCCAGGTTCCATCCCTGGGTTGGGATGATCCCCTGGAGAAGGAAATGGCACCTCACTCCAGTATCCTTGCCTGGAAAATCCCACGGATGGAGGAGCCTGGTAGGTTACTGTCCGAGGGGTCGCAAAGAGTCGGACTTGACTGAGCGACTTCACTTCTTACTTCTTAAAATTGAGATGACGCCTCGCAGCGCTAGGATGCTGCCTTTGAGGGAAGTGCTTGCAGCGCAGTGAGTGGGTACAGACCCCCGCTCATTCCCAGTTGACTCCTCTGATACGGTGCGCTGACGCTCTGCTCTCCGCTCCAGCGGGGCTCCACGCTGGGCTCCCTGAGCCCCCGCTAAACATCCCAGTCTCTCCGGGAATGGACCCTCAAGGCAAGCAGCTCGGAGCTCCTCGGGGCGTGGGAGGGAGCAACCCAGCACCCGCACTTCATCACCCGTGGAGCCCAGAAACGCAGGAACTGATGGGGCTCCCTGCAGGAGACCACCGGGGAAGCGCCTGGAAAACGCCTCTCTTCTGCACGGTGAGGGGGCGCAGGGAAGGGCCCGCTTCTTGGAAAGCAGCCCCTGGGAAAGACCACATTAAAGAAACGAAAGCCTCTTGAGCACTAAGCTTTCTAACCAGGAAACGTTTAGGAGTTTCCCCGCTTCCGCACGTGTGTTTCCATCTTTTGCTTATGTGCCCTCTCTGTCACGACTCACACGGACAGATGCTCTAAAACAGCACGCAGTGCTCCCGGCCAGCAGCGCTCAGCCTGCAGTGCTGGGCTCCTGTTTTCACGCTGAGACTAGACAGGCCAGGCTGCCAGTGGCTTCTCAGGAAGTGCTGGCTCATTTGGTTACCTGTCCCTTAGAGAAATACCAACAGCCTCAGATATGCAGATGATACCATTCTAATGGCAGAAAGTGAAGGGGAACTACAGAGCCTCTTAATGAGGGTGAAAGGCCAGAGTGAAAAAGCTGGCTTGAAACTCAACATTCAAAAAACGAAGATCATGGCATTTTGTTCCATCAGTTCATGGGAAATAGAAAGGGAAAAAGTGGAAGTAGTAACAGATTTCATTTTGTTGCACCCCAAAATCACCTTGGATGGCGACTGCAGCCATGAAATTAAGAGACGCTTGTTCCCTGGGAGGAAAACTATCACAAAATGAGACAGTGTATTAAAAAGCAGAGACATCACTTTGCCAGCAAAGGTCAATATAGTCAAAGCTATGTTTTTTTTCTGTAATCATGTACGGATGTGAGAGTTGGACCGTAAAGAAGGCCGAGTGCCAAAGAATTGATGCTTTCGAGTTGTGTTGCTAGAGAAGACTCTTCAGAGTCCCTTGGACAGCAAGGAGATCAAACCAGTCTGTCCTAAAGGAAATCAACCCTGAATATACACTGGAAGGACTGATGCTGAAGCTCCAATACTTTGGCCACCAGAGGGGAAGAGCTGACTCATTGGAAAAGACTCTGATGCTGGGAAAGACTGAAGGCAAAAGGAGAAGAAAATAGCAGAGGATGAGAAGGTCAGAGAGCTTCACCGACTCAATGGACATGAGTTTGAGCAAGCCCTGGGAGATGGTGAGGGACAGGGAAACCTGGCTTGCTGCAGCCCATGGGGTTGCAAAGAGACGGAAACGACTTAGTGACTGAACAAAAACAGAAGATATGAAAGCAATGAATTAAAATGTTTCTCTACCCACTACTTGGAATCTTCTAGAGTCCCTTCCCTTGTTTCAGAAGCCCTAAAAAATGAACAATCTATTTCCTAAAATAAAGAACTGTCTATTTATGTAAGTCTATGTAGATCTGTCGGAGAAGGCAATGGCACCCCACTCCAGTACTCTTGCCTGGAAAATCCCATGGATGGAGGAGCCTGGTAGGCTACAGTCCATGGGGTCGCTAAGAGTCGGACACGACTGAAGCGACTTAGCAGCAGCAGCAGCAGCATGTAGATCTGTAAAGACTTTGAAGATTTTTTAAACAGTAAATACAGGATAACAAAATTAACAGCTAAGGGCATCTGGGGAAAAGAACAATGAGCATAAAAAGCAGTGAAACCAGGGCTCTGAAATGAGTGGTCTGCTAGACATAGGTTCCCAATTTTATTCGGTAGAAAAATTAGCAGAACACACCATGAATGTTTACCAGTTATAGTGCCCGTAAAATTAAAAAACAAAACAAAACATAGGGCTTCCCAGGTGGCTCAGTGGAAAAGAATTTGCCTGCCAATGCAAGAGACAGAAGAGGTTCTATTTCTGGGTCTGGAAGAGACCCTGGAGGAGGAAATGGTAACCCACTCCAATATCCTTGCCTGGGAAATTCCATGGACAGAGGAGCCTGGTGGGCTACAGTCCACAGCTGAACAAGCATGCACACTGCACCTGGAGCACGACAGTTCTATTTTAATAAGTTTACTCTTTCTTCAAATATTTTGGAGACTTTTGCCATTTTCTGTTCATGTACTCTGAGTAGACCTCATGATTACTATCCACCTTGTAGGATGCTCACCTGGTACATTTCCCCTGTACTCTGTCTGATTGATTGTTATCATATTTCAGAATGTGGAGAAGGTGGATGAACACTGGCATCCAGGGAGTGGCTGATTGTTTGTGTGGTCTCCCGTCTGCTGATCAAAGCCAGAGAACATTGGTCAGAAAGAAACAACAGGGGCAGATGAGGGGCATTGGCTAAGGAATGTCTAATTCTTTGATATTAAATGAGCAACTTGAAATATACATCGATTACAAATTAACGTGCATTATGATGATAATTTCTGATCCATTGGCTGATATCGATACCATCCACCTGAGATATTGCTACCACTGTGGTGTACGTGTTTGTTTAAAACTAGTTTCTTCTCCTTCCTGTCAAAAGTCAGTAAAGGGGATGGGAGGAATGGGTGGGTGAAGCGTAAAGTGTGATTAAATGCCAACATTTGGTTTTAACTGCCAAGGCCCCCAGCTTGGCCTCAGCAAAGCAAATTAAAACCACCCCAAGGAATCACTGTGTATTAAGGAGAAACTGCAGCCTCCAGGGGCCAACGTGATCCAGTCTGGGACAATGCAGGGCTTTAATGCTGTTGCCTAGGAAAGAACAAGGCTTGGGGTTTTCCAGGGCAGGATGTGTGGATTGAATGGCTTTTTATTTGATTTTTTCTTAATTTCCTGACTGTGCAGGCAACAGTGGTGAGCCCTGAGGGCTGGGGATGGGAGGAGCAGGGCTGCAGTTGGGTCCCAATGCACTCAGAGAATTACAGAAAGGAGAAGGCGGGGAGCGTTGAGGAAAGTCGTTTTGTCGAACCGAGCTGGATCTGTGTCTAGGAGCGAGGGATGGAAGGGTCAGTTCCACGCTCAGGGCCAAGGCGGCTTGACACGTTATGTCCAGGTGGCTGGAAAATGCTTTCCGTTTTCAGGCAGGGCTGGCCCTCCACTGGGAGGCCTTTGTTCTGCAGTTTGTATTAATACTGGGAAGGGAGGACCTTGAGGGGCTCAGGCGTGGATGTGGGATGATTTAAGACATTCTCCATTGCCATGTGATCCAGCAATCCCCCTCGTGGGTGTGTATTCAGACAGAACTCTAATTCAGAAAGGTGCATGGCCCTTAGTGTCCATTGCAGCGGTGTTTACAGTAGTGAAGACATGGAAACAACCTAAGTGTCCCTCAGCAGATGATTGGATAAAGAAGCTGTGGTACATAAACAGAATGGAATATTATTCAGCTATATAAAGGATGAAATAATGCCATTTGCAGCAACATGGACAGACCTAGAGAGTATCATACTGAATGAAGTAAGCCAGAAGGAGAAAGAGAAATGGATCGTTTCTATGTGGAATCTGAAGTATGACACAAATGAACTTATCTATAAACAGAAGCAGACGCACAAACATAGAGAACAGATTTGTGGGGGCCAAGGAGGATGGGTAGAGGAGGAATGGAGTGGGAGGTTGGGATTGGCAGATGTAAACTAGTAAACAAAAGATGGATAAGCAACAAGATCCCATTGAATAGCACAGGGAACGATAGTCAATATCCCCTGATAAACCATGATGGCAAAGGATATGAAAAAGGATATATAGATAGGTCTAACTGAATCACTTTGCTATACTGCAGAAGTTAACACAATGGTGTCAATCAACTATATTGCAGTTGAGAAAAAAAGATAGACTCCAAAAAGAAGGATTAGTCCCTTTAGGAGGTTTCAACTCCAGAGTGACTGGTATAGCATACGTCAGTGTGCGCTGACCCTGTGGCACTGCGTGTCTCAGCCCCGCCACACTCTGGACAAGGGACAGTCACCAGGGTCACCTTGCAGTGGCTGCGGCAACAGGGGGTGGTGCTGGAAAGGGGAGAAGGCGGAAGTTCTCTGCAGAAGAGTGACTGGCAGGAGGTGGGCATCGAGAGGCTTGGAGCTGCCACGGCCCTTGACCTACAGCCACACTCGACCACAACACACACACACACACACAAAGCGAACCCTGGGAAGGCAGGCGCTACGTAAGGAGGATACACTGGAGGAAGGCTCAGGACTCCCCGAGAATACAGCGAAATAGCTTCCCCTCGGCCTTAGGTACCGGGCTTCTCCGTCAGGTCAGGCATGAATCTCTTGGGATGGCTTAGGAAGTAATGAAACGAACCGACTCTTGTTTTCTGTAATGTTTTCCCTCCTTTTCTTTCCCTCCTTGAGAAGCGCGGACCATCGATGAAGTCATCAGAAGCTAAAGAAAATTGAACTCTTGGAAGAAAACATAAGCATACATTTTTCTTGACCTTGGATTAGGCATTAGTTCCTTAGATGTGACACCAAAAGCACAAACAACAAAATTAAAAAAAAAACAGATAAATTGAACTTCATCAAAATTAACTTTTTCTCTTTCTTTTTATTTTTTAAATTACGAAAGTATTATAACACATTTATGAGAGACTTGGAAAATATAGAATAAAGTTACATATGGTTCTACTAGATATTACAATTATTTTTAAGTGGATAAATTAAGATTTTTAGTTGGAGTTTAAATATAAAATTCTCAAAAATTAATAGAATGAATATACAAGAAAGTAGAAAGATACAGTAGACCTGAAAAGCACCAGGAACCAATTTAACATAATGAAGATTTATACAATTTCCACACAACAGTAGAATACAAATTCAAGTTCCCATAGACTACTAACTAGGAGACGTTAGAACATATCCAGGGACATAAAACAAAGTGCAAACATTCATAGTCTAAAGGTATTTAAATCATAAGAGTCTGCTCTCATCACTGTAGAATCATGTTAGAAACCAATATCAAAAAATATTTTTAAATAACCCATATAGTTTCAAGTGCAATGTGACATTTACCAAGAGGTATCTTTGACTTAGCCACTGAAAGCCTCAGTAAAGTTGGAAGGCTGAAAAATCACTGAGGGCGATTGCAGAGAAGAAAGTAAATGAGAAATTAACATCAGAGACTAACTTTTGTTCTTTAAAGGATACCATTGAGAAGGTAAAAACACAACTCTCACAATAGGAGAAAATATATGCAAATTATATATCTGATAAGAGGTTTATATCCTCGTACATAAAGAATTCTTATAATTCAAGAATAAAAAAACAAATTAGCCAAGTTAAAAATGAGCAAAGGACTTGTATCCATTTATCCAAATCAAGTACACAAATGTTCCACTGGCGTATTCAAAGATATGAACATCATTAGTCATTAGAAAATGCAAGTCAAAACCATATTGAGAGTGACTGCACATCCATTTTGCTGGTGAGGATGTGAATATGGAACCCTGAAACATTGCTGGTGGGCTTGTTAAAATGGTGCAATTTCTTTGGAAAACCGTTTGGCATTTCCTCAACATATTAGACAGAGGGTCGCCCTATGACCCAGCTCTTCTACCCCTAGCTCCAAACCCGAGATGGAAACACACGTCCACACAAAATCTTGTGCACAACTCTTCATAGTAGTATTATTCATAATAATAAAAATGAAAACAACCCAAACCTTCATCAACTGATGAATGGATAAACACAACATGGCATTTCTATTACCTGCAACAAAAAAGATAGTGCAGTGATGCACGCTAGGATGAGGATGAACCTCGAAAATGTGATGCTGAGTGAAAGCAGTCGGACACGACGACCACAGAGGCAGGATTCCTTTTACAGGAGGCGGAGTCAAAGTCATAAAGACGGGAGGTAAATGAGTGGTTGCCCGGGGCTGAGGCCCCAACTGTGACTAGCACGGGATGCCTTTGAGGATGACAAGAGTGTTCTGGAATTAAACAGCGGTGACGGTTGCACAGCTGTGTGAATATACGAAAAACCGCTGAACTGTACACTTCAAAAGGATACATTTTATCGTATGTAAGTTATGTCTTTTTTTTTTTTTAAAAGAGCAAAGAGGAAGAAGGCATTCGGCATGCATGAGCTGTTTGTAAACGAAACAGTGGAGTCATTTAAAAGCCAAAGCTTTGGATCATCAAATATTTGAGCCCCCAAAGTAAACTTTTTGGGGTGTCATGGGTGACGGGTTGGTGCATAGGGCTCAGTTGAACCAGTGGGTGGTGGGTGAACGATGCATCTTGTGAGGCAGAGCATGGAGTGGGATGGGCCTGGCCCAACTCTTTGGGGTCCAAGCCCAAGACTGTGAGAACGTTACCCAGCTATGAGCCCCAGATCCAGCCCCAACTGGGGGTCCTGGACCTACTGCTCAGTCCCAGCTTTTGACGGGTCAAGCAGCAAACAGGCGAGCCTCTTCCCACCCTCTTCTCCCGACCCTTCCCCAGTACAGATCCCACCCATTAGCAGGTCCCTGGGACTGCAGGGGGCTCCTCTTATATTTTCTTTAATTTTGGTTCAGTTCAGCAGCTCAGTCGTGTCCGACTCTTTGCAAGCCCACAGACTGCAGCACGCCAGGCCTCCGTGTCCATCACCAACTCCCGGAGCTTACTCAAACTCATGTCCATTGAGTCGGTGATGCCATCCAACCATCTCATCCTCTGTCATCCCCTTCTCCTCCCACCTTCAATCTTTCCCAACATCAGGGGCTTTTCTTTTCTTTTTTTTTTTTTTTTTACATGGAATGGTGTTCTGTTTCACATATGATAATATACATATTTCAATGCTATTCTCCCAGAACGTCCCACCCTCACCTTCTCCCTCAGAGTCCATAAAATTGTTCCATGCATCTGTATCTCTTATTCTGTCTCGCATATAGGGTTATCGTTACCATCTTTCAAATTCCATATATATGCATTAGTATACTGTATTGTTGTTTTTCTTTCTGGCTTACTTCACTCTGTATAATGGGCTCCAGTTCCATCCATCTCAGTAGAACCGATTCAAATGTATTTTTTTTAATGGCTGAGTAATATTCCATTGTGTATATGTACCACAGCTTCCTTATCCATTCGTCTGCTGATGGACATCTAGGTTGCTTCCATGTCCTGGCTATTGTAAACAGTGCTGCGATGAACATTGAGGTACATGCGTCTCTTTCAATTCTGGTTTCCTCGGTGTATATGCCCAGCAGTGGGATTGCTGGGTCATATGGCAGTTCTATTCCCAGTTTTTTAAGGAATCTCCACACTGTTCTCCATAGTGGCTGTACTAGTTTGCATTCCCACCAACAGTGTAAGAGGGTTCCCTTTTCTCCACACCCTCTCCAGCATTTATTGCTTGTGGACTTTTGGATAGCAGCCATCCTGACTGGTGTGAAATGATACCTCATTGTGGTTTTGATTTGCATTTCTCTAATAATGAGTGATGTTGAGCATCTTTTCATGTGTTTGTTAGCCATCTGTATGTCTTCTTTGGAGAAATGTCTGTTTAGTTCTTTGGCCCATTTTTTGATTGGGTCGTTTATTTTTCGGGAATTCAGCTGCAGAAGTTGTTTGTATATTTTTGATATTAATTGTTTGTCTGTTGCTTCATTTGCTATTATTTTCTCCCATTCTGAAGGCTGTCTTTTCACCTTGTTTATAGTTTCCTTTGTTGTGCAAAAGCTTTTAATTTTAATTAGGTCCCATTTGTTTATTTTTGCTTTTATTTCCAATATTCTGGGAGGTGGGTCATGGAGGATCCTGCTGTGATTTATGTCGGAGAGTGTTTTGCCTATGTTTTCCTCTAGGAGTTTTATTGTTTCTGGTCTTACGTTTAGATCTTTAATCCATTTTGAGTTTATTTTTGTGTACGGTGTTAGGAAGTGTTCTAGTTTCATTCTTTTACAAGTGGTTGACCAGTTTTCCCAGCACCACTTGTTAAAGAGATTGTCTTTTCTCCATTGTATATTCTTGCCTCCTTTGTCGAAGATAAGGTGTCCATATGTGCGTGGGTTTATCTCTGGGCTTTCTATTTTGTTCCATTGATCTATATTTCTATCTTTGTGCCAGTACCATACTGTCTTGATGACTGTGGCTTTGTAGTAGAGCCTGAAGTCAGGCAGGTTGATTCCTCCAGTTCCATTCTTCTTCCTCAAGATTGCTTTGGCTATTCGAGGTTTCTTATATTTCCATACAAATTGTGAGATGATTTGTTCTAGTTCTGTGAAAAATACCATTGGTAGCTTGATAGGGATTGCATTGAATCTATAGATTGCTTTGGGTAGTATACTCATTTTCACTATATTAATTCTTCCAATCCATGAACACGGTATATTTCTCCATCTGTTTGTGTCCTCTTTGATTTCTTTCATCAGTGTTTTATAGTTTTCTATATATAAGTCTTTTGTTTCTTTAGGTAGATATATTCCTAAGTATTTTATTCTTTTTGATGCAATGGTGAATGGTATTGTTTCCTTAATTTCTCTTTCTGTTTTCTCAATATTGGAGTATAGGAATGCAAGGGATTTCTGTGTGTTAATTTTATATCCTGCAACTTTACTATATTCATTGATCAACTCTAGTAATTTTCTAGTAGAGTCTTTAGGGTTTTCTATGTAGAGGATCATGTCATCTGCAAACAGTGAGAGTTTTACTTCTTCTTTTCCTATCTGTATTCCTTTTATTTCTTTTTCAGCTCTGATTGCTGTGGCCAAAACTTCCAAAACTATGTTGAATAGTAGTGGTGAAAGTGGGCATCCTTGCCTTGTTCCTGACTTTAGGGGAAATGCTTTCAATTTTTCACCATTGAGGATAATGTTTGCTGTGGGTTTGTCATATACAGCTTTTATTATGTTGAGATATGTTCCTTCTATTCCTGCTTTCTGGAGGGTTTTAATCATAAATGGATGCTGAATTTTGTCAAAGGCTTTTTCTGCATCTATTGAGATAACCATATGGTTTTTTTCTTTCAATTTGTTAATGTGGTGTATTACATTGATTGATTTGCGGATGTTAAAAAAACCTTGCATTCCTGGGATAAAGCCCACTTGGTCATGATGTATGATCTTTTTAATATGACCAACATCAGGGGCTTTTCAAAGGAGTCAGCTCTTCGCATCAGGTGGCCAAAGTATTGGAGTTTCAGCTTCAACATCAGCCTTTCCAATGAACACTCAGGACTGATCTCCTTTAGGATCGACCGGTTGGATCTCCTCGCAGTGCAAGGGACTCTCAAGAGTCTTCTCCAACACCACAGTTCAAAAGCATCAATTCTTCAGTGCTCAGCTTTCTTTATAGTCCAACTCTCACATCTATACATGACTACTGGAAAAACCAAAGCCTTGACTTTAATTTGCTTATTGTTTTCGGCTGTGTTGGGTCTTCCTTGCTGTCCATGGACTTTCTCTAGTTTCGGTGACTTTCTCTAGTTTCTCTCTGTGGCATCAGGTGGCTCCCCTAGCTGCAATCCCATGGTTCTAGAGCACAGGCTCAGCAGTTGTGGTACCCGGGCTTAGTTGCTCCGTGGCATGTGGAATCTTTTGGGATCAGGCAGGGATTAAACCCATGTCCCCTGTGTTGGCAGGTGGTTTCTTAACCACTGGACCACCAGGGGAGTCCTGGCTCCTCTTTGTATATGCTTGTTGTGGGTGGGTGTCTGCACTCCTTTCACTGCAAAGATACTTAAGAGCCTCAGGATGACTCTGTGCCCCACAGATTCATAATGTTGGTCTGGGATGTGAACTCCAGTTTCCAGTTCTGCAGAATGGCTAGCATTCCTCGAAATAAACACTCCAGTCATCGTGAAGGAGCGACTGTGCTCATAGAGATGGACAACCTTGTTTCTAAGCACAGTGTGGGACCCCCTTGCCGGCAACTGGGCCTGACGAGCCCCCACCTAGACTGTGGCGAAGATGGAGTTCCATCTGCAATGCATTTTGCAGATGCTTGCAGATAAATCAATCCAAGTCCATTAGGAGAAAAAGAAAGGCAAGGGTGATCTGCTGGCCGTGTGGGGCTGTGGGGGAAGCCCCAGGCCGTGTGGACGTTGAGTCATGGTGAGATGAGTAACGCTAAGAGGAAACAAATGTATGGCCGGTTCCGTGAGCAGGGAGGAGGCCAGGCCTGCTCCTGGGACAGAAGGGGCTGGGAGGTCTGGGAAAAGCGCGCCGATGTTTAACATCAGCTTTCCTAGGATTCCCTCAACGCTAATTACAACCGCCTTGCTGTGTTGCATCGCAATAAATTTTCCTAAGTGGACCGATTATTTGCCCTTGAGGTCCTGCCCACATCTCTCACCTCCCACGCCAAGAATTTGGTTCTCTGGAGACGCGTGCATTTTTGTTCTGGCTTCAAGTCCTTCTAGGAGAAAGGAAAGTCCCAGGATGGAGCTGCCAAATTTAGTCCACTTGACCACTAATTGTCTCAATACAAAGGAAGAGGCAGCGTGAAAGCTGTTTCATGAATTTGGGCTGGTTAGACACTCCGCATGAATGTTTGGGGATTAATCATGAAACACAGCAATTAACACAAAAAAGAGGCCCTGCCCTAGAAATGGTTTAGTACCTTTGAGACGGAAAGAAACTGATGTGGTAGTAGGTTTGCCCTTGAGTTCTAAACTCAACTCTGGGAAGCTGCTTATAGAAATCTCCCAGAAAAAGTGAAGGGGGAATTTGGACCACTTCCTTTCAGGTCCCGGGGCTTGCCAAATCAAGGAGGAAACATGTGTGTGCAGCCACCTCTGGGTGGGGAGACAGCTTCTCTGGTTACCAAATGCTCAGCCAGTGGGAGCCAAGGCTCTCAGGAACCCAGAGGTGGGGGGAGAGCAGCTCCCGGGGGCCCACTCGCTGACTGATGCTGCCCGGGATCCTGATGGAGACAGGCTGCAGAAGACAATTCCAGGCTGGCCCCAGTTCCCACAGTCGCTGGCTTTCTCTGCCTGATGAAACTGGTTCTTTCTTGACTTCTTAGAAAAGGGTGATGATTATTAGGCTCTTAAACAGATTTCTCCAGGAGGAGAGAACTAAAACTTCCCCTCACAAAGTCTAGTGTCTTGGTGACCCTCCTGTCTGGGCTGAGCTACTATGAACAGGGGTGTACGCGTTTCTGTGTGGGCACGTTTCCCGTTCTCTTAGGTATACACCTTAGAAGCGGAGCTGCTGGCTTGCACGGCGGTTCTGTGTTCAACATTTACCAGAAGCCGCCAAAGGAGTTTATCTCATCAGCAAGACCTGAGGGTTCTAATTTATGGTTGGATGGCATCACTGGCTCCATGGACGTGAGTGTGAGCAAACTCTGGGAAATAGTGGAGGACAGGGAAGCCTGGTGTGCTGCAGCCCACGGGGTCGCAGAGTCAGACACGACTGAGCGACGGAACGATTTCTCCACATCCTCACCAACACTGGTTATTTTGTGAGTCATTCTTTCTTCTTTCCTTTCTCTCAGAGCCATCCTAGTAAGTATGATGACCTCTCTCATTGTGGTTTTGCTTCTCCTCTCCCTAAAGACTGCTGTCCCACTGACAGAGCAGTATGTCCAAGCACACAGATATTTCCTCTCGCCTGGGTGATTCCCCAACCCCTGCCCCCACCAAACAAATTTGCAAGAAAACTGGAAACTATTTGGAAGATAGTCTTTGTTCTTCCACTCTGTACGTATTTGTCCATTGATGGTGTTTCTGTTCCTTTCAGTTTTGGCACAAAAGGGCCTCTACTGAGGAAGGGCTCTGTCTTCATGAAAAATGCCTTCCTCATGAAAAACACTTTCCTCGGTAAGTGGGTGCATGTCTGGATCACTGCGTATCTTGCATTCATGCTCAGTTGTGTCTGACCCTTTGCAACTGTAACCTGCCAGGCTTCTCTATCCATGGGATTTCCCAGGCAAGAATACTGGAATGGGTGCCATTTACTCCAAACAGAAGATTGCGACTAACATAAACACAATGACCACTGTCACAAGAACACCCTCCTGTTGTGGAGAGAAGGGCCCCAGGAGTGATGCTGAGATGATCCTTTGTGTTCATTGACTGTAGTTTCATCTCTTAAAGTTGAAGAACATCCCACTTGTTACATGCTGTACCCTCAGATAGGATAATAATGGAAGAATGTGTTTGCTTTCAAATTGTTCCTGCAGCTGCTCCTTCCTGATGGAACTTCCAGCAATGGACAGTTGTACCAGAACCTTAATGTCTACCTGACCGTGAATCTCTAACGATATCACACTTTTTTTCTTTCCTGTTGTCTTTTTCTCGTTTAAATCTGCCAAGAGTTGATTTGAGGCTAGGTGCATAAACAGCACTCATTTTAAATTATTTTGTACCTGCTTTTTTGAGATTAGGGGAAGAGAATAAAAAATAATTGGGTTGGTTTTTTTGCAAATCTTACAGTGTTCTCCCATCTGCTCAACCAGGCACGCACAGTTAATGTGTGTGTGAGAGAGAGAGAGAGACAGAGAATGAATGAATCTCTGGCGCCTCTTTGTTTTCTGAGCAGGACCCCAGCCCTGTGGGACCATGGACCCTCCCGTGACTTCATCTAACCTTAATTATCACCGCTCCCCGCCTGTCCCTCCATCTCCAAACACAGTCCTGCTGGGGGTCAGCATGTGAATTTGAGGGGGGACATAATTCAGTCCACGGCCAGCAGGGAGCTGGAGGAGAGGCTTTCAGGGTGTCCTAGGGTCGAGGAGCAACCCTGAAAGGTACAGAGTGTAACAAAGTGCAGCACCCTCCAGGACTACTGTGCTCACTCAGAAATGAGGGGAGAGACTTAAAGCTGCACAGACTTGGCCCGTTTCCCCTTGGGCCCTGGGTCCCCATGTCACAGTGAGGCACGGAGGTGCTCCCGGCTGCAGAAGACAGACAGACCTACAGGAGCCCATCTGCGGGTGCAGGAGGCGGCCCCTGGGGTGGACGGCTCTGAGACCTTCCAGTCCAAAAGGCGTGCTTTTCTGCTTGGAGGTGACCCACCAGTGAGTGGCGCACTGTGACACGACCTGGAGGAGGAGGAGCTGGGGAACTCATGGACACAGCAGGGGGCACACTCATCTCCTGGTAGACCCTGGTTTCCCGGGAAGCTCGGCACCCTTCCTCGACTCCTGAGAAGATGGTGATGGACAGGCATGCGCGCAAAGCACGCTCCCCCAGCCGTTCACGCTCCTCCCGGCAGGCGCATCGCCCCTGTCAGCCACAGGGCACACGGGTGCCGCTGAGTCTCTGGCCAGACTATGGATTCAAGCTCTTTGGATCTGTACGTCCGCCGCAGAGCCCCAGCTGGAGCGTCAGCTGCCGGGGTCAGCTGTCCAACTCGAAGTCAGAAGAAAGCTCAGCCACCGAGCTTGGGCGGCAGTGCTCAGGCCTGCGACCACAGAGCCAGCCAGGCAGTTGGCGGTCAGGGCGAGTCCGGCAGGCAGGTGGGCCCGAGGACATTCCTACTGGAGACCTGGGCAGGAGGAGCCTCAGCATGGTTTTTGGTTTCCTCCTTTGCCACGTGGGCAGGTGGCCCTGGACACCCTAATCTGTTACAGGTGGGTTCTGCTCAGCCCACCTCTGGAGTCAGTGAGTGCAGAGTGTAGGTGTAAAGATTTCCATGCATGCATGTTTGCTTGGTTGCTTCAGTCATGTCTGACTCTTCGCGACCCCATGCTCTGTAGCCCACCAGGCTTCTCTGTCCGTGGGATTCTCCAGGCAAGAATACTGGAGTGGGTTGCCAGGTCCTCCCCCAGGGGATCTTCCTGACCCAGGGATCAAACCCGGGTCTCTTATATCTCCTGCATTGGCTGGTGGGTTCTTTACCACTAGTGCCACCTGGGAAGCCCTATATAGATGGAGCTATATGTATATCTACATGTATAACTTCTTTTCCAGGTTCTTTTACACTACAGTTTATTACAAAATATTGAACATAGTTTTCCATGTTATGCTATACAGTAGGACTGTATTGTCTATTTTATATATAGTAGTTTGTATCTGGTAATCTCACACTCATAATTTATCCCCCCACCTTTTCCCTTTGGTAACTGTAAGTTGGTTTTCTATATCTGTGACTTGTTTCTGTTTTGTAAATAAGCTCACTTCTATCACTTTTTAGATCCCACATATAAGTGATATCATATGATATTTGTTTTTCTCTGATTCACTTCATTTAGTATGACAATGTTTAGGTTTACCCATGGTGCTGCAAATGGCATTATTTCCTTTTCTTTTTTTTTTTTTTCATTATTTCCTGTTCTATGGCCAAATAATAGTCCAGGGTATGTGTGTGTGTATTGTTGTTGTTCAGTAGGTAAGTCATGTCCAACTCTTTGCAACCCCATGGACTACAGAACACCAGGCTTCCCTGTCCTTCACCATCTCCTGGAGCTTGCTCAAACTCATGTCCATTGAGTCAGTGATCCATCCTACCATCTCATGCTCTGTTGCCCTCTTCTCCTCCTGCCCTCAATCATTCCCAGCATCTGGGTCTTGTCCAAATGAGACCACATATTCTTTATCCATTCATATGTCAATGGACATCTAGGTTACTTCCATGCCTTGACTATTATAAATAATGCTGCTATCAGCACTGGGGTGCATGTATAGATGTGATTACATTTAAATCAGTGGACTTTGAGTAAAGCCAATCACCCCCCATAATGGGGTGGACCTCACCCAATCAGTTGAAGGGTCGCAGAGAAGCAGGAATTTGGCCTCAAGACTATAATGTAGAGACCCTGTCCGAGTTTCCAGCCTGCTTCCCTGCAGAACTCAGGCTTGAGGCTACAGCCTCAACTCTCACCTGAACTCTCGGCATGCTCCCTGCCCTCCAGATGTGTGAAACCCCCACAGTGGTGTGAGTCAGTCCCTTAAAGCAACCCCCCTCCATAACCTCCAGCGCCTGTGTCTCTAGAGATCGCTGACTAATAAAGCAGGCTCAAGTGAAAGTCGCTCAGTTGTGTCCAACTCGTTACAATCCTGTGGACTGTAGCCTGCCAGTCTGTCCCTGGAATTCTCCAGGCAAGAATACTGGAGTGGGTTGCCATTCCCTTCTCTGGGGTGGGGGGTGGGGGGTGGTCTTCCCAATCCAGGGATCGAACCCAGATCTCCTGCATAGCAGGCAGATTCCTTACGGTCTGAGCCACCAGGGAAGCCCAATGAAGCAGGGAGTGCCTTTTAATTGATCATGGCATCTCTAGGAAGGCTGCACCTGCCCCTTGCAGATTGCTGGTGAAGCTGGAGAAAACCTGGTCCCTGGGCAGGTGGGCCCTGTGGCCCTGCCCCCTGGTACTGGCCACCACCATTCCCAGGTCACCAGCCGTCTTCCCTGCAGCCTCCTCACTCAGGGCACTGTCTCCTCAGACTGGTTCTAGCACTTTCTACCCGAGTCTGAGCTCCATTTCCCCCTCTGAGGCCAGGTTCCCGGTTCTGTGCCTGTCCTCTGCATTTCCGAGTAAGCCTCGCAAAGAATCACAGCTGTTCAGAAGCACGCTGCACAATATAAAATTTATTATAAAACTTCAGCAAATATAAATATCCAGGCGCCATCTGGAATGGAGACCACAGGCAGGAAAGGACTGAAATCCGGGGTTGGGGGGGGGGAGGTCGGAGGCCCCCCCTGCTGTGTAGCTTTTCACCTGGAAATCCTTGGCCTCCCTTCTGAATGGATGTTATGAAAACAACCAAAATTTAGGGGGGAAAAATCAAAAACCCTGCAGCACATAAAAGCAAAACCAAGTGGGCCAATCACGGCCCACAGTGGTTGATGTAAACCCCGCGGAGTGTCTAATTCGGGCCCAGCCTGTCATTCTGCCACTTGAAAGAGAAAAGCATTAAGAAATGCGTTTAAATAGGAACACTCACTTGTAAATAACTGAGAAAAGAGAAAAAAGGCAACGTATGAGAATTCTCTCCTCCTTCGAACGGGTCTGAAAGGGACAGAAGCACCATGGTGGGGATTTCCTTTCCCATTTCCAGAGGCCCGGCTCCCCATCAGGATGGAGACCAGCTCACCCGCCCGGGGCTCCCCGGGGTCCCTGTGCAGAGAAACCGCCGCTGGGGCAGGACACGGGTCTGGGGACACAGCCCGGAGGGGCTGACCCCGCCCCAGGAAGCGGTGGTCTCCAGGTAGCAGCTGGGCAGGTCCTCTTCCTCATTCCGCGCCAGCCTGCTTTGCCAGAGCTCCACGGTTCCAGGCGAGCACGTTGGGGAGCTCTGTCCTGCCGCTCAGGACGCCCTGCAGCCTGACTCCACGCCTCCTCCCCGCCGAGCGTGTGCCTGTGTGCCTGGGGATGAACACACACACACACGTGCATGCACACATGCACACGTGCACGCACACACAGGCACACACGCAGTCCGGTCCACGAGCTCCGCACGGGCTTTTCTTCTCCTGGCTTCCATCTTCCTGGGACGCCTGCCGATGGAGAGACCACACGGCCAGCTGGTGCTGGAGACGGGCCCCTGCGCCTGCGGCTCACAGGTTGGATGTGGAGCAGGCCTTGCAACACTGTTGGCCGTAGAAGCGGTGGCCGCACACCCTGTGCTGGGGCACCAGGGCGCACCAGTGGAAGCGGTCCCCGCAGGAGTCGCCTGAAAGCCAGCAGCCCCGCGTCAGTCGCCAGTGTGGCACCCCACCCCGGGTCGGGGGCCACCCACGGAAACCCCGCAAATCAAGGCAAGCCTGCTGTCACCCTGCAGCTGCTCTGCAGGGAGGGCAGCTCTGCGGGTCACACGGACCACGTGGGTCGTGCTGTTTTCACAAGATCTCTCTTCGCAGGTTCCTGCAAAGCTGGCATTTTCTGCTTTTCGTGCTAAACACCCCCATGGAACCACTCAGCCTCCCGAGACAACAGGTCTTCTGTGGATTGGACTCCGGTTGTCAGGTCCCTGATTGAAGCAGACCACTCACTCACCTCCAGCCCCATTTTCTCCTCCAGAAACCTCGACAGACAAACAGACAGACGGGGCATGGTGCTGCAAATCCCCAAGGCACTTTGAGTATGTGTGCACAGGGATTGCGTTTACTGCGCAGCCAAGGAGCAGCAAGAGGAGAAGGGGACGACAGAGGATGAGATGGTTGGGTGGCATCACCAACTCGATGGACATGAGTTTGAGTAAACTCTGGGTGTTGGTGATGGTCAGGGAGGCCTGGCGTGCTGCAGTTCATGGGGTCGCAAAGAGTCGGACATGACTGAGTGACTGAACTGAGCTGAAGGAAATCCCACAGGCAGAGGAGACTAGATACTACAGTCCATGGGGTCGCAAAAGAGTGGGACATGACTTGGCGACTGAGCATCAACAACGAAGGAATATGCTGGGGTCTCGTTTAACTTGGGGGCAAAAAGGCTGCTTTACTCAAAATGGCCTTCCCTGAACACAGACAGCAGCTCTGAAACACAAGAGGCAGTCGTGCTTGCTGAAAGCCAAAGGGACCTCACAGCCGCCTGTGTGGTTTCTGGGGAGGAAGGTGTGAGCAGGGAGTGGTCTGCTCCGTGGGCCCTTTCGTGGGGAAAACTGGCGGAGAGAACAGGCGTAGCGGACACCAGACCCTCTAACCCCCGGGGACCCCCAGTTGCTCAGCCCTCTTAGCAACCACTCCAGACACCTGACAGCCCCACCCGAATCGCCAAGGTCAAACCTCAGGGTGGTGGTGGGGCTCCGACACTCACCTTTCTTCTCTGCGATGGGGCAGAACTGGGTGTTGCAGGCCTGGGAGAAGGTGGGCTTCTGCAGCATGGAGCAGCCCGCGGCCGGCCGGCCCCCCGCCAGGCACTGCACGGACCGCGTCTGCACGCCGCCCCCGCAGCTGGCCGTGCACTGCGGGAGACACGAGCCGCCGTCACACTGGGCCACTTGGCCCTCGAGCCACCCCTTCCTACGGGCAGTCCCCCCCACCCAGGCTCCTCAAGGCAGTCTCTCTCTCTCTCGATCAGGGTGGGGGGCTGAACACAAGCTGCATATTTCTCAGGTATGGACACTGGGAAGATAGGCCCAGAAGTCTGAATATTCTTGAGTCATCAAGGGTTCGATAGACACACACACACAAAGCGGCACATGTCTAGGGATACAGGCTGCTGGTCCGTCACGAGACGCCGTCACAAGCCAGCCTTTCTGGTGCCCCTGTCTCGGAAAAGCTTGACAAGCCAGCGCCTCCCCCGCACAGAGGCGTGATGACACTCACCCCTCCAGACCCCAAGTTGCAGGGACTCTGGATGCTGGACGTGGCCGCCCCCTCCCAGGAACCCCGTGTCCCTACACTGGGGCCCTGCACTTCGAGGCTCAGAGCACAGTGGAGTCAGGGCGGGGAGAGGCACCTCCGTCAGAGCAGCCCTCACCAGCCAGCCGGGCACATACCCCAGAGACCATGGCTGTGGGTCCACCCGAGACCCACTGCCGGCAAGAAACCGGGAGAGACGTGAGCGATCGGAGACGGAGGGACCCAAACCTGCAACAGTGAATCTGCCCAGAAAGAAAGCGGCTCAGAGTCGAGACGGAATTCTGTCTAGCTCACAGCATTGCTCACACAAGGCTGTGTGTTCAAGAATGTTAAGTGGTAGAGGAGCCCCTGCAGAAAGATGGGGTCAGAAAACCATCTGGAGATCCTGGTGTGCGGTGGGTTAAGTTAAACAGTTGCGTTAACATGTGAGGATAAAGCTCTGCTGATTTGGAGACACACACACAAGCCAGGCTGCTGCCGAGACGTGTGGACAGGACAGACGCCGGCACCTCTCTGGGGCAGCAGCCCTGAGGCCGGTCTTCCACGGCCAAAACCGCCCATGGCCAGACGTGGAGGATCCACTGCAGAGAGAGCCCAGGGAGGTGGCTTTTAGACCCCTTGGGAGAGTGATGCACTGATGGGGTAAGTAGAACATCTTGGTCTACCCCTCGAAGGAGGAGAGAAGCTGGAAACAGAGTCCCCAAAGCTCATAAGCTGAAGGAATTGTTTCTTCTTTTTCCCTCTTTTGGGAAAGGACATCTGGACCACTGGAGAGAGAAAATCCAGGGCTTTTCACTGATGAGCATGTGGGTTTGGAAGCCACCATGTGAGGCTGGGAGAAGGCGATGGCACCGACTCCAGGACTCCTGCCTGGAAAATCCCATGGACGGAGGAGCCTGGTGGGGTCGCTAGCAGCCGGACACGACTGAGCGACTTCACTTTCACTTTTCCCTTTCATGCATTGGAGAAGGAACTGGCAACCCACTCCAGTGTTCTTGCCTGGAGAATCCCAGGGACGGGAGAGCCTGGCGGGCTGCTGTCTATGGGGTCGCACAGAGTCGGACACGACTGAAGTGACTTAGCAGCAGCAGCAGCAGCAGCATGTGAGGCTGAGCCCTTCTCTTCAAAGCCAACATCGGTGAACGCCGTCAAACCCTCAGTTTCAGTGTAGGCCACTGGCAGCCAGGAGGACAACAGCGCTGTGGGGGAACTCGTGACAGATACCGAGTCGTCAGGCCCGCCCAGGGTTGCGCCAGACGTTTTCTGCGGACTGCGGTCTCTGAACTTCTGGGCAGAACTGCGCTCCAAGCCTTGGCGGCCTCTGACTCGAGTCCCAGGCACTCCCTCAGCCCCTGTCCCAGCCTGGGAACTCACCCGGGGACGGGGACGTGATTCCTCGTTCTCATCCATAGCCTTGAACCTCTCTGCCTCTGAGTTGAATTTCTTTCATCAGGAGCAGCAGGGGCAGACTGCCACTCCCCCCCTTTTTTTCATGTTAAAATGTGAATTTTCATTGCAAAAACTGTTTTCTGTAAATATGGTTATATCAACCTCTGTGCCCACAACTTGGGTTCAGATATAAACAGATATGATATTCGCTGGTGTTACTTGTACCACAGAACAAAATCGGTTCAAGAATCAACTCTTGCTAAAGACATTATGTCCCAACAAGGTCCTACTGTGTAGTACAGGAAACTATATTGAATATCCTGTGGTGAACCATGCTTGCATGCTTAGTCACTCAGTTGTGTCTGATTCTTTGCGACCTCATGGACTGTAGCCCGCCAGGCTCCTCTGTCCATGGGATTCTCCAGGCAAGGATACTGGAGTGGGTTGCCATTCCCTTCTCCAGGGGATCTTCCTGACCCAGGGATGGAACCCAGGTCCCCTGCATTGTAGGTGGATTCTTTACTGTCTGAGCCACCAGGGAAGCCCCTGGTAAGCCATAATGGAAAAGAAAATAAAAAACGATATAGATTTATGCATGTAACCTAGTCACTCTGCTGTACAGCAGAGATTGGCATGACATTGTAAATCAGTTGATTTACTTCAATAAAAAAAATTAAAAATAAAGAAATCAAGAGATCCGACCAGCATTTTGCATCACTTGGCGCCAAGTGGCTTGATTCTTTCTGTCATTGGTTCTTTGATGCACAAACTGGGATCACTGTCCTCCCCTTCCTGGGCGCAGTTCCAGGCTCCAGACACTGAATGGTGAACACAAGCCCTCGCCTTCCCCGGGGCACTTTCCAAAGCCGCTCCTCCAAGCGTGGTTTCTGGTCCAGTGACCCCGGCAGTGGGTGGGAGCCCGTGGGCACCCCTGCATTCCTCAGGCCCCGGCTCGGCATCCACACGGAACCCACGGTTACACCCGCAGTGTGGAGTGGGCCCCTGCTGGCCACTGGCATCTCTCTGTCCACAGACTCACCCCGGCCACCCTACCCTGCTCACTTCTCATCTTTCAGGGTTTAAATGTCCCTGTTCGGCCTTGGAGAAAATGTGGACGCCCTCCCACGCTGTGGGCGGGTGGGTAATTCTGTGTCTGTCTGCTGAGGGGCGAGTGGGGACCCTCCAGCCCCCGGGGTGGGTGGTCGCAGAGCAGAGACCTCATCTCTGAAGAGGCGTGTGGGGCTGCTCCACACCACAGCTGCCTGGGCTCCAGCGCCTTCAGGCTCTGCCTTGGCCTCGGGCCCTTCACCCCTGCACGCTGCCTCCTGAGACAGGGCCTGGGGCTAGAGCTCCACGGAGGACCGTCCAACCTGGGAAGCAGATGTGGACAAGGGTGGAAGTGGGTTCCCAGAGGACAGCCCCCCGAGGTCCAGCAGTGAGGTCTGCTTGCCTTCTGGAAGGTGAAAGGGCCTTCTGGAGGGTGACTCAACCTGTCCTCACCTGGGCACCTCACATGCCCTGCTCTTCAAGGGGCCTGCAGGTTGACCCGTCCTGCCCTCTTCCAGGGAGTCTTGGGACAGACATCCGCTCAGAGGCTCTGCAGATGCAGAAATGCTGGGAGGCCTTTCCCTTCCGATGCCCTCTGTGCGCCCCGTCCTGCTGCGACCCCCGTGTTCATCGGAGGACCAGCCATCCCTGCGCTAGACAAACACTGACCAGAGGAACGGGGGAAATTGATAACTGCTCCAGCCATTATCCAAAAAGCCCCAAAGGCGCATTTTAAAATAACATTTGCCTCTCAGTCAGTTCAGTGCAGTCCCTCAGTCGTGTCCAACTCTTTGAGACCCCATGACTGCAGCATGCCAGGCCTCCCTGTCCGTTGCCAACTCCCGGAGTTTGCTCTAACTCATGTCCATGGCTCTAACTTCAAAGCCATCAACATTCACCGATGTTGGCTTTGAAGAGAAGGGCTCAGCCTCACGTGCTGCTGCTGCTGCTGCTGCTGCTGCTAAGTCGCTTCAGTCGTGTCCGACTCTGTGCGACCCCATAGACAGCAGCCCGCCAGGCTCTCCCGTCCCTGGGATTCTCCAGGCAAGAACACTGGAGTGGGTTGCCAGTTCCTTCTCCAATGCATGAAAGGGAAAAGTGAAAGTGAAGTCGCTCAGTCGTGTCCGGCTGCTAGCGACCCCACGGACTGCAGCCCACCAGGCTCCTCCGTCCAGGCATCCAACCATCTCATCCTCTGTCATCCTCTTCTGCTCCCACCTTCAATCTTTCCCAGCGTCAGGGTCTTTTCAAATGAGTCAGCTCTTCGCATCAGGTGGCCAAAGTATTGGAGTTTCAGCTTCAGCATCAGCCCTTCCAATAAATATTCAGGACTGACTTCCTTGAGGATGGACTGGTTGGATCTCCTTGCTGTCCAAGGGACTCTCAAAGAGTCTTCTCCAACACTATGGTTCAAAAGCATCAATTCTTTGGCATTCAGCCTTCTTTATGGTTCAACTCTCACATCCATACATGACTACTGGAAAAACCATAGCTTTGACTAGATGGACCTTTGTTGGCAAAGTAATGTCTCTGCTTCTTAATATGCTGTCTACGTTGGTCATAACTTTTCTTCCAAGGAGCAAGCGTGTTTTAATTTCATGGCTGCAGTCACCATCTGCAGTAATGTTGGAACCCCCCCCTCCAAATAAAGCCTATCACTATTTCCATTGCTTCCCCATCTATTTGCCATGAAGTGATGGGACCAGATGCCATGGGACCATATTTGCCTCTGGGTTTGTTTTAAATTAGAGCAATCACTTTCATTGATGTTATTGGTCTTCATGGAAAATGCTAGTGGAAGGTGATGGCTGAGAACTCTAACTGGTGATGCATGCTCTGTGAGGTCTTAGTCAAAGGTAAATGTCCACCCCTCACACTCAGAGGAACAGTCAAAACCAAGGGGCTTCCTCCAGGGCAAAGTTCCCCTCCCAAATGCAAACAACAAGACGTGAACAAATGCACGTCAAGTGCAGAGAGACGGAGGTCTCACGCCTTCATCTTCCTTCTGCAGAGTCTCCACGGCGGAGGGGGGAGTTTCTCTCCATATTTATCACCTTCTGTGGACCTTCATGGTGCAAACTCTCTTGGCAAGTCTGAGGTTTCAGCCACTGTAACTTCTTGCAGAGGCCAAATGTCTACTCAGTCCAGATAGGCTAGCACACAGAACCTTTGCTTTAAACATGCGTGTGTGTGTGCTAAGTTGCTTCAGTGTGTCCGACTCTTTGCGAGACTGTCAGGCTCCTCTATCCATGAGATTCTCCGGGCAAGAATAGTGGAGTGGGTTGCCATTTCCTTCTCCGGGGGATCTTCCCGACCCAGGGATCGAACCCATGTCTCTTAAATCTCCTGTACTGGCAGGAGAGTTCTTTACCAATAGCGCCACCTGGGAAGCTCTAAATACAGGTGGAGCTATGAATTTTTGTACAAATTTGATTGGTAACAGCAGACACCTTCCAGCTCAGGCGATCTCCTCCATCATTGTCGACAGGACAGTTCCTGTTTTCCTGTGCACCCTCAGAATATTAATCGTATGAGAGGGAGTTATTAGGTGGGCGACTGGATGCAGGATGCAGGCCAGCCACATTCAGCCAGAGGAAGCCCTCTCGAGCCTCCACGTATCCTGTGTTCCAGCGCCCACGTATGTGAGTCTGCCTGTGTGCACGTGTTTGGCACAACCCTGCAGTCACAGTGGCTGAGACGGAAAACCGGACTGATTGTCTGCAGTGCGGCCGCTTGCCCCTGGGGCCCACGGCTCTCCGGGTCCGCTCATGCCTGGGCCTGGTGAGGAGCCCCACGCTCCAGCCCTGAGCACACACGCAGTGTCTACTGTGGTGTCAGACACAGCCAGGCAGGGGCGCGCACTTACGTTTTCCAAGTCCAGGTGAGCGTGGGACCCACTGGATGTGAAGCCCCAGGGACCCAAGTGAGTGAAGTCAGTGCTGCTGAGTGAGGCCTCACTAAGCAGGGCCACTGAGGCCAACAGAAACACTCCTCATCAGATTAGAGACTCATCTGTCTTCCCGCAGTTACAGGAATACCCTGTCTGGGGACAGAGCCAATCCAGGCACAGGACGTGGCTTTCCTCCCCAAGATTTCCCACGGCCGGAGGGCGCAGGGCCTCAGGCCCAAGAGCTCACGGCAAATCCGGCCTTAGCGTCATTCCTCCCTGAAGTCATGGAACATAGCAGATGAACCACTCTGGATAAGATCTTCAAGTAGCTTGCGGTGAAAATGACTTATTAGACAGGCTGGATGTTTTAGGTTGGTGAAAACCACGCCAGAAGTATTTTTAGATTTTAGGTTTGGGTTTAAATTAAATAATGGCAAACTTTGTTTTTCTTTTTCTAAATTTGTCTGAGGTCTCCCAAGCGAGCAGAGTGGGGTAAACGCTGGGCAGATTCACTCTCAGGAGCTCCAGTCTCCCCTCCCCGTGGACAGAGGGACAACGGTCTTGGGGAACCACCAGGCCTTGTCTCTGAGCCGTGTTCTCAAGGGACAGAGAGAGCGAAGCACCTGCCCCAGGAACAACTCGACGCAGCCTCTTGGCTCGCCCATCCCTTCATCTTGCCGGAAAGCCTGTGCACTCAGAGGAAAATTAAAGGGAAAATTGTGTGGCTGGTGATACTTTAGACCTACTTAAAACAGGAAATGCTTGAAAAGGATATGGTCCAAATGTCCTGTGGTCCAGTATTTCAAATGAAACAATTTCTAATACCATCTGGGGAGGAGTTCGTGTATTTCTAAACGAAAAAGCGACATCAGATTTGAAGATGTGTGTGCTGTCACTTGTATTCGACTCTCTGCCACTCCACGGACCTCAGCCCGCCAGGCTCTTCTGTCCGTGGGATTCTCCAGGCAAGAATGCTGGAGTGGGCTGCCATGCCCTCTCTCCAGAGGCTCTTTCCCACCCAGGACCTGAACCCATGTCTCTTATGTCTCCTGCATTGGCAGGTGGGTTCTTTACCGCTAGCACCACCTGGGAAGTCCTGAATTTGAAGATAAGCGGAACCAAAGGCAAAGCAAGAACACAACTGGAGGGCAGTGTGCAGAGTGGGTGGCGAGCAAGAACAGCCTTTGGGGGTTTTAAAGACGCTGCTGCTCTCCATGGCCTGGCAACAGAGCGCACGACACCGATGACAGTGACAGCGACTCCCCCAGACAAGCGTGAAGTTTGTGCTGGAGGGGAAGGCTCTCCAAATAAGGACCAGGCGTGGCTGCCTGAGGCACTCATGGATTTGCTTTTCATCTGAAATCCCACATTCAGCAAAAACTCCCTGAATACACAGTATGGAGTATGTGCCTTGCTAGACGCTGGGGACTGTATACCTAAAACATGCATGCGTGTATGTATATATACACATATGTCAATATGGAGAATACACCGCAAGACAGCAGGACACTCGCCACAGAGCGACCGGTCTGGATGGCTGTTTGGTGACTGTATCCGCTTTCAAGCAGCTCACGTTAGTGGGGGCAGCCTTGACCTCTGACGAGGCTGCAGTAGGGACAGTGCACGATTCTGGGACAGGAGGCACGATTCTCCACTCTGGAGTCTGCTTTCTATCCTTGCTTCCTTTTCAGCACAGGGTGCCCAGGAAGCTCGAGGATGCGGGATGTGCTTCCTGGGAGGGCAGTCACTACCTGGGCAGGGAAGACTGCCATCTGCAGCTGCTTGGGTCATTCCTATGGCGCCAGGCACACAGCACGTCTTCTGGGAAGTGATTTGGAGAGAGACAAAGACCCCTGAAAGTTCCTTTGAAAGTGATGGGGAACAGACATCCGCCTGTGGTCCCCAGATCAGCCCCTGGAATCAACGAAGATCCCGCTTGCTGGCCCTGAGAGATCTTCTGAGTTGCGGGTGTCCTGGTGGTCTAGTGACCCGTGGATCCCATAAACTAAGTAGGACTTCACCTCGGAGGTCCTGGAGCCAGTGTTACCTGATATGGTTATGAGAGCTGGCCAAGGACGGAGGCGTTTTCTAAGGTGGGAGCATAGGAGTTCGTGGCCGTCCCCACTATCATGTTCATTTGCTTTCTGTTTTTTCTTGATGTGGACCATTTTTAAAGTCCCTACTGAATTAATTACAATATTGCTTCTGCTTTTATGTTTTGGTATTTTTTTGGCTGCAAGGGATGTGGAATCTTAGCTCCAGGGATTGAACCCACGCCTCCTGCACTGGAAGGCCAAGTCCTAACCCCTGGACCGCCAGGGGAGTCCCTTCGCTTGCTTCTTAAAATCTGACCATCCAGACCCAAGTGCCCACAAAGACACTGGGCTCTGAGCTGCTCTTGTGCTGCCCTCGCCCACAGACGGCATCGGGACAGGCAGAGAGGGCTGCTAGGAGCCCAAAGCCGGAAGCAGGGCCAGGAAGGAGGCTGGGTCAACAGCAGTAAGTGCAAAATTCTTCCCTTACAGCCTCCGGGAGTGCAGGAGGAGAGGGAGCCGGGGACACGGAGACCCCGGGACAGACCCTGCAGCCCCTCTCGGCCTGGGCTGGCCGAGCCGGGGGAGCAGGCGGGTCACAGCCATTCTGGGGGCTCAACCCTCATCCTCATTTGCTCGGCTTTGTGGTTGACCTCAAACATATTTACAATCACCTGTTTCTTCCAGATCACATATTTGTTCCTCATCCATACTCACCTCTGGGGAGTTCAGCCCGGCTTTTACCCAGACCATTACACCTTCTTACACTCCACAGGGTGAAGGCTTAGAACAACCATATCGTGCCTGTGTGCTCAGTCATGTCCAGCTCTTTGCGACCCCATGGACGGGAGCCTGCCAGGCTCCTCTGTCCATGGAACTCTCCAGGCAAGAATACTGGAGTGGGTATTGCCATTTCCTTCTCCAGGGGATCATCCCAATCCAGAGATCGAACCTACAAATCCTCCATCTCCTGCATTAGCAGGCTGGTTCTTTACCACTAGCACCACCTGGGAAGCCCTAGAACAATCACAAGTGCCCTAAAAGATGGAATAACCTTTGGAGATCACCCTCTGGAAGCCCCCCCGCAACCCTGAACCCCAGGAGCCCAACACCACATGGGCTTCAGAGGGAAGGGCCTGGAGCTGGCTCCGTGGGCCTGGGGGCTATACTCCGGCAGAAACCTTCCCGCCCAAGGCAGCCGGCAACACCGAGGAGGGGCTCCGCCCACCACCCCTTCATCCCTACCTGAGACCAGGGTGAGGCAAACCAGCCGGCCCGCGGGGGTCCTGCAGCAGCGAACACGGGGCGCTTGGGGCAGGGAAACGGGGCGCAGGCACGCTGCAGCTCCAGCTGGGGCTGCGGCAGGTGCAGGCACTTCTTGGAGGCCAGCTCGCGGTACTTTCCAGACACGTACTTCTCAGCACATTTTAAGAACCTTTTCTGGGTTCCTCTTTCACAGGTAACAGAGCACTGAAAAGAAGACAACCGAGGACGTGCGTGAAAGGCGTGTCTCAGTGCGTGGTGCCTGTCGCTCTGGCAAAATTGTTGAGTGGAGATGCCTCCTGATTACATCAGCCTGAACATTTATAGACGTGTGAACAGTCAGTCCATCCTAAAGGAGATCAACCCCGAATACTCATGGGAAGGACGGATGCTGAGGCTGAAGCTCCAATACTTTGGCCACCTGATTGATACTTTTGAACTGAGGTGTTGGAGAACACTCTCGAGAGTCCCTTGGACTGCAAGGAGGTCAAATCAGTCCATCCTAAAGATCAGTCCTGGGTGTTCATTGGAAGGACTGATGTTGAAGCTGAAACTCCAATACTTTGGTTGCCCGATGCGAAGAACTGACCCATTTGAAAAGACCCCGATACTGGGAAAGATTGAAGGCAAGAGGAGAAGGGGATGACAGAGGATGAGATAGCTGGATGGCATCACCAACTCAATGGACATGAGTTTGGGTAAACTCTGGGAATTGGTGATGGACAGGGAGGCCTGGTGTGCTGGGGCTCCCAAAGAGTCAGACACGACTTAGTGACTGAACAACAAATAGTCAGTGAAATTTACGGGACCTCGGCATTTTAAAATGGTGTTAACAGTATCTTCCAAAAAAAAAGATGAAGATCTTGAGGTCACAGCGGTCTAGCACTAGAGACAGGGCAATTAGAAACCATGAAGGGAGCGATTCTGGAGCTGTCACTTCACTGGGAAATGAAGATGCTGGGCTGTAAGTGATACCAGAATGCACTGGAATCTAATGCACAAGGACGTCAGGTAAACCCCAGAGCTCCTCCGAGTCACATACCCAACAGCAGCATGATGCTGGCCCCTAGCACAGGGGTAGGCGGGGGAGACCCAGGGCTTCCATCTTCCCCGGGAAGCTGAGTGCTGCCCTAGACAGAGCACAGCAGACTCATTTATTCCGACCAGACGTGCTCTGAGCCTGAGCTGTCGCTGCAGCCGCACCCTCTCGTATGGACAGCGGGGCCCTGGGCCGACCTGTGGCCCGCGAGGCTGCAGCCACGTGACATATGGGGATGACGCAGAAGGCCAGGCACAGGCTGTACCATGAGGCTGGCTCAGAGGTCACAGGGCAGGTCCTGGGGGCTGGCATCGCTGCCTCGGGCTGGCATGTCTGCAGGTCCCATCCATGGAGGAGGCTGGGTGCCCGGGGTCCTGGCCTCACACTCAGGCTCAGGCCTGGCTTTTGGGTGTGCTTGGCATGTCCTGCTGCCAGAATGGAGCTGGAGGGCTCCTCTCGGGGGCTTGTTGGGGCCAAGCCTGAGAGAAGCTCTGGGGTGTGATGAGTGTATGTGTGCACACGCCCGAATGTGTCAGATATTCAGGACAAGGGATTTCCACCTGGACACCTTCCAGATACCGTGTGTGTTAGTCGCTCAGTCTGACCCTTGGCGATCCCATGGACTGTAACCCACCACACTCCCCTGTCCATGGGAGTCTCCAGGCAAGAATACCGCCGTGGGCAGCCATTCCCTTCTCCAGGGCATCTTCCCGACACAGGAATCAAACCAGGTCTCCTGCACTGCAGGTGGGTTCTTTACCACTGCGCTACCTGGGAAGCCCTTACTAGGCAGACCAAACTGCTTCCTTCCTAAGGACTCAGCCTCTGGAGGTACGCATAGAATCAAATGTCCCCTAATGACTGCGTGATTCAGTCATATAGACACTGATGCCCCTGGTCCCAGGTGAGAGAGGACCTACCTGGGAAGGTGCACCCAGGGACCACTGCATCTACTCAGGGCAGTGCACCTACCTGAGACTAGGTGCACCTACCTTGAGCATCTACCTGGGACCTGGCATGCCCACCTGGGAAGGTGCGCCCACCTGGGACCTGGCACACCCACCTGGGAAGGTGCGCCCACCTGGGACCTGGCACACCCACCTGGGAAGGTGCGCCCACCTGGGACCTGGCACACCCACCTGGGAAGGTGCGCCCCCCTGGAACCACTGCACCTACCTGGGACCAGGCAGACACGAGCCACTGCAGCTTCTTATGCTTGTGGCAGCGCCTGATCAGACAGGCCTCGTGAGTCCTGGGCTTGGGCTCCGCGGTGCAGACGGCGTCCGGCAGCAGTTGCGCCCTGGCCGAGGGGTTGGTGCTCTTACAGGCCACGGACCTCTTCCGCCAGCCCTTCCCGCAGGTTCGTGAGCACTGCGGGCGGGAAGAGCGAGTGTGGGCTCCCTCGAGGGAGGGATGGGACCGAGCTGGGGCTCCAGCCCTGAGCCCCAAGGCCGGGGGAGACTCCAGCTGTCCCCAACACCCTGCACTGCACAGGAGGGACCCCGTTCCCCACTCCACCCCATGCTAGCCCCCCTCCCCTCCCAACTTACCTCCGCCCAGGGCCCGATGCTCCACGCAGGGGGGCAGCTCTGAGGCCGGCAGGTCTGTCGGCTGGAGGGAACGGGCTGTGGACACAGGCTGGCCGGGACCCGCTCCGATTTGTAGTGTGCGCGCCGCATGCACTGGACCACCCGGCTCTGCGTGCCCCCTCCGCACGAGCGGCTGCAGGCGCTCCAGTTCCCCACGGACCAGCTGGGGGGACAGGGACCCCACGGTGAGGGGCGGGGCTGGGGGCGGGGCATCAACCGGCATAACTTCCCACCTACTGTCTCCACGTGCACAGTCCTTTTCAGTCCCACGTGTGGTCTCCCAGGCCCCCTGCCCCTTCTAACTTCCTGATTAGTGTTCCTGCCGGTCAGGCCTCCTGTCCCCTGGCTGTCATGTTCTCTTGTACTTGAAAATAACTCCCCTCAACGCAGTGCGTCTGTCTGCCCCCCCCCACTCCCAACCTTTTCCTAAAAGGAAAATTTCAAACATATACGAAAATAAAGGCCCTCGTGTCCCCGTCCACCCAGTCACAAAGATTATCAGTTTATCTTCCCGATCCCTGTAGCATTTTGAAGCAAATTCTATACATACTAATATTTCAATACACACCTCTAAAAGATAAGGAGTCTTAGGTTTTTCAGCCTAATTATAATGCCATTATGACATTTGAAAATTTTAACAATAATCCCTTAACATCATTAAATATTCAATGTTCCATTCCCAATTATGTTGGCCCTGTCAAAATTTAATCTGCCTGCTGGAGTTAGAATCCAAATAAAGCTCCTGCTTTGAATTGGTTGATGTGTCTTTTTTTTCAGTCTATAGCTTCTCTGAGGAGAAGGTAATGGCACCCCACTCCAGTACTCTTGCCTGGAAAATCCCATGGATGGAGGAGCCTGGTAGGCTACAGTCCATGGGGTCGCTAAGAGTCGGACACGACTGAGCGATTTCACTTTCACTTTTCCCTTTCATGCACTGGAGAAGGAAATGGCAACCCACTCCAGTGTTCTTGCCTGGAGAATCCCAGGGACGGCGGAGCCTGGTGAGCTGCTGTCTATGGGGTTGCACAGAGTCGGACACGACTGAAGCGACTTAGCAGCAGCAGCAGCAGCTTCTCTGAAATTTCGTTTAGTTTTCTCTTTGTTACAGAATGGCAGAAAGATGGCTCACCTTACTACATCTCTACAGCTTTCTTTCTCTTTTTTTGCTGATTACAGGACTTTGCAAGCTACATCTCTGTAGTATCACTTAGAAGGCTCTCTGTCCTCTGCCCTTCTTGCAATTAAGCCATTGGATCTAAAGACTTTGTCATATTTGGGGGCTTTTGTTTTGTGTCCACAGACACCCTGAAATAGTACCAAACCTAGGGGGGCCGAGCCCCCCCAAATTGCTGAACAAAACCACCAGCATGCGTCCTCAAGTTCTCAAAGGGGTC
This sequence comes from Giraffa tippelskirchi, assembly GCF_054371585.1. Taxonomy (NCBI): domain Eukaryota; kingdom Metazoa; phylum Chordata; class Mammalia; order Artiodactyla; family Giraffidae; genus Giraffa; species Giraffa tippelskirchi. The sequence goes on from NC_137282.1 coordinate 59,141,852, forward strand.
TGTGACCCAAATCATGGTCGAGCCTGTCTTTGGGCTTTTGTGAAAGTTGTAAGGATGAAGGAGGCGATGGAGGGAGGAGAGGGGAATGAATGACACTTGCTGGACTGGGAGGAGGGAGCGACCCCACGCCAGGGCTTGAGAGCCCTGCAGTGGCCCTTGGTGCACTCGGGCTGAGCCGTACTGTGAAATGGGATAGCTCCTGCCGTATCAGTAAACAAGGGTGCCACAGCTACCCGTGATTCTGGTCCTCCAACGTGAATTTCCGAGCTGGGCTGACAAGCAGCCCCACTCCTACACAAGGAACTTAAGGATGTCGCAGTTATCAGCAGTTACAGCCCTCTGGCATGAGCCAGAAGGCCCTAAGGGAATTCAAGAGAGAGAAAAATGTCTCCTTAAACATGCAGGATGCTGGCCCCAGATAGCTGAGACGCGTATGATGGGAATGACTTCAATGATCCCAGACTCTTGCATCTTCCCATGCATAGAAGAACACTAAATTCCTTAACTTGGTATCTGATTTTCCTTACTTAATGATCTTTGATGTTCAGACTGCCTGCCCTCCTTGCTGAAAACTGGTGAATAGCCTGACTCCCCCTCCCGCCCCCTTGGAGCAGTTTTCTCAGGGTCACTGAGATGCCATCTCCCGAGCTTGGAATCCTTAACATTCCCGCTAAATAACTCTGTCCTTTCAGGCTGCGACTGTATTTTTTTAGTTGACAGAACCATGATATGTTTATTTAGCTTTGTTTGTAGAAGCTTTGAGCTATTTTACGCCAAAGTATTTCTCACGAACAGACTCTATTATCTTTCTAAGAAAATTATTTAAAACCTGTAATGAAATGTTTTACGCACATAGTAATAAACTATGTCAGGCTTGTAAGAACTGCTCTGTATCAACTTTGGAAAAGCCTCTACTTCTCAGTGTTAACAAGGTTGTTGTTGTTGTTTAATCGCTCGGTTATGTCCGACTCTGCGACCCCGTGGACTGGAGCCCACCAGACTCCTCTGTCCGTGGGACATTTCAGGTAAGAAATCTGGAGTGGGTTGCCATTCCCTTCTCCAGGGGATCTTCCTGACCCAGGGATCAAACCCTTGTCTCCTGCATTGCAGGTGGATTCTTCACTGCTGAGCTATTGGGAAGCCTGCTCTTTACCGTCATGTTAAACCATGAAAATTATGCAAACTCCTTAGGAAACCTGGGCTTTGGGCTCCTGGCTGCGTTGATTCTGCATCTGGAGGCTCTCCATTGCTTTTCTATATTTTATGTTTCCTCCCACTTCTTACATCTGCCTCCCAACCGCGCAATCTCATAAACTCTAACTGGTCAACCCTGGGCCTGCGGAGGTGTCTTGGCTGCTCCCAGGCTTTTCACATCCCCGTGTTAAGTCCTCGGTCTCCACCATCTTAAGCTGTTTCAATGGGGCTGGTCTACTCTCTGACCACCTCTTAGCTGCACATCATTAAGAAAGGGTCCTGCGCAAAAATTGTTCACATGGCATCGGAAAATGCCAAGGGTCTCCTTTGTTTCACAGGCAGCGCCCCAGGGAAACATCTTGACTGCAGCTCAGGAAAGAGTCAAAATCCACGCACGCTTCTGTGCTGGTGTCTGAGGGTCCACTGAGCAGAACAAGGTGTGTCGGGTGGCTGACGAGCGGCCATACCTGTCCTGCTGTGTTCTGGTTTTTCAAGTCAGCCAGCTGGAAGGGAGCAGGCGGCTGGTATGACTCACATCAGTCGGGTGTCCCAGGCAGGGCCTGGAGCACTCGGTCTCCCGGCCACCACGGTGCTCCCCCCAGCCGAGGGGTCGCCTGGCAGGACTCACGCTGCAGCTCTCAGAGCTGCCTGGACAAGTGGTGGAGTTTACAGCAGTTACTCAACAATTTGGACAGGGTTCCCTGGCACCATCTGCTCCATATTCAATATCACTAATTGTCAACAGTCAGGAGTTGCTCCTCATAAAATGACTTCTGCCTTCACTTTTTAATCCCCGTTAAAAAAATAACAACATTTTGGTTTTGGTTATTTAATGTTTCCTCTGAAAATGCAAGTTCTCAACAAGGGTATTTGGTGAAGTGAAGTGCACTGTCATGAAGCACTCCCCGGCAGGCTCAGGGCTGTGGCCGCCTTTCGGACTCAGAGGTCACCCCTGACGGGGACCAGACCTGTGGCTCATGGCTGAGCCCCACCTGTATGGTCAGCTCAGGGCTGTCACACAGTCAGCGTCAGAAACCACTAACTGTGTTTTAGAATTGGGTTTCCGTTTCTCTTCCTGCTCCCTTGAAAGTTTTCCGACGAAGCACCCTGCCATCCCCTTTTCAGGAGTAACTCTTGATTGTCGGTGGGGTGGCTTTTCATAACTCAATAAGCACAAGGAGTGACGATCAGGCAGAGCCCGGTTCACAGGGTGAACCTAGAGAAGGCCGTGTTCACCGCTGGATTTAGCTCCAGGGAGGTGTGGGCTGGACAGGGCGAAGGACAGCATGCGAACACAGCTCCAGTTACAAAGTGTCCCCCACGTTGGTCAGGACTTTCACACACTGGTGTCCGTCACAGCCTTCAGGAAGGATGCTCTCAGTCGCATTGCCTGCTTTTACTTTGTGACATGGTCTTTAAAATCCTCTGTGACTACAAACACGGACATTCACACGCCCCATACTCAGTGGCCCAGGACCTGTGATAGTTGCCATTGCAGCCCAGCAGTCACTGTGTGGGTTTTGAAGACAGAAGGATCTTGTCTTGTCTTCACAGCCCCGTCACACATGCAGGTGATTTAAGGTTTGCCATGCTTTTCGTCTACATGAACTTGTCCACTTAAAAAATATTCACAACCTAAAAAGCTGAGAGTTATGTTTCAATCAGTGGGAGTTTTTAAGACCTAACTCCAGGAGGCAGAATCTCAAGTAACCCTGAAAGAATTCTCCAAGGAGGTGAGGAGAGGAGTCAGGTTACATAGAAGCTTTGCAACAAAGGGCAGGTAGTCTGAACATCAAAAGAATATTGTTGAAGAAAACCAGATATCTCAAGTGAAGGAATTTAGCGCTTTTCTATATATGGGAAGGCGCAAGAGTCTGGGCTCATTAAATTGTTCCTTTCATATGCTCTTGGGGCTAGTATCCTGTGTTTTCACATCCTGAGCTCCCCTGGGACTCACTGTTGGGAGCAGCTGCCGTCTGATGGCTGCTAGATCACAGGTAGTCTCCTTTCTGAGTGCCTTTAGGACTCCCCGGCTCACACTGGAGGGCTGCCATCACTGATGACTATGACATCCTTGTTTACTGATATGACGGGAAATACTTCACTGCTTTCAAGATAACAATGTGCATCTCTCAATAAACAGATGCCAGTTTGAAAAATCTGCCTTAGCCACAGGAAGAGAACATTTGCGAACACGTTAACTTAAAGAGAGCAGACAGACTGGGAGCTGAAAGCTCAGTAGCTGAGATCAGAGGACTCAGGGTGATGAAGAGGGAGAGAAGCTGATTCCTGAGCCCATCTGGCAGCTGGCCACTCATGGGCTGTTAGATGGCCTGGCCCATCTGCTGAGTCGGGAATTACTGGTCTCTGTCAGAGGATGTTTCAACTGTATCAGAGGGTGCCAGCTACACTCTAGGCCAGTTCTGAGGCAGAAGTCCAGAGCTGAAAGGGCCAATGATCTTGGTAACCAATTGTGCAAGTGAGTGGTGTCAGAGGCCAGAGCTGTTGGACGCACAGCTTGCACTCTGCAAGCATGCCCCGATGCCTGAAGCAAGTCCTCCTGAAGTGCAGCAGTAAGTACATTAGAAGTGACAGCAACGCGCCAAACACACGCACGTCCTCCAGCACGTGTTGGCAGAGATGTTCTAGACCTTCCAGCTGTCTGCTGGATGCATTCTTCTAGAAGAAATGCCGGGGAATGGCCTCCACAGTCACCCCAGAACTGAAAGTCCATTACTGATGACTGGCTGGGAAGGATGGGGGCCAGACTTCAGGGAACTGGGCACCTGGACCAAGAAGCCAGGCTCTGGGAAGCTGGCAGCTTAACAGTGACTTCATTTTGTTCCGTCTCAAAAGGCAAACTCCTTTGTTCAATGTGAAAGTGAAGGAGAGATTTATAATGAGTCAGACACAGGACTGAATTTTTTCATCATTAAAGGCAGCATTTCCTTGCTGACTCACATGGAGCCAAACTGCAGGACCTCAAAATCTCCCCATAAAGGAGGTTCGGTGGGTGTTAATTTTATGGACTGTGAGAAGCCACAGATATGGAAATTTTTTTATTATTCAGGGGCTGATGTGCTATTTTTACTGAACTTTCTTGTCTTACTCCCCTGTCATCAAACGTTATCTTAAGAAGAATCAGTAAGATCTACAGAGCTTCATTTACATGGGGGAGGCAGGGGAAATGGAATTATGAGGGAAGCACAGGCCAAAGAAACCTACCTCGCTTTTCCAAACTGCCTTGATAATTCCCTGTTTCAGCAAAAGTCCTTCATCTGGCGGTTTTTTTCTCTGCAGACCATGGAGTGTGTGTGCATCCCATTAACTCAAATGAAACACCCCGGCTCATAAAAGGTGAGAGGGAGATGCTTAGATTCCAAGTGACAGTGAAGGGCTGCTTCTGGCAGGGCTGCCCCCTCTAGTCAGTTTCCACAGGAAACTGGAAGAAAGGGGCTGGGTATTAGAGCTGGGAATGGCTTTAGAAATGGTCTGCTTTTCCAGTTGTATCTTATGGATGGGGAAATGGCACCTCAAGAAGCAAAGGGTTATGGAGGGAGTGGATAATGCAAACAGGATGGAGCTCAGGACTCCCCCAGCGCTGCCCTCAGACTCATTGTTGCTCTGCTGGGAAGCGTGAGCATTTTCCCACCGTGAGATGTCAACGTGGGGAAGGCAGCCCCCTCCCGCTCCTCTTTACCCCATTCAGTACCCAACCATCGAGCCAGCTCTGTGTCACAAACACCTCTGCTATGGAGTAAAAACAAACAAACAAAAACTGGGGTGGTAACTACATACAGGCAGCCTAGTGAGCAACCTACACCCAACTGCAACTGAAACTGAGTAATGACTTGGTCGGCGGTAACTCCCTCCGCTTTCACAGGGTTTGCATCCCAACTCTTGTGCCCCAGGATGACCCCAAGGGGCTGAGAGGACCTGTGACTCAGCCCGGTGCTGAGACAGTTCTTCCCAAACCACAGCTGCCTGGCAGGGCTTTGAACCATCCACACGTACCTGGTCTCTCCTCCGCTCTGCAGGAATCACAGATCTGTGGTTGAGAGTCAGAAATCTGAATTTTTGCAAAGCCCTCCTTCCCTGGACTGGGAAGGAAGGCTTTGTAAAAGCCCTTGAGATGACCAAGAAACAAGCCACCTGCTCATCAGGGCAGTCCAGGGCCCTGGCTCCTGCAGGTGGTAACTGCCCTCGCTCCCACTTGTATTAAAGTGGTCGTGATGCTATTATTAATGATTATGAGAACTCAGAGGTGCCAACAAAACATCAGGGGGAAGCCTGGTGAGCGGGTGTCTCTCCAGGAAGCCATCGGCCCTTACTCCCCATCACAGGAAACCAGAAAAGTGCACCCGGGCAACCCCATCACCTGGCAGCTCACATGCCCTGGCCACCCCAGCTTCAAGCAGCACCCCCAGCTGTAAACACTCTTCTCTGGAGCTGGCATCTGGCCCCAGACTCAGCGACCGAGCCTCTGGGAGGCTGGCCTGTCATGCAGGCTTGGGCTCCTTCTGGAAGAAAGACTTCTCAGAACCAAGGGGTGGAGGAGCTGGGCCAGAACAGAGCTGCTCCTCCTGTGCGGCCCTTCTGAACTCAAAATGAAGCACTCAAAGAAGTAAAGGCAAAAGTGTCCAGTGTTGACACTCTTTCAATCCTCCCAAACAACCCAGCCTGACAGCTGGCAGGTCCCATGGTGCAAGGTCTTTGGAAATGCACACTTCTCTTAGGCACTGTCCACTTTAAAATGCACAGTGTGCAAAGTGAGGACTAGAGCCTGGGAGACAGCACCTCAATGGCTCTGAGAAATCACTCCAGAGAGGTGGGGGTAGGCAGGAAGGTCAGTACACATGTGATTTTGGTGAAGCGGGAATTCATGAAATTTAGCACGTATCTCTCCAGAACGTTTCTGCTAATCTCATGAAGCTTTTGCTAATCACGAGAAGCAGTTGTCACCGTGAAGGATTTTAGTGCTTTTTTAGATATGGGGAGATACAAGAATTGGGCCCATAAAACTGGCTCCTGAAAATACCTAACTATCTGAAGACCGGTCCTCCAGTGCTGCCCGAGCACAGAGTGCCTCATTTCTGCTCTCCACCCTCAACTCCTTTTGGCTTCCCTGGTGGCTCAGATGGTCAAGGATCTGCCTGCAATGAGGGAGACCTGGGTTCCATCCCTGGGTCGGGAAGATCCCCTGGAGAAGGGAATGGCAACCCACTCCAGTATTCTTGCCTGGAGAATTCCATAGACAGAGGAGCCTGGCAGGTTACAGCCCATGGGGTCACAAAGAATGGGACATGACCAAGTGACTAACACACCGAACTCCTTTCCGGGGGTGCTGAAGGTCAGCAGCTATAGCAGTACATGATTTAATCCTTGTAGAGATACTCAACATTCAGAAAACTAAGATCATGGCATCCGATCCCATCACTTCATGACAAATAGATGGGAAAACAGTGGAAATGGTGAAAGGCTTAATTTTCTTGGGCTCCAAAATCACTGCAGATGGTGACTGCAGCCATGAAATTAAAAGACTCCTTGGAAGAAAAGTTATGATCAACCTAGACAGCATATTAAAAAGCAGAGACATTACTTTGCCAACAAAGGTCCATCTAGTCAAAGCTATGGTTTTTGTAGTAGTCATGTATGGATGTGAGTGTTGGACTATAAAAAAAGCTGAGTGCTGAAGAATTGATGCTTTTGAACTGTGGTATTGGAGAAGACTCTTGAGGGTCCCTTGGACTGCAAGGAGATCCAACCAGCTCATCCTAAAGTAAATCAGTCCTGAATATTCAGGACTGATGTTGAAGCTGAAACTCCAATACTTTGGCCACCTGATGCGAAGAACTGACTCATCTGAAAAGACCCTGATGCTGCGAAAGATTGAAGGCAGGAAGAGAAGGGGATGACAGAGGATGAGATGGTGGATGGCATCACCGACTAGATGGACATGAGTTTGGGTAAACTCTGGGAGTTGGTGATGGACAGGGAGGCCTGGCGTGCTGCAGTCCATGGGGTCGCAAAGAGTCGGACACAACTGAGCGACTGAATTGAACTGAACTGAGAGATACATGGGAAGTGCCAATCTGTATCTGACAGGATGGAAGCTTGTGACAGTAGATATAGTCATAGCTGGGGACACCATTTAGGTTATAAATACCCATTTTCTACCACCCTGCCCCCTCAGTAGATAGTTGGCTTTCTACTGGGAAAGACCAGTATAACTTCTGACATGAGACTCCTTCAAAGTCTTTCCCCAAGAGAACAGAACAGTGGGCTCCTCCATCAGTGTCTGTTCCTGGGGACGTTCGTCATCTGTTCTGTTCTTCTCTGAACATGAGACGCCCTCTGGATGGGCGCCTCCCTCTCACTGATTCATTTCCAGCCTCGGGAGCAGCTCTCTGCTCTGTTCTGAACTGACCTGTCAGATTCTTGGATGTCTTTTCTGTCTTGGCAAAAAGGCCGGGCCACTGCCTACGCCATGCTGAGCGCCGGGTGGGGTGAAGGCCAGCCCTGCCCCAGGTTGTCAGCATCCTTCTCTGACACCCGGTGACACCTGGCCACACAGAACCAGCGGAGCCCGCCCTCAGAGCTGCCTCTGCCAGCTGAACTTCGAATCGGAATTATGTAATATGATGAGGTCTGGTGTCGCTGGATGAAACATGAGCGTGGAGAAGGAGAAGCTGGATTCTCTGAACACTGGGCTGAATCTTTGGAATGACTCACTAGAGACCCGTCATTAAATGGAACTCCTCTCAGCTTAGGTGTGGCTCAGAGAAAAATAAAGACTGGAGAAAACAGGAAAGATTTAAGATGATTTTGCACCCGGGTGAATGCGATAGGTTTCCAGTTTTTTCCTTCAAGAAGCTTAAACAGAACATCATAGGTGTGGGCATATTTTATGTAAATAACCAACTTAGATCTTTAATAGGCAGATTCTTACCCAAATAAGCTTTGGCTATAACTGAAGGAGTTATCAAGTGGATGAACATTTCCATATTTAAAGTGAAAAGACAGGTTTGAGGCATATGTGTACCTATGTATTTGTAGAAGAGTTTCCCTCAATTTACCATTTTCATCAGTGGACTAAATGAGGGTCAGTCTCATCCTCTGTCTGACGAGAACCCTGACTCCCTACAGGAAGCATCTCACCTGTAGGGACCTCTGCATCTCCCACCTGGTGTGTGATGGGAACCCAGAGCCCGCATTCCCCACTGTGCCCCCTCTGCCCTGCGTGCCCATTTCATGGGGTGGAACCCCTCCTGGCTTCTGTCCTCTAGCTCTCCCCTCGTCTCCCCCAGTCACAGGTTCTATCTCCTGATTCCCCAGCCAAGCTGCTCCTTCCTGAGTGTGTGTGCGTGCGTGCTACGTTGCTTCAGTCATGTCCCACTCTTTGCGACCCTACGGATTGGGGTCCACCAGGCTGCTCTGTCCATGGGATTCTCCACGCAAGAATACTGGAGTGGGCTGCCATGCCCTCCTCCAGGGAATCTTCCTGACCCAGGGATCGAACCCACATCTCTTACATCTCCTGCACTGGCAGGTGGGATCTTAACCACTAGCGCCACATGGGAAGCCCTTCTGATCAAGTCCAGGTCTCTGGTAGTTCATTTTATGTGTCCACTTGACTGGGTCATGGTACCCAGATATTTGCTCAAATATTATTCCAGGTGTTTCTGGGGAGGTGTGTTTTTTTCAGATGAGGTTAGCATTTAACTCAGGAGGTTCTGAGTGAGGTAGATTGTCCCTCATAATGTGGGTGGGCCTCGTTCAATCAGTTGAAGTCCTTAATAGAAAATTACTGAGGTTCCCCAGAAGAAGAGAATATTCTACCAGCAGACAACCTTTGAACTTGAACCATGGCACTGACCCTTCCCTGGGTCTCCAGAGTTTGGACCTGCCAGCCTCCACAATTACATGGGTCAATTTCTTAAAATCTCCACACACACACACACACATATGCACACTCCCCGCCTCCCCCACCCCGCTCCCCTGCGCACTGGTTCTGTCTTTCTGAGAACCTGGCCTAGTACAAGATCTTTGTCATTTCTCATTTGAATTGCCTCTGCATTGGCCTGCTTGCTCCTGGGTTTGGTGTGATAAAAGCCAACCTCCAGCCTGCTACCAGGAAGTTCGTTTCAGTGCTAACATGAATGGGCCCCTTCACTACCGAAAGGCCTTTCCAGCTCTGTTTCCTGGGATACATGGTTCACCACCCAGGTGAACCTGCCACATCACTGGGCTCCTTGCCTTCCTCCTCATATACTTACGATTTGGCAAAGTACTAGGTGCAGAGTACTAGGTGCAGGATACAAGGTGTGAGTATCAGGTATAGGGTACTAGATGCAGAATACTAGGCTCCCAGTACTAGGTGCAGGGTACGAGGTGCAGAGTACCGAGCTCCATCCTAATGCAGAGTAACTCCTCCGCTCCATCTGCTTCCTTCCCTCTCCTCCTCCTCAGCCCTCAGCTGGCAGCTGAGGTCATTCACATAGGGTCCAGCTGGCTCTACAAATACAGCCTCTCTGTCTATCTCCTCAACATACAAGTAAAGAAGGAAAGCCATGCTTCCTTACCGCATCAACTGTATTTCATACGTACTTTTTGACAGTCAATGAAACGCTGATAAGGACATAACTAGTAAATATCAATTTTTAAAAAGTGAAAAAAAACCCCACAAAAATGTGCCCATGAATTTTGTTGCATTACTTCTAAGTGATTTTCTAATTATGGGTAAAGATCATGTGCTCAAGAGATCACGCTGCTGAAAGTATGTAATTCTCCACTCAGAAAAGGATTATTGAGAAACTTTAGAACTAAGTTCTAAAAATGGTGCTGGGGGAAGAATAAGGGGATATGGAAAACAATGGTAACCTAACATTTTTATTTACATCTGGAAAAAGGAAAAATGGAAACTATCTCAGCTATCCTCAGCTGAATTGGAGATACAGGAAGGCCCAGGCGGATTGCCCCACCTGCCCAGGTGTTTTTCACCTGAGAACGGAGCGAACACAGATGGTCGCTGGTGAAGGAACACGCGGCCTGGTTCTACACTGTGAGGGATTAGTTCATCTCGAAACCAGTGCAACATTGTAAAGCAATTATCCTCCAAAAAAAAAAAGACCCTGGAAAAGAACCTGATGCTGGGAAAGAATAAAGGTGAAAGGAGAAGAAAGGAAATCAGTCCTGAATATTCACTGGAAGGACCAATGCTGAAGCTGAAACTCCAACACATTGGCCACCTGATGCCAAGAACTGACTCATTTGAAAAGACCCCCGTGATGCTGGGAAAGATTGAAGGTGGGAGAAGGGGACGACAGAGGATGAGATGGTGGGATGGCATTACCGACTCAATGGACATGGGTCTGGGTGGACTCAGGGAGTTGGTGATGGACAGGGAGGCCTGGTGTGCTGAGGTTCATGGGGTCGCAAAGAGTCAAGACACGACTGAGTGACCAAACAGCAACAACAACAGAGGAAAAAAGGAAGAAAACAAATGTCTGCCTTTCAAGAAGAAAAGGTAATGAGGTACTTTGAGAAACCCTAAGAGACAATGCTAAACCTTTTTGAGTTATGGGAATAAGGAGACTATTGCGGTTTCTTGACCTGCTTTCAGGCAACAGCTTATTAAGGAACGTTCCTGAAGGAAAAAGGCTCCTTCTCCCACCACGTCCAGAGAAAAGGGCATTACGCAGTCCACAACACTTATACATTTTGATAGCAGGTGAGGAAATGATACAATTTATGGACAATCCAGTTGCATCAACAAGAGCTTGCATGTTATGTAGACCTGTGGATTCCACATGGGATTTCCTTGTTGATTTAGAGAAACTTTCCTATCTTGAAGATATGCCATTTCCCTAATGGAGAAAGGATGAGGGAACATTTGCCCAAATCACTGAGCGGCGTGTTGTACACCCTTAACTCACTCTAAGAGACACTCACAAGCTCACGACAGGAGGACTGAACCTGTAAGGGTTCAGATTCTCTCAACTACTTGGATTATGCTTGGAGGAGGAAATGGCAACCCACTCCAGTATTCTTGCCTGGAGAATCCCTTGGACAGAGGAGCCTGGTGGGCTACAGTCCATGGGGTCACAGAGAGTCAGACACAACTGGAGCAACTTAGCACACACATGGATTATGCTGCTGCAACAACATGAAGGCTTACTTTTCCCCAAAAGAGGCTGGCAGATAATAGAGATGACATTTTCTATTCAGACACTCTTTTTGCTGAAAAAAAGCTTTTATCTAGCCCAGGAGTTGGCACACACTTCCCTAAAGGGCCAAGTAGTAGCAGACAGTAGGTATTTTAGGCCGGTGGCCACCCGATTGCAAGCCCTCCACATCCCTGCGGCAGGGAGAGAGCAGGCGGAGGCAGGACGTAAGAGAACGGGCAGGGAGTGTCCCAATGAAACCTCATTCACAGGATCAGGAGGTGGGCTTCACGTGGCCCTGGGGCCGCAGCGTGCCAGCCCCAGACTTATCCGTTCCACTTAGGAAGGCGAGGACTGAACACACCTGCAGACACCAGGAAGCGCTGGGTGTTTGTACAACAACCCGGATGGCTCTATGTGGTCAGTGTGTCAGGGTTTAGACCCAGCTTGAGTGCAACCAAAGCAGATTACTGGGAGGAGTGGGTGGACACGCTGCCTCAGCGTGGGGGACCGATGTCAGCAACACAACAGCGGCAACAAGAACAGCCAGCCCCACACAACAGATGTTGAAGTTCTAGCAAAAAGAGTCGCAAATGAGACAGAGAATCAAACGCAAAGCACGTGGCTTCAGTACAGGGGGGCAGGGGGCAGATTGTGGGCTCCTTGAAGGGATGGCCAGGCTGGGCTCTGAGAACCTGGACCGCTGAGACCTCCTGACTGTCCTGCGGTCCCGCGAGCTGGGGGCTGGTCCTCATTCTGGCTCCTAGAGGACAGGGGTAAGCTCGGGAAGGCCCCACAAGCAGTGTAGGCCAGAGTCTGAGCCCAGGGTTCAGCCTGCAGGCAGGGTGCTCCCTGGCCCCCTGTCTATGCTTATGTTGCCTGCTTTGGGCCCTGTGCTCTTCCAAATGCTTATGTGGATTAATCTGCTTATGTGGATTAATCCGCTCACACACCCATCTGTGCCCTGTGCTCTTCCAAATGCTTATGTGGATTAATCCACTCACACACTCATCTGTTCAACAACCCCAGGGAGGTGTCATCAGGATTCTCATTTTACAGATGAGGAGACCGAGGCCTGGAGACGGTGGAGCCTGGATGCAACCCCTCAGGGTCACACAGCCAGGAAGCAGCAGGGCCAGAGGGAACAGGATAGAGCTGCGCTCTCAGCCGCCCTGCGTTCTGCTGCCCAGTGAGTCCAGGCCTCGGCGAGGGGGGCCTTTTAGCTGGGGAATCGAATGAGGCTGTTATTCAAGGTGGCTTAGCTCTATACCCGCCCAGAATAAAGGCATATATTGGGGGGGGGCATCATACATCTTAAGTGGATAGTTAAATTTTTTATGTGTATTTCTTTCACATACAAGTAAATGTGGAATTCACTACTCAAGGTAAACGCTGTGTATTTCTACTTTATGGATAATCACCATACAGAGCACTTTTTTCAAAATTCCATTAATGATTCAGTGCTATGGTTTTTCCAATAGTCATGTACAGATGTGAGAGCTGGACCCTAAAGAAGGCTGAGTGCCGAAGAATTGATGCTTTTGAACTGCGGTGCCAGAGAAGACTCTTGAGAGTCCACTGGACAACATGGAGATCAAACCAGTCAGTCCTAAAGGAGATCAACCCTGAATATTCATTGGAGGGACTGATGTTGAAGCTGAAGTTCCAATCCTTTGGTCACCTGATTAGAAGAGCTGACTCACTGGAAAAGTCCTTGATGCTGGGGAAGATTGAGGGCAGGAGGAGAAGGGGGTGACAGAGGATGAGATGGTTGGATGGCATCACCGACTCGATGGACACGAGTTTGAGCAAGCTCCGGGAGATGGTGAAGGACAGGGAAGCCTGGTGTGCTGCAGTCCGTGGGGATGCAGAGTCAGACATGACTGAGCGACTGAGCAACAACAATAACAGAAAATACTCACTTAGGTCCATGCTCTTTCCAAATAGTTTTCTCCTCAGTCACCATGACATCCAGATTTCCTGTAACATCTGAAATATCTCTTCCTGCCTCCCAGGAAAACCTGTTTAGTGATGTCCTAGGGGAAAGCCTATACGTCTAAAAGGAATTTAAACATTTCAAAACTGGCTTAGGTTCAATTTTCTTTCTTTTAAAATGGATGACCTTCCCAGAGGAGAAGGCTTAATTCATCTTTCAAGGCGCAAAATGTGACTTAAGCCATGGAAGATCACTAGGAACTTCGTGGAGCCTTGCTTCCTTCGGATCCCTGTCTCCCTGTTGTTCTCACACAGGGGCTGAAGTGTCCCCAGCGTGGCTTCTTCCGTTTATGAGGAGGATTTTAAAAATGACGGCATCACTCCTTCAGTCTCAGGCTTTACTTGTGTTTTTTGCTGTAGGGTTTGTTGGATCTTCACTCCCAGATAAATACTTTGCAATGATCTTCTGCAGACGTACGAGTCGGTTTCCTGAGAATGCTTTGCAGGTGGCCTCGCCCAGCACATCTGGGTGGTTTGAGCCTGACCACAGTCATTCAGTTCCCGAGGATTCTGCCCTTGACTGGGACGAGGGGCCGGAGGGGTCTGGGCCAGGGCGGATCAGTCACTTAGGGCCATCATCAGAGGGTTTGCGTACCAGGGCTGCCAGGGATGGATATAGATCCAATGGGTTTTAAGAGAGAAACCAAAGAAGCAGATTGAAGTCATATTGCACACAGAGCAAATCTGCTAGCAAACTGACACCATAGATGAAATCAATGTCAATATCCTGCTCAGAGTTTCAACCACACTCCTTGCTGGAAGGTAGTAAGAGACAGTAAGAACATCACGTCACAGGGTCACACGACCTAAGTCCACGATGGAGCCACAGAGCTTCCTGAGTGGTGGTGGTTTTTGCTGTTTAGTTTCTAAGTTGTGTCTGACTCTTCGTGACCCCATGGGTTATAGCCCGCCAGGCTCCACTGTCCTGGAATCTCCAGGCAGGAATGCTGGAGTAGGTTGCCATTTCCTCCTCCAGGGGATCTTCCCGACAGAGGGATTGAAACTGTGTCTCCTGCTTGGCAGGCAGATTCTTTACCACTGAGCCACACTACTAAACAAAACTGGTACTCTCAACTCCTTCCTTAAAAAAAAAAAAAAAAAACTATGAAAGCGGTAATGACAACTGGCTGACACCTGGGAATATGAAGCATAAACCTACATAGAGGTTTGGGGTAAAGAATTTAACAGTAAAGGACAGAAATGACAGCAGACACACGAATATTTACTCCACAAAATGATGGCAGGATCTGACTTTTTATAGTGATTTCAAAGAATCTCCAAGTTTGATGTGTTAAGCTGTCAAACAGCTTCCAGACTGAGGTCCAGGTGTGAAGGCACCCCATGCCAAGACGAGTCTTCTGACCAGGGGAGGCTATTAGGCTGAGCGTCTGCCAAGAACGTGTGGGTAACATTTGATGCTGGGGTCTTCTTTCTCCATAGGTCGGGAACCGTTCCATTCTCCACAGGAAACAGACTTCTCACTGCAGTACTTTGAAGAGATTAATTGGATCCAGGAAATGAACACGTAAGAGTATGTAGAACAATATTTATGTAACCTCCTGGCTCCTGTCCCCAGGAAACTACCTTCTTAAGCTGCATTCATTCTTCTTCAAGACACTGAACGTCACTTATTTCTTATTTTCTTGTTAAGTCTTAGGTACTCATTGGTTGAACTGTGTCTCATCAGCTGGGTTTCACGTATTTGTAAACACTGAAAGGTTGTAACACTTTAAGGAATATTTAGTTAAGTAACAGTGCTGGTTATTTAGTTACTAAGTAATTATTTAGTTAAATGCTGTTTTTTTTCTCAGAATCAATTTCCTAATCTAAAGCTTCACGTGTGACACTACAACACTTAGCAGAGGATCCATGTTGTAAATGTTATATTCATCTGTTGTTGTTTAGTCAATGAGTTGTGTCTGACTCTTTTGTGAGCCCATGAACTGTAGCCCACCAGGCTCCTCTGTCCACATGATTTCCCAGACAAGAATACTGGAGTGGGTTGCCACTTCCTTCTCCAGGGGATCTTCCCGACCTAGGGACTAAATTCATGTCTTCTGCATTAGCAGGAGGATTCTTTACCACTGAGCCACCAGGGAAGCCCCTATATTCATCTACTGCTCTTAAAAATGTTGATGCTCAAAGACTAAGGCAGTATGAAAAGGCATGTATTCATACTATCCTGGTATCACATTTAGTGATATTTGCTGCATCACAATTGCCATGCTTGATCAGCCTATACTGCAAAAGAGCCTAATAATTCAATGGTACTTACGTTATCTATATAGACAAAAGAAAGCCCTCTATTTTATATTTAAAAGGTTTCACATATGCTCAATATTCTTACAACAGGTTGAGGCAAAGAGAAGCCCCACATGTGAAGACTTCATTCTCTAACTCGGCTGGTTTAAACGACTCAAATTGGAACAGCAGCCAAGCAGTGCAGCATTTATGATAATTTATTCCAAAATATCATATGCAGAACATGGAAACGATGTCTGGGCAGTTTAGTACGATGATGTCTTTCTTTAACTGCCCGTATGATGTAAGGTCTACATTTGCACAAGTAGCCATGAGAGAATTGCCTTAGTGTCCACAGACATAGTATGGAAATTAGTGGAAAACTTGCTGCTTTGCACTAAATAAAGGGCCTCCAGAGGAACAGTAAGAAAAGGCATCAAACAGTGCTGAGGTCAGTGCAGCTCGCCATGCACCCCCGTCTAACAGGCGTGGAGTGACATCGGACAGGCGCGCAAGTTCTCATCGTCCGAGAGAAACCAATACATTTTCTAAGTCCTAACAATCTATAGCCAGATGATCTGGGCTGATGAATCCAATGCCAAAATTCCTCTCATCTGCTGAGCTCCGACAATACTAGTAATGATGGGGCAATGGTTTAGTTGCTAAGTCGTGACCGACTCTTTGCGACCCCATGGACTGTAGCCCGCCAGGCTCCTCTGTTCGTGGGATTCTCCAGGCAAGAATCCTGGAGTGGGTTGCCATTTCCTCCTCTGGGGGATCTTCCCAACCCAGGGGTTGAACCTGAGTCTATGATAGCTAGTATTCAATGAGGTGCTTTAGCTATACTAACTCTTCAGTTCTCACAACAAATTTATATTGCAGGTGTGTTTGTCATGCCCATTTTAGAGAGGAGAAACTGAGGTGCAGAAATACTAGCTTACGTGTTGAGGATATGCGGGAGCACACGGTGGAGACAGGGTCCCAGAGCTGGGACAGACACCGCGGTTCAGAAGCCATCCGGAAGGATGTCACAAACACAGGTGACAGTGTGCTTAGCTACCCACTCTGGAGAAGAAGTGAAGTGAAAGGCGCTCAGTCATATCCGACTCTTTGTGACTCCATGGACTATACAGTCCATGGAATTCTCCAGGCCAGAATACTGGAGTGGGTAGCCTTTCCCTTTGCCGGGGGATCTTCCCAACCCAGGGAGCGAACCCAGGTCTCCCGCATTGCAGGCAGATTCTTTACTATCTGAGCCACCAGGAAGGCCCACCCATTCTGGGGAAACCCTTCACAAACATCTTTGGTGCAATCAGGATAGTAACACTGTCTGTACAGTTGTGTGAGTGCTCAGTCACTCAGTTGTGTCTGACTCTTCACAAAACCATGTACTATAGCCTGCCAGGTCCTCTGTCCACGGGAGTCTCCAAGCAAGAATACTGGAGTGGGTAGCCATCTCTTCGCCAGGGGATCTTTCTGACCCAGGGAGGGAACTAATCTCTTATGTCTTCTGCACTGGAAGGCAGGTTCTATTCTTGATCAATAGACCGGATTTTGAGATAATGACTTTGATAATCACAGGTAGGCCACACAACCATTTGTTGAGTATGAAAACTCTTTGAAAACTTGATAAAAAAGCACATTTCCCTGAAACCTTTCTTGGTTAATTAAAAAAATCATAGTGGAGATTTTGGGAAAGATGGTGCAAGTGAGGTAGCATAGAGATCCCTTTTCTCCAAAGCAAATAAATGGCTGAGAAGTTGTGAACATATGAAAAGAATCAAAACAGAGGGATTACTCACGTTACACATCATCCATATTTGCTCCATAAGGCACTTGGGAAAAGTACACCACAGGAACAAGGCCAGGCAGAGGGAGATCAGCTCCATTTGGGGATGGAAAGGACTTTGATGCAAATTCCTCGGTCAGAAGTAAGCTGAGAAAAAGGAACTTTATACGGAACCTAGGTGGAGATTGCAGACAACCCTCTTTCCATCAAATGCACATGCAGAAGAGATACACAGCATTCAGAAAAAATAAAAATAAAGAAAATGAAGTATTCTGAAAGAAGATTTGCTCATCAAAAACAATTTTACAAAATAGATTTACACTGTCAGGGAACTTAGAAACAAGGAAGAGGTAAGACGAGAGAATGATGTGAAAGGCAGCTAGGAGAGAAGCAACAGAAGGAAGCTCCCAGATGGATAAGGAGGTTTGGCTTCCCAGGTGGCACAGTTGGTAAAGATACACCTGCCAGTGCAGGAGATAGATACGATAGATGTGGGTTCCGTCCCTGGCTCAGGAAGATCCCACGGGGTAGGAAATGCAACCCACTCCAGTATTCTGGCCTGGTAAATTCCATGGACAGAAGCACCTGGTGGGTTACAGTTAATGGGGATGTAAAGAGTCAGACATGACTGAGCACACACTTTTTTTAAAAGGAAATTCATGATTTAATTATCCTAATTGAAAACTCTCTTAAGACATACTCCTGCAGACCAGGAAAACATTTAAACTGTTAAACTCAAGAGTGAGAAAGCTATTGTATAAAGAAAAGACTGGTGAGGCCACTTCGTTCATTGTTCAGTTGCTAAGTCATGTCTGAGTCTTTGTGTTCCATGGACTGCAGCAGGCCGGGCTTCCCTGTCCTCCATTATCTCTGAGTTTGCTCAAATTCATGTCCATTCAGGAGGTGATGCCATCCAACCATCTCATCCTCCGTCATCCCCTTCTCCTCCTGCCTTCAATCTTTCCCAGCATCAGGGTCTCTTCCAATGAGTAGCCACTGGATCCATTTAAACAGACAGTTTTGCTTAAACAACTGTGGTCATGATTGTAACACAGAATTGACATGCTATCATTATTGAAGTGGTAGAGGTGCATGATATGAAAAAATAATAATAATACTAAAGACAAATGGAAATGAGAAACCTGCAAGCAATTGTAACAAAGATTAAAGCCTGTACTGAAGTGTGAACAGCAGAGAATGAAAGTAGAAACGTACTAATCACCTTATTTTGCCAAATAGTGTTTTTAACAGCTTTAGTTTGTGAAGTTGATAAATCAAAAAAGAATGGCCTAAGTATATGATTTTAAACAGTACAGGCATCTAAAGTAGACTGAGAAATATACTGTATGTTTCCTAAATAAAACAAGGGGTGAAAAGGCCATAAGTCAAAAATTAGAAAAGTAACTTCCCTTGTGGCTCAGCCAGTAAAGAATCTGCCTGCAATGCGGGAGACCTGGGTTCGATCCCTGGGTTGGGAAGATCCCCTGGAGAAGGGAAAGGCTACCCACTCCAGTATTCTGGTCTGGAGAATTCCATGGACTGTATAGTCCAAGGGGTCACAAAGAGTCGGACACGACTGAGCGACTTTCACTTTCAACAGTAGAGAAATATTAAATAAATAAAAATAGGAAGCAATCAGATGAAATAATTACAAGATTTTATCTATTAGAAGCAGCACACAAATCAAATCACAGACTAATGTTATGAAATGTATGAAAATCACAATTAAATCTATGTAATTAAAGCACACACAGCGATGGCTGGAGTGACTGATGGGAGTGCAGGGATCCCAGGCCTCATCAATCTCAGGCTGGAGAATGAGACGTGTTTTTCTTTCCTTCACAAATTTAACATCACAAGCGTTCACTTATTCGAATGATGAAAATGCATCCTAGTTCAAGCGTCCTTCAGTGACTTGGGGGCTGACACAACGTCACTTACATAAACCCTCCGAACTTCAGTTGACACTCATAGGGTGTGGTCTCTTGGTCCCTGTGAGTTTCCATCTTTTGCCTGTAAAGCCCACAGACCTGTGTGTGTAGAGAGGGCCAATATTCTTGATCCAAGGGACAGTCACCGAGACACTGTGGCTGTAAATCCTAAGGTGACTGTGCCCTGTGGGCTTCCTTGGCGGTGGGGTGGGGCTGGAAGTCAGCTTTACCACGTGCTGCGTGCAGAACCTCACAAACTTCATAAAACAGATTTGTCAGCTTCTTTTCTTAAACCCCTCCATGTCTGCCATAAAACTGCTACGTCAGGAAGAAAAGGCAATAGCCAAAATCCAGTATCTCCTGAGAGAACAGAAACAAGTGGAGTTTCCAAAAGGCAAACAAATAGAAATGCAATGGACAGCTTTTATCAAGTGAAGAGCCAGTGCTTACTTGTAAAAATGTGGATACAGCCCAATAGGGATCAGGAAAAAAGAAAGAACATATTTTAGTATTATTCAGAAAGCAAATGCCATTGACATTAAAGTGGGGGTGGAGGGGAACAATAGGATAAACAGTAGAAAAGGAAGTCAGCATTATCACTATTAGTTTATTAATATAATATTAAAATATATGTTTACTACTGAAAAATTAAAAGATATAAAATTTTAGTGTCAGGTTACAAAGTTACTATTTCATTATAGAAAAGAATAACTAAATAAAATATAATGGCATAAATTGTGAAATATTCAGGAAAATAAAATATATTTACTTATGGAAATAAATCTATGAACTATTCTTGAAGAACCCAATGACTAAATGGAATGATGAAGGAAAAAACCATGCTTCCTGGTAGGTAGCTTCTATATTTTCAAGATTTCAATTTTCAACTAATTAGGTCTAAAGCAACCTAGTAATGGAAAATAACCCCAGCTGAAATGTCATAAGAATTCTTTTATATTTTTTAGCTTGACAACATGAATTCATCTGGAAAAAAGGATTCAAGAAGAGCCAGGCAGGTTTTAAGAAAGACAACTGGTTTGTAAAATGCTACAGGCATCACACAGTGAGGTTCTGGCACAGAAGGATAAACCAGTGGAACGGAAGAGAGCTAGAGCTGGTCAAGCGATTACAGCCGTGGGCAGTGGCACCCACTCCAGTCCTCTTGCCTGGAGGATCCCATGGACGGAGGAGCCTGGTGGGCTGCAGTCCATGGGGTCGCGAAGAGTCGGACACGACTGAGTGGCTTCACTTTCACTTTTCACTTTCATGCATTGGAGAAGGAAATGGCAACCCACTCCAGTGTTCTTGCCTGGAGAGTCCCAGGGACGGTGGAGCCTGGTGGGCTGCCGTCTATGGGGTCGCACAGAGTCGGACACGACTGAAGCAACTTAGCAGCAGCAGCAGCATACATTGTCCCATGTCACTGGTGTGAGACATGGATGTGAGAGTTGGACTATAAAGAAAGCTGAGCACCGAAGAACTGGTGCTTTCACTTTCATCCTATTCAGAGGGAGTAGGATCTGTGGGTAATTTCAGTCCTGAATATTCACTGGAAGGACTGATGCTGAAGCTCCAATACTTAGGCCACATGATGCGAAGGACTGACTCACTGGAAAAGACCCTGATGCTGAGAAAGATTGAGGGCAGGAAGAGAAGGGGATGACAGAGAATCAGATGTTTGGATGGCATCACTGACTCGATGGACATGAGTTTGAGCCAGCTCCGGGAGTTGGTGGTGGACAGGGAAGCCTGGCATGCTGCAGTCCATGGGGTCACAAAAAGAGCTGGACATGACAGAGCGACTGGACTGAACTGAAAGTATGAAAAACTTTATCTGTTGTATGAATAAGATTTTACCAAAAACACAAACTTCATCGCATATTAATTTAAAGATATCATGTGACTGTTATAAGAAATGTGTCTGACAAGGTCTTAGAACAAATTTTCCCAAATGATTATCTAGAGAGCAAGGGTTATATGGAGATCAACCAAATAGTTCATCATCCAAACTAGGATAAAAGAGCACTATTACTTATTGTAGGACATCAGGAACTAAACAGCTGTGGAAAAACTGGAACGGCTCTGGACAAATTGGAACCTATGGGACTTCTATTTTCTATGTCACACACACACACAGAGAACCAGTGAAGACAAGGAGTTGTGAATACAGTTTCACACTGACTCACTTATATACAACAGCTGTCTCGTTGGTTGAAGAGCTTCCTTGATCATTTTCTTGTGTACACTCTCCAAAGCCCATCTGCCTCAGTCTGTACATCTATACCCCAGGGATGGTAACAGTATCCAGATAATAACTGAGGCTATTCTGAGAATTGATGACTTAATCCCTCATTTCAGCGAGCACTAGACCCTTGCCAGGTAGTATGATTTTATCATTATCATCATCACCATCATCCGGGAGATCTAGGTTTGGTGGGGCCTGAAGTGTATATAATTGAGGTCAACTCCTGTAAGGATAGCAACATCAACACTGGGAGGGCAGATGGGATGGAGAGGAACCTGACAGCCTCAGCTCTGGGGGCTCCACATAACCCCCCTAACCACTAACACCCCCTCAGTGACACTGCGCCTGGGTTCCTTGGGCATTTCTACTCCTCTTTGGAAAGTGATGTAGCGGTGAGCACCACTGGTTATAAGCATTTAGATGAGGCATTTTCTACCATGATTCAGCTCTTACAAGTGACACAGTGGGGGAGAGGGCAGAGTGGCCAGCTGCTCTGATTGGCCCGGAACTGAGAGGGCTCCTCAGACAAGGGACTTTTGAAGTCACGACCGTCTGGGTCATTTGGGCTGTGCTGATCACTGTAGGGATAACTTGCTTTCTTTTCTTCTCGATACAGAACTGATTTAACCACAGGCATGTGTAAAAATTTCCAATAATTTTCCTCCATATTTCCATTGCCTTGCTTCAACTTGCCGCCGCTAACAGCCCAGCACTGTGCCCATTTCGTTATCTCACGACTGTTTAGCTGTCAACCTGACAACTGCAACAGATGCCTGTAGGGAGACGTGGTGGACCAAGTCCACGTGTTCACCTCTGCTGCCTCCCCCACTGCTAATGAAGAAAGGAGGTTTCCCCTGCAGAGGCTGACGTGGGAGAACCAGGGGGCTGTTAGAATGGGAGGCTCTGAGATCCCCAGCCCCAGGGCCCTTCTCTGCTGGCCCGCCCCTGACACACATGTGTCTGCCAACGGGACCCACGGGAGAAATAGATGATTCTGGGGGAAACTCTGGCAAGTGACAGAGCTGCTGAAGAACCCTGTCTCAGCCTGGAGATTGTCTAATGAGCGTCTTGATGCCGGGACAGAGAACGATTGCAAGGCATCAGAGGGAGACGTCAGCACAAAAGGGAAAGAGAACCCCCAGCAGATGACTCTTAGAGGAGAGCAATACCGAGGGGGTAGGACCTGTGGGTAAGGGGGGCCGGGGCGAGGGAGGGAGGGAGAGGGAGGTGGGACATGAAGAGAGAGGAAAAAAGAAAAATAACAGGAGGGCAACAATATATAATTTTTTAATTTTTTTTTAGAATTTTCAAAAAGAAAAGAAAGAAGCAGAATGTCTTAATAGAGAGGGAAGGATCAAAAACAAAAGAAGAAAAAAAAGTGTGTGTCAGGTATTTAACAACAAGCAAAACTGTCTATAGCAGAAAACTTCAAAGGTAAAATCTTAAACATCTCCTAGAACAGAAAAGAGAAAGAGACGGACATTTGCAAAGAAAACAAGCACATTAAAATCCAAGTCTAATGCATGAAGAGTTCAGAGGGCAAGAATGTGCAGAATGAAGGGGGAGGTGATTAAACCCTTTTTTTCCCCTAAACTGAAAGGGCCCATATGGGCTCAACAAACAAATGAAGATACGACAACATGAAAGCAGATGAGAAAGCTGGGAATAAACAAAAGACCTTAGTGATTTTACAAAAGGAGAGGTAAACATAAAAAAACAAACAAACCCGTTTCCAAGTAAAAGACTGAGAATCCAAATAGTAGCAGACTTCTCAGCAGGTGCAGGGGAAGGAAGAGGGTGATGTCATGCCCATAAAACTCCAAGTGAGCGTGACCTCCACTCTTGAATTCTCCTCTCAAACTCTGTCATCCCTGAAGCCTCAGCAAGTTCACCCCCCACCCCTCCTGCCGAGCACTTTCTCAGACACTAGAAAGAGGCTGTTTCCTAAATACAGTGTCGGCCAACAGAGACAGACAACGGCCTGGCAATCAAGAAGCAGTGGAATCCACATGGTACCGAAAGAAGGGGTGTCCGGGACGACGGGCTGGGCCAGAGGCGGTGGCACCGGCTCCCCCAGTGCCCAGGCCCCAGGGTGAGTTCCCGGGGAGAGGAGACTCTCTGGCATGTCTAACCAAGCGAGAAGCGAGAAGACCTGGGACACCCTCACCTCCTATAAACCCTGTCCACGCTTGCTCACTGAGGTCTGCCCGACACCCTGACCTTTCTGCTCCCAAGGCTCCAATCTCCTCTGCCTTGCTTTATTTTTTCCTTTATAGCCATGGTTCCTATCACCCTCTAAACATGCCATTGTTTCAAAAATACACTATGTTTATTACTGACTGTCTTGTCCCTAGTAAGCTTCCCAAGACTTGGACCTTTATCCCGTTGATACATGCCAAGTGCCCGGCACGAGCAGACACTCAACATGTATTGGTTAAATGAGTTCACGAACTGATTTTTTTAAGGGTTTATGTAAAAAGAAAAAATTTCAGGCAATCACTAACTTTTAGAAAATACAACTTTATATACAAAAGGATATAGAATCAGGACGTTCTGCTTAACAGAGAATAATAAATAACGACGTCAACAGTGAATACCAACGGGATATAACCTTACTGGAAGGAAGGATGGAGGTAAAGGAATTTGGTGTGAAGAGAGAGCTTAGTGATGTGAGAGTCACACAAAATGATGCTGAAGAGCTGCAGCCTCCCCTGTGATGGATAAAAGGGTGATCTCCAAGCCAACACAAAGGAAAATGATGACTACACACAGTATTGAGAAATGCTGAGACAGACCCGAGAAGAGGGAACCAAGCTAATGGAGTTGTTCCTCCTGGTCAGTGGGGCTGGGTGGGTGGGGCAGGGAGTGTGGCCTCTCACAGTCAGCCTTTAAAAAATCAATTAAAATGATAGATGCAAGAAGCAAAAACCAACGTTTAGTGTAAATGTTGAATTTTGAGAATTTAAGTGAATTCTTCTCTTCAGTTCTCTTTTTTATTGTTAGATGCAATAAATGTATGAAAACAGTTAAAAATCCCAATAGTTGGAATTTTGTTTGACATAAAAATACAAGAAGGCTGTGATCACGTGGCAACTGGAGGCAGGAGGGGGGACACTTGTGTGTATTCCTATGTTGTGTGGGATCCAGACAAATCTAAACATTCTGAGAGACTGTGGTCCTTATGACAATTACATTCCTGGTGATCACAGTCAGAAGTGTATTAAGAATCTGTCCTCTTTTAGGTCTTTGGTCCTGAACTAACATGGAACCTGTAGGGAAAGAAATCAAGCTGAACACAGAATTTTTTATTCTGTCATGTGGTCCTATTTCATCCTGCAACACCATTTCTTTGTTGAAATGAAGTTCTGTCTTGAAAGGGGTATTTTAATTGAAAATGTAGTTTATCTAAACAAATATATATGAGGATCTCTTTGGCTCTGGGAATACTGTTTAAAAATTATGCATGTCTTTAAAATGCAATGAATCACAAGTAATATTTTTAGAAACTATAAATAAAATAGGGACTGCTGAAGCAGGAACACTGGCAAAATAAGATGAAAAATAATTTAAGATTCAATGATGATCTTCATACTTGTCACAATATCTCATAGCCACATGCTAAAATTAATGAATATATCTCCTTTTTTTTCTGAGACTTTAATGTTATAAGGTTGCCACAGGTGGTGAATATGCTTGGCAAAACCATGTGGCTTGTAGATGACTTTGGCATGACAACACATCAAAAGTCCATCAAAACTAACCTGAATTCTTAAGCAAATTCTAATGTGAACTGCAAAATAAATTATTAAAGTCCTGTATCAAATTCTAGTCAATTAGTTTGGTTGCCCTCTTAAGCTAAAGCTCTTTCACGGTTACCTGAGTTAACTATACTCATTTGCTCAATTTTCCTAGTCCTGGAAGGTCAGTGATCTTTTCTTTTTAAATTTATTGAAAGTTTTTTAAGGTGGTGGAGGTGAGGTGGGGTGGGGTGAGGAAGGCAGGCAAAAAGGAGCAGGATTATGATGGGGAAAAAAATTTTTTTTTCTTCCAAAATAACTCAGGTAGCTTTTCAGAGAGCAGAAAAGTGCCATGTCACATTTTACCACATGGTATCATCTTGTAAGTTTGGTCTGAAACCTTAAAGACCTGTATGGGGCCTCTATAAGTCAGAAACGCACCCTCTGCAGAGGTTGCTATGGAGACAGATGTGAAGCTGAGCATCCTGCCAGCCTAGAGTGCAGCCTTTCTAAGGCGGTAGAGGAGCACAGCCCTTAGAAGGGCTACAGGGAGATGCTACCTTTGCCTTCTTCCACTCCCTCCCCTGCCCTCTCCCTTGAGCTGCTCAGTTCAGACTTGTGGGCTCATCTTCAGGGAAGAAAGAAGGCCAGGTCCCCTCCTGCCCTTCTCAGGTTCACGCTGACTTCTGAATCTGGGATAGCAGGGTAGGTTGCACATTTCCTCTGAAGAGAAGGTTCAGGGATTTGTCTGATGCTATGGCCTTGGACTTCTCATACATTAAAACAAAATAAGGAGACAGGCTCCCTAAGGGCTTCCCAGGTGGTGCCAGAGGTAAAGAACCTGCCTGCCAAAGCAGGAGACTCATGAGACGTGGATTCGATCCATGGGTGGGGAAGATCCCCTGGAGGAGGCAATGGCAACCCACTCCAGTATTCTTGCCTGGAGAATTCCATAGACAGAGGAGCCCGGCGGGCTGCAGTCCATGGGGTTGCAAAGAGTTTGGACACGATTGAGCAACTAACGCTTCACCTTCTTGGATTTTTTTTTCTTTTTATCCTAATTCTTATTGAGCTAGCTCTGCCAACACACCTGTACCCATGACCTCTGTGATCAGGCTCACTGTAGGACCTGTAGGCCCAAGTGGGCGCTCAGGGAAGTGCCCACCTGACTCACGCGGCTGGTCAGGGCACTGCTCATCTTGCTCTCTCCTTCCCTTCAAGGCAGCAGGCTACTTTCCCGACTCCCAGGTAGCGTAACGGAGCAGGACGCTAGGGGGCCTTCCCAGGACAGGTGCCCCTCATCCTCTACCTGACTCTTGCCTTGCAGAAAAACCTTAGCCCAAGAATAAACTTCATCAGAGAAATGACAAAAATCCTGAAGCAAAGAAAGACCAAAGAGGACAAAATAATATTGATAATAGTTTAACCATTAACGGAAGTCGAGGACCTTTAGCTCCTCCTCAGGGCTGGGTAACATTTTAGATCATATACTCTGAGCTGCTTTGTAGATGCCAAAGTCCCCACCGAGTGGAAGGAGTTACCTACATGATGGCTAGACTGTAGCTGTGACATAAGCTGCTCTATCTTGCACTGTTCCAAGAACTGGCCTCAAGGAAATGGGAAAAAACCACCCCAGGAACTGAAGACTAACTGTACTTAAAACAACCAAGATGACACTGATCAGACGACAGGTGACCAACTTCCAAGGTGACTGTCAAGAGCCGACTGTACTGTGTGGCATGTAGCCCCCTCCCTCCTGTGCACCCCTGAAACTCCCCCTTTAAAGCTCTTCCCCCTGACCAGCTTGTGGGGCGTTGGCCTTTGGACATGAGTCCACCTTCTTCTCAGGTTGCCAGCCTCCTGAAGAAAGCAAACTTTCCTTTGTACCAACACTTGTCTCTGGAGTATTGGCTTTCAAGCGGCGAGCAGCCAGACCTGCGGTCAGTAACAGAAACAGTTTTTTTTTCCGCCACTGGAAAAACAAAAGCACTGCAGAAGGAATTTTCTCAGCGTCCGGGCACCACTTGCCTGGGCTTGTCCCTGCTCCTGCCGAGGGTCCACCCTCACAGCTGCTCTCTGTCCCCTCCCTGATCACCCCCAAATCTGCGCGGGCTCAGCGTACCAGCTCTCCCACGGAAACGAGGGCAGCAGCCGCCCCTTGGCTTCGTGGCCGTTTCCAGGTGCAGTTCCTTCTGTCCTTTATGGCGAGATTCACCCGAGATGGGCCTGTTCTCATCTGCTCTGCTCACTCACCTCTCTTGAAATCCCATGTCTCTGCTCAGCCCCTGACCCCCAGCGGACATGCTCACGTGGTGCTGATGATGCAAAGCTTCCTAAATTTTGCCAGCGCTGGAGGAGCAGCAGGCCCTGCCTCCCCGGCGGTGCACTCTTGGACCCTGCCGCTTCCCACAGGTGCCTTCTGTCTGCCTCCTCACCCTCCGCAGAGAATGCACCCAGAGAACTCTAGCAGCACTGCAAGCCCGATCTGTAAGGAGATGTGCTCCAGTATGAGCTCTGTCACAGTGCACTTAGCTCTTTCTATAAACCACTTACTTCAGAGAGCTTCATAATAATCGTGTGTGGCCAACCTGAAGATACTTTTAAAGTTGCACTGATTTATATGGCTGTCAGTTTTATTTATCTATATCAAAAAGCAGTGAAAGGAGGAGAGGAGGTAGAACTTCCTACAGGAGAGGCCATAAAAGAGTAGAAAGAGAACTGTACCGATTCATTAGAGAGGAGAACAGGCATGAAGCAGTCAGACGCAAAGACGACGGAAGACTCAAGTCCCAAATCCTGACCTGGATTTATTAACAGTACACGGGCAGCCACATCTCACGTAGACAAGCTAAGCTTGTAGGCAAAAGATACACTTGATTGATAAAGTCAAAATCCAGCAGAAAATTATTTATTCAAGGTGAATAGAAAGCTAATAACAGAGCTTTTTAAAGATAAAGAGAATGAAGAAATGTAAGATGGGCCTGAGACAAGCACAGGCAGCCGAATGCCATTAAGCCAATGAAAAAAACAGATCATCCACTAAAGCGATATTAGGAATGTTGGGAAAAAGCAGTATTAGGAATAAGCATGACTATTGATCAATATAAAGAACAATTGATGCAGAAACTAGACCCCTACCTGACAACATACAGTAGGATTTTAATGTTAACTATAAAGCAAAATTAATAGCAGAAACTGAAAAATAAAAATCTTAACGTGAGATTTTAAACCATTTCTCTCAGAAACAGACATACGAGATGGAACATACTTCAATAAAGAAGAAGCCTGATCTGTCATATAAATAACCCTAATACAACACAAAACACACATTCCTTCATTCCCACAGAAAATATTTGTAAAAACTCCCATGCCTAAGGCAGAACGGAAATCTTGGAAATGCTAAAAATGACATACTTTTTAACTCTTTCTTTGATCTCAATGTAGTAACATCTGGAACAACAAAAAATTCGCCTGAAGCCTCAATAAATTTAGAAATGCAAAACCACAATGATTGTAAGTAATTCATGGATCAGACAGTGAAACAATGGTGTCTAACCTTACTTAAAAAACAACATACTGAGTTCTCCTCTCAGAAAGATGTGACTCTGAGTGAGGCTTCAGTTTTCAACAAATATTTCCAGAAGACCTGATTAGGACACTTGCAGTGAATATACACATGTACATATAGATTTTTAGTAAAGTCTATTCTGTTTATCTATAGGTCTACCTACCTATGTTGAGAAAGATTGAGGGCAGGCGGAGAAGGGAATGACACAGAATGAGATGGTTGAGTGGCTTCACTGGATCAATGGACATGAGTTTGAGCGGGAGAGTGAAGGACAGGGGAGCCTGGCGTGCTGCAGTCCGTGGGGTCACAAAGAGTAGGACAAGCCTTACCTACTGAACAACAACCTACCTATCTTTCTAATTGCCACCTACCTATCTACCTTTCCATCTATCATCTGTGTATTCTATTTATCTATTGGTAGGTTTCATTTTCCTTTTTATTCCAACATATTTGAAGCATATGCTATCATCTGTATTAATAGGACACTTGGTGAATTTTGTTCATCATATTGAGGTCTCAAGACCAGAATAATAAAAGTATTATGAACATTAGAGGTATTATTTAACCTTTGTAAGTAAGTTCCAAGTAAGTTCCCTGAAATATAAAAGTATTCCCAAAGTGCCATTCTGCCTTTGCTCACATGGATAAATATACAAAACGACAAAATACACACACACATATACTGACACACAAACATGCACCAAAACAAAAGAAGTAAAGCAAGACAAATACACAGATAAAAAAAACCAAAAAACCCAAAATATTTTACGGAACTACATAAGGCAGATTTCTGGTGTGAAATGATGAATCCAGATCTAAATAGTTAGCTCACTTCCATATCCCCACTTCTGCAATGATTTTTCCATGTTAATATTTCAGTGACCGATGAAACAAGTCAAGTCAGCCTTGATTAGGACCAGTCTGTCCATATTTGCAACTTGGTTTTCATTATGGGTTATCGTAACAAACGTCACTATGATGGTTTCCATTACGGATGCATTGTAACAAACACCTTTATGAGCCTGAATGTATTCTGACTTCATTGTTTCGGTTCAGCGATGTCTTTCTTGGGGAGGTACAGTAAGACACCCCTTTTTACACTGAGATACTGTCACATCCAGGTGATGACACAGCCACCTGGTCAAGTCACGATGCTCAGTCCCCACACTGGCAACTTCACACCTTACACCGAATGGTTCTCCAAAGACGGTCAAGTACAGAGATGGCCTAACGTTTTCGGTTTCTCTGGTTAAAAGGGGACAGCCAGATGCCTTTTCAGTGGGGGTGCAGCGGTGGGAAGACAAGGTTTCTAAAGAAGAGGAACGGCCCCTAGGGAGGTGGCATCTGTGGGCGTGAACCATATGTAGCAGCAGGTTCCCTGACAGAGTCAGCTCAGTCCCAGAAGAACAGCAGATGGAACTGAGGCCCCCGGAGGACGCGGGCTCTGTAAAGCTCCCCTCACTGTGACTTCACGCATCCGCAAGTGTTCTGAAGCTCGGCAAAGCTGATGCTCATCCCATAAGTGGAAAGAAAACAGAAGATGATTGTACCAAGTCTTCTACATCCTTCACGTCCGCCACTGCCGTGTCACCAGAGGAATCCATGATTTGAAAAGAGATACAGTGAGGGAAAGAGAGGGTGGGACAACTTGAGAGAGTACCATGGAAACACAGACGTCACCGAACGTGGAATGGACAGCCACGGGAATTTGCTGTATGATGCAGGGAGCTCAAACCCGGCGCTCTGGGTTTGACAACCAAGAGGGGTGGGACGGGGTGGGAGGTGGGAGGGAGGTTCAAGAAGGAGGGGACGTACGTATGCCTGTGCCTGATTCATGTTGCTGTACGGCAGGAACCAACACAATATTGTAAAACAATTATCGCCCAATTAAAAATAAATGAATGGATATAAAAAACAAACAATAAATAAAATTAAATAGAAAAAAAGAAAGTAAATGAAGTTGCGCTCCAAACTCAAGGGGAATGTGTAATTGATTTACTAAAAGAAGAGACACTCTAGTACGATTCCCACAGACCCCAGAAAATGATGCTGAGGCAGAAGTTGGGCCGCTAGGCGGGAGGACTGGCTCTGTCATTTGTGGAATCTGGTGCAAGGTGCAAAACCGTGAAGGCTTTCGAGCTGGCGGCATCAGAGAATTAAACCAAGTGGGGGACTTTTCCAGCACAGGGCCCTGAGCCATGGGGCAGGTAATACACCCAGGAAGCCAGGCCTGCAGCTAGTTTATTCCCAGTCACTCTAATAATTAAATGAACGGAAATACTTTCTTAACATCCTGGGAGTTGAACCCTTTCACACATATGGACCACCTCAGTGACCAGGGTCCTTTTCATTCCCTGGGTAACCTGTACACTACTGGGTGTTCATATTTTCAAGGCTTAAAAAATCCAAGTTGCTGTTGCTCAGCTGCTCAGTTGTGTCTGATTCTTTGTGACTCCATGGACTGCAGCATGCCAGCCGCCTTCACTATCTCCCAGAGGGTGTTCAAACTCATGTTCATTGAGTCACTGATGCCATCCAACCATCTTGTCCTCTGTTGCCCCCCTCTCCTGCCCTCAGTCTTTCTTAGCATCAGGGACTTTTCCAATGTGTTGGCTCTTCACATCAGGTGGCCAAAATATTGGAACTTCAGCTTCAGTATCAGTCCTTCCAATGAATAGTCAGGATTGACTTCCTTTAGGATGGACTGGTTTGATCTCCTTGCTGTTCAAGAGTCTCCTCCAGCACCACAGTTGGAAAGCATCAATTGTAGGACAACTGTTAACTGCTCCCTTTCCTGTCGCTGGCAGTGTTGCTGTAAGAACATAATCTTCATGATCACTGGAACATGACTGTTGCCCTGCTGCATCTCCTCTCTCATTTCTACCAAATGGACGCAGTCACCCTCGTCTGGATCTCGGTTGTAAAAGGAACAGTTCTGCTAATGGGTTTTGTAGGAGTCAGCAAAGTGTAGACTGAAACGATAGGACCGTCCAAAGACCAAGCCCGAGGAAAACAGAGACAGGCTCCGTTTGTACCGGGAGGAGGTATCGAATGACAAGACGCTTTATCTATAGCCTTCCTCTGCATTCCTAGAAGAAAACTGCAGAGAGAGGCGAAGCATCCGTTGACCATCTGGAAAGTATTTCCTCTCGTTCTACCTTCAGCCGGTTGACCAGGAAGGCATGCAGAGAGCGCTTGTGCTTGGAAAACAAGAGCGATATGACAGGAAGAGCCGCTCCATTTAGATAAACCGAGAAATCGAAATATCCCTGCTATTTATGGCTCTTGTGTCAAAAGCAAGCCATAAAAATGCCTGATCCTCGCTCAAATGAGCTGGGGGGAGCGCCGCGCGCTGCCGTCCGCGCGGGGCCACCGGAGCCTCCTTCCCGGAGCGCGGAGGCGGCGGCGCGTGGGCCTCGCTCGGTCCCAGCGGCGCGGCGCGAAGTGCTGATGCTCCACGGCCGGGCCGGGATACCCCGCCGGCCCCCGCCTCGCAGACATTTGAGATCACCTTCCTCCAGGCTGGGAGGCTCCCGGACTCCTGGCTCTCTGCCCGCGGAGATTTACGACCTGGGCTCGCACCCGGGGCACTTGTGCGCCCTAGACGCGGCGGTGCGCACGTGTGGATGGAGACCGATGGGGGGAGGCCGGGGGCTCCCACCAGCAGGGCTGTTTTTTTGGTTCACGTCCGTTAAAAAGAAGACGACCTGTGATTAAGATGTTTTAACGCTCCCCGCCCCGCCCTGGGTCCTTCGGGAGGAGCAGGAGACAGCACATTGCGCCCCGGCTCCATCCTCTGTCCCCGCCCGGTCAGCCAAAGACGGTGGGAGGCCGAGCATGCAGCCTTGCCCTGTAGCCGCGGGGGGCTTTGTGGGGCCCAGGGAAGGGGGTGGACGCTCCGCTTGAGAGGGCCATGGATGGACGCCTCGCAGGAGGCAGTCTAGTAGGAAAGACACAGGCTCTCCCAGGCGTCAATATAAAGCTTGGGTGTGCCGCTCATTTAATTAGGAAGGAAAAACTGGCAGTATTCTGGGCGAGAAAGAAATGTATCTTACATTTCAGAGGACAACTGCTGCTGCTGCTAAGTCACTTCAGTCGTGTCCGACTCTGTGCGACCCCATAGACGGCAGCCCACCAGGCTCCACCGTCCCTGGGATTCTTCAGGCAAGACTACCGGAGTGGGTTGCCATTTCCTTCAGAACAGCTTTAAAATTAAGATCGATTTTCCCAATTCAGTTGGTAATATGACAGTGCACAAGGATGGATGCATGTCACATAGGTTTGTTCTTCCGTGTTTGTCATTGATGGTTCTGCTTCACAGACCAAGTAAATAACTAATGCGAACTTGTTTCTTCTTTCCAGGCGAAAAAGCAAACAGCCAAGATTCAGTCAGTGTTTTAGCACATGTCCTGGACTGAGTGAGAGCTTTTACATGGATTCCCTCAACACATCCTTGACCTACACTGCCCTGATTAGTACAAGGTGAGGGTACTAATATAATGTAATGTAATGTAATGTAATAAAGTATAATAGAATATATATAATAATATGTCCTTGTGCTCAGTTGTGTCCGACTCTTTGCGACCCCATGGACTGGAGCCCGTCAGGCTCCTCTGTGCGTGGGATTCTCCAGGCAAGAATACTGGAAGGAAAGTATTCATTTCCTCCTCCAGGGGATCTTCCTGACCCAGGGTTTGAATTTGTGTCTCTTGTGTCTCCTGCCCTGACAGGCGGATTCTTTACCGCTGTGCCACATGGGAAGCCCCCATAGACCCCGCTTTCTGCTTTTGAGGCGAAGTTCAGCAAAGCCAGCTACTGCGGGTCTTTAAAACCGAGACGCATGTGACCACAGGCGAAGCGGCGAGTGCCTCGGCTGTCTGAAGGGCCTAGTGAGCTTCTCTTTTGTAAATATGTTACTCGGATGCTTTTCACAACCCCTCTGTGACGATGAAGCCAGGGAGATGCAGACAGACCGTGGACGAGCCTGGGGGGTGACGGCTGGGGGAGGCAGGGCAGGACCTCGGCTGCCCCCCTGGGCTCCTGCCCACGCCCGAGTCAGGGGACCGGCGCATTCTAGAGGAGCGTGTCAGGGTGGCGGTGCCGGGGACGGGTGACCGAGGTGACCGAGGCCTGCTGCCACACGCGTGCAGGGTCCACCCTCTCCAGACAGCCGGGACAGGCCTCGCCACGGGCTCTTCTAACACATTTCAGTTGGTAAGGAAAGGAGACGCCGGGGGAAGGCATGGAGGCTGAGTGGGAAAGAGCTCCCCTGCCCACAGCCCGCTGCCCCTCCCGCAGCCTGAGCTGAAAGAGCCAGAGCCAGCACCGTCCACTCCAAGACCTTCCATGCCCCTGCCCAGCCTGGCCAGGCCCGCCCCAACCCGAGCGCACTTTCTGTGGCTCACCGTTCAGGCAGCTCTTGCTCCTCTTGCTTCTGCCATCAGATTACGTGGCCGCGGTTGGCACTTCTAGTCTCCAGACCCAGGAGCCCCGAGGACGGCGTTATACCTGCAAACCCCTGACACCCGTTCAGAGGGACACGGCAGTTCTTACCTTGGGGGACAGGCGGACACCTTGCAGGGCACGACTCCTGTGACTGGCCGGGCATCGGGGATGCAGAAGGAGGCGTTCACCAGGACCCGCAGGTCTCTGTAGCAGCCTGCTCTCGTGGTCATCTGCCCTGTGAGAGAGAGGGATGCGCGGTGAAGACTCACAGACACGTTCTGTGGTAAAAGCAGGTGAAGACCTAATGACGTCTCTGGAAACCTTTCTCCTGTGTATTATTAGCCTGCCTTTGCATGAATGACATTTGGCTGACTATGATATTCCACTTCTCTGATCTGTCCTGATGATTTTTATTAGTGGATTTCATC
Organism: Giraffa tippelskirchi; assembly: GCF_054371585.1. NCBI lineage: Eukaryota > Metazoa > Chordata > Mammalia > Artiodactyla > Giraffidae > Giraffa > Giraffa tippelskirchi. Next base: position 59,176,588 of record NC_137282.1, read on the forward strand.
AGTTCTAAGATGGCTTGTATCTTCCCCCTACATTCAAAAAATATATATATTTATTTTTATTTTTGGCTGCATGCAGGCTCTTCCTTGTGGCGTGTGGCCTCCAGAGTGTGTGGGCTCAGAGGCTGCGGTGCATGGACTTTGTTGCCCCGAGACATGTCAGATCTTAGTTCCCTGACCAGGAATTGAACCCCTGTCCCCTCACTGGAAGGCAGATTCCTAATCACTGGACCACAAGGGAAGCACCCCACCCCTGCCTACATTTTAACATCTTTAAATGTGTGCCTCGCTACTGGTGCCAACTTATATTTGGTGAAACAATCTGCCCCCTATCCCATCTTGGCTCCTGGACTCATGGAGCCGACCGTCTAACAGATACACAATCCATCAACGTGCATTCAGAGCAGGCTTGCTGAAGGCCCTTCTCCAGGGCTCTGTGGTCTCTGTGTAGTCAAGGGATCAGTCTTATTTGCCCCTGATTCCCACTCCCATGCCTTGCTCCGAGTCCACTATTTAACTGATACCACCTATATTTCCTTTACATACACATACACACACTCACACTCACACACACTCACGCCGCTCCCAGATTAAAAGCCTGGTCTTCTCTCATTAAACTGGAGACCTCCCAGCCTTGTCCTCCAGCCCCACTGCATCCCTCTTGAACCTACATCTCCCCTGGTCCTCTGACCCCCAGAGCCCATCCACAGCTGTGTCTGTACGTGGAACTTGGTCCTGAATCGCTGTCCACAACACATCTGGTGGAAGTCCTCTCATCCCTTTAAGGGAGGCCCACACCCCGTCCTCTGACCAAGCACCTTCCCATGCTCAGGGGTTCCTGGACTCAAGTGAACATCTGAATCCTCTCATTAGCTTACACACAGACTCCCGGCCACTTCCAGAGCCTTGGATCTGGCAGGCCTGGGTTGGGTCCTGAGGACGTAAGTTTCTAACACTTACGTGCTCAGATGTCCAGGAGCTGCTGCCCTGCGGACTACACTTTGAGACCTGCTGCTCTAGGAAATATCAGAAGCTGCCACTTGAATGTCTCCTGCTACACAGGTGTGATATAGTAAAAGATGAATACTTGGTCTCTGTCCCTGGTTCTTGGAACAGTTCCTAGAACCTTTGGAGTCTCCTTTGTGAGCTGCTGAGTGGACTGGTTGGTGAGGGGGAGCCCTGCACAGCTTATGGATGGGGCTGGTCCCCAGAAAGACCGAGGTGTGATGAGAGGGTTTGCAGCCCAGCCCCAGATCTCTGGGGAGGGGAGACAGGCTGGAGATTTAGTTCAATTACCAATGGCCAACGATTTAACAATTCTGCCTGTGTAATAAAATCTCTATAGAAACCTGTAAATAATGGGGTTCAGAAAGCTTCCAGGACGATCTCTCTCTCAACTGCTTCAGTGGGGTCTGACTCTTTGCATCCCCATGGGCTGTAGCCCACCAGGCTCCTCTGTCTGTGGGATTCTCCAGGCAAGAACACTGGAGTGGGCTGCTGTGAACTCCAACATCTCATCCTCTGTCGTCCCTTTCTCCTCCTGCCTTCAATCTTTCCCAGCATCAGGGTCTTTTCAGTGAGTCATCGCCTCACATCAGGTGGCCAAAGTATTGGAGCCTCAGATTCAGCATCAGTCCTTTCAATGAATATTCAGGGTTGATTTCCTTTAGGATTGACTGGTTTGATCTCCTTGCAGTCCAAGGGACTCTCAAGAGTCTTCCCCAACACCACAGTTCAAAAACATCAATTCTTCAGAGCTCGACCTTCTTTATGGTCCAACTCTCACATCCATACATGACTACTGGAGAAACCATAGCTTTTACTATATGGACCTTTGTCGGCAAAGTGATGTCTCTGCTTTTAAACATGCTATCTAAGTTTGACATAGCTTTCCTTCCAAGGAGCAAGCATCTTTTAATTTCATGGCTGCAGTCACATCCGCAGTGATTCTGGAGCTGAAGAAAATAAAATCTGTCACTGTTCCCACTTTTTCTTCATCTATTTGCCATGAGGTGACAGGACTGGATGCTATGATGTTCGTTTTTTGAATGTAAAGTTTTAAGCCAGCTTTTTCGCTCTCTTTTTTCACCCTTACCAAGAGGCTCTTTAGTTCCTCTTCACTTTCTGCCATTAAAGTGGTACCATCTGCATATCTGAGGTTATTGATATTTCTCCTGGCAATCTCGATTCTAGCTTGTGATTCATCCAGCCTGGCATTTCTTATGATGTACTCTGCACGTAAGTTAAATACTATATATATATGTGACATATACAGCATTGACATACTCCTTTTCCAATTTTGAAGCAGTCTTTTGTTCCATGTTGCTTCTTGATCTGCAGATAGGTTTCTCAGGAGACAGGTAAGATGGTCTGATACTTTTATCTCTTTAAGAATTTTCCATAGTTTGTTGTGATCCACACAAAGGTTTTAGCATAGTTGATGAAGTAGAAGTAGATGTTTTTCTGGAATCATCTTGCTTTTTCTATGATCCAACGGGTGTTGGCAATTTGATCTCTTGTTCCTCTGCCTTTTCTAAATCCAGCTTGCACATCTGGAAGTTCTCAGTTCACATACTGCTGAAGTGTGGCTTGAAGAATTTTGAGCATAGCCTTACTAACATGTGAAATGAGCACAATTTTATAGTAATTTGAACACTCTTTGGCACTGCCCTTCTCTGGGATTGAAATGAAAACTGATTTTTTCCAGTCCTGTGGCCACTGCTGAGTTTTCCAAATTTGCTGGCATTTGAGTGCAGTACTTCAACTGCATCATCTTTAAGGATTTTAAATAGCTCAGCTGGAATTCCATCACTCCATTAGCTTTGTTTGTAATAATGCTTCCTAAGGCCCCCTTGACTTCACACTCCAGGATGTCTGGCTCTAGGTGAGTGACCACACCATCGTGGTTATCTGGGTCATTAAGATCTTTTTGTGTAGTCTTTCTGTGTATTCTTGCCACCTCTTCTTAATCTCTTCTGCTTCTGTTATTTTTTAAGGCCTCCTCAGACAACCACTTTGCCTTCTTGCATTTCTTTTTAACAGACATTCTATGGTGAAGCTAGTGACAAAGTTTGGTTGAGATATATAAATGTGCTATGTGTTTGCTTAGTTGCTCACTTGTGTCTGACTCTTTGCAACTGAGTGGACTGTAGCCCTTCAAGCTCCTCTGTTCATGGGGAAACTCTAGGCAGGAATACTGGAGTGAGTTGCCAATATTCCTCCAGGGGAACTTCCCAACCCGGGGATTGAACCCAGGTCTCCCGCATTGCAGGTGGATTCTTTACCAGCTGATCCACCAGGGAAGCCCAAGAATACCGGGGTCAGTAGCCTATCCCTTCTCCCCAGGGGATCTTCCTGACCCAGTAATTGAACTGGGGTCTCCTGCACTGCAGGTGGATTCTTTACCAGCTGAGCTACCGGGGAAGCCCATATGTAGGTAATTTGATAACTTAGATCAAATTTCCAGAGGGCAGAGAGTGTAGCATGCATGGATTAATTTGTTCCCACACTTGTTAAGTGGTTTTTCAACCATTGGCCAATTTCATTAAATTCAGTAACTTCTAAGATCAAGTCACCTCTCCTTGTCTAAGTGTTCCAAATCTGCTGATTCAACCAACTACAGATGGAAAAAACTGGGGAAAATATTCCAGAGAGTTCTAAAAAACAAACTTGCATTTGCTACGTGCCAGCAACTTTTTATATAACATTTCCCTTGTATTTACAGCTATTTGTGTATCATTTTGGGCTTCCCTGGAGACTCAGATGATAAAGAATCCACCTGCAATGCATGAGACTCAGGTTCGATCTCTGGGTCAGGAAAATCCCCTTGGGGAGAGCACGGCAACCCACTCCAGTATTCCTGCCTGTAGAATCCCATGGACAGAGGAACCTGGCGGGCCCAGTCCATGGGGTCGCACAGAGCCGGACATGACTGAAGCGACTTAGCAGCAGCAGCAGCAGCAGCATTTACATTATTATTACGTATTATAAGTAATCTAGAGATGATTTTAAAAGTATTCAGGGGGATGTTCACTGTTTATTGCAAATACTACACCATTTTATTTATATATTTGGTATCTGTGGGGTATCCTGGAACCAATAAGAGTGACGACTGTAGTGAGTTAATGTACTGTGTGCTCAGTCGCGTCTGACTCTTTGTGACCCCATGGACTGTAGCCCGCCACGCTCCTCTGTCCACGGGATTCTCCAGGCAAGAATACTGGAGTAGGTTGCCATGCCCTGCCCCAGGGGATCTTCCCAACCCAGGGATCGAACCTGGGTCTCCTGCATTGCAGGCAGATTCTTTACCACTGAGCCACCAGGGAAGCCCAGTGATTTAATAATGCTTGACAAGAAATCATCAAAATACAGGCATATAGGTATATTCTATAGGTATATTCTACAGTACTGGGAAGAACTGGACACAATTTTGATGATTCACCCATGTATCAGTGCAGAGATGAAATCTGAATCAATGTTTTATGAACCTATTTTTCCACTTGCTAACAGGGAATAAGAGACTATTAAATTAGAAAAAAAGAAGCACATGTCACTCTAAAGCTGTTCTGTAGAGAATCTTGTGAACTCCCTTAAATTAAGCCAACTAATCTTTATGACAAAATTTATAGGAGGACATACTGAACAAGAGTACCATTTTTTAAAACCGTTGGAGGTCAGTTCTAATGAGTAGAGAAGGAAAATTCAACTTTTCTCTCCACTTACATGACCACTTAAAAGTCCATTTTTAAATTTTCTCACCAAAGTCTTCTGGCATTTTTGGTGTGACTCTACGAATAATGGCTTTGGTTTGGTTTCCGGTTTTGAGACTGAAGATGTGACACTCATGTGACATGTGACATTCTTATGCTCAAGTTTTAACAAAGAGTCAGACCAAATGATCCTGCTGGTCCTGAGCAGGGAACAGGCTCTCAATGAAGCAAACAGGAAATTGCTTTGCTTTGAAACAGAAACAGAAGTGTACTGTATTAACATATTCACTTCTCCTTCTGGTGGAGATGTGTGTCTGACTTTGGTGTCAGTCAAGTCCCAAGCTTTCACCTATTAATTGGATAAGAGGGAAATCTAGATCTAGTCACTCCTGGAATAATTTTAGTAACAACATGATAGGGAAAATATAACCTAAAGGGAAAACACTGAATTTGCCCAACTCATTTCTAAGTTCTGACTTGGCCAGTTACTTTTTTTAAGCTGGTGACATTGGGGACCTCTCACTTTTCCTAGTGGGGCACTATTGGCATTTTAGGTAAAAACATTATTTGCTGTGCAGCATGGTTGTCATGTTGTAAAATGTTTAGCATCCCTGGATCCTGCCCACTAGATGCCAATAGCAACCCATGGCAACTAACATGGCTGGATACATGTCCAAATGCTCCTTCTAAGGAACACTGCAGCGTTTGGTTGAGTGCACTGATAGACCACAAGCAGATAAGGAAGAAAGTATATGCTTAGGAAAAAAGAAAGGGAAAATGTAAAGTGTTGCTTGGAAAGCTTTAGTAATTCCTAGAAACAAGATCAAAACAGGAGAGTGGTCATAAGGTTCATAGTAAAATTCACTTAAGAAAACGACGATGACAAAAATGCTATAAAACAGAATTTATGGTGTGTAGCTGAAAGTAAGATTCAGAGGGTATTTCACAGCCTTAAATACTTACATTGATAAAGATAAGCATGAATGGAAATAAATGAATCTAATAATTATGGGGTTAGAAAAAAGGATAGCTCAAGGGCTTCCCTGGTGGCTCAGCTGGTAAAGAATCTGCCTGCAATGTGGGAGACCTGGGTTCCATCCCTGGGTTGGGAAGATTCCCTGGAGAAGGGAACGGCTACCCACTCCAGTAATAGGGCCTGGAGAATTCCATGGACTGTATAGTCTATAGGGTCGCAAAGAGTCAGACACGACTGAGCGACTTTCACTTTTACTTTCAAGGAAGCAGAAAGAAGGAATTGATACAGATTGGAACAGAAGTCAACATATTAGAAAATGAACAGACATCATTATATTTGGATGCAGACAAACATGTGAAGCAGAAGTCAGTATGTCAGGAAAGAGAAAATGGTGAATCCAGAAGCTGATATTTTGGAGAGGAGGTTATCCTCAAGCATAACAACCTACAGCTCAGCTCATTCCCCTCTTTCTCATTCTTCCCTGGATTACAGGGGCTCCAGATTGGCACTGCAATCTCTACATCTCTTGTCTGTGAGGCTGTCAGATAGATCCCATCACTGAAATGCTTGAGCACATGATGTGGTCCGAGCCACAGCATCATGTCCCTGGCAGCAGGGATTTAAAACATGGGCTCTGGCAGATGTGAAGTCTGCTGTAGTCTCCAGACGTTTTTCTGGGAATCATCTACTCCAGTGTTGGCTTAGCTCTAATCCTCAGCAGGAATTTCTGGAATGTTCAACACATTCCACCTCTTTAGTAGCCAGAGCAACTCTGAGACCTAAATAGGTCTCTCTTTGACTTTTACTTCCCCAACTTTTCCAACTATTTTGTAAACATATGACCCTTTATAGTAAATACCTTCCTAGGATACTTAGGATGGATTCCGTTTCCCTGGCTAAACTGTCACTCACATACTAACTTAATGAAAAAACAAACAATAAGCACAAACATACAACAAGAAATCAGAGTAAGGAAATAGCCACAGGTAGAAGAAACAACTGGAAAAGATCCTGATGCTGGGAAAGATTGAGGGCAGGAGGAGAAGGGGGCGACAGAGGATGAGATGGTTGGATGGCATCACCGACTCAATGGACATGAGTTTGAGCAAACTCCAGGAGATAGTGAAGGACAAGGAAGCCTGGTGTGCTAAATCCATGGGGTCACAAAGAGTCGGACACAACTGGGTGACTGAGCAGCAAGAGGAAACAAAAATGATTTAATCAGAGTACTTTGTTCAAATATAGTAAAATATTATTTAAAATCCTAAAGGAAAAAAAAATGGCTTTAATTAGCAAGACTACTCTCAAAAGAGATAAATAATCTAATTAGTCTAATTACCATACATAGTATAAAAAAAATCAAATATCTAACTCCTGAAAAGGTATCAGATTCAAGTGCTTCAAAGAAATTCTACCAAATATAGTAGATGTTAGTGCTAGCTAAATCATTCCAGAACATACAAAATAGGAAAGATTTCCAACATTTAAAAATTTTAGTATATTTTAGGATGCAAATGAAAATTATTTTAATAACTCAATATTGATATATTTTCACCCTGTTCATTTAACTTACAGCAGAGTACAATTATGCTAAATGCAGGGCTGGATGAATCACAAGCTGGAATCAAGATTTCTGGGAAAAATATCAACTTAAGATATGCAGGTGATACCACCCTAATGGCAGAAAGTGAAGAGTAACTAAAGAGCCTCTTGATGAGCGTGAAAGAGGAGAGTGAAAAACCTGGCTTTAAACTCAACATTCAAAAACTAAGATCATAGCATACAGTCTCATCATTTCATGGCAAATAGAAGGAGAAAAGTGGAAGCAGTAACAGATTTTATTTTCTTGGGCTACAAAATCACTGCAGCAATGAAATTAAAAGATGCTTGCTCCTTGGAAGTAAAGCTATGACAAACGTTAACGTATATTATAAAGCAAAGACATCACTTTGCTGATAAAGGTCTATATAGTCAAAGTTATGGTTTTTCCAGCAGTCATGTACAGATGTGAAAGTTGGACCATAAAAGAAGGCTGAGCACTGAAGAATGGATGCTTTCAAATCGTGGTGCTGGAGATGACTCTTGAGAGTCCTTTGGACAGCAAGGGGATCAAACCAGTCAATCCTAAAGGAAATCAGCTCTTGAATATTCATTGGAAGGACTAATGCTGAAGCTGAAGCTCCAGTACTTTGGCCATGTGATTCAAAGAGCCAACTCATTGGAAAAGACCCTGATTCTGGGAAAGACTGAGGGCAGGAGAAGAGGGTGGCAGAGGATGAAATGGTTAGATGGCATCATCGACACAATAGACATGAATCTGAGAAAACTCTGGGAGATAGTTGAAGATGGAGAGGAGCCTAGCGTGCTGCAGTCCATGGGGCTGAAAATTCAGACACGATTAGCACCTAAACGACAACAACCCTTAGAAATACTACTGTAAAAAATACAAAATAAAACAGGACAGAATCAAGTAGTACCTTGAGGGAAAAAAGACATCGGATAATAATTCCCCGTAGGAGTATAAGAATGATTTAGTGTTAGGAAAATCATTCCTAATAGTTTAGTGTTAGCAAAATTGGCTAATATATTTCACCATTTTAATGGATTAAAGAGTAAACAAAGTTTATCACAAATGTAAGAAATATCAATAACCTCAGATATGCAGATGACACCACCCTTATGGCAGAAAGTGAAGAAGAACTAAAGAGCCTCTTGATGAAGGTGAAAGAGGAGAGTGAAAAAGTTGGCTTAAAGCTCAATGTTCAGAAAACTAAGATCATGGCATCTGGTCCCATCACTCCATGGGAAATAGATGGGGAAACAGTGGAAACAGTGTCAGATTTTTTTTTTGGGGGGGCTCCAGAATCACTGCAGATGGTGACTGCAGCCATGAAATTAAAAGATGCTTACTCCTTGGAAGAGAGGTTATGGCAAACCTAGATAGCATATTTAAAAGCAGAGACATTACTTTGCCAACAAAAGTCCATCTAGTCAAGGCTATGGTTTTTCTAGTGGTCATGTATGGATGTGAGAGTTGGACAGTGAAGAAAGCTGAGTGCCGAAGAATTGATGCTTTTGAACTGTGGTGTTGGAGAAGACTCTTGAGAGTCCCTTGGACTGCAAGGAGATCCAATCAATCCATCCTAAAGGAGATCAATCCTGGGTGTTCTTTGGAAGGACTGATGTTGAAGCTGAAACTCCAATACTTTGGGCACCTCATGCGAAGAGTTGACTCATTGGAAAAGACCCTATTGCTGGGTAGGATTGGGGGCGGGAGGAGAAGGGGACAACAGAGGATGAGATGGTTGGATGGCATCACCGACTCGATGGACATGGGTTTGGGTAGACTCCGGGAGTTGGTGATGGACAGAGAGGCCTGGCGTGCTGCAATTCATGGGGTCGCAAAGCGTCGGACACGACTGAGCAACTGAACTGAACTGAACTGAATACATTTCAGCATGTGATAAATTCTGCCTCAATTTTGACAAAAATGTTTACAAAATTGACAATTGATGAATACTTAATCGATACATCTATGTATTTGTACGAGTATAAATGTGTGCATATCTATATCTATGTATCTAGATAGACAGATGTAGGTATTTACATGTTTATTTAAACCTAGAAGCCAGCATTTTGGTAAACACTATAAACATTCCCATTAAGGTTGAAGTGAAGTGAAGTCGCTCAGTTGTGTCCGACTCTTTGTGACCCCATGGACTGTAGCCTACCAGGCTCCTCCATCCATGGGATTTTCCAGGCAAGAATACTGGAGTGGGTTGCCATTTCCTTCTCCAGGAGACCTTCCCGACCCAGGGATTGAACCCATGTCTCCTGCATTGTAGGCAGACGCTTTACTGTCTGAGCCACCAGAGAAGTCCAGACTATAGGTTAGGACCATTAAGGTTAGGAATAAGAAAAACATATATCATCATGAAGAAGACCTGGGTTTGATCTCCAGGGAAGATCTCCTGGAGAAAGGAAAGGCTACCCACTGCAGTATTATGGCCTGGAGAATTCCATGGATTGTATACCATGGGGTCGCAAGGAGTCGGACATGACTGAGTGACCTTGATCATTACCATCGATCATATCATCATTTTAGTTAGGGCCATAAGGAGATACTGGCTCACACAATTAGATAAGATAAAATCAGGGCTATGAACATTGTCGTGGGGAGAAACTTCAGGTGGTATCACTATATATCTAGAAAACTCAAGGGAGTCGAGGTGAAGATGAGTCTGTTGACTGTCGGAGGAGGGGGGGAAGAGCAGACTTTTGGGTACCTAGAGAGAACGAAGTGTGGACGCAGACTGAACTCAGAAGCAAAGAGAAAACAATGCCAGTTGCTGAGAAGGTAAGAACTTACTCTCATGTGAGAGCCAGTGTCACTAGTGTGAGACAAAAGAGCACAGAGATTTGTATCAAAAGACCCTCATGGGTAAGTGATGATGGGGAAAGACCTGAGGGCAAACCAGCCCCCCAGGGAAGGAAATGGAGACACAGGTGCTGGGCTTGTGGTACACCTGCATGTTAGGAAGTTAAGGGACAGGACCAGTGACAAGAATGCGCTTAGAAAGGAAGGAGGCAAATGGGCAAGACAGATGGCAGAAATCAAGAGCAGAGAAAGTTGGAAGGAATCGAGTGAACTGTGCTAAGGGCTTTGGGGAAGCCAGAAGGAGGGAGCTGAGGAAGGGCTTCTGATGTTGTGACGGGGTGGTGGTCACAGCTAGAAGCGCCTCAGAAATGAAACCATGAGGGCCTAAGGATGAGCAGCAGGGGCTCCTGGTTGGCAATGGAGCAGGAAGTGGAGGTTATTCTCAAGGCGAGAGAGAAAAAGGAAAGGATGGGAGACTGATGGGAAGGCTGAGGAAATCTGAGCCCATTCAGGGGAAGACGGTGGGGCAGGGAAGAGGTACTTGAAAGGGAGAAAGGGTGCGTTTTGGTTGTGAGAACTTTCTCTCATCATCTTTGTGTGATGAGGTCATGGGTGAAAGTGGAGTATTTAGGTTGGGGAAGGGGAAACATCTCCCTGGGGCAGAAGATGCAGAAAGAATGAGTCGTAGAAAATTCTGCTATGGTTGGTGGGAGCCAGCTGACATTGACATTGGGCTTAACCCTCCCCACAAGGGGGATGGAAATCGCCCACGTGTATGTGCAGAAGCAAGCTGGTGTAGGGACATATGGAACCTATTACAGCAGGACTCCACAACGGGTCTGGCTTCTAATCTACCAGGGCAGTTAAAGTGTTACCTTTAATCTATAATCTATAAAGCTCAGTAGGGCTTGAGCTCTGTTAGCAGGCACTGCTTCCCTCCTCTTACAAAATTACCATGATTAAAATCATATGCTGAGGGGGCTGCTGATGTCCCCAGACTCGCTTCCTGGGTGTGTTCCAGGGAATTTCTTGTCTTCAGTTCTCCCACCCATCCACTGTTGTTATTGTTGTTGTTCAGTCGCTAAGTCGCATCTGACTCTTTGCGACCCCATGGACTGCAGCACGCCAGTCTCCTCTGTCCACTTCTCCCAGAGTTTGCTCAAATTACTATCCATTGAGTCAGTGATGCTATCTAACTGTTTCATCTTCTGTTGTCCCCTTCTCATTTTACCTTCCATCTTTCCCAGCATCAGGGTCTTTTCCAATGAATCGGCTCTTCCCATCAGGCGGCCAAAGTATTGGAGTTTTAGCTACAGCATCAGTCCTTCCAATGAATATTCAAGGTTCATTTCTTTTAGGATTGACTGATTTGATTTCCTTGCTGTCCAAAGGACTCTCAAAGAATCTTCTCCAGCACCACAATTAAAAAGCATCAATTCTTTGGCGCTTAGCCTTCTTTATGGTCCAGCTCTCACATCTGTACATGACTACTGGAAAAACCATAGCTTTGACTAGACCGACCTTTTTGTTGGCAAAGTGATGGTTTTTCTTTTTAATACACTATCTAGTTTGTCATAGCTTTCCTTCCATCTTTGGAAGCATCTTTTAATTTTGTGGCTGCAGTCACAGTACTCAGTGATTTTGGAGCCCAAGAAAATAAAATCTGTCACTGCTTCTACTTTTTCTCCCTCTATTTCCCAGGAAGTCATGGGACCAGATGCCATGATCTTAGTTTTTGGAAAGTTGAACTTCAAGGCAGCTTTTTCATCCCACTAAACCTGTCTTAGCTCACCTCTGAAGGAGCATTAAAGCATGGGCCTTTGACCATCACAGTCCCTGGTGGGAAATCTTCTGACTGACATTTAAACATTAACTGTAGTGTTCAGTGAAGTTGTTGGTCTTCTTTCAGAACCAGTCCGTCTTGGGGAAGTGGTCATCCCTTGGTGTTCCTGAATACCCGGACTCTGCAGATGCCTCCAAGGGCTGCTGGGGCGTTGAGCAGAGGACAAGCGCGAGCCAGGGGGTCCCGCCTACAGTGTGTTTTGTAGAAAAGTCCTCTCGGCAGGAGCACAACTGAAAGTGACTCCCTGAACCAGGGGCTCTCGATGTGCTTCTCCACCAGGAGCTCTTAGGACAGCGCAGTCTGCTGGCCCATCCTTATCTCTAAGACTTCTAACTCAGCAGGTCTGGGGTGGGCCCAGCTGTTTGCATTTCTAACAGGTTCTCAAGTGATGCTGTTGATGCTGGCCCGGGGCCTACAATTCCCACAGCAGCTCAGTTACTTTTGCATATGATTCTGCATAAAGTGACCTTAAACTGGGAGGCACCCGAGTTTTGTGAATGTGAAATCAGAATCTTTTATAATTTTTTATGTCAGATCCCATGTTATCGTTCAAACTCTGCATCCACAAGTGAACAAATCTGTGTATGCGGGTGTCCACACATAGTTGAGGCAAGGTCGTCCCAAAAGAAACCATCTTAGTCTTCTAGGAATGAACTGTTCCAATTGTGTGTGTAAGTCGTGAAGTCATGTCTGACTGTTTGTGACCCCATGGACTGTAGCCCGCCAGGCTCCTCTGTCCATGGGATTCTCCAGGCAAGAATACTGGAGTGAGTTGCCATTCCCTTCTCCAGGAGATCTTCCCGACCCAGGGCTCAAACCTTCGTCTCTCGAATTGCAGACAGATTCTTTACCATCTGAGTCCCCAGGGAACTGAGTCACCAGGTGGCACTAGTGGTAAAGAACCTGCCTGCCAGTGCAGGAGATATAAAAGACCTGAGTATGATCTCTGGGTTGGGAAGATCCTTGGAGGAGGAAATAGCAACCCACTCCAGTATTCTTGCCTGGAGAATTTCATGGACAGAGGAGACTGGCGGGCTACAGTCCACAGGGTGGCAAACAGTCAGACACGACCGAAGTGACTAAAGTACCCACGCACAACTTTCAAATACTCTCCCTAAAAGTGGAGCCAAAATTTGTCATTTCTGGGGAAATTTTTTGGGCTTAGGAAGGATTCACTATTTACAGTTCATTTTAAGTGTGAAAATTCATAAACAGAAGCCTCATTTAAAATGGAGTTGATTTTGGTGCTGACAACTTTTCAGTTCTTTATGTGCAAATATTCCTACTTTCAAAAATTAATCTATATTCTTCAAAAAAATTAATATGAAAATATGACTAAATATTCTGATAATACTAAGGTTTTAAAGGACATAGTGTGAAATTCATGAGTATTTATTGTAAGCACTTCAACACTTGAAGTACTTAACACACAAACTGAAGATACAGCAATAGTTAATAGTTAATAGTTGAATTAGTTAATGTAAACTACTGGCTACCAAAAGAATTTAAATGCTGACATCTTACTTAAAACTAGTACAGAACTGCACACAGTGACCATTTTTTAAAAAATTTATATAGGAATAATTCCAAAGAAAGGCAATGCCAAAGAATGCTCAGACTACCACACAATTACACTCATCTCACATGCTAGTAAAGTAATGCTCAAAATTCTCCAAGCCAGGCTTCAGCAATACGTGAACCGTGAACTTCCAGATGTTCAAGCTGGTTTTAGAAAAGGCAGAGGAACCAGAGATCAAATTGCCAACATCCGCTGGATCATCGAAAAAGCAAGAGAGTTCCAGAAAAACATCTATTTCTGCTTTATTGACTATGCCAAAGCCTTTGACTGTGTGGATCATAATAAACTGTGGAAAATTCTTCAAGAGATGGGAATACCAGACCATCTGACCTGTCTCTTGAGAAACCTGTATGCGGGTCAGAAAGCAACAGTTAGAACTGGGCATGGAACAACAGACTGGTTCCAAATAGGAAAAGGAGTACGTCAAGGCTGTATATTGTCACCCTGCTTATTTAACTTATATGCAGAGTACATCATGAGAAACGCTGGGCTGGAAGAAACACAAGCTGGAATCAAGATTGCCGGGAGAAATATCGATAACCTCAGATATGCAGATGACACCACCCTTATGGCAGAAAGTGAAGAAGAACTAAAGAGCCTCTTGATGAAAGTGAAAGAGGGGAGTGAAAAAGTTGGCTTAAAGCTCAACGTTCAGAAAACTAAGATCATGGCATCTGGTCCCATCACTTCATGGGAAATAGATGGGGAAACAGTGGAAACAGTGTCAGATTTTATTTTCTGGGGCTCCAAAATCACTGGAGATGGTGCTTGCAGCCATGAAATTAAAAGACGCTTACTCCTTGGAAGGAAGGTTATGACCAACCTAGATAGCATATTTAAAAGCAGAGACATTACTTTGCCAACAAAGGTCCGTCTAGTCAAGGCTATGGTTTTTCCAGTAGTCATATATGGATGTGCGAGTTGGACGGTGAAGAAAGCTGAGCGCCGAAGAACTGATGCTTTTGAACTGTGGTGTTGGAGAAGACTCTTGAGAGTCCCTTGGACTGCAAGAATATCCAACCAGTCCATCCTAAAGGAGATCAGTCCTGGGTGTTCATTGGAAAGACTGATGTTGAAGCTGAAACTCCGATACTTTGGCCACCTCATGCGAAGAGTTGACTCATTGGAAAAGACCCTGATGTGGGGAAGGATTGGGGGCAGGAGGAGAAGGGGACAACAGAGGATGAGATGGTTGGATGGCATCACTGACTCGATGGACATGGGTTTGGGTAAACTCCGGGAGTTGGTGACGGACAGGGAGGCCTGGCGTGCTGCAATTCATTGGGTCGCAAAGCGTCGGACATGACTGAGTGACTGAACTGAACTGAACTGAATGGTCTTTATGTACAAAGAAAGAGTCATTCAGGTCTCTTATATCCAAAAATAAAATAAAAGGACTCGGGAGGCCAGAAGGGGGAGCTCTCATGCCGCAACACTGGATGTCAACTGAATTGCCAACAAGAAGAACAGTACCTTGCGGGTCCAATAGGAAGGTTATTATTACTTTACTACCAGCAGGAAGAAGGAAGAATCTTTCTTTGCCTAGCAACAGCCCAGCCAATGAGAAACTTCACAACTCAGCCAATGAACAAATCACTATATTTCAAACTCCCAGTTTCTTCCAATGGACTTATTATTTTTAATAACAGCCACTGTCAATTCCTCCTTCTCCTCTATAAAAGAACACTCTTCTTTGTTCACTGGACTTGCCTGTGATTGTGCTAGAATTGCAGTTCTTTGCTGTTCCTTGATAAACCCATTTTGCTGGTAAAATAACTACCTGTTTTATTATTTTAGGTCAATGAAAGTATCAATAATGCTTGAACATATTTGCTCAAGGATGTCAACTCCCCTGTTAAAAAGGAGCTACTGACTTAATACATAAAAAGGAAGTCTTTGCAAATGAGGGATACACATGATGTGGTAGCACGGAACACTTATAAGTCAGTCTCTTCTAACAGAGGGCGTGCACATGGAAACCTGAACGTGGGAGGAAAAGGCAGGGCAGGTTTATTAAAATGATCGCAATGACCTTGGGTTGGGGGAGATTTGTCTCCTATATTTTCTATGGTTATGACACTTGTCATTAAAAAATAATTCCAACATGTACAGATTGGAGCCTCCGTGAAAATGCACCTCCTCTCTTGCTGACATCCTGGGCAGTCTTTTCTCAAGAGCTTTGGGCAGCGAGGGATGGCCTGGTGGAGGGGGGTGCTGGACCTCCAAGGTGATGCTCGCCTGACCGCCTACGAGCCTGCAGCCCGTCTGCCCAGCTTCTCCGGCCTCTCTTCCCCTTCCTGCTCTTTAACCCCCAGAAGACTCAGCATTGGAAATCCAAGAGACACACCAGGGAGGGCAGCTGACATTTGGGTTCCTCTTTTGATCCACCTGGTAACTGTTCAGTGACACAGAAAATCAAACCAGAAGGCTCGACAGGGCCCCCTAAGGCGCACGCCCACACGGGCCCTGAAGAAGCAGACAGCGTCCTGGCCTCTCCGGAGCCCCTCCTCAGCAGAGTGTGGGGTGGAAGGTAGGCTCTGCTCCCTCCCTGGCCGTGTCCGGACACTCACGTCTGACACCTGAACCCTTAGGGAGCGTCCCAGGTGTCACACGGCCAGGCTGCTTGAAAAGGGCTTTGGGTTAAGCTTTGAGAAGCCGTTTTTGCACAGTTAATCCAGGGCTGCAGAAAATCCCATGAGATCAGAAAGTCTGTGCTTCACTTGAGAACCTGAAAATATGAGCCCACAGGCCTGGTCAAGAATATCTGCGTTTCTTTTTCCATATTTCTGATTTTTTTCCTTTAATTTCTGTATTGTTCCTAGCAGGTCATTCTCTGTTACTAGTTACCTCTTAACGAATCCTCTCTCAAACTCCTGCTTCTCTGTTGTTTATTCATTGCATTGTGCTTGCCTGTATTTCAACCACCCAGTAACCTCACCTGAAGGAAAAATGGTGAGCTAAATATGAAGTGAAAGAAATGGCCCTCATGTTCGTGTGCAACGCCTACACCTTTTTTCCAAAGGGTTTTTGATCCAAGACTTGCTTACAGTGTGCGTACAGTCTGAACACCCAAGATGTCAGGTTCAGCGTTTACCTGGACCTAAAGTTCTTGGTTCTTGGGGCGGGACAGGTTACAGGCTGCAAACTGTCAAGGTCAGATGCTAAGACATCAGCCTGGGTAGAGAAAGGGAAATCAAAAGCCTCACACGACAGGTTTCAGGACCAAGGGAATAACTGGGGCACCCAGCATGGGGCCAAGTGCTCTGCAAGCTCAGGACTGCCAGTGTGGACAGGACCACATGCTGCCTTACTGCACCACATGCCGGGGCTGAGTCCACGCGGTGAGCTGAGCCCGCCTGGGAAAGGCACACTCCATTCAGGAGGCTGGGGAATCAGCCTGAGCTGTCCCCAAGTCCTGCCCCCAGGCCACTGCCCCTTCCAGGCAGGAAAAGGGCCAAGCCACACTTTGTTCACTTGCCGTGGCGGCTACCAGCCTACACAGCCTGTATGCACAGAGACACTGTGGGCACCTCTCCAAGTGTGTGTGTCCTGCACATGCCTGCCCACATGAGTGTGCAGAAGACGGCAGCACAATTCAAAACAGGGAGGAACGCGTTCATCACCCTTGCCTGGGGCCGCATGACTAGTGTCATTGTGGAATTTCCTCTTGCTTTAAGAGTTTAGTAACCCAAACAGTGCGATTTCTTAAGCAAAGCTGTAACACTAACGGAAGAGAATAGAAGCTGACATTTACTTGGCCAGACGAGTGTGAGAGCTTTACAGGTTTTCTCTCCTCTAATCCTTAAAGGAACCCTATACGGTTGATTACACGATTATCCTACTTTATAGATGGGCTCACTAGCATGTAAAAGGCTTAAGGAGCTCACAAGGTCACGTGTTTTAAAGGGCTAGGACTTGATTTCTGGCAGTCTGGCCAAAACCCCCCGCTGCACCTTCCAGCCTCGGTGTGACGGGTCACCTGCTGGCCTGGTCTATCTATCCAATGTGACAGGCATGCGTAGCAATTTTAACCTCTTGTGTGATTTTTGCCTAAGAAGGAAGGAGATTCATAACATTTTCTACTTCAGAACCCGTCACACACTGGAGGGCAATTTCTTACACTCTGTTTCATGGGGAGCGGAGTATAAGGCTGGAAGTAACGAAATCTGAATTCTAAACCATCCACTTTCAAGCACACTCCCTTTTTCACGCACAGCAGCAAGAGGATGAGAAGAATAAGGAGGCCCTGGGGACGCGGTCGTGGAGGGGAAACGGCCGGCTGACCCTGTGTCGCCATTTCCATCTGTGTCTTCACATGTTTATGAATCAAAAAGCGGTCGAGGTCTTGCATTCATCCTTCAACAAAGCAATGCTTGGTGCCTAGGCTGTGCTGGACTCTGAGCACACAGCAGCTGATAACAAACAGAAAACATCACCAACAGACTACCACCCCAGGCAACTACACCACCGTCACCGACTCTAAACCACAGAGAGAACGAAGCGACAAGGACACACACGTCAGGTGTAATCGAGCCGTGAAGACAAACATCTGGGCATGGAAGTTGAGGGTGGCACTGCTTTGGGGTGGCAGGGACCATGGCCTGCTGCCTGAGCGCCTCCTAGAGCTGATCATTGGTGAGCAGAGCAAAGCCCACCAGAGGTGCAGAGAAGCTACAAAAGCCCTTCCTCAGACCCAAGGGACGTTCAATGCATCAAGAAAGCTTACAAAATTGAAACCAGTGCAGCAGAAGAAATCAAAACCAAAGAAAGTAAAAAACATCCAGTCACCGATCAACACAAGAGTGTGTTGGGATGACGAGATGTGAGGACGCATCGTACAAATTCTTTCCTCTGCGGGACACTTTTCCATGGCCATGCAGAGACCGGCCTGGGAGCCTACAGAAAAAAAAAAAATATCCTTTCAGTCCCACTACAGTCATTCACTTTCATTCCTGCATTTTCAAGAGAATCACACCCAATGTCTCTGTTCATTTTCACTGACATTAAGTCAGATGGAGAATAAGGCAGGCTGTTGGTCAGCATTCTTACCACCCGCGGGCTGGGCGTCCACACACCAGGCTTCTCAGGCTGCAGGCACTCCCACTTCATGCGGACAGACACAGGTGAATGGATGAAACATTTCCTGCCAGGTGCTTATGGGATGGGCCAGTGATGACCAAATTTTAGATTATTAAAATGGAAATGGCAAGGCTCAGCTACCTTCAACATTCTCTTAACTGAATTAATGTCCTTAGAGACACTCAGACATCAAAGCAGAGATGGCACACCAGCGTCCACATCCCAGGGTGAAGAGCATCACTGCAGGTCCTGACAGATGGGAGTTAGTTGCCTATGGATATGCATGCTCAGTCACTTCAGTTGTGTCCAGCTCTTTGTGGCCCCATGGAGCGTAGCCCACCAGGCTCCTCTGTCCATGGGATTTCTCCAGCAAGAATACTGGAGTGGGTTGCCATTTCCTCCTCCAGGGGATCTTCCCAACCCAGGGATTGAACCCTCGGCTCCTGTGTCTCCTGCACTGCTAGGCAGATTCTTTACCATGGCGCCACCCGGGAAGCCCTGGATATGAGGATAGAAACACACTCCTGACTCGGGATCTCTGATCAAGTCAGAGCATTTGAGTTGATCTGAGATTTTCATAGGAATTCAGCCTGGGAATGCTCTGCTTTATTCCACATGGAAATGCTCAGAAATCTAAAAGTCCAGCAATGCACTGAGGGATGATGAATTCTGGAGGTCAAATCTGCTTGTGCGTGGTAGGGATGCTCGAGGTTTTAATGTAAAATTAATTTTCCATGTAAACAAAATAGATGTAAAGGTGAATTTAAATGTTTCTTTTGTTTTCAAACAGCTAAATATCCTGGGAAAATAAAAATATAGACAGCCATATGCCCAATGGTATTTAGGGTTTCTGGGTTCTATTTCTATACTAGGTTTTAGATAATCACGTTTCCAGATGAGTTTCATGTGGGATGAGGTCTCAACAGCCACCTGGCTGAATGTTTACAGAGACTCAGGTATCATTTTTCTGACCAAGGGCACAGCTGTAAAGCAATTTCTCAACTGTACTTACAATCTCTCAACTATTGGTCAGAAAAAAATCTGCAAGTCCACAGGAATGTTAGAATCAAGCTGGCCAACCTTCTAAAATGATCCATATTAATAGATAAGAGAGAAGCCGAGTTAAAATTCAAAGAATAAATAAAAAAAGACAGAATAATCCTTTAACTGGGAAAAACCCAAAGCTGAACCTTGGCCATGGAAGGTGGTGAGTTTAATGAGCAAAGTGATGAAGCTCCATCTTAATCTTTTTACAGAAACCAGCTCTGGCCAGCTCTTTGGAAATCATTTTAGAATCTTCATACTTTGCCAACATATCTGGAAGAAGAGTATTCAGTCTTAAAGATGGTGATTATATCAAAGAATCTCTAAGTTTTCAGTCATTCTAATGACAGAATGATTTCCAGCTGTTGCCAAAAGCCTTAGCCTTCTTTTATAAAGGCAAGGAAGCCAATTCTGTAAGCAAAACTACCCAGGAAACTGGAAGATATTCCACAAACAAAGCATGTGCTTTCACGAGAAGCACGGATCAAGTCTAGGGCAAGCGCTAGATACCGTATGGACATGTGGTGTCCGTGTGCTGAAGGACCTTGAAGGCGGAAGAGGGTTGGTAACTGCAGGAGAGCAGAGTGGGTGAACTCCTGGGAGCTGATGCTCAGAGTCTAAGTTATTCCCATGTGTGCTTCAGGGGCAGGTTTCCTGGCATGATCACACCAGGCTTATGGCACCCGAAAGGGCACCCAAGCTTGGAGGGTGGTGATGACTGCCATGTATAGACGGCCCATGACATCCTCGTGTCTGTCGTGATTGACAAGAAACTGGCCCGATATCTGAGTTCCCTGACAGTGCTGACCGGTCCAAAATGACAACAGAACACGCCGCTCATCTTGTTGAAGGCAGGCATTCCCCGTCTTTAAGGTTCCAAGTTTGGTTAACGGAGATGTGGGCAGCAGGACTTGAAACCCATACAGACACACACACACACACCCCCATGGCAGGAGGAGGGAGGGAGCCAGTCATGACCACATGATCACCATGCGCGTGCGTGTGGGACTAGACCTTGGACAGGTCCTGATGCCCCAGATAAGGGGGCTTTGCAGGACTGGGAGACCCTGAGAAAGGGAAGAACTCCTGCTCCTTGGGATGAGCTGGGCTTCTTCATCGTACCCTGCACCTTTGAGGGTGCTCCAAGAGATGGACAGCCCCTGAGGACAGTGGTCCCTGTCCAGGGGTGAACTCTGTGTTCTTCTTCTCTGCTTTTCTGGTGGGTAAGAGGACTAAAGGGAGAATGTGCTTTGCAACTTCTCAGGGTCTTGGATAACGACACAGAAGTGGTTTCATGAATTTGGCTCAAAGGTGACCCAACACAGGGAGGAGCAAGCCAGAATCATTTCACTTGATCTCTGGGACCTGGAAGGACAAGCTCAAGCCTTTCAAGTTTAAAAAAGTAAAAAGGACATTGACTTTAAGACTCAAAGCACGTAAGGATGTTCTAAATGTATGGATGGGGGAGATCTAATTTGAAGTAGTTCCTGTGAAAAAGATAAGATTTTTAGCCAGTTAGAGGAAGAATATGAATGGTTGATGTTTAAAAGCTGTCCCAGGTCTCCACCTCTGACTACTACAGATGCTCAAAATGCAGCTAACCCAGTACTCTCTGTGCCAGGTTCCTGGGACCCCTGTGCATGACAGTTTGTAGTCTTGCATGTTACATATGCAGATATGCAGACTGCATGTTTTTGGGGACAGGACCAGTCTACATGATTCCTCTTTATAGACTCAGGACTCAGTGTGGTGTCTTACACATTTAAGGAAGAACAAAAATGCCCCATGCCATAGAGGTTCAGTTCAGTTCAGTCGCTCCGTCGTGTCCGACTCTTTGCGACCCCATGGGCTGCAGCATGCCAGGTTTCCCTGTCTGTCTCTAACTCCCAGAGTTTGCTCAAACTCATGTCCATAGAGTTGGTGATGCCATCCAACCATCTCATCCTCTGTCATCTCCTCCTCCTCCTGCCTTCAATCCTTCCCAGCATCAGGGTCTTTCCCAGTGAGTCAGTTCTTTGCATCCGGTACCTTATAGAGGTACCATGTTTCAATTAGCCATATTGCTAGTAAGCCACTCAATACTTTTTAAGTAAAGTAACAATTACATTATGGGGCTTCCCCGGTGGCTTAGATGTAAAGAATCTGCCTGCCAATTCAGGAGGCATCCCCTGGAGAAAGAAATGGCCACCCACTCCAGTATTTTTGCCTGGGAAATCTCCATGGACAAAGGAGCCCGGTAAGCTACAGTCCATGGGGTCACAAAAGAGTGGGACACGACTTAGCAACTGAACAAGGAAAATTACACTGGTGTTTCATCATCCAGTTCAGAGACAGAGAAGAGCAAGCAAAGGTCTCTACAGTTTCCTCACTTGATGTAAAAAAGTTTGAGGTGCAAACTGATACTCAAAAACATTAACTGACTGGACAGTGAATGAATAAATGAATGAATGGTTTCATATCAACAAAACAGAGGCAAGGTTTCCAATACATAATTTTATTCTATTTTCTAAACCTCATCACTAAAATTAAAGTTTAAGCTCTAGAAATATCTGCAGATGATGATGAGAACATTGCTGGAAAAGTGTAAGAGAGCTTGATTTACAAGTTTTAGGGTTTGTCTGAGGAACGTTAACTGTAAATCAGAGGAGTTATTCCCATTTGAAAAAAAGATCATCCCCAGATGTTGCATAATACATATCAGAGAGATTAAATGTAACTATAAGCCGTGCTGCAGTCCATGGGGTTGCAAAGAGTTGGAGACGACTCAGCGACTGAACTGATAAGCCAAATCTGAATAAGCCTTTTCATGAGAAAGTAAAGCAGTGGTTTGAAATTCAATACTATTTGAAATACAGTGAGCCAACAGAATCACTGAGGTTGATTTTTAAAAATTGCAGCATACGTAACTTTGAGAAATAGCCGATGCCCTTACACTGTAAACAAGAGTCTGGTGAAGCCATCCCCATGTCTGAAAGTCCCTATCTTAGAGTCCCACATAATCGGCTAAGCTGGATCCTCCCCTCAAATACTCTCGGCTTAGCATCTCCCTGTGTGAATCCTTACTCATCACCCCATCATCGGTGCCCCAGTGAGAGTCCAGCCAAGGCACAACTAAGCAGGATTACTGAAATAAAATCCCATGGTTATGTCACAAAAGTGAGTGGAAAGGAAAAAAAAAATGAGCAGAGGACGCTGTCAGAAAGGATGAGAGGCACTGCCTGCCTGGTGCCTGTCAGGAAACCTCAGTTTCTAAAGAGAAATGGCCCATTAGAACAGATCAGGGATGGGACTGTCCTTTCTTTACAGAGGCCAGGTGATGTTTCCAGAATGAAACCAGGGTTGGGGGGTTTCCCAGGGGTCTCCTCCTGGCTCACTCATTCCCTAGCTGTCTCCCTAGCTTGTAGACGTTCAAGGCACAAGAAGAAAACTAGGTAAAGCACGCTTCAGGAGTGCCCAATCTAGGTTACTAAGAGGCCTAGGCAAGTGGAAATCTTCAAAATGTAAAATATGATGCTGATAAAACAAAACCTAGACCTGAACCTGATCTGGCTGCCTCCAGGTGGGGTCTTTCTGTTTTTAAGCCCTGCTGAGGAAGGAAATCAGTCCTGAATATCCATTGGAAGGACTGATGCTGAAGCTGAAACTCCAATACTTTGGCCACCTGCTGTGAAGAATTGACTCATTGGAAAAGACCCTGATGCTGGGAAAGATTGAAGGCAGGAGGAGAAGGGGACGACATAGGATGAGATGGTTGGATGGCATCACCGACTCAATGGACATGAGTTTGAGTAAGCTCCGGGAGTCAGTCATGGACAGGGAGGCCTGGCGTGCTGCAGTCCATGGGGTCGCGAAGAGTCGGACATGACGAGTGGATGAACTGAGCTGAGGGTTTCCACAAGACCAGGCAAGTGACAGGACACTGCAGGTGCCCAGTTAACGACAATGATGTGTTTCTTAGTTTTATCTTGTTTGTACAGAAAACAGGCTAATCCTGGGGGATGCAAGAGAGGAGAGAGTGAGAGAAGGGATGGTGAAGTCGTGGGCCTCCCCTTCTAGGAGAACATGGGAGGGTCCGCTTGAAGCCAGTAGGATTTAAACGGTGCCCTTTCCTTAAACCCACCTACTCATGCTCTATTAATCTCTGACAAAATAGGCAAGAGTATACATGGAGAAAAAATTTCTTCAATAAGTGGTTCTGGGAAAACTGGACAGCTACGGTTTTCCCAGGTAAAAGAATGAAATTAGAACATTCTCTAACACATACAAATATAAACTCAAAATGGACTAAAGACCTAAATGTAAGATCAGATACTATAAAACTGCTAGAATAAAACATAGGCAGAACAGCCTTTGACATAAATTACAGCAATATTTTCTGGATCTGTCTCCTAGAGTAATGCATATAAAAATAAAAATTAACAAATCATACATAATTAAACTTAAAAGCTTCCATACAGCAAAGGAAATCCTAACTAAAATGAAAGGACAACCTATAGAATGGAAGAAAATATTTGGAACTGAAGCGACCAACAAGGGCTTGACTTCCAAAATATACAAACAGCTAATACAGCACAATGTCAAAGAAACAAACAACCCATACAAAGGTGGGTAGAATACCTAAACAAACATTTCTGCAAAGAAGATATACAGATGGCGCAAAGGTACATGAAAAGATACTCAACACTGCTAATTACTAGAGAAATGCAAATCAAAACTACAATGAGGTATCACCTCACACTGGCCAAAATGGCCATCATCAAAACATCTACAAAAAATACTGCTGGAGAGGGTGTGTGGATATAAATTGGTATAGCTACTATGGAGAACAGTATGGAGGTTCCTTAAAAAACTAAAAGTAAAGTTAGCATAAGATCCCACTCCTGGGCATATCCAGATAAAACTGATTCAAGAGGATACATGCGCCCCGATTGTCTATAGCAGCACTATTCACAACAGTCAAGACACTGAAGCAGCCTAAGATGAATGGGTAAAGATGCGGTATCTTGATGCAATGGAATATTACTCAGCCATAAAAAGAATGAAATAATGGCATTTGCAGCTACATGGATGAACCTAGAGGTGATATATTAAGTAAGTCAGAAAGAGAAAGACCAATATCATATGGTATCCGTTACATGTGGAATCTAAAAAATATGTTACAAATGAACTTATTTACAAAACAGAAAGAGACTCACAGACATCCAAAACAAACTCACCGCTACCAAAGAGGGAAGGGGAGGAGACACAAATTAGGAGTTTGGGATTAACAGATACACACTACTATATATAAAATAGATAATCAACAAAGGCCTTCACTATAGCACAGTATATTCAGTTATACATATATGTATATGTTATTCAGATGTATATATGTTATTCATATATATATATCATGCAATCACTTAGCTGTACACCTGAAACTAATGCAAAATTGTAAATTAACTATACTTCAATTAAAAACAATTTAAGATGCTCTTGATTAGGTGCTGAGTCCTTGGCATTTTCAGTGGAGACTGTATAAAAGAGCCACATCCTACACAGGTGATAATAAAGGATGGGGTTCCACATCCCTTCTAGCTGTTGAATCAAAACATCTTGATTTTCCATGAATTTTCCTTCAAAGTTGAAAACAAACAGCCACTCACTGACTCCATAACACAATTCTTCAGGCAAATGATTAGGGGATGGGCTTTGGGTTGATTTCCTCTAGAAACCTCAGTGTGAGAATTATTCCTTAGGTGTACCTTGGCGATTTGCAAGTGTGCTCAGCATCCGCTGGAGTGTTTCAGGCTACTGAGACGTGGTCGGAGCTGAGGAAACCCAGCGTCCTCTGCATGCCTGGCTCTCCCAGGGAAGACATGCAGAGAAGCACGAATGAAACGCACGCATGGGCCAGCCATCCTTACAGATGCTGCCACGTGACTTGTTACACTCTTTTCACCACATGAAAATCTACAAGGAAGCTAGTGAAAATTGTCCTTACACAAACAGAAGGCTTGGTGGTTTATTATTTTAATCAAACACTGTTAGGTAATCCTAAGTAGGGACAGATAAAATCAAATGCATTCAATAGGGAGCAGAGAGTCGCAGGGGCTGGCTGTAAGATCAGAAGAGAAAGGGAAGGGGCATAAACGGGATTAGAGAGTAACTTTCCCCGACCACACATGGGATGCCCACGAGTAGGCCTGTTTTGCTTTATTTCCCAAATGGAGTAAAATGGCAGCTGGTGTGGGTCCCTCAGCAGGGTAGGACACCCTGCATTTTCTCTGGTTGCCTTTAGGGTCATTTGCTGCTAGCCTGGCTTGCAGAAAGGGATTCTATTTTACTTTAGAAAGTTCCTAACGCCAGAATTTAAATATGATTTAAACATTTTATTTTTAATGAGAAGAATAAATACATATCGAGTACATGGTGTTAACTTTTCAGACTGTTATTTTTTAATTGTTCAATTTTCCTGTGCTTCCTTCTGCTCATTGATTTAAAGCAATTATTAAGAAGACATGAGTCCACTTTTTTCCTTATTAATTCATTATATTCTTACTTTATAAAATGTTCATTTGTGTCCTATTATACTTAAATATATGGGCTTCCCTAGTAGCTCAGCTAATAAAGAATCTGCCCACAATGCAGGAGACTCTGGTTTGATTCCTGGGTGGGGGAGAACTACTGGAGAAGGGGTAGGCTACCCACTCCAGTATTCTTGAGCTTCCCTGGTGGCTCAGACACTAAAGAATCCGCCTGCAACACAGGAGACCCAGGTTTGATCCCTGGGTTGGGAAGATTCCCTGGAAGAGGGCATGGCAACCCACTCCAATATTCTTGCCTGGAAAAGTCCATGTACATGGGAACCTAGTGGGCTACAGTCCATGAGGTCGCAAAGAGCTGGACATGACTGAGTGACTAAGCACAGCATACGGCACATACATAAATTTACAGTACTGTTTAGATTAATTTATTAATTATTAAAACCTGTAATGTACAAAGCTGAAAGCCATTTGTCCACATGGAAAAGTGTCTGTTTCTCAATATCAGGTAGAACTTAATATTTTGTTTCTAAAATTTGTAAGTATTTATTCTCCACCCTTTTCCAGATAGCACAAAGTGGCTCTAGCTAAAAAATATCTCTCCAGCGAACTAGCTTCTTCAACTTAGTCATGGGCTGGAAATTCTTACAGTATTAAGATGACAAACTCATCTACTGTCAGATGAAATTCTTCTTTTTGACATGTTGTTTCTTGTCATTTTGACTGAATCTTTCATGAAATTCCTATAATTTTTTAGTGAACTTAAGCATATGATCTTATAGCGAATTTCTTTCTAATAAAATGTTTGAACAAGACCATTTGATAAAGGGCTTCCCTAGTAGCTCAGTCAGTAAAGAATCTTCCTGCAATGCAGGAGACCTGAGTTCAATTCCTGGGTCGGGAAGATCCTCTGGGGAAGGAAATGGCAACCCTTTCCAGTGTTCTTGCCTGGAGAATCCCATGGTCAGGGAAGCCTGACAGGCTACAGTCCATCAGGTCACAAGAGCTGAACACGACTGAGCGATGACACCACTACCATTTGATAAAAAATCCTCACTCTGTATCACTCATTTCCAAAAAGGTTTCTATTTTTCATCATCAACAAGAAATATATAATAATTTGAGTGGCTTTCATCTGAATGATCTCAAATAACATTACCTTTAAAAAAATCTTATATTAGAGAAAAAGCAGAATCCAATTCACTAAACTTTAAGGGCACACGTGGACACAGGTGAATTAGAGAAGGGAGCCCAAGTTTCCAAGTGACACTCAGGACCACTGCTCAGACACTCTGCCTCTGGAAGAGTTAAGGAGCCCTGGGCTCCTCATCAGGACAAGATGAGGGCTGGTACGTGATGAGGACCAGGGCATGTGATGAGGACCAGGGCGTGTGATGAGGATCAGGGCATGTGATGAGGACCAGGGCGTGTGATGAGGACCAGAACAGCATGATGAGGACCAGGGCGTGTGATGAGGACCAGGGCGTGTGATGAGGACCAGGGCGTGTGATGAGGACCAGGGCGTGTGATGAGGACCAGGGCGTGTGATGAGGACCAGAACAGCATGATGAGGACGAGGGCTAGGTGTTGAAGACCATGGCAGTGTGTCCCATGGCCCAAAGAGGCCTGGCACCTCTGTGCCCATCACCAGGTCAACCGCAGGACGTGACTTACCTCCTCCACAGGAGACAGAGCATTCAGAGCGGATGGTCACCCACGTGTAGCTGGGCTGGGCTCCGAGCTTCTTCTCAACCCCCAACCTCGGCACGGAGTATTCCCAGGCAATGCCCGGGTTCCTTCCCTGAAACAGAAGCTACAAAATAAAAAAGGGAAAGAGAAAATGAGTTAAAATAGAACCAATATACAGTAGGTAACTTGGGATTTCCTGGTGACTCAGTTGGTAAAGAACCTGCCTGCAACACGGGAGACCTGGGTTCAATCCCTGGGTTGGGAAGATCACCTGGAGGAGGGCATGACAACCCACTCCAGTATTCTTGCCTGGAGAATCCCCATGGAAAGAGGAGCCTGGTGGGCTACAGACCATGGGGTCACAGAGAGTTGGACATGACTGAGCGACTGAGCACAGCACAGAACCAACAAATAGAAGGTAACTTGTTTTAAGCTCTTGAAACATTAGTCATGTCAATAAAAAGATGATCATAATATTACACTAGACTCAAATACATCTATAAAAATATAGACATTTGATTCTTTTGCTGTATGCAGTATTCCCTGCATAGTTTTTGCAGCCTAACAAAGGCATCTGGTTCTTTCCCTGGGTGTTTCTTGGCGAGCCCCAGCCATCCTCCCCAGCTGAGCAAATTAGAAAGTGATACCTAAAAAGCACTTCACAATTCCTAGCGAGTTCCAAACAAACAACAGTTGAGTGCATCTCATCTCTGCATCGGAGAAGGCAATGGCAACCCACTCCAGTACTCCTGACTGGAAAATCCCATGGACCGAGGAGCCTGGTAGGCTGCAGTCCACGGGGTCGCTAAGAGTCAGACACGACTGAGCGACTTCACTTTAATGCGTTGGAGGAGGAAATGGCGACCCATTCCAGTGTTCTTGCCTGGAGAATCCCAGGGACAGTGGAGCCTGGTGGGCTGCCGTCTATGGGGTCGTACAGAGTTGGACACGACTGACGCGACTTAGCAGCAGCAGCAGCAGCAGTAGCATCTCTGCACGATGGAAGCTAACTCTGAGTCCTTCCTCCGGTGATGAGATGCAGAGATCTTCCGCCTACTGACATGTTCTGTGTGGGCCCAGGAGGAAAGATGCCCTCTCAGGCTGGGCACACCTGTGAGCTACGCTTAGCACATGGAATTGCATTTGGACTCTTCACCTCCTAGCTGGAAACCCGACCACATGGACCAATTACCTTTTCCTCCTAAAGGTAACTGATCCCTTGATCTCGATGAGAGCCTTTTTCTTGGGGGGGGGGGAGGGTGGACCTCGCCATCAGCCTGTTACTAGAAATCCCATTTCTGAAGCCTTCACTGCTTCTTAATGGGAGGGTTCAGTGGATAAAGTCACTGGACCTTCCATGACTCCCCGGCACTACAGTCCCATCCCTGACAACACAGCTCAAGTCTAGTTGGGCAAGATGCTGTAGGACAGGGATAAGCCCTGGACAGGTGGCCGCACTGCAGGCCACAGATCTGCTCTTCCACCTGATATCCTGAAATAGGAAATGGGTTCCCCGTAAGGCTCAATCACTTTCAACCCTGACCTGAGCATTAAAGCTAAAAGGGGCTTCCCAGGTAAAGAACCTGCCTGCCAATGCAGGAGATGCAGGAGATGGGGTTCAATCCTTGGGTTGGGAAGATCCCCTGGAGTAAGAAATGGCAACCCATTCCAGTATTCTTGCCTGGGAAGTCCCATGGACAGAGGAGCCTGGTGGGCTACAGTCCATGGGGTCCCAATGAGTCAGACACGACTGAGCACACATGTGCATTAAAGCTAAGAGCCTCAGATGGTGGGAGAGAAATAACCAAGGCAGGAATCCAGGGTGAACATGTCTATAAAGGGAAGGAGGGAGCAGTCCCAGGCCGAGAGGGGAGACGGAGGTGGGACGGAGGTGGAGAGGAGGCATCTCTCAGGACGACGCAAGGACGGCGGGATGGAGCTGCCAGGCCCACGTTGCAGGCGGAGGGCACCTGGGGGGTTCACAACTACACGCACAGGTGCAGGCTGAGGGGGCAACTTCTGAACCACGTTTTTCCTTTCAGTGTGCAAAGAAACACAAAAATGTATGAAATTAGCATGTCCACTGCCTGTTGCCACCATCTGCCTGGTCCCAAGGGGACAAATTACATTGTTAGAAGTTGCTCAAGTGTATCTCATGAGCCTGTGCTGTCTTGGGCAGAACACAGAATGGCTTGTGTAGCAGGCGAGTGTGCGGGCCCCTGCCTGGCACTGGGCCCAGGTGGTGGGTTTTCACCTCACTCCCGTTTCCACCGGACTCAGGAGAGTCCTGATCCTGCTTGAAACACAGGCACAGATAGAGCCACCCACTGCGGCCGCTTCTCACGGCCATAGCGCTTAGAGGAGAGAAGCAGGCTTAGGTCACAATCCACTAATAAAGATGGAAAACCCAAGACTGCATGAAGTATGTCCTTACAAATCTCATCACGCGTCTAGAGCCGAAAGACGAGGGGTCCCCTGGCCCACTCAGTCTGTGCATTGATTAGTCTTGTTTCCAAGACACTATATAACTGCAAACAATTTTCTGCGGATGTGCTATTTCGCCAATATAGCCTTGAACCTACAGAAATGACCCAAGACCCACTGTCCAAGCCCTGAGAGCAAGAGGCTGGGATTTACCTCCACGATCAGTGTTTCGTTGGTTGGCCCAGAAGAGGTTAAGCTCTCAGGCTCCTTGTAGGAACGTCTGTAGTCAAAGGTGGTTCCTGAAAACTTGTACCAGCCGGGCCGGTCCACCGTCCAGTGTCCATTCAGGTAGTACTTTTTGAGTGCATTTCGCACGGAAATGTAGGAGGTAGATACGTTCGTTTCATAGATGCGGATGCTCCGGGCTCCAGAGGGAATGGTGACCATCTGGTAATACTCTGAGCAGAGGAAACGGGAGGGGAGAAGGTGGTGTTTCAGCAGCGCAGGGCCAACCCCAGTGCCTGCGGACCAGCCCTTGAGGGTCAGAGCTTGGAACCTGGAGGTCTAGTTTGGCCATCCAGTTCCATGAATCCTATAAAGGAGTTTTTTGTTTTTGTTTTTAATTGGAGCAGAGCTATCATAATATTCATGGTTTCTGAGAACCACTTTAATTGAAATAACCTAGCAACCACTTCTAATTAAAACAGAAGGTTTGAGAAGCAAAGCATGCCAGGAGTCACATAGGGCTCTCAGGACACTGCCTGTGGGCTGTTTGCACTACACCCCCTCCTCCCCACCAAGGGACCCTCCATCTCTGCTCAGCTGGCGGGCAGATCCCACGGGCGTACTCACGGCTGCCGCGGTGCTGCTTGGCATAGAGGCCCTTGTGCATCGTGCAGCTGGAGTTATCGCCCTGGCACACGCCGCAGGCATCTTCCGTAGCATTGGACCCCAGGATGTTGTCACATCCCACTCTCTGTGGGACCCACGCGGTCACGGGTCATCCATGAAAGAAAAGGCAACAGGAGCGAAGTCACAAACCTTTCCCCAGAGAATTGAAAAGTTTCACGGGAGAGTTAACAAATATTTATTGGATACCCAGTATGTGCACTGTGAGACTGTCAAGCTATGCTTCCATCCAAAGGAGGAGACCTTCTCATGGCAAACACAGCCTGTCCTGTTTGGCATTGCTACACGACTGTCCCGTCTGGAGCCCTGAATTAAACCTGTCGGATTGTCTTGTGGGAGACGTGGGTAAATTTCAGCCTGACGTGAAGCGCTAAGCAAAAATGCCAAGTGATGTGGCCTCATGAGGGTCCACGGGAATTTACTTCGTGCTTTTGAATTGTCTTGTGTAGAGATAAAGCAGGAACAGAGACCATGGGACGATTATTCCCAGCTGTAAATTATAGCACGTTTGGCTACGGTCTTAGAATTTTAGCAGCTCTTTATAGATTCTGTGACGCTTGCTAGTCTTACATTTCCTAACAAAGGATATAGGCTACCTAGGTAAAAAAAAAAAAATCCATTCAGAAACGAAGTAACCAGGGTCCACAATCCCTTGTTTGAAATCCCAGGGCCAGATGCACTTCAGAACTCAGGGTTTTTGGACTGCCGGAAGGTAACTAACATATTATACATAAGCTGTGAGGAGATCGCCGATCTTTCTAAAACTCACACACTGAGCGGGATATACATAACTGAAGACAGTCTCATCAATTCAAGGCAGCTTTGCAAACAAACAAATTCAAGTTACCTTATATTTTACAGCCAAATAAACTTTCCATTTTGCAGCTCTCTGGATTTAAGAATTACAAATAAGGGATTGTGACACCATATCACTAAGAATACATAAAAACAATGAGATATTTAACAAATTGACTGATAATCAGACATGGTGGGTGGAGAGCTGAGCATTTTAAAGCTGAAAGAGATCTGAACAGTGTGTGTGTGTGTGAGTCGCTGAGTTGTGTCTGGTGTCTGACTCTTTGCAATCCCATGGACTATAGCCCGCCAGGCTCCTTTGTCCATGGGATTCTCCAGGCAATCCACTGGAGTGGGTTCCCACCCGTCTCCCGGAGAGCTTCCCCACCCAAGGATCGAACCCAGGACTCCTGCACTGCAGGCAGATTCTTTACCATCTGAGCTCCCAGGGAATCCCTGTGTGTGTGCTGGTTTAGTCTAACCTTCATAGTGCTGGTTCAACTTTACCTCAGTCATGGTTTATACTTTTAGAGAAAATCAGATCTGGGACCAAGGTCTTTGGACTCCACTGGATACAAATATTGAGTAACTTCACTGAAAAGCCCAGTATTTGTCATTGCACATAGCCCCCTCCCTTTGTTTATTAATGTAATGAAATGCTCCCCACATCTCACTTCTGCATGGGGTGATAAGCTCAGAGCTTGCAGTCCACACAGCAGCCCCTCTTTCCCAGCCCACGCCCTGAGTCCCTCTCCAGCAGAAGTGAGGCTGTGATCTTCCCCAGACCCCACCAGAGCGATGCAGTGGCCCCTGGCTTCATTCACTCTGATGCCACTGCTGGGTGACTGCCGTCTGATGCTGCGACTCTGCTGGTCCCCAGGCACAGTGCCTTCCACCAGGACGTGAGGATAAAACCACCCGAGTCTTCCGGCAGCAAGTGCCCCCTTGCAAGCACCTCCTCCTTCACTCACCACCCTCAGCATCCTCCAGCTCCTGCCTGCCTCCTCGTTCTCTGACCACTGAACCCGTTCCTGCAGCCCAGGATTCCTGTACCACCAGGTCCCCCTCCCCGCTTCCCCCATGCCCCTCTTCCATCTCACCCTATTGGACCTAGCTCCCCTCCCCAGCAGCCCTGTGAGTTTCCCGGGTCTGCGTCTAAGAGGGAAGCAGCTTGTCCCTCCCACTGAGCTCTGCACACACCTCCACTGCCAAACTGCCTCCTTCTGTGCTCACGGCTTTCTCTTCCCTCTGGGCTGCGACAGGGAGGGAAAGGGTGTGGTTTTAGGTGTCTGGTCTCCCTAGCCCCTTACAGGATGCCTGGCACAAAGCGGACTGTTGGGAGATGTTTGTTGAACGAATGAATGATCATTATTACCTCACATATCCCATCTATACAAACATTACGGCTATCCTCCGAGCATGGAGTCCCATCTGTGACTTTATTTGACAAAGAAAAGAAGAAATCAAATCCTTCTGCGATACAGTAGAGTTTGCAGAAGTCCTGATCTTAAAAAGAAATACACACACAAACACAAATAAGAAAGATACTTAAGCTCTGATCACTTTTTGCTCTAAATGTTATAGACTTTTTTTTTTTGCCCATAAAAACTCCCACACAATAATACATAGCAAAGACATTTTTAAAATTGCCTTTTTTCAGCTTCATTTTCCCCTTCATTTTTAAATTATTTTTTAAAGCTTCACTATTAATTTTTACTCTACTGTGTCCTTTATTGATCCTCGTTCTACACACAGTGGTTGGCACATAGCAGGCATTCAATAAACATTTGTTGACTTGAACTACATGACTGTTCAATTATGTTACTAGTATAATTAACTGATCTGTGTAGAAATGCAAGAAATCACTACCATTTTGCAGCAATATACAAAATTCTTACAAATAAAGTACAATAAAATGATTTAAATAATCACAAAATTTCTTAATAGCTACTACATTTACTAAAACCCATAATATTTTTAAACTGATAAAGGGAATAACTTTTGGATGAAATCTCCAAAGAATATTGGTTTTTCTTAATAAATACAATGAACTGCCAAAAACATTGTCACATGGAGAATACAGATCTCATTAGGTACTTAACATTGGAAGATCAAGTTCACACCCTCTCTCGGTAATCCATTTCAAGGATTTATGATTTGTATAGCTAGTACAAACTTTTGTAGACATTTTTTTTTTCTTTGTTCTCTTCTTAGTAAAGAAGGGAACAGTTGATAATTAAAACTTATCTGCCTTAGGAATTTTCATTGGCCCAATGCTCATATACAAATATGTTATTGTGCAGGATAAGAGAACCGATTGAATAATTCTAAGAATCAAATTTAATGTGTGTTTCCATGATCAATGAATGTATTTACTGATTAGCATTGAAAACTAGAATGCTAGACTAGAAAAACCAGAAATAGCACACAGATGTTTTGACCCTGATCTCCAAGTTCTTTCTCCTTTATTCTCTGCTTACTTGTTTCTCACTGGCTTAATTTTTACTGAGTTTAGAAGTAATAACCCAACAAAAAAGGCTTTGTGTAAAACTGCTTCAATTTTCCTTCCAGAATTTACTGATTTCATAAACCTCTCACCAAGATAACATTATATTTATTGAGATAGTTAAAGTAAGTGCCAGGTGAGATAAGGCCCAACTTATGTATTCCCCAAGTATTTCCTGATAATATTCACAGTTCCAAAGAACACAATGATTAGGTATTCTTTGAATTTATTCTCAAATTACACTACTTGAGCTACTGAGTTCAAGTTATTATAATGGTAAGAATAATGCATATTTCTCTCCACTTGGAGAGTAAAATCTTACCTACAGTACAAATTAATTTCTTGGTTTCTAAGTTAGAGATCAAACCTTTCTAAATACAGTATAGTATCTGATTTTCAAAAAGATATGAACATTTTTCTTTCATTTTTCAGCAATGCTAATCATTCAATGGGCAATACACTCATCGCCATATCACCATCAACTACTGTGATTTGTAATTTTAAAAGAATTGATTCATTGTCAATAAATCATCTACTTTGAGTGTTTTATCACTTTTTTAAAGATTTCATGGTATTTTGCACAGACTCACGATCTAGCTTGCTGTTTTTCTGAGCACACAGCTGGTCAGGTTTAGATAAGATGCCTCGGGGCAGGTAGAACAGACCTAACAACCAGAACAGAACCTGTGACTGGCCTCACAATATTCGGTCTACCTGGACCCACTCTACAGACCATGCCATTCTTTAAAGAGTGAAGAAGCCGAGGCTGCTTCCAGAAAGCATGATTTGAGATTTACCTTCCACGTGGGTGTATGGCTTCCACTTGTAGAACCATCCTCGGAATCGTTTGCTGTTGAACTCGGCACACTGCTGGGCGCGAAAGTCGACGCTGTTGTGGGGACATTTGTGACTGTTGCAAAGCTTCAGAGTTCGCGTGGAGCCCACACAAAACTTGCCTCCATGCGATGGTCTGGAATGTACAGTTCACGGTTAGAAACTTGTCTTTGAACAGCTACTCACCCCTCCCTTGAATCAGGCTTGTTAGGGAGAGGGAGCAGTAATGTTAAGGTATTCACTGTCACCAGTCAAGGAAAGTGCCTTTCTCAGAAGCCCCTTGCACTTCTTACATACTTAAAATACGGGTAGTAGTGTTTTCCTTTTTTACTGGGTATATTATTTGCAATATTGATACAACAGGTTAGAACTTAGAAAGCGAGTGGCATGTATTTGCTCATCTCCCTGTAGGAGGCAGGTAAGCACCTCTGTTCTCTGAATTCTAAAAAGCAGAGCATGACTAAGGAAGGGCAGTGGTGAAAAAGCAGAAATGAGCCTGAAATTCAACTGCTTCACTCTCCAGGTGGCAGCTTCTTTCCACTCCCAGCTTCCTTGTGACAAGTCCAGGACATCAGATGGGGACAGAATGAGCAGTCATCCTCCACTGGCCGCAAGGGACAGTAAACATCCCCTTCACCCCTAGAATTCATGCAGGCACCCCAGAAGGGGAGCATTCTGCTGAAGCAGGAGACCAATTGGGTCTCATGCGTTAAAGACAGGACTAACATAAATCATTTTACTTAGTGTCAACATAAGTTAAACAAATAAAGGTGTACAATGAGGACTAAACAGCCCTTTCACCCCACTGCACTGAGGTCTGCTTCTAGCATCCTTGTCGCCTACAGAAGCCACAGTGAAACCACACACTGTGCAGGTAAATATATTTGATGAAAAACCCAAGGCTTTATTTTTCTCACTTGAAAAAATTGTTCTTACTGATTCTCATTCATTTGTGTTCTCTACACTTTTCTTATGACTTATTTCCATATTTTAGGCAGAACCTTGGTATTTCATGTAAACATGATTACAATTGAGTTCCTGAATATTGCCTTTGGGTCTGTTACTATTGGGGCTTCCCTGGTGGCTCAGCAGTAAAGAATCTGCCTGCCAATGCAGGAGACGTGGGTTCAACTCCTGGGTTGGGCAGATCCCCTTGAGAAGGAAATGGCAACCTGCTCTGGTATTTTTGCCTGGGAAGTCCCTTGGAGAGAGGAGCCTGGTAGGTCCATGGCGTTGCAAAGGGTTATACATGACTGAAGCTGAGCATGCACGCACTGTTACTTTTGCTGTGGTCAAATAGTTATAAGCACCCTAAATTATATCACAGAGACATCACTATACAATAAATGCCTGGGTAAAAGGGCTTGCTGCCTTGGAATTCTTTTGTAGTAATATAGGAAGTCCAGAATTATTTTCACCGAGTGTCCTTCCACGTACTGTTTGGGAAGTTTGTCACAGAGAGATGGTTCACTGGTGAGGAGGGAAGTCTGAGCGCTCACCTGGGGTTTGTGCAGAGTCTGTCCCTGTGTGACACCCCTCCTCCGCAGGTCCTGGAGCAAGGGGACCAGGGAGACCAGTCTGACCAGTGGCCGTGAGTGGGCTTGGGGCCTTCATCACCGTATTTCACACACTGCCCTCCGCGGCACCACTGAAAATTAAAAATCAAAAAACAAAAACAGTGATATGACTGTGGGTAGAGACTGACTTCATCACCACAGCAATGCTCAGCCCTGGAAACTTGGTAATATAAGCAGACATCAGTCTCCCTACCCTCAGGAGCACATAATGAAAATACATTAAATGATGCTTTTTTTTTGAAATTGAAGTATAATTGCTTTATAATGTTGTGTTAGTTTCTGCTGTACCACAGTGTGAATCAGCCACATGTATACATGTATCCCCTCCTTCTTGAGCCTCCTTCCCAGACCCCCACCCCATCCCACCCCTCTAGGTCGTCATGGAGCACCAAGCTGAGCTCGCTGTGTTATACAGCAGCTTCCCTCTGCTGCTGCTGCTGCTGCTAAGTCGCTTCAGTCGTGTCCGACTCTGTGCGACCCCATAGACGGCAGCCCACCAGGCTCCGCCATCCCTGGGATTCTCCAGGCAAGAATACTGGAGTGGGTTGCCATTTCCTTCTCCAGTGCATGAATGGGAAAACTGAAAGTGAAGTCGCTCAGTAGTGTCCAACTGTCTATTTTACACACGGTAGTGTGTATATGTCAATGCTTTTCTTTCCAAAGTTAGCCTTGTTCTGTAAATCCGCATGAAGGGAAGATAGAGAGAAGACTCATTTTCAGACATCTGTCTGAGCTGCTGCAATCTAGCACATGTAGTCAATTTTGTTGCAGGAACATGTAGTCCGATTGTTCGCCTCTCAGGTGTGCGAACTCTAACCTTCCCTGGCAACAACACGCTCTTCATCTCCTGCTGTCAGAACAGACTGACTGTCGGACAGAAAAGTCCAGCTGGAGGGTCTGTGTGTCTCAACACCTTGTCATTTCCATCTGGCACTTCATGCTTTTGCTCCAAAGCACCTGGGTTGGGAGCCTGGAGGCTCTAAGTGATGCCTGTCAGAGGTCACACAGCTTTCCGAGGGCATGAAACAACCCACCCAGCGCTCCACCTGTCCCAGGGAGGCCGGCGATGCTATCAGCACCCCTTTCTCCAGAGAAGTGCCCGTTGAGGTTATTCTGCTAAAGCCCATGTGGTTTCTTTACTTGCACCACGTGGAAAAGCTACACAAGATGCAGCATTGTCTTCAGTGGCACTGGCTCTCTCACTGGGCCAGTCGGCATTCTGATGGCAAACACTGGGTAGGAGACTATAAAATGATAGTTTCAGGAGAGCAAAACAACCTATCAATACGGATATAGTTGCTGAAAACAGTTTATGATTCCTTCTCGTACTTGGTGTCTACTGGATACATTCTACCTGAGAAGCAGAAAGTGCTGGGTTTTAAAGTCACTTGGATAATTCCTCTGTCAAGGTCATGGTTAAGCCAACATCCTGACTTAAAGCCTAAATGGAACTTGTTTAGGTTAAATTATTTCATTTTCCTTGGATGTTTATAAATTACTTTAATAAAATTTGATCTAGTTTTATTTTAAAATGACATAAAGGGTTTACATGACATACAGGTTTGTTTTAAAATGACATAAATAATTAGAGATCAAATTGCCAACATCTATTGGATCATAGAAAAAGCAAGAGAATTCCAGGAAAACATCTAATTCTGCTTAATTGACTATGCTAAAGCCTTTGACGTGTGGATCACAACAAACTGTGGACAATTTTTCAAGATATGGGAATACAAGACCCTCTTACCTGCCTCCTGAGAAAGTTGTATGCAGGTCAAGAAGCAACAGTTAGAACCAGACATGGAACTACAGACTGGTTGCAAATTGGAAAGGAGTACATCAAGGCTGTATATTGTCACCCTGTTTATTTAACTTATACGCAGAGTACAACTTGCCAGGCTGGATGAAGCACAAACTGGAATCAAGATTGCCAGGAGAAATATCAGTAACTTCAGATATGCAGATGACACCACCCTTATGGCAGAAAGTGAAAAAAAACTAAAGAACCTCTTGATGAAGGTGAAAGAGGAGAGTGAAAAAGCTAGCTTAAAACTCAACATTCAAAAAACGAAGATCATGGCATCTGATCCCATCACTTCATGGCAAATCGATGGGGAAACAACAGAAACAGTGTCAGAGTTTATTTTCTTGGGCTCCAAAATCACTGCAGATGGTGACTGCAGCCATGAAATTAAAAGACACTTGCTCCTTGGAAGAAAAGTAATGACCAACCTAGACAGCACATTAAAAAGCAGAGACATTACTTTGCCAACAAAGGTCCGTAGAATCAAAACTATGATTTTTC
Organism: Giraffa tippelskirchi; assembly: GCF_054371585.1. NCBI lineage: Eukaryota > Metazoa > Chordata > Mammalia > Artiodactyla > Giraffidae > Giraffa > Giraffa tippelskirchi. Next base: position 59,215,756 of record NC_137282.1, read on the forward strand.
CAGTAGTCAGGTATGGATGTGAGTGTTGGACCATAAAGAAGGCTGAGCATTGAAGAAATGATGCTTTTGAACTGTGGTGTTAGAGAAGACTCTTGAGAGTCCCTTGGCCTGCAAGGAGATCAAATCAGTCAAGCCTAAAGGAAATCAGTCCTGAATATTCATTGGAAGGACTGATGCTGAAGCTGAATCTCCAATCCTTTGGCCACATGATGTGAAGAGCCAACTCATTAGAAAAGACTCTGATGCTGGGAAAAATTGAAGGCAGGAGGAGAAGGGGATGACAGAGGATGAGACGGTTGGATGGCATCACCAACTCAATGAACATGAGTTTAAGCAAGCTCCAGAAGATGGTGAAGGACAGGGAAGCCTGGCATGCTGCAGTCCATGGGGTCATAAAGAGTTGGACATGACTGAGCAACTGAACAACAACAAAGGGTCTATGTAATGCTTTTCTGAAACTTGGAGTTTATTCTTTTATTTTTTGACATAAGCAAATAATTTAATCATTCCTTTTCTTTCATAAATGACCCCATGTTACCCACATATTCCTCCATTCTATTTTTTTCATTTAACACTATATTCTGTAGTTTATTCCACACAAGAAGGTAGACACATCCTTCACTCCTTTGTTGCAGCAACAAAACATTCCATTAAGTGTATTTCCAATCCATTTCCTTCTGATGAACACTTGCATCATTTCCCGTCTTTTGCTTTGATAATCATTCCTTTAATAATTGTATTGTAAAAAACAGCATTTTTTTGCTGTTTCTGTCAGAATGTGCTTGTATAAAACTGAAGTGCAGTTGATTTACAATGCTGTGCTAGTTTCAGGTGTATGGCAAAGTGATTCAGTTATACTTAAATAAATATGTATTTTTTTCAGATTCTTTTCCCTTACAGGTTATTATACAATATTGAATATAGTTCCCTGTGCTATAAATAGGCCCTTACTGTCTATTTTACATATAGTGATGTGTATCTGTTAATCCCACACTCCTAATTTATTCCCCTTTGGTTACTGTAAGTTGTCTCCTATATCTGTGAGTCTAATTTCTGTTTTGTGTATAAATTCATTTGTGTCATTTTTTAGACTCCACAAATAAGTGATATCATATGATATCTGTTTTTCTTTGCCTGGCTTACTTCACTTAGTATGATAATCTCTAGATGGATGATAATCCATCCATGTTGTTGCAAATGGCATTATCTCATTCCTTTTTATGGCTGAGAAATATTCCATTACACACATGTACCACATCTTCTTTATCCATTCATCTGTTGATGAACATTTAAGTTGCTTTCATATCTTGGCTACTGTAAATAGTGCTGTTATGAACATACAGGTGCATGTACCTTTTCAAATTATCATTCTCTCTGAATAGATGACCAAGATGATCCTTAAATGACTATTCTTAAAAATTATTTTTAAAAAGTTATTTTTTTGTGACTTTGAGGAGAAACCACTACATCTTCTCCCAAGGAAGTTGCATGTAGACACACAAATATAAACATGCACGCACACAATTTTGAGCATAATTTCTCAAAGGTTGCAGACTCATGCAGCTGGTGAGTGAGGTGGTCAGGGTAAAATCCTTGTTAAGTAGCCATACAAAATGTCTGCAGAAGCACTGGTTATATTCCTAAGAACCATCCCATTTGGTCACAGTTTTATATTTTATTGATGACTTGAAAGAAGGCTTTCTCTTGGGCAGTGTGATGTCACCATGAAGCACACATCCTGTTGTGATGCTGACCACAGAATTCACTGTCACTCTGAAACCCAGTACAGACGGGGAAGCGCATAATGAGTCACGAAAACTGATGCCATGGAGGAGAAAATGAGCCCCACATATCAGCTCAGCCAGGCGCGTGACCTGGGCACTGACTCAGGTGCCCTGAGCCTGCCCGTCGCCCTGTGAGCATCAGGGATGATGGAAACCACCAGACTGAGTTGTTCCAGGGACCCAAGGTAATGACACAGTCCTTGTACCAAATGTAATCACAAAGTGAGAGCTGCTTTAATTTTACACTAGGGATCACTGAAGAACCAGAATCTGCTTTGGCATGCATCCCGGCTGTGGTCCTCATCCCCTTGCCATGGATTTTTCATGGCATGAGCACAGGAGAACCCAGTGTCTTTTTCCTGGAAGAGTTTGTGGGTCTGTAGTGGGAGCTACCATAGGTTTACCCTCTGGATGCCTGTGGGGATTCAATGTATATAATGCTCTAAGAATGGCACTTGTCACTAAAAGATGCACTGACCACTGACCAGGCATTCCAGCATGCATGTCCACCCAGAGCCTCGGTGTTGTAGGCAGTGGAGGGGAATATGCTCCCGTTCAGGAGAGGGATGTACAGAAGCTGAAGAGCTGCTGTCAGTTATCTCGAACATACCCACTGCTCTGGGACATACCCCAAAGTACTGGGACACTGACTCTTGGTAATGGTCACTTCTCAGTACACCTCATGGACACCTGTGGACCAGTGGCACACAAAGACACACAAGTAACACCAAGAAGCTTTTACAGGGGCCTCTGATGCTTGTCCCATCCTGGCCACTGGGCACCCATGTGATTCTAGGCAGAACACTTAATGCTGCGCAATTCATAAATATCCATTGTGGCTTAATATGTCCTAATTCTTTTCAATTTGAAGGAAAAAGCTCTATTTGGAAACATAATGAAAAAATAAAAACCAATGAAAACCAGCAACGAGGATGAGATAGTTGGATGCCATCACTGACTCAATGGACATCAGTTTAAGCAAACTCCAGGAGACAGTGAAGGATAGGGGAGGCTGGTGCACACTGCAGTCCATGGGGTCCCAAAGATTCAGACACAACTTAGCAACTGAACAACAACAATTGTGCTTTCAAGGTAAACAGAATGCAATGATAATATAGGGGCAGCACCACAGTAATTACATCATCCCAGAAAAATAGTAGATTTTAAAGAAAGCAGGCTGCTTGGAGAGCCAAGCCTACTGGTGTGAACCATCACCAAGGCAACAACGAGAGGGCTACAAATCTTTCAAGAAATCAGCATAATTTTGAAAACCATCAAATTTGCAATCAAATACGTGCAGGGAGTCGTGATCACCTGCAGCTCAAAGCTCAGGTAAATTCCCTGGTTAAAGTGTCAGTCACTCAGTCATGTCTGACTCTTGGGGAACCCATGGACTGTAGCTCACCAGGCTCCTCTGTTCACGGAATTCTCCAGGCAAGAACACTGGAGTGCGTAGCCATTTCCTTCACCAGGGGATCTTCCTGACCCAGAGATAGAACCTGGGTCTCCTGCATCATGGGCAGATTATTTACCATCTAAGCCACCAGGGAAGCCCAAATTCCCTGGTATCCTGTGACAACTGGTATTTCTACATTGCAGTACCTCAGCAAATGCATTTCCTCTTTTTGAGCAACTGTTGTTCAGTCGTCAAGTCATGTCTGACTCTTTGTAATCCCATGGACTGCAGCATTCCAGGCTTCCCTGTCTCTCACCATCTCCCTGAGTTTGCTCAAGTTCATGTCCACTGAATGCCATCCAACCATTTTATCCTCTGTCACTCTCTTCTCCTTCTGCCTTTTGAGAAGTTAAAAGCATTCTTATTAGACTCTTTTGTTATGGATTAATTTATTGCTGTCTATATCACTCAGTCAGTCAGTTCAGTCGCTCAGTCTTGTCTGACTCTTTGTGACCCCATGAACCGCAGCACGCCAGGCCTCCCTGTCCATCACCAACTCCCGAAGTCCACCCAAACCTATGTCCATTGAGTCAGTGATGCCATCCAACCATCTCATTCTCTGTTGTCCCCTTCTCCTCCTGTCCTCAATCTTTTCCAGCATCAGGGTCTTTTCAAATGAGTCAGCTCTTCGCATCAGGTGGCCAAAGTATTGCATTTCAGCTTCAACATCAGTCCTTCCAATGAACACCCAGGACTGATCTCCTTTAGGATGGACTGGTTGGATCTCCTTGCAGTCCAAGGGACTCTCCAGAGTCTTCTCCAACACCACAGTTCAAAAGCATCAATTCTTCGGTGCTCAGCTTTCTTTATAGTCCAACTCTCACATCCATACATGACCACTGGAAAAACCATAGCCTTGACTAGACGGACCTTTGTTGGCAAAGTGATGTCTCTGCTTTTTAATATGCTGTCTAGGTTGGTCATAACTTTCCTTCCAAGGAGTAAGTGTCTATTAATTTCATGGCTGCAGTCACCATCTGCAGTGATTTTGGAGCGCAGAAAAATAAAGTCAGCCACTGTTTCTGTTGTTTTCCCCATCTATTTCCCATGAAGTGATGGGACCAGATGCCATGATCTTAGTTTTCTGAATGTTGAGCTTTAAGCCAACTTTTTCACTCTCCTCTTTCACTTTCATCAAGAGGCTCTTTAGTTCTTCTTCACTTTCTGCCATAAGGGTGGTGTCATCTGCATATCTGAAGTTATTGATATTTCTGCCAGCAATCTTGATTCCAGCTTGGGCTTCCTCCAGCCCAGTGTTTCTCATGATGTACTCCGCATATAAGTTAAATAAGTAGGGTGACAATATACAGCCTTGACGTACTCCTTTTCCTATTTGGAACCAGTCTGTTGTTCCATGTCCAGTTCTAACTGTTGCTTCCCGACCTGCACACAGGTTTCTCAAGAGGCAGGTCAGGTGGTCTGGTATTCCCATCTCTTTCAGAATTTTCCAGTTTATTGTGATCCACACAGTCAAAGGCTTTGTCATAGTCAATAAAGCAGAAATAGATGTTTTTCTGGTACTCTCTTGCTTTTTTGATGATCCACTGGATGTTGGCAATCTGATCTCTGGTTCCTCTGCCTTTTCTAAAGCCAGCTTGAACATGTTTTTTTCCTAAACATGTCTTTTTCTTTGCCTTTTCTAAAACCAGCGCAGCTGCTGCGATGGCGCAGGAGTGCAGCCAAGAGGAGCTGCCCCACATCTATATCACTAGACAGATTTAAATATCATCCTCACCCTGGGAAATTCTGAACATAAGGCATACTAACACATGTAGGATGAATGGCTGCTAGGTGCTATTCCTGAGAAAATTTACCTCATTTCTCTTCATTTTCGCAGTCAGCACTGCAATAATTTAACCCGAAAGCATGTTAACATTGTTTCTTAATACTTTAAATCCTTTCTCTCTGTACTCACATTTAAATATGTTTATAGTGTAACAAGGTTTACTTCAGACTTTAAATGTACTAGATTAATAATATTCAGGCATATGTTTCTCTTTTGTACTTGTTAGCATCACTAAAAATTTCAGATACATAGAATGAAAATGGTCATGGTGACAATTCGGATCTGACATATTTCTATCTTTATCAACAGCCTTTTATAGTCTGAAAAATACAACTGCAGCTTAAATAAAAAGAATTAAAATATTACTTTTGAGCATTAAGAGAATTTAATTTTCAGTGTTAATGACAGAATTGTCATTGTCTCCCAGTTAGTAATAAACTTGCTGTCTTATAAATTTCTTCTTTTCCCCAGGACTGCATCTTATTTTCCCAGTAGCAATAGTCAAAAGGGTCTGTTCCACAGTCTTCAATGGATGCTCTAAGGCTTTATCAGAACTACTGAACACTAGTTATTTGTATGATTATAAGGCAGTCGAGAGTTTAACATTCTCCTTCATTAAACAGAATCAGCCATCACTTGCTGCCTGACATCAGTGCCTAGTAATTGCAGGTATCTCATCCATGCATCACTAGAAAAGTGAGAAGGGGAGTCAGTCCTCTTCATAGAATTAATATAAGTTATGCAATCTTTTGACATAGCATAGATATGAACATATAGATCAGGAAGACAGGCTCAGAAACATGAAAACAAAAGGAGGAAGGAGGCATGGTTGAAAGGCTGACATCTGAATATGATGTCTGTACCTAAGATGAGCTTCTTACCATGTCACGTCCACAAGTAGTGCCTTCTGCAGCTGGCATAAATTTAGTCTCACATTTCCTTCCTATCCGGTGGCACCACAGGGCTTTACAGATATCCTAAAATGGAAAGAAGGTCATTAGTATTACAAATGGTCCACACAGCTGTGATAAAATGTTGTTGTTGTTTAGTTGCTAAGTCATGTGTGACTCTTTGCGACTCTATGGACTGTAGCCTGCCAGGCTCCTGAGTCCATGGAATCTTTCAGGCAAGAATACTAGAGTGAGTTGCCATTTCCTCCTTTAGGGGATCTTCCTAACCCATGGATCAAATCTGCATCTCTTGCTTTGGCAGGTGGGTTCTTTACCACTGAGATACCTGAAAAGCCCAGTATCACTGAAAAATTTAAGGCAAAAACAACTGATATAAATTAAAAGCTAATGTCTACTCAGGAGTAGGTACATATGGTAGACTAATGACCCAGAAGTCTCATATTCTAGACACAGTTCAACTTCATTCTATCCCTGAAGCTCTATTTATTTATATTTATTCATCATACATTTAACAAAATTATACTTTCTAAATAAAATATGCTTATCCAGACATTGAAGAAAATTACAAAGAATTAAAAATTAAGAAATTAAAAACCAATAATACATAACATTTTATAATTCACTCTTGCTCCTACCTTTCACTAACCTCTGCAACTCTGAATCCTCATTTCCATGTTAAAGATGGCTATGAAACTTGCTGACGTGTCCATTCCTCTAGCCAGTCATCCATGCATTCATTTACCCACCCATCCACCATCCCCAAATCTTTGATGAAGGTCTAGAATGTGCCAGGTATGTAGCTAGGTATGAGGTTCCATGAGCAATATGACCAGACCTACTCTCTCAAGAACGGTCTTAGAGCGGGTAGATCAGGTGTAAATCACCATTGGTGCACATGGGCAGAGGTTCCCCTGCTACAAGGAAAAGAACATGCTGCAGGGCAGGCTTGACATCAGAAAAGAGCTTTGCCTGAAGGACCCAGGAAAGCAGTAGGGGAAGATGGACAGATGAGCCAACTCTTCAGATCAAGTCCGGCTCTTTCTGAAGAGAAGAAATGAAGGGTTCATGCAAAGGAAGATGAGAAAGAACACTGGCATGTGCAGAGGAAGGAAGCCCCACATGGCTGATTCGTCAGCAAAATAAAACAAGATCTGAGGTTTAATCACAATAAAAAGCCTCTCCAGCTAAGACATTATCTATGTTCTGAGATCCAAAGGAACATCTTAGTGAAGGGTAGACCGTGGGGCTCATGAAATGATGGGACCTTCAGCAAAGCTGGTGAGGGCTGCAGCGCACGAGGAAAACATTTTTTAAATGACCTGCACAACTGTTCTGAATACTTGAACCAGTACTGCACTATTTCCCAAGACAGTTAATATCTGCATCTACACGGCACTTTGTGTTATAAAGAAAATGCAATACAGTAAAATTTCCACACAGTTCTGTCTGAAAGATGGCGTTTCACGGCGCCTGTGCTTCTGCTTCCTGTTTCAGGTGGCGCTTCAGGGCGTCTGCGCCTCTGCTTCCTGTTTCAGGTGGCGCTTCAGGGCGTCTGCGCCTCTGCTTCCTGTTTCAGGTGGCGCTTCAGGGCGTCTGCGCCTCTGCTTCCTGTTTCAGGTGGCGCTTCAGGGCGTCTGCGCCTCTGCTTCCTGTTTCAGATGGCGCTTCACGGCATTTGTGCTTCTACTTCCTGTTTCAACAATGCTAGAGATGAGCTCACAGGAGGCTTTCTGCATTGTATGAGTGACCGCTTAAAAGATTTACCTTTAAGCAATCCATATGGATTTTACCTTCACAAAACTTAATTCTCAAATCTCGATAAATTTATTCATTATATATTTAAAAGTTAAAATATTTGTTAAAGACACACACAGCCTCCCCCCACCCCCGCTTGTATCGCTCTCACTAAAAAGACAGTTTTTCAGATCATGAAATTTTAAGAAGCTTTTGATGTTTTGATTTGGATATCAATTCATTGCTTTATTTTGAGGTGTTCATAGTAACTTCCTATGGTTACAATCACCGTACCGTTAAATTGGATTTTCTCTGGAGCCTGACCGGAGAAGGCAATGGCAGCCCACTCCAGTCCTCTCGCCTGGAGAATCCCATGGACGGAGGAGCCTGGTGGGCTGCAGTCCATGGGGTCGCGAAGAGTCTGACACGACTGAGCGACTTCACTTTCATTTTTCCCTTTCATGCACTGGAGAAGGAAACGGCAACCCACTCCAGTGTTCTTGCCTGGAGAATCCCAGGGACGGCGGAGCCTGGTGGGCTGCCGTCTATGGGGTCGCAGAGAGTCGGACACGACTGAAGCGCCTTAGCAGCAGCAGCAGCTGGGGAATCATGAAATGCTACTGGGGAAAATGTATCATGCCTGGTGGTCAGTGCTGTGCCTGGCTCTCACGACATTAATCAGCACGCTCTACCAGGGGTCTCTGTTATTGGCCAGCATGGTGTTTAGAGATCAAAGCCATAATAAGACCTAAAGGCATCCATAAAATCAGGGGGCTGGGTGTCTGTAAGTCTCCAAAGAGACAACGAGGAAGCTCTGTTTGCACGGATGACATTGTGACAGAAAACCAGAATACAAATAGAACTTCCTTAAAATCAGAACTTGTGGACCTAGGCTCAATGTCTGGGTGGAAATGACAAATCACACACAGATTTCAGACAGTGGTGCAGGGTAGGGGTATCTTCCCTGGAGTGACCTATCGATTCAGGAGGCTGGGCAAGCACAAGCAAAGGGAAGAACACACAGATGGATGAATGAATGATAAGGGAATGGTTAGTTCCTATGGCTGGGTTAGCAGGAGATGGACACACAGGCCCAGGGGAGGGTTTGGGCTTCTGAGAAGGTATCTGGTGTGAACTGGGCAGGACAGATTGGGCAGGCAGGACCCGGGTACCCTCCTTGTATGTAGCTGCCGATCAACTTGTCCCGGGGGCCGCAGGAAGTGTCGGAGGTCCTGTGTCCGCTTCCGGGCCTGGCAACCGACAGGCACCAAACTGGTGCCAGTGTCCTTTCTCAATTCCAGTCCTGAGGAGATGTGAGCTCAGTCCCAGTTCCCAACCCGGTTCATGGCTGCGGCCAGAGGAAGCCAGTGCTGCTAATTCCTGCGGCAGTTTTGGAGATGATGGAAGAGGGTAAAATAAATGGGGCTTTAAAATGTTAAATTATTTTTATGTTTTTGTCATCGGTACCTGGAACAGTGCTTAGCACCTGGCTGGGTTTCAATAAATGCTTTGTGAGTGAGTCAAACATCTGTTAGTTTGTTTCTGTGGAAACCTTGGACAGAGTGAGCAGAAACTTCTTTAGTGTATCATGATCGTAATAGTGATCAGTGGATTGTGATCATGAAAACATCTAAGATGATTTAGGAGGGTAACCTTATGAAATGAAAATACTACACTGAGACGACTGCTAAAAGTATTTTCATAATCTTCTTACATGATAGTTTCTGGTAACATTCTGCAGAATAAAGACATATGGATGGAAGATACTAATGAAAGTGAAAGTTTTTAAGTTTTTTAAGTAAGAAGGTCTCACGTAGAGGATGCTGGTGGCAGTCAGCTCACCACTAAATCATATGATGTGTCTCTACTTCAGCCTGTGCCCAGTTTATGCCATCTGTGTATTTCAGCCCCATCCTTCAAACTGCTCCATCCCCAATTCTAGGCCCCCAGGTAGAAATAAATCAAGAGTTACAAAAGCCTTGAAATATATAATTCTTGTCACTGTGTTCTAACATATCAAAAAGTATTCGACCCTTTGGTGTCTTTATAGATGTAAATGCTGGCCACTTAATAACAATGTGACACTCTATCCTGTAAAACAAATAGAAACCCTAGTATCTCAAATGAAGTTTATTTTGTTATCTAAACAACTCAAATCCAATTATTCCCTCTTGGTTTTATCATATTTTGACTTAACTGCTAACTTCTGGATTAAGTACAAGGGTGGTATTAAACTAGCATTATGATCATTACATTCTTAATAAAATTTTAGGGTCCTCTTGGAACAAAGATACTATTAAATCATGGTTCCAGGGATAGGAATTTGGAATGCAATAAATGCTGGATGGGGTGGGGGCATCCCAATTTACCAACAGTACCCAGGTCACTAAGGTGATCAAATTTCCAATTCTCACATGTTGCACCTCAGATTGTAGGTTCAGGACACCAAGCAATGTTGATGAAGCAGAATAGGAACTTAACAAAGACACAGTGTTCAAAATAACTAAAAATGGTATAGATGATCCTGTTGGCAAAGCAGAGATAGAAAGAACAAATGAATGGACACCGAAGGGGGGCTGGATGAACCAGGAGATTGGGACTGACACATACACATTGCTGATACTGAGCGGGTATGCACTGTAAAGCAAATACTGTTGTTGTTCAGTTGCCCAGTCATGTCCGACTCTTTGTGACCCCATGGACTGCAGCACGCCAGGCCTCTCTGTCCCTCAACATCTCCTGAGGTTTGCCCAGGTTCATGTCCATAGCATCAGTGATGCCATCCAGCCATCTCATCCTCTGAAGCCATCTTCTCCTTCTGCCCTCAATCTTTCCCAGCATCAGGGACTTTTCCAATGAGTTAGCTATATCCCAATTAAAAAAAAAGTTGAGCAGGAAAAAAAAGAAGAATGTTTAGGCCCATGTAAAGAGTTCACTCTTGCTTTTATCTTTGCTGTTAAGGAACACTCTCTTTAATGAAGGCTCTCACTTGCAATTCCATCCCATAATTTAGGAGTTGTCTTCACAGTGACCTATTTTGCTAATACTGACTTGTATGTATGCATGTGCTCAGGAGCTCCGTTATGGCTGACTCTCTGAACTGGAGCCCACCCGATTCCTCTGTCCGTGGGATTTTCCAGGCAAGGATGCTGGAGTGGGTTGTCATTTCCTTCTCCAGGGGATCCTCCCAACCCAGGGATCAGATTCGTGTCTTTGTGCCTCCTGCATTGGCAGGCGGATTCTTTACCACTTGATTAAGTTTAGTATCACAACCTAACATTCCAAATAAAATAAACATTTTCAGATGATTGGATTTGTTTTAGCATGTCCACATCATGAATAGAGTGCTATCAGATTCGTTTTCTCAAACTGTTAGTATTAGACTTCCTCAAAAATATATACTGAAAATTCATATACATATAATGTTATAATAGGATGCATAATTTATTGCAATTATTTTTTTCAAGCACTGGTGTGTTTGTATCACCAGTTCTGATTATCAATATACAAGTCATCAGTGGATAGAGAAAGCCATCACCATATGTGTGTGTGTATTTATACACAAGTATGTACACACCCATATATACATACCAAACACACATCCATTTATCCAAGAGAAGAATGCATAAGTATTCACATCATCTCTTAAGTTTCCAAACTAAATAGCACTTGGTACTTAAAAGAGGTTTAACCCTGTCTAAAATATCATCCATTAATCTGTCACCCTTCCCAGCAAATTTGTACTGAGTGGGTCTTAAGTGCCAAGGGTTGGTTTAGGCACTGGGTAGTTTCTGTTATTTATTATTTTATATTCTCTCATCAGAAAAGTTCCAGATTTACATTTCAGCTTAATCAAATAGACTCATTATTACACAATTTTAGCAGGAGGTCATTTGAAAAATTAAATTTTATAATTGAGAATTTCCTGAGATGCTTCAATTCATATGGAATATAAAGAATCTAATTGTTACTCTGTATCTAAAGTTGAGATTCTTTATATTAGAAGGTTTGGCCACATGAGTAGAATTTAACTTCTAGAAAGAAAACTATGTCAATTTTACTTGTATTAAAAAACAATTTCACATCATAGGGAATGATGTCACAATACTGACTTGGATGGATTTTTTTTCAAAAGGTGTTTTCTCTATTGTTTATGGTGAAGTAATTGGTACTAGGCTTACTTTTCTACATTTAAAAACTATAAAACCAGCTAATTGTTTCAGACTCTTGCAACAAGCAACGCAGTACATAGTTCTCGAGAGAAGAGAAATTTATCAGGTGAGTGCCACCACTGCCCAGCTCCCTGCCTGGGTACATTTTGCTGACCATGGTACAGCAATGTGGATCCTATGCAGACAACAGCGGTCTTGCTGAATTGAGAGTGCAGATATCCAAGTTGGGGCTGCAGAAGTAGCTAGAATCTGTGAGACAACGACCAGAAAGGAAAAAGCTAAATTGAGTAGGGAGCCCTGAGGATTCCCTGCAGGTCTTTATCTGAGGGGTGAATGGCTGATACACAGGATGAGACTCCAAGTGGCCTGGCAGAGCACAGCATCTTTGAGCTGAAAGCTGATAAGGGTTGGAAGATTGCGCATACACAGTGCTGGGAAAAAGCAGTGTTCTGGCCCACACAAAGCGTGGAGAACTACAGTGAGCATCTGAGCTTCCAGTGGAATGCCCAAAGTCCACGTTTCATGAGTAAGAACCACAAGCTGTCTAATATGTAGAGTACAGGCTGTGCCTTAGAGCTAAGGAAAACCCAGAATAGATGAGCCCTAAGGAAGAATAATGGTGGCTCAGACGGTAAAGAATCTGCCTGCAGGTTCACTCTGCAGACTCAGGCTCAATTCCTGGGTCTGGAAGATCCCCTGGAGAAGGAAAATTGCTACCTATTCCAGTATTCTTGCCTGGAGAATCCCATGGACAGAGGAGCCTGGCGGGCTACAGTCTATGGGGTCACAAAGAGTCAGGTATGACTGAGTGACTAAAAAAAAAAAGGAATAATAAAACAAAGGCTCAGGGGGTCAAAAGAATTCACCTACTATAACAATGTAATGTTAATATACATAACGTAAAATAACAACATATCATAATATATAATTGTAACACATGTAATATGTTATAATATATTAAAAAAATGGACATAAGTGAACAAATGGAATATTCTCTAGAGAAATACAGAATATAAAAAAGAACTAAATGGTGATTCCAGTATGAAACTTAAAATAACCCAAATGCATAGCTTGATGAATTGTCCAAATAAATGATTAGAAATGTTAGAAGAAAGATACAAATGATGACAAACTTTTATTAGAAACAGCTGAGTCCAGATGAAAATGGAACTATATCTTTAAAGGGTCTAAAGGGAAAAAAAGAACAAAGAATAAACTGTTTAGAATTCTGTATTCAGAAAAAACTGTTCTTAAAAACTGAGGGTAAATTAATGACAATTTTCAGATTAAAAAACCTGAGATACTGTATGGCCACAGATTTGTGCTACAGAAATGCTAAAGGAAGTTCTTCAGGCTGTAAGGAATGACACAATTTGAAACTGATCTATAAGAAAACATGAATAATAAATGGCAAATGTGTGGGTTAACATAAAAGATGACTCTATTTTATTTAAAAATAATCCATTATTTTAAAACAAAAATTGTCACAGTGTGCCATGTGGCTCATAGCTTGCAAAAGAAATAAAATACATCATGACAATAGTACAAAGTGTGAAAGAAGGAGACATGGACTCATTTGTTGTAAGGATCCTGCATTTTGCATTAAGTGACATGACGCTAATTCTACACAGGTTGCAAATTAAGGATGCAGCTTTAGAGCAAACACTAAAAGTACAAGAAAAAGATAGCTAAAAAGCAAATTGATTCAAAAAATAGAATTTTTGAAAAGACATTTAATCCAAAAGAAAACAGAAAAAAAAAGGAATGAGAATAGGAAACAAACAGCAAAATGGGTGATTTAAATCCACTGTGTCAGTAATTGTTGTGCTTAGTCGCTCAGTCGTGTCCGGCTCTTTGTGACCCCATGACCCTCAGTCATGTCTGACTCTTTGTGACCCCAAAAGAAAACAGAAACAAAAAAGGAATGAGATCAGGAAACAACTAGCAACATGGGAGACTTAAATCCACTGTGTCAATAATTGTTGTGCTTAGTCGCTCGGTCATGTTCGACTCTTTGTGACCCCGTGGATTATAACCTTCCAGGCTCCTCTGTCCATGGAGATTCTTCAGGCAAGAATACAGGAGTGGGTTGCCATGCCCTCTTCCAGGGGATCTTCCCAACCCAGGGATCAAACTCAGGTCTCCTGCATTGCAGGTGGATTCTTCACCACCTGAGCCACAAGGGAAGTCCCATGTCAATAATTACATTAAACATAAATGGATTAAACATTCCAGTGAAAGGCCAGAAACTGTTCAACTGGATACAAAAGCAATATCAAACTAAAGGATGCTACAACAGACACATGTTACATAAAAACACAAAGAAACGGGCAGTAAAAGAATGGGGAAAATATCATGCAAAGAGTCTTCTTAAATAAGTTGATATGGCTGTATTAGCATAAGATAAAGTAGAATTTAAGAAAAGTGACATTATCAAAAGTAAAATAAAGTTATTGTATATTAATGAAAGGATCAGGAAGACATAAATCCAAAACTTGTATACACCTAAAAATCTAGCTTCACAATACACATAGCAAAAACTAATAGAACCAATGGGAAAAACAGAAAAATATATAATCTTTGTTAAAGATTTTAACACTCATCTCTGAAAACATTACATACCAAGTAACAAATATTGTAGAGGCTACAGAAGCTATAAATAATATTATCAAACAAACTAGCAGAATCTCTTACCAAGCTAGGACCGGGAAGGTCCTTTTAACTTTGATAAAAGGTTACTAGGTAAAAATTTAATCGTACACCTAAAACAAATGCATTTCCCTGCGTGTAAATATTTCCTCTGTAATAGAAAGATGTCTGGAGAAGGAAATGGCAATACACTCCAGTACTCTTGCCTGGGAAATCCCATGGACAGAGGAGCCTGGCGGGCTACAGTCCATGGCATCACCAAAGGGTTGGACAAAACTTAGTGATTAAACAATAACAACAATATAAAGACATGCTGCATTTAACTTATTCAGAGAATTTTCCAAACAGCACTAGTTTACCATGGATGATAGCCCACGTTCTCAGTAAAACAATGTGGAAACCAGGAATATGCTGTAGAACACTCCACCTTTGACAGAAAATGTTAGATGTGGGCTCCTTTTCCTTAGCAAACAGAAGAGTAACACAAAAAATTCTCAGGGATCTTACATATTCCTCCAATGGAAAAAGCAACACTGGGAATACTGTGTTGATGCTCGCTGATTTACTATTCTGGTTCCAAGCTGAGATTACCCAGCTGAGGAGATAAACATCCAGTTCTGGCAGACAGCTGTAACTGACTCTGCAGGGAGACCTACTTGAGTTTAGCAGAAAGAAGATGATCATGTTGGATTTAAATTGGGCATATTCCCAGCATGTTCTGAAATGTTGGAGATTTCTGGAGGACTATATATTTTTGTCCACTTTCCTTTTGATTTATAAACTAGGATAAAAGAAAATTCTTGTGACCCCATGGACTGTAGCCTGTCAGGCTCCTCTGTCCATGGGATTTCCCAGGCAAGAATACTGGAGTGGGTTGCTATTTCCTTCTCTTGGTGATCTACCCAACCCAGGGGTCAACCCCAGGTCTCCTGCATTGGCAGGTGGATGCTTTATGGACTGAGCTACCAGGGAAGCCCCCAAAATAGCTACTTTCATTCAATTTATGGGTGGCTTTGCTAGCAGTTTAGTAGAGCGAGTTATGAAATTTCCATGTTCCCTTGTCTAGCAAGAGCACATATCTCTGTGTTATATGGGGAATTTATGTGAGAAAACCACTCTGCTGGTGCCCCTGGGGTCAGTGGACTACTATGAAAGGCTTCTCTAGAAATACTTCATTTGAGGAATTTAATAATCATAAGTCCCAGATAGGCTACTGCCTTATGGTAAATTCTGTCTCTGTCCGAGGAAGGTGAGGGGGTGGTGGGGACAGTGATCACTGTTTCTTAAATACTATTTGAAAAGAATGCAGTGCATTAATTTGCCAACTTCCACCAACCAAGAGTTCTCACTGAACTCCCACATGATAAATCAGAAGGAGCTGACCCAAGAGGCCAAGTCAGTACTCAAGAGAAAACTGATACCTACCACAGCATCCACGGTCATCTTCTTTGCCAGTAAAACATGTGTTTCCTGTTATATAGGGCCAGCCCTAACACACAGGATTTGACATTTGGTAGGTACCCAATAAACGCAGCATACATCAACGTCAGCTTCACTGAATAAAACAGTTTTATGAAGCATTTCGCATTGAACACTTGCCAACAATCGCTTGCCTTTTTGAAATCCAGCATGCAGAGCTTGGCTTTCTCTCCAAACTGCCACTTGCACTGCGTGTTCGCGTCGTATAACTCTCCAGGCATCTTCTCCGGGTACTGGTACTCCTTCACGGGCTTTGGCCGGTCAGCAAGGCAGGCAGCCTGGGCAGTGCTAGAACACAGAGGAGCTGCTGGTGATGCTCGGAGTTACCAAAGGTGTACACGCAAT
This sequence comes from Giraffa tippelskirchi, assembly GCF_054371585.1. NCBI lineage: Eukaryota > Metazoa > Chordata > Mammalia > Artiodactyla > Giraffidae > Giraffa > Giraffa tippelskirchi. The sequence goes on from NC_137282.1 coordinate 59,232,072, forward strand.
CACGTCTTTTGTTTCCCCTCATGACAATCTACAACATGCCTTGTGCAAAGAAGAGGGGGCTTTTCTTCCTGAGGCCGAAATAAAACATTTATCCTAACCATAGTTCAGTATAGGGGCCACACTTTCTAAAACTGCTCATAATCTAGGTCACCTTTTCCGGGGAGGCCATTTGCGCTTCATGGGATTTCTCACTTAGCATGGGGAAAGTGAGAAGAAATGGTACAACCAGATGTTCGATGCGAGAAGCTCCTCCAACAGACACCGTCTAAAGTACACTCCTTGCCAGGAACAATAAAGGATGAAATGAGCGTTGTTAACAGCGGAAACACGATCAACCGGTTTCAAAGGCTGTGATTTTTTTCTTCCTTCCTTTCCTGCACAATAGCTTCCAGCTTCCACAGGGAACATGCTCCGTGATTTCCGTCAGAAATGCTCTGTATGAAGGCTGATTTCTGACTGGATTCCCAGGCCTAGAAGAAGTTCATTCTCTCCTTCAGTTCACTAGCAGATGGTTAACTACCAGCTAATGATTTCTTCCTCCACAAACAGGGCACCCTCTTCCCTACAGAGACATGCTTCAGTATATTTGCATTCGGAGGGAGGAGGAGAAACAAGTGTTTGCAAACAGCAACCAAACTCTGCTTATAAATTTCAATAAGCAAAAGTTAATAGCAAACAAGCAAAAATAAAACACCTCTGTAATCGCAACAAATTGCACAGCAGTAGGTCCCCTGAGGCATCTCCCAACTTTTCTTTGTGGGGTCGCCCACCCTGAGGGGAATCTTCGCCTCACCCTACTCGCCCCAAAGGAACAATCTGTTCTCCATTTCTGTTTGATTTTCTTTTTGACATCCCACACATTCGTGAACTCATACAATGTCTGTCCTGCTCTGACTCATTTCTCTTGCGATAATGCCCTCAAAACTCATCTACGTTGTCACAAATGAGAGAAGCTCCTTCTTCCTCATAGCTGAATGATATTCCACTGTATGCATGTGTATACATAGACACAGGGCATATATGAGCTTCCCAGGTGGCACCAGTGGTAAAGAATCCGCCTGCCAATGCAGGAGACACAGGAGACTTGGGTTCGATCCCTGGGTTGGGAAGATACCCTGGAGGAAGAAATGGTGAGCCAGCCCAGCATTTTTGCCTGGAGAATCCCTTGCACAGAGGCGCCTGGCAGGCTACAGTCCATGAGGTCGCAAAGAGTCAGACACAACGTAGTGATTAAACACACACACACACACACACTCAGACACATACCAGTGCATATGTACATATAAATACCACATATACACTATCTATATCACATCCTCTTCACTCTTTCATCCACTGAAGGACACTCAGGCGGTTTCCGTGACTCGGCCATTGTCATGTGCTCCGGAGCATGGCCTAGGGAGAAGTCACACTGAACTGTGTGCTCATGTGTGTAAGTTGCTTTAGTCACATCCAACTCTGTGACCCTATGGACTGCTGTCCCCCAGGCTGTAAAATGTTATTGAGCTTATAATTTTGTACACATGTATTATATATGCATTCAAGCACAGCAAAAAATAACATTAATGAAGAATATTAGGCCAAGCCAGAGGTTCTATAAGAAACTTTCAAAGTCCTTTTCCCTGCTGTGACTCATGAACCATAACCGGTTAAAGACCTCCCAAGATTTTTTTTTTTACCTTCACCACCTCTTCTTCCAAGAGAGGACACAGGGCCCTCAGAAAAGGCTACCTACTTGCCACGGTCAAGGGCTTCCAGGCTTACGTGGGAAAGTCCAGGTTGGCACATGAGCTGGTTCCCTGGCTGATCTACAGGAAAGTGCTTGTCCTTCCATCTCACAAAAACTACACTTAGCCGTGACTCGAGCGCTTGTTTCTCTTAAGATCAATAGTGAACAGCAGGGCAAGATGTAAACTGAAATGTCTTATTTCTCTTATGCCCCCAAACAGACTCTTTCAGGCCAAATCAAATTTTCTCATCCACAGGGTGGTCTGGGGCACGCCAGGGCATCTGTGCCCCTTTAAATGCCTGCTTTCCGGGCTTCTGTGGCCCTTTAAATGCCTGCTTTCCGGGCTTCTGTGGCCCTTTAAATGCCTGCTTTCCCACAGTGACCTTTCTCATGTATGAATGTAGATTATGTGATGAGAGGGCTCTCCTCGTGGCTCAGACAGTAAAGAATCTGCCTGCAATGCAGGAGACCTGGGTTTGATCCCTGGGTCGGGAAGGTCCCCTGGAGAAGGGAATGGCACCCCACTCCAGTATTCTTGCCTGGAGAACCCCATGGACAGAGGAGCCTGGGGAGCTACAATCCATGGGGTCGCAAAGAGTTGGATACAACTGAACAAATGTTTCAGTTCAGTTCAGTTCTGTGATAAGAGGGGAGGAGTGTTCCCTGATCAGCAGTTCATGATTCAAACTTTAAAGCAGCAAATTGAAGATGAGCCCATGCTGCCATTAAGTTTAAAATAATGAGCTAAAATTTCCCTAAGTCCTAGGCCTCCCAGATACAGACATGAGTAAATGTGATGAGGTCTGTCTGTCTGCAGGAAGTGACATACGTCTTTACTGATGAGGCTGAGGAATTTATTATAAACACATATCTACTAAGTATAGAGAAAAGTTGTGCTGACAAATTCAGGCCAATTGAGTTCCCTTATTATATATAATTTTTCTGTATAGCCAAATGCTAAACTGCTAATAAAGGAAAGCAGATTCATCTTTGAAAAGTTGGTCACTTACCCTTACTCATTGTTGGGATCACATCCAAATTGCTGACTAACTGGTGGAGAATATAACAGTGTTTTGATTACTTGAAAGTTAGGAAGTCAGCAAACATGTAAAAGAAGATGGATTCAGGTTCATTAAGTCAATGAAAAGCCAGGGTTGAAACACTGTGGACACATCCAGTTCACAACCAGACATCTCAAGTACTAAGAATCTTAAGAGTGAATTTGATAATGAGAGGCTTTCTTGGAAAACTTGATCTTTTAAGAAAACACATTTCTGAGCATGAAAAAAATCTTGCATTTTTATTATTACGTGGTCCAAAGAAATTAGCAAAGTCCCTGAAAACAATTGTTTATTACTGCATGGCTAGAGAAGAGTTTTATTAATCAGCACAAAAATAAATAAGCATATTTCAGCATGCATTTAGCCATTCCAGGATCACTGAACAAAATGGCTTTGGACTCCAGACTCTTACCAGTCATTCTCAGGGTCACATTTTGATTTGACGATTACACTCATGATTAATGTCATGGAAAGAATTATTCTCTCAGCCTAGAACTACTCTCTTTCCATGAGTTCGTCTATATTTCTTGGCAGTTTAAAACCCAAACTCTTTCATGAAGCTGATTTTCACTGCAAGCCCACACTTTGCATCACTGATGCCTGGGCTCTTCAGGTTTTCAGAGCATATTTCAAAAAATTTATTATGCTTATATATCTTCATCAAGACCATTAAGATGAAAAAGAAGTACATTTTTAAGAAAAGAATATAAAATTTATACAAAGGATCTGAGATAAAAGAAATTTAAAATTTTCCTTGTCAATACACTTCTTTGTTAGAGAAAGCAGAATCCTTGACACACACACACACACACACACACACACACACACCCCTAAAATTTTGAGCAGCTGCATGAGGCAGCCAAAAACAATGCTAACAATCACCAACTTGACTCCAAGAGAACACTGTACAGGGAAAAGCAAATGTTGAAAGGACCCATTGTGTCATGTCAGTTGAAGAAGAGTGTGAATGTTGACTTTTTGGTAACAGAAATTTTAAAAAGAGATCAAGTGTATATTCTGAGAATATAGGTTTATATTACAGGATACAGATTCATCATTGCTGTTGTTTAGTCACTTACTCCTGTACAACTCTTTTAGAACCCCTTGGACTGAAGCCCACCAGACTCCTCTGTCCATGGGGATTCTCCAGGCAAGAATACTGGAGTGGGCTGCCATGCCTGCTTCCAGGGGATCTTCCCCACCCAGGGATCGAACCCACGTCTCCTGCATTGGCAGGCAGGTTCTTTACCACTGAGCCACCAGGGGAGCCCAGGATACAGATATTATCCACAAAATTCTCACTCTTCCAGGGTGGCACAGGATATGGAAAGCAGCCACCATTCCTTCACGTGGTAAAATGTACTATCTTGGCCGAGGTCTCAGAGTAAGCCTGTGAGGAAGGACCATAGCTGCAGGCTGGCGGTCAGGATGCGACTTAGAAGGTGTGTTATGAAGCGATGGAAAAGACAGATGGAAAGGGAAAGTGGCCGCTGGCTTGCTGTCGCAGGTGGGCATGGGAGGTTGTCCATCAGATAATAGATAACACACTGGGAGCACAACCAAAAGAAAAACACCCATGACCCTGCCCAGATGGTGGTCGGGAAACAAGAGGAATCAATTTGTGCAACAGAAATAAAGAAAATTGAACCAGAATCTCCTGCATTGTGGGCAGATTCTTCACCAGCTGAGTTACCCGGGAGGCCCTTATAAATGTATATAGCTATATAAATCTACAATTATGTTTATATATACACATACACAGTTTTATATTTTTAAAGAATTCTGTGCTAGTAAAACTTTGCTTACCTTGAAATACTTGTGTTGGTTTCTAGAAACACCTTAGCCCAATTTTAAGCTTCAACACCACAGCCAAAGGCTGTCCTTTACAATCTATATGAGCTAAATTGCTTCAGTTGTGTCCCATTCTTTGCGACCCCATGGACTGTAGCCCGCCAGGCTCCTCTATTTATGGGATTCTCCAGGCAAGAATACTGGAGTGGTCTGCCATGCCCTCCTCTGGGGGATCTTCCCCACCCAGGGATCGAACCTGCGTCTCTTATGTCTCCCCCACTGGCAGGCGGATTCTTTACCATGAGTGCCACCTGGAAAGTCCTAGGATCTATATATTTGTATGTTTCCCCCTGGTCTTCTTTCATTTGTGTCTCTCTCTGACTTTCAAGTCTACTAATTTTTTTTTTTGTGATAATCTGCTACACATTCTTAAAGGAAGGTGGTTTCATGTGTTAAGTTTTTTCCCAAGAATATATAATTGAAATAAGAGTGATAATTCTCACGCTCTCTTTGATGAAGCTCAGACATGTGAATGTGTTTAAAGGGAACTAAGTAGCTCATTTCCCTCCATTTCCTGCCAGCATGCAAGTATTTTGAAAATAAGGAAGCATGCTCTTTGCATCTCCTTTACAATGGGGGTCCCCAACCCCTGGGCTGCAGACTGCTCGTGTTCCGAGGCCCCTTAGGAGCCTGGCCGTACAGCAGAAGGGGAGCAGCGGGTACACCTGAGTCTGGGGACCGCTCCGACAGGATTCAGAGGAACCAGCCATGAACATCAAAGGCACCGGAAGACACACAACCAGCTGCAGGGCTCGTACCTTAAAAACCTGTGCAGGTACTGGCGGCTGCAGGGAGACCAGGAGAAGACCCCGTTGCGTCCTGCCAACGTGGGGGACATTATGTTGCCTTCCGACTTCTTGCACACGTTCCCCTCTCCATCGTGGACCATGCCGAAGCTGCGGGAGAGAAATGGGTCTTTCAGAGCAAAGAACAGTGTCAGCGATCGCACACGCTCAAACCAACACACGTCAACCCTGTGGAGACCCCTCCTCCTGTGTGCTAGGCAAGCTGGCAAGGATCCTCACAACCAAACCGGGGAGAATACCCACGTGGTCACAGACCCTTCCAGGAGAAACTAGCATTTGTGCAGCTGCTGGAAGTGCCCACCATCAAAACAGAGCCCACGGCCAGGTATCTGTGAAGGACAGGCGTTTCCAGTGGGGTGTGTGTGCGTGTGCTCAGTCACTCAGTCGTGTCTGACTCTTTCAGACCCCACGGACGGTAATCTGCCAGGCTCCTCTGTCCATGGGATTTCCCATGGCAAGAGTGCTGGAGTGGGTTGCCATCCCCTCCTCCGGGGGATCTTTCCAACCCAGGGATTGAACCCAGGTTTCCTGCATTGCAGGCAGGTCTTTTGCAGATGTTCAAAACCCAAAATGCCAACAGTGCAACCTTACTGTCACTTGAGAAAACTGCAGCCTTGAGCTTATAAGAATCCCACTGACAGCTGCTACCTATGCCCATTAAATCAGCTTCTTCTTAACTTCCTAAAGCTAGTCCTGTAGGATTGCCTCAGGTTGCCATCTTCATCCACCTCGGAAGAGCACAAATTGCTGCATTGGGAAGGAAGACTGGGGGACTTGGGAGCTCCATGACCTTGAAGACTTTCCATCAGGGCAGATACATTCTTGGAGAGTCAAGCCATTTTTGGCCTTTAGTATCTGCTACCCATCCAATCAGGCTTCCCTGGTAGCTCAGCTGGTAAGGAATCTGCCTGCGGTGCAGGAGACCCCAGTTCGATTCCTGGGTCAGAAAGATGCCCTGGAGGAAGGCATGGCCACCCACTCTAGTATTCTTGCCTGGAGAATCCACACGGACAGAAGAGCTTGGGGGGCTACAGTCCATGGTGTTGCAAAGAGCTGGACTCAACTGAGCGACTTAGCACAGCACCCACTCAATCACTGTATGGAGTCCCAGAGAGCAGTTCTGTATGAGTGGGATACAGAAAGAAGGGGAAGGGGAGAGAGGGAGGAAGCACAGAAGGATGTGTGGTTCCTGGATCCACGTGGGCTTTCTTCTGCCGAGAACTCCATGGTGAATGGAGGGAGGAGCTAGGAGACACCAACACGTGGGAGGTGGGCTCCAAGGGGGCCAGGGAATCTGCACTTGTGGCAGAGGCTGAAGACTCAACTGTTTTCTTTAGAGCTGTTTAATAATATCAGGAAAAAGAGCAACTCCCATTTGTAAGCACTCTTTTTCAGGTAGGATATTAAGCACATTGAGTATTATTTTCTCACTATAGGTCTATAAGGTAGACATAATATTTGCAATGACAGGAAGATGGAAGGCTGGAGACAGGATAGTCTGGGGTCTCAGAGCTGGGACTGGAACCCAATACTCTTGATGTCAGAGCTCAGGCAGGACCTATGCAATAGTGTAACCTGAGCGTGGTTGAAAGGTGGGTCCAAGGAAACCTGCTGCATCAACACTGTCCAACTTCTGCAAAGTCCCCGCTCAGTACCAAGGGAGGGGTACATGGTACCAAGGGGGAGGTACACGTAGTCATTCCGGCCTCCACCTGGAATTCTATTAAAAGCACTCAGTTAAGGTGAGGGTAACCATACGGCAGAGGGGATGTGCCCCAGAAATGGAGGATTAAGGCATCATCCACGTGGAGGCTGCCTCGGGGAGAAAGTGATGATGATGAAATAGCAAAGCACCTTCCCCTGGATGGCCCTTGACTCAAATATGAAGAAGACACATTAGGGTCCAGCAAGTGCCCTAGATGAATCTGCTACCAATTCTGCCTTCATTTCTAAGGAACTCAAAGCCACAATATCCCACATCTGGGGACACCTTGGTATTAAACATCTTAATCAAAGGCATTTTCAATGATTCTCAGACATGTCTGAGCACCAAAATATCTGAGAAATGTACCACACACTGGCTCCCCAAAGCCCACCTGGTAGAGTTTTGATTTAGTAATGTTGGGGGTCATTGTTGAGATGCTCAGTCATGTCTGACTCTCTGTGACCCCATGGACTGCAGTAAGCCAGGCTTCCCTGTCCATCACCATCTCCTGGAGTTTGCTCAAACTCTTGTCCATTGAGTCGATAATGCCATCCAACCATCTCATCCTCTGTTGCCCTCAATCTTTCCCAGTATCAGGGTCTTTTTCAATGAGTTGCCTCTTTGCATCAGGTGGCCAAAGTATTGGAGCTTCAGCTTCAGCATCAGTCCTTCCAATGAAATATTGAGGGTTGACTTCCTTGAGGACTGACTGGTTTGATCTCTTTGCTCTCCATGTAACTCTCAAGAACCTTCTCCAGCACAATTTGAAAGTATCAATTCTTCAGCACTCAGCCTTCTTTATGGTCCAACTCTCACATCCATCCATAACTACTGGAAAAACCATAGCTTTGACTATATGGACCTTTGTCAGCAAAGTGATGTCTCTGCTTTTTTAATATGCCATCTAGGTTTGTCATAGCTTTATTCTTTACCATCTGAGCCACCCGGGAGGCCCAAGTTGGAGGTTAGGTTCTGGTGTTTGGGTGAATCCTAACAAAGTGATTCTGATATCCACCCGAACTTCAGCACTACTATGCTTCAGGTTGTTCTTCAAAGAAGTACAAACCCAAAATTGCCCTGGGGGGAGTGGGTGCAGGGGGGGCCAGCCTAGTAGCATGAAAGTAGCACACAATAATCACAGTTGACATTAACATTAGTAAAGTCATGGAACAATGAATAGGGCACATTTTGAAGATGAGGTTGATATTTGGCAGCTAAGAAATAAAATTACTATTCAAGTTGCACATGCCAGACATTTTTTTTCAGCTTCCATGACTCACAGTACTTTATTCCAAGTGGTTACTACTCTATATGTTAAAACAATACATATTTCCTCTTTCTTATGTAGTAGCTTTTAAGTTTCTAGAGAACAGACGGTCTTCTTAACTGTGCTCAGAGACCCAGTGCTAGGGGACTGTCTAGCTCATAAGAGGTGCTCCAACGATGTTTGTTGGATGAGTAAGAAACAACCTCCCAGCTATAGCACCAACTCAAATACCCAAATGTAAATGTCATTTCAGATTAAACTGAACTTGAGAATTATATTCAGTGTCACATGCTTTTTGATGTGTTTTACAGAATTTTCTTGAGTTATTCCATTACACCAGCTAGTATTTCTTTATTACTAAAGATATACCCAGGCTTCCCAGGTGGCGCTAGTGGTAAAGAACCTGCCAAAGCAGACTTAAGAGACACGAGTTTGATCTCTGGGTCAGGAAGGTCCCCTGGAGCAGGTCATGGCAACCCACTCCCGTATTATTGCCAGGAGAACCCCATGGACGAAAGCCTGGTGTGCTATGGGCCACTGGGCGGCAGAGTCGGACACGACGGAAGTGCCTTTGGCATGCAGCCACGCAATGATATACATGGGATGAACAACCAAGTATTTTTTGAGGCTGCGTCAATATTTCAGTCTGATCAGACAGCAGTGGTGAAAACAAAGGGAAGTCTTCAGAAATAACGAGGGTCAAAGTCATCTGGAAGGTAAACCGCACCCTGGCTGTGATGATGGCACCACAGGGAGGACTTGTCCAGACTCTGATGCAGGTTTTTCAAGAAGCAAACCCATCCTCCCTGAGAGACAGGAAACCGACATGGAGACAGCAGTCAGGTGGGACTCTTGAAGCCAGGGCAGGTCAGATAACCTGGGGGAACATGAGTTGTGGTGGTGGTGGGAACCTCTAGTCAGGGTCTCGGCCCTGTCAAGTGGTTTGATGTGGAGCTAATTTTTTAAGTCCTTGAGTCTCAGTTTTCTCACCTATAAAATGGGATAATAAAAATTTCCTCTTAAACTGTTCAGCATATCTGGCACCATGCATGTCAAAAAAGGAAAATTCAAAATATCTCTTTCCCTGATTCACATGTGGTCTTGATCAAATCTCAAGACACCCAGATACCAGATATCACTTGCACACATAACTTTGGTGTGTGTGTATGTGTGTGTGTGAGGGCGGTAATGAAGAGGCAGTTCAGCCAAAGGTCAATGGGTCTCGAATATTTTTGGTCACAGAAACAAAAATCTTAAGAGGAATGACAATGAATAAAATTGGTAAGAAATGAGGCTCCAACATGCTGGGGCTCCTGGGGGACAGTCTGACAATCACCACATCAGGTAATCTTTAAGAACCATTGCTTTGATATTCTTTAAACCCTTAAAATCATGCAGTGCCTCCCTGACCCAGCTAGGGGCTCAGGCTGATGGCAGAGAACAGCCACAAATCAGTGAGGTGCACACGTCACCATCCAGTGCTTGGAAGGGCATCTAATATCACCAGCTAAGGATGGCTGACCAGAATGCTATCCACACACCAATTCTGTTTCTTTGCAAAAGACTTCACTGATCTCCTTTGCATGTCTTGCCATGCCTGCAGCCCTCACTGCTTGACCTCTCACATGCCATGTCTATCTTATCTTGCTTTAAGCTTTTGGAAGGCACGGATCACTAGTCAGTTTATAGAATCTTATGCAATGGTCTGCTGGCAGAATGCAAATTGTGCCTGGGAAATGGATCAGAGCATGCATGTGTGTGCACAGTCATATCTGACTCTCTGTGGCCCCATGGACTGTAACCCACCAGGCTCCTCTGTCCATAGGATTCTCCAGGAAAGAATACTGGAGTGGGCTGCCATGCCCTCCTCAGGGGATCTTCCCAACCAAGGATGGAACCTACGTCTCCTGTGTTGGCAGGCAGGTTCTTTACCGACTGGGAAGCCCCCAAATGGATCTGTAAGCAGCGGAAGACACAGAGGGGCAGGATGCCGGCATGCACACTCTTGAACGCAGTATCTTTAATATTGTCTTGATGGTCTGTGATGATCATCAAAGTTATGTATTTAAGTTGACTTCATATACAACCAATGCTCAGCTCAAGTAACACAACTCAAATTGCACCTGCTGAGGTCCCACAGGCTCTAGGGGTTTTATATACAGAAACCTGCAGAAGAGGGGACCAGGCTATGCACCCTGGTCATGGTCAGGCTGCCATAGAACCACAGGGTATCTGGGGTCTGAGTTCCAGGGCCCTGCCCATCAAATGGCATGACTTCCTTCGGCAAATGAGAATTTTTCAAATGGAGTCATGCCCAGATGACACATTCTCCTACATGTGTAGTTGAGCCCTTGGTGCATCTGTGCCAATTCTTCAACACCTGCATCGAGCAAACCTCACACACTGTGTGTGACAAGTGATTCAGTACAACCAGGAAGCCCACCTTGCACCAGGCCTGCCTCAACTGCACACTGGAAAGGAGAAGACGTGTCCTCATTTCCAGCTCTAGTCTCTCTTCTCCCCTTCCCAACACAGATCCAAACGCTGGTTCTTGGCAATTCCCGTTTCTAGGTCAGATTACCCAGTAGAAACCACAAGATGCTTTGAGATTAAAAAAAGAACTGAACTTGGCAGAAGAAATGGGCTGGACATGAACTGAATCTGTTTTTGAGTTAAAGGTTAAGACTCTATGGCTGAAAGGCTCTGTGCCTTACCCATATATTGCTGTGTATAATGTAAATGTATTACAATTACATTATCCACTGTAATAATAAACCTGAATGATCAGGTCCTCTGAATATAAATCAAACTTCACCTGTGCACCAGGAGGTTTTATAACTTAATAAATGTAATTACAGCATAAATGTAAAATTACTTCTTAATTCTCAAGATACAGAACTCAGAAACTGACTCGGCTTGGAGCTCACTGCAAGGATACGGTGAAGGCACGCTGTTGGATCCACGCATCAAACCTATGACTACTTCTCTGAGTAGTAATAGGTATTAAATGAATAAACTGAATAACTGAGTTTGTTTTCGATTCACCTGAAAGGCGTGGAGCTGGGTTTCTGAGTCTTTTCCTGCCAAGGCCCCTCTCATTGGACACAGTTGCCACAGTGACTGATGTGTTATCAATACGCCCCCTTACGTATGGACACCGAGGGGGAAAGACGGAAGAGATGAATTGGCAAACTGAAATTGACACATACACACTCCTGATCACTGTTGTTGTTCACTTCCTAAGTTGTGTCCGAATCTGCGACCCCATGAACTGTAGCCCATCAGGCTCCTCTGTTCATGGGGATTCTCCAGGCAAGAATCCTGGAGTGGGTTGCCATTTCCTTCTCCAGGGGATCTCCTGACCCAGGACTCAAACCTGGGTCTCCTGCATTGGCAGGTGGAGTCTTTACCAATGAGGTACCTGGAAAGGCCCCACTATTGATACTATGAATCAGTCAGTCAGTTCAGCCGCTTAGTCGTGTCTGACTCTTTGTGACCTCAAAACCGCAGCACGCCAGGCCTCCCTGTCCATCACTAACTCCCTAAGTCCACCCAAACCCATGTCCATTGAGTTGGCGGGGCCATCCAGCCATCTTATCCTCTGTCGTCCCCTTCTCCTCCTGCCCTCAATCTTTCCCAGCATTAGGGTTTTTTCCAGTGAGTCAACTCTTCACATGAGGTGGCCAAAGTATTGGAGTTTCAGCTTCAACATCAGTCCTCCAATAAACACCCAGGACCGAACTCCTTTAGGATGGACTGGTTGGATCTCCTTGCAGTCCAAGGGACTCTCAAGAGTCTTCTCCAACACCACAGTTCAAAAGCATCAATTCTTTGGTTCTCAGCTTTCTTCACTGTCCAACTCTCACATCCATACATGACCACTGGAAAAACCATAGCCTTGACTAGACGGACCTTTGTTGGCAAAGTGATGTCTCTGCTTTTAAATATGCTATCTAGGTTGGTCATAACTTTCCTTCCAAGGAGGAAGTGTCTTTTAATTTTATGGCTGCAAGCACCATCTCCAGTGATTTTGGAGCCCAGAAAAATAAAGTCAGCCACTGTTTCCACTGTTTCCCCATCTATCTGCCATGAAGTGATGGGACCAGATGCCATGATCTTAGTTTTCTGAATGTTGAGCTTTAAACCAACTTTTTCACTCTCCTCTCTCACTTTCATCAGGAGGCTTTTTAGTTCCTCTTCACTTTCTGCCATAAGGGTGGTGTCATCTGCATATCTGAGGTTATTGATATTTCTCCCGGCAATCTTGATTCCAGCTTGGGCTTCCTCCAGCCCAGCGTTTCTCATGATGTACTCTGCGTATAAGTTAAATAAGCAGGGTGACAATATACAGCCTTGACGTACTCCTTTTCCTATTTGGAACCAGTCTGTTGTTCCATGTTCAGTTCTAACTGTTGCTTCTTGACCTGCATACAGGTTTCTCAAGAGGCAAGTCATGTGGTCTGGTATTCCCATCTCTTTCAGAATTTTTCACAGTTTATTGTGATCCACACAGTCAAAGGCTTTGGCATAGTCAACGAAGCAGAAATAGATGTTTTTCTGGAACTCTCTTGCTTTTTCGATGATCCATTGGATGTTGGCAATTTGATCTCTGGCTCCCCTGCCTTTTCTAAAACCAGCTTGAATATCTGGAAGTTCACGGTTCATGTATTGCTGAAGCCTGGCTTGGAGAATTTTTAGTATTACTTTACTAGCGTGTGTGATGAGTGCAATTGTGCGGTAGTTTGAGCATTCTTTGGCATTTCCTTTCTTTGGGATTGGAATGAAAACAGACTTCTCCAGTCCTGTGGCCGTTGCTGAGTTTTCCAAATTTGCTGGCATATTGAGTGCAGCACTTTCACAGCATCATCTTTCAGGATTTGAAACAGCTCAACTGGAATTCCATCACCTCCACTAGCTTTGTTCATAGTGATGCTTTCTAAGGCCCACTGGACTTCACATTCCAGGATGTCTGGCTCTAGGTGAGTAATCAAATCATCATGATTATCTGGGTCATGAAGATCTTTTTTGTACAGTTCTTCTGTGTATTCTTGCCACCTCTTCTTAATATCTTCTGCTTCTGTTAGGTCTACACCATTTCTGTCCTTTATCAAGCCCATCTTTGCATGAAATGTTCCCTTGGTGTCTCTAATTTTCTTGAAGACGTCTCTAGTCTTTCCCATTCTGTTGTTTTCCTCTATTTCTTTGCATTGATCACTGAGGAAGGCTTTCTTATCTCTCCTTGCTATTCCTTGGAACTCTACATTCAAATGGGAATATCTTTCCTTTTCTCCTTTGCTTTTTGCTTCTCTTCTTTTTCCAGCTATTTGTAAGGCCTCCTCAGACAGCCATTTTGCTTTTTTTGTGTTTCTTTTCCATGGGGATGGTCTTAATCCCTGTCTCTCATACAATGTCATGAACCTCCATCCATAGTTCATCAGGCACTCTGTCTATCAGGTCTAGTCCCTTAAATCTATTTCTCACTTCCACTGTATAATCATAAGGGATTTGATTTAGGTCGTATCTGAATGGTCTAGTGGTTTTCCCTACTTTCTTCAATTTAAGTCTGAATTTGGCAACAAGGAGTTCATGATCTGAGCCACAGTCAGCTCCCGGTCTTGTTTTTGCTGACTGTATAGAGCTTCTCCATCTTTGGCTGCAAAGAATATAATCAATCTGATTTCGATGTTGACCATCTGGTGATGTCCATGTGTAGAGTCTTCTCTTGTGTTGTTGGAAGAGGGTGTTTGCTATGACCAGTGCATTCTCTTGGCAAAACTCTATTAGCCTTTGCCCTGCTTCATTCTGTACTCCAAGGCCAAATTTGCCTGTTATTCCAGGTGTTTCTTGACCTCCTACTTTTGCATTCCAGTCCCCTATAAGGAAAAGGACATCTTTTTTGGGTGTTAGTTCTAGAAGGTCTTGTAGGTCTTCATAGAACTGTTCGACTTCAGCTTCTTCGGCGGTACTGACTGGGGTATAGACTTGAATTACCGTGATATTGAATGGTTTGCCTTGAAAACGAACAGAGATCATTCTGTGGTTTTTGAGATTACATCCAAGCACTGCGTTTTGGACTCTTTTGTTGACTATGTATACAATAGATAACTAATAAGAACCCACTGTATGGCTCAGGGAGCTCTACTCAATGCTCTGTGGGGACCTAAATGGGAAGTCCAAAAGGGAGTGGTTATATATATACGAATAGGTATGTGTATAGCTGATTCACTTTGCTGTACTGTAGAAACTAATACAACTTGCAAAGCAACTTTATTCCAATAAAAATCAATTGAAAAAAGAAGCATGCCCTCTTCACTCAGTCGTCTGCTCACCCCTGGACCCTTGGCACCCACCCTAAGCCTCATGATTTGGAAACAGCCCGGTTGACCCACCCAGCTGGTGAAGAGAAGACGAGAGATCGTCCCAAGGGTTCCCACGCTTTGACCTGAATGTGAAACTACTCCACAAAGAGCAGGTGTTACCGTTGTCATTGTCGTATTATTACTATTACAACCGTTTGTTCTCTAATATGTCTTCGGTCTAAGAACTGTACAAACCCAAGGATGTGAGACACCTCACAGCGCATCCATCGTTGTTCTGGAGCTGTGGAGTTCTGCACAGAAGTGGGATCAATGCTCCCTCTCTCCTGAGGAGGGAGAAACTTAATTCCTGAGCTAAGCAAGGGACCCAGCGCCATGTGAGTCTCGCTTTTCACTCGTCTCTCCGCAGTCTTTTCTCCCAGGTAAATCTATTTAACAGAATGCAGCAGGTGGGAACATTGAGCAGGGAATGGGGGATCAACGTCCAGAGTAGCTTACAGCTCTGGACATTGCAATTGCTCAGTTGTGTCCGACTCTTTGCGACCCCATGGACTATAGTCCATGGAATTCTCCAGGCCATAACACTGGGGTGGGTAGCGCTTCCCTTCTCCAAAGGATCTTCCCGACCCAGGAATCAAACCTGCCCTGCCATTGCAGGTAGGTTCTTTACCATCTGAGCCATGAGGGGAGCCCCCAGGTCCCTGACATGCATGCAAATTTCCATTCATTACATGCAAGACCCTATTCAGAATAACCACAGACAGGGCTACCATTCCAGGTTGTTTGCTATGGTAGTTGGTACACGCCTTTTCTGTGCACACTTCCCACTGTACGTCCTATTTCCTCAATATGATCAGAAGCTATTTCACTGGTGACTTGAAACACGCCGGGCTCCCAGCCTCTCCAACTCTTGCACAGTGGTCTCAAGCAGCAGTTGCTGGAGAAGGAGCTGCTTATTTTCTTGGGCCAGTTCTATTAGGAGTGGGACTTCCCTGCACCCACATCTCTAGAGTCCCTTTCCTTCCTCCCATCTATATCCCCACCTGCAAACAAAAACACTTTTCTCCTGTTTGGAAGAAATTCTTTTTCCACCTACACTGAGACCTTGTGTTAAAAGGAATAATAGCTTGCTTCTAAGAAAAAGGGGCTTCCCAGGTGTCCCTAGTGGTAAAGAACCCACCTACCAATGCAGGAGACCTGGGTTCGATCCCTGGGTCAGAAAGATCCCCTGGAGGAGGGCATAGCAACCCACTCCAGTATTCTTGTCTGGAGAATCCCACGGACAGAGGAGCCTGGTGGGTTACAGCTCATGGGGTCACAGAGAATTGGACAAGGCTGAAGTGACTTAGCGCAGATGCACCCACTCTAGGAAAAAAATTAAAGCAAACGCTGATGCTTGTTGATGTGGAAGATGGGAAGTCTCGACTTGGATGCATCGAGTTGAATTTAGTTAAATTCACCAGCTGTGGCTGCCAGGACTGCCAGGGCCTGGAACATAACTGCTTATCTAACGCTGGTTTGTTCAGCCCTTGATGACTTAAATATTTCTTACCTTGACTGTTTAATTAAATTCAGATATGGTTCAGAGGACAGCAAGAGCCCCATGTCGTAAAAATAATGAGAGTTTTTGAAGTTTTAACTCCAGCAGCCCATTTACAATTATGATTTAATTGAAAGCTTTGTAAAGTGTAGGTGCAATTTTCTAGGCACTGAAAAAGTCAATCATTACCTGTAATGATGAAGGGATCAGTAATAAGATATAAAGCTTCACTTTCAGGTCATCAGTTCACACAGAGCCTAAGTCTGCAGGGCCTCTGGGAGATCCTATTAAAGGCAGGCACACATGTGTCCACACACACACACTCATACACACACACACAGGTGCTTTGAACAGGTCAGGATGACACGTGTGACCTCAGTCCAATTTCTAACTGGATGGAGAAGTCAGCTTTGCAAAAACCAAATGACAAACAATGCCTTTTGCAAATTTTGTGATTAGCAAAATCAATGAGGATGAAAGTAAAATTAGAAAATATTGTAATCCCTGGTTGTGCATATTTTAGAAGCTTCAAGTACAATTTCAGTCCAGAAGAAAAACATTTGTGTTTTATTGCTGATGCTCATATAAACAAGGCAATTGCAGAAAGTCAGCAAGTGAGCCCCATTGAGTAAAAAAAAAAAAATTAAGTAGATGGTGCCTCAAAGTGAGGCAACCTATCGATTATTACAGTTAGAAAGCTTGTTTAAGAATAACAGCTGCTAGAAATAATTGACAAAAGTGTTTCATTTTTACAGGAATAAAGGTAAGCTTCTCACTTTAAAAGATTTTGCTAATGACAAGCTACCCATCACTGAGAATTGCTTGTCCACCCATCTGCCAAGGCCCCGGGCTCCCCACTCACCCTGTTGCTGCTTCAATTCACAACCGACAATAGTGGGCACGTGGGGATGTGGGAAGCCAACCAGCTCCCACCAGACTGCATCTCTTGTCCTGTGTGTGCTCCCCAAACCCTGCACACCAACCACAACCCATCGCTACAAATGATCAGAGTGACATCAGAACGCAAACTTGAGAACAGTAAGTTACTAACGTTTACCATCCTCAGTTATGTGGGGTCCTCCTGCAGGGCCTAACCAGGCAATGCAATCAGCCCACAGGACCAAGTTCAAAACACCAGACAAAGGAGCAGGGACAGACAGATGAGTCTGCAGTCTGTGGTCGTATGCACATTTGTGAGCAGGAACAGATGAAGAGAGGGAGCAAAGAGCAAACGTGGGTATCACCACCGCTTGAGACCGTGCCCAGCGAGGCACTCAAACGAAATAGATACATCTATGTGAGCATCTCCTACGGTCCACGGCATTCCTGCTGGAGTGTCCCCTTACAGACGTGACCTATCCA
The DNA here is from genome assembly GCF_054371585.1 of Giraffa tippelskirchi. Lineage (NCBI taxonomy): Eukaryota > Metazoa > Chordata > Mammalia > Artiodactyla > Giraffidae > Giraffa > Giraffa tippelskirchi. Next base: position 59,249,710 of record NC_137282.1, read on the forward strand.
ACACCATCTCAAGACAATCGTCCAGTCCAGAGGGGACCCCAGGCCCTGCCCTCCCAGGGAGATGCACTCACTTGTGTCCAGACTCGTGGGCGATGGTGAAGGCCAGTCCAAGACCCGTGTCCTCATTAATCGTGCAGCTGCGGTATTTACTGCACATGCCACTGATGGGTGCGAATCCTATGAGACAAACGGATGAAAAGAACATGCAGGCGCAGCACTGTAGGAAAATAAAGACGGGGGCAGAGCGCACATGTGTGTGTTTACCTCTGTCCTTCAGAGACACTTGGTTCTCGTCTTTGTCAGGTGAAATATGAAACAGGAAACCCTTGTACAATCATATAAAGGGCCCTGAATAATGTGGGAGAAGGGAGTTTACTCTCTTTGTGGAAAACAGTCCACAGTTCTATGTAATATTCAAGTTACAGGTTACAAGCAGGGCAGTATCAACGGGAGTTCCCTGCTGAAGGAGGAGAATTTCAGCTTTTTTTCTATAACAAAGTGCTGTAGAGAGTGGGTGTCGGTAGTCCTCAAGGCTATTCCAGGGTGGAGGACCTGCTGGGATGGGGGGGTTCACAAGACTCAGCATCTGTCCTGCTCATGGGTATAATTTAATGTGGATAAAAGGATGCAGTGTAGAATCAGCAGAGGGAACAAGCACATGGGGAGGTGCCCGGGGGAAACCAGGCGGGAGATCCCAGGGCCTCCTCTGAGCGGCCTTGCACAAAAGGACTTAGTTCCCCCACAAGAGGAACAACGCCGACCAGGGGAGCTCCTCAGAGACTCAAGGCCAGGCTTTGGTTGGGGGCTGGCCACAGAGCGCCTCTGCCTGGTGTGGGCCCCAGTTCCAGGCCCCCGGAAGGAAAGCAGGCGCTCCGGGTCAGCCTCACTGTCTGCACAGTGTAAGCCCCATGGGTCAGGCCCACCAGCTGGGGGCCGGGAGCCCTCCTGGATCCCCAGGCGACGCAGGCTGCCGAGGGCCCACTTTGTATGCAGGCCTTTCTGGGAACAAGGAGTCAGGACTGACCTCTATCAAACCCAGCCTTGCTTGAATGTTTTTGTAATAAAGAGACTTCTTCCCCAAGACCTTGGAAAGAAACGGAGAATTAGAAAACAAAAAGTCCAGGAGCACCTCTGTCAGTAGCTCACTGTTTACACTATCTTATACCATTTGCAATAAAACCCCCTCTTTGTTGTTGCCCCCAGTGTAACCTGCAACTTGAACATTACATAGAACTGTAGACCGTTTTCCATGAAGAGAGAACAAACGCCCTTCTCTCACATTATTCATGGCCCTTTGTAAGACTGTCCAAGGGTTTCCTGTTTCATATTTCACTGTTTGGAAAAGTATAAAAAAAAACTTGTATTATAAAGTACCACCAAAATACACTCAGCACTTTAAACATGTTAAAAATGGCTAAGATTGAGATATTTATAGAGAAACAGAAAAATGAAGAATACAATATTATTGCAGTATCTCTATACATATTCATAAACGTATTTCTTTCCTATAATGAGAGACCCACTTGGACCTCTTGATCCCATTCTCACAATTAGAGAAAGAAATGGAAGAAATTATTTCTTAAATTAGAAGAGACAGGAATTCTTGAATTGGTGAGACCTTTCCATGGGAAAGAAGTGATTTTGGTGACGACAAGCATGCTTTTATATTTGGCCAGCGTTTATGCAGGGAGGGCGTCTGTTTCTTATAACTGTGCTCAGTCAGCAGCAGCTGCCACTTACGGATTCAGGATGGAGGTGAGAACCCTCCGTATCCTGGGCTGCTGACGGTACAAGGCGCACACAAGTTTGTCAAAGCCCCAGCGGAGGGTCTTACCCAGAGTGTCACAGGGCTCGTTCTTCCAGGAGCATATGTCCAGGCCGGTGAGTAAGATGGCGTGGTCATGGCGAGCCCCATCTTTCCCCGTCAGTCCAGACTGCCACTGGCAGAAGCTGCTCAAGCTGTGGTCCGCGTGGTGGCTTATCACCAGCCCTGGCTACGTGGGAGGAAGCCCGAGATAACAGGGAGAAAACATGTCAAGCAATGGCACTGGCACTGGCATCACCGCAAGCTAGCACTAATTCGGATTTCAATGGCGTGGGGGAATCTGAACGGCAGATGAACTAATTTATCCATTTCATGTATTAAAATCCAAAGGAGGGTGTTGTATGTAAAACCTGTAGATTCAGTGTAGACACTCATGTTCCTTTGTTGAGTTCTGTACAAAAACAGTGGGGATGCATTTGATCACATTTCAATGACCCAAGAAACATTACTTCTGTGTTTGTAACTCTTCCAAGAGTCTTTATTACAGGGTTAAATTAGATCACTTTTCCACGGAGGCACTGTGTTGTAAGAAAAGGCTGCTCAACTGACAAAGCTTTATTTCTTTATTTCTAGAAAACAGGCTGGAACTAGAAGGAAACTATACAGACGACGTTCGGCCTCCTCCATGTATTGTTGTTGTTGTTCAGTAGCTGAGTCATGGTTGACGCTTTTGTGACCTCAAGGACTATATCCCGCCAGGCTCCTCTGTCCATGGGAATTCCCAGGCAAGAATACTGGAGGGGTTGCCATTTCCTCCTCCAGGGGATCTTCCCAACCTAGGGATCAAACCCGCATCTCCTGCATCGGCAGGCAGATTCTTCACCACTGAGCCACCATGGTATACAGACTAAGTTCTAACGGATCAGCAATGAAAGATCAGAATGAAGGTCACCTGAACTCTTAGCAAACGAAGAATTGGGGGGCTGGTAAGAATATCTCTCAAAGCTGGCAGATGAGTTATTTAAACCTTACCTATAGGTATGATATATTTTCCTACAGATGGTCACAGAAAACCAGCTTAAACATCTCCATTTCAGGACAACAACTTGTTTAAAGCTTTCCTGACCAGAGTGTTGGGCTAGAACTGTGTCTCTCAGTCACTAACATGTTTTCTCCTTCAGTGTTTATTGTGTCTTTCCAGAGAGCCAAATGCACCCAAGCTTAATGCTGCACATCAACCCTGGGACATGCCTTACATTCTTCAGCTGGTGACTTCCAGGAAAACTGCATTAATTAAAGTTAACACAGGTGTATGATCAAACGATAACCTCGCTTATTCTTGCCGCTTGGATGAATTCCAAGGTGAAACGTTTTAATACAGAGAATAATTAACCTGTCACTGGGAATCCCTGCTCGTTCAGCAGCCCTCTCCGCAGACACATGCAAGAGGCAAAGCACTTGTACTTTGCTGACTATTCAGTCCAGAAACCTGCCTGCCCTTGCACACACTGCCTGCATGGAAAGAGGGTCACAGCCTAGAACCTGCAAATCTGAAGGCATCTTATATCTTATCAAGGATCTCAGAGTTCATCTAAAAATTATTTGTTTCATAAACAAGACAACCATGGCTAACAGGAGACTCTGCCGAAACACCAGCAAGGGTGGAACTGGAGGCTGGGTGCCTGATTTTGACCCGGGGTTCACTCCCTGATGGCCAGTCAGTGACCAGCTCGGGGCAAATAGGACTGAGAGCCCTTTACGGCTAAGATACTCCCCCTTACATCTGCCACAAAATGTCCACAGGGGTCCTTATTGTGAACAGAGGTGCGCCTCTGTGTGTCTGCACAGGGGTTCTGAAACGAAGGCATCAGAGAATCTTTTCCCCACTGCTCCCAAGATCCAGCATAATTTGGAGGTTTAGGTGCAATGAGAGAAATGTGCCTGACATCCTAGACTCTGTAAGAATGAAGTCCTGAGACTGAGGGTGGTGAAGGTGAGCGTCAGCGGTTGGGAGGTAACAGAGTGCAGGCACACAGGCCGCACGCTGTGGTTTCACCTCTGGGCCACGGGACGTCATTAGTCTTCCAACAAGACCCCACTCATCCTCAGGGCTCACGGTGGGACACACTTCGTATTCCTAGGGTATTTCCCACCCAGGTATTTACAGTAGTTCTTCTTGGGACTTCCATGGTGATCCAGTGGCTAAAACTTCATGCTCTCAATGCAGGAGATTCAACCCCTGGTCAGGGATCTAAATCCCACACGCCACAACTAAAGATCCCGCATGCTGCAATGAAGATCGGAGATCCCGAGCGTCTCAACCAAGATCAGTGCGGCCAGATAAATAAATATATATATATTTAAAGTCAATTTTCTATTCCATTTTCTCACTAGCCAAGCAAATGAGTGTGTCTTACTACTATGCACAAAAATCACAAACAAAAGTCAAATAAGCATTACTGACAAGAATGACAAGAAACTGACTGTATTAGACACACAATGTCAGAACATTTCTGTCCTCAAAGGAAAGAGAAGGAAAGAATCCATAGAAAAATTACATTTAGGAAAACGAATAGTTATTTGCAGCTATTTTTCTGAGGGGGGAAAGCTGCTGGTATCAAAGGTAGGATACCTGTTCCTCTTCCAGGAGGATCAGAGCGACAATGGCAATGTTGATGTTCCCTCCTATTGTTCCATCTTTGAATAAAGCAGACACCTGGGAAAGACAGGTAACTCACGTCAGTCCCTACACATGACACCCTTTCCCCCAGCCCTTAGCCTGGAGTTCACAGCTGAAAGCCAATTCCATGTTCTCCACTGACAGAGCAATGTTCGGTTTCCTACACTGCTAGACACACAGGGATGTGAAGTGAAAGTGTGAAAGTGTTAGTTACTCAGTCATGTCTGACTCTTTGAGACCCCATGGACTGTAGCTCACCAGGCTCCTCCGTCTATGGGATTCTCCAGGCAAGAATCCTGGAGTGGGTAGCCTTTCCCTTCTCCAGGGGATCTTCCCAACCCAGGGATTGAACCCAGGTCTCCTGCACGGGAGGCAGATTCTTTACCATCTGAGTCAACAGGGAAACCCAAGACACACAGGTATGGGAACATCTAATCACACCAACTGTTGGGTCCTTACTGCTGGTGCCTGGAAGTAAAACAATGAAATCTGGGGAGGCAGGTCCCACGTGTTATAAAACGCCAGTGAAGGGCTCGCAAGGCCCCTTAGTTGGTAAGTGTCCTCATTAGACTACAAGGAAGTTTCTTTTTATAACTTACAGTGATGATCCACAGGTGAGCACTCCCCCAAGCTGTCCTAGCAAAAGATTTCAGAAGCATAAGAGAAGATCTTGGGAAAAGACCAAGAGGATACAAGAAAGAGAAGGAAATCAATGTAGAAAGAAGGTGATCAAGGGGAGATGCAGACATTAGAGGTGAAGGTCTCAGGTGTAGAAACGAGTGATCAGAGTGGCATTTGAGGTGATGGGTGAGGACAAGTCAACAGTCATGGGAAGCTCCAGGGAACTGATTTGGTGCCAAGATGCGGAAATGTGGGAAAAGCTCAACAGAACAGAGGCAATGTTTACAAATGTCAGAGACCTGCAGTGGCCGGTGCCTCTGGGTCACCACCTCCCTCAATCCCCTGGGAGATCGGAAACCACAAGGGTCTGGCTGCCAAAAATGAGGACAGTGAGAGCAGCCATGCCGAATCACGGCAAAGTGAATCATATTTAGGGGCACTCTGTTTATCGGGATGTGAAACGTATTTTTCAAATACTGTCATCACTGTAGATAAAATAATGTATATTTTATATTTATATTCCTAAAAAGATGAGCATTTCAATGTGCTGTGTGCTAAGTTGCTTCAGTCATGTCCAACCCTTTGTGACCCCGTGGACTGTAGCCTGACAGGCTCCTCTGTCCATGGGGATTCTCCAGGCAAGAATACTGGAATGGGTTGCCATTCCCTTCTCCAAGGGATCTTCCCAACTTAGGGATCAAACCCGGGTCTCCCGAATTGCAGGTGGATTCTTTACCATCTGAGCCACCAAGGAAGATGGGCATTTCTACAGGGCCATCTAAAACCACACATATATAATGCCAATGGGCAGACTTACTGCATTCAAAAGTATTAGCATCCTCTTGGAGATTTCTGATAAGTGGAGACATCATAAACTTGAAATATGTTATAGATTATAGAGAGGGCCAAATTGTTCATCCTCCAAATTTTGTTCGCTGAAGGACTGAAAATGGCTTTTCTGATTGGAGCATAGTAAAAGTGAAGGAGCTATCATGGATAAAGTATTTCTTATGTATGAAACATGAATCCACAAGTAAAAGTAGGAGGCAAACACACACACACATACACACACCATGAAGCAGAATTACACACACGACTCAAAGAGAAGGACATGCCTACCATGTTGAGTATTGTCAGCACATAGGTGGTGATGTTTTCATGGCCATGGTTTTGCATCATCTTTTTGTCAACCACAACCAGTGTCTCCACGTTCAGCTCTTCATTCCTATGGGACTTCAGAAGGGATCGCTTGTGCCTTACACATGATTTATACTCATCTGGCAAGATGAAGAGGTCTTCCTTGGGAGGCTTGGGCATGTCTACAGGGGAGCATTCAGAGAGGAAATAAAAGAAGTCATCACATGAAACCAGTGGCAGAGCTAAAGAAAATGGACTTTAGAAATGAATGCTTATGAAATGAACCATAAAACCGTTAAAACTGTGATACGAAACTTATGTTAAGGTGGAACACTACATTTAAACAAAGTTTGCATAGTCTAGATGTCATAGAATTCATTGTTATATTGACTTTTGTATAAATTTCTCCTGATTTAAAACAAAATTCTCTGTATAGTCAAAGCTGTGCTTTTTCCAGTGGTCAGGTATGGATGTTAGAGTTGGACCATAAAGAAGGTTGATGCTTTTGAACTGTGGTGTTGGAGAAGACTCTTGAGAGTCCCTTGGACTGCAAGGAGATCCAACCAGTCAATCCCAAAGGAAATCAGTCCTGAATATGCATTGAAAGGACTGATGCTGAAGCTGAAGCTCTAATCCTTTGGCCATCTGGTGTGAAGAGCTGACTCACTAGAAAGAACCCTGATGCAGGGAAAGACTGACAGCAGGAGAAGGGGATGACAGAGGACGAGATGGTTGGATGGCATCACCGACTCAATGGACATGATTCTGAGCACACTCTGGGAGTTGGTGATGGACAGGGAAGCCTGGCATGCTGCAGTCCACGGGGTCCCAAAGAGGTGAACACGAATGAGCAACTCAACAACAAAAACAAAAAGATCACTTTGGCTCTGAAGCGCTGGTGTCTAAAAGCAAGATGTTCCAAGATTGTGAATATGAGGTTATGTGCAACGGGGCTCTGAAAAGCAGTCATTGACAGAGCAATAAAACTAATAATTACAAAAAGAAGTGCTGTCTTACACGGTGTTCTTATTTGAAGAATTTTAATGACCTAAGAGGTTTTAAAGTTGATTCCCGGGTCTGGACACACAGCTGGACTGTCTGTAGTATTTCCAGTGGGTTATAAATGCTCCAGACAGATCCACTGTAGAGCTGAATTTCCTTGAAAGTATTATAAATATTTACCTAATTTAACTGGAAGACAAAATAGACTTGGTTCTCTTGGAGCAAGCTGTTTAAAAATTGTTTTGGCTTTAATAATCAGGAAGTTGACACTCTGCTAATAATGGTCAGGTTTGGTGGATGCCTCAGAAAACATGGTTAGAATTGCTCTGTGTGAAACTATCCACGTATTTAGGTGGCACTAATTCAAAAGCTATGCCAGCTCTGTGCATGGAATACTCAGCTAGAAGACACTGTTTTGTTTGACTGATACATCCACTGCATTTTATCTCTCTTTGCTTAAAATACTTGCAAACTTAAAAGACCTCTTGGGAGGATAACAATTACACTGGCTACAGTTTAATAAGCACTTATCACATGCCATTTGCACTGACAAAGTTTACACTGATGTGGTCTCCCCCGTAAGAGATGTCTATGTATAACCCACTCACTCTCTACACCAGCCATGGGTAGGAGTGAGGCCACCGAGGCATGGGAGATGAACATCACTTTCTCTAAATTCCTCCCTAGAAGGTGTTGGGAATGGATTTCAGACCTAGCAGTGTGGTCCCAGGGCCCTTAGTCTTAATTTCCATAAGTACAGGGTACAAGCAGAGATGGGAACACAGCAGTTCCCCAGGCCCTCAGTACTGGAAACAGACAGGAGCACAGAGGTGGTGGTCTCACTGGCCTGGGGTCTGACAAGCCCCTCAAAACAAGTCACTCGCTCAATACAGTCCCACAGCATCTCCCCCCACACGTGAGTCCCAGCTCAAAACCCACCCGCGAGGCCTCAGCTAGAAGCAGCAAGCTATCGTGTGAGCCTGAGGTTCAGAGTCACGATTGATTTTAAGCAAATCAGCCTGCTTTCCTCTGCCCTTTTCAACAGAGAGAGATACCTAAACACACAGGAAAGTGAAAGGGTTAGCTGCTCGGTGGTGTTCAACTCTTTGTGACCCCATCGTCTGCCCATGGAATTCTCCAGGCGAGAATCCTGGAGTGGGTTGCCATTTCCTTCTCCAGAGAATCTTCTCCACCCAGGAATCGAATCTGCGTCTCCTGTATTGCAGGCAGATTCTCTACTGTCTGAGCCACCAGGGAAGCCTAAACCCACAGGAAAATCCTTCATCTCCTGAACCAGAGACTCTAGGGAAGAACCTTTGTAGGTGTAAACCCCGCTAAGACAGAAGATGGAGGTTCCTCCAGGGAAGCCCAAAGCCTCATGGGCAGTGTGGGAATGTCCTGTTCCGCACTGTCAGATAAGGGGGCCCTGGGGATTAAGTGCTCAGCCTGGGGGGATGTGCATCACTTCTGCTAGGTGTGGCCCCAGCTGCTCGGGGGCCCCGGGAACAGAAATGCCACGTGCCCTGCAGAAGGGGGCAGAGATGGCAAGTCAATAGCACCAGATCAACCACTGATGTTGCCCACCAGTGAGAGGCATTTTCTACCACTTTTTTTCTAGTTTTATTATGAAAACACAGTGCTTTTCAGTTCTACTATAGGCTTTTACTTATCTGTATATTTGTTCTATCAATTTTTGAGAGTTTGATATTGAAACCCCAACTAAAACTCTTCATCTACTTAAAAAAAATAAGTGTAATATACAGTGGAACTATATGTAACCTTGTTTTGTATTTTCCAAGTCTCCTGTAAATGAGTTACCATACTTTTGTAATTAAAAAAATTAAGATTAAAAAAGAGTAAAAAATGGCTACTTTTTTCCATTTTCCAACTGCAAGTCTTATTGTATAATTTAGTGTCTTATTCAAATATCTCCCTCTCACCAACCAGATTCCACTACTGAGGTTTTGAAATGCCTCTGGAGGCAAATTCATCGACACACACGCACACAAACACACGTGCACAGACAGCCACACCAAACAGAACAATCGTACTGCCCTGTACGCCCAGGTGCATTGCCTTTGAGCTACAGGCCTGAATGACCCCGATCACCTCCAGATAAGAATGAAAGGGTCTCATTCATTCCAGAAGGGTCAGCACTGCTGGGTTGCTCAGAAACAGTGAAACATCTGTGCCGGGCCCTGGCGTGGCCTGTCAAAGAGGTGCGGACAGCCCTGCCCATCTTTCCTGCCTGGATCCAGGTGCTTGGTCATCTTTCTGTCTCTGACACATGGAATCTGTCCTGCTCTGACCACACCCTCACTGGGAGCCCCGCCAGTACCTTCCTGGCTCTGACCTTGTCTGTGCCTGAGTCGTGCCTCTCTGTCTGTTCCAACTGGTCTCACCCCGCCCTGACCTGCCTGGCCCCATCCCTCACCTATCTGACCCCGCCCCTGACCTTCCTGGCCCCGTCCCCAGCCTACCTGGCCCCGCCATTGATCTGTCTGGCCACGCCCCCCCCACCTGCCCTGTCTGCACAGACTCAGGAAGCCCCTGCTGGTCAGTGTGCCCTGTCCTGATGCTCACTCAGCTGGACTTCCCTGACCTTCTCACCCTCCTGTTCGCTCTCCTTGTGCTCAGCACTGTTCTTCCTGCTGCCTCCCCTAAGATCCAGCCCACTCTTGCTCAGTCTGGGATGAGATTTTTGAGACCATCTGAATGTAGTCTGAGACTGATTTACAGGATGCGCGTTCAGATGACACACGGGTGCGAACACGTCAGCCACTCCTGTTCTTCTGTCATAGATGCCAAGTGGTTCTGGGTCATTCTCTCTTCTCCGCAGTGTGTTGTGGAGCCCCTGCATGTGCCCACACTTACGTGAGGGTGCTGGCCCAACGGCCAACGGAACTAAGCAGCAGAGAAGGGTGGGCTTCCAGAAGCGCCTTGGGGAAGGTTTGCTATTAATAAATGAAGCCATGCTTGAGGGGAAAGCTGAAGCAAATGAGGACAAGTCCAGAAAACACTGAACTCCTATTCCTGAGTCTGTGACAGCTTCCTACATAAAATGTAAGTATCATTTCTCTTCCTAAATGTTCATGACACAAAGAGGACTTCGGTAAAGCCTTGGTGAAACATTGTGGGTAAATTATACCATGCATCCTGTGTCTTCTAACGTGATGGGTGAAGTATATAAACCTGCATAGGGATAAATCACCTCAGTGGGAAAAGCATGTCAGCTCTAACAAATCTAGACCTCAAAAATATAGTTACTGGGTAGACACGCCAGGATTCTTTTGAAGATGTCTGGTAGAGGAGTCTACGTTTCTGGGAATCATGTCATTCAGTCTGCCCAGGGAACAGCTCTTAAAATTAAAACAAAAAATCTACCTTTATCCATATGCCATGGAAAGATGGTTTATCCTGAACATCCAGAGGATAGGTTCTCTTTGGAATCATCACTTAGGATTAGCAAAGGTGGTCAATAAATTTCATCTTGAGGGCAGACTACTTTGAAGAAAATTAAAAATACTCCAGGGTCTTATTTAACATCCTAATCGTTAAATTAAAAAAAGAATCATCCTTACATACATTTCTTGCGTCTTCCGCAGAAATGCTGCTTCTCTGGGTGCCTGAAGCTGAAGCCGCGTGGGGATTGATCTTCGTGGTGGAAGAGATGGTGGTTTTCCAGCCCCCACTTTTTCTCCATCATCGTGACCCGGTGGGGCCCCATGGCCGGTGGCTCGGTGGATCTCTTGTACAGGATGTGGGAGGGAGGCCTGCCCCCCATGGAGTCATTGGGGCTCCCTGCCAGGTGTGAAGGGAGGGGCTTCAGGAAGTAGTCCGCTTCCTGGGTTCTTATCATGCCTGACTGCAGAGCAGAGAGGGAGAAAGAAAGGTGCATCGCTGTTTATCTTCTGCTCACAAACACGCTGTTCCCTCCAGGGAGATCCTTGGAACGGGAAATGACAACCCACCCCAGTATTCTTGATTGGAAAATTCCATGGACAGAGGAGCCTGGAGGGCTACAGTCCATGGGGTCACAAAGAGTCAGAGAAACACACACACACACACGGTTCCCTCCAGGGAGAACCCATGTGTAAAAGGGTCACATAGGGGGCTGAGAATTAGGGTAGGAGGGGTCCACTCCTGTGCACTTTCTACCCCATCTGTGCAGAAACAGTGGTGTAGAGGTCAAAGGACTTGACTCTTGGAGCAGAGAGAGATTGCACAGCATACCAAGGTCAGGTCCTTTACTGGAAAAAATGGAGGAGAAAGCACACACACAGCCCTGGATAGTAATATGGCTCGGGGTGGGTGGGGGAGCTCCCAAATACAGACATAAAATTATAATCCCAATACAGGCAGCTGTTTTCTTCTAGTTTTATGCACTGTTCATTGAAGAAGGCCTTCTTGTCTCTCCTGGCTATTCTTTGGAACTCTTCATTTAGTTGGATAAAACTTTCCCTTTCTCCCTTGCTTTTTGCATCTCTTCTCTAGAAGAAAACAACAGAAGAGGAAAGACTACAGATCTCTTAAGGAAAATCGGAAATATCAAGGGAATGTTTCACACAAAGATGGGCACAATAAAGGACAGAAACAATAGAGACCTAGTAGATGCTGAAGAGATCAAGAAAAGTTGGAAGGAATACATTGAAGAGCTGTACAGAAAAGATCTTGATGAATTAGATTATTATGAAGGTGTGGTCAGTCACCCAGAGCCAGACATTCTGAAGTGTGAAGTCAAGTGGGTCTTAGGAAAAACTGCTGCTAATAAAGCTAGTGGATGTAATGGAATTCCAGTAGAACTATTCAAAACCCTAAAGGATGATGTCATCAAGGTGTTGCATTCAATATATCAGCAAATCTGGAAAGCCTAACAGTGGCCACAGGACTGGAAAACATCAATCCTCATCTCAATTTTCAAGAAGGGCAGTACTAAAGAATGTTCTAACCATCAGACAATTGCACTCATCTCCCATGCTAGTAAGGTCGTGCTTAAAATCTTGCATGCTAGGCTTCAGCATTATGCAAACCAAGAACTTCCAGATGTCCAAGCTGAGTTTAGAAAAGGCAGAGGAACCAGAGATCAAGTTGCCAATATTCACTGAATCATAAAGAAAACAAGGGAATTCCAGAAAAAATATCTACCTCTATTTCATTGACTACACTAAAGCCTTTGACTGTGTGGATCATAACAAACTGTGGAAAGCTCTTAAAGAGATGGGAATACTAGAGCATCTTATCTGTCTCCTGAGAAACCTGTATGTGGGTCAAGAAGCAACAGTTACAACCGTGTATGGAACAACTGATTGATTCAGGATTGAGAAAGGAGTATGACAGGGCTGTCTGCTGTCACCCTGATTGTTTAACCTATACGCTGAGCATATCATGAGAAATGCCGGGCTGAATGAGTTATAAGCTGGAATGAAGACAGGTGGGAGAAACGTCAACAACCTCAGATACGCGGATGATACCACTCTGAAGGCAGAAAGCGAAGAGGAACTAAAGAGCCTCTATATGAGGGAGGAGAGTAAAAGGATTGGCTTAAAACTAAATGTTAAAAAACTAAGATCATGCCACCCGGCCCCATTACTACATGGCAAATAGAAGGAGAAAATGTGGAAGTAGTGACAGATTTCCTCTTCTTGGGCTCCAAAATCACTGTGGATGGTGACTGCAGCCATGAAATCAGAAGACAACTGCTTCTTGGCAGGAAGGCGATGACAAACCTAGACAGTGTGTTGAAAAGCAGAGACATTACTCTGCAGACAAAGGTCTGTATAGCCAAGGCTATGGTCTTCCCAGTGGTCATGTACTGTTGTGAGAGCTGGACCATAAAGAAAGCAGAATGCCTTTGAACTGTGGTGCTGGAGTAGACTCCTGAGAGTCCCTTGGACACTAAGGAGATCAAACCAGTCAATCTCAAGGGCAATCAATCCTGAATACTCATTGGAATGACTGATACTGAAGCTGAAGCTCCAGTATTTTGGTCATCTGATGAGAACAGGCGACTCACTGGAAAAGTTCCTGATGCTGGGAAAGATTGAGGGCAGAAGGAGAAGAGGGCGACAGAGAATGAGATGGCTGGGTGGCATCACCAATGCAATGGACATGAGCTTGGGCAAACTCTGGGAGAAGGTGAGGGACAGGGAGGCCTGGTGTGCTGCAGTCAGTCCATGGGGTTGCAAAGAGTCGGATGTAACTGGGCAACTGAAGGAATGAACAGATACAGTCAGTAGCAAAACTCTATTCAAACCTGAATATGATGTGACACTTTCTATAAAAGTGTAACAATGGAATTAATCCAGTAGGAAGCAAAAAGGAATATTTTAGGCAATCAGGGAGATCTTTCTAAACAAGGTATTTGGGAAATAGAAAAGAATTGATTATAAAAGTAAAAAACAAATGTACAGTATAACAGACAATGAAGCACAATGGCAAAAATATCTTGAGAGAAAACAGAGAGACTACCTTTTACGTTTTAGAGTGACAAGTACTTTCAAATTTGATAACTGTTAGGAGAAATGAGAACAAACTGGCCGTGTGACCCCGGGAAAGGGTAAACTGGGACCCCACCTGGCACATCTATCAACATTGAAAATACATAATTTGATTCTAGGATGTTAACTCTTTGGAATTCTTGTTTAATTCATTTTTAATTGAAGGATAATTGTTTACAATATTGCAGTAGTTTCTGCCATACATCCACATGAATCACCATAGGTATACATATATCTCCTCCCACCTCCCACTCCATCCCATCCCTCTTAGGTTATCAAAGAGCATGGGGTTTGAGCTTGTGTGATACAGCAAATTCCCACCAGCCATCTGTTTTACATATGGTATTGTATATGTTTCAATGCTACTCTCTCTATTCTTCCCTAGAGCCTATTATACAGAGTGAAGTAAGTCAGAGAAAAACAGCTATCGTGTATTGCCAAATGCATCTAGCAGGCACTTCCCCAGTATTGATACATATTTGTGAATGTATAATTTAGCCACTGTTTATAATCATTTAAAAGTACAGACAAAGCAAATTAATAACAAAAATAAGAAATAATGTTTATCAATTAGTTCAGAGCGATTTTTAAGGTACATTTTTGTATTTGGAGAGTATACAACCATTTAAAAGGCCAGTTAATTATATCCTGATGATAATCTTAAGTAAACACTTTTGTGTGAGCTCCTAAGACTATGGCCAACATTTCCTATATTATTCCTTATTTATCACAAACATTCTGGAAGGTTGGTATCACTATGCTCTTCCTTCTATGGACAAGGAAATACAGAGTCTGGCTGATTAAATAACATATTCAAGGTAACCTGGGAAAGTATAAGGATTTGAAAAAAATCAGAGTAAGTTCAAAATCTGTAAGGTTTAGGCTTATAATGTAGGGTTCCCAGAAGTTGTTACATTTTTTTAAAGTGTATGCTGCTACTGCTGCTGCTGCTAAGTCGCTTCAGTCGTGTCCGACTCTGTGCGACCCCATAGACGGCAGCCCACCAGGCTGCTTATCCCTGGGATTCTCCAGGCAAGAACATTGGAGTGGGTTGCCATTTCCTTCTACAATGCATGAAAGTGAAAAGTGAAAGTGAAGTCACTCAGCCATTTCTGACTCTCCGTGACCCTATGGACTGTAGCCCACCAGGCTCCTCCATCCGTGGGATGCTCCAAGCAAGAGTACTGGAGTGGGTTGCCACTGCCTTCTCCTTTAAAGTGTATAATAAAGTATCTAGTGTGATTCCAAACGTGTTCATTTTTTTAAGTGTGCATCTCCACTTAAAGTATTTTCCTAGAAGGGCTAATGAAAAATTGCCAAAGCTGGTTATGTTCAGAGAGAGAAAATCAAGGAGGAGGGAAGCAGGAAGAGAATTCCACATCCATTTTTACATCTTTAGGCATTACTCAAGCTTGTAAAATCTGTGTGCATCCTTATCTTAAAAATATCAATGGCACTGATGGATCATGGGATGACAGATGAGCTTTTAAAATCCTTATGAGTGTTTTAAAATACCTTTATAATTTTAGAATACAGTTAACTATTCTCACAGAACTATTAAGGTATGGCTTAGCATTCTTCAATATAGCATTATAAGAGTGCTGATATTTCCCTAATTCAGCATGTGATTAGACACGAGGTGCTCAGAGACACTGGTGCTTGTGTGCCTGTCCTCAGTGAACCTCTGATTTAGGACCTGAGGCTGATCCTCATCTGGGGGGACCCAGTGCCCATCACTGCCCACCAAACTCAGCTCTGCGGGTGCTGAGCTGTCCTGCACGGGTCTGAGGGTTTGCACAGGGTGGGATGACAGGCACGGAGAAGCCCTTCTCAGATTGCGGGAAACTGTCAAATGCAGCTCTCAGGGACAGGAGGGTTGGGGTAGACACAAAACAGAGGGGAGACCAGGCTTATCGTGCATTCAGAGGTGAAGCCCTGGTCACAGTGTTCCTGCAGGTGGGGAAGGGGGAGACCAGATAGTGCATGTTTGCTTGGTCACTCAGTCGTGTCCGACTTTGTGACCCCATGGCCTGGAGCCCGCCAGGCTCCTCCGTCCATGGAATTCTCCAGACAAGAGTACTGGAGTGGGCTGCTACTTCCTCCCCATGGGAAGAGAAGGTTAACAGTGGTAAACTATCAGTGAAGCCATCAGCACCTTGGGGGGTAGACCTCCCAGGGCAGAAATGCCAGCCTGCAGGGAAAGGTGAACTCCTTGGAATGTGTGCTGTGGATCCCGGTGGTGGAGGAGGAAGGCTGGGGAGGCTGTCACTGGTGCTCTCCGTGGATGCCCGGGAAACCTTTTTGGCTAAGCACTCTACCAACTAAACTAGAACAGACAGTACTTTAACATCTGCAGTGCTATCAAGGAAAAGTCAAGTGTGGGATTAAATAAAAGCTGGAGCCACGTGGGTTTCATCCTTTTGGCAATTAAACTAACTCAGGAGTAGCATGCGCAGACATGGGTGTGTTCAGCCTTGTGTGATAATACACCCAGGGGTTTCCACACATGCAACTAGTCGAAGTGTTACATTAAAAAACAGTAATTTTTTGCTTAAAAACCCCTTTTCCGATATGCAAACAATGTCTTACTTTTCAAATCACTCTGAAAATATGAACGGCTCCTGTGGGTTCTCTAGAGTCAATGATGTCCAGCACCTCTGATTCGAGCCCAGATGGACTTACAGACATCAGAGAGATGAGTCTGATAGCCGTTATTTGATTCTAACATTATGATCTTTGTGCCTTTGGACAAGTTACTCATTCCCTCTGTGCTGTTTTGTCCTCTAGGGAGTGGATACAAAGACAGCCACTTGCCATGAGTTTGTAAGACTTAACACTAATATATACTTAAACACATTACTGAACACTCAGTGATGTCCGACTCTTTGTGACCCCATGGACTATACAGTACATGGAATTCTCCAGACTGGAAAACTGGAGTGGGAAACGTTTCCCTTCTCCAGGGGATCTTCCCAACTCAGGCATCGAACCCAGGTCTTCCGCATTGCAGGCGGATTCTTTACCAGCTGAGCCACAAGGGAAACCCATTTAAAATACATGACCTCCAGTAAATAAGAAAAAAAAAATTGCCGCATAAATGAAGCAAAGACTGCAGATACAGTACTTAAACCTGATGATCTGTGATTCCCTTTGGATAACGCAGAGGGTTTCTGGAGGATGGTTCACTCTACAAGATCGCTCTGAAGCCTGTGGGAGGGTGTGCCCCAACAACACCATCATCACCCCAAACACACTTTGGCTCTTGGCTTGCTTCATCAGCCTTTCTGGCTTCCTCCTCTAAAACATTTGGGTTCTGTGACCGCTGTTCCAGATTCAAAACCATCTCCTTTTCCCCTGGGTTCATCCTGGGTGGCCCAGAGGACCAGACTGTCAGGCAAGAGTGACCCACCCCTCTGGAGGACTTGTGAATGTCCACTAACCAAGGCGCCAAGTGCTGACACTTGTTTCATTTATGATTCAGTCTGAGGCACGGCCTTCTGTGTTTAAATAATCCACACATTCATTAACTATGTAGAATACAATAACTGATAACACTGATATTTTGATATTCCTTGATAATCAATACACAATGAAAAATACAAGAGGAAAAGTGACCCCACTGTCTTGCTGCATTATTAGTTTGCAAGCTTATTTAAATTATTACGTAAATTGTGAAACATTAACGTTTTCTTCTTATCAAAGCTTTTCTTCACTGAATCAAGAATATTTACCTGGAGGCTCATAAAATGTCTGGTGTACACCTCCCACAGTCACCACTGGGAGGGCAGCTGGGTGGATTATTAACTGGGCTTCGGAAAAGGCCAGCATCTCCCGGACATCACCGGGGAGCTCTCCAGATGCCTGCATCTCTCATCGCCAGCTCTGTAAATCATTTGACATCGGGAAACTCAACACTAGTATTGCGTTTATAAGAAGAGGAAGAAAAAGTGCTTGTCAGTGGAGAGAATGTGCAGCTCCTCAGACTCACAGATACAAATAACAAAGTCGTGGTTTGTCTACAACAAAGTAGACAACCAGTGACTGGGAGGGGCAATATAAGGGTAGAGAATTAAGGGGTACAACTATTATAAAATAAGCTATGAGGATATATTGTACAACACGGGGAATACATCCGATATTCTATAATAACTATAAATGGAGTAAAACCTTTAAAAATTGTGAATTACTATACTGCACACTTATATTGCATAGCAACTATATTTCAACAAAAAGAAAATAAAAATTAAAAAAAGAGAAAAATGCTGCTTCTGGGTAATGTGAGTAAAGAAAATGTCGAAGCTTGAAAGTAGGATGTTTACTGTGTTATATTTGTTGCTATTCACCCTTAAAGGTTGATAGGCCTTTATTTAAGTGTACTTCCCAGGTAGCTCAAATGGTAAAGAATCCACCTGCAATGCAGCTACCTAGGTTTGATGCCCGGGTTGGGAAGATCCCCTGGAGGAGGGCATGGCAACCCACTCCAGTATTCCTGCCTGGAGAATTCCATGGACAGAGGAGCCTGGGGTACAGTCCATGGGGTCGCAGAGAGTCAGACGCAATGGAGTGACTAACACATACACACATACTCAGGCCTTTATTAATGTGTATCTATTTAGAAAAGTTGTCTGTAAAAGTTGTGTGAGTCAAAAAATAAAGTGTAAATTAGGAAGTGATGAGCATGGCGGGGCAGTGCACGTGGTGGTGTCGTAAGGGAATCCCCACTGGATTGGGTCCAAGCTTGTCTTGGGTGACACCACGCACCCTTTTCTCGAGAGCTAGCTATCAGTCAACACAGGGAAAAAGTGATCTAGCTCATGAGAAGAAATGCGCATTTCAATTCCAGTTCATTTCACTTTTTACTCAACTTCTTTGTCAGTTCTCCCAAAATGTGATTTGTCTGGGGACTCTTCTACTCACTCTAGTCTTCTTAGTGACGTTTCTAAAACACAGGATAAATGCAACTTTTATAGATCTTTCACACTCACTTTGTCTTGGGCACCATCTATGTGGCTGCTACTGCACTAGGTGTTTGCGTTATTTATTATCTTATCCTAACAACAAACATACGAAGTGAGAATCACAATTCCCTTTTAAAGGAATGAGACGCTAAATGCAGACATTTGCCCAAGACTGAAAAGCTAGCAAGTGGGGTTGCTAAGAGTAAAACTGAGTCTGAGTAACTCAGACTTACATGCCACTGTCAGCATACCATGTTACTTCTCTACCACCATGTACCCTGGAGAGTAATACCAATGATGGTGGTCACGGAGAGTGAACTTGACTCAGCTGTAAATGTATATTGCAAACCCTAGAGCTAAAAAAGTTTTTTTTAAAACAGTATAACTGATATGCTAAAGAAAGATATAAAATATGACTATAAAAATGCTAAATTAAAATCACAAATGGCAGGAAAACAGTTGAAGGCAAAATATGAATCATGAACAAAGGCAACAGTAGAAAACTGTAACACACATAGTAGATATTAATTCAGTTACATCCACTTTGACTGTCAATGGTTCAATGTACCAGCTGAAATACAGAGATGGTCACAGGTCAGAAAACATGACCCAACTATATGTTGTCTACAAGAAACCTATTTAAAATATAAAGACACTTATAAATTAACAGTAAATGGATGCAAAAATTTATCTTGATAACACTAATCAAAAAAAAAAGCAAGAGTAAGTATATTAATTTCAGAAAGAGCAGACTTCAAAGTAAGAAAAGTTATTAGAAACTAAGAGGGAAATTAAATAATGATAAAGGAGTCAGCATTCCAAGAAGATGCAACGATTCTTAATACATGTGTACTTAACAACTTAACTACATGAAGCCAAGTCTGATAGAACTGAAAAGAGAAATAGATGAAGGCACTATGATAGTTGGAGACTTCATTGCTCCTCTTTCAGAAATGGACAGATTCAGCAGGCAGAAAATCATTAAGGACATAGATGAACTCAACAATGCAGTCAGTCAACTGGATATAAACGACATCTATAGATAGGAAGCTGTCGGGCTTCCCTGGAGGCGCAGTGACAAAGAATCCGCCTGCAACGCAGGAGATGTGGGTTTAATCAATCCCTGGGTCGGGAAGATCCCCTGGAGAAGGAAATGGCAATCCACTTCAGTATTCTTGCCTGAGAAATCCCATGGACAGAGGAGCCTGGGGGACTACAGTCCATGGAGTTGCAAAAGAGTCAGACACAACTTACCAACTAAACAACAACAGAGATTACTTCATCCGACAACACAGAATACACTTTTTTCCAGATAGACCACATTTTGGGCCATAAAACACACTTCAACAAATTTAAAAGAAGTGTAATTATACAATGTCTACTCTCAAAGCACAACAGAATTGCATTAGAAATCAATAAAAAAAGTAATTGGAAAATTTCTAAATAAGTAGAAATTAGACTACACGCTTCTGAATAACACATGGATCACAAAGAAATTCAAGAGAAATTTTAAAATATTTTGGACTAAATTGAAATGAAAACACAATTTATCAAAATTTTCAGGTTGCAATGAAGTGCTAAAAGGGTAATTTATGATACTGAACGCAAACATTAGAAAAGAAGGAAATTCTAAAATCAATAATTTAAGTTTCTGGCACAGAAAACTAGAAAAAGAAGAGTGAATTAAATGCAACGTAAGAAGAAGAAAAGAAATAATACGAATTAGAGCATAAATCAATAAAATAGAAAACAGGAAATCAACAGAAGTAGATCAAAGAAACTACGAGCTGATTCTTTAAAAATCATAAGATGTTCTCACGCTGCACTTAGAGAAATTTGAAGTTCTAAATGCTTTCCTTTAAAAAAAATAAAGAAAATAAACCAACCAAGTATTAACTCAAAAGGTTTTTAAAAATGCAATGAATGGCTACCTAGAAACCAGAAAAAACTTATTAAAAATAAATTCAGAATAAATGAATCAGTAACTACTAAAAGAATGTGGTTATTACACAGAAAAAGCCTAATAAAGTCAAGATCCGGTTTTTGGATCAAAACGGGTATACCTCATGAAAAAACAATGAATATGAAAAAAGTTAAGAACATAGATAAACCTAATAGGCCATGGCAGTTATTTATAAAGGCAGATCAAATCTCTCTTGGAGCTTAAATGTTATTGCCGTGTGTAGTCTTATTTTTCATTAGCAAATTCTGGGATTCAGCTTTCAATTTTATGACCTCTTTCAGGTCAATCTATTACAAGGATTTTAATCTCTTCCAGAGAAAAACTTCTAGATATGTGTTCTTCCAAATGGTGGCCACCAATTTTAATTAACATTGAAGAAAATTAAAAATTCACTCCTCCAGGTGCTCAACAGTCAAGTTTAAACAAATTAATATCAATTCAAGTTAAAAAGTTAGTCTTGCCATTGCTCAATAGCCACATGTGACTAGCTGCTCCCATACTGGACATCACAGATAATAATATTATGGTACAAAATTTTATGGAAGAACACTCTTCCAGAACAACTGGTAATTAACAAATCTTTGGGGTCTTACTTCTTAAGACTGGTTTCCTAATTCATGAGAGTTGGCTACAGTGCTCATCTGTAATAAGTAGTACATATCACATAATTAGGAACATTCTTATAAATCACATCCACTAGCACCTTTACAAAAGTGTGCCAGCTACAAATCAGAACATGTCCTAGACTGATGCTTAGTAAGACTGCCTTTGGTTGACACGAAAGTATCTGAACTAAAAACAGCTCAAACTTAAACTCTCAGATCCTGTGTTTCTCTGTACATTCCCAAGACACAAAAAGAAATGTTTATGCAAATAGTCATCTAGTCAAGGCAATGAATACATTGCTGCTACCTAATATAATCAAAATACCATGGATTAAACACTCCAACAGATTCATTTACAGAGTTGTGCAACATTGAGACATGAATTTGATCCTGTAGTGGAGGAAATTCACAGATCCTCTCATCCAAGAAATATGGAAAGCATCTACACGTGATAGACTCACTGACGAACAATGTTAATAACAATTCAGCAGGGCCTTGCTTGGATTGCATACACTTTTGAGGAGGTCTCTTGTGGCCCATCAGAAAGAGGGGGCACACGAAGCTCCTCCTGACATTTCCACCTCCACCTTCTCCCGTAGAGGGCTACGTTTATCGTCTGCCGCTTCCACTCTTGCCCTCCTTCTAAGGCGTTCTCTGCTTGCTTGGAGGAAAGAAGAAGCATCAACCAGATCACTAACCATGTACAACCCTGCAGTTGCATCCTCTGATTTGAGAGCCCAGTCCCAGAGCCTCCCCCGCTCCAGCCTGTGTAGATTTCCTTCCAGGCGATGCTCCTGCTGCCTACCCTGGGCTCAGGACACTCTGCTGCGCCTGCCGTCCTGCAGTCTCAGCAGCACCTGAGCACCCTCTGGCCTCAGAGTCTGGCATCCACTTGTCCTGCTTCCTACGTACACCTCCACAGACCTCCACCAGCCTGGCTCTTCCTCACCTCTCAGTCTGGAGTGACAGGGTGAGGTGTGGGGCCTTGTTTGCCTTGGTGTCGCTCTTAAGGGCAGAGCAGATGTTAAACCTAGCCTTGTGATAGGTGCTACAGTGATGCAATGGCCAACGGTCACCACTGAGGTCCAAGCTCGGGTTCAAGTCCTGACTCCACCTCTCTTCCCAGGGCAAGCATATGTATGTGTGTGTGTGTTTACTTGTGTGTGTCCTGAGTGTTCTAGTGTGAGTTGCTCAATCATGTCTGACTCTTTGCAACCTCATGAACTGTAGCCCACCAGGCTCCTCTGTCCATGGAATTCTCCAGGCAGGAATACTGGAGTGGGTAGCCATTTCCCTCTCTTAAGGGATCGTCCTGACTCAGGAATCGAACCTAGGCTTCCTGCATTGGTAGGTGGATTTTTTACCAGCTGAGCCTCCTGAGACCTAGTTCCTATCTTTGCAAATACAGGACAATACCTACAGCTATTTCCCAAGCTGACTGTGCAGATTAAATCTATACACTTCAGAGGTGGCCAGGCTTCCCTTGTGGCTCAGCTGGTAAAGAATCCACTTGCAAGGCGGGAGACCTGGGTTCAATTTCTGGGTTGGGAAGATCCCCTGGAGAAGGGAAAGACTACCCACTCCAGTATTCTGGCCTGGGGGATTTCGTGGACTGTTTAGTCCATGGAGTCACAAAGAGCTGGACATGACTGAGTGACTTTCACTTCACTTCACTTCACTTCAAAGGTGGCCATAAAACAGTACTTTAATGACATCCATCAAGATCGCAGCAGATACCGTGGAAGAATGAAGGCAGCACCTCACCTGGAAAGCTGCAGAGAGAGGAGGCAGAGAGTGTGCAGGGCTGGGAAGGTTGGGAAAGAAAGACCGGCAGGCCAAGGGCAGCTGGGGAGGGTCCCAGCAGAGCCGGTCAGCCATGGCCGCAGTCAGGGCAGAGAAGTCACCGGAGTCGCGAGGGAGGGCGGGCACACATGTTTGTCATCAGAGGCCCTGGGGCCCCGGGGTGTTGTCACCTGGATCCCCGAGTCATTGCTGAAATCACCCCAGTTTTTCTGCACACACTCAATCATCCCAGTGGAAGATCTGGGCACCCCCCCCAACCCCGACAGCGGCAGGCTGCTAGCTCTGGGAGGCTTCTGTTATGAGCTCATCAAGCTGACACTTAGCTCATGAATCAGCTGGTTTTTCTATTTAATTCTCAGCTGGGGTATTTCCCTTCCCTGCTGGTCTCGGTGTTGATATCTAGTCTCTCACAACAGTGCCCTTTAAGCTCCGGGTTCCAGGGCTGTGACATCATGTTTCTCCGAGCGTGTTAAGTCCCTTCAGTGTGTCCGACTCTTTGCGACCCTATGGACCACAGCCCGCCAGGCTCCTCTGTCCATGGGGTTCTCCAGGCAAGAATACTGGAGTGGGTTTCCATTTCCTTCTCCAGATCTTCCCAACCCAGGGATGGAACTTGTGTCTCTTATGTCTCCTACGTTGGCAGGTGGGTTCTTTACCCCTAGCGCCCCGTGCGAAGCCTTAATCATCTTAATATCGATGCCATTCTGCCTATCATGCCCCTGCCTCTGTCCCAGGGACTGGGATACCATCTTCTTGTCAGTAATCCTCAGAACAGAACTGCAAGGGAGGGATCGGCAGCTACATTTCTGCAGACAAAGAAACAGGGGTTCTCAGAACCCAAACATCCATCAACTAGTGAATGGATAACAAGATGCGGTGCGTCCTTACGATGGAACACTGGTGGCAGTGAAAAGGGATGTAGTATAAATAAATACGGATGAATCCAACGGTGTGTGGAGTGAAGGAAGCCATACCATGTCGTGTGATTCCATCTCTCTGAGAAGCCCAGACAAGGCTCAGCCACGGTGGCAGGAAGCAGAGCTGTGGTTGCTGGGCTGGGTGGGAGCAGGGAGTTACTGCCGGCACAAGGGTTCTCTCCTGGATGAAGTGAATGGTTTAAAACTGAATCACAGTGATGGTTGCACAACCCTGCCTGTTTACTGAAATACCACTGAACTGTGCAGTTGAAGCAGGGAGGTTTTCTTAAGTGAATCATATCTCGGTAAAGCACTCAGAGGAGCTTCCCTGGGGGTTCAGTGGTAAAGAATTCGCCTGCCTATGCAGGAGACATGAGTTCGAGCCCTGGGTAGGGAAGATCCCCCGGAGGAAAAACTGGCAACCCACTCCAGTATTCGTGCCTGGGAGATCCCATTGACAGAGAAGCCTGGTGGGCTACAGTCCATGGGGTCGCAAAAGAAGTCGCACACAACTTAGCAACTGAACAACAACAACAAAGCGTCTAGAAAATAAAACAAACCTGAGGCTCCAGGAGCGCGGCCTGAATGCAGGCAGCAGCCAGGACGGCTGGGCTCCAACCGACCTTTCTTTCCACACCTGGGGCCTCCTGGGGGACACTAAAGTCATTCAGAGACATGCCCTCATTAGCAACCCGCCTGACCAGCACAACGCGCACTTCACGGCCCTCTAAGGGGTCAGATTCCTCACCAGCGATCACAGAGGCAGCCGATGAAGCCAAGAGACGCAAGAAGCCCCCAGGGGCCAGGAGTCTGGCCCAGGCGGGAGCTGTTTTCCCCGCGATCCACGTGGGGCATCGCAAGGCTGAATGCAAAGCCTCTGTCCACTTCACTTCACCATTTTCACGAACTCTGTCACTAAAGATGATGAACACTGGAGATCAGTTCTTCACCTGGCTCCTACCCGCTGGCCCTAGACCAGGCAAACCTCAAGGCAGGGGCATGAGCTTTTCATCTGAGGGGTCCCTGCTGCAGACACATGATAGGAACTTCATGCGTATCCCCTGAGGAGGCACTGGTGGGGTGAGGGTATCGCTTATGCAGACTGCGTATCCAGTCAGGACTCCAGAACCTGTCCACAACAATCCTCTGAGAAGCCTGTGGAAACCCATGCTCCCCTTCCCCGCCCAAGGTTCTGAATCAGCAGGTCTGGGTGGGGTGGTTGTGACAACGTGCAAGACGAGACACACCGACGTGACACTGAGACACACGCAGTCTCTGTATCTCCAAGGCCAGGGCGGGTACACCCCACACTCACCTGGCATCTTTCACTTTCCAGCCCTGCACTCAGGGAGCAGGACAGGCGAGACCCCTGTGGGGTCAGACAGTTTTGCCAGATGTGTACTGCTTACTGAATGACTTGCCAGGACACAATTCAACTTCACGAGAAGCTTGCTATAACTAAGCTTCCTTGTTTGCAAGCAAGTTGATATCAGACTTGCTTGCTGTCAGAATCAATATGGCCCCATACTGGCTTTTGTAATGTAGGGCCTGAGATGGTCATCTGTACCAACACTGTGTGTTTGATATGACTTCTGTTACACATGTAACCTTCCAGGCAGTTTCTTTAAACATCCGTCACTATGGATACAAAATTTGACCATTCACAAATTCCAGCCTCAGTCATATATATGACTGCACACACTCTCACACACGTCAGAATCCCGAGGGAGTTATAAAAGTTAGACCCATCCTGTTTCCAGAATGTTAACTCAAATTGCATGATCATTATAATGTGGCAATGCATATTCGAAATGGTCTGTTTTAGAATGTCTTCTTTATAAAATATTTTTCCTGACTTCTTCTTTAGTTTTAAAACAGTTAACAATTACAAACAGGAATATATTTCAATTTTAAAAGATTCAAATTTAGTAAAAAAAAAAAGTATTTCATCTATGAAACAGAATTTGCACTTAACCAAACTAACAAGCTATACCTTGAGGTTTGTACTCTGTTCCACTATCTTGAATTTTAAACACAAATAAAAATTCTAAGTGGTCACATAAGAATAACAGACTAGAACTACCATGTGCTACATATTCCTATGTTAAACGATAGATTGGAAA
Source organism: Giraffa tippelskirchi (assembly GCF_054371585.1). Lineage (NCBI taxonomy): Eukaryota > Metazoa > Chordata > Mammalia > Artiodactyla > Giraffidae > Giraffa > Giraffa tippelskirchi. The sequence continues at coordinate 59,275,781 of NC_137282.1, forward strand.
TAAGCAATAATAGCACCATGATGTGTAAAAACAAAATAGAATGCCTTCTTAATAAGCTGCTATCAAAAACCTATTAGGCAAATAACACCGCTTTTTTTTTTTTTTTTTTGTAGAAATTCCCTGATAGCTCAGTTAGTAAAGAATTTGCCTGCAATGCAAGAGACCCCGGTTTGATTCCTGGGTCAGGAAGATCCACTGGAGAAGGGATAGGCTACCCACTCCAATATTCTAGGGTTTCCCTTGTGGCTCAGCTTAAGAATTCGCCTGCAATGTAGGAGACCTGGGTTCGATCCCTGGGTTGTGAAGATCCCCTGGAGAAGTGAAAGGCTACCCACTGCAGTATTCTAGCCTGGAGAATATATAGTCCTGTATAGACCATGGGGTCGCAAAGAGTTGGACACGGCTAAGCGACTTTCACAACTCACAACAAAAGCATTGAACATAGTAAGGCAAAATCAGTCCATACAAATCTAGGGGTATTCCACACAGCACCTTCTCAAGGAGAATGCTCAATGCAGAAAACGTGGACAGATCCAGCACTTCCAGGGACGCAAAACAACAACAACAACAACAAAGAAACAAGACAAATAGCAACAAATAAGGAAAAAGAAACCAGGCTAAGGCTGGTTCCTTCCTGTGATTCACAGCTCGTTTCGCTAGCCGCAGGTTACCTTTGCCAACCAGTGAGGAAAGGATTCAGTTCTCATGATGGCTCAGAGAAAAACCCCAGATTAACCTGGGATTGTCTCCGTCCTCCTCTCCTACAGCCACGAGAACAGCCCAGCAACGCAGACTGAGCCTGTGGTCCTAAGAGGGGCAAACAGCTATTCCAGAACATGCAGATATACTGTTTCGCCTTAACTGGGTTTACTGCTGATTTAGCCTCCTCCACAACTCACATTTCAATTCTGTCAACCACTAAAGAGCCCCTCAAACAGGTGAGAGTCACCTACATTACTCCTCCCATAATTGTTTGTGCTCAATAAATGTGAACTGCGATTCAGTGATTCAGTCCCTTCTCTGGGAACCCAGCAGAGGGTATCATGGCTCAGCTGGACCTTCATATACTTGGGAGTCTTTTGTATATATTTTAGAGCAAATATATCCTGAGAGAACTTGTCAAATAGATGACGGTGGATGGGATCATCCAACTGCCTTGAACAATATATTAACCAGTTACTCTGTGGTGCCTTGACTCGTTGACCTCTGGCATTTTCACATAAGTCATGCCCATAAAGCAAGGACTGTTGAAGACTGATACCCAGCCCCAGGTGACTGGCTCTTCGACAGGTCAGCACACTGAAAGCCTTGGGGCTGGTCCCCACGGGAACACTCAAAATCCATGGGTCAGGCTCTGCAGAAGGGTAAGAGACTGCTCAAACACCATGATTACATACTATGAATAACATATAGATAAGAGCTAGAAATACAGAAAATGATCAGTACATGAGAACTCCATGTCTCTGATCAGATCATAGACTTGGTATTAATAGGGCAACTCTTGGGCCTGTAAAGTTATTCACACTCAGGTTACCTCCCATCCCATCTAAAAGTATCAACCAGAAAGTTAAAAAGTTTCTGGAAGGACAGTTTTTTTAAATTAGTATGAATGAAAAGTGAAAAGTGAAAGTCGCTCAGTCATGTCTGACTCTTTGTGACCCCACGGACTATACAGCTCATGGAATTCTCCAGGCCAGAATACTGGAGTGGGTAGTCTTTCCCTTCTTCAGGGGATCTTCCCAACCCAGGTATCGAACCCGGGTCTCTCACATTGCAGGCAGATTCTTTACCAGCTGAGCCACCAGGGAAGCCCACCAGGGAAATTAGTATAAATTAGTATATATATATGAGTATGCATGTGTGTATTCAATGGACAAGGATGATTCCTGATGAGATATGTATTTATTTTATTCGCACAAGAAATTAAAAAAGAGAATGCCTGGGACCAGTTCTCAGTTATCTGCAGGTGAGACTCATTTCTCTCGGTCAGCCTGTTACAGCTACTCTCACGGTGCTCCCTGAGGCTGCCTTTTTGCCAGTTCTCTACATGCATTTTGGGCTCAACCATCTGGAAAGGAAATAATGCTATTACACATTGCTGTCGTGTCCGTAAGAAAGGCTGAAATACAGGGACCAGCCACTATTTATGACTAGAAATCTCTGTAGCCTTCCTTGATTAGTTTCAGATTAAAAATGCTTTAAACTATGTTCTCTGTCATCTGTCTTTATGGTCTTTCATCACTAAATAACATAATCACGTGAGTTGTTACCACTAGAACTCTAGAGGACACAGAAGCCCCCTAAGTTCTCCAAAAGAATCATGCCATCTGAACAAGGTTGTGCAGAACTGCAGGGCTGTCCTCCATGCAGGCATCAGTGATTAAAGGTATGGGTTTTGCACATCTAAGTCCTTCTTGTGGTGCCCAACTATCAGCTGACTCCAAGGAGAAAGAGGAAGAATGTCCTTCGAGGAGACAAGGGTGTGAGGCGTGGGGGACAGTTCACCATTTGTTCTCAGGTCCAATGAACATGGCTTGGAATCTGGACTCTGTCCCTTATAGGATGGTAGCTTTGGGCAGGCTGAAAACTGTCTGATCCTTGATTCCCCTTATTTACAATGGGAATATAGATTCTTTTTGTATTGTTAATATAATATGCAAAAGTAATGCAATGAATCTGATTGCAGAAATACCTGGCCTGGAATTAAAGCAAGTGCTCACTTTAATATCAATATCCCTCCCTATATTAATGGGTGCATTTTCATGTTATTTGAAACTATTCAAAATGCCTCATTGATACTATATATAACACACATGCTCCTACAGTGAAAAAGTTGAATGCACCTGGACTTCTCTGCAATGGAAATCTGCCTGCAATGCAGTAGACCTGAGTTCAAGTCCTCAGTTGGGAAGATCCCCTGGAGAAGGGAATGGCAACCCCCTCCAATATTCTTGCCTGGAGAATCCCCATGGACAGAGAAGCCTGGCAGGCTGCAGTTCATGGGGTTGCAAAGAGTCAGACACAACTGAGCAAATAAGCACACACACCACATATTTGCTCCATAATGACCAAAAATGGAGGACAGATTACAAGCAGAACTTTTCAAAACGATGGCACATTGGCACCCAGGTACACTGAGCATTAGAAGAATTTTATGTTTAGATTTTTCCCCCAAACTGTGGTTCAGAAGTTGGAGAAGAGCAATTGGTAGATTGAAACATGGTTAGTTAGCATCACTGACTCAGTGGATATAAGTTGAAGCAAATTTCAAGAGATAGTGGAGGACAACTATGACCAACCTAGACAGCATATTAAAAAGCAGAGACATTACTTTGCCAACAAAGGTCCATCTAGTCAAGGCTATGGTTTTTCCAGTGGTCATGTATGGATGTGAGAGATGAACCATAAAGAAAGCTGAGTGCCCAAGAACTGATGCTTTTGAACTGTGGTGTTGGAGAAGACTCCTGAGAGTCCCTTGGACTGCAAGGAGAGCCACCCAGTCCATCCTAAAGGAAATCAGTCCTGAATGTTCATTGGAAGGACTGATGTTGAAGCTGAAATTCCAATACTTTGGCCACCTGATGAGAAGAGCTGACTCATTTGAAAAGACCCTGATGCTGGGAAAGATTGTGGGCAGGAAGAGAATGGGATGACAGAGGATGAGCTGGTTGGACAGCATCACCAACTCAATGGACATGAGTTTGGGTAAACTCCAGGAGTTGGTGATGGACAGGGAGGCCTGGCATGCTGCAGTCCATGGGGTCGCAAAGAGTCAGACAGGACTTAGAAACTGAACAACAAGACTGAAAGAGGAAGAAAGTGAGTTAAACAGCTTTCCCATAAAATCATCACAGTTCCCCCGTTTGTCTGTTGACAAGGAACAGTGGAAACACCATTTCCCAAGAACCACAAAACGGAAACAGGTCAAAGCTTAAGAATGCGTCTGCTTTCCCATGATAGAAACAGTATTACCAGAGCCTACCCATCTGGGCAAGAGCTGGAAATGTGGCATGTGAGATTATTAATATTAAAAAAAAGCAGTGGAAAGAACATGTGAATGAGAGATGATTAAAACACCACAGGAATTTGAAAAGTTAGCTCATCATAAAAGAAATTCTCTAACCACTATCCAACTAAAATGATGGCAACAGTGACCAGAATCTTCTGATACATCTGTCTCTATACCTGACATATACAAGAGCAAATTATCTACTGTGCTTATGGATCCCACAACCTTATCCACATGCGCATCGTATGTATGGTGTGTCATGATCCCTCCATGCCCTGAAGAGCTGGGACCGGCCACCTCTTTGACAAAGCAGAGATGAAAGGGCTTGAAACCAGAGAAAGGAGAAGTTGGTTGGGGTGGACTTTGAAGCCAAGATCAAACAAAGAGTGCGTGAGATAAAGGAGAAATCTGAACCGTGAATAACTCCCAAATGAGAGGGTTAGTCTGCAAAATATATAGTGGAACATGATACAAGGTCACAATGTAAGTAATATGCTTGACCTTCATAGTTGGAAATTAATGTTGGATAGAATGGATGTTAACGTCTGATTTTATTTTAGTATACAGTATATAGTATATATGTAAACAATAATATAAGTAACATACTAGGATCTATGTGACTGAGGAATGCCACTCAACAACTGAATTTTTTTTTAATTTTATAATTGAAGAATAATTGCTTTACAGAATTTTGTTGATTTCTGTCAAACTGCAACATGAATCAGCCACAGGTATACACATATTCCCTCCCTTCTGAACCTCCTTCCCATCTCCTGCCCAATCCCATCCCTCTAGGTTGATGTGGAGCCCCTGTTTGAGTTTCCTGAGCCACACAGAAACTTCCTCTTGGATATCTATTTTACATATGGTAGCGAATTACAAATGATGGGCTTTTAAGAGATTTTTGCATTTAAATTGCAATCTGCGAAACTGTAAAATTATTCTTACTAATATATTTACATTGTAAGACAGAAGTGGCCAAACCATTTCAAACACATGTGTTCCTTCATATGTATAGAGGCACAGGGGTTCCGGGGCACCTGGTCTTTCTGATGAGGTTGAAGCTGGGTTTGCCCATCCTCCCAGTGCCCGTGCACTTGTGTGATATAGGCCTCGGGTGAAGCTGGGGCTTTGCTTTGTTAAGCTTTCAAAGTTTTAAATCAATATGGAGAGTATTTTCATCACTTTGAAAGAAAACTTGCTATCCCCATAAAGCCTCTGCACCAATCACAGCTTGGGAGCTGTAGTCATTTTGAGTCTTTAGATGTAGATCACTTTCAAACATATGGGCATAAGTCATTCCTCTACAATTTTCATACACAAAGTGCCTCCAGTTCTTCCTCCAGTGGAGGAAGCTGTGATGCATGTATTACTAAATCTCCACAGAGGGTTGTGTATACATGCATGTGTGTGTATGTATGTTTAGTTGCTCAGTCATGTCTGACTCTTTTTGCAACCCCATGGACTGTAGCCCCCAGGCTCCTCTGTCCCTGGAATTCTCCAGGCAAGAATGTTGGAGTAGGCTGCCATTTCCTTCTCCAGGGGATCTTCCCAACCCAGAGGTTGAACCCGCAGGTCTTGCCACATCTTCTGCAATGCAAGTGGATTCTTTACTGCCGAGCCACTGGGTTAATAACAGCAAACTTGAAAGTGTTGGGGATTAATAAGCTCAATTTTATTAGAATATACAGCACATAAGCTATTCCCTAGTGGACAACATATTGGATTTTTGGAGCTAGAGGTAGGAAATTATGATTGATATTAAATTCAGAAAAGCAATACTGGGAGCGGACTGTGGCTCAGATCATGAACTCCTTATTGCCAAATTCAAACTTAAATTGAAAAAAGTAGGGAAAACCACCAGACCATTCAGGTATGAGCTAAATCAAATCCCTTATGATTATACAGTGGAAGTGAGAAATAGATTTAAGGCACTAGATCTGTTAGACAGAGTGCCTGATGAACTATGGACGGAGGTTCGTGACATTGTACAGGAGACAGGAATTAAGACCATACCCAAGGAAAAGAAATGCAAAAAAGCAAAATGGCTGTCTGAGGAGGCCTTACAAATAGCTGTGAAGAGAAGAGAAGCAAAGAGCAAAGGAGAAAAGGAAAGATATTCCCATTTGAATGCAGAGTTCCAAAGAACAGCAAGGAGAGATAAGAAAGCCTTCCTCAGTGATCAGTGCAAAGAAATAGAGGAAAACAACAGAATAGGAAAGACTAGAGATCTCTTCAAGAAAATTAGAGATACCAAGGGAACATTTAATGCAAAGATGGGCTCGATAAAGGACAGAAATGGTATGGACCTAACAGAAGCAGAAGATATTAAGAAGAGGTGACAAGAATACACAGAAGAATTGTACAAAAAAGATCTTCATGACCCAGATAATCACGATGATGCGATCACTCACCTAGAGCCAGACATCCTGGAATGCAAAGTCCAGTGGGCCTTAGAAAGCATCACTACGAACAAAGCTAGTGGAGGTGATGGAATTCCAGTTGAGCTATTTCAAATCCTCAAAGGTGATGCTGTGAAAGTGCTTCACTCAGTACGCAAGCAAATTTGGAAAACTCAGCAGTAGCCACAGGACTGGAAAAGGTCAGTTTTCATTCCAATTCCTAAGAAAGGCAATGCCAAAGAATGCTCAAACTACCACACAATTGCACTCATCTCACACGCTAGTAAAGCAATGCTCAAAATTCTCCAAGCCAGGCTTCAGCAATATGTGAACCGTGAACTTCCAGATGTTCAAGCTGGTTTTAGAAAAGGCAGAGGAACCAGAGATCAAATTGCCAACATCTGCTGGATCATCGAAAAAGTAAGAGAGTTCCAGAAAAACATCTATTTCTGCTTTATTGACTATGACAAAGCCTTTGACTGTGTGGATCACGATAAACTGTGGAAAATTCTGAAAGAGATGGGAATACCAGACCATCTGACCTGTCTCTTGAGAAACCTGTATGCAGGTCAGGAAGCAACAGTTAGAACTGGACATGGAACAACAGACTGGTCCTAAATAGGAAAAGGAGTACATCAAGGCTGTATATTGTCACTCTGCTTGTTTAACTTATACGCAGAGTACATCATGAGAAACGCTGGGCTGGAGGAAGCACAGGCTGGAATCAAGATTGCCAGAAGAAATATCAATAACCTCAGATATGCAGATGACACCACCCTTATGGCAGAAAGTGAAGAGGAACTAAAGAGCCTCTTGATGAAAGTGAAAGAGGAGAGTGAAAAAGTTGGCTTAAAGCTCAACATTCAGAAAACTAAGATCATGGCATCTGGTCCCATCACTTCATGGGAAATAGATGGGGAAACAGTGGAAACAGTGTCAGATTTTATTTTTTTGGGCTCCAAAATCACTGGAGATGGTGATTGCAGCCATGAAATTAAAAGACATTTCCTCCTTGGAAGGAAAGTTATGGCCAACCTAGATAGCATATTTAAAAGCAGAGACATCACTTAGCCAACAAAGGTCCGTCTAGTCAAGGCTATGGTTTTTCCAGTAGTCATGTATGGATGTGAGAGTTGGATGGTGAAGAAAGCTGAGTGCTGAGGAATTGATGCTTTTGAACTGTGGTGTTGGAGAAGACTCTTGAGAGTCCCTTGGACTGCAAGAAGATCCAACCAGTTCATCCTAAAGGAGATCGGTCCTGGGTGTTCATTGAAAGGACTGATGTTGAAGCTGAAACTCCAATACTTGCGCCACCTCATGCGAAGAGTTGACTCATTGGAAAAGACCCTAATTCTGGGAAGGATTGGGGGCAGGAGGAGAAGGGGAGGACAGAAGATAAGATGGCTGGATAGCATCACCGACTCGAAGGACATGGGTTTGGGTAGACTCCAGGAGTTGGTGATGGACAGGGAGGCCTGGCGTGCTGCGATTCAGGGGGTCACAAAGAGTCGGACACGACTGAGCGACTGAACTGAACTGATAACTATGGTGTGTATCAACATTAGAAATTCAGAATATGCTAAGTGGTTAAGAAAAGGCCCGCTTATATTATTGATCTTCTTAAGAACATATAACAACTTCTGTTTCCATACATGCCATGCTTACACAGCACAGTACTTATACATGTAAACATTTACCCTTTATTCTCCAAAGTCTTCCATGTATACTTGTACATTTCAACTAGACATAGATGGGTGCTATAAAATGTCCTAGCTTCTCTTTTGGCTTATTATTATGCAATCCATCACTTTTTATTTTATTACCTAATGATGACCTGCAAAGGGAATAGTCAAAACTCCCCCAGCTTCAGTTAGAGATAATCTCTGCAAATAAAACAAGGTTTATAGCTCCTTTGGCCGCTTCAGGGGTATGCAATGCCAAGATGTCAGCTATTCTGGGCACTTTTCTCATTTATGATACCTTGTAGGCACAAAGGAATCTCCCAGGTGTTAGGAAAGAACTGCTTTCTTTCAAATGTGTGGAAATAATCAACACTTCTAAAAAGTGCATAAACAGCTCCCTTGGATTTTAAATTGCTTGTTTAAATGATGTCTTTTAATCATCCTAAGTGCTTTCAATAAATCACCTAAGAAGTTCTAGTGTATTCTAATCCGATCCTAATCCTATTCCCTCGCCATCTGTAAGCCTTCTCTGAAGGTCAGTGGAACTTCACTCTGTGTTCTTTAATACCACTTGAATTTGCTTGCCTGACAGTGTATGGAGTCATCTTCTAATAAGATTTTTTGCATCTTGTTCTTATACTTTAACAAACTATTTTGGAGATCTTTTCATGTTCAGTTCAGTAGCTCAGCTGTGTCCGACTCTTTGCGACCCCATGTTCTGCAGCACACCAGGCCTCCCTGTCCATCACCAGCTCCTGGAGTTTACCAAAACTCATCTCCACTGAGTTGGTGATGCCATCCAGCCATCTCATCCTCTGTCGTCCCCTTCTCCTCCCACCTTAAATCCTTCACTGCATCAGGGTCTTTTCAAATGAGTCAGCTCTTCTCATCAGGTGGCCAAAGTATTGGAGTTTCAGCTTCAACATCAGTCCTTCCAGTGAACACGCAGGTGTTCATAGGTCCATCCAGGTCTCTACAATGGAACATAGGTCCACCCTTGTCTCTACAAATAACCCACTTTCACTCCTTTTTCTGGCTGAGTAATATTCCATTTTATATATTGCAGGGCAGGAATAAAGACACAGACATAGAGAACAGATGAGTGGACCTGGGGGAGGGGGGTGAATTGGAAGATTGATATTAACATATGTGTACTGCCCTGTGTAAAACAGGGCAGCCAGTGGGAACCCAAAAGGCAGAGAGCTCAGCTCAGTGCTCTACAGTGACCGAGAAGGCTGGGATGGCAGGAGAAGTTCAAGAGGGAGGGGATATATGTACACATAGAGATGATTCACTGCATTGTAGAGCAGAAACTAACACACCATCGTGAAGCAACTATATACCCTAATTTACAAAATCAAGTAGATATTTCTGTCTTAACATGAAAATCAAAGCAGATGGTGACTACAGCCATGGAATTAAAAGACACTTCCTCCTTGGAAGGAAAGTTATGACCAACCTAGACAGCATATTAAAAAGCAGAGACATTACTTTGCCAACAAAGGTCCATCTAGTCAAGGCTATGGTTTTTGCAGTAGTCATGTATGTATGTGAGAGTTGGGCTATAAAGAAAGCTGAGTGCCCAAGAACTGATGCTTTTGAACTGTGGTGTTGGAGAAGACTCTTGAGAGTCCCTTGGACTGCAAGGAGATCCAACCAGTCCATCCTAAAGGATCAGTCCTGGGTGTTCATTGTAAGGACTGATGTTGAAGCTGAAACTCCAATACTTGGGCCACCTGATGAGAAGAGGTGACTCATTTGAAAAACCCTGATGCTAGGAAAGACTGAAGGTGGGAGGAGAAGGAAATGACAGTGGATGAGATGGTTGGATGGCATCACTGACTCAATGGGCATGAGTCTGGGTAAACTTCAGGAGTTGGTGATGGACAGAGAGGTCTGGCTTGCTGTAGTCCATGGGGTCACAAAGAGTCGGACATGACTGAGCGACTGAACTGAACTGAACTGGATGGACCTAGAGTCTGTCATACAGAGTGAAGTTAAGTCAGAAAGAGAAAAATAAATAGTGTATGTTAATACATATATGTGTAATCTAGAAAAATGTTGTAGATGAACCTATTTGTGGGGCAGGAATAGAGATGCAATATAATTATGTTTTTATTTGCATTCATAGTTTAGTAACAGGGGTTACTGAGAAGAACAGATACGTGCTCAGCTCCTACTGGGAGTCCTCTGGTAAGGCCTTTTCTATATATGTTGCCTCACTAATTCTCATGCGACCCTATGAGGTCAGAGTTATCTATAAATTAAAGAAACTGAAGGAAAGTGGTGAATCATTTGGCTAGTAGTAGGGGAAGTTAGATTTGAACAAGACCTGTGTGATTTCAAAGGCTGTGTTTTTCATTAGATTCCCATTTGCTTATCTTAAGAAGTCATTTTACTGTTTCTTATTTGAATGTCTAAGTAAGTATCTTCCTTCATGTGTGAAGAGTTCATGATTTTCCCTCCACTTGCAGCTCTGAAAAACTACCACAGCCCTAAAATTGCAGCTTCTCCAAAATGCTTGTTGACTAGCTTGGTTCTAAATGAAATAGCTGCTTAATATTTATCTTAACTAACTAAACGAAGTAAATATGGAAAATTTCTTATTTTATGAGAAGTGTCAGCTTCTCATCCCTGAAAGTTAGAGTAAATTTGCTGCATCACATTTTGTGAAGGATTCATGATGAGAAGAATGTAATTTCTCAGAAACTGTCATGTGCAGGAGGCAATTCTCCTTGGTCATAAGCTTGATAATCAAGGAAGACAGACATCCAAGAGACTGAGATACAGCAATCACAGCGTCTTTATGCTCATGTAGGAAGGTATAAAAGGCTAAGAGGTGGACATGTGCCACTGAGTTTCTTAAACTGTATTTTACATAAATTATATCATATCTTCTTGTTTAAGTATATTGCAATGCCTCTTATTTAGAATTTGCTAGAGATACTCTGTCATTAGAAAAATTATTCATATGGTTAGGCCTGTAAAGTGCTCACTTGCAGATTGCATTTTCTGAAACTACGTGAATGTGAATGGGATTTGTTCTATTCTTTTCTTCTGTGGAAACATGCTCCCAGGCCTCAACAGGCAGGCTTCAATCTGAGTGGTGCCTGGAAAATGCTTGCCATCCAAACTCAACTAAGCCATTTCTAGACAGAGCTTTTCACAGTCACTGCACCTTCTCTCTGGAAAGAGGAACTTTCTCCAGTATAGCTAGAACTAGTATCTGAAATTAGGATCCTCCATCCACCCATCAACCCATCCACCCATCTACTAATCTACCTAGTTCCTTCCAAGGTCCAGGAACACTGCTGGGTGCTCTGATCCTTGAGGTATCCTGACAGTTAGTGCTACCCTTAGGATACTGACTATCTCCTGAGAGAGGTGCGTAAATACTAAACTGGTAGCCAAAATAAGAATTAAATTGAGGTCATTCTTTTCAAAGAGAAAAATAAAATGAGTCATGAAGGTATTACAAGGGAACTTACCTTGGTCTGGAGCGTCAAAGAAACAGGACTTCTGCGAGTGTCTTTCCAACTGATGCCTAAAGAGTAAAGAACACTTAACTGGAGGAAGAAGTATGGGAATTGTGTTCCAGGCAGAAGGAACAGCATTGGCAAAGGCCCTGAACAGATGAGAAGCTCAGCCTTATGAAAGAAAGAAACTGATGTCACTCGAGCCTGGAGAGTTTCCTCTATGAGGCTAAAATTGCAGGCAAGGGCAGACTCCAAGGGCATCTTCAGTCATATTGAGCATTGGGGTTTCCCCAGAGTGCTATGGGAATATAATGTGTAAAGGAAAGAAAAGATTGGAACTGTGCTTTCCAACCTCCATTTAGGCTGCTAGAAGTAGGAAAACGGTAGGGATGCAAATAGTTGGCCTCAATTTTCACAGAACCATCTCTGGCCCCTCCTTCTCCATGTCTGTTCATGGTTCCCAGAGCCCAATTCGAACTACCTTGCATGGAGGCCCTGACTACTTCTAAAGCCCAATCAAACCTAAGAATATTCTTTCAAAATGCTCTAATGTGTAAACTTAAATGTAGGCTTAACTATGTTTAGGTTTACATAAGGGACAGCCCCTGCTTTTTCACCTAAGAGAAGAAGATATAATGTGTTCACATGAAAATTTAAACTCTAATGAAATGAAATAACCCTAAGGTCATCAAGGCAAATATTTTCCCCAGACTTTACATACTGAAAGAAATAGCCAATTACTTAAACTGCATGTTACTTTACATGTCTTACTCCAAATTTCTAATGTCTTAAACAAAATTAAGACAAATTATCCAATTGGGAAAATTGCATAATATCTGTCATTGCCCGCTGAAGTTTTCTATTATTTTAGTGTGTGTACATCCGTGTGCGTATACACGCATGCACTCCTTCAGTCGCATCTGACTCTTTGCGACCCCATGGACTGTAGCCCACCAGGCTCCTCTGTCTATGGAATTTTCAAGGCAAGATTACTGGAGTGGGTTGTCATTTCCTACTCCAGATTATTTCAGTACTGCTTTTTAAACTAAAGGCAGCCAGTCATTTTAACATGACTGTAAATCTGGTAACAGCTTGTATTTTTCTTCTAGCTTTTGTTTCAGTAATTTTTGTTTCAAAACTGGTAACTTTTAATATATTGACCATTCATACCTCACTGGACATGCTCCTTCACTGTCAATTAACTACACAAAAAAAGAATCCTGCCTCCATTTCTTTAGATTGTAATTTTTTAATGAGATATTACAGTTTTCCTATAATTTCCCAGAAATAGAGAAAGTGAAATTAGCACTGATTTTGCTACTAATTTAGAATATGGAGTTACTTAATGTCTTTAAAATACATGTTATTCTTAGAAAATTAACAACAAACCCTTGAGTAGTGAAAAATATGTGCAATAAAGGACAAAGAATGAATGCTGTTATTAAACAAAGGAATAAAATCAGCAAAAATGACACGAACTAGGAATAACTGGGAACTGGAGTAGAAGTAGAAAACCAAATACTAATACAGTTGAGCTCTGAGGCTCAGGGAACCTGAGAGTTGGGGTGGGATTACTGAGAATGGCTGTTGTCCAGAATGAGCAAAGACGAGATCCACTGAGTGTATAAATTCACTTTGATATGGAGCCTGGCCTCAGGCCTGTAGATGATGATACCCCAATGTCTCCTTCAGAAGTGGTTTCGAATAACCAGACTTACAGCCACTGCACGCGTGCGTGCATGCGCACACACACACACACACACGAGCCCTGAGTGCCAACTTATTCCTGTGTAGTAAGCAATGAAATACTACTTCCAGCCTACTGAGGGAACTCACAGTGTGATGCTTCTCTCTTCAGGCAAGCAACACATGGGACTTAATTTTAATCAAGTCAGTAAGAAGGGCAAGAACAGCCCATCTTAGGGGAGGAATGTCTGCATGCAGGGGTGTTACAGCTCCACCCTCTCACAGTAATATGCCTGCTACCAGGCCTCGGGAGGTCTATTTCTTGAAGTCCAGCCCTTTCCGCAAATAGGGTTGGGATGTTCCTACTATGTTTTGTTTTCCCTCCCCCACACCTCTTCCAATCAGTGCCTGTGCAAATGAGTTTTGCAAAGTACCAGAATTTCCATTAAAAAATAATTTGTTCATTGAATATCTTTTTATTGAGGTCTTGACTATGTGTTGGGCACTATCGAAAGTGCTGAGGATAAAGCAAGAAAAAGTCAGACTATAAATCCCTCCTCTACCCGCAATATTTAGCACAGACGGCCTACTTTGTACTAAGAAACCATTCTCACTTCCTATCCCCTTCAGGCTCTGCTTTGTGATATGGAACTCTAGAAATTCCATTTCAGTGTTCCCCCTGTTCTCTGCTGCTGCTAAGTCGCTTCAGTCGTGTCCGACTCTGTGCGACCCCATAGATGGCAGCCCACCAGGCTCCGCCATCCCTGGGATTCTCCAGGCAAGAACACTGGAGTGGGTTGCCATTTCCTTCTCCAGTGCATGAAAGGGAAAAGTGAAAGCGAAGTCGCTCAGTCGTGTCCGACTCTTAGCGACCCTGTGGACTGTAGCCTACCAGGCTCCCCCGTCCCTGGGATTCTCCAGGCAAGAACACTGGAGTGGGTTGCCATTTCCTTCTCCAGTTCATGAAAGGGAAAAGTGAAAGTGAAGTCATTCAGTCGTGTCTGACTCTTAGCGACCCCACGGACCGCAGCCTACCAGGCTCCTCCGTCCATGGGATTTTCCAGGCAAGAGTATTGGAGTGGGGAGCCATTGCCTTCTCCACCCCTGTTCTCTACTCACCTCTAATAACAGCCAAGACAACGACGGATTGGATAGAACCAGGAAGGTGGAAGAACTTGCTCCTTTCTGCCCACCTACTTCCTGTCTGCACCCTATGAACTTCCTGTCTGCTCCCAACTGACTTCCTGCCTGCCGCCTGTGGATTTGTAGACTCCCTGTAGGCTCCTCATGGTCTTCCTGTCTACCACTTATTGACTTCCGGCCTGGTTCCGGTGGACTTCCTGTCTACCCAGTAGACTTCCTGTCTGTTCCTTGTGAACTTCCTGTCCACCTCCTGTAGACTTCTATCTGCCCAACATGGACTTCCTGTCTGCTTCCTGTTCATGTCAGCTTGGCTTCATCCTGACAATGGCAGTTGATTCTAGTAATAGCAGCTTACAGCAGTGTACACAAGTGACTTAAAAATCCAGCTGCAAGGTGCCCCCTCCCAGTCCTGGCACCAGTGGGCCAAGTCCTCATACTCAGGAGTTCGAGCCCAGCTCCAAGCAACTAAATTTTAATCATCCTAACTTCTTCCTCAGTCCCTCAACTTTAGGTCCAATAACTGCTTTCTGCACTTGCTATGCTGTGATGTCTGGGTATTTTCCTTTTCTGTTTTCAGTTTTTTAATATGCAATTAATGCACTGTATTAATTCTCTCTTTTCAATTAGTTTATGTGGTTTGTGTCCCCTAACTGGGCTATAATTAATACCGATAATGATAAATCTGAGTAGAAAAATAAATCAGGGAAGGGGATAGGAAGTACACGTGAAAGGAGAAGAATAGGCAATTTTAGATGGGGGGGCTAGGTCCTCTTGTTAAAAGTGATATTTAAGAAGAAAAATGTTACATGTGAGTTATGCAGGTACAATCAGACTGCTCTGGTTAAACCTCAGGCAAGGCAGGATCACACTTTAAAGATCTTGCCTTCATCTGACCTCCTTTTTATAGTCTCTCTGGCCTGGACTTTCTCTGAAATAGTGACTCTCTAAAAAGTAGGTTTCAGGTCCTTTGGAAAATCCCAGACATGAATCATCCCTTAGAGGGATCACATCCTTGCTCCTCCAGGGGATCATAAGGCTGTTCTCAGGTTGAACTTTGCCTTGTAGAAAATTCTGGTCATACTGGTTATGAAGATGAGCACCATTCCAGTGATCTTCACAGTAAATATTGTATTGGCCACAGAGAGTGTCCATATGGGAGCTGCCATACAGGGGAGGCACTTGCTTCCAATAAAAGGACATCAGGAGTACCAAAGACTAACCAGAACGGAGCATCCCACTCTGTCCTCTCCCCATGATCTGTGGCTACCTGCCACAGATCTCAGAACAAGGATCACTTGCTTTATCTTTAACATCCCTGGCACATATTCCAACATAGGAAGTCTTCAATTGACTCCTCCTTGCAATGAAAACTAATAGTATCCAATTCTGTTACAGTGAAAACATCCCTGGATGGAGAATCTAAAGACAAACATCCTAGACCTTCCTAAACCTTACCTGCCTTTGTAATATTGACCAAGTCATTTCTTCTCTTTGAATCTCAGGTTCATCACTTGAAAAGTAAGGGAAATGGAATAAAATTAAAGTTTTATACTTAAATTTCTTTAATCATCTCATTTTTTTTGTTTGTTTACAATGAATGGTAACCTAATAAATATAAATAGAAAAATCTTGTCACATCAAGTATATGCATGTTCAGTTGCTCAGCCGTGCCCAACTATTTTATGACCCCATGGATTGTAGCCCTCCAGGCTCCTCTGTCCATGGCATTTTCCAGGCAAGAATACTGGAGTGGGTTGCCATTTCCTACTCCAGGGGATATTCCTGACCCAGGGATCGAGCCCACATCTCTTGTGTCTCCTGCATTAGCAGGTGAATTCTTTACCATTCTTTACCTGGGAAGCCCCACATCAAGTATATTATAAATGTTACTTTATTGTTACGCACTCAGTCACGTCCAACTCTGCCACCCCACGGACTGTAGCCCATGAGGCTCCTCTGTCCATGGGATTCTCCAGGCAAGAATACTGGAGTGAGTTGCCTTTTCCTTCTCCAGCGGATCTTCCCGACCCAGGGTTTGAAACTGGGTCTCCCGCATTGCAAGCAGATTCTTTACCTTATGAGCCACAAGGAAAGCCCAAGAGTTACTCTGACCTTGTTCTAATAATAACATACATTCCATTCTGTCAATTTAAAGATTTGCATTATATTTAATCTTAAGTAATTAGCAGAAATTTATGCAATGATTCAGTACATTATGTTCCCCATACCCACCTTTTAAATCTCCTAATAATCAATACTCAGGTCATACTTCACCCAAAAACTATTTTCTCTACAATTTTCCTACATGCCTTCTAAGGCTGGCCTATTTCCAGCTGGTCTGCCGTCGCTGGTCCTCTCAGATGGTGACATTGTTCTTTTAAAACTCATATTAGCTCTGCTGACCATCTCCTGTGCGGGTCCTCCCTTTCTGCTCCTGTGTTACTCTCCTGGCTCAAGAATATTTTTCAAAGTCAGTTGCAAATTTGGCAACATTTCAGATAGTTCCTAGGATTTATTGGGTGCATTAGGAAAACCCTCAATGACTAGATTTTCCAGAGAATCCCTGGAGTTTGTGTCTGGAAATGAAACATCATGCAGTTCAAACAAGGGCCCCAAGTAAGTCTCCAACCAAGTGAGGGAATCTGCAAACTGAACTAAGAACTGTGGCATTTACAAGGTTTGCAGTACTACTGAAAACAAGAAAATAAGTAGATTTTAGGAGACGTGGTAAGTATCCTATGCATTAACACCTTAACAAACTACACAAGAGGAGCTAAAATTCTTCCAGATTTTGTGCCAAGGACAACTGATAGATTTAATATCTACTTTTTTCTAAAGTACTAATCCAAGTATACGTTTCCCTGGTGGCTCAGCAGTAAAGAATCCACCTGCAGTGCACGAGACGCAGGTTCAATCCCTGGGTTGGGAAGATCCCCTGGAGGAGGGCATGGCAGTCCACTTCTGGAGAATCCCATGGACAGAGGAGCCTGGCAGGCTATGGTCCATGGGGTCACAAAGAGTCAGACATGACTTGGTGACTGAGCACAATCCAAGCATAGGGCTGGCATAAAACCCTTTGAGAAAATCTAATTCTGTTATATGCAACAGAAGATAGTTCTAAAGAAAGCTTATTTAAAGTACTGACAATGGAAGTTTTAAAAAATAGCCTGTCAGAAATCTTATTGATTAGACCATTTCTAAAAAACTGTGCTTCAAGAGAAAAAGAAAATTCAAATTATTTGACCTTAGTCACTAAAGGAAATCATACAAAATGTATTATAACATGAATTTTATATTTATTCATATCTCAAAATAGAGGTTGAGAAGATGAAATATTTTTGTTTGTGAATGTGAAATATAATCATTCATTGTAAGAAAAAAAGGGAACTCAGTGTTAACGGGAACTTTGGAAAAACAAAGATGAATAAAACAATATCTCTTCAAGGATTCGCAGTTTGGTATAAAAAAAAACTATAAATAAATAATTGTGGAATGAATCCATATTTTTAAATATAAGGGCCTAATATATTACAAATCACCCACTAAATTCAGAGAGGGCATGATACTGAGGAAGGTGGCCTTGAGGTAGAAACTAAAGGAGGGCATCCTTACACTTCAGAGTGTTCAAGGATGATGCAATGGAATCCACATAAACGGCCTTGGAGGTCCCTGTGCTGCAACAATGACCTCATGATCAGGAGAAGCAAGATAGCCCTGTGATTTCAAGTGCTGGTTCTGAAGTCACTCAACTTAGGTTAAAATCCCACTCTTTCAAGAATTACCTTGGGAATCATCTGTAGAATGGCGATAACAAAATAGCTTTGGGCAGTGCTTTGCAAAATATGTTCATAATAGCATCCAACAGAGACTGACTCGCAGAATGACCATGTAAGGAACGCAGAAGATTCTCTCTCAAGTGAGACAACCATTTGCCTGATGAAAATAACACACACACACACACACACACACACACCACTGAAAGTCTCAAGGAGATCAAACCAGCCAATTTCAAAGGAGATCAACCCTGAACACTCACAGGAAGGCCTGGTGCTGAAGCTGAATCTCCAATCCTTTGGCCACCTGATGCGAAGAGCTGACTTATTTGAAAAGACCCTGATGCTGGGAAAGATTGAAGGCAGGAGAAGGGTACGAGAGAGGATGAGATAGTTGGATGACCTCACTGACTCAATGGACATGAGTTTGAGCAAGCCCTGGGAGATGGTGAGGAACAGGGAGGCTTGGCATGCTGCAGTCCATGGGGTTGCAAGGAGTTGGACACAACTGAGCGGCTGAACAACAACAACAATGTGAGTGTGTGTGTGTTTACATGTATATATATATTTTTGGCCATACCACATGGCATGTGGAATGTTAGTTTCCCAACCAGGGATCAAAGCTCTGTCCTTTGTATTGTAAGTGTGGAGTCTTAACCACTGGAATGCTAGGGAGGCCCCTCCACCACAGTTCTATATTGCAGAAACTGTATTAAGGACAGGCATGGGCATGCAAGCTGATTTGCCTTCTGCTAAGAAACCCCCCACCGCCCCGAAATTTGGTGATAGACAGGGAGTTATCATTAGGCTAATTGAGGTAATAAATGGGAAGCTATTAGGCAAGTCTTTGGCAAATAACATTTAGTAAGTTCTTATTGTTCCTTCTGCTACTGTCACGGTCATCATTATTTCCTATACTGTAGTTAGCCACATAATTCTATCCATTATTTAACAAATATTGAAGAGCACTTCCCGTGTGACACACATTTATGTGCTTGTGATTAGTAATCAGAACAGTTTTCTGATGTCATTTTGGTAGAGACATAAGCCCAGCAGATACTATTTTTTTATTTACCTTACTTAGCAAAATGACTCAATATACTCTTGGCAACACCAGAATGACTCCAGAAGTCATTTTAGGGCTTACAGACCTAATTCAGTTTACTATACTTGGGCTTCATATACAAATATTAACTCCAAATACTCATGGATGGTGTTACCAAGGATCCATGAGCTTGACTAATGTTCATGATCTTCCCTGAAGACTGCTTGTTACTTCTCCATTCACAAGCATCACACTCCAATTCTACAATAAGGATTCGGCTTGCACAATATTTCCTCCAGAAGACTACTCTGGTACTGCTGCCCCTCACCAGCGTGGAGTGAGGCATCTTCATTTCAGTTCTCCTAACACCCATATCTGTCCTATTTTATCACTCTACAGCAAATTAACTATCCCCCGATTCTCTCATCATACAATGCATTCCTTGGACCCAACTCTGATAGGCTCCGGCAAGGCACACTTCTGAAGCACATTCACTATTCACAGACAACTAAAAACAAAATGTTCATTTTGGTTTTGTCTTTCTTCTTTAAAAATACGTACTTACTATAAATCAGAACCACACTCCTGACTCCCATCAGACTGCTGCATTATCTAGAAACCCAGTAAAAAAGGGCTTAACTGATATCCACCTGGACATTTAATTAGAACCTGAAAGAACCAAGAATAACAATAATAACAAAAAGACATCATCATGTAATGTAAAAGGTATGCTATTTTTCTTCATGTGTTAACAGATTTGGAAGAGGAGGGATGGGGTAACCATCAATCAAGGAAAGGAAATCACAGACTTGGCAGCAATTCGTGGGGCATCTTCATTCAATAATTTTATTATCTGGCTAAAGATACAGGACTTTTTAACCCTCCTTTTTTCTTCCTTAAAATGCCTTTGATTTGTCCTATCATATGGTAAATGCCCCTTAAATGCACACTCATAAGTCTAATTGAGGTCCTGTATGCAGTGACCCTCTATGGACAAAATATCATTTTAGTTGGAATTAAGGTGTTTGGAAGATTAATAGTGAAAGCACACAGTTTTCTATTCCAGTCACCAAAATATTAAATTCCAATGTTTATTATGCAGAGGAGTCTTTTTCTGTTCCTTTCACTTTATCTTTCATGTAGTTGCCATTTACAGCTTTTGGTGTTAACTCCCATTGAGTTCAAAGAGAGCCAGAAATCCCAAGCTGCTGCCAACCAACTCTATTCATGGGACAGATTCCAGGGCATAGCTCAGCCATTATGGAAAAGCCTTGGCTCACGAGACCAGGGGCACCATGAGCCTGTGCCCCTGCTGGGTTAGTAGGGAGCAAGCGCCTTACTCAGCCTCCGCAAACAAATTCAAGGGTGCTGTGAAGGGCATGGCGTAACTCCCTACAACAAAGATGGCTCCCATGTCTGGTCTGAGCCTTTGTTGAAGAAAGCCAAGGACTCTTCCTCTAGAGCATTACATGAAGAGCTATAGCTCTTTCATTAAGGAAGATCTATGCTTCTCGAGAGAACAATGGGAGAAATCGACCACATCTTCATGCTTAACAAGTGTGCCAAGTCACCACCATCCTACCGTTGACAATTCTCCACTGTATCCATCCTCAAACCAAAAGCCTTTCCAAAGATAGTAGACATGAGCCCAGACCATACCAAATTCTCCCTAAAAAGCAGAATGCTAATATTTTTTTTAAAAAAATTCACAGGACATAGCATTTTCACATATTTAGTATTTCAAGGAATTAGTTATGAATGCCCCTTCAGCATCTAGTATTCACATACACACACACAAAATCCTTTACGAGATGTAAAGTCTGAATTCTCTTTCTAAACAGGGAAAAGAATAAGACAGACTTAGATGATTTTCTGGAGATGTAACAAATGTTCAAAACTCTGGTTGCCAAACGCGATCAGGACCTTATTGCTTCGACCACACATTTTTTTTTCAGCTTGCTACTTATATCACGTTTCCCTCATTGGTGTCTGACTAATTAGCTTGTGTCCAAGAATTTAAGCATCTTCTAAGCTTTTGTCTTCTAAAATGGAACTATTTTAAGAAAAGTAAAAGACAAGCCATTAAGATTTCAGCTTAGGTCAGCCTGAGGGATTCAGGTACGTTTTCAAGTTGACCTGATGCTCCTAACTCTGGGTTTGGAGCACAGAGGACCACCTATGGTATTGAAGATGTTTAAAGTCTAATTTAGATATTAGGCTCCTCTCGTGGCTCAGATGGTAAAGAATCTGCCTGCAAAGCATGACACCCATGTTCAACCCTTGGGTCGGAAAGAACTGGAGAAGGGAATGGCTACCCACTCCAGTATTCTTACGTGGAGAATTCCATGGACAGAGGAGCCTAGCAGACAGTCCATGGGGTCGCAGAGTCAGACATGACTGAGTGTTTCATTTTAGTTCAGATATAAAGGACAAGAAGAAAACACCAATAGCATCACTAGCCCAGTTAAGACCAGCACTGGCCAGCCATGGACTCATCACTATGCTTGAAATGAATGCTCAAATCTGTAAATATGTCACCAAGATCAGAATGGCAGAAATAAGGCACTTTCAAGCACTAGATCAAATAGCTCACAAGGCCAATCAGTTGAACCACTGTTCTATTCAAAATTAAGACATTCCTCCAGTGCTAGTAAGTGACCAGAATGTTTAAGGAACCAATAAGTCAGAACCAATAACCGCAAGGAAGTCACAGCCTTCAGACTTGGCCATACGTTCTTATGTACAGTTTTCAAGCTGCAGTGCTCTGCCTCACTCACTGTAGAACAACAATGACAGAGGTCAGGACCTTTATCCTGCTTCCAAGTGGGGAAAGGAAGCAACCCAGCATATTTTAGAAGTACCACTTGGCAGTTTTTCCTCCTGCTTTGGCAAATCAAAGAAGTCTGTACTGCAATGGTGGAAGAACAACCCAAAGTTCAAGGGAAATCTTATCACTTGTCCCCTTTTCCATGTCTCCACCACTTCATGACCAGCAGCATGAGCTGTACTCACCAATCCTTTGCAGGTCGAAAGAGCCACTGAGGAATTTTTGTGGGATCGCAAGGAACCTTGATAAAAACAGAAATCCTCGGGTGGGAAAGCCTGCACCGACTTCGTGCCCCGCTTTCCCAAAGTCTGGATGAGAAATCCAGGTGCCACCAGCTTGCTGGAGGCTTTCAGATCCAGGTGGAAGTCATGCCTGAAGCCTTTCAGCCGAAGGTGCAGAGAGTCAACTCCGAGGGGGGCCAGAGCCCTTTTCCTCCTCTGGGGGTGCATGATTTCGTGGGACACGTAGTTGCCCTTGTGGTCAACCTCGTAGGGAGACACCAGCTCAAAGTCTGAAATCAAGAGAGGATGTGTGGCTGAGTAATTTCAGAGTTCCGAAAAGGATCAGGAAGTCTTCAAATATAATTTACTACTGGATGATGTTTTCACCCAGCAAGAAAGATGGTGGAAATGTCAACCTCCACCTGTTCAAATCCAAAATGAATGCATAAAATCAGAGTTTAAAGGGGAAATCTTAAAAGGGGCCTTTGGGGAAGTCACTGTTGTCCCTATAATGTGATATTACCAATCCAGCAATTGCTATGACACTTCTAAGGAGAAAGAGATTACAGGCCAAATGAAGCTAAGAATGGGCTTTTTGGATCACTAGAGTAATTACAAGTAATAATTTTTATAGCTATAAACATTCTTTTAGTCATACTGTCTTTTACCAACATCTTCATTTCACTGGTAAGAAATTTTAGCTTAAAAATACTGACAATTTTTCAGAAAACAGTTAACAAGACCCATGTCCAACTCTTTGCTACCCTATGGACTATAGCCCACCAGGCTCGTCTGTCTGTGGGATTCTCCAGGCAAGAATACTGGAGTGGGTAGCCATTCCCTTCTCCGGGGGATCTTCTATCCCAGTGTTCACTGCAGCAATATTTACAATAGCCATGACATGGAAGCAACCTGGATGTCCATCGACAGATGAATGGATAAAGAAGATATGGTATATATACATACAATGGGATACCACTCAGCTATGAAAAGGAAGGTATTTGAGTCAGTTCTCGTGAGGTGGATGAACCTAAAGCCTGTTATACAGAATGAAGTAAGTCAGAAAGATAAAAACAAGCATTGCTTATTTTTCATTGCTTGGATAAGAATTCTCTCTTTCATCCCCACCATTAACACATCATCTCTGCCATCGAGAGGTCAGGGAGAGGTTGTTTCTGGGCAGTGGGCCAGAATGTGGACCACAAACATGGGGTGGGCTTCACACCAGGGATCGTATCTTCCTGCACTGCCATGCTCTAAACTTGAACCTGGGCTTTTAGACCACGTGAAGGTTGACTTGTCAAAGTCGGACATGCTCATTCTTGTCCAACTCTTGGTAATTCCATGGACTGTAATTCCAGGCTCCTCTGTCCGTGGGATTCTCCAGGCAAGAATACTGGAGAGGGTAGCCATTCCCTTCTCCAAGGGATCTCCCCATCCCAGGGACTTAGCCCATATCTCTTGTGTCTCCTGCATTGGCAGATGGATTCCTTATTACTAGCACCACCTGGGAAGATCTGAAGGTAGATTTGTCAAAGCTGAGGTTATGAAATATTTTAGCCAATTGATTGGTTTGATTTACATCTTTCAAACATTTAAACATATCTTGCATGTGTCTCCATCTGCATACTAGCAATGGGCCTGCACAGCTTTGGAGAAGACTTGCTATCTAGCCTGCATTTTGTCTAAACACCAGGAAATAGTAGGCAAGCAAGGCATCGGGCCTTCTCCAAATTCCCTCTAAGATGCCTTTGAAAAGGGTGTCAGACACCAGCACCAGAGGACTAGACCTATACTGCAGTGCACAGACCCTAAAGACTCAGGATGCAACCTCCTCTTACATGTAGGGCAAGAGTTGATCCTAATATTCTCACCCTGATCCTCCACCAATAAATGTTCTCAGGAGACAGTTTGATACTTAATAACTGGTCTTCTTGCTTGAGTTGGACATGCTTCCTGGAGTCATAAGGTAAAATAAAACATCGTCCTACAGAAGTGGCATTTGGTCATTTGGTGAACAGTACTAGCTAGGTTCTTCTGTGTATTCTTGCCATCGCTTCTTAATATCTTCTGTTTCTGTTAGGTCCATACCATTTCTATCCTTTATTGTACCCATCATTGCATGATATGCTCCTTTGGTATCTCTAATTTTCTTGAAGAGCTCTCTTGTCTTTTCGATTCCATTGTTTCCCCTTATTTCTTTGCATTGATCACTTAGGAAGGCAGTGATCAATGCCTTCTGTAAAGAAGAACTATACAAAAAAGATATTAATGACCAGATAACCATGATGGTGTGATCACTCACCTAGAGCCAGACATCCTGGAATACAAAATTAAGTGGGCCTTAGGAAGCATCACTATGAACAAAGCTAGTGGAGGTGATGGAATTCCAGCTGAGCTATTTCAAATCTTAAAAGATGATGCTGTGAAAGTGCTGCACTCAATGTGCCAGCAAATTTGGAAAACACAGCAGTGACCACAGGACTGGAAAAGGTCAGTTTTCATCCCAATCCCAAAGAAAGGCAATGCCAAAGAATGTTCAAACTACTGCACAATTGCACTCATCTCACACGCTAGTAAAGTAATGCTCAAAATTCTCCAAGCCAGGCTTCAACAGTATGTGAACCATGAACCTCCAGATGTTCAAGCTGGATTTAGAAAAGGTGGATGAACCAGAGATCAAATTGCCAGCATCTATTGGATCACAGAAAAAGCAAGAGAGTTCCAGAAAAACATCTACCTCTGTTTCACTGACTACACCATAGCCTTTGACTGTGTGGATCACAATAAACTGCAGCAAATTCTTAAAGAGACAAGAATACCAGACCATCTGACCTGCCTCCTGAGAAACCTGTGTGCAGGTCAGGAAGCAACAGTTAGAACTGGACATGGAACAACAGACTGGTTCCAAATTGGGAAAGTAGTAGGTCAAAGCTGTATATTGTCATCTTGCTTATTTAATTTAACTTCTATGCAAAGTACATCATGTGAAATGCCCAGCTGGATGAAGCACAAGCTGGAATCAAGACTGTTGGGATAAATTCTCAATAACCTCATATATGCAGATGACACCACCCTTACGGCAGAAAGAGAAGAGGAACTAAGGAACCTCTTGATAAAGGTGAAAGAGGAGAGTGAAAAAGCTGGCTTAAAACTCAACATTCAAAAAACTAAGATCATAGTCCATGGTCCAGTCACTTCATGGCAAATAGACGGGGAAACAATGGAAACAGTGACAGACTTTGCTTTCTTGAATTCCAAAATCACTGGAGATGGTGACTGCAGCCATGAAATTAAAAGATGCTTGCTCCTTGGAAGAAAAGTTATGACAAACCTATACAGCATATTAAAAAGCAGAGATATTACTTTGCCAACAAAGATTCGTTTAGTCAAAGCTGTGGTTTTTCCAGTAGTCACATATGGATGTGAAAGTTGGACCATAAAGAAAGCTGAGTCCCGAAGAACTGATGCTTTTGAACTGTGGTGTTGGAAAATACCCTTGAGAGTCCCCTGGACTGTAAGGAGATCAAACCAGTCAATCCTAAAGGAAATCAGCCCTGAATATTCATTGGAAGGACTGAAGCCGAAACTCCAATCTTTTGGCCACCTGAGGTGAAGAGCCGACTCATTAGAAAAGACCCCGATGCTGGGAAAGATTGAAGGTGAGAGGAGAAGGGGCCAACAGAGGGTGAGATGGCATCACCGACTCAATGGACATGAGTTTGAGCAAGCTCTGGGAGATGGTGAAGGACAGGGAATCCTGGCGTGCTGGAGTCCAGGGGCGTCCCAAAGAGTCAGACACAACTGAGAGGCTGAACAACTAGCTAGGTGGCACTAGTGGTAAAGAATTGGCCTGCAATGCAGGAGACACGGGTTCAATCCCTGAGTCAAGAAGATCTCCTGGAGGCAGAAATGGCAACCCACTTCAGTATCCTTGCCTGGAAAATCCCATGGACAGAGGAGCCTGGAGGGCTATAGTCCCCGGGGTCATAAAAGAGTCAGACACAATGAGCACCCCCACACACATGGGAACATTTCTTGAGTAATTCTTTTTCCGGAAAAAGAAATTTTCCTTTACAACCAAAGCTCTTTTGGTGTAGGTGCTTGCCCACAAGTCCCTGGGCTGTCCTGGCTGGTATCTGAAGGGTTACAATGGACCAGAGAGAGTGGGTGGCAGCTAGTGGGGGGTCATAAAAGCACGTGTCTGCTTTGGGCGAGGCAGAGAAGGTGGGGATGGTAAGGCGCTGCCCAGAGCCCCTGGTGATGAATTCCTCAACAAGGCAAGGGTCAGGTGCCTGGCACCCAGCCCACAACCGAAAGCTTGGCCACGGCCTGTGTGAACCCAGGCTTCCTGCTTCCGCAGGTCAAGGGCTTTGACGTCAACCCCTGGAGGGCTACTCCCGGGCTCACAGACCTGGCCCTTCGTCCAGGTAACTGGTGACCTGGGGCCCATACAGATTAGACAGGCAGCAGATGCTGGCTGGCAACTGGACAGCCAAACTTTGAAACATGTATAAAGCAGGGCCCTGGTGTCTTATAAGGGAAAATACACTGTGATTATTTCATATTTCACTTAGGAAAACAAGAAAGTAAAACAAACCTGCTTATATTCTATGCAATAATTTTAAAATGGGAGGAAACAAATTAGGTGTTAATATCCTGGTGTGAGATCACAGTCACCACTTGTGGTTGTTCAATCACCAAGTCGTGTCCGCCTACAACCCCATGGACGGCAGCACGCCAGGCCTCTCTGTTACTCTCCATCTCCCGAGTTTGCCGTAGCTCATGTCCATTGAATTGTGAGCCATCAACCATCCCATCCTTTGTCACCCCCTTCTTCTGCCTTCAATCTCTCCCAGCATCAGGGTCTTTTCCAATGAGTCAGCTCTTTGCATCAGGTGGCCAAAGTATTGGAGTTTCAGCTTCAGCATCGGTCCTTCCATGAGTATTCAGGGTTGATTTCCTTCAGGATTGACTGGTTTGATCACCTTGCATTCCAACAGACTCTCAAGAGTTTTCTCCAACACCACAGTTCAAAAGAATCCATTCTTCAGTGCTCAGCCTTCTTTATGGTCCAACGCTCACATCCATACATGACCACTGGAAAGACCATAGCCTTGACTAGACGGACCTTTGTTGGCAAAGTGATGGCTTTGCTTTTTAATACACTGGCCACTGGAGGAGGGAACGGCAAGCCAATCCAGTAAACTTGCCATGAGAACCCCATGAACTGCATAAAAAGAAACCCGTCCCGGGCCGCTCCTGAAACGGAGACAAGCTCTTGCTTATGTAGCTGCGTTTCCCTCAGCCGCCTTCCTCATCTCGCTTTCTGGACCCCGGGGAAAAGCTAGTGTGACGTGGGTTGTGTTAACACCTTTCTTCCTGCCCTGCGAGCCCTCGGGGAGTCTCCACCTCACACCCGCCTGTTTCCATCCCGACAGAGGCCCTGGAATGAAGACAAAGCCTGGGGACTGTTCCAAACCCTGGTAATGAGCAGATTTATTGCACATAAAAAGATGATTACCATTGAAAAAATCAAATTGTTCCCAGATGACATAAAGTCATATTCTTATGACCTTCACTTTGGAGGACATACAATCTTTATCCTTTATGGGGAAGGGGGACCTATCTCAACTCTTTTTCAAAGTAACTTTTAAGCCTCTTTTACAGAAACACACACAGCATTCTGCTGATACATCTTTCACAACCAGCTATGGTGGGGGTAGGGTGGGGGGGCGGCCTGGTGGAAAGCCATTTGCCAATTTCTGTGGTATAAATACTCCCACCGAGGCTGGTGTCAATCACCCACATGACATCACTGAACGTGGAGTTCAGAGGTTTGCATGGTAGCACACCGTTACAAAGTATTTCCACCATACAGAGACGATGTTGCTGTTATTCAGCCACTAAATCATATCTGACTTTTTGCGATCCTATGGATTGCAGCACGCCTGGCCTCCAGGTCCCTCACCATCTCCCGGAGTTCACCCAAGTTCACTGAATCAGTGATGCCATCCAGAGAAGGTGGGGATGGTAAGGCACTGCTCAGAGGCGACACAGGCAAATACTGTCAAGAGGAGAAATAACAGCGAAACTTTTAAAGAATTGTGAAGTGATGAGTTTTCAGTGTTTTAATTTTGTTCTTTTTTTATTTTATGTTACTTTATTTGTTTATCTATTTTCTGGATCTTGGTACCCGGACCAGGGATCGAACCCAAGCCCCCTGCAGTGAAAGCTAACCACTGGCGCCCCAGAGAAGTCCTAATCTTCTTTTGAACATGAATGATTTCCCTGCAAACTTCTTTTGATCTTTGACAAACCAGCTCACAAAATTCATGATGAGGTTAAGGGTCAGCTCTGGAGACCTGGCGCGTGCTCGCACATCACACTGGCTCTAACCACTGCGAAGCCACTCACTGTAACCAATTACAGTCCCTTCCGAGGAGGAAGGGGAACAGGAGTGAAAACTGAGCCCTGTGGCTCTCAGCAAGGATGCTACTCCTCCCCCACCCCAGGAGATACGGGGACACTTTGGTTTTCACAAAGCAGAAGGAGATGGCAGTGTTGTGGGGATATAGTGGGTGAGTCCAGCAAGGTTGGTACATATTCCTCCAGGCACAGGACAGGCTGCCACAACGAAAGATCTAGAGCATCTCCAAGGTGGAGAAGCCCTGACTCTTCTTATCAAGCAGCAGTCCTCAACGTCAAATACACACTATCAGTTCTGTGTAGATGACCGTGAAGAGGCTCATAGCTAAAGAATGCCATGAATGAACAAAGTAAGCAGAGTTTCTCCCCATGCACTTACTACTACTCCGAGACAAGGTAACATATCATTGGTGTAAAATGACAATTTCAAACGAACTCTCGAGTTTAAGGTTTAAAATTATAATCCCCCAAACTACTGGCTTGTGAAATCAAGAAATAAAAAATTAGTGAGATTCCTGATCCTTTAGAATCCCTGAAATAAGACCTCAGCCCTACAGAGGCGTTTTTAAGGAGAAGAAATACACACACGGCTGCTGCAGTCAGCACCCGGATCAGCTTGATTTCAAGAGCTGTTGACTAAGCACCGAGTCTAGGAGACTCCAGTTTCAGACTGAGTGCATGATACGTGTACATGGTCTGCCCGGTACCAGCTTTGAAGAACAGATTTTGCACATTGAGTCCTAACTGCATGTTCAGTGCATCATACCCATAGCTTGTCATCAGCCACGGTGGGAGCATTTAGCCCATGGGAACCAGCAAAGGTGACAAATTAGAGCCTCCAAAAATCTGTTGTTAAACAGTTACCAGCACATCTGGGCCAACCTGCCCTGTCTCAGGTTATGTGAATGTGTGAATATAAATCAATATAAACTATGAATGCACACACACAGACACAGACTCTTGTTCAACAAAACAAAATTCTAAAAACTTCCCACCCTTGACCTGGATGCTTAGCTTACCCTAGATTTTGAAAAGTTATTAATAACAAGCTCTTCTTTGAGTGCTATATCTTTGGGGATTTCCTGGTGGCTCAGATGGTAAAGAATCTGCCTACAGTGTGGGAGACCTGGGTTCAATCCCTTGGCCAGGAAGATCCTATGGAGAAAGGAATGGTTGTTGTCTTTGCTTTGAAAAAGACCTGTTATTATTATGACAAAGCTTAATTTGTAGAAAAAGCATTCAAGTCTCCTCTTAAGGAAAAGCAATGCTGAATCAGCCAAAATGAAATGGATGCACCGAATGTCTGAAAATAGAACTGATCTCAATGAACTTATCTACTGTTGCTCACAGAATATATGGAGTTCTCTTTCTAACTGCATAATTACTCCAGACACCCAGGAACATTGGCTATAGAGGTTAAAATATGTGGTAAACAAATCTTTTGGCCAAAAGAGTTATTTCGAAGCCAGCTCTGGGTTTTGACAGAAGAGAAAGTGTTAGTCACTCAGTCATATCCAACTCTTTGTGAAGCCACGGATTGTAGCCTGTCAGGCTCCGCCGTCCATGGGATTCTCCAGGCAAGAACACTGGAGTAGGTTGCCATTCCGTTCTCCAGGGCATCTTCTGACCCAGGGATCAAACCCAGGTCTCCTGCATTGCAGGCAGATTCTTTACCATCTGAGCCACCACGTTTTGAAGGTGTTCCCAGACATCCAGCAGTCAGCTAATTCCAGCATCAGACAAAGTCTATCCCATCTCTGCCATCCTATGTCGAGAGAGGTCACTGCTGAGCACAAGGAGTCTTTCTCTGATCTTGGGGAGCTTTCCATGGAAACTCACTCTCAAGTTAGCCATCTATAACTGAGGACCTAAAACGCCCTCACAGTGGGAGATGAGCGGGTGGCGTGTCCACCGGGCTAGAACCTCACTGATGATGGCTCCCACCTTCCCCGGGAGGTTCTGACCAAGCCAGCTAACTGGTTGCTTTGGGAACTCTGGGCTTGTGACCCCAGCTGAGGTGTCAGGCGATCAGAGCCCCGTGCCCGCCAGGCTGGAGCCCGGTTCGCAGGCTGCTCCTCCAGGGAGGAGAGCACACTCGGCAGGATGTCTTGGGTGCTCCTCTGGAAGTGATTCTCTGTCTCTAAAGCTCTTACCTCCCAGAAGACCCCGTAAATGGTAGGAAACACTGAAAATTCTTCTGAGACCTTCAGGAGTTCTCATGATTCTAGAAAGTTAGAATTTTCAAAAAAATCTTATTTTTAAGTGGGAAAGACAACTAACTACAGTATGAGTCATTACATACTAGAAAGAACCGTGAGAGAAACACGGAAGACAAGGACAAGCCCAAAAAGGTGAGCTTGAAATAACCGGCAAATACAGGGACGCGAACGTTTTCTATCATTTACATCTAGCGCCCTCTGGTGGATTCGGAAAAGGCCCTACATTCCCACATTTCATTTATCCCTTAACAGACTCTTATGGGAGGAATCTCAATGATTAATGCATATAATGAAATGATTGTCTTTATGGAGTTTTATTAAGAAGCTATATTCAAGAGTTCTGAATTATTAAGCCATTTTTTAGGTTTATTGAAAAATATGATGGGATAATCAAACCTGATTCTTCCTCTATAAGTCATTAACAGCATTTGAGATGGCAATTTATTCTTGGAATCGATGCAGAGTATTCATATTTAGCAACCGCCAATGGACTGGGTTTAGATTAAAAGCCAGCTAGCAACTGACATTAAACACCTGCTTTCTCATCTACCCTAAAGCAGTTCAGGACAGGGAGGTCTCTCCCCTGACACATGAAATAATAAATGCCGCTTGTGAGGAGAGAAAGTAAAACCACACACTGTACAAAGTTCTGACTTGCTTTTATGTCAGAACAAGGCACTGGACTTGGACATTGCTCTTATGACGTCACAAAACACTGCTTACCCATTCCACCAGCTCTCCTAGAGCATCCCTTTCGATGCTAAGAGGGTAAATACTGAGCGAAACAGCTGTCTTTTGTCTCCTGTTCTGGCTTCCCCGGTGGCTCAGGGGTAAAGAATCCACCTGCCCGTGCCGGAGACCTGAGCTCCATCCCTGGGTCGGGAAGACCCCCTGGAGAAGGAAATGGCAACCCACCCCAGTATTCTTGCCTGGAGAATCCCAAGGACAGAGGAGCCTGGCGGGCTACCGTCCACCAGGGGCAGAGAGTCGGCTACGACTGAGCAGGCAGGCAGGGTATATGCCCAGTAGAGGGACTGCTGGGTCATATGGTGGGTCCAGTTTCTAGTTTTCTGGCAGCGAAGGGTGTTCACTGTGAAAGGCCAGAAGGGGAACGGGTGAGGGAGGGACGAGGGCGTGGAGAAAGGCGTTATAAGCTTTGTAATCGCTTTGGTGTCTGTATTAATATAACTCCTGGGTTACTTCTCCCTTCTATTTCGTCTAAATACATTTCCTTGCTTTCTTCCCTAATGCTTATGGTAATAACGTTGGTAAATCGCATCTGTTTTACAGGGAAATGAAATAAATACTGCTGGAAGTTGACTCAGTGGTGCTCGCTGGCGAAGCGCCGCACCGTCTTACAGGGAATTCCCAGAGCTAGGAACCTACGCAGCGCTTTGTAAACCAGCCTTCGGGAGTTTACAAGCTGCTCCGCGGAAAAGGTTCGCACCCTCTCACCCCCCGCGCGGACTTACCGCCCTTTTCCCCCCAGCCCGGCCACTCCGCGGGAGCAGGAGGACGCCGGACGCTCGGGCTCCCTGGCGAGGCCGCTGCGGGTCCCACGGCGCACGCAGGTGCCTGCGGGAAAACAGCGGCGAGACCTCGGTGAGACCCGGCTGTGCGAGGGGGGCTCCGGGGAACCCCGCCCGGCCGTCGGGGACCCGCCTGCACACCCACCTGTGCCAGCAGCAGCACCCAGAGCGCCGCGCGGCCGAGGACCCGCATGGCCCGGCCGCCCCGCGCGCCCCTCGCCCGCCGCGCGCGCTGCGCCGCCGCGGGGAGAACGCACGGCTCCATCCAGGGGCGCTCGGAGGGGCCCGGGGCCGCGGGAGGCTCCCCAGCCCGGCGGCCCTGCGAAGCGGGCACCGAGGACCAGCCCGGCGCAGCACGGTGTCCCGCGGTGGATGCGCCGCCCGCGCCGGGGTTATTATTGAAGCTCCGCGCCGCGCGGGGGGCGGAGTGGCGGCCGCGGGGGCGGCGGGGGCGGCGGCGGAGCGCCCGCCCGCACCGTGGGAGAGACGGGGAGGGCAGGAGAGGGGAGGGGACGGGGAGAGGCAGGAGAGAGGGCGGCGGGGTGGGGCGCGAGGAGAGGAGGACCCGCGAGAACCCGCGCGCTCCCGGGCTCGCAGTCGGCGCGCCTGGCCGGCCGTCTCGTGGGCACGCGGGTGGCCCGGGCGTGGGGACCTGGGGCGCGGGCGTTGAGCCGCTTGGGGCCACCCGCCCCGAGCGCTCCGGCTTGCAGTCCGCGGTTGGACAAGGCTCACACCTCGCGGCGCTGCGCCCGGGCGCTTCCCGGTCCCCACTCCCGAGACCTGGGCTTGAGCATCCAGCCGACACCTGCCGCCTGCCGGCCTGCTGCAGGACAGCGCCCCCTGGGCCTGCCCTCCCGCCCCGTGGAGAGATCGGGTGTGAAACAGGAGTGCCCAGACCTTCTGGCCGATGCGCGCGTCTGAGAGCAGAGGACGCGCACGGGCGTCGCCCGCCGGCTCGGGAGGCGCTGCGGGTGGGGGAAGCTCCGGCCTCCGTCCCGTCGGCCCTGGGAGGTGCCGGCGCTCCTGGCTCCGAGGTTCCTGGCCGCCGCGGACTGGCCTTGCTCTGAGCGCCCGTCCCGGGGCCGCTGGGGCCCAACGTGCAGCCGATAGGGGAGGCTTTGGCTTCGCGGGTGGGTGGGGGCTCGGGCCAGTTCCTGTGCTGCTGGGTCAGTCGCGCTAGGAGGCTGAAGATGCGCGGCCACTCGCCCGCCTACAAGCCCAGCCCGGCTTCTACAGCTGTTGATGGCCCTGTGTGTGAACGCACGTGTGTGTGCGTTTGAACGTGAGCGCACACGTACCTGCGCTAGGTGTTCGTGAATGTGTATTAGCGCCGGTTGCTGTGTCCTTCCCCCCGCGTCCACCGCCGCGCCTGTGTGCGCGCTGGAGTCTGAGCGCACCGATTCTCCGGCGCGTGTCCTACCTGTGACCACTCTGTTCCACTCACTGCTCCTGGCCTCCTAGACCTCTTACCTCCTGGAGGTCTCCAGAGTCTGGGCTCCTGCTTCCTGGTCCCAGCCCCCCGCACATTCAGTTAAGCCCGTCTTGGCTGGTTTTTGCACATTTTGGAGAGGAAATTGGCGGCAGTGGTCTCTGGACCCCCTTCGCCCGCCTCGCCCTGAGCCCGTGGGTGCCTCTGATTTCTGGCAGCCCGGCGGTGCAGGCTTGCTGGACAGACACGGAGCACCCTCAGGCTGTGCAGGGCAGACTCCGTCTCCATCTCTCGCTCTCTTTCTCGTATTTATTAATTTGGAAACACTCTTCAGAAGTGGGAGAAATTTTACAAAAAGTCGTGCATTGAGAAGTGGGCTTAAGCCCCTCCCCACCCCCTCCTTCACGAAGTTTCTAACTAGTGTCTGCCTCGGTGTGCCCACAGCCACTCTGCCAGGGGCTCACTGGAGGCTGGCAAAGGTTCTGCAGGAGACAGAGAGTCCCTTTGTCCTGAGGACTGGGTATTGCATGCTTGGTAAACGGGGAATCTCTAATTATCGCTAATTGTGTCGAAGGTAACATGTAAGGGCATCAGGTTTTCCAAGGCTAACTACCATTGCAGAGCACACTCATGGCTCTTTCTGTAAGTTCATCAGATGGAATGAAAGAAGAATGGCCGGTAAAAAAGGATCCACTTTTGGAATTCTTTTATTCCCCTTTTGGAATACAACCGAAATCAATCTTTCCATCTTTAAGAAGCGATATCCTTTACAATGATGAAGGTGTTTTTTAGCCCCTCAATGAATCCGGTGGTCATCCTAGATAACACAGATGGAGGGTCCACGGTGGCCTGGGGGCAAGGTTTGGGGTTGAGATGAAGGAAATGGATGGATTGGGTATAGAAGGGCCATAGAACACATGGGGCCCATTTGTGATTTATAAGAAGATGTGTGTATTTGGTCTCCTCCAATTTCTGGCCCAGAGTGCTCCAAATTCGGAATTTCCTGAGTGCTTGAGAGCAATAAAGGTAGCTTTTGTTATGTTAATGTGGTGGCTTTGCACCCAGCGGGAGACCAGTTGCCCAGGGGCCTAATCCTGTAGTTGTGCTGTGCTCATTTGCTCAATGGCATCTGACTCTCTGCGACCCCTTGGACTAGAACCTGCCAGAAGCTGCCATCATTCCAAGAATTGGCCTCAAAGCAATGGGAACCCCCAGGCCCCGGAACTGAAGATTAACTGTACCTAAAATAACAAAGATGATGCTGATCAGACCACTGATGACCATGTCAAGATGACTGTCGGAGCTGACTGTGCTGTTTCTGCATATAGTCCCCTTCTGTCCAGAAAACCCCTTTCCCCACTGGTTGCTAGTGGTGGGAGGGAGTCAACCTTTGGACAGACATCCACCCCACCCCACCCACAGTTGCCCGAATCAGAAATAAAGCAAACTTTCCTTTCCACCAACCTGGCCTGTTTATTGGCTTTTGGGAGGCGAGGAGCCAGACCCCACCATACACCTTTCGGTATCATGACTGGTAAATGCTGGTCGTCTTGGCTGTCTAGGCCAGGTGTCAATGTTTGGCCTTCCTGTAACCCGGGGCCAGGGGCCCCTCCCTCAGGAATGGAGAGGAGGGGAGGTGAGGAAGCACAGGTGCAGACTTCCTTTTCAGGTTTTGTTTTCTGGGCTTTGGCAACTTTGTAAAATGAATTGCAAAGCCTTCCAAGTGATTTCCTTGCTCTGGAACGTTTCGAACAAATGGCAGTTGTCTGTGCCTCCTCGGTATGCTGAATCATTCTAGAATATAAACGTTTTCATTCCCAGTGTTTTGCTGCTGCCAATTTTTTCCATCTCTGCCCCTGGAATTCACCTAGCATGTACCCTATTTGGGCTTTCCAGGTGGCCCTAGTGGTAAAAAGCCTACCTGTCAATACAGGAGACATAAGAGATGCAGGTTTGATCCCTGGGTCGGGAAGATCCCCTGGAGGAGGGCATGCAACCCTCTCCAGTATTCTTGCCTGGAGAACCCCATGGACAGAGGAGCCTGGTGGGCTACAGTCCTTGGGGTCGCAAAGAGTCAGACACAACTGAGCGACTAAGCATAGCAGGGTGTTTGGCATTGAGATAGGTCAATATGGAATTTAGACAACTGCTGATGTTACAAAATGACAAAAACCATCATTGAAAAATAAAAGGTGTATGTGTATGTACGTCTAAGTAGGTTTGATAAAAATTCTACTCTACAGGTGAGATGACTATGATATATACTGCTTTCTTTGTAACTGAATACCAGGGAATTAAGCTAAAATCTTTTTGAAAAGGTGAAAGTAAATACTGGTGATAAAAATAATAAAATACATGGGAAGAGAAAAGTAAAGAGGTTTTTAGTATTTAGAAAAGTAAAGAGATTTTGAATATTTAGAGAACAGGAACAGAAAAATAAAAATCAAGCATAGGTGTGACAACAAAAGATGTTAAAAAAAATCAGTATACATGATAAATTAAATTTGCTTATTATAAAACAAGCCCTCAGATTTTGTTATGGAAGTAAAACTGAGTCATGTACTCTTAGATGTACACATGTACTGCAAAGGAAAACGGAAAGACTGAATGAATTGTTATTTTCATATTAAATTATTTATCAGGTAAAATGGAGAATGCCAAGATGCTAGATATGTTTCCAATCCTATAGGAGACTTCATTTTCCCATCTGTGTAATGGACATGATAAAAATAGAACCTACTCCAAAAGGTTCATATGAGGACAGAATAAGTGAATGTTTACAGAGAACCTACAACAATGCCTGGAATGTACAAATTGACATGTAAGTTTAACAGCATTTTAACTTACATGCATGTTAGTGCATGTGAATGAAAAATAATGCATATTATTTTAAAAAATTAAACACATGAGAAAAAAAAAACGTTGGCAGAATTAGACGAGTATAGAGCGAATTCCACTTGAGCGTCCACATTCCCCTCGCTCTGACCGCTGCATCCAAGCCCAGTTGATTTACATGGCAAATAGTTGCAGTGATCCTTCCAGAATAAAGATTGCATCTCTTGAACAGAGTTCAGCATTTCTGCAGACCCAAGACCAAGAATTGCACAGCAAATCTGATGTGACAAATTGGATTCCTTTTTCCCATATCATGTCTCATTTGTGAAGACTTGGATAACTGGAAAAACTGCCCATCTGACTCACACAAACTATGGGGAAAGAGAATCCAGTCTTCCTCTTTGCAAAAGGATCTGGGAAAAGTCTGGATAATTCTCAGAGATGAAGAATGCCATCTATAATGTTGTGAACACCACAGTTTGCGTTTAACTTAATGCCCTGGGTCAGATTTAAATGAGAAACCGTATCTTGGACAACTAATTAACATCATGACTCTGTGATTGAGCAATTTTAGTTCAGCTGTCTCATTCTATCTTCATGAAATGGAAAAAAAAAAAACCAAGTTCTCAAGCTACAAAATTTCATATCAGTAACCACATGACCCTATTTTACAGATAGATACCAGAGTATTTATTGGTACTTTATTAAGGTTGCTTTTATGAACAAAATCGGTTTTGAGTCTGTAAAGTCACTAAGATACAAAATTTTCCATTAATTCCTGATAACTGAGCAATCCTATGTTTGGGGAAATTTGAATTTGCAATGATTACTTCTTAATAATGCAGATAAAATCTTCTCACTTGCTAGCTTTCTTTGCCTATCCCCTTGAAAGAACCAATGAGTTTGGCCAAAGTTTCTAAATTATCTTTGAGTCACACCTCCAATGTGATAGAAAAGATTGAGGGGAGGAAAAGAAGGGGGTGGCGGAGGATGAGGTAGTTAGATAGCATCACCGACTCAGTGGACGTGAGTTTGACCAAACCCCAATAGATAGTGAAGGACAGAGAAGCCTGGCATGGTGCAGTTTGTAGGGTCGCAAGGGTCAGACATAACTTAGCCACTCAGCAAAAACAAAACCAACCGATGTGATAAGCGTACAAATCTGATAGCATCCTTCAGCAAAATTTGGGATTCAAAAATAAACTCGATATATAATAATAATGATTAAATCGATAGAAATGCAGATTATGCTTTTTCAAACTGCCTTTAACATTTAGCAGCCCCTCTTAGCAGGGACAGGCATGGATTTAGATAGACATTGAAAAGTCAGTTTGTAGAAAAACAGCACTGTTGATCATCTTGGGAAGTAATGTTCTCATATTTTCCTGTCCTTTCATGTCTGAAGGTGTGCTCACAAATGCCTTTCTCTTGTCTGGGGCTTCCCTGGTGGCTCAGCTGTTAAAGAATCCGCCTGCAATGCAGGAGACCCCGGTTTGATTCCTGGGTCAGAAAGATCCCCTGGAGAAGGGAAAGTCTACCCACTCCAGTATTCTTGGGCTTTCCTTGTGGCTCAGTTGGTAAAGAATCTGCTTGTGATGTGGGAGACTTGGGTTTGATCCCTGGGGTTGGGAAGATCCCCTGGAGAAGGGAAAGGCTACCCACTCCAGTATTCTGGCTTGGAGAAGTCCATCAGTCCATGAGTTCACAAAGAGTTGGACATGACTGAACAAGTTTCACTTTCACTTTCTCTGCTTGTCTGGCTTTATTCTCTTCTCTCTCTTCCTCTGCCTGGTATCACATCTTCTGTTTGCTGGGGCTTTGTTTATTGATCACCTTTCCCCTGGAATGCCTTGCTCGGTCCCACATCTCCCGCACCCAGAGGGACCCAGAATGCCATAGGGTTCGATACCTGTTAGCTACCTGGATGGTGGAACATATCTACCTTCGAGTTTCCTTTTAGCTTTATAGTTCTCAGGAAAATTCATAATTCTCCCTCTCCTGGACAGTCATAGAAGAGCTGGTATCTTCTACTGCATGCTGCAAACCTCCAAACTCTGCCTCAGTGATGGGCGGAAAGTACAAGCCCCCCAAGGGTATTTCAGCACGCCAATTGTTGGAAGAAGAACATTATTTTTCTGCCCAGAGATGGAGTGGCCAGCATGAAGAAGTTATCTTCCCAGGTGGAGCGCTGATTAACTGTGGACATTTGATCTCCGTGTCCTCTCTCTTGTCCGTACACTCTGCAGTTGACCACAGAGAGGAGAATCTGAACCTGTGTTTTAAAACACAAAGCAGATTTAAACCTTTCAATTCAAAATCTGCCCTCATATTTTAAAAGATTTGGGCTTTTCTTTGTCGTGCTTCAAGTCTAGACAGGGGCGGGAGGGAAGGTTGATCAGATTCCAAGAAAGGATCTGAACCAGCAAGGTTCAGCCGCTGGTAGACCCCAGGGTCACCTGGCAAGGGGACACGGGTGCTCAGAGCCGGACCACAGGGATATCAGATCAACTCAGAGCAACATGGCAAAGCCGGGACCACAGTGGCTCCAGGCCAGGAGTGGAGACTCAGAGACAGAAGCTGAGAGCAAAGGCCCATCGAAAGATCGGAGCACAGGGCAGTTGAGGTGGCTGTGTGGAGGAGACAGCCGTGAGCGTTTCTGCCCTTTGAGACTCTGTGGCACTCAGCAGCTCCTCCTCCTCCTGCCACCTGCTTCCTGTTCTGAGCACGTTGTGTGGTTTTTGATACAAGTGCCAACAAACTAGGGGCTCATTCTCCTCAGTAAGATGGGTTTGCAATTCCATAAAGAAACCTCCCTCCCTAGTTCAGTTCAGTTCAGTTGCTCAGTTGTGTCTGACTCTTTGTGACTCCATGGATTGCAGCACTCCAGGCCTCCCTGTCCATCACCAACTCCCGGAGTTTATTAAAACTCATGTCCATCGAGTCAGTGATGCCATCCAACCATCTCATCCTCTATTGTCCCCTTCTCCTCCTGCCCTCAATCTTTCCAAGCATCAGGGTATTTTCAAATGAGTCAGCTCTTTGCATCAGGTGGCCAAGTATTGGAGTTTCAGCTTCAACATCAGTCCTTCCAATGAACACTAAGGACTGATCTCCTTTAGGATGGACTGGTTGGATCTCCTTGCAGTCCAAGGGACTCTCAAGAGTCTTCTCCAGCACCACAGTTCAAAAGCATCAATTCTTTGGTGCTCAGCTTTCTTTATAGTCCAACTGTCACATCCATACATAATTACTGG
Organism: Giraffa tippelskirchi; assembly: GCF_054371585.1. NCBI lineage: Eukaryota > Metazoa > Chordata > Mammalia > Artiodactyla > Giraffidae > Giraffa > Giraffa tippelskirchi. Next base: position 59,315,740 of record NC_137282.1, read on the forward strand.
AAAAACCATAGCCTTAACTAGACAGACCTTTGTTGGCAAAGTAATGTCTCTGCTTTTTAACATCCATCCCTAGATTCATCCACAAATGTCGTGTTGAGTCACAGAGCACATGAAAGCATGGATGCAGTTCATGAGAATCCCTGCCCCATTCCCTTACTTAGCCTGCTATATTTATAAAGATCAGATGTGGACTTGATCACGTTTTCCAGCCACTTCAGGTTTACCTTTCCTTAGGAGCCCATGGAAAGTAGCAGCTGGTGGTTTCCTCTATATGTCCTAGCATTTGCTCTCAAGTGGAAGAAATGTGTCAGTGAGGAGCTTTGGGTTAAGAGAGAGGCAGTTAAAAGAGAGAGTCTGCCTTTGCTGAGGAGAAACCTACCAAACCAAGTTTGGTTATGGCAGCTCATAGATCGTAACTGAAAAAAGTCAGAGGAACAGTGTATGAAGGGCATCTCACACAGACCCTTTAATTGGCCTCCAGCCCCTGCACACATGGGCACCATCCAAAACACCAGGCTCTGACCTGCGTGTAACTCCCAGGCTCAAGTCTAAGTCATCTATCTTAACTCCCAGCCTGTTCCTGTGGCTCCTGACACTGATCAGGCCAGGCCCCCTGGAAGGAGCCCCCAGGTGACCGCCTTCATCTCTCCCTTTGCTCCCTGTCCATGTCCTCTCTGACTCCACCAGCAGTCGCCACCCAACCATGAGGTCCAGGACGACTCACAAGCCTGGCTGAGCCTCAAACCAACCCCCCACCCCAGCTCCTGGCTTCATTCCATCACCTGTCACCTGCTGCCAGGCCACACTCAGAACCTGGAGCTTTAGGGGAACCTCCATCGGATCATCCTTTCTCCTTCCAGTCTACAGGCTCGGGTCTCAGAGCGAGACCAATGGAGATTCAAAGTTAGGTTCTTTTCCAGCCTGGGTGGGTGTGAATGGGAGTCTTGATTCATGCTTACCTGCAGAGTCTGACTCATAAACACACACACACACACACACCCATCCTCAGAGGATGTTCTGGGAAACCCCAGATGTTCTGGGAAACCACCCCCCAACAGAGACAGACCCCCCGGTGGTCTCCACTAGGGACAGAGTACACGTGCTTCTATGGAAAATCTGACTCCAGAAAAAGGAACCCCCAGGGGATCCAGAGAACCCCAGGATGCTCTCTGTAACCCAGTAGCATCATCACCAGAGGAGGGGTCTGAGGGTGAGGGGTCTCAGAGGAGGTGACCAGGCAGGGAGGCTGGACACCCCCCCAATATCTGGACCCCTGCCCCCGAGGGACCCCTTGGTGACACGAGTGGGGAGCCGGTGGCCTGGGGCAGCCTCTGCAGGAATTTGAGAGCCCTGATCAGGGATAGAAGTCGGTGGTCAGCCCCCGCCGATCACCTCCGGGCTCAGGGAGCAGATGTAGAAATTCTGAGTTCAGCTGATGAGACTGTCCAGGGCCTGCGGCTGAAAAGTGCCGGCCGAGTGGACTGTGCAGCCGGGGACCTGAAAAGTGACACACGTGCTGAGCGGGACACACAGTCCAAGTGAGTGCAGAGAGGGCGTCCCGAGGACAGTGGCCACCGGAGCCCCGGGTTAGAGAGAGCCAAGTTCTCAGTGGAGAAAAGGGCTCTCCTACGGGAACTCTGAACGCCAGGCTGTGATCATTTAGAAGCAGAACACAGAGGCCTCAGTGTGGACTTGGTTCTAAGGCCCGAGCAGGAAGGATTCAGGGTTTGAACCAGAAGAGCTGCTATACCCTGGAAGGGGATAAGGACATTTCCCGGGTTGGTGGGGAAACCAGGGGGGAGGCCTGGTGGCCAGAGGGGCAGGGGGAAGTCTGTCCTCGGGGGGGCTCATGTTATGAGGTGCCAGGGCTTTTCCGGTGGCTTAGTCAATAAAGGATCTGCCTGCAAGGTCTGTATTCTTGCCTGGGGAATCCCGTGGGCAGAGGAGCTCAGCTGGCTGTAGCCCACAGAGTCACAGTCACACACGGCTTCATCATAAAACCCCTGGAAACCACGACTTGGAGTCAAAGCCGTGTGGCTCATCAGAGAAATAGGGGCGCCTGAGAAGCTCTGAATTCCAGAGCAGTGGGGGACTGCTTGCTGGCTCCTTTGGAAACTGGTTGGGGGGAAAGAGGCCTCAGAAAATGCCTCCAAGGCTCCTGAGCAGACACCACCCCCCGGGGAGGAGGGGCAGGGACCCCAGGATGGTGAGTGACCCCAGCGGAGCTGGCTCCTTATTTTTAGCTTCCGTCTCTGACACCCCTATGATGCAGGGCGAGAGTTCACCCTGGCTTTGTGTTTTTCTTTTGTCCCTGCTATTAGCTCGGCAAAGGGAGGGCTTGTACCCAAGGTGAACTCAGGTTCAGAGGAAAAAGAAAAGCACATTTCCTCTGTGCATTTTGGTTATTTCCACTCATTTTAAAAGTGCCATGCAGAGGTCCAGCTGACAGGAGGGTGCTGGAGACACAGCCTCTGGTCTCCCTTGGGCATCCCCCTCACCCACCCCAGGGACCTTCAGGCATCCAGCCTGGGTGCTCCGACCATGGGAGGGGCCAGAAGGGGAGAGCCCTGTTCTGGTACCAGCCTGGGCCTGGACCAGGAGATGGTTCGTGGGGCTCAGGCCCTCTGTGGCTGTCTATGTGGCCTCTCTGGACTTCTTTTTCTGGAATGTTCCTTTGTATCCGTGGAGTATTAAAAGACATGGTAGGGAGGTGTGCAACTTGGCTGCTCACTGACATTTTTTCCTTTTCCACCTTAGCTCCTGTTTCTGGTCTTTGTTGATTTCCCAGAGCACATACTTGAAAAAGAAACGGTCCCAAGGACAGCCGTTGGGACGTTGCATGCTTTTTGGTACAGTAAAGATGGGTTATGAAAATGTGGTCTGTGGAAATTCCTTTCTTCTTGGGGACCCTGGCCCTCGGGTATGAGATCTCCGCTTGCAACAACTTGCAGAGTTGGCATATAACAAAATAGTTCCCTCCGCCCTGCCGAGAGGCTGAGCTTTTACTGATGAGGGTGAATGCTTGCTGGGACTTGGTGTCTTTCAACAGATCTTTTCTAGAATTTTGTAACATGCTTCTGCTGCCATTTGCTCAGCTTGCCAAGTGAGTTAAATATCGAGTTGGCCGAAAAGTTCAAGTTTTCTGTAACATCTTACAGAAAACCCCAAACGAACTTTTTGGCCAGCCCAATAGAAAGCGGGGCTGCCCTTTCTCCTGTGTCCTCTGTAACGGCATCCCCATCTCTTGGCAACGAATGCAGTCCTCTTAGAGTGAATCACTTCCCTGGGTTCATAGCTGACCCATATGGGAGTCTCTGTTGTATAAATTCTACCTCCTGAATTGCTTTTATTTTATTTTATTTTTTATTTTTTCAGTTCATTAGCCATCTTAAAATTTTACTTTAGTTTCTAGAGTAAAAGGAACTTCACATTACTCAGTGAATTACTAGTGCAATTAACTAGTTTCCAAAGTTGGAATATCACACATTTACCCTAGATTATTGTTGTGCTATAGCCTCTAAGGTCTAATGTAGTTTCTATTTTATTTATTTTAAAATTAATTAATTTATTTTTGACTGCACTAGGTCTTCATTGTGGCGTGCGGGCTTCTCTAGCTGTGGCTAGCAGAGGCTTAGTTGCTCTATTGCTTGTGGAATCTTAGTTCCCTGACCAGGGATCAAACCTGAGTCCCCAGCATTGGAAGGTGGATTCTTAACCACTGGCCCACCAGGTAAGTCCTTAATGTAGTTTTCAAAATTTAACGATTTGGCATAAGTCAATACATTTTAGATTTCTCTGGAAATACTTAAAAATGTTTAACACTATTTTAAAGAGTTTAAATAAAATTATTGTAAATTTGGTGTCCTTTTTTTTTATTATTATTGTGAAGCCCTGACAGACAAAAGTCAGCTTGTGAATGCAGCATATTTGAAGGAATGACACTCAATTTCCCAGCCAACCTGGAAATCTGAGGGTAGCGATGATAAAAACTTCTTTAACCCAGATTGTTAAACCCACAAAATAATCATCTGGAATTGACTGGCTGGCCCTGAAAGTGAAAGTGTTAGTCACTCAGTCGTGTCCAGTTCTGCAATGCTATGGACTGTAGCCCACCAGGCCCCTCTGTCCATGGGATTCTCCAGGCAAGAATACTGGAGTGGGTTGCCATGCCCTCCTCCAGGGGATCTTCCTGACCCAGGGATCGAATCTGGGTCTCTTATGTCTCCTGCATGGTGGGTGGGTTCTTTACCACTAATGCCACCTGGGAAGCCCATGATTGTATGTAGTAAGTCATTAAAGGGGAAGTTTGGCATGTGGACAGATGGGCCCTGGTTCTTCTTACGGGGTAGGCTTTACTTCTAGAACAGAGAGTGGTCTGGGTCTCTCTCTCTCTTCTTGTTTATAGTCTGTCTTTTCTGTGTGTTTGTGTGTTCTTTGGGTCCAATTCCCTCTTCCAGGAAAGTGAGCTTGGGTCTGACCTGGGCTGAAAAACACTGGCTTCCAGGAATCTGATGTTGGGTCTAGGGTGATAGAGGAACTTTCTCTGTAGGCTTTATTGGGTCAGATGCAAGATTTGATCAGAAGGGGAAAAAATTAATCCTGGAGAGAAGCCTAGCTGGATTCAAGGCCCTAGGGCCCTGCAGGGCTCTGCCAGGTGCTCTTGGAAAGGAAGCCCAACCTTGACCATGAATTAGCGAAGGAGCAGCATGAAGAACCCCAAGCAAACTCAAAGGCCCAGGCCAGGGATGCCATTAACATCCGTCAGCTGAGTGCATACGCCAGCACGTGTGTGCTTGTTGACGTAGGGAGGCTTTGCCTAACAGAGTGAGCTACCTCAGGAAATTCACAGCATCCTGGGTAAAAGTTCAGAAAACAAAATTCTCTCTGTGTTCTGTGCTACCCACCTCATGGCTAGAGGGACAACTGATATCCGTCTAGTAATTGCAAAGTGAAACGCTGGATGTGGTCCAAAGGCAGATTTTGTAAAAGTTCTTTTTGAATTTCATGAGAAGCTAAGCGTTTGTTCCACCTGGTCAGCACATACTTTGTTTGGGTATCATCTCAAAAGTCAAATGAACCTTTGGCTGCAATGGCTGGGCTCTCTTCTCTGTGTTGGAAGACAAGTGGTCTGGAGCAAGATTTTTCAAAAACTGCTCTTAGTGACCACAGCCTCAATGAGGAGGTGACAGTCACAGGATACCAGCTAAGCTGCTTCAGTCGTGTCCAACTCTTTGCAACCCCATGGACTGTGGCCCACCAGGCTCCTCTGTCCATGGGAATTCCCAAGCAAGAAGACTGGAGTGGGTTGCCATTTCCTCCTCCAGGGGACCTTTCCAACCCAGAGATTCAACTGTTTCCTGTGTCTTCTCTGTTTCCTGAATTGGCAGGTGGGTTCTTTACCATTAGCAGCACCTAGGAAGCCCAAGTTTCTCTTAAAGGACTGAGTACAATAAATGCCCTTCATAAGTACAAGAGTCCATATTGTTGTAGAGAAGAAGCCCATTCTGACCCTATGATGGAACTGTCTCTTTAACTTGCTTTTCATTGCTTCTGATATTATAATCATACAGAATGGTATGCTTCAGAGGACCCTGCCCCTCTGCCTGATTGTTAAAACTAAACTGCCTCTGCTTAGGACCCTGCCCACCTATGGATGGCAGGCATGGAGAAATTAACACATCCCCCCGCTTGCCATTCTAGGAGATGTTGGCAAGATTAACGGCCTTTTTACTTTGCTTCCTCATCTCTGCCCATTTCTGATCTACAAAAGAAGCTGGCATCCAGACCCCCATAAGATGATTATTTTGAAGCATTAGCTTGCCATCTTCCCGGTCAGCTGCTTTCTGAATAAAGTCGTTTTCCTTGCCTCAACACCTCTTCTCTCGGATTCATTGCCCTGTCGTGCGGTGAGCAGAGCAGAGCTTGGACTCGGTAACCAAATGTCACCCCTTTATTCCACTGAAGCCAAATGCAGTTACACCCTAATGCCTTCAGTTTGAGCTCACGTCCCCCCACCATGAAAACAAGAACAAGCAAGCCCCCCACGCCTGGGGAACACTTCCCCGGCAGAGGCAGTGCCTTTGAGGTGGACTGTGTCTTGCTTGTTCCACAGGCCTTGCATCTCATCCGTACAGGGTATGGTTGGGGCCTGGGCTCTGGGTGGGATGGTTTGCATAGGAAGGGCCTGCTTGCGGGGGCTGACCCAGTAAGGGGCAGTCTCTCTAGGGTTAGCAAGGTTTAAATGTCAAACCACCAAAAATACAGAAAATGATAAGGCATGATGACACTCTTTTCTCTTGGTGCTTATTCTGCCATTGATTCTTTCTTTAATGGCACTGTGGTTGACTTATATTGCTGTGTTAGTTTCAGGTGTACAGCAGAAGAATGCAGTTATACATATATTTGTATCTATGTCCTTTTGAAAAATTATTTTCCATTACAATTTTTGGCAAGACACTGAATATAGTTCCCTGTGCTATACAGTAGGACCATATTTTTTTAATCTATTTTATATATAGGAGTGTATGTCTGTTAATCCAATATTCCCAGTTTATCGCTCCCTTACCTCCCCTTTGGTAACCATAAGTTTGTGAGTCTATTTCTGTTTTGTAAAGAAATTCACTTGTGTATTTAAAAAAATCCCACATTTAAGTGATATCATGTGATATTTGTCTTTGTCTGAGTTACTTCACTTACTGTGATAATCTCTATGTCCGTCCCTGCTGCAAATGGCATTATCTCATTCTTTTTTATGGTTGGGTAATATTCCATTCTGCTTCTTTATCCATTTATTTGTCAATGGACATTTAGGTTGCTTCCATGTCCTGGCTATAGTAAATAGTGCTGTTATGGACAGTGGGGTGCATGCATCTTTTCAAATTAGAGCTTTTGTCTTTTCCAGATATAAACCCAGGAGTGGGATTGCTGGGTCATATGGTAGCTCTATTTTTGTTTTGAGGAAGTTCCATACTGTTTTCCATGGTGGATGCAACAATTTACATCCCTACCAATGGTGTAGAATGGTTCCTTTTTCTCCATACCTTCTCTCACATGTATTGTTTGTAGACTTTTTGATGATGGCCACTCTGATCAGTGTGAAATGATACTTCATTTTAGTTTTGATTTGCATTTCTCTAGTAATTAGTGATTTAGAACATATTTTCAGGTGCCTATTGGCCATCCGTGTATCTTCTTTGGAGAAATGTCTCTTTAGGGCTTCTGCCCATTTCTAAATAGGCTGTTTGTTTATTATTATTGAATTGTATGAGTTGTTTGTATATTTTGGAAATTTAGCCCTTGTCAGTTGCATCATTTGCAGATATTTTCCCCCAGTCTATAGGTTGTCTTTTTGCTTTGTTTCTGGCTTCCTTTGCTGTGCAAAGCTTATAAATTTGACTAGGTCTCATTTGTTTAATTTTGCTTTTCTTTCTATTGCTTCAGAGACCAGTTACAGATTATTAGTTGCTAACTTACCTAGCTAACTTACTAACCACCTTAATAAACGGATGTTCAATTTTATATATTTTGCAACATCCTCTAGTGTTGAACGATTATTGTAAATATTCAGTGGTGTCTGTTCACCAAAAAACAGCCCAAGAGACATTTTCCTCGGGATGTGGCAGATAGAGAGAGCAGCAGAGAAGAGCCGGGGGGTTATAAAGTGTTTCAGGCTCTGGGGACCGATAGATAAATTGAACATGTGTACTTCATCTGCAAGACTCACCGTTGCCCTGTAAATGGATCATCTATTAGTAATCATCCAATGTGTTGAATCTCTAAAGAAAACCTCACAAAATGCAAAAGCATGAGTAAATCATGTAAGAACTGAAGGATGAACACGTCTACCTTTCCTGTGTGCGTGTGTACTCAGTCATGTCCTACTCTTTGCGACCCCATGGACGGCAGCTCACCAGGCTCTTCAGTCCATGGAATTTTCTAGGCAAGAAAACTGGAGTGGGTTGCCATTTCCTACTCCTAGGAATCTTTCTGAGGGATAAAACCTATGTCTCCTCTGTCTCCTGCTTTGGCAGGTGGGTTCTTTACCACTAGCGCCTCTTGGGAAGCCCACCTTTCCTTCACCTGATATTTATTTCCATGTCCTTATTTTTAGCACCACCTAGAAAAAGCCAATAATAATTCGATTACAGTGTGAGCACTTGAAACTTTTCTGATTAAGCAGATTGCACGTGAAATGTACAACCTGTTTATTTTACAAGTGTGGGTGTGAGTGAGTATGAGCTTCCCTGGTGGCTCAGATGGTAAAGAATATGCCAGCAACAATGCAGGAGATGTGGGTTCCATCCCTGGGTTGGGAAGATCCCCTGGAAAAGGGAATGTCTACTCACTCCAGGCTTCTTGCCTGGAGAATCCCATTGACAGAGGAGCCTGGTGGGCTACAGTCCATGGGGTCTCAAGGAGTCAGACATGACTGGTAAGCATGCATGCTTACTAAATTTGCTCCCTTTTGGGCGTTGGGAGAATGCCCTGAGCTCAATGGCAGGGCTTACATCCTTGAGATGATTTCAGGAGACAGATGCAGAGGCAGGGACCCAGAAAGCCACAAGCCTCTGGGAAGTTGGCCACAGCTTGGCTGCAAACCAATCTTTCAGATTAGATTTGCAGATGCCTCTGTTCCTCAGTGGGGGGATAATGGACAATTTGTCCAGTATGTGTTAATCTAATGATCTATCTCCATTTAACAACTTCAAAGCAAAATAAACACAAGACACTCATTAATACTTACAAGTGGGGCATAAACCTAGCCAGGCGATTTGAACACCGAAGCTTGACTACAAGCTGCTTTTGGAAGGTGGTTGTCTCTGCTCTGACTTGACCTAACCCTGAGATATCTTTTAGCTTTCCTCTCTGAGTACAGGATCTCAGGAATAAGTCCAGCAGCAGCATTCAGGGGAATGACCCAGGAAATAGGGCTAAGGAGGCCAAAGGGCTTGTTTTCATATTAGCAACACAGTTACTAGGGTGGTCCCCTTGCATTACTGATGAACACAGTGAACTTTGTCTAAATGTCTCAATACAGACACATCAGCTCAGTTCAATGACTCTTAGTTCCAGTTTCACACAGAGGAAAACCTAAAAATCCAAAGCCAGAGAGCATCAAGCTATTTGTTTAGGGAGCAAATGTAACCCTTGAACTCAGATCCTCTAATTTCATTTTATCATGATTCAAACCAGTCCATCCTAAAGGAAATCAACCCTGAATATTCATTGGAAGGACTGATATTGAAGCTGAAGCTCCAATATGTTGCCCACCTGACGGCAAAGAGCCAACTCATTGGAAAAGACCCAGAAGCTGGGAAAGGTCAGTTCAGTTCAGTCGCTCAGTCATGTCCGACTCTTTGTGACCCCATGGACTGCAGCACGCCAGGCCTCCCTGTCCATCGCCAACTCCTGGAGTTTACTCAAACTCATGTCCATTGAGTCAGTGATGCCATCCAACCATCTCATCCTCTGTTGTCCCCTTCTCCTCCTGCCCTCAATCTTTCACTATTTAGATGGTCTATAACCTCAACTGGGTCTTACTCTTTCAGTCATTAAAGCTGCAAAGACTTGTTTCATTCATTTAAAAAGAAAACCTACCATGAGTAACATTTGGAAAAACATTCCAATTTTCAGCTTGGGCCCCCGCTGAGTAACTGACATACTGATAAGGTAAAGTGAAGGTCAAATTCACGAGCTAAAGTGCTCTTATGTACGGAGAAAGCAGCAGGTAGAGGTAAGACTTTGGTGTGAGTTTGCAATTCTGAATTGCTAGCTAAAGGAACTAGGGCGAATCACATTGCTTTGAACCAATATCCTAATCTCTACATGAGAATAATCCTTTTTTTGCTCATTTTTACACTGTTGACTGTGAAAATCACAAAATGATATAAGTCAACTGAACCACACCGAAAACTATTAAGTGATTATAATATGATTCTATTGATAGTCACAGTGTTCTGTAGTTCTACTATGGATTTTTATGTCACGGATTCCCTTGATTCAACTTTATCAGTGACAGAAGAAAAGGTGGCAGGGATAAAAAGGAACGAATTTGAGTCAGTTGAACTGAGGTGGATGAACTTAGAGCCTGTTATGCAGAGTGGAGTAAGTCAGAAATAGAAAAGCAAATGTCACATATTAATGCATATATATGAAATCCAAAAAAATGGTACTGATGAACCGATTTGCAGGGCAGGAATAGAGACACAGATGCAGAGAGCAGTCCTGTGGACCCAAGGCAGGAAAGAGAGAGGGCGGGATGAAGGGAGAAAGAAGCACTGGCATATGTACACTACCACATGCGGGACTGGCGGCTAGCGGAAAGTCGCTGTTTAGCACAGGGAGCTCAGCCTGGGGCTCTGTTCTGACCCAAATGGATGGGATGGCAGGAAAGAAGGAAGGAGGTTCAGGAGGGAAGGGATATATGTGTGTATGTATCCCTGGTGGCTCCGATGGTAAAGAATCTGCCTGCAGTGCAGGAGAAGTGAAGCGAAGTGAAAGTCGCTCAGTCGTGTCCAACTCTTTGAGACCCCATGGACTATAGAGTCCATGGAATTCTCCAGGCCAGAATACTGGAGTGGATTGCCTTTCCCTTCTCCAGGGGAATCTTCCCAACCCAGGAATCAAACCCAGGTCTTCCAACTTGCAGGCAGATTCTTTACCAGCTGAGCCACAAGGGAAGCCTATTCCCAGGTTCAATCCCTGGATAGGGAAGATCCCCTGGAGAAGGAAATGGCAACCCACTCCAGTATTCTTGCCTAGAAAATTCTGTGGACAGAGGATCCTGGTGGGCTACAGTCCAGAGAGTCAGACACGGCTGAGCAACTAACAGAACAGAACATATATACCTGGATCGGCGGATTCATGTTGATGTATGGCAGAAAGCAACATAACACTGTAAAGCAATTATCTTCCAATTGAAATAAATTAAAGAAAAAAAAAGGTGGCAAGGGAGTTGGTCGAGAAACAGGCAGAAGGAAAAAAGGGAGAAGGCAGAAGAGGCTCAGCTACGTGGTCTGCGTCTCACCCACCATTTCCTTCAGCCTGGGGCTCAGTCGCTCTTTTTAGAAAGCAGTCGATTCTAAAGGATTTTACCCCAAAATGATGAATCACAGCAGCGAGGGCCAAGCTGGTTCTGCGGAGCAGCTCCCAGACCCGTCCCAGTGGCCACAAGCAGGAAATCAGCAGGTATCGGTTAATGGCACCAGCAATAAAATATTTTATGCTGAAACTCTCAACATAAAATCCCTCTCCGGGGAGACAGCTGATGAGAAGCTAGACCTATAAAACTCACATTAGCTGATCCATCATTGGCTTTGAAGCAGTAGTAATGAAAAGTGGCAACTAGCTTCGCTTGGAAGGCACGATAGCCTGGCTTGACTCTATCTCCAGGGACTCTTCCGCCAGCCAAGTCCGCCGCATCTGCTGCCGGCTCATCTAAGCGTGCGTTTCACGTTAACTCCCTTTCACAGGTAGAGAGCGAGCCCCTCCAGGCCCTCCGGGCCCTGCAGCGGAATGTGTCTAGAACGGAGTGGGGCCACGGCTGGGAGGTCACTGTGTCGACTCTCGCTCACAACCTGCATGGACCAGAGACTGTCACGGACCGTCTCTAAGCCTTAGTTTCCTCGCCTTTAACGTGAGGCTGCGGTAAGAACTGCACTTCTAGAGTCTCAGCAAACAGTAACCTAGAGATTGCCCTACCGAGGGAAGTAAGTCCAAGAAGTAAGGAGAAATGTATATGATATTGCTTATAAGCTGAATCTAAAAATAAATGATACAAATGAACTTGTTTACACAACAGAAGCGGACTCACAGACTTCTGTTATGGTTACCAAGGCGGTAAGGGTGGGAGGAAGGGATCGTTAGGGAGCTGGGGGTTAATATGTACACTCTGCTATGTTTAAAATGGATCACCATCAAGGACCTACAGTGCAGCACAGGGAAATATGCGCAGGGTTACGTAGCAGCCTGGATGGGAAAAGAATTTGAAAAGGAGTATATATTATTCTTTATATATAAATACATATATTCTTTATATAAAAAATATATAATTATATATGTATTATGTTTATATATTAATTAATTATATACATTAAATATGTTATATGTATTATATTTAATATATATAATTTTATTATATTTATTTTTTATTATTTTAAAATTATTTATATATAAATTTATATATAACAATACATATTAAATATTATAAGTAATATATAAATATATTATAAACATTTATATATTTAATTATTTATATAAATATATTGTTTATATAAAACATATAAAAATATATAATTATATATTTTATATATTAATTAAATAATTATATAATTAAATATATATTTAATTATATATTATATTTAATATATAATATATTTATATATTTTATATTTATATTTTATTTAATTGTATATAATATATTTATATATGAATATATATTTATATAAATAATATAATATATAAATAAAATGTATAAATATATATGTTTATATGAAATTATTTTTATATATATATAAAGCTGAACCGCTTTGTTGTACACCTGAATCTAACACATTGCAAATCAACTACACTTCAATAAAAAATTAAAAAGTTAAAAAAAAAGATAGCTAGCTAACTAAATAAGAGGAAATAAAAAATAATCCGCAAGATGTGAAGTCCTTGACGAGGCACCCATCACAGTGGGAACTGTTGACGGCAGAGACTGCAGGTGGGGATGCCCAGCGTTGCCAGGAGGGCCCTGCTTGCCCTCTGAGTGGTCCCGCTCACAGGAAGCACAGCAAGCGGTGTGTAGCGCTCGCTAGCTCCCCGGGTTCTCCAGAGCTGAGGAAGCCCTGGGATGTGAGGGTGTGGGCTTTGCATTCTGGAATTCCTCACGAGCTGGTCAGGAAGCTTGTTTCCAAAGGAGGGCTCCTAAGAGGTGTCTAGATCCAGTTGGGAATGCAACGCTTCCCTGGACAGAAGTTTCAGCTGTATTTTCAGAATGCACTTGGATGAAGCCCTTGTGGGGGAATGCAGACTCCAGTGCATGCTAAGGCATGGCATTATTGGCGAGGTTCAGGAGTCAGAAAGATAGAAAGTAAGTACCCAGTAACACAAGAGTCCCCGTGGCTCAGCAGTAAAGGGTCCACCTGCAATGCAAGACACACAGGCGACGTGGGTTTGATCCCTGGGTCGGGAAATCCCCTGCAGGAGGGCATGGCAACCACTTCAGTATCCTTGCCTGGAGAATCCCATGGACAGAAGAAGCCTGGTGGGCTACAACCAAGGGGTCACAAGAGAGTCGGACATGACTTAGCAGCTAAACAACAGCAACAAACCCAGTAACTCAGAAACATAAAAGGAATTTGAATTGCGTGATAAATGTCACCTTGTGATGACTTAAATATTCTGCTCTTGTCATAAGAAGAATGAATAGAGCTGAGGCAGCAAATTGTCGTCCCTTCTCCCTGAGTAACAGGGCCCTGATTTTTATTTTCATTGGGCGTGTGGCCACCCTGAACCTAGATTAGTTTCCTAGTTTTCTGTGAAGCTCGGAGAGGTCAGCAGAGCTGGCTGGCAGAATGTCAGCACCGTTGGCATGTTCTCCTTCCAGGGCATGTCCTCAGAGAATGGTGTGCTCCTCCCTGCCTCCATCCTGCTAGCTGGAAAGTGGAAGAAATGGCTGGAGCTCCAGTGATGATCTTGGACACTGAGACAGTGCCATGCTGCATCCAAGGATGGCTGGCAGTCACATGGCAGGAGGCTTTCAAAACCCCCTGCAGCCCCCCAGCTCCCCACTGGCTGCCCAGACTCCTCTTTTAATCAAGAGAAAATACGTTAATCTTGTTTCACCCAAACCTACTTCTTGGAGCAAGTATTAGTCCCTCTGTTGTGCCCAACTCTTTGCAACTCCATGGACTGTAGCCTGCCAGGCTCCTCCATCCATGGGATTCTTCAGGCAAGAATACTGGAGTGGGTCGCCATGCCCTCCTCCAGGAGATCTTCCTGATCCAGGGATCAAACCTGCATCTCTTATATCTCCTGCACTGGCTGGAGGGTTGTTTACCACTAGTGCTACCTCGGAAGCCCTGAGCTAATGATTAAATGAAAAGCAATGTATTTTTCTTCATTTTTGTTAGCATTCGTATGTAAATGGTATTTTATTAACTGATGAGTTTTTTGTTGTTTGTTGCCATAATCAGAGACCCGGTTTGAATGACTTCCTTTGCTGGGCATCAGGATACGACAGTTATTTTTCTGGGGCACAAAACACTGGCATGTGGGTACTCAGCCTGCAGATAAAAGCACCTGCTTCCATTGGACACAATTATACTGAATACAACGTCTCCATCCAGCATGTGGTCATGTGGAAGAGGCTGTAGGGGTGTAAGACAGATACAGGCAAAGCCACTCGCCGCTCCCATTCCTATGATGACCCGCACTAAAGCTGGGAAAGATTGAGGGCAGGAGGAGAAGGGGAAACAGAGGAAGCGATGGTTGGATGGCATCGTCGACTCAGTGGACATGAGTTTGAGCAAGCTCTGGGAGATCATGAAGGACAGGGAAGCCTGGCGGGCTGCAGTTCATAGGTCACAGAGTTGGACACAACTGAGCAACTGAGTGACTCGATGATGTGAAGTTTCTTCCTTCTGGTTTTGGTTGGAGAGCACCATGTCCACCAAGCCCTGCGTTACCCACCCGCCTGCCTCTGCACCTGGGTTAATGCTTCACCCTTCACGTGACTTACTCCTGACCCCCGTGGAATTTCCCAGTGTTCCAGTGACCGCCTTCATCACTCAGTAACTGGGGGTTAACACAGAACACATTGCCGTAGCCCCTCAGAATTCTTCTTATATCACGTTGGAATTCAATTTTCCTTTGACCGAAAGAATAATGGTTTATCTGAGCTGACTCCATAGCCCCAAGGAGGGGCAGTGAATCTCCGAGGAGTTTGGCTAAGGTTCTGGGACAGAGTAGTTCTTCCAGCTTCTGAGAGTGGCAAGAGAGCCCAAATGGAGGGTGAGGACAGTCCAGTCTGAGTCGGTGGGGAGCTCCCCACGTGGACACACTGGAGCACGTACCACGTGGGGAGGCAGAGGAGACCCTGCCCGTGTCTGCTGGGGTCGCTGCAGACTCCCGGTGTTCTCAGGAATGCCGTTTTCTAAAGCACGGAACTGTTGCAAGGGAGAAGAGCTGAAGCACATTGTGCAAAGTCAACATTTAAACAGCCATTGAAACACAAACGGAAGAGCAGCCTGTTTGGCCACCCCTGGCTGGCACTGCCCGCCTTTCTGCTCATCACGCGGGGCACAGATGCCTGTTGCTGGGCACAGGGCCCCAGACTGCACTCCTGCACGTCCGCCTGGTCCGCAGACTCTCAAAGGCAGCCACCTTGAGCCTCTTGGGCACTGGAGGCTTTCCGGTCTGATGTTTGTTTTCAACCAGGCTTCTGGTTAAAGGTGCACCAGATTCTACTTCAGGCATTTGCCCGTATTGGGGGAAAACACTTTCCATTGAATGTGATGCTGTGAAGCAACACTGGCTGTTTGGGGGGGGGGTGGTGGTGGGTAGCAAGCAAAAGCATGGCTGGGGTTCAGAAACAGTCCTCTGTGTCCTAGAAGACCCCCGTGTGTGGGTCCTGTGTTCTCTGCCCCTATGCGCGGTTGCCTGGAACAGGTAAGGAACAGCCTGGGGAGCTGGAGAGCCTCAGAGCTGGCCACATGGCTCATGAGAGCTCCAGGAAGACTGCACCCCCCACCCTCCCGCCCATTTATTGTAAGTTTCCAGTGACTGCTGACAGTCCCGTGGCACCTACTTTGTGCCAGAAACTCTATTGATCAGCCTATTTAATCGCTGTCACTCTCGGTGGTATCGGAAGAGAGGAGAATCCCCACTTTGCAAAGGAGGACACGGGGACCCAGAAGCGTAAAGGTAAGCCATGGCCCAGGTGGGGATTTGACCCGGTCACCTGGCTTCAACATCCTGCTTCTGGCACCATGCTTCCCTCAGGGGCTCGTCACCCACCGCGGGCAGCAGAGCTGTGCAGTCTGACTGACCGGACTCATGTGCGGGCCTGGATGACCCCCAGGCTGCTGGGCACCAGAAAAGAACCATCTTGACAAGAGTGACTCCAGGATTTATGGTTACTTCCCACTCACTGCACACCTCTTTGGACAACTGGCTCTCTGAGAACATATGTCCTGACCTCCCAAGGCCAGTGAGCACCGGTGGCCTTTTTGATATGAAGTAGGTCCTGAATAATTAATTGCTTTGCCAAACACAGGGCTTGAGCTCCCCACCCCCACACTGTGTGCATGCCTGGTGCTCAGTCGCTCAGTCATGTCCAACTCTTTTGCGACCCCATGGACTGTAGACCCCCAGGCTCCTCTGTCCGTGGGATTCTCCAGGCAAGAATACTGGAGTGGGTTGCCATTTCCTCCCCCAGGGGATCTTCCCCACCCAGGGATCCAACCCGGGTCTCCTGCATTGGCAGATGGATTCTTTACCACTGAGTCACCTCAGAAGTCTTTCCCCCACACTATCGAACCCAGGTCTCCAGCATTGCAGCTGGATTCTTTACCAGCTGAGTCACAAGGGAAGCCCAAGAAATGAGGAAATACAACGAAATCACCACATTTGCAGTCTGATTTCCTTTCCATGCATTAAAAATGAGACGAAGGCTGCCAATCTAAACATCAGCACACTTGTTTCATGTTATTGCATTTTCTTTTTTTGGCTGCCTGGCAGGGCCTTCAGGATCTTAGTTCGCTGACCAGCGATCGAACCCAAGCTCCTTGTAGTGGAAGCATGAAGTCTTAGATACTGGACCCCCAGGGAGGTCTCTGTGCATTTTCTTCTGACAGCATACCCCACCTCTGCCATTCCTGGTCAAAGCTCCCCATTTAGGGGCTAACGTGAGGAGTGAGTAGCTGCGAGTTAGTTTTGGTGCCTGTGCGTGATGTCATGGCTGATTTCGTTGCTGGGCTGCCCCCTACATTTGCTTTTTGAGCCCTCTGACCAAACTTTGTCATGCGCACTCGTCTCCTTGTCTTTTGCATGCTGTTTTGAGATCGCCTCAGATTAAGAAGAAAAGCATGTTGCAGTTAAGTTTTACTCTACCTGAGAGCACCTCCCAGGGCCCAGCCTCCGAGTGTTTGTTCCTGGCGCCTTCACTGTGTGAGGGCAGTGGGACTCTGACTCCATATTCATCTGCTTCTTTTACTTTAATCTTTGTACTCTACTGGTTTTACTTCAAGTTAAGAATGTTGCCTATAGGTGGAAATATACAGATGGCCCATTCTCCCATTCTGGAGGCTTTGACCTTTAAGTGTGTAACACTTTTCTATTCATGTAGACATACAAAGTTGCAGACAGAGAATAACTTGTCTTTTTGGAGGTTTATGGGAAAGTGATGACTTGACTTACCTGGTTAGCTGTAAGAACACAGTATTCCAGTACCAAAATGTTTGCAACAACCAGCCACATCTCTCCCTCAACTGACCTTTAAAAATGCTTTGCTGAACCCTTCAGGGAGTTCAGGGTTTTGGGGTCACAAGCATCTGTTCTCCTTGACCCTACGATAAACGTTTCTCTGCTCCAGACTTTGACATTTCAGCATGTTTGGCCTCACTGTTTGTCATGCACTTGAATTTGCCTTCAGCAATATTTCATGATGAAGGAGCCCCTTTTGGTGTAGTGTCTGTTCTCCACTTGGCCATTTTAGAAAATGGCCCTCCAGGTATGACATGGCCAGAATCAGGCAGAATATTCATGTACCCACACATACTATCGCTCAATTCATAGCAGAGAAGAAAAAACCTGACTCCTTATTGAATCTATTCCTTTAGCTCTAACTGTTGGTCAGTTGCCTGTGCTTAGTCACACTACCTTTTGTAAGAGTGTTATCTATATTCTGAAATATACAAGACACCCCATTCTCAAGTCTCTGACCTTTAAAAGTATAACACTTTTCGATTTAAAAAAAGTTGTATAAAAGAAAATAGCATTTGTCTTGTTGGAGGCTTAGAGGAACATTGTGACCAGACCTACCTGAGCAGCTACAGGTACAAAAGATTCAGGCACCAAGAAATTTGCCACTCTCCTTCCCCTTTTAGTGTAAAAGAAGCCTGAATTCTAAAGAAGACAAGATGGTTCTTTAAGGATGCTAGTCCACCGTCTTCTTGGTCTGCTGGTTTTCTGAATAAAGTTGCTATTCCTTATCCCAACAGCTTGATTTATCGGTCTGTTGTGTGGTGAGCCTGGACTCAGTAACAAGTTGTTTTGGATAAAGGATATGAGGTGATGAAAAATTCCTGAAGTTTGATGAGCTCCATTTTGGAGAATGTAGTGTCCTTTTAAGGGGCACAGAAGGAAAAACAATGTGATCTCCACATGTCAGGGAAAGAGTAGTGAGATCAGGGTAGGAAGTGAGGGTGAATAGGATTCAGGTAAGAAGACGCACAAGGAAGCAGGATCATTTAAGATGATACTGGCAACTCTGACGTGAAAAGCCATGCCTTACCAGGACTGCACCTGGAAGGCCCATGAAGGAATATGTCAGTGAAAGTGATGGGTCACATTTAGATGTCTAAATATTTTCTAAATATTTTACTTTAGATTGCCCAGGCTGCTTGAATGTCATTTTTTGTTGTTTAATAGTCCCCCCTCATTTCTTCTTCTCTCTGGTGATACTGCTTGTTTCCCTGGGGTACCAGCTTTGAGGTGAAGGGTTCACGGTTTTCTCCAACAGCAAGTCCCTAACACAGAAGACGCCAGCGTGAGGAGGGCGTCCCAGGCTGGTAAATAGCCAGTTCTCTCAACCTTCTCTAGTTTCCTCATAAATCCATTAGTTCAGTTCAGTCACTTAGTCGTGTCTGACTCTTTGTGACCCCATGGACTGCAGCACGCCAGGCCTCCCTGTCCATCACCAACTCCCGGAGCTTGCTCAAACTCCTGTCCATTGAGTCGGTGATGCCATCCAACCATCTCATCCTCTGTCCTCCCCTTCTCCTCCTGCCTTCAATCTTTCCCAGCATCAGGGTCTTTTCCAGTGAGTCAGTTCTTCACAAAATCCATACTTCATGTTAAAAATAAAATGTCAACATGGACACCAGGCAGAGTGGCAATCTGGAAGTTAACTTGCTACATCTCTGGAGAAGAGAAAGAGAAGAGTTGGAGCAGAAGATCCCTGTGGCCTAACAGGGGAGAGAGAGGGAAGAATTCAGAGGAAACAAGGGGAAATTGTGCGCTTCACACACACACACACACACACACACACACACACACACACACTCTTAAGCTCCCGGGTTTAGAAGACCACGCTGTCACAATGACAAGACAATTATTTAGTTCCAAGATACTGGGAGACAAATGCTTCCAACAAATAGTAAAAATTCCTTCTGGGTTTGGAGAAGGGAAAGGCTACCCACTCCAAGATTCTGGCCTGGAGAATTTCATGGACTAAAGAGTCTATGGGGTCGCAAACAGTCAGACATGACTGAACGACTTTCACATATGCAATCCCAGTCAGCAAAGCTTATGCTTTCAGCAAATTGTGTCTGAAAACAGAGGATTCTAACACCTGCTACTGTGCAGCCTGACAAGGACTTCCAGGCCGGCCTCAGGACAGACCGGGAGCCACAGAGCCCTGGGCTGCACACGAAGGCGGTTTCCTGGCCTCTGGTGGAATCTTTTCCTTCTGCAGAGCCGTTCTTCCCAAGGACAGTTTTGTCTCTCCCAGGCCTATGGTGTGAGGAAGATTTCCGCTGGGCAAGGGGTCTCGGCCGCATGGGAGAGTGCCAAAAGCAGCTGCCAGTCAACCAAGTCGTAACAACCAGCAAGGAGTCATTGTTGGAACACTCAGGCCGTTTGTGGAGCCGGCCGAGGGGCTTCACATTCTGTTCCTCTAGCGCTGAGATTCCTGCACGCTTCCCTTGGCATTCCAGAAATGTTCAGGGCTGCTCCTCAAATAGTTGAATGAATGGCTTTTCCCACCATCAGGTCCACTTCAGCCAGGCTTTCTGGCTTTGCACAACTGTCATCTTTCCTCTGTACTTTCTCTTTATATTTTTATTTTTTATTGCTTATCCTTACTGTGGATTTTTTCCAGCTAGTTTTATGGATATTTCTGTTTGATACCCATAATATAGTCAAGTCAAAGAGTTTACTCTCCCAGACCTTGTCTTCATCTTTCTCTACCAGGGAGCAAATGCTCCAATTTGATTTTGGAATCCCAGGACTGGGTGCTGGGGGTGGGTGCAGGACTCCTCGGGGGGTGAGTGTCTGGGTGAGTCCCCTGTGGGAGGGACACTTCAGAGATGTCACCTTCCCTGGGCACCGACTACAAACACAGTGACATTGGGAACAGAGAAATTCCATTGACAAACGATCAGAGCCCACGGAGACTTCAAAAAAAAGAAGTGAGATGAAAGTGAAAGTTGCTCAGTCGTGTCCGACTCTTTGCGACCCCATGACTATACAGTTCATAGGATTCTCCAGGCTGGAATACTGGAGTGGGTAGCCATTCCCTTCTCCAGGGGATCTTCCCAACCCAGGGATCAAACCCAGGTCTCCCACATTGCAGGCGGATTCTTTACCAGCTGAGCCACCAGGGAAGCCCGAGACTTCAAATAAAGTGTGAAATGTGGGATTTTCTGGAACTTTACATCCTATTTCCACCGTGCTAGAGTTTTTTAAAAGTACACATGTTAATCGTGTTTTGAAATTCTTTCTCATGACTCCAGGTAAACAGGCTGAGGATACATTCCATGAACACACCTTTCTACGTTCCATATGGCGGTTTTACTCTGCGAATGATCATATGCACCACTTCTAACATTATTTCTGATGTTTCACCTCCTCGAGCTCCACCTTGTACTGTACACTGAAGAGCTCACAGGTTGCACAGCAGGAAGAAAGCTTACAGAGTGGTCCACGATGAGCATGACCAGGAGCAAAAGGAGAGTTCAAAGTGATGAAAAGATTTTCAGGGAAGGTCAGCACTTTGAAAAAAATAGATGAATTTTGTATAACATTTACTCAGAGTGGATGATTTATTTAGGGCTTTTGCTTGTTTGTTTTTTAAATTAATGAACAATTGTTTTTCTTTTTCTTCTTTTTTTTAAAATTTTTAATTGGAGGATAATTGCTTTACAATATTGTGTTGGTTTCTGCCATACATCAATGTGAACCAGCCATAGGAACACGTATGTCCCCTCCCTCCCACTACCCGCCCCATCCCACCCCATCCCTAGGTCATCACAGAGCCCTGGATTTGAGCTCCCTGTGTTGTACAGCAAATTCCCTCCGGCTACCTAATTTTACATATAGCGATGTGTATGTTCCAGTGTTACACTCTCAAATTGCCCCACCTACTCCTTCCCCCACTGTATCCAAAGTCTATTCTTAGAGCATTTTGAAGTTCATAGAACATTTTCACGGGAGGAACGGGGGTTTCCATGTACTCTCTTCCTCTAACAGTTTACCCTTTCGTTCTTAACAATGTGAACTAGTGCAGTGCATGTCTTGCCACTGATGAACCAAAACTGATGATTTAATTCTAATAAAGCCCCTGACTCTTTAGCCTTTCCTTATCACTGAGATCACTGCGGAGAATCTGACTTAGACAATGCAGCTGAGTCCACCAGCCTCCTCTACATCTAGGGAAATGAGGCTAGAGGGTGAGATGGCTGGACGGCATCACGGACACAATGGACATGAGTTTGAGCAAGCCCTGGGAGATGGTGAAGGACAGGGAACCTGGCGCGCTGCGGTCCATGGGGCTGCAAAGAGGTGGACAGGACTGAACAACTGAACAACTGAACAACAACAACCACCTTGTGTCTGGGACATCCCTTCAACTAAATGCTTATTCCCGATCAAAACTCACTGGGCTTGCCTGCAGGCAGTAGATAGAGCCCTCTAATCTCTGTCCGTGTCAGCAGGTTCCAAGCTCCCCTTCCAGGACAGGAGCTATGGGGAAGAACAGGAGGGCTCCCTTTTTTATTACGTCTACGTCCCCAGCAAGGGGTATTTTGTGTGAAACTGCGGAGGTAGCTAAAAGTTAGTGGGAAAGAGTATAAATCATTTCATGAATGTATTTAGGGGCTTTTTTTTTTTTAAACAAAAATGTGTATCTTGAAACGTGGCCAATTCAACCCAGCAGAACTGCTGACTGCTGAAAATGCATGCCTGGTACTCACAGTCTATGGGCTCTGAATGCTGAAAATGCAGTTTTATTCATTTAAATACCCTTACTCATGAACGTGAATGGAGGAAAAATGTCAAAACAGGGGACGCTCGGCAGGTTTGCTAATACACCGGTTTTCCTTTTCTCAGATTCAATAGCAGCATGTCTATCAGTTAAAATGTCCTCAATTGTCTCCGAGGATGGATGAAAAGAAGAGTCAGAAATCAAGTGAGTGAGACCTGCAGGGCCTGGGGTGTGTGGGAGACCATCCAGCCCTGCGCGGGTCTGCTTCTCAGCTGGGGACCTTGACTGAGCCCGGAGTCCACATCTGCTGGAAGGGCTTTCCCAAATCTACAAACAGCAAATCTGCAACAGTGCAACAGTGTTTTCTTATAGCTGAATTAAATTCAGCTCCAGGTAGCATTTCTTCATCTGTTCAGAAAACCACTGACTGCCCTTAGTATTTGCTCTATGGTGGGTGCCACAACAGGCACCCTTCTTGTACAATCTCCACGGTGCTTCTGCGGCTTCTTTCTGGGGTGGGATGGTTTAAGGGGAGCTGGACACTGATGCTTTTATTTATTTTTTAAATTTATTGGCATATAGTTGGTTTACTATGTTGTGTTAGTTTCTGCTGTACAGCAAAATGAATCTGTTATACATATACATATATCAACTCTTCATATAGGCCCTTATGGAGTATTGAGTACAGTTCTCTGTGCTCTAGGGGATGTTCTGATATATCTATTTTATATATAGTAGTGTGTATATGTCAGTTCCAATTCCCAATTTTTCCTTGCACCCCCTTATACCCTGGTAACCATAAGTTTGTTTTCTACATCTGTGACTCTATTTCTGTTTGGTCGGTAAGTTCATTTTGGCCATGCCAAGATGCCAGGAGGGATCTTAGTTCCTCGATCAAGGATCAAACCTGTGTCCTCTGCAATGAGAGCGTGGACTCCTAGCCACTGGACTACCCGGGGATTCCTGGTCACTGATGCTCTTGAAGTTTCATCTACTGTTCATATCTTAAAGGTGTCACAAGAGCAAACCTTTTCTTCTCTTAGTTGCCAATATTTCAGTTGGGGCACCTGTGAACAAATTGCATTTCCCGGGCTTTTCTTGAGGAAAGAAAAGAGAATTAGATTTGTGTCAGGAAACTGGAGGTCCTTATCTGCCTCTTTAGAAAACAGAAAAATAGTTCTCTCTCTTCTCATCTGGAGAAGGCAACGGCACCCCACTCCAGTGCTCTTGCCTGGGAAATCCCATGGACGGAGGAGCATGGTAGGCTGCAGTTCATGGGGTCGCTAAGAGTCGGACATGACTGAGCGACTTCACTTTTCCTTTTCACTTTCATGCATTGGAGAAGGAAATGGCAACGCACTCCAGTGTTCTTGCCTGGAGAATCCCAGGGATGGGGGAGCCTGGTAGGCTGCCGTCTGTGGGGTCGCACAGAGTCGGACACAACTGAAGCGACTCAGCAGCAGCAGCAGCTCTTCTCATCTCCTTAATCAGCAATTCTCAACCCAGGATGAATGTTAGAATGACCCTGAGAATACAAAAAATCCCAGCGACACCATTTGGGACAAGGCCAACTCAACCAGGGTCTCAGGGCAGGGGCTGTGTGTGTGAGCTCTTTTCTCTTGGAAGCGCAGGGGCTGTGTCTGTTTCGGTATCTATAAGCTCCTCTGGGGGTTCTAATGGGTGGTTCAGTCTGAGAACAGCTCCCTGTAGGATGCCCACTTCTTGGTCCTTTTCAGTTATTTTCCCACAGTCCATCCTGTTACAATTTACTTTCTTATTTATTTATTTAGACTGTCTTTGTTGCAGCATGCAAACTCTTAGTTGCAGCATGTGGGACCTAGTTCCCCGACCAGGGTTTGAACCTGGGCCCCCTGCATTGGGAGTGCAGAGTCTTAGCCACTGAACCAAGGGGGAAGTCCCTGTAATTGACTTTCTAAGGCAGCAATTCTCAAAGCACGGTGCTCTGACGAGCAGCAACAATGCCAGCTCCTGGCCCCATCCCAGCTCTGCTGACTCAGGTCCTCTTTGGGTGGGGGGAGGTTTCATGCACCCTCCAGGTGATGTCTTGCATTGAGGTCTGGGAACCACCCATCTGAGGCATCTGCTCTCCCCTCTCCCAGCACGACTTAAACTTCCCATCTTCAGCTTCATCCTGGTGGGTTTCAGGTGTCCATCTGAATGTCCCTGCAACCATGTCAAATAGGAAACCAAGGCTTCTCTCTCTCCATGTCTACTTAGCTCTCGATGTTATTCACCAGGATTCTGGACATTCCTGCTCAAGACCTGACAGTTGCCTTCAGTCCCACCTTCTTCCTCTTCCTGGGAACCTGCGTGTCCCCAAGTCTGGGTGCTTCTCCTCCTCTGTTGCCTCCAGGCTCAGCGTTCTCTGGCCATTACTCTTCCATGGACACGGCAGAAATCCTCTTGAGAAGGACTGGGACTGTTTCCCTCCCTTTTGTCCACTTTCTTCATCATGCTTTGCCTCCAGAATAACTCCTAGGTCCCACCCGACCCCTCTGCCCTCACTGCATACCTCAAGCGAGCACACCCATCAATTCCTCAGAATTAGTACAAGATGCAGCCCTTGCCCCCCATCTGCCTGGTGACGCTTGTCCACACCGAGCTCCTCTCTGTGTCCTCTGCCGCAGACCCCGGGTTGCTGGGGGTGTGAACAGCCTCCGGGCCTCCTGCCTCCATGTCTCTGGTCCACTCCTCTGGATGCACCGATTTCACTATTGTCCACCCTTTATGAGTCAGCTGAACCATGACCACGTCCCACATGGAAATAATCTCTCATTTGAGTGCCTTTAGCATTTTCCTTGCAACCTTTTGTTAATACTGGACATATTAGTAAGAAACTCATGTTTTACAGAAATCGAGGTACACTCAGAAAAGCTCCCTCTCTGTTTTCACTAGGGCTTCCTTCACGGATGAAGCGCTGGGCCTTTTCTCTTTGTCCTTGCATTGACTCTGCCTTCTTTAATCCCTGGCTTGCTATGTCTGCCTGGGATCAGCCATGTCAGTCGAATGCCTTTCCTGGGTCTCTCCAAGTGCAGTTTCTCCTCATTTCTCTGATCTTCTCAATGATCTTAACTGTATCCTTCAAGACTCATTTGACACTCCTCTCATCAGCTCCCATATTTATCGTTTGCTCAGATGTGTGGTTTGACTTTCTCTCTTGTCTTCTTGCCACCAGACAAGAGAGTTTCCTTACCATTTCATGCCTGCTAAATGTGTAGCCAAACACAGGTTGGAACAAGTCCTCAGGTGAGCAGTGTCCTTTTCCTGGGCTCCCCAACTCTGGGTGCAGGATCTTAATACAAGGGGCAGGTGAGTCTCAGACCCAGACAATCAGGATGAACACCCACAGCTCTACATGGACAAGGCCATTACTATGGACAGCTTGACACAAACTTAGTTATTTCTGGAAGCATCTACTTGGGCTTTAAGAAAGGTCAGCCTCATGCCTCTTTGTGGGCTTCCCAGCTGGTGTTAGTGGTAAAGAAGCTGCCTGCCAATGCAGGAGACATAAGAGACACTGGTTCGACCCCTGGGTGGGGACGATCCCCTAGAGAAGGAAATGGCAATCTATTCAATATTCTTGCCTGGAGAACTCCGTGGACAGAGGAGCCTCGTGGGCTACAGTCCACAGGGTTGCAAAGAGTCAGACAGGACTGGAACAACTTAACATACGTGCCTCTACATGGGTATAAGCCCCTCCCAGCAGCCTCCATCTTTACACCTTCCCAGGTGAGGGTGTGGAAGGGACTAGTCTCCCACGCATGCCAGGAGACACATGCTGAGTTCTGGCCCCAGGACAGCACCTGGCAGGAGCTCCTGCAGCTGAGAAAACCCCAGCAAGAGGAGAGTGGGGGATGGACCTGAGTCTTGCCAGAGGGCAAGTTTTGCCATCTGACCATTTCCCTCCAAGACCCTGGGAGGAATGGATGTACAGCTCTGTAATAATATGGCTCAATACAGTTCCAATCTGCTTTTCCCGTTAGTTTTTAATGACCTCTTATATACTCTGCAGTGGGGGTGAGTTCACAGTCCCACACTGAGTTTGTCCCCACGTGCACTGCACACGTGGTTCAGCATCTCTCTTCCAGATGTGGCCTGGATGAGACATCCTCCTCCGTTCCCACACCTCCGTGCCCAGTGACCTCTCCTGCTCTCCAATCTCTCCTTCTACTCGAGTCCACAGTGTGACATGCTGATTACCTGTGTGCCTCTGGGGGTGTGCATGCATGCGTGTGCACACAGGACTAGGCACATGTTTTTCAGATCTGGGATTTTCAGATTGATCAATATTAAAATATAGGTTGACTTAGAGATACTAAGTGAAGTAAGTCAGAGAGGAAGACAAATAACATAGGGTACTATTTACATGGGGAATCTTTAAAAATAGGTAAAAATAAACTTATTTACAGAGCAGAAACAGAGGCATAGAGAGCAAACTTAGGGTTACCAAAGGGGACAGGTAGGGGGAGGGGTACATTGGGAGGTTAGCACTAAGAAGTACAGACTATATAAAATAGATATCCAGCAAAGGCCTACTGTGGAGCACAGGAGACTCTGCTCAGTATTATGAGAAAAGGATTTTTAAAAAGAATAGGTGTATGTATATGTGGGGCTTCCCAGGTGGAGCTAGTGGTAAAGAACCCACCTGCCAATGCAGGAGACACAAGAGATGCTGGTTTGATCTCCGAGTAGGGAATATCCTTTGGAAATGACAACCCACTCCGGTGTTCTTGCCTGGAGAATCCCATGGACAGAGGAGCCTGGTGGGTTACAGTCCATGGGGTCGCAAAGAGTTGTCCATGACTAAGTGACTTAGCACGCACTCATATATATATATATATATGTATAGGTGAATCACTTTGTTGTACATCTGACACTAACACAAATTGTAAATCGATTATACTCCAATATCAAATAAACATTTTAAAAATTAAAAGGAGATCCCACCAGTTCTGTTCCCAGGGCAGTTTTACCTCCTCTGTCAAGCTTTTCAAAAGATTTGCTATCAAGGAAAAACTGCTGCCTGCTTTGTAGCTCCCTGAAGCTTCTATTGTTTATTTATTTTAAATTTGACATCCCAGAGCATGCTCGTCTCTGCGTTTTCTGCCTGACCAGACTTCCAGGGTGGAGGAGTGTCCCAGGGGAGCCAGAGACCCGGATCTTCTTTCCCAAAGCCCCCTTGTTGGTCTTCAGATGTCCAATAATTTCAGCCTGTCTCTAGATGTTATCCGGGCAGAATGCCAGCTGCTGCGAATCTAAAGCTAAGGTCTTTGTCAAACCCTAGGACATTTCTTAAGTATGTCAACTAATATTTATTGCTGGTATGTTTCTAATTCAGTTTCTTTAAATATGACCCAATGTCTCTAATGTTGAATGAAGCAAAATTCTATATTAAATTGAATTTAAATTAAAATGCTCAGTTTACTCATAATTAACAACCATGCTTATTTATTAACGTCACCTTACTTTAAATCATTAGATCAGGCTTCCAAGTTTATCCCCACGCTGATTTCCACAAATGGTTAGGAATAGTTCAGGGAAGTATATAAAAAAGCCAACCAAGCTTCCCCGGTGGCACAAGTGATAAAGAATCTGCCTGCAATGCAGGAGACCTGGGTTTGATCCCTGGATGGGGAAGATCCCCTGAATAAGGGAATGGCTACCCACTCCAGTAATTCTTGCCTGGAGAATCTCATGGATAGAAGTAGCCTGGTGGGCTACAATCCATGGGATTGCAAAGAGTTGGACATGACCAAGCGACTAAGCTTTTCCAATGTGAAGACTTTCTTTGTAGCCAAAGAAACCCAACTTTTCTACTTCTGGTCATTCATTTGTTCACACTAATACATAGTTTTAAAAAAAAACTCTTTAAATGCACATTAGTAATCATATATATATATATATAAACTTCTCAACATGATCTTGTCAGTTTCTGCCTTTAGCTTTTAAACTCTGGAATGTGTTCTTCAGAAGCCAAGTGATTCCTTGTAGGTTTAGGTGCCTGAAATGGGGTATACCTTTCTTCAGTTGCAATGCTGATTAATACATGTTAATCAGATCAGAACCAAAAAGAATTCCCTGACCCTTGCTGTGTCAACAGAGATCTTCAGCAATTAGTCTGAACCATGTGAAATTTTGTAAGTAAAAAAGCTGAATCTCAAAAGTTTCAATTTATTTTTTTACATTTATTTTTAATTGGAGGGTGACAGCTTTACAGTAGCTAGGACAGGGAAGCAACCCATGTCCAGTGGCAGTTTCATCTGGTTTAACTGCACATGTATGTCAGCATGCACGTGTTTTTATGGGACATCTTTCGGGGCGTGTTTTCCGAAGCCTTGCCAAGTGGGGGATCCTCATTTGTCCCTTTCCTTCATAGACGGTGTTTAAAATTTGAGGTACACAACTTGGCTGCGGTTCATGAAAATAATTGAAAATATCATCTATGGCACATTGACCAGAAATTACCTGTAGAGATTTTATAGAGACAGACTGAGTTCCTGGGCAAGGCCCTACCCTCATGGTCCCCACACTGAACTTTTCTCTTTCTTAGCCTCAAGTCCACCCCACCCCCTCGCTTCTGGAGTTCTCAGGACTCAGCCTGAGCCCGCTGGGCTGTGGCTTGCAGCTCAGTTTTTCCCCTCTTCTAAGACACAGCCTGGCAATGTTTTTTTTTTTTTAAGTCCTTTTGGCCTCATCCCAGGAAACTACTTGCTTCTTTGCCCCTGACCCCATCTCAGGTGACCTTTGCTCTTTTCCAGGCTTTTGGGAAACATCCTGGGCACAGGGAGGAGCTTCAGCTGCCCCAGCTTCCTGTAGAGTCTCAGAGCTGTGCTTTGCAGCACACGCACATATACAATATATGATATTAATATATATATAAAGAGTATATAAAGTAAAGAGTCAGCTTGAAATGCAGGAGGCCAAGTTTCGATCCCTGGGTCAGGAAGATCCCTTGGAGAAGGAAAATGCAACCCACTCCAGTATTCTTGCCTGGGAAAGCACATGGATGGAGGAGCCTGGCGGGCTACAGTCCATGGGGTCCCAAAGAGTCAGACACGACTTGGTGACTAGCGCACACACACACACACACACACACACACACACACACACACACCTCTCACATCTTCTTTATCCATACATCTTCTTGATATTTTAAAATGACTTTTTATAGCTTTTCAAAAACTGTTGGTGGTTTAGAATTTCCATTTATATAATGATGTTCAGATGATTAGATATAGTCACGTGAAGCATCTCTTCAGCTCTTTTCTCTCTCATTCCATATTAGAGCAATATGAAATATCCAGTCTATTGGTATTTGCTTGGGGTTTTGTAAAACTCTGAGTGATCTATAATTAGTTTATATCTAAGAGTCCCCAATAGATATGTATCTTGTGGAATTATTTTTTATTTAACCAGCAGGAATAAACTTGGAGCAGTTATTATTTAATTCTCTCTTTAAATGTGGGGTTGGCTTTGGAGTGATGTTGGCTGCTTTGCGGTGACCACGTGCTCATGGATCTGAGTGTCCTGTGGAGTTTCTGTCCACCCAACTCTGCTCACCCAGTGTGTCCACCTCACCTCCCCTGCCCTGGATGCACGTGTAGCCTCTCAGTGTGTGTATACACGGACGTTGTCTCCGCAGCATCGGAAGTGTCTACTCCCAGGTAACACAGTGGTAAAGAATCCACTTGCCAGTGCAGAAGACCCAGGAGACATGAGTTCAATCCCTGGGGCAGGAAGATTCCCTGGAGTAGGAAATGCCAGCCCACTCCAGTATTCTTGCCTGGGAAATCCCATGGACAGAGGAGCCTGGTGGGCTACAGTCCACGGGGTTGCAAAGAGCTGGACAGGACTAGGTGACTAAGCACGCCTGCGCTCACCCTTTGTATTTCACTCCATGTGGAAGGCCAGGGTAGGTTTCAGATTCCTAAAGAATGGAGACCTGGTATTCTCTGAGAGATGATCATATTAAGTCAAGGAAGCCTAACAGAGAAAGACCAATATCATTTGTTATCACTTTATATGTGGGATCTTAAAAAATGATACAAATGAACTTATTCATAAAACAGAAATAGACCCACAGGTTATTTAATAGACTCTAAGGTTACCCAAGGGTTAAAGGGAGGGATTAATTAGAAGTTTGGGATTAACATATATATGTATTAACATACATACTACTATACATAAAATAGATAAGCAACAAGTATCTATTGTATAGCACAGGGAACTATACTCAATATTTTGTAATTTTATATATATATATATATATATATATAACTGAATTACTTTGCTGCATACCTGAAACTAACACAACATTGTAAATCAACTACCCTTCAATAAAAAAATGAAAGAGCCGTCCTAAAACCCTACATATCATTTTGGAAGAATGAGAAATCCTCCAAATACAACAACATGTGTGGGGCAAGAATTGCTTGTGTTTCAGGAACAGATATCCTCTGTGATTTTCAAGAGCTTGGTCCACTGTTGAGAAGGATAAGCTACTGACTCTCTCACTAACAGCTTAGCCAGAGCTCTGTTTCATCGGAGCCCTGAGGCTTCCTGCATGTGACGAGCATATGAGAGAAAAGGAGGGGTCGGCACAGCGTGAGATCCCTGCACAGCCAAGCTGGCGGATCCCACTGAGAGTCCACACTCACCCGGGGGAAGCATCTGGCCATGGACAAGTCAAAATGAGCCAGCGGAAGGAGAATGAAGCTGAGTCTATGTCCAGGAAAAAGGTACATTTTTGAATCATAACAAAAGAGTTTGGTAAGATCAGCCTCAGTCTAAGTCCTACATAAGTTATGTGTGCGTGCTTGCTAAGTCGATTCAGTTGTGTCTGACTCTTTGCAACCCTATGGCCTGTAGTCTGCCAGGCTCCTCTGTCCATGGGATTCCCCAGGCCAGAATACTGGAGTGGGTTGCCATTGCCTCCTGCAGGGAATCTTCCCAACCCAGGGATCGAACCCTCATCTCCTGCAGCTCCTGCATTGGCAGGCTAATTCTTTACCGCTGAACTACCGGGGGAGCCCTGATACAAATGATCATAGCATATAAACTCAGGGGATTTCACTCCACTTAAATCATGTATAGGGGAAATGCATGAAACAGTCCTCAAATATTACTAAGGTAAATATTAATATCATACAGACTTCTTTAAAAATAAGTAAACTTTGTTATGGGGGGGGGCTGGAAAATCACTTTGGGACTAATAATACTCCAGGAAATACATCTCTGCTCATTCTGACCAGTAGACATAACCCGAGTTACTAATCCCAGCTGCTATGATTGGCCAAGCATAACTAGTTGCGAGATCGTAACAGGTGCCTATGGGCATGTCTTAAGCAAAAGTCTCTTGGTTTGAAGGTTTGAAGCACTCCCTCTGGACTGTCCAGCCAAGTTCATTCATCATGTCTAGAAAGACCTCTGGAAGGACACTCTCCATTACTGTTTCCCTACAGTGAGAATGAAAATAAGAGACTCAATAGGAAACCTTGTTTAAATGATTATTGGAACTTAAATGACTTGGTCTGTTAAGAAAGTAATGTGTTTGCCGCAACCAGTCCCTAGCAATCTACAAAGTTAAGAGTGGGAGATCCTATGGCCATCGGGTTTCCCCAATGGCTCAGCGGATAAAGACTCCACCTGCAATGCAGGGGACACAGGAAACTCAGGTCAAGAATATCCCCTGGTGGAGGAAATGACCACCCGTTCCAGTGTTCTTGCCTGGAGAATTCCATAAACAGAGGAGCCCTGTGGGCTACAGCCCATGGAGATGCGAGGAGTCAGACATGACTGAACGACTGAGTGAGCAGCTGTGGCCATGACTGTGAACCAAATGCCAACATTTATTTTACATCAGAATATGAAATTTTAATGACCTCCCATTTCTCCCAAATCCAGGTACATTGTATCTTGATTCTCCATTTGCTCACAGCTCACACACACACTACACACTGTATTTTATGTTTACAAGAGGTAGGTAAACTGACACCAAGCATTGTAAAAGGAGGATCACAACAAAAGCAGCAATGATTGCAGGAGCCAAACACGAAACCCACTCATACTGTGTCATAATACTGACGTTCAGTCCAATGACCCTCCCTTCTAACAACTCCTTTATTTTGCAGTGAAAATTGATTTATGTAATTTTTGCCCCTGAACTGCTGTGGAATTCCTAGTTTTGTTTTCCTTTCTATCCCTCCCTTCCCCTCACTCTTCTCCATCAATTGCTTCCTTGCAAACATCGGCTGTCCGGAAGGAGGCGGGAACCCTGCTGGGATGTGGGAAGCTGAAGGAACCACACTGTGCGCACACAGAACACAGGAGGGAACGGGGTGACGGAGTCAGATCCTGGGGGGCACGGACGAGAGGGGATTCCTTCTGCTTGGTTTTGGGGAATCCCTGGAAGGTTTCAAGAGTCTATGAGAGAGTGAGAGAGTGAAGTGGCTCAGTCATGTCCGACTCTCTGCAACCCCATGGACTGTAGCCTATCAGGCTCCTCTGTCCATTCTCCAGGTGAGAATACCAGAGTGGGTTGCCATGCCCTTCTCCAGGGGATCTTCCCAACCCAGGGATCGAACCCAGGTCTCCCACATTGCAGGCAGACACTTTACCATCTGAGCCACCAGGGAAGCCCCAAGAGTCTATACTGTTTGATTATCAGAATTAATATCGCACCAGTTGGAGGGGGAAGAGAAGGCTGGAAACATGAGTGAGAGATGCAGAGAAAGACTCTGAAAAATCAGATGCTTTCTGGTGTGACCTGTGCATGAGATGGCTGGGGTGGCGTTCGTTTTCAGCTCAGAGCTTGAGGTTAGGTTTTGAAGGACTTTGAGGGTTATGCATTCAATTTGCATCCAATCACAGGAGACGTGTCTAGAAGCTTCGTTATTTTCTTTTGCATATTTTATTCTGTCCAGTTAGGCTGGTTTTTGTCTCTAGTGTGAGGTAGTAGGCAAGACTCATGTTTTGTTTTGTTTTTTTCCTATATAGATGTTGGATTCATCAGTAGTACCTATGGAAATGATCACGCTTTTCACATTGAGTTTCACTGCCTCCTTCACTGCATATCAGTGGCAGATTACCTATGCTAAGATCCCAGTGAAAGTCTCCTCTGTATCCACTCATTGGCTCTAGAACATCTGTTCTTTCCAGTTTGAACTCAGCCCCATGACTTATTTTGACTAATTAGACACGCGTAAAGAGCATCAAAGTACATGTGAACTTTCACGTGCCCTCCAACATGATTATGCTTGCTCTCTTTTGGATCCTCTGAACTTACCACCATGGCAAGCATGTTGGGCTGGAGGAGATGAGGGACCTGTGGCTGAGATCCCAGTCATGTTAGCCCTCATAGACCAACAAGAGCCTGCTGACCCCAGACGTGTGAGGATCCCAGACTCCATCAGCAAAGACACTGACAGGAGCTGCAGTTGACCAGGGTGCCCAGACAGGATCAGAAAAACCATCCAGCTGACCACTGATGCAGGGCAGTAATACATGTGCATGCTTTAAGGCATTGCCTGTCAGGGCAGTTTGTAAAACAACTTCATCATAATAATAGGAAGCTAATGTGGACATTGCTACTTCAAAGTAGGGCGGTGCTGTAACAAAAATATAAAATAAACGTCATTGCACTGGGGCTGGGTAGTGGGTCGAGACTGGAAAAATGAATGGAGATTTTTTAGGAGGCTCAAATTATGGTGGCCCATGTTATTGGTGGTGGTATAATTTGTAAAACCATGGTGGGTGGTATCTTAAAAACAGCAAATATACTAAATAAACTTTTGGATTTGAACAATTATATTTTGAGGCAGAATGCTGAATGTTCAACTGGATATTATTAGCTAAGTAAAGAGCTAAGATAAGAACACAGCATTTTACAGGTAGAATTTAGAGAAAATATGAGTGAACCAAAATTTTCAGTATTGTCATATAAAACTATTTCTCATCTCCAGTATTTCTATTTGGTGAAGTATTCTCTGGCTAAATTCTCAGCATCATACGTCTTCTCAGGTATGTACAAATTTTACCTACCATAGAACATTGATCAAACTGGGAAATATAACAAGGATATCCACTAATCCACAGTTCGCCTTCAAATTTTAGTAAATTTTCCAGTAATATTTTTTGCACTTACTTTTTTTTATACTCCAGGATCCAATTCAGAATCACACATCACATTTAATTGCCATGTTGATTTAGTCTCCTTTAATTCAGAAAATGTACTCATTACTTCTGTGTCTTCTATGATTTTGACTTCAAGAATACACCTGTGTTATTTTGTGCAATATCTCTCAATGTGGATTTGTTGCATGCTTCCTCAAAATTGATTTCAAGTTATGCTTTTATGCATAAATATTAAAAAAAAAGGATGCTTTCTTCACAGGGCATTGTATCTGTAGGCAGAGGATATCAGTTTGTCTCATTATTAGGGACATTAACTCAGATTACTTGGTTAAGATTGTGTTTGGTGAACACCTTATAAAGTTAATGTTCCATTTGTAATTAACAAGTAATTTCACATCTACACACACATCTATTATTTATCAAATGTTCAGCGGTCAGTTTTTGTACCTAAAGAACTCAGCTTGAATCAGTTATTGCCATAATGATATTTTTCTTTCTTCACCAGGCACAATGCCACTCAGTGTTGGTGGTTATAACATAAATGAATGGTAGATTATTAAACAAATCATGAGAATAAATCATAAAATAGTAGAGACACTCTGAGCGTGTCCCAGAGGTATCCTCTGAGGTGGTGCAGTCAGGAGTGGTGCCTGTCTCACACTGAAGGATTTCTGTAGCAGGAAGGCACACTGCCCTGCTCAGCCCAGCCTCTGCAGATAGCCCTGTGGTGCTTGGTGTGGATGCCAGGGCCGGATCTGGTGGACAGGTCTCTACTGTTCCCCTCACCACCCTGGAATCCACAGGGCACCTGCTTTTTATATGTTCTGGTTTCTGGATAGAAGCCACGTTCGAGTTTGTCCAAATGGACTGATTGGTGGAGCCAAGGTCACAAGCCTGCAGTGTAGCTGCAAGGGAGTCTGGCTTCCAAGTCCTCGTTTCTTCCTTGTGAGGCAAGACCACCAAGCCACACATGGAGGGTTTGCCCACCTCTGTACGGGAGCATTTGGAAGATTGTTTAAAATGATTAATTTAAACAGCATCTTTCTTTTCTTTCTTATTTTGCTATTATAACTTTTTACCAGAATAAAGCACTTTCTTCATTCTTTTTTCTCTCTTTAATGTTATCCATGCTTTTAATCATTGTGGCTCGCTCTAAATTGTGTAACAATATTTGAAACTATTTAGGATCTCTAATTTTCAACAGTAGTAGAAAGAGCATGCTGTGCTTTAGCCAAGCCTCCTCATTCTGTTCCTGCTATCTAGGATTTCTGTACCAGCTCTTTAACCACAAAAATCAAACTTAGACTCATAATTAATTATGGTATCATACATATGTTACCAAGGTTTTAGATGAGCAAGGTTTCTGTATTCCCGCTCCATGCCTCTGCCTACACTTTTCTTCTTTTTATTATGTTTAATCTCTTCTTTAATTGTAAGAGGTTTGTTAACTGGCTTAGAGTTTAAAATTGAAAATGTCTTTATTATATATGGTATGGGCTTCTCTGGTGGCTCAGGGGTAAAGAATCCACCTGCAATGCAGGAGATACAGCAGGAGCCACAGTTTTGATCCCTGGGTCAGGAAGATCTCATGGAGGAGAATCCCACTGGCAACCCACTCCAGTATTCTTGCCTGGGAAATACCACGGACAGAGGAGCCTGGCAGGCTACAGTCCAGAGGGGTTGCAAAATTGTCAGACATGACAGAGTGACTAAACAAAACTATTATATCATAAATTTGAAAGACCATGGGTCAACGTATAATTCAATGCTGATCTTTCCGCCTTAACACTTTCAAGTTATTATTCCAATTCTTTCTTTATCAACTTAACCAATGAGAAGTGTGCTATGAGTGTAACAGATACTTCTTTTTATTTAAAAATATTCTGAAAAATTTTTTTTCTTTGCTTTGCTGTTCTAAATTTTTCTCTGCTTTACGATCCTATATGAATTTTTTTTTATCAACTCACTTTGATATCAGATTGAGTTTCTTATAGAAGATACAAGGCTTCTGTTAAATTGGAAAATGTTTCAGTTGTCAGCCATTAGACTATTGTTGGTACTGAGAGTTTGTTGGAGTCTTTCAGTATATCTCTTTAAGTGTCTCTTAGTTTTCCTTGACTTTTCTCTTAATCCCTTCTTAATAAATTCCTCAGTGTTATCTTATTACCCAGTAATCCTCTGGGAAGCTGAACTTTATCTTGTTTCTCACTCTTATTTTCACTTTGACTATCTTCACTTTTGTTATAGTATCTATGCCAATGGTTAAGAAAGATTCATTCACTCACTGATTCAGATATTCTTGTATTTCATGTATCGAGGCATGCTTTCAGTATGACTTCACTGAGTATCTGTTGGCATTGTAGTCTGTGTTAGGGAAGACTGTTTCATATTTTTGTTAGGTTAGGAAATGGGCCAATTTTTCTTTACTTAAATATTTTTATTATCTTAGTTCAAGATAAGAAAAACTTGGTCAATTAATAACTTAAGTCTCAAGCTATCCCTCTTAGCAAACATTAAATTAAATTTCAGTAACTGGCTCTTAGTAGAAATCAAAGACTTCCTTTCTGATCTAACTCCCTGTTTGTGGGCATATGATGCTTTCCTCCTGTGGGTCACATGGTCAAACTTGTCCCATTCATTATCCCACAATGGAAAATTCAGGCTACATTTAACTGTTCTTTTCTTTTTCAATGCATACACTAGAAATAATAATGATTCTTTTTTGATAGGCGGCTGGGCTAAGTCATCCTAAAAGTCTACTCTTGTTCCCTTCCTTCCTCTTCCTTTCCCTGTTCTGCCCTTTCCTCCTCGGTCCCACCTTTGCCACATGTTTGCTATCTGTCCCGTGCTGGATGCTGGCAATCCTCATAACAAAATACCTGGCCCTTGACATCCAGGTCTTCAGATTCTCTTGAGGAGCAGGTTTAGGTAAGATTCTAACCATGGCATGGATATGAATTTGAGCAAAATCCGGGAGATAATGAAAGACAGACAAGGCTGGTGTGCTGCAGTCATGGTGTTGTGAAGAGTCTGACATGACTTAGTGACTGAAAAACAGCAACAAAAAATGCCTAACATGGCAGAGCTCCTTGCTTTATCAGGACTGGGGTGATAGTGGAGTCACCGAATGTAAGACTTCTGGGTAAATCACAGAAACTTTTCAGAGCTGCTGAAGTTTGAATTGAAAGATTAAGATGTATGTTGTTGTTGTTCAGTTGCTCAGTCGTGTCTAACCCTTTGCGACCTCATGGACTGCAGCATGCCAGTCTTCCCTATCCTTCACCATCTCCTGGAACTTGCTCAAACTCATGTCCATTGAGCCAGTGATGCCATCCAACCATCTCACCTTCTGTTGTTCCCTTCTCCTCCTGCCTTCAATGTTTACCAGCATCAAGGTCTTTTCTAATGAGTCAGCTCTTTGCATCAGGTGGACAGAGTATTGGAGTTTCAACTTCAGCATCAGTCCTTCCAATGAATATCCAGGACTTATTTCCTTTAGGATTGACTGGTTTGATCTTGCAGTCCAAGGGACTCTCAGAGTCTTCTCCAACACCACAGTTCAAAAGCATCAATTCTTTGATGCTCAACCTTCTTTATAGTACAACTCTCTCATCCATACATGACTACTGGAAAAACCATAGCTTTGATTATACAGACCTTTGTTGACAAAGTGATGTCTCTGCTTTTTAATATGCTGTCTAGGTTGGTCATAGCTTTTCTTCCAAAGAGCAAGTGTCATTTAATTTCATAGTTGCAGTCACCATCTGCAGTGATTTGGAGCCCAAGAAAATAAAGTCTGTCACTGTTTCCGTTGTTTCCCCATCTATTTGCCATGACATGATGGGACTGGATGTCATGATTTTCATTTTTTGAATGTTGAGTTTTAAGTCAGCTTTTTCACTCTCCTCTTTCACCTTTATCAAGAGGCTCTTTAGTTCCTCTTCACTTAATGCCATAAGGGTGGTGTCATCTGCATATCTGAGGTTATTGATATTTCTCCCAGAAATCTTGATTCTAGCTTGTGCTTCACCTAGTCTGGCAGTTCACATGATGTAATCTGCATATAAGTTAAATAAGAGGGTGACAATATACTGCCTTGATGTACTCCTTTCCTGATTTTGAACCAGTCTGTTGTTTCATGTCCAGTTCTAACTGTTGCTTCATGTCCAGTTCTAACTGTTGCTTCTTTATCTGCATACAGGTTTCTCAGGAGGCAGATCAGGTGGTCTGGTATTTCCTTCTCTTGAAGAATTTGCCACAGTTTGTTGTGATCCATGCCATCAAAGGCTTTAGTGTAGACAATGAAGCAGAAGTAGATGTTTTTCTGGAATTCTCTTGCTTTCTCGATGATCCGACAGATGTTGGCAATTCGATCTCTGGTTCTTCTGCCTTTTCTAAATCCAGCTTGAATATCTGGAATTTCTCCGTTCATATACTGTTGAAGCCTGGACTTGAACACTTTTAAGCATTACTTTGCTAACATGTAAGATGAGTGCAATTGTGCGATAATTTGAACATTCTTTGGCATTGCCTTTCTTTGGGATTGGAGTGAAAGCTGATCTTTTCCAGTTCTGTGACCACTACTGAGTTTTCCAAATTTGCTGGCATATTGAGTGCAGCACTTTCACAGCATCGTCTTTTAGGATTTGAGATAGTTCAACTGGAATTCCATCACCTCCACTAGCTTTGTAGTGATGCTTCCTAAGGCCCACTTGACTTTGCATTCCAGGATGTCTGGCTCTAGGTGAGTGATCACACCATCGTGGTTATCTGGATCATGAAGATATTTTTTTGTATAGTTCTTTTGTGTATTCTTGCTACCTCTTCTTAATATCTTCTGCCTCTGTTAGGTCCATATGGTTTCTGTCCTTTATTGAGCCCATCTTTGCATGAAATGTCCCCTTGCTGTCTCTAATTTTCTTGAAGAGGTCTCTAGTCTTTCCCATTATGTTGTTTTCCTCTATTTCTTTGCATTGATCACTGAGGAAGGCTTTCTTATCTCTCCTTGCTATTCTCTGGAATTCTGCATTCAAATGGGTATATCTTCCCTTTTCTCCTTTTCCTTTTGCTTCTCTTCTTTTCTCAGCTATTTTAAGGCCTCCTCAGGCAGCCATTTTGCCTTTTTGCATTTCTTTTTCTTGGGGATATTTTTGATCACCGCCTCATGTACAACATTAGGAACCTCTGTCCATAGTTTAGTTGTTCAGGCACTCTGTTTATCAGATTTAATCACACCAAATACTTGAGTGTATTTGTCACCTCCACTGTATAATAGTAAGGGATATGATTTACATCCTACCTTAACGGCCTAGTGATTTTCCCTACTTTCTTCAATTTAAGTGTGAATTTTGCAATAAGGAGTTCATGATCTGCACCACAGTCAGCTCATGGTCTTGTTTTTGCTGTCTGTATAGAACTTTTCCATCTTTGGCTGCAAAGAATATAATCAATCTGATTTCAGTATTGACCATCTGGTGATGTCCATGTATAGAGTCATCTCTTGTGTTGTTGGAAGAGGGCATTTCCTCTGACCAATGCGTGGATGGGTGTGTATAGTAGAAATAGTATGTAGGACTGAGTCCTAGCAATAGTAATTGTTAGACAGAAAGAGAAACTTGTTTCAAACCCAGTTCTTCCTCTGCCTAGCAAATGCTGAACACATCACTTAACCATTAGAGCTTCAGTTCCCTCACTTGCACGTGGATTACTAACAGCTGACCCAATAGAGCTCTGTGAGGCATAAACCAGGGGATACACTCAGACCTTGGCACAGTGCCTGGTAGGGGGAGCCTTCTGAAGGTGGGGCAGCTGTGATCTCTGTGTGTTGGGGGATAGCCAGGTCCTGAAGTGACGTATTAGTTGCTCAGTCATGTTCGACTCTTTGCAACCCCATGGTCTTCTTCAGTATTCTTCAGGCAAGAATACTGGAGTGGGTAGCCATTCCCTTCTCCAGGGGATCTTCCCAACCCAGGGATCAAACCCAGGTCTCCTGCACTGCAGGCAGATTCTTTACCATCTGAATGACCAGGAAAGCCTTTCTTTCTTTCTTTCTTTTTTTTAACCATCAAACCACTAACACAGGACTGACTGTGTCTGCCTTGCTGGGGGCATGGAGTTCACTGGAATAATGGCATGCCCCCACTTCCAAGCATTATGTGCTGTGTTATGGTCATTGGCTGCCTCTTCTCCAGGAAGCTGTAGACATGCTTGCCAGCAGCCATCATCAGCTCCTAGAAAGCAGGTGCTTCTGCTCAGCTCCCTACTGGGACCAATGAAGCAATGGACCGAGGGTGCAGGATCAGTAGTCAGATGCTACCGCCTGCAGGGAGGTGTGTGTGCCCTGGGAGCAAGGTCACGAGGCCTCCAAGCCTCCCGCTCCATGTCAGGAGGGAGGGCAGAGAGCCTGAGGCTGGCCATTTACTGGGCAGCTCTGCTCTGCCTTGTCAATGACTTTGCACAGAC
Organism: Giraffa tippelskirchi; assembly: GCF_054371585.1. Classification (NCBI taxonomy): domain Eukaryota; kingdom Metazoa; phylum Chordata; class Mammalia; order Artiodactyla; family Giraffidae; genus Giraffa; species Giraffa tippelskirchi. Next base: position 59,356,544 of record NC_137282.1, read on the forward strand.
CTGGATCAGAGTACCTGTTGAGTCTGACCCTGTTTCAGGGGCTTAACGGTGGCTTCGAGATGTCCAGATGTGTCCCCCACCTGCCACAGCTATCCTGATGGCAGGGAATGACTTTCAGATCACTATGATCATCAATGGACAAACCAATCATCAATCAAATAGAACTTGCCTTTGGGACGGCATTCCAAAAGAAAATAGTACAGATTCTGTTGAATAACAGAATAAACATGAAACGAGTACTTTGATGCAATCTGTGGGTGCTCAGTTGCTCAGTCATATCTGACTCTTTGTGACCCCACGGACTACAGCCCACCAGGCTCCTCTATCCATGGGATTTCCCAGGCAAGAATACTGGAGTGGGTTGCCATTTCCTTCTCCAGGGGATCTTCCTGACCCAGGGATGGAACCTACTTTGGCAGGTGGAAACTTTACTGCAGAGTCACTGGGGAAGCCCCCAATCTGAAGCCACTTTATTACAATTCCACCCTTGAACTTGGAGAAAATTGATGTTATTTTATTGGATTTCTGGTTCATTGTGGTGTCAGATATGACAGTCTTTATACAGGTTTCCTTTATTCCTTATTCTGAGGGTAGATAAAGGTGCCAGAGAAATTTGGCATCTAGATCTAAAGTGAAAAGTCCTGGGAGTCTTAGTAGGTGACACAAACTACTTACGTTAAATCCTTTAGGGACTTCCTATTTGGGCAGGAGATACCGTCAGGAATCTCCCTCCCCCAATCCCCAATCACACCCTTCACCACTGGCCTTGAGTGGAAACTATGAAGTTTTAGGATGAATCTGTCAGCCGTTTTCCTTCCAGAAAGTATCAATTTGGGGATATATTAATATGTCTCAAAAGGCAAATACTTTACTTTTCTCTTAATTTGTTGTTCAGTCACTCAGTCATATCCAACTCTTTGTGACCCCATGGACTACAGCAGGCCAGGCTTCCCTGTCCTTCACTATCTCCCTGAGTTTGCTCAAATTCAGGTCCATTGAGTCAGTGATACTATCTAGCCATCTCATCCTCTGTCACCCCCTTTTCATCCTGCTGTTGATCTTTCCCAGCCTCAGTGTCTTTTCCAATTATTCGGCTCTTTGAATCTTGTGGCCAAAGTATTGGAGCTTCAGCTTCAGTAACAATACTTCCAATGAATGCTCAGGGTTGATTTCCTTTAGAATTGACTAGTTTGATTTCCTTGCTGTGCAAGGGACTCTCAGGAGTCTTCTCCAGGACCACAATTTGAAAGCATAATTTCTTCGGTATTCAGCCTTCTTTATAGTTCAAGTCTCACACTGCTAATAATTATTGAATATTTTCCTTGTTTGACTACTTTTGACCCCAGGAATGGTCAAACTAGAAACTAGCTCATCATGTTGTTCAGAAGGGATATTGTGAATGTTTGGACTTGAAATCAGGTTCGTCATTAAACTTTGGGTGAATAAACAAAACATTAATAGCAAAAATACATTTCTAACCCAAGACTGTTTTTCTCCCTATGCTGTATGATCTTAAAAACCCAAAACTTTGGGTGAATAAACAAAACATTAATAGCAAAAATACATTTCTAACCCAAGACTGTTTTTCTCCCTATGCTGTATGATCTTAAAAACCCACATCTGGTGGAAGCAGATGGAGAATCTGGTCATCTGCACAGAGTAAAGACCTTTGTGAAGTTAATATTAGCGAGAAAAAAAAGAAAAAGGGCTGTCTCTCAGTGGCTGCCCTGATCCATGTCATAAGGGCTAAAAAATGAATATTAGTGCTGAGTTATGTAGTCAGGGTCACCCCACAGTCAGGCAGGAGTCACTGTATGGGGAAATTTCTGTTTCATCTTCCAAAAAGAGGAAAGGGCAGTCAGGGAGAACTAGACTGGAAGGCTGCTGGCAGCCCAAGGCAGGCGGTGGACCACGAGCGTGTCATCTTCCCAGAGGACTACGGAGCCGAGCCCTGTAATAGGGCAACCAGGGGGAGGTGCCAGGCGCTGTTGGGTATGTCTTGCCTAACACATTCTCTGGGCCACGTGCTTGCTTGGTGTCTTCTCACCTGGGACTTTATCATCACAGAAGAAGCCACACGCTTATCCTGCCCCCCAAACAACAGTCATTAAATGGATTAGTACTAACCTCATGTGTTTGCATACTCATTTGTGTCCAACTCCTTGCAGCCCCATGAACTGTAGCCCGCCAGTCTCCTCTGTCCATGGATTTCCCAGGCAAGAATACTGGAGTGGGTTGCCATTCCCTACTCCAGGGAATCTCCCCGACCCCAGGATTAAACCGGTATCTCCTGAAGCTGCTGCATTGGCAGGTGGATTCTTTACCACTTGAGCCACCTGGGTATAATATGTGAAAAGTGAAAGTGAAAGTGAAAGTCGCTCAGTCGTGTCTGACTCTTTGCAACCCCACGGATCATACAGTCCATGGAATTCTCCAGGCCAGAATACTAGAGCGCTTAGCCTGTCCCTTCTCCAGGGGATCTTCCCAACCCAGGGATCGAACCCAGGTCTCCCACATTGCAGGTGGATTCTTTACCAGTTGAGCCACCAGGGAAACCCAAAAAGAGAAGAGGGGAAGTGTTGTAACTCACTGTTCTCTCTGCTCAGTCCCTGTGCTAGGCAATGTGCTACTATTCTTCACATGAATAAATGTAACCTGCCCCTTCCTAACAACTTTAATGGTTGGGTTGAAGAGTGCATTTCTTTTAATAAAGGGATGAGGAAAGGCCCAATGAGGGGGGACCTTGGAAGACAATCTGAAGAGTCTTACAACAGAGGGATCCCAGCACATATCTTTGTGGGGGACAAAAAAATGGTGTGGAGGTGGACAGACAGTGGGATGTTTTAAGGCGAGTCAGTAAAATTTCTTAGAGATTAAAAAGAAAAGAAGAGGAGATGAGCCTATGTCTGCTAATGTTATTGAGGCCACCATTCAGTGCAGGGATATGCACCGAACTGTGTCTCACCCCCGAATTCATGTTGAAGTCTAACTCTAACTCAGAACAAGACCCTCTTTGAAGACAGGATCATTAAAGAGATGATTAAGGATAATTAATGCTGCCCTTGTAGGTGGCGCAGTGGTAAAAAAGTCTGCCTGCCAATGCAAGAGACACAGGCCTAACCCCTGGGTCAGGAAGATCCCCTGGAGGAGGAAATGGCAACCCACTCCAGTATTCTTGCCTGGAAAATTTCCATGGACAGAGGAGGCTGGTGGGCTACAGTCCATCGAGTTGAAGAGTTGGACACAATTGAGCAACTGAAAGCAACTAAGGGTAAATTGAGGCCATAGGGCTGGGCTCTTGTCCAATAGGACTGGTGTCCTTGTGATAAGAGGAGATTAGGACACAGACAACACAGACTGAGAGGCAGTCCTGTGAGGGTGCAGAAGTGTCTGCAAGCCAAAGAGAGGGACTCGGAGGAAGCCTGCCCTGCCGACAACTTCATCTTAGACTTTCAGCCCCCAGAAGGGTGAGGAAGTAAATGTCTCTTTGCTAAGCCACCCAGTCTGTGGCATTTTATTATAGCAGACTAAAACTTCTAGGACATATTCATTTCACTAGTTCAGCAGTGGGTGCAGAGCATTGAAAAGTTTTAAATGCTATTACGGTAACCTCGGATCTGAACACAGCACGGGACAGCGGAGTGGTAAGTGCCCGCAGGCAAAGACAGGCACTGGCGTGACTCTCCAGGCCTGCACCTCACTGGCTATGTGTACCTGCTGAGCACTTGAACTTGGGCCAGTTTGAAATAAGATTTGCTGTCATTGAAAAACATAGTGGATTTCAGCCACATGGTGCAAAAAGAGAATGTGAAACATCTCACTTAACTTTATATTTATACTGAACAGTGTTGTTCCAGGCAACCAGAGACCCCAGAGAAGGTGGGTGGTGGGCTCAAGGTATGCAGTAACAGAGGTTGACCAGATGCCTGGATGGAGCTTGGGGGTGAGGTGGTGGGACCCTGGGAGCTGACCTATTTGGAACAGGAGCGGTGGAATTGGAGCGACCAACTCATTTTGGAGTGAGAAGGATGACTGATATGTGTCACACATGTGGTTTTGATGTGCTGAAGAGTTCAAGTAACTGGTTGAATGTCACCCATGAGTGTGGGTCAGAGTTGTGATTTATAAACCAGGACTGATAATGGTCATCCCCCAGGGGTCACTCATCTAGCAAGGGTGCAGGGACATGAAGTTCGATCTATTTAAGGAAACAAGAGGAATAAGATAGACAGACTGGGAATAGTTTATGCTCTAACAGTGTGAATACTGGATATAATGATACGTATCTCACCTTTGGGGTGAACAGTGCTGAATACGGGTGAGCCCAGTCTCTCAGTCATTTCCAGCTCTTTGCAGCTCCACTGACTCTAGCCCACCAGGCTCCTCTGTCCATGGGCTGGATAAGAATACTGGAGTGGGTTGCTTTTTCCTTCTCCAGGGGAATCTTCCTGACCCAGGGATCATGGTAGGGCCATTCTTTACCACTGCGTCACCTAGGAAGCCTAGTGAATATAAGTATTACCCACATTTGAGCTAACAGACTTGGGTGAGCTGATGAGCCTGAAAGAGCTGGGAAAAATGACCTTTAGATACGAATGACGATACTAGGGTACTGATTAGCTGGCCAAGTACAAGAATGATTAGGCATGACGAAGCACTCGGAGTTGGGGTGACTTGGGGAAAATGGTGATGACTGCAACATACAGGGAATTTGGAGGGGGCAGCTAGTAGAATGGATTCTGTGTTTTCCAACAGGGGCAAATGGCATTTGTGGTGAGATAACACTGTATAGGACTGTGACTCACAAGGCAGAACATACTATAGTGTGTGGTCAGGATTCTGAAGGGTGGCACACTATGCTTATGTAGGGGAAAGACGGCCTCTGCTTGAAGAACCAGGCTGAGTATCAATTAAACTCTCAGCCACAGCACACAGGCTGCATCCCTGTCATTCTCCACACTCTCTGACTAGGCGCCTCCTCAAAGCCACCCTGGAATGCCTGTCATGCCCCAAGTCATCTGTGATTTCCTTTGAGGGGCTACTTTGCATTTGGGTAGGCACTGGTGTTTGAAAGAGTGTCCCTTGATGTGCTTCCTGAATGGGAAACAGACGCTGCTGCTCCAGTGTTTAAAAAGCGGGTGCTTTCCTGGAGCTCTCGGCTCTGCTCTTTCAAAATCCTTTACCATCCTCCCAGCTCCTACAAAACGAAATCTCTATTTTTGAACTGTATGTGACCACATGGCTTCCATGGCTTTTTTTTTTTTTTTTCCTACCCCGGCCAACAAAGAGGTCTTCTCTTGTGTTTCAGCTGGTAAAGAATCCACCTGCAATGCGGGAGACCTGGGTTCGATCCCTGGGTTGGAAAGATCCCCTGGAGAAGAGAAAGGCTACCCACTCCAGTATTCTGGCCTGGAGAATCCCATGGACTGTATAGTCCATGGGGTCACAAAGAGTTGGACACGACTGAGCAACTTTCACTTCACTTCAGGGCCAACAAAGAGAATCCAATCATACTTTTTTAAGGTTATATTTTTGTTGTCATGGTTTTGAGGCTTTCCTGGTGGCAGAGTGTTATAGAATCTGCCTGCTGCTGCAGGAGACACTGGTTCAAACCCTGGGTTAGGAAGATCCCTTGGAGGAGGGCATGGCAACCTACTTCAGTATTCTTGTCTGGAGAATCCTATGGACAGAGGAGCTTGGTGGGTGACAGTCTATGAAGTCACAAAAAATCAGACACGACTTTGTGCCTAACCAGTAACAACCAACAGGACCAATAAAGAGAGAATCCAGTCATCCCTGTCTCAGGGTTGTATTTTACAAATACTATTTACTAAATGTACAATATAAGCTTTTTAAAATAGACTTTTAATATTTAGGGTAGTTTAAGGCCTGGAACATATTAATCTGATTTACTACTAGCTTCAGCATCACGGTATATTATACGAATTACATATCTAAATAAGATAAGAATGAGGAGCATGAATGTTTCCCAACATTTTGTAATTGAAAGAGTTTTCTTTCAACTTGATGAACTGAAAACCATCCTGCTCCATAGGTACCTACAATTAAAGCTTGGAAACATTTATGTGATGAATTCAATAGAACGAGATTGTTCTACTGAGATTGGATAAAGATTTAATAGTCTTTGGGGAAATCATTTAACCTCATGGAAATTGAACTGTTCCTTGGCTTGTGAGGCAAGTTTATATACAAAGAACTTATGAGAAACTTTAGGAAAAAGCACTCTGCAAAACAATGATGAATTTGAGAGCAATAGGGTTTGTTCTTTCAACATCACTCCCTGAAGACGATGTGGGTCAGAGGTTCCCTCACAGTCCTTTCAGGGAGCAGGATCGGGTTCAGGCACCTGACAAAGGAACCCAGTAGAATGATAGCCTCTTTGCAAAGCTTTCTAAAACCTTTGAATCAATTCCCTTTATGTTCTCAGGTCACTGAGATTTGCAGACACAAACCAAAGGGGTTGAAAAGACAGTTTTTCAGGGAAAAAAGAGAGTGAATTTCAAAGAAATCAAGCAAACCACAATTATACCAAGAATATATACCCAGGTTAGTAATTCTTGGCTCTTCTCCACACCTGAAACTCAAACAGATTACCCTCCGTCATTAGAGTTCTTGTACCAAAAACAGAAAATAAACTACTATCCTTTATTCAGGACTGAGAAAAACTTATTCAAATTTAGGCAAGATTTTTTTGTTTTTAATTCATGATAATTTTTTTTTACCTTAAAAGGTGGAGTTTTAAGTTAGATTGCAGTTAGTGGAGTGATGTAGGATTTTCGAGCTCACAGCCTGAGCTCAACTGTGCTGTGAAGCTGAATTCTTGTCCTAAAACTCAGAAGTAGTTGGTGTACAGCAGTCTGCTACAGGGCCTCCAAAACTCACCTGAGAGCGACTTCTTAGAATGGCCATTGCAGCTGTAAGTAGGAGAGGAGCGTGCTCCACTAAGAGTTACTTTTGGTCAAAGCCCTTAAAGAAATTGTCAGTGTTATCAAGGTCCTACCTGTCTTGAGCCACCATCTACACTGAAACATTTGACCAAGAAGTACCCATGAGAATGGGTCCTCCTTGCCAGGATCTTCCCATCTGAGACATGCAGCTGGTGGTAGATAGACTACATAAAGATGGAACAAATGGTTCTAATCAAGGCTGTGTAGTAGCCTAAGAATAAAACCCAGAGAGAGATCTAGTGTTGAATAAGCTGAATTTTCTGTAGAATTGGATCCAAACCACTGTGTCCAACATGTGGCCTCCAGCTTCAAGAAGCTCAGCTCTTTAATCAGGAACAAAGAGTAGACAAGCGGAGCTTGCGGTGGGTCCGGGTCGTCCCCCAGACTTGTGAAGAGGTCACTCTACAGGTATCAGGTCTGTCATCTCTCACACTGAGGCCCTCTGATGACCAAATTCAAAGGCTTGAAATGTTTCTAAGTATGAAATGGCAACCCACTCCAGTATTCTTGCCTGGGAAATCCCATGGGCAGAAGAGCCTGGCAGACTACAGCCTGTGGGGTCACAAAGAGTCGGACATGACTGAGTGAGTCCACACACATGCTAAGTATGAATGCAGGTGTAAAGATAGGAGAAGCAACTCCAAATGGTAACATCAGAAGAGGTGTGCAGTGAAAGACTTACTAAAAAAACAGTGTCTTACAAGAAAAAGAAAAAAAATAAGTAAGAAAGAAGCCATTGGCACTAAATCAAAGCAAAGGGCGAACGAATGGGTAAGTGCATTGCCAGGCACTTCTGAGACTTTTTTGTCCTGAATGTCATCTATCACAACACAAAGGGTAAGATGCAGCTAAGCATGGACTTAGAGATGTTAGTACATGACTCTGGACACCCTCAAAGACAGGAAGCAGAAGAAAAGTCCAGGTTTTCAGACAAGGCATGAAATCTGAAGGGTACGGTTAGTGTCCTCTGACAAGATAGAGGAGCAATCACCAACAGGCCAGCTCAAACCTGCATCCTGGTTCTCTTGACTAGAATTCTTACCCTGCCCTGGCTGCGTGAGAACGGATCACATATGTAGGAGGAACTGAGCCTGGAAGTGAGGATCAGTGTCAGTGTTACCAACTGTTGGGAGAAAACCTGCCCCTGACTTGGTTCCTTTGAGTCGGTCTGACGTGCCCCCTGGGGAAGATCCTGCCCCAGTCTCATGCTCTGCAATCACCCAGCCTGTTGCATGCTTCCAAGCCTGCTCGGTCCTTCCAGATTCTGCTTCACTTCCAAGTCTTGGCTCACTTCCCTGGTTGCAGTCACTTCTTGCCCACATGGCATCCTCAGGTCACCCCAGGGGCTTATCTGAGACCCTTCCTAGAGATTCCTTCTGGTTCAAACCCAGAGGGCCATGATCCTGCTCTGCTCCTCCCCAGGATCAAAGGCATCACTGCACACAGCACCCAGGGGTTCAGGCAAGGCATACCGGCATCGCTAGATGTATTATGGTACTAAGAAGGCACTGTGCATCCCTAGATGCATTATGGTACCAAGAAGGCCCTGTGCACCCATTACCTCATCCTCAACCTCCATCTTATCCAGGCGGGAGAATGATTGATGCTGCTGTTAAATAGAGGAGGAAACCCAGGCTCAGCGATCTATAAAGTGAAAGTGAAAGTTGCTCAGTCGTGTCCATTTCTCTGTGACCCCATGGATTATATATACAGTCCATGGAATTCTCCAGGCCAGAATTCTAGAGTGGGTAGCCATTCCCTTCCCCAGGGGATCTTCCCAACCCAGGGATCAAACCCAGGCCTCCCACATTGCAGGCTGATTCTTTACCAGCTGACCCCCTAGAGTAGCTCAAGAATACTGGAGTGGGTAGTCTACCCCTTCTCCAGGGGATCTTCCCAACCCAGGGATCCGACCGGGGTTTCCTGCATTGCAAGAACTTTGCATTCTAGAACTCAACCCCAAGCCAAACTTCTAAATGAGAGTTTTGTAAAGATTAGACAAGAAGAATTGACAGCAGCAATTGCTCAGGGATGTTTGTTTCCTTCCTGTCCACTCCGCTATGCCCTGTGTCACACCGCAAAGATACCCTGATGACGTCCATATAGAGAAGGCCACTGGTGCTGGATCTAGGTGTTTACCAGCTACATGTGTGGGCGAGAATAACTTGAGCTCTCTAAGAAGATTTTTGGCAATTTTATCAAGTGATCCTTAAGCAAAAGAAATGTGTGGCTGGAATGACAGAGCAAAAGACAGAAGGATGTGTATCTATATCTACTACACACATGCAGACACAGATGTGCACGTATATACACACAAACATGTATGTATATTTGCGTGTATACACACTCCGCACATACACTCCTATGCTCATCCTTCCACCTTGATCCTTAGCTTGGCCCCATCAGGTGGATGAACAAATGGTTGATTGATAGATAAGTCTATGTAATTGTCTACTTATAGCTATGACTGTACCATGGAACTGAGAGTTTATCTAGATGCTGGCAATTTCATTGTTGTTATGTGAGCCCTGCTCCTTCCTGCACTCTCTCAGAGGTGTGGGACTCTGTAATATTTACAGTGCGCCTGTTTCTCCAAATTCTAAATCCTGTGATAGAAGGAAACTTTGAGCACAGGACCAGTGCATTATATTCAGGAAAGGCTAGTGAAGCAGTTAAAAGATGTCAGAGACACTCTTATGAAGGACTCAAGTTGCTCATATTTTACATTGGTAAGTAACCAGCTGCAAATGAACCTCAGAGGATACCCTGATACAGTGAAATGAAATGTGGCCATCTGAACACAAATGTATTTTTAGCAGGCTCTAAACTAGACACCAACCATATTTCAAATTCCTAGTTAATCTTCACCAACTATTTAAACTATTTAAAATTGAATATATGTCTTGTGCTGTGCTAAGTCACTTTAGTCATGTCCTACTCTTTGTGACCTCATGGACTGTAGCCCGCCAGGCTCCTCTGTCCATGGGATTCTCCTGCAAGAATGCTAGAGTGGGTTGCCATGTCCTTCTCTAGGGGATCTTCCCAACCCAGGGATTGAACCTGTGTTGCGTACATCTCCTGCATTGGCAGGTGGGTTCTTCACCACTAGCGCCACCTGGGAAGTTAAGAATATATGTCTTCAGTTCAGTTCAGTTCAGTCACTCAGTAGTGTCCAACTCTTTGCGACCTCATGAACCACAGCACACCAGGCCTCCCTGTCCATCACCAACTCCCGGAGTTCACCTAAACCATGTCCATTGAGTCCCTGATGCCATCCTACCATGTCATCCTCTGTCGACCCCTTCTCCTTCTGTCCTCAATCTTTCTCAGCATCAGGGTCTTTTCAAATGAGTCAGTTCTTTACATCAGGTGGCCGAAGTATTGGAGTTTCAGCTTCAATATCAGTCCTTCCAATGAACACTCAAGACTGATTTCCTTTAGGATGGACTGGTTGGATCTCGTTGCAGTCCAAGGGACTCTCAAGAGTCTTCTCCAACACCACAGTTCAAAAGTATCAATTCTTCGGCGCTCAGCTTTCTTCACCGTCCAACTCTCACATCCATACATGACCACTGGAAAAACCATAGCCTTGACTAGACAGACCTTTGTTGGCAAAGTAATGTCTCTGATTTTTAATATATGTCTTAAAAGATTTTAAAACAAACACACACATAGATATCTTTTGCTGTATCTCTGCCCATGAAACATACATGTTTGAGTGTGTATGAGGTGAACGTGGCGGTCACTTAAAGTGTAGAGAAGCTGTGCAAACCCAGCTGAGCTGGTGGACTCAGAGCCGTTTGCTTTAGCATAAATGCTGCTTATGGAAGATTGCTTGGCAGGAGCCCAAGTCAGGCGAAGGGACCGTGGTTGTCTCAGAAGCAGAAGGCATCCTGCTGTTTCACCGTCTTGGGTTACAGGATCCCTGGGTGATAGACAAATTTAGAATGCATTTGTAAGCTGCAATTCATTGTAAGATACTAATCGGTCCTTGCTGAACTTTCCCAGTGGGCATATTTCCACTGCAGTATGGGAATTGACAGTTACATTCTTTTATAGACTGGTCACTTTTCTCAAGAGTATTTGAAGTTCAGGCTCAGAACCCTGGATTATCCAATTTTCCATCCACAAAGAGGAATTCTATAATGGCCCTTCAGACATCCATTTCCCAGGCTTCTGTCTGTCGGCTCAGCTGAGGTCTCAGTGAGAATCTCATGAAGATATTTCTGAGGTCACTCACTTGCTGAGTTTCAAGTTCCCAGAACTTTTAAGTGAGGTGAGGAAATTAATTTCATACTTTTACATTTTATTGAAAGTTTCCATATTTTTATTGAAAAATCAATCCAGTTATATGTTTATTATTAACATCAAGTAAGTCTTTACTCTCCAACCTTGCACATCAGTAGGTTTTACCTACCTAAGTTCTTTCTCTGGGGTGGTTTTGTTCCTCTGTGCATTGGTGGTTCCTGGGCACCAAGCAAGCTCCTCGTGTGTATTAAGCTTGTGTGCAAGTGTGCGTTCAGTCACTTCAGTCGTGTCCAACTCTGTGCAACCCCGTGGGCTGTAGCCCACCCAGCTCCTCTGTCCATGGGATGTTCCAGGCAAGAACACTGAAGCGGGCTGCTACTTCCTCCTCCAGGGGATCTTCCTGACCCAGGGATCAAACCCGCATCTCTAGTGTCTCCTGTATTGCAGGCAGACTCTTTACTGCTGAGCCACTAGGGAAGCCCAGATATTAGGCTTCTGCTGGTTGAGTAAATGAGAATTATATTAACTTACTGTGGATGTCCTGCTGCTGGCCCATTTGATAGATGAGGAAATGAAATTACAAGAAGTATTTTGATTCACTTGCTCAGAGTCACACAGCCTGGAAGCTGTCAAGCTGGGATTTGAACCCAGTCTGTCGCCTGTCTGTGGGAACATAGAAAAAAATCCCTGTGCTTCTCCAAGAATGAGGGTCTGGGGAAGGTGACAGACTGACCCCTGCTTCACTAACACAGCTGTGCAGTGAGAAGGACAGGTACAGCGTGAAGATGTTTGTAGGTACATAGTCTGACAGGCATGTTTATATTGAGGCTGTATCATCAGCTCTTCCCAAATCCTGTCTCTGGTGCAAAGTGCCTTGTCTGCCAACTGCTCTTCCTGCTGCAGAAACAGCTCTGTGTGTTTTTTATTAACCCCTTTGAACTCGATCAGTGAGGAAAGCTGCCAGGATCAGTGCAGGTCTTAGAAAGCAGAACAGAGCAGCAACACTGTGTGAGAAAATAGGAGTACAAAATCCTCAGGGAAAGTGAGGATAACAGATCCCAATAAATCCAGTCTCTTAAACAACTAATTTACTATAATACAGTTCTGTGGGCCCGGAGAAGGCAATGGCAACCCACGCCAGTACTCTTGCCTCGAAAATCCCATGGATGGAGGAGCCTGGTGGGCTGCAGTCCATGGGGTCGCTAAGAGTCGGACACGACTGAGCGACTTCACTTTCACTTTTCACTTTCATGCATTGGAGATGGAAATGGCAGCCCACTTCATTGCTCTTGCCTGGAGAATCCCAGGGACAGGTGAGTCTGGTGGGCTGCTGTCTATGGGGTCGCACAGAGTCGGACATGACTGAAGCGACTTAGCAGCAGCAACATTTCTGTGGGCCAGACACATGGGTCACTGGGCTAAAATCAAGGTGTCAGCAGGCTGATTCCTTTCTCCAGGGTCTTCACTTTTTATTGCTTCTAAGAGTCACTCGCTTTTCCCTGGTGGCTCAGCTGGTAAAGAATCTGCCTGCAATGCAGGAGACCTGAGTTTGATCCTTGGGTTGGGAAGATCCCCTGGAGGAGGGCATGGCAACCCACTCCAGTATTCTTGCCTGGAGACTGCCATGGACAGGGGAGCCTGGTGGGCTCTAGTCCATGGGGTCACAAAGAATCAGACACAACTGAATGACTAAGCACAGCACAGGACAGAACAAGAGCCTCAGAATCTTTGGTTCGTGGACTCTTTGTCCATCCTCAAAGTTGCTAATCAGCGTTTCTCTAACTCTACTTCTCTTGTCACACCTCTTTCTCTGGTCTTACCTGGGAGAAGCCATAATTCAAGGGATTCAATTAGGATCAGTGGGACATTCCAAGATCATCTCCCCATCTTCTTCACTTCAGTAACATCTGCAAAGTCCTTCTGGCACATGGGGTTCTGGGAACCGAGATGTACTCATCTTTAGGGACTACTGTTCTGCCTGCACCATATGGCTCTGTCTTAGACTTGATGTCTGCCAAGGGATTAAAACAGCCCCCAAGGCTTCAGGGTGAAGAATTTTCTGTCTAGTGGTGCAGCTGATTGAGATTGGGAAGCTGATCAGATGTGAAGGCTTGTGAAAGAAGATTTCACTCTTATTCATTTAGGATGATGACCTCTTACCTGCTCATAAAAGCCCTGGATGCAACAGGACTATTTTGGAATAAATGTTGCAAACACTAAGAAGCATAAAGGTAGATATAGAAGCTATTTGTAAACTTTTTAAAATTTTATATATTTTTAAATTATAGGATGGTTGTCTTATGATATTGGGCTGGTTACTGCCATACATCAACATGAATCAACCACAGGTATGCATATGTCTCTACCTCTTGAACTTCCTTCCACCTTCCACCTGATCCCACACTTCTAGGTTGTCACAGCACATGGGGTTTGAGCTCCCTGCATCATACAGCAAATTCCCACTGGCTATCCATTTTACAGGCTTCACTCGTGGCTCAGCAGTTAAGAATCTGCCTGCAATGCAGGAGTTGCAAGACATCTGGCTTTGATCCCTGGGTCAGGAAGATCCCCTGGAGGAGATTATGGCAATTCATTCCAATATCTCTGTCTGGAGAATCCTGTGAACAAAGGAGCCTGAAAGGCTACAGTCCATGGTGTTGCAAGGAGTTGGACACAACCGAAGTGACTTAGCACGCACATCCATTTTACATTTGCTAAAATATTTCTTTCAATGAATGGATAAAGAAGTTCTGGTACATATATACAATGGAATATTACTCAAGCCATAAAAAGGAACACATTTGAGTCAGTTCTAATGAGATGGATGAACTTAGAACCTATTATACAGTGTGAAGTAAGTCAGAAAGAGAAAAGCAAATATCATATATTAATGCATATATATATAGAATCTAGAAGAGTGGTACCCATCACCCTATTTGCTGGGCAGCAATGGAGATATGAACACCATAAACATTTGGTTTTATTGGGTTTTTTTTAGTATTTTTCCCTTTCATTCTCTCCTGTCTATGACAGCCATGATCTAATTTTTCACCTGCTTCCCTTTCTTGTCAGCTTTTCCCAAAACCCAAGAAGGGAAAAGAGAGCCTGCACTGTCCATACCCCTCAAAGTTCCCAGAACCCTGAGAAACTGTTACAACCACAGTTGCTGCTAAAGTTGACTTTCTAGGCCAGGGGCAGTGATCAGAGTCATGACGTGCTTGTCAATTTCTGTAGCATGAATATTCTCACTCTATTTGATTTTATGTTCCCCATGTTTAAAATCAGTTCAGAGTTTCATTTAAGCATTTGTCTCTCATGAGCTGTGGCATGTGGCTCCAGCATACCAGGGGACCGACCCATTTTTCTCAGTAGCCTCAATCTTTTTCTTTTCTCTGACTTGGGACATCCTGTAATCAAAATTGTAGTTTTTTCCATCCTAAGAAAGCATACTTTTCTTTGTGTGTGTGTTAGTTGCTCAGTCGTGTCTGACTCTGCAACCCCATGGACTATATCTTGCCAGGCTTCTCAGTCCACAGAATTTTCCAGGAAGAATACTGGGATGGTTGCCATTTCCTTCTCCGGAGGATCTTTCTGACCCAGGGATCGAACCCCTGTCTTGCATCGGCAGGTAGGTTCTTTACCCTATGAACCACCAGGAAAACCCTTAAAAGGGTGCACTGGATCATTCCAGACCAACCCTCTACCCTTCTCCATCTGCTCCATACCCTGGGAATCTGCCTGTTTCTGAACAAGTTCAGTCGATGGGAATCAGAGGGAGTGAAGGAAGAGAGCTCGGGATATCCTTGTTCCCTTTCCAGTTTCCACAGTCCAGCCAGTTCCTCCACTGAAACCTTCTGCTGCTGGTGGAGGCCCTCCTCCTTACCAGTCTCTTGGTTTCATTAAACATTCTCCAGTCTTGGGGATGGCAGGACCCACTGAGAAAATCTCCAGGTGTGACTTTTCCCACACCCCTTTCTCACCTTTGTAAAAATCCCTTCATTAAATTATTTGAAAAATAATCACTGCAAATATCCCTTCTCTCTCCCATTAGGACTCACTCTGAGCTGGCGCTGCCTTCATTCCTTGGGTCCACACTTGTAATGACAGTCCCCACACCCGAAGAAGGTTGCCGGTTCTTCATCTTGAAATCAGTATCTTACTTTTACAGCCATTTTCTCTTTAATGAGGCCGATTCCTCTGACATCCTCACACTTTTATTACTGAAATACCCACATGTCACATAGCAGTTCTGACTCTGGATATTTGGTAGTGACTTTCTGTAGGCTTATGATACAATATATGATTTAAAATAAAACTTTTCCCCTTGGAGTCCTTGGCTTGTATTTCATTTTGGCTTAACTTACAGCCTTTTTGACTGTCCCTAGGGTTTTATCCATCCCTCTGTTTTCTCCAGAAGGTCACATCTATGAAAATAATGCTTACACCTCTGCCCCTAGACCCCCCCTTCATGTGCAACCCCTGTGTATGTCTAAGGCCCCACTTCACATTACCGTGTGAAGCCCTGCATCCTTTCTTATTCCAGGACAAGCTCAATATCCCTTGCCCAATCCAGGCCCTTGTCCAGGCTTCCCCTTGACCCGTCCAAGGTGCCACTATGCTTTAATGACCCTCTAATGCCCTAAAGAGAAATTATTCATTTCTTGAAGAGATATTCAAAACCATGGGAGGAAAATTAAGCTATCTGAAAGCTTCACTTTTTGACATTTTGTTTAAATGAGGTCTTTTTTTCCTTGTTTTATATAGATTTCTATCATTAAGCCATGGGTATGTTTTAACCTGTTACTTAAACTCTTTAGTTCTGCATCCTTGGTTATACTATAGTGTCTATCCTTTTGAATATTTTTTCTGTTAAACGAGAATCTACTCTGTAAAAATGCATAATATCGTTGAGCTAAAGGAGAGATTTATGTCTCTTAGTACCTCATGCTCACAAAGGAAATAAGAAGGCAGATCAGTTCTTTCAAGTCAGGAGAACTCCCTTGGATCAGGGTGGAGGGCAGTTAGGAAAGAGGGGATATCTGTGAATTATCTCTTTCTATCATGCTGCTGCTGCTAAGTCACTTCAGTCGTGTCCGACTCTGTGCGACCCCATAGATGGCAGCCCACCAGGCTCCGCCATCCTTGGGATTCTCCAAGCAAGAATACTGGAGTGGGTTGCCATTGCCTTCTCCAGTGCATGAAAGGGAAAAGTGAAAGTGAAGTTGCTCAGTCGTGTCCGACTCTTAGCAACCCCACGGACTGCAGCCTACCAGGCTTCTCCGTCCACGGGATTTTCCAGGCAAGAGTACTGGAGTGGGGTGCCATTGAGACTAAGCTAATGCAACTGAATGTGACTTTGCCAGCATCTGCACTAAAAGCAGTCCACTAGGGCTTTATATTAATGACATGACACAATGTCATAAAGTCAGACAGAATTATATTTCCACTTTGCATATTTTATTTGATAAAATAGATTTTAGAAATTGCAGATGAAAATTGAGTCAAATATCAAAGCTGGAGGGATCCCTCTAAGGATTCGTATCAGATTCTCTGATTTCAATCTGTACCTTCCATTCATGGGGCAAAGCCAGTACCTAGTCCAGTGGAGTAAATCTGATGAGCTGCTTCTGAATACAAGTGCAGCAAAGACAGCGTTGCCAGGCATAGCTCAGCAACCGGGGTGGAGCTCCTCTCATCTCTTCCTGTTTTACTTTCCAGCTTTCTGAACTTCCCTCCCCCCTGACTTTTCAAATGTATATTGTGAAGTGATAGAAATATAGTCAGAACAGCCACGTAATGGCAGTGCTTTAAATCATGGTCCCCAACCTTTTTGAGCTAGGGATCAGTTTCATGGAAGACGGCTTTTCCACAAATCAGGAGGAGTGGTGGAGTGGTTTAGGGATGATTCAAGGGCATTACATCTATTGTGCACTTTATTCCTAGTATTATTACCTCAGCTTCATCTCAGATCATCAGATGTCAGATCCCAGAGTTTGGGGACCCTTGCTCTAAACCGTGAAATGATTTGATGTTTTCAACGTACACCAAAAAAATCACAAGGTAGTAAAAGAAAGTTTGTATATCTGAGCATGACATTTATTTTTTTTTATTTCTTTTAAGATTTACTTTTATGTGTATATTTGGCTGCACCAGGTCTTAGCTGAGGAAGGTAGGATCTTCAGTATTCACTGTGGCATGCAGAGTCTTTAGTTGTAGCATGTGACATTTAGTTCCCTGATCAGGGCTCGAACCTGGGTCCCCTGCCTTGTGAGCTTTGCGTCTTAGCCACTGCAGCACCAGGGAAGTCCTGGGTATGGAATCTGTGATGACTGTTCACCACTGGCTGTGTCCCTGCCCCCTTACTGTACTTTATAAGGAGAGAGACAGCCTTACCACCAGGTACGCCGCTCAGGGCTAACAGCCTCATTGTCATAGTTCACAACATGCTGCACGAGCTGACCCCAGGCTGCGGAGACTGCTGGCAGCCTGACAACAGAAGGGCACACTGTTACAGCAAGTCCCTGGTCTCTCCCTGCTCCAGGGCACCACCCAGCTCTATCAGCGAGGGCCAGCACCAGGCTCATCAGGAATATAAGTAAGTCCCAGCCTTCTCCAGCCACATGCAGACATATCCTGAACCAGACAGAAAGCAGAAGTTGGTAATGCGTTGAATGTTGGACAGCTTTTCTGTTTTAGGAGGTATCATAGATACTTGTGTGCATAGTAAGTTGCTCAGTCATGTCTGACTCTTGGCGACCCTGGAGACTGTAGCCTGCCAGACTCCTTTGTCTATGGGATTTCCCAGGCAAGAATACTAAAGCAGGTTGCCATTTCCTTCTTCAGGGGATCTTCCCAACCCAAGGATCAAACCTGCATCTCCGGTATTGGTAGGCGGATTCTTTACCCCCGAGCCACCTGGGAAACCCCGTAAGGTACCTGTTGGGATGAAAAAATTCGTTTACTTATATCAGTATAATATTTAGAACTTTTATGTTTAAACCATATCATTTTCAAGTGTAGTCTTGAATTATTTGTTTATAAAGGCAATCAAATAAATCTCAAAATTTTCTAGAGGATGCTCATATTAATATTAATAAATCAAAACACTTTAAAATAACAAAACAGAAATGTTTTTGTATTTTTACTGTAACCTTATTTTTTAATTTTTACTTTACATCGGAGCTTAGTTGATTAACGATGCTGTGTTAGTTTCCGATGGCAGCAAAGTGGTTCATTTTTACATATACGTTTATCTATTCTTTTACAGATTCTTTTCCCATTTAGGTTATTATAAAATATGCTGCTCGGGAAAATATTCTTAACTTAAATTTCCTTTAAAGTGATTACATTTAGTTAAAGGTTTATGTAGTACCTCCTCAAGAGATATTAATGTGACTTGATGTGTTAAAGGACAAACAAATGAGCTAAAAAAACCCTTGTTCTCCATCCAGTCCTAACATGGGCAATAAGCCAGACACCGCAAAAAAGAGTGTTATGAGTGAGTGTTCGGGACAATGGAATGAGCATGCTACGGATCTTCATGGAGCATTTGCCACTTGAGCTGCCCTTGAACTATGATGACACCAGGAATAGAAAACAGATTCCTCATGACCTAAGTGAGTAAAGCTGTGAACAATCATGGGACTCTTCAGAAAATAGGTATATTCTTGGTTCTTGGAAGAAATACTTTGAGTCAAAGTTGAAGAAAAAAGAGAGCCGGAAAAAAAACCATGACATAGACATCGGGCTAAGGGTAGAAAGTCGGATGGATGTTACAGTTTCCCAAAAAGCCCCATTTTATTAGATTTATGACATAATCCATCAGGATTCAGTTTTATTAATTTCTGAACAGCATTTAATGAATGCAGATACAGTAATAATTTACACTTGGCTTATGTTTTTCTTTCGTTATTTCCACAAGGGCACAGATTCACTTAGGGGAGAAACAATAAAAATGTTAACACAGTTTATGGTGACCATGGGAGCATGTATAGTAATTACTCTTTTCAAAACGTGGCTAAAGAAGAGCTACAAAATTATTTTCCCTCTCCACATCTAGAATTTCGTAGGAAATTATTTTTCCCTGTTTTCCAAAGGGAGAATTTATTTTTCAGGCTAAAAATAAATGCCAGATGTCAGACTGAATTAGGATGCATCACCTGACTCCATGTTGTAACTCCATGCTCATCTTCCATTTTGCAAGTTTTTGGTCCCCCCTCAAGCATGAATTGCCCAGGGAAAGAAGGAGGCTAACAGTGTTTATTTTGGTCAACTTTGATTTTTGTTTTCTACGAGATGATGAAGAATTAGGAGTTCACTTTAAAGGAGAGAGCAGTTTCTTAGGCAGGAGTGTGACTTTGACTGATCTGCATTTTTTGAAGATAGTTCTGGAGTCAGAGATCAAGATCTAGAGGACAATCCACCAACACCCAAGGGCAAAGGAACTGCTTTTTGGGACTGTGTGCTGCTCGGTAGATGGAGGAGCAGGAGGAGATGTTTTCAAAGGAAGAACCCAGAGGACTTGATGACCCTAAAAGGAAGCAGTAGTAAAGAATCAGCATCTTTTCTTTCTATTGTGGGTTTACAAAATTAATTAGCAAATACTCATGGAATACCGTTATTTGTGATTCACTAGGGCTAATTTCCAGTAGTCATGTATGGAGGTGAGAGTTGGACTATAAAGAAAACAGAGAGCCGAGGAATTGATACGTTTGAACTGTGGTGTGGGAGAAGACTCTTGAGAGTCCCTTGGACACCAAGGAGATCCAACCAGTTAATCCTAAAGGAGATCAGTCCTGAATATTCACTGGAAGGACTGATGCTGAAGCTGAAGCTCTAGCACTTTGGCCACCTAATGAAAAGAACTGACTCATTGGAAAAGACCTTGATGTTGGGAAAGATTGAAGGTGGGAAGAGAAGGGGACGACAGAGGATGAGATGGTTGGGTGGCATCACCAACTCAGTGGGCATGAGTTTGAGTAAACTCCAGGAGTTGGTGATGGACAGGGAGGCCTGGTGTGCTGCAGTCCATGGGGTCACAAAGAGTCAGACACGACTGAGCGACTGAACTGAATTGAACTGAGGGCTAATTTCATATCTTGACGGTAAGAAAATACAAGTGTTCTAATATTTTTTTTCCTCATTTGCATGATATTGTTGACATTTGATCAGAGCGGCAAACATAAATGAATCTGAAAATCCCCATAAACGGTTGAGCTACAGAGCAGGGTGGTTAAGCCAGGTCCCTCTGATCTGTGCCCAGAGCATCTCCAGGGCCCTCACCCAGCACAGCACCAACCCCACACCATGGCCACCTTCACACCTGATGTGCAGGTGAAGGGTTGGGTGATGCCACTTAGAGAAAGAGAAGCTAGGTTTTCATAATCCAGGAAACCTTTTTAATTTCTCTCTCTCATCTTATTTAAGTGTTTCAAGGCTCACATCAAGTCTATCTCTTGAATAACTACTTAACTCACTAAATTATATGAACATTTAATCCCACCACTGGCTCTTCTTGAAATTTTATGAATCAATCAAAGAATAAAGAGTGTCAAATCAGCTTATAGTTTTTCATATAAACTGTCCTTCTTAATAATCTATAATGTGGTACCTTTTAAGCTAATTAGATTACTAGCAGTTATATGAGTACATAAAATGACCTTACAAGCCAACTTTCAGTTTTTTAATGAATAGAAGTGTTTTTCATATTTCTAGTAATGCTGGAATGAGGAAACTAAAGATATCATTATTTTAAGTTTACTGATTAAACAGCCAGGCAATCTGAATGAGTCAGCTAAAAGCTAGAATGATAAATTTATTAAAGTAGCTAATTAAAGGAAAAAACAGAAAGCTAGTCATTGTATCCATACAATAGTGACTATCTTATGATAAAGCACATCTTGAGTAATTTTAGAAGTTTAAAAAGTTAACTATTAATATCATATTATGGAAAAATATAAAAAAAGGACAGCTCACAAGAGTAATATTCACTCTCTTGACTTTTAGAAAAAAAAGGCAGAAAAATCTACAGAAATAAAATGAAGTGAAAGGACCAACAGTAGTTTGGAAACATTTGCCTCAACCAGTTTGGATAAAGAGCCATTACTATTAGTGCAAGGACTTCCCTGGTGGCTCAGATGGTAAAGAATCTGCCTGCAGTGCGAGAGACCTGGGTTCGATTCCTGAGTTGGGAAGATCCTCTGGAGGAGGGCATGGCAACTCACTCCAGTATTCTTGCCTGGAAAATCCCCATGGATAGAGGAGCCTGGCGGGCTACAGTCCATGGGGTTGCAAAGAGTCAGATGGACTGAGCGACTAAAGCACAGCATTAATAATAAATAAAATTGCATTGGAGTTAGGAGAGAAGCATTAGGATGCCATTTATAAAATGAATAAGTTGTATTTTATAACTTGTAAAAAAAAAACAAAAAACATTAGGATGCTGATACAAGATGAAACCAGGGCAGCTGTTTATTGTAGACATCATGATGAGCCCATAACCATGGAGTCAGTATGACAGCACATGGGACGAGCTCTAAAGATATTCAAAGACTCTGAACTCTCCGGAAGATCTCTTAAGAATTTATAAGATGGAACTTTTTCCCAGATGTGAAGAACCAAGTCACCCCAGCTGAGTTACCAACGATAGCAAACAATTTCAAGTATTCTAAACAGCTAATGTTAGAGAGAAATAGATACTTCACTAAGCTGGTTAATGTAAATGCACTATATATACACACATATATGTATACATATAATTATTTGTATCACATCTCTTTCCATAGAATACTCGAGACCACCTAAAATTAAAGAAATATCTGTTAAAATAGTAAAAAATGTATAAAGTATAAAGTAAGAAAACACTAAGGAAAAGGCATACAAAGTTCATATGAGAGTTGGCATTATTTCTATGAATACATTTAAGACGGGGTTTAGGAGCCTACTGACGTCTTAGGCAAGAAAGAAAATAGAAATATATTCAGAATTCCAGTTATGAGAAGGAAAACACACCAAGTTCTAGGTCAGCAAAGAGTTTCTTTCCTCCTAAGCTCCAAAACGACTTTCTTGAACAGAAGCTGTACACTGTGTCATGAGGAACAGTTACATTACTGTGTGTGGGTGCCTGGATGATCAGTCAGGAGCACACACAGGACAACACCATGAAGACGTGTGCGAAAGTGTGAAACTTATAGAGCCCACAGGTCCTAGAGTGGGGGCATAGCAGGGCATGCTGGGGCAGAGCAGGGCATGCTGGGGCAGAGCAGGGCATAGCAGGGCATGCTAGGGCATAGCATGGCACGTTGGGGCAGAGCAGGGCATAGCAGGGCATGCTGGGGCATAGCAGGGCATGCTGGGGCATAGCGGGGCATGCTGGGGACCATGCAGAGGGGGCATCCGGCAGGTCGGGGCCAAGAGCGAGGCCCTATGGGCAAGGACATTTCTGCGGGTTAAGGTGGAGCACAAAAGCAAAACGAATTGTAACATATTTAGCACAATGTCTCACAGAAAAGCTTATTTTAAATGGTGACTAATATTTTAGAAGTTAGTGACATATTTTTGGTGGATCGTACTTTTTTTTTTTAGTGGTGCAGGGATTCAAGTGATCTTGTGCTTTTATTTTAATTAATTAATTTATTTTAATTGGAGGCTAATTACTTTACAATATAGTACTTTTATATTTGTATAGCATTTAAGCAGTATGGGCCAATAGGAACCCTCCTTCCAGAGTGGAAGAAATAATTTAGGCAAACTCACATAAGAAACTTCTTTAAATTAACTAAAACTCTCTTTCAGCAGTTTGTGTTACTATTTTAAGTACTGGACTTCAATGAAGGAAATAAAAGCTTAACTTGACTGAAAAAAAGTTAAAAAAAAGATGGGTGTGAATGTCACTAGTCACAGTCAGGTGAGGTCAAGAAGCAGGGAACTTGTGATAAAGGCCAGTCTCACGACCCCTGTGGACCTGGTCACCTGTCAGGGATGCTCACAGCCTGTTTGTGGGGATGTTAAAAAATTTACAAACTTACGGTGCAAACCTGGAGGACAGGAACCCGTGTAACAGCTGAGCAGTCAGAGTACTTTACATCTTTCCGTGGGAATACGTTTCTAAGAAGCTAATGCAGATGAACATCATCCTTAGTTTGGAAACACATCTGAAGAATCAAGAGGTCCTCATACAACACAACGCATCCCTAGTCTCGGGTACCGGAGGTCTTGTCACCAGAGCAGAATGGAGGGGACTCAGACATGTGACCTACTTCGTTTCCTTGTGACAGTGAAAAAAACCAACAAACATAAAGTCTCCAGATTAATGGACTGTTGCTTCGCTTTTGTAAGGTGAAAAGAAAGTGAAAGTGTCTTGCGCTCAGTCCTGTCTGACTCTCTGCGACCCTGTGGGCAGTTTTATAGGGCAGCCACAGGCAAATTTTGATATTTTGTTGACTTTGATAAATGTATAATGTGCAAAAACTAAAAATCATTATACCCACAAGCTAATCTGGATGCAGTATTAATAGCACAGTGGGTTGATGTGTTGTGTGGGTTGGCCTCCTGCGTGTTTTCCATCTCTGGGTTTGTTTTAAGTACTGAAATTCAGTGAAGGAAATAAAGACTTAACTCTACTGCAAAAGGAAAAAGGTGTGTGTGTGTGTGAATGTCACTAGGTCACAGGTGAGGACAAGAACAGAACTTGTGGAAGGACGTGTGTAAGTTGAGTTCTCAGCTGCAATGATTTGTTTAAGTAATACTTGAGCAGGAGGCCAGAGCTACGGGCCTCGTCCAGGGGTGGTGAAGACATGCACGCTGGATCTTGCAGCTGAGAAGTTCCAGCTCACACCCCTGGAGCTCCCCACGTCTTGCCCTTGACCTGTGAGCAGTGCAGGGAATCTGAGTCCTTACCTGCTGGGTGGCGATCAGGCCCGCCTTATCTTCCTCTCCCGCAGTAACCGAGGAGTTATACCAATACTCTAGAAGCCCTTTAACTAGCCCAAAGTCCTAAAAATAACATACTTGTGTGATATTTTGGGCCAATTGTGCCTGCTGTCCCCAGCCAGGAGGGGATGGAGGAAGCCTGTGGGTTTGTGAGCAAATGTCAGGGCTGTGAAACGCCATCAGTGGCCCCTCCACCCACCAGGTATGCAGGCCATCTCACTTTGAGGTGAAAGGTGTGAAAGCGTTAGTCGCTCAGTCATGTCTGACTCTCTGCGACCCCATGGACAGCAGCCCGCCAGGCTCCTCTGTCCCTGGGATTCTCCAGGCAAGAACACTTGGGTGGGGTGGGGTGCCATTTCCTTCTCCAATAGTTTAGCCTAAGACATAATATTTTGAGGATAGCTCCTCTGTATAAACTTGGTTGGGCTTATGGACTTTAAGAATCTTTACTTAGTTCCTAAATTCTCTTTAATATGCCAATATCTGCTTTATAATAGAAAATTGCAAAGGACATAAACTCGCATAATGAACTTGTCAGGGCATTGAATGTCCACGTCCCCACGAAAAATCACCATGACAAGTCACCGAGTTCCTGCGATGTGGTTGCTCCCTTAGTACACAAGACAGACAAGAGGTCACCTCTAGCAAAGTCTGCCTGGTATATCTATATCAAGTGTGTCTTCCAAATCCTCCTACATAGCCTCTTTTTTTAAAAAAAAATTACTGGAGGATAGTTGCTTTCCAATATCGTGCTGGTTTCTGCCGTACATCAACATGAATCAGCTGCAGGCATACGCACGTCCCCTCCCTCTGAGCCTCCCTCCCACCCCCCACACCATGCCACCCCTCCAGGCTACCCCAGAGCACGAGGTTGAGCTCCCTGTGTCACACAGTGAATTCCCACTAGCTATCTATTTCACATTTGGTAATGCATATGTTTCCACGCTACTCTCTCAATTCGTTCCACTCTCTCCTTCCTCCACTATGTCCGCAAATCTGTTCTCTATGTATGCGTCTCCTTTGCTACCCTTCATATAGGTTCACTGATGTCCATAGACAGATAAATGGATGCAGAAATTGTGGTACAAATATACAATGGAATAGTATTCAGTTATGAAAAAGAACACATTTGAGTCAGTCCTAATGAGGTGGGTAAACCTAGAACCTATTGTACCGAGTGCAGTAACTCAAGAAAGAGAAAGACAAATACTGTATATTAAGCACATGTATGTAGAATCTACATAGGTTCTTTTATCTTGATACTTTGTAAAACAGTGTCATTAGGGAAGAACTGCACTGAATCCTTTGAGCAAACCATGTTGCTGAGTAAATAACAGAGTAATAATTACACAGGATGAACTAGGAGTCCTATAGGGGCCTAAGACCCATGTGGCCAACCCATGATATGATGTCTTCAGTATCCTGATGGAGCCATTCCCCAGCAAAAGTGCTTTCCTGTATCTGGGTTAGCCTCTGTGCTGTGTACTTAGTCGCTCAGTCATTTTAGATTTAAATTTTAGATTCCTAAAAATGTGGTGGTCATCATCATGGAGCTGGGGCTACGCGGTGCTTAGTCGTGTCCGACTCTGTGCGACCCCGTGGACTGTAGCCCCCCAGGCTCCTCTGTCCATGGGATTCTCTAGGCAAGAATACTGGAGTGGTCTGCCATGCTCTCCTCCAGGGTATCTTCCCAACCCAGGGATCGAACCCAGGTCTCCCTCATTGTAGGCAGATTCTTTACCAGCTGAGCCACCAGGGAAATCCCCAGTCTGCTTACTTCCGAGAGTACAAGAAACGGGGGGTAGGTGTTCTGAGCTGAACTGTATCTCTCCAAAATCCATATGTTGAAGCCCTGACACCCTGCACCTCATAATATGACTGTGTGCGGAGAAAGACGTGTTAAAGAGGTGACTTAGGGCCTTTGAATGGGTTATACGGATGGTCCTTAAACCAATTTGACTTGTCTCCTTATAAGAAGAGAAGTCCAGGACCCAGAGAGTCACAAAGAGATGGCGATGTAAAGACCCAGGGAGAAGACAGTCGTCTACAAGTCAAGGAAAAATCTGAGGAGAAATCAATCCTGCCGATGCCTTGATCTCAGAGTGTCAGCCTCCAGAGTTGTGAGAAAATAAATGTCTGTGGTTTACTCAACCGGGGCTCTGGTAGTTTGTTCTGGTGGGCAAAGCCCACGCGCCCACGCGTGCAGCAGAAAAGGCAGGAGCAAGACTGCTTTGCTACAAAGAAATACTGGAAACATGTGTAAGAAACTAAAGATTGTGGGGAAGAGGGGTGGTGGGAATGGATCAGCAGGTCCAGGTATCAGAGAGAAGGGTTCTGAACCAGGTGAACGTTTTACATATTTAATACACAGAAAAAAGAACTTCAATACTTTGGGCACCTGATGCAAAGAGCTGACTCATTAAAAAAGACCCTGATGCTGGGAAAATTAAAGGCAGAAGAAGGGAACAACAGAGGATGAGATGGTTGGATGGCATCACTGACTCAAAGGACATGAGTTTGAGCAAGCTCTGAGAGTTGGTGATGGATAGGGAGGCCTGGTGTGCTGCAGTCCATGGGGTTGCAAAGAGTCAGACATGACTGGGCGACTGAACTGAACTGAAGGGGAACACTTGTGACAAATGGCTGTGATGTTATCATTTTACTATCTGATTTCATCATCCTCACCCCATTAATACAAAGCCCCCCACCTCTCTGCTGCTGTTCATGCTGAGGGAGAATAACATTCATACAAAACTCTTCCTCCTACCCCTCAAGCTGCCCTATTACTAAATGCCTGATTCATTTCATACCTAGAGCACATCACAGTTATGATCCTTGTTTACCATGACATAATGCAAAGTTAACCCTAAGTGACTTCTTTCTGGTATTTGTTAAAAAAAAAAAAGGTGAATTGCATTATCTTCAGTTCATCCTCAACTTCCCACCAGTTAACTTTCCAAATTCTCCTTTAATCCTTTGTTCCACGATTTTCCAGTTTCTGCAGAATAAAAGCGTGACATTTCAGGGCTGTACTTAAGGCTCTCCACTATGGTTTATGACAAAGGCACACTTCTCTGGGTCCTGCCTCATGGAGTGACTTGAAGGGTCTCCTGTCCTGCCTGATACACACACACACACACACACGCGCGCGCGCGCTCAGTATCCTGCCTGGCCCTCCATCTCACAAAGCCCCTGGACAAGATCAGCATTGCTGTTCCTGCTGTGCTGAGACCGCCCACCCTGGGTTCGGGTATTCGCTGAGTTTCCATCATGGTCTTGTCACCAACAAAGCCATGCCAGGAATGCCATCACAGCGTCAGCTGTCAGACAGGGAGACAAGCTGGGTCCCAAACCCACTGCTCTGAAGCCGGGCCCAGGAGCCTGCCTTAGAGAGCTATGTGTGGAGAAAGGGGGCTTAGTCGACCAGGATCGGGGTGCATCCTTGGTGAGGGTGGACGTCAAAAGGAGGAGAGACTGAGCCTGGATTAATGGACCTAGACCTTCTGGGGTGAAGGACGTGATGGCCTTTCTCTATGGCCTCTCTGGCCTCATCCGAACCTCAGCATTAGTTCCGGATGCCTCACTGGGAGGGTGTTAAACAAGCGGAGCCCAGTTGGAAAACCACGGCCAGAGTGAGTGGCGGGAGAGAGCCTGGGAGGGGGCGGGTGGAAGCGGGGACAGCCGTCCACCAGCTCACAGAGGCTTAGAGTGAAGCGCTGCCCTTGCCTGTTTGGAAGGTCCAAGTGCCTGAGCAGCATTGTGCTGGTCCCCGGATGGGCCTGGTGGCTCCACCAAGTTTAAGTCCTGACGGGAACTCCTGTCACCGTGTGACAGCAGGGGACTGTCCACAGGGCAAGTCACAGCGCTGAGATGCTCCCCGGAGGCTTCCGAGTGTCGCTGCCTGACCACCTGGCAGGGCTGAGGTGGGGGTAGTTCTCTGACCGGGTTCGGAAAGCGATTTGAGTCATGATACCCGGGTGGCACTTCCCCAGTGGCTTAGCAGGGCAAGAATCCGCCTGCCATGTGGGAGACCTGGGTTCGATCCCTGGGTTGGGAAGATTCCCTGGAGAAGAGAAAGGCTACCCGCTCCAGTATTCTGGCCTGGAAAATTCCATGAACTCTATCGTCCATGGGGTTGCAAAGAGTTGGATGCGACTGAGCGACTTTCACTTCAGACCCAGGTAGCGCTAGTGGTAAATGACCCACCTGCCACAGCAGGAGACATAGAGATGTAAGAGACGCAGGTCCCTGGGTCAGTGAGATCCCCTGGAGGAGGAAATGGCAACCCACTCCAGTATTCTTGCCTGGAGACTCCCATGGACAGAGGAGCCTGGCAGGTTACAGCCTATGGGGTCTCAAAGAATCGGACACGACTGGGTGACTGAACATGCACGCACCTAAACCTCACCAGATGAAGATCTGCCTACATGAGATTCTTTACTTCTCTAAGCCCTTTGGCATTTGGGGTGCACACCTGGCTCCCCTCCCAGCTCCTCAGCCTCCCTTCTCCTTCTGAAATCTTTCCAGACTCTGCAAAAATCCTGCCACCATCCAGAAAAGGGCAAGTGACACGCTGCTCCTGGAGAGTCCTACATCTGTGCTGCAGACCAGTTCTGCCAGGTCTCCCTTCCAAGGGGACTACTAACACTCACACTCCTTGCCCCTCCAGGGCCCGTGGTCCGGGCCTCCCTCACACACCCAGAGACACTGCCAAGGTCCTAGCTTGTCCTCTGTCCCCTCCTCCCCTTCTTCTGGCCCAGACTTCATGCAGCAGCAAACAGACCTTCTCTAACATAAGTGAGATCACACCATCCCAGTTTAAGGGACTTCCCAGGGGACCCTGGGACTTCCCAGGTGACTCTGGATTCCCTGGTGGCTCAGACGGTAGAGTCTGCTTGCAATTTGGGAGAACTGGGTTCGACTCCTGGGTCAGGAAGATCCCCTGGAGAAGGAAATGGCAACCCACTCCAGTATTCTTGCCTGGAAAATCCCATGGATGGAGGAGCCTGGCAGGCTATGGTCCATGGGGTCACAAAAAGTCAGACACGACTGAGCAACTTCACTTTCTTTTTTTCTTTCTTTTCAGGTGACACTAGTGATGAAGAACCCACCTGCCAATTCAGGAGACATAAGTGACACAGGTTTGATCCCTGTGTCAGGAAGATCCCCTGAAGGAGGGCAAGGCAACACATTTCAGTATTCTTGCCTGGGGAATCCCGTGGACAGAGGAGCCTGGTGGGCTACAGTTCATGGGGTTGAAAAGAGTCAGGCACGACTGAAGTGACTTAGCACGCAGACACAACCCAGATTAAGCTGCTTGCCACGCTTCCCGTTAGCGTTAGGATAAACCAAACTATCGCTGCTGTCCCAAGGGCCTAGGCTGTGCTTGTGCTCGTCTCTTAAACTCTGTCCTGGGCCGCCTGCCACCCCATTCCTGCTCCCCAGCCCCACTGACTCCTCTCGGGCCCTCGGATGAGCCAAGTTCTTCCCTCCTCAGGCCTGGACCTGCCGCTGACTCTGATGGGACGCGTCTCCCTCCCCTGGGCGTGGTTGGTTCCATTCTCCATGGTCAGCTCCCCTTTCAGGTCCCCAGCTCAGACAGGCTCCCCTCTGCTTCTGCAAGGGCAGCCCCTCCATCCTTCTCCTGCCCCGCAGTCGCTGGACCTTCCCACTGCTCACTGCTCAGGGCTCATGTTTACTTTGACTACTGGTTTCCTTTCTTGGGGTTGTTTCGGTCCACAGGCATAGAAACTAATTCTGTGGTGCTCGTGGATCAGCTGTTCACGTATTCTAGACCACCCCTGACCACCACCCACCAAGTCACATTCCTGACCCTACTTGTTTGTTGGTTGGTCGGTTTTTTGCTGTTTTTGTTTTCATAACACTTGAGTCTGATGGACACAGTTTTATTGACTTAATGCTTCCCATTCTGCTCCCCACCTGCAGAAAAGCATAAGCTCTATTAGGGCAAGAGTTCTGTGGTCTCAAACCCATTCCAGTCCGGGGGACACCTAAGGTGCCTAATAAGTGCTTACGGACCACGTGTTCTGTGAACAAATGTGTTATTGGATTTTCTCTAGTGCCTAGCAGTGTGTCCCATGTATAATCAAAGTTATGGTTTTTCCAGCAGTCATGTACGGATGTGAGAGTTGGACCATAAAGAAGGCTGAGCACCGAAGAATTAATGTCTTTGAACTGTGGTGTTGGAGAAGACTCTTGAGAGTCCCTCGGACAGCAAGGAGATCAAACTAGACCATCCCAAAGAAAATCAACCCTGAATATTCATTGGAAGGACTGATGCTGAAGCTGAAACTCCAAAACTTTGGCCACCTGATGTGAATAACTGACTCATTGGAAAAGACCCTGATGCTGGGAAAGATTGAAGGCAGGAGGAGAAGAGGACGACAGAGGATGAGATGGTTGGATGGCATCACCGACTCATTGGACGTGAGTTTGAGCTGACTCTGGGAAATGGGGATGGCCAGGGAAGCCTAGCGCACTGCAGTCCATGGGGTCGCAAAGGGTCAGACATGACTGAGTGACTGGAAAACAACCCATGTGTAGGTGGCACCCAGAAAGCGGTGATTATGTAACAAATGTGGAAGCGGACAGCAAAATGACGTCTTGGCCACCAGTAGGATCTAGGTGTTTTTACGGAAGAGACTGAAGATTAGGAGTTAGACGACCCTGCAGTGATGTGCTAATCGTGTTTTTCACTCTGTGGGATGTTGGGAAAAAAACACATGACATTGTTACAGTGCAGGGTCTCACCTTCAAAATGGGACAGTGGCGTCATGCTGTCACATACTGCCGAGATGACCGAGAAGTACAGGACTTGTGAGTCTTGGGACTCTTTGGTGAGAGAGGAAGTCTCCATCTGGCCCTGGGCTGCTGTCTACTTGGAATCCTGGAGACCTCACCCAGGACACTGCTGTCAGCGTTCTTCCTTGTCAGGGAAAAGGAAAAAGGGTCACAGTGAGAAAGATGCATTTTACAGCAGAAGTTAACAAACACTGTAAAAGGAAGTGCATTTATAGTGTTATGTCATAGAGATCCTGTATTTTATGGGAGATGAATGTAGTGTATTCCATATTCTGGTGTTATCTGATACTGGTTTTATCTCCTTGCAGTCCAAGGGACTCTCAAGAGTCTTCTCCAGCACCACAGATCAAAAGCATCAATGGAACTGTAGAAAAACAAAAACACAAAAATAGAAAATGAAAGATGTATCTAAAGAGACCTCCTGAAGCCTGCCAAAAGGTCTACTGTACTTTCAACCAAAAGACACTGACATCCAATTCATGGCTTGTTTAGAAAGCTCTGTGATGACATTTCTTGGCAGCGCAGGAGTGTCTCAGAATTTAGTTCCAGTCTGCTAGCAGAGTGTCTCCAGCTTTGCCAGCCCCACACGGTGTGTGAACACGCCATGAATCACTCCTGGATTTTCTCTGGGCCTCTGCCACCGCGCTTTCATTCAGGAGGCTGACCTCCATCCAACATACTTCCCTGGACCTTTCTAAAATCCCATAAAACACAAACCTGGCATTTACGGGAGACAGGACGTCAAATGACATGCTGCAAAGTAGAAGTTGCTACCCTCAGACCTTCAAACCCCCAGATGACAGGCTTCTGTTGAATGCAGAAAGGATAAATAGGGATTTGGAGTTGAGATTAGCATAGAGACGTAAATACCGCACACAGCACAAAGGAAAAAGAAACTGAAATTTTTCGGGAAAACAAAATGTGTAGAGAAATCATTCATTTCCATTTTAAAAGATAAGCTTACATTTAAATGGAGAGAGTAGCATGGAAACATATACAGTATCACATGTAAAACAGATACCCAGTGGGAGTTTGCTGTATGATGCTGGGAGCTCAAACCCCATGCTCTGTGACTACCTAGAGGGGTGGGATGTAGCGGGAAGGGGGAGGGAGGTTCAAGAATGAGGGGATATACATATACCTATGGCTGATTCATGTTGATGTATTGCAGAAACCAACACAGTATTGTAAAGCAATTATCATTCAACTGAAAATAAATGAATCAAAAAATATAAACACATCCACAGTTATGGGGAAGATTTAGCATGTTAGTCAATGCTTTGCACAAATTGTGATCTTTTGTTTTAGTGAATGTTTTGAAGTTATTTGAGAAAACAAACATGTGTCTCTTTTCTGTTTGATAATTATTTGGAATATAGCAGATTATAGTTTAAAAATGTTTGTTTTCTATGTCTGTGGATCTATTTCTGTTTTGTATATAAGTCCATTTATATCATTTTTTTGATTCCACATATAAGTGATATCGTATACTTGTCTTTCTCTGTCTGACTTACTTCACTCAGCATGACAATCTCTTGGTCCATGCATGTTGCTACAAATGGCATTATTTCATTCTTTTTATGGCAGAATAATATTCCATTGCATATATATTCCACATCTTCTTAACCTAAGTGTAATAACCTAAGGTTATTAACCTATAACCAATAGGTAAATGAATAAACAGAATTCTCTAAGTTTTGCTATGTCTACGTATAGAATTCTTGGGTTTGAATGAGGATAGTGGGAAGCAAGGGAAATTAAAGCACCTAATTGAGAATTTCTATTAAAATAGAAATTATAGAGTTTTTAACTATATATTTGTTAACATTTTAGATAGAAGTTCATATTTATATGTATATATGTGCATATGCATACATACCCCTCACACACACAATTTATTATGGCCTACAAGAATTAGGCTTTTTGAAAAAATTAGTAGCTTTTTAAAAAATCATAATTTTCTACCATCACTTTGGCCAATATGGTGCATTTTAAATTCAGGCAAACCAAGTCTGTTTCGTGTTCACCGCTTATTTTAGGCAAGTCAGGCCCACAGGTTTAGACAATGCTCGCTGTTCAGGGAGAGGGGACTGTGTGTGCTCTTGGCAGCTTAGAAGCTGAGCTGCCTGGAGGCCTGGAGGTCTAAATAGAGAGCACAGGGCGTTTTCACCTGGGCGAGTAGACAGGGACCCGTGATGCATATAGTGGTTCCCTATTGCTGCTGTAATAAATTGCCATGAACTTAGTGGCCTGAAAGAACATGAAGTTCTCTGATTGTTCTGGAGGTCAGAAGCCTGAAATCAGCAACAAGGACCAGACTCTGGAGGTCAGCAGGGCGGCATCCCTGGTGACTCCGGCAGAGGGTCTGCTCTTTGCCTCCCGTGGCATCTGGCAGCTGTAGCATTTCCAGGTTTGTGGTCACGTGGATCCACTCTGCCTCCTTGGTCACACCGCTTCATGCTACTCAGAGTGCATGGACTCTCCTTCCCTAAAGATACGTGGGACTGCATTCAGGGCCCACCCAGATCACCTGGAGTAACGTCCCCATCCAAGATCCTTGATCACATCTGCAAAGATGCACACTGGCCACATAGGCTAACACATTTTCTAGAAATCAGGAAATAGATGTTTTCTGGGGGGGAGTGGGGGAGACGTTCTAAAGTCTACTATGGTTTAATAGTTTCCCTTTAGAGAATCAAAGATGATCAAGACTTCTTTTTTAGAACCCAAGGCACACTTTTTAGTATTAGCTTTGTCTTAGAAAGTGAAGTCGCTCAGTCGTGTCTGACTCTTGCAATCCCATGAACTGCAGCACGCCAGGCCTCCCTGTCCATCACCAACTCCCGGAACTGGAAGAAAAGTTGACACTTTCGGCAACGTTTTTGAATACTCTGACTCTGTGGTGCCAACCACCGGATTTTTAGGAACTGAAAGCAGATTCAAAAGATCACACTGCCTCTTCTCTGAAAGTGTAATTAGTTGGAAGACTGAACATCGCCTTTTCTCATATTTTGCATAAAAATGATGAAACACAGCATATTTTGGATAAAACAATAATGTGTACCTTTCTCATACAATGCTTCCCAGGTGGAGCAGTGGTAAAGAACCCACCTGCCAATGCAGGAGATGCAAGAGACATGGATTGGATCGCTGGATTGGGAAAATTCCCTGAAAAAGGAAATGGCAGCCCACTCCAGTATTCTTGCCTGGAGAATCCCGTGGACAGAGGAGCCTGTCGGGCTACAGCCCCTGGGGTTGCAAACAGTCGACCATTACTGAGCACAGCATAGCACGGGCTTCATGATGACAACCACCAGATTTTTAGGAACCGAGAAAGATTCAAAGGACCACACTGCCTTTCCTCTGAAAGCTTAATTAGTAGGAGGACTCAACAATGCTTTTTCTCATATTTTGGATAAAACAATAATGTGTACCTTTTTCATATAGGCCTTTCTTTTTAAATTAATGTTATAGGAAAATGCTTTAAAGGTACACAGCCAAAAAAGAGATTCTTTTCCCCTTTAGGAGTTAGCAGAATCTTTAAATCCCTTTTGTTCGATGTTCCCAAAGAATACATGGATTCTGTCTTGAGAAAACTAAACATAGGCCAGTGAAATATTTGCTCTGCAAACCGTAGATAAGGTATTGAAAGAGTTAACGGACGTCTTCCCTGTCTCCACATTTGCCTTGTATTAAGAGGAAGAGCTGGGAGGCAAAGAGATGAAGGATGAAATAGCTGCTGTTACATTTAAGAAGGCTGTTCACACAGAGCGGCTCCCATCTCTGGCAAAAGGGGGATTCCCATTCAGCAGCCTTGAATGAAACCCAAGCAGCTATCAGCTGAGACGAAACCCTCTGCCTCCCCTGCCCTTGAAAACCCACAACAAGGGAGATCAGAGCACAGATGCCTGCCTGAGACACATTTCCAAATAAAAAGGGCAGGCGAGCAGAACTGGCCTCCGTTTTCCTCCTGTTTGCGAATCACATCATTCATGCCTTCTCTCTTAGGAAGGGTAAGTGGGTAGAAAAGAGAGGCCAAGAGCACCAACTAACCTAAAAGAAGACCTCTGTGTGGAAAGAGAAATTTCTTTTTTTTCTATTAAATTTGCCATCATTTCCTTATATGTCTGATTTGTTTGGAGAAGCCAACAATCACATCATAAAAGTAGTAAAGTTTGTCTGAGAGTCCCCAAGCCACCATAATGCAGCATATTCCCTCCAGCTAAGCAGGCATATCCTGGGACGCTTTAAAGGGGGAGACACACTGGTAGCAATCAAAGGATTAGCCAAAGCATAACTCTGAGGCAGGGGAACATTCACAGACAGGCCTGCCTAAGTGTGACTCAGGACAGAAATTCTTGCTCATGTGCATGACCCTGGGTCATTGAAAAGAGAATCTACAAAGCAAGAGAGAACTTAATGCAGGAAAACCATTGCACAGATGAGGGAGGAGCTGGGGGGCGGATGCAGAGTTTAGCATGGGCAGGAAGCCACTGCACCCACGCCAGCGGGCGATGGCCAAGAGGATGGAGTGGAGCTGAGCTGAAGCTCACCTTGAGGGGTCTTCCTGAGATCCTGGGGTTACCACAGTGCCACTGCCACGGGGGGCAGATGGCAGGAAGATGAAGCTGGCTTTTCCCTTTCCTCCACTTTCCAGGCTCTCCCCTGGCAGGGTCTGGCAGGGCTGCACCCAGCCAGTTTCTGGTGGACTACGATCTGGGGAAGGCAGAGAGAGGAACCAACCCGGTAGCCAAGATGCCCAGAAGTCATCAACAAGAGGAATAATTTTCTATCCCACTTTAAACCAAGGAAGCATGTAATACTCTGTAATCATGGTTATTTTGCTTAAATGGATCTAAAGTGGAAAGTTTCAATGACTTGGAACACAGAGGGAATTATAAAAGGCAGAGCAATTTGATGTAATTTAGTGAAAAGATATATTCCTTGTAAAGCTCCAGAGGTTTTGAGTGTCATTATATAACAGGGAGAAGTAGTAAACCATTACCTCAGTCTCAGTGGATGTTAAATAATCTGGATGTTGGATTTTCTATTCGGAATGGAAAAAATAAAAAAGCATATTTCACAAACTTCTTAGCATTGGTGGTATTTAAACAGTGATAAAGATTCTTGTTATGGACTAAATACTTGAGTCCCTCACCCCAGTATCATAGTTGTCCCTCAGTGTGATGTTAGGAGCTGGGTCCTTGCATCTATAAGAACAGATGAAGTCATGGGGGTGGGCCCTCAGGAATTGGATTAATGTGCTTATTAGAGGTGCAAGAGGGCTTGCTCCTCTCTGCTCTCTGCCATGTGTGGACACAGTAAGAAGTCAGAACCCAGAAGCAGGCCAGGGCCAGGCCAGGCCATGCTGGCACCTCCATCTTGGACTTCCCAGTCTCCAGCACTATCAGAAATAATTTTTTTACCCAGTTTATATTTTGTTATAGTTGCCCAAGTGGACCCCTCCTTGACCAACTCAAGTCAAGTTACTCTGAGCTTTCTTTTAATTAGCTGACTTGGAGCAAAGCACAAATTCAAAGAAAGATGCAAATTAACAAAACTGATTTAAAAATAAATAGAATATTTGAACAGACTTATAACAACTAGCGATTGAGTTAGTAATTAAAGGCCCATGAAGAAAATCTCAGGCCCAGATGGCATCACTGGTAGATCTTATCAAACATACAGGAATTATTAGTAATTCTTCACAAACTCTCCCAAAAATAGAACAGGAGAGAATATACTGCCTAACTCATTTTATGAGGCTAGTAGTATAATATCAAAAAAAGATCAAAACATCACAAGAATAGGAAACTTCAGACCAGTATCTTTCATAAGTATACATTGTTTTAACTCCTCAACAGAATGATAGCAACAAAATCCAGCATCATATATGTTATACACCTCAAACAAGTGGGATTTATTCCAAGAAAATGGTATTGGTTTAACATCAATAAAAGTTAGTATAATTCACAGTATTTGGGGGTTCTAAAATCACTGCAGATGGTGATTGCAGCCATGAAATTAAAAGACGCTTATTCCTTGGAAGGAAAGTTATGACCAACTTAGACAGCATATTAAAAAGCAGAGACATTACTTTGTCAACAAAGGTCTGTTTTGTCAAGGCTATGGTTTTTCCAGTGGTCATGTATGGATGTGAGAGTTGGACTATAAAGAAAGCTGAGCGCCGAAGAATTGATGCTTTTGAACTGTAGTGTTGGAGAAGACTCTTGAGAGTCCCTTGGACTGCAAGAAGATCCAACCAGTCCATCCTAAAGGAGATCAGTCTCGAGTGTTCATTGGAAGGACTGATGTTGAAGCTGAAACTCCAATACTTTGGCCACCTGATGCAAAGAACTGACTCATTTGAAAAAACCCTGATGCTGGGAAAGATTGAGAGTTAGAGGAGAAGGGGACAACAGAGGATGAGATGGCTGGATGGCATCACCAACTCAATGGACATGGGTTTGAGTGGACTCCAGGAATTGGTGATGGACAAGGAGGCCTGGTGTGCTGCAGTTCATGGGGTCACAAAGAGTTGGACACGACCGAGCAACTGAACTAACTAATAGAATAAAAGGCAAATATCTCATGTCATCATATATATCTCCTTATGCTTGAAATAAGAGTATTAAAAAACAGAGACATCACTTTGCTGACAAAGGTCTGTATAGTCAAAGTCATGGTTTTTCCAGTAGTCATACACGGATGTGAGAGCTGGACCATAAAGAAGGCTGAGTACCGAAGAACTGATGCTTTCAAATTGTGGTGTTGGAGAAACTCTGAGACTCCCTTGGACTGCAAGGAGATCAAACCAGTCCAACCTAAAGGAAATCAACCCTAAATATTCATTGGAAGGACTGATGATGAAAGCTGAAGCTCCAATACTTTGGCTACCTGATGCGAAGAGCTAACTCATTGGAAAAGAGCCTGATGCTGGGAAAGACTGAGGGCAGGAAAAGGGGATGACAGAGGATGAGATGGTCAGCTAGTATCACCAACTCAATGGGCATGAATTTGAGCAAACTCTGGGAGACAGTTAAGGACAGGGAAGCCTGGCAGGCCTCAGTCCATGGGGTGGTAAAGAGTCAGACATGACTTAGTGACTGAACAACAACAACAAAAAGCTTGAAATAGGCCCATACTTACCTTGAAGGAATAATTTCAAACTAACTTCACTTTGTTTTTCTGAGTATAAAGCAAGCTGTTTGGTTTTTTGACCCTACACTGCACTGTGTTCTGTAAATTTCTTACACAAAAATCCAATCTAACTGCTTGCATCTCTTCTAAATACAAAGACTACCACTTCATTCGTGTCTTATCCTGTGAACACATTCTGTGTTTGAATGAGAGGATAGGGACCATTTTAAACTATAAAGATTTTAATCACAAACCATAGCCTCTGGATCAGAGATTTCCCAGCTGCTGGGGCTTGTGGAGGCACAGGAAATGCCATTCTTCAGGCTGACTCTCCTCATCTTTTTTCTCACTTCTCTGCATCTTTTCCCAAAAGTAGAATCTTGACTTGATCCAGTTCTCACTTAAAAACTTCATTTATAGGATTTTTCACACATTTTTGGGATACATTTATTTTTTATTTTTTGTAATACTCTCACATACCACACATAAGCACAAGTTACTGGTGTAGGGTAGAAAATAATATTGTTGAACAGTTTCTTAATTTTTAAAGAGTGATTATTTAACTGTGGACATTTAGCCCAGAATAATCCTGATAGAGAAATGTCTCTACTAGAGGACGTAGGAGTACAGTGAAATCCTGCATGCTGGACTCCATTCACTTGCTCAGAAGTCATGAGTATCACAGACAAATGTAAGAGGATCCATCAGGAGCTATGCCTACCATGCTTTAAAATCAGAGATGACTCTCTTTTTTGACGAGGCCTAATTTTGATTTATTTAAATAAATTACAGGGCAAAGTTTGAACATGCCAGCGTATCAGGGACCAGAAAAAGGTTATCCTTACGTCCCTTCTCGTCCAGTCAAATGAGACCAAGCAACATTCAGGTAGGGCCTCGCTCGTGTCAGCTGTGGGTGTTCTTCCTTTTTCATGTGTGGAAACGGAAGCCCACCCCTCTCTTCCTCTCAAAGACAGGATAGCACACAGCTTCTCTATCTAATAGGGCCTCTGCCTCAAAGAACAAAAGCATCTGTCTTCTTCTGAGCCTGTCCTGAGACCGAAAGATGGGCAAAGAGGACATGAGTCATGGTTCCATTGTCTCATTAAAAAAGGCCCAGTGAGGATCCTTTCTATTTTTGAGCACAAGTATTAGAGAACAAGAAGCTATGATTTTGTACCAAAAATTCCCATAGGAACTTAGCAAGCTTTCCGTGTTCTACATGCTGTGATAAAGTGAACAGTTTCTTTCCAAGAAATGTGCCCATGGATCTTGATGAGAATTTCTTGAGAAAACTAGTTAGCAGTCACATTTTTAAAAATTGTCTATTTTTTCCCAAGAAGGAGGGTAATGATATTCAATGCATGGTGAGCATCAGTAAGCTACAGGACACTAAAAAGGCATTTTACTGAGCCTTCTGGTATAGAGCCTTAATATATGGAGACAATCACTAGCTTAAAAACAAGGCAAATTGACTTTTTGTAATCAGACCAACATTTTAGGAGCTCCTGAGGTCATTCCTAGCTCAAAAGATCTCTGTGACAACTCTTTTGAGGTTGGAGAATTCCTTCATGATATAAATAAACACCTCCTAGCTTAACAGATATATTGCCTGTGTTTTCTTACAAGCAAGTCTGTTAATGGATAAACAAACCATTGTATATTCGTACAATGGAAAATTATTTGGTGATAAACGGTAACAAACTACTGATGGAAAAGCTGTCAGTCACGTAGCCTCCCCACCCCCCACCACACACACACACACACACACACACACACACACACACACACACAGAAATACCTCTTCACACTCACTAGAATGGTTCAAACTAGAAAGAGAGATGACATTATATTTTGCCAAAGATGTACAGTAACCTTAAATCTCCTATATTGCTGGCAAGGATTTAAAATAAAGCAACTCCTTTAGAACATGTTTTGGCACTTTCTTGTAAAATTAAATGTATAACTACCCTATAGCATGGCAATTCTATTCCTAAAAATAGTGAAAGTATTCGAAAATAAATGGAAAAGTGAAAGTAAATCTCTACAATAAGAATTGTAGAAAATATTTATTCATGAAGGTCTAAAACTGAACACTACCAAAAAATTCTATCAAGCAGCAAATAGATAAGTGGGATGGATAATTTTATGTGTCAGCTTAGCTAGGCTATGGTGCCCAGAAGTTAGGTCAAACACCAGCCTGCAATTTGCCTTCAGATGTGATGAATATTTAAATCAGCAGACTTTGAGTAAAGCAGATTTGTAAGGTGGGTGGGCCTCATCCAATCAGTTGAGGGCCTTAAGGAAAAAATGACTGAGGTCCTCTAGAAAAAAGGGATTCTTCTTTCAGTCTTTAGACTCGAGCTGCAATATCAACTCTTCCCTAGATCTTCATCCCGCAGCCTGCCCTGTAGAATTCTGATTTCCCAACCCCCACAATCATGTGAGTCAGGTCTTTAAAGCATCTCTCTCTCTCACACGCATAAACCATCCGCACTCCCCGATATTGATTCTATTTCCCTGAGGTATGTTGACTAGTACACAAAGAAAAATTGTGAAATATTGACACAATGGAACATGATGAACCAATAAAAACTAATAATCATAGCTATATTAATCTCCAAAAGCTATAATGAGTGAGAGAAGGGAAGTCGCTCAGTCGTGTCCGACTCTTTGCGACCCCGTGGACTGTAACCTACCAGGCTCCTCCGTCCATGGGATTCTCCAGGCAAGAATACTGGAGTGGTTTGCCATTTCCTTCTCCAGGGGATCTTCCCGACCCAGGGATCGAACCCAGGTCTCCCGCATTGGAGGCAGACGCTTTAACCTCTGAGCCACCAGGGAAGTCCGCTGAGTGAGAGAAGCGAGACATAAAAGAGTAAATTTGGTGAAAGTCTATTTGAAAAGACACACACACGTCTATATTCATAGCAGTACTATTTACAATAGCCAAGACATGGGAATAAACTAAATGTCCATTGACAGAGGGATGGATAAAGAAGGTGTAATATATATGCACAATGGAATGTTACTCAGCTATAAAAAGGAATGAAATAATGCCATTTGCAGTGACATGGATGAACCTAGAGATTATCATACCAACTGAAGTGTCAGAAAGAGAACGACAGATACCATGTGATATCACTCACATGTGGAATCTACAATAAGATACAATTAACATGTCTACAAAATAAAACAGACTCACAGACATAGAGAACAGACTTATGGTTGCCGAGAAAGAGGGTGAAGTAGAGGAAGGAAGGACTGACAGTTTGGCATTAGCAGAGGCAAACTACTATTAATGTATTTAGGATGGATAAACAGCAAGGTCCTACTGCATAGTACAGGGGACTATATTCAATGTCCTGTGATAAGCCATAATAGAAAAGAAAATGCAAAAGAATATATATATATTCACAACTGAGTCACTTTGCTGTACAGAAGAAATTAACTCAACCCTGTAAATCAATTATATTTCAAGAATTTTTTTATTTTTCTGTTTTTAATTTTTATTGAGGCATTATTATCACATACACTATATTAGCTTCAGGTGTACAACATAAGGACTCCACATTTGTATAGATTGTGAAATTCACATATTTTGACCACACCCCACTCCTTGCCTGTAGCAACCACCAATTGGTTGTCTGTATATACTAGATTAAGTTTTTGTTTCTTTCTTTGCTTGCCTAAGATTACAGATATAATGACATTATATGATATTTGTCTTTCTTTGTCCAACTTATTTCACCTAGCATAACGTTCTCAAGTTTCACCTATGTTGTCCCAAATGGCAAGATTTCTTCTGCAAGAAGTTATGCAATCTTTTCAACATTATGCTTCAAAAATTAAAAAAAATAAAAGTTACGAGTGACAGAAGCCAGACAGAAGAGTAAATACCACAAAATTCTATTTATATGATGTTAAAGAACAAGCCAATAGTAATAGAAAATGGTCATAGGACATGACAATAGTACCTTTCAGATGGGACGAGCACAAGGGAAAATAGAGTGACCGGCATGAGGTAGCATGGGATCAGATTTTTGACATATTTTTATTCTAGAGCCAATAGTGATTGCTGTCACATGTCATGTGAACTATGGCAGCAAGTGTGTAGTCAGGGGTAAATGCAGACTTTTTTTGCTTTTGCTTGGTGAAAGGGAAGAATGGAGTTATCGTTTACAGAGATGGCAAGGAATGAGGAGGGGGTAGGTTTAGGGGTCACCTAGGAATTGGTTTGGATCGCATTAAATTTTGAGACGTTCAAGTACAAGTAGCAGTGATGACTTTGTGTAAGAATACAGAAGTTAGGGGAGAGGATCACGCTGGGACTAGCTTGTGCACAGATGGTGTGGAAACCATGAGACTTGATGAATTTATCAATGAATAATTGTGGATTGAGAGAAACGATTGAGCTCCTTGGTCAGAGAGATCAGAGCCAATAAGGAAAGAAGAAGGAGGAGTGAGAGAGGCAGAAGCAACACTCGCAAGAATGAACATCACACGGTCTCGTTGTCCCCGTGAGAGTGGCTTGTGTACACAAGTTCTGGGTCATTTACAAAACTCTAAATCTTTTCAGTGAGCTGGCATTGTTAAGGAGGGACTTGATCACAGTGGTACAAGCTGCCTACTAGATTACACAAGGTGACAGGTCTACCTGCAATTCAAGGATTCCAAACCTCACTCTGTGTGAACCAGACCCTAAACTGCAGAGGATCGTGCATTAAGACCCCTTAAGTCAAGACATGGATGTAACTGTGTCAAGCAGCTGCTTAAGTCGACCAGAGGGCATTTCTCAGACAGGGCCTTCTTCCACAAATCCCCACCAGCACTGACAGCCATGCAGCCCTATTCTTCCATGGGATATCAAAAGAATGTCCCCAGGGCCAAGGTCAATCCTTGGTTACCCAATATATGCAAATCATGAACATACTGGTTCATGTAATAACCTATCTGGATGCTATTTTGGTCCATTCCTGCTGCTACAACAATATATCACAGATGGGGTGGCTTAGGACCACAGGAATTTATTTCTCATGGTTCAGGAGGTTGGGAGTTTGAGATCAAGGCACTGGCATATTCCACATCTGGTGAGATCCCACTTCTTGGTTCATGGATGGTCTCTTCTCGCTGAGTCCTCACGTGGCGGAAGGACGGAAGGAGCTCTCTGGGATCTCTTTTATAAGAGCATTAGTCCCATTCATGACGACTCTGCCCTTAGGACCTCCTGGAGGACCGACCCACTCTTGATCCCATCTCCTTGGGGATTAGGTTCTCAATGTATGAATTTGCTGGGAAACACCAACCTTAGTCTCTAGCACATGTTAATTGCTATATGTGAGGTGTGTGTGTGTTAGTTGCTCAGTCGTGTCTGACACTGTGTGACCCCATGGACTGTAGCCCGCCGGGCTCCTCTGTCCATGGGATTCTCTAGACAAGAATCCTAGAATGGGTTGCCATTTCCCTCTCCAGGGGATCTTCCTGACTCAGAGATTGAACCCAGGTCTCCTGCATTGAAGGCAGATTCTTTACCATCTGAGCCACTAGGGAAGCCCAATTGCTGTATATGTTCATAGCTAAAGGAAATTTAACTATTTTGATATTTATGTTTCTCTTGAAATTTTTGTAGGTTAAACATACCAAGAAATGTATTAAAATTGTGTTTGTGTTTTGAATGTTTGAAGTGACCCGATGTCTTTCATCAGGTGACCTGTGCACTAGGAGGCGAGGAGAGAGCGCTCTGGGCGGAGAAGACAAAAGCTATCATCTCACTGAGAGTATAAAGAGCAGGGATGCGAGAAAGTGGGATTTGGGCATGTGGTCAAAATGAATGAACTTAGAAAGTAAAATTAAACTCTACTCTCTCTATAAATACTAGGTACATGGATATGTCATAATAAATGAACTATTTAATATTTAATTTGTATGCTGCATAGATAACTGACGTGCTATTGAAGTATACGTCCTCTATCAGCTCATGATTTCTTAGTGAAATCAAACAATGGCAAAATTTTTGAAATTAGGAACGTGGTTTATGAGCATTTAGTAAGTGCCAATGTAAGCATTCTCCTGAATCGATGCCATGTATGTTATTTACAAGACATTCTGATTTCTCTTTCAGAATTCAGTATGTTGCTGTGACTTGGTTTGCTTATGGTAAGTCCTGCCACCCATAGGTAAACAAGCCTTGGAAGGGCCAGTGAGATCCTGGTACTCCGTAATTCCAGAGGCCAGGCGTACGACTCT
This sequence comes from Giraffa tippelskirchi, assembly GCF_054371585.1. Taxonomy (NCBI): domain Eukaryota; kingdom Metazoa; phylum Chordata; class Mammalia; order Artiodactyla; family Giraffidae; genus Giraffa; species Giraffa tippelskirchi. The sequence continues at coordinate 59,400,895 of NC_137282.1, forward strand.
GTGTGGATTCTGGGAGTGGGTAGCAGCAGGCATTGGCTGACATAAATATCCCCCAGACTTTAAGATTTTTTTACTTCTAATATTTTTAAAGTAATCAGGTGATGGAAGTTCTGTATTTCTGCCAATTCGCTGTTCTGTTGATTTAGAGCATGTGTGTTTTAGTTGCTCAGTCGTGTCCGATTCTTTGTGACCCCATGGACTGTGGCCTGCCAGGCTCCTCTGTCCATGGTCTTCTCCAGGCAAAAATACTGAAGTGGGTTGCCATGTCCTCCTCCAGGGCACCTTCCTGACCCAAGGATCAAACTTGTGTCTCTTGCAGACAAATTCTTCACCACTAGCACCACCTGGGAAGCTAGTTGATGTAGAGCAGTGCTTCTCAAGGAGGGGCAGTTCTCGCACCCAGGGGACATCTGACGGTGTCTGGAGACGTCTTGTTGTCACGACTCAGGGGAAGGTGCCCCTGGCATGGTGTGGGCAGAACCCGAGGATGCTGCTAAGTGTCCTGGGATGCACAGTCAGTCCCTGCCGCCAACAAAGATTGATCTGGCCCTGAACGTTAGCAGTGTCAAGGTTGAGAAAGCCAGATTTAGAACCACTGGCATAAACCTCTGAGAAGCAATCATTAGTCATCATCTGTGTGGCTCTGTCTCAGGCACAAGGCATAAGCTTTAGGTTAAGGTTAAGGGACTGAAGGTTTGCCCATGAATGGTATTTGAGGTTCAGTTCAGTTCACTTACTCAGTCGTGTCCAACTCTTTGTGACTTCATAGGCTGCAGCACTCCAGGCCTCCCTGTCCATCACCAGCTCCTATAGCTTACTCAAACTCATGTCCACTGAGTCGATGATGCCATCCAAACATCTCGTCCTCTGTCGTCCCCTTCTCCTCCCACCTTCATTCTTTCCCAACATCAGAGTCTTTTCCAATGAGTCAGCTCTTCACATCAGGTGGCCAAAGTACTGTAGTTTCACCTTCAGCACCAGTCCTTTCAATGAATATTCAGGACTGATTTCCTTTAGAATGGACTGGTTGGATCTCCTTGCAGTCCAAGGGACTCTCGAGAGTCTTCTCGAACACCACAGTTCAAAAGCATCAATTCTTCTGCTCTCAGCTTTCTTTATAGTCCAACTCTCGCTACCATACATGACTACTGGAAAAACCGTAGCCTTGACTAGACAGACCTTTGCTGGCAAAGTAATGTCTCTGTTTTTTTAATATGCTGTCTAGATTGGTCATAACTTTTCTTCCAAAGAGCAAGCATCTTTTAATTTCATGGCTGCACTCACCGTCTGCAGTGATTTTGGAGCCCAGAAAATAAAGGTTGGAAAACCCAAAAGAGAGATGTCTATTTATACTAAGACAACACCAGCTCCTTTAAACATAAGCACCCAGTTCTCACCGCACAGCACAATGAAAGTTCATTTCGCACTCACATCTTGGTGCAATAACAGGGTCTTGTGGTGGAGCACTTTTCACAGGTCCCTTCAGGTTTCCCACCCCTTTTGAGTCCCCTCTGCTTCCTCAGAGCACTATGCATTCAATCCATGGAGGGGCAGGGAAAGACGACATCTCATGGGAGAGTTCCTGGAAATGATGGGAGCCCTTGGCACTCAGCCACAAGGCCACACTTTCCTGCAGGAAACGACTTCTGGTCCCACATCCCAAAAGAAGAGGCTCCAGGTTCAGGCAGCATCCAACCTGTCCCCGCCAGACCAACCAGCCTCTCTAACAGGTCGTGCACATTTCTGTGATGAATACAAAGAGAATTCTAAAGTTGGGAGAACTGAAAAACATCGACACCCTCTCATCAGACAGGAGAGGAAAATTAGTCCTGAAATATCTGCCTTTGAATAAACAGCAAGTAAAGGGCCAGGGACCTACCTCAGAACCCTGGCCTCATAGTTTAGGTCCTGTTTCATAGTCTAGTGCATGCAATTTCTGAGCATTCTGCACACCTTGGAAATACTGTTACATAAACAGCAGGCTGCATGCTACGTCATTTCAGCTGTATCCTACTCTGTGCCACCCTATGGACCATAGCCCACCAGGCTCCTCTGTCCATGGGATTCTCCAGGCAAGAATACTGGAGTGGGGTGCCATTTCCTTCTCTAGAGGATCTTCCTGCAACCCAGGGTTTGAACCCACATCTCTTCTATCTCCTGCTTTGGCAGGTGGGTTCTTTACCACTAGCGTGGGAAGCCCAAATAGCAGGCTGCGTGGCAGCTGTTTACTTTAGCAATAATAATGACAGCAACAATAAATTACCTTTACTCAAAGGAAATAGTCTTAGATATCTTAGAAACAACTTTTCTGCAAAAATATTGGAGAACAAGAGGCCTTGCTCCTCCTGGAGGCATGTCTATTCATCACAAAACACACCTGTGTCTGCAAAATTCCTGAGAAACTCATTCAGCTTTGGAAAGAATAACCAGCGTGTCTGTTTCACCCAGATGCTCCTTGGAAGCAGACTCTAGTAACACTTTCCTGCTTCCAAATATACCAGATCTACTTTCCACAACTGCTGGAAACATGGAGAGTTGGATGAGGAAAAAAAAATCTGTACTCACATATGAGGGCCAGCTGGTTCTTTTATAGCTGTAAGGTCTGGGCTTCCCAGGTGGTGCAGCGGTAAAGAGTCTGCCTGCCCGTTGCAAGAGACAAAAGTTCGAACCCTGGGTCAGGAAGATCTCCTGGAGGAGGAAATGGCAACCCTCTCCAGTATTCTTGCCTGGGAAATTTCATGGACAGAGGAGTCGGGTTAGCTACAGTCCCTGAGGCCACAAAGATTTGGGAGCATACACCCACATGTAAAGATATGGAAGCAATAAATCTTAATACTACCCTCCAAGTAACAACTAAGATGACACTATGTTGTTGTTCACTTGCTCAGTCATGTCCGACTCTTTGCAACCCCATAAACTGCAGCAGGCCAGGCTTCCCTGTCCTTCTCCATCTCCCGATGCTTGCTCAAACTCATGTTCGTTGAATTTGTGATGCCATCCAACCATCTCATCCTCTGTTGTCCCCTTCTCCTCCTGCCTTCAACCTTTCCCAGCATCAGGGTCTTTTCCAGTGAGTCAGCCCTTTGAATCAGGTGGCTAAAGTGTTGGAATTTCAGCTTTAGCATGTGTCCTTACAATGAATATTCAGGGTTGATTTCCTTTAGGATTGATGGTTGGATCTCCTTGCAGTTCAAGGGACTCTCAAGTCTTCTCCAGCACCACAGTTCAGAAGCATCAATTCTTCAGGGCTCAGCCTTCTTCAGGGCTCAGCCTTCTTCATGGTCCAGCTCTCACATCCATACATGACTACTAGAAAAACCATAGCTTTGACTAGACGGACCTTTGTTGGCAAAGTAACATCTCTACTTTTTAATATGCTATCTATGATTTTCTATGCTATCTTTTCTTCCAAAGAACAAGGGTCTTTAATTTCACAGCTGCAGTCACAGTCCGCAGTGACTTTGGAGCCCAAGAAAATAAAGTCTGTCTCTGTTTCCATTGTTCCCCCACCTATTTGCCATGGAGTGATGGGACTGGATGCCATGATCTTAGTCTTTTGAATGTTAAGCTTTAAGCCAGCTTTTTCACTCTCCTCTTTCACTTTCATCAAGAGGCTCTTTTGTTCCTCTTTGATTTCTGCTGTAAGAGTGGTGTCATCTGCATATCTGAGGTTACTGATATTTCTTCCAGCAATCTTGATTCCAGCTTGGGCTTCATCCAGCTGAGCATTTCTCATGATGTACTCTGCATACAAGTTAAATAAGCAGGGTGACAATATACAGCCTTGATGTACTCCTTTCCCAGTTTGGAACCAGTCTGTAGTTCCATGTCTGGTTCTAACTGTTGCTTCTTGACCTGCCTACAGATATCTCAGGAGGCAGACAAGGTGGTCTGGTATTCCCATCTCTTTAAGAATTTGCCACGGTTTGTTGTGATCCACAGTCAAAGACTTTAACGTAGTCAATGAAGCGGAAGTAGGTATTTTTCTAGAATTCTATTGCTTTTTCTATGATCCAACAGATCAATATGACACTAAAACCACAAAATTTCCATAGTAACCACTAAAACCTAATCAAATCTGTAGCTAGTACTTGTGTTTTGATTTTACGGTGTAGCTCTGTTGCTTATAATGGTTGTCTTTTGAATTTAGAAGGTTGAGCTGGTTGTTAGGAGGATGGTATAAGGAGATACACATGCGCGCGCGCGCACACACACACACACACACACACACACACAGTTGTGCAGATGGCCAAGAGACCCAGCAAGGTAGAGAAGGTAGAGCTACAGGAGTAGTGGTCTCAATGTGCAGAAGTGTGTTTCTTACTCAAGATCTGAAACCCTGTCCCTGAGGATGAGTCACTCTTCCCTAAGCAGGGATTCCAGGATGCATGCTCCTCCCTTCTTGAAAGGACTCATGACCCCCAAGGTGGCATGTTTGTCTATAGCAAGTCAGCAGTTGAAGCAAAAGTGTGGAGAGTCTTGGATGAGGGTCTTGAAGGCAAGGACTGAACGTATTACTAAGCACTGGACGTTCAACCTCACATCTCTTCAAACCTACCAGCTTATGCACAGTCACTGCTTCCTCTGGAGGAAGACAAGGGCTGATGACCCTTACAGGGTCTCATTCAACCCTGAAGTTCAGTGTTGAATCCACCAAGTTCAGTAATTGTTTGCTACAAGGGCAAGTAGGGTAAAAAAGTGAAACTGTTAGTCGCTCCTTTGACCTGACTTTTTGCGACCCCATGGACTGCAGCCCGCCAGGCTTCTCTGTCCACGGAATTCTTTTCAGGCAAGAATCCTGGTGTGGGTGGCTATTTCCTTCTCCAAGGGATCTTCCCCACCCAGGGATCAAACCCGGGTCTCCTGCACTGCAGACAGACTCTTTACCATCTGAGCCCCCACAGAACCCCGAGTAGGGTGATAGTCCTCCAAAACACAGAAATAGCTGTCGCCAATTTGAAAGCCTCCACGTCTCAGTCTAAGGAGGACAGGACAAGGAGAAGAATTTGAGGGCTGCTGCCAGGATGCACGGCGAGCCCCATGCTTAGTTTGGCTCAGGTAAGCGAGCGTCAGAGAGACCTGTGAATTTCTGAAAGCATTCTTCTGAGAAGTAAAATGAGGAAGGGCCAGCCGAGCCCCCGTGATTCTGAAATGTTCTTGCAAACAGTCCTCTGCTTCTCTGAGAACTGTCTTGGTTTCCTGAGGCGGTTGCACCCAGACGCATTTTCCCAGCAGAGACTCTGCCTTTGATCTGTGATGGGGCCACACTGCGCCCACGCTGCCTTCTCACCTGGAACCAGCTCAAGCATGTGCTCGGCGGATGGGCAAGAGCAGTTAGTGCATCTCGAGAGGGGAGGGGAGGCTGACAAAAGCATGCCCTCTCTGTGACACTCTCTATAATCATTTATAGATGGCATTCGTGAGTCAGGCATTGGGAGGCAGTTCCCATCCCCGGGTCAGGCTGTAAGTCACTTTCATCCTGCTTAAGAGTTTGCTTTTGTGAATTCTCAGACTAAACTATGCTCAACAACAAAGCCAACAGACACATACTAAGTAGAGCTGTTAAATGATGCAAATAACAGCCTATAGGCACTAGTTTATAAAACAACAAGACGGAACACTGGGATGATTTCAGAAGCGTGATTCATGAAGGGCGGCCATATTAAAATATGCTGTAAACTGAGAAAAGCCGCTCAAGAACCATGAGTTTCCCTGAGTCCTCGCATGATTGGCTCTACATCTGCTCGTCAATCAAAGAGCAGCAAGATATCTGGGTGCGTCAGGCCCCGTGCCCTCCATAATCCACCCTATTTAGATGCTAGGAGAGAGAATACTTCAGTTTGGTTATAGAACATGTAGTCATGAGGACAAGGATGTGGGTCCATCCATTTGCGTGGGTGACAACTCCAATTCACTTTCAAAGCAGAAAGGGAAATAGGTTCTTGGAGAGAGTTTGAGTTGCTGCCTTCTATCTTCATAGAATTTTCCAGATTCCTGGAAGCACACAGGCTGGTGGCCTACACAGCAAAGTTGGGTCACCTGTTCTGTTGTCATATTTATCTGGTTGGAGGTGAACAGGGCCATTGTGGGATATTTATTTGATAAATTGATTAATCAGTTTATCCCCAAACTTTTCTTTTTTAATAGAAATCATATGTTAAAAAAAATATTTTGGGGACTTCCCTGGTGGTCCAGTGATTAAGACTTCACCTTCCAATGCTGGGGACGCAGGTCCTATCCCTCGTGGGGGCACTAAAATCCCACACACCTTGCTGCCGAAAGACCAAATCATAAAACGTAAGCAATATTGTAACAAATTCAATGAAAACTTCAAAAATGAACTTCATCAAAACAAAACAAAGCAAAACAACTTTCAACATAAGAAGATAAAATAACAATTCAAACCGATAAGCACAAAGAAATCAAACAAAAGAAGAAGGCGGGATTTGGAAGACGACCACCACCCGCATCACCTCATGGGGGATTATCCACTGTCTCACTGCTCACTGAACCCAGGGTAGGCAAGGCACGCGCTGAGAAGCTGGAAGAACATGAGAGGTGCTATAAGAGCTGCAGACAAGCTTTATCCATTAGTGGCGGATGCAGCAGCAAGGCACAGACATGCTTTATTCCCTCGTGGCTGACGCCGATGCAAGGGCTTTTCAGGTGGTGCTTACATAGGTGTACAGAACAAAGGTGGCACATGGCCAAGCAAGTACATCATGACGCCTGTGCACATCACTATCAACCACCTCAGCTGTTACATAAGCATGGAAAGTCATCGTTTACAGAATGAACTGAGAGCGAGAGCGCGGGGGAGGGGGGAGGTGAGAGAGCCTGACCGTCACCATCTTGGCTAATTGCTCTTTCCCTACATCCATCTTTTAATGTTGAAAAAGTAAAGGCCTGAATTTCCAACATACACACCGTGGGAATCCAGTCCTTCTCCAGTCACCCCCAGGGCTTCTGTGACCCCGTCTTTCTCCTGGTTTCCTTCCCTAAAACTGATTCCTGCATCTGTTGAGTTCTCCTGTTCTGTGTGGGGGAGCCTAAGGCCACGCTCAGGCTTGAGGACTCACTATTGATAGGAGAGCTCCCAGCCCTTGGGGAAGCTGTTAGACACATAGTTACGGCTTATTTCCATGCACGGCTGTGGGGTAAGACGGGCACAGGGTGAAGAGACACGGTCCAACATCCAGAGAAAGCCCGAGAAGCCGCCAGGGGTCCTCTCCCTGTGGACGAGTGCGGTATCACCAGCCAGGGAAGCTCAGCTGACCCCGCGTCCAGGTTTCTCAGTGGGGCGCAGTCCCGGTGCCTGAAGTGCTTACACGTTGAGGGCTTTAGTTCTTCTGAATTTTTAGAATCTCTGTCCCAGGCCTGTCTTTGGGCTTGCTGTGTGGTTCTCACCACTTCATCCAGATTAGGGGGCAGGTCACTTTAGAGCAGAGCTTCCGAACCAGGAGCAGAGGGTTAGGAATACTCTTAGATGGGCAAACATCCAGCATTGCTCTTTTAAACGGCTTATGGCACGTGCATGCCAAGGTGCTTCAGCTGTGTCCCACTCTTTGTGACCCCATGGACTGTAGCCAGCCAGGCTCCTCTATCTGTGGGATTTCTCCAGGCAAGAATACTGGAGTGGGTTGCCATGCCCTCCTCCAGGGGATCTTCCCAACCCAAGGATCAAACCCAGGTCTCCCGAGGCTCCTGAATTGCTGGCAGCTTCTTTACCACTAGTACCACTTGGGGTAAATGGCTTATATGGCTTTATGCTTTTTTATCCCAGCGCCCTCTAGACTCACCCACACTCTTCAATGTGGGAACATCCCCTTTTTCTGCCTCTGTGGACAGTTTTCCTACCAACCTGGTCTTCATCCCTTCAGCTGGAAGGATACTCTGCAGGTGGGTGTTTTCAGTTCCTGGTCTGCGGCCAAGCAATCAGGTCACGCTGCAAAATCAACTGCGTAGGACTTGCTGGATTTTAGCCGCCATGAGAGGAGCCTCACTCCTGGAGCTGGACGTGGGGGTGGGCGTCCAGGGCCACTGTGAGAATTCTCAGGGATGCCAGGTCCCCACGTGCAGTGTGACATGTGGCACCTCAGCCACCTCCTTGGTGTGTTTCTAGGGGCACCGATTATAATTCCAGCTGCAAAAGGAGTCACAGGTGACCTAGGATAATTTCTCTGAGTTTGGGAGATTCTAAAAGGCTTGAAAGTGTCTGCAAAAGAAGTTGGAGAAGGACCGGCCTTCACTGTTGACTTCCATTGCTGAGGAGTCAGTAACGTGCTAACAAGGAAAATGCTTCTCAGAGAAGAAAATCAACAAGATGGGAAGAGTATGTTTTCCTGGAGGTTCCTCCTGAGCTCCTAGGATAGGACAGATATTTCAGAAGAAAAAGAGAAGAACAAAAGTAACAGCTTTATTGCTGTTATCACAGAATTACATAAGGTCTTTGTTTTTGAATCTCGCAGTGTGGTATCACCATTTTTCTCGCGTAGCTTTACAATATCCTGGGGAGACATAGGCAACTATGATGATGTGTACATAATGGATGAGAAAACTGAAACATAGACTGTTTCATTTAAAAGTCCCTGGTCAGCAATGAAAGTGAGAATAACGGCCATATTTACTCATTTCTAGGTCCTGAGAGCCACTTATTTAATAATAAAACAGTTTGCTATCCCCAGGAATCGAACACCGTGTTAGATGTAGGGGTGAGAGAGAAATCAGAGCCAGAAGAGCAAAAGATTCAGGCATGAAAATCAGTGTGAAAAGCTACAGTGTGATGTGTGCTACAATATTGATGTAGGCGTCAATTATTATTTACTGATTAATTGCCTCTACAGAAATATGTGGAGTGATGTGTACAGGTGATATGCATGGATGAGTAGGGGTGATAGAGCACAGAGAATGAAATATGAGATTCCTGTCTTCCTGGACCTTGCAACCTGGTAAAACAGGAAAAAAAAAAAAAAGACATATTAAAGCACAAATACTTAATTACCATGATCATACAGTGCTGTAAAGGATGAGGACAGGACCCGCTGGGAAATTTTATGAAGATTTCAGGCTGTAGGAACACAGGGGAAATTTTCTACTACAGGAACACAGGAGAAATTTTTTACTGTAGGAACACAGGGGAAATTTGTTACTGTTGAGAATGCAACAACATGATTGATATGAACTCTGTATTACTTTCTTCTACCATATCAATATCATTTTCAATTTCTGAAAGAGACTGAAAAAGAATGGAACAGTGAACAGACCTGAAAATCCAAGGACCTGCAGTCCGAGTCACCGCCTGGGGTATTTTAGACAAAGCATGAGGGATGGACTGGGAGGTTTTCAGGGTCTTCTCGGAATTCTTTTTCTGTTGTGTTTTCAAAATCTGTTTGTTGAACACACAAGCATTTGAAAAGGAACAGGTTAATTCACTCGAGTAATGTTTAACCTCACATCACAAATCGTCTCTAATAAACTCTTGAGCTGATGCCCTAAAGCCTGCATAGATGCACTCCCCAGCACACAGAGCACTGATGGTCTCCTGGAGAGCTTGGCCTCAAAGCGGTAAAATGACTAATATTGTAAATGGAGTGCTTATGTCTCTATTTGGGATGTTAGCATAGAAGGTGAAAGTGTTTGCCGCTTAGTCCGTGTCTGACTCTTTGCGACCCCATGGACTGTAGGCTGCCAGACTTCTCAGACAATGGAGTTTTCCAGGCAAGAATACTGGGGTGGGCTGCCATGCCTTTCTCCAGAGGATCTTCCCAATCCAGCTATCAAAGCCAGGTCTTCTGCATTGCAAGCAGATTCTTCACCATCTGAGCCACCAGGGAAGCCCTTGTTAGCATAAGGACTAGGTCTGAGTGCAGCTGAATACAGACATGTGATAAGTAAGAGTGCTGCAAAGAGGCAATCTCTCATCACTGACTACTCTTTGCACCGTGCTGGAGGAACCACAGCCTACCCATCCTCTACTGACTGCATTGTCCTCTGTGGACATCCTATGAGTTCCAAACACTCGGAAGGCAATGCCACCTGGAGCTTGCTCTTAATCAGTGCTATGTTAGAAGACTAATAGCCCCTCAACAATGTCCTTGAAACATATGAATCTCTTTGTGATGGAAGGTCACCCAAAAGGCCACAAGCTCTAAAAAAACATTGTCTCCCTTCAGGATCATGATGGTTCAGATGGTAATGTATCTGCCTGCAATGCAGGAGATGTGGGTTCCGTCCCTGGGTTGGAAGATTCCCTGGAGGAGGAAATGGCAACCCACTCCAGTGTTCTTGCTTGGAGAACCCCAAGCACAGAGGAGTCTGGTGGGCTACAGTCCACGGGGTCATGAAGGGCTGGACACGACTGAACACACATGCACAGTCCAGAGCATGATCTGTAACAAATTACTTTCTGGACTTGAAAGAATATTGAAAGCGTAGGAGTCAGTCTTTATCCTTGGTATACGTGAAAAACGGACTCCACTTTTTCTATTTTGCTGACAGTGTTTCACATTTCTATTTTCTGCGTCGGTCTTTCATGTGGCTGCTTCCAGTGCAATGGTTCAGTCCACTGGTGAGTGTGACGAGATCAGTGGTCCTCAGACTTCAGCCCAGAGGAGAATCACCTGGAGGCTCCTGAGGACAAAACCGTGGAGCCATGTCCCTGGGCTTTGTGATTCAGTCAACCTCGGGTATGTGCTAGTTTATAGGCGATGCTGCTACTACTGGTCTGGGGACCACACCCCGAGACACGCTGATCTAGACCACCTCCCCCTTGCTGCGGACCGTGTTTCCAGTGAGGTGTGGCGGGGATCACTCACTCCACTGTCTGCCATGTGAACAGAGATACCACGGGCTGCACAGATTATCTCCCCTCAGACTTCTGTAGTAACCCAACAAGAAACGGAGGCTCGCTATTGGGGACCACCAAAGCATTTAAACAAACAAACAAAAACAGAACCAATTCCTTGTCTTCCAGTTACATTTTAAATCTTAGAGCAAAAATAAATGTCTTGACTTTTACCTAGATTTGCACTGATATGATAGAAACAAAATTAATACTCGCTTGTGAGCGCTGACGCTTTCCTTAAACAAGTCTCACTAATATTGCCCACTTTCGCTTAACTCAAATCACAAATGAGTATCCCAAATTCCAAATTTCTCTAGAAGAATATTTTCTTAAATTTTAAGTTAAAAAAAATAATACTGAGATTGCTTGACCTGAATGACATTAACAAATCAACCACACACCCTATGAAAAAATGTGTGGACTCAGGAGTTAAAAGCTCACATTGCAGTATTATGAAGTCATGTTAAAACATAATCGACTCCACCCATTTCCCTCCTCTGCTAGGCTTCCGCCTTAGCTTAACAGGTGGCTTGCCAGCAGAATAGGAATCAATTGCCGAGAGATATTCCAAACAAGCCAGGATCTTGGAAAACTAGCTGGCATAGGAAACTACTTCAGCTCACGTCCCTCTGAGAGAGGCATGTTTCCACACACAAAAAGGTACATGCACGTATTATTTTTCTTATGCATTTTGATACTCTTCTTTTACAACATTGCTGTGAAACTTTCGAGGGAGTATGTTTCGATTACTGATGATTATTATCATTAATGCTCAAATTAGTGTTATTTTTATAAGTTCTGAATTATATGATCCATGACGACAAATAGAACATTTAACACTCAGAGATTTGACATTTAGTTTTTTTTTTATAGATCTCTTTATAGAGTCAGATCTTGCAGAGGTAATTTATATTCTCATCATTGCTGTGTTCCAGATTCTATTTTCACAAAATGCAGAAAGTTTACCCCATTCACTGCTTTTGGATACATTTTTTCCTTTTATTTTCCAGAAAGTTAAAGCAAGGAAGACAACTCCCTAAAAAGATTGTTCCATTTTAAATTTTCTGAGACACTCTTCACTTTATTGTCAGACATCAGATGGAACTACTTGATTTCTGCAGAACAAATAGAGAAAAAAAAAAAGGGTGGACTGACTCTTGGGGAAATTTTAGTACTCAGTGAAGTAAGTCAGACAGAAAAAGACAAATATCATATGATATTGCTTATATGTGGAGTCTTAAAAATGATACAAATGAACTTACAAAACAGAATCAGACTCCTAGACTTAGAGAATGAACTTACGATCAACAGGGGTGAAGGATGAGGGGAAGGGATAGTTAGGGAGTTTGGGATTGACATGTACACCCTGTTATATTTGAACTAGATAACCAACAAGGACCTACTGCTATGGCACAGGGAACTCTGCTCAATATTATGTAACAATCTAAATGGGGAAATAATTTTAAAAAGAATAGATACATGTATATAGATAACTGAGCCACTTTACCGTATACCTGAAACTAACATAATGTTGTTAATCACATATGCTCCAATTTAAAATAAGACATAAAGAAAAGAGAGGACAGAGTGAAGGCAGGTCCTTTTGACCACGGGCTGGTTTCCATCATCTTCCACTAGAGAACAGTATTCAGGCTGGACAACATCGAGGTGTGAGCAAAACACTCTGTGTCCTCTGAGGGGGGTAGCAAGAAAGAAAACCATCAGATACTCTGGGAAAGTGCAAGTTACAACTTAGTCCCAGCAAAGTTACCACCGGGGCCTGAGAGTATGTGCAGAGTCTGTGAAATGTGACAGAGGATTTATTTTTCCATGAGAAAATACTGAATTGTGGGAGAGGAGCCAGATGAGTGGAGGAGGCAAATATTTTTCCAATTTCAAAATTGGAAAAAAGGATGCATTCCTGAGACCGCAGGCCAATCAGTTCAACATTGATCACTGACAACAGGGAAGACGTGATTATTAACAGGCTGGTGGGCACGTTAAAAGGAGCAAGGGCCACGAGATCCGGCTCAATTAGTTTCACAAAGAAGCTGCGTGTTTTCTCTTTGTTTAGTAAATTCACTTTGCTGGGTCCTGGCGACACAAGGATTAATGAAGAGCTGTACTTGAACTTCAGGAGCAAATTCTACCAGCATGTCAGACCGGTCCCTGCCTCCAAGTTTCCCACTTCAGCCCGGCATGGAGCTGTCCTTTCCATATCCCTGTGCACTTGATGAAATCACAGTTCAGTAGATCAGAACCCCCTTAACAATCTACACAAAGACTGCTACTAAATAATTGGTGTCAATCAAAGAGCAAAACGCTAAAACACACAGAAGTGTGTCCTGTTCTTTATCATGTGCTGACGTCTATTCCGTGGTTTGGATCAAGGCACAAAACACATGCCTAGGAGATTTGCACATGACCCCAAACTGGGAGGGGTCCCTGATAGAGCAGATGACAGAAGTGAGCTTCAGAAGTATTCAAAACAGGGAACTAGAACCAAGGAAATGGGATAAAACTTCAGTGGGGGATATACAGTTAGGAGTTTCTAGGAATTTGTAGGCCGGGGCTCACAAGATGGCCAGCAATCAGAGTTCCATACCTTCTCCAGGTTGAAGTTCACAGGAACTGGGTGTGTACTTACGGAAGTGCTGGGGTTTTGGTCCCAGGGGCAGTGGGGACCGCGTCCATGCCAGGCAGGGCTGGCGTTCGTGTCCAGAGCAGTGTGGCTTTTGTTTTCCGAGCACCCACAGAGAAGGTATGCCGTGAAGGGCATGAGCCTGGGTGAGAGCCCACCCCAGCAGATGGAACTTGAATGTGAGTGGAGCCATCGGCTGGTTCCCTCTGTCCTACAGGTCATGATGGGCGCATGGCAGTGTGCTCCAGTAGGAATCAGATCCTGGCTTTACTAGAAGCCACGTGCATCTACAGACACCTCCATCCAGGGGTGAGCCACGCATTCCGAGGGGAATTCAAGCCAAGGCTGCAGGGCCATAGTGACACAATACGGAGCGGAGTCTGCATGGGGGACCGGCTGGTTCCAGGCCCTTCCGGATCTAAGATTCTCACCTCCCTGGTCTGGGCTGGCCAAGTGCTCAAGGGCCCCTTCAGGGCGTGTGTGCACAGGTGGACACAGACACACAGTCATGCGCGCGTGCGCGCACACACACACACACACACACACACACACACACTCACACACAACATTCTGCTCAGAAGAGAGCCTGGCATGGAGGAAATGAGAGCTGTCCAAGTATAATTCCTCTCCTGTCACTGTGGACCCTTCACTCAAAATATGACTCTTTCCAAAGACCATTGAGCAACACAGCATCCTTTTATAAAAAAAAAAATAAAATTAGAGTATAATTGCTTTACAAGGTTATGTTAGTTTCTTCTGTAGAGCAAAGTGAATCAGTCATGTGTATACATATGTGTCCTCCTTCTGGAAGCCTCCCTCCCCCCACGACCCCACCCCACCTCTCTAGGTCATCACAGAGCCCCTGTTCTGTGCAACAGGTTCCCGCTAGCTATCTGTTTCACACATGGTAGTGTGGATGTCTTGTCTGGTGTGTTTTTCATTCACATTTGCTGCTGCTGCACCAAGAATTAGTTGGGTCTAATGAGACGCCTGGTCTAAAGCCGCCAGGTTTTAATGAGACTTTGGTTTCACTGTAGCTCATTCTCTCTTGCTCCTATTTGTTTCCTATGGCAGCACTTTGGATGTTGAAGTAATGCTTGTCCCAGATCCAGCTTCTGAATTAGGAAAACACGGGTTCTGAAAACCTGATGAAAACATCTATGGACAATTAATAAAGGAACTTTATATTGTAATTAGTGATTTTTTAAATTGCTTCCACAAGAAAGGAATAGCAGGGTTTTTTTTTCTGGATAAAATTAAAAAAAAAATTAACAGCAGGAAAATGTAATAGATGAAAACTTGAAGATTAATTGAAGAAGACATGGAACTCCCTTTCTTTATAAATTGAGATAACAGTTATGAAACATTTTGAAAAGTATGAAGTAGTAATGATAACACCATTTTATTAAATATAGTATTATTTAGTAACTGGCGCTAATAAAACGGCAATCATCCCACATTTTACCTCTGAGGAATGAACTTGCAAACTACAGCAGAATTCTGTCTGTGCTTAATTTTTCAAAAAGGAAAATGATGAGAAAGATCAGAAAAGGATGTATACTCATGCTGGTGCTCTCATTTCCTTAGAATTCCAAGACATGGCCTCATCTAAACCCAGACAATTACCTTGGCTGTATCATTCACTCCTTCTTTCATCCATCCATCCATTCATTAATCGAGCCAGCAGCAGTTTTTATGTGACTCCTACGGAGAAGGCAATGGCACCCCACTCCAGTATTCTTGCCTGGTAAATCCCGTGGATGGAGGAGCCTGGTAGGCTACAGTCCATGGGGTCGCTAAGAGTCGGACACGACTGAGCGACTTCACTTTCACTTTTCTCATTCATGCACTGGAGAAGGAAATGGCAACCCACTCCAGTATTCTTGCCTGGAGAATCCCAAGGATGGTGGAGCCTGGTGGGCTGCCATCTATGGGGTCGCGCAGAGTCAGACACGACTGAAGCGACTTAGCAACTAGCAACGAGGTGCATTTCCTGTTTGCTTGTCTAGTTTCAGTGACTGTCAATGATGTGGATGACAACCCACACATCCTGGAGCTCGGGATCTTTTTATTTTTATTGGATTATAATTGCTTTACAATGTTCTGTTAGTTTCTACCACACAACAGGAATCAGCCATATGTACACACAAGGCTTCCCTGGTGGTTCAGACAGTGAAGAGTCTGCCTGCAGTGCAGCAGACTCAGGCTCGATCCATGGGGTGGGAAGATCCCTTGGAGGAGGACATGGCAACCCACTCCAGTATCCTTGCCTGGGAAATCCCACGGAGAGCGGAGCTTGGTTGGCTATAGTCCACGGGGTCACAAAGAGTTGGACATGACTGAGTGACTGACACTGTCACTTTTCATCCGTGGGGCTGTGGGGTCATTAATCTCACAGGAGAAGCATTCAACAGTTACAAGCAATGAGACGGCTCCTTCAGATGGACAGTAACATGATGGTGGTCCTGTCCGCAGGGATGTGGGCGCACGGATGAGCCACTGAGACCATGGTGAGCATGAGGAGTCTTGCCTGAGGCACACCGTATATGCATCCTCCAGTTCTTGCTGTCAGCATTCCAGCCTGAGTTTACAGAGCTGAGGGCAGAGGGGAAACGGCTCTTGTTTTCCCTGGGAGGGAACAGACTGTGTTCCCTTTGACAGCATGTTCACTGCTTGGTATGAAAACCATACACTTTTAAAACATCAGGAAGACCCTGCTAAAGAAGGTTCCAATTAGATGGGTATTTTGACTCAGGTTTACTGATCCTAGGGAGGCATAACTAAGTCCTGAACCAATAGCGGTTGTGCATGGGTCTATGCCAAGGAAATTTGAGAATTTGCAAACCTTCATTCCCTAGTATTAGAAATGTGCTCCTCAGTCAAACCTTATTTGAACTAGCATGTAAACCAACAGGAAGAAGTACAATGGAGCACCCTTTATCAGACCCGTTCACATGAATGATCTGGGTGGAGACAAAACCAGAATCACTGGCGATCTGAGCACAGAAATGAGAGGTCTTATAAAGAAAAGGATTGCTCCTGCCGGTGCAATGTGAGACCTATTCAGAAGAAGGAAACTCGACTACTTACGGTGCGAAGCAGGAGGAATCACTGAACATCCACGTGAACTTCATTCATCTCACAGGTTGTGTGTGTGTGTGTGTGTTTTCTTTTCTTTTTTTTGAGAAACTTTGACTGCACCTTTGTTTAATTTGTTTGGAAAGGGCCACTGTAGGCAATTCAATAGCCAAGGTCCAGCAGAATGTGGCTGTTGGTGTTACCTGGTGTCAGTAAACCCCATCAAAGTGGGATGGAGCTGAGCTCCTGTGCTGTTCAGCAGGTTCTCAGGAGCTATCTGTTTTACACATAATAGTGTATATATGCCAAAGCTAGTCCCCCAATTCATCCCATCCTCCCCCTCTCCACATCCTGTGTCCATTCATCCAGTCTCTATGTCTGTGTCTCTATTCCTGCCCTGGAGCTAGGTTCTTCTGTACCATTTTTCTAGATCCACATGGCAGAGTCACTTCATGGTACAGCAGAAACTAACACAGCATTGCAAAGCAATTATAGTCCAGTTACAAAAAAAAAGTAGTGCACACACAAAAACAACGTGCAAAACAAACTTACAGTGCCATAACAATACATACATAGGAGGGCTGGCATCAATTCAGTTCAGTTCAGTTCAGTCGCTCAGTCGTGTCCAACTCTCTGTGACCCCATGGACTGCAGCACACCAGGCCTCCCTGTCCATCACCAACTCTCAGAGCTTACTCAAACTCATATCCATCAAGTCGGTGATGCCATCCAACCATCTCATCCTCTGTCATCCCCTTCTCCTCCTGCCTTCAATCTTTCCCAGCATCAGGGTCTTTTCCAATGAGTCAGTTCTTCACATCAGGTGGACAAAGTATTGGAGTTTCAGCTTCAACATCAGTCCTTCCAATGAACACTCAGGACTGATCTCCTTTAGGATGGACTGGTTGGATCTCCTTGCTGTCCAAGGGACTCTCAAGAGTCTTCTCCAACACCACAGTTCAAAAGCATCAGTTCTTGAGAGCTCAGCTTTCTTTATAGTTCAACTCTCACATCCACACATGACTACTGGAGAAACCATAGCCTTAACTAGATGGACCAACCATACTAAATGTAAAAACCAGGTGGGATGGAAAGGGGTTGGCATTAGAGAAGATGTCTCTTTGCAGGTGCGTGCCTCCACTGTGTGGGGTTGCAAAGCAGATGACAGCCCAGGCTCCTTGCTTGCACTGGTACTTTAAGTTTTCTCTGCTGTGTGTGTGTGTGTGTGTGTGTGTGTGTGTGCAGGGGGCTTCTCTGGTGGCTCAGGTGGTAAAGTATTTGCCTCCAATGCAGGAGACTCGGGTTCTATCCCTGGGTCCAGAAGGGCCCCTAGAGAAGAGAATGGCTACACACTCCAGCATTTTTGCTTGCAGAATCCCAAGGACAGAGGAGCCTTGTGGGCTACAGTCCATAGGGTTGAAAAGAGTCAGGTATGACTGAATGACTAAAAAGAAACAGCAACAACTCTATCAGCCCTCAGTTTGACCTACTCACTCCTCACAGCTTTGCTTCCGCAGTGCCCTCCCCTCCTGCTGCCTGGAGAAGGTCTCCCTTGGCTCAAGTTCTAGTTCAAATGTTCCTCCTGCAAATTTTTCTTTGACTCTACTGGCCACACTCAAGCAGAAGCCATTTAGGTTTTGAATGACAAGCTTTATTTGGCTTCCTCCTATGGCTGATGTTACAGGAATATTCTGTTTCTCCCTGGAGGAACTGCAAAATTTGGGGCCTGGACTACTTTCTACTTTCCCTTGTGTCTTCAGAATCTAGCTCCAGTCTTGGAACATCGTGTTCCTTCAAAAAGTGTCTGTGGGTGTACAAGCTCCCAGGAAGGGTGTAGGCAGGGTATCTACTCCCCACAAATAGTCATGTGTGTGGGCTTGCTCCTGACTGCTGCAACATCCTCCCCATTCAGAAATCTCCCCTTCGCTCCTTGGCCAGACTCTCACCCTGGCTGACTCCCTGTGGGGTCTCCTCGTTGCCGTGGTGGAGGTGGCCCTTTCTGCACATCAGGCCTCTGTACATGCCCCCCTTTCCAATGGCCACACACTTCTCTCTCTCCTGGGCACTGGAGATGAGCCGTGGGCTGGGAGAAGGAACAGGGCCTTGCGCCTGACAAGGGTGAGGAGGTGCTCCTCAGTTACAGATGAGGAGTGAAGAAGGGTCTTCCATCACAGGGTTAAATGTTGTCGGTAAAATAAAGCTGAATTACACACATGTATCTCAAGAACTCAGGTGGCTTGTCACCACTGAACAACTGCTGTAAACTCCACTTTGATGACCTATTCTCCACAAAGTTCATCAAGGGTCACTCCCCAGAGGCTGAAATGCATCAGCTGATGAATTTCAGGGAACCATTTTAGAAGTGACATTTGTGGGACAATTACCAAGGGCTAGGGATCATACACACAGCATTGCTTTTCATTGCATCCTCAAAGCAACACTTGCTGTCAGCTGGGCTCCAGTCTCAGTTCCTAGAGGTTATCCACAGCCCTTACCATGTAGCCCTATCCATCTTTAAAGCCCCAAATGGAAGCCCTCTTTCTTATCAAATCCCTCTTATTCCTTGAAATGACCTCCTCTGACAGGAAATGCTTAGTTCCCTTTAAGGATTCACCTGATTTTCCATCCCAACAAAGACAATTTCATTCTCTTAAAGTAAACTAACTTGGGGCCTTGATCACATATTAAATGAACTCCCTCACAGTAATACTTAGATTAATGTTTTACATAATAACTGGAAGAAGATGTACAAATATTAGAGTGAGAATGTTAAGGGTGTCACAGACTTTTATCTGCCATAAGAAGAAAAGCAACCACGTTACACAATCATCTATTCTTTCATTTAGCAGATATTTACCTATTCTCTTCCATGTACTGGTCAAGTACTGACCATAAGGCAGAATTCTTATGAGCTTATGAGTTCATTATTTTGCATGAGCAAGGGAGATGTAAACAAATAATAAATGAATAGTGTAACAAATGCTATACTCTATTAAGGGTGCACCATTAAGTGTTACATACTGGCAAGCAAAAATGGTATAAAACGTTTTTTAAAAGTTAAGCCAAAAGGATTTGTTGATTAATAAGAAAAGTAATGGGAAAATCAATGGTGTCTGATCATTAACTGGGGGCCAGTATCTAAAAACTGAGCCAGTCACTAGGAGGGCAAGGTAGAATAAATGGTAGATTTGAGGAGAAACAATTAATCCACAATTTGACAGTCTGAGTTTGAAGTACAAAGAGGTCATTCAGGAAGAAGATTTTCTGAAAGTATACTAGTTGGAGAGATTTTGAGTGTATAACTTTGATGCCATTATTCTAAAGTTGAAGGTGCAACCATGATTAAATATGAACCAAAGGAGAAAAGGGGGGATGGGATGAATCGGGAGATTGGGATTGACACATATACACTATTGACACTATGTGTAAAATAGATAACTAATCAGAACATACTATATAGCAGATGGTGACTGCAGCCATGGAATTAAAAGACGCTTATTCCTTGGAAGGAAAGTTATGACCAACTTAGTCAGCATATGAAAACGCAGAGACATTACTTTGTCAATAAAGGTCAGTCTAATCAAAGCTATGGTTCTTCCAGTAGTCATGTATGGATATGAGAGTTGGACGGTGAAGAAAGCTGAGTGCCAAAGAGTTGATGATTTTGAACTGTGGTGTTGGAGAAGACTCTTGAGAGTCCCTTGGACTGCAAGGAGATCCAACCAGTCCATCCTAAAGGAGATCCATCCTGAGTGTTCATTGGAAGGACTCATGTTGACACTGAAACTCCAATACTTTGGCCACCTATTGCAAAGAACTGACTCATCTGAAAAGCCCCTGATGCTGAGAAAGATTGAAGGCAGGAGGAGAAGGGGACGGCAAAGGATGAGATGGTTAGATGGCATCACCGACTCAACGGACATGAGTTTGGGTAAGCTCTGGGAGTTGGTGATGGACAGGGAGGCCTGGCGTGCTGTGGTCCATGGGGACGAAAAGAGTTGGACACGATTGAGTGACTGAACTGAACTGAACTGATATAGCACAGGAAACTGTACTTAATACTTCCTTGTGACCTGAATGGGAAGGAAATCCAAAAGGAAGGGCATATACGTCTATGTATGGATGATTCACTTTGCTCTACAGTAGAAACTAGCAAGCACTCCAAGAAAATTAACTTAAAAAAGATGAATCAACTTACCTGAGACAGTG
This sequence comes from Giraffa tippelskirchi, assembly GCF_054371585.1. Classification (NCBI taxonomy): domain Eukaryota; kingdom Metazoa; phylum Chordata; class Mammalia; order Artiodactyla; family Giraffidae; genus Giraffa; species Giraffa tippelskirchi. The sequence goes on from NC_137282.1 coordinate 59,421,666, forward strand.
TGTGGAGAAATGGCAGGCATAGTTAAGGACAAGATTTCAGATAATACTAGATTAATCGTGTCCATAGTTAAGGACAATATTTCAGATAATTCTCCTGAGACTTGAATATTTGTGAAAGTTTGCTTCTTCCTCTAACTTGGAATTTCTTTCAGTTCATATTGTCATGTGTTGCTTTGCTCCAGCTTCTCCCAGGTCGTATCACAGTCAATGTAGTAGCTGCTTAAATGCTGTTTGTTGATGGCATAATGATAGATTTGTAAATCAGAGTTCCCCAGATGTTAACTTATAACAACTGTGCCAAATCCTTAGGCCAGATGAGATAATATATCTGAAAGTATTGTAAACCCCAAAAAAGCTCTAATAATGCAAATTATTACAAATAGTGGAAGCAAATGTAACTAGTCCAGAAAAAACAGTATGCGGAAGGGTGCTCTGAGGTCTCCCTCCTAAGGATTTTGCTTTAAGGCCCCAAGTTGCAAATCCATGTGAGCCTAGGAAAGTATGCCCGAGTGAAAGCTGGGTGGCAGACTGACAGATCTGGAAGTCATGGAAGGCAATGAGAATCATTGCTTCACAAAGAGGAGAATCTCTGCATAGGCTTTGACTTTCTCTTCTCAGAGACACTTCAGGAATGTTCTGAGGGCTGGAATTTGAACAGGAGTTTCTTCAAACAGAATTAGGATGCTCATGGGAATTATTCTGTCTATAAGGAATCTCCCAGTATTGGCAATACTCTAAATCCAAATCTAAAAGAAGGTTCTTCCAGATGATCTCCATGTCTTGCAGGCATGTGGCTTTGGCCCCTGTGAAATGTCTCGGTTTCCTGCACAGAGTCACCACAGCTCCATGTAAAGAGATGTGTGTGGAGCATCTTCTGAAGGTTGCTTCTTCACTGACGACTAGCTTTCCCTCAAGAACATCATCTGCAATCCTCCTGTCCACCAAGGCTTCATGTCTGCAGGGCTCTCATCTTATATCTTTAGAAAGCACCACACTGGCTTCCTCAACCCTGTGCTGACTCTCATGAAAGAGGGGATTCATCAGTTGAGCACTTGATGTTTAAGTCGATGACTATTTGTGGTTTCATTTTTAATCTCATCACAATATGATGAATTCTCAAGCCCTCATATGTACTTTAAAAGAAAATACACACTTTAATCTGGGGATCATCCCTGCATCTGAAGGTGGGAGAAGAGGAAGGAATTGCAGGCACAGAGACAGTCATGTTGGGAAAGTTATGGTTCATAGTCCTTGTCTACTGGGCGGAAGCTTGGTGGGGAATACTATGGATGGTCTACACATTTGTAAAATAATTTAGGGTGGTGGTTCCTTATGTATTTATGTTAAGACTTTCATGCTTGACTCTATATTAATACATATTTTATGTTCTTATGAATACTTTAAGTGAGAACACTCAAGCATCTAATTCTTAAGCAGTCATGAATATGAACTGTCTGTGAAAAAGATACTACTTTCATTTATTCAATCTCTCTATTGTATGTGGAAGCTGAAAATCCAATACTTTGGACACCTGATGTGAAGAGCAGATCAGTGGAAAAGACCCTGATTCTAGGAAAGACTGAAAACAAAGGGAGATGGGGACAGCATAGAATGAGATGGTTACATAGCACAACTGGCTCTGTGGACATGAATCTGAGCAAACTTTGGGAGACAGTGGAGGATAGAGGAGCCTGTCATGTTGCAGTCCCTACGGTTGCAAACAACAACAGCAATTCTATTCACAAGACAAGGAAAACTCTTTTCCTTTTATTTCCTGTCTGGACTTGTCACCGACTATTGATTGTTCCATTCTAATTTCTTCCATACTCTGTTCCTTTCTCACTTGGTACTGCTGTCAGTTGAGTTCAGGTACCACCTCATGTTTGGTCATCACTGAAATAAGGACAGAACTGGTCCATAAGAAAGAGCACTTAAGCACAGTGCAAATCAGTGACAAGGTATGGTCACAGGACCTAACTCTTCCCTTTCTCCACCAACCCCTCCCTTCTTTCCGCCTTCCTTTCCTTTTGTAGACATAAACTGAGAACATCTCTTGTGTTCCCATCTAAGTTTACATAGGCAAAGAGTAAAATCCTTATCCTTAATGGAGCTAATTAAAAAACACTGTCATAAATGTCACGGCAGAAGACAGGGGGCTTGTCTTTCCACTTGGAATGGGCGTTGGATTTCTAATGCAGTCATTCTGGAAGAGAATTTACCATCTCAGCTGACACTTAAAGGATGGACAGGTGGTGAACAATGAAGGAGGAGGAGTTTACCCCAGGTCCTAGAAGTAGCAGAAGCATAGAACATTTCAGAAGAGAATACTTTGTTGTGGTTCAGTCCCTAAGTCATGTCTGATTTTGCGACCCTATGGACTGCAGCATGCCAATCTTCCCCATCTTTTATTGTCTCCCAGAGCTTGCCAAATCATTGATTTGGTGATGCCATCCAACCATCTTATTCTCTGTTGCCATCTTCTCCTCCTGCCTTCCATCTTTCCCAGCAACAGAGTCTTTTCCAATGAGTCGGCTCTTCGCATCAGTTGGCCAAAGTATTGGAGCTTCAGCTTCAGCATCAATCCTTCCAATGAATATTCAGAATTGATTTCCTTTAGGATTGACTGGTTTGATCTCCTTACTATCCAAGGGACTCTCAAAAGTCTTCTCCGGCACCATAGCTTGAAAGCATCAATTCTTTTGTGCTCAGCTTCTTTGTGGTCCAACTCTCACATCTGTACTTGACCACTGGAAAAACCATAGCTTTGACAATTTTGAACACTTAGTAGAACATATATGGTTCAGAATGACATGAGAATTAGATTCAAGAGAAAGAGCTAAAATAGAGAGTTCAAGTTGCAGCCCGACTGAGATCTTGATGGAACTTCCAGACCATGCCAAGTTTAGATTCCTTCCTAAGTCAAATGACAAATGAACAGAAGATTTAAACAGAGAGTCATGAATGGATTGCTCCATCCTGGTTTGTTCATCCTTCTAATGTAGATTCTAAAGAGCACAGACATTGCTCTGCTACCAGGATCAAGGCGAATGCCTGCTGATAATAGGCACATAATAAATATATGTAGTATACATGAATGAATATGCATTTTTCAAGAGCTTTAAGTGGAAGGAACTTCAATGGCCAAGACTTTTTGTGGATTCTGGAAGAAAATGCAAGTAATCTGATGTGCAGAGTCATAATAAGAGACATAATAATATAAAAACTTACCTCATAACTAACTTAGATATACACATAGGGGGAAGGCTCTGTAGCATAAAAGAGGTCTTCTTTAATCATTGATGGCATCTCCCCGTGATTGTTCTTGAGAGTTGCTGGGATGAATGCCCATCACTGAAGTACCTACTAGGAAGGCAGAAGAATCTCTGACTGCACAGAGAAAAGTGTGAAGTAGGGGGAGTGGATCATGATTATGCAAAGGGCCCCCAAACGGTAGGTTCTGTGGCTTCCTCAAGCCACGTTACATGCAGTGGAGAAAGAAGAGTTAAGCCCTCTGGCTGCCTCCGATGTCATCACACCAGTCCACGGTAACAGTCCCCCAGGACGTCTCTCTGGTTCTCATCTCCACTCCCACATTCCTGGTCCAACCGACCTGCACTCCATCAGACTAATGCTCCCCAAACACTCGTTTCATCATGACATTGCCTGGGTCAAATAGTTACAACCTAGACAGCATTCATCTCACAAGTATTTATGACTTGGCAGACGGGGAGGCTGGGCTACAGCAAAGCAAACCTAGATAAGCCACTGCCCTGTCCTCACAAACCTCAGGGCCTGGGGGATGCTGGCCACAGGGGAGCACCTGGGTTGGCAGCTTCGGCTGCTGTTCTGGACAGGACTGGGCTGTCCTACCCATGGATACAAGCTTGGACAGGCGCTCCGTCCTGTGGCACGTCAGGTTGCTCACCCGCCAAGTGGAAACCAGGACTGCCTCTCTGAGGGTGGTCTTGGGATTTCATGTGAGAAGGCATGTGAAGGATAAACTACTGCACAGGTTCATTGGGTATCAAGAGTGGTCCTGATGCTGCCATCCAGAGGATACAGGATGGCAGGATGCTGTCATCTGGAGGATACAGGATGGCATTTTTTAGGACACTCTCTAACTTGGCTCTTGATTATCTTGAATGTTTTTTCCTGACTCTTTTAACAAACCCACTCCAGGTAGCTGTTCCCACTATCAACATATTTCATATTTCCTGCAGGGAAAGGGACCTTTGGTTGTCTTTAGAGTGAGAGAGAAGATCTCAAGGTCACCAATGACTTGGCTTGTTTCTCTATCACATGACAGTAAGTCTCTCTCTCTCTCTCAGGTGCTAGCTCTAAGTACTATTGTAAGGTTAACCCTAATTCCATCTCAATTATCTGAGGGTGGGGTGCAGAGAGAAAGAAATAAAAATGGATTCATGTTTATGATGAGCGTCCCTGATGGCTCAGATGGTAAAGAACCCTTCTGCAATGCAGGAGATCTGGTTTCCATTCCTGGGTTGGGAAGATCCCCTGGAGAAGGAAATGGCAACCCATTCCAGTATTCTTGCCTGAAGAATTCCATGGACAGAGGAGCCTGGCAGGCTACAGTCCATGAGGGTGCAAAGAGTTGGTTACAGTCATGGTTGAATATTTCACACCACTCTACAGAGGGCAGTTTATCACACCAAATTTTTGGATGAGACACTTGAGACTCATGGAAATGAGATGACTCATCCCCAGTCACTCAGTTAGCAAGTGTTAGAGTCACCTTTCATGTCCTTGCTCCAAAGCCTACATTCTCTCCCTTTATGCTGTTCAGACTCTCAGAAGCACATAACATCATTTCTTGACTGGCTCCTTGAGCTGCTGTAGAGGCTGGTTCTTTCAAAGCTGGCAAAGAGCTTTTTGGAATTTGAGTGATGAGACAAACCTCCTCCAGAGTGGTTGGCCACAGTCTAGGAGGATGGCCTTGTCCTGCAGAGCCCTGACAAGAAGGCTAACAGGTATTGCTTACAATGTCTTCTCAAGTGGAACCAGTCTGCTAGTTATTAAGTGTCTGGAAGCATTTCCCAGTTTTTAAGTAGCCAGAATATGCTGCTGATACAGTCAGAGCCAGCATGACGCTCACTGCTCATAAATGACTTACTTAGAAAGAGGCAAGACTGTTGTGACTTGGCTGTCTTTCCATTCTTCAGAGATAAGGTAGAAGTTCCTAGTAACAAAACATGAAAACAAACAGATTACAGCTCTTCAACATATGTTACAAGTAAATAATTGGATAATGTACATTTGCCTTCTTTTTCCTCTGCCTTTTGTTATTACTTCCTTTGAACTAACACATTCCCCCAGCTGCCAAGCACATGTTTTTCGGGTGATGGAGTCACTGGGAGGGGCAGACGCAGCTTGCTTCTCCACGTTCCCATGCCCAGCGGGTCAGTGCCGAGAGGAGGAGGTTGCACTCCGACACAGCTCAGCTGTGACCAGAGTCCTGTCATGCTCTAGTAACGGATCCAGTTCAAGAAATCCTGGCTTGTTACTTGCCACAGCACAACAGCAAAAGGTGCTTTTTCCAGACTCGCCCGTGCTGTAGGCAACTTGGGACTGATCTTTTGCTTTCCAAGGGATCCACGTCCTGCCCTTTTGGGAGTCAGTCTGTTCACGGAGGACAGCACTGCCTGGTGGATATGCGTGTGTAGGGTGGAACAGCTTGAGATGATTCCTGGCTCCACCACTAACTGCTACACGGTAAGCTACCCAGCTTACCTGTGTCTTAGTGTCCCCATGGAACACGCCTTGTGGGGTGTTTGAATGGATTCATAGAATTAGTTACATAAACTCTGAGGACAGCGTCTGCCCCATGGAAGCATCATGGAAGTCTTTGCTATGACGATGATGAAAAAGAAGGTGATGAAGATGCTGGTAATGATGCTGGTGCTGCTTGGATTATGTAGAAAATTCTTAACAAAAAGAATAACTGGAGTGATTTATTGGAATAATTGGAGTGAAATTCTGGTAGAACTAACACAAAGAAATAAAGATGATTGTAAAGTCTATTCTTTTTTGTAAATATTTATTTATTATTTACTTTAATAAATAAGTGGATTGCATGTGTCTAAAGAGTTAAGATAAACCCAACAAGAAATATTTTTTTCACTTGTCACCTCATTTTGGAATAAAAATGTTTTATAAAATACATTTAGTTTAGTTAAATTATATGCTATGATTCAGACATACACAGGTAAACTCTTTTTTAAAAATGATCAAAACCCTGAATTTTTGCTAAGTATCTCTCTATTCAGAGAATTAAGTAGTGAAAATGACTTTGTTTGTTTGTCCTAAAAGACTCTTGCTCTTTACCTCAGTCTCTTCAGCATAAGAATCCAGTTTTTTTTTTTTTTTTTTTTTTAGAGTTGTTCTCTTCATTAAAAACATACATTTTATTGTAGACTAGTTTTAAAATTACAGAACAATTGTTAAGGTCGTACAGCTAATACCCATATATCTGACAACCAGTTTCCCCTCTTATTAACATCTTACCTCAGTACCACTTGGAAGTGAAAGTGTTAGTCCTTCAGTCGTGTCCGACTCTTTGCAACCAAGTGGACTGTAGCCTACCAGGCTCCTGTGTCCACGGAATTCTCCAGGCAAGAATACTGGAGTGGGTTGCCATTCCCTTCTCCAGGGGATCTTCCCAAGCCAGAGATGAAACTCTGGTCTCCCGCATTGCAGGCAGATTCTTTATCATCTGAGCCATCAGGGAACCTTAGTTAATAATAATGTATCTATGTCTCTTGGACAGCAAGGAGATCAAACCAGTCCATTGCAAAGGAAATCAACCCTGAATATTCATTGGAAGAACTGATGCTGAAGCTGAAGTTCCAGTACTTTGGCCACCTGATGTGAAGAGCTGACTCATTGGAAACAACCCTGATGCTGGTAAAGATTGAAGGCAGGAGGAGAAGGGGACGACAGAGGATGAGATGGTTTGATAGCATCACTGACTCAACGGACATGAATTTGAGCAAACTCTAGGAGATAGTGAAGGATGAGAAAACCTGGCATGTTGCAGTCCATGGGGTCGCAAAGAGTCGGACACAACTTAGCATCTGAACAAAATACTTCACATTCAGGTTGTGTTATTTTTTCAGATATCTTTTTTACATTCCAGAATTCCATCCTAGATAGCACATTGCTTTTAACAGATGAGTCTCGTTAGTCTCCCCTTTGATATGACAATTTCCTAGGCCCTTTTTTGATATCCCTGAGAGTTTTGCATTCTGGTCAGAATGTCCATTAAGTGGGGTTCCTCTGATAATTTTCTTATGATTAGACTAAGTAGTGGTATTAGGGGAGGGTTTCCCTGGTGACTCAGCAGTAAAGAATCTGCCTGCAATGCAGGAGACGCAGGAGATGTGGGTTTAATCCCTGGATTGGGAAGATCCCTTGGAGAAGGGCATGGCAACCCACTCCAGTATTCTTTCCCGGAGATTCCCATGGACAGAGGAACCTGGCAGGAAATAGTCCATGGGGTTGCAAAGAGTTGGGCACAACTGAAGTGCGTCTGGGGAAGAAGGCTCTGGAGATGAAACACAGTTATTATCCTTTCATAGTATCCCTTCATATACTGCCAACCTGATTCATCACTGTTGATGTTCATTCACCTTGACTTCCTGGATGAGGGAATGTCTCTGAAGTTTCTCCACTATCAGGCTCCTCTTTTTTCCCCATTGCACACTGTACTCTTTGGAAGGAAGTCACCATGTAAAGCCCACATTCATAGAGTGGACAGTTACCATTTAGAAGTGGAGTATTTTCTTAGTCTGTCCTGGATGGTATATCAATAACAACAACAACAAACAAACAAAACTTAGGAGTGAGGGGCCTATAAACAGCACATTTGCAGTTCTGGAGACTGATCTGGAGACTGACAAGTCTGAGGCCAAGGCACTGGCAGACCCGGTGTCTTCACAAGGCTAGACCATTGATGGCCATCTTCTCCGTGTCTTCACAAGGCAGAAGAAGTGATCGCTTCCCAAAGAACCTACGTCTCATTATCAGCTCATTGAAAGTTAGGTTTTAATATATGAATTTTGCAGACGTTTTAATATATGAACATTCAGCTCAAAGCAAGTGTTTACACACATTATTTGCAGTTCTTCTGCATGGAATATTTGCCTGTTTTTCCCCATTTTAAAATTTTTGTCATCCTTTATTTATACCAGTATGGGCTTATGGATATTTATTTTATTTTACAAATTATAAACCAACTTTGGATTATAAACGAAGACTATTGTGTTTATTTCGCGGCTTCGAATGTTCTAGTTTTGGTCACAGGGAACCCTTTCATTTGGCTCCTGCATCCCTTAGACCCCCATCAATTGTGCATTTTGTTTGTGTCCTTGCTTGTTTTTGAGAAACTCCTTACTTTCTGGCACTAAAAGATGCTGCAAGCTCATTCTTTATATCTCCAGTTACAGTCCTAAAATCAGCCATTTCTCCAAGGAGTTCTGCTTCTTTATCAGAGAGTGGACTTAGAAATCATCACCTGAAAGCCATATGTACTGATTCCTACTCAGGTACTATTGCTCCTTTTCTTTCTCAGCTGACATAACAAGGGGATATATGCTTGCATTTCAACTACTGAATTTATCTATTTATATATCAACGAATATCTGCAAGTATTTCTATATGTAGCACTCCTTGTGACCCCGTGGATTGCAGCACTCCAGGCTCCTCTGTCTCCCACCATCTCCCGGAGTTTGCTCTAATTCATGTCCATTGTGTCAGTGATGCCATCCATCCATCTTATCCCCTGTCACTCCCTTCTCCTTTGGCCTTCAATCTTTCCCAGCATCAGGGTCTTTTCCAGTGAGTTGACTTTTGGCATCAGGTGGCTATAGTACTGGAGCTTCAGCTTCATCACCAGTCCTTCCAATGAATATTCAGGGTTGATTTCTTTTAGGACTGACTGGTTTGATCTCCTTGCTGTCTGAGGGACTCTCAAGGGTCTTCTGCAGCACCACAGCTTGAAAGCATCAATTCTTTTGTGCTTAGCCTTCTTTATGGTCCAAGTCTCATGTCCGTACATGGCTGCTGGAAAAGCTGGAGCCTTAACTGTATGGACCTTTGAGCAGAGCTATCTGAATAGAGCTGGTACCATGTCCCCCAGAGAGTTCTGCTCCTTGGAATTGTGGGCAAGAGAGTGGCATGCAAAACAATGACCTTGGCAAAGGAAGATTAAAACAGCAGCTCTTCAGCAGGAGCACTCATTGGAAAAGGGAGTCTGGTCCTGAGGTCTTGGTCTTCCACCGTGAACCCAATGTCTCCAGCCAGGTCGCCAAGGTGGCTTCTCATGGAAGGATGCTAGCTGTGGCTGAAAGCCCCAGTCTGCTCAGCTGGCTTTCTGGAAGAGAAAACAAGGGGGAAATGGGCTTCCCTGAGCATTGGCAGGTCCAAGAGAGACCCAGCAGGCAAAGCAAGTCCAAGTCGAGCTCCATCACAGCGACAACTCAAGAGTCACCTAACTCTCCCCTGACTGGGAAAGAGCAAGTGCATGAGGGCTTGCCAGAGGGACTGGAAATACTCTCTGGGTCCTCGGGTGTCTTCCCAAGAGCTGGTGAGGACAGGTGGTAACTGTCTCTCTGTTGATGCCAACATTGCGTTTCCCTGTCTGTCCTGGCTGTTCTTCATGTTCCAACGAAGACCTCACGATACACAAGTTCAAACCACCCCCGGTGGTGAATCTCAGCTGCCTTACCCGTGGGCCTTCCCTCACACCTGTGGTGGAAACAGCTTACTGTTAACAGTTTTGGCCTCTGGCTTCTGCACACGAGGGCACCAGGGAAGTGAGTGTTGCTGGAGAAATCACACACAACCGTGCTCTTTGGGTCAGCTTGTGTTTCTGTATCTAGTCTGTTATCCCCTCAACACCAATATTTGACTTCATCAATGGGCTCCTGTCATCAGCTCCCTCTCCCGTTTGTCTAACAGTTGCTCCCAATGTTTCCTGGTCTGTGAGCCTCTACTAACCCTCGGGTGTGTCTTCATCCTACTACATGGAAGCTTCCAGGACGGGATCCCTGGAGGCGCTGTCCCCTCCCTGGGACCGACACTCTCTGGTCCACTCACAAGTTGCTCCATTCCTGCTCAGAGGCTGCCCTCCAGAGGGCCACCCTCTCCTGTCCATCATGTGCTCTTTCTTCAGCTTGTCCTTCTCCACTGCCTTCTTCCTCATGGAAACACACCCATACCTACATTATAAACAACTTACAGAAAAAACCCTAACCTTCTCTTAGTCTTAGACCTTTTTCAAACACTGTCTGAAACATGTCTTATTTTTTGTGGTTCTATGTCTAGAAATGCAGGCCTATGCTTGTCATCCTGTTTCCTCAATTCATATACCCCTAAGATCGGTAGTCTGTCCTGTTCCCCACACAACTGAACTCTTCTCAATGGGATCCCGGTGAGAAACCAGAAAGCCAGCCAACTGGGTCCATCCCATTGTTACTGGTAGCCACATAAACTTGACACCATTGACCCTGAAACACCCTTCAGACTGCATTTCTGTCCCGCTTGTTTCTGTGTTTTGTTTTGTTTTTCTTTCTCTGTTCTTGCTTCTTCTGTTGTTTCCTGCTCAATCCTCTTTGAAGATTCCTCTTATCCACTCAGCCCTCCCACCTTGGTGGTTTTCAGTCCCTGCCCTCGACTCTCTCCTTACGTCTCAGGCTTCCCCTGGACAATCTGACCTGTGTTTCTTGAACTACCCTAGTCTGACCTCCCTTAGCTCTTTTACTGATTTGTATTCATCTGTACACAGATATTCTTCCACTCTGCACACTGACATGCCTAACGCTACTAGGCATCTCTGCCTGGCTGTCTTCAGTCTGGGCACTGTTTGAAACACACTTTTTGTGAACGAGTCACTGCTCCTCATCTCAAGTCTCCTACTTGAGATGAAGGACGGTATGTGTGGATCTCCAGACCCTAAGTGAGTCTGGGGACAGTACTTTAATGGAATCCATTCTTTACAGAGCCTGTTCTGCCCAAGGTCATGTGTGGAGGCCCTTGAGCTGCTTGGTAGCTATGGCTGCCACCTTTGAACATCCTTACTCTAGAGCATCTTACTCTTTCTGGCTATCTGTGCAAGGTCTTAGAGGTACCTGTTGTATGTAACCCCAAGTAGGTACCTCACCTACTCCAGGTAGCCTGCCTGGCTACCTAACTTACATGAACACCTGATTGTTGCAGCAGACAAAGCCTCGTTACATTTCCAGCTTTGCTATTGAAATTGACTGAAGAGCACCACTTCCTAATTTTGATGGTGGGAAGTCGGATAAGCAGAAAGCCCTGATACCGCCTTGTGAGTTCAGGAGTTTGTCCACGGTCTATAGGTGAACGTGGGCAGCTGTGTCAGACTTCATGAGGCGTCTCCCATGGGGTGTCCTTCTGCAGTGCTCTGGATCCTGTTTTTTGCCTATTATGATTATGTTTTTATTTTCTCCCTTAAAAATCTCTTTTAATATAGCTCTTTCTTTCTTGCAGTTCTGAAGAATCTCTCAAATGTCTAATTCATGGACTTATCCCAGATTCTGTTAACGTTACTCTCAGCTTGACGAAACTTTAGGCACACTTCTTCCTGACTCTTGGCCCCTGACCGCTCTTTCCTCTGGGCTTCTTCTTCTTCTTTAGAAAACTCATCCTTGTAAGTTTGTTTTCTTCACCTTCAATATACAGGGAACTCTTTCTGGAAGACTCTCGCCCGTTTTACAACCCAGCAATGTTTTTCTCAAGAACCCGGAAGTCATACCTTTGAAACGTGATCATCAAGGAAGACAGCACCTTATCTCCTAGTCTCCATGAGATAGGAGAGCCCAGCCTTTGTGGGCGACAGTGAGCAAACACAGATGGCCTGATCTCAGAGAGAAACATTTGCAGATGTAGGAATAACTCAAAGTTCTGGACACACCCTACTAATCAAACTCTCTCCTAACATTCTCCAGGACTTTCCGTCACTCCAGCAGATTAAACCCCTACTTCTCTTAGTTTTATCAGAGTTGAGGTCAGTCTGAGTTCTAGTCTCTCTCCCCTATTGCAAAAGGCTTGTATAAAGTCTTCTTTGCCTGTTTAACCTTGTTCCGTGCAATGTCTGTTCTGACAGACTACGCTAACTGGGTTACATTCTTTTCCTTTCTCAGATGTATCAGGTCAATGCTGCAACCACAGAGTTTTAGGAACGTGACTCACAGAAAATAATGATGCCCACACGTAATCAACTATTAAACAGGTAGGCTGCACAGAGAGACCAGTGACACACAGTGAAACTCAGAAAGTAGTGCTGGAGGTTTTCCTTTTCTCTCAAGCTGACTTAAGAGGGCTCAGGATTCATTCACTCTTGTTTCTACGACATATGTTCAAGATTTAGATCACTGTAGTCCATACAGATTTTCTATGTCTCTCACTCCTATGGAAGAGTCCTTTGTCTTGGGAAAGATACCTCTCTGTACCCTGGACAAGGTTAACAAAATCTCTAATTTATTTCCAAAAAAGCAAGAAAGTGATCCTTCTGGGAACCCACATGCTCCGAGGTCATTTCTGGTGTTGAACTCCATCAGTTCCAATTCCCTGGAGAACATGGGGGACTCTACTGGCTTCTGGACATCTCTGAGCACCCCTCTATCTACCAGGGCCCTATCTTTTTGTATTCTTCCCCAGAAGCTAATTCTGAGCTTTCCTTGGGTACCTCTTTCCAACTGATTCCCAAAGGATCTTGTCTCCATAATGCATTTTTCACACAGCAAGATTAGATCTGTGTTTCAGGATACGCTGCGAAGCAGATTCTGCCCTTAAATGCCCTGTATTTTCAGCAAATGTATCTTTTACACTTGGACACGGGGGCTCGCCGCACTAACCCTTCTCATCCCATCCCTGGTTTAGGTTAAGTCACACGTGGCAAACTTGCCACAACACAACAGGATAGGCTAGCCGGTAGGAATTTTAAAAAGTGCTCTGAAACTTTAAAAGTGTTTTTCTGCGTCTGGATTTTCATTTTGAATCATCTGGCTGTACTTTATCAGATTAGGTAATGCTGAAGAAGAAAACCATCCCCACCTCTAAAAGTATACCTCAAGGGCTTTGTGGTGAAAGAAGCATTTGTTAAATCAAATACATTTGCGATTTTTGACCTGAAATTACATTAAAGCTCGGTAATTAGAGGAATCTGCGTGAAACATCATGCATCGAGCAGTCTAATCTCCCTTGTGAATCCAAACAGTTGGAGACGCATCAAGCAACTTGATTCATCAAATAAAGGGGATCCATCAGGTCTCTGAGTGTATCAGTGATTTACTCTCTAAGTAGCGAACTATTAAAGATGACTTTTGGAATCATTTTTGAAATCTGAAAGCAAATGCTTACATCTGAGTGGGCAGCTTGTTTCCTTAGGAACATCTCCACCTCTCCCCCCAAAATAATGCATACATTCACATTTCTATGTGACTCAGTGACATCTGGGCTCTCTCTTTTTCTTTTTAGCTGAAAGATTAAAGTCTCTTAGATTTTTAAGAGAAGAAGGCATTTCTAAGATACTTCAATTCTGGTTCCTGTTTCATTTTGGTTTTCACCTGAGAGTTGTCTTTTAGGGTTTGGCCCAGCCACGCTTTTATGGACCATTTTGTATGTTCTGTTCTTTAGGTCTCAATCGGGGGAGGTATTTTAACAGAAAGGAGATTTTCAATCAAAATGATGCTCGAATTTAGTAGTAGCTATGCATATTCTGCAAATGTCTTTCCAAAGTAGGGCAACATGGTACTCTATTTGCTGTTTGCACAGGCAGACAATGTATGATGTTCAAAATATGTCACTGAAAGGTGAGAAAGGTGATTGAAATTCCAGTTAGGGAGCGTTGGTGTGGCTTTGAACTTTATGGGATCCTTCACTCAAAGCAGGCGACTGGGGCACAAGACCCATCATATCTGTGACACAAACAGAATGATTCTTCATCCTGCCCTGAACAACATCTGCATCTGTGGTGCACGTGTGTGTGTGTGTGTGTGTGTGTGTGTGTTTTCTAGTTGTGTCTGACTCTTTGCAACCCCATGCACTCTAGCCTGCCAGGCTCCTCTGTCCATGGGGTTCCCCAGGGAAGAATACAAGAGGGGGTTGCCATTTCCTCCTCCAGGGGATCTCCTCAACTCAGAGGTTGAACCCTCATCTCCTGCATTGGCAGGCTGGTTCTTTACCACTGAGCCACCTGGCAAGCCCCTGCATCTGTCGAGACAAGCTTAAACTCAGCACACAGCAGCAATGGCAACTAAAGTGGCGTGGAAGCATTTCTTGTCCTTATGTTTCTGTCTTCAGCACCTGCGAATTGGGAAGAAAGTTTGTCTGTGTAGGTTCTGAGATTATAACTTATAGACAGGGTCTGTAACATAGTCTGGAACCAGAAAAAAAAAACACTCAAAAGAACGCATTTTCAATTATTGTGTTGTAATCAGATGGCAAAGCGTGAGTATTAGGGATGAATTTGTTTTATAATTGCACTGGGGGGATGAGATAAATGAACAAAACAATCTGAAAGTGAACCGCTACTTTCATTTTAATTTTAAAAAGCATTACAAAACCCCTTAAAGTACATAATAAAAATAATTGTGCATATTCACTACCAAGTAGAATGCAACAAAATAGAAGAGCTTTCCAGAAATCCCTAAGGTCGCTGCATTCAAGTGCAAACCTTCTTTTCTTGTTTTCTGACCCTTGAAAGGTGAAAATTCATTTTGATTAACATTATTGGGATATAAAATCATTTACCTAGAAGTCCTTTTATTTGGTTCCATAACTACTGTTGTCAGTCACCCCAGTGAGCCGATTAGCATTATTTATTGGCTCTGTATCTTCTGAATCATCCAACTTCCAAACTGACCACTGTTTCTGCCTAATTAAGCCAAGAGGTCATTGTCACAATTACTAGGGTGCTCTTCCTCCTTTATTCAGGCATGAGTTTCAGTATTACAGTTGTCTTTGTTAAATCACAATGCTCATCTTTGCTTGCTCCCAGTATGTTATTTTTATCACTAAACCAAAGAAACCTTGGCTTTTTTCACTCATTTCTATCTACCAATTGGGGCAGCATTCTAAACCCGTTCCTCTTGATGAACTATGACATGTGGGTGAGTGCTTCACACTTTTATTGATACTGACACTCAGAGCTAGGAATATCGTCTACAGCTTTTGACCACAGTTGATGCCCCAACCAAAGTCCAAGAAGAAGTTTGGGAAACTTCCAATACCTTGTTTCCTGCTGAAGCACCAGAACATCAGTAATGGGTTCTAGAAATTCTGTTGTTGTTCAGTCACTCAGTCATGTCCAACTTTTTTTGACCCCTTGGACTGCAGCACGCCAGTCTTCCCTGTCCTGAGAATCTCTCTGAGTCTGCTCAAACTCATGTCCATTGAATCAGTGATGCCCTCCAACCATCTCACCCTTTGTCGTCCCCTGCTCCTCCTGCCTTCAGTCTTTCCCAGCATCAGGGTCTTTTCCAATGAATTGGCTCTTCACATCAGGTGGCCAAAGGATTGGAGCTCCAGCTTCAGCATCAGCCCAAAACTTTGAACTTGAAAAACAACAACAAAAAAAAGTGTTTCCCAAAGTTTTTGGACTAAAAATATGTGCAAAACTATTTCTTCTTTTAAATGTCATACTTGTCACATCAAGGAAACCTGTGTTATATTGACAACATCTTGGAAAATGAAGCAAATCCGCACCAAATTTTAAAAATTTAATGAAGCAATTAGTGGAGCCTAAATAGTCTAACTTTGCCTGTTTGCCAGAATTGTTGTGATTAAAAGATCACACAGTGAAGGGCCACTTTGTCAATTTAACAATGAGCTTCAAAGTCCAAAAAGGACTAATGGTTCCTAAACACAGAATCAAAGTTCAGCCCTACATCCCAATTAAAGCAGGCATTCAAAGAACTTTTAGAAATACATTACAACCATTCATTTCAGCCTTTGATTTGTTTAGACATTTTTCCTGATTACTTAATGATTTTGGTTTGGGTGAGAACAACCAGCTCACTGGGAGGAGAGCTTTATTTCTAAAAACTGTTTAGATTATGTCCCAGAAGTAGGAAATCAGCCCCAAGAATTGTGAGATCTATGAGAATTCTGTATCATTTCATCTTATCAGTCAAAGGTACTTTAGAAGTTATTGAACTCTTCCTGATTTATACATTAAAAAAAAAAACCTTCATTAAACACTAGACAACTTAGTGTGTGTGCTCAGTTGCTACGCTGTGTCCTACGCTTTGCAACCCCATGGACTGTAGGCCACCAGGCTCCTCTGCCCGTGGAATTCTCCAAGCACGGATACTGGAGTGGGTTGCCATTCCCTTCTCCAGGGGATCTTCCCAATCCAGTGATCGAACCCATGTCTCCTGTATTGGTAGTGGGTTCTTTACCTCTCAGCAACCCAGCAAGCCCAGTTTAGACAGATTTTTAATAGTAAAATTCAATCTTAAATTTTCTTTCTCAGAGAGTCCATTTCTTTCACGTGTGCTATTTATAAAACATATCAACACGGACTTCCCTTGTGGTCCAGTTATTAAGACGCTGCCCTCCTAATGCAGGGGCATGGGTTCAACCACTGGGCTGGGAATGAGGATTCCACATATCACACCGTGAGGCAAAAAAAAAAAAACACCACAAAAAGCATCAACTGGAAGACGTTGGTGACCTCGTGTCTCTCAAGAATGTCACCATTTATTTATGGGCGGTGTTACAGTGACCCACTCCAGTACTCTTGCCTGGGAAATCCCATGGATAGAGGAGCCTCGTAGGCTGCAGTCCATCGGGTATCGAAGAGTCAGACAGGACTGAGCGACTTCACTTTCACTTTTCACTTTCATGCATTGGAGACGGAAATGGCAACCCACTTCAGTGTTCTTGCCTGGAGAATCCCAGGGATGGGGGAACCTGGTGGGCTGCCGTCTATGGGGTCGCACAGAGTCGGACACGACTGAAGTGACTTAGCAGCAGCAGCAGCTGTTTTATAGACTCAGCAAAAATGAGGCCTAGAAGAGGAAGTATTCTAAGTGGTTGTGTCCATCTTCTTAGGCTGCTGTGAGGAAATCCCATAGACTGGATGGCTCAGACAACAGGAATTTCCTTCTCACAGTTCTGCAGCCTGGAATTCAGGAAGAGGGTGCCAGCGTGGCTGGATAGCCCCATTCCTGGCTTGCAGACGGCCGCCTCCTACCCCAGTCCTCTCACGACCTTTGCTCAGTGCGTGAGCCTGGAGAGAAAGGTCATGGGACTCGGTCCTCATGACCACAGCTGATCCCAATCACCTCCCAAAGGTCCTAGCTCTAAACGCTGTCACACAGGGAGGTGGGGCCTCAATACACAGACTTTTGGGGGTGCTGTGCTGGTCTCAGCCCATCCCTAATGATGCTCTTGGCTTGGGGTGCCCCAGGCCTGCCCTGCTTGTGGGACCCTAGAGACATTTCCCCAGTGGGAGCCAAGTTTGCAACTGCACCAGCCCTTGTGATTCTTATAATAATGACAGAATACATTTCAGCAGAAACCATCAAGGAACTTTGAGAGGCAAGATGTATTACTCACATGTTCTGGAGGGTAAAGGACCCACCCAAAGCCACACAGCGAGGTCATGGGGAAGCAGAAAGGGAGATGTTGCAGATCTTGGGCACTGCCTTTGTTGGGGTCAAGGGTGGAGGGCCTAGGGCTTTGTGGGTGCAATCTTAATGGGCAAATTTAAAATCTGAGAGCAGGAGTGAGGACATGGGAAAGGAAGGGGTCACTCAGATGATCAGTTATCATGTGACCCCAGGCTTTATGAAGAGGGAGCTTCATGTGTGTGTGTGTGCACACTCGGTGATGTCTGACTCTGTGATCCCATGGACTGTAGCCTGCCAGGCTCCTCTGCCCATGGAATTTTCCAGGCAAGAATACTAGAGTGGGTTGCTGTTTCCTACTCCAGGGGATCTTCCTGACCCAGGGATTGAACCCACATTGCTTGTGTATGGCCTAATTTCTTATCTGGCCGTTTTGCTTTGCTGTTGTTGTTCAGTTGCTAAGTTGTGTTTAACTCTTTGTGACCCCATGGGTCATAGCATGCCAGGCCTTCCTGTCCTTCACCATCTGCTAGAGTTGGCTCAAACTCATGTCCATTGAGTTGGTGATACTGCCAACCATCTCATACTCAGCTGCCCCCTTCTGCTTTTGCCTTTAATCTTTCCCAGCATCAAGGTCTTTTCCAATGAGTCAGCTCCTCGAATCAAGTGGCCAAAGTATTGGAGC
The DNA here is from genome assembly GCF_054371585.1 of Giraffa tippelskirchi. NCBI lineage: Eukaryota > Metazoa > Chordata > Mammalia > Artiodactyla > Giraffidae > Giraffa > Giraffa tippelskirchi. Next base: position 59,439,963 of record NC_137282.1, read on the forward strand.
TTCAGCTTCAGTAGCGGTCCTACCAATGAATATTCAGGGTTGATTTCCTTAAGGATTGACTGGTTTGATCTCATAGTCTAAGGGATTCTCAAGAGTCTTCTCCAGCACCATGATTTGAAGGCATCAATTCTTCAGCACTCAGACTTCTTTATGGTCCATCTCTGACTACTGGGAAAACAATAGCTTTGACTAAACAGACCTTTGTTGGGAAAGTGATGTCTCTGCTTTTTAATACGCTGTCTAGGTTTGTCATAGCTTTTCTTCTGAGGAACAAGCATCTTTTAATTTCATGGATGCAGTCACCATCTACAGTGGTTTTGAGCCCAAGAAAATAAAGTCTGTCACTGCTTCTATTTTTTCCTCATAATATGAGTGGTAATATGTCTATTCGAGATAAATAACTTTGAAAATGATTCCTCAGCAATCAAAAAGCTTAAGGTCCTTACACTACAAGTGGTTACAAGCTTTTGGTCTGTAATCATTAGCTATATAGCAGATATTACCTCCCAAACTAGGAAGCTAACATCACATCACCCTGAATCTCACTTTTCCAGGCTCAGCTTCTGAGGCTGGTCCAGCGACTGTTCATGTGTTGTGGGTCCTCAACCTGGAGAGATTCCAGCCATTGTAAACGCGCCAGTGTCCTCTTGTCCCTTCTTACAAGGCGGCTTTCGGCAATGAGCGAATTCTAAGCCTGTGATCACAAAGAAGAATGTTACTGTCACCTTGACTGTGGCAGGGGTGCACAGCAAGGGCACTAAAAAGTTTGCTTGACCTCTCTGTACGTTGGTTATTCCAGTTCTAAAGTGGGAGTAATGATAAAATTCTAATGAAATTGCAATATAAAAGGAGATATGATATTCATTATTGCTAAAAGAGAAAAAGATCCTCTGGATTTGTACCTCGTATTCTGACAAATATGTGATAATTGGATGGCTTCACCAACTCAATGGACATGAACTTGATCGAACTCCGGGAGATGGTAGAGGACAGGGAGGCCTGGCATGCTGCCGTCCATGGGGTTGCAAAGAGTTGAACATGACTGAGAGACTGAACAGCAACAAATTCTATCAAATTCTGTTAGAATATCTATTGTCTTTTGCATCATTCTTCTCTCTTCACTTTCCTTCTCTCTGTGAAGGAAATTTGCCATCTACAAATGTTAACATTTTTAAAGGAAGTTAATTGCATTTGTAGAGCAAATGTTATTTCCTCCTGGACAAACAACTGGCTATCTTTCTAAATTAAAATGCTCAATAGGAAAAGTTTCATTAATAAAACACAAAGACTAAATTTTCTGTTTATCAAAATGAAATTCTATTTTTGTTTCAGATTTGACTAAGGAATTTCAATCTCATGTGATAATCACATACCGGGATTTGTAATCTTGAATCCTATCTGCATGTGTGCATGCTTAGTCGCTTCAGTCGTGTCCGACTCTCTGGGACCCCATGGACCATGGCCCACCAGGCTCCTCTGTCCATGGGATTCACCAGGCAAGAACACAGGAGTGGGTTGCCATGTTCCTTCTCCAAATATTAAAAGATATACTTATTTCTAAATTGTATTGTCAGTCAGCCATCTGTTTTAGAAAAAACTGCCAACTGCTTAAAATTAAACTTCACCAATATTTCATTTTAAAAAACATTCATGAAGATCATTTTTGTTGATAGAAATTGCCCTCCTTTGTTGGATGGATAAAATACTAAATTCAGTGAAAGAATCTGTTGAAATGCTATTAAAGTGGTAAAATCAGCAAAATGATTCTTAAAGGCTTCAAACTGAACCTTTAAATGAGAGGAATGAGACCTTACTGCCCAAGGAGCAGGGTGTCCACGCGTCAGCATGAGGCACTTGCTCTCACCGAGCGTCTCATCACAGGCAGGGATTCAGACTGTGGCCACAAATGGCATGTGCCCACCTTAGATTTAAGCAGTGGCTGATCTTAGAGCTAACGCTCAGGGTAAAAAAAACCTGCTAATGCCAAAGACCCCCAAAAGTGCTTTTCTATATTCACATACACAAAAAAATTACCAGCTACTGGAGACCTCACCCTTTGTTTTGGAGCAAATCATGTCCTTTCTAAATTCACGTCTTAAAGCCCTAACCCTGCAGTGGGACTGTATTTAGAGACAGGGCCCTTAACAAGGTCACTACGGTTATTTGAGGTCACAAGGAGCTCAGCCTAATATGACTGGTATTCATAAGGGAAGTAACACCAGGGAGTGCCTGCCGAGGGAAAAGGCCGCGGGAGGACACATCGTCAGCTTGTCAAGGACAGAAGCCTTGGAGAAAACAAACCTGCCGACGCCTTGATCTTGGACTTCCGGCCTCCAGAACGCTGGGGACATCTGTGTTTAAGGCCCTCAGACTGTGGGGCTTTATTATGCAGTCTGAGCAGCTTACTGCACCTCTTCTCCACTGAACATTTTCAATGATACCTGAATGGTGGTGGTTGGTTTAGTCGCTAAGTTGTGTCTGACTCTTGCGACCCCGTGGACTGTAGCCTGACAGGCTCCTCTGTCCATGGCATTTCCCAGGCTAGAATACTGGAGTGGGTCACCCTTTCCTCTCCAGGAGTGGTGGTATCTTGATCCAACTTGGGTTTGGAGCTGTGTCTTGCAGAAGATGCCCTAGAACCTTTAACCCTCAGTGTGATGAAGGACCTAGTCTCTGGCTTCTTCAACCACACACTGTACTGGACTGCTAGTGATCCACCTGATGTTTACTCCAAAGTGTAAGACCATGAAGGGCATCCATCTACCAGCACCCAGCCCCAATCTATGCAAAGACAATACAGCAGAGTGTCTGCCTCCAAGGAGCTTGCAGGGTTGACCTAACGTCAGATGAACTGGTCTAGGCAACGTTTTCAGCGTCTTTGAATGTCTCTTCAGGCCTCTATTTCTAGGTTGGGCCATTGGAACAGCATCCCCTTACCTGGCTCAGGGGTTGAGCTCTGAGATTGTTGTTGTTCAGTCTCTCAGTCATGTCCAGCTCTTTGTGACCCCATGCACTGAGGCACACCAGGCTTCCCTGTCCTTCACCGTCTCCCAGAGTTTGCTCAAACTCATGTCCATTGAGTCAGTGATGCCATCCAACCATCTCACCCTCTGTTTTCCCCTTCTTCTCCTGCCATCAGTCTTTCCCAGCATCAGAATCTCTTCCAATAAGTTAGCACTTCACATCAGGTGACCAAAGTATTGGAGCTTCAGCTTCAGCATCAGTCCTTCCAATGAATATTCAGGCTTATTCCAATCCAATTCCTTTAGGATTGACTTGTTTGATCTCCTTGCAATCCAAGGAACTCTCAAGAGTCTTCTCCAGCACCACAGTTCAAAAGCATCAGTTCTTCTGTGCTCAGCCTTCTTTATGGTCCAACTTGCACCAACTCTAAGTTTAGACATCCCCAGTCCCTGTGATCCTTGCCATAGATCTGCTGGGACAGGTCTGGGGTGAGCCTGCCCACGGACCTCCTCCTGGAAGCAATGGTGACTGTGGAGGTCCCTGCCGAGCACTGCAGATCCGTCTGCAAGGTGCTGCTTCTGGGATGGCACCTCTTGACCGCTGCACACAGGTGACTTACATGCATCCTTTGGGGCTGCCTGGCTCGAGTCCTCCACGTTTTGATTCTTGCTGAGGTGACTGATTCCTCCAACCACCTGCCATTCGGGAGGCACTGGCCCCACACGTGATGCTTCGCTCCCACTGGTGCTTGGGATTTCCTCAACTAGCTGAGTCAGGATGCTTCATATCTGTTATCTGGTAAGGGATACATTCAGCTACTTTTTCAAACGTACATCATGCTATCAGAGGATGCCTTGGCTCACTTTGGACTTCTGGGACCTCGACAAGGATGCGGTGTTGAGTCACAAGAAGACTGTCACCCTCTAAGAGATAGATCACGCCTCAAGGCTTGTGACCTCCAGACTCTCACAACCCCTATTCCTGTAAGCTCTTCCCTCCCCTCATTGTTCAGATACAAAACATGGCTTCACTTAATGTCTTCTTTAATATGCTAAGCGTTTCTGTAATGTGTAATCCAAGGATGTTGGTTTTTAACCAAGTCTCCGTTTCTCCATTTCTCCCTATTTCTAAAAAGAGGAAAATAAAAATCCGGCATTATCTTGGTTATCAGATAGGAGACTATGAGAAAACGCTTCATAATCCACAGCATCCACAGATGCTCCCCGGGCCTTTTGGCTTGTGTATCTCAGGGGTTATTTTTGTCCAGAATTCCTCCCCTAAGAAGAGCCACAGGATCTGATCTGTCCACCTTGCTGCTGTTACCTGGTCCAGGAGTAGGTCTGTGGACCTGCCTCGGTCTGTCATAAAGCCTCAGCCTTCCTCCGCTCCTTTGGCCCTGCCCATTTTGTTCATCCAGATTTGATTCCCAAGCAGGCAGCAGCAAGACGGTGCTCCCTGGGGGGCTTTGAATCCTGGGGAGAAGGACGCCCGCCTGCTCACTCCAATGCGAGCTGGCTGAAGGCCTGTGTACTCTCCAGGGCAGCCAATTCATAAAACCGAAATCCCAAGGCAGACAAAAACAGGACAGCTTTCAAGTCCGCCCCTGCCCCCAAGTCCAATCCCATCTTTGCCCTTCTAAGCAGCCCTGGGGTTCTGGAGCCAAAGTCCCCTTTGACATAAGTTGTTTGAGTTGGATAAGCCCCACTTGCAAAGCAAGCCTAGGGAACATAATAATGATGAGTTAAAAAAAAAAAACAAACAAACCCTCACAGCCCACCCTGCCTGATGGGCGGACCAAGTGCCAACCGCGTAGACTTACTCTTTCCTAAGAAACAAGAATTTGTAATCGAGTTATAGACTCTGTGATAGTATCATTGTTCTCTGTTCGCACAGCTTAAGGGTGACATCACCATCATTTCTGGACTTGCACTCTTTCTGTGCGATTGCATATGTTGCAATTCAGAGCCAAGGGAGGTGAGATTCCAAGCAGTATTCCAGATCTTGATAACAGGGTCACTCCCTAACTCAGGGGGGCTCTCTAGGCCTGAGGTTTCTATGTCAAGGGAGCGTCCATCTTGGTCAGTAAGGGAATACGTTCCTCCTAGGGGATTTTTCCCTCCCATGCTTGATTTGGGCCACCTGCCTGGGGCTTCCCAGGCCATCCGCTAAGGAGAAGCTACACAGGGCGTAAAAACCACATAGTCGTTGTGGTAATAAGGAATTCACGGACAATGTATTCTAGAAGAAGCAAACAGCAGAGGTCTTTGACTTATGAAGAAAAAGGTAGCTTAGCAATTTATCATAAATCTACATTGCATGTATAAGTGACTAAACTGAGTCTTTGACTTACTCCCTGCAAATGAAACTGTTTCACAAAGCGGCACCTCTTTCATGCCAAATCCGTTATTCTTCCTGACTGAACGTTTATGTTTCCAATAGCAGAACTTGGTGTCTATGGTGCTGACCACTCTAGCTCGTTCCTGACCATCGCATGAAACTGAGGCTTGTGATGCTCAAATGCAACTTGTCATTTCTGTATCAAGTAGATGAAAACTATTTACACATGCGTTCTGTAGCTTCACCGTGTTATTTATTCCTTTCTGGGAAGTAGATGAGCCTGCAGATTGGGACTCGGGAATGTGATCGGAAAAGCACTGTTCTGGCTCTTGGCCTTTCAGAAGTCAGAGTATAAACAGTAAAATGGAGAGGATCAAATTGTTCCTCGAGAAAAAATAAAATATATTGGATCTTAAATCAGATTATATAGAGCCAAAAGAAATAAATCATGTTGCTAGTGAGAAATAAAGGAATCCTGGGGTGGAAGTATTGGTCAGGAGGTTGGAAGAATCAAGTTGCAGCTGAGGGTGGGGTCCCTGAGATCTCTGCCACCTGGAGCTGAGGACCAGCCAGGGTCTTATGGTCAAGAGGAGGCGTGGGTGACTCGTGTCCTGGGGGAGCGGGCGGCCCTCTCCTCAACGAGTGCCTGGACATCTGGGAGTAGAAAGGGGGCTACCTTCTTAGGTCTTGTATGGAAAATTATCCTTGACGAAGTAGAGAACTGTGTCCTAGAAGGAAAGCGCCCCTCCTCTCTCTTGAGCCTTGGATACTGCCTGGGTCGGGAGACTGAGACCAGCGTCCCTGCCCAGCCTCCACTTGCCACAGAAAATTCTTCCCCTGGCAGTGGGTGCCTGGGTGGGGTCCTGAGACATTCCCATTTTAGAAGAGGGTGGAGCTCCATCTCTGTCATTGTTCTTGTTGTTGAGTCACTCTTTTGTGTCCGACGGTCTGCGACCCCATGGACTGCAGTCCAATAGGCTTCCCTGTCCTTTACCATCTCCCAGAGTTTGCTCAAACTCATGCACATTGAGTTGATGATGACATACAACCATCTCATCTGTCAACCCCTTCTCCTCCTGCCCTCTGTCTTCCTCAGCAATCCTTGGAATAAAGAAATGAGGGAAGACTCAGGGACTCTGGGGAGGAATTAGGAAAGAAAAGATAGAAGAGAGGGCGGAAGGAGAGAGGGGGGCAAGGGAGCCCCGAGCATCTGTCCATCAGGACCTGGGTACATTCCCAGGACAATCTGGACGAGAGCCGAGCAGTGAAGGCTCCTCTGATCTGGGAAACGAGCCCAGGAAACCATAAACTTGGAACCCCGCAGGGCTCCAGGAGATTTGCCTGCAGAAAGGCATGTGCAGTGATAAGATGGAGAATTTGGGACAAGATGGAGAATTTGTACCATCTCCTTCTGCCCAGGCAGAAGCAGATATTCCAGTTGTCCAGCTGGAGAAACCCCAGCCTCTGTGCCCACTCCCTGGGTATCGAGAATGCAGCCTTTGAGACCAGTCACCACAATATACTGGGGAGCTGGACCCTACCTGTCAGACCTTCGCCACCAACAGGAAACCTCAGAGCAATGTGACAACAAGGACAGATCACGGGGTAGAAGCAAATCCGAACAAAAGAGCAAATTCAAACCCATCAGATAAACACACAAACAGGGGCTGATTTAATGTCTCCAGAGGCCACCCAAACACGTCCATGAAAGAGTACACAGGTAACACAGCTTTCTGCATCTGGAGTTTCACGAGCCATGGGACTAGCAGAAACAAACCAACCAACCAACCAGTATTTAACTTCTATTTCCTCTTCATAATAATTGCTTTGTGCCATTAATCAGATTATTTTTCAGCATCCTCCCCAGTTGACTGGGAGCAATAACACTGCCTCCTGCAGATATAAGAGGCACTGTGTACGCGATGAAGTTTTTATGCTTATGATTCTGTGCTTTAGAATCTGAGGTTCATTAAAGTGCCTGTGTGTGTGTGAAGTTGCTTCAGTTTTATCCAACTCTTTGTGACCCCATAGACTGCAGCCCACCAGGCTCCTCTGTCCTTGGGATTCTCCTGGCAAGAATACTGGAGTGGGTTGCCATGCCCTCCTCCAGGGGATCTTCCCAACCCAGGGATAGAACCTTTATCTGTATGTCTCCTGTACTGGCAGGCGAGTTCTTTACCACTAGCGTCACCTGGGCAGCCCTCATTAAACCTATTCATACTTAATGAGCATTTACTTCATAGTATGTGCTTTGCCAAACTTTTGAATGTATTTACTCACTTAATCCTTACAAACCTTCCTAGAGTAGGTTCTACCACTTTCTCTGTTTTACGGAAGATGAAATAGGCACAGAGAGGCAGAGACTCTTAAATGAAGTCACACAGCATACAGAAGATACGTGCAACTTTTCAGCAAAAATAAAACTATGCTCATTTTATAGATTACACATTCTCGAAATGATTTCTGAAGGAGTAGAAACAGCTTATATTTCTATTAAATAATTTGTATAAAAGGTCAATGAACTACATGCTTCTCTTTTGAAATAGGCAAATGGACGGATAAGACAGGCATCCCTCAGAGGTCCACGTATATCACAGCATCTGCAGGTGAACAAAATGCAAACTAGGTAAATGTGAAAAGAATAGACTGTTCAATAACCAGCTGGAGAACAATCTGAAATAAATAAGTCGATTTAGATCAGGGGTCCCCAGTCCCCAAGCCATAGACCGATACTGCAGCGTTAGCAACCAGGCCGCACAGTGGCAGGTGAGTGGCGGGCTAGTGAGCAAGCGAAACTCCATCCGCCTCTCCCCACCCTTCCCCACTTCCCGGCTCACATTCCCTCCTGAGTCATCCCTCCCTCATCCCCCCTGCGGAAAAATTATCTTCCATGAAACCAGTCCCTGGTGTAAAAAAGGCTGGGGACCACTAATTTAGATGCCTGCCTCATACCATATGGAGAAACAAATTCCGCATGGTTTAAAGATCTAAATACAAGAAAACAAAACTACAAACTAGAAAATGTTGTTCTTAGTTGATAATCTTGGAGTAAAGATGGCTTCTCTTGGACACAAATAAAACAAAGAAGCCATCAAGAAGACAACTAAACTAAAGGTTGAAAATTTCAAGCGGTAGCCTAGACAAAATCACTTGCTATGATACCCGTAAAATAAGAAGAGAGCTTGCAAACCAGGAAGAGAACCATCAAAGCCCAGTAGAAAAGTAAACCAAAGCCTGAAACTGCAAGTCACAAAGAAATGAAAGGAGCAGAGCCAGTTTGCAGATAAAAAGATGCTCCTTCCTTGATATTCAGGAACATGCAGAGTAACAAAGAGCTGCCACTGCCCACATCCTGAACTTTTACAAGTCTGCATGCTAACCGTATCCAGAGATACAAGGGAAGGTGAAACTTTTGCATAAGACTAAGTGAAAGAAAGTGAAAGTGAAAATCCCACAGTCCTGTCTGACTCTTTGCGACCCCATGAACTGTAAAACCTGCCCGGCTCCTCTGTCCATGAGATTCTCCAGGCAAGAATACTGGAGTGGGTTGCTGTTCCCTTCTCCAAGGGATCTTCCAGCCCCGGGGATCGAACCCAGGTCTCCTGCATTGCAGGCAGATTCTTTACCGATTGAGCCACTTAGAAATGATCACAGTCTCTGCGAGGATTATTGGCTGTTAACTTTCAAACTTTAAATGCACTCATGGTTTTGCTAACAATTCCCCTTCAAGGACTATTTCTGAGAGTCTCACACATAAAAATCGATCATATATGTGATCTATTTTATCAGGATGTGTAATCGGGAATAAAGGGAAGTAATCCTGTGCCCACTGAAAGGAAAAGGGAGACCTGTATTTGTTGTCATTGTTCAGTCACTCAGTCGTGTCCGACCTTTTGTGACCCCATGGACTGCAGCACGCCAGGCTTCCCTTTCCCACTATCTCCCAGAGTTGACTCCAACTCATGTCCCTTGAGTCGGTGATGCCATCCAACCATCTCATCCTCTGTCACCCCCTTCTCCTCTTGCCTTCAATCTTTCCCAGCATCAGGGTCTTTTCCAATGAGTCTGCTCTTTGCATCAGGTGGCCAAAGTATTGGAGTTTCAGCTTCAGTATCAGTAGAAGATGCCTGCTCTGTCCACCCTCTGAAACAGTGCAATCAAGGAAAACCCGGGGAACTGGATCCTTGGTGAGCAGTTGAGGCCACCGCCATTCTGACTGTTTTTAAAAGCTTGCCAGGTGTATTTCATGCATGTGACCATACAGGTTCAGCAGAAGAAATAAACATCACCAGGTGAAATGGTTGGCAACGTGTTCCATGTATGCTGCCATCAGTGAAGGCAAGAGGGAGACACAAACTCCAGCTGTTCTTGTTCGTGTTTATATTGCTTGGACCCACCTCATACCTCCACAGCTGAATCATAAACACAATGGAGGTGGACATAACCTTCCCTCTTCTGTCATGTCTCCATGCCCTTAGTACAGGAACTGCCGTTATAGCCCCGTAACCAACCCAAACTGCCCGCACCCCGTCTCTAACAAGACATACAGTTGCTTTTCAGAGACCGCAGATCCAAACTATAAGTCTTGCAGCTGAAGTATGCCAAGGAGGGGATTTTTACCTCAACAGTAGAACCAAAGTGCCCCCCCCACATCACGGAACCAAGACCGGAGGTGAAGGGTCCCTTGTCCAGGAAAATCTGGTGGTTACCTTTCCAGCCTTCTCACACTTTTCAATAAACGGACCAGTTTAAAGCCCGCCAATCAGAAGCTGTCCCATCAGAGCATCTGCGAACCACCCCGTCCTCCCCAAGTCATAAACGTGTGACCAAAATCCGCCTGGGGAGACGGGTTTGAGCCCTGCCTCCTGTTTCCTTGCTGGTCAACTTCTCAATCAGTTCAGTCACTCAGTCGTGTCCGACCCTTTGCGACCCCATGGACTGCAGCACGCCAGGCCTCCCTGTCCATCACCAACTCCCAGAGTTTGCTCAAACTCAGACCCATTGAGTCGGTGATGCCATCCAACCATCTCATCCTCTGTCGTCCCCTTCTTCTCCTGCCCTCAATCTTTCCCAGCATCAGGCCTTTTCCAATGAGTCAGCTCTTCGCATCAGTGGCCAAAGTATTGGAGTTTCAGCTTCAGCATCAGTCCTTCCAATGAACACCCAGGACTGATCTCCTTTAGGAAACCTCACAGTAAAGCTCTCTCTTTTCTCAAGTCAGTGCTGTAGTGTTGGCTTCCAGGTGTCGCACAACAACCTTTGCTTGGCAGGGCTTAGCGGTATTTGTAGCCGATTCCTTCATTCGTGGTAACTCTTATTTGGGGGCGCACTTTCTGTTGTCTTGGTAAGTGAGCTCCATTCTCCTCTCTTAGGTAAAACTGCTGAAAGGACACGGATATACTTTCATCCCAGAGGTCAGTTGTGCCCTGCAATTCGGCCTCAGAGCCTGGAAGCCCAGCCCCGGGACTCGGAAACACTCCATGAGAGTTGCTGCCCAGGGCTCAGCCGAGGGGAGCCCAGAGCTTGGCCGTGTGGTTGGCAGCCAGCCTCCAGGCAGCATTTCTGCTCTCCGCTGCCATGCAGCTGGAATCTTTGATTTTCCGAACTTGGAAGCTTTGACATCTTGGGGTCCTTGATGATTCTGGAGGAATTTCTCCTCCCAGGGTTAGCCGGAGCTAGGGCTTCCCAGGTGGTGCTAGTGGTAATGAGTCCTGTTTGGTCTCCTGCATGGGCAGGTGGGTTCTTTACCCCTATCGCCGCCTGGGAAACCCCATGTCAGCTTGAGCACCAGGCCTATTGGTATACAGACTGTGGACAAAGTTAACCTGCAGTGTGCAGAGAGGTCCCCTAGGTGGCAGCATCACATCAGTTGGCCAGATGGACAGCCCTCATCCTTCCTGCCAGGAGCACCCATCATGGTCATGGCAGGAAGGTCCACAGAGCATCCTCGGGTCCATCAGGCAGGGCGGCCATCCAGGCAGCGTCTCCAGAAGGGAAAGGACCCAAAGTTCCAAGGATGAGAGAAAGCTCTTCCTAAGGAAGTGTCAGTCACTCAGTTGTGCCCGACTGTTTGCGACCCCATGGACGGCAGCCCACCAGGCTCCTCTGCCCATGAGATATTCCAGGCAAGGGTACTGGAATGGGTCGCCGTTTCCTTCTCCAGCTCTTCCTAAGGAGGATGCCTAGTCAAGGAGTGATACCGTTCCGGGGGTGGGGGTGGGGGCATTGCAGATGGATATAGGGCTAGAAGAGAGGTGTTCAGAGAGGGTGTCCTGGGAGGCCAGAGGCCAGTGATGCAGAAGGAGACGTTGGGCAGGGGTCAGAGCATCCTGGTGCAGCAGCCTGGGCTCAGCCGGAGATGTGTGAGGCTGGGGGTCACAGGCCAGGGGACCAGCTGGACTGGAGATTCGGTGAGAGCTCAGGGGAAATCAGGGAGTCACCGAGTTGCTCTGCCCATTGGAGGGTGCCTGACTCTCCCCGAAGGTGCTGTCCAGACAGGCACCAGGGAGCCACTGCTCACAGCACGTGAGTCAGAAGGTTTTTGAGCACCCTGGGTTTGACTCAAACCGTGATGTTGCTTCAGAAATGACTACTCAGCCATAAAAAGGAGGGAATGTGAGTCAGCTGAACTGATGGATGAACACAAAGCCTGTGATGCAGAGTGAAGTCAGTCAGTAAGAGAAAAATAAATATCACATATTACTACATATATGTGGAATCAGGAGACCCGGGCTCGATTCCTGGCTCGGGAAGATCCCCTGGAGAAGGAAATGGCAATCCACTCCAGTATTCTTGCCTGGAAAATCCCATGGACAGAGGAGCCTGGTAGGCTGCAGTCCGTGGGGTCGCTAAGAGTCGGGACGACTGAGCGACTTCACTTTCACTTTTCACTTTCATGCATTGGAGCGGGAAATGGCAACCCACTCCAGTGTTCTTGCCTGGAGAATCCCAGGGACAGGGGAGCCTGGTGGGCTGCCATCTATGGGGTCGCACAGATTCGGACACGACTGAAGCGACTTAGCAGCAGCAGCAGCAGTGGAAAGTTGCTTTATAACACAAGGATCCCAGCGTGCGGCTCTGTGATGACTGAGGAAGGGTGAGATGAGGGGCTGGGCGGGGAGGCTCAGGAGGGAGGGAATATATATGGCTTCATATATACTTATGGCTGATTCTGCTGTTGGCAGAAACCTAAACGACATTGTAAAGCAATTATCCTCCAATTGTAAAAAAATTAAAAATGTACACAAAACTCCATCATTGAAGGGGTCTCACAGTTCCCAAAAGGAAACACCATTATTTGTGTTTAAAAAAATCAACCCCGATGTGTAAGGTGTGTGCCTGATGACATGACTTTTCAGGTCATTCCAGAGCAGAGGGGATATTAAGGAGAAGTGAGACAGAACTCGCTACTGCCACCAGGCACCAGCTCGGGAAGACCTTGGAGCCTTTACCTCGCTGGTGACGTCACTCAGAGAAGAGGACTCCGCATGGTAAGGGGTTGTGTGGGGTCTGTTCTGCACCCGTTCAGCCACTGTGTCCCAGGACCCGCACCAGTTGCACGCAGAGTGAAGTCCTTATATGCTTCTTAAATTGAGTCCAAACTGAGTATAGAAATCCATTACTTTTCAGATATCCACTGTGACTGTTAATCCAACATCTTGTGGCTGAGCTTCCCTTGCTGTTTTCAGCTCTGTCTTCAGCCGTTAAACAGAGGAAATTGTTGGGAGGACAGGGAGGGACCAGAGGCTGAGGGAGGTGGGAGAGGATGAGTTATCCGGCGAAGGAGGGCCGTGCAGTGAAGTTGCAGAATCAGCAAGCACAGAAAACACGGTTTTACAGACTCCCTGTGGCTCAGGGAGCCTGGACGCACGGCCCGGTCACATCGCGGAGCCTCAGTCTCTGCTTTTGTATAAGGTCTATTCTGTGTCAAGTGGTGGAAAATTCTGCCCCAGGGGATGCTCATTTCTCTCCCTTGATTTACGTGTGACAGTATTCTTCCTTCCTCAGCTTATACCCTCCATCCCTGACCTCAAGGAGGATCACAAGGACAGTAGGGAAATTCCACTGCTCAGTTCCAGGAAACCACGCATAGGACCCACATGCTGTGCATTCACAGGTCTCTTCCTGGTGAGCCTGTGGACGACTAGCTTTGGAAGAGTGGAAACAAGCTTCAAGACTTTAGTCTACCAGATCCCTAACTTTTAAACTATTTTTTCATTTCCCCTGTCAGCTTTTCATCGATTGAAAGACTGTTTTCTATTATAGATTCGTTAACTCTACTGTGATAAAATGTTTAGGCTGATTTTTTTTCCCCATAAATATTGTACGTGTATTAGAATAAGCAGTAGAAACAATAATGTAAAGGTTGGAAAAATAAAGTTACAACGTGGCTCTCGTATGCACATTCCCAAGGAGTCTATTGACATGTTGATTATGTCATACAGTGTCTCTGTAATGGGTGTAATCACACCATAATGTAGACGTACTCAATAGACACTGTGGGCTGTAGCTGAGGTTCCAGAGTGATCAATGTTTCACCTCGCCAACATGTCTAGAGGGACCTAAAAGAATTTAATAAGTCTCATTGTCAATAAACTTATAGACAGCACGTCTATGCTTGTGGCTAGATTTGACGGGGAGGCCTGGCGTGCTGCAGTCCATGGGGTTGCAAAGAGTCGGACACGACTGGGCAACTGAACTGAACTGAGATTTCACTTGGATAAAATGTGTAGGAATCCAGCCTTGTGATTTGCCTGCTACTATTCACCAAAGGAAGACGTTCTCTTGCTTGACGATAAGACGTCCTGCCTTCTGCTCGGAGGGCGACTGGTCCTCTTCCACTAAAAGCCACTCCCTTTACAAACATCCTTGAAAAGCTGGAACAAATGCAGTCAGCGCCTCAGCTCACAAGAAGCTCGGAAGCGGGAGAGCCCCGCAGAGAACTGCTTCCAGCTCCTGCTCCATCTGAGTTGCCTGTGAGAGGTGTGGGCATGTGGTGTTGTAGCCACACGTTCCGGGAAACAAACTCACTCAGAAGGATGATGCAGATAGTGGTGCAGTTTATTACACCGGGAGGCCCAAGGCAGAGTCTCCTCTTAGCCAAGGATCCTGAACAGCTTTTGTGAAAACCTTATATACCGTAAGTATACGTGCCCAAACTCACCTCCCCAAATTCCCTGAAACTAGTCTGAACAAAGGAAAAGAATGATACAATCAAAGTTAACCTGTGATTCATATGTCTTAGGCCTAGGTAGTTAACAGTGGACAATTATCAATAGGCCTGTAGTCACACCTCAGTAAGCATAATAGAATGTATGATTCTATTTGGTTGCACAGATAATTAGGGCATTCTTTTAAGATGGAGAGTCTAGGTACGAGCCCTGGGACTTTTCCATTTTGGTTGTCTGGTTTTCCAGTCGGTATTTCGTTTCCATAGATACTGGGCAAATAGCTCAAAGTCCACAGTCCAGCCCAAGATGAAGCCCTGCTTTCCAGATGGAGCCTGTTCTGTCTGCTTCATCCTTTAGTGGGAGGCGTGTGCTCAACACTGCCCAGTGTGTGTATACGTAAATCAGAGCCCAGAGATGGAAGAGATGCGGGTTGGCGGTCTGGCAGGTAGGCATTGGATGGTTCCCCTCCCCTTCCTGCCTCTGCGTTGCCTGTTGACGGAGCATGTCTGGGGTCTGACGGTGGGGCAGCTGTTTGGACAGCTGACTGATTCTGCTCACGGGATATTTACAAGTTTGGTGTGCAACACGCGGAGAGTGCCCGGGCATGGATGCCCGACATGTTTTTATCCATAGTTGGTGGCATCACCTCAGCCCCCAGGCAATACCAGCTGCAAAGGGTTTTGCCACAGATTCTGAATCACATGCTTTAATTCTCTGCCCTTGATAGTATGAAATGCTAGTTTATTCTTTTTTATTTTATTTATTTTTAAAGTTTTGGCGGCCCTAGGTCTTCGTTGCCGTGTGTGGGATTTCTCTAGTTGCCCCATGGCATCTGAGATCTTGTTTCACAGACCAGGGGTCACATCTATGTCCCCTGCGTTGGAAGGCAGATTCTTAGTCTCTGGACCACCAGGGAAGTTGCACATGCTAGTTCCAAATGCTAGTCTAGATCCTCAGGAAGAAGGAAGAGCTGTTTGTGTGTGTTTGGAAGTCGACGGATTCGTATCAAGCATGTCCCATCCTTGGCATGTTCATTTTTTTTCCTGCTTTAAGTAATGAGGGCTGAGATAGAAGCTCCTCCCTGGGGTGATATTCGCAATAGTATGGGTGCCCCTGAGGCTTCTCTGATAGCTCAGTTGGTAAAGAATTCGCCTGCAATGTGGGACACCTGGGTTCGATCCCTGGGTTGGGAAGATCCCCTGAAGAAGGGAAAGGCTATCCACTCCAGTATTCTGGCCTGGAGAATTCTGGACTTGGGGTTGAAAAGAGTCAGACATGACTGAGAGACTTTCACTTTCACTTTCAGGGGTGCCCCTGAAGGAAGATCAGGTCTGCCAGGTTTGTACTGCTGTTGCCATGGCAACCTGTTGCTATACAGAGAAAGCTTTGGTCATCAAGGGACCATTGTGTGCATAAAGTGGCAAATGCTTGGGGGGTTATGCCTTGTTTTAAATGACAAAGAACACTTCTCAGTGCATTTATCTTTTGCCCTGGTACTGTTTACCAGAAGAGCCTCTCAAAGCGGCTTAGACCCTTGAGTCTTTGAAGAGCACTCCAAGTGGATTTTGAGATAATTTCCTCCGTGTTGCTCTGCAATCCCATCCTGGAACCTTCTAATGCAGGAAGGATTCATTGGAAGGACTGATGTTGAAGCAGAAACTCCAATCCTTTGGCCACCTGATGCGAAGAACTGACTCATTTGAACAGACCCTGATGCTTGGAAAGATTGAAGGCAGGAGGAGAAGTGGGAGAACAGAGGATGGGATGGTTGGGTGGCATCACCGACTCCATGGACATGAGTTTGAGTAAACTCCGGGAGTTGGTGATGGACAGGGAGGCCTGGCGTGCTGCAGCCCATGGGGTCACGAAGAGTCGGACATGACT
This sequence comes from Giraffa tippelskirchi, assembly GCF_054371585.1. NCBI lineage: Eukaryota > Metazoa > Chordata > Mammalia > Artiodactyla > Giraffidae > Giraffa > Giraffa tippelskirchi. Next base: position 59,456,318 of record NC_137282.1, read on the forward strand.
GAGCAACTGAACTGAACTGAAGAGCTCAGATATAAACAATTGCGCTATTGATCTCTATGATTATGTATGTGTGAAATGAAAATATCCCCTGCCTTATCAGTAAACAAGGAATGTCACAGCCAGCAGTGCTTTCTGGCCTCTAAATGTGAATGCTGCTAAGTTGCTTCAGTCGTGTCCGACTCTGTGTGACCCCACAGACGGCAGCTCACCAGGCTCCGCCATCCCTAGGATTCTCCAGGCAAGAATGCTGGAGTGGGTTGCCATTTCCTTCTCCAAATGTGAATGAGGGCTCCCCAAACTGGGATCCAGCTGATGCTGCCACCCCCAAGCTGATTGCTGAGGAGCTGGGAGTTTTCTCAGTTAGTGAGGTGCTGTCTCCCGAGTGGATTCTTAAATATTTTCACCAAATAAAATCACTCTCTACTTTCAGGTTGTGACTGTATTTCTTTGTCGACATACATAATGTTCTGAAAACAATGAACTTCCTAGTGGGCTGCTAGCTTGTAAGAGGATGAGCAGCTGTAGTTTGAATAATACAAGAGCAAGACACCTAGCTAGGCGATTCTTTGTGGACTTTCCGGAGCTGTAACATCACAGGAAATTTACACCGTGGAGTAACAAAGAAATAGGGCTTCCCAGGTGGCTCTGAAAATGATAGTGTTAGTTGCTCAGTCGTTTCCAACTCTTTGCGACCCCATGGACAGTAGTTCCCCAGGGTTATCTGTCCATGGGATTCTCCAGGTGAGAATACTGGAGTGGGTTGCCATTCCCTTCTTCAGGGGATCTTTCTGACTCAGGAATCGAACCCAGATCTCCTGCATTGTAGGCAGATTCTTTGCCATCTCAGCCACCAGGGAAGCCCCAGTGTGGCACTAGTGGTAAAGAATATGCCTGCCAGTGCAGGAGACAGAAGATGCATGGGTTCAATCCCTGGGTTGGGAAGATACCCTGGAGGAGGGCATGGAAACCCACTCCACTGTTCTTGCCTGGAGAATCCCATGGACAGGGGACTCTGGTGGCTATAGTCCATGGGGTCTCGAGGAGTCAGGAGTGACTGAAATGATTTAGCATAGCACAGCACACGTTATGCTTACAAAAAGAACAGTAAAGTCTCTGCTGCTCCTAAGCAGATCTAACACATGCACTCTTTAGCTGGTGGCTAAAACGGTTTAGAATCAGGAGGTCGACAATTTAGAAAGGCTGTGTTCAGAGTTGTACATTAGAAAATTCCATGGTTTGCTTATGAAGCAATCATGGAGACACACCTAAGCTGTCTTGTACTCATCCTAGAGAGAAGGTGCTGGGGCAGAATGGCCATGTAGGCTTTTATCTGAGGGTAAAATCAGTGGAAAGAGTCATAAAAGCTAATGGATGATTACAATACAGGGTGATAAGTAAAACCAAGAGGAAGAGAAGAGAGTCATCAGAGCAGATGGTTCAAGGGCTCTGATGTTCAACTGGAGACTTGAAGGTTCAGGGAAGAGGACAAGAAAGTGTGTCAGGAAGGAAGCGTGTGTGTGTGTTGCAACTCCAAAATGCTCTAAAACATGAAAAATGATTAAAATATAAAAGCCATATCATTGACATTTTAGGTCTTGATTTCAGGAAATTAGCTTTCCCTAACATAGGAAGTAAAAGATAAGAGACGAAAAAAGAAGAAAGATGTATTTTGTATATACAAAAGTACTTCTTATGTACTATCACAGTGAATTCCCCTGACATATCTACACCAATAAAACCAATATTACCACAGCTGTACTTACAGGCAGAACTTAAGTCACCTTCTCAGGACCTCACCTGGTGAGCTGTCATGTCTAGATCCAAACACACACCCGCTTGATGCCAAAGTTGGAGGATTTCCACTCTTTCATGCGGGTTTATCTGAAGCTTTTAAAACTAGATCTAGACCTTGTTTATAAATAGCATGCATGTTATGATAATGGTAGTGATAAAGTTTGCTATTGTTTGGTTGCTAAGTTGAGTCTGACTCTGTGATCCCATGGACTGCAGCACACCAGGCTTCCCTGTCCTTCACCATGTCATGGAGTTTGCTCAAATTCACGTTCATTGAGTCAGTGATGCCATCCAACCATCTCATCCTCTGTCACCCCACTTCTCCTCCCACCCTCAATCTTTCCCAGCACCAGGGTCTTTTCCAATGAGTCGGGTCTTTTCCAATGAGTCGGGTCTTTTCCAATGAGTCGGCTCTTCATGGCAGGTAGCCAAAGGATTGGAGCTTCAGCTTCAGTATCAGTCCTTCCAATGAATATTCAGGGTTGATTTCCTTTAGGATTGACTGGTTTGCTCTCTTTGCAGTCCAAGAGACTCTCAAGAGCCTTCTCCAGCATCACAATTTGAAAGCATCAGTTCTTCGGTGCTCCATTAGGAAAATGCTAACCTCTCTGTGACTTCTAAATCATCGAGTTTATTTCTCACTCCCTCGTTTGTGGAGAGGGTGCTGGGCAGAGTCCTTCCTGTGCTGAATCAGGAACCTGTGTTCCTGCTTCCTTGAGGGTCAGCCATCTTCAGATGTCAAAGACTTCCAAGGTCATCAGAGAAAGGGATTGTGTGCAAAGGTTCTGTGAGATACATTCACACATCTACCCTGCCTGTGGAGAGAACCCCCACACCTGTTGTCTAGGACTCTGCCACAGTGTCTGGACCACACCTGACCATGTGGGGCTGGGCACACCTTCTCTCTGTGTGAGGGTTTGATGCACCAGCTTGTCACACATGCTTTTTACACACAGGTGACACAAATAGAGGCTTTTCCCCCTCTTTTTACAATAACACCATAAAAATCAAATAAAACAAAGGAAGACTGTTACTTATATTCGTAAAAATTCAAAGACCTGTTGTCTGAATCCCATAACAAAAGAAAGATGTATAAAGCTGGGTAATTGCTTTAAGCTTGGTCTGTATGATGACTGCCAGTCACCTGCCTGAAATGTGAGTTAGAGAAGCAGCTATTAGGGAAAATAAGAGATCCACATGTCGGTTATTTGGACAGAGTATTAAAGCCACACATGTATTAACATTTACATTTTACTGGAAAAAATAAAGGTGCGAGGAATGAGTTTCCAATGCTCCTGAGAGTGTTTGTTTGCATGAAGGGTTCGTGCTAAGGCTGGAACTCCTGGTGACATGTCCTCCATCAGGGTTGCAGTGACAGGGTCCCCGGGGCGCTGGCTCTGCTGGTGTGGGAGATGCTGTCTCAAAGGCCAGGCTAGGGACATGCACTCTGGACTCACACAGATGCTGCACAGCTGGAAAGCAGCCTCTGGATGCTTAGGGGTTGCCTTGCAGTGAAAGCTATTAAAACAAATCCCCCAGAGGTGAAGGAGGGGAAACGTCCTATTGGCCGCAGTGGGCTTGGAGAGGGAGGAGGCCACATCTAGTCCAGTGACAGGCTGGACTAGAGGGCTCCACGGAGGTCCTCTTCTTCCTAGGCCCACAAAGCCCTGCAGACATTCCTGGGGTGCTCCGTGATCTTCAGAGTCCAAAGAGCCTCCTGGAGCACGTCCCCAGACCTGGAAAGACTAGCACCTGGGTCTCTCCTGATCACTGAACCTTAACTTCCCTTCTACATGGACCTGAGCCCACGTGGGGAGAGGGAACCATCATTGATGCCTCTCTCTTAGTCTGTTTCTGTTCCTTCCTTCCTGCACTGAGGAAGCACACTCACACAGAGCACCCCGGTGCTCTCTCAGATGTGATGTTCCGGGTTGCAGAGCACCGTGATGCTAGGACACTGAAGCTAAGAGCCGTGTGTCAGAGTTCTGTCACCATCTCTGCATCAATCCTGAAGGATGGAAGTATACCACTCTATGCTGCAAGCCAAGTGCATAGTGCACATACCTTGACTCAACCCCACCATGAACGTCACCCTGAGCTAAACTTCTTTTTTTTTAAATATGTTGTGTTCACCACTGCTCTGCCAGGCAGAATTCCAAGAGTTTCCCGTTACATGCCTTGCTTAATTCTCAGGACAAACCCACATGACAGATACTGTGACTTATATTTTATGGATCCGAATATGGGAGCCTCTCCATGTGCAAGATTTTAGCCAAGGACCAAAGTGCTCGCTTGCAAAGAGGAAGGCATGAAACCCGGGGGGTTCCTTTACACTTCCCTGAAAAACATTTAATTTCAATCTCTTCTAAATTGAAGTCTTTGTTCCCTTCTAAGAAACTAAAGCAAAAAAGATTCATATATGCATCGTTTATAGAAAGCATCAAATTAATTGATGAACAACTTGGCAAAATTCAAAAATTTTATAGAAATTTGCATAATGTTCATATAATCTTCCCTAAAATGTAAATTTCTATAAAAATGCTCAGTTTTGCCATTGTTGTTCATCAGGTAACTGCTCAGTCTCCAGTTGTCATGGGGAGTTGGACACAACTTGGTGAATAACAGCAATGGCAAAGTGAAACATTTTTACAAATATACACGTTAGGAAAAACTGTATGAATATTATTTCAGTTGAGATTTGAAAAGCCCTTTCAATTATTTTACAAGTCAGCACTTTGAACTAAGTATTGCAAATCTGGGTGGCTCAAGCAATTCTAGCTAGATATAATTTAATACCAATTTAATAGTTATTTATTCTTGGTGCACAATATGGAAATAATAGTTAATATAGATTTACTGAGGGGCATCACACAAGGATAGCGAGGGTACAGGTTATGGCTTCACTTTGTACCCGCCACTCAGGAGCGAGGTCTCGCCATGCACGCCACATGTTGGAGGCCTCTGTCACTCCGCTGTGTCTGTTCCTGGGCTTTGTACACAGTGAATTGTAGTGTGGCCTCTACTCTTTCTTGTCTGGTTTCCTTCACTTAAATTTTATGTGTGAATTCATTTGGGTTGCTACATGAACCACTATCATGTGAATTTTCATTTTTACTGGTATTTCATTCTACGAATATGCAGCAATGCCATTTTACTCTTGGCTGACACATTTTTTATAGCATGGAACTATTGAGAATGATGCCGCTGTGACATTTTTACACACAGACTTCTGGTGTACACATACAAGCGTTTCTGGTGAGCATCCTGTGGTAGGGTTGGTGTGTCATATGTGTGTGTTTAATGTCAGCGTGATTACTGGGAGCTGTGCCAACTTGTACCCTGTCAGCAGCGAGAAGGCCAGGGGCTCCACATCCATACCCTCAACGGCGTTGTCGAATGTGTGCATGTGTGTGCATATGTGTGCACACATACATGCCAAGTGTGTCTGCATACGCATGTGTACACATATACATGCATGTATTTGTGTGTGTGGGTTTAATATATATTATATAATAGTTCATATGGCAAATATTCTGGTATTATATAAAATACATATAGCAAATGCATGCATATCATATATATTAACTTATATGTGTGTGTCTGTTGTTGTTTAGTAACTAGGTCATGTCCAACTCTTTGCGACCCCTTGGACTACAGCATGTCAGGCTTCCCTGTCCTTCACTATCTCCAGGAGTTTTCTCAAACTCATGTCCATTGAGCCAGGGATGCCATCCAATCATCTCCTCCTCTGTCACCCCTTTCTCCTCCTGCTTTCAATCTTTCCCAGCATCAGGGTCTTTTCCAGTGAGTTGGCCCTTCGCATCAGGTGGCCAAAGTATTGGAGTTTCAGCTTCAGCATCAGTCCTTCCAATGAATATTCAGGGTTGATTTCCTTTAGAATTGACTGGTTTGATCTCCTATTTGCCCAAGGGACTCTCAAGAGTCTTCTCCCACACCACAGTTAGAAAGCATCAATTCTTCGGTGCTCACCTTCTGACGTGCTGACTCATTGGGAAATATTGAGGGCAGGAGGAGAAGGGGGCAGCATAGCACAAGATGGTTGGATGGCGTCATCTACTCAATGGAAAAGAGTCTGAGCAAACTCTGGGCAACAGTGAAGGACAGGGGAGCCTGGTGTGCTGTAGTGACTGAGTGACTGAACAGCAACAACAATCTAAGCACACAGCCCTGCCTTCTGCTTTGAAGTCATCCCTCCTCCCTCTGGAAGTGTCTAGAAGAGGTCTCCTCTGCTTTCCCAGGCCCCTGTGAACGCCCCTCAGATCAGGCTTGCAGCTGTATGTAGGAATGGTTTGGTCTTGGAGATGGGCATTGCTTGTTCCTGGCATAGAAGCCAAGTGAGATCAGAGCACATTTCCATGGCTGGTGCTGAAATCAAGCGCCTCACTCAGGAACGATTAGGGCCTGGTCAGGGAGAGGACTCGCCCCATGTCCCTGGTTTCCTTTTACTGCTGGGCTGGCCCCTGATTGCAGTCGATGCTTCCCAGATGTTCCCACTCGCACGAGTGCCTCCCCCAGCTTGGCCCCACTCCCCGTCCCCGTTCAGAGGGAAGACGGGCTCTCAGGGCAGAGCAGCTCTCCACAGGGCAAGCAAGAGCTTGTGTCCTGCAGGAACCTGGCCACATGTGGACGTCAATCAGTGATTTCACCCTTAGATCCGTACAGGAAATGCCGCTGTAGAGTTCCATGGTTCCTGTGCCCCAAGGGGTGACAGACAATCAATGAAGAAAATGCTGTGAACTTCTGGGCACCCAGTGGACAGGGAAACATAGGAGCATCTGGGACTGAGAGGGCTGGCGATTCCCCAAATGATGCTCGGTTAGCAGTTTAGTAGCAGAGGCAGGAAGAGCCTACAGCCTTGAGCAGTTCTCTGCCTCAGGAAGGATGTTGCCTTTGCTTACAAAGTAAGTTAAACTCTAGGTACAGTTTCAGCTACAGTCTATGAACTGCATCTTCTAATAGCCTTTCCTACAGAAAGCTTTCTGTTTTGTGACATTTGTGAAGCGCTCACATATCCTCAGCATCCTGTGTGACAGCCCGTGTGTGTGTATCTGTGATCCACTGTAACACAGGAGGGTCTACGTAGAGCAGTGTTGCTCTCTCTGGATCCCACCCTCGGTTTACCTGAGCAACTTAACTTTGCTGTGCTTCAGTTTCTTCCTGTGTGAAATAGGAAGAGAGACAGCATCAACTAGTATGAGTTATTTTAAAGATTAAAAAAAATACGCTTAGTCGAATACCTAGTGATTATAATGACCATCATTGACCTATTTTTCACTACATTGTTACTCTAGAGAGGAGAGTCTCATCTGGGGGCAATTTTACCCCTAGGGGACAGTTGACAATGTCTGGAGATATTTTTCATTTTCACAGCTGGTGAGAGTGCTTCTTTCTTCTTGTAGGGAGGACAGAAAAGCTGCTAAGAGTCCTGGAATGCACAGGAAACCCTCTCCCCTGACTCCTCCCCCCCAACAGCCAGTTATTCATCTCAAAGTGTAGGTCAAGAAACCTGCTCCAAAGACAAAGAAGGGGAAAAAAAGAAGGTGAGAAATCTGCAGTTTTGGAGGGTATGGTTTCTAGAACATTCTTTCATCCCTCTATCCTGAGTAGAAATGCATCTTATCCACTCGCTCCCTGAGATTCTGGAATTCTGGTCTTCTACTTATCCATCAGTGAAGGTGGCAAAGCTCAGCTGTTAGGGAGGCATCCATGTTTCCTCATGGTCTGGCAGAGAACACAGGCATAAAGGGACAGGAAAGGATTCAAAATACTTGCTGGAGACCTCTCTACCATGTCAGTGAATACCTCCTCCCTGAGCCCATTTTAATAACTTGAGCTACTTAATCCTCCCAATTTATGCCTCCAAGTTCTGAGCAGCACAGAGTCGGTTTGGTACTTACATTTCTCAGGCAATACGCTAACACTCTACACAGAGAAGCATCAGAAAAACATGAAGCTTTCCATTCAAAAACGAGCCCGTGAAATTCACAGATACATCATCAGTGTCATCTCCATGACTGTGGTTGATTTCAACACTCAAGGTTAATGGTTGGAAATACTCAGAAACGACAGAATTGGCCATTGGACTCCTGGGCTATTGCCATAAGCAAAGCCAACTGCTGATGTATTTCTATATCCCCAGTGGTCTAGTTCCAAGAATAACTCGATGTCTTAAGCAGCAAAGTCCATAAAACAGAGCTGGAAAGAATTACTCCTGTTGATGCCATAGCAAATAGTGAGTTGCCTCAGAATTGGAAGCGCCTATACCAGCCCTACCCCATCGGCACCCAAGTAGTTCCCACACGGAGCAGAAGAGCTGAAGGGGGGCCCAGACCACAACAGAAATCTGGCTCCTCAGCTTCTTGTTTAAGGGTGGTGTTACATCATGTTAATACACGATCCCGCCAATCTGTAAAATTGACACGTCAATGCCAGCTGCCTTGACATCACGGAGGAAGGAGAGTGAGGAGGGCACAGAAATGTTGCTGGAGGTACAGGTCCTTACACGGTGAGGTTTGTACCTTGCGACTCAGTCCTGCTTGTCCTTCATGCTCCACATTTCTGGCATCACCAAGGCGTCAGCCACCAACATACAATGGCAGGTGTCGCATCCATGGAGTCTTCTTCTCCAGAGTTGTCCTGTGTGGTTCTCTCTACTCTGGAACCCTGCCCAGACTGGGACTAGCCAGTGGAACTCCCTTACAAGGAGCTGCAAAGCAGGTGTTTCCACGCCGAGGGCTGCACCCCTGCCGTAAAGCTGCTAGCAGGGATGTTTAAATGCAGGAGGCAGTCTGGCCTTGAACAGTATGAAGCTTTGATTCGAGCCAGGACCTCAGAAAGTGCAACGGCCTTTCCTAGCAGCTTTGGAGAGTATCTTGCACAAAGATTTGAGAACTCTGTCATCTCTCTTTTTCCCATTGCACAGTACCTCAAGGAGGAGTCTTATGCTAAATATAACAGCAGAAATGTAGGTGGAAAAAAACCTATGGTTTCATTTATCTTTGCATGTTGTTGTTGTTTAGTTGCCCAGTCATGTCTGACTCTTTGTGACCGTATGGACTGTAGCCCACCAGGCTCCTCTGTTCAGGAGATCCCCAGGCATGAATACTTGAGTGGATTGCCATGCCCTCCTCCAGGGGATCTTCCAGGCCCAAGGATCGAACATGCATCTCCTGCATCGCAGGCAGATTCTTTGCTGTTGAGCCACCGGGGAAGCCCCATAAGAGGTGCCTAGAATAGTCAAATCCATAGAGTCAGAAAGAAGGCTGGTAGGTGCCAGAGGTTGGGGCACGCAGGTAAGGAGGGGAGATGGGGAGTTAGTGTTTAATGGGGACAGAGTTTCAGTTTAGGAAAGGGAAAAATTCAGGAGATGGACGTGAGAGATGTTCAGGAGATGGTGAGAGTTGCACAACAATGTGAATGTACTCAGTGCCAGTGAGCTGCGCACTTAACCATGGTTAAGATAGTATGTTTTATATTATGTGACTTTTACCACAATAAAAACATTAAACATTTTTTTAATGCAAAATAAGTTAGACATCATTATCAAAGCTAAGTTAAACTTTCTGATGATGGATTCATCTGCTTATCTAATAACTTGGAGGTTTCTCAGAGATCCTGGCACTGTCTTATCAGAATGAATCACAGATGACATGGTCAATTTATGCTGGTATCCTGTCTCCAGCAGTTTTTAATGCATTACTGGACACTTTGGAGTGAGGCTGGGTGTCTTGGTTTCAGAGCTCAGAAGTTTTTACTCAGCAGGGGATGTTCCCACATCCCAGCTGGGCAAGGGTTGAGAACCTGATTGTGCCAGTTAATGGGCTTTGAGATTTCACCATATTTAGAGCATCTATGGATGCTATTCTGACTCCAGGGATGCTTGTCCAATCCGTTAATTCTGTTTCTGGGGTATTTGGGTTAATACTTGATTGCAACATAAATGGCTGCCTGTGTGCATGCTAAGTCACTTTAATTTTGTCCGACTCTTTGTGACCCCCTGGACTTAGCCCTCCAGGCTCCTCTGTCCGTGGGATTCTCTAGGCAAGAATACTGGAGTGGGTCATCATGCCCTTCTCCAGGGGATCTTCCTGACTCAGGAATCAAAGCCATGTCTCTTGTGTCTCCTGCATTGGCAGGTGGGTTCTTGACCACTAGCGCCGTCTGGGAAGCCTGACATAAATGGCTACAGTAGATCATTTCAAATAGGGCTGGGGGGCCCAATCCAGGAGCTTTCAACATTGTGACCAAAGATTGAGTTCTCTGTTGGCTATACTAATCACTTGAGAGTGCTATGTTTTCCTGATGGAGACACAAGCCATTTATATCTATGATTGGTGATGTGGGGAAGTAAAACTAAATGTAAATATCTTCCAAGTATTTTTTTTTTAATGGCTGCAGCAATCATATTTTCTATACTCTAAGCAACCCCTGGAGGTGGGAGGGTTTTCTTTTTCACTCTCTCTGATCTTTCAAAATACAGGTTTTAAAGTTGGAGGGAGAATTATTGTCCCTCCGTGGCAGGTTTATCTTCCCATGCGTATGTGCTAAGTCACTTCAGTCATGTCCAACTCTTTGTGACTCTAGGGACTGTAGCCCGCCAGGCTTTTTCGTCATGGGATGTTTCAGACAAGAATGCTGCAGTAGGTTGCCATTTCCTCCTCCGGGGGATCTTCCTGACCCGGGGATACAGCCTACATCTCTTAAATATCCTACATTGGCAGGTGGATTCTTTACGAGTAGTGCCACCTGGGAAGCCCCACTTAAGTCCCTACTGGCTGACAATCTCATAGATGTCCATCGCTTTTAAAAACTTTGGGGAAACCTGGTGTTCTCTTCTTTAGAGAGAGAGTTATATTGGCTGAGATATCAGGAATTTAGTGATGATGTATAGATGCTCAAATTCAACAAAGCTAGTGGAGGTGATGGAATTCCAGTTGAGCTATTTCAAATCCTCAAAGGTGATGCTGTGAAAGTGCTGCACTCAATATGCCAGCAAATTTGGAAAATTCAGCAGTGGCCACAGGACTGGAAAAGTCAGTTTTTGTTCCAATCCCAAAGAAAGGAGATGCCAAAGAATGCTCAAACTATCGCACAATTGCACTCATCTCACATGCTAGTAATGCTCAGAATTCTCCAAGCCAGGCTTCAGCAATACATGAACCGTGAACTTCCAGATGTTCAAGCTGGTTTTAGAAAAGGCAGAGGAACCAGAGATCAAATTGCCAATATCCGCTGGATCATCGAAAAAGCAAGAGAGTTCCAGAAAAACATCTATTTCTGCTTTATTGACTATGCCAAAGCCTTTGACTGTGTGGATCACAATAAACTGTGGAAAATTCTGAAAGAGATGGGAATACCAGACCATCTGACCTGTCTCTTGAGAAACCTGTATGCAGGTCAAGAAGCAACAGTTAGAACTGGACATGGAACAACAGACTGGTTCCAAATAGGAAAAGGAGTACGTCAAGGCTGTATATTGTCACCCTGCTTGTTTAACTTCTATGCAGAGTACCTCATGAGAAACGCTGGGCTGGAAGAAACACAAGCTGGAATCAAGATTGCCAGGAGAAATATCAATAACCTCAGATATGCAGATGACACCACCCTTATGGCAGAAAGTGAAGAAGAACTAAAGAGCCTCTTGATGAAGGTGAAGGAGGAGAGTGAAAAAGTTGGCTTAAAGCTCAACGTTCAGAAAACTAAGATCATGGCATCTGGTGCCATCACTTCATGCGAAATAGATGGGGAAACAGTGGAAACAGTGTCAGACTTTATTTTTTTGGGCTCCAAAATCACTGCTGATGGTGACTGCAGCCATGAAATTAAAAGATGCTTACTCCTTGGAAGGAAGGTTATGGCCAACCTAGATAGCATATTTAAAAGCAGACACATTACTTTGCCAACAAAAGTCCATCTAGTCAAGGCTATGGTTTTTCCAGTAGTCATGTATGGATGTGAGAGTTGGACGGTAAAGAAAGCTGAGTGCCGCAGAATTGATGCTTTTGAACTGTGGTGTTGGAGAAGACTCTTGAGAGTCCCTTGGACTGCAAGGAGATCCAATCAATCCATCCTAAAAGAGATCAATCCTGAGTGTTCATTGGAAGGACTGATGTTAAAGCTGAAACTCCAATACTTTGGCCCCCTCATGCGAAGAGTTGACTCATTGGAAAAGACCCTAATGCTGGGTAGGATTGAGGGCAGGAGGAGAAGGGGACGACAGAGGATGATATGGTTGGATGGCATCACCAACTCGATGGACATGGGTTTGGGTAGACTCCGGGCATTGCTGATGGACAGAGAGGCCTGGCATGCTGCAATTCATGGGGTTGCAAAGAGTTGGACACGACTGAGCGACTGAACTGAACTGATAGATGCTCACTCATAGCCCACCATCCTGTAGTATATACTAGATTATATGTTCAATTTTAAGTCCTATTCTTGGAGTTCCTGACGCTTTCCTCTCGAAGGATATAACTAGTAAGTTTCTTCTTAGTTCATCTCGACTTGCTCTGCAGTTCATTATGTTACAGTTAGTGGCATTTCCAAAACTCGACAGTCTAAATGGGCACCGTAGCTTCCAAAGCACTTTCAAGGATGGTTTTAGATTTTATACATATAAATAAAATATCCTAACTATTTGAATTTCTCCACCTGAAGGGAATACTTTCTTCTTTTAAAGGTGCGTCTCTAGCAGGAAACTCAAACATTTACAGATTTTTTTACACTGTCTTTTACCACCACCTTTGATTCTAGGAAACCACTGATCTGCTTTCTATCGCTATAGATTACTTTGTTTTCCACAGAATTTTTACATAAATGGAATAATATGTTATGTACTCTTTTTTGTCTGGTTTCTTTTACTCAGCATAACTTTTTGAGATTAGTCAAGGTTGTTGTATGTATCAATATTCCACTCCTTCTTACTGCTGGATGGTATAGGTGTACAAAATTTTGTTTATCCATACAAAACATCTATTTCTGCTTCATTGACTAGCTAGAGCCTTTTACTGAGTGGATCAGAATAAACTGTGGAATACTCTTGAAAAGATGGGAATACGAGATCACTTTATCTGCCTCCTGAGAAACCTGTATCCAGGACAAGAAACAAAATTGGGAAAGGAGTACATCAAGGCTGTATATTGTCACCCTGCTTATTTAACGTATATGCAGAATACATCATACTAAATGCTAGGCTTGATGACTCACAAGCTGGAATCAAGATTGCTGGGAGAAATATGAACAACTTCAGATATGCAGAAGATACCACTTTAATGGCAGAAAGTAAAGAGGTCCTAAAAAGCCTCTTGATGAGAACAAAAGAGGGGAGTGAAAAAGCTGGCTTAAAACTCAACATTCAAAAATCTAAGATCATGGCATTCAGTCCCATCATTTAATGGCAAATAGATTGGGAAAGAGTGGAAATGGGCCAGATTTCATTTTCTTGGGCTCCAAAATCACAGTGGACTGTGACTGCAGCCAGAAAATTAAGACACTTGCTCTTCGGAAGAAAGCTGTGACAGACCTAGACGGCATATTAAAAAGCAGAGACTCCACTTTGTTGACAAAGGTCCATGTAGTCAAAGCTATGTTTTTTCTAGTAGTCATGTATCGATGTGAGAGCTGGACCATAAAGAAGGCTGAGCACCCAAGAATTCATCTTTTGAATCATGGTGAAGACTCGTGAGAGTCCCTTAGACAGCAACAAGATCCAACCAGTCCATCCTAAAGAAAATCAACCCTGAATATTCATTGGAAGGACTGATGCTGAAGCTGAAACTCCAATACTTTGGCCACTTGATGTGAAGAACTGACTCACTGGAAAAGACCCTGATGCTGGGAAAGATTGAGGGCAAGAGGAGAAGGGGACGACAGAGGATGAGATGGTTGGATGGCATCACCGACTCAAGGGACATGAGTTTGAGCAAACTGAGGGAGACAGTTAAGGAAGTCTGATGTGCTGCAGTTCATAGGATCAGAAAGAGTTGGACATGACTTAATGACTGAACAACAGCAACAAATCTGTTGATGGAAAGTTGGGTTGTTTCTTAGTTGTTACAAATAAAGAAGCCGTGAACATCTGTGTTCAAGGGTTTGTATGAGTGCGTACATTTTTTCACTTTTGGGTAAATGCCTATGGCTAGATCATAAGGTAGGTGACTTTAACTTTTTAAGAAAGACATTCATTTTCAAAGTGATTGCAGCATTTTGTATTTCCATCAGCTGTCTCTTGCATCCACATCTCATTTCACATCTAAACAGAGAAACGCTGATTCTTTTGTCTTAAGTATGTTATCATCTGTACCATGGCTTTTTCATAGACACCCATTTTCAGGTTAAGAATGTAGCCTTCTATTCCTCGTTTACTGAAAGATTTTATAAAAATCTGATGTCGAGTTTTGTGAAATGCCTTTTTTCTTCTTTTATTCAGATGTTCATTGCATTCTCACTTTTGTTAATGTTAGAAATCATATTGATTGATTTTTAATGTTAAACTCATTTTGTATTTCCGGGAATAATCTCACTTCGTTATATTTCATATACTGTGGAATGAGATTTGGTGATACTTTCGGTTTAGAATTTTCACTCCTCTATGTTCATTAAACTCTATAGTTCTCTTTCTTTGCAATATCTTTGACTTTCAAAAAGTGATGGCCTCATAAAATGAGCTGGGAAGTACAGCCTCTTTTTCCATTTTCTAGTTGAGCTCCTGTGGAATTATAATTTTGTCTTTCTTCTATATTGGTGGAATTCAGTAGTAAAATCATCTTTTCCTGATATTTCTTGTAGGGGAGATGTTTAACTATAAATTCAGCTACCTTAGTAGACATGGGGCTGATTCAGGTTATCTCCTTCTTCACTGTGTTTTGATAGGTTTTGTCTTTCGGGGGATTTGTCCATTTCCTGCCAGCTGTCAAATTTACTGACATAAAATTGTTCATAATAGTCCTCTATTATATTTAAAAATGTTTATTTGTGGTAAAAATATATATAACATAAAATTTACTGTCTTAACTATTTTTAAGTGTGTAATTCAATACTGTTAAATATATTTATATTACTGTGCAATATCCAGCGTTCTTTTCATCTTGCAAAACTAAAATGATATCCTTTAAAGAACTCTTCATTTCCAGCTTACCCCAGCCCCTGGCATCTGTCATTCTACTTTCTGTCTCTAGATGACTCATATAGGGGGAATTGTATAGTATTTGTCTTTTTGTGACTGGCTAATTTTTATGACTTATTGGACTTCCCTGGAGACTCAGACAGTAAAGAATCTGCCTGCAACACAAAAGACCTGGGTTCAATCTCTGGTTGGAAAGATCCCCTGGAGAAGGAAATGACAACCCATTCCAGTATTCTTGCCTGGAGAATCCCATGGACAGTAGAGCCTGGCAGGCTACAGTCCATGGGGTCACAGAGTCAAACATGACTGAGCAACTTTCACTTTCACTTATTTCACTTGTTAGAATGTCCTTAAGTTTCAACCACGTGTGCAAGATGAGTCAGGATTCCTTCTTTTTTAAAAGACTGTTTATCCATTCTGTTTATCCACTCCTCCACTGATGGACACTCGGGTGCTTCCTTCTTTCGGCCATGGTGAATAAGGCTGCCATGAACAGATAATGCTTGGAGACCCTGCTGTCATTTCCTTGGATATATATACAGAACTGGAATTTCTGGAGCAAAGGGTAGCTCTGTATTTAATTTTTTGAGGAACCTCCACACTGGTCTCCATACAATAATGCACCATTTTACACTCCCACAAACAGTGCACAAGGGTTTCAGTTACTCCACATTCTCACCAAAATTTGATAATTTTTTTATAGTAGTCATCCCAATGCTACTATAGATCACTGTGATTTGATTTACTTTTCCCTAATGATTAGGGATACTGACTATTTCTGTAATAATGCTTATTGGCCATTTTTATATCCTCTTTTGCAAAAGGTCAAGTGTCTTAATATGATTGTCTTCATGTATTTTTTTCTTGTGTCTCATGCTGTTTCCTGAATCTATGGGCTTGTAATTTTTACCATATTAGAAAAAAATTTTTGACCATTAAATCTTCTTTCTTTCGCCCTCCCTCCCTCTTCCTTTTTCTTCCTCCCCTCCCTCCTCCACTCCTTCTTTCCGTCTTCTGTCCAATTTCTTTCAGTGACTTTAATTGCTTGTCGATTATTCTGCATATGTCTGTCTTCGAGCTCACAGATACAAGTTTTCAATCTGTTTCCTCTGTTTCATTTGTGAGTTACTGTGGTATTTGTGATTCCTTCTGTCATGTTTTGTCTCTCATTAATCCTATCCAGTGTATTTTAAAATATAACCTATATTTTTCATCTCTAGAAATCTGATTTGGGTGTTTTAAAAATATTCCATGTCTTTATTTAGCATTTAAAGCATGTGAAGTATAGTTACAATAATTGTTTCAAGACATTGCCTGTTTAAATATAGCACATGTGTTAGCACTGGATCATTTTCAATTGGTTAGCTTTTCTCCTTATAGAGCATGTTTTCTTTTGTATTTGAAAACTTTATAAATTTTATGTAATCCAGGATACTGTGATTTGATCTTATGTACCGGATGATTTTGTTTTCTTATAAATATCTTGAACTTTGTCCTGAGATACTATTAACTTACTTGTAAATGTTTTCATACTTCTGTGTCTTGCCCAGAAGATCTGTTATACAGGACTGGTAAAGTCAGTCTAAGACTGTTAATGTAAGACTGGTCAGTCTAAGGCAGTGCTGTTCAGTGAGGAATGATTTTATCTTCAAAGAACATTTGGCAACATGTGTTGGGTTTATGGAATTTGCATCTAACAGGCTGATAATCAGGGAGGGTGTTAAATCTTTTACAATGCACAGGACAAACACTCTATAATAAATAACTATTCAGACCAAAATGCCAATGATGTAAATACTGAAAAACCTTGGTCTGGGGCTTAGACAAGACTCTTCTGTGACCTCTGGCCAGCAGCCATAAATGGTGAACTTTCCTGTTTCTCTGGCGGGTGCAGGTTCTGTTCTCAGCCCTGGGTGAGCTCCTGACGCTGCTCCTCCCACACCTCCCTGGGGTTCTCGCCCCAACCTCCAGTAGCTTCCCCACAAGCCGTCGCACTCAGCCTGATTGTTCCCGGGGACCATCTACAGGTCTCTGGGGGTCTCTCTCTCGGTGCTGACTCCTCTTTGGTGCTCTCTGCAGGGAACCCTACCTACTGCAGGTCTCTGCCTGGGCCTGGAAACCCAAGGCAGGAACTTGGGGGCAATTGTAGGGTTCACATTATTGGTTTTTCATCTCTCAGGGATCATTGTTTGATAATGTGTGTTTCATTTATTTTGTCTTTTTTTAAATTGCTTCAAGTGAGAGAGCAAATATAGCCCCTTCCATGGCAGGAAGTAAAAGTTGCTCTCATGTATGTATCTATTATAACAATCTTGTAAAGGCGTCAGGCATGCATGCATGCATGCTAAGTTACTTCACTCGTGTCCGACTCTTTGCTACCCTATGAACTGTAGCCTGCCAGGCTCTTCTGTCCATGGAATTCTCCAGGTAAGAAAACTGGAGTGGGTTGCCATGCCTTCCTCCAGGGGAATCTTCCTGACCCAAGGATCAAACCTGCATCTCCTATGCGTCCTGTTTTGGCAGGAGGGTTCTTTACCACTAGTGCCGTCTGGGAAGCCCATAAAGGATGCATATGTATGTATATATTCTATTTCTCATGAAACAATGCTATTAGTTTGCTTATATATATGACTTATAAGGAAATCTTACTTTATGATCTACCAATGCAACTCTATAGGAATTAGACAGTGTTCAAAGAGTGAAATTAATATAGTATAATACTTACAAAATTTCACTCAAACTTTTATCAGACTAATAAATAAGCTTTTATCAGACTAATAAATGCTTTTTATGTTTAAGATCTTAGTTGTTCATCTGGATTGAATTTAAATTTTACTAAATAAAATGTAATGAATGAGAAGATTTGATCTTTGAAATTCCAAAGCAAAATTACTAAGAAAAGATGACAAAGGTTGACTTTTTAAAAAAGTTAATGTAGTACATACCAGGAAGGGACAGAAAATAATACATTTCTTTGGCATTAGGACACTTGAGCCTGTGGGGCTCCTTGCCTTGTGCTAACACTTTGGTTTTTAGTTTCTTAGAGAATGACTCACAGGGGATTAATTTTACACTTATGTTCATGAAACCATAAAGTGCCACTGACATCAAAACAAGCTGAAGGAATCTGTCCCTCTAGCCCTGCCTATGTTCCATCCCCAAATTACTCTTGTGAAATGTATTGCTTAGCGACTGTGCTTTCAATTTTTCAATCATCTTTTTTTCTCCTTTTAAACTTTTTATTTTTATTGGAGTATAGCCGGTTAGCAAACAATGTTGAACTAGTTTCAAGTGAACAGCAAAGGGACTCAGCCAGACACACACATGTATCCATTCTCCCTCAAATTCCCCTCACATCCTGGCTGGCACGTGACATTAAGCAGAGTTCCCTGTGCTATACAGGGTCTTGTTGGTTACCCATTTTAAAGATAGCCACGTGTACATGTTCATACCAGACCCCCCACCAATCCCTTTCCCCTCTCCTTCCCTCCAGCAACCATAAGCTTGGTTCTTGAAGTCAGTGAGTCTGTTTCTGTTTTGCAAGTTCATTTTGTATCATTTCTCTTTTTAGCTTCCACATACAAGGGATGTCATATGATATTTCTCCTTCTCTGTCTGACTTACTTCACTCAGTATGACATTCTCTAGGCCCATCCATGTTACTGCAAATGGCATTATTTTTAATGACCGAGTAGTATTCCACTGTATATATGTAATAGTTAATCTTCCTTTTGGTGTATGTGGTGGGGGGAGTATGTTGGTCTCAGTCTAGAAAATATGCAGATAAGGACCAAGGTGTCTGACGCCTCCTGAAATTTAATGGGGACTTGGAGCCAGAGAGAAGAGCTTAGAGAAGAAACAGTGTGATGGTGGCCAATTGTGCGACCAAGTCCTTCATGGAAACAGACGTCAAAACTTGTCCTGTTTACATCCTTTCCCAAGACCAGTCACAGCTTCCTTTTTGATTTACACAGAAAACGCAGACAAAGACTGAAAGTCTCACCAATCAGTGTATCTTTTTCCACGTTACTGTGTGTTAGGCTTTAAAGAGACTTGAGCAGGGGCACAGTGTTTCCTTGCATGTAAATTCACCTCTATTTACCTTTATTTTATACCAGAGTTAGGTCTATATTATTACAAAAGAGTTTACTCATCTTGATAATTAAGCTTAGATGTAATAGAAAATAGAAAAGGATACAACTTTAAGAATTTGAAAATTGGAAACGTGATGAGATGTCACGTCTACGATTCTTGACTCAGTCTTGCTTTCTGTGCTGCCCAGTGGTACCATGCTGAGACTGAGCACCTCTGTGCCTCACTCCACATTCTCTGGCTGCTCTGAAAGGTTAGAAGGCTCGGTTTCACTGATTTCAGTGTTTTCTCTGCTTTGGCACTTTCTGGTTGTTCAGTAAGCTGAGGAAATTACTATGACACTAATAAAACCACAGATGTTAAATTAGTTCTAATCATTGAACTGCTCTGCCTGGATATATTACAAAGACTTGGACAAGATATACTGTGCGGTGCATGCCTTCAAGCTCAGTTGTTAAGCCATGTCCAACTCTTTGTGACCCTATAGACTGCAGCACGCCAGGCTCTTCTGTCCATGGGATTTCTGGGGCAAGAATACTGCAGTGTGTTGCCATTTCCTTCTCCAGGGGATCTTCCCAATCCAAGGATTGAACCCACGTCTCCTGGATTGGCAGGTGGATTCTTCACCACTGAGCCACCAAGGAAGCCCATATTGTTGGTGGGGGGGAGATTGTAGAATTTTGTGCTCACCTGTGTGCATTTAAAAAAAAAGAAATCCTAGAAATCCTCAGGCGGAGATGTTAAGGAGAAAGCATCCCATCCAAGCTGGTGAGGTTTCAAATGCCTTGCAGTCAGTTTGCTTCACCAGCTTCCTCCACCCCAGGTAGTCTCCCTTCTCTCTGACACAGTATCTGGATACAGAAGTGAATGCTGGTGTTTCCGTTCTTGTGGCGAGTGAGGGGTAGTAATATGAATGGTTTTCTGGACCTAAGGACAACTCCTCAGCAAAGAAGAGCTAAGTGCAGGGTCAGACTCTCTGCCTCTTCCAACTGCTTCGAACCATCCCCCAGTTGGACCTGACATCCAGGCTCATGGCCCAAAGAAAGGCAAGCATTTTTTGTGTGGGCGGCTTCATGGAGACAGCCACACAGCATGAAATGTGCGGGCCTGAGCCCCGTGATGTGCCCCGGGAGGCTGTGTGTCTGTTGGCATGAAGGAGAAGGGGTCCAGGGCAACCAGCTGCAGCTCCCACCAGGGAGGGCGTGTTCAAGTGAGAACAGGAAACAAACAAGCCCAGAGCTCCTCTCCATGACAAATCCCCAAACACAGCCTCCCGTTAAGAGGAAAATGCCGAATAATAACTCTGATGCTCCCCATGGAGCAGAGTCACAAGTCTTAAGCCTCTGTAACTGACAACACGGGATTGTGACTTCATGCTCAGTTTGGGACTTTGTAACGTTAAGTAACAACATTATATTGGAAGTGACAAGCAGAGGGTGCCTGGTCCCCACTGGATACTAATTGCTGTGATAGGAGGAAGTGTCCGGGCCATAAAAACTGTCATCTATTGGCTTGAATTCCTGTTGCAACCAAGTCGGCCACATTCCTTGTCCACACATGTTTCAAATCAAGCAAGGGATATAAATGAAAAAATCTAGCTCTGACTCTCTTTCAGTTTGGCAGAGTGACAGGGACAGTCAGCTGTCCCTGACAGTCCAATACCAGCTCCCTTCAGGCTGGTGGATGTTTTGGATAGAAGGAGGCTGCAGTTGCTGCAAATTTACTTTGCCAGAACCTAGGGGAGTAGGGTGGAGACGTTGCTGAGATGTGCTTTTCTCTCCCACCTGGTCCACACCTGGCTCCTTTCTCTGGCCCAGGAATGTGACTCTCCAGGAACTCCCACAAACACTGTTTCCCTCTTTCCCCTGCAGGGAAACACATGAGGACTTCCTTACTCAGCCTCCCATTCACCACGAATCTCTTGGACCATTGTACCCCCACTAGAATGAGGGCATCTGCGCAGGGGCTGGTTTTCTCCCATTTCCTCTGGGAGATACCCTTTCCTTCCACACCCTAAAAGAGAAATGAGCCATCTTCTCAACATCAGTTCAACGTTGAGAGGAGCCTTTCATAGTGCATCCCAGATCACATGGTTGTTCTGTTTTCTCACCAAAGAAAATTACTTCAGAGCAAAGCCTGTCTGATTCTCGCATTTTTTTTTTTTCTTCTTTAGCCACAATCTTGATGGTTTTCAGTTTTTATGTTTTGGATACAGGTGTTGGGAAGAGGGATCTTGAGGATCCTGGGCATCCACGGTAGCCTGGAAATTGATGATGCTGTTCATAAGTAACTTGCTTCAGAGCCTGGAAAGCGGGCAGGCTCATCAGCATCTTGTCCCCATGCCAGGTCTCCAAGGAGAGCAAAGTGCACATTCTAGTCACGTCTGATGGAGAAGCAGGTCAGCTCCCAGAGCACCATGTGTGGTGTGGACCCCAGGCAGCCTTCACCAGAGTACAGGTGAGGTCCCCCAGCCCTGGGGAACCATGCACCTGCCAGCAGTGTGTTCAGTGTAGAATCTCCTCACCTTCTGAATGAACCTCTAAGAAAATGGTTTTGTGATTTTTAGTATTTATTTCATATATATGACCTGTGCTTTCACCTCCCAGTTTTACCCATTTGCTCTTATATGAAGGAAGTGTGTCTTTTATTTTTTCATAGCTCGTTGCTTTGGAGTTTTTCTGATTCTAACTGGGTACTCTGCGATGGCAACCCCATAGCACAGATCTGTGTCAGGGGAACACCCTATGTCTTAATATGACACATATGTGAAACGTCCTTTGTACACCAGGACTCAAGAAATTCTCATGCTGTGATTTATAATGTGAAAATGAAAGCCACTCAGTTGTGTCCGACTCCTTGTGACTGCAAGGACTATACAGTCCATGGAATTCTCTAGGGCAGAATACTGGAGTGAGTAGCCTTTCCCTTCTCCAGGGGATCTTTCCAACTCAGGAGTCGAACCAGGGTCTCCTGCATTGCAGGTAGATTCTTTACCAACTGAGCTATCAGGGAAGCCCTAAGTTTGACGTTATTATTGAAAACTGTCAAATGTCCAGAACATAAAGAAAGAAGCCCCTTCCTTGCCCTGTAGGAGGGCAGGTGCTGTAGTATCTTAGAAATATGAATACATGACAGGTTAATAGACCACTTGGTCTTCTGCCCCACTTAGGTGGACCTCCCTACTGATATCCCTAAGGGCAGTCCCTCCACCCAAGAAAGCCTTGGCCTTTTACTGGGGACCAGGCATCCCTCAAGAAGCGGGACTGGCCCATCTTCCACTCATTTGTCTCAGCCACCAGAGTAGGGATCAGCAAATGTTTGCTGTAAAGAGCCAATTAATATGTTCAGCTGTGTGAGCAATATGGTCTCTGCTGCAATTGTTCAACTGTGCATGTAGTTCAGCAGAGTTGCCATGGCCAATAAACCATGAGTGAGTGGGTGTGGCTGTGTTCCAATAAAACTTTATTTATAAACTCTGAACTTTGAATTTCAGATCATTTTCATGTGTCACCAAATCATATTTTTCTTTCATTATTTTTTAAAAAATTAAAAATGTAAGACCCATTATCAGCTTGTGGACCAGGCAAAAACAAGACGTTTTGTCAACTCCTGCAAGAGACTAGTGTGAAAAGAACACAGTAGTGTGTGTTGGGCTCAGCTTTTTAAGCTCGTCTTTCCTGAGTTGGGTCAGGCACCAGCGAGAGTTCTGCTCATGGGCGAGGTCAGAGATGCTGAGACACCATCAAGTGGTGACTAAAATCTCAATTAGTGGAGCTAAATGAAGCTCCTGTGAGTATATTTAGCCAAATGAGAGATCTAAATGTTTCTATAGAGCATTAACTAGATGACATGTGTACACAGCTTTCTAAAGACTTGTTAAACTGCAGATAGGTTTATCAACACAACTTTTTAAAATTATTGATGTTTTTGATGATGAAGCTGTTTTAAATTGAGTCAAATTATGTTAAGACATGCTGTTGATGCAGGGCTTTAAATTTTAAAATCCTGTAAGGCATGGGAGAATATTGTTCATTTGGGAGCTGTTGTCTCATTTTCCTACATACGATACTGATTACATTTTCTAGTTTGTTGTTTCTAAATCTTGTCCTTGGCAGGCCGTTCCTTGTTTGGCAATTTTCCATTGCTTTTACTTAGGAATGCATATTCATAAGATACTTTACTATTTTGAAGACGTTCCAGTGTAAGGAAGGAGAGGAAAGATTTCTTCCTTTAGTTTTATATCAAATTTTACTGATACTTTTAAGTCCCTATGACATTTGTAGTCACCCACTCCCCACTCCTGAAATTTTCAATTTTTCAGAAATGTTCAGGAAATATCAAGCTTTTTTTTTTTTTAATTTGCTTAACATAGAGAATTAAAAGAAGTACACTTTACGCAGATTCTAAATTCGACTTGGTTGGAAGTTTTTTATTGAGTCTTTTTTTTTTTTTTTATCAAATCACTTTAAGAGAAGGACTCAACCCGATTTTACTTTGGGATTAGGATATGCTTAAATCAAAGATTTTGATCTTGTGCTGTTTTCGTAGAACACTTAGGAAACTATAAGAGCAGGTTAAGCTTCTGAAAAGAATGTTTAAGATACATTTTAATACTGGCAATATTCAGGATGCTGCTGCAGAGGAAGGCTGGTGTTTCTTGCTCACTGCTGCTGTGATTCTTGTTTCCCTGGATCTTGGTTTTAGGTTGTCTCTGTGTAGCTGAGCACTGAAGAACTGATTCTTTTGAACTGTGGTGTTGGAGAGGACTCTTGAGAGTCCCTTGGACTGCAAGGAGATCCAACCAGTCCATCCTAAAGGAAATCAGTCCTGAATATTCATTGGAAGAACTGATGCTGAAGCTGCAACTCCAGTACTTTGGTCACCTAATGCGAAGAGCTGACTCATTTGAAAAGACACTGATGCTCGGAAAGATTGAAGGTGAAAGGAGAAGGAGATGACAGAGGATGAGATGGTTGGATGGCATCACCAATTCAATGGACATGACTTGAGCAATCTCTGGGAGTTGGTGATGGACAGGGACTCCTGGCATGCTGCAATCCATGGGGTTGCAAAGAGTCGGACACGACTGAGCAACTGAACTGAACTGTGTAGCAATATCAGGTCTTTCTGGCCAAGGCTGTCATGGTGCCAGGGGTCCCCGGTGAGTCCTCTTTCTCAGGCTACAGGCGAGAGTCTATTTGCTTAGCTGGTCAGAAGATGCTGTGGACAGGCCAGAAGCTGGGGATACATGGCTCTGCTGGCCGTTTTTCTTTTTGACTTCGTTTCTTCATCATCAATCTCACCCCTGAAAACAGTGAGCTCTCTCACAAGCACATGCCTCTGGTCACAAGGGGGACTGGGTGGGAGACTGTGGCCGGACCAGTTCAAATTCATCTCCCCCAGTGGGAAACTTCTCAAACCACGTGGCTTGGTGGCCCCGAGCCACCCAAGTCATCTGTGTGGACAAAGGCAGCAGGTCAACATTACTAACAAAGTGGGGCTGCCAGAATGTTCCACGTCTAAGTCCAACATATTTATTTCTTGCCACTGCTCTCACGTTGTTTTCTGCATCATTTTAAGCATCATTAGGAAACCAACAGAATCCCTTTATCATTTTTAATTGCACAATACTGATGCTATCAGTCAGCATTCTGGAGAAATTAAAATGCCATTATTCCAATAAGGAATCATTCCAATCCATAATATTTACACGCATTTCTTCAACCCATGTCCGTGAGTGCTCACTTGTAAATATCTATAGTTTATTATTATTGGCTCCAAATAGTTATTGACTAAATACGATCATTTGTGAAACATAGTTTCACTTGGTTAGCAGAATGCAACTTTACTTAAAAAGATGTATTGGTTTGAATCAAGCTTGAGGCATTCAACTTTCTTTTTCACCTGTTTATTCCATTCTCTGTTCATTAAGACTGTTAATTGTTATTTTTTTCTTTCAGTTACTTACACTATATACATTTTTCTATTATTTTCCATTTTCACTTTTTAGGGTCATGTCGATTCAAAATGATAAGAGAGGGAGCTTCCCCATCACCAATGCCAACTTGAACCTCTAACCTCAACTGATACAGAGGTTGTAAAGCTGGTGATTCAGGCATTGAAACAACACGAGGAGTACAGGGTGCAGTGCATGATGGAAGGAGGCTTCAAAAATGGGGAAGGTAGGAAGTGAGACCTCAGGGGCAGGCAGGCTCTCATCAAGGTGTGACAGGCCAGGCATGGGAACCTCGTTCTGAACCCCTAGACGAGCCACTGAGTCTATGACCAATCTGTGATCTGATTTCAGATTTCATCTATAGGTGTCCCATTGGGTTTTCACAGGGAGAATGCGCAATGTGTGTGTATGTGTGTGTTACTGCCCATGTGTTCTTGTATGTGTGCAAATGAGTGTGTGTGTGAGTGGGGGCATGTGCATGTGTCACTGAACCAAACTTGGGTACTTACCTATGCAAAGTGAAGCCAGTCTCTTGACTCCAGGTTGTGATGAAGGAAAGTGTAGTTTATTGCAGGTGCCAACCTAGGAGTCCAGGAAGCTCATGTGCAGAAAGCCGGAACTCCCTGATGGGTTTCAGAAGACCATTTTTAAAGTCCAGATGAGGGAGGGGGTCAGAGCATATATGATCAGCTTGTGCACAATTCTCTGGTTGTTGATGGTGAGGTAATCAGGCTAACCTTATCAGTTGTCAGGTGACGGTATGTCTCAGTGCTATGTGCTCCTGGTCATCAAGTGCTTAATTTCTTCCATTTAGTTCGGGTTTCCGCATCTGTAAAACAACTCAGGAAAAGTGCATTATATTCTATTATCTGGTTATGATAGGAGCTAAAGCAGAGGACATGGGGGGAAACAAGATAAAGCTGAAGACATGGGGGAGGGGTCTGTACCAGGAAGTCCTCATAGGGTCCTACTCCTTGCTTACATTTGCATGTATGTGTTTGGGAGTGGGGAGAATAGTCATAGTTTTTGATTAAAAGCATCTAGTTTGAAAGTAACTATGGCAACAAAGTTATGACAAACTTAGCATATTAAATGACAGAGACATTGCTTTGCTGACAAGGTCCGTATAGTCAAAGCTGTGGTTTTTCCAGCAGTCATGTATGGATGTGAGAGTTGGACTATAAAGAAGGATGAGCCCCGAAAAATTGATGCTTTTGAACTATGGTGCTGGAGAAGACTCTTGAGAGTCCCTTGGACTGCAAGGAGATCCAATTAGTCCATCCTAAAGGAAATCAGTCCTGAATATTCATTGGAAGGACTGATGCTGAAGCTGAAGCTCCAATACTTTGGCCACCTGATGCGAAGAACTGACTCATTGGAAAAGACCCTGATGCTGGGAAAGATTGAGGGCAGAAGGAGAAGGGGACAACAGAGGATGAGATGGTTAAATAGTATCATTGACTCAGTGGAGATGAGTTTGAGCAAGCTCTGGGAGTTGGTGAAGGACAGGAAAGCCTGATGTCCTGCAGTCCACGGGGTCACAAAGAGTCAGACACAACTGAGCAACTGAAAACAGCAAAGAGGAAAAGTTATGAAGAAAAATTATGACAAGTATCGAGTGTGATGTCATGGGAGAGATGCACATTAAAGAGGAGAGGGGAGTTAAAATAAAAAACTTGGCTGCTAATAAGAAACAGCCACGTAACCAGTCTCCAGAGTCATATCATTTCTGTTATGTGATAGACGATTGATACACAGATATTGAGCTCATGAAACAATAAATCAATTTTAATTCAGACTAAAGCTTTTAATTCAAGTTTCTAACTTTCTAACATCTGGAGAAGGATAATAATAATAATAATACATATAAATTAATATATATATGTATAAATATATATGGGCCTTCTCTGGTGGCTGAGATGGTAAAGAACCTGCCTGCCATGCAGGAGAACTGGGTTCAATCCCTGGGTCAGGAAGATCCCCTGGAGAAGGAAATGGCAACCCACTTTGTTACCCTGTGAACTGTAGCCTTCCAGGCTCCTCTGTCCATGAGATTCTCCAGGCAAGAATACTGGAGTGGGTTGCCACTCCCTTCTCCATATATATATACATGTATGTATATAATATATATATATGCAGACGTATATGGGGCTTCCCTAGTGACTGAGTGGTAAAGATTCCACCTGCAATGCAGGAGTCACATGTTTGATCCCCGGGTCAGGAAGATCCCCTGGAGGAGGGCATGGCAACTCACTCCAGTATCCTAGGCTGGAGAATCCATGGGCAGGGGAACCTGATAGGCTACAGTCCATAAGGTCGCACAGAGTCGGATATATATATATATATGGCCATTTAACCTGCAGAACACAGTTTGTAAAATAAATATGAACTTAAACATCATTGAAATTCAGGGAATGCTAATTTAGACAAATCTGTTTCTCTTCTTTTTAATCATGATCACACCTGGTGTCCAGATTAGGCTTTGGAGCCTGTTCATTCTGTGAAAACCACAGTGCATATATGTGCCCCTTGTCTTGGTATGTGGTTGGGGAACACATTCGAGTCTAGGGTCTACCACTGCATACATAAAATAAAAAAGTAGGTGACTCTTGTTAATCATTTTACTGTGAGAAGTAATATGTTCCCAGCCAAAAGGGTGTTTTACTATAACATTCAAAATAAAATAAAATTCACCAAGATTTGCTCCATAAATGTGACTTATAGGGCCACTCTTTGTGTTTTCCTTATTGTGTATTTCCTAATTTCTCCTGTTAGTGAAATGAAAATGTAATACCAGAACTAGTGTGCTCATTGTAGTAGTGTTAAAAAGGGCTATCCAAGCCAGACTTTTCCAGGTTATATCTATGCTTCACAAAGTGTTAAAGACAGCCATCATTCATTTCTGTAGTGAAAGATGGAAAAATTCAACCAAGAGCTATTGGAAGGGTCTACATTTCCATGGACAGAGCAAGACCGCATGGTCTTAGCATGTAGCTGAAGCACCAGACTCATGGACCGTCCATAGTTTTTCTTCTGTGTTGCCTTGTCACTACTTAATAATTGCCAAATCAGCGTCCATATCTTCCCATGCCCAGTGTGTCTAAATCCTTGCTGAGATCACACTTGATCTCAGAACAATCCTCTTGCTCTGTGCAGGCCCTGCTACTGTGACTTTCAGGAGAAATAATAGTTCCTAAGCTCATGGGGGTTTGCTCTGGAGGACTGTGGAAGCAGTGAATTAGCAGTTGACACATGAAAATGCAAAAAAGGGTGACATAAAGGCCATGATATAAGACAAGGGGGACCTCCAAGTTCTGGCTAGAGATTCACTTTATCATTCTGCTGTGAACTGGGACTCCCTGGGAGGGAGGAGTTGTTCTCTTTTGCAGCCTGGGATTGGACTCTAGCGATGCCAGGTGGAATTATTTAGATCTGAGTTGTAGAATTACAAGGACTATATTTATAGAGAGAGGAAATTAAGGAGCCTGGAAGAGCAGATCCAGTGTGGGGAACATGAAGGGCCTGGAAGGAGATATAAGATGAGAGCAGACCTGAGCACATAGAAGACCAATCACCAAAGTCTGGGGGTATGATCCCAGAGGCATGGGCCGAGTTTGTGAAGCAGCGTGGAGCTCTGACCTCAGTAACAGTGCGCTGTACGTGTTCAGTCGCTCAGTCATGTCTGGCTCTTTGCGACCCCATGGACTGAAGTCTGCCAGGCTCCTCTGTTCCAGGAATTCTCCAGGCAAGACTACTGGAATGAGTTACCATTTCCTCCTCCAGGGGAACTTCCCAACCCAGGGATCAAAGCTGAGTCTCCTGTATCTCATGCATTGCAGGCGGGTTCATTACCCTGAGCTCCCTGGGAAGCCCCAGTAACACTGACCTCTCAGCAAATGTCAGATCTTTGGATAAACATAGACAAAGACACTTAGAAATTGGTGAGGCAGTAGGTTTCCACTCCATGGCCTTGGTGCTGGGTCAGGACACAAGAAAAGATAGTCTTAGTATCAGATTTGCAAATTACACCATCATTTCACATGCTTGCACAAATTACCGAGTAAGAGTCCCAATCCCAGGCGTCAGGAGCTCCAATCAACACCTTGTGTGAAAATATTGCTGGGCGGTGGCCCCAGGGGCTCTATGTGGCAGGACCAGCTATGCTTGGAGTTGCAGCAGAGGGAAGAGAGTTGAGATGGAGGGATGCAGAGGCCAGCCTGTCTTCAGACAATAGCGTGAAGCAATTACCTTGTCAAACTTGCATATGGAAAACGTCATCAGGGTGCAAGGATTGAGCAGAAATGAGGGCATAAATGAGTTCTACCAGGTCCAGGACAAGGCACTGAACAGAAACCCAATAGAAGGATGGGTTAGTTCTATAAGACATTCAGAGGCTCCAATCAGGGTGCCAGAGAGTAAGCAGGTACTTTTCTACTCCTCAGCAATGAGGGGCCTGAAACCAGTCAAAGAGTGGAGGCAACGAGGAGCCAGAATATCCAGACGGGGGGGGGGGTGAAGAAACATTATGTAACCACTGGCATCCAGGACTCAGGGCGCCTGAATCATGAGACCAGAATAGGGGAGTGCCCTCAAACGTACCCATGCAGGGAGCTGCAGGGATGCTATCTTTGTCACTCGGATGTGTAAGATCTGAAATTTGTTTTAAGATCACAATGCATGGTACAAGTAAGGACACTTGTTTTAAATGAGAAAATAAATCACAACAAATCATTAGTTAAGTGAAAATGTTAGCTTAAATGGAAACATAGATGAAAGGGTGAAATGCTACAGATGTATTTTATTTTCCTGTCATTTTGGAGTGTGTAGTACTTATCTTTTCAAGTGATTGTGATTTCCATTAAAAAAAAAAGAATAGAAAAGTAATTGAGTCTTTGCCTCACCTTGCTTGCCTAAATTTCATTTTTCTATTGCTGTTGTTCAGTCACTAAGTTGTATCTGATTCTTTGTGACCCCATGGACTGCAGCACACCAGGCTCCTCTGTCCTTCACCATCTCCTGGAGTTTGCTCAAACTCCTGTCCATTGAGTCAGTGATGCCATCTGACCATCTCATCCTCTGTCATCCCCTTTTTCTTCTACCTTCAATCTTTCCCAGCATCAGGGTCTTTTCCAATGAGTTGGCTCTTTGCATCAGGGGCCAAAGTATTGGAGCTTCAGCATCAGTCCTTTCAGTGAATATTCAGGGTTGATTTCATTTAGGATTGGCTGGTTTGATCTCCTTGCAGTCCAAGGGCCTCTCGCGTGTCTTCTCCAGCACCATTTTTCTGGCTGAATATAAAACATGCAGCTCCACCTGGGGCAGTCTCTGCCATTTGTAGTGTTGAAGTGGGTGCCTGTTCTGCAAACACAAGGATCCTAATAAATTCTGTTTCAGGAAATTTCCATCAAAAATGAAAAAAAAAATTATGAATGTATTTCTAAATATTATTGCTGCCTTTCTGGCAACATCCTTGAAGAGGGGTAGCGTCCACTGTGATAAGGAAATCTGCTTACAACTTCACACATCTGGCGATTGGAAGACGTTCTCATGGACAACCTTCTAAGGCCATGAGATTTGAAACTCTTTTCTCCTCTGTTACTGCAGTCTCTAGTGCCAACACTTAAGGGAGATTTTCCTCTCACAGGACCCTGGCCTGTATCTTTGCTCATGAGCTGATGGTAGGGACAGCTTTCAGTAACTAAATTATACAAAGAAGTGACCACAAAGTCATTAAATATAGATTTGTTGTTGTTGACATCACATGCTTAGTTGCTCAGATGTGTCCAACTCTATGTGACTCCATGGACTGTAGCCCATCAGGCTTCTCTGTCCTTGAGATTTCCCAGGGAAGAATACTGGAGTGGATTGCCATTTCCTTCTCCAGGCCGTCTCCCTGACTCAGGGATCAAACTCCCATGGGCAGCTTTGGCAGGCGCGTTTTCCTTTTTACCACTGAAGATCAGATTAAATTTCTGGCTCAATGTGTCTCTAGAGCAGTTCCATAGACTAGATCACGAAATTGTCTGTGGTCAATAAACACCCCCAGACACTAGGGGAAGGTATAAGACCTGGTGGGCTGCTGTCCATGGGATCCCAAAGAGGCAGCTATGACTTAGCGACTGAGCGCACACATGTTGAGAAATAGATGCATTTATGATAGACTGGGGCTTCCCTGGAGGCTCAGATGATAAAGAATCTGCCTGCAATGCAGGAGACACAGGTTTGATCCCTGGGTGGGGAAGATTCCCTGGAGAAGGCAATAGCTACCCACTTCAGTATTCTTGCCTGGAGAACCCTGTGGACAAAACAGCCTGGCAGGCTATCGTCCATGGGGTCACAAAGAGTCAGGCATGACTGAGTGACTGACACGTTAGCATTTTATGATCTATCACTCAAAGCAGAGACACAGGAGGAATCTTAAGTCAAGCAAAGCCTTACTTTTGACCAACAGTGACCCAAGATAGACATCCACAGGTGTGCATCACGGAGACAGAACCAAGGGTCAGTGACCAGAATGAGCTGGAAAATGTAGATAAAAATGCATGCATGCGTAGCACCTAGTGAAGGACAGGGAAGCTTGGAGTACTGTAGCCCAAGGGATCACAAAGAGTCAGACATGACTGAGCGACTGAATAACAATAGCAACAGCACCACACACTTCATGGACTTTGATTTCTATTTACATTTTGCAAGAGATGTGGGAAACATCCTGGCTGGCCACGTGGATCCAGGTGGGTGAATGGGAGGTTGCTTTGTGCATGAGATTGGGACCTGACCCACTTTCTGACTCTGTTCAGACCATACACCTTCTCCGAGTCTGCTTTGTCAATACCTAGAGACAATATTCCACATGTTTAACCTTCTGTGCTGTGCTGGCTGAGGAATGCCAGCCATGAAGCTGTGGCTGAAAGATGAAATTTCTCCTAGCTGAAACCAGGTGCAAACACATGACCTGGACCACTTCCTCAAAGATTGACCGGGTAAGCTCCCACCACCGGCAGACAATAAACTTGGCACCGGGAGGCACTGACATGAGACCCAGTTCACTACTAAAACAGAGCGCAGCCTGTGCAAAAGGCCTGGTGTCGTGGAAATGATCTGTGGTCAGTGATTGGGCTTCCCCAATAAATTCATCACTGCCTTCACAGGCTCCACGCCTCATCTCCAGCTCTGCACCACCAGACCTAGGACATACTCACTGAGGGTGAACTAATCCATTTCTGATGAGGAAACTAAAAGAAATTATTTATAACAGATTTATAAGACTCAGCAGGATGTGCAGTATACTACCCAGTGCACTAAATCACATTTCTTCCAACCTACAAACCAGCCCCTAGACAGTGCGATATTCTAGTGAAAGCCTTCTTCCCAGGGGGGCTTGGGAGAAAGAGACAACTTCTGGGAAGATGAGAGTTGCAATAAACGTACTATAGAGGAGACAGAATTGAGTCAGTGGAAAAATAGCTTGTTGTTATTTCCCTGGAGTCACTTAACAGAGATAATTGCACGCATATATAATATTTGTAGGAGCTCTCAGTTTGACAATGGTAAACATTGCCTCCGAAAATGTTATAGTCTTCATTGCAACATGATTAATGCAATGATATTTTAATGGGGTTGGGGATTTGAGAATATTCACAAGACAGCAGTGAAAACAATCAAATGGTTAGAAAATAGACCTAATAATGAGCAAAGGCCAACTGGATTGTGATGGCTGAGTTAAGAAGGGAGATATGAAACCGAGGGAGCCTGGTAGATACACATTGACAAGCAAAGAGAAAATGAATGAAAGAGTATAATAAAAAAGAAGCAGCAGACGTTAAAGCTAGAAAATACCTCAGAAACTTTATTTGGAGGCCTACCTGATTTGCCAATGAGAATACATGAGGCTAAGGCCCACCAAACTTTGTAAAAAAATCCCCAATTTTTAAAGTGTATTGATTGCCAAAGTGGAAGCCCCTGAATCACTTCTTTCTATTACAAACAGACCTGTGGCATAGTTAGAAGAGGACAACAGGCATTGTGATTTCATGCTTAATCAGAAATTGAGGAAATCTATTGTATAGATTCTATATATACAAGAATGATGCTGAAGTTCCAATACTTTGGTCACTTGATGCGAAGAACCGACTCATTGAAAAACACTCTGATGCTGGGAAAGACTGAGGTCAGGAGAAGAGGGTGACAGAGGATGAGATGGTTGAATGCATCATCAACTCAGTGAACATGAGTTTGAGCAAAGCTTCAGGAGATAGTGAAGGACAGGGAAGCCTGGCGTACTGCGGGCCATGGGGCCACAAAGAATTGGACATGACTGAGTGACTGAACAGCAATAACAATTATGTAGATGCTATAACTGAGTTCCCAAACATCTCAGAGAATGCCTTTCCTATCTTTTGCATGATGAGGACCAGGGCTCCATGATCGCTTTGGGATGGACACACATCAGAGACGCTGACCAGTCCCTTCCAGCCCTGGTCACGGAAGGTTAGCCAGGCCCAGCATTTTGTTGCAATCAGGAAGACTCTGTGCTTTCATTTCCCTCTGGACTTGGATATGTGCTTGTATTATTTTCCTTAGATACTTGTCAGCTCAGCAAGAAGAGCCTCCCTAATGCAGGACACTTGATTTGGCTGAACCTGCACGGTTTTCCTTATCAAGCAGAGCTCTTGGGAAGCACCCACTTTGCATAATGGAGTGCTTGGCACTGAGGTCCCACACGCAGCCGCTGGACGGGTCAGCGCACTTGTTGTTCTTCAAGGGGACGCATGCTGAGTTTTGAAACTGCATCCTGAGTAGTTTATACACGAATCATCCTTGTCTTAATACACATCGGCTTCAATTGTTAACATTTTAAAGATGCTCTAAGTTCAGCCCCGTGGGTTTAAAAGGTGGAAAGCCACGGGAAAGAGTTGGACGCCATCCTGCTCACTCAAGTTGATAATAGCTGGATGATAAACATGTACAGATGACGCTGTGCTCCCAGGGAAATGAGAAAGCACCAAAGAAGCAGCTTAAATTGGCTCCATTTTGCAGTTTGATGGTTCTATTAAAGAGAGACATAATTATGTCCTCATATTTATTAGCAAATCACTTTTTACCTGCTGGCTATTCTTGCCTTTTGGGCTTCAGGCTGTTAGTCCCAAATCTCTGCTACTTGGCTGCTAAGAAGACACTCACCTTGCTGGGTTTCGTTCTCTCCCCTTAAAATGAGAATCTACCATGTAGTGTGGTTGTGGTTGTTGTTGTACAGTTGCTAAGTTGTGTCTGACTCTTCGCGACCCCATGGACTGCAGCATGCCAGGCTTCCCTGTCCATCACCAGCTCCCGGAGCTTACTCAAACTCACGTCCATTGAGTTGGTGATGCCATCCAACCATCTCATTATCGGTCATCCTCTTCTTCTCCTGCTTTCAATCTTTCCAAGCATTAGGGTCTTTTCTAATGAGTCAGCTCTTTGCATCAGGTGACCAACGTATTGGAGCTTCAGCATCAGTCCTTCCAGTGAATATTCAGGTATGGGATGTTTGAATTCACTGGAGGACTGCACATATACGGCACTAAAGGAACTGGCCTTCCTTCCTGGGTTGTGGGAGTAACTGCACCTTTGCATATTAGTGCTCTGGGGATATTCCTGTTATCTCTCTCATCCCTTTAACCTCATCTAATATTTAAATTCTGGAAAAGAATCAACATGTGATGGTAAATGCAGTGGAAAGAAGATTGTTTGAAACTGGCAGGGAGCAAATTCTTTTGCTATCATGAGAAAATCTTCTAAGAGTCACGGGAGGCATTAGGAGACACAGCCTTCCTTGCATTCCATCGGTCTTTCCCTGCTGCTTGCACCATTTATACATGAAGGCGTGAGAGAACCCAGGGAAAACAGAGATCACCCGAGGCTCCCCCGTCAGCAGTGTGGTCCACCAGACTGTATTTCAAGGTGGATCCTGTCCCACAAAGCTCCCTCTGCTTTAGAACCTTCTGGCTGGTTCCTCTTTGACCCACCTGCCAGCTGTTCTTTTTCTATGGGATTGTTTTCTCCACTGAAGGAAATATCAGTTTACCAATCTTCTAAATCATCCTGCTGGCAACACCCGGGGTCTTCCTGCTGCACTTTCATTTGAGATCCCTCCAGGAAATGGCCCTGCTCAACTTGGCCGTCAGGTGTAGCCTTCCTGGACACCACAGCGTGACCAACATGGGAATCCTGCCCTAGATGTTTCTCTGCATCTCATGTGTGATGTTCATCTTGCCAAAGCCTAAGGACCATTTTCATTTGTAACATAAGGGACCCCTTTAGAGAGAATAACACCCAGCTTTTGGGACACTCCTGTTTCCTAGCTCTCCTTACAACTCACCCTGTGTCTCATTAAGGAGCTCCTCCACTTCCAATGACCCTCTTAGACAGCGGGACCCCGAGGGCTCCATCCTTGGTCCGCTGAGTAAAGTCTCTGCCTGGGAGAGCCCATCCTTCTCGCGACATCATTTCTTGTGTCTCCAGCACACACACATGCATCTTTCATGCCCTCCCCGAGGACCTGCTGGCTGCTGCACTTGTGGGCTCTAGGAGGTCTTCTGGCAGCAAAGCTCAGCTCCTCCTGGTCCGACTGAGGCAGAACTCCCTTTACACACCACTCCTCACCTCTCTGGGCCTCTTGTCTCCCTGCTGATTGGTGAGCTTGGGCAGAAATAATAGGCCTTCTGGGTCTCCTTTGGGGTTGATGTGTCTTCAGAGTGTATGGGACTGATGGTGGACGGGTTGTTCAGGTTAAAGAGAGAGAAATGCAAAGTCAAGACAGAACACAACCATTACTTATGGTTCAATGGGAACACATCTTTTAAAATGTCTGTTGATTAGAGGGAAGAAATCATCCTCTATAGAAATCAATAAATATCTAAAGGCTGTACTGAGAGTGTTTTGA
This sequence comes from Giraffa tippelskirchi, assembly GCF_054371585.1. NCBI lineage: Eukaryota > Metazoa > Chordata > Mammalia > Artiodactyla > Giraffidae > Giraffa > Giraffa tippelskirchi. The sequence continues at coordinate 59,492,225 of NC_137282.1, forward strand.
GGAGCTGAAAATGCATACATGAAAAACTCTTACAGGTCAGTTTTGTTGTTCAGTCATTAAGTTGTGTCTGACTCTTTGCAACCCCATGGACTATAGCACACCAGGCTTCCCTGTCCTTCACTATCTCCTATAGCTTGCTCAGATCATCATCATCATCAAACTGGTGATGCTATCCAACATCTCATCCTCTGCCATCCTCTTCTCCTTCTGCTTTCAATCTTCCCCAGCATCAGGGTCTTTTCTAATGAGCCAGTTCTTCACATTAGGTGGCCAAAGTATTGGAGTTTCAGCTTCAGCATCAGTCCGTCCAATGAATATTCAGGGTTGATTTCCTTTAGGATGGACTGGTTGGATCTCCTTGCAGTCCAAGGGGATCTCAAGAGCCTTCTCCAAAACTGCAGTTCAAAAGCATCAATTCTTTGGCGTTCAGCCTTATTTATGGTCCAACTCTCACATCTGTACATGACTACTTGTAAAGCCATAGCTTTGACTATATGGACCTTTGTTGGCAAAGTGATGTTTCTGCTTTTTAATACACTGTCCAAGTTTGTCATATCTTTCCTTTCGAGGAGTAATAAAAAAACATGAATCAAGGAAAAAAAACAGCGCAGCCTAGAAAACATGGAGAACCACAGAGGATTTGAATCTGGAAGACTGGACCTCTAGAGAACTCTGAGAGCCCACACCAGTCTACAGAACTACATGCATCAAAATTCAATACCCAGGTCACATTGGCCCTAACAAGGGCAGTGTCATTTTGGCCAAAGTTGCCTGTGGCCAGAGACATTCAGTTTTCACAATAAACTGGGCTTGGTTATTGTCAAGAATGTCAGCTTTTTCATATATTACTGAGTTTAAAAAGAAAAAATAAACTTACTGAGTATTGATACCTGACAGATGGATCCTGCATAAAGTCAACTGCCCAGTGTTCAGAAACTTGGTACCAGTTTCAACAAATGACTGGTTTTACAAGTGAAGTGAAATCTTATTTGCTCAGTCATGTCCAGCTTCTTTGCAACCCCATAGACTATAGCCTGCCAGAGGATTTCCCAGGCAAGAACACTAGAGTGGGTAGCCGTTCCCTTCTCTGGAGGATCTTCCTGACCCAGGAATTGAAACTGGGTCTCCTGCATTGCAGGCAGTCTTTCCATGTGATGTTCCACACCTTATAAGGTCACCTCATTCTTTCTTCTCTTCCAACTTTTTCTTACCCATTTACTTAAGGTTACAAATCTTGGGTGGTGTTTAAGAACATATTGTTTCTAACCCTGACCAGCTGCCTTTCTTTGACTAGTGGGAAAAAAGAATTCATGTTACCCCCTCTTCATTGTATGTAGGTCCCCATTGATATTAATTAGCAGACAATATCAATTCCTCTTCAATAGTCTTCCTTATCTGGGATTAAAAATAACCTAGTATCTCTCTTAGTTGTTTTCTCTTTTGTAAAAGAATTCTTAATCAGAGGATTGTCCTTGTCATGCCTAATTTCAATGTTGTATATGAGTCATTTTGGTTTTTAGCCTTAGATGCAGGTAACCTGTATATTTGCTTACTATGCTCAGCGTTTTTCTCTATGGCATGGGAATGCCCCCAAGCACAGCGAAAACCACGTTCATAGAGTCTCGAGGGCGACATTTGGGCCATGCAGCTGGCGTGACCTGAGAAGGTACCCTGGTACCCACAAGAAGGGTACACTCAGGCAGCAAGTACAGTACAGAACGTCCCACAGATGTTGAGGGAGGAACCAGCCGGGGAGCTGGACTTTCCAAGGCCTGAGGGAGGAGGCGGCTGCAGCTGTAACGTATCTGAGTGGCCCCTGACACATGGGCTTATTAAATTAAAATTATTGGCACAGAAACATGGGCAAATGTCATGCGTTGAATACGAATCAAGGATTCATATCCTGACTCACTCATGAATCAAGCACTGCCTTTTGGGGGTGACAGTTATACGATCCCCTTGAACTCTGGCTCTTCTGTGATATTAACAGGATGCCCTTTAGCTTGTACGCCTGAGATTTATTGAGCTTGCTGTGCTCACTGCCTCCTGACAGTGCTCTCCCTGGCTCGCATTTCCATTTGTTTAAAAAAATAATTGCCAGATTGCAATCGCCTCACCCTCTTCAGGGTAGTGTTTATCTTATATGGGATTTTCAAACTTACCTCTGTCAAAAATGAGACCATGCAACCAAAGTCCCCAAGTAGTTACTGGGTAGCCAGTGAATAAATCATATCATCCACATAAAGTGCCTGGAGGCAGTATTTCAGGTAAACCCCTGCTTAGTCAATGAGTCATGTCTGACTCTTTGGGACCCTGTGGACTGTAGCCCACCAGGCTCCTCTGTCCATGGGATTCTCCAGCAGGAATACTGGAGTGGGTTGCCATTTCCTCCCCCAGGGGATATTCCTGACCAAGGATCAAACCTACATCCACTGTGTCTCCTGCATTATAGGCAGACTCTTTACCCACTGGACTTCCCTGGTGGCTCAGATGGTAAAGCATCTGCCTACAATGTGGGACACCCAGGTTAGATCCCTGGGTTTGGAAGATCCTCTGGAGGAGGAAATGGCAACCCACTCCAGTACTCTTGCCTGGAAAATCTCAAGTACTCTTGTCTGGAGTCGGACATGACTGAGCAACTTCACTTTCTTTTCTTTCTTTCTTTACCCACTGAGCCATCTGGGAAGCCCGGTAAATTCCTACCTGGTAGAATTTCTTGATCACAGGTAAGGCCAGGGCACCCAAAAGCTGGCAAGAGGCAGACAGTTCTCCTCTGTCAGACTCTGGGAGTCTCTTTGAACATCTCCATCCACTACAGCAGCCTCAGCAGCTCAGCAGTGTTCAGCAGCTCAGCACAGCCACAGCAGTGTTCAGAGGGTGTCCATACCATGTCCACCAAACAATCACACTGGAATCTGGACTCAAGCACTGAGGCATGAGATGGGGTATTCCTACTGCCTCCTCCTTGTCAGGCCCATGATGACCTTGTCCCATGACCCAAATATCCTTCTAGCACTGCGTCTGCCCAGGGTCCACCTCTCTTAAGCTTCTATGTCCATTTCCATTGGCATCGTCCCTAAACTCTGCTCCAAGGAAAACCATCTCTCAGCTTTCCTTCAGCTTCACACACTTGTTTCATGTCTCATGTTTTCACGTCGAGTTGTAGATGTTCATTCCTGTGACTGTCTCCCCCGGGGCAGGGATGGGGTGAGCTCTCCCTTAACAGGACCTGGGAAGAGATAATCAAATCACCTCGTCTTGAGCCCCTCAGGGAGGGAAGGCTTCCTGCCCCGGGGTTACGGGGATGGCCCAACGTCCTCCACCCAACACTGGACAGACAAGTCCTGTGTTGGCTTGTGAGTCACATGCTCTCACATCTCAGGGGTGGAAGACACCGTGTGTCAGAGAGCACCCGGGCCCACCCAGAGGTTGTACTCAGAACAGAGGGAGTAACTGGAGGCAGTGGCGGGGGACAGGCTTCGTAGTAAAGTGAGGGTGAGGCGACCTCTGGTTCCTGAGGGAAGACGTGACTGGCTTGTCTGATCACTTCATGGGCTGGCAGGAGCTGATGCCCACTCCTGGGGAGAGATGCAGGCATGGTGCCTGGTCCCTTAGGTGGGGGCAGGGGGTGCTGGCTGAAGCACTTTGTCCAGGGACTGGAGTGTGGAGAGGGTTTGTGCTGAGGACACCCCAGCTTCACCAGATGTTAAGGCAGCCCCTATACATGCTTGCTTGCTAAGTCACTTCAGTCACGTCCAACTCTTTGTGACCCCATGGACTACATATAGCCCACAAGGCTCCTCTGTCCATGGGATTCTCCAGGCAAGAATACTGGAGTGGGTTGCCATGCCGTCCTCCAGGGGATCTTCCCGACTCAGGGATCGAACTCACCTCTCTTCTGTCTCTTGCATTGACAGGCAGGTTCTTTACCACTAGCGCCACCTGGGAAGCAGCCCCTATGTTGGACCTTCATTTTGGGTCTGAGGCTGCAGAGCCTGTGGACCGGCGGTGGTGTGCGGGGCTGCATGCACCACCTAAGGGACTGTGGACACCGGCTAGGAGGTCTGTGAGGCCCTCCGTCCCTGCATCGCTTGTTTTGTGCTCCCTGGTGTCCCGCGTGGCTGTAGCCTGGAAGGTTGTGAAGATCTCAGCTTTGGCATGCCGAGGCATCTAAGATTAGTGAGAACCCCCTCTGGTGTGTGGCAGGCCAAAAATTTTACAGAGGGGAGATGGACATCTGGATGTCAGCAGCTGGTTTTGTTCTTTTCCCATATTCATTTTCTGGACTTTCCAGCCTTTCCAAAGTAGTCACAGCACTAAAATTTCAATTAGTTCTAATTATTCGTTAAAGGTGGAGAAGGCAATGGCACCCCACTCCAGTCCTCTTGCCTGGAAAATCCCATGGACGGAGGAGCCTGGTAGGCTATAGTCCATGGGGTCACTAAGAGTTGGACACAGCTGAGCAACTTCACTTTCACTTTTCCCTTTCATGCCCTGGAGAAGGAAATGGCAACCCACTCCAGTATTTTTGCCTGGAGAATCCCAGGGATGGTGGAGCCTGGTGGGCTTCCGTCTATGGGGTCACACAGAGTCAGACATGACTGAAGCGACTTAGCAGCAGCAGCAGCAGCATTTGTTAAAAGTGTCTTAGGTATTTCCCAGCAGCCATGAGTGATGGAGAATCATCCAAGACAGGGCATCACCTAGGGGGCTTCACCTGCTGCTCCGAAGGGTCCAACGTCTCATGCCCACCTGGATTCTACCCTGGGTTGACCCTGTTAGCTCTGAGACCTTGGACAAGTGACATAACCCATCTCAGGTTTTCCACCTGTAAAATAAAAGTGAAGTGAAAGTGTTAGTTACTTAGTTGTGTCCAACTCTTTGTGACCCCATGGACTGTAGCCCTCCAGGCTCCTCTCTCCATGGGGTTTTCCAGGCAAGAATACTGGAGTGTTCAGTAATAATAATGGAAGGAATACTGCCATTCCCTTTTCCAGAGAATCTTCCGGACCCAGGGATCGAACCCAGGTCTCCTGCATTGCAGACAGATTCTTTACCATCTGAGCCACCAAGGAAGACCCTATCTGTAAAATGGGAGTGTTCATAATAGCACCTGTCTCTTGGGGTGGTGCTGAGAATAATGAGTGAAAACAAGCAAAGTAGGCAGCACAGGGCCTGATGCCACATCAGCACCCACAGATGCTGTCATCACGATGTGTGCAGGGCATTGAACTGCGTGCCCCCCTGAAATTCACACCCTTGGAACCTCAGAATGTACTTGGAAATAGGCTCTTTGCAGATGCAATTAGGGTAGGGTGGAGTTGAAGTTATATTGGATATGAGTGGGATTACAGCCTTACAAGAGGCAGATTTGGACATAGGGAGACATGGGGAAGAAGACAATGACTCATGCAAATGGATGTAGAGATGAGCGATGTGGCCACAAGCCAAGGAGTGTGGAAGACTGCCAATGGCACCAGCAGCTGGAAGAGGCCAGGAGGGACCATCCCCTAAAGACTTTGGGGAGAGAGTGGCCCTGCCAACACCTTGGTTTTGGACTTCTGGCCTCCAGAACTATGAAGGAACACATTTCTGTTGTTTAAGCCACACAGATTATGGAAATTTGCTACGGCAACACTTACTACAGTATTATACCATCGAAACTTTGAATTGTGGTGTTGGAGAAGACTCTTGAGAGTCCCTAGGACAGCAAGGTGATCAAGCAAGTCAATCTTGTAGGAAACGAACTGGGAATATTCATTAGAAGGACTGATGCTGAAGCTCAAATACTTTGGCCACCTGATGGGAAGAGACCACTCACTGGAAAAGACCCTGAAGATGGGAAAGATTGAAGGCAGGAGGAGCAGGGGGTGATAGAGGATGAGATGGTTGGATGGCATCACCTATTCAACGCACATGAGTTTGAGCAAACTCCGGGAGATAGTGAAGGATGGGGAAGCCTGGTGTACTGCAGTCCACGGGGTCACAAAGAGTTGGACATGTCTTAGCTACTGAACAACAACAACAAATTCATTTGGAAGTGCATAGGGAAGAAAACAAAGACTAAGCTCTCCTTCGGACCCTGTTCTTGAGAACCAGCCTGTTGGGATAATTGCTCATCCTACAAAGTGTCCTAAGTGCTTACTACGTGTCAGGGGCCACTGTGGAAATGATGAGTGAAATTATAGGCACCCCTGTCCTCCAGAGCTCGTGGGGCTAATTCCCCGCTTGTAGCTGGTTTGCGTTGCTCTCTGATACTGAGGGGGTGGGGCACAAGCTCACCTAGAGCTGTCTCTGCGCACAGGGCTGATCTCCTGAAACTGACCTTACAGGTGTGTGCTGCAGGACGGGGTGTCTTCAGAGGGCTGCGTGGGCACACAGCAGGGCCAGAGGAGAAGCCCAGGACAGACACTCAGTCCTGGTGCCGCCCTGAGCTCGGCTTCTCTCCTGTAACCTGGAGCTGTTGGCACGTGCCTCCCTGTAGGTCTCAGGACAGGAGAAGACCCTGTGCAATTGCCCAGGATGGTACCAAGGCCACAGTGGTCCCAGCTGAAGGGCTGCTGTCCAGCCCTGGTGGTCATCTGCCGACAAGACTTCTCTACCCCAGAGAGAGGAGCAGCCTAATTAAATAACCTCGGGCCTCGTCCAGCTGAAAAGCAGCCCAAGATTTTGAAGGGCCTGCCTTATTCTCCACATTCCAGATGAAAATATGTCATGCACTTTTATCATTTCCAAAATCTCAGGATGACATTTCTGCTGAACTACCAGAAATCCTCACCCTTCAAATATCATACAATAAAAACAAATTTTGCTGAAGACTTTACTTTGAAAAATATCAGGAGATTTGACTTCGTTGACATCTCACAGACACAGATGTGGCATCCTCCTTTTCCCCCCAAGTATCACAAAGTTTATCAATAGACGGGTGTGTTCAGTTGCTCAGTTGTGTCCAACTCTTTTGTAGCCCCACAGACTGTAGCCCATCAGGCTCCTCTGTCCATGAGATTTCTTGGGCAAGAATACTGGAGTAGGTTGCTATTTCCTTCTCCAGGAGCTCTTCCCCACCCAAGGATCAAACCCATGTCTCTTATATCCCTTGCATTGGCAGGCAGATTCTTTACCACTGCCCCACGTGCGAAGTCACCTTATTGATAGACATGAGTGTATAAAATCAGGGCATCAACAAGACTTGATAAATTAAGTAGACTTAAATGTCAATGGACATGAGTTTGGGTAAACTCCGGGAGTTGGTGATGGACAGGGAGGCCTGGTGTGCTGCAGTCCATGGGGTCGCAAAGAGTCGCACATGACTGAGCGACTGAACTGATGTCATTGTTAGAATCAGAGTTGTTAACATGATGAGTGTTAAAATCAAATAGTCACCATCGATTTACACTCGCCTCAAGCACATTAGTGACCTCTCAAAATTCAGCAGTTCTGTGCCAGTAAACCATGTTTTCTTTCCCTTATAGATAAGTAGTTTATGTTTCTTTAGTTTTTTTTATTGGTTTATAGTTTCTGTAAAATATTATATGTTATAGGTGCACAATGCAGTTAGTTACAGGTTTTTACGGTGATACTCCATTTATGTTGCTGTTGTTCAGTTACTAAGTCCTGTCCAACTCTTTATGACCCCCTGGACTGCAGCATGCCAGGCTCCTCTGTCTCCCATTATCTCTTGGACTTGGCTCAGAACCATGTCCATTGAGTCGGTGATGCCATCCAACCATCTTATCCTCTGTCATCCCCTTTTCCTCCTGCCTTCAATCTTTCCCAGCATCAGGGTCTTTTCAAATGAGTCAGTTCTTTGAATCAGGTGGCCAAAGTATTGGAGTTTCAGCTTCAGCATCAGTTCTTCCAATGAATATTTCTTTATAGTTATTACAAAATGTTGGCTACATTCCCTTTGTTTTACAGGATATCCTGGTAGTTTATTTTATGTAGACTATTGTGTATTTCTCAACCCCCTACCCCTGCCTTGTCCCGCTTCCTTTCCATCTGCCCACTAGTAGCCACTAGTTTGTTCTCTATATTTGTGAGTCTACTTCTTTTTTGGTATAGTCACTTGTTTCTTTCTTTCTCTCTTTCAAATTAATTTTTTTAGAGTATAGTTGCTTTACAATGCTGTGCTAGTTTCTGCTGTACAGCAAACTGAGTCAGTTCTACATACATATATGTATACATCTATGTATATGTATTACATCTTCTTTATCCATTTTTCTGTTGATGGACACTCAGCTTGCTTCCATGTCCTGGCTATTGTACGTAGTGCTGCAATGAACATTGGGGTGCATTTATATTTCTGAACTATGATTTTCTCCAGGTATATGCCCAGGAGTGGGATTGCTGAGTCACACAGTAGTTTTATTTTTGTTTTTTTAAGGAACCTCCATACTCTTCTCCATAGTGGCTGTATCAATTTACATTTCCAACGACAATGTAAGAGGGTTCTCTTTTCCTCACACCCTCTCCAGTATTTATTACTTGTAAAATTTTTGATGATGGCCATTCTGACTAGTGTGAGGTGATACCTTATTGTAGTTTAGATTGCATTTCTCTAATGATTAGTGATGTTGCGCATCTTTTACATGTTTCTTGGCCATCTCTATGTCTTCTTTGGTTGAAAGTCTATTTAGGTTTTCTGCCTGTTTTTTGATTTGTTTATTTATTTATTTATTTTTATTTTTTTGGATATTGAGCTGAATGAGCTGTTTGTATAGTTTGAAAACTCATCTCTTTTCTGTGAAAATATTTTCTCCTATTCTGAGGATTATCTTTTTGTCATGTTTATGGTTTCCTTTGCTGTGCAAAAGAGTTTAAGTTTAATAAGGTCCCGTTTGTTTATTTTTGTTTTTATTTTCATTACTCTAGGGGGTAGGTCAAAAAAGCTCTTGCTTTTTGACACAAAAGAGGGTTTAGCCCATGTTTTCCTCTGAGAGTTTTATAGCATCCTGCCTTACATTTAGGTCTTTAATCCATTTTGAGTTTATTTGTGTATGGTGTTAGGGAGTGTTCTGGTTTCATTCTTTTACATGGAGCTGTCTAGTCTTCCAGCACCACTTATTGAAGAGATTGTCTTTTCTCTATTGTATATTCTCACCTTCTTTGTCATAGATTAGGTGACTATATGTGCACTGGTTTATCTCTGGTCTTTCTATCTTGTTCCATTGATCTATATTCGTGTTTTTGTGCAGTACCCCATTTCTTGATTACTGTAACTTTGTAGTACAGTCTGAAGACAGGGAGAATGATTCTTCTACCTCTGTTTCCTCCCCCCACCACCAAGATTGCTGTGGTTCTTCATGGTCTTTTGGGTTTTCATAAAAATTGTAAAATGTTTTGGTCCAATTCCGTGAAAATTGTCCTTGGAAATTCGATAGGAATCACATGGAATCTGTAGATTGCTTTAGGTAGTATAGTCATTTTCACAATATTGATTCTTCCAGTCCAAGAACAGAATATATCTTTCCATCTGTTTGTGTCATCTTTGATTTGTTTCATCAGCATCTTTTTATTTTTCACCAGTATCTTACAGTTTTCTGAGTGCAGGGCTTTTGTCTTCTTAAGTAAATTTATTTCTAGGCATTTTGTTCTTTTTGTTGCAGTGGCAAATGGTATTGTTTCCTTAATTTCTCTTTCTGACCTTTCATTGTTAGTGTATAGAAATGCAAGAGATTTCTGAGTATTAACCTTTTATCCTGCAACTTGACCGGATTCACTGATGAGCTCTATTAGTTTTCTGGTGGCATCTTTAGCTGAAGCTCCAATACTCTGGCCACCTAATGAGAAGAGCTGACTCATTAGGAAAGACCCTGATGCTCGGAAAGATTGAAGGCAGGAAGAGAAGGGGCCAACAGAGAATGAGATGGTTGGATGGCACCACTGACTTAAGGGACATGAGTCTGAGCAGACTCCAGGAGATGGTGAAGGACAGGGAAGACTGGGGTACTGCAGACCACTGGGTCACAAAGAGTCAGACATTTAACTGAGTGGCCGAACAGTGGCATCTCTAGGATTTTTTATGTATAGTGTCATGTCATCTGCAAACAGTGAAATTTTTACTTCTTTTCCAAGTTGTATTCATTTTATTTCTTTTTCTTCTCTGACTGCCATGTCTAGGACTTCTAAAATTATATTGAATAATAATAATGGGGAGAGTAGGCACTCTTGTCTTGTTCCTGATCTCAGAGGACATGTTTTCATTTTCACCATTGAGAATGGTGTTTGCTGTGTGTTTGTTATGTGTGATCTTTATTATGTTGAGGTAGTTTCCTTCTATGCCCATTTTCTAGAGGGCTTTGTTTTTTATCATAAATGAGTGTTGAATTTTGTCAAAAACTTTTTCTGAAACTACTGAGATGATCATATGGATTTTATTCTTCAGTTTGTTAATATGGTATATCACATTAATTGATTTGTGTATGTTGAAGAATCCTTGCATCTTTGGGATAAAACCCACTTGATCATGATGAATGATCTTTTAAGTGTGTTGTTGGATTCTGTTTGCTGGGATTTTGTTGAGGATTTTTGTGCCTGTTCTCGTCAGTGATATTGGCCTGTAGTTTTCTTTTTTTGTGATATCTTTGTCAGATTTTGATATCAGGTTGATGGTAGTCTCAGAATGAAATTGGGAGTATCCCTCCCTCTGCAAGTTTTTGGAGTCTATACCTTTTTGTTTATTTTTTTTTCTAGTTTATTTTTTTCGATTCGCATATAAGTGATATCATAGTCTTTGCCTTTCTCTGTCTGATTTATTTCACTTAGCACAATACCTTCAGTCCTGGATGTTCATTGGAAGGACTGATGTTGAGCTGAAACTCCAATACTTTGGCCACCTCATGTGAAGAGTTGACTCATTGGAAAAGACTCTAATGCTGGGAAGGATTGGGGGCAGGAAGAGAAGGGGACAACAGAGGATGAGATGGTTGGATGGCATCACCGACTCAATGGACATGGGTTTGGGTAGACTCTGGGAGTTGGTGATGGACAGAGAGGCCTGGTGTGCTGAGATTCATGGGGTCACAAAGAGTCAGACACAACTGAGAGACTGAACTGAACTGAATTGAATACCTTCCAAGTGTATCTGTGGTGCTGTAAATGGCAAATTTCTTTTTTATGGCTGACTAATAGTCCCTGATGCACAAAAACCACATCTTCTTTGTCCATTCATCTGATGATGGACACTTAAGTTGCTTCCATATCTTGGTTATTGTAAATAATTCTGCTAAGAATGTTGGAATGAATGTGTCACCTCAATGGGCTTGAATTAGTTTTTTTTTTCAGTCATATACCCAGGAGTGGAATTGCTGGATCATATGGTTGTTTTATTTTTAGTTTTTTGAGAAATATTCATACTGTTTTCCATAGTTGTACAAATTTACAGTCCCACAGCAGTGTACGAAGCTTCCCATTTTTCCACATCTTTTTTAGTATGTCATTTGTTGTTTCTTCAATGATAACCATTCTAACAAGTATGAAGTGAGACCTCATTGTGGTTTTGATTTGCGTTTCCCTTGTAATTAGTAGCATGGAGCTTCTTTTCACATGCTTGTTGGCCATCTGCATTTCCTCTTTGGAAAAATGTCTATTCAGTCATTTTGCCCAGTTTAATCAGATTGTTTGTTATTGAAGAATCCTTGCATCTTTGGGATAAATTCCACTTGGTCATAGTGTATGATCTTTGTTTATTTTAAACCATGTTTATTTTAAAAAGACCTGTGCACTTCCCAAGGCTTAAGGATATTAAGGTTTGGCACATTAAAGCCCATCACTAGAGGTAGAAACACATATACTATTATGCCAACAAGCCATTACTTATAGTTAAGAGTTTTTCTGTAATAACCAAATGGATAGTCAAATAGTACAACTGGACTATTCCTGAGCCAAGTGCATTTCCACAATAGTCACTGTTGCTCTTCCATTTGCCTCTGTTAAAACAGCCTGTAATAACTGAAGCCAAGAATGCCCTTGCAATGGAGCGCTTCTGCTTGAGAACTTAGGATGTAAGTATAGCATGCCGCTAACATACTTTCTGGGACTTCCCAGGTGGCACTAGTGGTAAAGAATCCATCTGCCAATGCAGGAGATGCAAGAGACACGGGTTCCATCCCTGGGTCGGGAAGATCCCCTGGAGGAGGAAATGGCCACCCACTCCAGTATGCTTGCTGGGGGAATCCCATGGACAGAGGAGCCTGGGGGCTACAGTCCACGGGGTCACGGGAGAGTCGGGCACGGCTGAGTGTGCACACATGCATCATAGCATACTTCCTAAACAACAAAGATAGTTCTAAAACATCTGATGACAGACCGTGATAAAGACATTACACTGCAAAAAAAGTGTATAGGAATCCATGGTCCTACCTGTAAAACAGGCCTGCACTTGAAAGATGGAATTTTATCATTGGCCGCCCTGTCCAGGTTTCAGAGACGATCTTCTGCTCCCATCTGGTGGCCATGTCCGGAACATCAAGATGAGGCTTCTTTATTCAAGCTCACGAGTTCCTGGGGGGTTGGTTTTGACACCCTCTCGCTCTGCATCCAGTGTGACTGGATCTTAACATTTCCAAGTCAGGGTGACCAACTGACCTAGCTAGGTGAAGATAGGACGGGAGACTGCCTGGTACATGGGACTTTCTGTTTTTAAAATCCTGCAAGATCTAGACAGAGCATGGGAGCCTCTCATTGCTAGGACCACACGGGTCTGAAACCGAGGAGCAGAGTTCCTCCTGCAGGGTGACCATTCACCATCTTCACCAGTCAGGTTCCATCTGCAACTCGATGACTCGTCTGGCTTACTGCAGAGACTATGACTAAGTGGCTAACGGGAGCCTAACAAGACAGTAAGCTCCAAGAGTTGGTGATGGACCCAGAGGCCTGGCGTGCAGCGGTCCACGGGGTCACAAAGAGTCGGACACGACTGAGCGACTGAACTGAACTGAACAAGACAGAGAAGCGCCTGGAAGTGAGCTTCAGTGGTGCCCTGGGGTCACCGCTGCCTGTGGGGCTGTCGAGGGGCTCCGCCTCCCCGTAGCCTGTCGAAGGCATGTTTGCTCTTGGTTGGAACTTCTACCAGTTTCTCAGCCCATTCAGCAGCATCCGTAGCAGTAGTGACATCACGGGTTCTGCCACAGCCTGGACCCAGCTCTGCTGCGTGCCTGCAGCCCCTGACAGGGGTGCCTCTTCGTCAAGAACGCCCCACCAGCCTCCTCTGCAGGCAAAGTCCAGCCCGTCCTCTGAGCCTGGCCATCTCTCCATGCAGGGGGCTTGCTTCCTCAGCTAGAGCTCTCATCTGTCTGAATTGTCTGAATTCCTTCTTGCTGTCGGGCTGGGCTGATGACCTGCTGATGGACAAGGGTTCACCCAAGTTAGACGTCTCATGAGAGCAGGGCCTGCCATGCCGTGCCACCTAACATTGACCACCTCCCAGCCCCTACGTCCCCCACAGCAGAGGGCAGGCCTCATGTGGTCACGTCAGGGGCACTGACCCTCCCCTGAGGTTGCAGAAGCCCCTGCCACCCTTTCTCGGATCTGGGAGGTGGGGCAGCTGGACATGGCGGGGGCCAGCCTCCAGGTCAGGGACTCTGTCTGGGAGAATGTAAGAGCCAGAGCATCAGCTGGTTCTGGAAGAAGCTTCTACGAGGTCCTCTGTCCTTGGCCTCAGCTCCTGTAGAACAGTCCCCCGAGACTGCTGGGGGTTTGTAAGAAAGACATAGACATCAGGGGGAATTTAAAGAACCTGCTCAGTGCCAACAAGGTGGTCATTGCCCACTGCTGCCCAGGACTGGAGAGACCGCCTACCTTCAGGGTGAAGAGATTGAATCCCTCACACCTGCCCTGCTCTTTGGGGTGCGGCCTGAAGCTGCAGGCATCACGTGTACCCCGCCACGAGGTGTGCTGCTGTGGAAAGACAAAGGGCCAGTCTATAACCTTTCTTTTAATTCTTGTAAAAAAAAAATCATTTCACGAGAATTTTGAGAAATGAGACAGGCCCAGCAACTTTTATAGGAATTCAGAGTCTCTGCCAGTCAGTGTGTTTCTGGCACGCACCTGATTTATTTCCACTGGCTACCTGTCACCTCTTGTTTGGCATCAACAACGAGTCGATGGATGAGACTAAAATGCAAATTTCAGTTAGGGGTCGAGTTCTGGGAGGGGGGAACCTGACCCTCCCTTCCCAGGGAGAAATAGGAATTGGCAGAAAGAAGGCAATCACTGGGTGTCGTGGAAGGCAGAGGGGGCCCTGGTTCTAATGGGGGAACTCACCTGTTCAATGCACCTGCCCAGCTGGGCATGCAGAGTCTCCCAGGGTGGAGATGGGGAAGAAAATAGAAGTCTGTGGGTTTCCTGGTCCAACAGCCTCGTGAGGATGAGCTGGGAGAAAGCTCTCGGCAGGGGACTGGATGGTTGGACATTCTTTGCCGAGAGAAAAGTGAGAGGCATGCAGCCAGGGCTTTGTCTGCTGCTGCCCGGGGCCCTCAGAGAGAGTAGAAATGTCCAGCCAGGCATCGTCATGGAGTGCTGCAACAAGCCCGGAGAAGACTCGCTGGGCAGATTCAGAGTGATTGCCGCAGGGCTGTAGAAAAGAGGGTTTCCTAGTCATTTCTTCTAAAGGAAGGCAATGATTTCAAAGCTCCTTTTCCAAATAGGAACTTTTTTATTATAAAAAAGCACATAACATTGACAATTGGGAAGTTAACGATTAAAAAAATTTTTACCCTTGCCTGCAAGTGAGCTGCCGACCTTGGGGAAACAGGCCAAGGCTGTGGGCAGTTGCCAGGGAGACTGGTCTTAAGAATGAGCCTCCCAGCTCCCAGCAGCAGGGAGCTCCTGTCTTCAGTCCCACAGCCTTCATACCCTCAGAATTCCTAAACGAAAGCAGGAGAGAAAAAGGGCAAAAAGTTCTGAGTCCGTTCATACAAAGAGCCAACATGGCAAACTGTGATGAGGGGGTTGCCTCATCAAAGGGCAGGAGGGGGGGCATTTTTTGCAAATATCACTGCCTCCCAGCAACAGCCCTTTCTGTCTCCAGTCTCCCCAGCCAAGTCCTAGAGACCAAAGTACAAAGCATCAAAGCTGCTTTTCATGGCAAGATGAATAATTACAGAAAAAACAAAGCTGCAGATGACAAATTTGACAATGCACAAATGAGCCAGTAGTTGTTTACACTTACAAGTGGAAATCTCTAAGTGTATAACACACATGTAGGCCACCAAAGAGTCCTCAGAAATGCATATGGCAGATAACAGGTTTATTTTTGTTTCAGGTGGTGAAAGTTTTACAAACTTTAAGCAAAACATCAAAAGGTTAAAATTAATACATACACAAATGATGGAGCCAGTGAAAAAACCAAATGAACCCTAACTTTTGAAAATGAAAAAAGAACCATTTTTATTATTTGTACTTTTATCTGTAAATACCTGTTGGACGGCACCCCACAGGCCTGCAAACCTTGAAGCTGCAGGGCCGGCAGACCTAAGACAGAACCAGCAGACAGTGACAGAGACATCCATGGGTTATTGGTCGGTGGTGGCGGGGGTGGGGGGGTCTTACTTGTCTGAAGCAAAAGTCTTGGAGCGACACCCAACCATGTAGAGCAGAGAGCAGGCAGCACATGGCAGCTACCTTACTGCTCGAGGAGGTGAAGGAGGCTGCCACTCAGGGAAAACGGAGGTCAGGATGCCCCATCGGAGACGGGGAAACCATTGGCAGGGGTGGGGGGCAGGCACCCAGGTAGTTCCTGATTTCAGCCCTATGGTTAAGAGGACTGGATGCTCAGGTGGTACCTAGATACTGCCTATAGTATCTAGATACTACTAGACACCTAGTCCCTGGATACTCAGGTAGTAGATACTCACCTAAACCCTCAGGCGCGTAGGGGTAGGTGAAGCGGGGACTGGCCGGGTAGTCTGATCCTACACTGGCTTTCACATCCTTCCCATTTTCCATAAACATCTCATGCCAAGCCAGACCACGTTATCCGAAGATGCGTAGCTGCGATTAGGGAACAGGAAGTGGCCTGCGTCCCGCAGTGTGGGGGTGTCTCCACCGTGAGTGAGCTCTGTGGGCTTTGGGGTCCACTTGGCCCCGCACCACGCCTCCCGCCCCCCCCGGTGACCCGCCCTGAGCAGCCCTTCCTGGCATGGGAAAGGCACGCGCTCCAGGCATCGTGGCCCCGGCCTTACTGACTCCTCCCCAGGGAGTGCTGCGGGCCCAGCCCAGAGCGCTGGCCTCGTGAACTTCAGGGCTGACTTGGTGAAACCTGAGCCCAGCGCCAGCCTTGCTCACCACTGTCACCCGCCCCCATCACTGCGGCCCCAGGTTCCGGCCTCCAGGATGCTGAGCCCCAAGGGCCGCAGCGACACACCCCAGGTCACCCACAGGCTGGTCTCCGGGCTGGCCTTGGCCACCACCTGTGACCCTGCTCACCAGACCTCCGCCGTCCACACTTACCACAGAGCCTCTGTGATTTGGGCAGGCTGGTTCACCTCCCCAGCATCATGTGCTCTGTCGCTCAGTGGTGGCTGACTCTTGGCGAGCCCCTGGACTGGAGCCCCCCAGGCTCCTCTGTCCATGGGATTTTTTCAGGCAAGAATACTGGAGTGGGTTGCCATTTCTTACTTCAGGGGATCGTCCTGACCCAGGGATTGAACCCTAACCCCAACATCATATCCAGCATCTTTGAAAAGAGGTTAGTGCTTTTTCTCCCTGAAGACAGTTTCTGGGCAAAACTGGCTATCTCCCAATGATGGGGAGGTTCTCTGCACTGTCTTTGCTTGGTCCAACTGGATATGGACTTGGAAGCACCCCTTCTTCTCCCTGAACCCCTCACAGCTCAGAATCCCTCTTCCTGGTAGCTTCAGGAGCGTCAGGAGTCTTCTTGACGTTATACCCTGGTTTCTGCTAGGGGCCAGCCTCTGAGTGACTTGAAAAAGTGGTTGGAACCTGTAGGATAAGCAGAGGGTAGGGGACGCTGTGGTCCCAGGGTTGGGGTGGGATGGAGACTGGAGGTCCGGGGATCCAGAAACGCCAGGCATCCCAGCAGGAGGTCTGGGGGAAATCTCAGGGTGGTTCAACCTGCCGGTCCTTCTGAAAGCACAGTCTTCCAGCCCACAGAGCACTAAGTCCTCCCCCATGTCCCTTCCCTGGCGCTGGGCATGCTGAGCCAAGGCTCTCCACAGGGAAAGGTCTTTGTGGAGCAGATCCTTCCTGGCAGGTTCTGAGGCTGCACCCAGAGGGCACAGATCCAAATACAGGGTGCCGCCATCAGTGAAGAGGGGGCAATCTCCAGGGAGACAGTCCAGTAGCAGGTCATTTTGACACAATGAGACATGGTGGTGATTGGCTCAGGTGCTGGGGGTTGGGGCCAGGGCTCCGAGCTAATAGATATCCATCACTGACCTGGCACTGTCATCCCAGCTCATCCATCTTCCCTGGAACTTGAGGAGGAAAGAATGGGGCGACCTGGCATTTTGGCTAATTATCTTCCTGCTTCAATATGACAAATAGAAGTTGGGAAGAACTAAAGAATCAGTGCAACTTGGGGAAGCTTTTCTATCCCTGCTGGAAAATGATCCTGGTCGAAGCTCAGGGGAGCCCTGTGTTCTGACAGGAGGTAGCATTGTTGGTGGAGAGACCTCACTCCCACCCCAGGTCTGTGATGGACCCTGAGTTTGAAGGTTGGTGGAGAGACCTCACCCCTACCCCGGGTCTGTGATGGACCCTGAGTTTGAAGCAGGCGCACTCCTGGATACAGCAGGCTGAGTGGGAGGGACCATCCATCACCATCCTAGGGGACAGGCACAGTGATAAACGACTAAAATGGGAGAGCGAGACAGCTTTAAACATCAGTCTCCAGTCCTCCCACACAGGAGGCATCTGTGTCCCTCCCCTTGAACCTGGGTGGCCCTCTGTCTTTTTCCACCAAGAGAACGGCAAGAGATAGGGAGGCAGAATTTCTGGGATAAGATCGTTAAAGGCCACGGCTCCCCTGAGGAATGTCTCTGGGCACTCCAGAAGGCAGGTCCCAAGGGCAGGACAAAAAGACAAAAAGCGACGATGAACCCCGCCCTGGAGGAGTCTGGCCAGTTGTGAGGAAGGGGGACCTGAGAGAAGTCCAGACATTCCCATCTTCCCAGCTGAGGCCCCAGACCTGGGGACTAAAGGTAAGCCAGCCCTCCATGCTGTGCTCAAAGTCAACCCAGTCACTCATAGAGGAAATCAGCCCCGAGTATTCAACATTGGAAGGACTAATGCTGAAGCGGAAGCTCCGGTACTTTGGCCATCTGATGCAAAGAGCTGACTGATTGGGAAAAAAAGAAAAAAGCCCTGATGATGGGAAAGATTGAAAGCAGGAGGAGAAGGGGATGACAGAGGATGAGATGGTTGGATGGCATCACCGACTCAATGGATATGAGTTTGAGCAAGCTCTGGGAGATGGTGATGCACAGGGATGCCTGGCGTGCTGCAGTCTATGGGGTTGTAAAGAATCAGACATGACTGAGCAACTGAACAACAGCAAAATACATTTGCATGTATATATGCCACAACATTTTTATCCATTCATCTGTTGATGGACACTTAGGTTGCTTCCATATATTGACAATTATAAATAATGCTGCTATGAACATTGCGGTGCGTGTATCTTTTTGAATTAATGCCTTTTGTTTTGTTTTGTTTTTTGAGTATACACCCAGGAATGGAATTGCTGGCTTGTGTTGTAGTTATATTTTTATCAACTGGGAAATTAGGATAATAGCTTGTTCTACTTTTCATAGGATTTTCAGAAATTCTCAAAACAAGTTCAGTGAACTTGTTTTGAAAATTAGAAATTGCCATTTAAATATGATACTAGTAACTTTTTACTGCATAATAAATTGCCTTAGAACTTAGTCATTTAAAGCAACAAAGATGTCTTGTCTCAGAGTTTATGCAGCTCAGAAATTTGGGGATCAGCTGTCTGGGCAGCTCTGACTCAGGTCTCTCAGGAGGATGTGGTCAGATGTGAACAGGACTGGGAGCCGTTTCCAAGATGGTGCCTACATGGCTGCTCCCAGGAGGCTTCACTGTTTCTTGGATGTAGACGGGAGGCCACCCTAAGGGTCCCTCATTGTCCTCTTGGAAGATTTCGTACAGACACAAAGAAGACTTTCAGGTGCTGTTACATTTAGATGCAAAACAACCCAATGGTATAAATACTAAAATTAGCATCACCTCACAGGCAAGGAGGGGCTTCCCTGGTAGTTCAGCTGGTGAAGAATCCATCTGCAATGCAGGAGACCCCGGTTCAATTTTTGGGTTGGGATGATCCCCTGGAGAAGGGATAGGCTACCCACTCCAGTGTTCTTGCCTGGAGAATTCCATGGACAGAGGCGCCTGGCAGGCTACAGTCCAGGGGGTTGCAAAGAGTCAGACACAACTGAGCGACTAAGCACAGCACAGCGCCTCAGAGTCAAGGGAACTGGGGTACAGAAACATCGAGCAAGCTGCCAGCGGCCACCCTGGGACAGCTGGGGTGGGGCCCAGGCAGTTCACATCCAGAACCTACAGGTGACCTGCAAGCCACTCTGCAGTACCTTACTTTCATAAGCAGTTTTGTAAAGTTTCTGTTCTCTTCCCTTTTCTTTTGAGCATCCTTATTCTTTTATTGACTATGCCAAAGCCTTTGACTGTGTGGATCATTATAAACTGTGGAAAATTCTTCAAGAGATGGGAATACCAGACCATCTGACCTGTCTCTTGAGAAACCTGTATGCAGGTCAAGAAGCAACAGTTAGAACTGGACATGAAACAACAGACTGGTTCCAAATAGGAAAAGGAGTACATCAAGGCTGTATATTGTCACCCTGCTTATTTAACTTATATGCAGAGTACATCATGAGAAACGCTGGGCTGGAAGAAGCACAAGCTGAAATTAAGATTGCCTGGAGAAATATCAATGACCTCAAATACGCAGATGACACCACTCTTATGGCAGAAAGTGAAGAAGAACTAAAAAGCCTCTTGATGAAGGTGAAAGTAGAGAGTGAATAAGTTGGCTTAGAGCTCACCATTCAGAAAACTAATATCATGGCATCTGGTCCCATCACTTCATGGCAAATAGACGGGGAAACAGTGGAAACAGTGGCAGACTTTATTTTTTGGGCTCCAAAATCACTGTAGATGGTGACTGCAGCCATGAAATTAAAAGACACTTACTCTTTGGAAGGAAAGTTATGACCAACTTAGACAGCATTTTAAAAAGCAGAGATGTTGCTTTGCCAACAAAGGTCCGTCTAGTCAAGGCTATGTTTCTTCCAGTAGTCATGTATGGATGTGAGAGTTGGACTGTGAAGAAAGCTGAGCACCAAAGAATCAATGCTTTTGAACTGTAGTGTTGGAGAAGACTCTTGAGAGTCCCTTGGACTGCAAGGAGATCCAACTAGTCCATCCTAAAGGACATCAGTCCTGGGTGTTCATTGGAAGGACTGATGTTGAAGCTGAAACACCAATACTTTGGCCACCTCGTGCGAAGAGTTCACTCATTGGAAAATACCCTGATGCTGGGAAGGATTGGGGGCAGGAGGAGAAGGGGACGACAGAGGATGAGATGGTTGGATGGCATCACCGACTTGATGGACATGAGTTTGGATAAACTCTGGGAGTTGGTGATGGACAGGGAGGCCTCGCGTGTTGCAATTCATGGGATCGCAAAGAGTCGGACACAACTGAGCGACTGAACTGAACCGATTCTTTTTAAATTCTGAATGTTTTTTCCAAAGTAATCCAAACAGGTTTCTCCTTGGATGTATTAGAGGGTCATCCCTTTCCATCATCCATTCACTCCACACTCACTGCTGAGGACTGGTTATGCTGGCTCAATGGCACTCCCCAGGTGGTGCTAGTGGTAAAGAACCTGCCTGCTAGCGCAGGAGACAAAGAGATCTGGGTTCAAACCCTGGGTCGGGAAGATCCCCTGGAGGAGGGCATGGCAGTCCACTCCAGTATTCTTGGCTGGAGAATCCCATGGACAGAGGAGCCTGGTGGGCTACAGTCCGTGGGGTTTCAAAGAGTCGGACACGACTGAAGGGACTTAATGGTATGATGATACTAAAGAGAAGCCAGAGACAGAGGTACTTATTTGGGGATCCAAGTTTAGCTATAAAAGCCAACAGCTTCCCCAGGGCAGGCCTTGGGGCCAGATTTTGACTTGTTCATCTTTTCCAGACTTTGTTCTCCCCAAGTTCCCGGGCTCACCCCTTCCCTGGCCAGGGTTCCTGGGAAGTTTCTTCCTCGACCACAGACAGCAGCTCCCTGGGGTCAGCACTTGAGAATGTGCGGTGGGGAAACACCTAAGTATGTGTAGATGTGGCCCTGTATGTTCCACCCCAAAGAGGACGATAAGAAATCTTTTCAATAAAAAGTAATGAATTAGGGAGGGGAAGAGAACTCGCTGATGATTTTGAAAACAAACAAACAACAAGCAGAGAATCATCGCATATAAAACCTCTCTAGAAATCTTACTTAAAAAAATGTTAGGCTGGTCTATGAAACACTATCCCTCCGTCCCCAAATGTCTGTATAAGGTCTGACCAGGTCCCTGCCCGCCTCTCTCCTTGATCACTGCAGCTGGGTGAGGATGTCCGTCCCAGCTCAGCAGTGCCACCTAGTGGCATGAGGGCCAGAAGCAACGTGCAACGCCCCTGAAATGTTTAAATGCAGGTAACGAGACTTTCTCAGAAATCCTACCTTTTTTCCCCTTGTGATTTAGGTAGACCTTTTCATATATTTTGATGACAATCTTTATCAGTAGATTGTGCCAAGTTAACAGCAGTATCAAAGCTATGATTTTCCCAGTAGTCATGTATGGATGTGAGAGTCAGACCATAGAGAAGGCTGAGTGCTGAAGAATTGATGCTTTTGAACTGTGGTGTTGGCGAGGACTTGAGAGTCCCTTGGACTGCAAGGAGATCCAACCAGTCCATCCTAAAGGAGATCAGTCCTGAATATTCATTGGAAGGACTGACGCTGAAGCTGAAGCTCCAATCCTTTGACCACTTGATGTAAAGAGCCAATTCATTGGAAAAGACCCTGATGCTGGGAAAGATTAAGGGCAGGAAAAGAAGCAGGTGAAAAAGAAGATGGTTGGATGGCATCACTGACTCGATGGACATGAGTTTGAGCACGCTCTGGGAGATGGTGAAGGACAGGGAAGCCGGGTGTGCCGCAGTCCACGGGATCACAAAGAGTCGGACAGACTGAGCAACTGAAGAACAACAAATAGCGGTGAGCTAAAAAGAGTTACAAACCAGATTCAGCCCTCCTCTTTCAGTCCGGGGTCCAGCTGTCGGATAGCATAATGAAAATGGCACATTTATTGAGGGCTTCATAAGTGTTTGAGAATTTGGCGGAACGCCGTTTTCCATTTCCATCATGTTTTTCTTTGTATCTGAACCATACACATGGAGCAAACTCCAGGAGACGGTGAAGGATGGGAAGCCTGGTGCGCTGCGGTCCCTGGAGTTGCAAAGAGTTGGACACGACTTAGCAACTGAACAACAACATCATTACATTTATATGATGATTTCATATTAGATGCCAAGACCTAAATATAGACTGGGGACTCAAGATGCCATTAAGGATGAACAAGATAATTTCATAGGGCTCATATTCTGATGGGGGGGGAGATAACAGCTAACCAACTAATCATTATTGGGATTCCCTGGTGGCTCATATGATAAAGAATCCACCTGCAATGTGGGAGACCTGGGTTCAACACCTGGGTAGGGAAGACCCCCTGGAGGAGGGCATGGCAACCCACTCTAGTATTCTTGCCTGGAGAATCCCCTGAACAGAAGAGCCTGGTGCACTACAGTCAGTGGGGTCACAAAGAAGTGGACACGACTGAGCGACTAAGCACAGCACACGACTCTAAAGCTAAATCAGCATTATTCAGGAAGGAGCCCAGGTCCATGAACCCAGGTCCAGGTTAGACAAGAATCTATCCTGGGGTGAACTTGTCTGAGACCTCAAGGACGGAAAGCCAGAGAAAGAAGGAGTGGACACCCACTCTGTCCCCCTGTCTTGGCGGGTCGTGGGATTTGAGAGGCGCTGAAGGGAGGGAGGCATGTCGCCTTTGGGGGACAGAGCAAAGGCCAGCCTGGCTGTGTGCGGGGGTGAGTGACCCCCGGACGCGGATGGTGGGGGCTACGGGAGGCCCCCTTTCAACCTCCGCACTTGGGATGGTGGAGACCCACTCCCACGTCTGGCAACTTGACCCAGGCTGGTGATGGCAGCAAAGGAGGCAGAGAAAAGAGATGAGAGAGACTTAGGAGATGAAACCTTGACCTCGCTGATGAGTGGAGGAAGGCATGGGCAGCAGAGGGGTGTCTGGGGTCTGGCCTTTGGAGACCTGGGGAGAGGGAGAGTTTGGTCCTGTGTACACCTTGGGTGTGACGTGGCTTTAGAACTTCCAGGGATGTCATTATGGTAATTGGGGATATTGGCGAGTCTTTCAAGGGAGGTTAAGCCTGGATTTATATATATTAATATACATTCTCAGGGGCTTCCCTGGTGGCTCAGTGGTAAAGAATCTGCCAGCCAATGCAGAAGATGCGAGTTCAATCCTTGGTCTGGGAAGATCCCCTGGAGGAGGAAATGACAACCCACTCGACTATTCTTGCCTGGAGAATCCCATGGACAGAGGAGCCCCCGGGCTAGACTCCATAGAGCCGCAAAGAGTCGGACGTGACTGAGCAACCAAAAAACAACAACAATACATTATCAGAGGCACACCGATACACACAGACAGGCCCTTTGTGGTTTTAATGGTGATTTAAAATGCAAGACGGAAGAGAACAGAGAGAGGAGAGGAAAGAAAAGAAGATGAGGAAAGGACAGGGTCCAGGAGAGGACCCCGGCCGCCCCGCGTCAAGGGTGATGAGCCAGCAGACCCAGGGCACACGGCAGGATTGTCTCAGGTCCAGCTTCAGGCCTTCAGCACATGACGCCATTGTTTTGTTACCGCCTCCAAATCTCCTGCAGGACTCTCTGCTGGCCAGACAAGCAGAGTTCTGGAAATGATGCTTGGCTGAAATGATGCAGAAACACCACAGGTCAGCGTCCCCAACCACACGCACATCAGTGTCTTTGAAGGCGACCTCACTCTTGAAGAAAGACAAAGACAGCATTGTGCAAACGAAAACATGGGTTCCCTCCCCGGAGGGATGCCTCCGGTGATGTTCACTCCCTCGAGACGTTCTAAATCCTGAGACTTGGCACAGCTTTTGTTAAATGCTTAGAGGATGGTGAGAGGGAGAAATGAATGCGTCAATGTGGAGGGCAGACAAACCCCCAAGGACATCTGGGTCCAGGGCCCAGAACCTGCGGGTATGGTGGGGTGTGCGGCAAAGGGCGGTGAAGGGGCGGAGAGAAAGGAGGTGCTGATCCGCGGGTTTCAGGTGGGGACCTTGTCCTGGCCATCCAGAGGAGCCGATGTGATTGCAGGGTCATTTCAAGCAGAAGAGGGAGGCAGAGGGATTTAGTGAGAAGGACCCTATCCCACCACTGCTGGCTGGACAGACAAACAGGAAAGAAATACAGGCTGCCTGCAGGAACCAGAAAAGGTGAGAAGACGAATTTCCTCCTAGAACTTCCAGAAGGGTCCAGCCCTGTCAACACCTGATGTCAGCACATGGAGGTCAAGGTCACACTCTGGACTTCCCTCCCTCTAAGATAACTCACCTGTTCTCTTGTAAGCCACTCAGTTTGTGATGAATTGTTGCAGCAGCCATAGACAATTAATCCAGTTGATAATCTACACAGATATATTCACATCAAAATAAAGAAGCAGCCTCAGACCTTAGAGTCTTCACTTCTGCGACTTCATTTGCTGTTTATAGAGTCCTCTGGTTAGACCACTGTGACAGGAAGCCTTCTCCACGGCCGGAGACAGGTGGCTGCGCCTGCCTGACTGTGATTGTTTTTATAAGAATTTGCCTAAACTCTGTCCTTTCTTCCTGTCATTGGGCTGTGTGTATATAACTGTGATCATATGAGTGTGTATGTGTGGGTCAGAGAACATGCTATATATATGTGCATGTATGTTTATTACATATGCACGTGTGGTGTGCGGGTATGCATATGTGAGAAATGTGCCTAGAAGAATCTGCCCACGATGCAGGAAACCTGGGTTAATCCCTGGATTGGGAAGACGCCCTGGGGAAGGAAATGGCAACCCACTCCAGTATTTTTGCCTGGAGAATCCCATGGACAGAGGAGCCTGGCAGGTTACAGTCCATGGGGTCACAAAAGAATTGGATGCGACTGAGTGACTAACACACTTTTTTCTTGCATCTGTACACATGCTTGATGTGCATGCATCAAGTACACGTGCTTGATGTGCATGCTTGATGTGCGCTCGTACACACAAGTGCTGGAGCTAGGAGGCAAAACTGGTAGCAGAAGGGCAGACTCTGAAGTCAGGTGCCGAGAGACCTGAGTTTGAATTCAAGCTCCGTCCCTCCCAACTTCCAGCCCTGGTCCTCAGCATTAGGTTCCTTTGTGAGTGGTGATGATACTGACGCTACTGCAGAGGCTTGTGGGAGTTTTCCACCAGGCAGCCTCTGCAGAGTTCAGCGTCCACTTCAGGCACGAACACGTGGCAGTTGCTACATTGTACTTCATTCAACCTGATGAGCTAGGAATGCTGCTTTTCTAACTTTCCATTTGTATCATCTCCTTGGGCTACCCTATGAAAAATACCTCAGACTAGGTGGTTTAGAAGAGGAGAAAAGTATTTTGTCTGGAAGTTTGTTGGCTAGGTCACAGACTTCCCTCGTAGCTCAGACGGTAAAGGGTCTGCCTACAATGCAGGAGACCAAGGTTCAATCCCTGGGTTGGGAAGATCTGGAGAAGGAAATAGCAACCCACTCCAGTACTCTTGCCTAGATAATCCCACGGATGGAAGAGCCTGGTGGGCTACAGTTTATTGGGTCACAAAGAGTTGGGCATGACTGAATGACTTCACTCTCACTTTGAGGTCACTTTGAGGTCACTGTGTGGACAGGATTGGCTCTTTCTTTTTTTTTTTTTTTTAATAAATTTATGTATTTTAGTTGGGGGCTAATTACTTTACAATATTGTAATAGTTTTTGCCATACATTGACATGAATCAGCCATGGGTTTACAGGTGTTCCCCATCCTGAACCCCCCTCCCACCTCCCTCCCCATCCCATCCCTCTGGGTCATCCCATTGCCTCAGCCCTGAGCATTTGTCTCATGCATTGAACCTGGAATGGTGTTCTGTTTCACATATGATAATATACATGTTTCAATGCTATTGTCCCAGAACGTCCCACCCTCACCTTCTCCCTCAGAGTCCACAAGACTGTTCTATGCATCTGTGTCTCTTATTCTGTCTCACATATAGGGTTATCGTTACCATCTTTCAAATTCCATATATATGCATTAGTATACTGTATTGGTGTTTTTCTTTCTGGCTTACTTCCCTCTGTATAATGGGCTCCAGTTTCATCCATCTCAATAGAACCGATTCAAATGTATTTTTTTTTAATGGCTGAGTAATATTCCATCGTGTATATGTACCACAGCTTCCTTATCCATTCGTCTGCTGATGGACATCTAGGTTGCTTCCATGTCTTGGCTATTGTAAACAGTGCTGCGATGAACATTGGGGTACACGCGTCTCTTTCAATTCTGGTTTCCTTGGTGTATATGCCCAGCAGTGGGATTGCTGGGTCATATGGCAGTTCTATTCCCAGTTTTTTAAGGAATCTCCACATTGTTCTCCATAGTGGCTATACTAGTTTGCATTCCCACCAACAGTGTAAGAGGGTTCCCTTTTCTCCACACCCTCTCCAGCATTTATTGCTTGTAGACTTTTGGATAGCAGCCATTCTGACTGGTGTGAAATGGTACCTCATTGTGGTTTTGATTTGCATTTCTCTAATAATGAGTGATGTTGAGCATCTTTTCATGTGTTTGTTAAGGATTGGCTCTTTCTTAACCTATTCCAGGCTCTCCTTTGGCCTCTGGGAGGCTGACGATCCTTGGTGCTCCGTGGCTTGTAGAAGCATCCTTCCAGCCCTTTACATGATATTCTCCCCATATGTATGTTTATGTGTGTGTGTGTACATTCAAATATCCCCCTTTATAAGGACATCATTCATAATGGATTATCCAATATGACCTCATCAAAGTGAATTACATCTGTAATGGTCCTATCTCCTAATAAGGTCACATTCTGAGGTCCTAGGGGTTAGTTCTACAACATAGTTATTGGGTGGTGGGGGACACAATTCAACCCATAACATTGTAGATTAGTTACCGTATTTAATGTAGTGTAAGACACTGGAAACATTATCTGTATATCAAACTTACCAGGTGAAGATGATCTATGATCAACCTACATATAGATCTGTCTATGTATCAATTAGAAGGGGAAAAAGTGGAAACGGTGCCATATTTTATATTCTTAGGCTCCAAAATCACTGTGGATGGTGACTGTAGTGATAAAATTAAAAGATCCTTGCTCCTTGGAATGAAAGCTATGACAAACATAGACAGCATATTAAAAAACAAAGACACCACTTTGCTGCAAAATGTCCATACAGTCAAAGCTATGATTTTTCCAGTAGCCATGTGTGGATGTGAGAGCTGGACCATAAAGAAGGCTGAACACCAAAGAATTGAGGCTTTCAGATCATGGTGCTGGAGAAGACTCTTGAGAGTCCCCTGGACTGCAAGGAGATCAAACCTGTCCATCCTAAATGAAATCCACACTGAATATTCACTGGAAGGACTGATGCTGAAGCTGAAACTCCAATACTTGGGCTGCCTGATGTGAAGAACTGACTCATTGGGAAAGACCCTGATGCTGGGAAAGATTTAAGGCAGGAGGAGAAGGGGACAACAGAGGGCAATATGATTAGATAGCATAACTGACAGTGGGCATGTATTTGAGCAAACTCTGGGAGACAGTGAAGGACAGAGGAGCCTGGAGTGCTGCAGACTGTGGGGTCACAGTCAGAGATGACTTAGAGACTGAATAATAACAACAACAATATATCAATTATCTATCATCTGTTTGTCCTTTAGGATAGACTGGTTGGATCTCCTTGCAGTCTAAGGGACTCTCCAGAGTCTTCTCCAACACCACAGTTCAAAAGCATCAATTCTTTGGTGCTCAGTTCTCTTTCTAGTCAAACTCTCATATCCATACATGACCACTGGAAAAACCAAAGCTTTGACTAGATGGATCTTTGTTGGCAAAGTAATGTCTCTTCTTTTTAATATGCTATCTAGGTTGGTCATAACTTTTCTTCTAAGGAGTAAGCATCTTTTTATTCATGGCTGCAGTCACAATCTGCAGTGATTTTGGAACCCCAAAAAATAAAGTCTGCCACTGTTTCCACTGTTTCCCCATCTATTTGTCATAAAGTGATGGGACTGGATGCCATGATATTAATTTTCTGAATGTTGAGCTTTAAGCCAACTTTTTTACTCTCTTCTTTTACTTTCATCAAGAGGCTCTTTAGTTCTTCACTTTCTGCCAGAAGGGTAGTGTCATCTGCATATCTGAGTTTATTGATATTTCTCCTGGCAAACTTGATTGCAGTTTGTGCTTCATCCAGTCCAGCATTTCTCATGATGTACTCTGCATATAAGTTAAATAAGCAGGGTGGCAGTATACAGCCTTGACATACTTCTTTCCCAATTTGGAACCAGTCAGTTGTTTCATGTCCAGTTGTAACTGTTGCTTCCTGAACTGCATACAGATTTCTCAGGAGGCAGGTAAAGTGATCTGATGTTCCATCTCTTGAAGATTTTCCAGACTGTGGATTTTGTGATCCACACAGTCAAAGGCTTTGGCATAGTCAATAAAGCAGACGTAGATGTTTTTCTGGAATTCTGTCGCTTTTTCGATGATCCAACGGATGCTGGCATCTCAGAACAGATGCTATTATTCACTAAGCAATACCTTTTAGGAGGGTCTTATATAAAACATCTATTCATAATTATATGACTGCAATTACAAGTTGTATCAGTAATTGGTGTAGACTGTGTGACTTTAGAACAGAGAAAACACATTCAAGCTGTGGGAGTAGTGAGGTGCATGATTATACTTTTCAATTGTCTTACCAGCAGAGGGCACTCCAAGCTAAACTTTGAAATGCGTTTCAGTTGGTTTTTAAATGTCTTCAGTGGAGAACAAGTGCAAATCAATTAACTCCATCTATGTGTAGTAGATGCATATAGTTTCTTTTTACCATGGGGTCAGGAAGAGTCCAACACAACTTAGCGAGTGAACAACAACAATGGTTTCTTCATAAGGAAAAATAGAGGAGCTTTCCTCAGTAAACATATATGCAAATTAAAGGCTCAGTATGGTCCTCTGTTTGAAATAATTTCATATTTAACAACTCTCTCTAAACAGACATTGCCTGGAATTTTAGGGAGAAACACAATGTAACATTCCTTACAGATTCTAAGTGAAGTTTTTGAAATGGGTTTACTTCCATTCAAAGAATGGACATTTTAGGGGATTGTCATTAATTCCAAATAATGCCATTAAATAATGCTGTTTAATTCATAGGTGATTTCCTAGGCAGTCAATGTCAGGAGAGACCTTGCAGGTTTCTCCACACTGTTTCCATGACATGGACCCTCCGTGCGCTCAATTAAGTAAGTGAGAATAAAGGTTTAGGTAGAAAACAACTCCTTTAAGTATTTTTCTGTGTTTTTTCATATATGACCACTGCAGTTTCCTAAAGTACTCCAAAGGAGAATATATTATCTCAGAGACTGCCTGGTTAGAAGTTTGTATTGTATTCACAGTGCTCTTGACAAGGAGATCTCCATGGATATTACTATCTAAAAGCATTACTTGGGAATGGATAAGGGGATTTTATTTGCTAGTTATTCTCTCATTTAGGTCAACTCCTGAATATGAATTGACCAGTTGACAGCTATCTAGAAAACAGATAAACTTATCTAATACAGTTTTGAATAGATTCATGAATTTAAATTACCTGTCTCCTGGAAGTAGCTAAAATGGTCCAGGAGAGAACGACTTTCTAAACTTGGTAAATCATCCATAAATTGAATTTTATTTAAAAAGTCTGATATCTTCATATTAATACTAAAATTCATTTCTTTCTCCAAACTACTGAATAAAAATCAAACTGTATTTCCTAATAGCATTTGATGAGTTGAGAGGAATGGGAACTTTTTCAGGGGGAGCAAAGCTAAACTGGGTATATAATACTTTATCATCACACTTAAAAGTTTCTTTAGCACAGTTCGGATAGAAACCTGGGCTTGTAACTTCAGAATTATTAAAAAATAAATGTCTGATTTTATCTTTTCAATAAGTACTTGATATTACAGAAAGAGGATGTGAGCCATAAAGGTAAATGTTTAAATGGTGACAAAATATCTGAGTGGAAAACAGTCATCTGTTTTGAATGCATAGTGCAGACAACTCATTTTTTAAAGTTTTAATTTTTTTTTACTGAGTTATAGTTGATTTAGAATATTATATAAACTTCATGTGCACAACAGTGATTCACAGTTTTAAAGGTTATGCTCCATTATAGTTATTATAAAATACTGGCTATAATCTCTGTGCTGTGCAATATGTCCTTGTGGCTGATTTGTTTTATACACAGTGTTTTTTGCCTCTAAATTCTCTACACCTATCCAGCCCTTCCCTATTTCTCTCTCCCTACAGGTATGGAGTTTGCTCTCCACATCTGTTTATTTTTGTTATATTCACTAGATTGTTTTAGTTTTTTTATAATACAGACATAAGTGATATCATATAGGATTTGTTTTTCTCTGACTTATTTCCTCAAGCATGATTCCCTCCAAGTTCATCCATGTTGTTGCAAATGGAACAATTCCATTCTTTTTTATAGTTGAGTAGTATTCCACCGTATTTATACAACTGCATTGTATTTAAAGTTCTTGAGGTGTAGAAACCAGGGTGGTGAACTCATTATGACCTTGCCACCTCCCTGGTGGACTCCGGGTGTTCGCTATGGCTTCCACGGCAGGAGAGACTGCTTGGGTGGACGGAAGACCATGAGCAGAACCCTTTGAAGGATGGCCTGAGTGCTTGGGGGCTGGGATGGTGAGCTCGATGTCAGAGGTACTGGGGGAAGATGAGAGCCCCAAGGGAGTTGGGCTTTTCCATCACGTTGGACAGACACGTTCTGGAAGCAGCACTGGAGATCAGAGATGTCACGGACAGCTGGCATCTTGTGCTGTGACACCAGCCTTACAGGCCATGTGTATCAGCTGGACACCGTGGTCCCTGGGGAGCTGGGGTCCTGGGCTGTGTACCCACTGTGTACAGTGTGGAGCCCTCTCAGCCTGGATTCGTCTTTTTTCGAGGGACTCATGTTCTAGATGAGCAAGGCCATGGTGGAGTCCAGTGGCTTCCAGAACTGTATCCGTGGACAGGAAATTTGGCAGTCTCTGCTGGACACAGACATTTTCTTCTTTGTCCGCCTCCAACCAGAGTGTCAGGCTTGGGGGATGTTTCCTGTATGATCTGGGTTTTAAGTCAGAGATAGAGAAAAAAATAAGGTTTTTCATAGAAAAAATATCCTAGATCATGATTTAAAGTTTTATGATTTCAAATTATCCACCTTTCAAATCTACTCATCAAGACTTCAGTGGTGGGTGTCACTAGAGGAGGAACACACATATTTGGAATGTGTCGCTCAAAAAGTCATCATTAGTAAGTAATAAAAAAGGTTTTAGTTTATAATTTCTATCTAACTCTTGGATCATATAAAATCCTGAATATATTACTTCATTGTGTGTGTGTGTCAAGTATGTATTAGTCGCTCAGTTGTGTCAGACTCTGCGACCCCATGGACTGTAGCCCACCAGGCTCTTCTGTCCGTGGGATTCTCCAGGTAAGAGTCCTGGAGTGGGTTGCCATTCTCTTTTCCAGTGGTTTTCCTCACCCAGGGATTGAACGCAGCTCTCCTGCATTGCAGGAGTACACTTTATTAGAGAGATTTAATTTTAAAACATATCTTAACTAGAGAATACTTTCATGTTATTATAATTATTCATCTACATTGATTTAAATTTCAAAAAGAAAAATTACCAAAATTTTATTTACAAATCCAGAGTATCAATAATCAAATTTCACAATGTAAGTATTAGTATGAATATTATCTGTTTTCTCCATGTAGAATTACTCCATAAGCAGTAATCTTATTGGTATAATTTCCTTTGGCAGAGACCTTGGGGATTTATGTGTGAAAAATGGACATGGGTAGATTTTTTGCCATCTTATTCTTCCTAACGACAATCTTACTACTGGTTTGAGCTGAGAATACAGATATAACATTTGCCTTTACTCTCAGATTCCACAGGAAATTAAATACGTTTGGTCTAAAGTGTTTCTCTCTTCCTGGCTCTTAGGTCTCACACACAGCCTCATTTCAAGTGCTCAGGTAGAAGGCAAACTGCAGGCACATTTTCTTCATGGAGAAGAGCTCGAAGTATTTAACTATTTATGAAATCATGCACATTTCTTCTTCTACTTACCCACAATGAGGTGACTTATGTTGCTGATCTGCCCACCTCCCACACCTGTTCTGAACTTGATGAATCATGTGGCCACACAACCTGTCAAATCAGTTTATGAAGTTGCCCAGTGTAATGAGAGGTGACCCCTGGAGTCCATTGGTTATTACAAAGGTTTACTGTGGCAGACGCTGGTAGAGTGTGTGGTTTTCCCCTTAGACATCTCTGATTAGTACTGAGAGGGTCAGGCTTCATGGCCGCATGGAAAGACTAGAGCTACTGTAAAGATAAAACGGGAAAAGGTGGAATAGAAACCACTGACAGTTTTATAGAAAAAATTAAAATTATAGCTACTTTACAATGTTTCAGGTATAAAGTGATTCAGTTGCAAATATATATATATATATATATTTCCTTTTTAGATTCTTTTCTATTATAGATTATTATTATAAGATATTGAATATCATTCCCTGTGCTATACATAAAGTCCTTATTGTTCATCTATTTTATATATAAGAGTGTGTATCTGTTAATTCCAGATTCCTAATTTATCCTTCCCCCTTACTTTCCCCTTTGGCAACTATAAGCTTGTTTTCTTTGTCTGTGAGTCTATTTATGCTTTGCAAATAAGTTTATTTGTATCCATTTTTAGATTCCACATGTAATGATATGATGTGATGTTTGTCTTTCTCTGTTTAACTTACTTCACTCAATAAGATAATACCAAGGTTGCTGTGAAGTGTATTATTCCATTCTTTTTAAGAACGAGAAATTTTCCATTCCATTGTATGGCTGAGTAATATAAATAGACATATATATATATATATATAGACACCCCCCCCAACGCACTCTCTTTTTCATCTCCTTAGATAGTTAGGGTATAGATAGATGTGTCACACTGCAGACCATCTCTAGCTGCACTCGCTGTACCCCAGGCAGGCAGACCGTCCCATTAGGTAGACATTCATATCTCCCTCCCTGATACATGGCCCCCTGCAACGTGCTTCCTCTCATCTTGAGACACTTCAGACATTCCAGGAGATGAATTCTGAGCAGGTAAACTTCAGGTGGACGTGGAAACCCCATACAAGAGGTGGCGGGAGGGGCACTTGGGGCATCACAGTGGTCTGGAGATCCTTGATCTTCCCTGGCTTGGGTGTTTCTGAATCCAAGGAGAGTATTTAAGGAGGCAAGAAGCTGATCTTCATGTGCTCCAAGATGCCCTCACTCATTGTAAAACCCAGAGCCTCTTTAGCTGCCAGCTTAAACTCTCAGAATAACCTGAGTGTTTCTAGAAAAATCTGTGCTTCATAAGTGATGACAAATGCAAGAGGTTGTTTAAAATTGGGGTAAAGACTGAAGGTGTCCTTCAGAATGACCCAGGGAAACCCTCTTCAAGGCCCACTTGCAGCCCCCTCCCCACCCAAAACTAGCCCCTGTCCTGTTAAGGTGCTTCAGTTTATTTCCCTGCCTGGAATGCGCCCCTGTGGAGGGAGGCTTCGGTTACATAAAACGCTCCCCTTCTGGAGCAACCATGGGGCAGAGTGCAGATGGCAGGTTTTGTGTCCAAATATTAGAGATGGAGTCTGGGCTTTGTCTCCTGTTAGCTGTGTGATCTGGGTAAGTTATTCATCCGGGTCTCATTTTCTTCCTTTGCATAAAGTAAAGATTATGAAAAACAAACAAAATGAAATAATTAAGCATGACTCTAACAAAATATGCAAGGTGTCTGATGCTGACAATTGCAAAAACACTGATGAATGAAGTCGAAATCTAAATAAATGCAGAAACACAGTGTCCATGAATTGGAAAACTCAACGTACTAAAGATGTCAGATTTCTCTAAATTTCTCTACAGATTTAATGCAAGGCCTACCAAAGTCCCAGAAAGTATTTTTGTAGACATGTGGTAGTGGTTTAATCGCTAAGTCGTGTCCGACTCTTTGCGACCCCATGGACTGTAGCCTGCCAGGCTCTTCTGTCCGTGGGATTCTCCAGGCAAGAATACTGGAGTGGGTTGCCGTTTCCTTCTCCGGGGGATCTTCTTGACCCAGGGGTCGAACCAGGGTGTCCTCTGTTGCAGGCAGATTCTTTACCAACTGAGCCACAAGGGGAGACCCTTTGTAGACGTAGATAAACTTATTCTAAAATTTGTTTGAAAGGCAAAAGATCTAGAACAGCTGATTAAAAAAGCAAAACCAAAAACAGTGAGGGGACTCATTCTTTCCAATGTTTAGTTTTATTCTGCAGCTGCAGTAGTCAAGACTGTACGGTGTTGATGGAGGCATCAGCACAGCTCAGTGGAACAGAATAAAAAACATAGACATATCTCACACAAACATTCCCACCTGGTTTTTGCAAAGATAAGAAAGCAATTGACTATAGGAAGGACAGTCTTCAACGAATAGCCTGAAGCAATTGGACATCTGTAGGGCAAAAAATAAATTAATAAAATAAAATAACAAAGTAAAAAGAAACTTTGACCTAAGCCTCAAATCTTATACAAAATTAATTCAAAATAGATCACAGATTTAGATATAAAATGTAAAACTATAAAACCTTCAGAAGAAAATCAGAGAAAGTCTTTGGGACCCAAGATTGGATAAGGAATTCTTAGATATAATCCAAAAAGCATGATCCATAAAAGAAAAAAATGATGAATTGGATTTTATCTGAATTACAAATCTTTGCTCTGCAGAAGAGAATGAAATGACAAGCTCCAGGTTTGGAGAAAATGCTTGCACACACCTGATAAAGAACCTATGTGTGAAATATATTAAGGAATTACAAACTCAGCAATAAAAGAAGTTAGAAACTTCGCAACAGATATGACATGACTTAGCAACTGAACAACAACAGATATGAATAACCATATCAAGGAGATCCAACCAGTCCATCCTAAAGGAGATCAGTCCTGGGTGTTCATTGGAAGGACTGATGTTGAAACTGAAACTCCAATCCTTTGGCCACCTGATGCAAAGAGCTGATTTATTTGAAAAGACCCTGATGCTGGGAAAGATTGAGGGCAGGAGGAGAAGGGGACGACAGAGAATGAGATGGTTAGATGGCATCACCAACTCGATGGACATGGGTTTGGGTGGACTCTGGGAGTTGATGACGGACAGGGAGGCCTGGCGTGCTGCGGTTCATGGGGTCGCAAAGAGTTGGACATGACTGAGCGACTGAACTGAACTGAACTGATTGCTAAATGGAGAGTTACAGATGGAAATATGTGCATGGCAAGATGCTCAACCTCATTAGCTATTGTGTGTTGGGTGCTCAGTTGTGTCCGACTCTTTGAGACCCCATGGACTGTAACCCACCAGGCTCCTCTATCCATAGGATTCTCCAGGAAAGAATACTGGAGTGGGTTGCCATTCCCTTCTCCAGAGAAACTTCCCCACCCAGGGATCGAACCCTGATCTCCTGCATCACAAGCAGATTCTTTACCATTTGAGCTATAGGAACACTACAATGACAGCACCACATATCGACCAGAATAGCTAAAATCCCAAATACTGGTGAGGAAGCAGAGATACCAAGTCATTCAGATATTGCTCCTGGGATTGGAAAATGGCACAGCCACTCTGGGAAACAATTTGGCAGTTGTTTTTTTTTAAAAAGTACATCTATGCTTGTCAGAGGATCCAGCAATTGCATCTTGGGATACTTGTTCTACAGAAATGAAAAGTAGGTTCCCAGAAATGTGTAAGTGAATGTTCACAGCAGCTTTATTTATAACAGCCAAAACCCACGAGCCAACCAACTGTTTTTCCAATGGGCGAAAGTTAAACAGACCATGGGATGTCCATACTATGGAATCGTCCTCAGAGATAAGAAGGTACAGGCACTGACACACATAAAAACCTAGATGAATATCCAGGGAATTATGCTGAGTGACAAAGTCAATGTTGAAAGATCACATGCTGCATGCGTCTACCTATATAACCCTGCTGAAATGACAAAGAATATAGAGATAGGGAACACATGGAATTTTCCCAGGGAACAAGGTGGAACTATAAAGGGGTAGCATGAAACAGTTCTGTATACTAGTAGTGGAGGCTGATATACAAGGGTTCAAATTACTTAAAACTACCCCCACCCCACCCTCACAGAAGCACATGTGCACACACAGAAACACATGCACCGAATACACGTTCACTCACACGTGAGTGCATATAATACTGGTCTGCAGTCTCGACAACTGTATTATATTAATGTCAAGGTCCTGGTTACCGTATTACACTACATTAATAAAATGTCACCATTGGGGAAGACTGGGTAAAGTTTCAAGGAAATCTATGTGCTATTCTGAAGCTTCCTGTGAGTCTATACTTTATTCTGAACTAGAACACAAAGAGCATTAGGAAGCGACTTTAAAATGCTTATTATATTAGAATAAAAAATTATCTACTTTCGATTCTTCTTCTCGAATCCATTGAGTTTGTCGATTAAAAAATATACCCACAACCTGAAAGTAGAGAGTTGTTTTATTTGGTGGGAATGTTTAGGACTCCAGCCTGGGAGACGGAATCTCAGTAGACCTGAGAAAACTACTCCAAAGAGGCAGGAGGGGAAGTCAGGCTATGTACATTTGCAAGAAAGGGAGCCGACTGTCTGAATATCAAAGGTCAGGTACCAAAGTTAAGGAATGTAGCATTCTATGCATGGGGAGATGCAAGCCTCTGGGCTCACTGAATTCATTCCTTTCATATGCACCTCAGCTATCTGGGGCCAATCTCGCTTCCTCCTTCGCCTTGCTTCTTGCATTCCCTCAGCTCCTCAACAGTCAGTGTGGTGGGTGACAGCATGCCCTGGATCTCAGATTTGGGAACCCTCATTCACATCTGGAGGCCAGAAATCATTGATGGCTGTGACATTTCTTGTTTATTAACATGACAGGAGATAATTTCATTTCACAAATTCATAACCAGGAAAGCAAAAAGCAAAGTGAGAACTCAGTCTTCTACTAAACAAGGAGATACCTCGAATCCTGTAACAAAAGTGCACACAGGCTGTTAAGCGTGGAATAATTGGTCCAGCAGGAGGAGAGCCTTGGGCAGGTGGCCTCACTACATCTTCCAGCAGGATGTCTCTGAAGTAGGAGCTGTGTCCGGAGAGGCAGACCAGTGTCTGCTGGTTTGGAATGACTAAGAATGTCGGAACCTCCCTGTCTCCTGCCCTTGTGAAGAGGCAGAGCCAGGGGCTACACCTGGATGCACAGATTTATTTCACAAACCATGCAGCTGGGAGGAGCAGACCCTGAGAGTGGGCAACAGTGGCAGATCTTTATCACTTGAAAGGAAGGAAAGGTCATTGATCCCGGGTGAGGCTCAGAACCTTGCAGGAAGTAGAAGAGTCTTCTCTCCAGCATCTACCAAGACTTGCTCTTACTTGAACTTTCGACTTGCCAACATTAAGAGTTCACTTAATTCTAAGATTTAGAAAAAAACAAACAAACATGAAACAACTCTTCTAAACACTAAGCAGAGGAGGATGTGTACAGAAAAAGTTCTTGTAATCATAATTAAAAGGTTCTAGCTATCTAATATTTGAATGGAACCAATTATGGATTAATTATAAATAAAATTTATGTCAATATTTCGAAAGGGTGCTTTTAAACAAAGCAAAAAGTGTACACATGATCCAGTAATCTATGTGCTTTCATATTTTAAAGTAAATATTTCCTGGAACTATTATGCCTGCCAGGTTCCTTCTTGCAGACACTGTTTGTGAGAGAAGTTAATGGTAGCTTATGTGATTTATCATCTAAGGACTATTTGAGAATCTTTAAAACGAATTTGGATCTGATATTTTCTATTTCACATTTTACTGCCCTCACCTACTATCAAAATTCCCCAAATTTTGCTATGCCTTTATCTTTATGGCTACTTCCAATCAATGAGTGTACATACTTGGCTTTCTAGAATGGACTTTGGGCTTTGCAAAGTTTCCCAACTGAATCCTGGAATCCACCACTGACCTGTGGTGACCTGTTGAAGGGGCAGATATAGACTTTATGTTATCTGCTTGCCAACAGGGGGCAAGTGAAATTCTCAGACCATTTGAGTGAAGACACCAGTGACCATTCAACTAACGAATGGCGAGCATAAGGTAGAGCTCAAGCCCTTGACTCCAAGACTAACACTGACCCGATGTGTTGGTGTTGATAATACCCTACTTTTACTGAGTTATTTCAATGTCATTGAAAATCATATTAACTTTGTAATTATCACCATCATCATCATCATCATTACTATCATCATTGTCATCATTATCATCATCACAATCACCACCATCATTAACATCATCAGGATTGTTATTACTATCACCATCTTCACCATCATCACCACCACTAACATCATCATGATTGTTATTACCATCACTATCATCACCATCATCATCACCGTTATCACTATCATCACTACCATCATCACCATCACCACCATTGTCAAAATCATCACCATCATCCTCCTCATCACTTCATCACCATCGTCACTGCCACCATCACTACCACCATCATCACATCAGTCCTCTCAAAATTATATCTTCCAATGTCTCTTCTTCATTAAAAAAATCCCACTTCAATATCTTCAGTGATTCTTGCCAAAAATGCATTATTTATCCCCAAATTTATCTATAAAAATATTCCCTCAGAAAAATAAGAAAAGGAGTGGAAAGGAAAAAATGTCAACTGTGAGATGTGTTAAATTTCATATAGATCATATATCCTGTTTTCATAGATGTGCCTAAAAGGAAGATGCTTCAGCAAATTTAGGCAAACCTAAAAATGGAGACATGTTGAGACAGATAAAATGTTATCTGGTTATTTACTGTTTTGACACAAAGTTGAGGGTGGGAGGGGGAAGAATTCCTGACACTTGAAATTTAAATATTCTCTCTTAAATATTAGCGGTTCATATGATTTCTCATATTTAAAAGTCATTTTCTACTTTTTTCTATATTTTTGCTCTTATATGTCCTGTTAACCATCTTATAAAAAAGTGACCTTTCATCAGTTTATATTTTATCACTTTGCTTTGTCTTCATAATTGTCATCATACATATTTAGCTTATCATTGCCTGTATTTGCAGGAAAGAGAAGCACCATAATGACAAGGAATTTTCTTTACTCATGTTATGCTTACAACAGTGCACTTTTAGGTACCATTTACAGCCTCAATTTTGGGGATATTGGTTTCTGTATTTAAATATTCATTGCTAAAAAATAACTAGGAAAAAACAACATTTTTACTTCAATAACTGCTTTCCACATTCAAGCTTCCTTCTGGAGTAATACCAAAGCAAAAAGCAAATACATAGCAACACGCAGAGCAAATGTTGAGCCACTGATAGTCTCTTCTTACCAACCGGCCATGATCCCTGAAGTTCATTTGCTGAAATCACTTCTAGCTAACACATTTATGACAATGAAACAGCTTCAGACACAAAATAACACAGCTAATGTGGAATTATTTCTGAAGTAATTCATCTGGAAGCACTTTTATTCGGTGGTAGGACACATTATCCTACAATGTGGCTTGCTCTACAAGCCCAGCTGATAGAAAATAAAACTTGAGTTTTTTGTCATTAATGCCATCTTCGTTGGTACCCTGTTCTTTCCTGGTTAGTGAGGTCAATAGATTTCCAGTTATAATTTTCACAGAAACATTGACTATGAAAACATGCAGAACAGATTTTCTGAGAAAAAGAAACAAATAAACTGCTCTTCCTATGAGTAGTTTCTTCACCACAGGTGTTTTGTAACAAAACAGGAACCTTTAAATATGAATTGAACAGGCTATAGAGCCATTTGGGCTTCCAAGGTGGCTCAGTGATCCACCTGCTATGCAGAAAACACGGGTTTGATCCCTGGGTCAGGAAGACCCCTGGAGAAGGAAATGGCAGCCCACTCCAGTATCCTCACCTGGGAAATCCCATGGATGGAGGAACCTGGCGGGCTGCAGTCCGTGGGGTAGTAAAAGAGTCAGATATGAATTAGTGTCTAAACAACAACAGCGACAGAGCCACTCACTGCAGTTGACCTCAGGGCAATAGTTGGCTCAAGCACTATTTTGTTGCAAAATCTTTGTGGAGATAACCACCATGACAATAAGAGACCCCAATGAAAGTTGGTGGAAAACAACAAGACTGCTGATCTGTTATTTTACGCTTTATTGTGATACAATTATTTCAGCTTTTACATTGATGGCAAATATTCACCTGGCAGATATATGATATGATCTGTTCTATAATTAGCCTTCTGAAAGATTCCTTATTTTCAGTGATGTTCAAAATGAACCCCAAGAAAATGAAACCTCATACAATGATGGATGGGAAATTGTAAGCAGTTAAAACAGCTACAGGGAATTTCAGGTGTATAGGCTGTGAGATAATTCCATATTCCCTTTAATAAATTCACACGGTTTAGAATTTTTATTTTATCCTGAGGTTTTACATTTTAATCTGTCATCTCAAACCACAGATGAAATCTCACCAATATTAGCCTGGAATAAAAATGGAACAATGGCAGCTTGTACAGACAGACATGTTTTCCCCACGATCTGTTCGGAGCGATGAGCCAGCTTCCGCAGCAGGGAAGAAGGAGCAGGTGTGCCCTTTTTGGAAAGACTGTATGCTCCTGTGCTCAGTAACAAGAGGTTTTTATCCTTTAAAAATTAGGAACAAGTCACAGCAAAGGAAGAAGCAAAGACAAAGCTTGGGTCACAGTGGTGGCTTCATGGAAAGGGTGATAAACTCAAAGGTATGTCAGGGTTCTGTGTTTATCAGGCATGATGTCACTTAAATTAAAGTTATGGCTAATTCATTAGATGTCCTCTGAGTCCCCTGGTAGACTGTCATAGTAAACCCACACAAGATTTCTGCAATAAAGCCATTAAAAAGATGCATGGGCCCCTGAGTTCTCTGCTAACTTTCCATGTCGAAGCTTGGTGACTTACAACGTTCATTCTTGTGGGTAGCAGGGGTGTTTGTCAGCTATTATGACTGGACTTCCAGAGGCACTCAATTTACAATATCTAGAGTGGAGTGGAAATGAATGAACATCTGTACATTTGCTCAGATACTATGTCAGGCGATACGAAATTAGCTGTCATAACAAGTCCATAAAGCCTTAACACACTATTTGTCTTGCTCAGTTTACAAAGTACATAAACTCTGGTGAGCTGATCTAAGCTGGCTCTCTTTGGAGGACAGCCTGATTGAGTCGCAGTGAGAGTCTCATATGGATTTGACCCTGCTGACAAGTTTTTCTTCACTGGTATATTCTCTCATGTTATTTGCATGCAGAGCTGTAGGCAACAATTCCATCATTTTAGTCTTTCTCTTGGTTCTTTTATTTTTTCTTAAGATTTTATTTTAAAAAAAAGGTTGAGAAATATTTACCCTTCCCCTTTTTCCTCTCCCTCCCACCCCTTCTACTCCTCTTCTTCCTTTTCCAATACCACACCTGGCAACAATCATTTGCAGTTCACATTCAGGGATGTTTTACCTGGAA
This sequence comes from Giraffa tippelskirchi, assembly GCF_054371585.1. Lineage (NCBI taxonomy): Eukaryota > Metazoa > Chordata > Mammalia > Artiodactyla > Giraffidae > Giraffa > Giraffa tippelskirchi. The sequence continues at coordinate 59,534,285 of NC_137282.1, forward strand.
AATGTGAGGAGTAAAACCTGTTCTCATGTGAGGAGTAAAACCTGTTCTCAAAAAGTGTTAGTGTTAGTTGCTCATCATGTCCGACTGTTTGCAACCCCCTGGACTGTAGCCCTGGCTCCTCTGTCCACGGAATTCTCCAGGCAAGAGTACTGGAGTGGAGTGGGTAGCCATTCCCTTCTCCAGGGGATCCTCCCGACCCAGGGATCAAACCTGGGCCTCACACATTGCAGGCAGATTCTTTACTATCTGAGCCACCAGGAAAGCCCCAAAGTAGTTGTTAAAGAAAGAGATGTTGGCAGATGAAGACTTAAGAAGATTACCTTTTGGATGGAACCATTGTAATTTACAAAACACTTGAGAATTTAGCCAGCCTTCTTCAAGGGAAAGGCTCTGTGATGTCCATGCTTTACCTAATATTAGAAAACCTTTGTCATACACAAATTTTTATATAACTTTTACATGTTATTTTCTTTCATTATTTTTCCTTTGAAATTGTAACATGAAGATTTTTATTATACACTTTTAAATTCATGGATCCAACATAATAGTTGTCACCTAGTCTAATCGTCAACTACAGAAAATAAAAACTTTGCCTTATTAGAAATTATGCTTCTATAAGCATCATGGCGCTTTTAACTATGATAAGCTTCTGTATTTCTGATTAATACTTATGTGAGCAATAAACTAATGAAAGTAAGCTTATAGCTTCAAAGATCCTGAACTTTTGATTCACACTAATTGATATCTACCTGCCTATTGTTACCTTCTCCAGCTAGTGTTCTTTTTTTAAACTTTTCCTGACTTTGGTAGGAATTCAGAGTATAAACCACTTTGGAGAATAGGTTTTACTTATCATCACATTTTCCAAGTAAAATATCCCTGAAATTATTTTCCAGGTATAATAATTTGAACTGCAAGTTATTATTATCAGATTTGATATTGGAAAAAGAAGAAGAAGAGGAGGAAGAAGGGTATTCCTAAACCTTTTTTAAAATAAAATCTTAACAAAAAAATAAAAGAATCAATTCATCAGGGACTCAGTGGACATGAAGTTGAGCAAACTCTGGGAGACAGTGAAAGACAGAGATGCCTAGTGTGCTGCAATATATCGGGTTGCAAAAAGATGGACATGACTTAGCGACTGAACAACAAAGACAGCATATATTTCATCATTGATTTGGTTTCAGTTGATTTGATATAAGAACCTAACACAGTGAGGGCCCACCAACATTTAGAGAATTTGATTTTAAAGCAAAACATTTAATCGAAACATCAAAAATAGACACATCTCATCTCCACCACCCACACAAGCTGAATTGCAGATTTCCTGGGAAGCCCTTCATCACAGCTCAATTCAGGATCACAGAACATATCACTGCCAACTACCTTCTTGATCATTAGTTCAGTTCAGTTGCTCAGTCGTGTCTGACTCTTTGCGACCCCATGGACTGCAGCACGCCAGGCTTCCCTGTCCATCACCAAAACCCTGAGCTTACTCAAACTCATTTCCACCGAATTGGTGATGCCATCCAACCATCTCATCCTCTGTCTTCCCTTTCTCCTCCTGCCTTCAATCTTTCCCAACTTCAAGGTCTTTTCCAATGAGTCAGTTTTTTGCATCAGGTGGCCAAAGTATTGGAGTTTCAGCTTCAACATCAGTCCTTCCAATGAATATTCAGGTCTAATTTCCTTTAGGATGGACTGGTTTGATTTCCTTGCAGTCCAAGGGACTTTCAAGAGTCTTCTCCAACACCACAGTTCAAAAGCATCAATTCTTCAGCACTCATCTTTCTTTATAGTCCAACTCTGGCATCCATATATGACTACTGAAAATATCATAGGTCTGACTAGATGGACCTTTGTTGGCAAAGTAATGTCTCTGTTTTTTAATATGCTATCTAGGTTGGTCATAGCTTTTCTTCCAAGGAACAAGCATCCTTTAATTTCATGGCTGTAGTCACCATCTGCAGTAATTTTGGAGCCCAAGAAAAGAAAGTCTCTGTTTCCATTGTCTCCCCATCTACTTTCCATGAAGTGATGGGACCAGATGCCATAATCTTAGTTTTCTGAATGTTGACTTTTAAGCCAACTTTTTCACTTTCATCAAGAGGCTCTTTAGTTGTTCTTTGCTTTCTGCCTTAAGTGTGGTGTCATCTGTGTATCTGAGGTTATTGATATTTTTCTTGGCAATCTTGATTTCAGCTTGTGCTTCATCCAGCCCTGCATTTCTCATGATGTACTCTGCATATAAGGTAAACAAGCAGGGTGACCATATACAGCCTTGACGTACTCCTTTTCCAATTTGGAAGCAGTCTGTTGTTCCATGTCCAGTTCTAAATGTTGCTACTTGACCTACATACAGGTATCTCAGGAGGCAGGTAAGGTGGTCTGATACTCACATCTCTTGAAGAATTTTCCACAGTTTGTTGTGATCCACACAGTCAAAGACTTTGGCATAGTCAATAAAGCAGAAGTAAATGTTTTTCTGGACCTCTCTTGGTTTATCAATGATTCAATGGATGTTGGCCATTTGATCTCTGGTTTTCTGCTTTTCTAAATCCAGCTTGAACATCTGGAAGTTCATGGTTCATGTACTGTTGAAGCCTAGCTTGGAGAATTTTGAACATTACTTTGCTAGCATGCGAAATGAGTGCAATGGTGTGGTAGTTTGAACATTCTTTGACATTGCCTTTCTTTAGGATTGGAATGAAAACTGATCTTTTTCAAACCTATGGCCCCTGATGAGTTTTCCAAATTTGCTGGCATATTGAATGCAGCACTTTCACAGCATCATCTTTTAGGATTTGAAATATCTCAACTGGAGTTCTATCACCTCCATTAGCTTTGTTTGTAGTGATGTTTCCGAAGGCCCACTTGACTTCATATTCTAGGATGTCTGACTCTAGGTGAGTGATCACAGCATCGTGGTTATCTGGTTCATTAAGATCTTTTTTGTATAGTTCTTCTGTGTATACCTGCCACCTCTTCTTAATATCTTCTGCTTCTGTTAGGCCCATACCATTTCTGTCCTTTATTGTGCCCGTCTTTGCATGAAATGTGCCCTTGGTATCTCTAATTTTCTTGAAGAGATCTCTAGTCTTAATCTTCAGAAAAGACATTGTCTATATGCCTGTTCCTACAGAACTCAAATCTCTTTCTATTCTCTTGAAGAACAACCTTTAGTTTCATTAATTTTCTCATTGTTTTTATCATCTTTGTTGATTCTTATATTCATCTTTGTTTTTTTTAACTTGAATTTGTTTTTAATTTAACTTGTTTTTCTTTTTTACTTCCTAAGATAGATGTGTACATTATTGATTTAAAATATTTCTTGTTTTTAATATAAAGTTTCAAAGCTATTAATTTCTACCTCAATACTGCTTTAGTTATGTTCCATACATTTTATGGGAATTTTATTTTATTTTTCCATGTTGTCACTCAAGTAAAAGTATTTTCTTATTTCACTTCTAGTCACCTCTTTGACCCATGGGATATAGAGAAATGTGACTTATTTAATGTTCAAGAGTTTTGTTTTTTCATAAATTATTCGGCAATTTATTTCAAATTTAATTCAATTATGAATAGAATTACTTTTATTTCAATGACTTGAAATTTGTTGAGATTCACTTTATAATCTGGAATATTGTTTGCCTTGATGAATATTACATATATATTTCAACAGAATTTGCCTTTTGTCAATTGTGGGTGAAGCGGTTCAAGTGTTCTCTAAGTATCAACTAGAACAAGGTGGTTGACAGTGCTTTACATATCTTCTGGTTTCTTATTTATTTTCTGTCTGCATGATATATTGATAAAGGAGAGCTAATTGAAGTCTGAAATTATTATTGCAGAGATTTCTGTTTCTTTCAGTTCTGTCCATTTTTCTTTTATTATTTTAAATAATTGGATTCTTACACATTTAGGTTTACTGTGCTATGTTTATCCATATACTCCTTTATTTTCAATTATGTAATGTCTCCCTATATCCAAGGCTGTATTCTTTGTTTTAAAGTCTATTTTTGTTGACATTAACACAGATCCTACAGATTTCTTCTGCTCAGTAGCTTTTTTCTCCATCAAGTTTTAGTTGTCTTTTAGCCCTTTTATTTAAAGAGGGTTTCTTTTCCACATCAAACTCTGACTTTAATTTTTCTGTCTAGATCATTTATATTGGACTTCCTTGGTGGCTCAGACAGTAAAGCATCTGCCTACAATGCTGGAGATCCAGGTTCGATCCCTGGGTCAGGAAGATCTCCTGGAGAAGGAAATGGCAACCCACTCCAGTATTCTGGCCTGGAGAATCCCATGGACAGAGGAACCTGGTAGGCTACAGTCCATGGGGTCACAAAGAGCTGGACACGACTGAGTGACTTCACTTTCACTTTCACTTTCATTTATATTTCATTTGCTTATTGATATGGTTGGACTTAACTGCAGTTTTTTGTTTGTTTTTTAATCTTTTACGTTTCCCCATCTTTTTTTATGCTCCTTTTTGGAATAACTGAGCAGGTTCATTTTATCTCCACTGTTAGCTTATTGCTTATACCTCCAAGGGGGCACATTCCCTAATTTCCCTGCTTTTGGGTCTTCCCACTTGCATCACTGTCCTCTCCCCCAATATCTTTCTCTGTCCCCTGTTTTCACGTAGGTTCCCTCAGTGATCTCTTGAGAAAGAGATTTTGTGTTCACTCCTACTGTGAAGGATAGGCTTCCTCAGGTATCATCCCTATCACCCAGAGGGCACGTCTCTCAGTTTCCAGCCATATTCTCTAAACTCGTGACTCAGTGGGCCATAATCAGGGACTTGGGATGAAAACAGAGTCAAGCTTCAGTAGAATCATTCCAGTGAGTTGCATTTCGGTTTCACCGTTAACTTTGAATTATGAAAGCTAGGGACACACATGCAAATCTTTCTGAGGGAAGAATCTTAAAATCCAATTCAAATAATTTTTCATGGGTCTTGAATATGTCAGGCAATTCTACAGTTTCTAGCTCTAGCCTCACATTCATGCCATCTTAAAGATTTTTTTGTTTGTGGTTATTGTTTGTTGTTTGGCTGCTTGGTTTTTATGTTTCAGACAACTTGAAACCTGGTTACCTCAACTTTCAGTTTTAGTCACCAGACCAGAACCATATTTTGTTCTTCATCCAAACACTGGCTGAATTTTTGTTTTGCTGTGAGTCAGGATGACATTTTTCAGCTTCTCAAGTATTAACGTATAGGCATGTTTTTGAGATTTGCAGCCGTCTATAGAACATGGAGAGCTGCATGAATACTTAATATTCTTTCAAACCTGAATGTATTTTACTGAAGACTGGGCATTCATTCTTCTGATTTACAAATAGGAGTAAGGCTTTACATTTTTAAATAATGTTTCAGGCTATAAAAACATGTCAGAAGCTCAACATTCCAGGTCTTGGTTCCATAGTGACAAAGTGTAGAATATCAAACTGCTATTTATGTTTCAAATGGAAATGATTCTTTCTCACTCTCCCAGCTTCACAAAAGAGAAAAAAAATAAGTGTACCCCAAACTTCAGATTGTTTCTAATAACTTCAGTGGATATGTCAGAATTCTCAAAAATGTGATATGCATCATGCTTTAAAAAACATAATAAACATTGTTATGTGTCTTAGCTTGGGAAGCTAGAGCAAAATACCATAAATTGGATGGTTTATATGAGACATTTATTTTCTCCCAGTTCTGGAGCCTGAGAAGTCCTAGGTCAAGATTCTGATGGGTTTGGTTCTTGCTAAGGACTCTTTCTGGCTGCTTGATGTGAAGAAGTGCTGACTCATTGGCAAAGACCTTGATGCTGGGAAGTACTAAGGGTATGAGAAGAAGGAGGCAACAGAGGATGAGATGGTTGGAAGGCATCACTGACTCAATGGACATGAGTTTGAGCAAGCTCCAGGAGATAGTAGAGGGCAGGGGAGCCTGGTGTGCTGCAGTCCATGGAGTCACAAAGAGTCGAACATGACTTAGCAACTGAACAACAACAGTAAGGACTTTTCCTAGCTTGCTGATGAACTCCATCTTGTGCCTCATGATTTCACCTTTGAGTTTGCCTGGAGAGTGAGTTCTGTCTTTCTGTTTATGGGGACATTCACCCTATCATGGGACTCTCCCACCCTCATGACCTCATCTTAACCTAATTATCTCCCAATGGTCCACCCTCATAATATCATCACATTGGGGTAGGGGCTTCAACCTACACATTTTGAGGAGATACAGACATTCAGCCCAGAACAATATAGAAGTATCCCCTCATTCTTGGAAGCTTGCAAGGGTAGTTTCAAAGTAAAATAAGATAAAAAAAATTATCCCTTATACAAAATGACTTAGTATCTGTTCTATCTATATATTATAAATTCATAATCATAAAATGATAAAGATCGAGAGTACAAACAAAATCAAACAGAAATACATCTTCAAGAAGTACAGCTAAAACTATGTGAGAGGAAAGTTGCAGATAGCAAGATATTGTCAATACAATAAAGAAAGGTTTTCATTATAAATGCTGAGGTCAAATTTCAGTGTGACACAAGGATCATTCTTAGTTAATTACATATTCTGTTAAAAGTTAAAGGATTAGAAATCTTTGTTTTGTGTAATATGCAAATATTTTTATAATCATAAAGTAAAATTTGTATACATCAATATAATGATAGAAATTCCATAATTATGAGAGACATTAGCACATCTCTATCAGTTCTTGATAGAAAAAAGCTATATAGTTAGTAAGGAAGCAAAAATAAAATAAAGTTAAGAATAGTGTAGCAGAGAGAATAAAAATAAAAGGCAGATGGTTAGTTCAAATTTAACTCTGATGAAACCTTCAGTAAGATGCGGCAAAACATCATGCTTACATTTTCTCTTCTATAAAATGGGTCTTGTTAGGATTGATAAAGGTGATATTATAAGTTAATGGGGGAAAATATAATTATTCAGCAAATGGCAAACATTGTATTGTCTGAATAGACAAACCTAAAACAAAAAAAAAATAAAGTGAGATTATTACCTCATCTCAGACAGTAAAGAGTCTCAGACAGTAAAGATAGTAAAGAGACAGGAAGGAGTCCGCCTGCAACGCAGGAGACCCAGATTTGATCCCTGGGTCAAAAAGATCCCCTGGAAAAAGGCACGGCCACCCACTCCAGTATTCTTGCCTAGAGAATCCCATGGATGGAGGAGCCTTGTGGGCTACCATCCATGGGATCACAAAGAGTGGGACACGAATGAGTGACTAACACTTTGCTTTCCTTTTGCCTTCATACACTTATTGTAAAAGTAATGTGAAATCATAAGAATACTATAGTGCATAGTATATTTCAAAAATATCATCTCATAATCAGAAAGATTTTCTTAAGTGTGACAAAAAGTTTGGAAGCCATAAAATATAAGGATTGATAAATTTCACTATATTAAATAAAATATGCCTAGTATAAAAACACCACAAACAAAGCCAAATGACAGATGGAGGAAGATATTTGTAACTAATGTCAAAGGGATAAGATAAAAGAAAATTCCATAAATCAGTAGTGTAAAGATGAACACAATGGAAAACGTATCAAAGAATGTAAATAGTTTTAGAAAAAGAAATGTGAGTATTCTTTAGTATATGAAATAATACTCAAATTATTCATTAAAAATAAATGTGAAACGGAACACCATTCCTTGTTCGATGCATGAGACAAGGGCTCAGGGCCGGGGCAATGGGATGACCCGGAGGGATGGGATGGGGAGGGAGGTGGGTGGGGGGTCCAGGAAGGGGAACACATGTAAACCCATGGCTGATTCATGTCAATGTATGGCAAAAACTATTACAATATTGTAAAGTAATTAGCCCCCAACTAAAATAAATAAATTTATAAAAAAATAAAAAATAAATGGAAAACTAAATGGAAACAAAATATTTCTCCTCATATGGTCAGATTGACAAAGATTTAAAGGCTTGAAAACATTTTCTTGGTGAATGTGGAATAACAGCCACCCTTGCAGACTTATTTGAAGGATCAGTTGGTATAATTTGTAGAAGATAGTTTGTTCATACATCCCCTAATTTATTCATTTTTTATTTTTAAAATTTTTATTGAAATATAGTTGTTTTACAATGTTGTATTAGTTTTATGTGTACAGTGAAATAATTCAATTATACATATATACATATAAATATATATATTATTTTTTAACATTATTTTCCATTATAAGTTATTATGAGATATTGAGTATAATTCTCTGTGCTATATAGTAAGCCCTTGTCAATTATTTTATATTTGGAAAGAAGTGAGAAAGTGAAAGTTTTAGTTGCTCAGTCATGTCTAACTCTTTTGTGACCCCATGGACTGTACCCCACAAGGCTTTTCTGTCCATGGAATTTTCCAGGCAAAAATACTGGTGTGGGTTGCCATTCCCTTCTCCAGGGGATCTTCCCCACTCAGGGATTGAACCCAAGTCTCTCACATTGCAGGCAGATTCTTTACCATCTGAGCTGCCAGGGAATCTTATATTTAGTAGTGTGTATCTTTTGATATGAGCGTCCTAATTTATCCCTTCCTCTCTTTCCCCATTGGAAACAAACCATAAGTTTGTTTTCTATATCTGTGTGTTTATTTCTGTTTTGTAAATAAGTTCATTTGCATCTTTTTTAAAAAATCATTTTTAACTAGAAGATAATTACTTTACAATATTGTGATGGATTTGCCATACATAGACATGAATCTGCCATAGGTATACACATGTCCTCTCCCTGTTGAACCTCCCTCCCACCTCCCTCCCCATCCCATCCCTCTAGGATGTCACAGAGCACCAGCTTTGGGTTTCCTGCATCATACAACAAACTCCCACTGGCTACCTATTGGGCATATACCATGAGGAAATGATAACTAAAAAAGATGCATGCACCCCAATATTCATTGCAGCACTATTTACAATAGCTAGGACATTGGGGCAACCTAGATGTCTATCGAGAGATGAATAGATAAGGAAGTTGTGGGACATATACCCAATGGAATATTACTCAGCTATAAAAAGGGGCACATTTGAGTCAGTTCTAATGAATTGGATGAACTTAGAGCCTATTACACTTACTGAAGTAAGTCAGAAAGAGAAATATTGTATACTAACACACACACACATATACATATAGAATCTAGAAAGATAGTATTGATGATCTTCCTTGTGGGGCAGCAAAAGAGACACAAATGTAGAGAACAGATTTTGGACACTGTTGGGGAAGGAGAGGGTGGGATGATCTGAGAGAATAGCACTGAAACATATACATTCGTATCCTTTTTTTAGATTCCACATATAAGTGATATATTTGTGTTTCTCTGTATGACTTACTTCATTTAGTATGATAATCTCTAAGTCCCTCCATGTTGCTGCAAATGTCTTTATTTCATTATTTTTATATATTCCATTGTGTGTGTGTGTGTGTGTATGTGTGTGTGTGTGTGTGCCATATCTTCTTTATCCATTCTTCTGATAGGGTTGTTTATTGTTTAGTTGCTCAGTCATGCCCAACTATTTGCCACCCATGGACTGTAGCCCACCAGATTCCTCTGTCCACGGAATTCTCCAGGCAAGAATAAGCATTCCTTTCTTCAAAGGAGCTTCCGCACCCAGAGATCAAATCAGATTCTCCCGCAATGCAGGCAGATTTTTTTTTTTACCGTCTGAGCCACACCTCTGTTTAAACAAGATGTAATAACAGTGGATGGAAAGGTGCCAAATGACTGTTTCATTTGATTAAACTGGGACTATCAGTTGGCCTTCATGGTCATTCATAGTGGCAGGCCATTGCATTTTCCCCAACTCAAAATGGCCAGTGATGTTGAGAGACCATTTCTAGCCTGGAAAGGAGGGGAGAAAAAAACCAACCTAATAATAAGTCTGGGCATTAAAGCTACAGAGCTGAGGAGATCTACACAAACCACTTAAGCACACTCATTATTATGGCTATTGCTACCTCAGGCCACTGGAGACCTGATAATTTAGTCAGCATTATGCAGTTTGAAGTGTTTCATGTTCTGCATGGAGGCAGGCTGCAATTCAAATATCAGTGGCCATGAAAAATATGCACATACGTTTAGTAGGAAAATCTCCAAGGGGACAACAGGGAAGATGGGCATATGTCCTCGCTGTGTGATGAAGGGTCTCCGTGAATTAATCATCCGGAAGCAGTTTATCACCATCTTTCATTTTGCCAGAAACATTCCCCCTTCATTTGCTGGAGAAGCTTATTAAACATGCGCATCCTGGAAGATAATCGGGCCAGGGCCTCGGACGCTTAAACGCAACAGGGTTTGCAGGCCCTGACACAGGGCAACCTCCCCATTGACGGGGTTTCTGATGGCCGGGGTAATTGCTTATTTTATCCAGTTAAGGGACTCGTGCTTCTTTCTACCGGCCACTTTATTACAGCAATTACTGCAAACCATCCTCTTGTATAATTTATGGGGAAGGATCCAATTTCATTGAGATCATCTTTAAAATGTAAGACACCCTTTGTTCATATGCTTCCAAAGATTAAAATTTTTATCACACGTTCTAGGAGCTAGGGAGGCTTCACTTTCTATGCGAATTTAAACATCTGGATCGACATGTCACCTGTGTGATTGGTTTGTTTAATTCGAGGGCTTGGAGTGGGGCTTGTTTTGCCTCCCAGATAAGGTATTTATGAGTGAAACAGCTAATCTTTAAAGTGAAGTTAACACAAATGGCAATTTTTAGAAGTGCATCACTAATGCCTTTAGAGCTGAGGGTGAGTGTGTCTGTCAGAATTATGGCCGTGGCTATGCCATTGGGTTGTTGTTTTGCTTTAGAAGTCCTGAAACGTGCCGCCATGGTTAGCCGTGTAAGTGTAAACCAGAGAATTGCTTCTGACACTTAAGAAGGATTTTATTGACAGTTGGAAACACGTTGGGGATTTGAAAAGAGTACTTTCCCATCTGTAATACTTGGTGTGATCAAAGATCACTCAGCAGCTCCAGATTAGTGGAAATGAGGCTGCAGTGAGTGCCTGCCGCTCCACGCGGGATGAGGGCTTGGTTTTGATTCACACTAATCCCCAGCACAATCTAAGTGGAATTTACGGTAATGTGGATAGACTTCTCAGGGCTCCTGCCGACGTATTTTTAAAGAGTCCTAAAGTAGATGATAATACAGCAATATTTAAAATTTCTTTTTATAGTCAAATCACACTTTCCCACTCTCCACTCATACATGGGTTTCATGATTCTAACATACTGTATTTAACTCTCTGTGTTTCCTGGATGCATGGTGATGTTTCAGGTGATGGGGACCAATATGCTTCAATTCTCCCTGAGTCCTTGCCAGCAAGGTGATACAGGAAATCACTGGGCCATGGTACAACTGAACAGTGATAGATGATAGTCTCAGATACCTGGGATAGTTTATAATTCTTTTCTTTCTCCTCTCCTTCCTTCCATGTAAATTATGCATGTGTGCATGCTTAGTTGCTTCAGTTGTGTCTGACATTTTGTAACCCTGTGGACTGTAGCTCACCAGGCTCCTCTGTCCATGGGGTTCTCCAGGCAAGAATACTGGAGTGGGTTACCATGTCCTCCTCCAGGGGATCTTCCTGACCCAGGAATCGAACCTGCATCTTTTACATCTCCTGCATTAGTAGACAGGTTCTTTATCACTAGTGCCACCTGGGAAGCCCCATGTAAATTATACATGCATGTAAATACGTATTTACTTATAAAATGCTGAGTATGTGCCTTCTTTCTGCTCTAAGACCCTGAATTATTTAAAACTTCATTTCTCCTTCTGTTAAAGGAGGAAAATAATCACATCTCACTCACAGTGTTGCAGCAAGAATCACATGGTATGAGACAGGAAAAAGCATCGAGTAAATGCTCTTGTCATCAGAAGTAAATTGGAAACCACACAAAGAGAGGGGCCATCTTGGTCCTCTTGCATGAATACTGGGAATAGGGGTGACTCAGGGTCAAGGGGAGAGAGAGGTGGTCCTTTACAGCAAATGGAAGAAACACATGAGCCACCAAGCGGGACCAAATGCCTGACCCTAGGACAGTATCTGGCACTGGCCAGAGGTTCAGAGGGGAGGAGTATTTTGAGGAATGTGAGAAAGGAATAGCACAGCTTTAAAGCATATCCGAGGGGCTTCCCTGGCGGCTCAGTGGCAGAGTCACCTGCAATGCAGGTGGATTAGGAAGATCCCCTAGAGGAGGAAGTGGAAACCCACTCCAGTATTGTTGCCTGGAGAATCCCATGGACAGGGAAGCCTGGCAGGCTCCAGTCCATGGGGGTCGAAGAGTCAGACACGACTTAGCAACTAAACCACCACCACCACCACCAAAATAGTCCTGACCCTCAGCCTTGTTGGCTCACTTCTACACGGCATGCCTTTGCAGATCAGCATCCAATCTAACAAACCCCAACCAATCCTCACACACCTCTGTGGCCTGACACCTACTCTCCAACCTTGATGATAGACTGAAACCTTAGCACCAACTCCAGCTGCAAACTCTAGTCCCAAGAGCACCCGTGCCTTCCCCCAAAGATGGCTGCAGGAAACATCCTTGTTATCCCGAATCTACAGGTATGTCTTGGTCCGTTTAAGAAATACATCCAGACTAGACAGTTTATATGCATTTATTTATGATATAGTATTTATGTTATGTATATATATTTAGATTTATCTCTGTCTATATACATATTTACTTATTTTGTTAAGTATATTTAATTTATTATATATAGAGATCTGTCTTTCTCTTTCTCTCTCTCTCTCTCTACACACGCACACACACACACACGCATACTTTATTTATTTAGTTTTGTTGTAAAGAAGACTTCCTTAAAATATTTTTAAAAGCCCATGGGGGAAAAGCATGAGAAAAAGTGACTTAAAAACAAACAAATCGTAAAACTAAATGTTTCTAGGTATGTAGCTTGTCCTTAGGTTTTTGTCTTAAAAAAAAAAAAGTTTTGTTAAAGCTTCTGAAATATTTTTCAATGTAAAACAAACACAAACCAACGAAGTGTTTACACTTTGGCTTTGAAGGAAAATATGAAAGAATGGTGTTCTGAAAAGGTTGAGAAGTCCACACTCACATACTTTTTCTAGAATTCCCTTAGAGAAGGAGAGTGGTACCTAGTTTAATAAACCTTTGTCTCTTTCAACCTTTGGCTTCCCAGGTGGCGATAGTGGAAAAGAATCTGCCTGTCAGTGCAGGAGATGCAGGAGATGTAAGTTTTATCCTCGGGCCCATAAGATCCTCTGCAGAAGGAAATGGCAACCCATTCCAGTATTCTTGCCTGGAGAATCCCAAGGACAGAGGAGCTTGGCAGGCCACAGTCCAGTTCAGTTCAGTTCAATTGCTAAGTCATGTCTGACTCTTTGCGACCCCATGGACTGCAGCACGCCAGGATTCCCTGGCTATCACCAACGCCCAGAGCTTGCCCAAACGCATGTCTATCGAGTCGGTGATGCCATCCAACCATCTCATCCTCTGTCGTCCTCCTGCCTTCAATCTTTCCTAGTATCAGGGTCTTTTCTAATGAGTCAGTTATTTGCATCAGGCGGCCAAAGTATTGGAGCTTCAGCTTCAGTCCGGTGAGTCACAATAAGTCGGACACCACTGAGTGACTAAATGACCACCACCACCACTGGCTTCACAAGGGAAGGAGGCATCCCCAGCCAGAGACGTTGTTGCAGAGGACTACACCTAGTGGGGGATTTTCCAGATGGAGCCTGATCATACCTGGTTTTCTCCTGTACTTCTTCCAAATGGACGGTCCCATTGGAGCTGGGCCTTCTAGGGGTCTGCTTTCACTCCACATTCAAATGTGAGACAGGAAATCAGAAGATTAACTCCAAATTCCTGTTCTGGTATTGCTAATGTTATATAGACAAGCACAGCCAACTTCATGCACTAGATTTCTTAAATGTAAAATAAGAATAATGTTAACTTGTAAAACTAATAAACAAGAAAATAGAGTCTAAAGGGTACAGGATGCCAATTTCCTCCATCTTATTTCTTTTCCAGCATACAACTGTATAGGAGTTGATCACCTAATTCTACATCTGAACCCACTCCAGTGTTCTTGCCTGGAGAATCCCGGGGACGGCGGAGCCTGGTGGGCTGCCGTCTATGGGGTCACACAGAGTCGGATGCGACTGAAGCGACTTAGCAGCAGCAGCAGCAGCAAGCAATTGTTTGTAAAGTGAGATTTCTGTCATCATTCAGAACATTCTTTCATGGATTTTAATTCAGGCTCTGGCTGTTGGTTGTCATGGCAAATCATGGTCAATGTGAAATGATCTTCAAGAGAAGAAATGCCTACATCTCTGATTAGCTGACACTCTTTTTAACAAAATGGTTTTCAGATAAACCAGAGTAGAAGATGGTAACTTTTAAATGCTGTGGCTTGTTTCAGAACTCATAGAAATAAGAACATTCATGTTTCCAAAGTCTTGATAAGATACAGACTTGAAGGTAATGCCTCTCTCTTTCAAAAGTTCAAGTACAAAAAAGAGGGAAATACTTTAAACTTTAGGAACTCATCCAATGGATTTATGTTCTATGTACATAATAAGGATTTCAAATGGTGGTTTTTTTGCAGATGACATCTCAGAAGCACTAATTCAAACACCCATTCTCATATCCATAGTCTAACATCAGACCTCCTTGTTCAACAAATCAGATCTCCAAGACATGGGTAGCCACAGCAGGGTTTTTGGAAAAAGCAACAGAGCCCTTGATTCGCTAGATCTTTCATGACATCATTGAGAAGGAAACGTTTCTCAGATGCTGCTATCAGAACCATGGGACCTGGACATACTTAGCCTGCTGGGAAGTCTGTCTCAGAAGATGAGGAGCTGTGAGACACACCAGAATGGCTGTGATAATAATTCACACAGGATGAGATCATTTTCTGCTTCTTTGGCAGAAAGCAAAGAGGAACTAAAGACCCTCTTATGAATGTGAAAGAGGAGAGTGAAAAAGCTTGCTTAAAACTCAACATTCAAAAAACTAAGATCATGACATCTAGTCCCATCGCTTCATGGCAAATAGATGAGGAAACAGTGGAAACAGTGGCAGACTTTGTTTTCTTGGATTCCAGAATCACTGCAGATGGTGACTGCAGCCATGAAACACAAAGACACTTGCTCCTTGGAAGAAAAGCTATGAAAAACCTAGATAGAGTTTTAAAAAACAGAGACATTACTCTACTGATGAAGGTCCATCTAGTCAAGGCTATGGTTTTTCCAGCAGTCATGTATGGATGAGAGAGTTGGACCATAAAGAAAGCTGAGTGCCGAAGAATTGATGCTTTTGAACTGTGGTGTTGGAGAAGACTCTCGAGAGTCCCTTGGACTACAAGGAGATCAAACCGTTCACTCCTAAAGCAAATCAGTCCTGAATATTCATTGAAAAGACTGATGCTGAAGCTGAAACTCCAATACTTTGGCCACCTGATGCAAAGAACTGACTCATTAGAAAAGACCCTGATGCTGGGAAAGATTGAAGGCAGGAGGAGAAGGAGACGACAGAGGATGAGATGGTTGGATGGCATCACCGACTCGATGGATATGAGTTTGAGCAAGCTCCAGAAGTTGGTGATGGACAGGGAATCCTGGCGTACTGCAGTCCATGGGGTCGGAAATAGTAGGACACTACTAAGTGACTGAACTGACTGAGATCCTTTAGCTCGCCCTAGGACCATAACAACAGTTTTCAGTGGTGTTGCATGATGTTCATAGCTATTTGGAAAACCAAATGTGATGTAAAAAAGAGAAGACAGAAGAGAACTCATCTGGGTGTAAGAGTAGAGAACCAGTTGCAATTGGGGACTTGTCATTTAACACCACTTTGCACACATTCAGAGATCGCAACTTAAAACTGGCACTACTCATTGGTGAAGACAGGCTCAGACTAGCAAAGACAACATTGAAAGGCTGTGTAGACACTTGATGGACTCGTCATGTCCGACTCTCTGCGACCCCGTGGACTGCAGCACCCAGTTTACCCTGTCCTTAACTAGCTCCAGGAGTTTGCTTGAACTCCTGTCCATTGACTCGGTGATGTCATCCAGTCATATCATCCTCTACTGCCCTCTTCTCCTGCCGCCAATGTTTCCCAACATCAGGGTCTCTTCCAATGAGTCAGCTCTTCGCATCAGGTGGCTGAAGTATTGGAGCTTCAGTTGGAGTGGACTCTAATTCTTTTTTAATGAGCCTTCCTGCAGCTCGTGGATATTTCCAAGAGCACATGGACAGAACAAAATGTCCAGCAGTACATGGGTCCTAAGAATTTTCTTCACAGAAAAAACAATGTATTTAAATTAATGTCATAGTTTTTGAGGTTGACTTGGAAGAGAATGTCCAATTGTTAAATAACGAGGGGAAATTAGGAATGTTTTATTTCTTGAGGTAATAATTCTCCATGTTGGTACTATAATATTGGAAAAATAAATGGCAACCGACTCTAGTATTCTTGCCTGGGAAATGTCACGGACAGAGTAGCCTGGTGAGCTACTGCCCATGGGGTCACAAAAGAATTGGACACAACTTAGTGACTAAACAGCAAGACTATAATATCATTGATATTATCATGTTATCAAAACCATTATGTCATTTCTAAGGGCTGGCACCATATGTGACTACTGATTTTGGGTGTGAATAGAAATCCTTAAGTATATTTTGCTCTAGTTCTCTTTCACAAAGTGAAAAACTGAGTTTTCCTTGTAGTTTTTGTTCACCAGTTTTGGAATCACACAAAACTGTTCTCACATAAGTCTTTCCAATTCAATTTCTCTTTTCAGAAAAAGTCTGCTACTTCCATTCTTGAATGGCAGTGAGAGAAACCTGATGGACCATATTACCAGTGAAACATCCATTTAATCAGTGACAATTATGAAAAAAAGTATTAAAATATCTGGGGGTTGTCTTAAGGGCATACAGCAAAATAGAGAAACACTTAAGAAAATCTACATGTCAATAATAACAGAGATTCTGTTGCATTTGAGCCATGACCCCCTCCTATCTTCCTTTCCAGCTATGCTCCATGTGTTTATGACCAAGAAAATGGATATAACTTTTCCCCCTGGGATCCCAGTCTAGAGCTACATTTTCTTGCTGAAAATGGTGAACCAACTTCATATCTCATTCTGTGAAGCTTCAAGATGTAGAAGCTATATTTCAGGAAGGTACAGCCTATTGGACTGAAAAATCCTTCATCCAACCAGCCTCAACTTGTAGGATAGAAACTCCAACTTAGATACAGAATGTCAAGAATACTGGGCTCTCACCCCTTACCCTGGATTGAGTGCCAGGACAGGAAAACCAAGAGACTGGGGCTCCTATTACTCAGCCATATGTGAGCAAGTTCATGCTGGAAGAGGGGGACCACTGTTTCTCTCCTCAACCCCAGTGCAGTCGTGCAAAGATTCTGTGAAGAAGGGTAAGAAGGCCATAAGAAAAGCAGAGAGCTCTATAAGCATTCTTCAAGTGGAATGACTTCACTTTCACTTGGAACAGATTATGCAGAGGTTCATGCCTAAAGCTTTTGTTGAAAACAATGCAGATTTTGGTGGCGAACTATTAAGCCAACAGTTGCAACAGGAAAAAGTCAACCATCTAGAAGTTTAACAGAAGGAACAAGGGAAGAAGTGGTCAAGAAAAACCTTCTGAGGGTATGAGAAGGCATCAAGCACTCTGTCTTTCCATGGACCTCAGATTTCATTGGTTTGGGTTGTGGAGTAATTTGTGTCATAGGACATCATTGAGACAACTACAAGACTCCTAGCAATTAGTTGAAGCTAACAGCTTAGTGTGATACCAGTGGAGGAAGATGAACCAGAAGCTTAACTAGGAAATCAGGGAAAGAGACAATCAAGAGGGGTCAGTTAAAGCCACAGCTATCCTTGGTGGTAAGAAACAGTCATCCTACATCCATAAATGCATACTCTGAGCAGCAACCTCAGGAGCTAAAAGCTGTGAGAGGAAGGTAGTCCAGCCATCCTCTGGACAAATAAAGAGGAAGAAAACAAACCACAACACCATCAGCAAGCCCCAGGGAAGAATCTGTATCCACAGCTGCTGCAGCAGGTTATATATTATGTCTAATTTTCAACAACAGCAAAATTTCACAAGCCTTGCAAAGAAACACTAAAATGTGATCTATATACACAGAAAAAAAAAAAAAGCTACAATATAGGCTGACTTTGAGAGGGCCCAGGTGTTGGACTTAGGAGGCAAAGACTTCAATGAGGCTATCATAAATATGTTCAGAGAATTAAAGGAAAAGTGATTTTTAAATAAGAATGTTATATTGATATATCTCATTAAATAGAATCATACAAAACATAATCACAAAGAAATACCCCTTTGCATTCACTATGATGGGTGTGATGGAAAAGACAGATGGTGTCATGTGTTGATGAGGATACATAGAAATATTAAGAATCATAATTTGATTGTAGAAATACATAAATAAAAGTTATGCAGATCCTCAAAATCTTTAATCATGGAGTTAACATATAATCCAGAAACTCTGTTTCTAGGTATTTATCCAAGAGAGATGGCAACATAGATACAAAAAAAACTTGACTTAAATGTAGGTAGGGGGTGACAGAGGATGAGGTGGATGGATAGCATCACTGACTCAATGGACATGAGTTTGAGCAAACTCCAAGAGGTAGTGAAGGACAGGAAAGCCTGGCGCACTGCAGTCCATAGGGTCGCAAAGAGTCGGACACCACTTAGTGAATGAACAACGGCAAACCAGAACAGTACTACTGAAGTATCCAAAAAGTGGAAACAATCCATGTGTCTCTCAACTGGTGAGTGGATAAACACAGCTGACACATAATGGAATTTCATTTGACAGAAAGAAGAATTAAGTCCTGATACGTGCTACCATATGGATGAAACTTAACAATATAATATTAAGTGAAAGAAATTGTATTTTGCTGATAGTTACCAATGTTGTGAACATACCAAAAACCATTGAGTCTTACACTTTAAATGAATGACTTCTATAATATATGAATTATATCTCAATACAGCTATTTGAGAAATACCTGGGATTTTGTAAAATGTTGAGAGTGCTTTATGAATCAGACCAGTGCACAGCCGTGATGCCAAAAACCCAGCCTATGACCTGGAATCAAGTATTTTACAGATATGAGGTCATAGTTATGCTGTATGATTTCAGTCTCCTCTACATTTCCTAGGACATTTGTTCCCCTTATATCTCCTGGTTGTCCTGAAGTCAACCCTCACTGGAACCTTCCTGATGGGAAATGTGTCAGAATTGTTCTGGTCCACTTACATTTCTCTAGTCATGGTGCTCAAGCGTGGTCTCTTAAAAAACTTGGCAAAGATGAGATTTGCCAGCTTCTGACAGCTCCCTTGGGCTGTGAAACATCTCAGCATGAATATAATGTTCATTGACCACTTGGTGGTCTGTCCAGTTTAAGGATGAATTCAGTGAATCCAATATGCTCTGCTGTCTGAAGAGAAGGTTTTCCATTGACTGCCCTGCCTGGAGGGGGTCCCTGGGTCTGTGGTTTTATAATGGTGGTGCTTGTCAAGTTTGTTCTATACTCACCTCCTCCACAGGTTGCCACTGAGCTTTGCTCTTGGAACTGCCCAGAAGTGTTGCTCCAATCCACAACTGCATCTTATCTCTGATACCTTCTGGTCAATCCCCTTGAGTATGCAACATATGAATCACCGAATGTATCCTGATTCAAAGATAACATTCAGAGAGAGTGATCTGGAGCACAAAGTAGGGGATCTCCAAAATCCCACATTCCAAGAACCACATAGCCAATATCACTGGATGGACAGGTGCATTGTTGGAGATAAAATGCATGCTGAACCTTTGTGATATAAATGAGTCGTTGAATACATTATTCTCCATCAGCTTGGATATATTGAATAGTAAAGACTTAATCCAATTGTTAAACTTTTGAGATCAGTTTAGTAATTTTTCTGGAATTATGTTGTTGCAAGTTGTTATTTTTCCATTTTTAGCTTAAATTCTGAACTGACATATATATATATATATATTCTGATTTTCTCAGAAATTCTACTGCTCATTTTCTCATGAAAATAATTCCATTGTCAGTGGCTGCTGACCACCTGGATTTCATGTCTCTCAATATTATTGTTTAATATATTTATATAATGAACTATTATAATATACTATTATCATGCAAGTAATTTATATGATAATAATAATTAGTTACTAGTAATTTACAAATAACTCCTTCAACCTTAATGCATTCCTAAAATCTTTCATCAGACCAGTTTCTGCAATACACAGTCTTCAGGACTTCTAGGAATTCACTGCTGTGACACATTCTTAAACAGATTTTCCTGTCACAGACACAGTTGTAATAACCACTGATGAAATCCTGAAGAATGTTGATATATTGAAATGTGCTTTGAGAATCACATTTTTTATTTCAAATTTTATTGAAGATCTTTTCAAACTCTGTGTTAACCACAAAATTGGTGACAACTTGATGGATGTTGTGCCCTTATAAAAGTTTCTTTATGGGGTTATTAGAAATCCCCCCCTCCTGGTATGTCTTGAGCTTTTGCAGTTCTCACTGTAATGCAAAGAGCAATTGTGAGGGACGGGCAACTTTACGATCAGCTCTGGACTCAGCAAAGGTTGACTATATAGCAGTAGCCATTAAAATGAAATTTACTCCTTGTTTTAATTAGAACGAACTCAGGCACTCTGCCACTGTGGATTTACAACTGGCAGGTCTTAGGGGAGATTGAGACACTTTGGGGGAGATCCATAAACATCTTTCATGCTGAATATTGAGTTATTAGTTTATCTTCACTTTTTCAGGTTCAAGCTTCAATACAGAAGTGAATTTTTGGCACAATTGCCAAAATCCCTCCGGGAGTAGAAATCTCCTCTAGGGAGCTCTGTATGTGCCCAAAGACTAGGAGTTTAGCAAAGCTGTACTGGGAGAAAAAAAAACAAAAACGTAAACAAAACAAAACAGTAAAAAGGTGTGTTATAAGTTATGCATCTCTCATCACCCTGGCGTTCCTGTGATTCCACAGGAAGCCCATTAGGGCCCTATCTTTCTGCCTTTGTATTTAGGGAGCCTTTTTTGTACATAGAATACTCTTTGGTACTTAAATTTTCATGTACATTTCTGTTGAAATACCACATTTTTAGAGTCTACATTCTTGAGTAAATTAATTTAAAAACTTATGTGATTTAAACTGTCTTGTTAAATTCTGCTGTCTGATGTTTACATTGCACAGAGAAAGACTGACCATAATTACCAAGCTGTATCACTTTGCTGACAAAAGTGTGTACTGTCAAGCTATAGTTTTACCAGTAGTCATGTATGGATGTGAGAGTTGGTCCATAAAGAAGGCTGAGTGCCAAAGAATCAATGCTTTTGAGCTGTGGTGCTGGAGAAGATTCTTGAGAGTCCCTTGTACAGCAACGAGACCAAACCAGTCAGTCTTAAAGGAAGTCAACCCTGAATATTCATTGGAAGGACTGATGCTGAAGCTGATGCTCCAATACTTTGCCACCTGATGCGAAGAACTGACTCATTGGAAATGACCCTGATTCTGGGAAAGACCGAAGGTAAGAGGAGAAGGGGGAAGCAGAGGTTGAGACCATTAGGTAGCATCACCTACTCAATGGACATGAATCTGAGCAAACTATGGGAGATAGTGAAGGACAGGGGAGCCTGGCATGCTGCAGTTCGTGGGGTCTCAAAGAGTCAGATATGACTTAGCGACTGAACAACAACAACAAAGTTACCTACACTGTGGAGTAACTGATTGACCTGTCTTTGTCCAGCAAGGATTGTGGGCACCTTCCTGAGCATCGCCCTGCTAGGCAGGGTATGCTGCATCCAATCCCTCTTGAGTGCACTGACTAAATGCGTCTGCTCATCAGACTGAATGAATATCCCCACAGTTTTCATATTGTGCATCAGATTAGCAGGTTAGCCATTTAGTGACACCTCTCCTCCACCACCACCAAACATCTGGGATTTCCCCTGAAAGAAGAATTCTTCGTGGAAGTTCAGAACTACATTTGGCTGAATTGTCTACAGGCCAAGTTATTGGCATTAGATGCTTCCAACCTCAGAGGTCTCTATCAGGACCCTGGTCAAGAGCAAAGAGAGGTCTGTATACGGCCAGAAGTAAGTTCAATTGCTAGCTAAACATGAAGCTTCTCACACAGCTAATCATGTTACTTAAAGCAGGTATGGTCATCTAGCCATTCATTTACTGTTTACAAACATCATTGAAATATAGTTGATTTACAGTGTTGTGATAGTTTTGGTGTTCAGCAAGGTGAATATAGATTCGTTTTCATTATAGGCTATTAAAAAATATTAACTATAGCTCCCTGTACTATACAGTAAGTCCTTGTTTATTTATTATATATATACTGCCTATATTTAACCCCAAACTCCTAACTTAGCTCTCCCCTTTCCCTTTTGGGAACCATAAGTTTGTTTGCTCTGTCAGTGGGGCTGATATTGTTTTATAAATAAGTTAATTTGTATAAAAACTAAAACTAGAGTTGCCATATGATCCAGCAATCTCATTTATGGGCGTATATCTGGAGAAAACTCTAATTTAAAAACATACATGCACCCTAATGTTTATTTACATATAGCCAAGATTATTTACAATAGCCAAGACATGGAAGCAACCTAAATGTCCATCAACAGAGGAATGAATAAAGGTAATGTGGTACATATATACAATGGAATATTACTCAGCCATAAAAAGGAATGAAATAATACCATTTTCAGCAGCATGGATGTACCTAGAGATTGTCATACTGAGTGAAATAAGTTAGATAAAGAAGGACAGATATCATATGATATCAGTCATTGATGTATTCACTCCTTCAAAAACATTTATGTGAAGTCTGTTATGCTTGGATCAGAGACACAGTGCTGGACAGCATACACTAGCCCTGGTTTCTAGAAACCTGCAGTCCACTGGGGAGAAGCTCTACCATCACACAAATAATTTTTCAACAACTGTTACAGTGTGTGCTACAGAGGAGTGTATACTGTATTATGAAATTGTTAACAGGGTCCCTAAAGAGGATTGGAGGCTCATGATAACCTGTCTGAGGAAGTGTCACCTACAAGAAGATTTGAGAGCCACACTAAGCTTGCTTTGCTTTTCAATTATAGCTAAGTCTTGGTCTCGCAATTTATTATTTGCTCATCTCTTTCACCCGCTGCTTACTCTCTGACCCCTGATTGAGGTGCCATATGTGGGGACTTGATATCAGCCAAGGCTGCTCTGAAATCTGTGAAACAGTCTTACGAGTTTTAGAAATAACTGAATTACATTTTTTTTAATCAATGGAAACTATCAATGAAATGAAGCAAAAGTTAAAAAAAGTAAAAATAAATAAATAAATAAATAAATAAAATAATCCAGCCTATCAATAAACAAACAAACAAACAAAATAATTGGAATTATAAGTATAAAGTTGAAACACAGACAGAGCAAGCGATGGAAATTTAAAATATACTAGGACTTCCAGAGAGAGATAGAGAGAGAAAAGTAACAAATAAAAAGAAAATAATAATAGTATGCATAAGTTGACAAAAAGAAACTTTTGTTCTGTTTAAGAAGTAATTCTGATTAACATAAAATATTAGTGAAGAAATACACTTACACATATTCTGAAGAGAACTGTATGCTCCACTGAAAAAGATAAAACCTCAGGTCTGTCTTCCTTTTGTTTTTTTAAATAAATAATTTATTGCAAAATAAAGCAGATTCAAATACTATCAGGCATACCATGTACTAAATCACTCAGTTATGTCTGACTCTTTGTGACCCCATGGACTATACAGTCCATGGAATTCTCCAGGCCAGAATACTGGAGTGGATAGCCTTTCCCTTCTCCAGCGGATCTTCCCAACCCAGGGATCGAACCGAGGTCTCCCACATTGCAGGTAGATTATTTACCAGCTGAGCCACCAGGGAAGCCCATAGTAGAAGCTGCTGCTGCTGCTGCTGCTGCTGCTAAGTCGCTTCAGTTGTGTCCGACTCTGTGCGACCCCATAGACCGCAGCCCACCAGGCTCCCCCGTCCCTGGGAGTCTCTAGGCAAGAACACTGGAGTGGGTTATAGAAGAAGCTAGAAGTGTCTAAATTGTATGCAGGTTTTTTTAGAAAATAAATGTTTTTCTGCAATACCCCATTAAGTGATGGCATCATTCAGTCTTCTACTGAGAACTAAAAGAGCTTTTGATATTTTAAGATATGCAAAGAATTAGAAAGTAGTATGTTCATGTTCTGTATCTGAACAAGGTCTTTTATGAACTAGTCTAATGAAAAATGTGGTATAAGGAGAGAGATTAGGATAGAGCAAGATTGAATGTGAAAGAAATAGTAATGAGAAAACAGTTACACTGTATAAAATATAACTCAGTGATGAGAATGCAATTTGGGATTGTATTTCCAGTAATATGTAGAGGTTCTTAAAAGTAATGATGCATCCTCAGAAATCTAAATCCCAAAGTATCAGAAAACCAAAGGTGTTATTAATATAACTGTGACATTGGAAGAAGAGTAAAGTACAAGCACCCTGAAAGCTTTATTTAAGTAAAGGGTAAGAGGATGAGAAAAACAGCTCACTGTGAGAACATAATTATTGTTTTTTATACCTTATGAAAGAAATATCAGCTGAGTGGTCACTCTTAGAGGAGTGGGCTATTCAATATCAGAGGGGAAAATCATAATGATGTTTCCCAATTCATGTGTGGGGAAGGGAAGTAAGGATGAAAGAGAACCCAAAACCCACCAGAAAAAATAATGGGGAAAGATTTGGAAAGAAAGAAAAAATACATGTAAAATAGATGCTGGAAATTAAACTAAATAAACACAATAAAATGCAAATGTTTCAGCCTTATAAAATTATATATGGTGTCATTTTGGATCTTAAAAATTAAGCTAAGCTAGCAAAAATAATGGTACTGTATTCCCAAAGAAGCCTTCCCTGGTAGCTCAGATGGTAAAGCATTTGCCTGCAAATGCAGGAGACCTGGGTTCAATCCCTGGGTGGGGAAGATCCCCTGGAGAAGGGAATGGCAACCCACTCCAGTATTCTTGCCTAGAGAATTCCGTGGACAAAGGAGCCTGGTGGGTCACAGTTCATAGGGTTGCAAAGAGTTGGACATGACTGAGCAAAACACGCAAACACGCACATTCCCAAAGAAAGGGAGAATGAGAAGGAGGAAGAGGAGATGGATGACGTGGAGGAGAGGAAAAAAAAAAAGACTTGGAACAGTTGATGAAAAAAATGTCAAACAGAAGAAAATATAGTGTCAGCATTAATAGCAATCAAATCACCTTAAATCAAATCATTTTAAAGTCCAAATCTTTGAATGAGAAAAAAGATGGCTATACAAATAAAAATATATAATAATGAAGATAACATGTTTAGGAATAAAGCAAAGCTTGTATATATGTATCTACATATACATGTATATGTACATAAACATATAATTTAGCAATAATGACTGCATAAAAATGTAACAAACGTTTTTAGTGCAAAACACATAACAAAGTTAATAATTCATTGATATGTGGACAATACACCAGACTCAGTAAAAGACAAATTAGTATAGTTGAGGATAGTTCAATAGAAAATTTTAAAATTAAAATTTAGGGATAAAAATTAAGTAAAAGGCTAGAGAACATAAAAGAAATGTGGAGTATGAACAAGTAGTAACCAATGTGTATCTAAGTTCTCAGAGAGTCCATGTTCAGAAGCAGCAAAACATGCCCAGAGAGAAACGCTTACCTGTGCTGACTGCTATTGCCTTAATTTCATGACACAGTTCTCAAAGTGACTCTCAGATCTCTTCCAATTTTGAATATCCTTCAGTTTTCTTCCTATTCTTCTAAGCAACCGGTTCCCACCTTCTCAGCCTTTGAAAGGATCTTACGCTCAGCTGACGACCTTCCCTTCCTTGCCCTTGAGAATGGGGGCGCACCCAGACTGCCTCCTCTTACTGCTCCACACCCGCGTGCTGCGGCCGCTCCATCCTCTGCCTTTCTAGGATGCACGGTACTTCTCTGTGCCCATGCACGCAACCCCCGACAAGGCAAACAGTGCTTCCGGTTGCCTGTAGAGTGAAATCCGGACGCCTCTTTCTTATCCTGCTGTGTAGCTTGCTCATCAGGCCCTGCTCACATGTCTTTCCTCCTGGTCTTGGGCCGTGTTGGCTGATCCACCAACAGGAAAACTCAACTACGTGTCCGTGCAAGCTTGTTTCCTTTTGAGATCCTGCAAGACATAGCTTCAGGGTCGCCATCTCAGGGAGACCTTCCTTAACGCCGCGAGTGGGATCAGTGCTTCCTGGGACTTTTCCTCTCACATTTTTTTCCCCTCATTATGTTTCCTTTCTTTCCTTTCCTCCCGCCTTTCCTCCCTCGCTCCCATCCTTCCTTCCCACCTCCTTTCCTTCTTATGGAACACAAGCATAGTCCGTCTGTCTTTTTCAGAACTAAGAGTGATGTGATGGGAGACAGCAGGGAGACAGCGATATATGTCTCCGTAACTGATCTCCCAGAAGACACCATCCTGAGGGCTGTGGGAGCAATGCCACCTCATACACCTTCAGCAGAATGGAAAATCGTTTTTGACCTTTTAAATTCATTTTGTTAGAAAAACAGGCCTTATTATTAAATTGCAAATTATTTATTATTAATTTAAAAAACATTAAATTAAGTACAAACTGTGACTTTAAAACTAGATTCTAAATTCAGTCTCATATTTATTCTTGTGACTCAACAAGACGTGTGCTGACCACATGCATGGACTCCGCTCTGCGTCCACAACGCCCAAAGAAATAGGAAGGTTTCTTAGAAGTCCTTTTACGCACTTCCTCCTGTGAGTCAGGAGTCTACATCTGGTACATACTTAACTGCATACCTTAGACTCTGCTTGGTGTGTTTGAAGCAGTTGTTGTTGGAATAACCTTGTAGAGGATGTCTCCGGAGAACAGGAGAAAGCGGAACGCGAGGCTGATACGTGGAGTTCAGATCTCGTCTCTGCTCTCTTGCTTCCCAGGACACTAAGCAAAGAGAAATGGGGGTTAGGAAGCCTGCTGCCCAGGGACACTGGCAATTCAGGTACAGCACGGGATGTGAGAGCAGGCACCCTCCTGCAGCCTCTGAGGAAAACACTCCGTTCCTAGAAGTCAGGTTGACAGATTTTCTGACTTCGATCTCAAGTAGGTGAATTAACCTCTTGGTAATAAGAATGTTTCTGTAAAGCAAAGTGTCTTTAGTACCTTACTTTCTTTGCCTAATCACTCCTTCCTATTGCACAAGATTCTTATTACCAGAGGTGAAAGTTGAATTGTTTCCAACTCTTTGTGTCCCCATGGCCTATACAGTCCACGGAATTCTCCAGGCCAGAATACTGGAGTGGGTAGTCTTTCCCTTCTCCAGGGGATCTTCCCAACCCAGGGATCAAGCCCAGGTCTCCTGCATTGCAGGCGGATTGTTTACCAGCTGAGCCACCAGGAAAGACCAAGAGTACTGGAGTGGGTAGCCTTTCCCTTCTCCAGGGGATCTTCCCGATCCAGGAATAGAACCGGGATCTCCTACATTGCAGGCAGATTCTTTATCAGCTGAGCCACCAGGGAAGCCCTATTCCCAGAGAGTCCATCTTATTCATTCATTTTGGTAAACTCTTCAGCATTCAGCTTGTGACATGGATAGAATAGGTGCTTAAAAATATGGTAGGTGCTGTGTTTTTCACAAGAGAAATGGAGGGAAAAGGGAGAGGGAACAGGAGAATGAAAGGGAGGGAGAAAAAAAAGATAAAAATGATGGTTATCCACTAATAACAAAGAAAGTTTTCTGGGATATTCTTTTCTTTATTTGTCTTTCTTCTTTTAAGTTTAGTTGCTTCACAATATTATATAAGCTATAGGTGTACCATATTATTTTATACACAGTAGTTGTACTTAATCTCCTCCCCCATCATATCTCTCTCCCCGCCCCACTGGTAACACCTAATTTCTTCTCCGTATCTGTGAGTCTGCTTCTTTTTTTGTTATAAAAACTATGGAAAGCAGTACACATGCTCATGCCATCCTAGCACAGGGGTCATGCCAACCTCTGTGTAATTCCAGTCTTAGGGCATGTGCTGCAGAGGCAAGCACCGAAATAGTCTCAATACATATCAAACCTAAAGCCCAATCATTCCTCTTTGTCAAATGACTTATTTAAACACATATAACCACAATGGAGCCTATATATAGTAAAGCACCTCAAAATGTATGAACAAATAAATTCCAATTTAGTGAAATGAACTCTTACTTAATAAAATATAAAGATGGGCAATTCATAAGCAATGCATTTTTTTCTTTCAGCTAATGCAGCAAAATAAAGGCTATTTTTTGAAATACCTATATTAATTTTGATGTATGTAACAAATTTGCGAATGCTTTTATCATTATTATGATTAGCAGTTTATTTTTAGTAGCTCTTACGTCAATTTAGTATAGTTACCACTGTTATTGACTATTATAAAATTTTCCTCATTTTTATTGCCAGTTGCAAATATGTCAGGAGCAAAGAAAAATATAGACTCAAGTGTGATTTACTCCCAAACCTACAGAAATCTGTGATATGGAAGGATTTTCTCCGATCCGACAGGCGTGGCATTTTGATGACGTGAAAGTGCTCATTGAATGTGGGGCCTGCACATCCTTGAGTTCATCAGGGACAGCTTCCTGCAGAAGCGTGTTTCAGAGTTTGAGAAGTGCACAGCACCTGGAAAGTCGTTAATAATATGCTAACTCCTAAGCTGAGTGGAAGAAACTCCCATGTAAAATATAATAAGGTCTTTTTTGCTCTCCATTGGTATGTATTTAAAAATCTTTAAAAATAGTCTAGGGGAAAAAAAAGCAGAAAAACAAAAACGGGTGCTACATTCCTTACCATGTGCTTTAGAAAGGATTTTCCACTCGCTCGTCTCTAGAAGGTCATCTCTGAGATGTGCACGCCAGGCCTTCATTAGGTCTCCTCTTGCATTCATATTTAACTTCTTTCATTCTGTGGCCTTTATTAGCTGAACTCCTGGAGCTTGTAGCACATTTTAAACAGCAACACTGGGAGGATGTAAATGCAGAATAATGTATCAGGACTCAAATTTGCATGGTCAAATGTCAAAAAAATTAGGCCTTCCCCGGAACCATGTCAAGAGAAATAACATAAGTGGGCAAACTCAACAGCAGGCATGCCATTATCATTTAGCAAAAGCTGTCATCACCGCCAGCCAGTGGAAGCAGTGGTCATTAGCTGGAGCTCTACAGGGGGACGTTGTGATTCTTTCTTTTCCTTTTTTTTTTTTTTTAAGATTTTTATTTTTTCCCCATCATCTGACAGTATTTCACAGAACACCGCAATGCCATGTTGCCTTCCTGACAGGGAAGTCAGGAGATGGGGGCTGCTGTCTTTGGAGTGGGAGGAGTGGAGGGCTAAGGAGAAAAATCCATAATCGTCCACTGTCAGCTAGCGGGTTCAGGAATTGCATTACCTATTGGATAAATACTCATTAAGAGTAATCACTTTATTTCAGCTCTGTAATGACATTAACAAGCTTGGAATACAGGGAATTACATGAGTCAGAACAAATAATTGAATATTCCACTGCGGAGGGAACACAGCACAAGCCTGCCTTCACATCATGCCGTCTCTGAAGCTAGCACAAGCATGCAATTAGATAATAAGCTTAAACAGCATTAAATTGGCACTGTTCATACCACCACTGAGAATAAAGAAGTATTAATTGTTCAACTCTCACCTGCTTGTAATTTCATGCAAGGCAAAGGCTAGCAAGCTTGTCCTATTTTGATTTCAACGGACTTATACACAGGGTTTGAACAAACCAATAAAAACGAAATTTAAAGAGAGTCTGAGATAAAGAAAGGTGAAAACAGATGTAGATGATGAACCATATTCAGTGGGAAGGGGTCTTCTTTGAATAGGAGGTGGATGAAAACTGGGCTACATTTTAAAATTAAAGATTACCAAAAGAATGTGACAAGTATGCCATAAAATTTTTTCCCTGATATTTCTAGCAGGAGCTTTTCTTTCAAAGTGATTATAAAATCTCTTGAATATGTGTACTGAGATGGGATTCACACAATTCAGTACAATTAGCACAGCTGGGTAGATAGGCATGAATGATGAAATAGATACCGACACAGATATCGCTGTAGAAACAGAGATGCACATAGATACAGACAAGATCAGCACGGGTGCATCCTTAATCATGGAGAATGCTAAAGGCAGGTAAAGCTTTCAAACAGAACAGGATGTCCTGATAAACAAGAGAAGATTTTCAAAGGCAGGTGAGACACACGAGATGCTTCCCTAACTCGTTTAACTTATTAGCAAGCTGGGACCCCGAGTGGAGAGAAAACTGCCTTTCTGATGCCCCATCCCAGGGACACACGAGTGTCACTTGGTGTTCTGGGTCCATACGTGTGGGTTAACCTAACGTGATGCATCAAATTGCACAAGCTGTTAGCGAAAGCCGCGAGAACCCAGAAAGCTGCTCTTCTGCACACGGAGAAAGGTGTCCTCCTGTCCCAGAGAGGCTGTCCAGACTGGAGCAGGTAGAGATGAGCCGTGAGAGTCTGCGGGCTCTGGGGAGGGCAATTTGGAAGTATCCATTTACTGTCAGTTCTACCACGATTCCAAATCTGTGTAGTTATTCAGACGAGCCAATCAGCACTGGATATTTGATAGGCAAACTCAATAATCATTTATAATCTTGACAGGTTAAGGGTCTCCAAGGCAAAGCATAATATACACAGTGGGTCTGAAAATAAGAGAAAACAAATAAAGGAATCTCTATATTCCTGAGCAAATATCTTTTCTTTCTCTGGTCCTACAATCTTCCAATCAGGGGTTTCCTTTATCATTCCAATCCTCGCAGGATGCACAAAACCATTTTTAATCTATTTTTCTAAGTAGACCACCATCCTGCCTTCACCTCAGTACTTGCCTATAACTCATGTTGGTGTCTGAAAGTTATATTTCTTTAATAAAGGCAAGGTAAAAAAGAAATTAGGCCCTACTTTAGGATAATTTAGAATGTGTCAATAAATTCGAAATTGAGAACTAAAATAGAAATTTGAGTATTCATCACATCTGTCCTATAAAATAAATGGAAACTGTTAGAAGAAAAATTATCCACTAGCCCAGTTTTTTTGAGGGAACACCTAGCATACTATATTGTGTAGCAGGTACCCAATCCACCTTAAAAAATATCCAGCAAAAGGATATTCTTCAAGTAAAAAACTGGAATTTAAATACGCTTCCTCCTTACTTTTTTCTCTCTTCCTCCTTTCTTTTATTCTCTTATTATAAATTGATTCCAGTTTCAGATTCTAGATTCTTGCTATAATGAGAGGCAGTTATTCTGGTTCTTAGCTTTTATAAAATATTGGTACTTGTTTAGTCGCTAAGTCGAGTCTGATTCTTTGTGAGGCTATGGCCCTTCAGGCTCCTATGTCGATGGGATTCTCCAGGCAAGAATACTGGAGTGGGTTGCCAGTTCCTTCTCCAAGGGAACTTCTTGACCCAGGGATTGAACCCAAGTCTTCTGCATTGCAGGCTGATTCTTTACTGCTGAGCCACCAGGGAAATCCTTCATAAAATATTACTTCTTATACAAAGAACTATCTGAATTACTATTTGGTAAAATAAAATGTGTGTACTGATTTTTCTCTCTCTACCTAATTATGTGCTACACATACTAGGGGATATCTTCAAGAATGTACATTTCTATTGGATACAAAAACATGTATGAGACAATTAGGAAAGAATACAAGCAAAATTACGAGTCACATTTTATAACAGGGTAATCCAAAATTAGTTCACAGAAGAGATCTACTTATGTGTTATTCAATAAATATTGATTTATCATGTACTGTATTCAGTCACTACACCCTGTTTAAGACAGACATACCCAGTTTTCTCAAGGAACTTTATTTCCTTGAAGTAGACAAGCAGGCACAAGGAGATAGAGAATATGGTACTCACTATAAATTTTTTTGCAAAGATATTTCTTTGGAAGAAATATCCTTGTCAAGATGAAATCAAGAGAGACGTGGCTTTTGACAGCCAAGTCTTGTGCAAGATGTGGCAAGCAAAAGATAAAAGATGTGAGTGAAACTCCAGTTATGGAGACAAAAGATGTCACATGCCCTTCAGCTGGCCCTGCCCCATGACCACCCATTTAACATCTGAATCCCAGCTCTTTAGTAGCATTCCTAAACTCACTGCAGACTGGAGAAGAGGACCCAGGAGGAGCCCTGTTTTTATTGTTATTATTATCCCTTGAAACAGACAGAACAATAGCATTCTGTATACATGCAGGAACTTGGGAGAGAAAGGATGACTCGTGTGGTAAATTGGGATAGATTGTTTCATGCAGATAGATAGCTGTATATGGGAATGTATCATTGAGTGAAGTAAGTCACAGAAAGACAAATATGTGATATCACTTGTATGTGGAATCTAAAAAAAGGGTACCGCTGAACTTATTTATAAAACAGTAGGGACACAGCTGTAAAAATAAACTTATGGTTACCGGGGGATGATGGGGGGAAAGCATCAGTTGGAGATTGACATTGACATATACACACTACTATACATAAAACAGGTGACTAATGAGAGCCTTTTATTTTATATACAGTGGTGTGTATATGTCAATACCAGTCTCCCAGCTGATGCCTCCCCACCTCTTACCCTCTGGTAACCACACGTTTGTTATGACCCAGGAAGCTTAAAGAACACTAAGCAGGGTAAATACAAAAAAATATATCTATATATATCTATCACTAGTCATAGTGAAAAAAAAAGGCAAACAGAAAATCTTAGAATAAACCAGAGGAAAGAAACATCTTACCTATAGTGGAACAAAGGTAAGAATCACATGGGACATTTCACCAGAAATTATGCAAACAAGAAGCATAGAGTGAAATGTTTATTAAATAGAAAAATTCAAGCAATGACAAGTTTGCACACAGTAAAATTATTATTCCAAACCGAAGTAGAAGGAAACAGCTTCGCAAACAGAAACAAACCTCCAGGATTTAGGAGCTAATAGAGCTGCCTTACAAGAAATGTTTAAAGAAGTTCTTCAGAGAGAAGAAAAATTATTTAGGCCGGTGAGTTAGATCTACATAAAGTAAGTGCATCAGAAAAAGAATTTAGGCAAAATAAAACATTTTATTTTTTCTTCTTATTAATTGATCTCGTAGATAACTAAAATAATAAAGAAAAATACACAGGGTGATTATAGCCTATAGATGAATGTAATGGATGGCAGCAAGATTATTTACTTATAATATTGGAGGGAGGAATTTTGAATACTCAGTTCTATGTTACCTATTCTACCTGTGAGACAATAAAGGATATTTGGAAGTCGACATAGATTAGTGGTAAATCTGTATTGCTAATTCTAGAGCAACTACTAAAACTTTTGGAGACTATATGTAACATATCTAAGTAATACATGAGTCAAAAAAGTCTTGATATTTTTAAAAAATATTGCCATCTTTGAGACACTTAAGACATTTTAATTATATGAAAATAAATAAAAAGCTTAAATTTTTGTAATATAGTGAAAGCAGTGTTTAGAGGGAAATTTATAGTATTGCATGCATATGCATGGGAAAATTTATGAAATCAATAAGCTCATTGTCTATATTACCAAGGAGAGGAAAACAATTTAAACTTAAATCAAGAAAAAAAGTAATTAAAATTAAATCATAAATAAATAAAATTGTAAACATGGAAACGGTAGAGCAAATCAGTAAAATCAAACTGATTCTTTGGAATAATCAATAAAATTGATGAAACTGTAGCCAGGTTAACCAAAAAAAAGAGATGAAGCAATTTATTAATATCAAAATTAAAGAGTGATCATCATTATTGAGCTAATGGATAGAAAAACGATAAATGAAAATTAGGAAACGTTCTATGTCCACAAGTTTGATATTTATATTGAAAGATATTTTGGAAGATCATAAACTATCAAAATGTACACAGGAGAAACAGATAGTATGAATTGCGGTTGTTGTTCGGTTGCTAAGTTGTGTCTGATTCTTTGTGACCCTGTGGACTGCAGCAGGCCAGTCTTCCCTGTCTTTCACTATCTTCCAGAGTTTGCGTAAGCTCCTGTCCATCGAGTCGGTGATGGTGATGCTATCTAACCATCTCATCCTTGGCCGCCCCCTTCTCCTTTTGCCTCTAATCTTTCCCAGTATTGAGGTCTTTTCCAGTGAGTTGACTCTTCGCAGCAGGTGGCCAAAGTATAGGAGCTTCAGCTTCCAATGAATATATAACAATGAATAATATGAATAGATTTTATCTATTGAAAACAGTGATCAATAATGAATACCATTCCAAAAAAAGAGAAAGAAATCACCAGGTCCTGAGTATTCTACTTGCAAATTCTTCTAAAATTTAAAGTAAAAATCATACTAATTTTCTCAAACTCCTTCCAAAAATAGAAACAAAAAGGGCACTTTATGACTCGTTACATCGGGTCGCCATTACCTTCATGCCAAAACCATACAACCAACTACAGAGAGGAAAACTACAGACTGATACCTCTAATAAATCCAGACACAGAGATTTTCAACAAAATATTAGCAGATTAAATGCAGCATTTATAAAAATAAGTATATACCATCAAAAACAGGAATTTATTCCATTTATGTGAGGCTGGTTCAACATTATAAAATCGATTAATATAATCCAATATGATAGGCTAAGAAAGAGAAATTATATCAATTCAGTGTGAGTCATGAAGGTATCCTGACAATACCTCTTAGGTCAGCAGCTCTCAAAGTATGGTCCTCAAACAACAGTATCACCAGCACCTCCAGGAATATGTGACAGATGTGAATTACTGAGCCCTACTCCAGAAACTACAGACCAGAAACTCAGAGCTGGGCCCAATAAACCCTCTGGTGACCCAGATGCATGGTACATTTAAAGTCCAGCTCCTTGTGGTTCTTGTTCAGTTGCTCAGTCGTGTCCGACTCTTTGCAACCCCATGGACTGCAGCACGCCAGGCCTCCCTGTCCATCACCAACTCTTCGAGTTTACTCAAACTGACGTCCATTGAGTCTGTGATGCCATCCAACCATCTCATCCTCTGTCATCCCCTTCTCCTCCTGCCTTCAGTCTTTCCCAGCATCAGGGGCTTTTCCAAAGAGTTGGTTCTTCGCATCAGATGACCAAAGTATTGGAGCTTCAGCATTAGTCCTCCCAAAGAATATTCAGGGTTGATTTCCTTTGGGATTGACTGGTTTGATCTCTTGGCAGTCCAAGGGACTCTCAAGAGTCCATCTCCTAGAGGACACTTTTAACTTTAATACTGTATTTATCATACTATAATTTATTTTTCCCTAGACTAAGAAGATGATTGAACATTTTTTCCCAACAACAAAGAAGAAAGAAATATAACCCCATTGCTTGTGATGAAAGTGATCACTCTTCAAGCAGTAAGTGTCTTCCTGTAGAGTAGGACACCGCAGCAGCATGAGCTAAGGACGGCCAGGCAGAGCCATCCCAGAATCACATGAGCCTGGCTGCTCCTGGACGGCTTGGTGTATGAAAAGCCCACGAGATTCTGCAGTCCCAGGCTCCCTGCCACATTACCGTGTTGTGAAGCGTGGTCATATTTCTTGCTTTGTGGGATTCAGTACTTGGGGAGTGGGGCTGGTTGAGGCTCTGCTGGTTGGAAAGACAAATTCATCCCCTTAATAACTATTTCTGTGAGGACAAACCCCTGGCCATTGCTGAATATTTCAATGATGTCTCTTTGCCAAGTTATACTGTGATTGGTTGGTCTCCTCAAGGGATAGAGTCATATTTGGGAGGCTCAAAATTGGTGTTTTTACCTTGAACGTGAAGCTTTGATAAGTGCTATTCCATGCTGTGTGCATGTATGCCTTCAAGTCAACTATCATTCACTCTATTCATATGCCTACTATGCAAATTCCCTGTTGGGCAATGATGATGCCTGGTTAATGTCGATTGACAGAGTTATTTTGTCTGTTCGTTTGTTCAGTGTTTCTTTCATGGTGACTGAAGACTTCCATGCCTTCTAGTGGGCATTAGCATCTGATCCTACTCCTTTATAGGCATCTATTTCCCTTAAAGAGCTCTTTGCCTGTAATATCTCAATTTTTTTTTTATTCCAGGTCCCTAATCAGCTGGCCAGGATACTGGCAACTGTGTAGAAATATGTGTATATTCTCAAATTGGTCTACTTCTCTCTCCACAGAGTAGATGGCCAGGTACATCATCATGAGCGGTTATGCCCTCTGGGGAGATTTTCTTCCTCTGCTGGTGATATGGACATCCTCAAATGTCCCTACTGAGGCTACTATTCCTTTTCAGCTTGTGTCTGTGTGCCCCTAGCCTATCCTTCAGCTGATCACATGGAACCCCCTCTAGAGTTGCAGGAAGAGCTGGAGACAGGTGATGCTGCAGTCCTGGTGGGTGGCAGTTGGTTCCAGGTTACCTGGTCACACAGCTCACTTGTGCCTTCTCATCATGCTTTGCTTGGTCCTGGATGTTCTGTTCTCATCTGAGAACAGGTTGTTATGACATCCGTGTGATTTTGTGATGTGGAGGGCTGACAGATGGCTTCTCCTGGAGGCTGGGCTGGATTCACAGTTTCGTTCTGCACCATGGTCTAGCGTTCCATGTACTGGAGCCCAATAACAGGAACGCTTTCTTGAGAGGCATATGGATCTCTATTGCAGATGCTGCAGCTCTGTTCTAGAATCTCAAGTCCATATTTTTTTATTCTCCCAGCAGGGCTTTCCATAAGCTTCACCTTCATTTTCCCACAGTACCAATGCCTCTAATCCATAGTATCTGCTGTATCATGGGGTTGAAATGGAAGGACTGCTTGATCTGAAGTATGGCCTTCTGAAAATACCATTTTTGTCCTGGGCACACTCTGTCAACCTTCTCTGTCACCCAACGTAAGGGCTTACCACGCATTGGTCTTCTTTGTACTAGAGAATGGGAGATATCATCATTTTCTTTTACTTTGGAGGGACTATGCTGGCATGACTCTGCCCACTGGACTCGTAACATTTTATCAGAGATATAGATCCCTAAATCTCCAGAGTCTACTTCTCACCCTCTGGAACGCACGTGTGTTACTGAGATCTTCAGCATAGCAGACATCGCTTGTTCACTGCCCTTTGTACCACGTCATCCGTGCAGTGGGCCAACGTGGGGTTCTTCAGGTATGCCGGCGTCCCAAGGCCCATGAAGCTGAGCACCATGCCTGTAGTGGCAGCCTGTTCCCCTTCTCATGTTCCTCTGTTCTGTGTGGTAAGAGACTGTCCATGGAGATACTAGATGGAATGAGAGAGGTTGGAATTACACCCTCTCTGAGGCCCTGTTGGCTGTTCTTACTCCATTGTGTTGGGGATACAAAGTTTCCATTGTGGTCCACAGTCTCAGGACTCCAGGAGCTTCTGACAGGCAGACCTGTCTCTTAGGGCTGTGCTCCATCCTGACTCATTGGTCAACTTTTGCTGATCCCCAAGCATACTCCTGACTCCTTCCCCAGATGTCTCTATGTGTACTTTCGCCATTTCCCTCCCTCCATTTTCAATAATATTTTCTTACTCAGTGAGATCGAAGAAACTCACAACTGACTATGTTCCTCTGTCTTTGAATCTCAGTTGCTGCTTCTGAGGAATAGGAATAGTAACTGAATAGAGACTCAGCTGTTGAAACATTTCAATGAGTCTGGATGCATGTTATCATCTATAGGCTCTAAAATGAGGATCATCATTATAAGCAGAAGAGAATAAACACTCTCTTTTATGAAACACGGGAAC
Source organism: Giraffa tippelskirchi (assembly GCF_054371585.1). Lineage (NCBI taxonomy): Eukaryota > Metazoa > Chordata > Mammalia > Artiodactyla > Giraffidae > Giraffa > Giraffa tippelskirchi. The sequence continues at coordinate 59,572,238 of NC_137282.1, forward strand.
ACTGGCTTTGCTAAGCATGCCGCTTAGCCTGTTTATCTTCCCTTTATTATCCCAGGTGTGCTGTGTATGTGGCAGGGAATGCGGGACCCTACAGAGACCTGGGTCTCTTCACGAAGCAGTGTCCACACAGGACGGTTTGTAAAGTCTTCAGGCTTGGAGGCACTGGTAGATGATGGAGCACATTGAATGGGCAGGTGTTAAGGAGCAGAGCCCAGGTGCCTGGGTGGTGAGTGTGACGTCTGACTAGTTCCACTGCCTCCTCAGATCATTTGTCAAAGTGCCTGAATGCAGAGGTCCCTCAGCATCGACCCCTCCTTCTCTCCCAGGAGCAGAGGCTCTCTCTGCACCCCCCACACTCCCTCAGCCCTCTGACCTTCCTGGCTCTTATCCACATCGACCCTTTCCCACCTTGCGCTGCTCACTTTATCCTGCTGTCCTGAAGCTCATCTCTTCTGATTCTCAAGAGCCAGTTTGGAAAAAAAAAAAAGGAAACTAAAGCAGTATTACCTGGTAAAACCTCTTTGCATTTCTGCCCAAACAGCCTACTTCTTGTCCAGGCCACAGGAATGCTTTTGAATGATTAAGGAGGGGTCAGGAGTTATGGAAAAGAAAGCTGGAAGATTATTGCTGGTATAACAGCTTAAGATGTCCCAAAAGGCACACATGATGATGACAACCAGGAGGCTAACCTGTGTACCCAGATCAGGCTTATCCTGGGTGGTTCAGCCCTAAGGTGTGTTTCAGAGCAGGCAGCCTGTCCCCGACTCTGATGCCCAACACCTATGTTGTGATCCCAATAAGCTACTCGAGGGAGTTCTATTTCCCGGGTTTTATTAGTATTCCCCTTATCTTATTTTCCACCTTAATGAAGATCACAGCCTAGGCGTGCATGGGTTTTATGAGCAAATGCCTTATGAGAGAGTCAAGGTGGAAAGAAGCACCTGGTTTTAGCTCTTCATCTGCCCCGCCTCTGAACAGATCCCTTTCCTGCTAGTTGATGGGAAGAGGCCAAGAGCGCTGTCTATCATGGTCTTTAGCTAGGCTTTCTTTGCTCAAGGACCCTTACTGGTCACCTGAAGATTAACTTTATTAATACAACTTTGGCTACTTAGTCACATATTATCATCTTAACCACTCCATCAACTCCTCTCTCAATTTTAAAGCTACTTTACATGAAGCACACATGCTACTCTTTCCATTTCTGCAAAGTTATGCGAAGGCTGCTCCCTGCACAGAGAAGCCACATCAGGTCCTGGGTGAGGGCTGGCATTTCCATGTAAATGGCAAGTTTTATATCAATGTCAGATTAGCCACAAAGTTGTTGAAACACTGAAACCTTCTGACCAGTTGACAAGACAGGATTCCAAGAAGGTGACATTTCTGAGGCATCTGTACCTCTGAGGTTTTGATGTATTAGTTGAGTTTTCCCCTGATGACTCACGATATAGACACTCTTGTCCCTGTTTTTAAAATAATAAAAACTTACATATTTTTTTCTTGCTTCATACTTTTCACTTCAGAATTGTTCTGTTACCAGATTATCTATTCAGTATCAGCACTGAAGGTTTGGGCTAACAGAAGCAGAAACCACTGTGACGAGGTGCTCCAGGCACAGAACGGGGAGATGGTGCTCTGCATTTGAAGACCTCTGTACAGCCAGAACACCCCTGGAGCCACCCCAGGCTCCTCTCTACCTGCCCACTAGGAACACAGCCCAGGACGGTTATTGTGGAGAAGCTGGTGGCCTTTGGGGGAGGGGCAAGATGAAGGTGGAAATAGTAACACTCTTGTGCTTCAGATAAAGCCATTGTGTCTTGATTATTTCATCCGTGAAAGAGAAAAAAAACATGCTTTATCCTTAGGTGGCTTGAAAATCAGATGTTCTACACAGAGCACAGTTCACAGAGTGCTACACATGAAATATGACACACCTGCATCTGCAGTGGTGCTGCACGCAGAGCAGAGTACTCCTAGAGGGGTGCCGCACACAGAACACAGTACTCCAACAGGGGTGCTGGACATGGAGCACAGTACTCCTAGAGGGGTGCTGCACGTGGAATACAGTACCCCTGCAGAGTGCTGCACACAGAACATAGTACCTCTGCAGAGTGCTGCACACAGAACACAGTACTCCCACAGGGGTGCTGAACATGGAGCACAGTAATCCCACAGGGGTGCTGGACATGGAGCACAGTAATCCCACAGGGGTGCTATACACAGAACACAGTACTCCCACAAGGGTGCTGGACATGGAGCACAGTACTCCTAGAGGGGTGCTGCACACAGAGCACAGTACCCCTGCAGAGTGCTGCACACAGAACACAGTACTCCAACAGGGGTGCTGCACACAGAACACAGTACTCCCACAGGGGTGCTGGACATAGAGCACAGTACTCCTACAGGGTGCTGTACACAGAGCACAGTACTCCCACAGGGGTGCTGCACATGGAGCAGAGTACACACACAGAAGTGATGTGCATGGAGCACAGTACTCCTGCAATGCATCCACAGGAGGACACACTCTAGGAGTTTCAGGCAGAGATTCCTCAATCTGTCACTATGACTCACTCAGTGGGCAGTAGGAGCAATCCATCCCATTTAGTTTCCTCATATCTGTTTTGTAACTTTCCTCTACTCTGTATTTTTAATACAAGGTGGCTAAGGTGGGTGAAACAGTGTCAGACTTTATTTTCTTGGGCTCCAAAATCACTGCTGATGGTGATTGCAGCCATGAAATTAAAAGACGCTTACTCTTTGGAAGGAAGGTTATGGCCAACCTAGATAGCATATTTAAAAGCAGAGACATTACTTTGCCAACAAAAGTCCATCTAATCAAGGCTATGGTTTTTCCAGTGGTCATGTATGGATGTGAGAGTTGGATGGTGAAGAGAGCTGAGTGCCGCAGAATTGATGCTTTTGAACTGTGGTGTTGGAGAAGACTCTTGAGAGTCCCTTGGACTGCAAGGAGATCCAGTCAGTCCATCCTAAAAGAGATCAATCCTGAGTGTTCATTGGAAGGACTGATGTTGAAGCTGAAACTCCAATACTTTGGCCACCTCATGGGAAGAGCTGACTCATTGGAAAAGACCCTAATGCTGGGTAGGATTGGGGGCAGGAGGAGAAGGGGACGACAGAGGATGAGATGGTTGGATGGCATCACCAACTCGATGGACATGGGTTTGAGTAGACTCTGGGAGTTGATGATGGACAGAGAGGCCTGGCATGCTGCAATTCATGGGGTCGCAAAGAGTCGGACATGACTGAGCGACTGAACTGAACTGAACTGAAGGTGGGTGAAGCTGTACAGTGATTCTTTGCATGTGTAAGCACAGACAGAGCTCAGGTCAGTGGGGTGTGGACAAAATCCCACCCCCGGCCAGACTCCACTCTTCATCACCAAGGCCTGATGGACATGTTTCCCTGCTTGATTCATTTTCATGTGTTATCACTGTCCCCAAACCACTGGAAGCCCTCATTCCATTAATTCTGACAATAATAAAAATGGCAACAATGATAACAGGATTGCTTTCCAAGTTGCCCCAAATCCCCCTTCTCTTCACTTAGAGCCCAGAGGATTTTTGAACAATAAAATTTCTAAAACATGCCAATAATTATATTTTTCTTGTTAAAAAATTTGTAACAGCAACATATTGCCTACAGGATAATTCTAAGTCTCTTATCCTGGTACTCGAGTCTCTCCATGGTTTTTCCTTCACTAAATGTTCATAAGTGATATCCACTTCTCTGCTTTCATTCAGGTAAAGTCACATGGGGTGTGTGTCCCCCCAAATGGCCCCAGGCTTCCCATATCCACCCTGCCTCCAACTCTCCCTGTCCAAATCCTACACACATGGCAAAACCCAGATCAGTACCATCATCAAATACCTTCCTGAAGCACTTCTGCTTGTCTCAGAAAGGTGACATTTCCAAATCTCTTTCTTACTGAACTGAAAGGTTCAGTTCAGTAAGCGTTAGAATTTACTTGCAAACTAATTGAGTATTGGGAGGATGCTTTTTTTGTTTGTTTGGTTTTGCTTTTGCGTGCTGAATACTCACCACATGGTGCTCTGTGGTCAGAAGAAAGATTAAATGAGAATGACTAGTGTTTTTAAGAGATTGAAGGTTAAGAGAGGAAAATACTTCCCCTGCCTGTCCAAGGGCTGCATTTTATCACATCTAATCCAATTTAACTGAAGAATCAGATGGCACCATTATATTCATGGATTTCTGCTTTGGCTGCAGAGGGTTAAGTGAGCATGAGTGTCTACAGTGTGTTCATTTGAACAGCTCCAATATGTACAGTGGCTGAAAGGCTGCTGACTGAGGCTGCAAGGTTGACTGTGCATGCCAGAGGGGTGAGAATTATGCTGAAAACCTAAAAGGTTACATTTTAAATAAGATATACAATGGAAGAGAACCTAGATACATGAATGAAACATACCAGATAAAATTTTAATTAAAATGTATTTGAAAATGCCAGAATTAAGTTCGTCATCAGTAGAGAAAAAATTTAAGCTCCTCCGTATTTTAGCTTGAGTGATTATTCAGGCAAATATTCTGAACCTACATTTGAAAGCCATTCTGAATAAATTGTGTTCTGATAAGTATTTGCCTTGAATACCAAGTTTCCTCCCTTAAATCAACACAAAGTAAAGACAGCAAACTCAAACAAGAGGAGAAAACTGATTAGCATGGACCTCCATCCCCAAGCCATCTTGTTGTTTACGATATTTTTTCTACCTTTATGTCAGTGTAGTGTGAAGAGGAAAAGCTGCCTAGCCGAATGGTGGATATGTAAAGAGAATGTCAAATTCAGCTTGTAAGATACTCAGAAATTGGGTAGTCTAATATTAACAGAGGTGCTATTAGGATTTTAATCTTAGGAAATTTAAAACATATTTCAGAGTTAGTTTTGCAGTTTCTATATGGTTGCAAGACTTTTACTTGCAAATATAAAATATATTTCGGAGTATGTGGTGAGACAAGGAAGTGCATCGTCATGATTTTATGTCTTCTGTGCTAGTTACCAGGGCTTCCCAAGTGGCACAAAGGTAAAGATTTCGCCTGCCAATGCGGGAGATGCAGGAGGCGTGGGTTCCATCCCTGGGTCGGGAAGTTCCCCTGGAGAAGGAAATGACAACCCACTTCAGTATTCTTGCCTGGAAAATTCCAAGGACAGAGGAGCCTGGTGGGCTACAGTCCATGGGGTTGCAGAGAGCCAGACACGACTGAAGTGACTTCGCACGTAGAACGCACATGCTAGTTACCAGCCCATTCACCAGCGAGGGCCAGTGGAAGTCAGTGGTAACCAGGAGAATGCCACCAGTGCTTTGACTTAGGTAGATTTGCACACAAAGACATTTGAACATCATTAGGTAGTATACGACTGAAGTTCCTCTGAAGCTCTTAATTGACAGTGTCATTTCAAAAAAAGTTAAAAAATAATTTTTCCATGGGGGAGTGATAGATCGGAGTTGAGATTAGCATATGCAAGCTATTATATACAAGACGGATAAACAACAAGGTCCTGCTGTATAGAACAGTTCAGTTCAGTTCAGTTCAGTCGCTCAGTTGTGTCCAACTCTTTGAGACCCCATGAACTGCAGCATGTAAGGCTCCCCTCTCCTTCACTATCTCCCAGAGCTTGCTCAGATTCATGTCCATTGAGTAGGTGATGCTACCTAACCATCTCAACCTCTGCTTCCCCCTTTTCCTTTTACATTCAGTCTTTTCCAGCATCAGGATCTTTTCAAATGAGTCAACTCTTTGCATCAGGTGGCCAAAGTATTGGAGTTTCAGCTTCAACATCAGTCCTTCCAATGAACACCCAGGACTGATCTCCACACAGGGAATTATATTCAGTATCCTGTGATGAACTGTAATAGAAAAGAATATGAAAAGGAATGTGTTTATAAGTATAACTGAATCCTTTGCTGTATAGCACTTATTAACACAACATTGTAAATTAACTATACTTGAATAAAATAAAATAAGAGAAGGAAAGATTATTTTGTGTATGATGCTGCATTTCTCAGTCATAAACTAGTGTTGTTTTGGGGACTAGAGAAAAAAGGAAGCCAGTGTGAGACAATTAGGCCAGACTCTAAAATGACTGGTGATCACAGACTGGCCCTTTCATTGCCTTCTTTTCATTGAGATGCTCGCCCACCTCCCTGGACAGGTGAACATTTACTATACGTTTTCAAATCAGAAGGAATATTTAGTTCTCCCTAAACTAAATAGTGGTAATTCTATTCAACCCAGAGGGTTTTGCAAAACATATTTAGTTCCACAAGGCCCATTACCTGTGTCACAGCTGACCAAGTGTAAAGTCAAGTCACACGTTTTAATCATTAAGTGTACAGAGATGCTTGTGCCAAACTCTTCCTAGTCAATTGTAATTCACTTTCACACACTTATTGATCACCCACTACAGTCTAATAATCTAACTTAATACACTCTAATTTTGAGCATCTATTACACTAATGGTCTTACCCAGATGCTAGGAGCTGTGGTGATCCAAATATATGGTATATGTTACACACCTGATGTGCAAGCCCCCTTCCTGTAGAAAACAAAGATGTGGAACATATATAACAATAAAGTCAGTTACGGTGGTTTGCCAAGTGAAGAAACAACTGAAAAGAGTCATTGAAGTAAATTCTTAAAATTCCAAAGCTATTATTTAAATGTGCTGCTGTTTCATGATGCCACCAAACCATGCATGAGGTTGCTTACGGACCATCTGCTGAAGGTTCGCTTGGGTGGGGTGGTAGCAGTCACCATACGGGTTGCCTGCATGCATCGTGTCCACTTTAATACATGGCTCTGTGTTCCTATTGATTTCCCTATTCACCACCACGGTTTGTGTTCAGTTCCGAAATGTCATTGTTTTCCACTTTATTGGTCCGTGTGACAGACACCAGCTAGATGTTCACCAACCTCCTGGGCCCTCGGGGATGCTTCGTGTCCCAGACACCCTTTCAGTCACTCTGGGGCCATCAGTAACTTGTGCCACTTTTGGGGCCTGGCCCCTAACAGTCCCAGCTCACCCTCCATCATCTGAACACTGGCTGGAAGAGGTACAGCCTAAGAGGGCAGAGCCATGCCATGGGAGTCTGTGAATATGGAGTCACTGCTCAGAAGAGATGCCCCAGGGAGTTCCCTCAATCTGCTCAGGTTTTGAATGAGAAGCAAGCCTGTTAAAGCTTGTTCATTACGTTTTTGCTCCTACCTGGTTCACACAGAAGTCGCAAGTCTCTTGACAAGGTACTAAAGCCTGTGGCTCTGGGCTGTGGGCGGTGAGACATCTGCTGGGGTCTGGGTGATGGGGCGGTTCCAGGGATGGTGTGGAGTGTGGAGTCTGTCAGGTGTGTCCCTCCGTCTGCTCTTTTTGCTCCTGGTTCAGTATGTGGAATTCCCCCTGCAACGGGTCAGCAGAATGACCTTTCCCACGTTTCACTCACAGTGGTTGGGAAATTCACATTGGAGAGGAATACAAAAACATCACTGGAAACATGCTTTCTCTTCCAGCTTGAGCTCCTCAGCTGGCCTGTGAAGGGTGATGACACCCAAGCAGAAGTTCCCCTCTGTCCCCCTGAGCCATGTGGTTCATACTGGGTGACGCACTAAAAGTACAGCTTGAGGGTTCAACATTTGTCAGAGTCAAAAGGAGATTTGATTTAGGGGAGAAGAAATCTACAGTCTGAGCTTTCCAGGTGGCCCATTGATAAAGAATCCACCTGCCAATGCAGGAGATGGCGGGCTTGATCCCTGGGTCGGGAAGATCCCCAGGAGAAGAAAATGGCAACCCACTCCAGTATTCTTGTATGGGAAATCCCAAGGAGAGAGGAGCCTGGAGGGCTACAGTCCATGGGGTCACAAAGTGTTGGACACAAATGAAGCGACTAAGCAACAACAACAAATCTACGATCTGTCTGATGTACAAGACCATCTATTAGAGTTCAGGGACAAAGACTATTGATGTTACAATAATACCGAAATAGATGGAGTTGTTGGAATTTTTGTGCAATACGAGTTAATTGTTTGATGTGACTCATTTGTTTTAAATCTCCCCAACTTATATTACATTGTATTAGCTATATTCCCACCTCCTTTTAAAAGTATATTGGTAAGTCTCCTGAGGTAGTTACAGAGACACATTTCTATAAGACAATAATTTATGCTAAGGAATATTTCACCAATAACACTGTGTTTTCATTCTTAGGTTAACTGGCATTGCAAAATCTCTTTTTTACAAAAACAATGATTTTAATACTTTTCTTCTGGATGGTATTTTTAGTCTAAAATTCTATCTTCCTATAAATTATTGCATGGAAGTCTGAAAATGAACCAGACAGAATCTGAGCTGCCCTGATGAAGCTGTGTGGAAGGTGTGGGGAGACTGCGGTGTAAACATTCCTGCACTAAGGTCACCCATCACACAAAAGACATCACCCAAGGGGTCCTGAGTGCAGGGCTGGCAATTGTGGATCTTCAGTCAGAATTTCAGAATTGTATTTTAATAGTTCTAGATTTCAAGTTAATGTGACTTTCCATCTAATGCTAGACTTACACACGGAAGTGGTCACTTCTGGTTTTTAAACTTGTCACTGTAATCGCTAGTAAGGTTCTAATCTGTTGGGACCACATCGTCTGGCCAAACAAGCTTCCACTTGCAGAAATACACTGATGATCTCTCTAGTATCAGAATTTCTTGATCTTAACTCATGTATAATTCTCTAAATGTGTCTGGCTACCAAAAGTTAAAGATGTTATTCCATCACTCGGTAAGATAAAACTGAGCCGGAAGCAAGCATTGCGTCTACCACAAGGGAATACCTTGCCTTCACACATCTCTTAGCCAAAACAGTGCACACTACATGAGCTAAATGGTGTTCTGCATGGTCCATATTTGCATATGCATATTGTCCAGTGACACTCATAACTGTATCAACAAAGCAAGGCAGCATCCATCAGCCAGGGTTTAAAGCATCATGAGGCATTCGCACTGCAGCCCCTGTCAATCTCCTGGTCTTGCTTCCCCTCAGCGTGCTGTATCTGTATTCCATATGCAAATTCTCCAGTGAATGATTTTCCTGTTTTGTAAGCTAGACTGCACCTGTAACATGGGGGATTGAGTTAAAAATGACAAGCAGACAAGCACAGGCACATTATCTTGACAAACTCAGCCTCCGAAAATTACCCTGGGCCTGAATTATTAAAATAACAAGGAATATTTCACTCAGCTGTGCAGAAATGATCCTAATTGTCCACTTTAGCTAAATCCTTTCAGTCTCTGAGATTGGTCAATTTACATTGGTGGCTTGCAAATTCCTCAACTCCCATTAGAGGAGAGGAGCTGCAGCCCAATGCACCCTCATTTATTTTAATAACCTGCCAAGCAGACATGAAAATGTTAAAGTTGGAAGGCTATAACATGACAGGATCCTGACTTGTCAAAGCCACATTATAATCTAGTTAAAATACTTTCTTTCTCCTTTTCATGTCTTCTCAGGTAAGTGGGGAACTAATTGTCAAATTACTAATTTTGTTGGCATTAATATCAATACGAAGACAAGAGGAGCACGAACTGTTGAGTGAGAGGTTTTTCTTCTACACCCTCCACTGCTGATGGGAAATTACCCTGGAATCAAGTGAAGAATTAAATTTGTATGATCCCCTTGGTGTTTGCTGCTCACCCGTTCCTGCAAGCCCTGTTTGCTAGTCCTGTCAGCTGAACAGGGTGCTTTGACATCACCTGGCATGTGTTTGTGGCTTCCAGAGTGCAGGGCATGGCGATAATGAATCAAATTAAGCATTTACTCTGGGCTACATTGCATACAAGCACACAGTACAGCATGAACACGTAGGAGCTAAGAGACTTGCTATTCAAAGTCCTTCAATGTAAAGAACTTTCAGTCTGGTCACAGATGTTGTTATCAGCATTTAGAATGTGTATGTCGTACTGGAAAAATATTAATGTCAGCACCATTCACTCTCAAATGTGCCCTGTTTTGATGGTAAATTATGTGATTATCCTAGTTTCAAATAACACACTCAAATGTGGGCTAGTCACGTGGCATTTCCTAAAATATGTTTCTTGAAGTAGTTGGTGAAGACTGTTTATGTGTGAGGGAGACGCTGGGGAGATGAGGTCTGTGCTAGAAGCTGAATGGTTTGCCAGGAATGTGAAATGGAATCAGAAGGAGGAAGTGGCTGGGATGTCAGGCTGCAACCATTTTGCTTTGGCAAGAAAAGGAAAGGGAAACATTTTCCAAAGCTTGGGGTTTTAAGTGCTGTCTGCACGTTGGGTATTGCTTTTGGAAAATGGTAGTTCTTCAGCTGTGGAAGCCAGGTGTATTTTATACTCAATGTTTACAACATGTAAAAAAGGAAAGAGAAGAAAAGCAACCTTGTAAACAAAACAGCCTTTATTTTGTGTATGACAGAACTTACAGAACATGCCTCTGTTTGAGTCTCCAGTGAAAGAAAGTTGTGAATTTCAGTGGCTTTGCGACCATCGATTTCCTAGTAGTTTCTTCAGTTACTAAAGCAAAGCCTTTGTCTTCCCTATTGGCATCAACCTGCAGCAGTCAAAGTGTGAGTTGCCTCCGATTCTAGGATATGGAAAATGTAAAGAAATGACTTTGCTAATTCATCATGTTTACATATTTTCATATGGATATCTAGTTTCCTGGGGCTTCCTTGGTGATTCAGTAGTAAAGAATCTGCCTGCCAATGCAGAAGACATGGGTTCAATCCCTGGGTTAGAAAGATCCTCTGCAGGAGGAAATGGCAACCCACTGCAATATTCTTGCCTGGAGAATCTCATGGACAGAGAACCTGGAGGGCTGCAGTCCATGGATTGCAAACAGACACAACTGAGCAAGGATGCACTAGAATATAGTTATTTTCCTATTTTCTTTCTCAGCAATTTTAAGCTAAAATCCATTCAGAACCATTATAAAGCACAGCATCTTTCATAGTTTTCCCTGGGAAGAATCTGATTATTTGTTTTGGTGCCTTTAATTTAGATAATCAAATAAAATAGACTTTTCCTTTATAGAAAGTTGATTCCTCCATCCCTCCTTTTTTTTAAATTTTAACAAATTAGACTTCTTCTTGGAAGTTCAGACAACTGTGAGCTTGTGTTTAGCCTTAATTTGCACATTCACTGGTGCAATTAGTAGCTAGGTATGTCACTGAGTTTAGACACCTGTGTCAGATACAAGACAGTTATTGCTTCTTTGTTCCACTGTGATTATGCTCAAGAGCTCCACTGCAGAATAAAAAACAGGAGCAGACAAAACACATTATGGTTTCTTTTCCTGAAATGCAAATGCCATTAAGCACAGACCTTTGCTGAACAAAGAGATTTATTTGTCAAGTTGCCCAATGGAAACCTGTGACACTGGGAATCTATGTGAAGTGAACACCATGTGTGAGACGGAATCCCAGCAGGACACCAGTACTTCCAGGCAGACAGTGTAAACTAATGACCCAGGATCTGGTCAACTAAAACTAGGAGAAAGCCAATACTTTAGTTTTATTGTTGCTGTTTAGTTGCTAAGTCACGTCCAATTCTTTGCAACCCCTTGGGCTGCTGCATTCCAGGCTTCCCTGACCTTCACTATCTCCTGGAGTTTGCTCAAACTCATGTTCATTGAGTCACTAATGTTATCTAACCATCTCATTCTCTGTTGCCCTCCTCTCCTCCTACCTTCAATCTTTCCCAGCAGCAGAGTCTTTTCCAGTGAATCAGCTCTTCGCGTCAGATGGCCAAAATATTGGAGTGTGAGAAATACTGTTGTCTACAGCACCTAAAATTCTTACTCCAAGGCAAGCAACCAAAAGACCCACAGAGAGTGCCTATTGGGTGCATCAGGCATGGCTGTGGCACCCAGCCTTCTTCTTAGGGTCAGGGAGGTCAGTATTTCCTTTTCAGGGTGTTTCTTCAGTCCATCTGAGCAGTTTGGCGATGAAGGAGACAGTGTGTTGGTCATGGCTTTCAAGTAGTTCGAGTATGGTATCCTGCTCCCAAGTAAGCACCGTTTTACAAAGAACGTGTGAAATAATTAAGCCATTCACTGGAAGAAGGGGTTTTCTTCCTGCCTCTCTAGTATCCCATCTTTAGATCTCAACCCATTCCTCTTCCTGCTTTTCCCTGGGTACCATTCAGACCCACAGGCCGAGCATCTGCCACCAGCAAGCCCTCTCTAGGTTGGCGTGCAGAGATGGATTTCCCACTGGACATCCTGGCCTTAATCATCCATCTATCAGCATCTCGTGACCCACCTTCGTGAACCCAACCTGCACCTCCACATGAATCCTTATGAATTAATGGCATTTCCATTCCAAGCAAAAGATTGTGTTTCCATTGTCTGGTGGCTTAGGTGGTAAAGAATCTACCTGCAATGCAGGAGACCTGGGTTCAGTCCCTGGGTTAGGAAGATCCTCTGGAGTAGGAAATGGCAACCCACTCCAGTATTCTTGCTTGGAGGATCCCATGGACAGAGGAGCCTGGTGGGCTATTGTCCATGGAGTTGCAAAGAGTTAGACATGACTGAGAGACCAACAATTTCACTTTTCAGGTGTCTGAGTCAGCGTGGCCTCTGAACTAGCTCACAGCCTCTCATCTTGCTTTGCTATTTATCACCATTTTTTCCTGCGTCACTTACTTCTCACCAGACACTGTGATCATCTGTCAGTTGCTGTTGCCGTTTAGTCACTCAGTTGTGTCCAACTCTTTTGCCAGTCCATCGACTGTAGTCCACCAGGCCCCTCTGTCAATGGGATTTCCCAGGCAAGAATACTGGAGTGGGTTGCCATTTCCTTCTCCAAGGGATCTTATTGACACAGGTATTGAACCCGTGTCTTCTGAATTGGCAGGCAGGTTTTTTTGTTTTTTCATTTTTTAACACTGAGTCACCTGGGAAGCCCTCATCTTCTCATTATTTTGTTGCTACCTGTTACCCACTGCAGTAACTTTCCAAAGGTTTCCAGAAGTTACGTCCTTTCGTGCATGGCCTTGGACCTTCCTAGGGAGAAGAGACTTAGGGAGCTTCTAGAGTCACGTAGAATGTATCCTAACATCAAGTCTGCTGCATGGTTTCTAGTGGAATCTTGCAGAATTTACTTGAACAAAGGCCCCAGTGATGGAGCAAAGATAGTCCTTTCAACAAATGATGCTAGAAAAACTGTGTGTCCACTTGCAAAAAAAAATAAATCATCTAGATACAGATCTTACAGCTTTCACAAAAACTATCTCAAAATGAATCATAGATATAAAATACAAAGATTTATAATTCATAGATGATAATATGGCTGAAACCTAGATGACCTAGGATATGGTCATGACTTTCTAGATACAACTTAATCATGACCCATGAAGGAAATAATTGATAATCTAGACTTTATTAAAATTTATTAAAATTACAAACTTCTGCTCTGTGAAAGACAATGTCAAGAGAATGGAAAGGTAACTCACTGATGAGGAGAAAATATTTACAGTAACACATCTGATAAGGGATTATTACATAAAATATACAAAGAAATCTGAAAACTCAACAATAAGAATAGAAACAGCCTGATGGAAAAATAGACCAAAGAGACTTCCCTGATAGTCCCAAGATTAAGATTTTGTGCTTCTAATCAGGGGGATGGGTTCAGTCCCTGGTTGGGAGAAATGTATAGTCAGGCAGAGGATTCTTAGGCGGTGAAATTGCTGTCGCTGTTCGGTCACTCAGTCACGTCTGACTCTTTGCAACCCTGTGAACTGTAGCACACCAGGTTTCCCTGTTCTTCATTACTTCCCCGGGTTTGCTCAAACGCATGTCCATCGAGTCGGTGATGCCATCCAACCATCTCATCCTCTGTCATCCACTTCTCCGCATGCCTTCAATCTTTCCCAGCATCGGGGTCTTTTCCAATGAGTCAGTTCTTCACATCAGGTGGCCAAAGTATTAGAACTTCAGCTTTCGCATCAGTCCTTCCAATGAATATTCAGGACTAATTTCCTTTAGGGTCAACTGGTTTGATCTCCTTGCTGTCCAAGGGACTCTCAAGAATCTCCTCTAATACCACAGTTTGAAAGCATCAATTCTTCAGTACTTAGCCTTCTTTATGATCCAACTCTAACATCCATACATGACTATTGGAAATACCATAGTTTTGACTACAAGGTCTTTTGTCGGGAAAGTGATGAAGGCAGTGAAAATACCTTATATGACGCTACAATGATAGATATATCTTATTACACTTGTCCAAACTCAGATAATGCCACCACTAAGAGAGAACAGTAATGTAAACCGTGAACTTTGGGTGACAATCATGTGTCCATGTAGGATCATTGATTGTAACAAATGTGCCATCTGGTGAAGGACATTGATAGTGGGGGAGACTGTGCATGTACCAGAGCAAGAGTTACACAAGAAATATGTACCTTCCTCCTGATTTTGCTGTGCACCTAAAACTGCTCTAAAAGACAAGACCCCCAAGTCTTAAAGAAAAGGCCCCACTGTTTAACAAAAAGAGAAGAAGAAAGAAAGATCTTTTGCAAGCGCAATGAACCACAGAATAAAGTCAACTTAGCAGCCACTGAATCTTTGAGCTCTCTCTCCAGACCTGCCTTCCATCACTGCTCCAAACAGGAACTTGGATCTGATTACAAGCCTTTCTAGGAGTCATCTTTCAGGCCTCATTCCTGTGCCTGCTGCTCCCTCTGTGTGGAAGATAAGTCACTTTCTTCTCCAAACAGACCACCTTTTGCAACCTTGCCTGATCTCTTCTTTGTGAAGCTTTTCCTGATCCTGCCCTCCTCTCAGCTACAGGGTGCTTAGACCAACAGTTAGTTCCTACTACCAGTTTGCTGTGATTGGCATCCACTTGCCCCTGTGCATACACTAGTGAATATCATCAAGGTAGGGGGCACGTTTCAGTCATGTGTCAGCCTGCATCTCAGGAAGAATAAAATGGAAACATTTTCATAATGTTAAAAACTATAAGGAAAATAATGACATAAACAGAGACAGCAACTCAAAAAGGATGGTTCCTACCACCACCTCTGATTCTATGTTGTCATCAGATATCCAAAATAATCCTCAGTGGAATGATTTACTTAGACCTTAATATGTGGGTTTGTTTTTTTTTTGTAGTGGGGTTTTCTCTGAGTTCCTCCGTTCCCATCCCCACCTACACACACAAGGAGTGCACTGTCCCGGCCCTCTCTTTCCACTTTAATTATGCAAAAGAAGACTAAGCCTTGGGCCCCAGCCAGCCACCAGTCTCAGACTGGGGAGGGACATTGTTTTGTTCTGCAAACTCTCCCTCAGAGGCTGAGATGTTTATCTGTTAATTTGTTTGCTTGTTAACATTACACTTTGTAAGAAAAAAAAATCCTCTTCAGAATTAATATGTGGGTAGGGCACTTTTCTCAGTCAAGTAAATTAATCAATATTTAATGGCAATTTTAGAAGCGGTATTTGTCTATGATAATGTTAGAGGGTTTGTAACTTGGAAATTAAAACACCATGGCTGTGAATTTTTGAAGAGTGTTTAACCTTACCTGTAAGGTGAAACTTGGATTACAGAAGGTGAAGTCAAGAAACTATAGCCATTTTTAGAAGACAGTGTGACCAGCAGGAGAAGAAGATATATATATGTCAGGACCTGTTGGAAGCAAGTCTATGCCCCCAGGTGTAAGAAGGGTAACAGGAAGGACTGATTTGGTGTTTGCAGGGTCACCACTGTCTGCAGAGATAAGGTTCACTACAGAGCGGAGCATGCAGGTGTTCCTATCCACCCCACATGTCTAAATTTTCTGTGCTGTTGGAGACAGAGTTGAAAGATAGCACTTCATCCAGCCTAACACTCCTCAGGTCCTGAGTCCACACAGTGCATGGTGCCAACAAGCATCCCTCGGAGACAAGTCTAAGGACAGTGTCCCCCACTCTGCACCCACATTTCCTGCTGAAACAAGAGAACACCACACAGGGCCCACTCCCAGGATGTGGAAATTCACCATTTCTGCTTCCCCCGTGAGTAAGCCATCAGAGGACTGCATCCTTTAACAGAATACAAACGATTTGAGTCATAGTCAACAAAAGAGTCCAAAGCGCAGTACTTGGAAGCAATTTCAAAAATGACAATGATTTCTCTTCATTTCCAAGGCAAACCATTCAATATCACAGTAATCCAAGTCTATGTACCAACCACTAATGCTGAAGAAGCTGAAGCTGAATGGTTCTTATGAAGATCTACAAGATCTTCTAGAGCCAACATCCAAAAAAGATGTTCTTTTCATTATAGGAGACTGGAATGCAAAAGTAGGAAGTCAAGAGATACCTGGAGCAACAGGCAAATTTGGCCTTGGAGTACAGAATGAAGCAGGACAAAGGCTAACAGAGTTTTTCCAAGAGAATGCACTGGTCGTAGCAAACACCTCTTCCAAAAACACAAAAGAAGACTCTACACATGGACATCACCAGATGGTCAATACTGAAATCAGATTGATTATATTCTTTGAAGCCAAAGATGGAGAAGCTCTATACAGTCAGCAAAAACAAGACTGCGAGCTGACTGTGGCTCACATCATGAACTCCTTACTGCAAAATTCACACTTAAATTGAGGAAAGTAGGGGAAACCACTATAACATTCAGGTATGACCTAAATTGTATCCCTTATGATTATACAGTGGGAGTGACAAATAGATTCAAGGGATTAGATCTGATAGACAGACTGCCTGAAGAACTATGGCAGAAGGTTCATGACATTGTACAGGAGGCAGTGATCAAGACCATCTGCAAGAAAAAGAAATGCAAAAAGGCAAAATGGCTGCCTGAGGAGGCCTTACAAATATCTGGAAAAAGAAGAGAAGCCAAAAGCAAAGGAGGAAAGGAAAGATATACCCATTTGAATGCAGAGTTCCAAAGGATAACAAGGAGAGATAAGAAAGCCTACCTCAGTGATCAATGCAAAAAAAATAGAGGAAACCAATAGAATGGGAAAGACTAGAGATCTCTTTAAGAAAATTAGAAATACCAAGGGAATATTTCATGCCAAGATGGGCACAACAAAGGACAGAAATGGTAGGGACCAAACAGAAGCAGAAGATATTAAGAAGAGGTGGCGACAATACACAGAAGAGCTATCCAAAAAAGATCTTCATGACTCAGATAATCACGATGGTGTGATCAGTCACCTAGAGCCAGACACCCTGGAATGTAAACGAAGTTCAAGTGGGCCTTAGGAAACATCAATACGGACAAAGCTAGTGGAGGTGATGGAATTCCAGTTGAGCTATTCAAATCCTAAAAGACGATGCTGTGAAAGTGCTGCACTCAACATGCCAGCAGATTTGGAAAACTCAGCAGTGGCCACAGGATTGGAAAAGGTCAGTTTTCATTCCAATCCCAAATAAAGGCAATGCCAAAGAATGTTCAAACTACTGCACAATGGCACTCATCTCACACTAGCAGAGTAGTGCTCAAAATTCTACAAGCCACGCTTCAACAGTATGTGAACTGTGAACTTCCAATGTTCAAGCTGGATTTCAAAAAAACAGAGGAACCAGAGATCAAACTGCCAACATCCACTGGATCATCAAAAAGCAAGAGAGTTTCAGAAAAACATTCACTTCTGCTTTATTGAGTATGCCAAAGCCTTTGACTGTGTGGATCACAACAAATTGTGGAGAATTCTGAAAGAAATGGGGATATCAGACCATCTTACCTGCTTCCTGAGAAATCTGTGTCCAGTTCAAGAAGCAACAATTAGAACTGGACATGAAAGAACAGACTGGTTCTAAATCGGGAATGTGGTACATTAAAGCTGTATATTGTCACCCTGATTATTTAACTTATATGCAGAGTACATCATGCAAAAAGCCAGACTGGATGAAGTGCAAGCTGGAATCAAGATGGCTGGGAGAAATATCAACAACCTCAGATATGCAGATGACACCAACCTTATGTCAAAAAGCAAGGAAGAACTAAAGAGCCTCTTGATGAAAATGAAGAGTGAAAGAGTTGTCTTAAAACTCAACATTCAGAAAACTAAGATAATGGCATACAAGTACCATCACTTCATGGTAAATAGATGGGGGGAAAATGGAAACAGTGAGAGAGTTTATATTTTTGGGCTCCAAAATCACTGCAGATGGTGACTGCAGCCATGAAATTAAAAGATGCTTGCTCCTCGGAAGAAAAGCTATGTCCAACGTAGAGAGCATATTAAGAAGCAGAGACATTATTTTGCCAACAAAGGTCCATCTAGTCAAAGCTATGGTTTTTCATGTTGTCGTGTATGGATGTGAGAGTTGGACTATAAGGAAAGCTGAGCACCGAAAAGTTGATGCTTTTGAACTGTGGTGTTGGGCAAGACTCTTGAGAGTCCTTTGTAGTGCAAGGAGATCCAACCAGTCCATCCTAAAGGAAATCAGTCCTCAATATTCATTGGAAGGACTGATGTTGAAGCTGAAACTCCAAAACTTTGGCCACCTGATGCGAAGAACTGACTCATTGGAAAAGACCCTGATGCTGGGAAAGATTGAAGGCAGGAGGAGAAGGGGATGACAGAGGATCAGATGGTTGGATGGCATCACCGACTCAATGGACATGAGTTTGAGCAAGCTCCAGGAGTTGGTGATGGACAGGGAGGCCTCGCGTGCTGTGGTTCATGAGGTTGCAGAGTCTGACACGACTGAGCGACTGAATTGAACTGAGAAACTGGTCTTACTTTTTACAGTGGGAGCACAATGTTCAGGGGTTGTGAAAGTAAGAATATTTGTTGGTGTGGGCTGCTATAGCTAAATGCTGCAGACTGGGGCAACTTACACAACAGACATTTATTTTCTCCTAGTTTTGGAGGCTTGAAGTCCGAGAACTGGGTGCTACCTTAGATTCTGGTGAGAACTGTCTTCATGGCTTGCAGATGACCACGTTCTCACTGTCCTCATGTGGTGATGAGAGGCGTCCCGGTATCTGCCCTCTTATGCGCATGCTAATCCTATCATGGGCCCATCCTAAGACCTCATCTAACATTAACTCCTTTCTAAAAGCCCCAAATACCATTACACTTAGAGGTAGGACTTCATGGTATTGTTTTTGAGGGGACTTAATTCAGTCCAAAAAACTAACTAATTAACTTTGAGTCCAACATCAATAGGTGCCAGGCAGGCATCTCTGACAGCTGATCATACTTTAGATTCGTGAAGAAAAACAAAATCGGTTGGGGATTCCATTATGCAGACTTTTTATGGATCAAGTAGTAATGGGAAGGGAAAACTAAGGAGAAATGACACTGAGCAGCTGCCTCCATTAGGAATGTGGCTTAAAGACATGCTCAGTGGCCAACTATAGGAAGGACATCTCTATTTCTCTCTCTCTGTTTCTCTTTCTTGGGCCAACCATACAGTAAATGCTGAACTCAGGCTGTGAAATTGCTTTTCTGTATAATTACTAGCTTTTCTTCAACTATTTATTTAGTGAAAATATTCTGCTTACCATCAAGTTTGGACATATAGAATTGATCATTTTGCCTAATGGCCTTAACCAGTTGTATTGGGAGGTTGTTAAGCCATCGCCAACTTCAAAGACTAAATTTATTCAGCAAATCTTTCCTATGCACCTTTGTTCCAATGCTAAGAATCAGGAACAGAACAGACAAATTTTTTTCTCCCTTAATATTTATTCTTAGGTGACAAACAAAAAGGACCTGTAGCCAACACCCAAAATTAGATCTCAACGTGTGCAAATGAGGACTTATTCTTCCATCCAAGATGGAGTATCAGGAATGGCTTTTCCTTCTTCCAAAACAATACAAATTGGACAAAGTGTATAAAACGCTTAAAACAATAGCTTTCAAGACACAGGGCAACAGAAAACAAAGAATAGTGATTCCCAAGAGCTGGTAGAGGAATGAGATGAGTCCTCTCCTTGGCTCGTGACTATTTTAGATTTCCAGACCACAGTGAGTGGAAGGGGACCTGGCAGGAACCAGGGGGACTCTCTGAATTTGGTAGATCAACCTGGAAATCTAGGAAATCCAAGGCAGATAGAATTTTCATATCAGAGTCCTGGAGACGAAAGTCTCCAGAAAGAGAAGTTTGGTGCTGTCATCCTTGGATACTCAGAGGGTGAATTATCAGTGTCTGTGTGTGAAGAAACTGCCCAAAGAGGAAGGTTTAGAAGAAAAAGTGTGGGACACCCAAAGAGGGTGAGGAATAGTACCTGCTCCTGCAGACAGACTGTAAAACCTGCTTAATCAAAGGCATCAGCTAGAATAACTCAGAGGATTGTCACCTTTGTAGTTGAGAAAAATTAATCCTGTACTCTATACTGTCTGGTCTAGTTCAACAGCTTTTGAAAGCAAGAGATGGAAGGATCAAATAATTTGCAAGGAATTTAGGCACAATTTAGGAAAAAAGATGGAGAAGGAAATGGCAACCCACTCCAGTATTCTTTTTTTTTTTTTTTTTCACTCCAGTATTCTTGCCTGGAGAATCCTGTGGATGGAGGAGCCTGGAGGGCTGCTGTCCATAGGGTCGCACAGAGTTGAACACGACTGAAGCGACTTAGCATGCATGCATGCATTGGAGAAGGAAATGGCAACCCACTCCAGTATTGTTGCTTGGAGAATCTCATGGACAGAGGAGCCTGGTGGGCTGCCATCTTATGGGGTCGCACAGAGTTGGACATGACTGAAGCGACTTAGCAGCAGCAGCAGTAGCAGGAAAAAAGAAAATAAAATGTGTTTGTAAGACTAGAAAAATATCCAGCATCTTATAAAAGTAAAATATGCATCTATGATACTCACACGCAAAAATTATTAAAATACAACACATAATGGGGAGATAGTTCAATAAATTAAAACCAACTCAGAATTAACAAGGATAGTGTGCAAATGTGCTCAGTCACGTCTGACTCTTTGTGAACCCATGGACGGTAGTCTGGCAGAGTCTTCTGCCCATGGAATTTTCCAGGCAACAATACTGGAGTGGGTTGCCATTTTCTCCTCCAGGGGGGTCTTCCTGATGCATGGACTGAACCCGGGTCTGGTGTCCCTTGCATTGGCAGGCGGATTCTTTACCTCTGCATCATCTGAGTGAGTGAGTGTTAGTCACTCACTCGTGCCTGACTCTTTGTGACCCCATGGACTGCAGCCCACCAGGCTCCTCTGTCCATGAGATATTCCAGGCAAGGATGCTGGAGTGGGTTGCCATTTCCTTCTCCAGGGGATCTTCCCAACCCGGGGATTGAACAGGGGTCTCCTGCACTGCAGGCAGATTCTTTACCAACTGAGCTACTACCACTGTGCCACCTGGGAAGCCACAAAAACGATAGTAGGATTTTCAAACAAGACATTTAGAAAGCTATTATAGATTCATGATTTCAGCCACAAAATGTAAACGTTTGGAAGTTATCACTTTATTACTTAACAATAACAAAAAAGTTGGACAAACTAAAATTCAGCTACCTTCCTTGGGTCCATCAGAGAACTGAGGTTTCAGGGCAAGCACCCCCATGAACTCTGGAGAGAGAGGAGACTCCAGCGTGACAGCTGAGACCCTCCTTCTCAGGGCAGAAGCTGTCAGACTCATACACTGGTAGGCTGGCGTAGATGGTGGTTTTGACTAATCGACGAGAGTGAGTGTAGGCTGCAGTCTTGGGGGACACACACCTTCATGTACTTTGCCTTGAGGAGCTCTACAGCTT
The DNA here is from genome assembly GCF_054371585.1 of Giraffa tippelskirchi. Taxonomy (NCBI): domain Eukaryota; kingdom Metazoa; phylum Chordata; class Mammalia; order Artiodactyla; family Giraffidae; genus Giraffa; species Giraffa tippelskirchi. The sequence goes on from NC_137282.1 coordinate 59,593,952, forward strand.
ATGGTGCTGATCTGAGAAAGGCCCTCCCATGGGTCTGGCAGGGTGAAGAAAATAATAGTTCCTGTGAAACAATCCCAGTGCTGTCTCAAAAACAAAGACAAAAACTACCCACTTTCTACAGTAAATGAATTAACATGGGCTATCCAACACATACATTTCAAAAGAAAAAAAAATGCTTGAGTGACTACATTAATTTCAAATGATATAGATTTTAAATCAAGGAAAATTACCAGGGATAAAGAATGCTATTATATAATGATAAAGGGGGTCAACTCTCAACAAAATAAAGCAAAGCAATCCTTGCATTGTGAATTTAACAGCAGTGTTGACAGATGTGACACAAAAACACACTGTACTGATCAGGTAAACAGATAAATTCATAATTACGGTTGGAAACTTTAACACCCCTCTCTCTTAGTAATTGATAAAAAAATCAACAGTTGACTAGTGCTATCAGCAATATTTGAGCAGTAGTATCGACAACTTGAGGTAACTAATATTTACAGAACATGCTGCCACAGCAGTAGAATTCATAGTCTTCTCAAACTCTCATGGAATTTTCACAAAAATAGGCCACATTATGTCCACAAACTCCACCTTAACAAATTCAGGAGAACAGAAATCACACAAATTATGTCCTCAGAACACGAGATTAGACTAGAAGTCAACAATAGAGATAGAGCTAGAAAACCCTTGAGTATTTTAATATTAAATGGCACACTTCTAAATAGCATGTGAATTAAAGAAAAAATCTCAAAATTGATTTCTAAATTAATATTGGAAATAGTGTCCAGATCTGTGAGATTCTGGGCTTCCTAGGTGGTGCTAGTGGTAAAGAACCCACCTGCCAATGCAGGAGACCTAAGAGACGTGGGTTCAATTCCTGGGTCAGGAAGATCCCATGGAGTAGGGAATGGCAACCTGCTCCAATATTCTTGCCTGGAGAATCCCATGGACAGAGGAGCCTGGCGGACTGCATTCCATAGGCTCACAAAGAGTTGGACACAGCTGAAGCGACTTAGCACATACACACCTATGAGATTCAGTAACAGTGGTGTTTAGAGGGAGATCTATAGTATTAAACACATATGTCGGAAAATAATAAATATCTAGAATACATGAGCTAAGCTTCTATCTTGAGAAAGCAGAGGAAAAAAAGCTCTGATTTAAACCTAAAATAAGCAGAATAAAACACACAGTAAAAGTTAGAGGGAAAAGCATTGAAATGAACACCGGAAAACAACAGGAAAAAGTCAGCAAAACTAAAATCCTATTATTGAAAAAAATTAGTAAAATTGATAAACCTCAATCCAGGCCAGTCCAGCCACAAACAAACTAAAGAGGAGACAGTTACAAGTATCAGAACTGAAATATTAGCTGTCACAACTTACCTCATAGATATTGAAAGGATAATAAAGAAGTCCTATAAATAATTGTGTGCCCACAATTTGATAACTTAGATTAAATGGAGAAATTCCTTGAAAGATACAAATTACTAAAATACACATGAGGAGAAATGGATATCCAAATATGTCGATATCTATTTAAGAAATCAAATCAATAATAAACTCCCAAAAAGAAAGCACGAGGCCTGGATGTGCAGGCCAAAAACTATCTACAAAATATTAGCAAAATGAATATAAAAATGAATTAAAAATATACACTGCAACCAACTGGGATGTATTCAAATTCCCAAGGATGATTCATCATGTGAAAAACTTTCGATATTGTCTCCCTACATTAACAAGCTAAAGGAGAGTAATCATATGTTTGTATTAATGCAGAAAAATTAAAATACATTCATGATAGTAATAAAGAGGAATTTTCTCATTTTAATAAAGAATATCTGCAAAAGAGACTACAGTTAACATCATAATTATAGTTGAAAAGTCAGATGCTTACTTTTCAGATGGGAACAAGGCAAAGATACTCTTTCTCACCACTTCTATGTACAATTTTTCTGGAAGTCTTAACTACTGCAATTAGATAGAAAAATGAAAAAAAAGTATACATATACACACATATAAATGAAGAAATAAATCTTTATTTACACATGACATAATTGCCTATGGAGGAAAACCCAAATAATCCACAACAACAAAAGAAAACTTTCTGGTACTAGTAAGGAAACAGGACAAGACCACAGGACATGACGTTATTGGGCAAGATGTGATTGCTTTTCTATGTATCAGATATGAACAGTTTGAATTTGAACTTTGAAAAGAAATAGTACTTTTCAACAAAAAGTGAAATAGGTACAAGTCCAACAAAATATGTACAAGGTCCACCCCATACAAGAATCTCGGTCAACATCGAGTTCAAGAAACATGAAGGAAAGTACGTGAATGCACAGAATGCTCAAATTTCTCCAAGCCAGTGATAAAAACTCTCAACAGCCAAAGGAGAAAAACAAAATATTACACAGAAACATAAAGAAGTCTGGCACCAATGCCAGTAAGAAGACCAACAAATTTACATAATAAGAGAAAAAAAGTTAAATGCAAATTATGTAAAAAGGGGGAAAGAAGTCATTGCCATACACAAAAAGGATGAAAGAATTCATCACCTATAAATGCCTACCACAAGAAATGTTACAAGAAGGCCTTCAGGCAGAAGAAAATGGATATCTGATGAAACACAAATTCACACAAAGAAATGAAGAGTGGAAATCATAATTACGTGAGTAAATATGTACTTTTTCCCTTTATTCAACTTAACTGTTAAATTACACTAATAAAAATGTTCGGTAGGTTTTATGTTGTTTAGTCGCTTGTGTCTGACTTTGCAGCCCCATGAACTGCAGCCCGCCAGGCTTTCCTGTCCTTCACTATCTCCTGGAGTTTGCTCCAATTCTTGTCCTTTGAGGCACTGATGCCATCCAATCATCTCACCCTCTGTTGCTCTCTTCTCTTCTTGCCCTCAGTCTTTCCCAGCATTAGGGTCTTTTCCAATGAGTTGCCTCTTTGCATTAGGTGGCAAAAGGATTGAAACTTCAGCTTCAACATCAATCCTTCCAATGAATATTCATGGTTAATTTCCTTTAGGATGGACTGGTTGGATCTCCTTGCAGTCCAAGGGACTCTCAAGAGTCTTCTCCAACACCACAGCTCAAAAGCACCAATTCTTCAGAACTCAGTCTTCTTCATGGTCCAACTTTCACATCCATACATGACTACTGGAAAAACCATTGCTTGACTAGACGGACCTTTGTTGTCTCTGCTTTTTAATACACTGTCAAGGTTTGTCATAGCTTTTCTTCCAAAGAACAAGTGTCTTTTACTTTCTCCCTCTGCACTGGGAGCATGTAAATATTTTAAGACTTACTTAATTATGCATGTATCAATTGCCCTCAGGCATCCCCTCAACCAGCTTTTTGTCTTGGAGTCCACCAGGTTATCAACAACCTCAGATACGCAGATGACACCACCCTTATGACAGAAATCAAAGAAGAACTAAAGAGCCTCTTGATGAAAGTGAAAGAGGAGAGTGAAAAAGTTGGCTTAAAACTCAACATTCAGAAAACTAAGATCATGGCATCTGGCCCCATCACTTCATGGCAAATAGATGGGGAAACAATGGAAACAGTGACAGACTTTATTTTTGGGGGGTCCAAAATCACTGCAGATGGTGACTGCCGCAATGAAATTAAAAGATGATTGCTCCTTGGAAGAAAAGCTATGCCAACCTAGACAGCATATTGAAAAGCAAAGACATTACTTTGCCGACAAACGTCCATCTAGTCAAAGCTATGGTTTTTCCAGTAGTCATGTATGGATGTGAGAGTTGGACTATAAAGAAAGCTGAGCACCAAAGACTGATATTTTTGAACTGTGGTATTGCAGAAGACTCTTGAAAGTCCCTTGGACTGCAAGGAGATCAAGCCAGTTCACCCTAAAGTAAATCAGTCCTGAATATTCATTGGAAGGACAGAAACTGATTCATTGGATGCTGAAGCTGAAACTCCAATACTTTGGCCACCTGATGTGAAGAACTGACTCATTGGAAAAGACCTTGATGCTGGGAAAGATTGAAGGCAGGAGGAGAAGGGGATGACAGACAATACGATGGTTGGATGATGTCACCGATTCAATGGACATGAGTTTGATTAAGCTCCGGGAGTTAGTGATGGATAGGGAAGCCTGGTGTGCTGCAGTCCATGGGGTCACCAAGAGTCGGACACAACTGAGTGACTGAAGTGAACTGAACCACCAGGCAAAGGGCATGAGTCAGTCTACTGCAGCACCCAGTGGAGCATGCAGAGGCGTGCTGCCAGCATCAGCTACAGAATGGATCCAGTTGCCATGGGGGCAGACACACTGCAGAGGGCTGCATCTTGAGCACTTTCTCTCTGCTTTGCTGTGAGCAAACACTGTAGCGTTTGATTCTCAGTGCCCTTGAATCATAGTCCTTTCTCTGGGTGGTTCATCTGTCACGTTATAGTTTATCCTGAATGCAGCACAGCATAGCCACCTAGTGAAATATCATAGGTCTTTCAAACCCATAAGCAAGGCATAGTTGGTATCTATTTAGGTCTCCTTTAATTTTTCTCACCACATTTTTATAGAATTTAGTATACAGGACTTGCAAATCTTCTGTAATTTTATCACTAAGTATTTCATAGTCTTATAATATTATGAATACTATTTTTAAAATTTCAAATGGTTTTTGGCTAGAGTATAGAAATCCCAAGTCTTTTTATATATTGCTCTTGCATGCAATGACTTCGATAAACTCAGTTATTATTTCTCTTATTTTTTATTTTTTGTAGGTTCCATTAGATTCCTATGTTGACAGTCATGACATTTGAGAATGAACATAATTTACCTTTTCCTTTCCAATATGGCTGTCTTATTTATTTGCTCTTTTTCTTATTGTACTAAGTAAAACTTTCAGTGTAAGTTTGAATAGAAGTGATGGAAGCAGACAATCTTTTCTTGTTCCTGATCTCAGAGAGACGGCACAAAACTTTCCAGCATTAAGTATGCTGTTAGCTGTAAGTTTTCTGCAGATGTCATTTCAAGTTCAGAATGTCACCTTCTCCTTCTAGTTTGCTAGGATTATTTATCAGTAATGAATATTAAATATTGTCAAATAATTTTTCTATTTCTATTGAGATGGTATATGGTTTCTGTCTATTTGCTTTATCATTGTTGAAGAAGGGTATTGGAGCTCCTGAATATAATTATGTATTTCTCTATATCTCCTCATTCATATGTTAACGTCCTAACTCCCACGACCCCAGGATGTGACTACATTTGGAGATAGGGCTTTTAAATAAGTAATTGAGGTAAGATGTGCTCATATGGGTGACTCTGATCTTATGACCACTGGCATTATAAGAAGAGGCGATAAGGGCACAGACAACACAGACCAAAGGGGTCCATGTGAGACCCAGCAAGGAGACACTCTCTACAAGCCAAGCAGAGAAGCCTCAAGAGAAACAAAACCTGCCAACACCTTGATCACGGGCGTCTCTGTCTCCAGAGCTTGATAAAATACATTTCTGCTGTTTAAGACACCTAGTCTATGGCATTCTGCTAACGTAGCACTAGCAGACGAATGCTAGATATTAATAGGTACAAATCAAAACAAGACCAAACAAAAACCTTTCAGTCTATAACACATAGTATTCACAAAATTAATTCAAAATGAATCAATGATTTAAATGTAAAATGTGCAACTATTAAAAATACAGCAGAAAACACAGGAGAAAAATTATGTAACTTTGGTTTTAATACATAATTTTTTAAAGATGTGACTCTCAAAACCTTCACATAGGATGACATTCTTATACTATCCTGAAACACTGGATTTAGAGCTAACAGCGTGGGTATAAAATCGACTGTGTTTTTGAAATAATGATGAGCTGAAAAAGAATTCTAAATGTGTAAGTATTTTGGTTTCATACTAATGTTAAGCAATTAAGCAATAGTTCAGCTAGGAGATATCATTAAAGCAATTTTTCATTTTGCAATTATTCACAAAATTGACTTTATTTTTACTTTTTCAAAGGGAGCATATTATAGGAGCACTGAAATTAGCAAAATATACTGTAAAATTCTAAGTTCTATGGAAGAGATTCTAAGGGATTCAAAGATCTTTCTGAATATTTATTATCTCTGGTGGATTTTAATTTCAAACTTTATGCTGATATGATAGAAAATGCACAGATTTATCAAGGATATGGTATTTCAAAATGGAGAATCTTTTTAATAAATTATCTAATATGAAATATTGCTATGCTACACTACATATGGTATAAATATTTAGCATGATACAGCATATTGTGTATGTATTATGGTATACAATATATACACATTATGTGCAGTAAGTAAGCAATAACATAGTATAAAAGAATGTGGCTTTGAAATATTTATACTCTAAATAAACAAGAATGATTTTCATTCATCCCAACACAAAGGGAAAGAATATTGCTACAACCACTTACATTTCAGTTACAATCTGTTGATAGGTTGTTCTGAATGAAAATAAACATCTCTCCAAATAGTTTGGCTGTTTGCTACAGAAAATTTTAAAAGGAAGCATCAAAGTGCTTAGTAGATTTATAAAATGGGATATGGCAAAATAAATGGACCATAATCCCTGTATAAGTTGAGTAATAAAGGCTGCCTTAATTCAGGGGCTTTTTGCCTTTGGGCCCCTGCATTCTGTTAGCATCACCTGTCAACGTAACATCATGTAAATGAGCAGGGCTGAGCCTCTCCCAGCATCTTTGCTAATCCTCTTCCATTCTTCTAATCATGCTACACAGAAGCCAATATCTATTTTCATCAGGCAGATAGGATCTCTCAAGGAATTAAAGAGGGCTTTCACTTAGTTCTATAGTGGGCAAGGACATGGCTGTGATCTGGGGCTTTAGGGGTTTCTCATTATGCACAGGAGCTTGATGGATCGAAGGACTGCATTCTGGCTACTGGATTTTTAATCCTCTTGTGGTTAGGGTTAGAACTTCCAGTTATTAAGATCTTTGATTACTCAGCACTTGGCTTTTTTATTGAGTGAACTTCTGAAGACGGCACAGGACTGTGATTTCAAGTTAGCAGTTTTAAAGAACTACTGGAAAAAACAGATAGGAAAAGCCCTGTGATTAAGCCACACTATCTTCTTTTAATTGACTTTCTAAAGTTATCTGATGCTTAACTCTTCATGTGCCAAAAGAAAAAGAAAATAAACTGAGTGAGTGAATTGAATGTTTTCTCCTAAGGGGGCAAAAGTCCTTGAAATTTGCAATATTCTTGGCAATGGCAAAGCTGAGAGAAACTTGGTTTTAATCAGGGGGTAGTATTTACAGAGGATGTGATGTGAACAGGATGAAGCAAATTTCCACCAGTGGGTAGAAACTCCCTCTGTTGATGATTTAATTCTTAGAGTAAAGTAAAAACAAGGCCACCAGGATAATGTCTAGAGAGAGAGCATATACTCTTTTAGCAAAAATATACTATGACTGGACTTCCCTGGTGGCTCAATGGTAAAGAGCATGCCTGCCAATGCAGGAGACACAGGAGATGCAGGTTCTATCCCTGGGTTGGGAAGATCTCCTGGAGGTGGGCATGGCAACCCTCTCCAGTATTCTGGCCCAGAGAATTTCATGGACAGAGGAATCTGGTGGGCTACAGTCCATAGGGTCACAAAGAGTTGGACACGACTGAAGTGACTAAGCACACATCCACATACTATGACTAGAAATAATTTTGCACTGGTTAACATAATTCAGGTTAAAAAATCTTCAGTGTCACTCTCGATGTAAGAAGTAATGATCTCTGATCTGCTTCTCTGGGTCCTCAAAGGAAGTTACATGTACAGTCTGATTTCATCAGTCTTTGATATGATAGGAAACCCGGAGGAAGCTGAATCAATGAAAACAACGGTTCTCCAGTCCTGGGCACCCATGGTTGAAGATGTGTACCAAGAGTCACCGGGTCTCAGAGTGAGCCCTCTATAGCTTTTGTCACGACCTGTGACACCCTCCCCCCGCCACATCTTTCCCTCTCCTGGCTCTTTCCTGGTTGGGAATCACAGACCAGCTTCACCCGAGCTGTCGTGCAGGCCTGCTCACCCACACCTCCTCTGCCACGCGCTAGTGGTCCTGAGAAGCTGTTTGCCCAGCTATCAGGAAATAGCTCTCTATTGGACCAGGGAGATGGAAACAGGATGATTTCCAACTCTTGATGTCAGTCCGTTATAACTGTCAACAAAAAGAAAGAAGGCAAGACTTTGTGTAAGTATATGGAGCAATGTGGATAGTGAAGGACAGGGAAGCCTGGCATGCTGCAGTCCATGGGGTCGCAGGGGTTGGACATGACTGAGTGACTGGACAACAACAATGGGGTAATACACCATATTGTGGCTCCTAGATACAATATTATACAGATTTCCACTCTCTCCAAATTAACTTATATATATTATGCAATCCTGATCAACGTCCACCAAATAATATGCATATACATTGCCATTTCTCTTTATGGTGTGTTTGAAAATAATCTATCAATAATTTCCTTATTGTTCAATACTTTTCATGGTGTATTTTGATTTATTTTTCCCTTAACTTTTAGATTTGCATTATATCTGGCGTTCTGGAATCAGTCTCTGTAACATTTATATGTGTACATACATATTGTACATATTTCTATAAATCAAAATATAAAAATTAAAAATAGAAGGTATAGAGGCAAGTGAAGCCCTGGCTATGGTCAAGAAGGAGTGGGTTGAGGAGGAAAGTGGGAGGGAATGAAATGTAAAAACCCAACACTAATGTTCTCTAAGTGGTACATTTTGCTTCCACTGGGTGTCAATTCTTGGCATCCAACACGGATGGATTCTTAGCACTATGAAATATATTGTGTTGTGTACAGCATAGGAATTGATGTTTTACTTCTGATGTGATCCTCAAGAGACATAAAAAATGAAGGAATCCCCACTTACAGAAATGGTAGATTATCTCATGTCTGACAACTCCTCCACACATAATGATAAACTCTAGGGGAAAAGATGAAAAAGAATTGTCTGAAGTCAACGGAGAGACATCAAAATCAGGAAGAGCCTGGAATGGAGTTGACACTTGAATGAAGTAAATGGTTGTGAGTGAGAGGATCATCTTTGCTTTTTTTTGCATTTTTGCTGTTGTTTTTATCCAAGTATCATCTCCAGGGAGCTCCATCTTATGGAAAACATGGAAACTGGATAGAAAGTGACAATAATTTCAGAAATCAGATGACAGTGTTTAGGGGTACCACAGCCAGAGGAAAATGAGGCAAGATGTCCCAGAATAAAAAAAACTACAGAGAATGTGGCTCAGGTGTCCATATAAAATGTATCTCTAGTCTCACTCCTAAACTATTATGTATGTATGTGTGGTACAATTCAAGTAGCTCAGATAAGTATAAAAGAACAAGTTATGGGTAACAGGTATTATCCATGCAGGGAAGGCAGAGTTTTAAATTTGCTTTCATCTAAGTTAGCTGTCAGCTAATACCCCAAATCAGGGTTATCCAGATCTAATAGAATCCATGGTCTGTACAGCATAATTTCAAAATGTCTAAGATTCAATAAAAATTAATAGACATGCAAATCTAAACTAAAATGTGGCCCATATCCATACACAGACAAAAATCAGTCAGGATATAAACACAAGATGGCTCAGATGTTAGAATTAGCAGACAAGCAATTTTAAAGTAGCTCTTCAAACTATTCTAAAGGATATCAAAGAAAATACAGTCAAAATTAATAAAGATTCACAAAATATTATCAGAAAAACAGAAGCTATAAAATAGAAACAAATGAAAATATGTGAACTAAATTGTAGAATAATTGAAATTAAAAAAATTCCCCAGATGAGTCTTATTGCAGGTAAAGATGCTAGAAGAAAATAGTAAACTGATTAAATAAATAGAAATTACTCAATCTGAAGTCCATAGAATAAACAAATTAAAAAATGAATGAAACCTCATTGCTGTTTGGGGCAATGTCAACAGAGCTAACACACAAGCGATAGGAATTTGGGAGAAAGCAAGAGAATGGAGCAGAAAATATATTTGAAGATGTAATAGTCAAATATTTTCAATTATGACAAAGTGGAACAAGTCCCCAGATTCAGAGGGGTTGGTTCGGAATCAGAAATGAAGACATGTCATCAGCCTTTTGTCAGATTTGGGAATCTATTTCTGCCTTAACTCTAGTTTCTGTGACTCAGAAGTTAAACTCGACTTTCTAGGCACTCATGGCAGCGGCAGGTCTCTCCTGGGCCTCAAAGACTTGAGCTGGTCACCAATACATATATTTTTATATGCAAAAGTGGGGATGTGTGTGTGTGTGCGTTTGAAGTTCTAGAGCTTAGAATACCTACAAAGTCACTAAGGAAATCAGGATATAAGTTCAGAAAAGTATTTTGGTACTGGAACCCTGACTATGAGGACAAATGTTTCACCAATAGATTGGAATGGTATCCTCATTGCAGAAAGAATTGTTGAAAAATTTTATGAAGATAATGTCAATTAAACATTTTTTTTTAAGGAAAAGCACTTCTGGTGGCATTTTGGAAGATGAATTAAAGTGTGATTATTCTCTAGGTAGGTTATCCACACAGGAGCGTTGGAAGCACCTTGGTAAGACTTTTGACCCATGAAACTGAAAAACAACAGACAGACTTCCAGTAAGTTTTGAATTAAAACAAACTACGAGACCAATTTCTGCGGGGAGTATCCAAAGCCAAGACAAGTAGAGGTCATAGATTTGTAGATGTCAAGTGTGGGTAGCGTAGGAGAAGACGCTTATGGGGTGTGAGAGGTGGAAGAAGCTGAGGTTGTTGGAAGACACTTGGATTTGGGGGCATCTGGGAGACAGTAAACGGGGGTGTGCAGTAGGCAGTCACGTATGTGTACCTGGAACACTGTGTCCCTTAGAGGTCAAGACACTGACTTCGTTGGGTAGAGGTCAGTGGTGGCTCCACAAGTCTAAATGCGATCACTCAAACAGAGCCTATTGCTGGAGAAAATCACAGAGGATGGATGTGGGTTTAATGGCATTGGAAAAAAGTTTTAAGAGTATCTCCAGGAAAGTTAGAATAATAGAAACCCCAAAATATTGTTAGAAAGAGACAGGAGGGCATTTGGTAAAGAAAGGATGCTCAGGCCATGTAGGGAATGTGGGAGAAGGAAAGGCAGAAGTGTTGTGTTCAGCACTTGGACCAATTTTACAAAGTCAAGAGGCTGTCTTTGCATCACAGCCACAAAAATATTTAAGAGAATATTATCCCTCCCAAAAGAAATAGTGGTGGAAGGAACTGAACGCCAGTGGTTTATAAGGAAATGTGAGGAGTATGGTGCAGCAGCTCTCAAGAGAGCGGACTTCTGAGTCATCTGTTTGAACTGTCCTGCTGACTACTTTAGCCTGTCTACCGTTGGACAGGGGGTCTTTTGTGTCAAGATTCTAGGGTCACTGTGGGTCACTTGTAGTGCATGTCTTTGGAGAAATATCATCCAGGGGGGTAGACAGCCTCCAAGATGACCCCAGTGAGTCTCACCTCCTCCTGTTCTGCTACAGTTATCCACAATGAATTGGGATGACTTCTGCATTCAGTGATAAATTAAAAATATGACAGAATGCAGCTTCTGAGCATAGGTCATATAAGACATGGTGCCTTCGACCTTCTTCTCTCTTGACTCAATTATTCTGGGGGAAGCCAGCTGCCATGTTATGAGGATGCTCGTGAGGTGCGTATGTAGAGGTTTTAGGGGCTCCTGCTTGCAACCAGTAGCGATTTGTCAGCTACGGGGGGAGTTATGCTGGAAGGAAATCCCTAGCCCCACTGAGTCATCAGGTGACTTGAGTCTCACCCAACATCTGTACTATAGTCTCACGATAGACCTGAACTAGAACTACTCAAAGTCTCGGTACCCAGAAACTGTGTGAGATAATAAATGATGACTCTTGTTTCAGGCTGTTGTGCGTTGGTGTAATTTCTTATGCCGCAATAAATAACTATCTGTGTCCCTGTATCGGGCTTCCCTGGTGGCTCAAACAGTAAAGAATCTGCCTGCAATTCAGGAGGCCTGGGTTTAGTCCCTGGGTCAGGAAGATCCCCTGGAGAAGGAAATGGCAACCCACTCCAATATTCTTGCCTGGAAAATTCCATGGACAGAAGATCCTGGTGGGTTACAGTCCATGAGGTTGCAAAGAGTTGGAGATGACTGAGCAACTAAATTTCTTTCTGTCCCTGTATTATCATCTCTTTATTTTATGTTATTATTTTTATAGAATCATTTGATTTATGATCTTACTCAGTGAATCACTTTAACTTCCACAAAGTCTAGCTTACTGTGTGGACAGGATCTCAGGGTACAGATTAGAGAGTTAGAAAAAAGTCAGATTTGTGGCTTCCATGCTCACTATAGACTTTCTCTTTTATCTTTAAACTTACATCTGGACAATAATCCCTATACTCAATGATCTAGCTGTCCTCTAGTGAAGATTTTAGGCATAAGCCGTGTGGCTCTTTTAGACTCTGGCTTTCAAATGATGAAACCCACACATAGTGAAGTGATGAAATGCCTGAGTGGAATATAAACTTACATCGCTGTTGCTGTTTTTCAGTCGCTAAGTCACGTGTGGCTCTTTGCAAACCCATGGTCTGTGGCACACCAGGTCTCCTCAGCATCCTCTGCTATCTCCTGAAATTTGCTCACACTTATATCCATTGAGGCAGCGATGCCATTCAACTGTCTCATCCTCTGTCACCCCCTTCTTCTCTTGTTCTTAATCTTTCCCAGCATCAGTGTTGTTTTTTTTTTTTTTTTCCTCTCAGTGAGTCAGTTCTTCGCATCAGGTGGCCAAAGGATTGGAGCTTCAGCTTTAGCATCACTATTCTTTCAATGAATAGTCAGCGTTGATTTCCTTTAGGATGATGGACTGGCTTGATCTCTTTGCTGTTCAAGGGACTCTCAAGAGCCTTCTCCAGCACCCTTGTTTGAAAGCATCAGTTCTTTGGCGCTCAGCCTTTTTTATGGTCCAACACTCACATTCATCTCCAGTATCCTTGCCTGGAGAATTCCATGGACAGAGGAGCCTCGTGGGCTACAGTCTATGAGGTTGAAAAGAGTTGGACAAAACTGAACTGACTTTTACTTTCTCACATTTGTACATGACTACTGGAAAAACCATAACTGACTGTATGGATCTTGGTCAGAAAAAGTGATGTCTCTTCTTTCTAAACATGCATAAAGGTGGCCAAACTCACTTTGTCTTAATCTCTGTGTTTACAGGGCCCGGTAAAACTGCAATTTCTCTATACTTTAAAAGTCACTTTTAGCTAAACTTTATTCTAAAAATATCATGACAATTATGTATTTAAATTCACTGCAGTATGAAATATAGTAAAGTTCCCGTAATGCAATATTGTCTAAGCTAAAAATAGTGATTTTGTTTCTACCAGTGTGGAAACCAGGCACCTGGCTGGTGGGAGTTTCCTGTGTATGAACCTGAACCTCTGGACTTTCTCTGTCCCCTCAGTGGGTTTTTTTCCCTTCACCAGCCCTACAGAGCACCCTCCTCTTTTCATGCTTCTAAGGTCACCCAGCTGGACTTAATTCTCCAAATGGCTTCCCTTTAGTTACCTCTAACTCTTTTCTGGAGATCAACTTCATATCCCATATTTAATCTCATTTCTCTCTTCTCCAGACATTGTTTCATGAGGCTTGTTTGTTTCATAGACACTTCAGTACCAGCTACTCTTACCTGCAGATGACCATTCAGGTCAACAGCCATCTCTTATTTCCATAGCTACTTGAAGCACTGAAGCTTCTGGGAACATGGAAAAATAAAATAAAAAATGTAAAAGGATGAGGCATACGAAATAGAGGAGTGAATATTTATCACACATCTTCCTTAACTAATGGGCATTTTCCATATTGGATGTGTGAAGAGGAAAATATAGAGTCAATACAAAACCCATGACCAAGGTTGCAATTTCAATTTCAACTATGCTATGACTGTAACCTCTGTATGTTGCAATCAAGTTGTAGAGTCTAATAAATATTTTTCTTTGCTTTGGATTATATTTAGGACTCCCCTGTGACTCACTGGTAAAGAACCTGCCTGCCAGTGCAGGAGACAGAAGAGATGTGGGTTCAATCCCTAGGTCAGGAAAATCCCTTGAAGGAGGAAATGGCAGCCCACTCCAATATTCTTGCCTGGAGAATCCCATGGTGAGAAGCCTGGTGGGCTACGGTCCACAGGATCTCAAAGAGTCGGACACAACTGAGCATGTGCACATACATGCTTGCGTTATATTTATTCTGAATGAGAAAGTGTTTTCAGAAAGGTTTTTTTTTCCTTGCTGTAACAAAAATATAAGTAAAATCTGTTGTAATCATACTATTCTATCTGGATAGAGCAGTAAAGAATCAGTGATTTTAAATTTGTGCCCTGTTTTATAACTTTTAAAAAATATCCTCTAAGACAATGTGATTGTTGTACTTTAGATCCTCTGCTTGAAATATTGAACACCCGACTACCTTACCGTCTCAGATTTCAAGGGTTCAACCATCCTCACGATACAGCCCAGATATCAGTAATTCCTTCTTTCCTAGATACTACCTGGTAACCCAGAACCCTTAACATAAATCATACAAAGAGCTGCACTAAAGCAAGAAAGTGCCTGTTTATCTGTATTAATTTATATAGCATGGCAAGTCTGGGAAAGGCAGGCTTTATCTCCACGTGCCAGTCACAGCACAGTGACCATGTGCTATTTCAAAACCTTGACTCATTCACTCTAGTAATATGTTACTAGAAGAACCCTGTTTCAAAGTTTGTTCTGCTTCAACTCATAGATGATTTGATTCAATCAATGAGCAGATGTCTCTTTGTGTCTTTTGAGATTTACTGGCATGTTTCCTCTAATCATTTAATCCACCAATGTCTAGGGCCAATTTAGAAATGAAATTGAACATCTTCAACCCAGAGCTGAGTCTCCTTTGTATAGGCTGACTGTGGAGGATGGGCTTCTAGGTAGGTGACCGATAGAGGAGGTGATTGAAATCACCTCGGTGAAAAGATATGATCAATGGAAATGAAAAGACAGAGACTTCAACACTTCAGCTCTCCAAATCTCTGCATTGTGATTAAAGGTTAAATGGCCAATGAGGCTGGCAGAGGAGGTGCAGAAATCTTCTTTTTATAACTAGAGGTCCCCTTTGCAATTTTTTTTTTTTTTGAGAAGGGTAGATTACAGAGCAGGATCAAACTAACCTGCCTATTTTCATGCTTTCTGTGATATTAATGACATTTTAGCGGCTTTGGTGATGTCCATATATGCCCTGCTCAAAGGATTTGGTGATGGAGAAAGCATTTTGGAATCTTCAGTATTAGATCTTCTTTAAATATCTACTTTGGTAGGCACCTGGTCCCTAGCATCTCACTGTTGTTGTTTTGTTGGTTGATTAAAACCTAACTTTCTAAATGCATCTGCACTTTTCTTTATTTAAAAAGGATACTGAACTTTTAATTTTTATTTTGGTGCTATCTTTCCCCACAGTAAATGAAAACTCAATATTTCTGTCCTAGAAAAAAAAGTCACTAGTTGGATCACCTTTTATTTACTTGCTTGTACTCTCTATTCTCTGTGTACTGAAAACATTTTTGCAAGGACTGCTCTATTCTTAGGGACAAATTGATTCACAAATAGAATTTGGTGGAAAATGCAGTGGGATAGAAAGAGCCAGAGGGAAGTCAGAGTAGGAGAGAAAAGAGTCAGCAGATTAGGAGAGAAGCAAAAATAACTCTGGTATAGATATACCTTAATTAAGGAATCAATGTCCTCTAGGTGGGTATAGCATACCCCTTCATGATTTGCATGAAAAACCAAACACATTTGGCAAAACAGGATTTCTATATATATAAAACCTCATTTTGCAAATGCATTTGGTATATATACATGTGTATATATATATATATATATACATATACATATAAGGGAACTTAGTTTAATTCATTTGACCATTATATCTACTACTGTGGGCAAGAATCCCTTACAAGAAATGGAGTAGCCATCACAGTCAACAAGACTCCAAAATGCAGTACTTGGATGCAAGCTCAAAAATGACAGAATAATCTCTGTTCATTTCCAAGGCAAACCATTCAATATCACAGTAATCCAAGTCTATGCCCCAACTAGTAATGCTGAAGAAGCTGAAGTTGAACGGTTCTATGAAACCTACAAGATCTTCTAGAACTAAAACCCCCAAAAGATGTCCTTTTCATCATAGGGGACTGGGAGGCAAAAGTTGGAAGTCAAGAGATACCTGGAGGAACAGGCAAATTCGGCCTTGGAGCACAAAACGAAACAGAGCGAAGGCTAACAGAGTTTTTCCAAGAGAACGCACTGGTAATAGCAAACACCCTCTTCTAACAACACAAGAGACGACTCTGCAACATGGACATCTCCAGATGGTTGATACCAAAATCAGATTGATTATACTCTTTGCAGCCAAAGATGGAGAAGCTCTATACAGTCAGCAAAAACAAGACTGGGAGCTGATGGTGGCTCAGATTACAAACTCCTTATAGCCAAATTCAGAGTTAAATTGAAGAAAGTAGGGAAAACTACTAGACCATTCAGGTATGACCTAAATCACATCCCTTATGACTATAAGGTGGAAGTGAAAAATAGATTCATGGGATTAGATCTGATAGACAGAGCGCCTGAAGAACTATGGACGGAGGTTCGAAACATAGTACATGAGGCAGTGATCAAGACCATCCCCAAGAAAAAGGAATGAAAAAGGAAAAATCTTTGTCTAGGGGGCCTTGCAAATAGCTGAGAAAAGAAGCTAAAGGCAAAGGAGAAAGGGAAAGATATACCCATTTGAATGCAGAGTTTCAAAGAATATTAAGGAGAGATAAGAAAGCCTCCTCAGTGATCAATGCAAAGAAATAAAGGAAAACAATAGAATGGGAAAGACTAGAGATCTCTTTAAGAAAATTAGAAATACCAAGGGAACATTTCATGCAAAGATGGGCACAATAAAGGACAGAAATGGTATGGACCTAAGAGAAGCAAAAGATATTAAGAAGAAGTGGCAAAAACACACAGAAGACCTATCCAAAAAAGATCTTCATGACCCAGATAACCAAGATAGTGTGATCACTCAGTTACAGCCAGACATCCTGGAATGTGAAGCCAAGTGGGCCTTAGGAAGCATCAATACAAACAAAGCTAGTGGAGGTGATGGAATTCCAGTTGAGCTATTTCAAATCCTAAAAGATGATGCTGTGAAAGTGCTGCACTCTATATGCCAGCAAATCTGGAAAACTCAGCAGTGGCCACAAGATTGGAAAAGGTCAGTTTTCATTCCAATACCAAAGAAAGGCAATACCAAAAAATGTTCAAACTACCACACAATTCACTCATCTCACACACTAGCAAAGTAGTGCTCAAAATTCTCCAAGCCAGGCTTCAACAGTATGTGAACCGTGAACTCCCAGATTTTCAAGCTCGATTTAGAAAAGGCAGAGGAACCAGAGATCAAATTGCCAACATCCATTGGATCATCAAAAAAGCAAGAGAGTTCCAGAAAAATGTCTATTTCTGCTTTATTGACTATGTCAAAGTCTTTGTGTGTATCAAAACAAACTGTGGAAAATACTTTAAGTTATGCAAATATCAGACCACCTTACCTGCCTCCTGAGAAATCTATATGCAGGTCAAGAAGCAACAGTTAGAACAGGAAATGGAACAACGGATTGGTTCCAAATTGGGAAAGGAGTACATCAAGGCTGTATATTGTCACCCTGCTTATTTAACTTATATGAAGAATACATTATGTGAAATCCTGGGCTGGATGATGCACAAGCTGGAATCAAGATTCCCGGGAGAAGTATCAATAACCTCAGATACACAGATGACACCACCCTTATGGCAGAAAGCAAAGAGGAACTGAAGAGCCTCTTGTGAAAGTGAAAGAGGAGAGTGAAAAAGTTGGCTTAAAACTCAACATTCAAAAACTAAGATCATGGCATCTGGTCCCATCACTTCATGGCAAATAATTGGGGAAACAATGGAAACAATAACAGACTTTCTTTTCTTGGGCTCCAAAATCACTGCAGATGGTGACTGCAGCCATGAAATTAAAGGATGCTTGTTCCTTGGAAGAAAAGCTATGGCCAACCTAGACAGCATATGAAAAAGCAGAGACATTACTTTGCCAACAAAGGTCTGTCTAGTCAAAGCTATTGTTTCTCCAGTAGTCATGTATGGGTATGAAATTTGGACCATAAAGCAAGCTGAGCACTGAAGAATTGATGCTTTTGAACTGTGGTGTTGGAGAAGACTCCTGAAAGTCTCTTGGATTGCAAGACAATCAAACCAGTCAATGCTAAAGGAAACCAGTCCTGTTCATTGGAAGGACTGATGCTGAAGCTGAAGCTCCAATATATGGCCACCTGATGCGAAGAGCTGACTTATTGGAAAAGACCCGGATGCTGGGAAAGATCGAAGGCGGGAGAAGAAAGGGAAAACAGAGGATGAGATGACTGGATGGCATCACCGACTCAATGGACATGAGTTTGAGCAAGTCCCGGGAGCTGGTGATAGCCAGGGAAGCCTGACGTGCTGAGGTCCATGGAGTTGCAAAGAGTTGGACATGACTGAGTGATGGAACTGAACTGAACTGAAGGGGCTTAGTTAGGATGTTTTTATGGAAATGTTAATTTTTTTCATTGCTCAGTTATTTTCCTCTCCTGCCTATGACCATCCTGTTAGTCATCATGTACCATGAGGATTGAATTAGATTTCAGATTTATAACTGTTCTCACTCTTTTCATCACAGTTATCTATCACAACCCCCAGACCATTCATTTCTCCACTGGGTTATGAAGATAATTCCCTTAACTCAGTGGGTCAGTCAATCTTTTCTAGAGCATTTACATTGAACAGTGTATCTGTCTAGGTAATAGAAATTCAGGTAAAATTGATGGTCTGTGACAATTGATAATTAACTGATAAATTAAGGTAAATTTTATAATTAATCTTTTGACCTCAAAGAATCCCTAGCCTAGGAACATCCTCAGGACAACTATGGGGAAGCATCAGAAGTGCCAGGGAGAGGGGTTCACCTGAAGTGTCACAGAGAGACCCTACAGACAACACTTGAGCCCTTATCCTAGGGTTAAAGGGAGGATGTGCTGGCCTCAGTGTGAAGAGCAGAGAAGAAAGCATGTGAAAGGCAGGGGTGTACTTGAGGGCCAGGATACGTGGGGACCCCAAAAGGAAGACTGAGTTGTGAATTGGGAATGGAGAGAGATGAGGTTGGCGAGATGTGCAGGATAAGACCACGAAAGGCAGGTCAGGCCATATTTAGGATCCTTGTGGGGTGTAGAATACAACATTCTCTTGGAAGATTCAGCTGAATCCAACAATTGTCTCAGGTGAGATTGTAAACGGTTGGATAAGCAAGATCATCAGAGGTCGTGGAAGTTTCTAGAAGCTCACTATTCAGAGAGCTTGGACTTCAGTTGGACTTCAGCCTGCACTATAACTCACAAGTCAGCTACCATGACTCAGTCACCCTGTTGTCCCCATTTGGGGATAAACCATACTTAATTTTTTGGTAGAGCTTGGGAATAGGCTATTTTATTTCTTTATTCTGGCCCCAACCCACAGCGCATGGGATCCTAGTTTTCAGGCTAGGATCAAACCCATACCTCTACCATACCGCTAACTGGAAGCACAAAGTCCCAACACTAGACCACCAGGGAAGTCCCAAGGGTACATGATTCTTAAAGGGTGTCTCATCAGCCTCCCACTGCACAAGTTCACATATTCAGGACAGCCCCTAATCCCCTTCATGCCTACTCTGCCCAGCCCCCAGCCAGCCCTTCCCATCCAATCCCACTTCCGCATCCAGTTAGCTTCCTTCAACATGCTTCCTCCCCACTCTGGTCGCACCATGCCCATAACATATGCCGAAAGGGGAGGAGGGTGGAAAATCATCAAAAACGTATAAATCATGGCTTCCCAGGTGGTTCAGTGGTAAAGAATCCACCCACCAATGCAGGAGACCTTGGTTGGATCCCTGGGTCCAGAAGATTCCCTGAAGAAGGAAAAGGCAACCTATTTGAGTATTCTTGTCTGGGAAATCTCATAGACAGAGGAGCCTTGTGGGCTACATTCCATGTGGTCTCAAAGAGTCAGACACGACTTAGTGAGTATAACAACAACAGTATAATGCACATATGAGAAATGCAAGACATATTTGGATTTAAAAAGATATGTATGCCAACTTGTGAAAAGACCAAGTAATTATGGTTTTTAAAAGGCAGTGACAAAATTTTATGATCAGTTTAAAGGGTGTGTAGTTCCAGGATTAGATGAAACTGATTGATTATTGTCATGAAGAGAAGTTATGAGCTCACAGTAGTTTTTACAATTGTTGAGGATACAAATAATTTATCAGCTAATATACAGAGTAACTAATGGAAATGATTCACTTTTTAGGTAATTTGAGATTTGAATGTTGACTGACATGTTAGTGTTAGAGGTCAATAGAGGTTTCCTTCTGGTAAAATTTTTTCATGTCAAATGATCACTATCCCTCCCTAAAAATAATGGTTCAGTTCAGTTCAGTTGCTCAGTCGTGTCCGACTCTTTGCGACCCCATGAATCGCAGCACGCCAGGCCTCCCTGTCCATCACCAACTCCCGGAGTCTACCCAAACCCATGTCCATCGAGTCAGTGATGCCATCCAACCATCTCATCCTCTGTCATCCCCTTCTCCTCCTGCCCCCAATGCTTCCCAGCATTAGAGTCTTTTCCAATGAGTTAACTCTTCGCATGAGGTGGCCAAAGTATTGGAGTTTCAGCTTCAACATCAGTCCTTCCTATGAACATCCAGGATTGATCTCCTTTAGGATGGACTGGTTGGATCTCCTTGCAGTCCAAGGGACTCTCAAGAGTCTTCTCCAACACCACAGTTCAAAAGCATCAATTCTGCGGCACTCAGCTTTCTTCACCATCCAACTCTCACATCCATACATGACCACTGGAAAAATCATAGCCTTGACTAGACAGACCTTTGTTGGCAAAGTAATGTCTCTGCTTTTAAATATGCTATCTAGGTTGGTCATAACCTTCCTTCCAAGAAGTAAGCGTCTTTTAATTTCATGGCTGCAATTACCATCAGCAGTGATTTTGGAGCCCCAAAAAATAAAGTCTGACTCTGTTTCCACTGTTTCCCCATCTATTTCCCATGAAGTGATGGGATCAGATGCCATGATCTTAGTTTTCTGAACATTGAGCTTTAAGCCAACTTTTCCACTCTCCTCTTTCACTTTCATCAAGAGGCTCTTTAGTTCTTCTTCACTTTCTGCCATAAGGGTGGTGTCATCTGCGATGAGCCTCAAATAGTGCAATTTAACAAATAGATGTAAGCAGGAGCTCTGTTATCTTCCTACCTTTTTTTTTTTTTCTGTGCCCTTTGTGAAAGTCCTTCCATGTGAGCTCAGTCACTTAGTTGTGTCTGACTCTATGACCCCATGGACTGTAGCCCACCAGGCTCCTCTGTCCATGGGATTTCCCAGGCAAGAATACTGGAGTGCTTTGCCACTGCCTCCTCCAGGGACTCTTCCCTACCCAGGGATTGAACCTGAGTCTCCTGCACCTCCTGCATTGGCTTCAGTTAAACATTTTATGTAACAAGCAAACAAAAATACTCATTACAAAGGGAATGAATTAATAAATGTGTGATTTTTTTATTTTGACTTTAATGCGATTAGTGATTAAAACCTTAGAGAAATTAATTCTCAGATTTACTGGATTATAAATGTGTTTAGTAGGGTAAAAAGATGTACACCTACCTACCCAATCTTATCCAGTACATGACACAAAACTGCCAGATTTAGGGGAACAATCCATTCTACTTTTGATGAGACATTAATGAGGCAATGTCTGGTTTTATTAAATATTATGCATTATTCATAAACCATCCATTCTGGAAACTAAAATATAGACATTTTCATATTAGGAGCATCAATACTACATGAGATTAGCCTGGGGGTCACCTGGAGGGACCTTTGAGACCAGCACACATCCCAGAACAATCTGTGAGCAGTTGCTCTAAATGACACCCATTGGTGGAAAGGGAACAGTTGCTCTTTGCAAGAAAAATATATCCGTTTTAAAAAGTTGATTTTCACGATACTCCTCTGTTCTTCTGGCCTATAAAATAGACCTTTTGCTATCATGAATGTACTAAATAAAAATGATGACTTTAAGTTATCCAAAAGAAACAGGATTTTATTCAGAACCCTACAGTGAAGAGCTGTGCAAAATTACTTTGACACAAGAATAAACCTTATTCCTTTGACTTTTGATGAAAGGGAAATACATTTCAGATATGACTTTATTTCTTGTGTACAAAGATAATGTCACATCAAAAATATATTCACTACCTTATGAATGAAAAGAGCACGGAGAACACCTCCAAAATGCTGGAGGTACATTCTGAGGAATAATGATGAATTTAAGCACTGGTATTCTTTGATGAACCCTCCCACAATTTACTCAGCTGATTTTTATAGTAGCTCGTAAGAGAAATAACACGTAAAAGAATATAACTATTGTGATTGGAACTGTCTTGAGACTTAATTTTTAAATAACTTTCACTTGTTTTAAATAAAAAAAGAAAGACTTTATTCTTCTAATTCATGGTTACTATATGACAATATGTACTCTCACTGTTCAGCAATGCATTCTGGTATTCTTGCCTGGAGAATCCCATGGATAGAGGAATCTAGCAGACTACAGTCCATGGGGTCACAGAGTCAGATACTACTGAAGTGACTTAGCATGCATGCATACACTTTTGTTGTTATGAGTTGAATCTAGTCCCCTCAAATTCATATGATGAAGTCCTAACCCCCAGTACCTCAGTATGTGACCTTTATTGGAGATGATTCTTTTCAAAGGTAGTTATGTTAAAATGATGTCTTTAGTGTGTGCGTGCTAAGTTGCCTCAGTTGTGTCGGACTCTTTGTGACCCTATGGACCATAGTCCACCAGTCTCCTCTGTCCGTGGGATGCTCCAGGCAAGAATAATGGAGTGAGTAGGCATTCCTTTCTCCAGGGGATCTTCTGGACCCAGGGATCAAACTCGGGTTTCCAGCACTGCAGGTGAATTCCCTACAGTCTGAGACACCAGGGAAGCTCTGAAATATGTCTAACCTTAAGAGAAACATCAGACAATTACCAGTCAAAGATTACTCTACCAGATACCTAACCAGCACTCCTCAGAACCACCAAGTTCATCAAAAATGAGAAAAATCTCAGAAACTGTCACATGCAAGAGGAGCTCATGACAAACTAATGTAATGGGGTGTCTTGTATGGACCCTGGAGCAGAAAAAGGATGTCAGTAATAACCAGGGAAATTGAAATACAGTACAGAATTTAGTTACTAATGATATCCCAGTATTGGTTCATTCATTTTAACTAAGCACTGTGATCATGAAAGGTGATAACATAGGGGAGCTGGGTGTGGGAACTTTCTATACTATCCTCCTAATTTTTCTGTAAACCTAAAACTGGCCTAAAATAGAAAAACTAATTGAAAAAGAAACACAAGGCTTGTCTCATTTCTTAATTCCAAAGCCAATCTCTTTTCACCACACCCCAAGTGTTGTCTCAAAGGGCTTTGTCCTGGGTTCGGAAAGCAGGTCACGTGTATCCATCCTTATCCTGTGCTTCATGAAGAATCACTAGCTCAGAGATCATTCTGAATGTACAGTGGACTGTTTGCTTTTGTTGCTGTTGTTACTTTAGTGAAAACAGGACATTTTCTTAAGCTTCAATTATAGAGCTCTTGGGTACATTTCTCAGAGGAGAAGACTTTTCCTTTCATCTGTCTAATTCTGCAGTATTTGAATCCCCTCTTCTCTTTGCCTCCTTTTCACCTCCAAGATGCTTACTTAGCATTGCTCTGGCTAAGATGACATTGACTCACTATTTCCCATATGTGCCCAAAACTTTAGTTATAATAGTTTTTATGCCCTAAACTCAATGGTCTTTCTTCTTTGATTCGTGATTAACATGTGAAAGTGAAATGCGGGTCATTGTTGTTGTTTACTCGCTTGGTCATGTTCGACTCTTTGTGACCACATTGCCTGCAACGCACCAGGCTACCCTGTTCTTCACTACCTCCTGGAGTTTGCTCAAACTCATGTCCATGGAGTCAGTGATGGCATCCAACCATTTTGTCCTCTGTCTCTGCCTTATTTTTGGGCAACAAGGAGTGGGACTGGGGTCAGGGGTGGGGATGGGTGAGAGAAGTGAAGTGTATTTAACTTCTAAGTGAGGTTCAGAGTTAGGATCCAAAATGAAAGTGCTTAAGAACAGCCAGTAATCTAATGATCACGGCCACATCTCCATCCTGTAGCTTAGGGTCATTAACCTGCCCCTCAAGCCACCTTGTCTTTCTTCCATGTCAGTGGGAGGTAATGAAAAATCCAGCAATCATATCTGTATGTCTCCTGTCCTATTCTATCCACTTAGATGACCACCTGAAGCCCATCACCATGGCTGGTCTAACTGCAGTGTCAGGGAGGCCAGACAGTTGAGTTCAGCAGTTCCATGTAATGAAGGTATCATTGAAATTAATAAACAGAAGGAAGACATCTCTTTCTGTCTTCTCTTTGTCCAAATCTGATTTCTCAGACTGGCATGGCTGAGACCATCCAACCAAACATGTAGAGAAAAGTATAAGTGCTGTTCGCAGGGTAACACACATTTGGTTTAATACTTAACTCATGACATATTTAAGGCCATAATTCTCAGTTTCCTTTCTTTAATCCTCTGAAGGGAAAAATGCAGTATGAAAATTTCAGAAGGCTGTGACTCTAAAATTCATTGGCATGAACAAATATTTGACATTCCCAAGAAAGGGAGTGGATTCTAGCGATTATGCGGTTAAGCTACAGCTGGGTTGCTATTTGTCTGCAATTTTAAACACTGGCTGTTAAAATTAATTACATTCAAGGAGAGTTTATCAGAATAAAAGTCTCAGACGTGGTATTTTTAGTCTCTGGAATTAAAGTGGCACCCGTGAGCCAATAGATCACCCTGAAAACAGCCAGGCTTGCCGTTTCGAATTCTTTAAACAGACTTATTCTGATTGTAACAAAAACACCCATAAATCTATGCACATATATATTGATCTTGGCTCCCTCTTAAAAATGACTCTGTCCTCGTAAGTTGGCATATTTCATAAACAAACCAACAAATTATTGATCTATCATATACTCTAAAAGTCCTGTGAAGAATCTAGGTTGCTTTTAAGTTCATACTGCACCTAAGGGAATGAGAAACTCTGAAATGAAAAATAGAGATTTAAAAAGAAGCCCAGAAGATATATAGCTGTCTCCTTCCACTTCTTTCCAAGCTCCCATTGTGATTCAATCTATGTATCACATATCCAGCTCTGCATCTACTGATACGGCATAAGGTCCATTAATGCCATTCCTCCCAGAGGCTTCAGTAATTAAGTTACTACATTTAATAATTGCTTTGTGAAAAAGCCTGTCTAGATATCATTCTGCTTAAACAAAGGATGTATAAATGAAAGTATTTGTATGGTATGCTCTATTAACATCTCACTGTGGGATTAGATGAAAAAATTGCTTCTATTAATTTAGTCCAAAAAGGGTATTACTGAAATATTTTATTAATAAAATTCAAATGACAATTGACACATTAATCATTGTACCAAATCAAAGAAGGAGCCATATAATGTCATGTCATCAGATGTTTTCCCCATGAGTAAGGTAGGTTCTGTCACAGGCTCGAGTCACTCAGACAACATCAATTACCTTCATCATCAAGATTGCAATGGATGTGTGGAGAGTCATCTGGTTTCAGCTAAAGCTGGCGCATGGTCTCTGTTAGTGTTAGGAGTGTACGTTTGGTCTGATCTGTACTTCTTTAAGACCAAATATTGATTTCATCTTTTAGAAGAAGGAGAAAGAAAATAAGCACCAGGCAAGATCATGGCTGTTGTTCAGTCACTAAGTTGTGTCCAACTCTTTGGGACCCCATGGACTGTAGCCTGTCAGGCTCTTCTGTCCATGGGATTTTCAGGCAAGAGCACTGGAGTGGGTAGCCTTTCCCTTCTCCAGGGGATCTTCCCAACCCAGGGACTGAGCCCAGGTCTCCTGCATTGTAGGCATATTCTTTACCATTTGAGCCACCAGGGGAGTCAAGGATGCCCCCAAGTCCTCTGGTCTGACAACCTCCAGGTTGAGATTGCCATCTGTTGAAAATGGGGCCAGAAAACAGGTCTGAGCAGGGTAGTAAGGCTGGAGGCTCATGAGCTCTTATTTGAACCTGCCTGTCCTGAAAGGTCTGCCAGGCATCCAGACAAAACAGGGGTGGGGTGTCTGGAGTAGCGGAGAGATTTCAGCAGATGGAAGAGGGCTTCCTTGGTATAGAGATGCATTCAAAGTCAAAGGAAAGGCAAGATTACCGAGGAAAGGCATGCACAAGAGTAGCATGTGGACATTACACGGTATTTTTGAAATCTAAAGTTAAGCTCTTTGACACAGAAGCAATTATATTTGTATGTAATAAAGAATCTGACCAAACAATATGGCTTATTCTGGATGATAGTGGCTATTCTTCACAAGTATAAACATATATTAACACAACATCCAGTCTTTTTAATCTAAGCAATGTAAACCTTAATACAACCTAACAGGTCAAAGATGAGAGCACTTATGTTAGGCATGCATGTATTTGCTGTGTGCTAACACATTTCAGTCAGGTCCAGTTCTTTGTGACCCCATGTACTGTAGCCCACCAGGCTCTGTCCATGACATTCTCTAGGCAAGAATACTGGAGTGGGTTGCAATGCCCTCCTCCAGGGGTTCTTCCTGACCCAGGGGTATAAATTGCATCTCTAAGTTTCCTACATTGGTAGATGGGTTCTTTACCATAGCTCCACCTAGGTATGATGTACCCCCAAATTCCAGGATATTCTTTGCAGATACACTCAGTTTACAAGAATTAACTTCACTAGATAAAATAAAGTATTTGTTAGCATCATTGACTGTACAAGTTATTTTGTGTGCAGACTTACAATAGCATTAAGAAGAACAGTTTCTCAAATTAGATTTGACTTTAATTTCTGATTTTGGCATATACTTATGATGACTTTGGGCAGAACACAAAACATGTCTCTAATTTTCAACTTCATTGGCTATGAAATGACATAATAATATTTTTATCAACTAAGTTATAGTTGAAATCACATTTTCCTAACTTCTAATATTACATCATCAGTTATCTTTGATACATTATATTTTAGAAAAGTGCTTTGCTAATTATAGGATATTTCAGTTATTTTTTTTTTAGTGTTGATTTGTAATTATTTCAAAGGGTCAAAGTTAGAATATATGGGAGACACTATATATACATCTTTACAATGGTTTGCCAACAAAAGTCCATCTAGTCAAGGAAATGGTTTTTTCCAGTAGTCATGTATGGATGTGCTGCTGCTGCTGCTGCTAAGTCGCTTCAGTCGTGTCCGACTCTGTGCAACCCCATAGATGGCAGCCCACCAGGCTCCGCCATCCCTTGGATTCTCCAGGCAAGAATACTGGAGTGGGCTGCCATTTCCTTCTCCAGTGCATGAACGGGAAAAGTGAAAGTGAAGTCGCTCAGTCGTGTCCGACTCCTAGTGACCCCATGGACTGCAGCCTACCAGGCTCCTCCGTCCATGGGATTTTCCAGGCAAGAGTACGGGAGTGGGATGCCATTGCCTTCTCTGGTATGGATGTGAGAGTTGGACTATAAAGAAAGCTGATTGCTGAAGAATTGATGCTTTTGAACTGTGGTGTTGGAGAAGACTCTTGAGAGTCCCTTGGACTTCAAGGAAATCCAACCAGTCCATCCTAAAGGAGATCAGTCCTGGCTGTTCATTGGAAGGACTGATGTTGAAGCTGAAACTCTAATACTTTGGCCCCCTGATGCAAAGAATTGACTCATTTGAAAAGACCCTGATGTTGGGAAAGGTTGAAGGGGGGAGGAGAAGGGGATGACAGATGATGAGATAGTTGGATGGCACCACTGACTCAATGGACAAGAGTTTGAGTAAACTCTGGGAGTTGGTGATGGACAGGGAGGCCTGGCATGCTGCAGTCCATGGGGTTGCAGAGTTGGACACGACTGAGTGACTGAATTGAACTGAACTGATAACAGTTTGAGACATGTTGCATTGACTTCAATGTGTTTAATTTTCATAAATTTTCTGTGTGCTTTAAAAAAATTAATTTTCTAAATATTGAGTGTAGGATATACAACATTCCATGATGACATAAATGTTGAGTGTGCTACTCAGAATTTCTAGGTCTAGTATTTGTTAGACTATTTAATCTGTCAATTTCTATGAGATTATTGTGATTTATCTATTTCTTCTTATAATTCTCTTAATGTTTTGCCTCTTATAGTTTTTGTTAGGTGCATTCATACCCAAGAATGCTGTATCTTTTAAGTGAAATGAGTCAGGAGTAATGAAATTTTACCAGGAGTAATGCTAGTCTTTATCTACTGTGACCTCTGTGTTGTTAAATTCTATTTTATCATCTCTTAATGTAGATGCACCCACCTCTTTTCAGTTTGTATTTGCCCCAGAAAAGATCAGGTTTTGGGAGGGATTTGGGGTTTGTTTAATCTATTTTAAATATTTTTTTCTAACTGGGAAGTCCCCATATTTTAAAAGGAAAAGGAGTCCATTAAATTTGTCACTATTATGAATTATCTTAGGCCAGGTCTTCAGAAACAGACCCTTGAAGGGAAGGAAGCCAAGTAAGAGTGGGGTTAGGTTGGATAGAAGGCAGGTTTAATTCAGTCCTTTCCAGGATACCTGGGAGGAGGGAAGACACACCTCAGAGCTCTCTGACCAGGAGCACATTTCATGTTTTGTGTGTATTTGTCATCATTCAGGGCTGACTTCCCTGGTGGCTCAGATGGTTAAAAGTGTCTGCCTACAATGTGGAAGACCCGGGTTTGATCCCTGGGTCGGGAAGATCCCTTGGAGAAGGAAATGGCAATCCACTCCACAAATGGCAACCCACTCCAGTACTCTTGCCTGGAGAATCCCATAGACAGAGGAGCCTGGTGGGCTACAGTCCATGGGGTAGTGAAGAGTCGGACACGACTGAATGACTTCACTCTCACTATGGTGAGAGGTAGAGTGTAGTGTGAATGGAGAGACAGAGGTGGAGGCTGTGAAAATAATAAAGTGATCTGTGAGCAAGTGGGTGGAAAACTTCCATTTTCAGTTACACTGATAATATTTTTCCACCATCTTATCTATACTCTACAGTTTTTTGCTTTTTTTTTCATATCTGTTGATTCCATTCACCTATCTAGCCATCATCTATCTATTATCTATCTATTGTCTGTCTATCTACAATCCCTTATTTTTTCCAAACCTATGTTTAAAGCCATAAATTGTTTGTATTTTAGGTAACATTAGGTATTTGGCGTATGTATGTGTCTATGTCTAAAGTTAATCAATATAATATATAAACATAGTAGATCTATTCCTAACTAGAAGTTGATAAACAGAAAGATGCAACTCCAAAAGCCTTCTCAATTTCCCATGCCATTGCTGTAGAGTATTTTATTTTCATCTCTCAAAAAAATGTTGACAAATAATGTTATTAATATATTTTTTACCCAATATAATACTTATTTGGATTTGCCAAAAATATATTTATTTATTTATCTTTCCTTTTCATATTCTTCCTTCTCTATTTTTATTGTTTTCTTAAAATTCATCCTTTCTGTAATTCCTTTGGAAAATTTTTATGACACATAGTTAGTTTAAACATGTCTCTATTTTGCCCTGATTCATGTGGTACATGATTGTTTACTAAGGTACAGTTTACACCAGCTCTTTCAGGACACCACTGATGTTCTGACCTTCACAATCACTGCTGAATCTAGTGTGTTCTCAGTGCAGTTGTAGTTTAAATATTTCATTTACACTTTATAAAGTTAGTATATTTGGCTTTTTCCCCCATGTACCTCAATTAGAGTGCTCCAACATTTGTTCAGATATGTAACTAACTCTTGGAAAACTGGAATAGATAAACTCACTGGGCGAGATGCAAAGTGCCTGCCTTGGGGAGCCTCTCAGAGAACAGCCACAAGGGCCACCTGTTCCCCCCAAGTTCACCAGCCTTCAAACATCCACAGGGTAGATGCCTAGTTCTCTGTCAAAAGTGAACATTCTCCCAACTACGTTTTGCCCTGAAGGGAACTGGGCCTGAGTTCACCATGGTATGAAACTATCATTGAGTTCAGATGTTGAAATCTGTTTTGTGGATTAGAGAATTTTTAAAAACCACTTTCATTCATTATGGAAAAACAGTAAGAGCAAACCTTAATTGTACAACCTATGGAGAAAGAGATGCAGTCTTCAAGTTATTGGTTTGAGATTAAATTTGGGATAAGAAATAGAAAAATAAAATGAATAAGTACATTAGAAAAAAAAAAAAACAAAGAAAAGAAAACATAACCAATAAGCTTGGACAGGTTAGTGAAATAGCTTATAAGAAGAACTAGTTTAAACACAATTAAAATACATAGGTCAAAGTGTTCCAAGGATAACTATGTGTGACCATTCCTGGATTGAGCTATAAGAGTAAACACAAGCAGTTAAGAGAACATAATCTCCACTGTATTTATAGCGTGTAAATGAGTGTGAAACCTTAGTTAGGTATTAGGATCCCATATACATGTTCTTGCCTTTTGAACAAACTGAACTCAACTATCAGGTTATCTTTCTGATAGGGCCCTATTAGCATTTGCTCTTACAGGGCCTTTGTTTAAAGGCTTACACTGGACGAACTTTTCAGCTATCAGAACTATTTTGTCTGCTCCAAATACAATTTGTTTGTGCTCTAACCACAAATAATATGATCCCAATAGCATTGTCTTAGTTTTCACTCAATTTCATAGGAAAGAAAAAAGAGAGAGAGAGAAAGAAATGGACTTGTTGGGGACTTTCCTGGTGGTTCAGTGGTTAAGACTTCGTACTTTTGCTACAGAGGGTGGGGGTTCCATTCCTGGTCAGGGAATCTAAAAATCTGTGTGCGGCATGGAGTGGGAAAAAAAGTTGATCTGTCTTGCTTTCAAGCCTACTGACTTGTTGAATAATATATTTAAGCCTTCTGGATTTTTCTTCCTCCATGGCAATTACAAAATAATTCTATGTGATTATTTTATATGAGAAACATGTGAATTTCAAGCACAGTCGCTCTATCATCCAGCTCGTTCACAGTTTCTGTTACATTTGGAGAAAAAATGTTAGTAATTTGACAAACATTTGAGCTTTATTTACTTTTTGTGTCTTTGAATTAAAGCTCTCAGTCTTGATGGTACAGACTTTACTGTGGATGCAAAAACTAACTCAGAGATTGTTGCATCAGTTTTTGAGTTCACGTCTCAGGACTCAACCTGCCCTGGAGGGACTTGATCATAATTTCGCTCTCTCTTTATGTCAACAGAGAAGGCAATGGCACCCCACTCCAGTACTCTTGCCTGGACAATCCCATGGACAGGGGAGCCTGGTGGGCTGTGGTCCATGGGGTCGCTAAGACTCGAACACGACTGAGCGTCTTCACTTTCACTTTTCACTTTCGTGCATTGGAGAAGGAAATGACAACCCACTCCAGTATTCTTGCCTGGAGAATCCCAGGGGCAGGGGAGCCTGGTGGGCTGCCGTCTATGGGGTCGCACAGAGTCGGACATGACTGAAGCGACTTAGCGGCAGCAGCAGCAGCAGCTTCATGTCGAAACCTCACTAGCAGCTAATAATGAGCAAGGGAGATAACATTTATTGAGTGTCTATTATGAAGGGTCAGTTACAGTGAATTTGGAGGGTGAGAAAGCAGAAGGAGAGTGGATCATTTCCACAGTCTATTTCTAATACTGACCAATGGAGGAAATCTACAGGCAAACACAATTAAGGGACTGGTACATTTGCAAAAGGAAACATCACCTTTAGGAGTAGAAGCATGGATGGTATTCACTTATTCACAATAAAATCCACATATTCTTCATATATTAGTTTGAATGAATGTGCCCAGACTTTGTAAGGATTCTGTTTATCTGGGACAAAACCCTGAGAGTTGTGACTATCTCAGATTGTGTGGCAACTACATATTTGATACATTGATTCTCACCATTTTGTGGAAACTGGAATGTAGATAATATGAAACTATAGCAGAATTTCCATTGAATTTCCCACTTTGAAAGGTCACTTCCAAAACTCGCACATATCTTTTACAGAAGCACTTACCCATCATGGTCAAACTGCAGAGAAAACTAAGTTGGCTGGGACCCTGGAGAATTCCGATAATGACTCTAGGGCCAGTAGTGTTTGAAATTGTTGATATATTTTACCAACCTCAATCTTGTTATTCTTTTGCTGGACCATACTAGCACTGGATTCATCAGATATCACTCTTTTTGGAACGTTCTCTTGCCTGTGAAAAATGTCACCCAGCCCTGTGGACCAGCTGCGAATGCACATTTTGATGACTATAATTTATGTTTCCTGACCTCACTCTACCTTTTTCCCCTGTAAGACATTACCAGGTCTTGGTCTATTAACTTAGGTTTCAGAGCCAAAATAGAAGAGGTTTAATCTTGCAATTTGTGTGCCGTGCTCTAAGGAGAAAAGTCCTCATAGCAAGAAAGAATAAGACTGTCTTTAAGATCTCTCTCTACTTCTGGACAAGGGCAGATTAGTTGAGTATAATGTTGAGTCAGAGGTAGAAATATTAAGCCTGAAACCACCTCAGAGGCCCCTCAAGACTGACCTAAATGTGCAATTTTTGTTTCCTCTGCTGAGTGGGAAAAACTCCCCTTTTGTTAAGGCTGAGTGCAGCCTTGAAAGCAACTCTTTTTTTTTTTTTTGATGATGAATATTGCCTAGTTTCTGCTTCTAGGTTTCTGACACGTTGTTTCAGTCAGGTAACAAATGCAAGCAAATAAACAAAAACACACATTCTCTCTCTTATTTTCATTAACACATTTTTATCATCTGTTTTCAACCTAGATGCATTAGGACCTGTTTCTTTGTATATCTCAGAAGTAGTATCAATGCCTGATGGTATAAAAGCAAAATATTGCTCGTGGCTTGAGTCTGTAGCATGAGTTTTAAACTGAAAAGAACTAGGAAATGAGAGATTGCCTATGCAGAAAGAAGACAGTCTTTCATCTGTTACTCAACTGCCCATTTTCAGCATAAGACACGATGGTGAGAGTCTGTCCAAGGTCTCTTGTAAATGCAAAGGGAAAACCCAGCTCACAGTGAAAATTTCATGCACAGGTTCTTAAAGATTGAGTCTAAAGCAATGCTTAGAAGAGTAGCTATTTAGTGAGTGCATCTGATTCACTAAACAGAGGTCTTAAGCTTCACTAGCCTTGGCTGTGCTGTGCTGTGCTAAGTCGCTTCAGTTGTGTTCAACTCTTTGTGACCCCATGGTCTGTAGCCCACCAGGCTCCTCTGTCCATGGTGATTCTCCAGGCAAGAATACTGGAGTGGGTTGCCATGCCCTGCTGCAGGGGATCTTCCCAATCCAGTGATTAGACCCGCATCTCTTATGTCTCCTGCATTGGCAGGT
This sequence comes from Giraffa tippelskirchi, assembly GCF_054371585.1. Lineage (NCBI taxonomy): Eukaryota > Metazoa > Chordata > Mammalia > Artiodactyla > Giraffidae > Giraffa > Giraffa tippelskirchi. The sequence goes on from NC_137282.1 coordinate 59,627,650, forward strand.
GAGTTCTTTACCACTAGCACCACCTGGGAAGGCTTGGGACAGTACAAAGACGTTAGAAGAACTTCCATCATTGACTCTTTCTTCTCCGTGTCTAGCATACCCATGTCCAGCTGAGGTTTATCATTAAACTGAGCATTGGATTCAACTGAATCAGACATCTTCCCTTCACGTTATTTAAAGAGGAACTTTAATCCAGCCTGTTGTACGACTAATAAAACAAATTCCTTAACAGAAATGAGTTCAGATTTTTTATATATATGTAACATGTATATGGGCTTACCTGGTGGCTCAAATGGTAAAGAATCCACCTGCAATGCTGGAGATCTGGGTTTGATCTCTGGGTTGGGACGATTCGCTGGAGGAGGGCATGGCAACCCACTCCAGTGTTCTTGCCTGGAGAATCCCATGGACAGAGGCGTCTGGTGGGCTACAGTCTATGGGGTCACAAAGGGTCACAAAGAGTTGAACAAGACTGAGTGTTGAAGCAAAGCACAGCAACATATATACACATATGTTAGAAACTAGAGGAAATTGTGTGATATTTCTATATTTTCATCTCACTTGAGTGGTTTTATTTTGAGTCCTTAAGTGAAAAAAAAATCTGTATAAAGTAGGTCTCATACTTTTTTTAATGAGGTGATGTGATACAGTCTTCCTGAATAAAACAAAGGAAACAAATACAAATTGCACAAAGAAAACAATGAATAAAAATTATGTCTGCATAAAGTTAAATCTAAGAAAATGAAAATAATGCTGGGGTTTGGATTAGATAAAAAATTGAATTACGGAGGGCTTTAAAAAGAGATATGAGTCTTCTCCTTGCTATCCAATCAGTTTCAAATTTTCTTATTCTTGGCAACCAATAAGTAAATTTTTAAAGTCATATTTTAGCAAGTTATAAACATTATAAATTGCTTGGCCAGGAAAGAGGAGACTAATTCAATAAATATTTACAATTTTCAAGACTCTGGAGTTGAGTCATGTCATATTATGTATATCCTTTATCCTCAACTCAATGAGTTCACCTCTGGCAGTGTTTGTGCCTTTAATGCACATTCAAATATCAATTTGAGATTTCAAAAAGGCTAAAGGGGTGGCTAAGTGATAAAGAATTCCCCTGCCAATGTAGGAGACATGAGTTTGATCTCTGAGTCTTGAAGATTTCCTGGAGTAGGAAATGGCAACCCGATCCAATATTCTTGCCTGGAAAACTCCATGGCAGAGGAGCCTGGGAGGCTACAGTCTTCTGGGCCACGAAGAGTCAGACACAACTGAGTGACTGAGCACATGCGTGTGTGAAGGCTTTACCACCAGAAAAACAACCACACCTTTCCTTTTTCAATCAGAGTTTTCGGCAGATTTCTCTGAGCCCTGAAGAGTTCATGTAACTATCTGCCTCCAAACATCTTCCAAACCATCATCTAAACCAAAGGTTTGTTGATAAGAAGACAGTAGTGTCTTTGGGGCTATTTTGGGGGAATATTTTACATATATGATCCCAGTATCTAGAACCTATTAACACCAAATATTTCTTAGATAAATAAACGAGTGAAGAACTCAGTTCCCCTGTCAAATGAGGAAATGAGCTCCAGCATCACTGGCATATATCACGGAAAATATTTTGTACCACTAATACATCTAAACTTAAAAATTCACTTTGAAAGGAAAGATGTTGAAGGGACAGAGTATGGCTTCTCATTTTTGGTATCTACGTTTCCAAGTTTTGCTCTCAGCCTCAAAACAGTTGAACTTTACTGGAGCATATGGCTACACATACAGTTCTCTAAATTCTGTGTGGTTTGTTTTGTTTAGCTATTGGAGAAAATTCAGGTTTCAATAGCATATTAATCTTCTGAAACCAGTTTTGTTCCTCACAATACTATGCAAACCATCCAACAGAGAGGCAGGGTGCTCTCATATAAGATATTTCCATAGCTGACTTGGTTTCACATCTCTGTTGGCAAGCACATTGCCCCAACAGTGGCACCAATTTCTCCTCTACCCTATAAGAGGCCCACTGAATATGCCAATACACGGACATGATGTTATAGCATTCGGTGCTTGACGAGGCTCAAATAATGTGTGATTCTTCTTCCAGTTCCCCATTCCAGTTCTCCTTTTCTCCTCTTGTCCGACAGGGGCGGTGGTCACCCTCTCTTACTATTCATTGGACCATGAACTTGTATGCTGCTGCTGCTGCTGCTGCTGCTGCTGAGTCACTTCAGTCTTGTCCAACTCTGTGCGACCCCAGAGACAGCAGCCCACCAGGCTCCGCCATCTCTGGGATTCTCCAGGCAAGAACACTGGAGTGGGCTGCAAGTATAACTTTAGTTAAAAGAAAACAAAAGACCAAACTAAATAACAAATTTCTCTTTCTCTCTCAAACCATACCAAAAATAGTGACATAAAATAACCACGTATGACGCTCATGGATTCACAGATTGAGGAATCTGGACACCGCAGAGCTGGATGGCTTCTCTCTATTCCATGATATTCAGAGCCTCAGCTGGAGACTGCGGCTAGGGTCTAGAATCATCCAAATCATTATCATTTGTTCACATGTCTAGAGGTTCCTGCTGGCTTCTGGATATTGGCTGACTTTTTCCTTCCATTCTTTCCTTTGTGTGGGTGGATTTTGAAGTCAGAGAGAAAAAGAGAGGCAGAGAGAAGGAGAATGCTGTGGAAATCATAATGCCTCATTTTCAAACCTCAGGAATCAAGCTGCCTTGTTTCTGCAACATGCTCCTCATTAAAATAATCACAGACACTTGCCAAGATGAAGGAGAGAGTGAAATAGTTGCTGGAAAGATTGAGGGCAGAAGGAGAAGGGGACAACGGAGGGCGAGATGGTTGGATGGCATCACCGACTCAATGGACAGGAGTCTGAGCAAGCTCCGGGAGATGGTGAAGGATAGGATGCCTGGATTGCTGCAGTCCATGGGGTTGCAAAGAGTCAGACAATACTGAGCAACTGAACAACAACAACTCAATGGACGTGAGTTTGAGCAAATTCCAGGAGATAGTGAAGGACAGGGAAGGCTGACGTGCTGCAGTCCATAGGGTTGCAGATATTCAGACACAACTTAGCAACTGAACAAAATAGAAGCCATCTATTATGAACAGATATAGACCAGATACACCGCTGTGACCTCTAGAAGAAAATATATAACCTTCTGCCTACAAACCCATGAGGTTATTAACCTGATTTGCCTGAGAGACAAGAACACAATTTTTTTTCTTTACACGTATTTGCATCATCTCAACTCTACAACAAACATACATTACTTCTTCCATTTGAAAATTTCAAAAGATTTTTAAACAGAAGACCCAAGTGAAACACCAAGAAATAGAAAACAAGTAGAAACATTGACTCAGTGAGTAACAAATAAAATGTCAAGAGTAAAGCAATTTAGTTGAAAAGACTCAAGGGTCCCAGAGGAATGGGATGAGATGAAAGAGTCTGGAAAGAAATGAATAATGAAATTACAGGATAAGACGAAAGAGTCTGGAAAGAAATGAATAATGAAATTAAAGTAACTTTAATCTATTAAAGCTATTTAATCTTACAGAACAGTTCAGCTCAGTTCAGTCACTCAGTCGTGTCTGACTCTTTGCGACCCCATGAACCACAGCATGCCAGGCCTCCCTGTCCATCACCAATTACTGGAGGCTACTCAAACTCATGTCCATTGAGTTGATGATACCATCCAACCATCTCATCCTCTCATCCCCTTCTCCTCCTGCCATTAATTTTTCCCAGCGTCAAGGTCTTTTCAAATGAGTCAGCTCTTCGCATTAGTCGGCCAAAGTATCGGAGTTTCAGCTTCAACATCAGTCCTTCCAAAGAACACCCAGGACTGACTTCCTTTAGGATGGACTGGTTGGATCTCCTTGCAGTCCAATGGACTCTCAAGAGTCTTCTCCAACACCACAGTTCAAAAGCATCAATTCTTCGGCACTCAGCTTTCTTTATAGTCCAACTCTCACATCCACACATGACTACCGGAAAAGCCATAGCCTTGACTAGATAGACCTTTGTTGACAAAGTAATGTTTCTGCTTTTTAATATACTGTCTAGGCTGGTCATAACTTTCCTTCCAAGGAGTAAGCATCTTTTAATTTCATGGCTGTAATCACCATCTGCAGTGATTTTGGAGCCCCTCCAAAAAAAGCCAACCACTGTTTCCACTGTTTCCCAATCTATTTGCCATGAAGTGATGGGACCAGAGGCCATGATCTTAGTTTTCTGAATGTTGAGCTTTAAGCCAACTTTTTCACTCTCCCTTTTCACTTTCATCAAGAGGCTCTTTAGTTCTTCACTTTCTGCCATAAGGGTGATGTCATCTGCATATCTGAGTTTACTGATATTTCTCCTGGCAATCTTGATTCCAGCTTGTGCTTCCTCCAGCCCAGTGTTTCTCATGATGTACTCTGCATATAATTTAAATAAGCAGGGTGACAATATACAGCCTTGACATACTCCTTTTCCTATTTGGAACCAGTCTGTTGTTCCATGTCCAATTCTAACTGTTGCTTCCTGACCTGCATACAGGTTTCTCAAGAGGCAGGTCATGTGGTCTGGTATTCCCATCTCTTTTAGAATTTTCCACAGTTTATTGTGATCCACACAGTCAAAGGCTTTGGCATAGTCAATAAAGCAGAAATAGATGTTTTTCTGGAACTCTCTTGCTTTTTCAATACTTTGAAAATTTCAGTAGTGCAGTACAACAGCTGGCTCACGGGGCCTGGCATCGAGTGAACAGGCGAGATGAGTTCCCGACCGAGGAGGGCAAGGAGGTGGGAGATGGCAGAGCTGTACTACCATCCTCTGTACACTACTGTGCAGCATGGTGTGTGTGTTCAGTCATGTCTGACTCTTTGCAACCCTACGGATTGGGGTCCACCAGGCTGCTCTGTCCGTGGGATTCTCCAGGCATGAATACTGGAGAGGGTTGTCATTTCCTCCTCCAGGGGATCTTCCTGACCCGGGGATGGAACCCACATCTCTTGCATCTCCTGCCTTGACAGGTGCATTCTTTACCACTAGCACAGCCACTTGTTGAGGATGCATGCATGTGACAATGTAGACCACACACATGAACTCTCTTAGGTCATTGGACATTTGAATGTGCATTCAAATCTTTGAAATTTTCACCTGGAACGTTCCTATGAAGAGAACTTACTGCATTTATAACAGCTTTATTTTGTATACCCATAACTGGAAACAGGCTTCCCTGGTAGTTAAGCATGTAAAGAATCAGCCTGCAATGCAGGAGACCACAGTTTGATTCCTGGGTCAGGAAGATCCCCTGGAGAAGGGATAGGCTACCCACTTCAGCTTTTTTGGGCTTCCCTGGTGGCTCACTTGGGAAAGAATCTGCCTACTAGGAGACAGACCTGGGTTCAAACCCTGGGTTGGGAAGATCCCCTGGAGGAAGGCATATGACCCACTCCAGTATTCTTGCTTGGAGAATCCCCATGAACATAGGAGCCTGGCAGACTATAGTCCATGGAGTAGCAAAGAGTCAGACACAACTGAGTGACTAAGCACAGCATAGCACAACTGGAAACAACCCAAATATCCATCATCAGATGAAGGGATAAACAAGATGCTTTTACAAGAGGAAACTATTTTGCAGTAAAAAAAAGAAGTAACTATTGATATTCAAAAGAGTGGGGATGAATCTCCAAATAATTGTGCTGAGTGACAGAAGTCAACCTTTCTCCACCTCAAAAAAAAAAAAAAAGAGTATATATTGTGTAAACTCACTGACATAACATATTTAGAGAATGGAAGCTGATCTGTAACGAAAGGCAGATGAATAGCTCCTGGATGAGGGTGAAGGGAGGATGTAGACTAAAGAGGCACAAAAAAGCTTCTGGGGGTTCCTGTGTCCAGACTGAGGATGGCTTTGCTGTTCTACTCATGCACCAAAACTCATCAAATTATGCACTTTAAGTACATGAAGTTTATTATGTATTAAAAATGGCTTTCCCTGGTGGTGTAGTGGTAAAGAATCAGCCTGCAACACAGGAGATGCAAGAGAAGTGGGTCTGATCCCTGGGTCAGGAGGATCTCCCGGAGGAAGAAGTAGCAACCAGCTCTATTATTTTTGCCTGGAAAATTCCATGCACAGAGGAGCCTGGCAGGCTATAGTTCATGGAGTCACAAAGAGTTGGACACGACTGAGTGACTGAGAAACATTACATAAGAGATACACTGTAAAACAAGGAAGTGTAGAAAAAAGTGTCCCTGAAATGTATATGATTGGATTAATAATGATCTGGAATTTGACCTGTCTTATCCTATTTTTCTCCTGAAAGCAGAGCCTAAAAGAAGAGCTTGTGTGCTGAGGTATCAAGAAGCCGGAAACTGAAAGTGTTAGTCACTCAGCCGTGTCTACTCTGTGACACCGTGAACTGTGCAAGCTGCCAGGCTCCTCTGTCCGTGGAATTCTCCAGGTAAGAATACTGGAGTGGGTAGCCATTCCCTTCCTCCAGGGATTCTTTCCGACCCAGGGATCGAACCTAGTTCTCCCACACTGTGGGCAGATTCTTTACTGTCTGAGCCACCAGGGAAGCCTATAGGAACTGAAAGGTGAGGTTCGGTCAAGGGTGTGTTGGTGAGCTGATCTCCACTGCAAACAAGCAGAGCTCAGCTCCTTCCAGGGGTGCAGAGAACCGGGTGAAATGGACGAGTGGGGCCTCTGTCCGCGGGCTCCCGGCCTGCTTGGTCCGGGGGTGCAGCACACAGTGCGTGCGTCAGAAGGCATCAGAGGCTGGCTGTGAGACGGCAGGGCTGTGCCTGTGGGAAGGGAGTGAGCGAGGGCAGCTGGGTGTTACAGGGACAGCTGCAGCAAAGTCTGCTGGAGAGTATGCGAAGGGAAAGCGGTCAGACCCCCGTTAGGGTGACACACTAGCCTCCTTGGCCCATAATTCATGACTTTCTTTGAGTTTAATTAAGTCATCAACTGATTTAATAATGTAACGAGCCCACTGCTCAATTCAACTATTGTGATATCACCAATAATATACAGCTGCTGAGGGATTCCTACTCTATATCACCCTGGTTCCTCGACTCAGCCAGTTAACCTCCATCCTGATGATGGGTCCACCGTTCCCTTACTTACAAAGATGATTTTATCTCCAGGCATCATTTTTGAAATACACATATATATATATATGGCTTCCCTGGTGGCTCAGATGGTAAAGAATCCGCCTGCAATGCAAAAGACCTGGGTTCGATCCCTGGGTAGGGAAGATTCCCTTGGAGGAGGGCATGACAACGTACTCCAGTATTCTGGCTTGGAGAATTCCATGAACAGAGAAGCCTGGTGGGCTACCAGACCGTGGGGTCACAAAGAGTCAGACACGACTGAGTGAGTAAGTGCAGAATATACACACACACACACACACACATACTTGATATTATGATCTGGGACTTGCTTTTCACTTAAACTATGTTATTAAGATTCATGAATGTATGCATGTTTAAGCATGTTTCTGTAATTCATTTACTTACACTGTTATTTAATTTTTTATTTTGAAGAAACACTATTTACCCACTCTCTTTAATTAGGTATTTAAGTTGTTTCCAGTTACTGCTGCTATATATGTGCTGCTATGAAAATTTGTGTGCATGGTTCTTGGTCCTCATGTAAGAAGTTTCTCCAGAAACTAGAAGTGATAGCATCGCCTGGCAGAGAATGTGGTCTCCAGCCGGACATGACTTAGTGACTGAACAACAACTTACTCCAGCTAGCATCAAGTGGAGCAGAAGAGTACCTAGGGAGTTCAGTCACCCCACGGAATCATCACACGGTATGTAAGTCAACAAGTCTGTTACACAGAGACTCAAAATGCAAATAATATTAATTCTGGGACTGATTTGTAAAACAAGAGTGGAAATCATTTGAATCATCCATTTTCTAAAATTAATATAATATCTATTTAAAAAAGAAAAAAAAGAAAATCTACAAAAAACCCATACAAAATATGTTTAACAGAGTATTCAGAGGCAATGCAAAGTGTTTACTAGTTTCATAGTAAAGCAAAACATAATTAAAGGAAATGTGCTAACTATTTCTTCTAAAGAATGTACTAAATTATAATATACATCTGAAGAAAATCATAGAATGAATTTAATAATTTATCTGGAGAATAAGTGAAATAAAATATAAATAATAATAGATTTGCAAATATAGATCTAAAATGCCCAATTAAAGCACCCATAGACAAAGCCAACAGGTTTAAAACGACACATATATATGTTTCCATATATATTTAAATGTATATTAAAAAATGTGTAGAAAAAAGAAGGGTGTTCTGACAGTGTAGACATGGTCCCAGTCACACAAGACAATAAATATTTGAAACCCCCAATATGGCCCACATATTCATATGTGATCATTTTGATAGAGCTCGAAAAGGCATTTGATCATATGCAGTATTCCTGCATGATTAAAAAAGCAAACAGACAAGCAAATGAAAATCACTTAGGGAACTGGAAGTGGAAAGATTCTTAACGTTATAAATTACTTCTGTTCATGCAAAGAACCAACAGCTTATTTAAGAATTCAGTCACAGTTATTTATATCAAAATACAACATATTAAAGCATGTTGACTCTCCTTTTTATCTTTTATAAGTTCTCTTTATTTTTTGAGACAATCACACAGAGTGATAAAAAATGAATGAAATATAGCTTTCCTAAAGATGAAAATTACATGTCAGTACTTGCAGGTATTCTGAAATCTCAACTGAAAAAAAACTAACAAAAAATGACTGCTCACCATTTAAAATAATGCAGAATGCAAGCAGATGGTCTATTACACAAAATAAGTACTCACAATTAAGAATATTCCTAAACTGGATACTAGCATTTATACAAATATAATGGTGATCAAAATCAAGTTCATAATGGCCACTAAAGTAGAAGATATTTGTAAAAACATTTAACCAAAAGTGCATAGCAGTCCCATGAAGAAATTTCAAATCTTTTCTGAAAGGTAAGTATAGTTTCAATAAAAAGACATGTCATGGTATAAAATATTAAATACTGTGCCTTTAAGTGTTATATAGATGAAAAAGGAAGTATTTAATCTCTAAATTTAAACACCCATTTTTATCAGTGTCCTTTCAAATGTGATTATACGAGGCATCTATTAAATAAATAATCAAAAACCCAACATTTTAAAGATAACAATCAAAGCTCCTGGTATTATAGTAATTAGCAGACAGTTTGCAATTGATGTAAGAAATGTCATTGCATGGAACAGAAAAAATTCACGGAACAAAACAAAATACATATATGTATTTTTTTCTCACCTATTTAATTATTTTAAACTGATTTTTTAATTATTGCTCATTGCATTTCTAACAAATTACACTGGCAAAATAGGTTAACTTAGAAAAAAGTCAATTAGATGATTTACTTTTTATGATCCTCCCAAGTTAATTTCAGCTAGAATATATATTCAATTAAAGTATTAATGAACTGCAAATACCAGATGAATGACTATCGATAGATACCAGTGTCCAGAGGAAACTCTAATTCTGAAGCAAAAGTAAAAAAAAAAAAAGCTAAAAATATTTAGATAGATTTATGTAGGCAGTTTTTAATTTCTGTACCTCAAAAAGGACACCATCATCAAAAGAGAAAGTCAATGTTAATATTTGCAGAAAGAAATAGATCAAAGATGAACAAATTCAGCATTTATATAAAATATCAAGAAAACTAAAATGTAAAATAGAGTCTGTTGCTGAAAATGCCAGTAAATATTGATTACAGAGGTCTGAGCCCACCCTCTGAACACACACACACACACACACACACACGTTCCCAGCGAAAACTCTCTCTCACTCTTGGGACTATTGATTCCAAATGAAGAGGCCCTGGGAATCCTAAGTCCTTGGATTCAGCAGGTTGTCAGACCAAGGGCTGTGTAGACTGTCCCAGCTCACAGTGCTTTTGTTTGGAAATTATATCTGTTCAATTTGATGATTCCCTATTAAGACAGAAAAAACTCTGAAATAAATTTGTAGGCATGGTTACCATGCTTTTGTTGTTCATTGCTGAGTTGCTAAGTCATGTCATGGACTCTTTGTGACCCCATGGACTGCAGCACACCAGGCTTCCCTGTCCTTCATTATCTCTTGGAGCTTGCTCAAACTCATGTCCATTGAGTTGGTGATGCCATCCAACCATCTCGTCCTCTGTTGTCCCCTTCTTCTCTTGCCCTCAATCTTTCTAATATCAGGGTCTTTTCCAATGAATCAGCTCTTAGAATCAGGTGGCCCGAGTACTGGAGCTTCAGCTTCAGTGTCAGTCCTTCCAATGAATATTCAGGGTGGATTTCCTTTAGAATTGACTGGTTTGATCTCCTTGCTATCCAAGGGACTCTCAAGTATCTTCTTTAGCACCACAATTCAAAAGCATCAATTCAATGGTTACCGTGAGGTTATCTCATTTACTCCTAGAAAAGTAGTGTGAGCAAGAAGAGGGTGGACTCAGGGAAGTATTCCAAAATTGCAATAATCGTTTGCTTGGATACACTCAGTAACAGAATTACAGATTGCTTTTATCATGCTTTTTACACTTTCACATATATTTGCCTCCTGAAAAATTATAATAAACAGATATTGCTGTCATCATGAAGATAAGAATCAATTAATGATTCACCTTACTGTACATGATTCGAGCTTTCCTGCGGTTAGTTGTCATTCCTTTTGTGGACACAGTACTAAACCACTACATGCCAGGACTTTGAAATCTATCAGACAGAGACAAGAAATCCATGGAATTTTCAAAGATTTTAGAATGATATCATTTGTGCAGTGATGAGAACAGAAAGACCAGTATAAATCTAGAACTCAATTTTATAACTCAAATTCTTTTATTTGCTTTTGATTTCAACAGAGGATCGATTTTTCTCCAAAAATTGTTACAAAGTACATGTTTTATTTTCAGTACAACTTATAACATGCTCCTGCATATGACCACGTGAATATTAATACCCACTGAAGAGGAAAAGACCACTCGACTAAGTTCAGGAGAGAGACCATCTCCTCCTTTAGCCCCATCTCTTACCTGGGATCGGAGTGGAAGTGACACAGAACTCCTCCAAGCTGCAGCTTTCTTACATACCAAATAGAGAAACAAGGTCTAGCATTTTCTAAACTCATATTTTAGGACAAGGCACACACAGGTAATTTTTAATGTTTAAGCTAGAATCTTTCACCAAAGCAGATCTATGAGATGGCTGAATCAAGAAAAATATTTTTTTTTCCCTTCAGTTTAAACTAAACATTATACTGGGATTGTTTCTCTTCAATATTGTAAGGGAATGGAAATGAAACTCTACAGTTAAAATGTAACTTGAAAGAATTTATGTGGTTCACTGGGTAATAATTGCAACATTTTCCATGGCCTATTAGAGCGCAATTTCTTTGGTTTTATTAGGTGTTTCAGACTATTTTGAAAGGTTTCTCCCTAGTGAATCTCTTCTTTTTTAATTCTCTTTTGAGTGGCATGATATTCCTATATTTCAATGGAGAAAGTGGAACCAACTTAATAAAATAAAAATTTCCATTGCTGGTTCTGCAGTGCTTATTTTACCCACAAAAAAAAAAACTAAACCTCAAATATTCCTGTGATTGGCTGGATCCTTGAAATGCATTGATTTACCTTTACTTTTCTTGATGCATAGAATAAAAAAAACCAAAAAAACGAAAAAAAACCTGGCTAGCTCTTTACTACCCAGGAGTTCAAAGATTTTTTGAAATGTGTCTGTTAATAACACATACATAAACACAGAGAACATTTCATTTTCTTCTTTCACCTATTTTACCACTGTAAACTAACTTGGCTCCTGGCCAAAGCGTTTAAGAACCGTCAGATGTTTAAGGGAAATCATTCTCTCTTCCTCTGTGAGCTGCATGAATTTCACAGTCATCAGCAGGAGATGAAAGTCATTGGGAGGAAATCTGGTTGGCACGGCTGGTCTCCAGATGGCTTCCCAGAATCGGCCAGTTGGGGGCAGTAGAAGATAAGGTTTGCAGCATTATTCAGCCAGGGCAGCTGCCTGTGAATCAAATCTTCCTTAACAACCAATAAAAAATTGCAACCGATAAAAATCAGCTTTTCCCCTTAATTACTGCTAAGTGAATACCTTCTGATCTAGCACAGTTGGCAAGGCTGATGATTGAGCAGGCAACTAAAGCTTGAAGAGCCAGAATCACCCTGGGCGATGGAGGCAACACTTCCAAAGACTCGAGATCTCATGTGTCTCTTAGTTGGGTCCCACTCTCTGCGACCCCATAGACTGTAGCCCTCCAGGCTCCTCTGTCCATGGGATTCCCCAGACACTGATACTCTAGTGGGTTGACATTCCCTTCTCCAGGGGATCTTCCTGACCCAGGGATTGAATCCAGGTCTTCCACGTTGCGGGCAGATTCTTTATCATCTGAGCCAGCAGAGAACTGTCTAGGCAGACAGCAATGCTGTGGCACAAAGTGCCACGCTTGAAACAGGAGGACACTGAACTCGGAAAGTGGCAGCGGCTCCTTCATGCACAGTCTGGCCCCATGCTCAGCTCCAAGTCTGGAGCAGCGAGGGGAACGCTCACAGGTAGGACGTTTCCCTTCTCAGTGAATCTCAGTGTCTGAAGCATGGAACCAGAACAGGACTGCACAGACCTCAACACAACGTCCAGAAACAAGGCACAGAGGAGCTGGCATTTACAAGCAAGAGAGTTCCAGACCCTGCAGGGCTGTTGCTGAATTACATCAGCTGGCCTGGAAAGAGGTGAGAACATGGAATCTTGTAGCAGGGGTCCCCCACTCCCCTTACCTCCCACCCTCCCGTCCCGTTACCTGAGAAGTGGATTCTGAGCTTCTAAGTGAGAAACACTCATACAAATATGAAAGGGATTTGAACTTTAAAATATACTTGAATTGATGTTCTTGAATAGTGGTACTGGAGAAGACTCTTGAGGGTCCCTTGGACTGCAAGATCAAACCTGTCAATCCTAAAGGAAATGAACCCTGAATATTCATTGTAAGGACTGATGCTGAAGCTGAAGGTCCAATACTCTGGCCACATGATGTGAAGAGCTAGTTCATTGAGAAAGACTGTGATGGTGGGAAAGATCGAGGGCAAGAGGAGAAAGGGGCGACAGAGGATGAGACAGCTGGCATCACCGATTCAATGGACATGAATTTGAGCAAACTCTGGGAGAGAGTGAAGGTCAGGGAGGTCTGGCGTGCTGCAGTTCATGGGGTCACAAAGAATCGGACACGATTTAGCAACTGAACAAAAACAGGGACCAAAAGATGAAGCAAAAGCCTTCCACAGCAGCATTTTCTGTCTTCTGCACATTTCTAAAGGAGATGTGCTTCGCAATCATGTATCCGTTTTGAGAAATGCTGCCCTAGATTTCCTGTGGAGGTTGAAGTCATTGTATTATTGCCTGCATCCTCCCTTTATTAATGAAGCGATCACACACACACACACACACACACAAACTTATATGTAATCGGCTCATTCCTCCAAGAAGACTTGCGCATGTGTAACGTACAGGTGCCCAAGATTCCATTCCATCTTCACATCAGGTATCAGCCATCCCAGTATCTGCTGTGTCTATGGAGACAGTCCTTCGTGGGGGGTTCACTAGCCCAGCAGAAAAAAAAGTGCATAGGCAAGACAAAATCACTGATTCAGCAGCCTCCTGCAGCCATGCAAGCCAGAGGGAATTAAAACATGGATATGTTTATACATACATATATATATATATATATATATATACACACACACACACACACACACACACACATATATATATATATATATATAGATACAGAAGCTGCAACAGACAGTAAGCTCATGGATATGATAGTCTTAATAAGACTTAAAAAAATTGATTTAGGTATATTTGACATAAAAATGGCTGTATTTAAAGTGTGCAGTTTTACAAGTTTGACATGTAAATTCTTATCCTGTGAAACCATTACCACCATCAAGAGAATGTACTTATCCATCCCTAAAAGTTTCATCGGAATTCTTCCTTCCCTTCTTTCTACCCCTCAGCCTCAGTCACATGCTGGTCTGCTTTCTATCACTAGAGATGAGTTTGCATTTTATAGAAATTTATGCAATATGAATCATACAGTATTTGTTTTTTCTCTGGCTTTTTTTTTCACTTGGAATAATAATCTTGATAACCAGTCAGGTTGTAGCATGTATAAGTAGTTCTCTCTGTTCTGTTGCTGGGGAGTGTTCGTTGTGTAGATATACCATAGGTTATCCATTCACCTCTTGTGAACATTTGAGTCATTAACTAATACTAAGAAAGCATTAGAAATGTTTGAGTGTGTGTGTTTTTGCGGGCATGTGCTTTCACTTCTGTAGGGCAAGTACCTAGGAATGGGATGACTAGATCATATGAGAGAAGTGTGTTTACCTTTTGAAAGAAATCCTGACTGTTTTCAAAAGCTATTGTAACATCTTAAATCCCCACCAGCAGCACACGTATGCTTGTGCTCCCCTAAAGCTGCACTCACACTTTCTCAGTGTGTAGGGTTTCCTCCGAAGGGTGTGTACTGCTGTCTCACTTCTCCAATGACCGTTGATCTTTTAGTGTCTCCATGTGCCTTCTGTACATTTTCTTCAGTAATGTGTGTGCTCATTTTTAAATTGGGCTTCTTGTTTCTCATTGTTTTGGGAATTCATATTTTATTATAAAAAATTCTCATTAGACATATGATTTACAAGTATTTTTCTCAGCTTGTAGTTGTGTTTTCATCCTCTTTAAATGTACTTTTTTGATGAACAGAAGTTCTTTTTTAATTTTTACAAAGTTCAATTTGTTATTTTTTTAATCTTATGAATTGGACTTTTGGGTTCATATCTAAAACATCTTTATCTAAGTGAAGGTCATAATAGCTTAAGTCATTTTCATTTTTTGTTATAGCAGTGCTGCCCTAAACATTCTTACACATGTGATCTGACGCATATGTCTCTATATATCCTCCTTATACAATGCATATAAATTATGTAATAATTTTTGTTGAGATATAATTGTCGTGTAACACTGGTTAAACTTAAGGTGCACAGTCTGCTGATTTGATACATGTGTTTATTGCAATATGATTAACACTTCAGAGTTAGCTAACACCTACATCATGCCACATAATCACCATTTTGTTTCTTTTCTTTGTGATGAGAGCATTTATCATCTACTCACTTAGCAACTTTCCAGTATATAGTTATCTATAATCCCAGTGTAGCTGAGCTAGAGAACCTACTCATTTACAGCAAGAGACTTGTGTTCTTTGACAATCACCCACTCCCCGCCCCCAGCAAGGGCCAGTCTACTTTGTGTTTGTGAGTATTTTTCTGTTTTGAGATTTTGAACAAAATCTGTACTTTAGTTAAAAATACTGCATCACATGTTAATTTCCTGTTCTTTTTTTTTTTACAACATAATATTTCTTTATATTGTCAGAATTGGATGAGAAGTCTCAAGCTTCATTCATTTTTTTAAATCACAAAGATGATAAATTTTCTAGACTTTTAGCAGTATTACTAGATGCCAAAGCACAAGGAACTATATCAAAATTTCAAGTGAATATAAATTAGAAATCTAGCATTCTTCTCATACTGAATCAAACATGTGGGATCAAAATGTGATAATTTTTTAGCTAGGCAAAAATTCATAAATTTTCTAAAATATATGTTATATTATACATATATATTATATGTATATATAATGCATATATTATAATATGTTATATATGTATGTATTATATATATATGATATTTATACTATAAGTCTTTTCTACTATGCTTGGTAAAGGCTTGAGGAAAAACATCAAAAAAAAAGAGAGAAATTGAAAACATAAACTAAATGAAATGGGGGCACTGAATATGAAATTGAAAAAGTGAAACAAACTAGATACAAGTAAAAACTCATCATATTGTTCAGTTGTTTTTAAACATGGCTGCTCATTAGAAACACATCTGGAGCTTTGGAGAAAATTCTGCATATCAATGACATCATAGAGTGGTTGTTTCTCTCTGACTTACAATATTGTTTGGAATGGAGCTGAATATTTGGGTGTGAGCATCTTCGTATCTTGGGCTTCCTCAATGGCCCAGTGGGTAAAGAACCCACCACACACCCACATTTCCACCCACCCAGGAAATGAGGGAAATATGAGCTCCAATCCCTGGGTCAGAAAAACCCCTTGGAGAAGGAAATACCAAACCACTCCAGTATTTCTGCATGGAGAATCCCATGAACAGAGGAGCCTGGTGGGCTACAGTCCAGAGGGTCACAAAGAATGGGACATGGCTGAAGTGACTTAGTGCCCGCACACACACACACACACGCAAGGCAGACAATTGATCATTCATCCAGTCATCAGTAAACACATACAAATACATATTTGGTTGTTTCTACTTTCATTTTTGCTTGACTGACTTCATTTTTGTTTCCCCATGAGCTAGTAGAGATGTAGCCAGTGTCTCCAAAGTGTTTAGGAAGAGGCCAGTTATCAGGAGAACACAAAACTCTCCCTAGGACAGGCAAAGTCGAGCATCTGAACTCTGGCTGAATCCTTGTGCAATTCCAGTTAATTTTCAGTACTTGCTTGTCCATGTGAAGAACCTTCCCCTTGGTAGACCTGGGGACACGTTCCTTGTCTGGAAATATGTTGCCTTCCCACACTTCTGCACGCGTGTGTGTCAGTTGCTTCAGTCATGTCCGACTCTGTGTGGCCCCATAGACTGTAGCCCGCCAGGCTCCTCTGTCCATGGGGATGTTCCAGCTAGAATACTGGAGTGTGTTGCCATGCCCTCCTCCAGGAGATCTTCCCGATCAGGGATCAAACCCATGTCTCTTATGTCTCCTGCATTAGCAGGCGGATTTGTTACCACTAGTGCCGCCTGGGAAGCCCTCCTGCACACTACCCAACACCAAATGGGAGTTTCTGTTTCTTTCTTAGTGAGATATCACACCCTGGGTTTCTGATGCATATTTCGATCAACCATATGACAACAAAACCATACTTTGCCTATTTATTCACGTTTCAGGTTTTTCTTATTAATCCGCGGAGGTTCTAGCACGTTCTGGAAGCTGCTCTCTCAGTGGGCCTGCTGTGTGGTTGCTCTTTATTCACTTCAGTCATGGTTCCAAATCTTTGGTTCACCGTTTTGTATTACTAGCTCTTTGATACTGAAGAAATTCAGTCAACTGCTTTGGTTCCAATACCAGTACTGGCATTGGAAAATTTGTGACAACAAAATTATGTACTTTATAGACGTTTTGAGGATTAGATGGGTTAGTATATAGACATGTAGAGAACAAATGCATGAACAGCAAGGGGTAAAGGGCGGTGGGATGAATTGGGAGGTTGGTTGACAGAGGCACAGTAGTGATGCTATATGTATATACATAGTAAGAACCTACTGTGTAGCATAGGGAACTCTATTTAGTGTTCTGCGGTGACCTAAATGGGAAGGAAATCCCAAAAAGAGGGGATGTATGTATACTTAGAGCTGATTCACATTACTTTGCAGTGGAAACTAACACAACACTCTGAAGCAAGTATTCTCCAATAAAAATATATACACAGTGATAAGGATGAAACTGTACACTTAATAAACACTATATAAACATTTTTTGTTGTTTGTTCAGTCGCTAAGTCATGTCCAATTCTTGGAGACCCCCATGGACTGCAGCGTGCCAGGCTCTTCTGCCCCTGGATATCTCCAGGAGTTGGCTCAAATTCATGTCCACTGAGTCGATGAAGCTATCTAACCATCTCATCCTCTGCTACCCCTTCTCCTCCTGCCCTCAGTCTTTCCCAGCATCAGGTTCTTTTCCAGTGAGTCAGGTCTTCACCTCTGGTGGCCGAAAGATTGGAGCTTCAGCTTCCATCAGTCCTTCCAATGAACATTCAGGATTAATTTCCTTTAGGATGGACTGGTTCTATCACCGTGTTGTCCAGGGGGCTCTCAAAAGTCCTCTCCAGCATCACAACTGAAAAGCATCAGTCCTTCAGCACTCAGCTTTCTTCATGATCCAACTCTCACATCCACGTACATGACTACTGGAAAAACCACAGCTTTGACCCTATGGACCTTTGTTGACAAAGCGATTTCGTTGCTTTTTAATATGCTGTCTAGGTTTGTCATCGGTTTCCTTCCAAGGGGAAGCATCTTTTAATTTTATGGATCAGTCTCTGTACACAATGATTTTGGAGCCCAAGGAAAGATAACCTGTCACTGTTTCCAATTTCCCCCCTTCTGTTTGCCAAGAAGTGATGGGACCACAAGCCATGATCTTAGTTTTCTGAATGATGAATTTCAAGCCAGCTCTATCACTCTCCTCTTCACCCTCCCCAAGAGGCTCTTTAGTTCCATCATAGTGGTATCATCTGCATATCTGAGGTTGTTGACATTTCTCCCGCCAATCTTGATTCCATTTTGTGATTCATCCACCCTGGAACGATGTACTCTGCATGTAAGTTAAATATACAGCCTTGTTGTACACCCTTCCCAATTTGAAACCAGTTAGTTGTTACGTATCTGATTTGAACTGTTGCTCCTTGACCCCCATACAAGTGTTTCTGGAGACAGGTAAGGCGGTCTGGTGCTCCCTTCTCTTTAAGAATTTTCCTAGTTTGTTACAGTCCACATAGTCAAAGACTTTTGCATACTCAGTGGAGCAGAAGTAGATGTTTTCTGGAACTCCTTTGCTTTCTTCATGATACAACAAACGTTGGCAATTTGATCTCTGGTTCCTTTCCCTTTTCTACACCCAGTTTGTACATCTGGAAGTTCTCAGTTCACATACTGCTGAAGCCTGACTTCAAGGATTTTGAGGATAACCCTTCTAGCATGTGAAATGAGCCAAATTGTACTATAGTTTGAACATTCTTTGGCATTGCCATTCTTTGGGATTGGAATGAAAACTGACCTTTTCCAGTCCTGTGGCCACTGGTAACTTTTCGAAATTTGCTGATATATTGAGTGCAGCACTTTAATAGCATCATCGTTTAGAGATTTAAATAGCTAACCTGGAATTCCATCACCTCCACTTTGTTTGTAGTAATGCTTCTTGAGGTCCACTTGACTTCACACAATGGTGAGGAATGTTAACATTTGCTACCATTATTGTTAATGTCTTCTGTAACAAAAGCATTTAAATTATTTACTTAGTTCTTGTTTAAAATTATTTATTTATTTTAATTATTTATTTAGTTATTGTTATAACATTCAGTTATTGTTATCTCAATATATATAATTGATCTGAGGGTACAGTATTGGTCTTTTGAAAGCCAATTAAGAAGTACCTTCCTTTACTAGTGTTGGATAGATTTTTTCCATGTTGTCTTCTAAAAGTTTTGTACTTTTGCATATTAATCGTGTTTCTAATCCATCTGGTACTTATTTATAATTTTGTGTGATCTAAGGATCAATTTTATCTTCATATAAGATAAATAAAGATCAATTTTATCTTCACATTGTCAACTTATTTTTTAAAATAATCCACTCTTTAATTTTTATTTCATTTTCTAGTACTCAAAAAACTCACATATACATGGACTTTGGAGCACCTCTGCTTTATCAGAAACCTATTTCTATGTCCATACACAAATACATAATCCTTAATACTACACTTTCCTCTTGAATTTTGATTGCTTCAAACTGTTTCTTCAATTCTCTTGGCCTATTTCGTTGTTTCAATTTTCCATAGGACTATAATGATCAGCTTTTCAATTTCCAAGTAATTTTATTGAATTCCATGAAATTTATAGATTAAAACTGTATTGCATTTATAGATGAATTAGGAATAGTTAACAGCTTTCCTTTCTATAAATGAGCATGGTAGATTTTTAAATTTTATTGAGGACTTCTTTTATGTACTTCATTAACATGATTTGTTGGACATTTTCCTAGGTTGCTTAGTAGTTTTCATTCCTACTGTAAATGACATCTTGCTTTTTTATTTTACATTTCATAATTACTACTGTAGCACAACAATAATGTTTGTATATATAAAATATTACTGTTTATATATGTATCTACTATGTATGTATGCAGTCTTGTCTATAGATATCTGTATTTCTTTCTTTATAATTCTTATAAAATATTTCTTAGCTTTCTGCTTGGCTGGGACATATATAACAAAGTAGAATAGAACCAGATGGTATTCTTGATATCAAAAGGAATGCTTTTGATATGGGTTTGTACTGTTGGCTTTATATTATAGTTTTATGAAAGAAATATTTTACAGTGTGAAGAAAAATAATTTCTATTCCAAATTTGAATTATAAGTCTGTATGAGGATTGAGAGTTTGTTGAACTATCACAAATAATATTTTGAATTGACTGAGATAATCTGCTTTTTCTTACTTAATCTTCATTCAACAACTTTCATTAGTTCTTACCAATGTTTATAGTACTAAGGAGTTATGATGTATGGCTTTTGTATGTCAAGGTATTTGTTTTGCTACTATTTCATTTAGTGCCATTGTATCTCTGGTGACAAGTAAGATGGTTCTAGAATTTTTCTTTTAATATTATCCCAGAATACTCCAGGCTATGTTAACTTTATGAATGAGTTATAATGACCTCCTAATTTTGTTCTCTGAAAGACATATCCTTGATATTTTGGGAAAAGCTGTTTGTGAAACAGTCTGTACTTTTCTTATTTTGAGGAAGTGGAGAGAAGTTTACTAATGATTTGATTTATTTCATAGTTTCCATATTATGCATAGTTTCTGGCATTTTTGGACTTAATTTTAATAAATTATATATTTACAGAAATTGTGTATTTAAGCTTTCAAATTTATCAGCATAAACTAGTTTGAAGTGTCTCATAATTTTTACATGTTGCTTATATCATTTGATTTGCCATGTTTTTCAGATTTAACAGTTATTTTTTCTTTCCTTTTTCTAGGTACATTTTGGCAAACTTTGCCTAACATTTTTTTTAAAAGATCAGGATTGAGTTTTATTAATTCTTGGATTTTTTGCTTTAATTTTTGCTCTGTATTTTATTTTCAATATATTTACATATAAATTGGGTTTATTTTTTTCTGGATGATATAGTTATCTTAAAACTATAATTCTAACTATAGTTCTTTTATAGATAGACTCTCTTTTTAATTTGGATGACTTATAGGCTTCACTTGCTGTTTGAATTCAACTGTTTCACTAAGTCATGTCTGAAGATGCATTGAACTTGATCTATTCTGGTTGTGACAGATTTTGCTTATTGTTCATGATCAATTCTGTAAAGTATTTCATCACTACTTTGCGAGTCTTTCCTTTCTCTGTTTTCTATTTTCTCCAATTTCTACCTGAGTTGCATCTTTCCATAGTATTCTCCATTACTCTCCTAACCTCTCATCCTATTTTCTGTCTTTTAATCTCTTTAATCGATCCTGGTAATTTCCTTAATTCTATCTTCCATTTTATTAATTCTCTCTTTCTTAAACAAAATGTGTTTTTAACTCATCTATTGGATTATACATTTTCTTTGTTGTATTTTTATTTCTAACATTGCATTATTTATTATTTCAATGTATATTTTATTTTCATGCTACTTTCTTATTCTTTTATTTGATTTCTTAAAATTGTGTGCATTTAAAGACTCTACCAGACTCTTTTACTCTTTCAAATGATTGTGCTCTAAACTGGGAGATGTGTGTATGTAAGCAAATGTGTTTAGGTCTATGCATAGGCCAGAAAGTAATTATTTGGATTTTATAGAAGGAGACAATATATTAATATGCAAGTTTTATAACCGTAGTGTCTTCTCAATAGTTAAATTCAATGTATAAACTGTTTGATTTATTAATCTAAAAAATTTAATGAATATTGAATTAATTAAGTGCATTTATAAAACTCCCCCTATAACAATTAGAGCCATTGAATTACTTATTTGAGCAAATTATCTTAAATATTCAAACTTTATTTTGATATTACTATGTTGGATAACCTCTTTGAGCACTTCATATTCCTAAGAGGACAGACGTAAAACCCAAAGAATCCCAAGCAGTAAGATTTTATAAATCTTAAAATTTAAACTCATGAATTCCTTTATGAAGTTCTTGTGAATATGCTAATATTGTCTAAAAATATAAAAATTCAATACAGAAGTAAAAGGGGGCCACAGACAATGAGATGGTTAGATGGCATCACTGACTCAGTGATGATGGCATCAATGACTCAGTGGACATGAGTTTGAGCAAACTCTGGGAGGTGGCGCAGGACAGGGAAGCCTGGCACACTGCAGTCCGTGGGGCTGCAATGAGTTGGACAGGACTTCATGACTGAACAACAACAAAAGTATCATGAAATATCGTAATACTTTTAGTAAAATTGTGTACTAGAAATTCTTAAACAGGAAACTCTAAAGCGCAAATACAGTGTGACATGGGACTGTGGTCCTGTTGGCCTCATCCCACTGCCTGCGGAGGCAGAGGAACCATGTTCGCAGAAGGCTCTTTGCCTCCATTGTTCTAGGCTGGTCCATCTTGGGGTCCCTGGCTTTCCAGGACCCCGTGGGATGACTCAGGAAGCCCCATAAAGCATTTCTGCTGCCCGCCGAAGTGTGGCTATGTTTCAAGGAAAAGCACCTCTGTGATTTAGCTGGCAGCTGAATTAGCCCTGCTCTTCACAGCATACCATATCTAATTGAAACAACAGCTGACAGACAAACTGTAATTATTCAGACTTTGGTAGACATTTTGTAGACATTTTCTCAAAAACAAATCAACTGCGCCTGACACCTCATGGAAAACAACTGACAGTATTTGTTGCTAAGGATAAAATGTGAGTTTTCAAACATAAGCTTGACAGCCGCTCAATATTTAGAGACTACTCTGATGAGATTGAGGATGCTATTAATAAAGGTGGATTTTTAGATATTTTTAAATTAAATGTGTCAAGAATGAGAAGATCTGCAAAACTCAGTGAACCAGTGTTTTCCAAATGATCAATGAGGGATGTTACAATATCACAAATGGGTAAAAGATTCATCCATTCAAAGTACACAAAAGACCAGTAGGTTTTAATGCAACTGAGAAGGAAAATGGATTTTGTTTTCAGATTCCACATTGCAAGAAAGTAACGTGAGAGTCCCTTGGACAGCAAGGAGGTTAAATTGGTCCATCCTAAAGGAAATTAACCCTGAATACTTATTGGAAGGACTGATGCTGAAGCTAAAACTCCAGTATTTTGGCCACCTGATGCGAAGAACTGACGCATTCAAAAAGCCCCTGATGCTGGGAAAGACTGAAGGTGGGAGGAGAAGGGGAAGACAGAGGATGAGATGGTTGGATAGAACCACTGACTCAGTGGACTTGGGCAAACTCCGGGAAATAATGAAGGACAGAGAAGCCTGGCGTGCTGCAGTCCATGGGGCTGCAAAGAGTCAGACACAATTTATCGACTGAACGATAACAACAACAGCATGGAATCCAGTAGTACCTGTTTCACTTTAGTAGACTCACGGAAGAACATCCAGAATCCTACAAATAGCTTCTGAAAATAGTTCTGTTTTCCAGCCACCTGTGAGGCCAGATATGCTTGAACCAAAACTGTTCATTCATGCAAGACGAGTTGAAGAAACAGGTATGAGGGTCCAGCTCTCAACTAGGAAGCTCAGTGTATAATTGATTTGCAAAAAGCTGAAAACAGTGCCACTCTTCCCACTGTCTTTTTAAAGATACAATTATTTTTCATAAAAATCGCGTTACACATATGCATATAGACAACTCCATGGATCTTCTAGATTCTGACCCATGGTGTACTTTGCCGGGTCCTCCCTGAATAGAGAAGCCCTGTGATGGAGCAGTGAGGAAGCGTATCTGAGAGGCAGTCAAACACAGTGTGTCATGCAACCTGCGGGCTTCTCTTTACATTAACTCTAGTCTCACGTGACTGAGGATGGGTGACTCGGGCACCTGGAGGCTCAGCAGAGCCTCAGCCCAGGTAGTATCTGTTGCATCTGCTTCATGCCCTTCAGATTCTTAGACTCAGTTCCAAAGTGTGTTCCCTTCTTTAGTCACATTTAACTTTTGCTGCCTGCTTGCATGCTTGTCGGTTTAGTCATGTCTGATACTTTGCGACCCCATGGACTGTAGCCCTCCAGGCTCCTCTGTCCTTGGGATTCTCCAGGCAAGAATACTGGAGTGGGTTGCCATGTCCTCCTCCAGGGGATCTTCCTGATCTAGTGATTGAACCTGTGTCTCTTAAGTCTCCTGCATTGGCAGGTGAGTTCTTTACCACTAGTGCACCTGGGAAACCCCTTACACTTGCTATAATTTGAATGTTTTCAAGTGATTGAATCTTTGAGAAAGTAATTTTTATCTCTTTAGCCATTATTCCCATAATTCTGTCTCCTCCTAGAATTGACAGCTGTTAGTATTTGTGTTTTTGATGTATCTCTCTCCAGAAACACACATACACATCTATACATGCACACACATGTGTTTACTGAACCAGTTAGAGCAAGTTCAAAGGAGTTCTTAACATAATTAAACTTCAATTCTGAGAACCTTGAGGTGCTTCACCTAAGGGCAAGTGTACACTATGGCATGGCCCCACCTAGAACAGTTACAATATTTCATTAATAGCACCTAATATCCCAATCACATTACAATTGCCACACTTGTCCACTTATTCCAACAGTAGAGAGTTTTTGTTTTCTTTTGTTGTAAACCAGAATTTCATGGTAACCATATCTCTTTGTTCTTTTTAATCTAAATAGCCCCTAATCTTTGTTTTTTTTCTTACTGACTTTTAAGTATCTGGGTTAACTGTCTTGATGAATACACTGTATTGGAGTTTGTATGATTATTTTTTGTGGATATGTTTTTCTTCTTCTCCTTCCCTTCTGTATCATGAAAACTAGAATTTGGGGCTAGAGTCTGAGTCAGTTCAGATTAAATTTGTACTGGCAAATTTATTTCCTTGAAACATCATTGGTATTTATGTCTGCAAAAGTGTAACTTCTCTATTATGTAAAAAGTAGTGAGAAGATTCAATCTTTGGCTCTCATTTATTTAAATGTACAATTAAGAGAAGAAAGACAAGTTTGTTCTAGTTCTTAATTCTGAGGAAAATTTCTCACTGCCTAGTTCATATTGAATAACACGGTGACATCATATTGAATAACACGGTGACATCATAATTCATGACAGTTATGTGATAATAGTGGCTATGTTATACATATGCCAGTTTTATATACTGGTCAATGATTTATGCAAAATGCATAATTTTTCAGCTTTAATTCTGTAAATGCATTTACATAAGGGAATAAGATAACTTATTTAGCTTGTGAATCTTCTCTTTAAATATGATAAATTAAAATTAACTGTAGATTTTGTCTTTCTATCCCTCCATAAAGACATTTATATAATTTTTTTAAAGAATCAAAAGGGGAATCCCTTTATATTCAGAGTTTAATATTGTTTCATTAATGAACATATGGCAAAGAGATTTTGGAAAATATCCTGTTTCTCCATCATGCTAATCACTGTTAGAGCCAGAAAGATGCTGTCTATATCAGCTCAGGCATTGGAAGTGCCTTTGGGTTTAATTCAAGGTACGATTGGCCTTCCCAGGTGGCTCAGTGGTAAAGAATCCACCTGGCAGTGCAGGAGACTCAAGAGATGTGGTTTTGATCCCTCGGCTGGGCAGATCCCCGGGAGGAGGAAACGGTACCCTACTCTAGTATTACTGTGGGGACAATCCAGTGGACAGAGGAGCCTGGTGGGCTACAGTCCATGGGGTTGCAAAGAGTTGGACACGACTGAGCAACTGAGTACAGGTATAATTGTACATTAAGAGCCAATATACACATATCAGCAATAGTAACGAGTTAGGTGATGCTGGGTTTGTGCTGAGACTTGGTCATTTTCTGATTATGGAGTCAATTTCCTGTGGGGCTTAAAAAAGCTTATAGATCCTGGTCTGCACGGTTTGGGGAGCCCTTAGAACTCTTGGATCCAACCCTCTTGAACTGTAGGTGAAGAGACTCTAGGCCAGAAAAGTTGAGGCCAAGGACTGTGGCAGCCCAGACACTGTGGTGTCAGGATGCAACCCAGGGTGGTGGACACCTGGCAGGACCCAAGGGCATCCTCGCCCCATTGATGGTACCCTCGTCCCCTTGCTGGCACCCTCAACTGGGCAAGTCAGAGGTCCCACCTTCCCGATGCTCCTTGCCCTGTACAGGTCTGCACGTCTGCTCCACTGGCTGGGCTGAGTGCTCCCCACTCCTCAGCCCCTGATGGCTTTTCCCGGGGACCCAGGCACACAGTGCACCTTGCTGGAAGCTCCCCAAGGGGCTGGTGCTCTCACCGCCTTTACCTCACTCCTGTAGTATCTGCTGCTTCTCACAGGGCCCCTCACACCACACCATGAAGGGACTGTGTTTTGGATGGGCGCCTCTCAGAGTTCGTCTTCCTCTGGGGGAAGGGGAACCCCGGCTCTGCAGTTAGCAAGGGTTCCTACACAACATGTCCCAGAAAGCACTGTCACTGGGACTATTTTATTATTAATCTTGACCGATAAAATGCCCGCCTGCTGGACTGTGGGTTTCCTGTGGTCAGGGGCCTCATTTCCTCTCCAATTTCCTTTTTATAGATAATAGATGCTAACTGTCTGCTAGTTGAATAAATATGTAAATAGAC
This sequence comes from Giraffa tippelskirchi, assembly GCF_054371585.1. Taxonomy (NCBI): domain Eukaryota; kingdom Metazoa; phylum Chordata; class Mammalia; order Artiodactyla; family Giraffidae; genus Giraffa; species Giraffa tippelskirchi. The sequence goes on from NC_137282.1 coordinate 59,654,358, forward strand.
AAATCAACACATGGGAGCTCTGATTCATTTTACAAAATATATTTTCCTGACATACAGTTGATTTGTGTTGTATTAATTTCTGTTGCACAGCAAAATGTCTACATATATAAAAGTGAAAGTCGCTCAGTCATGTCCAGCTCTTGGTGATCCCATGAACTATAGCCTGCCAGACTCCTTTGTCCATGGAATTCTCCAGGCCAGAATACTGGAGTGGGTAGCCTGTCCCTTCTCCAGGGGGTCTTCCCAACCCAGGGAACGAACCCAGGTCTCCCGCATTGCAGGTGGATTCTTTACCAGCTGAGCTGAGAGTAGGATATACAAAATATATAAAGAACATATGTGTATATATATTCTTTTCCATTATATATAATCTATACCCTGCTGCTGAGAAAGATTGAGGGCAGGAAGAGAAGGGGACGACAGAGGATGAGATGGTTGGCATCACCAACTTGATGGACATGAGTTTGAGCAAGGTCTGGGAATTGGTGATGAACAGGGAGGCCTGGCATGCTGCAATCCATGGGGTTGCAAAGAGTCGGACATGACTGAGTGACTGAACTGAACTGAACTGATTATATATGTATATATATACACATATATATATTCTTTTTCATTAGGGTTTATCAGAGGAAATTGAATATAGTTCCCTCTGCTTTACAGTAAGACCTTGTTATTTATCTATTCTCTATGTAATAGTTTTTATCTGTTGACCCCAAACTGCAAATTCATCCCTCCCCTACTTCCACCCTCTCCTTAGCAACTGCTAGTCTGTTCTCCGCGTCTGTGAATCTGTTTCTGATTTGTTAGTAAGTTCATTTGTGTCATATCTTAGATTCCACAAGCTCTCATTCTTTAACTTCAAAATTTCCTGAGAAAACCTCATTTTTACCTATACCAGCCCACTACACTTCCAAGTACATATAGCCAAGCATTTTTATAAACCTGATTATTTAATCGAGTATTACCATATTCGGGAAAGACCCTGATGCTGAGAAAGATTGAGGGCAGGAAGATAAGGAGATGACAGAGGATGAGATGGTTGGATGGCATCACTGAGTCAAAGGACATGACTTTGAGAAAGCTCTGGGAGATGGTGAAGGATGAGGAAGCCTGGTGTGCCACAGTTCTTGGAATCACAAAGAGTCAGACAGGACTTAGCAACTGAACAACAACAAAATCATATTTTCCTACATCACTAAAATCATATTCGTCCAATCTCCCTTTATCTCCTCCTTTGCCAACTCTATGAAGATATTAACAAGTTAAGAGCAGATCTTCCTTTTTTTTATAAGAAGGAAGACCAGTAATGGGCAATTTCATCTTCCAAACTTGAACAATTGCAACTTCACAGGTTTTCAGCTTCTTTCTAATTTACCATAGTTATTTTTTTTTTATGTTGCTGTTTTATACTTCTCGCACAATCTTCTTCTGATATTCAAAATCACTTCAGAATTACTCAGATCAGCCAAGCCTTCTTCTCTTACTAGGTAATTTTTTCCGGCTGTGCCAGGTCTCAGTAGTGTCGCGTGTGATCTTCAATCTTTGTCGCAGCGTGCAGGATCTTTCCTTGAAGCGTGTGAACTATTAGTCGTGACATGTGAAGTCTGGTTCCCCGACTAGGGAATGAACTCAGACCCATTGCATTGGGAGCTCAGCATCTTTGCCACTGGACCACCAGGGAGGTCCCTAGTTAATACGTATTTAGTTGACATTACTGTGAACGGATATAACCAGAAAAAAAAGATTAGTTAGATCAACTAGTTGTGGTTGCATTTCAGGCAGATGATGCCCCTTGGATGCACACACTCTGTTGTCATCCTGGCAATTTGCTTGTGACCCAGACCATGGTGGTGTTCAGGATCCTGCCTGGGACATGTTGCCATCAGCAAGGAAGCACTTTGCTTCAGACTCTGCTGAAATTGATTTAAAGAGCATGTTCTTAATTCAGGGAGGAGAGAAAGGCGTGTATGCATCCATACACAAAGCTTTCTGCCCAGTGCTCTAGGCCTAAAGATTGTGGCCAGACCGAGGGGATCACGTGTGGCTTCATGCATTTGCAAACACTACGGGCCAGGTGGAGGGCAGTGCCTCTGAGGGTCAGAGTGAAAAATCGGTCAGGGAAGTGGGGGAATCAAGGAGGCAGCAGAGAAAGACCTTTTTACAGGAACTGTAAATAGCTCTTGCTTTTGACTTCTGAGTGAAAGAGGGTCACTCTTGGTGGCAGTGAGGGAAGTATGTATTTAGCAACTGTACATTTAACACGTAGGTAGTTTAAGTGCCTATACATATGTGCTGCTGCATTTGACAAGTATCACAATCAGTTTTTCTTATCCTCTAGGTGTCAAATGCTTCTTTCGTACCCCAGAAAGAGAATATGACATCATTCACAGTTCTGAAATTCTTTCAGCTACTTTCAAGTAACCTATGGCTTTTTCTCTTCATCAATATTTACATACTGATAAAGCACAGCTTTTAGAACTGTAGTTTATTGTCGGTCATGGTAGTAATCAGCTATGAGGAATAAATCAGGAAAATTCCATTTTCCAAGCTCCTGCACTGTAAGAGGACATGTCACCTTCACTCCTCGTCTCCCAGGCAGTTAGGGAAGTCAGTATGACGGTGACATTCTGCCTCCTTACTCTCCTCTCCCGGCTCCCACCTTGTTATATAAGCCTGAACTTGAGCGGCCACCCACCTTACCTACAGCTTCCTTTCCCTGCTGAGTGTGACACCTGCCAGAAATGTTGAAGGAAGGGACCTGGTCGTGCGTCTTAAACACACTTGTCTTTTGCACCTGGCCCTGAACAGGAACTTTGCACAGAGCCCCGAACTAGAGGCTCCTTTCATCAGCTTCTTATCTTCCGACCATTCCTGGTAACTCTCAGCTATCTTTCTAATAGCCCCACTATTTCTGTCTCATGTGAGGTAGAGGTTCTCACTTTTAGCACAATTGGAAAAGTAGAAATCCATACTGCTGAAGAATACTTGATATTTATCAATGTCTATTGAGATTATTTGAAAGATAAGTTTCAAATAAGATAACATTTCCTTTCCACAATATCTCATTATTTGCATGCAGAAGTGATCTTTCACAATCTTTAAAGACATTTTTGAAAATAATTAATGATTATGAGCCAACAATTACTGAATCATATGTTGCGAGGAAGACTTTTCATTTCATTGTAAGCAGAGGCTAACACAACATTGTAGAGGAGTTATACTTGAATAAAAAAAGGAAAAAGAAAAATATTGGGGACTTTGCGGGGGGCTGTGCCCCCTTTGGGTCTTCTTTGGTGGCTCAGATGGTAAAGAATCTGCCTACAGTGTGTGAGACCTGAATTCAATCCCTGGGACGTGGTCCCTTCAGGCTGGGGTGGTCCATGAGGCTTTTCCATGTGCTGGGTTCGCCTTGAACTTGGAAGAAGTATTGCAGCTTTGGTGGGGTGGAGTCAAGCTCTCCGGTCCCTCAGAATTCTCTGTGGCACTTCTAGACTTTTCAGCCTCAGGCATTTTCAGGTATGTCTAATTCACTTGGCCTACTGCTGAACTCTCAATTAAACTACTATATTCTTTAATTACATAGTGTCTTAAACTGTAGCTTTGAATTTAATTGAACTTTTTCATGCTCCTTGCTCCCTAGCCAAACAATTTGTACAAAAAAAAAAAAATTGAGTTAACAGTCTGGAAAAAAAAAAGGAGCTTCCTCGAACCTACATAGTGGCAAGTGTCTCCTTAAATGTCTAGGGCCAATCTCTCAGGCAGATGTTGTACGTGGGGTGAGGGAGCTAAGGCAAGGCTGGGACTGCAGACTCAGAGCACAGAGGAAGAGGTGAGGCCCACAGATGCCGAGAAACTGAAGGTGAATATAGAGCCAGAGAACCCTCAGGTAGATGCTGCAGCTCCTACAAGGCAGACAATAAGCTGGAAATCTATCAGCCTCTGAGAAAACAGAAGAAAGATGCCTTTGAGAACACAGTAGGCAGGCTAAGTTGTGAGTTAGGGAACATGAAGAAAAGTATCCAGCAACAAAGGGCAGAGCTGCGACCAGGGAACTCAGAAGAAATACAAGCAATAACATCTAGGTCCCTGTTTGCCCAGAGTGGCTCACTTATGAGTACGGCCATCACAGAGCATCTGAGCACAATACCAATTGGTCTGTCAAGACAGAGACTCATTCCTAGACTTTCTGCAGGGCAAGGTTCGAGCAGAGAATGAGAAACCCCGGGTTCCATGAGAAAATTGGTCCATACGAGGATAAAGATTCCATCTGTCAATTTTGGTGCCTACGCATCCTTCCTGACACGTAGAAAAAGGAAGACAACAGCGACTGATGAATGAATGACCTGCAGTGAGTTTGCCACAATAACATATCATGTAAAATGAATTCACTTCTAAGATTAAGTTTAGTAACTGCATGTCAGATTCTTAAAACGTATAAATAGAAGCAGTGCAGTTCAGTTCAGTTGCTCAGCTGTGTCCAACTCTTTGCCACCCCATGGACTGCAGCACGCCAGGCCTCCCTGTCCATCACCAACTCCTAGAGCTTGCTCAGACTCATGTCCATTGAGTGGTGATGCCGTCTAACCATCTCATCCTCTGTCGTCCCCTTCTCCTCCTGCCTTGAGCATCAGGGTCTTTTCAAATGAGCCTTTTTGACTGAGCACTGCATTTTGTCTTTGAAATTGTCAGGGATTACAGAGATTACAAAATGCCTGTTTTTAAACATTTTCTGTAAGCATCTGCACAAAGCCTGAAAAGAAGGTATTGTTTTTTTTTAAAAAAATATTCTGTTGGTGAGGAGCAGGTATTCTAGACATTTCTGTCTAGTTGGTTTGATTCCAGAAGTTAATGAATAGTTTTAGTCTCCAGGGAGGTTTTAGGATAACAACCTCACTTTGATGATAACATAATTGCAGGTGGAACCCTTGAGTCTTACACCATTTTATTTTGTATTTATTTTTTTCTTTTCTAAATTTGACTTCAAGTCAAAGAACAGACAGAAACAGCGAGGTTGAGAATATGGTTGCCAATGTCAAGAACTGGGGTCATAGTTTACAAATATTTGGCAGAAATCTGTTCATATGTAAATTTAAGAAGGCTATTGCTTTTTTTTTTGCAAGTTTGCCTACAGCCACCAAGCACAACTGTGCTAATCTGAAGATACTATGAGAATGAAGGATTAAAGTAAAAGGAGAAGAAAGAAGTGGATATTGAACATTCTGGGAGACCATACTTAATTCTGAAATAATTTGTCATATTCATCCTCTCTCTGAAAGGAATGGACAAGTTAATTAATTTCTCTTTTACTGTTTGGTTATACCGCTCAGAATCGGCTTGTGTGTCCCAAGAGCATCCGTGTCTGACTTCAGTAATATCTCATCCACTGCTTCCATGACCTTTAGATACAGTGACCTCAGTTCAGTCCTGTCAGGTAAGGGAGGTGCAGAGGGTCTCCCGGGGCCTGAGCAGTGCTGGCCAGGTGGTCAGGAGAGAAAATGTCTAAGGGGACTGGCTGTGTTGCTCCGAGTTGAGCACAGGTCCCCAGGCACACAGATGTCATGTGCTTTTAACATATATTTTTTTCTGTTTTTCATATGGAGAGTCCCCTAATATATGGAACCCGGGGCCCGTAGAAGGTGACTACTTCACCTGTTTGTGCAGAGAGGATCCCTCTTTTTTTCTCTTCCTGCCTCCAAGGTCAGCTCCAGAATGTCTACACTAGAAGCAGAAGAGAAGAGGGGAATCTGAGAATCTGACCACATCAGACCTACATCCCACATCCCAGGGCTAGTCTGCAGGAAGCGAGGTGAGAAGAGCTTTGCATTGGAGGATATAAGAGAGGAATTTTGCACTGAATGTAAATGTAATTTTGAGCATTTGAATGAGACTAGACTATTCACCCACTATGTTGAAAAACTGTGGAACATGGCCAAGAGAACTACTGTCTTGCAGGAGAAGGAAGGGTGTGTGTTCCATGAAAACCCAGAGATGGGGAAGTCATATCTGTCTTCTATTAAAACCCTGAACAAGTTGGGCCATCTCAGGACAGAAGATGGGCCCACCCAGAGGTGAGAGCCCCCGGCTATGGTCCCATCAGATGCCCGAGCACTGCTTACTTCTGAGTGCCCAGACAGGAGTAAAAAGCTCTCTCGATCTCAGTGGGGCAGTAATAGCAGCCACCTAGAAGGCTGGTGCTGAGAAATGATTATGCTAATAATGCCTGTAAGGAATCTAGACTAGCGCCTGACATGGCTAAATCAATGTAGGTACACAAATGAATGTATTATCCACCAGAGAATCTCTTTGCAAAGGAGTTTGCTTGGATTGGTTGCAATCAGACATGGTCTCCCACAGACAGGATGCTTTCTCACTACGACTGCCTTTAATAATGACCCTGTATCCACATTAACTGGGTTTCCTCGGTGGTGGAGTGGGTGGTGGAGTGGTAAAGAACCTGCCTGCCAATGCAGGAGACACAGGAGACCAGGGCTTGATCCATGGGCAGGAATATCCCCTTGAGGGGGAAATGGTAACCCGTTCCAGTATTCTTGCCTGGGAAATCCCACGGATAGAGGAGCCTAGAGGGCCACAATTCACAGTGTCTGAAAGAGTCAGATACGACTGAGCAACTGAACACGCACTCATTCATGTTAGTTTGCCAGAGGCCTGCAAACTCACGTCTCCCCATGGAAGACCTCAAACTGTGGCCCTCCTGTGCAGCACTCACATGCCTGCAATCTCCACTTATTCAGTTCAGTTCAGTCTCTCAGTTGTGTCTGACTCTGCGACCCCATGGACTGCAGACCAGGCTTCCCTGTCTACCACCAATACCTGGAGCTTGCTCAAACTCATGTGCATCGAGTCGGGGATGCCATCCAACCATCTCATCCTCTGTCGTCAGTCTTTCCTAGCATCAGGTTCTTTCCCAGTGAGTCAGTTCTTCCCATCAGATGGCCAAAGTATTGGAACTTTAGCTTCAGCATCAATCCTTCCAAGGAGCATTTAGGACCGATTTCCTTTAGGATTGACTGGTTTGATTTCCTTGCAGTCCAAGGGACTCTCAAGAGTCTTCTCCAACACCACAGTTCAAAAGCATCAATTCTTTGGTGGTCACCTTTCTTTACGGTCCAACTCTCACATCCATACATAACTACTGGAAAAACCATAGCTTTGACTAGATGAACATTTGTTGGCAAAGTAATGTCTCTGCTTCTTAATATGCTCTCAGGTTTGCCATAGCAGTGATTTTGGACCCCAAGAAAATAAAGTCTCTCACTGTTTCCATTGCTTCCCTGTGTATTTGATATGAACTGATGGGACCAGATGCCATGATCTTAGTTTTTTGAATGTTGAGTTTTAAGCCAACTTTTTCACTCTCCTCTTTCACTTTCATCAAGAGGCTCTTTAGTTCCTTTTCGCTTTCTGCCATAAGGGTGGTATCATCTGCATATCTGAGGGTATTGATATTTCTCCATGCAAACTTTATTCCAGGTTGTGCTTCATCCAGTCTGGCATTTCACATGATGTACTCTGCATATAAGTTAAATAAGCAGGGTGACAATATATAGCCTTGACATACTCCTTTCCCAATTTGAAACCAGTCTGTTGTTCCATGTCTGGTTCTAACTGTTGATTCTTGACCTGCATACAGATTTCTCAGGAGGCAGTCAAGGTTGTCTGGTATTCCCATCTCTTGAAGAATTTTTCACAGTTTGTTGTGATCCACATAGTCAAAGACTTTAGCATAGTCAATGAAGAAGTAGATGTTTTCCTGGAATTCTCTTGCTTTTTTTCTATGATCAGTGGATATTGGCAATTTGATCTCCACTTATTGGTGTGGTTTTGAAACCAATTCTTTCTCACCCATGACTGCAGGTACTGAGGCTGCCCCAGTGCAGGGCAGAGAACAGGTGTGTGTGACCAGTGAACACCCTCAGAGGCAGTGCTGGGAGCCAGAGGTCAGGGTACCCAGAGTCAAGGGGTAACCGCTGCTCCGTCCTGCTCTTTCCTACGCATCCAGTGTTGACCACTTATAATTCATTCTAACTGAAGAAAAAGTGAACCTGCAAGAAAGCAAACAATGGCACATTCAGTAGTTTTAATTTTACATAGCCTGTTAAACTGTGTTAATTGCTTATACCATCCCATCAGATTGAGTTTTGCATGGATACATCTAAAAAATAAATGTTATCACATAAGAGATAAATATCCCTTACTAAGAAATGATGATTTGCTCTATTTCCCCAGTCAAGCAATATTTATCAGGAGCATTGATTTAACTAGAGGCTATTGGCAGATACAAATGGATGATGACAGGAAACAAAAAATCACCCTTGGTTGCCATCAGGGGCTTTTTATTTTAATGTAATGCCTTTTGGAATTACTGATGCTCCAGCTACACCTCAAAGATGAATGAGGGGCTCCTGCTAGGTTCAATACATCACCCGTCTGAGTTTATTTAGCCTGTGTGCTAGAGTCCTTGCTTCTCTGAGTTTAGAAACACCTGGATCATTTTGGGAAAGTTGCAGGAAAAAAAAGTCTCAAGGTTAAAAGGGATGCAAATATTAATACAATTCAACTTAAAGCTTTTAAAGAATCCTTCATTTTAAAGGTTATACTATAAAGAATTCTCATTTCCCATTTAAGAGAGAAAAAAAACACCACATCGTTGAGGAATTGCAAAGATGCACCACTGAGATTGGAGATGGCATCGAGGAGCGATATGGAAGGGCTGGAGACTGTGGGGTACCACACCTCTGCAGGGCATCAGGGTGGGCAGGGGAGGTGCTGGCAGTGGTGATGGTGATGTAGAGAGAAGTGGATGTGTTAAAGAGACCCATGGAAGACAGACTGTGCCAGTGGGCTACTCAGTGAGAACAGGGCAGGACTGAATGTTTCCCTGGCTTCTGGAAAGCTGTTCTGTGTGCTGAGAGACTGAGACCAGCAGAGAGTTCTCTTTTCCTTTCAACCTGATTAACAGACATCTTAAAAGCTGTAAGGAGAAAATTGCTAGAATGGGACAAGAGATTAGATCACAAGATAAGCCTGACACTTCAGGTTTATTTTCTTTTTTTTTTTTTTTTATAAATTTATTTATTTTAGTTGGGGGCCAATCACTTCACAACATTGCAATAGTTTTTGCCATACATTGACATGAATCAGCCATGGGTTTACATGTGTTCCCCCTCCTGGACCCCCCACCCACCTCCCTCCCCATCCCATCCTTCTGGATCATCCCATTGCCCCGGCCCTGAGCCCTTGTCTCATGCATCGAACATGGAATGGTGTTCTGTTTCACATATGATAATATACATGTTTCAATGCTATTCTCCCAGAACGTCCCACCCTCACCTTCTCCCTCAGAGTCCATAAAATTGTTCCATGCATCTGTGTCTCTTATTCTGTCTCGCATATAGGGTTATCGTTACCATCTTTCAAATTCCATATATATGCATTAGTATACTGTATTGTTGTTTTTCTTTCTGGCTTACTTCACTCTGTATAATGGGCTCCAGTTTCATCCATCTCAGTAGAACCGATTCAAATGTATTTTTTTTAATGGCTGAGTAATATTCCATTGTGTATATGTACCACAGCTTCCTTATCCATTCGTCTGCTGATGGACATCTAGGTTGCTTCCATGTCCTGGCTATTGTAAACAGTGCTGCGATGAACATTGGGGTACACGCGTCTCTTTCAATTCTGGTTTCCTCGGTGTGTATGCCCAGCAGTGGGATTGCTGGGTCATATGGCAGTTCTATTCCCAGTTTTTTAAGGCATCTCCACACTGTTCTCCATAGTGGCTGTACTAGTTTGCATTCCCACCAACAGTGTAAGAGGGTTCCCTTTTCTCCACACCCTCTCCAGCATTTATTGCTTGTAGACTTTTGGATAGCAGCCATTCTGACTGGTGTGAAATGATACCTCATTGTGGTTTTGATTTGCATTTCTCTAATAATGAGTGATGTTGAGCATCTTTTCATGTGTTTGTTAGCCATCTGTATGTCTTCTTTGGAGAAATGTCTGTTTAGTTCTTTGGCCCATTTTTTGATTGGGTCGTTTATTTTTCGGGAATTCAGCTGTAGAAGTTGCTTGTATATTTTTGATATTAATTGTTTGTCTGTTGCTTCATTTGCTATTATTTTCTCCCATTCTGAAGGCTGTCTTTTCACCTTGTTTATAGTTTCCTTTGTTGTGCAAAAGCTTTTAATTTTAATTAGGTCCCATTTGTTTATTTTTGCTTTTATTTCCAATATTCTAGGAGGTGGGTCATGGAGGATCCTGCTGTGATTTATGTCGGAGAGTGTTTTGCCTATGTTTTCCTCTAGGAGTTTTATTGTTTCTGGTCTTACATTTAGATCTTTAATCCATTTTGAGTTTATTTTTGTGTACGGTGTTAGGAAATGTTCTAGTTTCATTCTTTTACAAGTGGTTGACCAGTTTTCCCAGCACCACTTGTTAAAGAGATTGTCTTTTCTCCATTGAATATTCTTGCCTCCTTTGTCGAAGATAAGGTGTCCATAGGTGCGTGGGTTTATCTCTGGGCTTTCTATTTTGTTCCACTGATCTATATTTCTATCTTTGTGCCAGTACCATACTGTCTTGATGACTGTGGCTTTGTAGTAGAGCCTGAAGTCAGGCAGGTTGATTCCTCCAGTTCCATTCTTCTTCCTCAAGATTGCTTTGGCTATTCGAGGTTTCTTATATTTCCATACAAATTGTGAGATGATTTGTTCTAGTTCTGTGAAAAATACCATTGGTAGCTTGATAGGGATTGCATTGAATCTATAGATTGCTTTGGGTAGTATACTCATTTTCACTATATTAATTCTTCCAATCCATGAACACGGTATATTTCTCCATCTGTTTGTGTCCTCTTTGATTTCTTTCATCAGTGTTTTATAGTTTTCTATATATAAGTCTTTTGTTTCTTTAGGTAGATATATTCCTAAGTATTTTATTCTTTTTGATGCAATGGTGAATGGTATTGTTTCCTTAATTTCTCTTTCTGTTTTCTCATTATTGGAGTATAGGAATGGCAAGGGATTTCTGTGTGTTAATTTTATATCCTGCAACTTTACTATATTCATTGATCAACTCTAGTAATTTTCTAGTAGAGTCTTTAGGGTTTTCTATGTAGAGAATCATGTCGTCTGCAAACAGTGAGAGTTTTACTTCTTCTTTTCCTATCTGTATTCCTTTTATTTCTTTTTCAGCTCTGATTGCTGTGGCCAAAACTTCCAAAACTATGTTGAATAGTAGTGGTGAAAGTGGGCATCCTTGCCTTGTTCCTGACTTTAGGGGAAATGCTTTCAATTTTTCACCATTGAGGATAATGTTTGCTGTGGGTTTGTCATATATAGCTTTTATTATGTTGAGATATGTTCCTTCTATTCCTGCTTTCTGGAGGGTTTTAATCATAAATGGATGCTGAATTTTGTCAGAGGCTTTTTCTGCATCTATTGAGATAACCATATGGTTTTTTTCTTTCAATTTGTTAATGTGGTGTATTACATTGATTGATTTGCGGATGTTAAAAAAACCTTGCATTCCTGGGATAAAGCCCACTTGGTCATGATGTATGATCTTTCTAATATGATGTTGGATTCTGTTTGCTAGAATTTTATTAAGGATTTTTGCATCTATGTTCATCAGTGATATTGGCCTGTAGTTTTCCTTTTTTGTGACATCTTTGTCTGGTTTTGGAATTAGGGTGATGGTGGCCTCATAGAATGAGTTTGGAAGTTTACCATCTTCGGCAATTTTCTGGAAGAGTTTGAGTAGGATAGGTGTTAGCTCTTCTCTAAATTTTTGGTAGAATTCCGCTGTGAAGCCGTCTGGTCCTGGGCTTTTGTTTGCTGGAAGATTTCTGATTACAGTTTTGATTTCCGTGCTTGTGATGGGTCTGTTAAGATCTTCTATTTCTTCATGGTTCAGTTTTGGAAAGTTATACTTTTCTAAGAATTTGTCCATTTCTTCCAAGTTGTCCATTTTATTGGCATATAGCTGTTGGTAGTAGTCTCTTATGATCCTTTGTATTTCTGTGGAGTCTGTTGTGATCTCTCCATTTTCATTTCTAATTTTGTTGATCTGATTCTTCTCCCTTTGTTTCTTGATGAGTCTGGCTAATGGCTTATCAATTTTGTTTATCTTCTCGAAAAACCAGCTTTTAGTTTTGTTGATTTTTGCTATGGTCTCTTTTGTTTCTTTTGCATTTATTTCTGCCCTAATTTTTAAGATTTCTTTCCTTCTACTGACCCTGGGGTTTTTCATTTCTTCCTTCTCTAGTTGCTTTAGGTGTAGAGTTAGTTGATTTATTTGATTTTTTTCTTGTTTCTTGAGGTACGCCTGTATTGCTATGAACCTTCCCCTTAGTATTGCTTTTACAGTGTCCCATAGGTTTTGGGTTGTTGTGTTTTCATTTTCATTCGTTTCCATGCATAATTTTATTTCTTTTTTGATTTCTTCTGTGATTTGTTGGTTATTCAGAAGCGTGTTGTTTAGCCTCCATATGTTGGAACTTTTAATAGTTTTTTTCCTGTAATTGAGGTCTAATCTTACTGCATTGTGATCAGAGAAGATGGCTGGGATGATTTCAATTTTTTTGAATTTACCAAGGCTAGATTTATGGCCCAGGATGTGATCTATCCTGGAGAAAGTTCCATGTGCACTTGAGAAAAAGGTAAAATTGATTGTTTGGGGGTGGAAACTCCTGTAAATATCAATTAAATCTAATTTGTCTATTGTATCATTTAAAGTTTGTGTTTCCTTGTTAATTTTCTGTTTAGTTGATCTATCCATATGCGTGAGTGGAGTATTAAAGTCTCCCACTATTATTGTGTTATTGTTAATTTCCCCTTTCATACTTGTTAGTATTTGCCTTATATATTGTGGTGCTCCTATGTTGGGTGCATATATATTTATGATTGTTACGTCTTCTTCTTGAATTGATCCTTTGATCTTTATGTAGTGTCCTTCTTTGTCCCTTTTCACATCCTTTATTTTAAAGTCTATTTTATCTGAAATGAGTATTGCGACTCCTGCTTTCTTTTGGTCTCCGTTTGCATGGAATATGTTTTTCCATCCTTTCACTTTCAGCCTGTGTGTGTCTCTAGTTTTGAGGTGGGTCTCTTGTAGACAGCATATATAGGGGTCTTGTTTTTGTATCCATTCAGCAACCCTTTGTCTTTTGGTTGGGGCATTCAACCCATTTACATTTAAGGTAATTATTGATAAGTATGATCCCGTTGCCATTTACTTTGTTGTTTTGAGTTCGTGTTGAAACATCCTTTCTGTGTTTCCTGTTTAGAGAAGATCCTTTAGCATTTGCTGGAGAGCTGGTTTGGTGGTGCTGAATTCCCTCAGCTCTTGCTTGTCTGTAAAGCTTTTGAATTCTCCTTCATATCTGAATGAAATCCTTGCTGGGTACAGTAATCTGGGTTGTAGATTATTCTCTTTCATTACTTTAAGTATGTCCTGCCATTCCCTTCTAGCCTGAAGGGTTTCTATTGAAAGATCAGCTGTTATCCTTATGGGGATCCCCTTGTGTGTTATTTGTTGTTTTTCCCTTGCTGCTTTTAATATTTGTTCTTTGTCTTTGATCTTTGTTAATTTGATTAATATGTGTCTTGGGGTGTTTCGCCTTGGGTTTATCCTGTTTGGAACTCTCTGGGTTTCTTGGACTTCTGTGACTATTTCTTTCCTCAATTTAGGGAAATTCTCAACTATTATCTCCTCGAGTATTTTTTCATGGCCTTTCCTTTTATCTTCTTCTTCTGGGACTCCTATGATTCGAATGTTGGGGCGTTTCATATTGTCCCAGAGGTCCCGGAGGTTTTCCTCATTTCTTTTGATTCTTTTTTCTTTTTTCCTCTCTGCTTCGTTTATTTCCATCATTCTATCTTCTACCTCACTTATCCTATCTTCTGCCTCCGTTATTCTACTGTTGGTTCCCTCCAGAGTGTCTTTTATCTCCTTTATTTCATTATTCATTCTATATTGATTCCTTTTTATTTCTTCTAAGTCCTTGATAAACATTTCTTGCATCTTCTCAATCTTTGTCTCCAGGCTATTTATCTGTAACTCCATTTTGCTTTCAAGATTTTGGATCATTTTTATTATCCTTATTCTAAATTCTTTTTCAGATAGATTCCCTATCTCCTCCTCTTTTGTTTGGCTTTGTGGGCATTTCTCATTGTCCTTTACTTGCTGAGTATTTCTCTGTCTTTTCATCTTGTTTAGATTGCTGTGTTAGGCGTGGCCCTTCTGTATTCTGGTAGTATGAAGTTCCTCTTTGTTGTGGAGGTTCCTCACTGCGGTTGGGGTTGGACAGGTGGCTTGTCAAGGCTTCCTGGTTGGGGGAGCTTGTGTCGGTGTTCTGGTGGGTGGAGCTGGATTTCTGCTCTCTAGAGTGTAATGGAGTGACCAGTATTAATTTTTGAGATGTCTATGGATTTGGTGTGCCTCTGGGCAGCCTGTATATTGATGCTCAGGTCTATGTTCCTGCGTTGCTGGAGAATTTGCGTGGTATGTCTTGCTCTGGAACTTATTGTCTCTTGGGTGGAGCTTGGTTTCAGTGAATTTATGGAGGCTATTGGATGGTCTCTTATTAATTAATGTTTCCCCTGGCTTTCAGTCTTATTCTTGCAGTAGCCTCAAGACTTCTCCTTCCATACAGCCTCAATAATAAAACTTTTAGGTTAATGGTGAAAAGATTCTCCACAGTGAGGGATACCCAGAAAGGTTCACTGAGTTACATGGAGAGATGAGGTGGGGGGGGGGTGGGTTGAGGTGACCAGGAGGGGAAGAGGGGAATTCAAATGTGGAGAGAGCAATCTAGCCAGTAAGCACTTCCCTCTGTGCTTTCCACAGTTTGGAACCCTCAGAGTGATTCACAGAGATACATAGAGAGGGGGGAGGAAGGTAACAGAGGTGAGCATGAGTAGAAAGGGAGGAATTAAGAGGGGAGAGAGAGATCTGGGCAGTATCCTGTTCCTGAAGTGTTCTCCGGTACCCAGAACACCCTCAGAGATTCACAGAATTGGGTTGAGAAGAGAAGGAGGAGGGTGGGAGATAGAGGTTCCCTGAGGGAGAAGAAAGAGCATCAATAGGTGGAGAGAGTGATCAGGCCAGTGATCACACTCCTGAGTAAAAGTGGGTCCTAAAGATTGGGTTCTTAAATGTACAAAGTTGATATCAAATATGTAAAACAAAGATTAAAAATCTAGAGTAGAGGTTAGACTCTTATAAAACTTACAATCTAAAAAAAAAAAAAAGAAAAAAGGAAACAGTGTAAAAAGAAAAAAAACAGTAAAACAGTAAAAAAAGAAACAGTAAAAAAATGTAGAACAGGAAAAAAACATTAAAAAAAGAAAACACAAAAGGTATAAGATATATGTATGTAGTTTGCTTCAAAAATAGGGTTTTTTTTTTTGCAAGTTAATAGTGGGTTATGAAAATGAAAGTTAAAGGTGTAATAGAGGACTTGAAGAAAAAGGAAAGAAGAGAAAAAAAAAATTTTTTTTTTTAATTAAAAAAAAAAAAATAGTAAAAAATATATATATCCCGGACTTTCTCTGGAGCTGTTGTGAGCAGTGTGGGATCTGCTCAGTTTTAGATAGATCCTTATTCCTGCTTATACTTTTCAAGATCTATAGGTCCTTTTCAATGCAGTCGGTATTAACTACAGGGATCTTAATCTGTTGGCCTGTCCCTTCCAAAGCGCTTCCCTCTGTTTATTTGGCTTCTGTTTGGAGATCTCTTCAGTATCTAATTTCCGCCCTGCAACAAAGCGGTGGGGTGATCTCTTTAGGTTTGCTTGTTCAATCGTGCTGTGGGGAGGAAGGAACACTGCAATTCTGGCGTGCGTGTGGTAAGCTCGCAGTGTCTCGGCCGCACTGGGTTCGCCCCCGCTCACGGCGTGTGTGCTTTCCCCGTCTACCCTGCTCAGGCTTCAGGTTACTCGGCCGGGGAGCGGGCCCTGAGCTGCGTGCACTTCCCAGGTCTAAGCCGCTCAGGTTCAGGCTCCCGGTTACTCCACAAAGGCGCAGACTCGGTTTCGCCCGCGGCTTGTGCCGTTCCCGGTCGGAGCTGCCCAGGCGGCCAGGAGTTTGGCGAGGGCGCTCTCCCCTGTTGGGGCGGTGCGGCTTATCACCTCCCTGGTCCCCGCCTCGGTTTACGGGCGCGCCCGGCTCCGGTGTGCTTTGTGTCGGTTCTGGGGAGCTGGTCTCTGGATGCGACCCTCCCGGCGGCTGTCGACCCTCCGGGATCTCAGGCAGTCTTTGCTTAGAAACTGGGAGCCTGTTTGCAGTTTGGTAGGGGGTGCCCTCTCTGGAGCCGAGTTTGCCCCTTTCTGGCTCTGGCGGGCCCCGCCTGCCCGCTGTGTCCGGCGGGGGGTGGGGCGGTCCGCAGCCGGCTAGCTCTCCTCTGGTATCGCTCAGTCCTTTGTTCTGTGAGCGGGCCGGCAGTGCCTTAGAGTTGGGCTTTTCGCGGGATAGTTCTTTCTCTCTCGCTGTCCCACAGTTTAGGTTACTATCTCACGTTAGCTCCCTCAGATTGCCCTCGGGGCACTCGGGCCCGGTCCTTACCCTAGGCAATGCCGCCCGCTCCTCTCCGTTCAGCCCCCACTTGCTGGTGGCGGATGATGCGAGCGTCTGGGGTTCTTTGCTGGGAGTTGCTTTAGGCACGTAATCTGTGGATTTTATTTATTTTTTCCTCCCAGTTACGTTGCCCTCCGAGATAAAAAATCCTCCCCCACACCCGCCGGTGGGAGGGTTTCCTGGTGCTTGGAAATTCCTCCTCTTTTACGACTCCCTCCCCGGGACGGGTCTCCGTCCCTAACTCTTTTGTCTCTCTTTTTATCTTTTATAATTTCTCCTACCTCTTTTGAAGATAATGCGCAGTTTTTGTGGAAGCCTGAAGTCCTCAGCCAGCCTTCAGAAGTAGTTTTGTGAAGTTTGGTCAGCGTTTAGATGTTCTTTCGATACATTTGTGGAGGAGAGAGTGGTCTCCCCGTCCTATTCCTCCGCCATCTTATCCCCGCCTCCTATTTTCTTTTTTTTCTTTTTTTTTTTTTTCCTTGTAAAATGGAAGTAAAAATCTGCCTTGTGTAAGGTCATGAATTTTCACCCACAGGATCATAACTGTATCTGCTTGGGGCTTGAGGTGGTAAAGGGACTTCCAGGGGCAGGCGTCCTGGAGTCCTGAATGCCAGTTTGTCACATGAGCTCCTAGGTGAGTCATCCCCTGCTCTCACATTCAGCAACTGTGTCTAAGTACCTGTCTCTATTGCACACATTTAAGATTCTTCAGTAGAAAAAACAAACAAAATTAAGAAGCAGACAAAGTTAATCAGGCAACTCAGGTCACCATCAAGTGGTCCCATGAAGCACATGGCCCAGTTCAGCCACAGACACTGTGCTGAGGTTCTCAGGGGGTCCTGGGAGCCTGGGTCAGTGAAGCGGGTGCCCTTGGCAGGTGCTGTGTGCTCAGGGATGGGGGGCCTGACTCAGTTGGCAGAGTCTGGTCCCTTGTCCATTTTGGGCTGTTACATTAAAAACCTATAGTGTTGTCATCACCGCAGCCTTGCTGGAGTTAATAATGAGCCTCCACAGGCAGAGATGTTTGTTTTGCTCCAGCCCTCACCGGCAGCAGGATCACTTTGCCTGACACTGAGGGCCATGTGTTCCTAAAGAATGGAGGGACTTCAGTATTGAGTGGTTGACATGCCAGGCTTGGGCAGATGGGAGACTAGCTACGGAATCCAGCTTCACCATACACTAGTCATATTTTCACTGGGAGGTTACGTATCTTCTTTGAGTTTGTACTTTCTGTAAAATACAATCAGTAGTACTATCTGCTTCCCAGGTGGCGCTAGTGGTGAAGAATCCTCCTGCCAATGTATGAAACATAAAAGACACGGGTTCCTTCCCTGGGTTGGGAAGATCCGTTGGAGGAGGGCATGGCAACCCACTCCAGTATCCTTGCCTGGAGAATCCCATGGACAGAGGATCCTGGTGGGCTGCAGTCCATGGGGTTGCAAAGACTCGGACACGACTGAGTGACTGAACAACAGCAAAGCGCTCAGTACATGT
The DNA here is from genome assembly GCF_054371585.1 of Giraffa tippelskirchi. Taxonomy (NCBI): domain Eukaryota; kingdom Metazoa; phylum Chordata; class Mammalia; order Artiodactyla; family Giraffidae; genus Giraffa; species Giraffa tippelskirchi. The sequence goes on from NC_137282.1 coordinate 59,672,450, forward strand.
AATGAGATTGAATCATCCCCAAACCATCCTCCCCACCTCTGCTCCATGGAGAAATTGTCTTCCACGAAATTAGTCTCTGGGGCCAAAAATGTCAGGGACCACTGCCCTATGGGATATTTCAGAACACTGAATGTGATCATTCACGCAAAAATGCTTAGCCCAAACTGGCCCACAGGAAGGTCTCAGCGAGCATCACCTGGTAAGACTGTCATCGTGATTGTCAACCTTGTTATGACAAGACAACAATGATAATGACAATATAATCACTGCAAACTCGGGGAGAAGCAGAGAGATGTCTTTCTCTGAAATGAGACAAGGTCAAGATTGGGAAAACAATAATTTGTACTTGCTGTTTGTCTTGAAATAACAGAAGACGGCACTTCTCAGGATGCATTTAACCTTCCTGAAGGCCAAGGCAGCAATATTCCTAACTGTCATGACTTAATGCCTGTGGGTAAACGTCCCCGAGGGTCCATTCTGCTTCCTGAGTAAAGCATGGGGCTTTTTGAGTGAAATTAATATTGCCCACTTTTCAAGGGCTGTGGTGATGCTTTTTCATCTTATCTCATGGATTTCTCTAGGATATTGATCTAAATGCCCTGTTACTTGATAGCTAAAGAAGCCAACAAATGCTACATTAAATAAGCAATTAAACAAACAAGCAAGCTCTGTGCTAGGAGAAAATACTGATGAAAGCTCAACCTGTACAAATAAATAACATTCCTAAATGTCAATAATAAAAGAGAATGCAGCCTCCTTAAACATAAATATGCTCCATTTTGAATTGAAATAACTTTTTACAGCTTTGCCCTAATTCTCTGTCCCCACTTTCTGTTTTTAACATTAGTTCATACTTTCATTGCTTTCATCATTTGAGTGGATTCCTTTGCTCCGGGCCCAGCAGGATTGCTTTACTTGATTTCTACTTATTTCCTAAATTGTATGAAGTGTCTCTCTTTGTCAAGTTTTGGCTGTACTGGATCTTCATCGCTGCATGCGGGCTTTCTCAGGTTGCGGTGAGTGGGGGCTATTTTCTCCTTGCGGTGTGTGGGGTTCTCCCTGCGGTGCTTCTCTTATTGCAGAACACAGGCTCTAGGCGCACGGGCACAGGAGTCCTGGTGTGTGGGTTTAGTTGCTCTGTGGCCTATGGGATCTTGCCCCATCAGGGATGGAACCTGTGTCCCCTGCATTGGTAGGTGGATTCTTAACCACTGGACCACCAGGGAATTCCTGTAGAAAGTGTCTCTTGAAGGCACACACGGCCTCCTCACTGTAGCTGACTTAGCCACACACACTGTAGCCAACTTCCCATTCATGTGCCCCCGATGCAAACATCTTTCCCCTCCTATCTTATTAATCACCACTTGAAAGATAACTTTAAGTCACCTGGAAGTTTGCACTTAACTCTGGATTTCTAATAATCAATCTCCATTTCCTTTCATCCATCGCTCAAATGCAAACATTAATTATTTTCCCCATGTTCCCTCAAAGGGACTTGTGTGCATTCTTTCTTAAGGAGACTATTTGGATAAATGTGTTTGAGCTCATCTCAAATATATAAATAAATGACAAGATCTTCCATTCACCTAATATCTAAGACTTCTCATCTGGAGAATTGCATGGACTGGGGAGCCTGGTGGGCTGCAGTCCATGGGGTCACAGAGAGTCGGACGCGACTGAGTGACTAACACACACACGCGCAATATCTAAGACTCCGTCTGTGGACATCAGCAAGACATTGCTAGTACCAGGGTCCTCTGAGATCAGCTGTAACGGCAGCAGCCATGGAATTTTGGGGACCAGACCTCTCCCAAAAGAAAATTGAAGTTTGGGGTCAAAGCTCTAACCTCCTGCCCCAACCCACTGAGCAGCAGAAGCTTCGAGATTAAGAGAAACAAAGTTTGCAGGGATCAGGTGCCTCTCATTTGAACATATTTCCAAATTGCCTCATTTTTTTTCATATTGTGTGTGCATGAATTTTTTATACACTTGTAGAAGATAACTTTGGACCTCTGTTATCCACAGGCATACGCTTGAGTGTGCGTACACACACACACACCAATGTCCTCTGATCTTTGTTCCAGACACTGAGAATCAAAGAATCTCATGGTCCTAAACATTCCTTTCTCACTTTCCCATTCCACTCTGTTCTTCTCCTTTAAAAAATTGTTGAACCTCAGTGGTGACCCTTCCTGGACAAAGGATCTCAGAGGGCTGAGAGGATGCCCTGTGCAACCAAACACCGGCTAAAGGCACATGGGAGCCTGACCCTACTCACCTTGATAGAGACAGCTCGCCGGTGTGAGGTGTTCACAAACTTACACACTGACCTGCTGACTATTCTGTTCACCAGGACACAGTCCTCCACTGGGCACAGCCCCGTGCCTGCCTCCCCCAGACATGTTCAGAAGTGCCGTCCTGATCCTAGCTCAATTTTGTTAATCCTCCCAGGGTGTAGTCAGCACCAAGTTTCCAAAGATCAAGCTTCTGCAGTTTCCCCATTTGCTCCTCAACGCTTTACCCCCTTTACAGAGCACAAAGCTTTCCATTTAATAAGCAGAAATAAGTAAGTAAGTGTTAGTTGCTCAGTCGTGCCCGACTCTTTGCGACCCCATGGACTTCAGCCCACCAGGCTCCTCTATCCATGAGATTTTCCAGGCAAGGATACTGGAGTGGATTGCCATTTCCTTCTCCAGGGGATCTTCCCAACCCAGGGATCGGGCCCGGGTCTCCTGCACTGCAGGCAGATTCTTTATTGACTGAGCTACAAGGGAAGCAATACTGTTTAAAATAAAAATATCCTCACAAGAGGCAATGATACGAATTAAAAGTAGTGCTGAGGCACGATAACTTTACTAAGAGCCCATTTCTCTGTTCAGGTTTGATGATTGAAAACGAAGAAAGAGCTTAGTACGGTGCCTGGTGCCCAGTGTCGGCTAAGGGAAGAGTTCGCTATTGTCTGCATTTCACAAATGGACCAGCAGCCTGTGCAGGCTGGTGCTGTGGTTCCAGCCAGTTGACTACGGGCCCATGCTCTCTCTGCTGTAACCAGCTCTGATAAAGGGCACCTCCAGTGGAAGGAAGCCTAATGCCATCCTTCCAATGCCAGTATGGGAGTCACCAGCAGGTGTGTGGTCTGGTTAGCCTCCTGGGCTCCCTGCCACCCTGCCCAGCCAGGCCTCAGCATGAGGCATCAGCAACAGGGACACACCCAGGTTCTGGGTCAGCATTGAGGGGGTGGGTCCCTTCTGTACTTGAGGTCCTAAGCTGCATGACCAGCTGGTGCCCTGGTACCCAGCAGGCTTGGGAGCCAGCCAGCATCTTAAATGCCCTGAAGCCTTTCTTGCTTCTTATTCTGTCTTTTCTTTGTGAATGTCTGTGATGATGAGCCATCTGATTCTGAAAAACTGGTCAAGACCCCTCCACCTTATAAAGATGTCACAGTCCCCAGCCACACCTATACACGGTCCTCAGAAGATTCCTTTGAAATGTCATCCATTCTTTGAAGGTATGAAACAGGAACACTCCACCTCGAATCAAGAGCATCCTCTGGGTTAATTTTTTAAAGCAGTCCTGTCCATTCATAAATTGCCCTTCCCAAATTCACTCAGCACAGTATCCATCCAAACAGAGCAGATGGACGTGCTTAAAAAAAAAAAAGAACTACTTAGAAATTAAATCTCCCCTGAAATATAACACCACATAATTGAGTGTCTGTATATGTTGTTTGGAGATAGTAACAAAGAAATGTAAAACAGGATCCCTGAAGCTGGAACAGCTTGTAAAATCTGGTTAAGCCATGTTGAAAAATACTTGAATGCCCCCATTAGAAAACACAGACTATTTATTACTTCCTTTTCTTTAGCCCTACGAGGCATAAGCTCCCTTTTTTTTTTTTATATTCCTTTCTCCCCCTCTTCAAAGTGCACTCATTGAACTCTTGGCAATTAGTGTAATTGAAATTTATTGACAATGCGGCCTACGCGGCGGCCCATTGTCCCTGAGCGCGGGCGGCTCCGAGCGGCTCCTCGGCAACATCAGGCAGCCCGGGCGGCGCTCAATCACACGCCTGGGCCACCGGCTGCCAAGGGTTCCTTTGGGGGTATGAATGTTACTTAGTGATAAGAGCCTTGCGAAACAGGATCCCCGGACCCCATCTCTTGTGGGAGATGGAAATGAAATATGTATTTGGCGGCTGTGGAAAATTAATGTAATTGGCTCCCACATAAAGCTTTGACAAGTTGACCCGTTTGAAATCCAAGGAGGGCTTCTAGCCCCCTATCACATTATCTCCAACTAACCCCACCCCACACTCTGTGCCCCCCACCCCAGACGCACTGGAGGTGAAATGAAATGGAATTCGGGTACCGGTGGTTGAACAACTCTTCTGTTGCACACAGTTATTATTTTTGCACGTGTAGCTTCAGGATGAAGGGTTTAGGATGGCTGGATTTTCGCACGCAAGGGGCCGTGTCGATAGCTCTTAGTCTTGGTTTTCCTTTCATTGGCCAGGCAAGGGTTGGGTTGAGCTGCTTGGAAACATACCCGGGCACTGTACCTTTAGGCCTGTTTTCTCCGTCAAACGTCCCATATGGTTTTAAAGCAGAGATGTGTAACTTGATTACATTTAATTGGACTCATTTAGAGGGCAGTGCAGACTTCCAGTTTTCTCTTCGGAGAGGAGAGATACATTTTTATTTTAATGCACAGGGATTTAGGCATGTAAAGTTAATAGGAGAGATATATTTAAACCTCTGCCCATGGAAATGGGCATATAATGTTTTCCCCCAGGGGAGTTTGTCTTAGGAGGAGATTACTATGGTGAATTAATTTTAGCTGCTGTCCTGTCTGGCTCCTAATTTCAGATAATATGCTCTTTTGATTTATTTAATAGGACCCTAAAATGCAACACCCCAGAGTTTAAGAGAATATGATGATAAATTGGAGAACCAATGAGAAAGTGTGTGTATATGTTTCTTCTTTGAGAAAATCCTCATGCTGTAGTTAAATGCTGAATTGTTTGCATGCATTAGTATTCACAGGCCCTTCCCACGGCAGCATCTTAAAGGTAACCTGGAAACAATGTTAGGAGGTTGTATTGATTCCACATTTGAAAATGGATTGGGTAAGCACTCTGTTCGTTTTTGCTCTCATCACTGGTAGAATGTGTTTCTCTGATGAGAGTTTACTGCATCTATGAGAAGTTTGAAGTTGATCTTTCTCGATGATTTTTAAAACTTCAAAATGCATCATGGGTGAAGGTTCTGCACTGCAAGTGGTCAGGCGTTTGGGCACCGTTCTGAAATTCTTGGACAGCACAGGAAACAAGGGAGCAGGAGTCAGGAGACAGAGGGAGTGGGTTCTACGGAGGTGCCTGATGTGACTAGAAACTGCCGACGGGAACGCTGGGGTGAAGCTGGGACGGACATACGGCTGGGATCCACGGGCTTTCCAGCCACTAGATGAGAGACCCAGGAAGCTGGGAGACACAGGAAGCTGAGAGACATAGTGGGTGTGAGAGACACAGGCTGTGGTGAGAGACACAGGAAGCTGGCAGACACAGGAAGCTGAGAGACACAGGAAGCTGGCAGACACAGGAAGCTGAGAGACACAGGAAGTGGTGAGAGACACAGGAAGCTGGGAGACACAGGAAGTGGTGAGAGACACAGGAAGCTGGGAGACATAGTGGGTGTGAGAGACACAGGCTGTGGTGAGAGACACAGGAAGCTGGCAGACACAGGAAGCTGAGAGACACAGGAAGTGGTGAGAGACACAGGAAGCTGGGAGACATAGTGGGTGTGAGAGACACAGGCTCTGGTGAGAGACACAGGACGCTGAGAGAGTCAAGAGGTGTTGAGACACAGAAAGTGGCAAGATAAAGGAAGCTGGGAGACACAGGAAGTGAGAAACACAAAAGCTGAGAGAGACAGGAAACCAAGAGATACAAACCAGTCAATCCTAAAAAAAATCAACCCTAAGTATTCATTGGAAGGACTGAAGCTGAAACTCCAATACTTAGGCCACTTGCTTCAAAAAGCCAATTCATTGAAATAGACTCTGATGTTGGGAAAGATTGAAGGCAGGAGGAGAAGGGAGCAACAGAGGATGAGATAGTTGGCTGACATCACTGACTCAGTGGACATCACTGAGTCAATGGAGATGGTGAAGGACAGGGAAGCCTGGCATGCTGAAGTTCATGGGTCACAACATCAAACACAACTTAGCAACTGAATAACAACAACTGAGTCCTACAAAAATTAGTGACCTCATTCCAATTCTGGCATCTGTGAAGAATAAATCTCATGACTTTGCTTCCTTTGTGTATGTGAATGGTAACTGCACCTTCAATCAAAATGACCTGAGATTTTCCCTTCTTCGAGGTGGGAGCTTGGAAGCTGAGGGAGCTGACTGCCAACCCCATGTGGGTAGCTTGTGCCTCCTGTTCAACTGGTCACCGTCTGTATGTTCTCAATCTCACTCAGCAACTATGAGCCCCACTCAGCTACAAGACCCTGAGTGGGTCAGAGATCCCAGACTCTTTATGACTAAACTGGCTCCTGTCACATACAGACAAGTGTGCAGGGAGGTGGACCCTATACCATCAAGTGAGAAACGAGTTGCCAAATGGTTAGCACTCAGAAAACCAGGAGAGACTGTGAAACCCTTCGGCTGGATAGAACCACTGGAACTCACTAGGAACCATTACTTTAGGACATTGGTCATTCAATCAAGAAGCAAAGCATGTTTTATTTCAAACAAGTCTAAAACTGTGGTCACTGGAGACAGTGGGAGGACTAGGAGACAGAGCAGTGTGTGTGTGTGTGTGTGTGTGTGTGTGTGTGTGTGAATCCTCATAGATGTGCCCATCAATAGGAAGCAAGTTTGAGGAGCCAGACCCTTAGCACAGGGGTCTGTTGAAACTGCATAGAACAGCATCTTCTGCCTGGGCTACATTCTCACAGAACAGCAAGACTCCCCCTGATAAATCAGTCATGCTGTCAGTGGTTTCATAGGTGTCATCTTCACAAAGCAGGTCCAGCTGAAGTTTTAAGTCAGATATCAAAACTGGAGAAAAGTTTGGCTAATGAAAGGGAGCAAAAAATGGGGGGGAAAGAACATTGTCTAAGTCATTACCTAAAGCTGTTTGACAATCCTGAAACATGCATTTTTATCAAATAATTTACACTATGATATCTGAAAGACATCACTAGGCTATCTGAAAAGTAAATTGCATATAATTAAAAATATGTGAGAGGTGGGATTGCTGTCAGATCACCCTTGAGTGTCTTGTGCCATGTGGTTGGGGTAGCAGAGGCCCCATGGATTCCTACCTTCTGTGTAGAGAGACAGGGCATCCAACATCCAGTTAAGAAGCTCAGGAGTGTCACCTGTGAGGAGCTGGAGGAGTGAGACAGACAGATGTGCACGTGGTCCTTAGTCTGGGACCGTCACAGAAGCTTCCTTTTGCAAAATTGTTTACCTTCTGCAAGACGGATAAGGACCAGGCCATTCTCAGGGGTGCTTAAAGCAGTGCGTTCAGCCTGAGGGGCTGGGTTAGGTGGGCACTGCCTCCTGAAGACTGGCTTCTCTCTTGGAACGGAGGGGAGATGCCCCTAACCTCTTCCTTGTTGTTGTTCAGTCACTTAGTTGTGTCCAATTCTTTGCGACCCCTTGGGCTGCAACACACCAGACTCCTCTGTCCTCCACTATCTCCCAGAAAGAAAGTGAAAAGTGAAAGTCACTCAGTCCTGTCTAACTCTTTGCGATCCCACAGACTATACAGTCCATGGAATTCTCCAGGCCAGAATACTGGAGTGGGTAACCTTTCCCTTCTCCAGGAGATCTTCCAACCCAGGGATCAAACCCAGGTCTCCCGCATTGCAGGCAGATTCTTTACCAGCTGAGCCACAAGGGAAGTTCACTCTCTCCCAGACGTTGCTCAAGTTCATGTCCAAACTCTTACCTCTTCACGTGGATCCCAGAAACAGTTCCCAAACCGTGCCTCCCTCAAGGCACAGATGCGCTGACAGGCGTGTGACCAAACTTGGGGCAGCTCTTCTTTGGGTTCCCTGCAGTCCTTCCCCCAACCCCAACCGGAGCTGAGACTGGGGGCATCTTTGGGAGGCTGATTAGGCCAGCGGCTCTGTCTCAGGGCTGGGAACTGACAAGTTAGCCAGGGAAGGAAGGCAGAGACAGCGGATGGAGGCAGCCAGTGTGGGGAGCTGGGAATTCTCTAACAGGACGTAGCTGTTTAGTGTACTGTTCTTTGTCCAACACAAAATTTATCTGCGGGCTTAATCGTCCTGTGTCATCAGGGCTGGATTTGACAAAGGGGTAGTGACTCAGCTTGAACCTCACACCTTCTACTGCTTCTGCTACTAGACTTCAAGAGGGAAAGTGTCCCCCTGGGAGTGTTATATGGATGCGAGTGAGACTTATTTATTCTTACACGAAGTCAGGGAAGGAAGCGTTGATTGCTTCTATTATGAGACAAATGATTGGCATTTACAAAAGGACAGAATTTAACCGGACTTGCCTTCATTTCACAGACATGAAAACGGAGAAACCAAGAAGCTGGCAAACAGGAGCTCACAGCAGGCAGCCACAGCAAACCCCAGGGAGGTAGGGTGGGGAGGGGGTCTCACTTCCGGAGCTGCTACCTTATAACCGACAAAATGTTCAGTTTTCAACCAAAAAACTAAGGCATGCAAAGACACAGGAAGAATGGCCAATCATAAGAAAAGAGAAATGAGTAGAAGCTGTCCATGAAAAAGCCCTACAGACATGACACCACGTGTCCTAAAGGTGCCCGCGGAGCTGGAGGGAACCACAGACACAGAATTCAGTGGTCAGAGAAGCATGGAGTTTCCCAGCCACATGGACTCACCTTGATGGCCTATAGTCTTGCTGTACCTGCTGGGACCCTGACTTGGCATGTCTACCTGACTAGCTAGAAAAGTATGAGTTCTTGTTGTGATGCAAGCATGCTCGTTCACTCTTACAACCCAGACCCCACAAGGCTTGGGGCCTCAGTAAATCATGCTAATCTCTGTGTCATCGTTACTGAATAAGAAGAGCTGCTCATGAGCGTCTGCCATGAATAACCATCAATGGAGTCGAGTTGAAACCCAGTCTATCTAAGATAATTCCTCTGTTCTTCAAGGTAAGCCAAGTAAGAGGAAAGGATGAAACCGGCTAAGACATAGGAGCTATCTTTCCAGCCAGGAATTCAGGGGAATTCCATCATCTCAAAACTTTCCCGTAAGTAACTAAAAGGGATGAAGTTTCTCGTATTGTAGGAGGCATTAAAGAAGCCAGTCTTTTGCCAGGTGTTGAGTGCCAACTTGTGTGAGCCACAGCACCAGTGCGTCAGAGCAGAAAGAAAAGAACTCAGCCGGCCCTGGGAAGTCTTCCTCAATCCTTCAGGGCTGAACGCAGTTGGAGTGTGTCATTTCAGCTTCATAAACGCATTGTTAAAAGTTCCAAGCTGGGCTATACTTTTTTAGTTCCCAGTTTCTCGGGTGTAGAATGTTCCCTTCACTGAAAAGACTCAGGAATTGCCACTCTAATAAAATGCTAGAAATAACAATCAGAGAATTTAAGGAACAGAAATAGTGATGACCATTATAAATGGAGCATCTACCTTGAAATAGTTGGTCGGCTTAGTGCTTTGCAGAATTTTTTTTTTTTTCCTGGAATCTCTCATCCTAAAGGAGAATGTGAGGTATATTTTTAGTTAATGACACTGAAGACAAAATTTTTGTCACTTAGTCACAACCATGAAGCTGGTAAGTAGTGGAGGGCACCCCTCAGTACCCACTACAGGGAGGTTTAGGGTGAGGATTAGGGTTAGGGTGAGGTGACTACCTAAAGGTTTTCTCTTTCCATCTCCACCCACCTTCTTACAGGCCATAGTGGGGAGGGGAGTGGGAGGGGGGTTCAGGATGGGGGAACACATGTACACTCGTGGCTGATTCATATCAGTGTATGGCAAAAACCACCACAGTTTTGTAAAGTAATTAGCCTCCAATTAAAATAGATAAAATAATTTTAAAAAATGCTTTGCCAGAAAGGAAGTGATTTTCACAAGGTCCAGTGAGGCAAATTTGTAGTCTCTGCTACGTGAACTCAATGTACCATTGTCATGAATACTTGTCTGGAACACTATAACAAACAAAGAAAGAATCCCGCTAGACTGGTGTTTCAACAAAGATCATAAAATATTATTTTGTTCTATTACTGGAAAGTGGAAATGTTTCCCTAAGAAACAAAGTGATATCCTATTCCATTTTAGAATTGTTTTGATGAGGAACTATTGGAGATATAAAAAAAAAGCTGTGAAGGAATTATTTTATTATTGTTGTTCAGTCACTAAGTCCTGTATAACTCACTGTGACCCCATGGACACAGCAGGCTTCCCTGTCCTTCCCTATCTCCCAGAGCTTGCTCAAACTCATGTCCTTTGAGTTGGTGATGCCATCCAACCATCTCATCCTCTACCGTCCCCTTCTCCTCCTGCCCTCAATCTTTCCCAGCATCTTTTGGGTTTTCACTTCAGGTGGCCAAACTATTGGAGCTTCAGCTTCAGTATCACTACTTACAATGAATATTCAGGATTGATTTCCTTTAGGATTGATTGGTTTGATCTTCTTGCTGTTCAAGGGGTTCTCAAGAGTCTTCTCTAGCATCACCATTCAAAAGCATCAATTCTTCGGTGCTCATCTCTTTTTAAGGTCCAGCTCTCACATCCATGCATCACTACTGGAGAAAACATAACTTTTTCTATATGGACTTTTGTCTGCAAAGTAATGTCTCTGCTTTTTAATACGCTGTCTAGGTTTGTCATAGTTTTCTTCCAAAGAGCAAGCATCTTTTAATTTCATGGCTGCAGTCACCATCTGCAGTGATTTTGTAGCTCAAGAAAATAAAATCTGTTACTGTTTCCACTTTTTCCCCATCTATTAGCCGTGATGGGATGGGACCATATGCCATGACCTTAGATTTTTGAATGTTGGGTTCTAAGCCAGCTTTTTACTCTCCTCTTTCACCTTCATCAAGAGGCTCTTTATTTCCTCTTTGCTTTCTGCCATAAGGGTGGTGTCATCTGTGTATCTGAAGTTATTGATATTTCTCCCAGCAATCTTGATTCCATCTTGTGCATCATCAGCCCAGCATTTCGCATGATGTACTCTGCATATAAGTTAAATAAGTAGGGTGACAATATACAGCCTTGATGTACTCTTTCCCAATTTTGTAATTGGTTATAATTGGTTTTCTTTCAAACACCAAAAAAGTGTTTCCTTTCATATGTAAAAGAAAATGTATGAGGCATATTCTTTACATATAAATATCTCCAGCACAATAACTGTGTAAGCTGCTAGTTTTGTATTTGTTGGAAGAAAAGCAGACTTATCATCCTTCATATTATCCTGTCTCATGCCATTCCTTGTTTTAAATTTGATTTCTTTTATTGAAGTATAGTTGATTTGGGCTTAATAAATATAGTTGATATAGACTTCTCTGGTGCCTCAGATGGTAAAGAATCTACCTACAATGCAAGAGACCTGAGTTTGACCCCTGTGTTGGGAAGATCTCCTGGAGAAGGGAATGGCAACTCACTCCATTATTTTTTCGTGGAGAATTCCATAGATAGAGGAGCCTGGCAGGCTATAGTCCATGGGGTTGCAAAGACTCAGACTCAGCTGAGCGACTAACACTAACTGATAGCTGCTTTACAGCCTTTCAGGTGTATATATTAGCGAACAGTTCAAGCTACAGACAGGGCTGCGTTCTTTCCCAGTCTCTTTTCCCATACAGGTTCTCACAAAATGTTAACCTAGTTCTCTGTGCTATACAACAGGTCCTTGTGGGTGATCTACTTTATACAGAGTAGTGTGTATCTGTTAATTCCAAACCCCTAATTTATCCCTCCCCCCGTCTTTGCTAAACATAGGTTTGTTTTCTGTGCCTGTGAGTCTATTTCTGCTATATAAACAAGTTCATTTGTACTATTTTTATTAGATTCCACATATAAGTGACATCACACATTTATATTTCTGTGTCTGACTTACTTCACTCGGTATGACAATTTCTAGATACAGATGACATTATTTTATTTTTTATGGCTGAGTAATATTTCACTGTATATATTGCCACATTTTTATCCATTTCTCCACCAATGGACATTTAGGTTGTTTCCATGCCCTGACTAGTGTAAACAGTGCTGTCAGGAAAACTGAGGAGCATGTATCCTTTCAGATTATAGTTTTCTCCAGATATATGCCCAGGAATGGAATTGCAGGGTCATATAGTAGCTGTATTTTTAGTTTTTAAGGGACGTCCATATTGTTCTTCATGGTTACTGTACCAATTTACATTCCTACCAATGATGTAGGAAGGTGCCCTTTTTTCTACATCCTCTCAAGCATTTATTCTTTGTAGACATTTTGATGATGGCCATTCTGATCAGTGTGATGTGATACCTCATTGAAGTTTTGATTTGCATTTCTCTAATAATTGGTGATCTTGAGCATCATTTCATGTGCCTGTTGGCCATCTGTATGTCTTCTTTGGAGAAATGTCTGTTTAGGCCTTCTGCCAATTTTTGTTTGTTTGTTTGTTTGTTTGACTGAGTTTTTTGTTTTTTTTTTTTTGGTATGAGTTGTTTGTATATTTTGAAAAGTAACCCCTTGTAGCTTGCATCATTTGCAAATATTTTATCCCATTCTATAGATTCTATTTTCATTTTGTTTATGGTTTCCTTTGCTTTGCAAAAGCTTTTAAGGTTAATTAGGTCTCACTTGTTTAGTTTTGCTTTTGTTTCTCTCACATTATTATCTGTATTTAATACAACAGAGAAGATGGTGAGAAAAACAGGCTGCTACAGAGTTTCCCAATTTCCAGGTGACCCACCAAGCCTATCTCTACCTACAAAATAAAGAAAAGCATTTGTTCACATTGCATCCTCTATCCATGATCTACTGACATTAACTGAAGCATACATATACTGATGAATGTCAAGACCCCATATTTCATCATTTAGGACTTCCTGTGTTGTCTCTTTTACTCACAAGTTCACAGAGGCCCCTGTGTCCCACTTGACAAAGTGACAAGAAGAAAGAGAAAGTGCTCATCGCTCAGTCATTTCTGACTCTTTGCAGCCCCATGGATTGTAGTCCAACAGGCTTCTCCTTCCATGGGGTTGTCCAGGCCAGAATACCGGAGTGGGTTGCAGTTTCCTTCTCCAGCAGATCTTCCCAATGCAGGGATTGAACCCGGGTCTCCTGCATTGCAGGCAGATTCTTTCCATCTGAGCCACCAGAGAATCCCAAAAGTGACATGACACAGAGTTTAATCAGGAAGTGTTCATGTCATGGACTCAAGCGTTTCTGCTAAACTGAAAACCCCCTGAAGGCAGAAGATACCTCTCACCTCTTCTCTTGGGAAGTTGCAGCAAAATTTCCAGCAGGGCTGTGGTCTCATCTGGATCTCAAGTGGGGAAGGTCTGCCTCCAATCGTACCCTGTTTGTTGGCAGGACTTGGTTCCTGGCAGGCAGTTGGACTGAGGCCACCTCAGCTTCTTGCCTTAGGGGCCTTTCTAGAGCAGCTCATGGCACAGCCGCTCAGGGATCGTCAGAGTGAACAAGTGAGGGAGACAGTAGCCAACACCAAAGCAACAGTCTCTGTAGCCCAATCTGCAAACTGGCCCCCACCACCCCTCCTGCCTTCCAGAAACTGGAAGCGAGTCCCTTGGTCCAGTCCACAGTCAAGGGCAGGGGTAACCCAGGAAGCAAAGATCCTTGCAGTCCATTCTAGAAGCTGCTCTCCAGAGTGTTTATGCCCAATTCTCGATTGGCAATTGATGATTTGTTAGTGTGCATTCTTCTTTGGCACTAGGCAAACTTGTGTCCACCTGTATCCTAGGGGAAGGCAGATCAAAGGTGAGCTTGCCCATAACTCAAATAGTGAGTCAGGTCATGGGTGAACGCCTTCAACCTCGATCACAATGACGTTCCTCCTGAGGTATGAAGTTCCACTCCAGGTGTTCCTCATCCTAGATTTGCTCTCTCCCCTTTCTTGTTGCAAACGTACAGGAGGAAAACAGGTGTCCCCATCTTGCTTCATATTCCGCTAAAACTTGACTGGGTCAGTAACTTATTTTACTGGGTCAGTGGTCTCTTTAGTTTAGGTGAGTTGTATTATTTAACATGGCCTTGAATTACTGTTAGAAATGCAGAATTCTGTCAGATCTTTATGCAAAACTGTCCCTTTCACTTGAAAATTTTATTACAAGTCATTATCTTTTGAAACTGTCAAAAGAAATTTTATTGTAAAGGTAGCACAAAGGTGGCACAAAGGTAGTGGATATGAGCTTAGATTCTGGAGAAACTGACAAACCTGGCAAAATAACTCGAATGCTCTGTGGCTCAGATTCTGTGTTTATAAAGTATGAGTAATAATGCCCCCTTCCTCATTAGGGATGTTGTAGGTATTAAATGACTTCATATTTGGAGAACACTTAGAACAATGCCTGTCTTTTAGTAAGTGCTTTATAAGTGTTTGTTAAATAAAATAAATGGCTTTGGAGAAAGGATTTAACATTTTCTTGGCAGATGTGCTTGGCATACTTAATATTATTTCAGACATTCTTATGAATCTTAACTAATTCTGATATCCCCAGGAGTAACCATTGAGAATAAATAATTTGTCCTTCCTTTGTACCTCCATCAACACTGGTCTGTGTTGCCCCCCAGGGAAGGGACTGTGTCTTACCCCACCCTTTGTATCCCGGGTTTTGTGTTGTGCCTGGCACGTAGAAGGCATTCAATGAACAGTTGTTTAATTAGTTTCATATTGTTTGGGGGTGACAATTTGCAAGGAAAAAAGGAAGGAGAGATTGTCCTTTAAATAGGGTTTGTTTTGGCCACATTTGCCTGCAGTTTAGAAAAGCTAGGTATCTCCTTGTTCCATTACATCACCCAGCCAATTAATCAACACTTGAATGAATCCCAAGATAGACCCTTCATTTTGTCTACTTATTAACTTTCATTATGTGCAACAGCTAAAGTGTAATTGTGAACAGGATGGATTATGCCGTAAACTTTTTTCCTATTACACCATTCCTTCACAAATCCCCTTATTAAAGTGTACCAAGGGTGATATATTATGTTAAGAAGGTTTAAAACATAAGGTGACAATGACCTTCCCTTTAATTAACTATGATGGAAACAAAGGTGAGAACAATGATGATGACGCTCGGCTGAAAACCATAAATCACCCTCCACACTGGAAGACAGGACACAGCTACAAAAATAACCTTGCGACTCACAGGTTAAGTGGGTGTTCCGACGTGCTGCTCGCACCATTATTTATTTACACCTAACTCCACGGTGTCACAGGCAGAAAAGGACACTCAAGAAGCCTGAAAATGAAAGCCGCTGCCGCCTGCTGGGATCAGGTCTCACAATGACTCGGGCTATTTCGTTCAAAGATATCCACATGACCGAGCAGGAGTCTAGTAATAAAGTAGATAAAGAAAGCATTGCATTACTATAGTATTAACACAGGCATCGTCATTAAGACATTGTTTACATATAGTAAAATGCACAGATCGTAGGTGGTTTGGATCAATGACATTTGACAGTTGCACACCATCTCGTAGTCGCCCCCAAGATAAGACATGCGACGGTTTCATCACCCAGAATGTTCTCTGGCGCACTTTCCAATCTAGCCTCCTCTTCAGGTATCACCACTCTGACTTTGACTCACATAGACTGATAGTTTTGCCCATTGTGAGTTGTCACATAGATGGAACCGTACAGCAGGTATCTTTGTGATCGTAGACAGGATTTCCTTTATGTGGGCACCTTCGACTTTCATTTCTCAACACGTTTCCGTCTCCTCTTCCTCTACCTTCTCCCTCCTCCTCCTCCCCCTCTTCTTTTCTGGACAGTGAGTGCAGCCTGGGGTCTAGATCCTGGGCTCAATACTTTCTGAACCTTCTTTACACAAGAATTATCTATTTATTTTATTTGGCCCTGCTGGGTCTTAGTTGAGGCCTGTGGGACCTTCCATCTTGGTTGTTGCGCATGGGGGTCTTTATCTCGGCGTACAAACCCTTAGTGGTGGCCTGTGAGGTTTAGCTCCCCGAGCAGGGGTTGAACCTGGGCCTGCTGAACTGGGAGCTTGCAGTCTGAGGCACTGGACCACCGGGAAAGTCTCCCTCTCTGTTCGTGCTCCCCGTGGTGCTGAGAATTGCTGGTTTTCAGGAAATGTGGCTCCAGTCCCAGTCGCCTGTCCAGCTATGCCCAGTTTGTCAGAGGACACTATCCTCAGAGTCAGTCCCAGGGATGTCTCACTTTTCTGTCCCTGCCTCCACCCTCTGCCCCCAGGCTGGTCCCATTTTTCTTGGCTGGCACGGTGACAGCAGCTGTGTCTTTGTTGAGAATGTATCTCTGGTCTCAGACGAAAAGATTTGGGTCATTAATACATTGGGAATGAGTCCTTCTATGATGGGTTAGAATTTTTCAGAGGCTGAAAGAAAAGAAAAACTGTGGGATGTTCCCAAACACAGTCTGGATCAGCCTTGCTCCTGGTGGTAATTCTACCTGGAGAGAAAGGAGACCCAGGCCGGGGCCAGTACCATCTCCAACTGCCACAAGCCAGGAGGCTGGAAGTCCGTCCTTATGGTTTCCCACACGGTCCCCAACTGCTCCTGGTCTACTGGGAGATCAGGGCAGCATTTGGGGAGAATATGAACCTGTGAGAGTTAAGGTTTTCGCAATAAGTACTTGGCGCTTCATGGTGCCCTTTTACTTTCATGCCAATTGACTGATGAAAACTGAACCGGCCAGGACATTTTGCTTTCGATTCTGTACATATTTGAGGAAATGTACGCTGCTAGCAGCTCACTTAGGTGGGAGTTTCTGAGTTTGGATCATGAGCCTCTCATCAGGGACCACTGTGGGCATCAGTGGCCCCGCCAATCACATGGAGGGGACCTGGAACAGCAGCTCTGGGACCAAGCTGGCCACTTAGACTGTCAGCTTGGCCCCTCGCCTGCAGCGGAAATCCCCCTTTCTGGGCAAAGACTCACCTTCAAGTACTATTATTTTTCCAGTGTGTTCAGTTTTCAAGGCATTTGCACGTGATAACAGGTAACGAGAAATTTCCTGTCTGCTGGACTGGAGGTTGACATGCTCCTGCCACTTTCTGAGTCTCTGGGGACACCTGAGCCCCAGCTCACATCTTATGCCTCCCTGAGGTGGACAGGATGGGAAGGTGTCACAGGATGGGCTTCCCACGGGGCGCTCGTGGTAAAGAATTTGTCTGCCAACAGACGCAGGAGTTCGATCCCTGGTTTGGGAAGATCCTGTTGAGGAGGAAATGGCAACCCACTCCAGTATGCTTGTAGGGACAATCCATAGACAGAGGAGCCTGTGGGCCCCAGTTCATGGGGCTGCAAAGAGAAGGACCCGACCGAGCACATAGCACATAGCCTGGGGCCCTTTAAGCTTGGTTGGGTTTGGTTTGGTTAAGTGTGATTCAGCTTTTTTCTTCCCTTTATTGACTCTTTCAAAACTATGCTGCACAATTTTGATACAGTCTATGATCTTAGAAGAGATGAATTTCAGGGATATTATTCTAAAAACAATATAGCATCTATTTCAAGCCAAATGTGTGTGTTCTCCCAAAATGCATGTGGAGACCCTGACCCCTACTGGGATGGTGTTTGGAGGTGGGGCCTTTGGGAGGTTATTGGATTCAGATCAGGTCTTGAGTCCAGGGCCCCGTGGTGGGATTAGTGCCCTTGTAAACAGCACTCAGCAAGGGAAGGCCAAGTTTGGGCACCAGGAGAGGGCAGCGGTCTACAAGTCAGGAAGGTGGGGGGGCCAGCCTTCAGCTAACACCAAATCTGCTGGCACCTTGATCACGGGCTTCCCAGCCTACAGACTGTGAGAAATGAACGTCTGCTGCTTAAGCCCTACAGCCAGTCAGTGCACACTCAGTGGATCCGATTCTCTGTGACCCCGTGGACTGTAGCACCCACCATACTCCTCTGTCCATGGGATTTTCCAGGCAAGAATACTGGAGTGGGTTGCCATTTGCTACTCCAAAGGATCTTCCCCACCCAGGGGTTGAACCTGTGTATCTTACGTCTCCTGCGTTGGCAGGTGGATTCTTTACCAACTGCACCACCTGGGAAGCCTCGCTTAAGCTCCCTGGTCTATAGCATTTTGTTCCAGCAGCTAGAGCTGATTGTCAGCAGATATTCAGAGACTGGAGGGCTTGGCACTGGGCAGGAGGATGTCTCACCTTTCACCTCTCAGTTGATGGCTTATCTGGTGTGAAATGCTGGCCCTCAGATAACTTGTGGCTTATAAAAGTTGTTCACATCAGCTCTGGGTTCATGGATGTTTCCTTTACACCGTGCCCTAGCTATGGAGATGATGAGAACGTCTAGTACCATCAGAGGATGAAGCTATTTAATGTTCTGTCTCCATTTGCCCGGGTTTGGGCATGGACACCCTTTGTAGAATAAATAAAAGAAGAAAGATTTCATCTTGGAAGACTATTGTCTTCATGAGCACAAACAATGCACTGAATCCATCTTGCAGACCCAGCGACAATTTATGCTGAGTGAGTAGTAAAATGTGCTGATTTAATTATATTTTCTATCAATGTACATTCAGAGGATGGGGTGCTAATAAATTCCTGTTTCTTACAAGGCTGTTTCTTTGTTAGTACTGCACGGATCCTAAATAATTTGTTTATGTTTAATTTGATAAATTGCATTGCAATTGTGTGCATGTGTGTATGTGTACAGTGAAGAGAAAATGAGAAGAATGTATTATTGGAGAGATCATTTTCTTTAACTTGGAATAATATTGTACTTTCGTGTCTTGGATGCAAAAACTAATACTCCTTAAGTATGCACATGGAGACATTAGGCTATGAAAATATGTTTTTATTCAAGTCCATGGCTGGTTTGTACAGTGTAATAAGGTGAGAGTTCTGAGACTGTGCTCAATTATAATTCATAATAGAATAATGTGGTTTATAATATATATCTCTTGCAGTGCCATCTCAGGGCAGCTGTCTCCTCTTTATAAGCCCTGGACCAGCGAACTCATCTCAAATCTGTTGCTCCCAGTTCTGTGGTCCAGGGTCCAACAGACCACAGTAAGTCCCCAGTAATGATAAATAAATTCTGGGCAAATGAGTGAATACCCATTTGTACCAGGAAAATGACTCACAGTAAAAGTTAACCACATAAAAGTGGATTAGTAGCTTGATACATCACAGGCAAAAGATTTCAAATGAGAAGTATGGTTTTAACTAGTAATTATCACATTTGGCTTCCCTCATGGCTCAGTTGGTAAAGAATCCGCCTGCAATGCAGAAGACCCCGGTTCTATTCCTGGGTCATGAAGATCCGCTAGAGAAGGGGAAGGCTACCCACTCCAGTCTTCTGGCCTGGAGAATTCCATGAACTGTATAGTCCATGGAGGTCACAAAGAGTCGGGCACGACTGAACGACTTTTATCACATTTAACCATTTTTCCTGAAGTATCAAGATATAAATATCTAAATTCGGCATAATTAATTAGCATAAGGGAAACATGATGTATGAAGTTATACATAGGATGATTAAACAAATTTAGTAAGATACGTGTATGTGTGTGTGGTGTGTGTATGTATATGTATGTATGTGTGTGAGGGGGTGTGTGTATGTGTGTGTATGTGTGTGAGTGCTTGTGTGTGCCTCTGTATATTCTGTTGCTTTGATAAGCAAAAGGCAAGCTCCATTGTGAACGTGTGAGCCTACCCACAGATAAAGCCCTTATGCTTTAATCACAAAAGGACTGGCATCTCAATTCGAATCCTTGGGATTTAAAACCACACTGTGTTTCTGAGCCAGAACTTCAGACTAGACCCAGCATTAAAGATACATTTGATTACCTGAGCATAGGCTTATTCCTGAAGGATAACTATGGCAGATTCAAGAAAGCACCCAGAACATTAAGCTTTGCAACAACACGACCATAAAGTAAGCCTGCTTCTTCCTGCTCACACTGGCAAATCCTCTCTGAGACCTCTTTCCAACTGGGAGGTTCTGGTGTGGAGTGGAGCCTGGGAAAGTCAAGTCCGTTTGGTGGCATTTGGCGGGGAGGGGGGAAGTTGAGTTTATTGCGATTTTAATATTTTCCCATGCTTTTGCCAATAAGGCATGACAAATGGAGTCACCGTTAATACTCTTTGCACTTAGAGCACCGGAAAATAACCCCCTTTAATTGTGACCTCCGGCCAGTCATCAAGTCGGCTAATGAAGAGAAACTTATGACAGGCTTCACACGGGCAGCCTTTCTGGGCGATTTTCGCTGGTTTCTGCCTGGTCAGTACTTACAGGGCTGCTGGGGAACAAGGAAGCAGGCTGATGTCTTTCAAAACTGGCTCCTGCTGGCATGGATGCAGGCTGGAGTGATGGTGATGGATATTTCCCCCTTGGAGGGAGCAGAGGGAGCTGTTGGATCACTCCAGAGGGCTGTTGCAAGAAAGGGACCTTTGCTAAATCTTGCACCTGCGATCAGGATTCCAAATTACCATTACTACTAAAAGTTTTTTGTTTCTCTTTTCCTTATTATTTTCTTGAGCAAGTTTTAATACATTTGAGTTAGATGTTTGGCACAAGTATTAACAAGCAGTTCCCAATTAATATTTTGAGATGGAACAAAGAAACACAGTGACTGTCATCACACCATCTTTCTCTAAAAAAGAAAGAAAGAAAGAAAAACACAGCATCAACGCAGGAGAAACAATTTGGTCAAATCACTAATAATGCCTTTGTTTAGATGTATGAATCCCTCATTCAGTATATGCTTGAATTTCTGAATGGAATACAATAACATCAGATGCCAAGATAATTCAAATAATAGTTTAGGGACTTCCTAATATAAAGTAGCAAATCTTCCTTCAGAATCAGTAGCTCATGAAAAATTGTATGACGGTAGCTTTTTCTCTCTTTTATTCTCAGCTTCTTGAAGACAATAAACTCTCTATCTAATTTCAGTAGATATTTAATGCTAATGATTAACCTTTTTCTTTATTAACATTTAATGAAACAATGAAGACGTGAATAAACTCATTAGACTTCAGAGGAGGACATAAAATGCTCAAATGCATGTGAAGATTCATTTATTACAATCTCAGGCAGCAGCTTTTAGAAGCCATGTCATCATCCCACCAGACACCACAACCCCATCAGCTCGGCATCTTCTCCACCGTGGAATATGAACTCAAGCAACCTCAGCGAAGATGAGTGGTTAGTCAGTGACTTCCATAAAGAAAACCCCAAAATGTAGAGCGAACAAAAGTAGCAATGATCAGCTCTCCTCTACCTACGTTCCATCAATTTGTATCTTCACACACAAAAATACAGTTATCAGAAGCTAAATTTAAGGGTGCAGAGTCTCAAGTCAGTCCATTGCTACTGCATTGTGGGGCTGAGTCTGTAAGATTTCCCCACCACGCTTCTGATGAAGAGTTTTGGCGTTTTCGGAGGGGCATTTGTTATTTTAGGTTACAAAGATTCCCACTGGGTATGCTGCGGTTCTTATTAAAATTCACTACCGAGAAGTGACTTAAATCTGGTCTTTAAAAAATATTGATGGTAATAATGACAGTGTTAAGCTACTTGAAAATGGAAAACAATTGCTTTATGAGACAAGGAGGAAAATTTTAAACCATGCAGCTAATTTACAGATTCCTAAACGAAGGTTTTTAACTAATGTCTGAAAATTAGATGAATTAGTTTGAACAATTAAAATGAGCTTTAATTCAGAAAAAAAAATAAATTTCTCCTATAAGTTGTCTTTTCTTCTTCAGTTAATATGCCAAATGTTGTATACCTAAATGGGGTGGGGTGGGGATTTTAAGCTGCTTTTAAATTTTGAAATAAGACAAAAGCACAGTATGTCTTTTTCCAGGATTATGTAGATAATGCATTTTTGTGTTATTTTATGATATGTTATAGTCAAGTCTAAAATTACCCTCATGAAAGAACAGGGCGTATGAGATTATATGATAAGCCATATATTAGGTGCTATTTATTTTTTTAAACTTAAGAAAGTTAAAGGCAAAAAGTAGACTGTTTGGGGATACTAAAGCTATTTTAGTTTTCAATGGAAACGTGTTTACTCTACAGTACGTTCAGAGGAAACTAGCCTGTGAAGATAATTTCTTTAATCTCTTGAGAAATAGGAGTTGTCCATACCTTTGCCTCTTTGGGGTTAAATCACTTCAGTCTGAATGCATTTCTGGCTGTGAAACCTTATTGATTTATCAAAGGCGGAGACTTAAACCTTGAATGCTTGATGACAAATATTATTTAATCATATCAGCTTAGTCCATTTGAGTCACATTTAAGATCAGAAATAAATGTGGGACTGCTTTTAAGTCTTTAGAGACTGTTAATTGCAGATGGTATTGGCTGAAGCAAAACTCATCAGACAGAATGACATTGTAATAAACGTGCTGAATCATATTCTCACGTTAGCAGTTACTGTCCTACTTGCATGAAATTGAAACAATAGGTACCCTGGTGTGCTCTGCGCCCCATCCTGCGACATGAGACGTGACGAGCTGCCGGCAGCATCCTTACTAGCGTAGTTTGAGGATGCAGGCACAGTGAGAATGGGGAGGCACAGCAGACTTTCTTGCTAGGATTTTCCTCGAAAACAGTCTTAAAGGAACTGCAACGGATGCAGTTCTGTGTGGTAGAAACAGCGGCATTTCTTCCTCTGAATTTACAGAGCCTAAACATAAAGACTACACCATAGATGATGCCTTTGCTTAATAGTACATTTCATTTTTAATTGCTGAATATATTTTCCAGTGAGAGTGCAAAGAACATCATTTGCCATTCTTCCATAAAATTGGCAGCTCCTTATGCCCAAGGATAAATTGCACTGTAGAGAAATAGAGAAGTTAATAGGTCATTATCTTTATTAACTTTTCAGAGAGTGAAATTTGTAAGACTGTATTTGGGGATGCCTGAATTACCCAGCAGCTTCTGTCATTTCCTCAAGAGGACACAGGAGAAAATCTTAAAAATGTGAAGAATATGGGAGAAATGATTCTAATATCAGAGATAACAAGTTTTCCCCTCTTTTTATGTGGAGGCGAGGGGTGTGTGAGAGAAAAAGCTGGGGATGGTTCTTTCAGCTGGAACGATGGGCAGGTGGGACCCACACTCTGTGTGTGTGTGTCTATGTGTCTTTCTATGTGTACGTTGCATATATATATGTACACGTGTACCATTCCCCATATGAAAACTCAGGAATTTATATGTGATGGATAACTCGCTTGCCTTGCTTAGCAGTAACAGGAAAGGATGTTATAGTGCAGTTTCTTCGTATTCTTCATATTCATTTGGAAAGAAAAGTGCGTTAAAAGGCTAATCAGAAATGTATTGCTTCGTCCAGAGCTAGATAATGAATTTCTATTATTAGGATGTATAATTGAGAGGTGGTAAACCATCTTGCTTTTCTGGCACCTTCCATGAATGCAAGTTGCTTTGAAATGTCTAACAGATTTTTGCGTGCATGTATAGTGTGTGTGTGTGTGTGTGTGTGTGTGTGTGTATGAGAGAGAGGGAGAGAGACATCAGTTAAATTTTTCTTAATTTTAAAGTAATTCTTTGACTCCCCCCCGCCCCACCTTGCGGCAGGTGGAAATTGCATTGCGAAGTGTGTGGGCTGAAATCAACCTGAAATGTAGGAAGGTATTCTAATGAGACACTAATGAGGGCCCAGAGTCCAAAGAAAGAATGTCACCTGGAAATTGTGATGGGGTTGGGGGGAAGCAAGCTAATGAGAAATCAGGACAGTACACAGCCGGATGTATGGTCTCTCCGTGGCAGCCCATCCTCTGGCGCTCCCTAAGCTCATTCCCGGGGGGCTTCTTTGGGGAAGGAAGGAGGAGGTGTCCTCTGGACTCTCTGGGTGCTTGAGGGTGTGCCTACCGCAGGCTAGAGCATGCCCGCCCTGGGCTGAAAGAGCATCACCCGCCCTGGAAAGGGCAGTGCAGGAAGATAAAGGACCCCTTCTCCTTTTCACTGGATTGGGAGGCTTAGGCAAGCATTTTACAAATTAGCATCTCAAACCTTTGTGGTTCTCGGTTGAAACATTAAAGTCCTTACTGTCTTTTCCTTAAAAATAGAGCAGACTTCAGCTTTCCAAAATCACACTATACTCTTGCCTGTTGGATCGATTAGAATTCCTCAGTCTGAAATATCTTTTCAGCCGGGAACATTTCCCTTTGTTTTAACTTATTTTAGTAGATCGTTTAAATCCATGTTTAATTTCTCCCGTTGAAAATACGGCACTTTTCTAAGCAGCCATTAAGACAAAAGCAATTTCATTCGACAACGACCTATTTGTCCTCATTCCAAGTTCTACTGTTCATTTGAAAGTAATCACTCCTTTATTTAAAGGATTACATTGCATCCAATGGCAAGTTAAAAGGTTAGACCCTTGGAGGAAGGAAACATGAAATCCCAAACACAGGGAGCAAATGCACTAATTCTCTCATTTCTTCTTTTCCCGTTTCCTTCAAGTGTCACCAACATTACACTGTGTCAATGAACATATGCTTCTGGTAGTTAAAACAAGATTGTGTTTTGTGACGTTGGTGAGTCTGGCAAGTGCTATCATTCGAGTCCTCCTGAGTGGCTGCCCCCCTTCCCAGGAGCACAAAAAAGGGCAGAGCTGCTTCACCCTGGATTCAATGAACTCCTCCCTGAGTCGGCCCCAGTTGAGAAGGCTGGGGTCCCGTCCATTGTGCTCCTGACAAATGGCGAATGTCCTCCATTTGCAGCGTCTGACCTTGACTAATTATGGACAATCAGCGCAGCTGTCCCCGGCTTTACCAAGTGCTGTGACCCCAGAGCATGCCAGCAACTTCTCCCGCCAGCGCGGAGCTTCCATTTGAGAACTTCATCACCAGGAACAATGCCTGCTCTTTGTGGCAACTTCTAGTTCGGCTCAGCCACGCCCTCTCTCACCATATGTTGACAAATAATTTATATTCATAATGGGCTTTGTCCCCACATTTTTGAACCAACTATTTTAAAGCAGATTGAAAAAGTTTCCTGAGAATAAACTATCAAAGTGACCTTACTAAAGTGTGAAAATAATTACTAACATTGAAAATACCCCCAAAATACCCTTGATGCTCTTGGTATTTGTTTATCTGGTCACGTTTTTGTTTTTGTTTTTGATTCACTGTGAATAACTGCATGAATGACTTTTAAATGGGTATTTAAAAGTACGTTAGATTATTACAAATATAGGCAGCTGTTGTAACTACACCACCTATGTACAGGCTTCACAAAAATAGCCTTAAATGCCACACACTTAATTATTTCATTATATAAAAGTGAATGCAAAATAGTTTTTTTTTCAAAAGTTAGAATAAATCCTTTCATTCTGAAAGTGTATTTCTAACAAATAAGTCATTGGGAGATACTTTATTATAGCACATGTTTTCTTTTTTGTTGTTACCTTCTGAGCTTTGTTCTACATTAAGCATGTTATAGCAGTCAGTTTTGAAACAAGACATTTTTAGAGATGAAAGAAACTTTAAAATGTTTCCTGCAAAAAGAAACTAAAGGAGAAAGTTGGTATCTTAAAAAACAGGAAATATGAACAATTAAAAATTGCAATATAAAAAATTACAGAATATAAAATATGCAAGTATCTAATCTAATATTTGTACCTTAATGGCATAGCTTATTATAAAGTAAAACCAAATGTTATAAGGTGACTGAGTTACAATCCCTTCTAGGGCCGAGAAGGACCTTACGTTGTGATCTTCATCAAGACACCATTTCCAGACCACTTTTGGTTTTGAGGGTCTGCCTTACACTTCTATAGAAAACGCATGTGGCTGTCTTTGTATTTGCATGTTTCTTTATGAAGGTGGAGCTGTAGGTGTTTTTGACCAAATATGTGTGCGCTCTGCATTCATGGTTGGCACTTATGCCAGAAGCGAGTTTCTCCTGCAGACACAGGGTACAAGCAATTTTAATCCTTCCGCTTTTCCCTGTAAAAACATAGGAGGGAAAATTTCTTCCAGAAGAAATATGCATTTAAAAAAAACAGAGTTTTTTAAAATAAAAATATTTTTAAAGGAATTGCACCCTCACTTTTAAATGAGACTGAAACATAAGAAGAAGTCTGGAATTCTAGAAAAAAAAGAGGGAGCCAAAGTTTTTGTTTCTTAGATTTTTATATATTATTGATAATAATTGGTTTCTTAGACCATAGAGCCATGACATAAAGTGAACTTCTTCATCAGGTATCTGTGCATGATATTAAGGAAAAGACAGTCATTTTTGCCCAAAATTAGGAAGATGTTTGGGGAGAAAACTACCCAACTTTATTGAAAGGATAAAGTATTTTTAAGACTTTTATCATCAAATCACACAAACTTTGAATGATAACTTCAAATTCAATATATTAAAAATTCTGTCAAAAGCTTTAAAAAGTAGCATACAATGAAACTATTAAAATATGCTTTTTCTAAATTAGTTTGCACAAGGCCTTTCACCCTGTGGGTGAGACTGTGAGTTATTACATATGCTTCATCAATTAGACGTTTTTACTTTGAGTCCAGTGTTTGGTTTTGTTTTTTAAAGCAAGCAAAGCATTTTTCTTCTTGCTATTCAGAATTGAAATGCCCCAAAATATAGGAAATCAGTACATTAACGCTATAGCTTTTACATGTCTTTTGGAAAGATCCTGTTTAACTTTGTTGAATATTGAGCTCTTTACATTATGGAGACCTCATGAGCACTGGTTTTACACCTCCCAGTGTTTCTGCAGAAAGAGTCCACTGGGGTGCTCACCCTCCTTGGAATGATGTTTGATTAAAAACCATAGCTTCCGTGACGTCATCAAAGATAAGGAGCGGTAGAAGTTTCCAGTTAGCTGCGTGTATGCACAGTGTCTTCACTTCAATGTGAGGGGTGTTGGTGAGTTTGCAAGTCTCTGCGGCAAGCCCTGATGTCCTCTGAGAAGAGCGCTATAATGTCTTCTGCTAAAGTGAATGCCAGGAGAGCTCATCTGAGGGCTGATCACAAATACACATCGACATAATCCCAGAAAAAGAAAACGAGCTCTGAAGGTTTTCTCTGGGATTAGTCAGTTTCAACCCTGAGTCAGTAGTTGCTTTACCTTTAAACGTTCAGTGGTTGTTGTTGTTCAGTGGCTCAGTCGTGTCCCACCCTTTGTGACCTCATGGACTGCACAACAACAGGCCTCCCTGTCCATCACCAGCTCCCCGAGTTTGCTCAAACTCATCTCCGTTGAGTCCGTGATGCCATCCAACCATCTCATCCTCTGTCATCCCCTTCTCCTCCTGCCTTCAGTCTTTCCCAGCATCAGGGTCTTTTCCAATGAGTCAGCTCTTCACATCAGGTGGCCAAAATATCGATGCTTCAGCTTTAATAAATCAAAATTTGACATGGTTTATTTTACTCTAAGGTACTGAGTCCTCATTTCAAGTAAATGCAGCATAGGGAGTATTGCACCTCTCCAAGGGCTGTGTGAAACTGTAATTAAACATTTACAGAATTCTCAGCTTACTCAACTGTTCTCTTACAAAAACACCTGAGACAGTGTAAAAGGGGGAAAATAGAGAAAAACACCCGACTTGTGGTCAAAACTCTTTTATTGATATTTGCCCATAACTTGAAGACTTTGTAGAACTTGAAATAATAACCATATCCAGTTGTGTATTTAAAACAGAGTCCACATTTCCAAGAAATTTGTAATCTAAAATATTCTACTTAAAGCTGATAGAACCTCACAAGTAAGATAATGTGTTTTACACTTGATGGTAACATTTTATGACTCTAGCTTGGCATTTTTCACAATGGACAGAATCGACAAGAATCCAGAAACAGAAAATAGAGTTGGTGGAGCTGGGAGGGGACTCAGCATCTTGGAGAGACTTGAGGGGAAAGGTGTGCTGAGAATCATTCAACAAGAGAATTAAAAAAAAAAAAAAACTAATGAAAAAGATATATGACAGTATATGACAAATTCAGTAGACCAGAAGACATGTTATGTCCATTTCCAGTTCAAAT
Organism: Giraffa tippelskirchi; assembly: GCF_054371585.1. Taxonomy (NCBI): domain Eukaryota; kingdom Metazoa; phylum Chordata; class Mammalia; order Artiodactyla; family Giraffidae; genus Giraffa; species Giraffa tippelskirchi. The sequence goes on from NC_137282.1 coordinate 59,700,600, forward strand.
GAAAGAAAAAGAAATACTGACTTGTTCAGTTGAATGAGGTCATGAACATTCATTTTTAAATCTAGAACATTTTCGGATGACATTCTAAGAGGCTGGACTTTGGTTGGATCTGCACATCAGATTACCAGCATTTTGCAGGGCATCTTCTGCAGGAGCTGGTGGGGGCGACAGACGCTCTCTGCTGAGAAAGGCCCTGCCCTCCTTCCAAGGCTCGGGGAACCCCATCACCTTGTGTGTCTCTGAGATGCTCTTGGACTTGAGCCAGAACAGACTTCTCTCCACTTCGTGTGTCCCTACCACGGCACATGGATTTCCTTTGCATTGCCTCTTTCTCTCCTTGTCTGTTCCAGGGGTCTAAGATCCTTGATGGAAGCTCAAGTCTCTTTCTTTTGATGGTGTCAGGTGCTTGGTGCTACACTAACAATAAACAAGTGTCATGAGGATTTCAGCAGATGAATGTCAACTAAAAGGATAAGCTAAACATGGAAGGGTTTGCTTGTACTTCTATGTAAGGGTTCAAGCCCTGGTTAATTATTGTAACACAGCAAGAATTCTAGTCAAAGGTGCTACTAAATAGTTCCCTATTTAAAGTGCAAAGCAGCAAATTCATCTAAGTAGTAAGAATCTTTTGGCTCATTACCTGAAATTTTTGTTTTAATGCAAGTATATTCGAAGTCCTAGAGTTAAGTTCTTGACAGGTTTTTACAGAAAAAAAGCAAAACCACAATTAGCATGATCATCCATTTTTCAGAACTGTGCCTGAGAAACAAAATCTAAAAGAAACTGCAAGCAACAGCAAAGCTTAGTTCATTCATCTGTAAAATGGAAAAGATAGTGACTTCCTGCTAGGATTGTTTTAAATATTATGTCTGATAACTACTGCTTAGTATAATACATGGCACAAGGGAATTGTTTTTTTTTTTTTAAAAAAGAAAACTTCCAAATTGTTCAAGAGGGGGTCTGGAAGTTGAGGGGTGAAGGGGGCTGTCATCAGGGTGCCCTTGCCCTCAGGCCTCAAGACTGGGGTGCTCCGGACGCTTGACAGCAGAGCCATCAGTGGTTCACACAGAACTCCCCTCCCCGAAGACCCTGACCTGCCAGCTCCAGGCCTCGGTAGCCCCCACTTCTTAAATTCCAGCCTCCCCGCCTGGTCCTTTATTTGGGAACCAAAATTGCCCTTAAGCCAGAAAAACACGTGTCATAGAAACCCTGCCCATCACTCAAGGCTCGGACAGCCACTTTGCCGCCTCTGGAGGACGTGTGTCCTGATCCCCCAGGAAAACAGACGGGCTTTCTGCTCCAGCACCCAGCTCACCGCCCCGCTGCCTGCAGCCCTTACACTACATCCGGTCCACGGTCCCTTCTCCCCCAGACGCTGGCTCCTTCCATGGGAGTGCAGTTGCTCTCTTGTGCTAATTTGGGCACAGACTGTCAGAAATGGGACAAAGCTGTTTTCCTCTGAATTTACCGGAAAGCCCACTGGAATTGTTTCCTATCATGGAGTGTGATGAAAATTAGATCCTAAACCAAACAGCACAGGTAAGAAGGAAGTGGGGGCATGAGCTTGATGCTTGGCCTCTTTCTGCTCGGTCACCACGTGGACCTAGAAGGGTTGAATGAACGGTGAGTCAGTCAGTCCTGTACCTTCATTTACAAAAGTGTCTCTGTTTCTGTAAAAATAGTCATTATTTTTTTCCCACACTGAACACAAGTTATTGTTAAATTTCCTCCAAGACAAGGTGACTCTGAAATGGGTTTGGAAGCATGCAGCTCAACAGTGCAGGGCTTCCCAGGAGGCGCTAGTGGTAAGGAACCTGCCTGCCTGCACCTCAACCATGTGAGAGATGTGGGTTTGATCCCCTGGGTCGGGAAGATCCCCTGGAGGCCGGCTTAGCAACCCACTCCAGTATTCTTGCCTGGAGAATCCCATGGACAGAGGAGCCTGGTGGGCTACACATGGGGTCTCAGAGTCGGACACGACTGAAGTGACTTAGCTCACACACACAGCCCAATGCTGCAGCCTAGGGTAGAAATGTCACATTTATAAATGCTGCCAGCTTTCAGAGGTGACCCTCTTCTCTGTCTCATTTCCAGGTTCCTAGAGCCCAGCCCACTGCCCAGGGTATTGCACTGTGACCTGCAGGAGCCCATCCAGCATGGGGACTTGGACTCACAGGGTCCAAGAAGGTGCAGTGTTGTTTGGAGAAATGGCCTCAGAAGACCTCAGGACTGTTTGCCTAACCTGTTCTCAGCACTGAGCACCCCAAGATCAGGGATACATGAGCCCTTTGAGTGGCCTCATTAACTGTGGCCCCTTCAAGTCTTATTCGTTACAGGACCCTCCACAGGACATGTGACAAAGTCTCTCTATCAGAAGCAAATTCCCAGGCTCTGAAATTCTCCCAGTTAGAAGTCATTTCAGGTCAAAGTCATCTATGCAAAGTCTTCTGTAGGACCCGTATATTAATTTTGGAGCTGAACCTCTTTTAATGGGGAGGAGAACTTGACCCAGGGCCTTGAAGTCACCTAGAGGTGGGGAGAGCGGAGGTCCTTGGCTGGGAGAAGGAGAAAGTGAAAATGAAAGTTGCTCGGTCGTGTCTGACTCTTTGCAACCCCATGGACTATACAGACCATGGAATTCTCCAGGCCAGAATACTGGAGTGGGGAGCCTTTCCCTTCTCCAGGGGATCTTCTCAACCCAGGGATCGGACCCAGGTCTCCTGCATTGCAGGCAGATTCTTTACCAGCTGAGCCACAAGGCTGGGAGAAGCTTTCCCAAACACTGGACATGGTCTCTCACAGTAAACTCCATTGAGGCCAGCATCCAGGCTCAGAAAGGATGAGCTGACACCAGCCTTCTTCCCCTCGATGCACCACACCCTTTACAAGTGATGTTCCATCTGTCCAACAGCCTTGGGACTCCAGCTAGAGCAGACCAGTCATGGGGTGCTGAGGGCAACATATTTTAAGGGAGTGATGTACTGTAAGTGTTGAGCCACCAGCCAGCTCTCAGAGGGTGGGAGGAAGGCATCTGCCAATTCCATGGTGTAAATTTTCCTACCATAGTCAACTTCTGCCCACTGAGGTGACATCACTGAACACAGCACTGGGAAAAGACGTGTAGCAACAATCCTTCTGTAAGGGTTGCTTCTTACAGATGCAAGCCACCCAAGTAACCTCTAGGCCCCCACGTAATAGTAAAATACACCAAATAATTAAAAGTGATATGCTTCGCTCCTTACATTTGTCTATTACCTTTGTCTGTGATAGAATTCATTTAATTGCAAGTCTATGTAATTTGGTTCTTTAGGAGATGGCTGTGCTGACAATCCCGTCCGACTGGCCACAGTACACCATTGGAAGCAGGCACCTCTGACATCTTCCATCTTTCACACCACTGTTTTGATGAACAGTACTCTCAGCTTGCGCAGACAACCGATCCGACCATGAGCTGCCAGCCTCATGTTGTTCCCCTGCCCTCCTCTAAAGGCAGGGCTTCTGAGCATCTTTCCCCGTGTGTTATGTCCACGGCCCTGGAACATTCTGTAGGGTTGGTCATTGCATATCCTTGCCCCTTAGTGTTTTCCCTCTCTAGGCTCCAAGTGCCAACAGGGCAGAGATTATTACTCTCGTTCACTGGTGCATCGCTGGTGCTGTCACCTGGCACACAGGGGGCCCTTGATAAATACTTATCACACAAAAGGGAGTTTGACCAGTTATTAGCACTTTTCACATTACAGTACTAAGGTGGGACGTGACACAGAAACCAAAATCCCCAAAGCAGGCGAAGCAAGACGTCATCACGGACTCAGGGGTGAAGGGCAACAGTGTCCATTCAGGACACATATTTCAATACCTGAGGCCTTCGGGCCACCTTACCTTTAGCTCTGCATGGGTACCTGTTCCCCCATCTGCCTACACCATAGTTGATCCTGCTACATTAATGACTTCCTCCCAAGAAGTCCAGTCCCCTTGCTGGACGTGCTCCCTGTTGGAGCACAGCTCTGCTCTTGACCTTCTGCTAGAGACGCTAGGAGGAAGACGGACTCAGGGCCCCTGTGCAGGGCCCGGTGAGCCCCACACAGGTAGCCTCGGATTCCCCACTCCTGGCCTGAGCCTGCAATTTGTCAGCATCCCTGCTCACCGAGGGGACCAGAGAGGAGAGAGAAGTCCCCTCCCTGGGAGATGTCAGTCTGGATGTCACCAGTTAAGCCCTGCTGGAATTAGGGGGCTAGTGTCTCTGCGGGTTAAAGGCTGGTGATTTTTGATAAACAGCGTTCTTCCTCTTTAAATCGGCAGGTCTCACTTAAAGGCAGCCAGGGTTTCTCACGTTACCATTCCACCGCAAACACATTCAGTACCAAATTCTCCATAAAGACTTTATTTCCTGGTTCTTTCTGCACAGATGCCACATCTGGTGCACCTTTCACACAAATAAGTAGGAACATTGGGTGAAGAAAGGCCGCCAAGGATGGAAGCTGTGTGTTTAGCTCTTTGATTTGCCTGATGCAGCCATCTTTCCCTGCTCTTGTCTATTATCGTGATAAGCTGCACCTCTCAAGATTTTTATTCTGACAGCAAAAATCTGCATGCACATGAGGAAGCACTGCATAACTCTGGAAAGCGGGATCCCATTTAGTGGAGTGACCCTTTTCTGGACGGCTGCTTCAATTAGCTGCCCTTTACATCCTGTGCATAGGGTTGGGGGGTGGTGTAGAAATTAGAACCATGCACAGAGAAGTGTAACCACACCTTACCCAGAAAAGGGGTCCTAGGGCCTAGAAAGCTTCCAAGCAGGAGGAGACACCCAAGGGTTAACGCAATTTCCATCCCAGCGAGTTTTGTTTGCCATTATTTTCTTTTTCTCTTCTCCCTTTTAACTGATTCGTAGCATAAAATCTTCCTGGACACCTAATTATCAAGCCAGCTCACAGTCACAGCTGTCTGCTTGGAGAACCCATTAGATGCAGCAGTTGAAGCCTCCGTAATTCCCCAAACTTCCCGGTTGTGAATATTAAGAAAAGATTTTTACATGTCATATGCAATTCGAAGGTGGTGTGAATGGCCTCGGAGATGCTGCGCGCTGAATGCTTGTCCATCACACCATTCACTGGTTACAGGTGGTCTCATTTTCCACTCTCAGATATCGGCTGGCTATGACAGCAGGCACTTAATTTGCATGTTCGACAGACAACAAACGGCCCCGTGCATGTCAAAATAGGTGGTGATGCGTGACAGCTTCTACACAATACTGTCTCCTCTTTGCATGACCTTTGACCTCCCTGCATGTCTTTTTTTTTTCCACCATCCGAAAAAAAACAAAACAAAACAAAACATGCGCTTCTCTGCTTTGGAATAAATTTGATACCAAATTGATGGTTTTTCTTTCTTCCTCCTCTTCCTCCTCTCCCCCGACACCCCGTCTTTTAAAGGTGCTCTGCATCCAGATTTTTGCCTTAACTGCTACAAAACTCTGCCAGAAGAACCTCATAAAATTTAAAAACAGGGAGGCTGTGCAGACAGGAAGCTGTCTCTTCGAAACCCATTGTAGTTAAATTGCTTGGAACTTTTTAATAAATGTAACCTTTAAGAGAGCAATCTAATCGGGTTAATTTTTATTTAAGAAGATCATAAAATTAGAATCTTTAAGGCTTTTCTTTAACTTGTGTTAATTAGATTCTTGTCCTTGAAACACTTTTAATATTAATATTTCACCACGGTTTAAAATTACTTTTTTTAATTGCAGGCTTGGCCAGCCTGTATTAAATATAACACCCAGTTATTCTAATTTTCTGTAATAACCACGGTGAGCCCCAGTCCTTCCCTCTTGCTTCCACAGAAACCCGCTAATGAGAACACAGCTCACAGCCACGCTTAAAAGGTTAAAAGACTGTGAACCTGAGACCGCCCTGGAGTGCAGCTGCCATCAGAATGTCCCTGGGCCTGTGCTTTTGGGGGGAAATCCTCAGCAATTTATGCAGTGCTAGGATTTCACAGGGGTGCCTCTCTGCCCCCCGGAGGGGGCCTGACCTGAGCTCTCAGGGACCCCCGCGCACCCCTTGTCTCACCAGAGAGGAGTGTAATCTGCTCCCCAGTCCCATTTCAGTGCTAGGTCTTGTTTTAATTAAGAATTAAGGCATGACAGCAGATAATCGCACCTCCCGGGTGTTATAAGATTTGAGCTGCAGCTGTGAGCCCAGCACCCAGGGGGGTGATTACGCCATGATCACCACACCCCCTGGATTGCCCTCCCAAGGCCCCAAGACAGTGGGCAGGGCACCACGGCTGGTGGGGCACGGGCTACCTGGAGTATATGGGCTGGACCTGGAGACAGGCTGGAAGGGCGTCTGCCCCCAGTGGGGTGAGCTCACACCGACACACATGGCCCATCCCAGACTCTCAGGACCAGGGAAAACTAGAACTGGGGGGAATATTCCACATGATTCCAGGCAGGGCTATGGACCCTGAACCCCAGCCTGCAAGGGGCTCCCCCTGCTCCATCTCATGCCACGTCTTCTCTGGGCACCGTCTTCTCAGGCCTGAGGGTGCTGGTCAGGGAGGATGTGCGTTAAGTTCAACCCAAAGTTAAACACTGCCCATCTCCAAGGAGAGGATGATCCATCTATTCCTCTGCTGGGACATCCATGACTGTACTCATCACTCACGAGTCCGGCGTTCATAGGTGATGTGTTTGGGCCCCAGAGGGGCTGGGGCAAAGCGGTACCTCTGCCGGCAGGTATCAGAGTCAACATATCTGTCTTCTCCCCTGGGGGGCATCCCACGGAAGAGCTCAGGGCAGATTCCCTCCTCGTGAGCCTGGAAAAGTGGACAGAGCCTGGACATGGGGCCCGACAGACTGTTCAAGTCCCAGCTCTTTCTGGCTGGGTGACTTTAGGCAGGGACTGAAACCCTCTGTGCTTTGGTTTCTTTGTCTATAAAAAGGGCCTGATGATACATATTGACCTCATGGGCTTACTATGAAAATCAAATGAATAAATGTTTGGAGAGTTTAGTGAGGTGTGCGCAGCTCTGTGTGTATGTGTCAGTCACTCAGTTGTGTCTGACTCTTTCTGGCCCCACGGACTGTAGCCCACCCGGCTCCTCTGTCCATGTGGTTTCCCAGGCAGGAATACTGGAGTGGGTGGCCATGTCCTCCTCCAGGGGATCTTCCCGACCCAGGAACTGAACCCCCATCTGCCATGTCTCCTGCGTTGGCAGGTGGTTCTTTACCACTAGTGACACCTGGGAGGCCCCAGTGTCTCCAAATGCGTGTCCACTGAGAACCTCAGAATGGGAACTCACTTACCAGTAGGGTCTCCATGGATGGAATTAGCTCAGAACCTCAAGATGAAAATAGCTTGGCTAGAGTGTGGGCCCTACATCCTATGACGTGCATCCTTTTAAGACATACGAAGGAGAAGGTGATATAAAAATGGGGGCCGAGGTTGGTGAGCTGTGTCTTCATGTCAAGGAACTGCACATACGGCAGGTACCACCAGAAGCTAATTCTCCCTCAGAAGAAACCAACTCTGACAGTGTCTGGATTTTGAATTTCTGGCTTCTTGAACTATTAGAAAATAAATTTCTGTTATTTTATGCTAATTGGTATAGGATGATCTTCTACAGCAGTTCTGCTAGAACTTCTATAGCAGTTCTAGGAAATTAATCCAGAAAGCATCTAATATTGGTTAGTTGGCACAAAATAAGTGCTAGCTAACTGTTTGTTACATAGAAATTATTAAAAATATTTTTTTAAAAAAAATGCTTATATAATGTAATCAGTTCTTCAATCTGGAGACTGATATATATCAATTGTTTAGATACAAGTAGCATATATAAAGTACCAAAAAATAAGAATATTATTTTTAATATTGACTCCAATAGTAGTCCTGTGGCTGAGATGAGTTGATAACATTGTATAAAATATAATCAGTATTTTCTGTTCTATTTTATTTTTTCTTTGCATTAATAACACCAGCTTTGTAATGTTTTCTTGTTAAATTGACTTAAAACATCCAGGTGTACCATAGTGATCAATATTTTTGTATATTATGAAATGATCACCACAGTACGCCCAGTTATCACACAAAGATATTACAATATTACTGACCATAGTCCCCATTACGGGACTTCCTGATAACTCAGTTGGTAAAGAATCCTCCTGTGGTCCAGGAGACCCCTGTTCGATTCCTCGGTTGGGAAGATCTACTGGAGAATGGATAGGCTACCCACTCCCATATTCTTGGGCTTCCCTGGTGGCTCAGCTGGTAAAGAATCCACCTGCAATGCAGGAGACCTGGGTTCAGTCCCTGGGTTGGGAAGATCCCCTGGAGAAGGGAAAGGCTACCCACTCCAGTGTTCTGGCCTGGAGAATTCCATGGACTGTATCGTCCATGGGGTCACAAAGAGTCAGACATGACTGAGCGGCTTTCACTTTCAAGTGCCCACTACGTTACATCCTCGTGGCTTACGTACTTTGCAGCTGGAAGTTTGTACCTTCAATCCTCTTTGCCTGTTTTGCCGACCCTCCCCGCCCCCTCCCTCCGGCAGCCGCCACTTGCTTCTCTGTATCTATGATTCTATTTTTGTCTTGTTTTGCTTGTTTGGTTTCCCAGATTTCCTCTAGTTTCATCCGTGTTGTTGTAAATCAAAAAATTTCATTGATTTTGTGGCTGATCATTTCTTTATTTATAACATAAAAATTATAAATTATGAAAATAACTATAAAATATACTAATCACTATTTTGTTGCTGACTTTGTATAGAGCAGATCGTCTTTATCCATCCATCTATCATGGGCACTTAGGTTACTTCCACATGTTGGATTTTGTAAATCATGCTGCAGTGAGCACGGGATACATGTATCTTTGTAAACGAAGTGCTGCATTTTTGTTTTCTTTGGATAAATATCCAGAAGTGGAGTTGCTGGGTCATTTTTTAATTTTTTAAAAATAATTCTATTTTTAATTTTTTGAGGAGCCCCCATACTGTTCTCCATAGTGGCTGAACCGGTTTACATTTCCACCAACTGTGTATAAGATTCCCTTTTCTCCACATCCTCACAGCACTTGCTCCTTTGTTCTTGTCTTTCCGATAATACTCATTCTGACAGGTGTGAGGTGAGAACTCATTGTGGCTTTCATTTGCGTTTCCCTGACAAGTAGGGAACAATTCCCTGAGCATCTTTTCATGTGCTTGTCGGCCATCTGTACGTCTTTGGGAAAATGCCTTCTCTACTTTTTAAATAGAATTGTTTGGTTTTGTTTGTGCTATTAAGTTGCGTAAGTTCTTTATACATTTTGGATATTAATCCCTTATTGGACTTTTCATTTGCAAATATCTTCTCTCCTTCAGTAGGTGGTCTTTTTGTTTTGTTGATGGTTTTCCTCACTGTATGATAAAACGTATAGCACATCCCCTCATCCTGTTCTTTAAAATATCTTTGCTGTTTGAAGTGTTTAAAATTCAGCTGATCATTTTTTTCTTTAATTTTTTTTTTTTTTTATGTATTAACACCAAAAATCTCTTGTACCGAGGTATAGCTGATTAACAATACGGTGGTAGTTTCAGGTGAACAGCAAAGGGACTCAGCCATACATATACATGGATCAATTTTAAGGGTGAAAATGTTTTGAAATTTTATTTGAAATTTTGGATAATACATACGTTAGCGATAATTGACACTTATAAATTACATTTTTCTATTTATTAATTTAGGTCTTCACCAGTATCTTTCCAGCAAGCATCACCATTTTCCTCCTTAAATTCCTGCAAGATGAATTGTTAGATATATTTTTAGTTAGATTTTTGTTGTTCAGTTGCTCAGTCGTGTCCGACTCTTTGCGACCCCATGGACAGCAGCACTCCAGGCTTCCCTGTCCTTCACTAGCTCCTGGAGTTTGCTTAAACTCACGTCCATTGACTCAGTGATACCATCCAACCATCTCATCCTCTGTTGTCCCCTTCCTCTCCTGGCCTTCAATCTTTCCCACCATCAGGGTCTTTTCTAGTTAGCTTAAACCTTTTTGTTATTGTAAATCTTATAATTAGATTTTGTAGCTGTGTAAAGTTGGCTAACTGAAGTGTTCTTCATTTTTTCTTATATTTTATCTTATATCTTATGTATCTTATACTTAGTGTTGTAGAAGATACATGTCTTATGTATCTTATACATATGTATCTTATTTTATGTATCTTATACTGATGCAAACCTCATTAGTGACAATAGGACAGAATGTAGTTTCTATCATAAATTCTTGTTTTTCTTTCCAATTTGCATGCTTTTATCATTTATTTGTTTCTCATCTTGCCTTATGGACAAAGGACACGAGCAATGTTGAATTTAGACAAGAAGAGTGGGATTTATTGATTCATTAATGGATTTAAAGAGAACACTTCTAATACTCTAACCTTAAGCCTATCTACTGTAGGTTTTGGGGGGTATTTTATATTAGATCAAAATATTTCCCTTCTACTTTTAGATTGCAATCAATGTGTTGAAATTTAACTAACATTTATCTGTATCTGTTGGGAAGAACATATTGGAATGAACAAATGTTTTATTATTTAATATGTGCATTATCACTTTGATCCTCATGTGATGTATTATATAGGGAATCCAACTTTATTTTTAAAATATGGCTTCTCATTAGCCCTAATGTAAAATGTTTGGAAACAATCCATTATTCTCCCTTTCCCCATTTTGAATGTCACCTTTGTGAAATAGTTAACCCCTGTATTGGTCTATAGGTCACCTGTCTTTTCATGTACCAGTATCACCATATTTTAAATTTTTGTAGTTTTATAATGCCTTTTGATACGTGACAGGTTAATTCCCTCTCACTCTTTCCACAAAATTTATGCTTGCATTTGTTTCTTTTTGCATAAACATTACCAGACTCAAAAAACTAAAAAAATTAGTAAAGAATTCTAATTGACTTTTTTATTGGAACCACAAGAAAATAAAACTCTGGCTATTATTTAATAAAAATATTGTGCACAATTTCATACAATTTATTTTGTGAACATATGTGTATTTCTCTACCACACCGTTTTCAAAAATATGTTTACCTTTTCATATTCTCATCAGCAATGTATGAGATTTCCAGTTGCTCTGCATCCTTACTGATCCTTGTTGTTGTCATTTTTAAAATTTTAATCATTCCAGTGTTTGTGTGTTGTGTCTTCATATTCTGAAGACAAATATTTTCTCAAGTCCTTAGGGCCAGAAATGTGTAACAACTCAGGTGTCCTTGAAGAGTACAGTAGACAAAAATTGACTTATGATTTAATAAAATACCTCAGCATCAGAAAGAAAGGTACTGCTTTACACATTCAGTAACAGGGAAAAACTATAATAAATATACATATTTTGGACACTTCAGTAAGTAGAAAAACCAACCACAAAAATATATAGTGTATGATTCCACTTACGTGTAGTTTGGAAGCTGGCACAACTTACATGTGAAAACAGATATTCCAATAATATTTGTATGTGGTTAGAAATGTGTGATTAAAAGTGTCACAACAGAATGTTCAGTGCTGATAGAGTCTATATTTTGATTTGGAGTGATTGATTCCTAGGTAATGAAACCATCAAAATTCATCCAACTATACATTTAAGATATGTGCACCTCACTGTATGTAAATTATATTCAGTTATGGAAACTTCAATCAGTATAGTTTGGTTCAAGTTTGATTTTTAATCTTCATATTTCTACTCAGGAAATTATATATATTTCATTTTAGTTTTTACTGTCTCATGCTAAATAGAGGTCTAAAATATTCTTCATGTAGTTTGTGGCTCTTAAATATATTTCTAATTATTTTGACATTTTTGTAACTTTTATAAATAGTGTATATCTTCTACTATGTGTTAGACTGATATTTAATATTGATTTTATTTGAAAGCAGTCATCAGAAAGATTTTTTAGCTGATTTTCTTCAATTTTTCATATTAAAATCACATAATTTGCAAAATAACCCGATTACATTTTCTATTGCTTTTATAATTTTTTATAGTACTTCCAGAATAATTTTAGTAATTGTAGTGAAAAATAAATTCCCTCTTTTTATTGAGTTTAAAGGGAATTATAATCTAAATGGAATAGTGCCGTTTTTACTAGATTAAGCATAATGTATTCCTATTTCATTAAGAAGTTTTGGAGAGAGTTAATAATCAATGAGAGGAAGATATTACACACACACACACACACACACACACACACACATATGAGAGACCATATCAATACCAGGCATAGGGTATGTTCCACAGTGATATGCTGGTAAATGACCCTTATCAGCTTCCAAAGAAAAAGCCAAGACAAACAGGCAAACAGAATACCTTGATTTGCAGTATTTGCCAGTTTCCATGCCATAAACCCTCACTAGGACCAATTTCAAGCCACCACTGCATCGTCACTGAACCTAAAGTTGGGAGGAGACGTGCCCATTCGCTCTCTTGAGCAGTGAAGCCATCTCTTGTGCTGCTGGTTAAGGACTCTTTCTGTGCCAGCTGTGAGTATTTTTGGTGTGACTTCCTTTGCCCGGTGGTGGAGTCCCGCTGGTGAGAGCTCTTTGCCTGCCTTTGGTTTCCTGCCCACTCCTCCTACTCCTCTTCTTCTCAAACACAATCTGTGAAGTGCTGATAGTACCCAGGAGATGATTGCTCTTCTTTGATTATGGCTCATTTGAATTAGACTGTTTTTCGTGCACTAGGGTTTGCTGGAGAATCATCTCTGGGCTGGGTCAGGACCATGACCTTGAGCATTTTCCCAATGGCAAGGAGGTATGTGTCGGGGTTCTATTAGCCTTTCTCCTCCCTGAAGCCTGTGCAACGTGGCAGCTTTTCATCACGCAGGGATGTTTGGTTCATTCTCTCATCCACGGCAGATGGCTGCCTGCAAAGAGGACCAAGCTCTCTGATTCCGTTTATTCCCATCTTCCCTGTTTTCTGAAATCACACCAAGCTGCATCCACTGATTCTCCTTCTGCCACCTGTGTGCTCTCCCATTTAAACAACAGGGCTTGTGGGTTTGCCCTACAGAGTGACTGCTCACACGGAACGGTGGCATGCCAGCTTTGCCCTCTCAGGTCCCGCCTTCAGCATCTTCTGCATCCTTTTCCCGCTCTGTGCTTGGCATCCTTTCCTCATAGTCTGTGGCTCAGGCTTGCAGATGCCTCCTAAGTTCATCAAACAGGGAGTTTGCATATGTGCTTCCCGCCTTCCTGTTGCTCTTGGGTGTTTTCCCAGAAGAGAAGGAGAAACTGCCCTCTTCATCATGGAGGTGAGAATCTGGAGCTGAAAAGGCAACTGTCCTTCAGACTCATCCTCCCATCTCAGCCTTTGTCTGGATGAAGCCCTTTGGGTACCTCCTCTCTCTCTGGCTTCTTCCCTCTCCCTCTTTCTTCTCTTTGGTTCTTTCCATTGTGATGATTAAATACATCTCTATATCTATATACACATATATATCATATATATATTAGCTACCAAAAGAAAAGAAAAAGACAAAGAACAGAAGGCAGAGGAAAAGACAAAAAAGGAAAGACAGCCTCACTGGAGCTCATGGCCAGCCGGTCACTGTCTCCCAGGATGTGGGTTTGTTGGGATTGCTGTTGTCATGGCTGTTTTACCGTGAAATATTTCTGAGATACTGTGAACCATAGAGAATAATGCAGTGAGCCGCCATGTACTTTTCACCCGGTTTTATCAAAACTTTAAATTTTTACATATTTGTTCTGGGTATTTTCCTAAGTAGGAAAAAATCCACCTGAGTCGACTGAAGGCTCTCTGCAGCCTCTTCTTACTCCCAGTCCTCTTTACCTTCCAGACAAAACTCTTCTTATTTTTGGGTTTATGGTACCCATACCTGTTTTTGCATCAATAAATTATATATTTAGGTTTCTGAAATCGCATGAATTCATTATATCACATATACTTCCTTAACTTCTGTATTTTGCCCCCCCCCCAAAATTGCAATGTATCCATGCCAATACACTCAGTGATAACCCTGAATTTGAACTATGCATAGTATATGAATGTGTTACCAAGTATATCTCTTCATTCTCCTGTTGAAAGACATACAGTGCTTCCATATTTTTTTACGAATCCGATATAACACAAGTGCTACAATAGACATCATTTTCAGACTCTCCCCTATACCCCTCTTTAAATGATGCTCACCTTCAACTTTGCTAGGGTGATGGCGGAGCTATGTGGGGAAGCTGGAGGACTGTGTTTACGGCCCTCCAAAAGTCATGTGTTGAAACCTAACCCCTAATGGGATGTAATCTGGCAGTGGGAACTCTGAGAGGTGATGGGATCATGAGAGGGCTTCCCCAGTGGCTCAGCAGTAAAGAACCCTCCTGTGATGCAGGAGACGTAGGAGACACAGGGTCGATCCCTGGTTGGGAAGATCCCTTGGAGGAGGGCATGACAACCCACTCCAACATTCTTGCCTGGGGAATCCCATGGACAGAGAAGCCTGGTCGGCTATAGTCCATGGGGTCACAAACAGTCGGGCACGACTGAAGCAACTGGGCATGCACACATGCGCAGTGTCATGAGAGTGGGACCCCCACGTTTCAGATTCCGTTCAGCTCAGTTCAGTTGCTCAGTTGTATCCGACTCTTTGCGACCCCATGGACTGCAGCATGCCAGGCTTCCCTGTCCTTCACCAACTCCCAGAGCTTGCTCAAACTCACGTGCATAGAGTCGGTGATGCCATCCAACCATCTCATCCTCTGTCGTCCCCTTCTCCTCCTGCCCCCAATGTTTCCCAGCATCAGGGTCTTTTCCAGTGAGTCAGTTCTTCACATCAGGTGGCCAAAGTATTGGAGTTTCAGCTTCAACATCAGTCCTTCCAATGAACACTCGGGACCGATCTCCTTTAGGATGGACTGGTTTGATCTCCTTGCAGTCCAAGGGACTCTCAAGAGTCTTCTCCAACATCACAGTTCAAAAGCATCAATTCTTCAGCACTCAGCTTTCTTTATGGTCCAACTCTCACATGCATACATGACTACTGGAAAAACCATAGCTTTGACTAGACGGACCTTTGTTGGAGATTAATGACGTTAGGGCCGGGGCAATGGGATGACCCAGAGGGATGGGATGGGGAGGGAGGTGGGTGGGGGGTCCAGGAAGGGGAACACATGTAAACCCATGGCTGATTCATGTCAATGTATGGCAAAAACTATTACAATATTGTAAAGTAATTAGCCCCCAACTAAAATAAATAAATTTATTAAAAAAAAAAAAAAGAAAGAAAGAAAAAAAATAAAATAAAAGAGATCCCAGGGAGCTCTCTGACTCCTTCTGCCAGGTGAGGTCCTCACAAGAATGTGTCTGTCTGTGAAACAGGAAGCCCTCCCCAGGCACCTAATCTGCAGCCTTGACCTTGGATGTCCCAGCCTCTGGAACTGTGAGAAATAGCTGTAACTTGTTTGGGAGCCACCCCGTCTATGGTCCTGTGTGACAGCGGTCCACACAGACTAAGGCCGTGTGCTCTCTTCCAATTTCCAGCCCTTGTTTTTTGTCCCTGCAACCCTGCATTCTCTGTCGCTCCAATTCCACCAAGCAGACAATCCAAGGATGTACTGGCAAGTGCAGCCACAAGCCTGCTCTTCCTTACTGTGGACAGGGAAAGGGAAGGCTAGGAGGTGACTCCCACTTCCACTCCAGGAGGTGGAGAAGGTGTGCAGCCTGAGAAGGTGAGCGGCTGTGGGACTGGGGAGGGAGAAGGACCTTCTCTCGCAAGGACACGGATGAGGAAGGAACGGATGCTGAGGCATCACCTGAGGACAGCCCCGCACTGGCCCGGGAGTATGGGGTGTGGACTGCAAGCCAAGGTTCGGGTAATAAAGGAGACCCACCAGGCCAAGACAAGCCCAGCTAGAACCAGAAGAAGGGACCTTAATGGTAATCACCACAGAGCAGCTAAATTGCTCTCAGCATCTGACATTAATGTAGGTTCCTTGACATGTGTGCAAATCCCTGTTTCTTCATTGTTCTTGATGATGCTTGCAGCGCTAGGTGTTTATAATGTTTGCTGATATAAAGACTCTGTGAGTATCTCCTTGTGGTTTTTACTTCCAGTTCCTTGGCTGCTGGCAAAGAGTTGAGCTTCTTTCTCTTGTTTTTTGATTTTTTGTGTTTATCCTCTAGGAATTTCTTATCTATATACTTTGCATTTTTTCTTTTGGATGAAGAGATAAATATTTATCAGGTTATAAAGTTATATTTTATTCTCAAATTGCTAATTTTTATCATAAACGGGCAATTAATTCCATTAAATGTTTAATGCATCCTTAAGATGATCAAAAGTAGTTTTTCTTTGAACTACTAATTTATTATATTATATAAATAGATTTTCTGATGTTTCACTGCATCTGCATTTCTTAGATATAGCTAACTTTGCTTGCATTTTAATTAGTTTTTGCAACTATATTCATGAGCAGGATTAGTTTTCAAAGATCCTTATATTGTTATATAAATTTTTAGATCAAGTTATAATAGCCTTAGAATTTGAGTTGCATAGTTCTCATTTTTTTTTCTGAGATTTTAAATATTTGGAAAAAGATGAGATAGAGGTTATTAGTTCTTTTTTGATGGATTGAATATTTTTGACTGTGAAACTACTGGGCCAGGTATCTTTTTGTGGTGAGATTTAGTCGAGTGGAGGAAGTGGAAAATTTTTGTTATTGATTCCATTTCTTTAATGGTTGTGGTAAGCTGAATAACCCCCACCAAGATGCCCACATCTCAGTCCCCAGCCCGTGGCTATTGCCTTACTCGGCAAAGGGGACATCACAGATGTAGTAGAGTTAAGGATCGGACGTGGGAAATTTACCCTGGATTATGCAGGTGCCACCCGTGTGTGATTACAAGTGTCCTCACTAGAAGGAGGCAGAGGGGGCTTGACTACAGAAGAGAAGGTGATGATATGATGAAAGTAAGCAGGAAGGAGTGCTCCTCAGCTGGGGAATCCAGGCAGCCCCCCAAAGTTAGAAAAGGCAAGGACAATCCTCTCAAGCTTCCAGAAGGAACCCGTCTTGCAGACACCCTGTCTGTCAGTGAAACCGAGCGCAGACTTCTAGTCTCCAGAAATGTAAGAGATTAAAAATTGTGCTGTTTCAAGTCACCAAGCTGGTATTGATTAGGTAAATAGGAATAGAAAGCAGATACAATAGTTCAGTCAGTTCAGTGTCTCAGTCGTGTCTTACTCTTTGTGACCCCATGGACTGCAGCATGCCAGGCCTCCCTGACCATCACCAACTCCCGGAGTTTACCCAAACTCAGTTCTATGGAGTTGGTGATGCCATCTCACCCTGTGTCGTCCCCTTCTCCTCCTGTCTTCAATCTTTCCCAGCATCACTTTCAAATGAGTCAGTTCTTTACATCAGGTGGCCAAAGTATTGGAGTTTCAGCTTTAGCATCAGTCCTACCAATGAATATTCAGGACTGATTTCCTTTAGGTTGTATAGGAGAAAAGAGGAGATACAATATAGTTACTGGTTTGTTTTTCTATGTGGATTTGCTATTTATAATGTTTTCACCAGCAAGCAATCAGTCACAGTCTGAAGGCAGGTAAGTCATTCCGTTGCTTCCCAGATACTCGCACGGTTCTTCTGAAACGACTGTACTCATTGTCCTCAAGCTGTGCTTGAAATCACCCAAGCCCCTCTCGGGAGTGTTTCTCCCTCTCTGAGAACATTTCCCAAACCATTCATACCACCCTTGTCCCACCTCTATGCTCAGGGAGCCCTGGGCTGTGGGTTCCCCTGGGAGCCCATGCACTAATGTGCACCAGAGTGAAACATCCACCTGTTTACTCAATAATGTGTGTGAAAGAAAGTGTTCGTGTGCATCATTCTTGACTAGCAGCGTGAATTCCAAGGATCTCCTCTATTGCTGTCTTCATCTGCCACGCCCTCTTACAGCCCTGTCCCCCATCTCATAAACTTTGAAGGGCATCTAAACCCTTTTGTTTCATTCTGAATACTGATATTAGTCAACAATTTGCTTGTATATAATGGACAAAATAAAACTCATTCACATACTGTCTGACATATTTCACTGCTTCAACAGCCTTCCAGTCCAATAGTCCATGGCCCAAATAGTCACTTACAATGGAAAGAGGGACTTGGCTGGTCTGTTCATTAAAGAGAAGGGGACATGGGAAAGCAGAGATGTAGCCCCTCCCTCACCCAACAGAGGATCTCCCACTTTAACTGGATTCCTTTAACTACACTTTGCATGTAGACTCACTGTTTTTGTTTTTGTTTTTTTTCCAGTGTTAGTTTTAATCACTCAGTCGTGCCTGACTTTTTGCAACCCCATGGACTGCAGCCCGGCAGGCTCCTCTCTCCATAGAATTTTCCAGGCAAGGATAACGGAGTGGGTTGCCAAATTGCTTTACAAGTTTGCATTTAGTTCCTGCTGTACTATGAGGAGAACCAGCTGTATGTATACATAAATACTCTCCCTCCTGAGCCTCCCTCCTCACCTCATCCTGTCCCTGTAGGTCATCACAGAGCAACACCCTGAGCTCTCTGTGCTGTACAACAGCGTCCCACGAGCTATTTGACATGTGATAGTGTGTATATGTAAATACCAATCAGCCAGTATATCCCACCCAGCCTTCCCCTGCTGTGTCCACAAGTCCCTTCTCTAAGTGGTACAGATACACGTAGCTTCGGGGATCCCCGGCGCCTCAGCGGTAAAGAATCTGCCTGCCAGTGCAGAAGATGCGGGTTCAATCCCTGGCTCGGGAAGATGCACTGGAGGAGGAAATGGCAACCCAGTCTGGTGTTCTTGCCTGGAGAACCCTGTGGACAGAGGAGTCTGGTGGGCTAGAGTCCATGGGGCTGCAAAGAGTCAGATGGGACTGAGCCCACACATGTATGAACCCTAGATTGAGAGCAGGAATAGAGATGCAGACACAGACTCACTTCTCATTTATTTATTAAATAGAAGACTCATTTTTATTTAAAATTCTTATTCTAAAATTAAGCCAATTAAACCTGCCTCTTGGGTTATATTTATAATATCATGCTTTACTACAATATAAAGCCATAAATGCTATTTATAATGCTATTATAAAATTATAATGCAATATTCTATTAATATAATATTACAATGTGGCAAATAGGCACTAGAGTGATGCACATTTGCACACACATCTTTCAATCTGTCGTGCTTCTGAAAATTAATTTGATTTTTATTGAAATATAGTTGATTTGCAATGTTGTGTTAGTGTCTTGTGTACAGCAAATTGATTAAGGTATAAACATACCTTGCTGTTCAGTCACTAAAGTCACGTCTGACTTTTTGCAACATCATGGACTGCAGCACACCAGCCTGCCCTGTCCTTCACTATCTCCCCGAGTTTGCTCAAACTCATGCCCACTGAGTTTTAGTCAGTCATATATGTACATGTGGTTTCCCTGATAGCTCAGTTGGTAAATTTGCCTGCAATGCAGAAGACCTAGGTTCGATCCCTGGGTTGGGAAGATCCCCTGGAGAAGGGAAAGGCTACCCACTCCAGTATTCTGGCCTGGAAAATTCCATGAACTGTAAACTCCATGGGGTCACAAAGAGTCGGACAAGACTGAGTGACTTTCACTTTAACTTTCATGTGTACATATACATATGTATTATTTTTCAGATTCTTTTCCTATTATAGTTATTATGAAAATTTGAGTTTAGTTTCCTGTACTATACAATAGGTCCTTGTGGTTTATCTCTTTTTTATATAGTAGTGTGTGTGTTAATCCCAAATTTCTAATGTAACCCTCCCTACCTCCCACCCCCATACCTTTCCCCCTTGGTAACCAACCATAGCTTCTTTTCTATGTCTGTGAATCTGTTTCTGCTTCGTAAATAAATTCATTTGCAACATTTTTTTAAAATGGAGAATTCATTTTTGCTTAGTTCTGATCATTCAGTTGCTCTTGTATCTTTTTATCATCAATAATAACTACCATGCCAAGACCATGGTCTTCTTTCCATTGTGTTTCTGCACTGTGCATTTCAACTTGAGAGCTTCAAATAACATTTGTTTGAATTTTAGCTTAGCTGCTACTTTGAAATCCAAGGAATCTGCACAGACTAGTTACTCACAGGCTTTATTTTATGAACTGATTGTACCATGCTGCTGCTGCTAAGGCGCTTCAGTCGTGTCCGACTCTGTGCGACCTCATAGACGGCAACCCACCAGGCTCCACCATCCCTGGGATTCTCCAGGCAAGAATACTGGAGTGGGTTGCCATTTCCTTCTCCAGTGCATGAAAGGGAAAAGTGAAAGTGAACTCACTCAGTCGTGTCTGACTCTTAGCGACCTCGTGGACTGTAGCCTACCAGGCTCCTCCATCCGTGGGATTTTCCAGGCAAGAGTACTGGAGTGGGGTGCTATTGCCTTCTCCAGATTGTACCATGGCTATGTTCTAATTGCTAAAATTTTCAAATCATTTTAAAATTTCTGAATGAACTGTTTCAAGACAGCTTTGTAGTCAAGAAAGAGTATTCTTTTGTATTTTTAATCTACAAATCCTAAATTACTTCTAAATAGTAGCATAGGACTACCAGTAAATGAATAACTCATTAATAATTTTATTGTTTTGTATGACTGCTATACATTTAAATTCACCATGAATTCATGAATGCCAAAGGTTGGTTACATTTTTCTCTTTTCTCTATTCCTCACTTCATAAATACTTTTGTACAGTAATCATCCACTTCTGCAACACGGCCATTGGCAGCACTTTGGATAGTCGTTAAAATGAAATACTAACTTTTAAACAGCCTTTTCTGAGTTAAAATAATATGTGCACAATTAAATATCATATAAATAAAGAACTGGGAAATCACAGAAAAAATATCAACAAATGAGGTAGCATCTGTCATCTATGATCCCTCAACCCTTCAGCTTAGCAGCACACACTAATGTTTAGTTTTCTCTTTCCCTTAAAGAGATAGATATAAAGATATACATATAGAGGTAAGTTAACTGTTTATTTAAATTTATTGACATATGGCATGTATTCAGAGTAATTCCACATAATAATTTGTGGAAAATATCCCTCTGGAAAAATCAAAGTTTTATTCTGAAATTCACAAAGCTTTCTAGAGTTATCTGATTACAATTACACTAAATGCATGATTAATTTTAAATGGACAAACTTACTCAGAAGCTATTTTTCTTCTATTATGCTTAAATATGTTCTGCTCTTTATCAGTTATCCCTTTGTTTTTATATTAAAACCTCATCATCCATTCTATTTGCAGATTTCAAAATTATACATACTTCCACAGAAGTAAAAAGCAATATATTATTGTGCATTTTTAATTATCACCAAATTCTAAATTAGTTAATATCTTCTAAACAGTAGCATAAGATTGTAAGTTAATGAATCATTTGTGATTAATTCATATGAATTCTATACATTTAAATCTATCATGATATAACTATACACAAGTTTAACACATTGCCTATAAGAATATTCAAATGTTTTACCATATTCAAATATTTGTGATTATTAGAAGCATTATATGAAAGATGAAATATTTCTTATGCGCACCAAGATAAAGTTCTAAATTGTTTATAGTCCTTCTCTTTGAAGAATAGGCTGTTTATAAAGGTCAGTTTCCCATTAGAGCAGCACAGCGGGCTCCTCCCAGGACTAGGCTTTCTTACATTCCAGCTCACTGAAATGAAGAAATGGGACTTGGAGACAATGAAATATCCTTTGCAGAGGCTAGGAAGCGAGTCTGGGATGCCTTCAGGGATGTGCACGGGGTTTACAAGGTTGGAGCCACGTGTGTGGGGACAGGGCTGAGCCAGAAGGCATGAGCTTAGCTTTATCAGAGGAGGTTTTACTTTGGTGTTTGTTATCCACTCAACACTTCTGCACCACACTTGACAGTCACACTATGTCGTCTCTCCAAGGCTGGGGATGACTTGTTACTAAATATGGATCGCTCATGATTGGCAACACTCACTCCAGCCATCTAGCTCAATGCAGTAACACGTCTGCCTTCCTAAAACATCCTGTGCGTTTTCAACAAGCATCTCCATGGACAAGGAATGCTCAGCATGGGGATGGATGTTAGGACTGTGAGTAAGGATTGGAAACTGGGAGCATCCTCAGTTCTGAAATGGGGTTGGCATGCAGGGAAAAGGGCAGTGGGGATCTTTCCTAGAAAGAGATGAGCTTTGTGAATATCCTGCCTCCAAAAAAAAAAAAAAGTAGCGCGCGCACACACACACACATGCACACACATATTTACTTTGAACTTCAGAGGGTGATTACTCTCCAAAGACTAGACTCAAGATCCCTACAACAGATGCAAATCTCTTCAAGCTCTGCAATTACATGATTGATCTTCCATACCCAATCTGAAAAACAGGGAGAAAAAATATGGAAAAAGAGAATTAGTGCCTTAGGGAATGGTTTGTCTATAACAAAGGACACAACATCTCATTCACCAGAGTCCTAGAATAAGCTGAGCAAGAAGGGCTTGAGAAAACTCTTGAAGAAATAGTGGCAGAAAACCTCTCACATTTAAAAAAGGACAGAAGCCTACAGATTTAAGAAGCCAAATGAAGTGTAAACAGGATAAAACTAAAAATATCCATGCCAAGCCATGTCACAATTAAACACTAGAAAACAGAAGATAAAGAAGAAAATCTTGAAAACAGTAGGGAGATGTGGCGCCCTAAATACAGTGACATGTATACCAGCATGGCTGGATCGCCAGAGGATTACACTGAGTATAAAATGGCAAATCCAAAAGGTTGCATTCTGTATGATTCCATTTTATATCACATTCTTGAGCTGAGCATAGGTAGAAAAGGGGAACAGATTCGTTGTTGCTTATGGGCTTCACAGATGGTTCAGTGGCAAAGAATCTGCTCGCTTATGCAGGAGATGCTGGAGATGTGGGTTCGATCCCTGGGTCGGGAAGATCCCCTGGAGGAGGAAATGGCGACCCACTTCAGTATTCTTGCCTGGAGAATACCATGGGCAGAGGAGCCTGGTGAGCTACAGTCAAGTGCATGAGTTCTCAGAGTCTGACATGACTTAGCGACTGAATAACAACAATGGTCAAAGAGGGCGTGAGTTTGGGAGGGCAGTGGTTGTGGCTGTAAGGATGATGGGTCATCGTGGTGACTGACAAGTTCTGCATTTTGACCATCAGTGTCAATACTCTGGTTGTGATATTTACTATAGCTTTATAAGATGCTGCTTTTGGAGAAACCGGGTAAGGGATACACAGCATTTCTCTGTGTTATTTCTTAAGCTGCATATGAATGTACATTTATATCAGAATAAAATGATGACTTTACAAAAAAAATAGCAGTTTGACACTTTCAAATGGACCAGATTAAACAGATTTTACTCTTTAAAGAGCTTTCATTGCTAAAATCCATTTTACTGTATTTACTTTCTTCTCTTTCATTAAGTATTGTGTTAAGAACAAAGATTATAGAAGCTTGGAGTAAAAGAAAATTTGGCTGAGTTAATTTTATATCAAAACTCCATCTGTAGACACACATGGGATCTTGTGTGGCCCTTATATTTCACATTCATTTTTCTTGTATTGATTTTCTGTGTCTTGAGCAAAGATCTATAAATCAATCAGCACTTAAAATAAGTCCATATCATTGAAAATTAGAAGCAAAAGTGCAGTAGAGAATACTTTCATAGAATATATTTGCATTTATTCAGGAATAGCCATCCTCAAATTATTATGGATTCACTAAGAAAACATATGAAAAATTCACAGATCTAGCTAAAATAGAATGAATAGTCAATGGCAGTTTTTTGTTCAGTTACGCATTCTTTGGATTGACACTATGACTTTGGGTTAACCTTAGATCCTGAAATATAGTCTAATCTGGTCAACATATTTAGAGGTAAGGCTTCATATCCAGGAGTTGAAAAAAGGGTCCAAATTGTCAGAGAACCAGTAGGAGATGGGAGAACAGATTATCTGCATTTGGACATCACAAAACTGTTTTACGTAGGCTGAAATTTATTGAAGGCCATTTGTGGGTAAATGATTAAATAAAACACTTGATTAATCTGATTATTTTCACTTACTATATGACTGTGACAATGAACTTGAAATCCAATTACTGTCTGTCTTAATTATGTTTCTTCAACTCATTTTTTTCATTACATTTTCCAATAATGGTCACAGGAATATTTTGGCTACAGGCTGTAAATTTGAATTCATAGTATCCTATTTGCTTTCAGTTCAGTTCAGTTCAGTCGCTCAGTCATGTCCAACTCTTTGCAACCCCATGAACAGCAGCACGCCAGGCCTCCCTGTCCATCACCTACTCCTGGAGTTTACCCAAACCCATGTCCACTGAGTCAGTGATGCCATCCAACCATCTCATCCTCTCTCGTCCCCTTCTCCTCCTGCCCTCAATCTTTCTCAGCATCAGGGTCTTTTCAAATGAGTCAGCTCTTTGCATCAGGTGGCCAAAGTATTGGAGTTTCAGCTTCAGCATCAGTCCTACCAATGAATATTCAGGACTGATTTCCTTTAGGATGGACTGGTTGGATCTCCTTGCAGCCCAAGTGACTCTTAGGAGTTTTCTCCAACACCACGGTTCAAAAGCATCAATTCTTCTGCTATACACAATGAGAATATCAGGTTTAGTATTAAATGCCTTTTATTTATTTAAAAAATGACCTGTACTTAATGAGCACTTAAAATATTATTTTTCCAACCTTCCTTTTCTAGCATTTATGTATTATGTGATGTGAAAGTCACTCAGTTGTGTCTCTTTGCACCCCCATGGACTATACAATCCATGGAATTCTCCAGGCCAGAATACTCGAGTGGGTTGCCATTTCCTGGAAAAACTCTATATGGCCAGCAAAAACAAGACTTGAAGCTGACTGTGGCTCAGATCATGAACTCCGTATTGCAAAGTTAAGACTTAAATTGAAGAAAGTAGGGAAAACCACTAGACCATTCAGGTATGACTTAAATCAAATCACTAACAATTATACAGTAGAAGTGAGAAATAGATTCAAGGGGTTAGATGTGATAGACAGAGTGCCTGAAGAACTATGGATGGAACTATGGGAAAGGAGTATGTCAGGGGTGTATATTGTCACTCTGCTTATTTAACTTATATGAAGAGAATGTCATGTGAAATGCTGGGCTGGATGAATCAAGCTGGAATCTATATTGCCAGTAGAAATATCAATAACCTGAGATATGCAGATGACACCATCCTTATGGCAGAAAGCAAAGAGGAACTAAAGAACCTCTTGATGAAAGTGAAAAAAGAGAGTGAAAAAGCTGGCTTAAAACTCAACATTCAAAAAGCTAAGACTGTGGAATCTGGTCCCATTATTTCATGGCAAAAAGATGGGGAAACAATGGAAAAGAGTGACAGACTTTATTTTCTTCATCTCCAAAATCACTGCAGATGGTAACTACAGCCATGAAGTTAAAATATGTTTGTTCCTTGGAAGAAAAGCTATGACCAACCTAGACAACATGTTAAAAAGCAGAGACATTACTTTGCCAACAGGTCTGTATAGTCAAAGCTGTGTTTTTTCTAGTAGTCATGTATAGATGTGACAGTTGGACCATAAAGAAAGCTGAGCGCTGAAGAATTGATGCTTTTGAACTGTGTTGACGGAGAAGACTCTTGACGGTGATGGAGAAGACTCTTGGACTGCAAGGAGATCCAACCAGTCCATCCCAAAGGAGATCAATCCTGGATATTCATTGAAAGGACTGATGCTGAAATTGAAGCTCCAATACTTTGGCCACCTGATGTGAAGAACTGATTCATTGGAAAAGACCCTGATGCTGGGAAATATTGAAGGCAGGAAGAGAAGGGGATGGCAGAGGATGAGATGGTTGCATGGCATCACTGACTTGATTGACATGAGTTTGAGCAAGCTACGGGTGTTAGTGATGGACAAGGAAGCTTGGCATGCTGGAGTCCGTGGGTCGCAAAGAGGTGCACACGACTGAGCTACTGAACTGAACTGAAAACTGTACTGATTCACCCTCATATTTGTCCCTCCTTGACTAGCTTCCTTTGTCTAAAGATGGAAATTCCCATTGTTCATTATTGTTCTCCAAGCCTCACTAACATCATTTACCACATCAATCTGAGTTCTGATTAGTTCTGTTGTGACCTTTGGTACCTGCTGCACTGTCTTCTTTCCTGCCCTCTGATTTTGAGTACACACTGACCGCATCACCAACTGGACCCCTGCTTTTTCACTTCTACCTGCTATACACTAACCCTATAGACAATGCTGGTGCCTGGGGCTCTCGCTTAGTTATGTCTGACACTTTGTGACCCC
Organism: Giraffa tippelskirchi; assembly: GCF_054371585.1. Taxonomy (NCBI): domain Eukaryota; kingdom Metazoa; phylum Chordata; class Mammalia; order Artiodactyla; family Giraffidae; genus Giraffa; species Giraffa tippelskirchi. Next base: position 59,726,949 of record NC_137282.1, read on the forward strand.
ACTGACTGTAGCCCATCAAGGTCCTCTGTTCACGAGACTTTTTTTCTAGCAAGAGTACTGAAGTGTGTTGCCATTTCCTCCTACAGGGGATCTTCCTGAACCATAGGAACCACTTATTTCCACCAGGGAAGTCCCTTATCACCACATGAGTTCTATTTCTATGGAAAAGAGGCAAGCTCTGAGTGTTGTTGGAAATGCAATTTCTAGGTTTACCTGCAAACTTTCCCCTACTCTGTATTTCAACAGAATACCCAAAGCCAATTACTTTTGTAACTATTAACATTTGGTCTTCATTAATTTGATATGTTTACTAAAAGAATAGTTGGATTGGGACTTCTTTGGCAGTCCAGCAGTTAAGACTCTGCCCTTCCACTGAAGAAGGTGTGGGTTCGATCCCTGATTGGGGAATTAGATCCCACATGCCACATGGTGCAGCCAAAAAGTAAAAAGAGAAAATCAAAAAAATACAAGGGATATAAGAAATAGTTGAATGAATGAATATTGCACAACTGTCAAATCTCTCTCCATCACATTCCTCTACAAGACCACATGGGGCAATGTGAGCGCAAAACAGTTTGATGGATTCATGAATGTGGGCAAAGATTTTCTGACCAACAACATGGGTGCTTAGACATAGATGCTGGTTAAAGGATTGGATGCTTAATCATTACAAAACAAGGAAAACTCTAAGGAAATGTTTGTGATAAGATGTACATACTAAGAAAATGTTCATGGTATTTCAAGAACAACTTCACAGTGTCATAATACCTCAGGTCACAAAATCCAAACCTGTACAAACTAAAGCCTTCCCAGACTAGCGGAGCACATGTAGGTCCCAGAAATTTTAGTTTAATCTACTGGTTATCAGGCAAAAACAAAAAACTTAATGGTTTAAAAAATATATATTGCTTTACTTCAAAATAAAATAAGGATATTAAGTAAACAATGTGTAATTCTAAAATGTCAAGTATACTTTGGATATAATATATTATTTGTGTTGGTAACTGTAATTTTGAAAAGTGTTCTGAATATCTTAGAAGAAAATGTCACAGCCCAGTAGATAAATTTCTGAGCTGTTTTCTTTCTAATTTAACTGGAAGGGGGAAAGGCCTGGAATTGACCTCTGCTTCCTATGAATGTTTTTTCTTAATGACCTACTTAAAGATATTGCTGGAAATCAAGCCAATGCACTTCATTATGGAGGAAGGAAGGCAAATCCCATGAAAGACATCATAAAATATGTCCCCCATTCCAGGAGGCAAATGTGAAATGACCACAAGCTGAATCCTTTGAGCTCTGCCTGAAGAGTAATAGCAAGTCTCTGCCATTAAATCAGAAAAACCATTGTTGGAATCAGACTTATTTGTCCCAGGTTCTAAGCTAATATTTACAAATCTATTGATTTTTGCTCTAATACAGCATAACTAGTACACTTGAAAAATGAATTTTTTAAAATTAATTTTATTTATTCATTCATTTATTTATTTATTTTTGGCTATGCTGGGTCTTTGTTCATGGGGTTCTCGAGGTAAGAATGCTGAAGTGGTTTGCCATTCCCTTCTCCAGTTGACCACATTTTGTGAGAACGTTTCACCGTGACCCATCCATCTTGGAGACCCTACATGGCGTGGCTCATAGTTTGAGTTGGACAAGGCTGTCATCCGTGTGGTCAGTGGAGCTAGTTTCCTGTGACCTTTGTTACTTCGTGGGCTTTTCTGTAGCTGCAGTGAGTGGGGGCTACTCTACAGTCATGGTGCACAGGCTTCTCATTGTGTGTCTTCTCTTGTTGCACAACAAGGGCTCTAGGGCTTGTGGGCTTCCGTAGTTGCAGCTCATGGATTTGATAGTTGCTGCACGTGGGCCCCAGAGCACAGGCTCAATTGTTGTGGTGCATGGGCTTAGCTGCTCTGCAGCAGGTGGGATCCTCCTAGATCAGGGACTGAACCTGTAACTCCTGCACTGGCAGGTGAATCCTTTACTACTGAGTCAAAAGGGCAACTGTGGGATGTTTAACTAATAATATAAATGTTTGACTAATAATCATGACCTTGAATTAAGCAAAATATTTTAGCTGAAGATTCAGGAGCAAGCAGCTGTTGTTTGCATCCTAGGTGTGGTCTCAGGAACATTCTCTACTCATCATCCCAGAACAAAGCAGCCTCGAGTGTGTTTAGCAGTGATTTGCCTTGAAGTGAGAGCTCATTGCTGCCCATGGGGGTCTGCAGTAGTTTTCCTGAGCTGCCAGAACACAGGGCTACAAACTGGGTGGCTTAGACAAGAGGATTGTTTTCTGTCCCAGTTTTGGGGGCCACAAGTCTGAGACCAAGGTTTGGGCGGGGTTGGCTCTTCCTGAGACCTCTCCTTGACTTACAGATGGCCATCTTCTCTGTGTCTTCTTATCATTTTCCTTCTGTGCATGTGTGTGTCTGTGTCCAAATTGCCCCTTTCATCAGGAAAGCAATCATATCAGGTCAGGTTACCCTAATGACTGCATACGTGCATGTGTACATGCTAAGTTGCTACAGTCATGTTCAACTCTTTGAGACTCTATGAACCTAGGAGTCTGCCAGACTGTCTATGGGATTCTCAGGTAAGAATACTGGAATGGGTTGCCATGCCCTTCTCCAGGGGGGTCTTCCTGATCCAGGGATCAAACCTATGTCTCTGGAGTATCATCGTTACAGACGGATTCTTCACCACTGAGCCCCTGAGGAGGTTCCCAGTGACCACACTTAACTCAGCTATTCTTGTAAAGAACTTTTCTTTAAACACAATCACCTTCATTCACATTGGGAATTAAGACTTCAACAGATAAATTTTGGAGGGACATAACTCAACCTCTCCCAGAGTCCACACTATAAACACAATTCCCCCTTTTCTGAGATGAGGTGGACACACCTGCCTATAAAAGCCAAATGATGGTTTTGCACTCTATCCATTTCTGTCGTAGGAAGAGGAGGTGGGCTCTCTTTGAAGGACTTCCTAACTCACAGTAATACCTGCTTGTTTGTGACCTGCTTCCTATTAGAATTCATCCCACTACCATGACTCTGAGCAGCCCCATGCTGTAGTCCTAGTTCACTGATTAAGTGGCGGGCATCTGGGCTCCTCCATCCATAGAATTCTCCAGGCAAGAATACTGGAGTGGGTTGCCATTCCCTTCTCCAGGGAATCTTGTTGACTCAAGGATTGAACCCACATCTCCTGCATGGCAGGTGGATTGTTTGCAGTCTGAGCCACTAGGGAAGCCCCAGTCAGATTCTCTCTCTAGGAATTTTTGTTTTTCAACTGGGAACAAAAAGAGGGTGGAAGTGTTTGAAACCAGATGATATTGATGGCAGTGGTTCAAAAAGTGTCCTGGTATCCTTAGAATTGCCTATTTCTCACCTATCCACATCCTGAGGGTTCAACCTTCCTTGGGTTCCATAATATATAATATAATAGATTTCCTAGATTTTTCCTTGGTCAGAATTGGTCTCCATTCTTTCAATCAAAATGTCATCTCCCTGCATAGTATCATATTTTCTAGTCACATGGGATTTGAAAAAAAAATCTCTCCTCTTCTGGGACAGCGAGCAAATTTTGCTATAATAATACTTATTCTTGGATCATCGAAAAAGCAAGAGAGTTCCAGAAAAACATCTATTTCTGCTTTATTGACTAAGCCAAAGCCTTTGACTGTGTGGATCACAATAAACTGTGGAAAATTCTGAAAGAGATGGGAATACCAGACCATCTGACCTGTCTCTTGAGAAACCTGTATGCAGGTCAGGAAGCAACAGGTGGAACTGGACATGGAACAACAGACTGGTTCCAAATAGGAAAAGGAGTACGTCAAGGCTGTATATTGTCACCCTGCTTATTTAACTTATATGCAGAGTACATCATGAGAAATACTGGGCTGGAAGAAACACAAGCTGGAATCAAGATTGCCGGGAGAAATATCAATAACCTCAGATATGCAGATGACACCACCCTTATGGCAGAAAGTGAAGAAGAACTAAAGAGCCTCTTGATGAAGGTGAAAGAGGAGAGTGAAAAAGTTGGCTTAAAGCTCAACGTTCAGAAAACTAAGATCATGGCATCTGGTCCCATCACTGCATGGGAAATAGATGGGGAAACAGTGGAAATAGTGTCAGAGTTTATTTTTTTGGGCTCCAAAATCACTGCTGATGGTGATTGCAGCCATGAAATTAAAAGACGCTTACTCCTTGGAAGGAAGGTTATGACCAACCTAGATAGCATATTTAAAAGCAGAAACATTACTTTGCCAACAAAGGTCCATCTAGTCAAGGCTATGGTTTTTCCAGTGGTCATGTATGTATGTGAGAGTTGGACTGTGCAGAAAGCTGAGCACTGAAGAATTGATGCTTTTGAACTGTGGTGTTGGAGAAGACTCTTGAGAGTCCCTTGGTCTGCTAGGAGATCCAATCAGTCCATCCTAAAGGAGATGAGTCCTGGGTGTTCATTGGAAGGACTGATGTTGAAGCTGAAACTCCAATCCTTTGGCCACCTCATGTGAAGAGTTGACTCATTGGAAAAGACCCTAATGCTGGGAAGGATTGGGGGCAGGAGGAGAAGGGGATGACAGAGGATGAGATGGTTGGATGGCATCACTGACTCGATGGACATGGGTTTGGGTAAACTCTGGGAGTTGGTGATGGACAGAGAGGCCTGGCGTGCTGCAGTTCATGGGGTTGCAAAGAGTTGGACACGACTGAAGGACTGAACTGAACTGAATACTTATTCTTTCTTCCCATAGTGGATGACTTCTCACAGTTATATATAGTTATATACAGTATTGAACATTGTATCTTTACTAAGTGAGTAACAGAGCATAAAGACTCACTGGGATGACATATTCTAAAGCAAAGATTCAGTGAAAAGATGATGATGTAGCTACCAAAGATAAAACGTAATCAGAGAAGAAAGCATAGGACTTCAAGTGAGGCATGCAGTAGCAGGTTACATGGAAGGAGCTTTATTGTTCCTTTAATCGGTGCTGTATTGTTATTTCAGAGTGGTGCACCTCTCTCAGCATGACTAGCGCTCATGTTCTGAGAGGTTGTTTGTAGGTAGAAAGAACCTGAGGACTAAGGTTTCCATATCATGGCGGTAGGACCTGAGGAGACACTCCATCTTGGGAAGAGGGAGGCTTTATAGTACGAAGTGCCTTCAATTCCTCAGCTATGCTGGGCTGGTAGCAAGCAGCACTCTTCCACTTCTGATCTTCATCTTCAAGTTAGTACAGAGAACCAAAGAAACTGCAACCTCCACGGAGTGTGCCAAGGAGGGGAAACAAGGGTCTGTTTATAACCACGCACACCCCTGATCTTCAGTGGTTTTGCACACATACCCCTCAAAGAAACTTGAAATCTACTCACAGAACTTCAGATAGATGTTTTATTTATTTCAATGATTCTAACATATTGTAAACAGTGATTTTAAAAAGAAATGGAAAATCACATTTGAAAATATCTAATAGAATCCAAAGACCGTACTGATTTGATAATTTTAAAAATATATGTAAATGTTCTTTAACACGCCAATGATTCATAGCTTGGATTTTCCTCCCTGATCAAATTACACTTTTTCCCACAAGTTTTTATAGAAGTAAAACATATTTATAAGTGAAACTTTTAGAGATCATCCTATCAAGCTTATCTGAAAAAAAGAATGTATGTAAATTCAAATTTATATTTTTATCCTGTCTGTGATGAAAGGATCCAAGAAATATTACAAATAATATTATAAATATTAGAAATATTTCTATTTTTGTAATATTTATTACAATATTAGAAATATTACAAATTTCTAATATTAGAAATATTACAAATAATATTGTAAAATATTACAAATATTACACATCATTTAAAACAACTTGTGTTTCATATTTTTATAAAATTTAATGCTAAAAATGTGAAATTGCATTCAAAATGCTGCTCCTAATGTGATTCATTTTTTTTTCTGTGTGTTTAATAAAGAGAGAAGTCTATATATTGCTGAATCTAATCAGTAGAGTAGTTTGCATAGAATTTTATTTTTGGTTAACTGACAGCAGAACACATAAACATTTTTTAGGATGAATTGAGAATAGATTAGACAATAATATTTTGTGATATAACTTTCTAAAATATGTTTTCATATCTAACAGAATAGCACAAACCAAATCTGAAAATAGTCACATCAAGTTCTGCTTATGAGTTTAATCCAAAGGACCTTTAAAACTTTGACACTGCTAAAAAATTCCAGAGCTCTGGTTTTTTCTCATGATAGACTCTCTTAGGCACTGTACCTTCTTTAACAGTGGTTGGAAGATGGCAATAAGAAAACCATGTAACACAAAGGTCTTTATTCCCAGCATCCCATCCACCATCATTGGCGATCAGATCATCCCAGCAAGATGTCATATCAGGTCCACAAGGCACGGTGTTCACTGTGCCGTCTAATTGTCAAGAAGGCTGGAAAACTGCAGAACTGCTGTGCTGGGACGTTCTGATCACAAATGCTGGGAACTTGGGTTTTCACACAGGGGCGAGATACCACCTTGCTACCGGCAACGGTCTGTATAGTTAAAGCTATGGTTTTTCCAGTAGCCATGTATGGATGTGAGAGTTGGACCATAAAGATGCTGAGTGTGGAAGAATTGATGCTTTCGAACTGTGGTGCTGGAGAAGACTCTTGAGAGTTCCTTGGACAGCAAGGAGGTCCAACCAGTCAATCCTCAAGGAAATCAACCGTTAATATTCATTGGAAGGACTGATGCTGAAGCTGAAGCTTCAATTCTTTGGCCACCTGATGTGAAGAGCTGACTCACTGGAAAAGACCCTGATGCTGGGAAAGATTGAAAGCAGGAAGGAAAAGGGGATGACAGAGGATGAGATGGTTGGATGCTATCATGAACTCAATGGACATGAATTTGAGAGAACCCCAGGAGATAGTGAAGGACAGAGAAGCCTGGCTTGCTGCCATCCATGGGGTTGCAAAGAGTCAGACACAAGTGAGTGACAAGAACAAGGCCCTTCTTTTGTAAAGTGAACAAGCTCCTACCAATCACTCTGTCCTGTCCTCCTGCAAACCAGTTTTGTGAATGAGTACTTGCAATGACGATCCAGAAAACTCCATCTCTGAAATGATCAAACCCCTCATGGTTCATGGAAATTCTTCATAAACTTCCAAACAAAGAATAAGCAAATTTTAAGACACAGCCCCACACTCACACAGATGCCAAGACACCTTTTCCCTTATAATTGCTGGTTTTTCCCCACTGATCTTCCATGAGACACAGAGGAAGCACTCAGTAAACATTTATTTTAGCAATTTATGAGTCAATATGCAAATGAATAAGGAAATGAGTGAAGATAACTGGTTTATATGGGGTTCCTAAAATAAAGACACGTGAGAGTCCAAGATACAACAGCCTGCAGTCTTATCAACAAAGGCTCCCTGAGATAACACTGACTAAACTGAATTTTCCCAGAAAATGCATTTTTACCTGCTATTTTCCTACAGGTGCAATTTATCTATTTTCATGCATTTAAGAAAGATGAGATTTTTCTGGAAGAGTATTTCTATTTCATGAGATTCAAAGTTTGTGGATCAACCAAACAAGGACATTAAATAGTCATTCATTTAACCCACCTAGAAGAACTGAAAGTGTTATTTGCTCAAACAAAAGTGAAAGTCGCTCAGTCATATGGACTCTTTGTGAACCGGTTCCCACTGGAGTTCCAGAAAACATGGCTACTGACTTATTAGTGGGCTTCCCCGGTGGCTCAGTGGGTAAAGAACCCACCTGCATTGCAGGAGCTGCAGGGGCCTTGGGTTCGATCCCTGGGTCAGGAAGACCCCCTGGAGGAGGACACGGCACCCACTCCAGTCTTCTTACTGGAGAATTGTGTGGACAGAGGAGCTGATACTTAATGACCGAAGGAGACCTTTGTAGACCCTCACTGCAGCTGGGACTGTTATTAACATGCTGAGAATCAACTGACTGTAAGTCAGTTTTAGACCTGAGATTAAAACTTTAAAAGCAGATAGAGAAAAATTAAAAATAAAACAGCATCCCAAATTTTATTCACTGTCTGCCAAATTTTTGACACTTGTGCTGTCTCTGACAGCAACTTGGAATATTAAGTGTATTTGTTTGAAACAAATTCCCCGCTCTGATAAAGGCAAATGTTGAAGGAACATATGGCTGTCATCATACTCAGAATATCAAGAATATTTTTCATCAAATTTCTTTTTTGTATAAAGTAAAAAATGCAGGCCAAAGCTTCTCTTCACAGTTTTTATATTAGAGTTGATATAAAATGACAGCAAGATCATGTTGAATTCAGTCAATGGCTAGTCAGCTTGAAAACCCCAAACTTTGAATCTCATGAAATAAAAACGCTCTTCCAGAAAAATCTCATCTTTCCTAAATGCATGAAAATAGGTAATCTGCACCTGTAGGAAAATAGCAGGTAAAAATGCATATTTCTAATCTATGTGGTTCAGTCAAGGAATATTCAGATCATGAATTTTATTTTGTAATATGTACAAAATTACTACTCATTTAGTTAACAAAATAATTTAAATATTAATCAATGGGAAAGAAATGTCTCTTTTCCATTTCTACACATTTTTGCCTTCTGAAAAATTCTTTTTTATAAAATGTTACTTTCTTATGTGAAGTGTTCTCTTATAACCAAAATTATAATCTGAGTTTATAATTTTGACATCAAAATTATAGAAGTGAGCACACTGAATATTATTAGATGTCCCCCTCTCTTCCTCAAGCATGGAGTGGTCTTTCTTCCCTCTTTCAACTTTCACTCTTTTTCAGCAAGCATGACTTAGCCTTTGGGTCTCAGATTAGATAACACCCCTTCTGGAAGTCTTCCTTCAAAACCATAAAAGGTATCTATTAAAAAACAAACAAACAAACAAACAAAAAAACACTTATTGGAATCACTCAGGTCTTATCTTAACCCAGGCTGGTAATAACTCCTGCTCACCATCCCTGTCTCCCAGCAGCCTAGAAGTGCTGACAAGGGAGGTGTGTTGTATCTGTTCATCTTTACCACCGAGCCACCAGGGAAGCCCTACATAACACTCTTGAGCTGATGGGGTTATGGATACAGAGATCATGTTAGCACTTGCTCAGGGTCAAGGAGGAGCAAGAGGAGTGAGCACCAAGAGGGGCCCCCGTGCTGGTGAAGATTCTGTGTCTTGACTGCATCGAAGTCTGTATCCCACTGGTGATGCTGTGCTGCAGTTTTGCAAGTTCCCCCCTGTTCACCTTTGGTTAACTCAGCAAAAGAGATCTCACTGCAATTTCTTACAACTACATGAAATTCTACAAAGATAACAAGATAAAATTAGTTTTTGAAAAAAGTGATGGCTAATTTTTGCTCAGTGGAGATCAGCAGTTAGTATATTCTGGCTGCTAATTTTTCACTGAATTGCTTTCAATAATAAAGGAATATTTTAAAATTCCATTTACCTCCCTGAGATTTTATGAGTCCCTTATTAGGACTTGTGTTCTTGGCAAAATTAAGTTCATAAAACTACCGGAATACGTCCAACTCTGGCAATTTTCCGTCATTTGCTATTCTGTGCTGAAAAACCTTGGGGCGATTATCCATAATCAGCAGGAAATAATTAAATATTTTAAAGTTTGTATTTGGGTACATGTCTAGGTGTGTTTGAAGAAGGCATGGCAACCCATTCTTGTATACTTACTTGGTGAATTTCATGGACAGAGGAGTCTGCAGTTCATGTATTGCAGTCCATGGGGTCACAACGAGTTGGACATGATGGAAAAAGCAACAGCTACCAACTCCAGTATTCTGGCCTGGAGAATCCCCATGGACAGAGGAGCCTGGTGGGCTGCAGTCCATGGAGTCGCAAAGAGTCAGGCTTGATTGAGCGACTTTCACTTTGGCTTGAGCAACTAACACTTTCACTTCTTCTAGGTGGGTTAAATGAATGACTACTTAACATCCTTGTTTGGGTAATCCATATGAATTGCAACTACACATTAGGGCTACCGTTAGCCACTTATTTGTTTATGACTGTATTTTAGTTGGTCAGTGCTCCTTCATACTCTACTCACTCTAAAGTACCTAACTCTACCTTTCAATTTGAATTATCTAAGAATTTTGCAGCTCGCCCACCTCTAAGTGAAATGTCAAGTAACTGCGGAGTGTTGTTTGCCCACATGTATGTGGCTGTAAAGGCTGGTTCTGTAGGGGCCTAAGGACAGAGGTCTGAGGTGCGGCCTCTGAACGTGGACAGTGCCCTGTGTGGGAAGTCCCTCCTGTGTCCACAGGCCTGAGTCCTCAGGCATCTCGACCACACTTCCGCCACAGCCACTGGTCCCTCGTGCTGGGTCTCAGATGAACCAGTCTTAGCAACCTACTTCCACAATACATATTTATTTCAGAGACTTCATCCTCCCCTTTCACCTATTCTAACACACAACTTTCCTGATTCATCACATGAAACTCCCTGAATAAATCTTCAGTAACAAGGGTTGGTGCCTAGATTCTTTATGAAAACTAGAGAACTTCCTGGAGGAAGTACCTATCTTTGCGGGTAAGTGAAGTAAGCCAGGTGTGAAATGAAGTAAGCTGGATATCACATGGCAACACTTAAATATAGAATCTGGAGGGAAAAAAAAGAAAAGAGAGAAATGAACTTATTTACAAAGCAGAAATAGACCCTAAGATATAGAAAACAAATGTTTGATTACCAAAGTGGAAGGTGAGTGGAGGGATAAATTAGGAAGATGGAATTAACATACACACCCTACTATAAATAGATAACCAATGAGACCTGCTGGGAACTATACTTCATGTTTTGTAAAAACCTGTAAGAAAAAAAAAAAACAGAATCTGAAAAATAATTAAACCACTGTGCTGTTCATCTGAAACTAACATGACATTGTAAACCAAATATATTTCAATTGAAAAAATGTAAATTGTTGTTAAATAGTTTTAAAAGCATTTCAGGAAAGAGAATTGTTCATATTTTATTAAATATCAAATTGATAAAAAGGGGAAATTATTAGAGTCAGACATAATCAAGTAATCAAATAAATGTAATTTTGCCAAGCACTTAAGTCCCATTATGGGACTCATAAAATCTCAGGGAGTTCAATGGATCTTAAATTTCCTTGATTCACCCTACTGTACTTCTGCTCCTGAAAGGAATCATGCATGGTTTTTTACATAACTTGAAAGACTAATTTTGTGACCTTTAGCATCCCTGCTCCCTATCTGCAACAAACAGACATTTATCCAGAGGAAATTATAAAAATAAATCATTTAAAGTCCTAAAGTTAAAGTCACTCCGTCATGTCCAACTCTTTGCGACCCCATGGACTATACAGTCCATGGAATTCTCCAGGCCAGAATACTGGAAAGGGTAGCTGTTCCCTTCTCCAGGAGATCTTCCCAACCAGTCAAACCCAGGTCTTCCACATTGCAGGCGGATTCTATATCAGCTGAGCCACCAGAGAAGCCTGAAGGGTCTTATTAAAAGGCAGATTAAAAAGCAGAGACATCACTTTGCTAGCAAAGGTCCATATAGTCAAAACTATGTTTTTTTTCCAGTAGTCATATATGGGTGTGAGAGTTGGACCATAAAGAAGGCTGAGCACTGAAGAATTGATGCTTTTGAACTGTGGTGTTGGAGAAGACTCCTGAGAGTCCGTTGAACAGCAAGGAGATCAAACTGGTCAATCCTAAAGGAAATCATCCCTGAATATTCACTGGAAGGACTGATGCTGAAGCTGAAGCTCCAATCCTCTGGGCACCTGATGCAAAGAGCTGACTCATTAGAAAAAGACCCTGATGGTGGGAAAAATCAAAGGCAGGAGGAGAAGGGGACGACAGAGGATGAGACGGTTGGATGGGATCACCAGCTCAATGGCCATGAGCTTGAGAAAACTCTGGGAGAAAGTGAAGGACAGGGGAACCTAGCGTGCTGCAGTCCATGGGGTCCCAAAGAATCGGACATGACTTAGCAACTGAACAATGAACATTTGCATTAAGTTTATAGAGCAAATGAAGAACCATCCATTCAAGAAAATCTGCTCAATGTCAGAGAGAACAGTGAGACTCTGTGAAGGCTGAGGAACAACCCTTCCTGATTCCCCTCCCTGCTCCCAAGTTCTATTATATTCCAGGAAGAGTAAAGCTGGCCCCGGTTGGTGCAGAAGGTTCTGCTGGTGGGACAGGCAGGCCATGAGGACCACAGGCTCTACAGTTCTTCCTGAAGGCATTGACAAAGGGTCAGGATAAACTCCATGCCTAAGGGCAAGATGGAAAGCTGTTGTATATCCTGGAGGAAGACCATGACTACAAGGCTGGAGTCTCCTTGATACAAGTTCAGCCTTTCAAAGCACCGAGTGGACGTTTCACTGATTTTTCTCTACTGTTTTCTAATCTCTATTCCTTATATTTCCACTGTCACCTTTAATAATCTCCTTCCTTCTGCTTATTTGAGTTTAGTTTGCTCTTCTTTATCTTTTAAGGTGGACATTTAGATTATTCATTTAAGACGTTTCTTCTTTTCTAGTTGTCTGCATTTTTTAGTGTAAATTATTTTTCCCATGAAAGTGAAAGTGAAAGTCTCTCAGTCATGTCCTACTCTTTGCAACCCCATGGACTGTAGCCCTGAAGGCTTCTCTGTCCTTGAAATTCTCCAGGCAAGACTACTGGAGTGGGCAGCCATTCCCTTCTGCAGGGGGTCTTCCCAACCCAGGGATCATACCCAGATCTCTGGAATTTTAGGCAGATTCTTTACCATCTGAACCACCTAATGCATTCACAGCTGTGACTTCTTGGAAAGTCTTCTTTCAGTTCTCACAGAATCTCCTAAGACTTTGATGCCACGTGAACTTCGCTTTGTCACGAGCTGGCTTGGCCTTCCTGGAGATGAAACCTGGAATTTGTATCATTCTTTATTGTGGTTTTAGTATAACAAAGAAAAAATCATGCATTACACAAAGGCAATTAGTGTAATTTAAAGATGGATGTGTGTAGGACCATTGGTCATATTCCTAGAGTATGTAAAGCTATTGTAATCAGAAACAAAGGTGTATAGCAGATGTTCCATCAGAACATACATATGATGTTCAGATTAACCTTTATTCTAATGAATCACACTCTCTCGTTCTAGCCCAAGAAATTCCCTTTGATTTTCCAGACACTGAATGTGGAGTGTTTTTGAATGATAATAGAAACACATAACTTAGTGCACATTCAATATGAGTATAATAAATATGCACTGTGAGACCAAGAGCTCCTCAAGAAACTACAAAAATGATGTCTGACTAATGTAATAACTGTGATCACACTTTTTAAAAAAAAATCTGCAGCTTACTTTTTAAAAGTTTGGGATTGCAAATAACAAATTGATGAGTGAGCGGCTCACAGCCTTAAGCATATTTCCTCTTTAGTGAAATCTAAGAAAACTCACATGTCTTAAAATCTGTATGAAAAGATAAGCTCCTTATTAGAAAATCTGTTTAGAAGAATAAAAACAAAGGCAGGACACACGAAAATGTATGGAATACAGTTAAAGCATTGCCTGGAGGGAAATGTATAGCTCTAAATGTCAATATTAAGAAAAAGAATGATATCAAATAAACAGCTTAAATTTTACTTTAATAAACTAAAAAAGAAGAGTAAAGAGAATGATATCAAATAACTTAACTTTCTACCTTAAGGGAGTAAGCAAAGAAGAGACTGAACCAATGCAAGAAGAAATAAGAAAATGATACAGATGAGGCCAAAAATAAATAAAACAGAAAAATGATAGAGACATTTGTTAAAATCAAATGCTAGTTCTTCAGAAAGTCCAAAAAAGTGGACAAATATTCATTAGTTTGACCATGAAAACAAACAAACAAAAAGAATGTTCAAGCTGCAAAAATCAGGAACAGAAGAGGAGATACCGTACTGACCATATAGAAATCTAAAGGACTGTAATGGGATGCAGTGAACAGCTGGACACCAACACATTAGGTAGCATCAGCAAAATAACTGCGAGATGAAGTGAAGAGAAGCTCAGGGCCCTAGACAGAAGTAGAGACTCTGCTTTGACACACCCCTCTGGTTCCCAGATGAGCCTGTTCTTTGTGTAGGAGGCCTGCCAGGGAGATGTTGGGCAGCTCATAAACTTTATCTGAGCCTGAGGGATGCCGTGGGTTTAAAAAAACTACAACAATTGATATATGTAGAATCTACAGAAGTGGTACAGATGAACCTATTTGTACGGCAGGAATAGAGACACAGGTGTAGAGAGGAGATGTGTGGACACAGTTGGGGAAGGTGGGATGAATTGGGGCTGACATACATACACTACCATGTGTAACACAGATAGCCAGTAGAAACCTGCCGCAGAGGACAGAGAGCTCAGCCCAGTGCTCTGTGATGACCTCGGAGGGCAGGATGGGGGGTGGGAGGGAGGTCCAAGAGGAAGGGGATGCACATGTATATATGGCTGCTTCACATCGTCGTACAAAAGAAACCGACACATTACCAAGCAGCTATACTCCAATTGAAAAAAACACAACAACTGTGGGGACTTCTATCCAGGCTTCAAATAAAAGAACTCAACATTTGGTGCTGGGCGGACGTGCATTTGAGTTTGGAATCTGCCACTTACCAGCTATGAGATGCTGACAAGTTGCTAGACTCTTAAGTGAGGAACATTGAATTAGTCCATTGTATTAGTTCAGTTCAGTTCTGTCACTCAGTCATGTCCAACTCTTTGCAACCCCATGGACTGCCGCATGCCAGGCTTCCCTGTCCATCACCAACTCCTGAAGTTTACTCAAACTCATGTCCATCGAGTCAATGATGCCATCCAACCATCTCATCCTCTGTCATCCCCATCTTCTCCCATCTTAAATCTTTCCCAGGATCAGGGTCTTTCCAAATGAATCAGTTCTTCGAATCAGGTGGCCAAAGTATTGCAGTTTCAGCTTCCAATGAATATTCCGGACTGACCTTTATGATGGACTTGTTGGATCTCCTTGCAGTCCAAGGGACTCTCAAGAGTCTTCCCCAACACCACAGTTTAAAAGCATCAATTCTTCCGCATTCAGCTTTCTTCATAGTCCAACTCTCACATCCATACATGGCTACTGGAAAAACCATAGCCTTGACTAGACGGACCTTTGTTGGCAAAGTAATATCTCTGCTTTTACTATGCTGTCTAGGTTGGTCATAACTTTTCTTCCAAGGAGCAAGCCTCTTTTAATTTCATGGCTGCAGTCACCATCTGCACTGATTTTGGAGCCCAAATATAAAGTCTGTCACTGTTTCCATTGTTTCCCCATCTATTTGCCATGAAGTGATGGGACTGGATGCCATGATCTTCATTTTTGGAATGTTGAGTTTTAAGCCAGCTTTCTCACTCTCCTCTTTCACTTTCATCAAGAGGCTCTTTAGTTCCTCTTTGCTTTCTTTCATAAGGGTAGTGTCATTTGCATATCTGAGGTTTGATATTTCTCCCTGCAACCTTTATTCCAGCTTGTGCTTCATCCAGCCGACATTTTACGTGATGTACCCTGCATATAAGTTAAATAAGCCTGGTAACAATATACAGCCTTGATGTACTCCTTTACCAATTTGGAATCAGTCTGTTTTCCATGTCCAGTTCTAACTGTTGCTTCTTGACCTCCATACAGATTTCTCAAGAGGCAGGTCAAGTGGTCTGGTATTCCCATCTCTTAAAGAATTGTCCAGGGTTTATTGTGATCCATACAGTCAATGGCTTTGGCATAGTCAATAAAGCAGAAGTAGATGTTTTTCTGGAACTCTCCTGCTTTTTCACTGATCCAGAGGATGTTGGCAATTTGATCTCTCATTCCTCTGCCTTTTCTAAATCCAGCTTGAACATCTGGAAGTTCACGGTTCACATACTATTTAAGCCTGGCTTGGAGAATTTTGAGCATTACTTTGCAAGTGTGTGAGATGAGTGCAATTGTGTGGTAGTTTGAACATTCTTTGGCATTGCCTTTCTTTGGGATTGGAATGAAAGCTGACCTTTTCCAGTCCTGTGGCCACTACTGAGTTTTCCAAATTTGCTGGCATATAGAGTGCAACATTTTCATAGCATCGTCTTTGAGGATTTGAAATAGTTCAACTGGAATTCCATCACCTACACTGGCTTTGTTCGTAGTGATGCTTCCTAAGGCCCACTTGACTTCGCATTCCAGGATGTCTGGCTCTAGGTGAGTGATCCCCCCATCATGATTATCTGGGTCGTGAAGATCTTTTTTGTACAGTTCTTCTGTGTATTCTTGCCACCTCTTCTTAATATCTTCTGCTTCTGTTAGGTCCATACCATTTCTGTCCTTTATCGAGCCCATCTTTGCATGAAATATTCCCTTGGTATCTCTAATTTTCCTGAAGAGATCTCTAGTCTTTCCTATTCTATTGTTTTCCTCCTTTTCTTTGCATTGAAATCTCAGGAAGGCTTTCTTGTCTCTCTTTGCTTTCTTCTCTCTCCTTCCATTGTATATTGGGTAGTAAAATGGAGAGATAGATGATTAGAGAAATACAGCTTTAGGGAAATAGGCAAACAAGAGTTGAAATTACCCAAAAAACAGCAGTTATTATTATGATTCTCATCATTTCTAGGACTCAAGTGGATAAAGTTGTGAACTTTAGATGCATTTCAACAGCATGCCTCAATGGGCTCCTAAGATGAAATTAGGGAGTCTGCAACAGGGGCCGTTAACACATGGAGAAAGTGACTATAAATAGCAGGTATCTTTTATCTTGGCTTCCCTGATAGCTCAGTTGGTAAAGAATCTGCCTGCAATGCAGGAGACC
The DNA here is from genome assembly GCF_054371585.1 of Giraffa tippelskirchi. Taxonomy (NCBI): domain Eukaryota; kingdom Metazoa; phylum Chordata; class Mammalia; order Artiodactyla; family Giraffidae; genus Giraffa; species Giraffa tippelskirchi. The sequence continues at coordinate 59,743,787 of NC_137282.1, forward strand.
CCCCTCCCAGTTTGATTATCGATTCTGGCTGTGCAATTCCCTTAGTTCAGAGGTAATTCCCTTAGTTCAGAGAATAGATATTTGGAAATGAATTGTACAGTGGTAGTCAAATCTGAGTAAACTATGAATATCTTCCCATCTCAACATCCAAGAGAGAGATTTTTTTGCAGCCAACATATGATTTTGAAATGGGCTGATCCATGTGTTCAAGAAGCAAACCCTTTCTTAATGTCTATATTGCACAACAGATGATATCATTTTTGTAAATATAGAATCTCTTTTCAAAAAAAAATGTGCATCATGGGATGAATTTCTTGACTTTCAGTTACTATGTCGTACAAGTTTTGCTCAGTCCAAAGGCGCCCAGAGGACAGAAGGAGGTCTAAGTGTGGCATGCCTGGCACTCTGCCACCTCCCACTTGAGCTTCCTCCCACGCGAGTCCACTTCGGAGCCCCTCCGTGTCCTTGGTGTAATGACTAAATTGTTACTGGTGCAGATGGAATGCCACCAAGATCTTGAAATCCCTCGGAGGTGACCATATGGCTCCCCTCACCTTTTAATATTTAATGATGGTCCTTGGGCACTTTCCAACTATTAAAAAAAAGTGTGGAAAGACTTTTTGTGTCAACTTAAAAATGCGCCAAAGAAAATCTACCCTGAAATATTCAAACTCCTTTAAAATTAGAATTTTGACGTGAACATAATAAAATACTTGCTAAATATTTCAATCAAAGACCAATTATCTTTTGTTAGGTGTCTTTCTCGTGAAATACAGCCGATTCCAAAGAACGTTTCTAGCTCTAATTTATATGAATCATGACAGGCATCTAATATAAAGTCACAGCCATGTAACAACATTAAGGAAAAGACATGTAACTGTTCTTCCTTCAACAACAACAAAGAAAGGAATGGAGTTCTCTATACTCTGTTAATGGCATTATATTGGATGCACTCAGTAGCAAGGAGGCTGCCAAGGATAACTACCCTGGAGTTCCTAGTGCAGCTGCTTGCCTCCATTTTACTGAGAGGGCAAGCTTTTAACATCACGAAGAATTTGTTGAAATGCTTCTGGAGGCTGAGTCCTGAGTTGCAGGCACATCTCTAAGAACCATGCTGTCTGTCCCAGGGAGGTGTGTACTCGGCTTGCATGAGATAGATACATCTTGGGGACCTCAGTGGCTAGTCATGCTGTGGAAGCTTTCAGCTTATCTTTGGAAGTGGAGAATTCATTCAGCACAGTTAACATTTCATGGTTATTTAGTCAAGCTGTTGCATCAGCAGGTTATTTTAAAGCATTCTTATCTCTTCTCTCCCACCCAGTTATTTGTGTTTTCATCAATTAGTCATTTGTTTTATCATTCAATAGACATGTGTGAAAACATATTATTTTGGGGACTGGTGTAAGCGTTGGAGACCCAGAGATGAATATAACTCCTACCCCAAATTCCTGTCTTCATCCAGCAAGGTCACAGTTAGGTGACGTGACATTTAAGAGAGAGTGTAATAAGTGCTGTGGTGGAAGAATTCCATACTGAGGGCTCTAGAAGGTTAAGGCTCAGGACTAAGGCAAAGGAGGGGGTGCAGAAATGATGAGTGAAGTTGAAGAATCACTTCTTAAAAGCTTAGGATGAGTCTCAAAAAAGAAAAAAAATGAGGAGAAGGAGCTGACTGTTTGAGAGTGATATGGAGAGCATTCCAGGCTGGCAGAGAGATTGATGATCTTAACAAAGGGCAGGGCAAGTCTGGCAAAAGCTAATCTTTTCTGGTATGGGAGAAATGAAGGATTTAGACATGGTGAATGTAGAAAATTTAAACTCATACTTAAAAATCAGTACCTTAGAATGTAATGATATGCTGCACATTGTTTGACTTTTTTTTTTTTTTGGCATGTGAACGTTTGTAAAAAGAATGATGAAATGAAAGATTAAGTTATTGACTGAGGTCATAAGACATTGGAGGTGATGAAAGGGCATGCGATTCAGGACAAAGTTGGAGATATTAATTTTGGAGGCAAAGATCAAGTAACGCTTGTGCAGAGAATGGAAGGGAAAAGAGGTTACACTCATTTCTTCCAAGTATTAATGGCCCCTATTTCCTACTCCATGACTTCAACTTAGGAACTCACTGAAGTGTACTTTTGAAAAGTAACTAAGTTCACAGCTTTATCCAAGTGGGTCCTGTGAGTGTTGCTTTTTCGGGGGGAGGTGGTTGCATTTATTCTTTATTGATTATGGATACTTTCGTTACCAGACACATAACACTAAAAGAAAAATTGTGAGCCAATAAAATAAACCAGAGAAACAGAATTACTGCATAACATTTAAATGTGGAATCTTAAATAAATAAATAAAACAACAAACTCATGGAAACACAGAGTAGAATGGTGGTTGCCAGGGTTGAAATATGGAGAAAATAGGAAGTTCTGGGGAGCAGACAGACTTTGAAGACATCCTCTGCAGATGACTTCTGCTATCTCTGATTTGTAGATGGAGCTGTCATGGCAATGCAAGTCTATCTGTCATACTCTTGAATAGAGACAAGTGGAAGCACGATTTAGAAATACTGAGGAACTCACTGGAGACAAAGAGCAAATACTCACTCTTCTAGTTACAACTAGTTAAAACTATGATGGGATTTCTTCCTTCAGTGCTCAGCTGCCCATGAAGAGCTGTGGAGTCTGCATTCTCACCAGCAACAATATTGTGTTCCAAGGAAATAAAAACAACTTTGAGGGAACACAGATATGCACACAATTTGCAAACAAATATACAGTATCTGTGTTATATGGGATGGGATGATTCAAAAAAATTGTCTAAAAAATCTTAAGGGAAATTGAAACTGATTGAAAAGAATTGTGGCTGTTGAGAAAGTTGCTGGCATCCAAAAGTTTGGTTTCATTTTTGTGTCTGGAGACAAGATGCAGGAAAGAGTTAATGCCACAGTTAAAGACTTCAGGCAGAAGTCCTTCTTCCTTCGGGGATCTCAATCTTTTTCTATGAAGGTCTTCATCTGATTAGATGAGGCCCACCCATTATAGAGGGCAACCTGCTTTAGTCAAAGTCTATCAGTCAGGGAAATTTGACTTCCCTGGTGGCTCTGATGGTAAAAGCATTTGCCTACAATGTGGGAGACCCGGGTTAGATCCCTGGGTCAGGAAGATCCCCTGGAGAAGGAAATGGCAACCCACTCCAGTACTCTTGCCTGGAAAATTCCATGGATGGAGGAGTCTGGGGGTCTACAGTCCATGGGGTCACAAAGAGTCAGATACAACTGAACAACTTCTCTTTTTCACTATCAGTTTTACCTTCACAGCAACATGTAGGATTCTGTTGAAACTGCTGGCCTTCCCAGGTGGTGCTGTGGTAAAGAATCAGCCTGCCAACACAGGAGACACAAGAGACTTGATACCTGAGTACCACAGCCCTGCCAAGTTAACTAATAAAATAGGCCATCACAGCTGCCAAGCTGAAGCTGGGGCTCACTCTCACCTCTGGGGGTCCGTGGCTGAAGCTCTTTCACACGTTTCACTCCCCTCATTTTCCTAAATTACCTCTTAGCAGCCCCTCTGCAGTCATACCACAGACCTTCTCCTCCTTGGGTCAGGATTGTTCTTCCCTGGATGAGACATATTCCATAATTTTCCTGTATATGATCAGGAAGGACCCAGCCATGGTTGGACATTCAGTCTATAATGAACCTCCTTAGGACAATGGAAGTGTAAGGCAGGACTCTTCTTTTTCTCCATCCTGTAACCCAGGGATGATGACGTGCATCACAGCAAATGTCCCCCAGGAGACAGGAGAAAAACGGCATCTCTAATGAGCTTTGGAGAGAGGAATGAGGCTCTGTACTTGTTTGGTTGCTCAGTCATGTCTGACTCTTTGTGACCCCACAGACTGCAGCACACCAGGCTTCCCCATCCTTCACCATCTCCTGGAGTTTTCTCAAACTCAAATCCATTGAGTCGATGATGCCACCCACCCATCTCATCTGTTCCCCTCTTCTCTTACTGCCCTCAATCTTTCTCAGCATCACGGTCTTTTCCAATGAGTCCGCTCTTCACACCAGGTGGCCAAAGGATTGGAGTTTCAACTTCAGCATCAGTCCTTAAAATGAATATTCAGGGTTGATTTCCCTTAGGATTGACTGGTTTGATCTCCTTGCTGTCCTAGGGACTCTCAGGAGTCTTCTCCAGCACCACAATTTGAAAGCATCAGTTTTTCAGTGCTCAGCATTCTTCATAGTCCAACACTTACATCCATGCATGACTACTAGAAAAACCACAGCTTTGATTATACAGACCTTTGTTGGCAAAATGATGTCTCTGCTTTTTACATTTCTTTTTACAACACAGCAAATGTCCTCAAGGAGGCAGGAGACTGACCACACCTCTAGAGAGTTTGGGGGAGACAAAGGAGGATCTGACAACCAGTCAACTGGAATTCTTACCCCAGACCTAGTTTTATGATGTCTTTAGTGCTGCTTTGTCCCTTCTTTCTTTTGTGCATTTTGTATGATGTGCAGAGTGGCAGATTGTAAGTGTTCTTTCAAGTTCAAGCTGGAACCTACACAGGGCAGGTCAGTCTTGGGGCAGCGAGCTTAGCATCAAATCTGCTTCTCACTCAGCTCATGTCCTTCAAACAAGAGGCTTTGCATCTTTCTTTCCCTATAGGATAAAGTTCCTCCACCCTTACAGGTGCTACCCATGCTAAACCTTCTCAGGAGGGTTTGGAGGTTGTCAGGTGGTACCCACTGCCCAAATGCTTCTTCAAGGTGCCACAAGAGACGAGAAAACTCTTTGCGCCACTGCCTGGTATACTGTGCTTTTGTGAATTGTTTGTCCTTATAAACCTATAATTATATACCACAACCATGGGTGAAGTGCTAAAAAGAAGAAAGACTGTCCATATGAGAATACAGGAATGCCATATATTTTTCATGAAGACAGCTTAGAAGTTTCAAGTTTAAATCAATAAAAATTTGTTTCTTGATATTGCTTAAAAGACTTAACTAAAGCTGAGAAAATATTTGATAATTGCTCTATGATATGAGAGAGCCTTCACTGGGTCCAATCAGTGAATGCGATAAAGGTGATTGGTCCTTGAGGTCAGAGTGCAGAGGTCACTGTTACTTGCTTTTATGTCTCCAGTTTCTAGCATAGGGTCAGGAAACAAAATATGTATTTGAAATTCAATGAAATAAAATGTATTTCTGGAATGAAGACTTTTGAGTGTATGCATGAAAACCAATCCCTGCTCAGAAGCATCTGCCCTCAAAATGACGGTATCTCGCCTTCTTTTCATGAGCCTCTGCTTGGGGTGGACAGGAGCTCAGCGTCTGCACTGCTGTTGGCTTTGCATTTTCTTCAATGACACACAGGAAGGAACGGTGGGCCACTCTGACAATGACTGCAAACTTCCACGTACATTGCCTGAAACTACCACAGCACATCTGAATTAAAGATCTTCGTTTAGAGGAGAAAATAACACAAAAAGGCATTCTCTGGCCTGATTGAGTCCCTTCCTCATTTAGAACACTGTCTCCTTGAAGGCTGTGATGATGCTTCTCTGTAACCATCAAAATTAATAAATACACAGAGAGGGTGTTTTTCATGCAATGAATTCCCTTTTCTAAAGGCACGTGTATCTCCCAACCTGATGGTGGCAGGGAGGACAGCATCGCCGGAAGCTATTTCATGTTAATTGTATTTCATTGTAGAGACTCTTATCTTAATACAAAGCATCCGCGAGGTGTTCGATCCATTGCACCTGCTGCCTTTCAGGCTGTGAAGTTTGGGTTAGAGCGCCGGTGTGCCCAACATAGAGAGCTGTGGAGCCATCACCCCTGTTTTAGCTACAAAATAGCCCCAAGTCACTCTCCTTAGATCTGGTGTGCAGATCCTTGGAACATCCAGTGGAACACGGGTCCATGAAATACTCAAGAAGGGTTCTTTCCTAAGCAGAAAGTTCCAGCTATGGTTGTTTGTGTGAATAAACCTCTCTTCATGAGCCCTTGGACCTGCTCCAGGGTCATTCCGGGGCCAGGACCTGCGAGATGGGCGTGGACGCTCAGACTCAGGGGTCTACAGACCAGAGCACGCACTCTCCTGGATGGATCTCCAACTTAAAGAAGAAACTTTGAACTGGACAATCTCTCATGCCCTTTGTTGCTTTAACATTCTGTTTCCGGCACACATTTATCCTAATCGATGCAGGAGTTTTATTGCAGAAGGATTGTGTGCATTTTATTCTTGTTCTGTTGCCCTTGAGGCTGTGCTGTGTGGCAGAGAGTTTTGGGTTATTGCTGGCAAGTTGCTCAGCCCTTGTGCCTTGGTTTCCTCCTTCTGAGCAGAGGTTCTAGGCTCCCTGGTTGCAGGGACAGTGGAGCCATCTGTTGCATCACTGCATCCACTTGCTGCAGGCCCCCCCCACCCCCCCAGCAGGTCTGATGTCAGATCAGAATGTTTGCTTCAACCGCTGTTTCCTCTGGAGTCCGCCTGGGTACCCAGCGGGGCACATCCGCTGGGTTTGACGAGGCTCCTCTCCTCTCACCCCCAGAGCCTCTCAGGACCCAGTCAGCAGCACACACGGCCATTTTCCCTTTAAGGAAGTTCACTTTCAATTACAGGAATACCTGGACAGCTTGAAAGCTAACTACCAATCCAGAATGCAGTTTTGGAATTTCTGGGAAGTAAGAAATTGTGTTAGTTTGGGAAATTGTGATCATTTATGAATATAGAACCGTTCAAAAGCATGAGCTGTATACGTTTCTCTTAATAATAAAACCAAACAAAGAAACAACCGTCCTGAAGACATTACCGATCTCTCAGATACCGTGATCTCTTTTTCAATCAGTGGCAAGTTTCCTGTGCTTGACCCCGGTTCAGCTTTGACTGGCGTTCACTCAAGGTCAAGCCTGAGGCCCACAGGAGAGGGGAAACAAAGGGGCTGGACGACGATCAGGATCGGTGCGGGGCTCACGGTGTCCATTCCGTTTCCTGTGAGACACCAAAGCAGCAGCCCCCGGAGACAGAGGCCCTGGCCGTGATGCTCCACAGTTAACACGACAGCCATCCCGTCTCCGTGACAAATGGGCTCGCGCGTGCCTCCGAGTTTCCCAGCCTCGTTGGCGGGTACCTTTGCTGAGGTTGGGGCAGCAGAGACAGGGTGAGATCTGATGACCTCTCAGGGTCAGGCCTGGGTTGCGTGCCTCAGACCTCGCAAGACATCTCTGCGCCTGGTTTGGGTATTAGCGCCTGTGTGTGTGTGCTGGGAGCGTGTGGATGTGCACATGTGTGTGGTGTGTCTTAGTCTCTTCCCCCCACTTACCAGAAAGTTCCTTTTCACGCACCCAGAGCCCATCCCTCCCACTAGGCCATCTCCCTGTAGCCTGAAGACCTTTCCTCCAAACGGACGTAATGGCAGGAGCGGAAGAAGGACCCGGGCCTTTCCTCTGCGGCTGTGCTCACCTTGGTGGGAACAGGTTGGTCCAGCCGCTGCCCTCGGAGTCCCGTCGGGGTTGTGACTCGATGCCGCTGTGTTTGTCTCGCTTCCTGTCTGTACTTCCCCTTCCTTCCGAGCTGGGCAGTGCCTGGCCTGCTAGCAGCTGCCCCACCCCCAGCCCCGGCCACCCTCCCTCTCGGGTGCCCGCTCCTGGGAGAGAAGCCCGGAGCAGAACTCACTGCGCTTTGCCTCGTGAAGCCAAGAGGGGAGTCTCTCTCCTTCTTAGTTCCTCCAGTAAAAAAGCTCATCCTTACATCTCACCCTCTCCTCCCCTCTCCCCGTGTCCATAAGTCGGTTCTGTATGCCTGTTTCTCCATTACTGAATAAATTCATCAGTACTGTTTTTCTAGATTCCGTATATGTGCCTTAGAATACAATATTTATCTTTCTCTTTCTGACTCACTTCACTCTGGATAATAGGTTCTAGGTTCATCCGCCTCATCAGAACTGACTCAAACATGTTCCTTTTCCTGGATGAGTAATATTCCGTTGTGTATATGTGCCACACTTCTTTATCCATTCCGATGGGAATTTGCTGTTTGGCTCAAGACACTCAACAGGGGCTCTGTGTCAACCTAGAGAGGTGGGATGGGGAGGGAGTTGGGAGGGAAGTTCAAAAGGGAGGGGACATATGTATACTTATGGCTGATTCATGTTGAGGTTTGACAGAAAACAACAAAATTCTGTAAAACAATTCAGTAAAAAAATAAATTTAAAAAAAACAGCGAATGCAAAAAAAAAGTTAGTAATAATAAAAAAAAGCTCATCCTTCTTCCTTCCAAATATCCTATTTCTAGGTAACCATCCCATGCTTCCCTTATGTATTCTGTGGATAAATAAACGGGACCTTATTGTTAGCTGGTGTTTCATAAGGCCCAGAACATGGACAGTGAGAGCCAGAAATCCTCTCTGATACATCTTCTGCCTACAAATCGAAATTGAACCTGCCATGAGTTTGCCCCACACTGCATCTCCCCCAACACAGTAATCACTGTTAGGGCAGCTGGGATACTTCGGGGCTGCCCAGGTGGGACTAGTGCTAAAGAGTCCACCTGCCAGTGCAGGAGGCACGGGAGATGTGGGTTTGATCCCTCGGGTGGGATACTTTTAAAGGAAAATTACTACATCTAAAATTTCCAAGGCTGCAAAATTTGATTCATTGGAAGAGCAGTGTTGCGGTTTGATGCCGGAAAAATGAAAGAAGAGCACCCTGCACTCTTTTTAAGAAACTATTAATGTTTAGAGAAGACCCCAGCGTTGACTCACTCGCACAGGAGGCCGTCACAGCGACCACTAATGAAAACACAAGCAAGTAGCAAAACGAAACGAAACACTACCAGCCCTGAGGGTTGATGACTTTCCCAAATGAACCCAGAGGGTCTGGCTCAGACGACAGCAGTGCGGGTCCCCTTCTAAGGGGGGTCACCTGGCGTCACTTCCCTGTCCTGCTCTGCTTCTTTTGTGACTGTCGTCAGGGAGGCGGTTTTGGTGCTAATGTGTGGGCTTTGACTGACATCAGAATGAGTTTAAGGCGGGAGTTTATTTGAACAAAGATGGGATTGAGAGGAGGTTAGTCCCTTGCTTCACTTCCTAGTGTCAAAAAAATTTGCTCTGTTTTGATCCTTGCCTTTGTTCCCTTCACCTGGGATTGAAGTCTATGGTAAACAGACATTACAACTTGTTCCAGGAGGTGAGTTGCTGTGGCTCCGATGCATGCCCCTGGCTCACTCAGGGCTGCCACTCTGTAATTACCGCCACCAGGTACACGGAGACCCACCTGCCTTCAGCGTTCCTTCTGGACAGTGTCCCCTCTCCAGAATCCTCCTGCTCACCCTTGAGCTGATTTTAATACCTCCCTCGCCATGTCCCCAGGCTAGCTATCTTGGCACGAAAGGCTCCATCTTGTAAAGCCTAGTTGCTTAGGTGACGCTTTGCTCCCTCCTCTGTAATCATCTGTGATACAGGCAAGCGTCCTTCCTCCAGGTGGCTTGAAGAGGGAGTCACATAAATTACGTGGGATCGTATTCCAAAGAGCTTCCTTTCTCCAGGAAGAGGGAAAAGAGAACGTGATTTCAAACTCCGTTTATAATGAAATAAACAACCAGAGGCAGAGAAATCTACATTCTCAAATGGCAAGTCACAAAGTTGTCTACATTTCATTTTATTTGAGATTAAATTATCCAGCCTTCTCTTCATCCTCTGGAATGAGGCTGTCTACAGGCATAAAGGAATTTTTTTTTTCCTCTTCAGACTCAGAGGAAATACATCCCTTAAGTGAATATGTAGGGGCTGCCCCTCCAACCTGTTTACAAAGTCTGACCTCTGCTCCGTAGGTCACACAAACTGCACCTCTGAGCAAAATGCTTCTGGACAAGACACTGTTTCCTGTGACAGCAGACAGATGTGTGCTGGGGGAGAGAAACTGCAAATTCTTAGGGACGTTTCAGTCTAATTGGTTATAATAGGTGTATCTAAAAGATCTGCAGTTTCTAGTCTTTCTAAACTCTAGAACAGAAGTTGAGGAAGTCTTTTTTAATTAAAAAATATTTGTTTTTATTTGTTTATAGTAGGTCGTTGATTGTTATCTATTTTAAATATATCAGTGCATTCATGTCAATCTCAAACTACCAATCAGTCCCTCCCCCTCAAATCCTCCCATTTCACCATAACCATAAATTCTTTCTCTAAGTCTGTGAGTCTGTTTCTGTTTTGTAAATAAGTCTTAATCTGTCTCATCTGAGCTGTGAATTAGTATTTTGGGAATAGGCAGAAAACACAAATTTCACTCTGACTCCCTGATTTCATCACGTGATCACACATGGTATTGATCTGTCCTAGCTCCAAGAGGTCGTATTCGAATTATTTAAACCCCATAGAAAATGTAAACTATGATTTGGTCATGAGCTTGTAACAGTTGTGTCCAGGTTTAAGTAAATGTTCTTTAGCTCAGTTCATTAGTTTAATTTTTTTTTCAAAATGTAAAAAGAAATTGCTAAGATTGATGTTTATATATGTCTGTACTTTCAAACATGCAGGCCACGTGCTCTATTCAATAATTTTGTAGTTGTATAACTGATGGAACTGTCTCCAAGCAGAGGGAATTCTAAATCCATGATGAACCCAAGCCAGGCAGTCAGCATCTTATAACTTTTAGAGGCATTCAGATGGCTTTCTTGTTCCACGGGCATCTTAGGACCTTTTTCTTGCATGGCGCATGCATGTGTCTACTCAGTCGTGTCCAATTCTCTGTGACCTGATGCACTGTAGCTCGCAAGACTCCTCTGTCCATGGGATTTTCCAGGCGAGAATACTGGAGTGGGTTGCCATTTCCTCCTCCAAGTGATCTTCCTGACCCAGGGTTCAAACGTGTGACTGCTACATTGGCCTGCAGATTCTTTACCACTTGACCCATTGGGGAAGCCATTCTTGCAGGTGTGTGCATGCTAAGCCACTTGGGTCATGTCCAACTCTTTGCGACCCCATGAACTGTAGCCTGCTAGGCTTCTCTGTCCATGGGCTTTTCCAGGCAAGAATACTGGAGTGGGTTGCCGTTCCCTCCTCTAGGGGATCTTCCTAACCCAGGGATTGAATCTGGGTCTCCTGCATTGTAGGCAGATTTTTTTTTTACTGCTGAGCTACCTGGAACTACCAGTTTAATGATTGCCTGTACTTATTTAATTAAAACATAGGACAATCTCATGGGAGGAAAGAACTCTCATAAGGAACCACAGACACATGTCCTTTATCTTCCTTTTTAATATTCCTTAAAATGTAAACTTGAGGAAGAAGAAGAATTGTGACCTAGGGCTCCTACAACTGTCTGAGGAGAGAGGGAAAAAGCCTGTCTTTATTTACTGATACTTTGAGGACAACTTCTCATTTACGTTCCATGTTTCATTGGTTTTGTTTTTACAACCTAGATGTCCATCAGCAGAATAATTGGTAAAGAAGCTGTGGTATGTGTATGCAATGGAATATTACTCAGATGTGAAAAGGAACACATTTGAGTCAGTTCTAGTGAGATGAATGAACTTAGAGCCTGTTATACAGACTGCAGTTAAGTCAGAAAGAGAAAAACAAATATCATATATTAACACATACATATGTAATCTAGAAAAATAGTACTGATGAACTAATTTGCAGGACAGCAATAGAGATACAGATGTAGAGCCTTGTAGGCACAGTGGCTGAAGGTGAGAGTGGGATGAATAGAGAGAGTTGAAACATATACACTTTCATACGTAAAATAGATAGCCAGAAGGGATTACTGTATGACACAGGGAGCTCAAAGCCGTGCTCTGCGATCACCTAGAGGCGTGGGGTGGAGTGGGAGGTGGGAAGGAGGTTCAAGAGGGAGGGGACATATGTATAGCTGTGGTCGATTCATGTTGATGCATGGCAGAAACCAACACAGTATTGTCAATCAATGATGGATCCTGCAATTAAAAATGAATTTAATACAAGCAGGAGGTGAGGACTCAGAGAGACTCCCGGGAATAACCATGTGAGGACGTGGTTTGTCGATGGGCCATTTGCACACTGAGGCTGGAAACCTATCCTGCCAACACTTTGAGCTTGGGCATCCGGCCTCTGAAACTGTGAGAAAATAGATTCTGTTGTTTAAGTAATTTAACCTGTACTCTCTACTACAGCCTTCCTAGCAAATCAATACCCTGGTGTCTCACAATCAGCACCATGATATGGGTTCGGAGGAAGGATATCAGTGATGACGTGCACTTTTCCCTGAAACGTATCAACTTTGATCACTTGGTTAGGGTGGAGTCTTCCAGATTTTTCCACAGAAGTGTTACTATTTTTCCCCTTCCATTCCCGTAGAGTATAGAATTCAGTCACTCAGTTCGGCCTACACCCAAGAATCAAACTCTTCCTCCAGGAGGAACTGTCATATAACTTGGGGACTTTTTTTGTTAAAACCATAGTAGTTAATAAATAGTTAATTAGTATATTGGAGAAGATAATTTGAGTACGTGCAAATGCTGTTTTTCCTTAATATTTATTCCACAAATTTCGGCCTTCATCAATGAATCTTTTCTGCAGCAATTAAGACTGTAATGCACTAATGGTGAATTTTTATTTCCCAAGTGTTCTCTGTTACATTCAATCTGATACCATCAGCTGTCCATCTTTAAACTCCACTAAAGATATCAAAGAAAATCAAAGATATTTGGACTTCCTTGGTGGTACAGTAGATGAAAATTCCTTCCCTATTAATTGGAAAAGCAAAGTAAGGCATATTTTTTCTCTTATCCCCCTCTTATTTGTAATTTTAGTCATTTATGTATATCAGCATGGATTTCTAAATATTACTTTTAATCATAGGATTATAATGCAATACAGTGGTTCAACCAGATCCAGTTTTGGACATTGGGAAAAAACAACAACAACAACAACAACTTTTAGGCCAGCTCTTGAGTCTTTCAGACATGCTACCTTTTTCTTTGAGGATTTGTTTACTCCAGGTTCAGCTTGTGTTTCTCTTGCCTAGGCTTAGAATCTGTTTTGTTTTTTTTTCCAAGAAGCCATGATTTTTTTCCCTTGGAGAGTGGTGTTTAGCAAACACAGTCTGGGTGCTCATGTGCTCACTGCTGCTGGAGTGTCACTGATGTCTCAGCTTCTCAGTGTGCGCTGCCTTCTGCACACACTTACTTGTCATTGTCTCAGATTGTCCGTCTCTATGCACACACACACCTAAACATAAATTCACACTGACGGATCCAGCTCCAAGTCACCCCCTACAAGCGGCTTTTGAAAGCTAAACAGTTCAGTTTCCCTCTGACTCCTTTCCTCTCTTGCAGCCTTTTCAGTAAAATAAGACATGCACTCACTAGCTTATGCATCCAGAGCAGCAAATTAAATAACATTTTGATTTACTCAAGAGTGTTCCAGAACACCGGCCAGTGCATGCTGAATGCTAAGTGCATCGAGTTTAGATCAATTTGAACTTCTTTGAGTTCCTCGGTTAATTTGGTCAATACCAACTTTGCTTTGGTTTGTAGTAAGTGCTGCCTAGGCAGCACCTAGAATAACATATTGGCTATTGATATTTTCCCATATTTAATCAGGAATCCCTCTTTTTGTCTTTCCTTCCTGAAACTGTGTTTTGTAAGTACTAAAAATACATACAGATGTATCCAAACGAAAACTGTTTGGGGAAAATCAGTTGCTTTGGTCTTCAGTGCCTGATTGCTTTGAAATCTATTAAGAGGTTTGTGACTGTTTTGTTTATAAGATCCCTGGATTTTTATGCATGACTTGCCTTGTGAATGATTATTCTGTGATGTGTTCGTCTGTTCTGATGCTGGTGGGATGCGGGCAGAGTGAAGCAAGGGCAGGAGCGAGGGTGTGCCCTGTGGATCCTCAGACAGGCTGAGTCTGGACCAGAACAAAGATGCTGTGAACCAGGTGGGGACCTGGCCTTCACCTTAACTGCTGGTGTGCTGATACCCAGCTTCTCAGAGCTTCTGGCCGCTCACCTCTGAAACGAAGGCTGGGGCAGATTGAACCCCTCAGACATGCCGGACTCAGCCGTCCACCATCCAGTGGATCCAGAAGAGAGGGAGCAGAGTGCTGCTCATGCCGGCTTCTACGCAGAGCCCGCTCAGCTCTGCCCTTGCGGGGATGACTGGACTCTCCATGCCTTCATTACACAGCTGATGCAGGTGATGCGTTTTCCTCCTCTTTCTCCTGGCCGCAACTAACACAGGATGGGATGAGTGTCCACTGCCTTTTCTTGGTTCTGCTTCATTCCCTCTCCTTTCAACATTGTCCCAGCCCACTGCCAGGTCCCTCACTGCAGATGCCTCCTCTGCAGGAGTAAATATTTGTCAGATGTCATCTCTGCTTCCTCTCGCAACAGCGGTGCTCTCTGCTCGCCGGTTCCCTTTGTATGCGCGGTTCTCTTCCAATCGCTCTGCGTCGTCTGACATTTCTCTCCCTCTCCGCGCTCTCTGCCTCTCTTTTTATAAAGGATTGAGTTGTGTTTTATCCTCTAATCTTTTCAAAACACCGTGTACCTTTCTAAATGATGGCAACCCCCTGACAAGGCGGGGGAGATGAAAAAGCTGGGAAAGGCATCAGAGGGGTCTGCTAAATCTGTTGTGACAACAGGGAAGGGGATGCTAGGACTTGCTTCATTTAGGTCTGAAAGCACCTTTGTTATGTTTCTGAGCGAAGGAAAAGAGGGCGCGGCCTGGCACCATTCAGGGTCCCTCTGCCTGTCAATCACGTCGGCGCTGAAGGAAAAAAAAAAAAAAAAGATGAAGGCAAACCAGGGGCACATTCTACCGGAAAGGCACAAGGAAGAGAAGTATTTGCATAGTTTTAAATATCACAACAGCTCCCCATCATACACTGAGATGATTACAGCCGAAAAAAGAGAACTAATTTTTGCAGGGAGGATGGGGCTGAGGTCACCGAAATTGGATACCCAGCTTCCCATCTTGGCTGGAGAGTTTTTCAAATACTAAACAAGGTACTTTAAAGAAAAGACATATTCAGGGACCTTTTTTTCCCCCCCCCTTGCTAGTAAGGTGCTCATTTGCATCAGGTTGTCAAGAGTTATGACATTTAATGTTATTAATGTCACTTCCATTATGCCACTGCACCTCAGCTGCCTTCACCTACAAAATGTAAATGTTTCTGACTGCATGGCCACAACGAGAGACCCCAAGGGAAGGGAAGAGGGGACACAGGTCTCGGGAACTGCGGGGAGACCGATTGCTGGCACCGCGTCACTCACTGCCGGGGAGCTGGGAATACATTCCCTCCGTGTCAGACGCATCACACACACACACACACACACACACACACACACACAGAGTTGTTTTCGTTCCAGAAATCCAGTGCAATTCAGCAAACACTTGGAGCTGACTCTTTTGGAAGGAATTGTATCAGAACTGGAAAAAGGTAGCAAGTATTTTTGATCAATAACTGGGCCAAAGAGAGCCAGGTGCTTCAGTGCAGTGGGGGTTATTGACTTATTGCATGCTGAGACGACATTTTTATGGCGTACCCACAGAAATGTATTTATTGACATGAAATAATTTTGTGAAATAATCATATTTTCAACAGATGATAGTTTCATTTTAACTCAGGAAACAGACGTGATACCTTTTAATTTAACTACATTTCGTATTTGAATAATTTAAATTTTTACATAAGCCCAGAAAGGAGATTCAAATAATACTGAACCTTTTAAAAACTGTATTTAACTAGACTTCAAATTCAATTCAGAAGTGAAAAGAGCCTTTTTAAGTAATTCCTCTTTTTATTATAAAAAATTAGAAATTACAGAAAAAGCAGAAGAATACTACAATAATCACCTAGATTCAAAAATTAACATTTTGGCACATTTTTAACATTTATCTTTTTATTTTTCAATCTCTCTCTCTATGTCTTAGTTTGTGTCTTTATCCAGAGAGGAAAACAAAATGGTAGGTGATAGATAATATTTTGCTAAGTTGCACATACCCATGCACATAGCAAAAGTCACATTACCATATCAGATAAAATTTAAAAATATATATATTTCCTAATATCAATTTATCCCAGATCATAAGCACATATTCTATATTTTTTTCAAAATATTTTACAACTGATTTTTCTCATCTCAAAGTCTATACATTCATTACACTGGTGTGCCTCCTTTGTCTTTTAAACTCAAAGTAACTCCTTCCTCCCTGAAGTCTTTCTTGACTTTTTAAGAAGAGGCGATGATGTTTTCATTTCTCACACACTGAATGTGTCTGATTGTTTTCTCCTGGTATCACTTGGTTAAATGACCCTTGTTTCCCTGGCTTTCCCAGTCCCTGAAAGCGGAAGGTTGGGTCTACATTTGGGGCCATTATTTTTAGCAAGAACACCTCGTGTCAAGTTACACTCTTGACATTTCAGTACATCAGGAGGCACCTTCCGTCAGGTTGCTGTGTTATTAGTGATGCTAAATTTAATCACTTGGTTAAGGTGGTGATAACCGTTCATCTGCGGTATTTAGCATCCATTGGTGATGCCTGCCTGAATCAACAACTGTTCGGGGGAGTTGCAAAATGATTCATTACTTCTCTCTATATTAGTTGAGATTACTATGTGAAGAACAGCTCTGCCTCATGGACACTTCCAATTTTTGAGGAAGAAATTAGCTCCTTCCAATTAGTTTTTATTCTTTAGTGAGTAGAGTTGATAGAATTGTTGCTTTTAATAGTAAATAATGAGTTTTCCTGCATTCATATTTTTGAGATTAATAAATTTTTATTTGGTCAACATATTATACTCACTTAGAGTTATATTTCTTGGGGGGCTTCCCTTGTGTCTCAGCTGGTAAAGAATCCTCCTGCAACACAGGACACCTGGATTGGGAAGATCCCCTGGAGAAGGGGAAAGGCTACCCACTCCAGAATTCTTGCCTGGAGAATACAGTCCACGGGGTTACAAAGAGTCGGACACAACTGAGTGACTTTCACTTTCGAAGTCTCCGACTGTGAGTCCCCACGTCAAGGGCTTGTCCTTTTTACATGACTCCATTCATCTTTGAATTTGCTGAACTTACCTTGCTGCACATTTGAAATTCACCCCTGTCTAAGGAACACTGGTTCTTCTTAGAGGGGAATGGTATTCAAACTCAGCTTCTGGACACTAGTGGTGTTTATTGCTACAGGTGTCATTACTTCTAGGCTGCTTCAGCAGACAAAACTAGGCAAAATATACATTTTATAAAGTAAATTATGAAATCATATTTCCAAAAACATTAACATTAGAGGGTAGTTTTGCTAAATTTTCCGATTTCCCATTTTTATCTAGTTTTATGTTGAAAATCTTGATGCATGATATTTTTAGCGTATTTATTCACTTGTGTAGCTTACAATCTGAAGAAAATACTGTCAAAATTACAGTGTCATTATCATCACTAAAAATAGAACTACTGAGTGAAGTTTAATATTTAATTGCAATCCCTTTGTTGGGCTTCTCTGGTGACTCAGATGATAAAGAATCTGCCTGCAATGCAGGAGACCTGGGTTCGATTCCTGGGTGGGGAAGATCCCCTGGAGAATGAAATGGCAACCCACTCTAGTGCCTGGAGAATTCCATGGACAGAGAAGCCTGGTGGGACAGCCTGGTGGGACAGAGAAGTCTGTGGGGTTGCAGAGTTGGACATGACTGAGCAACTAACATTTTCACACTTCTTTGTTTCTCAAAGTGTATTCTATTGAAGATATATATTAGGAATAATTTGAAATCTTTATCTTTATGGTAATGTTACTGATCTACTGTACAGTTAAGTTCATTTATTTTTTTTGTTAAATTTAAAGACTAAAGATTTTTTAAATTGAATTTCATCTGGCAATCTGTGAAACATTGACATAATTCAAATGTCAAAACTATATTAAATATTATACTTACAGAGGTTATATATCTATCCCTAATTACCCAATTCTATAATTATTTCTGTTTGTTTTAGGTTTGCCTTTCCATTATTTCTTTCTGCAAAAGAAGCAAATGTGGGCATTATTTTTTTCACCTTTATTGTTTTGCAAAATGTAGCATAATAAAGATACCATTCTGTAATTTGCATTTTTTACCTAAAGTATAGTTTGAACATCACTCAAACACAGTGCCTTTCTTATTCTTTTCTACACCAGCATCATATTCCTGTGGATAGATGCATATTTTCTTCTTGACAAATAATCCCCTACTAGTTCTCCATTCTTCTCTTGCTTTTATGTTGGCTGTCAAGTGTCTGAGATCAGCTTAATTTTATTTCCTCATAAGTAATTTAGATTTTCTATTTAGAGATCCACATTTTTTTTTTTGAATTTCTTTTAAAAGTTAACAGTTTTATTATAGTATAGTGGGAATTTTGATGTGCAGATTCAAGTTTTCTTTGATTAAGAAAGTGTATGTGTGTATGTGTGTGTTACAGTTTTAAAGAAATTAATTGTGCTCCAGTGCTTTGTTTTTGGGTCTTCCCACGTGGCTTGGTGGTGAAGAACCTGCCCACTAATGCAGGAGATGTAGAAGACACAAGTTTGATCCAGGGGTCAGGAAGATCCCCTGGAGAAGGAAATAGCAAACCATTCCAGTATTCTTGCCTGGGAAATCCCATGGGCAGAGGAGCAGGGTGGGCTACAGTCCCTGGGGTCACAGAGAACTGGACACAACTGCATGATTGAGCAGACTTTGCTTTTCCCCTTGGAGAAGGGCAGCGATTACTCCAATTATAATTCTGTTGTATCTTCTCTGAAAATCTTCCACACATGTTTCTGGTTCTTTAGCTAACAGTCTTCATTCGATTTTTTAAAACTTTTATTTCTATTCTGTATTTCTAATACTTTTACTTCTTGTTACACATGTATGTTACAGGCACTTGTGATTTCATGTTAATTTATAATACACATTTCTCTTTTTCTCCAACTTCTTTCTGAGACAACTGAGTTTCTATTATGAATTTTCCCTTTCTTTTGTTCAATTCTATAATGAAAATTTGAACTTTTGCTTTATGATATTTCTTATATCTGTCTTTGTACAGTCTTTAAATTTAGGTGGTTTGTTGCTGAGTTTTCTTCTGTCCTGTGCCTATTTTGATTGTGCATGTGTAAAGTTTCATATTTTGTTTTGGGCCCCAGGTGTTCAGTTAGAGTAGCTCATAGAGAAAGTTTCCTTTCTCCATAGAGCTTACATTTCAGCATTACAGGCCAGCTAATAAGATGACAGATGTTAGAAAATTCAGGAATAGTGAATGGAGAAAATACAAGAGGACAATATCATGGGGATATGTATGTGGGGGGTGGGGGGTCAGGAGTATTGATCTATGGGAGGTCCTGACTCAAAAATAAGAAAGAATAAAGTGAGCAGAGTGTAGGAAATCAGGTCTGAGAGCTTGGTGTGAACCAGAAGGTGTAGGTTCTCATAGGGCAGCTATGGTGACGAAACTCAGGGACTCAACCCCAGGGAGCTAAATACACACAGGTTACTTTTCTCAGGTAACAGGAAGTCTGGAGGTGGAGATGGATAGCTGTTGGTGTTATTTTAATGACTCAAAAGTTTCTGAGGTGTGTTCTCTGAATTCTTGTAGCCTTTACTTCATGACTTCAATAGGATTACTGTGGTTACAACCAACACCATTATATTCTAGAGAGAGAAAAAAACAGAGGGCAACAAAATGGGATAAAGCCTACATCAGGAAAGTAAAAATTTGTACAAAACTCTCTTGCAAAATTTCATATTGTTAGCCAGCATTCATTCAGGAGGCTGGTTACTTCAAACTACAAGAGAAGTTGGGGATTAGAGTTTTTATTCATTTATTTTGCCTTTTCATTTATTTATTTATTTTTTTCTGAGTTATGCATATTTTTGATTGAGCCAAAAGGTGCCCTGACAAGAAAGTATGCTGGATAATCTACACTTGTAGTCTCTGAAGTTTTAAATCTTGTTACATGTGTGTTAGGAAGCTCTGGGAGGGCTCCGGGTAGTGAAGATCATAACTGGCTTTACATTTTCTAAGGTGCTTTACCTGTTACACATAGAATGAGTTATAGGCATGCAGGAGTGGAACTTGGAACACAGCTGGAGAAGTTAATGCAGACTTTCAGGTAAGAATACAGTGGCCTTTCACATAGTGAAAGGAATTAATGGAGATGGAGAGAAGGAGAAAGAATAAGAAAATATCCTGAAAAAAAAAAAAGAAAAGAAAAACAGTACTTGCTGATGGTATTAAATTGAGGAGGAAGTGAGAGAAAGCCTCAAGGATGGATGAATCCTAGGATTTTGATTTGAACCATTTACTGACCACAGTCGCTTTCTGCTAAGAGAATCTTGGAGAAATAGCTGGTTCTGGGTTGAGAGCACAGAATGGACTAGATGAGCCCAGGACATCTTGAGGCTGAGAGTATGTGTGTATTCAGTCATGTCCAACTCGTTTCAACGCCATGGACTGTAGCCCACCAGGCTTCTTTGTCTGTGGGATTCTCCAGGCAAGAATACTGGAGTGGGTTGTCATGCCCTCCTCCAGGAGATCTTCCTGACCCAGGGATTGATACCAAGTCTCCTGTGGCTCCTGCTTTGCAGTCAGATTCTTTACCACTGAGCCACCGAGCAAGCCCATAGCAGAATAAGGAAGTGTAAAAACAGCCAGGAGCATATGGACCAAAGGACACAGGGGCACAAGCCTAACTTTAACATCAAGGTAATTAATGACAATAGGGTGTTAAAATATCGTACAACAGAGGAAATCTTGAGTGCACAGAAGTGTTAGTTGCTCAGTCATGTCTAACTCTTTGCAGCTTCATAGATCATAGCCCATCAGGCTCCTCTGTCCATGGGATTTTCCAGGCCAGAATACTGAACTGGGTCACCATTTCTTTTTCTAGGGTATCTTCCCAACCCAGGGATTGAACACATGTCTCATTTGTCTCCTGCATAGCAGGCAGATTCTTTACCCACTGAACTATCAGGGACAGAGGTATAAATAAATACCTAAATAATATATTTAATGAAGAAGGGGATATTCATATGATTTCAAACTATTTTGGACAAACCCAAACTGGAAAATGTTCTACAAAACAAATGGCCTAAAATCCTAACAAAGGGTTGGGCTCATTAAAATCATGTAAAGACTGACACAGGCCCTCCAAATGTGACATGACTTTCTGAAACAGACCCATTCCTGTGCTGAGGGGCTTCCCTGGTAGTTCAGCTGGTAAAGAATTCACCTGCAATGTGGGAGACCTGGGTTCAATCCCTGGATTGGGAAGATCCCCTGGAGGAGGCCCTGGCACACCTCTCCAGTATTCTTGCCTGGAGAATCCCCATGGACAGAGGAACCTGGTGGGCTACAGTCCATGGTGTTGCAGAGTAGGACATGACTGAGTGACTAAGCACACACATTCTTGTGTTTAAAAAGGACATTAGGATAATGGGCAAAACTTAAGATCTGAGCATGTAAATTTTGGTTTCCCAATTTTGATGGCTCCATTTCCTTTACAGAGGAGTGGGTCCTTTCATGATAGAAAATGCATGAGTAAGGAGTCACATGGCTTGGAGCATGGGGTTCCTATGTGCTTTTCTAATGTTTCAAAGAAAGAAAGTTATTTGAAGCATACTTCTAACTTTTCTCTAGGCTTTAAATGATTTTAATTTTTTAAAAATAATAATTGTGGCATCATTTTCCCAGCAATTTAAAACATTAGATTAGCTACCTGGCCAGAGTTTGGCAACATGTTAGAGTTGATGAGGATTTCTACTCGCTCACATTAAACAGATAATATGGCCCCACGATTCTGTCATCAATATAACCTCATCACTGACATTTTAACTATTTCCTATGTTCTCTGTAAAACACTGAGTAGGATTAGATGCTATATTAGATTAGATGTAAAACACTGAGTAGAATTAGATACTGTAAAAATCAAATTTAATTTCTTTGACTCTAACTATGTTCAAAGAAGACTGACTGGGAGAGAACTTTTACTCTGAGGGGCAGAGTCGAAGATTCCATGGGATTTTGGAAGTGGCGAGGGAGCTCTCTGGAGAAGGCGAGGGCTGGGTTAGCACCCTGTTAACTAATTGTCCAGGAGAAACACTCGCTGGAGATGCCAAGTTGTAATTAGTGGTTCCAGCTTCCCCACCATGACACCATCGTTTGAGTCACTCTGTTTGTTGTTGATTCCAGCGAGAACACCCTCCCAAGAATGGAAGCACATAATTATCAGCCTTTAGTGCAAACTCTTTTGGAGAAATTCTCAGTTAACCCCACTCTTTAGAGACAAATAGCAAAGGGGCTTGTAATTAGATGAGCTGCTTTTAAACATGAACTGACATAGATAATGCTAGATAATTAGTAGATAATTTTCTAGGTATTCCTGGCACTGAGTGCACAAAGCAAAATTAAGTCAGGCCAAGCACTCTGAGAATTGCCTGTGGCCAGGAGTTGTGAGAGTTAATTGAAGAGATCTTTGTTCTAGAATCTGAGTAACCGTTTCTCATTGTTCGGTGAATTGCCTGGCCTGACAGTGCCTGAGAGCACAGATAATTTGGCCATTGGAAGTTAGTTTGTGATGGAAGTTATTCATTGGTAACAGTTTTTAGCTTTAATCACTGGTTTGAATGATATTTGTATTGTGGGCAGAAAGGTGTTTAGGAAACTTTTTAACAATCAGGCGTGTGTTTGGAGTTTCTACTAGCACTCATGTTTAGTAAACTGCTAGTTGGTATAAGAGCCAACTCATTGGAAAAGACTCTGATGCTGGGAAAGATTGAAGGCAAAAGGAGAAGGATGTAACAGAGAATGAGATGGTTAGATAGCATCACCGATGCAACGGACATGAATTTGAGCAAACTCTAAGAGATAGTGAAGGACAGAGGAGCCTGGTGTCCTGCAGTCCATGGGGTTGCAAAGAGTTGGACACAATTTAAAGACTGAACAAAACAAACAAAAAATAATTGGTATATTTTTGTGCATGATCCGTGGCTCAGAGGGTAAAGAATCTGCCTGCAAAGCAGGAGACCTGGGTTCAATTCCTGGGTGGGGAAGATCCCCTGGAGAAGGAAATGGCAACCTGAGAATTCCATGGACAGAGGAACCTGGCAGGCTACAGTCCACGGCGTCACAGAAATTTGGACATTACTGAGCAACTAACACTTTTCAAGAATCAAGTTGACTGTGGGCAATACCCAAGTATGGAGGGTTTGGAGAGTTTCTTACATGTCTTTTTTTTAGAATTAATAGGTTACTGCAAGATTTTCCCCAAAGTGTCAAGAATGAGACTGCTTAATTACACATCTGTAATTTTTTTTAAATAATAAGACAGAAGTGGGTCAAATGTAAAAAAAGTGGGAAAAAAAAAAAACTCATGAGAGTAGATCAGAGAGAAATAACTCAAGATTTTCACTTGTTGACCATTTCTTTAGAAGAACTATACCCATATTCATTAGCAATAGACTGCTAAGGCTAGACTTCTCTGGCCAGGCTCTGTGTATTTGAGCCCCACACAAATAATTTTAGAATATGTTGTGAAAAATGCATTTAGTTTGTTGGGAACTAGGAATTGTGGCTCCTAGACCAGGTTTAGGGCATAGTCCTTGCATGAGTCATAATCTATAATATTCTTTCTTTATCCCTCAATTTTCCCATGCATAAAAATGGGCTTCCCTATAGCTCAGTTGGTAAAGAATCTGCCTGCAATGCAGGAGATCCCAGTTCAATTCCTGGGTTAGGAAGCTCTGCTGGAGAGGGGATAGGCTACCTACTTCAGCATTCTTGGGCTTGACCTTGTGGCTCAGTGGGTAAAGAATCTGCCTACAATGCAGGAGACCTGGGTTCAATCCCTGGGTTGTGAAGATCTCCTGGAGAAGGGAAAGGTTGCCCACTCCAGTATTCTGGCCTGGAGAATTCCATGGACTGTATAGTCAGACATGACTGGGTGACTTTCACTTTCACTTTACCCCCCAGTTTCCCCATGCATAAAAATGAAATAATATCCATGTACAAACAAGGCATTATTTGAAGGTGAAGTCTCAAAAAAGAAAATATGTTCAATGTTAAAATTCCAGAACGGTTATTATTGCAAAGTTTGGTGTTACTTTTGTGACCATCACCACTTAAGGAAACCATGCAATGAAAGCACAGGCTAAGAATATGTCTTGTCAGAAGAAACAAAAAGCTTAAAGTATTGTGAAATGTGCTGTCAGTTTAAAAAGAACAACTTTTTTCATTTGAAACATCATGTATCCCTAATAAACCAGCTTCCCACCTGTTAATAATCTCCTGCTCTGTCCCTCATCCTTCACATCCTCTGGGTTGACAGGCCCTGCCCACCCTTTCTGGGCAGTTCTTCCTGCACTTACTTCCTCAATCCTCCTTAGGCTCTCTTCTCATCTCCTCCCCTTTGAAGGCTCCAAGCATTTCCTGTTTTAATTGGCCTGTTGTCACCGCACCCTTTCAAGTGGTTCTCCAACTAGTTTAGTTACAAAATTCTACATAATCTTTACACTAAACTTGAAATAAATAGGTCTATAATTTAGCACTGAATTTGATATAAACTTGCATTTCATTCCAACACAGACAACACAGGCATGAAACAAAGATTAAAAAAAAAAATATGAGCAGTTTCAAAATGGGGGCACTTTTCTGCTTGCTTTGACTTCTCATATGTTTCTATGCATGGCATACGGGGCTTCAGCATCTGCTTTGGACATCTGAGCCCTAGGCTATAGCTGGGGTGGGAAAATGCTCTCTAAGTGAGCTCACTTGGAGAACCGTCTCTCTGGAGAGCACTTAGAAGCATCTCCAGTCCACCTTTTTGGCCCAGCAGTCCCCTTGCAGAGCTGGCTTATTCGGTCTGCTGTCCTGGGGCTGCTTCTCCTGTGAGCTTTGCAGGAGCAGGAGGTCTCCAAGCAGCACCTAGTCAGTGTGTGTGCACATCTCCACCTGCTCTTGACATCTCTGGACATGGCGGAGATGGGGCATCTCCTCCTTGATGACTTCCTGCATGGACGGAACCTCTGAGGGAGCAAGGCAGCCTCACTCACCCACCAGCGCTCTGGCAGGAGTTGCAGAGCCAGGCTCGGTGGTTTATTTGAAGTGGAGTTGCCATTTGTGTTTCAAGTACATTCTTATCCCAGCAAAGTTGTGAAATTAAAATGAGTTTTTAAACCATTTTTATCCTCCAAATCAAAATGAAACAAAATACTTCTGGCAAGGATTAAAGATGAAATTAAACCCTGTGGGCTTCATCAGAACAACTCTGGATTGGCTGGGGCTCCCTCAGCCCAGGAAAGAAGATGTCTCCTAGGGAGGAAGTCAGGTTTGCACCTGGCTTATCAGCACCCTCTCAAGCCTGGTGGCTGGGCGGTCTGTTTTCAAGTTGCAAAGTTACAAAGCTTTATCCACTTGCTTTTAATGACAGATTAGAATGATAAACCACGAGAAATTGTAAAAGCTTGAGGTACTACAGCAAAATGCCCCAGAATAGACATTCATTTCACACAGTTCAGGAGGCTGTCCAAGGCCAAAGTGCTGGGTAACTCTGGTGTCTTGAGGAGAACCCTAGATCCAGTTTACAGATAGCCACCTCTGACTGTGTCCTTACATGGCCCAGACCTCGCTTCCTCTTCTCATAGGGAGACTAATCCCCTCAAGGGAGCCCCATCCTCATGATCTCATCCAAACATGATCGGAGGAACAGGTGTAGGAGGAGGAAGATGATGATGGTTGGCCTTTTGTGTCCCAGGGAACTCGTGGTAGAGAGCCTGCCTGCCAGTGCAGGAGACATGAGAGATGTGGCTTAGATCCCTGAGTCTAGAAAATTTAATGGAGGAGGAAATGACAACCCACTCCATTATTCTTGCCCTGAGGATCCCATGGACAGAGGAGCCTGGTGGGCTACAGTCCATGGAGTTGCAAAGAGTCAGACATGACTGAAGAGGCATGCACGACATACTAAAACATAATTGCCTCCCAAAGGCCCTACTTCCTAACACCATCACACTGGGGCCTTCGTGGGCACCTCCCACTTTGTCAGAGGGGTGGCAGAGGGGGGTGTATTGGTCCTGTCCGGCTTTGACCTGCAGCTCTGAGTCCAAGGTCCCAGCAGCTCCCGGCTCCCACAAGCTCCTTGCTCTGGGGGAGGGAGCGGGTACACAGCCTGCCACTGAGCGGAGGGGAAGATTGACCTGAGTTTCAAATTTGGCCCCAGTGGGAGCACAGGTGTGTCTGGAGAACTATGTCCCGGGTCTCTGCAGAAAGAAACAATTTTAGCAAGCTTGGTATTTTCTTTGCAATCTATTTGATGCAAACTATTTCCTGGGCTCCAAAATCACTGCAGATGGTGACCACAGCCATGAAATTGAAAGGCGCTTGCTCCTTGGAAGAAAAGCTATAACCAACCTAGATAGCATATGAAAAAGCAGAGACATTACTTTGCCGACAAAGGCCCATCTAGTCAAAGCTAGGGTGTTTCCAGTAGTCATGGATGGATGTGAGAGTTGGACTATTTAAGAAAACTGAGCACCGAAAAACTGATGCTTTTGAACTGTGGTGCTGGAAAAGACTCTTGAGAGTCCCTTGGACTGCAAGGAGATCCAGCCAGTCCATCCTACAGGAAATCAGTCCTGAATATTCACTAGAAGGACTGATGCTGAAGCTGAAACTCCAATACTTCGGCCACCTGATGAGAAGAACTGACTCATTGGAGAAGACCCTGATGCTGGGAAAGATTGAGGGCAGGAGGAGAAGGGGGTGACAGGATGAGATGGTTGGATGGAGTGTTGCAGGGAAGCCTATCATCTTGCAGTTTACAGGGTTGCAAAGAGTCAGACATGACTGAGCGACTGAACTGAATTGAAGTGATACTCTTGAGTAAAAGTTTGATGTGGAAGTTGATCCATAAAAGATTAGTCTGTGAAGAACTCTAAGAAGTGAAATATATTATAATGAGAAAGTTGCCTAAGAGCTACACCTCTGGGTTCCACTCTGAACAGTGACATCTGTAAAGCTTGTCTCTAGGCTCCCAGCCATTTAGTCCTGGGGCTATAGCTCCTCCCAACCACAGCTTTAACCAGACAGCATGAATATGGTGTTTGAATCTTTGCTTCACACAAAGAGGGATGCCACCTGAAAGATAAGACTTGCTTTAATACTTATGCATGGACCAAGTGGTTCAGAGTATAGATTCTGAGTTCTCATCACATGGAAAAATAGTTATTGAAGCAAAGTTGATTTACAACATCCTGTTAGATTCAGGTGTACAGCACAGAGATTTAGTTATATATATGTATTAGTCACTCAGTCATGTTGACTCTTTACAACCCCGTGGACTGTAGCCTGTCAGGCTTCTCTGCCCATGGAATTCTACAGGTAAGAATACTGGAGTGGGTTGCCATCCGCTTCTCCAGGGGATCTTCCCCTCTCAGGGATCGAACCTGGGTTTCATGCCTTGCAGGTGGATTCTTTACCATCTGAGCCACCAGGGAAGCCCCAATAGATGATATAGATATAGATAACTCTTTTCTATTATTTTCCCTTATAGGATATTACAAAGTACTGAGTATAGTTCCCTGTGCTATACAGTAGGACCTTGTTGGTTGTCTATTTTATATATAGGAGCGTGTATTTATTTATTATAGGAGGGTGTATCCTTATTTATTCCTCTTTTTCTCTTTCCCTTTGGTAACCACAAGTTTGCTTTCTGTGTATATAGGTCTATTTCTGTTTTGTAAATAAGTTCATCTGTATCTTTCTTTTAGATTTCACCTAAACTTGATATCCTAGAAGTTTTGCCTTCTGTGTCTATATGAGCCAAGGGCATGGTTCTGGGTAGTCCTCAACCCATGTTCTGGGGTGTTGGTCAGTTCGTGTTGGTCAGTTGTTGGTTCTCAGCTCGTGTTCTGGGGTCAGTGTGGGTCTTCTGTGTCAAAGGCACAAATATATGACAGAGGTGGTTTGGAAAGCTACATCAGCATTTGTATTTCAGGGTGTGGATGGACTATGGTACACTCCCTACAAAGTATTCAGCAAAGATATCTCTTCTTTTTCAACAGGGACACCAATGAGAAAACTCAGGAGAATGAGAAGGTACTTTATGCAAAACTTAGAGTGTGAGTTAAGAAAGTAGCCTATGCATTTTTCATATTCATAGTTAATGTTAAATGTTATTCTTTACTGCAAGTAATTAATTTTTTGGTGTTTAAAGTTAAACATTAATACATGATCTCTGGACAGCAAGAAGATCAAACAAGTCTATCCTAAAGGAAATCAACCTTGAATATTCATTGGAAAGACTGATGCTGAAGCTGAAGCTCCAATATTTTGTCTACCAGATGCAAAGAGCCAACTCATTGGAAAAGACCCTGATGCTGGGAAAGACTGAGGGCAGGAGGAGAAGCGGAGACAGAGAATGAGATGGTTACGCAGCATCACTGATGCAATGGGCATGAGTTTGAAACAGACTCCAGGATATATTGAAGGACAGGAAAGCTTGGCATGCTTTCCACGGGGTTGCAAAGAGTCAGATATGACTTAGAGACTACAGCATTCACAGATTAACATTAAATGATTATCTCATTAATTTCAAGGAACTGAAGGGGAGGGGAGGGAAGGGACTTTTGGAAGCAGGTGCTTTATGGAAAGAGCATCGTTTGCAGCCCCTGTGACTCAGGAAATTCAGCTGAGGATGAAAGTTGAATTTGAGAAACAAACCATGACAGTCAGAGATAATTAAAAGTAACCCTTGCACTTGACACTCTGTTCAGAGGAACTAAACATGGTCCTGAGTCTCTTTATTACTAACTTGTTTGATATTTACCTGAATGATGGTTCTGGAGGGTCAGTCTGGTCTGGGGCAACAGCATGTGATCAGAGGCCCTGAGTGGGTTGGGGCAGGGCCCAGAGACACTTGGCTATAACTGAACAACAAAGGGCCTTGTGGATGTTGGTGAGCCTTTTGCATTTCTGCAATGTTCATGTTGTTACTGTAACTTAGTCATCTATGTTGTGATAAACTGTGTGGATATGTGTGTGTGGAGGGGAAGGTGAAGTTTCTAAGGAGCTTCCGTGTGATGACAACTTCCTAAAATAATCAGTTTTTCCAGAAAATTGACCCTGATTTAATTATCAAATGATGGCTTCCCTGGTGGCTCAGATGGTAACGAATCTGCCTGCAATGCAGGAGACCCAGGTTTGATCCCTGGGTTGGGAAGATACCCTGAAGAAGGGAATGGCCAGTATTCTTGGCAGGCTACAATCCATGGTGTTGCAAAGAGCCAGACGTGACTGAGCGACTAATACAAACACAAATGCCTGCATTTAAAAACTACCGAAAGCTACCTATTGCACAAAGAGCTCATGTACACAATGTGTAAATGAGCTCGTCTACCTTTCTGATCTCCCCTGGAAGCAGCTCCATCTGGATGTCACAGGGCTCGTGCCGTGTTCCCCTGTGCTGTCCAGAATCCCTTGTGAGTGTCTTGCCCCTGGAAGTGCAGCTCATATAGGGCCTGCTAATCTCCAGGTTGGTGGGGGCACCTCTTCCGCTCTGTGAAATCTACCCAGGGTAATCATGGGCTTGTGAAGGGGGCTGTCTGTCCCTAGCATCCTCTCTCCTTTCCGGCCATTCTGGAATCTCAGAGACCCTGAGACTTGGAGCAGCTGGTATTCAGTGAACCATCTCCTTTTGGGGCTGGGTGACAGTCCCCCAACACTGGGCCAGAAGCAGCCTCTGTATTTTGAGCTCCTCACACTGCACTCGACTTGTGTGCACATCCTCCCATGGGTCACTAGGGCGGACTGCCTGTTGGCCCACTTCAGCTGCACATGTCCATCTGTTCAGTAGGAACGTGCTGTGCACCCACTCTACACCCAGAGTCCTGGGGTGATGAGGTGGTAAGCCGGGAAGCCACAGCAGTGCAGAGAGAGGAAACCACAGATCCATAAAGAGATGACACGGTAATGTCCCCCAGATACTTAAAAAGCACACTATTTTTTTTTTTTTTTTCGGTTGCCATCCACAAATAACTTTACCTACCAGTTAAGATCAGAAAAAGATGATGTAGTCAGATGCACTGAACATGAAACAGTGCTGAGGAAAGACAGTATACAAAGAGCAGCCACATAAGATTTATACTATTAATAAATACTTGCGTATTTAGTTATGTCTGACTCTTTGTAACCCCATGGACTGTAGCCACCATGCTCCTCTATCCATGGGATTTCCCAGGCAAGAATACTGGAGTGGATTGCCATTTCCTCCTCCAGGGGATTTTCCTGACCCAGGGATTGAACCTGAGTCTTCTGCATCTTTTGCATTGGCAAGGGTGTTCTTTACCAGTGAGCCACCTGGGAAGCCCAATAAATATTAATCTATTTGAAGGACTTAAGTAACTAAGTCCTTCAAATAGATTAATTATTGTTCCAGTGACTTGCCAATTAAAAAGAATCCAAGTGACTTTCATATGCTCAGGCCCAGTTGAAAATCTTAAGACCTTCCTGTTGAACATGTGACAATAAAATATAACAACTGTATTTGTTAATAAAATGAGTTTTCTTTTAGGCAAGAAAAGGCGATGATTATCTTCCTCAAGGGTAGATCCTTGTTCTTTAGAAATTGCTCAAGGCTTAGATTTTTCAGAAAGGAACAAGGGGAGAAGGAACTGAGGAAAGCACAGTACTTTGTACTGGCCGACAGCAGATTAAAAAGAAAATATCTGTTTTCAACAGCTTCTTTAAAATGAAGTGAGTCCTGGCTCCAACGGTATCTTGAAAAGAGAGGCACAAAAACACAGCTTTGCTGGTTTACATCCCCTAGTCACTGCTACCCCTCCCCCGCACTTTTGGGGGAGCATCTTGGCCTGACCCCAGCAAGATGTTTCCAGAGGGGTTGTGACAACCGCTGCCTGATGATTTGCTTTGCCAACCTGTCAGAGTAATCCGATCACTTGCTAGTTTAAGGCAAAGTCTTTATTTGAAAACATCTAATGTGTTTTACCATACACGTCTGTGTCAGGGACTCCCCTGCCAAAACGTGAGCTTTCGCTCATTTCAATAAATCAGACACATGTGTATCAAGAGGAACGCATGCTTGGAGGTTTGGGACTGGGGGTGGGGGGACCCCTAATGGGCAGAGTTAGCGAGTGCTCAGGTGCTCCCCAGTGCTCCCAGGGGTGTCGGCGGCTGCAGGCTTGAAAGAAGATGTCTCTAGTTTACACTAAGAAGGCAACGGATCGGGTTAATGAAAAGGTGTAACGTTTCCTACAGGTGAGCTTCACTGATCAAGGGCTAAAGAGAACTTTTGTTGCTACTTTGGCAAGACTCAGGTTTAATCTGAGCTTTTGATGTGAGCTCTGAAGTCTTCCAGAGGCTTGGGGGAAGGGTGCGTGTTATCTGAGGCTGGGCTGGTCCTTACTAGGGACATGGATGGTCCCAAAGTAACACCATATGTTGACCTGACACGCCAGAGAGATGAACAGCACAGGGGCCCACTGAGTCACAGGGCACCGGGCATCCCTTCTCTGAACCTCTGAATCAGCCCAACGACAAACCTAGGCTTCATGCAACAGAAATTCACTCAATCTAGGAGGACTTCCTGAAGAAGGATTGCAACCACTATTATTTAAGGAATAATCAAAGCATGTGGATTTTTTAGTGGCCTTACCAGGAAAAGTCCTCTTCTACCTTCCCCGAGTGTTCTGGCTCAAAGAACCTTTGCAGAATCCCAGGAACTCATGTCTGCTTCATGGGCCAGCTCAGTATATTCCATCTTGTAGGGTGAAATCTTATAGAGCCCTCTTAGAAAGGTCTTGAGAGCTCAGTCATGTCTGAATCTTTGTGACCCTATGGATTGTAGCCCACCAGGCTCCTCTGTCCACGGGCTTTCCCAGGCAAGAATACTGGAGTGGGTTGCCATTTCTTCCTCCAGGGGATTTTCTTGACAAGGGATTGAACTTGTGTTTCCTGCCTTGGCAGGCAGATTCTTTACAACTGTGGCACCAAGTCAGGTTAGCTCCTAAGGGACCATGGCATTGCCCAAGGAGTGGTCTTTCTTAACAGGGATGACCAAAGGAGTCAGAATTTAGGGGTGGAGTAGAGAAGTGAGCAGACAAAGCTCTCCTGTTCCGTTTATCTGGGACATTCATGACTCCCCCCTTCCACTCGTCAGGTGCCCTGGTTTCATCCCCAGTCCCAGACTCCAGCCAAACCGGATCCTATTTTGATGTAGGTGAGGGGTTAACTTCATGCACAATTGACTCGATTTGGAAAAAAAAAAAAATGAGAAGACAAGAATGGTTCCCAAAGACCTAATCCCTGGTAGAATGATCAAGCCTACATTTTGCTCCCCAAAGGTCAGCTCAGGGTGATCTGTCTCACATGGATAATTTCCACTGTGTCTATCTCCTCTTGGATTCACGTTTTCACACATTAGACAAGGAAAGCTACCAGATTCATAGAATTTTTTTCAGGAGGACGAATCGTTGCATGGCGTTTTGAGGAAGGAGGAAACCACAGAAAAGACCAGTGCTTTAGGGAGCTACAGCCGGAGAGATGGTTCTTCTTTTCTCTCGTTGATTCAGGACAGTCAGACGGTCACATGGGCATCACTCTGTGTGGAGCTCACAGGAAACAGACAAATTAAGTGTTACCATACATCCCGGCATTTCCATCGTTTAAAATGCACCATTAACTAAAGCCCCTATAGGGTTTCCTCCAAGGGCACTAGATCATCAGCAATATGTAAATGTTGTCTTTGTCAGTTTATTTTTCCAGGTGAAAACTCTTCCTGTCTGTGAAAGGAGGGTTTTGTGGCCCCCAAATCCCTGGTTTGCAATAAAATCAGAAGGTATCAGGTTCCTTTGGAAAACATGGTGTCCAAATGTTGCATTTGAAACCTAGTCATCAGAGCAGGGGGAGGATGAACAGACATAAGTAAAGATATGTTTGTTCTGATTTAATTTTAGGGAAGGGATGGGGCAGATGTGGAGAGAATGTTCTTCTGTCTGTTAACTGGGGGTGGGGGTGGGGTCAAAGGTAGTCTGTTTCCTTCATAAATCACAGTTATGGCAATAGCTGTCCATCAAAGGCAAAAGGAGAAGGGGGCGGCAGAAGATGAGATGGTTGGATGGCATCACCGACTCAATGGACACGAATCTGAGCAACCTCTGGGAGATAAAGAAGGACAGGGAAGTCTGGCGTGCTGCAGCCCATGGGGTTGCAAAGAGTCAGACATGACTGAGTGACTAACACACACATTCACACACACGCACACTCACATGTGTTCCCAAAATAGAGGGAAATGAAAACCGATTGCAATTAATTGCAGCATTTTAATTCAAAAAGAACTTTCTGGGCTAGACAGTGAGTTTGATGAATAGCCTCATTTCCACTTGCTTTGTTTTATGCAGAAAGACTCGAAAGTGCCCTGTTAGAAGGTTGGCCGTGTAGAATGTATCATGATAGAGATAGCATCCTATAATATGTTAACCTTATAATCAATGTATATTTATAATTTTATAATCATGTACCACAGACCATGCATGAGTAAAATATATGACAGCTTAGTTTGTCTTGCAACCTCATAGACGCCTGTGAGATTGCTGTCGGTAGTTTTCAGAGCCCACTCTGTTGGCACACACACGAATCCCACCCGTGCAACCACGCCACTGGTTTATGCATCCATTATGCCCGCATGGGGAGAGGTGGTGACCGAAGAGCCAGTCGTGATCATTTTCCCTTCTCTTCCCTGGTGAATGTCTTCTGATGGACACTGAGGTGTAACACACAGATCTTCAAACTTGATGGCCGCTCCCATGTACTCATCCCCAAGCTTCTGCCAAAGACCTCTTTCCCTGATCGTCCAACCTTTTTGCTTCTTCTAGGTAATGAGCGGTTGGCCAGACCAGTGGCCGCTGCCCATGCATTTATGTGCATTCTCTCGGGCACTTTCTGTTTCCACAGGTGGGAGATGGCAAAGTGCATCCCTGAAGTTTTTCCTGTCGCAGTAACTTCTCTTGCTATTCTTTTTCAAAACCACACTTGAATGAGCAGGGAGTGTGACAACTGTTTTTTTTTTTTAACTAGGATTCATGAACTCGGGGGTTCCCTCATAGCTCAGTTGGTAAAGAATCTGCCTGCAATCCAGGAGACCCCGGTTTGATTCCTGGGTCAGGAAGATC
Organism: Giraffa tippelskirchi; assembly: GCF_054371585.1. Taxonomy (NCBI): domain Eukaryota; kingdom Metazoa; phylum Chordata; class Mammalia; order Artiodactyla; family Giraffidae; genus Giraffa; species Giraffa tippelskirchi. The sequence goes on from NC_137282.1 coordinate 59,777,963, forward strand.
TGCTGAAGGTGGGATAGGCTATCCACTCCAGTATTCTTGGCTTTCCATAGTGGCTCAACTAGTAAAGAATCCACCTGCAATGTGGGACATCTGGGTTTGATCCCTGGGTTGGGACGATCCCCTGGAGAAGGGAAAAGCTACCCACTCCAGTATTCTGGCCTGGAGAATTCCATGGACTGTATAGTCCATGGGGTCACAAAGAGTCAGACATGACTGAGTGACTTTTACATGAACTTATTCATATACTAAGTGCAGAGTTTCCCCTTCTTTTTGAGTTGGTCATAGGATCTCCATGGGGGAAGTTCCATTAGACTTCCCTGGTGGCTCAGATGGTAAAGCTTCTGCCTACAATGTGGAAGACCCAGGTTCTATCCCTGGGTCAGGGAGGTCCCCTGGAGAAGGAAATGCCAACCCACTCCAGTACTTTTGCCTGGAAAATCCTATGGATGAAGGAGCCTGGCGGGCTACAGTCCATGGGGTTGCAAAAAGTTGGACATGACTGAGCGACTACACTTCACTTCACTTCACCTGAGTTGACTTAAGAAAGTCCGAGTCTCAGACTTTTCCAACCACAAAGCAGAACAACTGTGACTGGATGCTAAAACTTTTAGGAAATTTAGACAAACTATTAGGTCCAGGACCTGAGCTTTAGGATACTCTGTCCGTCTCCTCCAGGAGATAACAGATGGTTTTTACGCATCTAAGAGTCTGTCTTGGACTCTTTCTCTCAGCTGTCCCTTGTCCTCCAGGAGACCATCTGTGATGCTCAGCTCCTGTGCTCCAATTCCACGAGCTTGTACCTATTATTTATATAGCCTGCCTCCCACATCTGGTCTGCATGGACAAGTTTGTTCCCATCCACTGGGGCACCCCCTTCAAAAAGCCACTTCTGTGTCATTGTCACAGTTAAGCTCTGCCGTGAGTGAAGGTCTGTGCTGTTGGCGTAAGAGCAGATCTTTAGTAATAATCCTGTTTTATCCATTTTGTACACTCATTGTTTTTTTTCTTATTAAATCAAGTACTCAGTACCTTTCTACCTTAATCATTCACCAAGATGCATTAATGTATGGATAATTTAAATGGAAGCTTAATTGTTAAATATTACTGAAAATTTCTCTTTGAATATTGAACATGCTTTAGTAATAACACCCAATACCCAAGAAGTCAACATTTTTCTTTAAGTCTCTCAAATACAACCTACAGTATAGATTATCTCTCAATTCAGCTGATGAAGAGCTTGTCTCACCGGCTTCTGGATTCTAGGAGTGAACAAATCTGCTCTCAACATCTGAAACTCTTACTTGAGAAATGAATTACTCATTAGTGGATGTCTGCCATCTGGTAAACCATGCAAATCTGGAGATCCAGGAAAGGGATTTCAGTCATTTTAAAGGAGAGGGTAGTTCCATGCCTTTTGAAAAGAATAATTACCTTCAAAGATAAAAGAACTTCTTGCTCAGTAATAAATAGCACTCATCCTTTTTGCCCGTGGGGAGATATTCATGGACATTTGGAGGTGCCAAAACTAATCTCAGACAGAGCAACTGGGGAATTCCTAGAGTAGGCTGGGAAGTGGCTGAAGGCTACACTGTTCAGTTATTGCATCAAGAGCATCCTCCTGGAAGCTGGTACTTAATTCCACCCCATTGGGTTTCTTAAGAATATCAGTTCTCCTTAGATGAATCCCAGCAAATGTCCCTCTCAGTTCAAATACCATATCCCTTAAGCAGACAAGAAAGGACTGAGTAAATCAGCTGATTAAAATCATGTTAATATTTTTTAAGTATTGAATCCATAAAGTCTAGATTGAGTGAATGTATGTATGTAAGTATACAAACATGCACTCCCTCACAGCTTAATAAATGTCAGCTGACAAAGGAGGCAGAAAGTTTAGAATTTTTTGTTGTTAAGTCGCTAAGTCACATCTGACTCTTTGCAACCCTGTGGACTGCAGCACACCAGGCTCCCCTTCCCTTCACTATCTCCTGGAATTTGCTCAGATTCATTTGCATTGAGTTGGTGATACTATCTCTCTCATCCTTTGTCTCCCCTTCTCCTCCTGCCTTCAATCTTTCCCAGCATCAGGGTCTTTTCCAATGAGTCAGCTCTTTGCATCAGGTGGCCAAAGGATTGGAGCTTCAGCTTCAGCATCAGTCATTCCAATGAATATTCAGGGTTGATTTCTTTTAGAATGAACTGGTTTGATCTCCTTGCAATCCAAGGGACTCTCAAGAGCCTTCTCCAGCACCACAGTATCTAAAAATGGTTGTCTTCTAAACTACTTTCGAGTCAGGAGACATTGATAATGTGCCTGAGTTCACTACCACAATTGTGGTTAATCCTCTGATGGCATTTGCATTATTGTTGCTACCAGCACTCTACCATCACAGTGAAAGTTTTAAGTGTGAGAAGATGAAATCAGGAGGAATTTTCTCTTTTTCTCCGGGATTGTGTATCACTACGAGGAAAACAAGAATGCTCTTAGTGTGAACCCGCATCCCACATAATCCCAAGTATTTCACACATATAGGACCTCTGGTTGTATGTATTGTGTGCATCTCCATTATGCAAAAGTAAGAAGAGAGTGCAAGGAGGTTTGTAGTTTGCCCCAAGCCTCACAGCCTGGTCTGGTGGAGGAAGGGTCCATGTAGGGACTTGTGAGAATGACACTGCATATTCTCCATGCTCCTGAGGACGCTGTCTGGAGGGGAGAGTCGGGGAACACTGAGCACCCATGAAACTGAGCAGCTGCTCTCCCATACTCCCATGTCTCTGAAATGCGCTCAGCCAGGCTTTGGGTTCCATGACCGCCCTCCCTCTCTCCTGGCCGTGGCGTGAGAGCCTTCTGTGGAAGGACAGCAAGCTGACGTGTGCACACACGCCCCGGACACGATGAGGCAGACAGAGGCTGCCACCGAGGCTGCCGGCAGGAAGGGCAGCAGAGCAGACAGCCTCGCTGGGAGAAGACCGCGCCCTGCTCGGCTTCCTACACGGGGTGGAAGATTCCGGAACCTGTTAGGAGTGCTGTTTTCCGCCTCTCTTCTCACACGCACCCATCACAGGGCGTGTCCCTGATCCCATGACGCATCAGAGGCACTGCTGCCGGAAGGAGCGGGTGGTTCCGGGGAGGAATCATCGGGGTGCTGACTGACTGCTGACCGCGGCAGGTCAGGCGCCACCGCTCCTTCCAGTAGTTCTGAGGGGCCTTCAGTAAAGGGGAGGGTGGCTTCTGACGGCGCTCTCTGCTTCCTACCTGCTAACCACCCGGAATGTCTTAATGCAGGCCTGGTTGTCTTCTTCTTCAAGGCCATGGAGGGCCTGGCCCTTCTGTGGGCTCAGTGTGAGTCCAGGGCTCTTCCAGCAACTTCTAAGTGTGGCACAGCCCACTCTTGCAGACACTCCTGAGATGCTCCATCTCCTGACTGAACCCTGGTGCCTTTGCTCTTTGCTTTTGCCTGGAACAGCTGCCTCTTGGGTTGAAAACCACAACTCGGGCTTTTTTCTCAGGAAGCTTTCGTGATAACAGTGGGAGGCTATTACCAACAGTTGGGTTCCAAAGAGGGATGTCCTTTTCCTATCACAGTGAAGACATTCCAGACTTTGGGGAGAAGGGAGGTCTTTGAGTTAGGCCTTGGGTTATTTTGTGAACATCTGAGAGAGACCCTAGCTAGGTGGGCTCCAAGACCTGATAATTACACTAGTGAGCCAATGGAGGTTATTCTCAAGGCAAAGGCCACACATACACACACACAGATACACACAGTAAATTAGCACAACTGGAATTATAAGAAAAAAATAGCTAGCTAGCTTTATGTCTAAATAAATATCATAATCAGAATATATCTCCTTATTATTTTCCGCTGCGGAAACTCTTAGATGTTCTAATATTATTGTCACATTATCAAGTCCCTTTATTTAACCTATTATTACCAGAGTTTGATAACATTTGCTAATCAGTGTAGCATTTCCAGAAGAATCATTTAAACAATTTTAAATCATTAATGAAAATGTCTGTGGCATCAATGAATAGTAATGGTTGATAGCACATTTCAGAGTACAGTTCGTTTCAGGATATGCATTTTATATTTACTTTAAGTATGGGATATAAAATAATTTTATTTTTAAATACATTTTCTGCCACTTGTTTTCTTTCGTGCCGGTCTTTTTCTTCTCCACCTTCCCCAACCTTTTCAAAGTGGCCAATTTGGCCTCACGATAGAAATCAAATGCATCTTTGAACATCTAAATTTACTTTAAATGACTCTATAGAAGGACGGTCTCTATAACCCTTATAGAAGCACTATTCCTACCTCTTTTTTTTTTTTTTTGGTTCCTTAGAAGTGCTTATCAAGATGAATGAGAACAGTCTTATGTAATTTCAAAGACGAAATTGCTTTTCTTTCCAGCTTTCCCTGAGCATTTCAAGGTCACAGGTAAGGGAGGAAGCCTATAGCCCAGTTCTTCTCCTGGGTCCCTTTCTGGGCACATTTATGCTCCCAGGAGAAACACCCTGTGTTATTTCTCCTCTCAAAAGAGGGTGTGAAATTCCTACTCATTCACACATTGTTGAGTAAAGCTGAAGTGTTAGGACCAGTGAGTGACATCGTGGTCTGTGTCCTCAACACTGTTTCCTGGTACAGTTATTCAGCCGCCTGAGTTATGAAGTGTGTGTCCTCTGGAAGGTCAGGGAGGGAGGTTCAGGGACATGTGACACACCCCAGGGCCAGGAGCCCTGGGAGGAAGTCACACCTTGCAGTGTGCAGTGTGGCAGATGGGGGCACAGAATCACACCAAACTGGGCACTGTTTGGTTTAATCGTTGACAGAATGTCAGAACATCCTGTCCTGCTTTTTCTATCCAACCCTCTAAGGCATGCCTCTATTTCAAGCATTAATGCAAGGACCATCTAATCAGGCCCAAATATTCTTCAGCATCCATTTGGTTAGTTAGTTAGTATCAGTCACTCAACAGCTTCCCTGGTGGCTCAGTTGGTAAAGAATCTACATATAACGCAGGAAACCCGGGTTCGATCCCTGGGTCGGGAAGATCTCCTGGAGAAGGAAATGACACCCCACTCCAGTGTTCTTGCCTGGAGACTCCCATGGACAGAGGAGCTTGGTAGGATATAGTCCATGCGGTCACAAAGAGTCGGACATGACTGAACAGCTAAGCAGGAGTCACGCAGTCCTGTCTGGGTCATTGTGAACCCATGGACTGTAGCCCAACAGGCTCCTCTACCCATGGAATTCTCCAGACAAGAATATTAGAGTGGGTAGCCATTCCCTTCTCCATCTGCCTGCAATGCAGGAGTCCCGGATTCAATCCCCGGATCAGGAAGATCCCCTGGAGAAGGAAATGGCAACCCACTCTAGTATTCTTGCCTGGAAATCCCACGGACAGAGGAGCCTGGTGGGCTACAGTCAATAGAGTTGCAAGAGTTGGACATGCGACCAAAATGTCTAAACCACCAAAAATATTTTAAAGTGTTCTGAATAATAATTTTATATCAATCTGTGAAATAGTGACTCAGAGTGACAATTATTTTGTTTATTTCTAGGAAATTCCCGTTCTTACAATGTAGAAACAGAACTCATGACAGCTTCAAGGAAACTCATCAACAATGAGTGGGTTGAAATGAAAATACTCAGAATATTTACTGAAAGTCAAAACATGAAAGCACTCTCTGGCAGTTAATGAGTAATGACAGTGTATGATAAACGTCTGCCTGGCAGCCCAGGCTACTTTTGTTGGATGGTATGAGATTTAGAAGAAATCCTCTCGAGCTGGGTTTCTTGTGATTTCAAGGGATTATAACATCAGTCTCACAGAGTTTTGTGAAAAGTGGAATAAACAAACCATTACTGCCTAGCAATGGCTGCTCAGTGGTGTAACTGTATTATTAGCAATATTCAAACACTCTGATCAAAGCACTTGGGAGAACTGCTTGTAAGAAAGGAAAAGACAAATGAAAGATCATGACCTGCGTACAGTCCAGTACCTGCCTGGAGTCCAGTGTTGCCTAAACATATTCACAGGTGGAACTGACTTGATTCTTTGATGTCTGTCCTTATCCTCCAAGCTTTCCAGAGTTTCGGGACATCACAAGGGGGTGTCATTTTAACAGGAATCTCAAGGAGGAGCATACTGAAATGAAACATAAAAGCAGCAAGCGTGTGGCTTTCAGTCAGCTGGTAGCTCAAGTCTGCACGCTCTGGCAGCTACTTTCCCTTCGTGCATCATGCCTGCAACTCTAGCAAACGCTCCTGGGAAGGAGATCATGGTTTTACCAGAATCTGACCTGTAGCTAGATTTTTTGAGAGAGATAATCAAAAATTAACTTTTATTTTTTACTAATTTTCATTTTTATTATTATTATTATTATTTTTAAGATCTTGAGCTGGCTTCTGCCATACAGCAATGTGAATCAGCCATCGTTATACATACAAGCCCTCCTTCCCAAGCCCCCTCCCCTCCCCCCTTCTCACCCCTCTAGGTCATCACAGAGCACCAGAATGGGCTCCCTGCGCTACACGGCACCTTCTCACCAGCTGTATATTTTACACCTGATAACGTATATATGTCCAGGCTACTCTCTCCATTCATCCCACACTCTCCCTGCCCGCTGTGTCCGCAAGTCTGTCCTCTATGTCTGTATCTCCATTCCCTCTCTGCAAATAGGTTCATCAGTTCCCTTTTTCTAGACTCCATAGATATGCATTAACATACTCTATTTGTTGTTATCTTTCTGACTTACTTTATTCTGTATAAGGCTCTAGGCTCATAATTGTCTTTTTAAAACATTTAATGACACTTTAACTAACGGAAATATAGTTGGGGCTTCCCTGGTGCCTCAGACAATAGAGACTCTGCCTGCAATCTGAAGATATGGGTTCGATCCCTGGGTCAGGAAGATGCCCTGGAGAAGGAAATGACAACCTACTCCAATATTCCTGCATGGAGAATTCCATGGACAGAGGAGCCTGGTAGGTACAGTCCATGGGGGTGCAAAGAGTTGGACATGACTGAGCAACTAACACTTCCATACTTTATAGCTGATTTACAATATTGTCTTATAACAATTTCTACAGCAAAAGTGAAAGTGAAGTCGATCAGTCGTGTCCGACTCTTTGCGATCCCATGGACTGTATCCCACCAGGCTCCTCAGTCCATGGAATTTTCCAGGCAAGAGTACTGGAGTGGGTTGCCATTTCCTTCTCCAGGGGATCTTTCCAACCCAGGGATTGAACCCGGGTCTCCCGCGTTGCAGACAGATGCTTTACTGTCTGAGCCACCACGGAAACGGTCATATAATTTGTACAACAAAGTGACTCAACTATATGCATACATTATATATGTGTGTGTGTATATATATATATATGTATGTACATATATTCTTTTTCCTATTCTTTTCCATTATGGTTTATCATAGGACATTGAATATAGTTCCCTGTGCTACACAGTAGGACCTTGTTGATCCATCCTGTATATAATAGGTTGTATCCACTAATCCCAAACTCCCAACCCTTCCCTTCCCCACTCCCCCTGCCTTGGCAATCTACACAGCATCTTTTATCTCAGAAACTATACTTCTCAAGTGTTTCATGGACCTGTGCTCTGCTTTCTAGAATCCATGACTTTTTTTATTCTCCCAAATTTGAAAACTTACATTCAAAAGTTTAAAAGAAGGAAATTTTAATCAGAAGGAAATTTCACTCTCCTCAAAAAGCACAGAATCGCACACTCCACCGAGTTTCTTTGGGGCCACATACAGGCCTCCAAGTCCTGAGCCAAACCAACAGAAGCATGTGTTACAGAGAATGTGATCCTCATGGACTTCTGGTGACAAAACCAAGCTACTGGAAAATATTATTTTCTTTCTTTCTTCCTTTGTGTCTTTTAAAGGAAAGTGTGTTCTTCCTCTGTATGAAATTCCTATTTACCTGCTCAACATGAAGTTCAGTTTAGCAATGTCTGTGATTAACTTTGGTGCATGTCACACACCATTGTTTACACATTCTGATACCAACAAAGAGGATGCTGTCATCTACATCTCTTTTTATTTAATTTTTATTTAGTCTTTAGTTGATTTTGGCTGATATACAATGTTGTATTAGCTTCAAATGTACAGCGATGTGCTTCAGTTATACACAGATTTTTCAGATTCTTTTCTATTGTACTTTATTGCAAGATATTGAGTACAGTTCCCTGTGCTATACAGTAAGGTCCTTGCTATGTATAGTGGTGTGTATATGTTAATCTCTGGCTTCCCCTGGTGGCTCAGTGGTAAGGAACCCACCTGCAATGCAGGAGCCACAGGAGATCGGCGTCCAATCCCTGGGTCAGGAAGAGTCCCTGGAGGAGGACATGGCAACCCATTCCAATATTCTTACCTGGAAAACCCCACGGACAAAGGAGCCTGGCAGGCTACAGTCCATAGGGTTGCAAAGAGTTCGACAAGGACATGACTGAAGCGATTTAGAATACATGTATGCATATGTTAATCCCAACATCTTAATTTATCCCCCCATGTTCATTTACATGTTTATTTTTTCTTTTGTTAATTGCTTCCTGATGTTTTGTCCTTACTACCTATTGCTGGTATTGATGCTGAACTACTTTAGAACCTGGACAGTGAACATTTGGTTTTTGCTGTTTGGTGTCTCTTTGCATTTATCTGCTTGTCTGTTAACTTTGCCCTACCTATTTTTTCCGTACTTAAATATTATGTCTTTCTCCGTATATTTTTATTTATTTTTTTGGAGGAGGGGATAATTCCAGGTCATTTCTACGTTATCCACCACTACTGTATTGTTAAATTATTTCAACAATATTGACCAAACTATAATATGTACCTGAAAGATAATTTTTGTCCTGCTTTTTTAAGAGTATAAAATATAATTTTTTTGTGTTTTCATTTAAAATTCTTTTTCCACATAAGGAATGAGAAAGTTTCTACATATTTTTCTTTTTAAATACTTGTCAGTTGAAGGGACAGCATTTACTGCAAGCTCAAATTTTCCCCAGAGTTTAAAGGCCATCTCTGTCAAATATGATATTTGCATATAAAACTGGATCTATTTTTAGATTCTTATTCTCTTCCTCTAATTCTGCCATCAGTTGCTATGCCCAAACTGTACCATAGCACTTTAATTATTTAGCTTTAAAATACATTTTATTATCTGGCGAGTCATGTGATCTTCTTTGTATTTCTTTTCATAATTCTCATTTTTATTTGTATATGTTCCTTTTCTGGGTAAGATTTAGAGTAACTTTTGTTGTGTTCTTAAAATGCCGGGGGAAATCTCTGTTAAGATGTCATTAAATTCACAAATAAGTCTGGGAAGTCTTGGTATGTTTATGAAATATAACTTTCCCGTCTGATATGCTTGCATTTTTTCAATATATACATCATACGTTTGTACACATAGCAGAACTTTAAATTCTATTTTTAGCAAGAGATTGCAAAATGAACATGATGTATAAATGCTGAATTTTCAACCTATAGGAAAATAAAACCTGAGTGTTCAGGCCTTCTTCTCAGGTAAGAGCCTCCATGTACCCACCCCAGAACATTAAGTTGTAAAACTGAGTAAAGGGCTCAGAGATTCCCTTGTTTTATCTTAGAAATATTCCATTTTAATCTACCATTTGTGAATTAATGGATTGAATTGCCACATGTTCTGATCTTGAGGGTCTGAAGTTCTGAAAATTCTTGGGGAGATTGAGGTTTAATCTATCTATTGCCTGCTGGTCATAGAGGTGTTTCTTTTCATTTGGTGGAAAACAGTCTTTCTCATGTCAAGGGCTGAACTTACCCTCCAACATCCCTGATTCTTTTGTCTCTTGGCTTTGTCACTGAGCAGCTTATATCATTGCTCAGTCTTTACATCTATAGTGAAAATTCCCTAATATTTTTAACTTGGACTCTGTCCAGGCTTATCACTCTGATTCTTCTGTGAAACAATAGCTTGATGACCCAGGTACTGTCATTGTTCACTGTCTACAAAGGAGGCCTTGAGGCAGTTCAGTGGCTGAGGCCTCACACACATGCAGTGGAGCCTGGAAGCATGCCCAACCTGCATGACCTACTGTCTCACCCTGCACTTTATGTTATTTCTCTTTCTGTCCACCGACAGGAGAGATCAATAAACGTGGACACCATTAGTTGAAGGTGGGAGGATTGCTGATTTGGAGCATAGCCTGCCATCAGTTAGGGTCGCCAGTCTAACTTCATGTGAGAGAGAAATGAGCTGCTTTTATTATGTCCATGCATCATACATTGGGACTGATCACATCAGTTATTATTGTTATTGTTGTTGTTGTTCAGTTGCTAAGTAGAGGTTGACTCTTTGCCACCCCATGAACTACAGCACACCAGGCTTCCCTGTCCTTCACTATCTCCCAGAGCTTGCTCAAACTCATGTCCATCGAGTCAGTGATGCCATCCAACCATCTCATCATCTGTGGCCCCCTCCTCCTCCCACCCTCAGTCTTTCCCAGCATCAGGGTCTTTTCCAATGAGTCAGTACTTCGCATCTTATGGCCAAAGTATTGGAGCTCCAGCTTCAGCAGTCAATCTTCCAATGAACATTCAGGTTGATTTCCTTTAGGATTGACTGGTTTGATCACTTTGCTGTCCAAAGGACTCTCAAGAGTCTTCTCCAGAACCACAATTTGAAAGCATCAGTTATTGTACACTCAGCCTTCTTTATGGTCCAACTTTTAGCTAGTATTAGTGATGTATTTAATGAACCACATTACATAAAGCATATAATGAATCACAATTGTTGCATGTTAAAGTAAATTTCAAATAATTGTGCAACTGTTGCTGGAGTGACAATAAAGTCAGGGAATGAAGAGAAAGTCAGGGATGAGTTTGATTTGCAATATTCAGAAGATGAAGTCCTGTTCTCTGGTTCAGAGGGCAAGTTTGACTCTAACTAAGAGGCAGAGAAAAGGAAAAGGAACAGAGTAGATGACCAAGGAGAAATACGAGTGTTACTGATACCCATGGTGCTGTTTCTGCATCCAGATGGAATAATTTATCCACTGTGATGGAGCCAGTTAGGAGTCTATTTGCTGTTCTGGGTGTAGACATGGAAATGGATGGGGATGTGAACATGAGCCTGAACCTGGATGTGGATGTAGATGTAGGATCAGAGACATAGGCACAGGTGATGTCAATACAAATCAGAGATAGACAAAGGTATAGCTGTGGATGCTTCCCTGGTGGCTCAGTGGTAAAGAATCTGCGTGCCAATGCAGAGGACATGAGACAAACGGGTTCAATCCCTGGGTTGAGAAGATCTCCTGGAGGAGGACATGGTAACCCAGTTCACTGTTCTTGCCTGGAGAATCCCACGGACAGAGGAGCCTTCAGAGCTACAGTCCATGAGGTCACAAACAGTCGGGCATGACGGAGCACATATGCACGTACGCGCGCGCGCGAGCACACACACACACACACACACACACACACACACACACAGATATAGATACAGACATAGACGCAGACTTAATTAGAGATTGTAAAGGTCTCTACCTCACCTTTACTTCTCAACCTCTACCAATTTGCAGCATTATTCTATGAAGAACTCTTTCTGAGTAATCCGTTCCCCTCTTCCCACCACCTAGCACATCTGGCTTCTCAGCTGCATTTGGTGCGGTCAGACTTCCCTTCTTCTCTGTGACTCCACAGGCGTCACTTAGTTTGGGCACCTCTGGTCCCTCCCTGGAGCCCCTGCAGCTCTGATTCTTGCTGTCCTGCCAGTGTCTGTACCCCTCAGACCCTGCCCTGGGTCACTCCTGCTTCCTGCTCGCTTGCTGTTTCTGAGGATCCTTGCCCACCTCTGTGACTTCAAGGCTTTTTCTTTGATGATATGGAATGAAAGTCTCTCTGCATCCCGGGCCCCTCCTGGTGCCACCAGCTTTCTGCTGGGTGAACCCCGGGATGCTGACCTGCCAAGTGACCCATCCCATGTCCAGAAACAAAGCCATCATCTTCTCCAAATCCCACGCCCAGGGCCTCTCTGCCTTGTCCGTTTTAAGGGCCTGACGCCAGGCAGTCATCCAGGCAGCGATGCAGTGGCCGTCCTGAGCCCTCCCTCCCTCTGCCTCTCACTCCATCACCTGACAGCTCTGCCGACAGCCCCTCCTGCCTGTTTCTTAAACATCCCTCCTTCCCGCTTGTCTCCGTCATAAGCCAACAGCCACTTGCACGGTGTCGGCCACATCACCTCTCGCCTGGGGCCGGGCACCAGCGGCCTTGCTCCCCTCTTCCTGGCACCAGCGGCCTTGCTCCCCTCTTCCTTGGCTTCAGGGACTCATTTCAGCTCCTGGGGTCAATCACAGACTCTGGCTTCCGGGCCTTCTCTGCTGTCAGCGCTCACTTCTCCTGCACGTCGCTGTGTGTCGGGAACTCTTCAAAGTTATGACCCCGTTTAATCTTGTTATGACCCCATTTAATTCTCAGAGTAACACTGTGACTTGCTCCGCTTTGCCAGCCTCTCAGGCGGAGAGGGGACTCAGGGCTGTGTTCAGTTTCCTCTGTGTCCCAAATAACCAGGTCTGGTTCAAACTGCCTCCTGCTGGCAGCATCTTGTTGTCCCATTCACAGGTGACCCCTCCTCCATGCCTGAGCGTAGATACCCTCTGCTCAACAGAAACCTCCCATCTCCCCACATGGGTGCAGGGTGGGATCTCCCCAACCTGCAGAAGAACGTCCATGGCACTCAGGTCAACAGCCTATACAGGACTCCATGGAAAGAACTCGGAGGGCAGGGCCGTATCTGACCTTCCTCCTGTTGTAACCTCCACCCTGGGGGTGATAACCGCATAGTAAGCACTGCTAACTATAACCTTAAAAATGTATAAACACAACCATGTAAGAGTGGTCTCAGTCACCGTGGGAAAAACATATTTTGCACCATTTGCAAATGTATGTACATTTAGGTGTGTTTTTTGTTCACCATTAGTCACTAAAGTGCATATGTTTAAGCAGAAGAATGTCACTCAATGAGATTATGAAAATGAATAATATATGTATATAGACACATATAAAACACCTCATTTATGAAGTTTTAATGATTATGGACCTAAACCATCCCAAAGAAAAAGAAATGTAAGAAGGCAAAGTGGATGTCTGAGGAGTCTTTCCACATTGCTGCGGAGAGAAGAGAAGTGAAAGGCAAAGAAGAAAGGGAAAGATAAATGCAGAGTTCCAGAGAATAGCCGGGAGCGATAAGAAGACCTTCTTCACTGAACAGTGTAAATAGAGGAAGACAATCGAATGGGAAAGATGAGAGATCTCTTCAAGAAAACTGGAGATATCAGAGGAATAGTTCATGTAAGGATGGGCCTGATAAAGGACAGAAATGGTAAGGATTTAACAGAAGCAGAATATATTAAGAAGAGGTGGCAAGAATACCCAGAAAAACTATACAAAAAAAACCTCTAAATGACCCAGACAACCACCATGATTGTGAGCTCTAATCACTCACCTAGAGCCAATTTTTGTTTCATTTTGTTATATGTCATATTAGTCTTTTTATTTTGAATATTTTATTACAATTGACATTTTAATACCAATTGTATAAAAAATTCGAAAAAACAACTTGAATTTTATTTTTTAACTTAATATTATATCAATCATTTCCCAATTTAGTAAACGTTACTTGTAAACCTAATCTTACGGTTGTCCGTTACATAGTACATGAATACACATTTATTTCATTAGAAATTTCTATATAATTTTAGATGTACATCAAAGCTCATAAGGGTTATTGCTGTTATTATGTTTAATTAAAACTTCATTGGGCCTGATTTATAAAGTGGAAGCACAAGGTCAAATTTCTTAAACATTTTAAGCTTCTTTTTCCAAATATACAATTACTGTGACAAATGACTGTACCAATTTCATGAGCAGAGTTGCAAAGTCCTCTAATGCCACAACTTAAATGAAAGCTATTTCACAATGTGTTCTACAATTTTACTTTTGTAAAATTAGAAAGAGTTCAACTATACCCCATACCCCTAAGCCCTGGTTATATTTTTATTATTATTATTTTGTTTTGTAGGGTCTTGCTTGATTGGCCTTAAGAAATCATATGTGGTATTTTGGAAAGAAGTTATAATCTAATAAATAAGCTTTGGTTTGCCTGGAAGGGAGAGAGAGTCAAGCTCTGCTACCTGTCCCTCTCGTCCCACTTCCTCAATATAAAAGAAACATTTATTAATATACTTCTTAGAATACTCCAATGCATTGTATGGTTCTGTATTTATGATGACACCTACTTATGGCCAGCTACCAAACAAACTTGTACATTGTCCTTCTGTTTTTGGAGATGTCCAAATTCAAGACTAATTATTCAAATATTTGTTTTTGATCTTGTGTCTCTTTTCTTAAAGAAGACTGAGTGTTTTCATATCTAAAACATCATAATAGTACCCTGCCACCTAGGGGTATTGTCAAAGAAATTTATCCCTGCATAGTAAAAGGAGATAGAGTGTTTTGGCCAAAACAGAAGAATTCTGTCACTACTATACATAATTTAATGACTAAGCTCTGTCACTAATATAAACAACATCCACTATCATGATAATATATATTCATCTCTTGCAAAATAATCTGTTTTGAAAAACATATGAGGATGAGGGGATGGAAATTAGTAGGAATCCTTTCAGGACTATGGAAATTTAAAAGTGAACACATTAAGAATTGAGCATTACTATGTGAAAATGAAAGTTTTAGTGGCTCAGTCATGTCCAAGTCTTTGCCAACCCATGGGCTGTAGCCCACGAGACTCCTCTGTCCATGGGGTTCCCCAGGCAAGAATACTGGAGTAGGTAGCCGTTCCCTTCTCCAGGGGTTCTTCCTGACCCAGGTACTGAACTCAGGTCTCCTACGTTGCAGACAGATTCATTACCATCTGAGCCATCAGGGAAGCCCATTTCTTGTAGTTTAGTCAATAAGCATGTCTGACTCTGTGACCTCATGAACTGTAGTCTTCCAGGCTCCTCCATAGGATTTTCCAAGCAATATTATTGGGGTAGATTAATATCTCTTTCTCCAGGGGAATCTTCCTGACCCAGGGATCGAACCTGAGTCTCCTGCATGGCAGATGTATTCTTTACTGTCTGAGACACCAAGGAAGCCCTACCAGGGAAGCCCCATTACTATGTGATGGGCCTGCAAATAATATAGATGCTTTCCCAAGCTCCCAAAGTTCTTGATGTATGACTTCGCATTTATGACACTTAAACACTCAGAAAATAGATGTCTGCTTAGAATGCGGTTAACTGTACGCTGCTTGAGGTGAACAATAAATCTAGATCATAATATAAACATATGGTTCAACTGACCAAATTATTCACACCACTGAAACTGTTGGAAATGCACCATCCAAATCATCGACTCTTTTTTTTTTTCCTTTTGGGTGGAAAACATAAGAGAAGAAAATGACCTACAAACACAAACACAAAACGATTAAGAAAATGGTAGTAGGAACATACACATCAATAATTACCTTAGTGTAAACGGATTAAATGCTCAAACCAAAAGACACAGACTGACTGAACGGATACAAAAACAAAACCTGTATATACGCTGTCTCCAGGAGACCCACTTCAGACCTGGGACACATACGCATTGGCAAATTATTGACTTCTTATGGCTGTCTTTGCAAGCTTAATCACTTCAGTCATGTCCACCTCTTTGCCGTTCTATGGACCATAGCCCACCAGCCTCCTCTGTCCATGGGATTCTCCTGGCAAGAATACTGGAGTGGGTTGCCATGACCTCCTCCAGGGGATCTTCCCAACCCAGGGATTGAAGCAGCATCTCTTAAGGCTCCTGCATTGGCAGGCAGTCTCTTTACCAGTAGTGCCACCTGGGAAGCACATGGCTGTCTTTAGACTCTACCTAAAAACTTTTCTTTTTAATCCCCTAAAAATAAGGTTTCCCTGATGAAATTTACTGACATGGGAAATCTAAGCATTCAGCCCTAATAGTAACATCTACTTACTCTGTGGATATAGAACACTTGCCCTGAGGGATCTCAGAATTAAGACACATTTGGGAAGAGAGTGAATACGCATATGGGACAGATATCAGAATTCTTAAAGAAGGCACACTTTGCCGTTATTTAAAGCTAATGGAGCATGCAAACTAAGTTCTGTTTAGGAATGCATAACTTCTGAGTTACGACAACGTCTCTTTGTCTGGAAACCCAAGCACACTGAAGGAGGGACGTAAGCAGCCAAGTGGCTGGCAGGCCATCTGTGCCCGGCGTGCAAAGGAAAAGCCAAAACACGGTGTGGGTCTCTGTTTGTTGAAGGAACTAGCAAGACTGAGGGACACAGATTCTGCAGCATCTCCTTCCATCCTCACGCTCCTTTCCTGCAGTTACTCGGCCCAACAAGTGTTGAGATGCTCTCTGGACTCAAAACCATGCCATTACTCTCAGTAAATAATATGAACAGAGACTTCTCTGTAGCTCAAATGGTAAAGAATCTGCCTTCCATGCAGGAGACCGGGGTTGGATCCCTGGGTCAGGAAGATCCTCTGGAGAAGGGAATGGCAACCCACTCCAGTATTCTTGCCTGGAGAATTCCAAAGACAGAGGAGCCTGGTGGGCTACAGTCTGTGGGGTTGCAAAAAGTCAGACCCGACTGAGCAACTAACACACACAATAATGTGAACAGAGAGATCCTCCCATCCTCATTGGGGAATCTGCCCACACCTGTTTTCTTCTCTTTCCTCTCTCCCAGGCAGGGAGAGGGAGGGGAAAGATGTAACTGGTGGGGGTTTGCTTAGCTGAGGGCTTTTCTTCCTCCCGACAGGCCTTTGTTCCTGCACAGACCGAACCCTAATTACACCCTCTCCACGTCTGGGCTCCATGTCTGAGGCAGCTATGCAAATGCCACGTGCCTTTTTCCTCTTCTCATTATGACCTGTCTCTTTCCAAGCTCATCACTTTCAGGAAAAGTGGAGGGTCCTCCTTCTGAGCGAAAAACACACTTTCTTTATCTCCGTGTTAGTCTTACCAGTTTCTCTTCCAATCTTAAACCCTTAGAGGACTGAGAATAATGCTACCTTTGATGGCCAGACGCGCTACCATTGGAATTCAGAAATTCTCCACAACACCATCCAGTCTCTCAGCTAACCCCTCGAGCTGATGGCAGTTTCAAGCACGGGTCCTGGGAGGATGTCTGGGAACTCTGCTCCCTGTCGGACCCCGCCACCACCCTGGACCAGCGTCACGACATCATGGAAAATGCAATCTCTGCACACCAGGACTTCAAAACCAATCTGAAAGAAGCCCAAATTAGCTGAGCCCTGCTCCACTTGCATTTTTAGAGGGGTCTTTGCGCTTTTTAACTAAGAGCTTATTCAAATAACCTTTCATGCAAAGGTATCCAATAACTAGACTAGATCTTAGTATAATTCAATTGTCAGACTGTTAGGAACACAGTGGAAGGAGCTCTGTGATGTTTTGGTGTAATACAAAGATATTTATAAGCTCATCTCAATTTCGTACTATTTTTGGCAATGACATTATTCCAAATGGCTTGTACTTCTAATTCTGAGACTCAAGTCAAAACCTGATGAAACATCATGAATAAGAATCTTTGGGTTTATTTAAATTTCTTAAACAGCTCAAAAGATTCAGCACAAAAGAGAAATGAGGTAAACAATTAATGTTTTACAGTTTATAAAATTTCTGTCTGTTAAGTAAAACAATTTGAACAGGAGGCAGTAACTAGTTTTATAAAGGTGAAATATGCAAATTATATAAAATTAATAGAAATTAATAGAAATTACTAAGTGAGCTATAATTTGATATTTGCTGGCACAGAAAAAGTTTTCCTGTTCTCAGGATCCATTTAGTTAATAGACAATTTACTATGTGTTTCATGAACAGTTTTAAAACTGTCTATAAAAATCAAATACCTACATATGATTTCAATATACATGTAGATACATAAAGTTTTCGAGTAAATGATGCTGTGGCATACATTGTCAAGTTTTCAAATGATACCATTTTACATATAATATGTATCAATATCCTCAGTTCCTTTAATCATGCATTATATTAAAAGCACTGACAGTAATTAGTCTAGTTTGTCTTTGAACACTTTTCTTTCTTGATTTGTGTTTTAACAATTAACTTATTCCTTTACATAAGAATCATATCTATAAAATATTATTTAATGACAGAATCAAATCATACTTCTATCATTATTGTAGATCACGTGCATATGTCACTAAACTAAAAATCTTTACTGAAATCAAGCATCTTTGTTAATAGGCAACTTCATCCCCTACTTGAACTATCCTAATTAATTTGTCAGCCTCACTGTGTGATACTGAGAAGTCCTCACATGTTACCAGTAAATATACAGAGGGGAAAAATAGATAGGTCA
Source organism: Giraffa tippelskirchi (assembly GCF_054371585.1). Taxonomy (NCBI): domain Eukaryota; kingdom Metazoa; phylum Chordata; class Mammalia; order Artiodactyla; family Giraffidae; genus Giraffa; species Giraffa tippelskirchi. Next base: position 59,796,386 of record NC_137282.1, read on the forward strand.
ATTTCTAAAATAACTATTAGGTTGTGTTTTTCATTGATAGTATTGGATTGCTGTTATAGTTGGCACATTCAACTGATAACGTATGTTTTACATAAAATAATGTGCTTAAACTGAAGATTCTTAGGTAAATAGATGATGAGGCTTCTAATAGTATAATTTTGAACATTTGTCTGCTTCATAAAATCACATCCAAGTGTATATTATTTACCACAACAGTGTTCACTGTTTTCTCCTTGTAAATCTAAGATTTCTTAGGGATATCACTGAAAACTTCTGTCAGAGGAGCAAGAAATGGCTGTAGGAGCCAGAGTCAATGGAGACACCATCATCTCACCTAGTATTCCTTCTAGACCCTCCCGTCCTCCCCAAGGAACCCCAAGTGCAGCTTGGGGGAGTCCTGAGGACTCAGGAACACAAGCCCACAGGATACACGGCAACTCCTGGGCCTTCCAACGCGCCTCCGTGGCATGAATTTATTCTGGACATTTTTCGAAACAAATGCTTGCTTTTATTTAACATTAAGTGAATCAGATTTTCTTTGTGGAACTCTATCTCTATTTAAATCTATATGCAAAGGCATTTGAGCCATCTTGTAATGTAGCATGAGCATATGAGAATTGATCTATTTTTTCACTATTGTCAAAGTCCAGAATGGCTACAATTGAACACAAATTCTACCACTTTACTGAACCCCTGTAACAGAAAAGCTTCCAGAAATGTGAAATAAAGTGAAATGATGCATTGAGGGGCCATTTATGAGTTAAAATTTTGTGGGTTTGTTCCTAGAAGGCAAATTACTAATGAATTAAGTGGGAGTTAGAAACTAAAATCATGGCATCTGGTCCCATCACTTCATGGGAAATAGATGGGGAAAAAGTGGAAACAGTGTCAGACTATTTTTTTGGGCTACAAAATCACTGCTGATGGTGATTGCAGCCATGAAATTAAAAGACGCTTACTCCTTGGAAGGAAGGTTATGACTAACCTAGATAGCATATTGAAAAGCAGAGACATTACTCTGCCAACAAAGGTCCGTCTAGTCAAGGCTATGGTTTTTCCAGTAGTCATGTATGGATGTGAGAGCTGGACGCTGTAGAAAGCTGAGCGCTGAAGAATTGATGCTTTTGAACTGTGGTGTTGGAGAAGACTCTTGAGAGTCCCTTGGACTGCAAGGAGATCCAACCAGTCCATCCTAAAGGAGATCAGTCCTGCGTGTTCAGGGAAGGACTGATGTTGAAGCTGAAACTCCAATACTTTGGCCCCCTGATGCGAAGAGTTGACTCATTGGAAAAGACCCTAATGCTGGGAAGGATTGGGGGCAGGAGGAGAAGGGGACGACAGAGGATGAGATGGTTGGATGGCATCACCGACTCGATGGACATGGGTTTGGGTAAACTCTGGGAGCCAGTGATGGATAGGGAGGCCTGGCGTGCTGCGACTCATGGGGTTGCAGAGAGTCGGACACGACTGAGCGACTGAACTGAACTGAGTGAACCAAACCCCGGGGAAGGAAATGGCAACCCACTCCAGTGTTCTTGCTTTGAAAAATTCCATGGACAGAGGTGCGTGGTAGGCTGTAGTCCATGGGGTGGCAAAGAGTGGGACATGACTTAGTGACTGAACACACAGTGAACCAGAAGAACATATCTGTCACTCAATTCTGCCGCTGTGAGTGCGTGCTAAGTCACTTTAGTCGTGTACAACTGTTTGTGACCCTATGAATGTATAGGCGCCGGGCTTCTCAGTCCATGGGATTCTCCAGGCAGGGATACTCGAGAGGGTTGCCATCCCCTTCTCCAGGGGATCTTCCCGACCCAGGAACTGAATCTGAGTCTCTTACATCTCCTGTATTGGCAGGTGAGTTCTTTGCCTCTAGCCCCACCTGGAATGCCCTCTGTTGCTGTACGGGGTGAATAATCATGCTAGCTGTGAAATCAAAAGATGTGGGTGGGGGGAGGATAGGAACAGCAGGAGCAAGAAAGAGAAGAAGAGGAAGAGAAGGGCGGGGAGGAGAAAGGAAAGTTAGAAGGGAGGCAAGTTACTTCTACTAAACCAACCAGTAATCAAGCCTTGAAGCAACTGAAAAAATATATACTTTTAATGTTAAAAGCCCACAAAGATTTCAAAGAACTGTCTTATATGCCAGATTTATCCAGGTAGATCTAGAAAAGGATTAGCTTGCTTGAATTTCACTACAAACCTCCGTGGCATGAGGAAACTCCAACAGAGAGGTTGAGCAACTTGTCCAGGGTCACACAGCTATCCAGTTTTGAAGCCAGAGTCTGAACTCTGATGTCATAGTTCTGTTGCCAAATCTTGATCACCGGCTCCTCAGTGTAGCTGTGAGCTGATCGCCTGCCCACATCTCCTTACTCTCTCATGTAATAGGGGCTGAGGATACCAGGTTTACTGCCAGAATTAAATGAGATGAGTGTTTATTGTCACATGCTGTTGACTGTTTGCAGGACAGGGGCAGCGATTGCTCATGAGTGTACCTGTGTCTCTAATCCTAGAACTATGTCTTATACATAGTAGAAGTGCAAATACAGGGAGAATAAATGAATGTATATATAAGTTCAAGTGAAAGTCACTCAGCAGTGTTCAACTCTTTGCGACCCTCTGGACTATACAGCCCATGGAATTCTCCAGGCCAGAACACTGGAGTGGGTAGCCTTTCCCTTCTCCAGGGAATCTTCCCAATTCAGGGATCGAACCCAGATCTCCTGCATTGCAGGCAGATTCTTTACCAGCTGAGCCACCAGGGAAGCCCAAGAATACTGGAGTGGGTGACCTATCCCTTCTCCAGGGGATCTTCCTGACCCAGGAATCAAACTGGGGTCTCCTGCATTGCAGGCAGATTTTTTACCAACTGAGCTATCAGGGAAGCCTATATATATATATATATATATATATACATATATATATATATATAAGTGAATGTTAAAAACACTTTTAACAGTGTTCTTGGGAATTGCTGTATGACTCAGGAGCTCAAACTGGTGCTCTATGACAACCAGGGGACATATGCATACCTATGATTCATGATGCTGTATGGCAGAAACCAATGCAATATTGTAAAGCAATTATCCCCCAATTAAAAATAAACACATTTTTAAAAAGGAAAAAATAAAGTGTCTTGAATAATAATTTTAGTCAGTTTTTTTGTGTCTCATATTTATCCCTTCATTGCTATTTGTGCACCTACTGTCCCCTCCTCCCTCTATTAGAGTATAAGAATATCTAGTTTAGGGATGGTAACTTACCAATTTTTAAACTCACACAGAGAGGTCACAAAATAAATATTGACTGAATGCAGTTAAGCCCACTTTTACTCCAGGGCATTGTCATTCTCGGTCCATTTGGGAAGTGTTCAATGAAAGGAATACTTTCTTGGAGGCTTAATATTAATAGAATTCTGGCCTAAGTGCCTATTAAATTCACATTCAAACTGCAGCTTTCCTGAGGTTTGTATACATAGAAGGATGCCAACAGAAACCTGAAGTCCCCAGCTGGCACTGGGCTGGGTGTCACAGGGGCAGGGATGTGCCCAGGGTCTCCCTCTGCAGTGAGGTCCAGCTGTTCCCTGACCCCCAGCTTCCTCTGCCCTCTGCCAGAGTGGAAGCAGGGGTCACCCTGGCTCTGCTGGCTTATTTCACAGCAGGGACCACTAGCTAAAAATGTGGACCAAGGTTAAGCCTGCAGAATGCTCAGCTGGGAGATTTTAAAACCACAGTACTGGCCACTTGCTTGCACATTGGGGTTTGATCAGCACACCTGAGATGTTAGAACAGTGGCCTTTCTCTCCTGCAGGTAAGAGACTGTCCCAAAGCCTGAGCTTATAACCAACAAAACCTCCGTGGCAAGGAGTAAAAACTCACTTTCAGAAGCATTAAAATTTAACTCAGCCCTTCAATCAGAGGAAATGCATCTTTCTATAAATCCAAGAATCCTGTCTAGAAGAAATAGCAAAAGAACTCTGGGAAATATGTTTGAAATCATAGAAGTCTAATGTCTAGGTGGCATTCTATGAATACTGAACATACATAAAGCTTTTTAATAGAAAGAAGGGACACCCCGGATTAAATGATTTTTCATCATACTTGCTAATTCCAAATTATGAATGCACATGACTCTAATACATTCCAATTTAATTAAAACTACCATTTTTAAAAATGTGTATCAGAAGTCTTCAAAGGGGAAGTTGAGTTTGCTTATCTGCTTGTTCAGGAGTGTATAAGCCAGCTCAGAGGTTTCTATGCCATCTAGGTGGTACCAATGACAGTGATTCTTCCTTTGAGGTCTCCAAAGCCTTGCTCGGGAGACCGGGCAATGCCATGCGGGATGCAGGCATCTCAGGAAAAAGACCAGACTCTGAAGGACAATTTGGGACTTCTGGGGCAGGTGAGAAACCAGAAACAAAGGTAGACGGCAAAGCGTGGAAAACCATCCATGACTTGTCAGTATCATCAATTAACCTCCTCCTGCAATTGCTGTGCAGGAAACAGGTATATAATTCCTGACGTTCACTCTGCATTTTCACTTGACACGCTGGTGCACAGAAGAACATCTTTCATGTCCGCCTTCCCTGTGGCACTTCCTAAGGACATAAACACAGGGAAATAGCATCTTGTCCTGTGATGTCAAAGGCTGCTATTAACTAGATAAAGCCGGTTCCAGACCTTATTAGTCCAGTCTTGTCTCTTGGCAAGCCTCATACCTCAGCATGAGAAAATCTGAACTCTGCTCACCTCTCTTTGATTTCCAAGTCAAGCAGGGTTTATGTATAAGCCCTCTGGCACCAGGCTGCCATGTAGAGGCCTCTGTCTGTACTGAGAGTTAAGACAAGGCAGGTCTTTAAATTGATTGGACTGCTGGAATGGGTGCAGGGTTGTCTCTGTGTGTGTGTGTGGTATGTGTGTAGCTGTGAATCCCTATATGGTATTTCCGTGTTGTGAAGTTGTGAGATCCTGACGTGGTGTCTATCATCTGGATAGACCCACATGAGTCGAGGCTCCTCATTATCAAAATGATGTTGACAAACTCAAAAGTACAAAGAAGAGACACAAAAGTGATAAAGCGGCTGAAAGGACTGATTTATGAGAGAGGATGAAAAGAACCATAGATAATAGTGAGTAGCGTTTTGTCTTTCTCACACAACGCTTTGGGGGAATTCTCAACAGGAATGCTGGCAGAAAAACTCAGAAAAAGATATCTGGAAAACAATCAAAGTCAGCGTGAAAATTTAGGAGAAATTGAAAAGAAATAAAGGACACAATTTGGTTAGATAAAATTGGGAAACCCCTGGTTTGGTCTGTGACTCAGAAAGTGATCACATTGATGAAAGATCTATTCCTACAAAAAACCATTTGAAGTTACAGTGAATGGATATTATATATTTACATTGCAAACAACCAACTCAGAAATAAATACATGACTTATGTAAATCATAGCACATGTTGGAATGTGAATTATCTGAGGAGCTGGAACTGTAACACATTAGATCTGATAGAGCAAATCTCAGCAGACAGGTCAGGGATCAGAGTGAATTGCTGTTGCCCAAAGGGGTGATCAGTATCATTTTCCCTTTCCATCGCTTCGCTCTATACTCTATTACAGAGGATAGCTGTTTGAAGTCTGATCCCTGGGAATAAAGTAAATATCAATCAGGGATTGATATCTGCTGACATCAGGGAAGAAAGAAACACCTGATTTACTTATGGAAGTGCAATGCCACTGGAGCCGGTGTTTATATGAAACAAACATTTAGGATGCCTTACAAGAAGGTATCAGAGAAGGAAATGGCAACCCACTCCAGTACTCTTGCCTGGAAAATCCTATGGACAGAGGAGCCTGGTGGGCTGCAGTCCATGGGGTCGCTAAGGGTCGGACACGACTGAGTGACTTCACTTTCACTTCTCACTTTCATGCATTGGAGAAGGAAATGGCAACCCACTCCAGTGTTCTTGCCTGGAGAATCCCAGAGACGGGGGAGCCTGGTGGGCTGCCGTCTATGGGGTCACACAGAGTCAGACACGACTGAAGTGACTTAGCAGCAGCAGCAGCACAAGAAGGTATCGTAATTTTCCTCCAAGCAACTTTGCCTTGGCCATCTTTTCAGATGCCTTCCTAGGAGCTGAGTGGGACACAAGTTCATTCTTCTGGCCAAGTACCACTGCTTTTTAAGGCAATGCGATCAGTGACCAGTTTCCTAAGGACACGTTGTGTTGTTTGGTCGTGAAGTCGTGTCCAGCTCTTTTGCAACCTCACAGACTATATAGCCTCTCAGGCTCCTCTGTCCTCAGCAAAATGCTCGTGACCACAACAATGCGGAGGAACCTGTTTCCAGCTGAGTGCCTTGAAAGTAATCATCCTGTTAGACTTCGTGGGTTTTAGTTAAAATATCTGATGAGCTGTGTATGAAAGTGTGTGGGCATGGGGAGGTGGTACATTTTTTAAGACAGGAGGCTACAGATAGAGGATTATAGAGGCTACATTATAATCAGAGACCAAAACCTGGTGCAATTTTCAGGAGTTTATGATATTTTGACCTATCTATTGAAATCAAAACCTACCACCTAATACAAAATATCAGAGTCTGCTAAAGAAGTGGCAAAGGACACTTTGTTCCCAGGGTGACACCCACTGTCACTGAACTTCTCTTCCTGCTGTCGCTGTTTCCAGGCAATAATCGCCCTTCTCATTTTGGAGAAACACAGTGAATGTGAGATGCCCCCCCTCCAGTTTACATCACACGTCTGCTCAGTCGTGCCTGACCCTTTGCAGCCCCATGGACTGTAGCCCGCCAGGTCCCTCTGTCCGTGGAATTCTCCAGACAAAAATACTGCAGTGGGTTGCCATTCCTTTCTCTAGTGGACCTTCCCAACCCAGGGATCGAGCCTGGTCCTCCCCGCCTTGCCGGCAGGTTCTTTACCACCAGCACCACCTGGGAAGCCTTATGCTATAAATATATACTTCTTCAAATACTCATTTCAGAGCACTCATTATTATCAGAAGCCAAAATAAAATTTCATACTTTGAACAGTGTTTTCAGAAGTCAGTTTCAGAGGAATTTTTGTGTCTTCCCTGGAAATGCAGAGGAGCTGGCTGGGCAAGGCTGGGTGGGGTGCGAGGCTCTCACTCCCACCTTTGTGGGGATGGGTTAGAAACAGATTCCTCAGCAATTGCTTTGCTTGGGCAATGGTGCTTTTCTGTTTCTATTTGCCCGCAGTAATATTGTTATAAGAGTGATCATGAACATCTCCTCTGGTTTTACCTCCATGCCTCCATGGCGCTGCGGTTCCCATCCTCTTCCTTCAGAGGCCGCAGGATCCCAGCTCCCCCTCTTTGCCCCGGTGGTGTGCTCAGAATGTGGTCCTCCCCTGGCGGGGGCTACTGGATCCCGATTAAGCCCCGTCTACCCCTCGATATCCATCCCCTCTGCAAGCCGTGCTCACTGATCTGCATCCCTGACATCAGATAGCTAAATCACCCTTTAGGGAGCACTGGGCCAGTTCTGATATAGTCAGTTTGAAAAAGTCTTCAAATCTTCTTCCACTCACGGTGTCCAAAAAATCAAGCTTTTTTTTTTTTCCCGCTCGAACCAAGGAACAGTAAAAAGGAAACGTCTGAGAATCACTTTCCAAACAGAATTATAAAAAATAAATAAATGATCACAAAAGAGCTGAAGCCCCTTAGGAGGCACTGACTTCGTGGATAGCAAACCTCCACGTGCAAGACAAGGAAATGAGAGGCAGACCTGCTGAGAGTGACCTGATGGGGCTGAATAGAGGGCTCGGGAGGAGTCCACGATGCCGGTGACGCCGAGGTGACGCCGGGGAAGAGAGAAGCCAGTGCCTTGCTGTGTGTTCGCCTGCTGGACACGTGGACACGTTCAGACAGACAACACTGTTACACGAGTTCTCATGCTTTACTGCCACGCTTCCTCATCACAGCACAGCCAGAGAGAGACTACTTTTAACTTAACTTTATCTCTGTGGAGAGGGAACATGCCAGCTGACTTGGTGTTTCGTTTGTAGACCTTCAATTGCTGAGACTGTAAACCCTGCCGCCCAGGAGCGCAATGCCAGCGCGGAAAGCCTGTTAGTGCAAAGCGCCCCAGGTGCCCGCGGCTTCGCAAAGGATGCCGAGATGCGGGCTGTCTCGTGCCTCTGGGCCGCGGGCGCTCTGAGTACGTGTCTGGTTTTCACCTGAACCAACACTCCTGGGGTGAGCAGGGGCAGTCTAAGACGGGTCCCGCCTGCAGAGCCCACCCAGCACCCCTGCAAACCCTGTCCAGGGAGGGGTGTTCAGCTTAGCCCTGAACAAAGGCCTCCTCCCCTGGCTCCTCTCCCTCCTCCCCTCCCTCCTCCCCCTCCCCCTTCCCCTCCCCCGCCTCCCTTCCCCTCCCCTCCCAGGGCTCCAGCCCAGGGAAGGTGTAGCCGCCTCCCACTGGGCACAGCAGCAGGTGGCAGCATTGTCACAGGCCTGGCAGCAGGCTGGGTGAGGGGACACAGGAGTCCAGCGGGAAGGTCTGCATGTGCAGGGAGTTGCCCCCTTCCCTGAGTTTCCCGTCCCCTATCTCTGCTGCTCACCGTTTGCCCGTGACAGCAGCTAGTCATCAGAGTCACCAGCCTCTGGAGTCACCTTAACATGAATTAATCGTCCCTCTCCCTGTTTCCACTGTGGCAGCACGGGCTGCGTTCATTCACCTCCAGTCTGTTAACACCTGGCAGAGGTCTTGGGACCACAGAGAAAGCGCCAGCCTCTCTCATCCTTAAAGGACAGAGAACGGGTGGCAAGGGGGCGCAAAGGGGGAGGGCAGGGGGTGGGCGCAGGGAGCGGAGCCTCTCTCTCATGACCTCGACACGGAGTGCAGGTCGCCCGAGGGTGCTGGGAAGGGTTCTTTCCCTTTCCTAAGTAGCGGTTGAGATGACAGACATCCGCCTCTTGTATCTCACATGCGTCTGGGTGGTGCAGAGCCCGGAGGAGCAGCCGTGCAGAGCAGGTTGGAGCCGAAATCCCACCAAATCCCGGAGGTAAGAGCAAGGGCTTCACCCTGCCTTCCAGCTTGACGTCTGCAGCAGAGGGAAAAAGGGGGAGAGGTGTTTTAGACAAATGCAGGACAAGGGCCGGGGCCCAGAACCAGCCTGCATCAGTCCACAGGCTGTGACAAAAGCAGTCACCTGGTGGCCACAGGCCTGCTGGTCTCTCCATCGCTACGATCCGGTTAGGTTTGGTTTTCCCTGGCACTTGTGACACAAAATGCTATTTTTTCCTTTCTTGTTTTACTCCTTGTGCTAAGGCTCACAGGACATGACCCGTGCAATTAAACATTTGAGTTTAGACTGCTCAGTCATTCACATGTCCTCCCCTACCACCTTCCTCTATGTGCTCGTGAGCGCGCGCGCACACACACACACACACACACACACACCCCTTGCCTGCCTTCTCCATCTCAGTAAATGAGTCGTGATTGCTTATATAGGCTTAATAGTTCACAAGGCAAACGCCTTCCATTAGGACGCATCGAGCTGCCATCACGGGGCTGAAAACTGACACCAGCGAGGTGTAAGACGCAAGTTCTGTTGAAAATGATGCCAGCATGAAGGACCAGGGTTCATTAAATCAGGCAGACTTTCTCATTAAACGTGCAGATTGACAGTCGGCACTAACTGTCATTTGCAGTTTCCTTCGAGTCCCCCTACCCAATAATATACATATAGATATTTTTGCACAGGTGCTATTATATTTAGAACAGAATAGTGAAATTGTGACTATTCGGTGGTTGGCAGATGCCTGCTTTGTGTAAAAACAGCAATGCTCTTTCTTCCTTTGTTGCTTCTCTGAAAGAAGAGGGACCCTAAACCCAATTCGGAGGCTAACCCCCAAGGCTTCTAGTTAGGTTAACATATCAGATGAAATGGACCCACGTTACCTGGAAGAGATTTAAATATTAACCATGAACCCAAGACACTCACTACCCTGGTTTTCTGTTTTCTCGCCACTTAATTCATGCATGTGTTTCACTTTCACTACATCCAATAAATCTTTTATGGAAAATTCCTCATCACACGACTAAGGAGGAAGCGTCCAAAAAGTGATATCCCTCCATGTGCGGAAAAGTGACTTGATGAAGGAAAGGCACAAACTCATTACAAAAATATCGTTTTTCCTCAAAGATCTGAGGCCCCTAGGTGACACTGTTTTGCATCTTAACATAAAATATGTAACGTAGAACCTTCTGGTATTAACAGATAGCACCAGAGTACTCTGCCCTGGGCACTTTGCAAAGATGCAAGATAGCTGTGCCTTGAGGTAGGTAAAGAAAAAAAAGAAAATATTTCTTCCATAAATATGGGATCTCGATCATCATTGAACAAATATCCTGGAAGGCACTGTCAATATGAAATGTTATCTAGGGGCAAAGATGCTTTCCTGATTAAAAAAATGATAACAATTGTGTATATGTGTCTGTGTACATGTATAGGAAATGCTCCTCAAAAAAATAAAAAATGCAATTTTCCAGAGAACAACCCTAAGGACCTATTCATTACTGAGAGATCTTTTACTAAGAAGTGGCTTGCACAGATCTATGCTCTGTTTTTGTTCACTTCCTATTATCCACTTCCTTAAATGTATCCTCTATTAAAAAAAAAAAAAAAAAAAAGACGCTATGAGAGGGACACTTCTGTCTGTGCAATGACTCCTTCTTTCCATGCACTTATGTTCTAGAAGAAGTGCTTCAGTTTACAATAAACTGATTTTCAGTTCATAGCCTCTTTCCCTCATTCTGTCAGGAGCTTGGATTTCTCTCTTAAGGTAGATTCTCTAAGGCCCCTTGAGCTACTACGAACTTGAAAGCACTTTCTCTGGGAAGCTTTTTCTCATTCTTTTTTCTCAGCCTTTCGCAGCGAGGATTATTTCAAAAGGTGGCTTTTTACCTTTGTGTATAAACATAGATATGGATATAGATACAGAGAACCTGGGTAATGAAGCACATAAGCACTCTCTTACATTCGCTCCAGGTCACCTTCCCTGTGACTTGCATGCCTGTCTCTTCCCGCTGCTGTTCCCCTAGGGCAGGCAGAAGGATTCTCCTGGTTTTTTTGTGCATCGCTGACTACCTTTGTCAAGTGCTTTAAAAAATAAATGATTAGAAATTTTTGAAAAAGTCTTCACCTTTGTCCTTGGATCTGAAGTATGACTTGAACATTCTTTCCGAGTCTAGCACAAACTGTAGAAACACGTGCAGTCTTAAATCAACGGTATCTTCGTGATCTTGACATCCACAATTCTGCAAGTCAAGCCCAGACTGAAAACAATGGCTTTCTTTAATTACATAAGAGATTTTGAACTCATATTGCATGAAAGAGTCCAGAATAGCCAATAATATGTTACAAAAGTGAATTTGGCTAAAAATAGTTATTTACAAGGATATGCCAAATCCGTGAAAAAAATCTACAACTTTACGCAAAATGATATTGAAAAATAAATATGTCCTGAGAATCACTCATGGTTTTATGACCATAATGGGTTTTCTGTGGAATAAAGTTCACATGCAAAAACCTATGATACAAATTAAATGTATTTTCCATTGAGATGCATTAAACACTGCAAATATTTTTATGTGGTTCAAAAATGTGTGAGATTATATGTGTGAGTATATATTGTAATGCTGACATTTTAAACTACTGGAGAAATAGATTGTGCATCAAATAGGATTGAGAAAACCGATTTGCTGTCTCAAAAAAATATCAGCTTCAAAATACTTAAAATAGTTGAAGCTGTCCACAATGTTTTCACTGACTACAATAAAATAAACTAGAAATCAATATTAGATAACTAGACAGCTCTCCAAAATTTGAGAAATAAACAGTATACTTCTAAATAATTCGTGAATCAAAGAGTCAGTCACATAGAGAATTGGAATATAAATTAAAATGAATTGCAATTAAAATACATTGTATACAAATTTATAAGATGTAGATAAAACAATTCTTTGAAGGAAATTTTCTTTACAGGCTTACATTGAAAATAACAGATGTTTCAAACTAATTGCTAAAACTTACACAGGAATAAATTACAGAAGAAAAGAAAATTAAGCTTAATCATAAAAAAAGGAAATGAGAAACTTAACAGAAGTGTTCAATGGAATTAAAAACAGAAAAAAAGGAAAATCAAAGGAATTAAAGGAGATTGTTTCAAAAGGATCAATGAAACTGATGAACCTTTTAGCCAGACTGATTAGAAAAAAAAAGAGAGAGAGAGAGAGAACATAAATTACTACTATCAGAAATAAAAAAAAAAGACATCACTAGAGAATCAGCAGATATTAAAAGGAGAGCAGAACACTATTAATACTAAAGACATGTACAGAGTACAATGTCACAGACTAAACAAATAGATTTATTGAATAATACAAAGTATCAAAGCTCATTCAAGAAGAAAGAGATTACTTGAGTAGTATAATATATGTATAATAAATTAAAATTTTAGTTTAAATTATTATCACTGAATTCAAGTATCTTTACTGGCAAATTCTGTCAACACCTGAGGAAGAGATAATACCAAGACCAGTTCCACATAACCTTGTCCAGAAAATACAGTATTGAGAAAATTTGCAAGTTTTTTTTATTAGCTCAGCATTATTCTGACATCAGAACTAGACAAAGATAGTCCACAGAAACAAAATGTGTAGATCAATAGCCCTAAAAAAGTAAGGAAATGAAATATAGCATTATAAAAGAAAGCATAATAAATCATGATTAAATGGTGCTTATCAACAGAAATACAAGACTCAGTTAACATTTGCAAACTGATCAATATAATTTACTATATCAATATGCTGCAGGTGAAAAAACATTATCTCCATAGATGCAGACAAAGCATTGACAAAATCCAACAACTATGCTTTATTAAAACAAAAAACAGAAAAATAAGCTTCCTTAACTTGAGAAGGGCAAGCTGCACAGAATCACAGCTATTATACTTAATGGTGACAGACAATATTTTACCCCAAGATTGAATAAAATACATTGATTGACTGAGAATAAAAACAAGGATGTTTCCTATCAACATTTCTATTCAATACCTATGTTAGTTTTCTATTGATGAGCCAACAAATTATCAAAATCTTTGTGTCTTAGGATAGCTTGTATTTATTATTTTATCTATCTGTGGGTCAGAAGTGAAATTCCAGGTGTCAGCAGGACCCTGTTGACTGGAGGCCTGAGAGATAAACCCATTTCCTGCCTATTCAGATTGTTGGCAGAATTCATTTTCTGCAGTTATAGGACTGAAGTCCCCAGAGTCTTGCTGTCTGTCCTTGAAGGCTGTTTCCACTTTCCTTGAGTCTGCCCACACTCCTTGACTAATAGTCCCTTTCACCATGTTCAAAGTCACCAACAGTGGCTGAGCCTGTATTACAACCAGAAGTCTTCTCTTTTCTTTCTCTCAACCATGTTAACCCTACATGAAAGGACTCCTGTAATCTTAAAGTCTAGCATGATTAGATTGTGTCCAGTTGGATAATCCAGAATAATCACTTTACCTCAAAGTCCATACTCGTAATCACATCTCCAAAGTCCCTTTTGCTACTTAAGGCAACATTTTCACAAGCTCTGGTAATTAAGGTATGAGCATCTTTTTGGGGGGTGGTGGCATTATTCTGCCTACCAAAATAGCATGTGGAGGAACTATCCCGTACAATATGGTAAGGAAAAGAAAGAAGTGGCATTATAGGAGATTAAAAACAAAGGCTAAAATTATTTCTATTTATAGACTAGATTATCTATGTCAAAATTCTAAGGCATCTAGAAAAACAGCAGTAGATATTATAAGAGTTCAGCAATATTGTGGTATCAAAAGCCAACATACAAAATCAATTGCATTTTTATATACTAGATATAAACAATTACATACGGAAAAATTTAAAGAAAAAACTTTCAGTAAGGCCAAAAAACTTGAAATACTTAGAGACAGAACCAACAAAATTGTTTGAGATTTGCAAAATAGTAAACTGAAGAGAAAAATCAAACTAATTAATATATATTTATACATACATGCATATATATTAGTCACATATACACACATATATATACACAGATTATCCAACTTTTTTTCCATGAATTGGAAGTCTGAGTTTTGTTAAGATGTCAATTTCCCTTGAGCGTGCACGCTAAGTTACTTCAGTTGTGTCCAACTCTTTGGACACATAGGCCACCAGGCTCCACTGTAAATGAGATTCTCCAGACAAAGAATACTGGAGTGGATTGCCATGCCCTCCTCCAGGGGATTTTCCCGGGCCAGGGACTGAGCCTGCATCTCTTATGTCTCCTGGATTGGCAGGCAAGTTCTTTACCACTAGAGCCACTTGGGAAGCCCCAATTTCCCCTCATGGATTTATAAATTCAAAGTAATCTTAACTAAAATCTCCGTAGGCATTCCTATGGAAATCAACAATTGGCCTAAAGTTTATATGGAAATCTAATTTTTCCATCACTGAAGTCTCCAAAAGTATAAAATAAAACAAATGACACAGAAGAAATTTTTCTTTAGAGACTTTTCAGATGCTACAAAATCCAAAGTCTGTCTCCTCCTTTGCCAGAGAGAGACAGCTTCCTGAGTAAATTTCTTTCTGAAATGAAGACACTTTACATCTATTTTAAAAGGCCATATTTTTGGTCAAGGAAAAACTGACCTAAAAATTGGCTCTGTCCTGTCAAAATCATTACCTTTAGCATGTAGGAACCAAGGACTATATTTTTTTTTTCCATGAACGCCATGAAAACTACAGATGAAGAACTTCAGCCGATCAAGCAGTGGCTATGGAAACTAAACTCCAAACGATTGAAACTATGACTACAGTTACTAACTAGGAGACTGAACGTTACAGAAGTGGAATGTGCTTTCACAACGTGCAGGAAGGCACCCAGCAAAGATTTCACAAAGAGAAGAACGAACACAATTTTTGTGACCAGGATATCTCTTTTTAGGTAGAACATTAAGAAAAAAACAGAAAGATATTTTACAGAATAATGCTAATGCTAAAAAAAAGTTCTCACAAAATGATGACATATTTACTATTACTTAATAGGAGGTATTAATAGATACTGCCTAAATAATGAAAAGATGAAGGGTACTATATTGTTTTAATTATAAAGGTAATCACTAACAACCAAAAAATGCAGCCTTGCTAAATACAAAAATCTATTCACACACACACAAAAAAAAACACAAAGAAAATTGATCTCCTACGAAAGGCTTTACACATGAACAAAACACAAAATTATATGAAAGGACTAAAACAAAACATATTTATTATTTTGATGAATGTAAATGAACACATTTTAAAGTAACACCCAAATTTATATTGTTCCACTTAAAATGTTGTGATTTTAAAAATTTAAAATAAAAGAACAAGCAAAGAGCTATAAAAGGAAAAGAGAAAGCAGGTGACTTAATTTTATTTTATTTTTTTAATTAATTAGTTTATTTATCTATTTTTAACTTTACAATATTGTATTTGTTTTGCCATACACTGACATGAATCCACCATGGGTGTACATGTTGTTTTAACGTAAAACAAAATGAGTTCAGGTGAGACCTTTAAACAAGATTTAAAAAGAAACTATAATATAAAAATGAACTATTGATAAGAAAGATGTAGCAGTTATGAACATTTATGCATGAAATAGCATAGTTGCCGTATTAATGAAGCACAAATCACAGAAACTGCAAGAAGAACTAGAAGAACCATAAGCATTAATAATATCATTAGTAAAGGAGGTTTACCTTATATACAGCAAACACTGTTTCCAGGAAATAGAGATGATGTTTTCTTTATAATTGACTGTGGAATGTCCGCTAGGATAAGCCATATACTAGGGCCCAAAGGAAACATAAGAACTTGCGGTGCTTCTTGTGTTTCACTATCGAGTGTAATTCTGGCTTTTGGGGAAAAGTAGACACACTTTGTCAATTAGGAAATAGCCATCTGTTTTTGATTTATTAATTTTTTCTAAAATCATGAATAGTTGTTGAATATTTCCAAATGTCTGTCAGCATGTATGGAGATGAGCATATTTTTCTTTAGATCTTTAATATTATGAGTTAGATCAATAGCTTTCCTAATATTCAACCATCCTACCATCTGGAATCAGCTCAAGATTATTAAATAATTATGTAAGCAAAGTGTTCTTTGATTATGTTTATTCATTTCACATTTAGGATTTTTCATATATATATATATATATATATACGTCTATATATACTGCTGATACCTTAATATGCAAAATATCCATTTGACTATCAGCATGCTCGCTACAAACCAGCATCATTTAATGAAGCAAGTTGAAAAAAATTGGAAAAGATGAGATAATTTTCTCACTATATGATCATATGTGGCATGAAAAAACTAAGGGAATCAATAAAATACTTTTGAAAATAATATCAAAATTCATAAATTGCACAAAGTGAAAAATTAATTTAAATATAAACTGATATATATATTTATTTACATATATATACCTGTATAATGGAAAAGTGCCCATTTAAAGTAATGAAACCCAAATATACTCAAATATAAAATAACTAAATTCAAGAGGAAAAAACAATACCTACTTGAACTAAACTTTCCAATATTATATGAAGAACACAAAAATAACTGAACATAAGAAAGGCATACCATGTTATTGAACATGAATATTCAAAAATAAAGATATATGAAGTCCTTACAATTAAATTTACAAATTTCACATAGTTCCAATAAAAATATGCCAAGAGATATTTTGAGAGTAGTAAAATTAAAGGATTCCTAAAGCTCATATGGAAAGAAAAGACTCAGAGAATATTATGAGAGAAAAGTCAGTGGAAGGTGAATAGCCCCACCAGATCTTAAAACACGTAATAAACTCTCCATTAATAAAGTATTATAGTCCTGGCACATGAAGAGATAGACCAAAGGAAATACCCTGAAATGCCCTGGGACTTTGGAATTTTATTAATATGGCAATTAAATAAGAAGAGTAAAGGTAGACTTTTCAATAAGTGGTATTGGGACAACTGGATTGATTTATGAAAACAGAAATGTTGGACCCATTCTTTACACCACACCCCAGAAAACTTCAAATGGTTCAAAGATTTAATTATAAAATGTAAACTTATTAAAGGACCAGAAGGCATGGCAAAAAGCCTTAATAATCTTGGAGAAAGACCTGACTAGAATCAAAAAGTCATAAAAGAAAATACAATTAAATTTTATTGCAAAAGCTAAAATTTACTCTATGAACCAAAAAAGAAAAAAAATAATAATAAAGTCTGAGATAAATGTCAAACTTAAAAGACTTTTTACAATACATATCACAAGTACCGTTCCCCTTAATAGACAACATTTTCCTCAAGTTGATATGAAAAACACCAACAACCCAACAGAAAAACAGGAAATATATATAAACAGGTATCACAAGAAAGGAGATAGAAATATAAGAAAAGAGACTCAACCTCACTTTTACTAAAGGAAATGCACATTAAAATTACACCGAGGTGCCAAGCTCTGCCTACTGCATCGAAAAAAATCTGAAAGTTTGATCATGACTTTCACTGAATTAGTGCAGAAGAGGGCGTTCTAAACCGTGACTGTCAGGAAGGAGCGGAAGCATAAATTAGTACGACCTCTGCAGAGGGCAATGTGGCACATTATTCAAAATTACAAACGCCTATGCATTTTGACCCAGCGATTCCACTTCTGGAAATTTATCCTAGCATAACAAAAAACATGTGTATATGTGGTTATTTGCTATGGCATTATCAGTTCAGTTCAGTCCCTCAGTCGTGTCCAACTCTTTGCGACCCCATGAATTGCAGCACGCCAGGCCTCTCTGTCCATCACCAACTCCCAGAGTCTACCCAAACCTATGTCCGTCAAGTCAGTGATGCCATCCAACCATCTCATCCTCTGTCGTATATCTAATAGCAAAACTGTACCGATGTCAATAATTGTTAATGAAGTAGAGATTTATTAAATTGTCAATTACATAAATCAATACAAAGACACAACAGAATACTCTACAGTAAAATCAAGACAGAGAATACAAATCAAAAGTCATAATAGATTGAAAGACTTTTGATATTGCTTAAGTGTTAAAAGTCATCCAAAATGATACACAGATTCAATGCAATATCTATCAAAATTCCAAAGGCATTTTTTTTCAGAAATAGAAGACATCTTAAATTATGTGTGCTATTTCA
Organism: Giraffa tippelskirchi; assembly: GCF_054371585.1. Classification (NCBI taxonomy): domain Eukaryota; kingdom Metazoa; phylum Chordata; class Mammalia; order Artiodactyla; family Giraffidae; genus Giraffa; species Giraffa tippelskirchi. The sequence goes on from NC_137282.1 coordinate 59,814,632, forward strand.
AGGTGCCCCAAAGAACCAAAGCAATCTTGAAAACAAGAAACAAGTCTGGAAGTATCCGCTCTTCCTTACTTCAAAACATGTTGCAAAACTACAGTAAGCAAAAGAGGGCAGTACTGACATGGAGACAGAAATATAAACAAATAAAACAGGGTAGATGACCCAGAAATCATGGTGTATGTGGTTAAATGATCTTTGACAAGGATGTAAAGATCACAGTTTCTTCAACAAATAGTGTTTGGAAAACTGGATATCCACATGAAAAGGAAAACTGCACCGTTACCTTATACTGCTTACAAAAATCAGTTCCAATATTGCCAGATGAAAAAGTTCTGGAGAGAGATCTGTAGCAGAACAGCATGAACATAATCAACACTACAGCCTGCATACTTAAAGATGGCTAAGATTATGTTTTTGTTTTTGTTTTTTTTTTGTAAAAGAAAAAAGACAAAGAAAGCTCTTATAGACTTACTAGAAATATCCTGAAGATTTATTAAGTGAAAAAAGGGAAGATGAGTAGTGTGTATAGTATTCTACCTTTTAAATAAAAATGCGGACATTAAGACCCTTTGTTTGCTTTGGCTAGAATACATAGGAATATATTCTGAAAGTTTTCTCAAGAAACTGACTCTGAATCTGTGAGGTCCAGAAGGTATATGGTGAGAACTCTGCAAATGGAATTGGGGTACAGGAGGGTGACATTTTACACTGCTGACTTTTATTCATTTTTAAGTCGGAGAAAGTAGTGAATTTCTAAAATTATGCTGAAGATGATGAGAATTTTTTTTAATTGTTATGAAATCAATAGATTGGAAGTACTAGTTGGATGAAAGTACCATTTAGAAAAATAGTGTTGAGCCAAGGTGGACTTTTGTTTGGGTTTGATATTCTACACGGGGTTTAGCTATCAATGGTATATTCTGAGAATATGGCCATGGAAGCCGGTGACTGTCTGGGCTGGAGGAAGTGACCCCTGGAATATTGACACATGAGTGCTGAGCACATGGGCCATTGATGTCATCTTCCACGCGGCTGCCCAAGTCCTCAGGAGACAGGTAATGGTGAACAGAGCAAACCAGAAGCTGAACACTTGAGTGATGGGGCACACCCAGGAGGCTTGTCCATGTCCATAATGAGGACACAGCATGGTACCCTCTGAGGAGATCGCCTCAGTGGAGCAGGGTGTTTGTAAAGGGGCTAGAATAGAAATGATGCCAGGCTGCAACAGGAATAAAAAGACTTTCTCCCCTTAGTACCCCATTTGCTCATCTGCAAAGTGGGGCTGTCGAGAGGGTGAAATGGGTTACTACCTGTAAAACGCTAAGAACAGGGCAGGCAATGCAGCAAGTGTTCCACACAAGCGGGGAGAGTGAAAACCACCCCCTCTGCAAGGGCTGCTGGGGACATGGCGTCTTCTGGAACAGGCAGGAGTCTGTAAGAGCAAGGTGTAGTGAGGAAAGAGAAGTGGAGCAAAGAGGGGATTATTGGCTCAGCGGGAGCTTTGAGAGTGGGGAGGAGAGTAGCTGGTGGAGCCAGTGGGAGCTTGGGGTGCAGGCAATGAGCCAAAAGGGGGAACCTCAGGCTGCAGCTGGTGTCAACAGGAATGCAGGGCCTTGAGGGTCTTTGCACAGAGCCAGAACCTCACAGACATGACCACAGCACTTGTCTGTGCCAACTCTCTGTGGTCGGGTACTTGGGACACCTTGATGGCAGGACTTAGGGTGACAGATGAAAGGGCTCAGGAGCACCATGCTGCGCCCCTTCTGGCTGCGGTGGGTACTGCACATGCCCGCGCTGGCGAACAAACGGTGGACCCTTCACAGAAAGGATGCGATGGTAACAGAAGACTTCTTGTCACTCTGGAAACTGTGTACTTTGCCCGGTTAGCTCTTCTTTCCCTGTGGGGATAGGAAGTACAACGTTCTAAATGAATAAGAAGGGAAAAAGGATAATAACATTCCCAAACTTTACAAACAAGTGATTTATAGAAAGTGAAAGTGAAGTCGCTCAGTCGTGTCCAACTCTTTGCGACCACATGGACTGTAGCCTACCAGGTTCCTCCGTCCTTGAGATTTTCCAGGCAAGAATACTGGAGTGGGTTGCCACTTCCTTAAGTGATTTATATGTTAGGGGCAGATTTCTGCCCTCTTTTTCTATACAGTTTATATCTATGATAAAAACTGGGTAAAATAATTTTGTATTATTGCAGACATGGAAGATATACAAACTAATTTTTTTCCACATTTATATGCCAAAATACTGTATTTCTTTTTTAGGGAAAAACTAGTGTACTTTCTTCTATGATAGGTTGCTTAGTACTGGTACATGAAAAATTGCTATAAACTTACTTCCCAAGGACATTTGCTACACCTGAATGGACACTTGTTACCAATGCACAATTTTTAAGCTGCAATAAATTATGGATTTTATTTATTTTATTCACTAGTACTTGTATATACAATTGAGTGTTATCTAGTCTATTTTAGCTTGGTGGCTTTATGAAGAGGTACCTAGTTCAAGCATTGTTAATTAAATTTAGGAATGTTTACAAGACATTTTGGAGAAGGAAATGGCAACCCACTCTAGTAATTTTGCCTGGGAAATCCCATGGACAGAGGAGCCTGGCAGGCTATAGTCCGTGGGGTTACAATTAGTTAGACATGACTTAGAAACAGCGCAACTGAGCATGCACATTTATTTCTGAGGCACTAGGGATGCCCTGCAAACAAGCCCCTCAGAAGGCCACAGAGGCTAGTATGAGAAGCTCAGCGTCATCCATTAAATTTAGAGCTGTGTCTTTGTGGAATCTGAAGGAACTGCCTCCCTTTGACAATCTTTTCTTTCTTTCTTTCTTTTTTTTTTATGAGCCAGAAGGAACTGATTGTATCTTTGGAAACCTGTCCAGCCAGTATGAAGGGAGAGACATATAAAGCCTATCTAAGTACGAATGTTTGCAAGGACAGCATCAGCAAGTCACTCCTGTGATCCTCGTCCTCCGTTGCCTCAGTTTCCTTCATAAGTTTCCTTATAACCTCAGCTGATGTTGGAGAGTCTCATAAAGTTCAATGAGTGCTTGCATAACATTCCATAAATTGAATTATCTTTGCGTCGGTGGGTAAAGCACAAATTAGCTAGGGGCAAAAGTTTGCAAAAGAATGAATCAAGTGGCCCAATTCCTGATCCACACACTCCAGCTCTGGGACCTGCTGCTCTTCCCTAAGCAGGATGTGTGTGTTATATGTAACAGAGTGTGAAGTGCTCACCCGATTCTCAAAGGGTTGCAAAGATAAAATCATGGACACAGGAGTCAAGCATCTCATTTCATCCTTCTCTTCATGAGGTTCAACAAAGAACTCCAGTTTCTGCTCTGGTGATTGTGAGCATCTTCCCAGGCTAGGTGACCCATGGCCACCACCCATGCCCGTGCTGGTGGTGTTAATGTAGATTGTAGGACTTAACCCAGCGTGCTCCTCCACTTGGTGGACAGTGGCTTTGGTAAGAGCTTTCAGGAGGACATCCTTGGAAGTACCCAGCACAAGACTGCTTCCTCCCGTGCAACTGCAGGTCACGTCACTTGGTTCCTGCAGTGGATGCTGAATTGTTTCATTTTCCTCCTCCACAAAAGTCTCGCCCTGGTTATGCCTTGCCTAGTGGCAAAGGTATTCCCACTGAGAGGATGTGCAAGGAAAAATCCCATGGGCAACACATGGAAATCCTGTTAGCAACGCCATGGCAAAGTGCAGACAGCAAAGGAGGAGGAGGCTGGCCCATCCGTTGATGATACTGCTGGAACAGTTCAATTAGCAGGTAACACACATTCTAAATCATCAAGGCAATGAATCTTAGACTGCATCTCACATGCTGAGGGTCTTGGAATTTTCTCTGTTCCATTTTTAGCACAGGGGTGGCAAACAGAAATAATTATGTAGATTAGAACCAAAAACTCACCTGAAAGACAAATTCTTGGGGCTGGCATTAACATTTCACTGATAATGCTCTTTTCATAAATCTTGGCATTCCTGTTAAATTATTCATATGGTGTTCTAGGAGAACATATGACAATTTTTTTTCTTTAAAAATGTATTCCTCACAGCATCTTGCAATCAGCCAGAATGTCACTCCATGGGTTATTTTTCTGAATCTCGCCATCTGAATGTTCTGAATAAATTTTACTTTATTCAATAAGTTTCACTCTTGTTTCCAGGCATTCCTTTTATGATTTCTACAGCTTCACTTCTATTCTATTACCCTCCTATTTTATTTCTTTCCCATCGTCTTGATCTCCCTTTATATCTTCCGTGCGTTTCACTTTACTGTTTTTGCAATCTATCATCTTGGCTTTGAAAAAAAAAGGATATTTCCTATTATGTGATCTTCCCTAGATGTACTTAACTTTGTGACACTCGTATTTCTCTGAGTGACCTTTGTGATATAACTCTTTGGTGCTACATCTTGAAAGTGCCTCTGACAGATCCAGCAGGTGCCCTTTTAATTCCCATACTGGAACCACCCTGCCTGTCTTGAATATACTTTCTGCCAGCCCCGTATTGTCTGCACTTCCTAAATCACAGGCGGCACAGTCATAACACTAGCAGGTGCTCCCTCTGAGGTGCCTCACGCATTTTTCTTCTTGGAATTGTCAGATGACTTTTTCGTTGCTATTTGCCTAAGGAAATCGAACGTCAGTGTAATGGAAACATACAGACATCCTCATATAGCCTCCATCTGGGCAGGTGGGTAGATAAATGCCTTGCAAACCATCACCTGAAGTCTGCCTTTTCAGGATAAGAAATCCCCCTGCGTCTCTATGGGTATCTGGTCACTTCCCTCTTCAGAGTCCCAAAGTCCTGCCTTGGGACTGTCCACTGAGGAGGGTCATCTCTGGATTCTGGACCATACCATTTTATACCAAGGTTGGTCTGAATCATGACCCATTTTTCAAGCCAGTGACAGCCCTGTCCTGCCCCACTGACCCAATATAGCACAGGGGCCTGCCCCATTTTCCAGGGGGTGCAAATGAGCCCCTGAATCCAAAACCGAATCCCAGAGAACATCAGAAGGCTCTCAAGAGCTGCCTCCCCTCCACCATCTAGAACCAATAAGGCTTCATTTGAATATTTCAAGCTCTAGTCTGGTCCATGATGATCACTTTTTTCAATAAATTAGAATAAATCATTTAATAATGAACAGATTAGAAAGCCTCTAGTATAATTCTTAGGTAAGTCATATTCAAATAAGTCCCTTGGTTTGTAACAAAAAGATTTCTGTTATGAACCTCATCAAACAAGGAACTCGGTGGTTCTTTTAAATAAACAGTTACACAATACCTGAATGATTGGTGACTTTTAATGGAAAGAAGTAAGAAAAGTGGGTGAGGCAGGACCTGTCCTACTGATGATGCATTTTGGGGTGATTTTGAGGCCGTTTATAAAGAAGATCTTTCTCTACAGCCAAAAATAACTGCCGACAACAAGTCTAATGCTATCCTAGAGGGTAAAAGAATTAGGTGTTTGATTATGTTAATCCTATTGAGATGATGTGAATTTATTTTTATTCAAACTGAATAAATGAATAAATTTTCTTCCAGCTCTGAGAATGGGTATAAACAAAGTGACTGCTCAGGGATGACCTTGGGGAAGATATAGGGAGCTCTTCCAACATTTGAGATTCAGAGCTTTCAGTCTTCTCAGCTCCTGTGGTCCGTCCACCGCCCACTAGGGCTGCACTTGAAACTGTGAGTAGTACAGAGTCTTGCCTTCAGAATAAGTCAACTTCTTCCAAAGATTCAGTTTTCATTTCCTCTCCATCAGACACTGTCATCACCATGGCTACTGAGACTGTAGATTGCTTTCAACTTTCCAAAAGCTCAAACTCTGACACCAACTGCAGTCCTGCCATCGCTTGTATTCCTTTACTCCAGTTAACATATTGTTCTTTCTCTCTTTACCTTCCTTTCATCTCATCTCTCATCTAGTCCTTCCAATTTCCTCAGTATCAGGTCAGACACTCATTGACGTTTACATTTCAGCTCTTGACGCTGGGTCCCCAAGGTTGACCATTAGTGCCACGCGATAGCAGTCATCCTGAGATGATGCCCTCCACCTCTGAAGGCAATGCCTTTCCAACCCTCATCACCTCTTCCTCTTTTTTCTCTCCCATCTCTGCTTTTGGACATTGCAACAAAGGGTTTTAAATTAGGTTCTCTAGAGAGTCATATGTTTGGTTTACGTAAATTGAATTTTTGTGGGAAGAGTAACACCTGAGCATTATTATTAAAGTGGACTTGGAAAATATCCAGGTGCAGAGTGAAGGGCATAAGTGGGGAACACAGACAAAAGAACCATCCAGACTGATGGACCAGTAGCCCGTGGTATATCCCCAACTCAGGGAGCCTGGCGGGGAGCTGAGCCGGGTCTGGGGATGGGATAGTTGAGTTGACCCCCAAGGTTGTTTCCTTGCTCTGCTGGGCCATGTGGTGATTCAACATAGAAGGCAAAACAGAACACAAGGACCCAATGTGTACGGAAAAATGATGAGCTGAATCCTATCAACAAGGAAAACATGAGATGTGCAGGTGTGGGCTCTCTGGCAGGCAGGTTGGTGTATATCTGAAGCTTAGTAGAGAAAACTGAACTAAAAAAAAAAATAGATTTGAGAGTTGCCAAAACCATATGCATTAATGTAGGCTCAACTTTCAAGTTTCAGAAACTGTCCTTTAAGGAAATAGATAGCAGTGAAGATTTTAAAACATGGTATCTGGGACAGGAACAAGGTGGGTCTCATGCAGAAAGAAAGCTGACAGTAACATTCAGAACTCCTCCAGCACCAAAGACTCTCATTCTGCGTCGTTCCTGCCGCCCTTGAAAGTCAATGCTATTCATTCTTCATTCTGTTTCTCTATTCTCATGGTACCCATGTCTTGTCATCTTACAAGAGACATTTCCAGCTCAGTTCACAAACTGACTGGATGCTTCTAGGTACCAAACACAAATCCTTAGGAAAAGGAATCTGATTGTTCCAGCGTGGGCCATATGCCCAATTCTTGCCCAATAAGCTACAGGTAGGGAGATGGAATTACACTGTCTAAGTAAGTCTAGCCCAGGGCCTTCCTTGAGAATAAAAAAAATGATGCCAGGAAAGGACAGTGGCTCATAGGATGAGCAGATCTCTACCCAAGTGATAAATAACTCCACTGTGGAAATGAAGGGGCGACTGTGAGCGTGGATAGAAAAGGAAGTATTTATACCAGTTGCAAATAGAAGGGGGTGAAGTGGAAACAGTGGCAGATTTTATTTTCCTGGGCTCCAAAATCACTGCTGACGTTGACTGCAGCTATGAAAGTAAAAGATGTTTGCTCCTTGGAAGGAAAGCTATGACCAACCTAGACAGCATATTAAAAAGCAGAGACATCACCTTGCAGACAAAGGTCTACAGAGTCAAAGCTATGGTTTTTCCAGTGGTCATGTACAAATGTGACAGTTTTTGCTGATCAGTCACCCAGCTGGGTCTGACTCTTTATAATCTCATGGACTGCTGCACACCAGGCCTCCCTGTCCCCCACTCTCTCCCACAGTTTGTCCAAGTTCATGTCCATTGGATTGGTGATGCCATCTCATCCTCTGACCCCTTCATGGATCACTGCCTTATCATGGCAAAAGGACTTTCATAACTAAATGAAGCTATGAGCCATGATGTGTAGGGCCACCCAAGAGGGATGGACCATAGTGGAGAGTTCTGACAAAACATGATCTGCCAGAAGAGAGGATGGCAAACCACCCCAGTATACTTGCTGTGAAAACCCCATGAACTGTATAAAAAGACAGATGTGAGAGCTGGACCATATAGAAGGCTGAGCACCAAACGTTTGATACTTTTGAAGTGTGGTGCTGGAGAAGACTGTTGAGAGTCCCTTGGACAGTAAGATCAAACCAGTCAACCATAAAGGAAATCAACTCTGAATATTCATTGACAGGATTTATGCTGAAGCTCAGGCTCCAATACTTTGGCCACCTAATATGAAGACTCAACTCATTGGAAAAGACTCTGATGCTGAAAAAGATTAAAGGCAAAAGAAAAAGGGGTGGCAGAGGATGAGATGGTTAGATAGCATCATTGACTCAATGCACATGAATCTGAGCAAACTCCAGAAGACAGTAGAGGACAGAGGAGCCTGGTGAGCTGCAGTCCATGGGGTCAAAAAGAGTCGGACACCATTTGGCAACTGAACAACAACAACAACAATACTAGTTGAAATACACCAAGAATCTAGTGTTTTTCTTCTCATAAGCAGTTCTTCTGCAATAAATTGTGTTTTCAGTTTCACTTACCTACTTAATTTTTACTCGTTCTTTAAGATCAACTTAAAACCTTTCCTTAAAAAATGTATTTGGTTGCTATTTAAAGAGATCACCTACTTTTCTGAATTTGAACATAACTCTATCCCTTTGTGTATTGAGTCATTCATGGTTGTGTATCAGTCTACATCCCCTGAACTTCATTTTCTGTGTACGTAGGCCAGGCTTTATTTATCTTTGTGCCTTATGTTTCTTAACTGTCCCCAGGCCAACCCATAAGTGTCTCCATCCAAGTGTGAGCCCCTGGAGGAGTGCGTTTGTCACCTACTGTGCAGTCCTAGCAGCTGTGAAGGCATCTGGCAGAGGAGGGAAGGGCAAACTTTCACCTGAGGCCTGGCTGAGCCATCGGTCCCCACCGTGATCGCTGATGCATCCCGAGTCCCGGCCGTGATCACTGACACATCTGCAGGTCTGGAGTTATGCTGACCAAGTCAACTATTAAATAGAGATTTGTTACAAAAAAAAAAAAAAATTATAGTCTCAAAAAAAAAAAAAAAGAGAAAAGCTCACAGTTTCTTGAAGATGATTTTAGATTTTCTAGAGAATGAGATTTCTTTTACTTTATTCCAATTCCAGGATCCCTGATGGTGACGTACATAAATGAATTCTCCCTTGAAGCATTAGCTTATAAAATTAGATCTAGAACATATGATACTAAGTAAAATATGATGTAGCTTTTTAATGAAAAGACACACTACACACACACTTTAGTCTACTAAATATGAATGGAGAGCCTCTTATTTCCCATAACTCACTTTTATAGAATCTGTAATTTAAACTGACTTGTGTCTACTGTGGGAGAGTGCTTTGGTGATGCCATACACTGTCTTGTGGCAGGAATGGGATCGGCATAGATGGGAAACCTGTTCCCTCTACCTGGAGAGTGAAGAGAAGCCACAGAGGGCAGTGAGACAATGTAGGTGTCCTACATTTGCTAAGTTTGCTAAGTGGACCAGCTCGGGAGAAAATGTACTCTAGTCAATGAAAAAGGAATGTGCCAAAGCTTGCAGACAGGTAACTGTTTTTCTGGCACATAAACCCTTTATGGAAGATTGTGCTTCCCTGGTGGCTCAGACAGTAAAGAATCTGCCTGCAGTGCAGGATACCCGGGTTCGATCCCAGGGTCAGGAAGATCCCCTGGAGAAGGAAATGGCAACCCACTCCAGTATTCTTGCCTAGAGAATTACATGCTCAGAGGAGCCTGGTGGGCTACAGTCCACGGGGTCGAAAAGAGTCAGACATGACTGAGTGACTAACACTTTATACTTTGATAAGCCCAAGATGCTTTTGAACTGTGGTGTTGGAGAAGACTCTTGAGAGTCCCTTGGACTGCAAGGAGATCCAATCAGTCCATCCTAAAGGAAATCAGTCCTGAATATTCATTGGGAGGACTAATTTTGAAGCTGAAATTCCAATACTTTGGCCACCTGATGCAAAGAGCTGACTCATTTGAAAAGACCCTGATGTGGGGAAAGATTGAAAGCGGGAGAAGGGGACGACAGAGGATGAGATGGTTGGATGGCATCACCGACTCAATGGGGACTAGTTTGAGTAAACATCGGGAGTTTGTGATGGACAGGAAGGCCTGATGTGCTGCAGTCCATGGGGTCGCAAAGAGTTGGACATGACTGAGTGACTGAACTGAACTGAACTGAAAGCCCAAGAGTGATTGCCCTTGTAGAAGTGTGGGAGGCCTCCCAAGTTCAGGACCCTGACTCCTTTAAGAGCTTTTCATGTTGACTCTGTGATTTCATGGCCCTGGGAAGAACTCCAGTCATGAAAAATAAAGACACAAATATTTTATTTCATAATTTCAAAGAATATCAAATATAACCTCAGAAATCTCTGAGGTACAATTCACTTCAGCCCATCTATCTTCATATATAATAGATTTGACCATGTGCTGGGTACCACACTGGGTGGACAGTAGTAATCAGGACAGACAGGGTCTCTGGCTTCATGGAGATAACAGTCTAGTGCCAAAGAGAGACCCAGACATGGTGCCACCTAGGAAGAGGAATTGCTTCATTATATTGCTTTTCCATTACTGCCATAAGAATTTGCTATAAATTCAGCAGCATAATACATTACAAATGCATTGTCTTATAGTTCTGTAGGTTAGAAGCCTACCAACTTCACTGGGCCAAAATTAAGCTGTCCACATGGCCCAGTTCCTTTTCTCTGGCTCCAGATGAGAGTCTGTTTTCTTGACATTTCTGAATCCAAAGTCCACCCATATTCCTAGATCCCTTCCTCCATCTTTCAAGTCCTTCCCACACCTCATGACTTTGACCATCTCTTTTGACTTTTTCTTCCACCTTTAAGAACCCTTGTGATTGCATTGAACCCACCAGCATCATCTAGGTTAATCTCACTCTTTTAAATTCAGCTGATTAGCAACCTTCATTCCACCTGCAACCTTAATTCCCATTGGCCATGTAACAAAAAAATACTCACAGATTCTGGAGGCTGGCACATGGATTTCATCAGAAGATTTTATTCTGAGTATGCTACCAAGATAAAGCAGAAAAAAGAAGTCAGTATTCCAGTGATATACTGGAGGCATAAAAGATGATGATGTCCAAGGAATGATAAATACAGTGGTGAAGGAGGAGGGAGGAATTGCCATAGAGTGGAAGCTTGGTCCACAGAGGCCCCGAGGAAGGTACAGAGCATGAAGTCCAGGGACAGAAGGAGGAGCCACAGGATGAGACCAGGGGGAGTGATCACGTGATGAGGTGCCCAGGCACGGCCTTAGTCTGAACAGACCCTGGAGCCGATTTAAGGATTTGAAACCTAGTCCTTAGGGTAATGAAAAGACATTGGTGAGATTAGAGTAGACAGACGTACAGTGTGAGATGTGTTTTTAAAAATTTTGATTCTGTATTGGAGTACGGTTGATTCACAGCCTTGTGTGAGAGTCAGGTGTACAGCCATGTGACCCAGTTTTACATACATATTTTATGTCTGGTCGCTAAGTCTTGTCTGACTCTTTTGTGACCCCATGGACTGTAGTTCACCAGGCTCATCTGCTCATGGGATTCTCCAGGAAAGAATACTGGAGTGGGTTGCCATTTCCTCCTCCAGGGGATCTTCCTGACCCAGGGATAAAACCCGCATTTCCTGCCTTGGCAGGTGGATTCTTTATCACTGAGTCACCAGGGAAGCCCAAGTATATATTCTTTTTCAAATTCTTTTCCCTTTAGGTAATTACAAAATATTGAGAATAGTTCCTTGTGCTGTACAGTAGATCCTTGTTGGTTGTCTATTTTACAGATAGTAGTGTGTGTGTGGGGCTTTCCTGATGGCTCAATTGGTAAAGAATCCATCTGCAATGCAGGAGACACAGGAGACGCAGGTTCATTAACCTCAATCCCCTAATTTATCCCTCCCCAACCTTTCCCTTTTCATAACCATAAGTTTGTTTTCTAAGTCTGTGAGAGTTGTATTTTTCAGATAATTATTTAGAATTAGCAGAAAAAGTAGAAGTGGCAGGTTGAAGTCTGAAGAATGACCAAGAGAGCTAATAGGAGAGAATTTCAGTGATACAGGCAAGAGATAATGACCATTGCTAAAAAATTTCATTTTAGATGCTTTGTTTGTGTTCATTCATCCAAAACCACTCACTGGGTTACTCTGATGATGAATAAAACAAAATTTCTACTGGAGAGAATGTGATATTTAGTATTGAGTGTTTGGTGCTGGAAGTTGTAAAGAAAATGTCATCATGGGTTAGGGGATAGGCAATCAGTGAAGCAAAGTCTCTTAAAGAAGCAAATGATAACCTGCTTGTTTAGTTCTTCGTATAAACTTGGATTGTTACTTGGGGAAATGACTTGCAAGAAAACATAATCTATGATTGTAAAAGTACTGTATTAAACATATCTTCCTCTAATTTTTTTTGATCACTATTTTTTTTCTTCCAAGCACAGCTGTAGTAAATGTTGATATTGCTTATATAAAACAGGCTTTCACTAGAGGAAAATGAAGCCACCATCAATTAAACTTCCTTGAACACATGAACATTTGGAATCTTTCAAATGATATTTTTCTGTTACAATATGCTGCAATATGCTGAATAGCATATCTTAAGGTGTATTTTATGTACACATCTATTGCCAACATCTGCTGGATCATCGAAAAAGCGAGAGAGTTCCAGAAAAACATCTACTTCTGCTTTATTGACTATGCCAAAGCCTTTGACTGTGTGGATCACAATAAACTGTGGAAAATTCTGAAAGAGATGGGAATACCAGACCACATGACCTGTCTCTTGAGAAACCAGTATGCAGGTCAGGAAACAACAGTTAGAACTGGACATGGAACAACAGACTGGTTCCAAATAGGAAAAGGAGTACGTCAAGACTGTATATTGTCACCCTGCTTATTTAACTTATATGCAGAGTACATCATGAGAAACGTTGGGCTGGAGGAAGCACAAGCTGGAATCAAGATTGCCGGGAGAAATATCAATAACTTCAGATATGCAGATGACACCACCCTTATAGCAGAAAGTGAAGAACTAAAGGGCCTCTTGAAGAAAGTGAAAGAGGAGAGTGAAAAAGTTGGCTTAAAACTCAACATTCAGAAAACTAATATCATGGCATCCGGTCCCATCACTTCATGGCAAATAGATGGGGAAACAGTGGCCGACTTTATTTTTTTGGCCTCAAAATCAGTGCAGATGGTGACTGCAGCCATGAAATTAAAAGACGCTTACTCCTTGGAAGGAAAGTTATGACCAACCTATTTAGCATATTAAAAAGCAGAGACATTACTTTGCCAACAAAGGCCCATCTAGTCAAGGCTATGGTTTTTCCAGTAGTCATGTATGGATGTTAGAGTTGGACTATAAAGAAAGCTGAGTGCAGAAGAATTGATGCTTTTGAACTGTGGTGTTGGAGAAGACTCTTGAGAGTCCCTTGGACTGCAAGGAGATCCAACCAGTCAACTGTAAAGGAAATCAATCCTAAATATTCATTGGAAGGACTGATGCTGAAGCTAAAATTTCAATTCTTTGGCCACCTGATGCAATGAAGTGACTCATTGAAAAGACCCTGATGCTGGGAAGGTTTGAATGTGGGAGGAGAAGGGGATGACAGAGGATGAGATTGTTGGATGGCATCACCGACTCAAGGGACATGAGTTTGAGTAATCTCTAGGGGTTGGTGATGGTCAGGGATTCCTATTGTGCTTCAGTCCATGGGGTCGCAAAGAGTCAGACACGACTGAGCAACTGAACTGTACTGAATTTTTCATCTGATACATGGATTTTATTCATCTCTCAAAATTAAATTTAGATCTTCTTTATATCTTCTATGTCACTATTTAACATTTTTTTGTGTATGGAGTACAATTTAAAAACTTTCCAAATGTCCTTGTCTAGTTTTTGTTACACTTTTTTGGTGGTTGGATATTTCTGGATAAATATTCTTAGCATATTCCCCTATTCCCCTCCCACCCCTCACCCCAGGATGCAGTTGTTTAACTTGAAGTCATCTTGCTCCTCTTAGGTCCTGCCTTTATGGTCTGTTAGTGGGATGGGAGCAGTGTTTGGTCCATAGCTAGGTTCCCCACTACTCAGATGAGACTTCCCTGAGGATGCCGCTCAGTGGTCTTGAATCATGGGTTTTCCTGGTGGTGAAAACAGGTGCCCTTCCAGGACTTGGGTGGTTGCTCTCCCCTGTTATCTCTTATCCTTTCTGGCAGTTCTTTCCAAGCCTCAGGGAGCTTACTGTGCTTGATGTTCTGTTTATGTGCTAAGTGAAAGTCCCTCAAATGTGTGACTCTTTGCAACCCTATGGACTATACAATCCATGAAATTCTCCAGGCCAGAATACTGGAGTGGGTAGCCTTTCCCTTCTCCAGGGGCTCTTCCCAACCCAGGAATTGAACCCAGGTCTCCTGCATTGCAGGCAGATTCTTTACCAGTTGAGCCACAAGGGAAGCCCAAGAATACTGGAGTGGGTGGTCTATCCCTTCTCCAGCAGATCTTCCCCACCCAAGAATCAAACTGGGGTCTCCTGCATTGCAGGCAGATTCTTTACCAACTGAGCTATTAGGGAAACCCAATGTTCTGTTTAGTGCTCAGCTAAATGCTTCTGAAGGACCTTCCGAAGGTCCTCAGAGGACCATCTCAATGCAGCCCTCTCCTCTCCGGCACCGAGGTCTGGGGCATCCTCATCACCCTGATCTCCTGGGGTGCTCAGTCGTATCTCTTTAACAAGACGAGTCCACTGGGCTCCACCAGGGCCCGTCTCCCACACTCTGGCCTGGAAACTCTCCAGGTGGAGAGCTATACCACAGGGCTCGTCCAATTTATTTCCCATCTTTCAGGTATCTTCATTGCCTGGTGTCCAGTGTCTTAAAATCCATTATATTATATAGCTTGCCTGGTTTTGATTGTTTCAGCATGAAGGGTCAATCTGGTTCCTGTATGTCATCTTGGATTGAAGTGGAACAGTCTCGAATACATTACATTTATGACCAGAATCCTGGTATTACAATTTGGCCAAGGACTTCCCTGGGAGTCCAGTGGTTAAGACGCCACGTTTCCACTGTAGGAGGTTCAGTCCCTGGTCAAGGAGCTGAGATCCCACAGGCTGTGTTGTGCAGTCATTAAAAAAAAAACAACACACATTTGGCTATTTGAACTCAATTAGGAAATGCTAAAACTAACAGATGAATGGGGGATTCCCTGTTATATAATTGAATCTAAGGATGAGGCATGTAAAATTCCTAAAAGTAACTGAAAATTTCAAACAGCTGTTATACTCCTTCAATGAGCAGAATTGATGAGTTGTACATATTCTATGTCTATTATATCAAAACTATTACTATACTTGTTCTAGTATAGTGAAGCCACAACCTTGTTTTTCATTCCTATTTTGTCATCTATTATGTTCATTTATAAGATTTCATTTGGTACCGGCTGATCGATATTTCCTCCTGAGAGTTTTCTTAGCTAGAGGTTGAAACAAATCTCTTGCCAAGCCCTATATTTTCTTCTGTTCCAAGCATAGACGTACATTGTAGATATATGTGAAGTATGTATCTTCATAGCTACCGGTTTTTATATTGACCTATCTGCTAAGTCACTTAAGTCGTGTCCGACTCTGTGAGACCCCACAGACGGCAGACCACCAGGCTCCGCTGTCCCTGGGATTCTCCAGGCAAGAACACTGGAGTGGGTTGCCATTTCCTTCTCCAATGTATGAAAGTGAAGTCACTCAGTCATGTCTGACTCTTAGCGTACATTGATTTAAAACAAGGAACTACTCTAGAGGATCAAATGGCATGCAAGCCAAGCATTTCCTGCCCATAATATCCAGTGTTTAAATTGTTTGGTTTGTGAGCCATTTTATTAACATCTTTAATTAAAAAAAAAAAAGGTAAAAGGAGGCCCAGAGTTGCTAAGTTCCCAGTGAGGGTTTCCTTCCACCATCCAAGCCGCTGGGATTCGCTCTGCTCTGCTGCACTGCCGGCTGTTGTGGAAATTTTAATGATGCTGTCTTATGCAAAGGGTGTGCTCTACAAGGAAAACAAATAAAAATGGGGAAATGTACACTTTGTACCTTTGAAAGGTTACATGCAGTGGCACAGAGGCTAGGGTTACAATAACATCTGAAAGGAGCTGGGCGGTGGGAACGCCGTAGGACTAGTTTCAGAGTAGAGACAGTTGACTAAACATGGGAGTGATTTAGTGCCCATCCATTATTTCCTGCCTGTCACTTAAACAGGCCATCTGTATGCATGGTGGGACCGGGGTGCAAAGGGGAGGTGCACGCCATGATTTACGGCGGAGGGCAAACACCGGTGGGTTAAGCAGCTCAGAAATTAGCCACAAGTAGCATATTAGTGCGGCTAATCAAGCACGGGTCAGTATTTCAGTTTCTTGATTTGGCCATAAATAAGCTTCTATGTGGCTGCCCCAGGGCCTTCTGGTGATTAACTGCGTTGACCTACAGTAAAATACACAGATGGAGGAGCGCAATGGGGTTTGCAGGTGGACGCGGTAATCATAGGACTCTCAACCTGCACGTTGTGGACAGAAGGTCTGCAGGTTTTGAGAACTGTGTTAGGGAGGCTTATCAGAGTGCTTAACATCCCACTTACTTTCCATACTGTACTCCTGTCACTAGGTTGACAACTTGTAGACCCAACTGCCCTCTGATCATTCACCAGCCGTAAGATATTTTCTCCCTTTGTGTCTCTTGTCGGACTGAAGGGATTCTTAGCCTGGGATGTGTATGTCCTAATGTTGCCATTTTTAGTAAGATTTAACTCCTTCATATTATATTTTTGGTATTCCTCTTTTTGCATGAAGGAACCTTCTTCACTAGTTGGGGTGTGTCAGCCACATAAAGAAAGATACTCTCAAATTATTTTCCATTTTTAGTTACTAGGCTGGACTGCTTTGTACTTGACATGAGACGCCGTGAGCTGACAGCAGTGGAACTTGGAGGTAAGTTATTACAGCCAGTCAGTTAAATGTATATTGTGCAATATTGACTAGATTTTACCTCTTTCTTTGATCTTAGAAAACAGAGAAGGATTAACGAAAGCCAAACAGTCAGGACCCTGGGGCGAATAACCTCTGCACTTTAATGAAGGGGGTAAACTTGGTTATAAGGACTAGACCATCGATCTTGATGATTTAGGTAAGCAAAATTTCACAGGTAAGTGGTAGACCCTGCTAGGCAACCAGCAATTCATCAGGGAAGTGAGCTTTGTCCCCATGTTATTTAGAAGATTTCCTGGATCTTCTAGGCTAATTTCTACCAGTTGTATCACTCCTGAAAGTTTTTTTTAATATATATATATATATTTAATACATGTATATATCCGCTCCCATGTTTATTGCAGCACTATTCACAGTAATTGTCAGTCCATGTGCAAAATCTGGTTATGTTGGGAAGGTCAATACTATAACTTGTTCCAAGGTCTTCTCCAAACCCCAGATCACTGTAAACTTTAGGAAGAAAAATAATAGAACAGTCAAGCAGCTTGTATGACCTTGAGTTAGCGGTGGAGGGAGCAATTGGAATGTAGTTATAGAGTAGTTGGGAGCTGTGGCTTCCATGCGGAAATACAGAGAGAAAGGATTCAGAAAACATTAGGGACGGACCTGCAGACAGAATGGGGTGGACAGAGGGTGTTCTGGGGGCCCAGGGGAAGAGAGGTGGGAGGTTCTCCAGGGTCACAACCCTGAAGAGCGCTGGCACTTCCGGAGAAGGAGAAGCGGTTACTGGAAGAGAGTGAGCTATTTTCAGCGGGTTTCCATTCCATTAATAGATTAATAATGTTCCAAGTTAATAAACTCAAGAGAACCCCAGCTGAGATCTGAATGCTCGACCTCCTCTGCTGTGATAGTTACATTTTAAACCAAACAGGGCTGTTTCGGTGATACTCCTCAAGGCAAGAACACTGTCACATGAATTGCAAATGTTAAACTGCTAACAGCTTTCCCAGGAGTTTGCTTCCTGTTAGGGACCCTTCAATGATTTTATCCATTTATGTGTGGAAAAACATTGCAATCGCCGAGCGCAGCCCCATGCTCAGAATGCTTCCGCGTTACTGCCAGTGGGCAAAGGCCGGAGTTTGGCTCCACTGCCTTCCGGCTTCCTATCATAGTCTTCACTGCAGGAAACAGTAACCTTTTGCTTTCAACCACCGTTTTCTGAGCTGAGGGAAAGACCCTCTCACTCTCCTATTGTTCCAAAGAGTTCCTGCCAGTGCGGGAGCCAGAGAAGACTCCAGGGCCCCATCCTCTGGCCTCTCACAGGCCATGTGCTTTTTCTTCGCTTTTTCTTCTGCAAGGGCTGCCGGATACATGGCAGAAGCAGGCAGTACAGGTGAGCAACACACGTTCACCTCCCTGAAGTCATCTCTCCAGGGCTTCCCAGGTGACTCAGGGGTAAAGAATCTGCCTGCCAATATAGAAGACTTGGGTTCAATCCCTAGGTCAGGGAGATCCCCCGGAGAAATGGCAACCCATTCCAGTATTCTTGCCTGGAAAATCCCCTGCACAGAGGAGCCTGGCAAGCTGCAGTCCATGGAGTGCAAAGAGTCGGACATGGCTCAGCAACTAAACAACCCCAAAGTTATCACTGGCATCCCCATCATGGGCATAATTTCCCAGATTCCATTCCTGTGGTGGAGGTTAAAAGTCTCATCATCTGTCATTGTGGCCTTTTCTGTTTTGGAGCCTCTAAGCATTGAACTGGGATCATATCAGGAATTCTTACCCATGGAGTTTGAGTGGAAGTGGTGAATGACTTCCGGGTCAATGCAGCCAAGAGTATGTGTGACTCGTCTATAGCTGAGGACACACTTTTCCACCCCCAGTCCTCTAGGCTAGAAGCAAATGATTCCAGCTTGAAAAGTCTCCATTGGGCGATAGCCTGAGAGGCTGGGGTTGTTTGTTACTGAAATTCAACCTCATGTATCCTGACTGAGATTAATACAACCACTTTAACTGCCTAACACTTGCCAACATCTCCATCTGAAAAGTGGGTCAAGCAGTACCATTGGAATTTAAAGAAATGAATATCTGGAAATTATAACGAAAATGTATAGTGGGTACCTAAGAGATATTAGCTGCCTACAGAGTTCAGTTTCTCCATGGATTTGGCAAAAACAATGTAGATAATCATAACTCATTTCTCTAGTGAACAAACTAAGTATTCTTTCCAAGGTGAATTTTTCAACATAACTTTTTAAAAGTCAAAAATATCACAGATAACTCCTCCCACCTTACATCTTTCTGTTCCCTTCTCATGATTATTATTCTGGGACAATCAACTAACATAAACCTGTTTCAGTTGTGTGATATTTTATATTCTCCGATTTGAGAGAGCATTCTTTTCTCATCAAAGCCATTTTAAAAATTCACTCTGCCAAGAATACTAACTCTGAAATTTGAGCGCAATGGAGCAGGAAGCCTCAGGTCTGCTGTAAACGTCATGTATCCTGGGAGATCAACTTCAGCTTACAGTAGTTTCAATTAATTCCCAATTACTTTTGTGTTGTTTTTGTATAAGAGGAGCCACATGAGGAGTAGGGAGTAATAATTTGTAAACCTGTTTCTTTCACAGAGTTGAAAGTAGGTTGTGTTTATTATGAACTACATTAATGAGAGTGATCATTAGTAATTCTTTGCAACTGTTTATCCACCTCTGAGGAGCTTTGAGCTAATGAATTCCCCACATAGATAAAGAGAAGAAAGATTCAGAAGAAGATTTCACTTTTTTCCCATGGGCATTACATATTTAAAATATTTAGCAAGATATTATGATTTCATATTGTGAGGAAATACTTTCTGTAAGGGAAGTACTTATCATTTTCTGACTTTGAAAAGAGACTATAGGATCTACTAACGTATAATTAGTAAGGACTTGGTAATCTTTTCAGATCATAAGGGGGCTTCCCTGGTGGCTCAGTGGTAAAAGAATCTGTGCAATACAGGAGATGTGGGTTCGATCCCTGGCTAAGGAAGAACCTCTGAAGGAGAAAATGGCAACCCACTCTGGTATTCTTGCCTGGGAAATCCCATGGACAGAGGAGCCTGGTGGGCTACACTCAATGGAATCATAAGAGTCAGGCAAAACTTAGCAACTGAACCACCACCATCAGATCATAAAGCAGCTACTAGTTCTAAAGAATGGAGTATTTTCAAACTTTCAGCTATGAATGAACAGGGTCTGAGCATCTAACGTGTATCATGTTGACTGTAGTTGATAGCATTGCATTGTACAATTGAAATTTTCCATGAGACTAGAACTTATGTGATTACATCACACACTCACAAAGTAAGTATATATGGTGATGAATGTATTAATTAGCTTGATGGAGGAAATCCTTCACAATACTGATGTATATCAGATCATCACTTTGTGCACTTTAAATATCTTAAATTTTATTTATCAGTTATATGTCAGGAAAGCTTTTAAAAAAAAGAAGAAATGGGGGTTTTTGCCAAAACCACTGCCTGATTTCCCTGCGGCCTGAATCATGCCTGAGAATTAGCTGCTTAAAAGGTAGAGGGGCTTCAAATGAAGTCACTCTTCATTTTTGGAGCATTTCTCCAAGTCTAGGTTACAGAGGGAGCTCCAATCAAATTCCACTTTTGTTTTAAGGTAGAAAGAAGGAGTTCATTCTCATCATTCCTGTTAAAAACCACTCAAAGCGAAAGGACAGACTGATGAGAACTGGTAGACTTTTGATGGGAGCACAGCATGACCAGTGTTCTGTCTCATTCCAAAGGGAGAAGATTAATAATATGTTCCTTAATGGCTCCTTTGCCATAACCTGCACTGGTTTAGTCACGGAGACTTGGGTGTGTACTCTTGTCATCACTGCAATTGAATTGTTGATATTCAGAGACTATATAAGCTGTCATTGAACATTTAGCTCTAAAATAAAATTGTTTTTTTTTTTCCTTCTAATATTTTAAACTATGTTTCATAGCAGTTGTCACATTATACAGGCCTTCTCCATCTGGGGGTGTTTTTATTACTAGTAAATATCCACACAGTTCAGGTTCATGTTGTCTTTCAGAAATACCTAATATGTTATTTATTTTATATTAAAATTAGAGTTTTTTAAATCATTAGTTGTAAAAGATTTTATCTATGTTAGTAGTAATAAATAGCTTGATGTTTGAAATCCAAAATAGTTTTTTTTTCCTTTGTCACAGTCATTAATAGAGTCCTATACCATCAAGTGACAATTTCTCCTAAAAATTTTTATTAGCAAAGATGAAGCTTGATGGTTATAGAATAAAGCTTTTCTCATAAGTAGCGTAACATAATTATTAGGTACAAGATTCTCAGATATTTTACTCTATTAAGCTTGTGTGTGTGTGTGCTAATCCCCAATTACCCTTTCTGCCCTTTCCACTTATAGTCTTCTTATTGACATCTGTTCGGGCAAATATTCCATCTCTTGATCACCACTTCCATCTCATGTGCCAAGCATAGCTCTTAGAAAAAGGAGGTTCACGATCCATATTTGTTGTGAGGTTGAATGAATAAATGAAAAAGTTTTCTACAGAGGCACTAGGAAACCTAAAAGTGCTGTTTAGTCAAAATAGCCATGTTCACAATCTTACTTTAAAAAAAAATAATTAATTAATTTTAATTGGAGGCTAATTACTTTACAATATTGTAGTGGTTTTTGCCATACATTGACATGAATCAGCCATGGGTGTACATGTGTCTCCCATCCTGAACCCCCCTCTCACTTCTCTCCCCATCCCATCCCCCTGGGTCATCCCAGTGCACCGGCTTTGAATGTGCTGTTTCATGCATAGAACTTGGACTGGCGATCTGTTTCACATATGATAATATACATGTTTCAATGCTATTCTCTCATCCCACCCTCACCTTCTCCCACAGAGTCCAAAAGTCTATTCTTTATATCTGTGTCTCTTTTGCTGTTTTGCCTATAGGGTTGTCGTTACCATCTTTCTAAATTCCATATATATGTGTTAATATATTGTACTGGGGTTTTTCTTTCTGACTTACTTCACTCTGTATTATAGGCTCCAGTTTCATCCACCTCATTAGAACTGATTCAAATGTGTTCTTTTTAATAGCTGAGTAATATTCCATTGTGTGTATGTACCACAGCTTTCTTATCCATTTGTCTGCTGATGGACATCTAGGTTGCTTCCATGTCCTGGCTATTATAAACAGTGCTGCGATGAACATTGGGGTGCACGTGTCTCTTTCAAGTCCGGTTTCCTCAGTGTGTACGCCCAGCAGTGGGATTGCTTGGTCACATGGCAGTTCTATTTCCAGTTTTTTAAGAAATCTCCACACTGTTCTCCATAGTGGCTGTACTAGTTTGCATTCCCACCAACAGTGTAAGAGGGTTCCCTTTTCTCCACACCCTCTCCAGCATTTATTGCTTGTAGACTTTTGGATAGCTGCCATTCTGACTGGCGTGAAATGGTACCTCATTGTGGTTTTGATTTGCATTTCTCTGATAATGAGTGATTGTATTGGGGTGTCAACCAAAAAGGGGGGCCTATGAACCAGCTCTTCAATCTCTAGTTCCAAGGTCAACAATGTGATGTTTATAAATGAGAAGCATTAGTTTTCTAGCAAGACAGGTGTGCTTCAAGTTCCAGCTCAGTGACACAAGCATGTTTGTTTTCTAAGTCCCAACAACTCATCTTGTAGCAACATCAACCTTGCAAGGTTGCCTTGAGAATTAAGTATGGTAGGGCCCGAAAAGTATCCAGCACAGCATGTGGAGACACAACTGCCCAAAACCAGATTTCTTCTCACACCTTCACGTCTTTCCTTCTTCCTCAAATACATGTGATGTTATATACTGAACCCACGTGCTAGTCACAGAGGGTAATTGGGTTGAGAGGAAACACTTGGTCTTGGGAATCTTCCTAATTTTTACTCTATAATTTGACATGAACTATTACAACAATTTCATAATGAGATTCGTTTCTTGAAAGTGAAATCTATGTTTGACCCTCTTTTTGGTACATATGTACCAAGATGGTTCCCAATGACCCCCCAACTCTGTATTCATCCTCTTGTATAGCCCTCTTCCCTTAAATGCGTGATGATCTTATTGATTCACTTCTTATGCACATACCTGAGAGAAGTGATGGGTTCACTTCTTGGATTAGAACGCGAAGAGACTATGGCCTGCATCTCGACTACTGTCTGGAACTCTGTCTTGTATCGCCAGTTGATGCATTGTGAGGTCCCTCAGGCCCTGAGATGCTACAACCCTGGACAAGAACATGGTTATGACTTAACGTGAAACCTCTGGGAAAGGACCCAAACGAGCTCTACCAGTTTCCAGACACACAGAAGCTGTAAGGTAACAAATCTTCCCTCTTTGTGGCACTCTGTATTTTAGGATAATTTGTTACACATCCCCACACTTCTACAGCAGGTTACAGACCTTTGGCTTGGATAAGTATATTTCTGTAAGTCGTTCTCAGGTTTTCTTGTTTTATAACTAAAGCTATATTTCAACATATACAGTGCTGATATGACGAGACTGAAGATACCCATTTTCAAAAGATGATGTCTTACTAGAACGATAAAACAGAAAAGGATAATTTCAGTCATGAACTTAGTCTGATAAAACTGGTATCTTCTATCTCAGTTTATAAAATGGTGACAGGTTAATATCCATAGGATAGTTTAAAATGCCATAATTCCATTTAATCACTACCTCTTTATGTTATTTATTTAACAGATATTTGTAGATTTCAGCTACTAAAGCCACAGAGATAATTAGGACCCAGAATCTGCCTCAGAGAAATCGGAGTTTGCACTTCTACTTTTCTATTTTTAATCTGTCCCAACAGATCTCGAGAATCTGTAGACAAGTCTGATGATAAATTTACAGTAAGGGTTAACACCTTGTGCTCAGAAACTATGTAGATTAACCAGTAGAAACAGTCAAGTGATAAACATCTTACTTAAAAGTACCCTTTTCTTTTAGCCAAAGGAAGCTTTTTATTTCAGGTACAGCTAACTCAAAATGGCTACATGAAAGCAAGAGCTGGTTGGAAAAAAAAAGAAAAGGCAAAAAAAGAGAATTTATTGTGAGAACTCTGAACTGATATCTGATGATTCTAGGAACAGCCCTGGAGATGTCAAAGATGATAATACAGTAACAACATTTGGGAAGTATTTCTAGTCTTACACTTAGCCTTTTGGCAGGAATTTATTAAGACAGAATAAGCCTGTGACTTTTCAATTCCGAGTACAATTTGTTTCTCTAATACATCTGCAGGAGTAATGTGTGATGGAATTTTTTCTTCCCAGCCCCTCCAGTGTGGATGATGATGTTCTGTAATAGGTTCTCGCAGACCATATCTCAGCAAAATAAAACACAACACATGTACATCTGTGGCCCAGTGTCACTGCCTTAAATGTACATCAGAAATGCATTAAATCTTCTGATTGCTGTTCTGTTTGTACAGCTTGTTGGTTCAGATTTTCTCCTGTAATGTACTCTGCTGATTACCTTGAATTATTGGTATATCCTTGGTAAAACAAGCACACCTTGTTCAGAAAAAAAAAAAAAAAAAACAGTCGTAAAGATGTGGCTTGAGCCCTTTTGGTCTGAAGAAAAACAACAGAAATATTTCTTGGAAGTTAACACAAGTAACCTTGTACTTCCTTAAAATCACATCTCAAAAGCATCTTTGCTCCCAGGTAATCTCGTCAGCACTATTGTCCCGGAAGGCTCTCAAGATTCTTCGTATTTGGTGATCTCCAGGTGACTTGGACATATGCAGATCTTTCTTCTGAAAAGGCAGGAAGAAGGAAAAGTGTTTCTGGGCTGGTCTGTGCTCCAAGCAGAAAGAATGTCCCTTTGTCTCTTCTTGTATAACGTGAAGGGTGTGCAAATACATTTCAACATACACCACGTCAAGAATGAAAGTTTCAAATGCTTTTAAGAATCTACCTGTGTTGTATTAGCACTGGGTAAAATTTCTGAACCTCAACAGTTCAAATAATTATTTTTATGTTAAGTATCTTTGCTGTCATCAGAAAATGCATATTGAAGAATGTTCTGTAGTCATCTGTGTATACAAATAAAACATCACCAGGTTTGGTGAACTGTTTTAATAGATCTGTCAAAGAGTGTGTGTGTGTGTGTGTGTATTTGTGTGTGTGTGTCTTTAATGTATAAGAAGTCACCACATCACATTCTTTAGGTTGATTTTTAAATAGTGAAAATTGACTCATATACCTAAAATTTTTGTTCCTTTCCTCTTGGGACGATGGGTGACAGGAATTTGTAAAGTTTAGTGATGTACGCAGTGGCCAAGGATGAAAAATAAAGCAAAGGTAGCAAACCAAGAAGGTGACCTAAAATATTCATTACTGTTTTTGCACTAATTATATGAATCAAAAAATAACTAAGATATTAATCCTCATGTGAAAGTGAAAGCGTTAGTCACTCAGTCGTGTCTGACTCTTTGCAACCCCGTGGACTATGACCCACCAGGCTCCTCAATGCATGGGATTTTCCAGGCAAGAATACTGGAGTGGGTTGCATTCCCTTTTCCAGGGGATATTCCTGACCCAAGGATCGAACCCAGGTCTCCTGCATGGGCAGGCAGATTCTTTACCATGTGAGCCACCAGGGAAGCCTATATAGCCCTGCCGTATATGAAATGTTAGATATTTAAAAGACTGTTGTCATTTATTACTGTCATCCCAGCATTAATAGTTTTAAAGCCTAGTGGTTCACAGAAGTAGCTGTTATTCATTGAGTGGCTCTGCTCCCCCAGGTTCTGTGCTGGATGAATTTTGTGGAAAGAAATGAGGTCAAGGTAGGGTCTGTCCTCAAAAAAATTAAAAGCAAATGAGGAATACAGCAAACAAGCAAAATTACAGAAAATAGGACGTTGAGTTAAGAGAGAAAACTGGGAACCTGATGTCATGGGGAAAGTCAGCATCAGCCCAAGAGAGACTAGGGACCAGGAGGAGATGTGTGAGAGCTGGCCGGGGTGTGGTGGCTGTGGGCGTGGGAGGAGGTGGAGAAAGCGCATTTATCTTCCAATTCAGGGCCAGGAATTGGCCACCCAGGGTGTTTCAAATTTATTCTCTTGTTTTTTTTTTATTTTGCTTTACTTGTGTCCATTTTCCACATTTAAAAAAAAAAAAAAAAACTTTTTTAATTCCCTCTTTGTGACGATGATAAGCACAAAGAAGTGTTTACTTCTAATTTCTAAAATGGTTGCAGAATCTGGTGTTTTCCAAGTGATAGAGAGGAAGGGATATGAGGTCACAGGTTGTCATGGTGGGGAAATACTCTCTAGCTGATTGGGCTGGGGTTGGTCAGAACAGGTATTCTTTGGTCTCATGGAAAGCAGAGATTTTTGTAATTATAGATCTATGTGATGTCAATCAACAAAATACAGTATGGATATGTCTTTCTGGGTATTGTACGTATCTACACAAGGTTTTGAGTGAATCCAAAATTCCATCAGAAAACTGTAATAAAAGAATTATTCCCATAATTAAGTCATATGTCAGAGTTGTTGGGATTATGAGTGTTTTCCTAACTGCAAGTATTATTTCATAATTTTTGAAAATTTCCTATACTTGTTTTCTATATGGCAAACAGAAGGGGGAAAATTGGAAGCAGTGACAGATTTTATTTTCTTAGGCTCCTAAATCACTGCGGATGATGACTGCAGCCATGAAATTAAAACACGCTTGCTCCTTGGAAGAAAAGCTATGACAAACCCAAGCAGCGTATTAAAAAGCAGATACATCACTTTGCCAACACGGGTCCATATAGCCAAAGCTATGGTTTTTCCAGTAGTTGTGTATGGATGAAAGGTTGGATCATAAAGAAGGCTGAGCACCAAAGAATTGATGCTTTCAAATTGTGGTGCTGAAGAAGACTCTTGAGACTCCCTTGTACTTCAAGGAGATCAAACCAGTCCATCCTAAGGGAAATCAACCCTGAATATTCATTGGAAGAACTGATGCCAAAGCTGAAACTCTAACACTTTGGCCACCGGATGCGAAGAGCTGACTCACTGGAAAAGACCCTGATGATGGGAAAGATTGAAGGCATGAGAAGGAAGGGGTGGCAGAAGATGGGATGGTTAGATAGCTTCATTGACTCAATAGACATGACTTTGAGAAAACTCTGGGAGATGGTGGAGGACAGAGACATGCTACAGTCCATGGGGTTGCAAAGAGTTGAACACAACTTAGAGACTGAACAACAACAGCAACAAATAAACAATATTAGTGATAGTACTAATAAATAGTATTTAAGAGCCTGCATTTGGGATGTTGCTATTTCAGTATTTGGACCAGCCACACTGGAAGGTGAGCTGAGTCTTGCGACTGGGCACTGCAACAATTAAGGAGATACTGTATCTCATACAGTATTGTCAGGAACCTCAAATTTTGAGTTCCTTTAAGTGAAAAATCCTGTTAATATGTATACCTGCATAGCCAGTCCATTTTCTTTTAGTGTATACACTAATTATGGTAGGTTAGTTTTACTCTTTGTTTTTAATTCGGGAAAACATGTTCTTTCTGAGTTGATAAGAAACTACTTAATGGAAATTTGTGTTTTAATCATTCATTGCTGCATACAAATTGATACTCATCCCATTGCAGAAGCAATATTCCCAATGCAATCTATAGATTCTTGCTATTTTCTTAATAATGGCAGGTAGAAATGCCTAGGTTTAACAAGTTCTTTGAACAGACTTTATTAATGTGACTTGATATTTAACCAGGAGTCCTAAATTCATCCTTCATGATAATTAAAAACAGTGTTCTTTAAGTGAGAATAAACTCTTATAGAACCAAACTGTTAAAAGATAATACAGTCAATGGGAAAAATATAACCATGGTGTTATTATTTAGCTGTATCTACAAGAGAAAGGTATAGAAAAATGTCAAATAAAAACCCATAGTTGTATGTTTGGACTGGACCAAAAATTAAAGTAGGAAATCTTTCTTCATTGAATTGGAAATAGTGTAAAAATGCCAGGTGTGCATATAGATGATCTGTTATAAGTGTGATCACAGATCAGGCAACTAACTGGGTTATCATGTGTGCACATGTGTATGAGACTGTGTGTGAGAGAGAGACTGAATTGTATCTACTGAACTAAAAAACTCTAATTTACAAAATCTCTTCCTGATACCCATTTCTCTTTCCATGATCATCTTTGTTTTAAAATAAATACTCATCTGGAAGGTAATGTTCTAAACTAATTTCAGCCAGGAGGTTGAGTGATCTGAAGTGTCTACCATTCACATCAGCATTACAAAGAAGAAGGAGCAGGAGGAGGAAGGGGAAAAGCAGCAGAAGCAAAAGAGAAATGAACAGCATCAGCTATTGGAAATTCCAATAGGTAACCAACAAGGAGCTATACATAGTGAACTATACTCAATATTTGTAATAATCTATAAGGAAAAATAATCTGGAAAAATGTAAATATATATAAAACTGAATCACTTTGCTGTATATCTGAAACTAACACATTGTAAATCAATTATGCATCAATTTAAAAAAGAAAGAATTATGGTGAAAAATAGGTAAATAATCAAGATGGAGGAAATTATGTTCACGCCATCCTCACAGAGGAGTCTCCATTTGCATTACAAAGTTAAACCTTCCTTCAGAAGTTTTCCAAAGAAGGATGCAAGGAGGCCAGACCTGACCAGCACATACAGTAAGCACATACAGCTGAAGCCCCACATGGCAGCAGCAAGAAACAAGTGGGACCCTTTCCATAATGATGGCATTAGAAAGAGAAGTTAGACATCCAAGGCCAGACTGACTCGGGCTGGTCGATTATTTTCATTACATATTTAAAGTGTGTCACACAAGATCTCACAAATAAATGTGCAGACACTGATGAATACCCTGGGCTTGGTAAATAGAGATTTGGCTTTATCTTCTGAATTTCTGTGAATGTGGAAGGAGAACCACATTGTCTCTGAAAACCCAATGGTATCACATATGAAGAAGCATTTGAGAGAGGTTGCCTGCCTGGACATTTACACATGTGAGGTGACAGACTTGCCTTCCCCTCCAAACATAGATACCCACAGATGGCAATAACTTTAAAATACAGCAATATTATTACTGGTAAATATACTTTTCTCAAAATGTCTGCATCTTGGGAAAAAAAAAGAAGTTTTATAGAAAGAGACCATTAGAAAATCAGCCAAAGAAAGAAACAACGTCTAAAGGGACCTAGGAAAACACAATTTGATATTCGACACAAGCCCTTTCAAGTGTCTGCAGGTTTGACGTTATTGCCAAGGTCTATGGCTTGCAAATTCTTTCACATTAAAATACTGCACACACACACACACACACATAGGGGAGAGAAATATGGGGGGCAGTTACAGTTTTATGTATGGTGATCAGGAGATATCTCTCTGATGACATTGCCCAGAGAGAATGAGTGATAAAGCTTGATTGGACTTAAGAAACAGATGTCCAGGCAAAGGATACAATGAGTGCAAAGATCCAGAGATGGAAACTGACCCGCCAGTCCCTACACATGAAGGAGAATTGGAGAATTAGAGAAAAGGAGCTGGTGAGAAGTTAGAGGGTCAATGTTGGGATAGGTCAAGGGAATGCTTTTAGGACACTGTGGTGGTTTGGCTTTCACTGAGAGTGATACAGGTAGCTAGGGTAGGTTTACATAGGGAACTGACATCTTAGTTTAGTTCAGTCACTCGGTCATGTCCGACTGTTTATGACTCCATGAACTGCAGCACACCAGGCTTCCCTGTCCCTCACCATCTCCTGGAGTTTGCTCAAATTCATGTCTATTGCATCAGTGATGCCATCCAACTATCTCATCCTCTGTCGTCCCCTTCTCCTGCCTTCAATCTTTCACAGCATCAGGGTCTTTTCCAAGTTCTTTACATCAAGTGACCAAAGTATTGGAATTTCATCTTCAACATCAGTCCTTCAAACGAATATTCAGGACTGATTTCCTTTTGGATTGACTGGTTTGATCTCCTTGAAGTCCAAGGAACTCTCAAGAGTCTTCTTCAACACCACAGTTCAAAAGCATCAATTCTTCAGCACTCAGCATTCTTTATAGTCCAATTCTCACATCCGTACATGACTACTGGAAAAACCATAGCTTTGACTAGATTAACCTTTGTTGGCAAAGTAATGTCTCTTCTTTTTAATATGCTGAATATGTTGGTCATAGTTTTTCTTCCACAGAGCAAGTGTCTCTTAATTTCATGGCTGCAGTCACCATCTCCAGTGATTTTGGAGCCCAAGAAAAGAAAGTCTGTCACTGTTTCCATTGTTTCACCATCTATTTGCCATGAAATGATGGGACCAGATGCCATGATCTTAGTTTTCTAGATATTGAGTTTTAAACCAACTTTTTCACTCTCCTCTTTCACTTTCATCAAGAGGCTCTTTAATTCTTCTTTGCTTTCTGCCATTAAGTGTGGTGTCATCTGCATTTCTGGGGTTATTGATATTTCTCTCTGCTCTCTTGATTCCAGCTTGTGCTTCATCCAGCCCAGCATTTTGCATGATGTACTCTGTATATAAGTTAAATAAGCAGGGTGACAATACACAGCCTTGACATACTCCTTTCCCAATTCGGAACCAGTCCATTGTTCCATGTCCACTTCTAACTGTTGCTTCTTGACCTGAATACAGATTTCTCAGGAGGCAGGTAAGGTGGTCTGGTATTCCCATGTCTTGAAGAATTTTCCACAGTTTGTTGTGATCCACACAGTCAAAAGTTTGGCATAGTCAATAATCAGAAGTAGATGTTTCCTTGGAACTCTCTTGCTTTTTTTATGACCAATAAGATGTTGGCAATTTGATCTCTGTTTCAAATTGATATCTTCTAACAGATCAAATTGACATCTTATAATTCGCCATTTGAAAAGCTCACTCTGGCTATTGTGTGAAATATAGATCCTAGAGGAAGCGGAGAGTAGAACCAGAGAAACCGTTTAGATACAAATGCAGTCATACTGCTGGCGCCCCAGGTCAGAGTAGCTACAGCTTTGCTGGAGGGATGCACATTGAACCTCTTCCTCTTCCTGGGTACACAACGCAGACTCGTCTTCCAGTCACTTTGCATGGAGGTGGGACCATTCAACTAGTGCTCACACCCATGCGAGCTTAAGCATCATGTCAATTCTGGTCCAAGGCAGTCTGGGAGAATGTCCCTTCTCTGTCTTCTTTCTCTCATCTCCTGACTCTTGTTACGAGGCGATGCCTAAGGCGATATGAGGAACCACATCTTTGAAGGTGTGTAGGCTGTGTCAGATTGGGTCCTCATGAGACCATATGGAGGGGAGCATTCCCTTCTGCCCATCCACTCACACCAACTCTAATGAACGGCGGCATGAAAAATAAACCCCCTTCATTATTAACTAGAGGTTTATTTGTTATGGAGTCTGGCATTCATATCCTAACTAATACTGAAATTAGCACCTTGAAGTAGAGTGCTAATGAAATAAAAATGTAAAACTCATGGCTTTGGCTTAGCAATTAATCAGTGAACATTGAATAAGCACTGAGGTTGAAAGATGTTGGTCCATGCCACACAGTAGCAAATCATGAGCTGAGTCAACAGCTCTGTGGGGGGTGGGGAGGTTGGGGACATGATTGAAATCAATGTGCTGTACGATCACTAACCAGAACAAATGGGAGAAAATGGAGTGAAAAAAATGTAGGGCCTTATGGGTTGGGAAAGCCAGGTCTTCCTGATTTTAAACAGTTGGAAAAATGGTTTTAAAAACCCCATAAGCAACCATTTATGCTCAATCATAAACTGAAGTATTCTTGCCTGGATAATTCCATGCACAGAGAAGCCTGGTGGGCAATGGTCCATAGGGTCACAAAGAGTCAAACACCACTGAAGCAACTTAGCATGTATGTATGCATAAACTGAAGACCAGGTCTAAAGCGTGACTTCTTATTCAAGCCAAGTAGTTTTGAGATATGGCCACCCAGTTAAGACAGAAGCATGGATGTGAGGAAGTAAAAGTGAAGAGAAAAGTAAAAGTGACTTGGGAGCTTTATTTAGGAAAGAATCTTAGGTGGAATTGCAGAGAACTAGAAGCCACCAGAAGTTAATAACAGTACACTCTGTTTTATGAAGACTCATATTTTAGAAAGATTTTATTCCAATCCTACAAGAAAAAATGTATACTACTGTGCCAAGTTCCATTTCTATTTTTTCTTTCATATTCTACACCTCTTTGATTGCCTTTTCCCCACAAATTACAGGGGTGTATTTTGATGGACAAGATAGAAGGACGTTTCAATTTCTAACTATTTTCTTTATTAACCTCCAAATAGAAGCTTAAAAAATATGTCATATAAGATCTTCCAGATTTTTTTAGAGTGGCTTTTGCAAAATTAGCTTAAGATATATCTTGTCATAATTGTGTTATATATGTACAAATACAACCTATTTTCATATCTCCTATATATTTCATTTTCACCTTTCTTGTCCTCCATTTGCTTACTTAAATAAATGGCGATAGTGATCCCTGTTTATTATCTTATAAAGAGTAAGTGAAATATTACAGATAGAGCATCTAAAGGCAGTCAAAAGATTGTAGTTTCATACACCCTTGTTTTCCCTCTTCATATTAAAAAAAAGGTTATTGAAGAACACAATAAGCTGCACAATAAAAAAAGATTATTGAAGAACATAATAAACACAATAAAAATAAAACACAATAAACTACCATCTACAATCTGATGAATTTTGACATTTATACCACTATAAAATATCATCACAATCAAGGATGCTAACTTCCCCCTCATCAACAGAAACTCCTCAAGCCTCATTCTAATCTCTCTCTCCCACTTCCCTTTCCCCCAAACCCTCCTCCTAACACCAGAAAACCACTGATCTCCTTCTATCACTTTAGATTAATTTGCATTTCCTGGAGTTTCCCATAGATGGAATTGTATAGCATTTATTTCTCTAGCTGCACTCATTCAGCAATTTTTTTGTGAGATCCATTCATGCTTTAACAAGTATCAGTGAGGCATTGCTGAGTTACTACTAAGTAATATTCCATGACATAGATATACCGGTATTTATTTATTCGTTCACCTGTTGATATGCGTTTAAGCTTTTTCCAGTTTAGGTTTATTAGATTAAAGCCACAGTGAACATTCATGTACACATCATTTTGTCATTGCATGATTTTTTTTTTGTCTTAGATAAATACTGAGAGCACAAGTGCTTGTTCATATGATAGGTGTATGATTAACTTTTTAGCAAATTGCCAAACTGTTTTCCAAAGGAATGGCATTTCATACTCCCACCAGCAGTTCATGAGAGTTCCAGTTCTTCTGTGAACCCACTCAAACTTTATTTGTCTACACTGAGCCATTCTGATGTCTGCATAATGGCATCTCATTGTAATTTTAATTCTTATTAACATAATAATGGATAGTGTGGAGCATTTTTTTCATGTACTTACTTTCTATCCATAGAAATCTTCTCTAAATAAATGTTTATTTACTCGTTTTTATTTTTTTCCCCAAATGTTGAGTTTTGAGAATTAAGCCATGTCTTAAATTCTCTTAATGGTATTTTCCTAAAATCCAACAATTTTTTTCATTTTCATGAAATCTAACTTATCAATGTCTTCTTTAATGGATCATATTTTGGGGATTTTAAATAAGAAATCTTTGCCCAATCCTAGGTCACAGAGGTTTCTGCCCTGTGTTTTCTTAGGAAAGTTACAGAATTTTAGATTTTACATTAGGTCTATAATACATTTTGAGTTAGATTTATTCATGGTGTATAGTGCAAACTGCACTTTATTGTGTGTGGGTATATATGGACAGATAAACTTTACAGCTTTTGTTAGAAAGTTTGTACTTTCTTAATTGAGTTATTTTTGCTCCTCCATTGAATATCCATTTATCATATATAGTTTGGATCTATTTATGGACTTTCTATTCCACATTCCACTATTCTATTCCATGGATCTTCTGTCTGTTTAAATCATTATCATATTTTGATTACTATACTTTTACTAAATTGTGAAATAGGAAATGTTAGGCTTCATTTTTTTAAACTCTTGCTATGAGTAAACTTTTGTCACACTCCATATGAATTTCAGAAGCAATTTGGCAATTTCTACAAAAAATATGCAGATTTTAAGAAATGTAAAATTAATTGGGTGTAATTTGCATTGTAGGAATATTACATCTCTCTCTCTTTTTTTTTTTTTTTTTTTTGTCTAGTACTGTTTACTCATTGTCAGCAATTTTCTGGAATTTTTAGTGCACCGGTCTTGCACATATATCCCTAGGTATATCATATGTGTTGCTAATATTGTATGTATTGCTCATATGACTTTGTGATTTTTCATCACTTCTATAAAGAATTGCACATTGATCTGGTTTCCCTGGTGGCTCAATGGTAAAGCACCTGCCTGTAATGCAGGAGATGAAGGAGATGCAGATTTGATCTCTGGGTCAGGAAGATCCCCTGGGGGAAGGAATGGCAACTCACTCCAGTATCCTTGCCTGGAGAATCCCATGGACAGAGGAGCCTGGCGGGCGACAGTCTATAGTGCTGCAAAGAGTTGGACACGACTGAGCGTGCGAGTACACATGTATCTCCTACAACTCTCCTAAACTCACCTGTTAGTAGGTTTTGTTGTAGAATTCACCAGAATTTTTACATAAGTGAGTATGTAGTTTACAAGTAAAGACAGTTTTACTTTATTCCAAGCTTAATGCTTTTTATTTTTTTATTCATGTTTTACTGTACTGGGCTCCAAAACAGGGTTGAATGAAACAGATGATAGCAGACCTGCCATTTTGGGGATGTATTTT
This sequence comes from Giraffa tippelskirchi, assembly GCF_054371585.1. Lineage (NCBI taxonomy): Eukaryota > Metazoa > Chordata > Mammalia > Artiodactyla > Giraffidae > Giraffa > Giraffa tippelskirchi. The sequence goes on from NC_137282.1 coordinate 59,849,335, forward strand.
TATATGGTTATGTGTAATTCCCTTTCTACTAACTTAAGGCTGCTTACTGTCAAGTGATATTATAACACTTCACAAATAGAGTAAAAAGTTTGCAATAACTTGTTTCTTTGTCGCCATTTCTGAGCTCTGTGTTATTTTTAACAGCTTCCCCCTTTGCGACCCCATAGACTGTAGCCCCCTAGACTCTTGTCCATGGAACTCTCCAGGCAAGAATTCTGGAGTGGGTTGCCATTTCCTTTTCTAAGGGATCTTCCTGACCCAGGGATCAAACCCAGACCTCCTGCATAGCAGGCATTTTCTTTACCATACGAACCACTAGGGAAGTCCTCACACCTTTATAAACACCAATTTGCAGTGTTATTTTTTTTCACTCATGTAATTCATGTAATTGCTGTTCCCAATCATCTTCATTTGCTTGTTTTTATCCACAAATCCATCTAGTTTCACTCCCTTTTGTCTGAACAGCATCATTTACATTTTTTTTTTTCAGTGCAGTCATACTGGTGATTCATAGATCACCTTTTGTACATCTGAGGACATTTTTCAGGCATCGTTTTTTTCTGGTAAATAATTCTAGGTTTATAGGATTTTTGTTATACTTTGTCTTTATTTTTCTTTCTGTCATTAAGATGAAACCACTGCTTTACTGTCTTCTCATTTGCACTAACCTAATGAGGAGACCACTGCCACCCTTATCTGTATTCCTCTGTATGTAACCTGCTTTAGTCCTTTAAGATGGCTCACTATGATTGGTTTTGAACAACATGAATATGATGTTCCTCAGCATAATTTTCTTCATATTTCTTGTGCTTGTCTTTTTTTTGACGTTTTGGATCCTTGGGTTTATTGTTTCCATCAAATTTTACAGCTTTCAACCATTATTATTTTACTTATTTTTCCTTAACTCACTCAAACTAAGTGTATAATAAGTCACTTGAAACTCTTCAACTCATGAATACTGTTTGGTTTTCATTACTTTATCTCACTTTTTTCATATATGATAGTTTCTTGCCATGTCTTCAAGTTCACTAAGCCTTTATTCTTCAATAAATATCTGCCATCAATCCCAGATAGTATATATCTTATCTCACATGTTTCAGTTTTCATCCCTAAACTTTAGTGTTGCTGTTTTGTTGCTCTTATCCTCCCTGTCTCCACTTAACTTTTGAATACATGGGGTACGGTAATAATAGCTGCTTTAATATCCTCATCTGAAAATCGTTTTTCCAGAAGTGTCAGTTATATGTGAATTTTAGTGACTTTTTGTGACTTTTCTCCTCAAAATGTCTCACATTTCCTGCTTCATTGCATGTCTGGTAATCTTTAATTGGATGCCAGACATTGTGATCTTGCCTTGTTGGATACTGGCTGTTTTCAATATTTATATAAATATCCTTGATATTTGTCCTCAGGTGCAATTACGTTACTTGGCAAGAGTCTGAAGCTTTCACATCTTGCTTTGAAGATCTGTTCGGGTGAAACTGGAGTGGTGCTGACTCTAAGGCTAACATGCCACACCCAATGCCTGCAACTGCCCCCCCTCCACTGATGCACAACTTTGTTGTGTATTTTACTCATTGCCCCAGCTATTTGTAAGGCCTCCTAAGACAACAATTTTGCCTTTTTGAATTTCCTTTTCTTGATCCCTGCCTCCTGTACAATGTCATGAACCTCCGTCCATAGTTCTTCAGGCACTCTGTCTGTCAGATCTAATCCCTTGAATCTATTTGTCACTTCTTCTGTATAACTGTAAGGGATTTGATTTAAGTCACACCTGAATGGTATAGTGGTTTTCCATACTTTCTTCAGTTTAAGTCTGAATTTGGAAATAAGGAGTTCATGATCTGAGCCACAGTCAGCTCCTGGTCTTCTTTTTGCTAACTGTATAGAGCTTCTCCATCTTTGGCTATAAGAATAGAATCATCTGATTTCGGTATTGACAATCTGGTGATGTCCCTGTGTAGAGTCATCACTTGTGTTGTTGGAAGAGAATGTTTATTATGACCAGTGTGTTCTCTTGGAAAAACTCTGTTAGCCTTTGCCCTGCTTCATTTTGTACTCCAAAGCCAAACTTGCCTGTTATTGAGAAAAGAAGAGAAGCTAAAAACAAAGGAGAAAAGGAGAGATATACTCATCTGAATGCAGAGTTCCAAAGAATAGCAAGGAGAGACAAGTAAGCCTTCCTCAGTGATCAATGCAAAGAAATAGAGAAAAACAAACAAACAAACAAACAATAGACTTGGAAAGACTAGAGATCTCTTCAAGAAAATTAGAGATACCAAGGGAACATTTCATGCAAAGATGGGCAAAATAAAGGATAGAAACGGTACGGACATAACAGAAGCAGAAGATATTAAGAAGAGGTGGCAATAATACACAGAAGAACTGTACAGAAAAAGTTCTTAACAACTCAGATAATCACGATGGTGTGATCACTCACCTAGAGCCAGACATTCTGGAGTGTGAAGTCAAGTGGGCCTTCAGCAGCATCACTACAAACAAAACTAGTGGAGGTGATGGAATCCCAGATGAGCTATTTCAACTCCTAAAAGATGATGCTGTGAAAGTGCTTCACTCAATATGCCAGCAAATTTGGAAAACTCAGCAGTGACCACAGGACAGTTTTCATTCCCATCCCAAAGAAAGGCAATGCCAAAGAATGTTCAAACTACCACACAATTGTATTCATCTCACATACTAGCAAAGTAATTCTCAAAATTCCCCAAGTTATGCTCCAACAGTATGTTAACCAAGAACTCCCAGATGTTCAAGATGGATTTAGAAAAGGCAGAGAAACCAGAGATCAAATTGTCAACACCAAATGGATCTTCAAAAAAGCAAGAGAGTTCCAGGAAAAAAAAAAAAAAAACAAGCATCTACTTCTGTTCTATTGACTGTGCCAAAGCGTTTGAGTGTGTGGATCACTATAAACTGTGGAAAATTCCTCAAGAGATTGGAATACCAGGCTACCTTACCTGCCTTCTGAGAAATCTGTATTCAGATCCTGAAGCAACAGTTAGAACCGGAGATGGGAAAATGAACTGGTTCCAAATTGAGAAAAGAGTACATCAAGACTGTATATTGTCACCCTGCTTACATCCAGAGTACATTATGTGAAACACTGAGCTGGATGAAGCACAAGCTAGAATCAAGATTGCCGGGAGAAATATCAATAACCTCAGATATGCAGATGACACCACCCTTATGGTAGAAAGCGAAGAACTGAAGAGCCTCTTGATGAAAGTGAAAGAGGAGAGTGAAAAAGGTGGCTTAAAATTCAACATTGAAAAAACTAAGATCATGACATCCAGTCCCATCACTTCATGACAAATAGATGGGGAAACAATGTAAATAATGAAAGACTTTATTTTGGGGGGACTCCAAAATTACTGTAGATGGTGATTGCAGCCATGAAATTAAAAGATGCCTGCTCCTTGGAAGAAAAGCTATGACCAACCTAGATAGCATATTAAAAAGCAGAGACATTATTTGCCAACAAATGTCCATCTAGTCAAAGGTATGGTTTTTCCAGTGGTCATGTATGGATGTGAGAGCTGGACCATAAAGAAAGCTGAGCATCAAAGAATTGATGCTTTTGAACTGTGTTGGGGAAGACCCTTGGGAGTCCCTTGGACTGCAAGGAGATCCAACCAGTCAATCCTGAAGAAAATCAGTCCTGAATGTTCATTGGAAGGACTGATGCTGAAGCTGAAACTCCAATACTTTGGCATCCTGATGTGAAGAACTGACTCATTTGAAAAGACCCTGATGCTGGGAGATTGAAGGCAGGAGGAGAAGCGGGCGACAGAGGATGAGATGGTTGGATGGCATCATTGACTCAACAGACATGAGTTTGAGCAAGCTCCGGGTGTTGGTGATGGAGAGGGAAACCTGGTGTGCTGCCGTGCATGGGGTCACAAGCGTCGGATGCGACTGAGTGACTGAGGTGAACTAAACTGAACTGAAGTCATTGCCCCAGTAAGCATGAGGTTTTCCAGTCTGGTTGATGTAGCAGGCACTTTTTTTTGTTATTGTTCAGTCGCTAATTTGTGTCCCACTCTCTTTGACCTCATGGACTGCAGCACACCAGTCCTCCCTGTCCTTCACTCTCTCCTGGATTTTGCTCAACTTCATAACCACTGAGTTGTTGGTGCTATGTAACCATCTATCTTCGGTTGCCTTATCAGGCACTCTCATTGGCCATAAATAGACTAGGGTACTAGTGTACAATGGCTTCCCAGGTGGCACAGTGGTAAAGAATCCACCCGCCAGTGCAGGAGATCCAAGAGACAGAGGTTGATCCCTGAGTCAGAAAGATTCCCTGGAATAGAAGTTGCCATTTCTTACTCCAAGAGATCTTCCCCATCCAGGGATTGAACCAACATATCTTGCACCTCCTGCATTGGCAGCCAGGTTCTTTACCACTGCACTTCCTGGGAAGCTAGGGATAGGAATAGGAAACGGCAACCCACTCTAGTATTCTTGCCTGGAAAATTCCATGGACAGAGGATCCTGACGGACTACAGCCCATGGGGTCATGGAGTGTCAGGCATGACTAAGTGACTGAGCATGCACATTAGTCTATAACCATTTCTAGTGGTTCTTTTCTCTGGCCCTGTGCAGTTTTTGCAGACAGAAAGAGGTAAGTACTCAGAAGAGTACTCAAAGGTAATCATCTTCAGATCTCCAGCATTATCTTTCTGCACACCTCTTCTGTACAGTTTCCATCCTGCAAAGTTGATGATTGTATCTGAAATTCTTGGCTTTCTTCACAACTCAGGAAGTTTGCTAAGCTTTGATTGAGTTCTTCCTTCCTGAAACTTAGCCTAAATATTCACTCAAGGCTTATGAGAGAAACTGTTGCGCTCCCTTTGTCTCTAATCTCTCAGGGATTATTCTCTTTATTGTATGGTGATCAGCATCTATAAAAAGATCTTTTCATAAAAATTTTGTTCATTTCTGTTTGTTTCAGACAAGAAGATAAGCATAATCTCTATTACTATATTTTGGTCAGAAGGAAAAATCACTTTTATTACTTCTTTTCTAAACAGATATTGAGGTGTATTTACATATTATAAAATCCAAGTGTACAAACCAATCACTTTCAATAACTATCAGGTGGTGCTACCATCACCATCAATCAGTTTTGGACATTTAACTCCAGGACTCCGGCCACCTGATGCGAAGAACTGACTCATTGGAAAAGACCCTGATGATTGAAGGCGGGAGGAGAAGGGGACGGCAGAGGATGAGATGGCTGGATGGCATCACCAACTCAATGGATATGAGTTTGAGTAAACTCCGGGAGCTGGTGATGGACAGGGAAACCTGGTGTGCTGCAGTCTGTGGGGTCACAAAGAGTCAGACACGACTGAACTGAACTGACTGAATCCCCCCAGTGAGATCTTTATGACCATTTACTGTTAACCCTCATTTCAACCCCAGGCCCAGGCAACTAGTAATTGAGTTTCTGTCCCTATAAACTTGACTTTACTGAGCATTTCATATCAATGAATTATCCAGTGTGTGATCTCTTGTGTCTGACTTTCCTCACTTAGAATATTTTTGAAGTTCAGTCATGACACAACACGTGTTAGTAGTTAATTTGTTTAATACTGGATAATATTCTTTGGTATGGCTATGTCACAGTTTGCCTATCCATTCACCCATCAATGTATATTAAACAGTTTCCAGTTTGGGGCTACTATAAATAATGCTGCTAGGAACATTACATGCATATCTTCAGCAGAAATATGTTTCTGTTTCTCTCGGGTAAAAGAGAAATCATGTTGCCGGGTGGTAGGGTAATACTATGCAAACGTTTTGAGAAACTGCCAAATTGTTTTCCAAAGTGGTTATAATATTTTACATTCCCACCATTGATGGAAAATTTTCCATTTCTCCATATCTTTATCAATATTTATTATCTGTTTAATTTATTATAGCCATTCTAGTGGGAGTGGAATATTATCCGATTGTGGTCTTAATTTGCATTTACATATCTTCTTTGTTGATGTTTTTATTCATATTTGTTGTCTATTATTTGATTGAATTATTTTTCTTCTTCTTCTTATTGAATTGTAAAAGTTCTGTGTAAATTATGGATGTGAGCTCTTTAACGGACTGTGGTTTTGAACCTATTTTCTCCAAGTTTGCTGCTTTTTTTAAAAAATTTTCTTAATGGTATCATTTGAAGAGAAAATGTTTTGAATTTTTGTGCAGTCCAATTTTGTTTTCTTTTATGAACCATAATGTTGATATCATGTCTATGGAATTTTTTTAACCCCAAATCTTGAAGCTTTTTGTCCATTGTTTTCTTCTAAAAAGTTTTATTTTGGTTCTTACATATACCTCTATGATCCATTTTGCATTAACTTGTTTGTATCATGTGAGTTGAGTGTCTGAGTTCACCCTTTTATGTGCAGATACCTAATTGTCCTCGCTCTGCTTGTTAAACAGACTGTTTGTCCTTAATGAGGATCCTTTGTCAAAAAGCAATTCGACTCTGAATGTATGGATTTTTTTCTGGACTTTCAGTTCTATTTCCTTGATCTATATGTATATCCTTATGCCAGTACCATAATTTCTTAGTAACTGTAGCTTTAAAGTAAATTTGAAAGCAATCAACAGAAGTTCTCCCATTAAATTATGTTCTCAAATTATTTGCTTTTTCTAAGTAAACTTGAATTTTCATGTATATTTTAACATATTCTGCAAAAAAATCCTACTAGGAATTTGATAAAGAGATACTGTCCCATTGATTCTATAGAACAAGTTGAGGAGACTTGCCATCTTCTTTCCTTCTCTTTTTTAATTGAAGTACGGGTGGCACAAGTAGTAAAGAACCTGCCTGTGAATGCAGGAGATGCAAGAGACATAGGTTTGATCCCTGGGTCAGGGAGATCCCCTGGAGGAGGGCATGGCAACCCACTCCAGTATTCTTGCCAGGAAAATCCCGTGGACTGAGGAGCCTGGTAGGCTACAGTCCACCGGGTTGCAAAGAGTCAGACACGACCAAAGAGACTGAGCACTCGTGCAGAGATGAGTTACGATATTATATTAGTTTCAGGCGTACAGCATAGTGGGTCAGTGTTTTCACACTTGATTTAAACTTATTGCAAAGCAATGGCTATATTTCCCTGTACTGTATAATATATCCCTGTTGCCTACTTACTTTATACGTAGTAGGCTGTGTTTCTGAATCCCATCCCCCGCCTCACCCGTCTCCCGCCTCAATAGTGTGAACTCTTCCGATCTATGGACATGGAATCCTCCTCCAACTATTTAGGTCTTCTTTAGTTTTTCTCAATAAAATATTGTAATTTTCAGTGTACAGGTTTCACACTTTTAAACATTATTGCTCGACTTTAATATTATTTTAATTTTATTAAAAATGGAAATGTATTATTTGGGTTATTTTTGGATTTTTCACTGATTATATACAAAAGTACAATATTTTAATATTGATCTTATGTATTCACAACCTCACTATACTTATTAATTCTAATATTTTTTATTGAATCTACAATGGAATTGTGCTGTCTACAAATAAATACAATTTTAACTTTTTCTTTCTAATTATGATTTCCTTTATTTCTGTTCTTTCTTGCCTAACATCACTTTTCATTATTATTTATAAGTTAATTGATTGTAGCTTGATTTTCTTAAAATATATATTTATTTCCTCATCCTACTAGGAAAATATACTTTTCTTTTATTTTTCTAACATATTCCCAAATTCCAGTTATCTAACATATGGCCATATACTGAGGTATAGACATTAGGAGTTAGAATTTATATGCATTCATCAAGAAACAATGGGAATTGAATAGCATTCCAAAATGAATGTTAATTTAAAAAAAAATCTTAGGTTTATTTCCTTTGTGACCTAAATCTGAATTAAAAATGTGCTTTCTTGCCTCAGAATGTCCTCTCCTTCCCTCTCCTCCCTTCTCTCCCTTTTCTTCAACCTTCCATCCCTCCTCCGTCCCTCTCTTTGCTTTTTCTCTTCTTGGTAGAAATCTGTGATGCACTCAGGATGAGAGAAATCCACTTTCACATTCTATTTAGCTGTTGATTAATTTGCATTACTGGGACTACAAAGATATGACGAGCGTATTGCTGTCTTCCAGTTCTGAACCTCCGCCAGAGATAGCACTGCTAGAGCCTCTGTTGATCCTTTATTCAATAGGGTCTGTTTATAACTTCAGCGGAGGCTGTGTTTTCATTTTAAAATGGCTGAAATCTAATTTATTTTGAAGAATTAGGATACACTTTCCCCTTAGAACTGTCAGACCACACATGGAATAAAATGGAGCTTGACAGCAGTTTCTAGGGTACCTGGAGGAGGCATAAAAGCTGCTCTGGAAGCTGACGATGCTGGCGTTCATTTTCAAAGAGTGTTTCCAAAGTTTATCAATTTCTTTCTGGTTAGGGAGCACCGAGATGTCAGCTTGCTCCTTTGAACAGTCTTCAGGGCTGGGATGCTGCTTTATTATGAATAATATGAATATGAGAAAAATAAATCTCAACTCTAAAACAGGACTTGGGCTCACGTTTTGAGAGGGAGGCGGTGAAACCATTCTTGAAAGGACTTTCAGAAACCTGAAAGGAGGTTGGCCATTACAGCAGCCTCTAGAAAATCTGAGAATAATCAATGGAGAGTAGTGTTGTGTCACTGGCAATTCTCTTTCAGTTTACAGGCAAAAAGGTAAGTGCTTACCTGAGGTAATGTGTTATAAAATGGAAAAACACTTTTTAAAAAGTGGAATAATCAGTGCTTTCCAAAAGATTTCCATAAAGGATGAAAAGATAAGAAATGTGACAAGGTATGGCAAGAATACTTAAATGGCACTGAAAGGGGAATTTTTCTTTCTTTTTTTTTTTGTTTAGTGTCATTTCATTTGCTTATTTCTTATTTATGGGAGATAACAGACATAGCAGACAATGGGATAGCTATGTTAGTTACTATGAACATAGTATTATGCATTTTATCTTGCTCATAGAACCAGGATAAGACTGAAATTGTAGAAATAAGGTCAAAATGAAAAAGAAAACAATACTCTGCAAGAAAGCAAGGAAGAGCAGAGGTAGGAGAGAATGACACAAACAACAATTACAACATTAAAAATATGTGTGTAAGAAATATTTTGACAGCAAATCCCCTTAGCTTCCTAGCCAGCCCTATATTTGTTTTTGTTTCAGTGTGTTGACTAAGTGTTTCTCTCTCTTAAGTGTGATATTCCATGAGAGAAGTGATCTGTTGTGTATTATTATGCAACATAGGACCCCAGTTCTTAGCCCAGCACACAGAGTTCACAGCACTGAACACCCATCACATCACAGGAACTAAACACAGCACATCACATGTGGGCAGATGTGAGCATGTTAAACTGCCTTGGTACAGACCTAAGAAGGATGGGATGCTATAAAATAAATCCAAAAATTATGTCAATCTCTCTCATGACATGTATGTGAAATTAATGTCAGTGTCTCCATTCTTCCTTGAATAAGTCCTACAGGATGCATGTTTTCTGAAGAATTCTCAAGTGCATAGGCATATGCTGTTGTTGTTGTTCTTGCAACCCCACGGGCTCCAGCATGCCAGGCTCTCCTGTCCTTCACCATCTCCTGGAGTTTGCTCAAACTCATGTCCATTGAGTCGGTGATACCATCCAACCATCTCATCCTCTGTCATCCTCTTCTCCTGGCTTCAATCTTTCCCAGCATCAAGATCTTTTCCAGTGAGCTGACTTTTCACATCAGGTGGCCAAAGTATTGGAGCTTCAGCTTCAGCACCAGTCCTTCCAATGAATATTCAGGGTTGATTTCCTTTAGGATTGACTGATTGGATCTCCTTGCAGTCCAAGGGACTCTTAAGAGTCTTCTCCAGCACCACAGGTCACAGATTGAGATGGTTAGTCGTCCTTTCGCAAGTCTTTGTTGTTCAACCAAGTGACAGGTCTGTGGTGGGGCTGGATTCTGAGAGGTCACAGGAAGATCACACTAGGCCACTTTGGGGTTTCTGTGACTGTTTAGAAGAAAAGTAAAACAGAAGATGTTGCTGACCTCGGTCTCCAGGGCTTGATAGGAACAAATGGAAATACTGGTGTTGATAAACCAACACTACTTTAAATGAATACCCTCAGTGAACCTTTAAGCCTTCTTTGATTAAAAAAAAAAATCAATAACCTCAGCATTAAGTAAACTTATGCCTATGACCATGTAGATGGACAGCCTTGCTTTGTAACAAGTGAATGCTGCATGGTGTATTCACCGGGATATTTGAGAGAATCAATATTCTTTGAATGGAATAAAGATATTACAAGGGAATCACATCCCGGCAAACAAACAGAAGGCAAATTTTATTTTTAGTTCTGTTGTTTAGTTTGATAGTGTGTCAAGTTCATGAGAGAATTGCAAAGGACTGAAATGAGAGTTCATTTAAGTAGTCATCATCTGCTCCTCCAAAATAAACTCTCTTTACTGTTTTTAAAATGAGAAGTACAACTATAGTTTTTTAAATCAGTTCTGTTCAGATCAGTCACTCAGTCATGTCCGACTCTTTGTGACCCCATGGACTGCAGCACGCCAGGCCTCCCTGTCCATGACTAACTCTGGAGCTTGCTCAAACTCGTCTCTGTCAAGTTGGTGATGCCATCCAACCATCTCATCCTCTGTCGTCCCCTTCTCCTCCTTCAATCTTAATGAGTCAGTTCTTTGCATCAGGTGGCCAAAGTATTGGAGCTTTAGCTTCAGCATCAGTCCTTCCAATGAATATTTAGGATTGATTTCCTTTACAGTTGACTGGTTGGATCTCCTTGCAGTCCAAGGGACTCTCAAGAGTCTTCTCCAACACCACAGTTCAAAAGCATCAATTCTTCGGCGCTCAGCTTTCTTTATGGTCCATTTCTCACATCCATACATGATACATGACCACTGGAAAAACCATAGCTTTGACTAGATGGACCTTTGTTGGCAAAGTAATGTCTCTGCTTTTTAATATGCTATCTAGGTTGGTCATAGCTTTTCTTCCAGGGAGCAAGTGTCTTTTAATTTCATGGCTGCAGTCACCATCTGCAGTGATTCTAGAGCCCAAGAAAATAACATCTGTCACTGTTTCCATCATTTCCCCATCTATCTGCCATGAAGTGATGGGACTAGATGCCATGATCTTAGTTTTTTTCAGTATTGAGTTTTAAGCCAAATTTTTTACTCTCCTCTTTCACTTTCATCAAGAGGCTCTTTAGTTCTTCTTCGATTTCTGCCATAATTTTGGTGTCATCTGTGTATCTGAGATTATTGATATTTCTCCTGGCAATCTTGATTCCCACTTATGCTACATCCAGCCTGGCATTTTGCATGATGTAGTCTGCTGTAAGTTAAATAAGCAAGGTGGCAATATACAGCTGTTTTTAATAGTGTTTTTACTTATGACTTATATGTTTGTTTATTTGTCATTTTATATAGTTATAAAGATTGTTTTCCACTTACATTTATTGCAAAAGATTAGCTCTCTTCCCTGTGTTGTATAATATGTCCTTGAGCCTGTCTTACATCTGACCACTGCTCCTCCCTCTCACTCACTGAGGGTCACGAGCTTGTTCTCTGTATCTTTGACTCTGTTTCTTTTTTTATTATAGTCACTAGTTTGTTGTATTCTTTAGGTGATATCGTACAGTATTTGTCTTCCTCTTTCTGGCTTATTTCAGTTAGCATAATGCCCTCCAAGTCCACTCATGTTGTCTCAAATGGCAAAATTTTGTTTTTTTATTATGACTGAGAAGTATTCCATTTAACAGCTTTATATATCTGTAATGTTTTTTACACATATGAACGTGAAAGTATGTTAATCACTCAGTTATGTGTGACTCTTTGCAATCTCTTGGACCATAGCTGCCAGGTTCCTCTTTCTATGGGATCTCCCAGGCAAGAATACTGAAATGAGTAGCCATTCCCTTCTCCAGCATATCTTCCTGACCCAGGGATTGAACCTAGATCTCCTGCATTGCAGGCAGATTCTTTAACATCTAAGCCAAGATATATATATATATATATATATATATATATATATATATATGTATATATATATATATATATATACATATACATATTTAAAGATTTCCATAAAATACAGTTGCATGCAGTAAACTACATGCACAGTGTTGAGGTGTTGAGTTTATGTTTTGGGGTGTTATTGTCTGGATCTGAGCCCCCGGAGCAAATGTACCCAGCCTGACATCCATAGACATCATGTCTGGTGATGCTTCTCGGGTTTCTCACTGTATTCTCAGCCACCCAGTTTCTGCTGAATCTATAAGTTGTCACCTAAATGCTATCTTGCATTTTCCTCAAATTTTAATAACTACAAACTGTTCCATAGGTATAAATGCAACCATACAGAAGTGTGCAATCACATTCCCCCATCACTGGTCACACAAACTCATTTTAGTTCAACTAAGAACTAAGCTGAACTCATCTTCCTCCTCATGGCGGCCCGTGTGGTCCTCCTCTTAATGGTGGATGACATCACCATCCCCCTAGCACCATCCTCATCTCCCTCACCAGTAACCTGGGATTCATACCCTCATCTTTAATTTCAACACTTCCCCCTAGAACCGAGAACCACTGATGTTATCTCATCAACATCTAAGACGTCTGTGCTTTCCCTACCCTGTGTCTTAGTGCAAATCTTCACCATGTTCTTGGCCAAAAGAAGTGATCTTTTAACCAGTTTCCTTGCTTCTTGTCTCCTCTGCCAACTCCAACCGGAGCAAGCATATCCCATTCTTCACTCTGCCACCAGAGCACCATCATAAAGTAAAACTCTGATGAGGTCACAGTTTGCATCCTTCCAGCTTCTGACAGTGGTGTCAGCAGGACCAGGTTCCGAACACTTCTGTGTCGTGAATCCCACCTGTCACTTTGGCCCTCATTTGCCTTTCCCTCACGGCCTGTTCCTCCTCACCTAGGGCCAAATGCTCAGCTTTGCTCAGTTATGCAACTGCTGGGTTGAATCTATAATACATCTGCACTGACTCCTTAAAAGAGGGACTAACTGTCATCTCTAAACTCCCTGGTTCTAGCACAGAGCCTAACACACAGTGAGGACTTGACAAAGGTTTTCATAGCACTACAAAGTGAAAGTCACTCAGTTATGTCCAACTTTTTGAGACCCCATAGACTAGAGAGTTCATGGAATTCTCCTGGCCAGAATACTGGAGTTGGTAGCCTTTTCCTTCTCCAAGCTGCTGCTGCTCTAAGTCACTTCAGTCCTGTCCAACTCTGTGTGACCCCACAGACGGTAGCCCATCAGGCTCCTCAGTCCCTGGGATTCTCCAGGCAAGAATACTGGAGTGGGTTGCCATTTCCTTCTCCAATGCATGCGTGCATGCTAAGTCGCTTCAGTTGTGTCCAACTCTGTGCGACCCCATGGACAGCAGCCCACCAGGATCCTATGTCCACAGGATTCTCCAGGCAAGAATACTGGAGTGGGTTGCTATTTCCTTCTCCAAGGGATCTTCCCAACCCAGGAATCGAACCCAGGTCTCCCGCACTGCAGGCGGATTCTTTACTAGCTGAGCCACCCTTGAAGTCCTCATAGCACTAAACCTTTTTACTAAAATTGATTTGATGAAAATAGAAACTGCAGCTCTAATACTTAATAAATGATAAATAACTGAATGACATTGCCAGCATGACTTACCCTCAATGTCTGAACGGAGCTCTCGGTATTTGAGTCTGTGGGTAGGGACAGCGATTGCCCTGCTGTTGGGATGACAATGAAACTGTGGGTATGTGAGATCTGAAAGAGGCTGTTTAAATACCCTTTCATATTTACTCAAACTTTTTTCCTTTATCTTTAGTTAGCGAGGAACCAGGGGTAGAGTTAAAAGATCAAAACATAAAATTGTGTGAACAATTTTATGGACTCTGAGGGAGAAGGTGAGGGTGGGATGTTCTGGGAGAATAGCATTGAAACATGTATATTATCATATGTGAAACAGAACACCATTCCATGTTCGATGCATGAGACAAGGGCTCAGGGCCGGGGCAATGGGATGATCCAGAAGGATGGGATGGGGAGGGAGGTGGGTGGGGGGTCCAGGAGGGGGAACACATGTAAACCCATGGCTGATTCATGTCAATGTATGGCAAAAACTATTGCAATGTTGTGAAGTGATTGGCCCCCAACTAAAATAAATAAATTTATAAAAAAAAAAAAAAAAAAAAGATCAAAACATAAAGACAGACTCCTTTCACTTGACAACATATCAATTATTCACAGTATGTAAGAGCAAAGCCAGGATGTCCAGGATTGCAGTTTTCATAACAAAGATAAGGACAAAGAAGGAACACAACTTGTGATAAATAAAGAGCCCTATAGTAACCAATAGATATGTGAACATTTTTAAAATAAAATGCATACTGAGCTCAACTCATTTAACACAGGGTTACTTTTATTTTTCCAAAGCCCAGTCCACCCACCATGAAACCTCCCCCCTGCTCACTCCTTGCAATGTGTCCACTCATTTTTTCTAACTCAACCACAGACATCAAAGAGGTCCCTGTTCCAGGATCTCACTGAGGAGCCAGCATCGCGTGTCGTCATGGTGCGTCCTCAAGCTCCTCTTGACTGTGTCTGTTCCTCAGACTTCCCTTGTTTTGGGTGACAGCTTTGAGGAGTACTGGTCAAGTATTTTGTAGAAGTTTCTCCAGTCAGAGTTTGTCTGATGTTTCACTCATGATCAGGCTGAGGTCACGTGTTTGGGGAGGAAGGTCACAGAGTCAGGACCATCCTTCTCACAGCTTATCAAAGGTCATGCTGCCAACACAACCAATCACTACTGGTGTTAGTAATTCGGTTTAAGTAATATTTGTCAGGTTTCTCTGCTGCAAAATCACTTTTTCCTCCTCTCTGCACCGTACTCTTAGAAGGGAAGTAGCAATGCACAGCCCACACTTAAGTAATGGGGAGTGAAGATCCACCAGCTTGAGGCAAAGTATCCACATGGAATATCTGAGATTCTTCTGCAGAGGTTTCTCATCTCTCTTCCCTCTTGTATCTATCTATTGAATCATTTATATAATCAGTGTCAACTTGCTATGGATTGAATGTGTCCTTCTCAAATGGACGCTCTGCCCTCCATTGTGATGGTCATAGCAGGTGGGGGCTTTGGAAGGTGAGTAGAGGAGGCCAGGAGTGTGGGAGTCAGGAAAACCTGCTTCTTCTCTCTCTCTAAGATGTGATGCTAGAACAAGAAGACGACCATCTACAACCAGGAGGATGGCACTTTCCTGAGCCCGACCATCTTGGCACTCTGAGCTTGGCCTTCTGGCCTCCAAAACAGTAAGCAAATCAACGTCTATTGTTCAAGCCGCCTAGTCTATGGTATTCTGTTACAGCAACTCATGGATATTCATTTTATATATTGGGTTGTGTTTCAACTGCGTTACCTTTCATTGCTCAAACTACTTCCACTCTGACCACTGGGGACTCTCTCTGTTGGCTCTCCTGTTTTCCGGACGTGCTGCCACTGTTGCAGGATTGATTTTGCTCTGTTATGAGCACAGTCTTACTCTCTGGGACTGTAAGATTCTTCAGTCTCTTTCCCTCCATCTCCCCCTCTCTCATTTTCTGACCCAGTCCTTAAATCAGACACTACTTCTAAGAGTTCTAGCTTTGCTTTTTGAATTAGAGGATGTTGATATTTAATAGAATCCAAGAATTGGGAGTGAGCTGTGTTTGTTGTTACTGGGGTTCCCTTTCAGCTAGACACAGTAAGTAGATATATGTGTGTATACTAACCCATGTGTATGCCTGCATCTAAAATATTTCTATATGTAGCCATCTGTACCTGTATGAAGCTGAACAAGCATTCATGTTTATGTCCAAATTTAATCATTTCCCACATGGATCATTCTATTAAATAGCCTCCTCTCTTTTCTTGTTACAACCTCCTGCTCCAATATAGTGGAACCTGGCAACCAGCATCTGCCATCCACACCTGCGTCTTCCATCCCAGTTCACGGGAAGAGCACTAACAGAGATGTTAACCCATACCCTGTTCTCGGGAAGAAGAGAAAGACTCCATGCATTAGGGTAAAGTGCAGGTAAGCAGCTCATGTTGCCTTTAGTTTTAGGGACGTCATTCATCACAAGTTACTCATCATTTTCTTTGTCATTGTTTGTAAAACATATGATGCTGTAATCTTAACTGCTTCCCTGTCTACTCATCAACAAATATCTGGATGAAACTACAAGATATAATTAATTATCTCAGTGTTTAAATGGTGAGCATATAAATGTAATAACCAGCATGTAAACACTTGTCATCACTTTTTTGTTCACCTCTTTTGGTGAGTTTGCTTCACACGTTTTAACACACTTATATTGTTTTTTCATATCACATGCTGTGATGCCTTGATATCCTGAATGACTTTTTAATTTTCATGAAGTATGATTCACTGTTTGCTGTCAAGTTCTGTGGGATTTGTCAATGTCATGGATAAACCCTTAAAACTTATACCAAGGAGTTTCACATCATGGAAAACAGTGACCCTGTGGCTCAGCTATTCAATTGTCCTCCTCTTCTGTGCACTCCCGGAAAATGGTATTTTCACTGTTATCTCTACAGAAAGTGTGACTCTTTCCAGAATGTTATATAAAGGAAATCATATTATATATGTAGCCTTAGTATACTGGCTTCTTTCATTCAGCAATATGCATTTAAGGTTCATCAGTATCTTTTCATGAGTTGATAACTTATTTCTTTGGAGTGATGAATAATATTTATTGCATGAATACGCCATAACTTGATTATTCATTTAGCTTGAGGGATATCTTGGTAGTTTCCAGTTTTGGATGTTTACAAGTAAAGCTGCTATAGACGTATTTTGCAAGGTTTTGTGTGGATATAATTTTTAAAATCAGTTCAGTCAATATCCAGGAGCCAAATTTCTAGACCTCATGGTAAAAGTCTCTGCTTTTGTAAAGTATCAAATCATCTTCCAAAGTACCCATACCATTTGGCATTCCTACACCAATGAAGGAGAATTTGCACCAGCAATTATTCCTATATTATTTCATTAAAAAAATATAATCATTTTAGTAAGGTATGTGGAGGTATTCAATTGTTCCTCTAATTTGCATTAGATAGTGATGCAATGATGATAAGTGATGGGTTTCCCAGGTGGCTCAGTGGTAAAGAATCCACATGCTAATGCAGGAGACTCAGGAGAGACGCTAGTTCAATCCTTTGGTCAGGAAGATCCCCTGGAGGAGGAAATGGCAATTTACTCCAGTATTCTTGACTGGAGACTCCCATGGGCAGAGAAGGTCAGTAGTCTGTAGTCCATAGGGTTGCAAAGTCAGACACAACCAAGTGACTGAGCATGCAGGCAATGGCAGATGATACTGACCACCTTCTCAAATACTTATTTGTAATTAGTATATTTTCTTGGCTGAAGTGTCTGTTCATATCTTTTGCTCACTTTTTAGTTGTGTCATTTATTATTACTTATTATTGAGTTTAATAGGTCTTTTTATATATTGGGTACAAGTCCTTTTTATATACTGGATCCAAATTCTTTACAGATAGGTGTTTCACAAATATTTTCTCCAAGTCTGTGGTTTTTTATTCTCCTAGCAATGTATAGCAGAGAAGAAAGTTTTGATTTGATGAACTCTAGAGTTGTTTTTTTTTTTTTCTTTCCTGGGTAGTACTTTTGCCTCTAGAGCTAAAAACTCATCATGAAACCCAAGATCACCAAGATATTTTCCTATATACTGTAGAAATTTTATAATTCTCCATTTTATAGTCAGGTCTGTGATCCATGTTGAGTTAACTTTTGTGAAAGGTGCATGATTGATGTTTAAGTTTGTGTTATAAGTTGCTCAATTCTTGCAACCATATTTGTTGAAAAGGTTATCCTTTCTGCATTTTACTTATCCATAAGCTGCAGTTTCATTTTACTCTCTTCTTGCTTATATAGTCCCTGATAACACATCTGCTATAATTCATACTCTTGTTCCTCTCCAGGTAAGATATTTTCCCCATTTATGTTCCTTTTAAGATTTTGTCTTTGTCCATAGTTTTGCAATTTTAATTAGATGTGCCTAAGCAAAACATCTATTTCTGCTTTATTGACTATGCCAAAGCCTTTGACTGTGTGGATCACAATAAACTGTGGAAAATTCTGAAAGAGATGGGAATACCAGACTATCTGACCTGCCTCTTGAGAAACCTGTATGCAGGTCAGGAAACAACAGTTAGAACTAAACATGGAATAACAGGCTGGTTCCAAATAGGAAAAGGAGTATGTCAACGCTGGATATTGTCACCTTGCTTATTTAACTTATATGCAGAGTACATCATGAGAAACACTGGGCTGGAAGAAGCACAAGCTGGAATCAAGATTGCCAGGAGAAATATCAATAACCTCAGATATGCAAATGATACCACCCTTATGGCAGAAAGTGAAGAGGAATAAAAAGCCTCTTGATGAAAGTGAAAGAAGAGAGTGAAAAAGTTGGCTTAAAGCTCAGCATTCAGAAAACTAAGATCATGACATCTGGTCCCATCACTTCATGGGAAATGGATGGGGAAAGAGTGAAAACAGTGTCAGACTCTCTTTTTGGGGGCTCCAAAATCACTACTGATGGTGATTGCAGCCATGAAATTAAAAGACTCTTACTCCTTGGAAGGAAAGTTATGACCAACCTAGATAGCATATTAAAAAGCACAGACATTACTTTGCCAACAAAGGTCCATCTAGTCAAGGCTATGGTTTTTCCAGTAGTCATGTATGGATGTGAGAGTTGGACTGTGAAGAAAGCTGAGCACCGAAGAATTGATGCTTTTGAACTGTGGTGTTGGAGAAGACTCTTGAGAGTCCCTTGAACTGCAAGGAGATCCAACCAGTCCATCCTAAAGGAGATCAATCCTGGGTGTTCATTGGAAGGACTGATGTTGAAGCTGAAACTCCAATCCTTTGGCCACCTCATGCAAAGAGTTGACTCACTGGAAAAGACCCTGATGCTGGGAAGGATTTGGGGCAGGAGGAGAAGGGGATGACAGAGGATGAGATGGCTGGGTGGACCTGAGTTTGGGTAAACTCCAGGAGTTGGTGATGGACAGGGAGGCCTGGCATGCTGCGATTCATGGGGTCACAAAGAGTTGGACATGACTGAGCAACTGAACTGAACTGAAATGAAGCATAATTTTATGGTATTTATCCTACTTTATGTTCCCTGAGCTTCCTTAATCTGTGATTTGTTATCTGTTATTAATATTAAAAAGCAATGCACTATTACTCCAAATATTCTTTTCATCTCATTCTCTTTTCTCATATGGTATTTCAATTATACTTAGACTGTGCGTTTTGAAATTCCCCCATGATTCTTGAATGTTTTGTATGTATGTTTGTGTGTATGTGTGTGTGTATGTGTGTTTTCATCTTTATTTTCTTTGCATTTTAATTTGTGAAGTTTCTATTGACATATCTTCACATTTATTATTTCACATCTTGATCATATCCAATCTAAGGCATTCTCTCTTTCTATCACAGTGCTTTTGATTTCTAGCATTTCTTCTTGATCATGCTTAAGTCATCTCATTTCTGTTTACACTGCCTATCTATTCTTGCATAGTGTTTAACTTTTCCATTAAAACCCTCAACATATTAGCTATAGTCGTTTAAAATTCCTTGTCTGAATACTCTGATAACTGTGGCATATCTGAGTACAGTTCTTATGACTGCTTTCTCTCCTCAGACTCTGTTTTCTTTTTGCGTGTTGACATGCCTTGTAATTTTTTGTTGAAAGCCAAGCATACTGTATCAGTTAATAGGAACTCACTAAATAGACCTTCAGTGTGAGAATTTGCTAATTTGACCAGGAGCTGGGCTGTTTTAAATGCTTGCTGTGGCTATAGATGACAGACGCTTCAGTATCCCATAGAGTCCTTATTTTTGTCTTTTTTCTTGAGTTTTTCCCAATTACTCTTTCTTAGAGTCTGAATATTGTAGTTCTGTCATCTGTAATGCTCTGTTATTATACTGGAGCCTTGTTGATGGAGTGAAAAATTGGGGAGGGGAAGAATCCTATAGCCTCATGTTTAGATCTGTGTCGTAGCTGCCTAGGAGGTCTGTGACCTTCACCAGTGGTTCTCTGCTGGGAGAGCCTCTCCCCTACACCTCTTACCTGCAATGTTCTCAAGCGATCTTCTTGATCCTGGCCTCTGTTGACTATGCTTTCTCCCACTATGGTTAGAAGGGAGGATTAGAGAGTGGTATGGGAAGAACTCACTTACCTCTGATGAAATAAGGTCTGGTTAAGTCATCTTCCCTGGGAAGTGGTTCTTTGTCATGGAGAATGAACTATGTGTGTATTTCTAAGATGACTGATCTCCCCTTCCCCACCCCACTGCCAGGGTCACAAGAATTTTGGTGGGATCACCATGAGAGCCTGGTGGGATTGCTTTTGTTAAAGTTCATGAAGGGCGTCCCTCTAAGACTGAAGCCCCCAGGAGTTTCTCCTTCCCTTGAGTGTCTACACTCAGCCTTAGTCAGTCATCAGAATTGCCATTTAAGTATTCCTTAGGATGATGATGCAACAGTTTTCACTCAGGTGAGTGGGTCCCAGCTGTGATGATCTAGATTTGTCTGCCTCCAGAGTCCTGAAATGATGATTTCTGACAATTTTTTCCAGTACGATCATTGGCTTTGTGGTAGAGGATTTGAAGAGCTCCTCACACACCATTCCAGAAGGCTTGACTCCATCAAGAGTTGAACTTTATTAAAATTAGCTATCCTCTTCCAGTAACTACAATGAAGAGGCTCTGACAAATAGGCTTTCATGTGTGCCTTTATAATTTTTAAATATTAAGGAAAACATATTTGTTGGCTTCTTCTAATTGCATTTGGGGCTAAGACAAAAACTTATATTCAGTCAAATTTGAAAGCTTGTTAAGTGCCACTTGAAGTTTTCTCTTCACCTTCACCCATCCCATTTTTTAAAAAAAGACCAACTGAAATATAATAGAATCGCTGAGAAGATTTGCTATAATCTTTTCTTGCGCAGTTTTGCAGTCCAAGTAAAGCTACTTTCAAGTCCTTTTACATTCCTGAATGGAGATGAACTGATTAAAGAAATCCATGAAGAGAGCCACACTGCTGGCTTGCGTTCAGGATGGAGGCTACACAGGCAGCGTCTTACCATGACAATCCGTCCTCCTCTCTAAGTCAGGATTCGTGTCTGTGCCTGGAAGGATGATCTCTAATAAAAGGCCCAGCGTAAGTTACGGAGACGCCATGGAGCAGAGCATATTGTGAAATTTTCGAATGCTAATCCTCTGTGTCTCTATTCAAGATAATAAATACAGATTTTAAGTTACTTAGATATACTTTTGAAATCAAGTTCTGAAGGAGGTATTTATTATGCTAGAATGCATACTTTTGTTAATTCAATTGAAACATTTGAAAAAGCGTGCATTCACTATATAGAAAAGAGGCTGTTTCATACTCTAAGCTTGAAAGAAAAATAATAATGTCCTTATGAACCTTATTTAGAGTTTCAAAACTTCAGACAGCATCTATTTATATATAACTTCATAGCTGAGTTCATCTGTTAGAAGAAATAGGGAAGTGTCAATAAATTCCCAGGATTGAACAGAGGATATTTTCTAACATGCAGCCTAACATTTAGTTGAAACAAATGTTTGATACATTGTCTTTCTGTGTCTAAATCATCAGTTCAGACTCTAAAAATGGGCATTACTCAAGCATAGTTGAAAAGGTATCTTGGATCCATAACTAAGAAATATTCTAAGATTATTCACAATTACATCCCTCTAAAATAATAGAATGTTCAAATTCACTGCTAGATAAAGCCTTGTTGCTGTTGTTGTTTAGTCTCTAAGTTGTATCTGACTCTGTGTGACCCCATGGACTGCAGCACTCCAGGCTTCCCTGTATTTCACTATTTCCTGGAGTTTACTCAAACTCATGTCCATTGAGACGGTGATGCTATCTAATCATCTCATCCTCTGCTGCCCTATTATCCTTTTGCCTTCAATATTTCCTAGCATCAGGGTCTTTTCCAATGAGTTGCCTCTTCATATAAGGTGGCCAAAGTAATGGAGCTTCAGCTTCAGTCCTTCCAATAAATATTCAATGTTGATTTCCTGTGGGATTTACTAGTTTGATCTTCTTGCTGCCCAAGGGACTCTCAAGAGTCTTCTCCAGCACCACAATTCAAAAACATCGATTCCTCATTGCTCAGTCTTCTTTATGGTCCAACTCTCACATCTATGACTGACCGACTACTGGAAATACTACAGCTTCGACTATATGGACCTTTGTCGGCAAAGTGATGTCTGATTTTTAATATGCTGTCTAGATCGGTCATAGCTTTCCTTTCAAGGGAAAAAAATAATCAAATTATAAGGTCTATATCTCAAAACCTCTATAAGAGCTAGTTTTTTAGAAGATATTTCACCTGAAAAATTTTGCCAACAATTATTTTATCAAATCCAATTTATAAATGGTGGAAATTCCAAGGGCATTTTATTAGGATCGCTTATACGATGTGGCCTAAAATCTCAACACATTAATGTTTAACCAATATTTTGATTACTTTACTTTTTTTGGCTCTTTTCTGTCTCTTGAAAAGGGGCGGAGTATATTTTACTTTGCTTTTCAGAGTATCCAAATGCTAAACCACACAATAGTCTAAGGGGAAAGACACATAGATAATCAAATTGGACATTTGCATCTACAGTTAATGCCTCTGTTACTTTTTAAAAATATTCTAGGTACTAAATTATTCTCACACATGTTAATTTCAGTAAATAGACTTCATTTGATGAACTTGGCAGAATCATGCTCCCCAGTAGGTAATGGGAGGTGGTATCACTTTAGAGAGTGTGGAGTTAATGGAGCGTGCAGAAAGGTATTAGAAGATTTAAAGCTAATTAAATTCCTGCTTAGTACTTCTGGACGTGTAGGACACTATGCTCAATATTCAAGATGGAGAAATAAGTGAGACATGAAACCTGCCCACAAGCACATCATGGTGTGGCCAACAGAAAAAGCAGACCTGTGGTCACACTGTGGTGTGTGATCAGTTTTACATGTATATGATACACGTATGATTCAAAAGAGAAAACTGGTCAGTTAAACACAGCTGAATCCAGTAAGAAAAGTGTTAACCCAGAACAGCAGAAAAAAATAACCTTTGTCATTGATGGCTTTCAGTATAGCTCCTGTAATCTCTACCTCCAAGTATCTGTGGCTTTGTGTAATATCCTCGTCAGGTGTAATTTGCTTCTAACCAACAGATGACAAGGTTGAGAGGGGGCGCCAGTTAAGTCATGCCAGTTCCTTACCTACAATATGTAAGATAATGTATGTGTGCGCTCAGTTGTGTCCTGCTCTTTATGACCCCACCAACTGCAGCCTGCCAGCCTCCTCTGTCCATCGGATTTCCCAAGCAAGAATACTGGAGTGGGTTGCCATTTCCTCCTTGGGAGACTGTCCCAACCCAGGGATGGAACTCACATTCCTGCATTGACTGGAAAATTTATCAGCACTAAGCCACCTGGGAAGTCCATGTAAGATAATACATGTGTGTTATTTTAGGCTGCTAAATTATAGAGGCAGTTTGTTTTGCATCAATAGATAAGTAATACAATATTAAAGGCAATGTTAGAAAAAAATATGTGCAATAATATTTTTAAAGAATGATCAGAAACAAACAGAAAGAACAAGAAGAGAGCATAGTCTTTGTAACGTGATAGAGGAAGAAAATTTGAGAGGAAAGGAAGAGATATGATAGGAGAGAAAAGCCATTGAGCATTCAAAAAGGAGATACATAATTTAACAAGGAGGATGTTTTTACCTCCTTTCAAGTTTCAAGGGAACGGTGATCTTAAAGGAAAAACAAGATTAACTGTTGTGAAATAGTGAACAAGGAGAGACATAAGAGAGACCCAAGACTGGAAGGTTAATTAAGGTTGAGGGAGTGGATTTTTTTGGAAAGGTCGAGCTGGGAATGGTGTGCACATGTTTAGTCAGGGGGTATTGCCAGAAGGACATGTATTGGAGAAGGACATGGCAACTGATTCCTGTATTCTTGCCTGGAGAATCCCGGGGATGGCGGAGCCTGGAGGGCTGCCGTCTATGGGGTCGCACAGAGTCAGACACGACTGAAGTGACTTAGCAGTAGCAGCAGCATTGCCAGAAATATGAGCTTGGAAACATTATTATTTATTTTTTTAAAACACAATTGTTGAAGCAGCCCCAGAGGGTAGAATGGAAGAAAAATCACGCAGAACTTTCTGGAGAAATGGACGGCAGGAAGTCCCAAGCAATGACGCAAGTGAGTCCTTCCAGGGTGTAGCTTCTGGGAAGGCCCGCCTCCTGTGTCCTGCTCGTGATTGGTCACCCTAATTCCCGCAGCACGGTAGGGGTGGATCGCCTGAGGACCCTGAAAGGGCAGGCCGGCCCCTTCTGTACGGATCCGCTCTGCTCCCTTATCTGCTGTTTTCCCACCCAGATCCTTCCTGGTCACTCTTAGAAAAGGCTGTTCCATGTGTACCATTTTATTTATTCTGGTTTTGTCTGTCCTAGTGTCTTTAGACATGCCCAGCTATGATCGTTTAAAAAAAGTGTTTTTCATGAAACACATACAATTTAAACATCATTACCATTGCATATTAGAACTTTAAAAGTACAGTGATTTAATCTATGTCTGTGATGACACTGATTTTGTCATTTTTAGTGTTTTCCCAGAATAATTATGAAATGTAAAAAAAAGAGAGAATTGCAGTTTTTTGGATTAATTCTGCTTTGCATGCAGCACTTTTCAGATATGGGTGTATTTTTATGTATACAGCCAACAACCCAGCTTTCTTGAAATCTGAGGGGTTCCTGGGTATGTGTGACCCAGGGGCCTGTGGTTCTTTGACATGAAGTTGATTTTTCTCAACCCACAGCGTGATATTCTAGCACTTAATTTCAGAATGCAGCTTAAATCACAGAAGCCATAATATGTCAAATGATCCCCCACTCGCAGGGGGAAAACAGTAAGTAATGAAAAAGCTATGATTGCTTTTCTGTCCCTCCAAATGACAGTTATCACCTCAATGACCTGCTCCGGGGGACTGGTCTAAACCTGACACACTAAGGGATAACGTCATCTAACAGGATAGTTACAAAAATCAATACAAAACCCATTTCAGAGATACTCTGTGAAAGAATCCTGGTGTAATGTTCATTTATTGAATAGGCCTGGGGAAAAAAAACACAACAACTTTTCTGATATATATGCCTTACCTCTCAAGCAAAGGAATACTGTAGGTAAGCAATAATTGTATTTTTCAATCTATTACTTAGACTTGCCATGGCTCAGGCTGGAATCTAATATATGGGTGATGGCTATAACTCAATTATGGAGCCTCCACAGAGTCCTGGTATTCAAAGAGTAAAGGAACAGAGCAGGGCAGCTCTCTATGCATCTCTAGATGAATGAGTGTGTGTGCGTGAAAGTATGTTTTGTGTCTGTGTGTGCATGCGTGAACTCTGCTTCATAAGCTCATCTTGTCTTTTTGACTATTAAGGAATTTGAGTGTTTAAGTAGTTACATTCAAGCCGGTCATGTAATTTCCTTGGATTTCTTGCCTTTATCTGCTTATCCCATGTTAGGTTCACATGAGAAACAAATGCCTTCCTTTTGAATAAAGAGATGTACAATTGCAAGAAGAGACACTGGTTTGTTGGGAGTGTCCTCTTAAACGTGGAGGCTAAAAATCAGCTGGCATTGTGGTGCTTTCCCACATGCACATCTGCATGCCATCAGCCAGAACAGAGCCCTGGCATGACTGCATTTTGGGCTCAACTAGCATAGCAGTTATTATGGAAAAAAAAAAGGCTCAAGAAGACGTGTATTGAGGGCACCCCACACAACAACTTGCAAGGAAATACACAGACAGCTGGTAAAAAGATTTTAGCTCAAATTAGTGCTACTCCTGGGAAATGCTAATGCAACCTGTTAAATCAACCCACACACCAGAAGTCCAATCATCTTAACCTTCACACTTTATGACCATCACAATGTTTCATTACCTGGATGTTTTGATTCTAAATGAAGACCCATCATGACATTCTTCAAATCAGAGAATATTAACATGTGCATTGTATGGTGAGAGTCATGCATTTTCAAATTCTTTATGCTAATTTCATAGGGCGAATATTCATTGACAACACTGCTTATGAAACCTGGTCATGAATTGGATTTTAATTATTCTCTACTTCTCTATAATTTTCCAAACAAGTATTTATGACGTGACCTAGAAAGTCTGATTATAACAACTCTTACTTGTCTGTTCAACAGGTTCTGAAATTTGAAAGATATTTTGGCTGTTGTCCAAACACTTATACGCTTATTTGGACCAAGGGTCACATTCAAATGCCTCTTGTTCCTCTAATCAGTCATTATCAGGATATGTGTGATGAAGTCTATACGCTAGCAATGCACAGCTACTATGCTTTCACTGAATATCAGAAAATGAGAGCGTGGTTTTCTACTATTACTTACCTCTAATATTAAGAAAATTGTCTTTAAAGCTTCAGAATGCTTTCTTCATTTACTGACAGTGACTTTTGATAGCATTATTCTTTTAGTGTCTGTAGGTGAGAGGCCAAGGACACAGATTCTGTCTCCAGGCCACTTAAGCTCAAAGCAAGACTTCAATACACACTGTATGACCTTGGGCAAATTACTCAACGCTCTGCACATCAACTTTCTCTCTTGCAAAATAAGAGTAAATATAGTATTAATTCACAGAGTCAGCATGAGCTTTGAATGAGTTAGTATTAACAGCAGTATGTCCAGTAGTTTTATGTGTGAGGTATGTCATCTAAGTCATTAAGCTATTTTGAGATGATTTGTATTTATATGAGAGAAAATGTCCGATTTTATTCATATACATATAGATATCTAGTTTGTTCAATACCATTTATTGAATAGATTATTCTTCTCCCATTGTGTATTCTTGGAACCTTGTCAAAGATTAGTAAATTGTAAATGTGTGAATTTGTTTCCACTCTATTCTGTTCCATTGGTCTACATGTCTGTTTTTATGCTAGTATCATAAAAAGCTACCATATGAAATCAGAAAGGGTGATGCCTCTAGCTTGATTCATCCTGCTTAAGACTGCTTTAGCTATTTGAGGTCTTTTGTTATTTCATATTATTTTAGAATTGTTTTTTCTATTTATGGAAAGAAAGGCATTGGGGTTTTGGAGATGGATTGCATTTAGTCTATAGACCATTTTGAGTAGTACAGACACTTTAAAAATATTATTTTTTTTCCATTCCATGAGCATGGAGTATGTTTCCATTTATCTGTATTATTTTCAAGTTTCTTTCATCAATGTTTTATAACTTTCAGTGCACAGGTCTTTGACTTCTTTGGTTAGGAATATTCCTAATTATTTTATTATTTTTGTTGCAATTTTAAATAAAATTGAGGGGAAAATCTTGACATTGGTTTGGGCAAAGAATTTTTGAATATGACACAAAACTCACTAGCAATAAAGCAAAAATAGACAAGCAGGATGACATAAAACTAAAATGCTTCTACATAGCCAAGAAAACCACCAATAGAGTGAAACTGCAATCTACAGAATGGGGGAGAATATTTGCAAACTCTAAGGAGTTAATATCCAGAATGCACATGGAATTCAGCAACTCAATAGCAAAAACAAATCAAGTAACCTGATTGAAAAAGAGCTAAGAGCTCAAATAGACATTTCTCGAAGGAAGACATTAAAAAAAAAAAACAACAGATACATGAAAAGATGTTCAATATCACACTGATCATAGGGGAAATACAACTCAAAGCCACGAAGAGATGTCATGTCACAACTGTTAGATGGTTATTACCAAAAGGACAAAAGATAGCAAGTGTTGGTGAGGGTGTGGGGAAAGGGAAACTTTGTACCTAATTGGCAGAATTGTAAATGCAGATATTAAGGAGAACCGTATGAGGAAGACAGATTTGACACAGCAACCACACTTCAGATTATATATTCAAAGGAAATTAAATCAGTAAACAGCCGCATGCTCATTGCAATGTTATTTACAACACCCAAGATATAGAGTCACTCTAAATATCCTTAGATAGCTGAATGTCTAAGGAGGATAGATAGGTAGATAATAGATAAGTAAAGCTAAACAAATAAATATTATTAAACCTTTAAAGTAAAAAGGAAATTCTGCCATTTACAATAACTTGGATGAACCTGGAGGACATCATGCTATGTGAAATAAACTAGAAACATAAATGCTTTACATGACCTCACTGATGCCTCAAATCTGAAATAGCTGAATTCATAAAACCAGAGAATAACAGTCATTGCTAGGGATGGCAGACAGGGAAAATGAGGAGATATCAGTCATAGGGTACAAAGTTTTAGTTATTAGATGAATAACTTCTGAGGATCTAATGTACAGCATGGAGAGTATAGTTTACTATAGGGGATTATCATCAATAATAATGTGCTATTATTTCATAAACCTAAAATTAGCTAAGAAAGAATAGATCTTAAGTGTTCTTATCTCCTACTCACACTAAAAAGAAAACTGCAAAATGATGGATGTGTTAATTGGCTTGACTGTGGTGATCATTTCACAATGTATTGTATACTTTAAATATGTATATCAATATATATGATAAATACATAAATAAAGCAAAAATACAATTTATAAAGAAAAAAGATCAGTATATATTGTTGTTGTTGTTCAATTGTCAAACTGTATCTGACTCTGAAATCCCATGACTGCAGCATGCCGGACTTCCCTGTCCTACACCCTTTCCAGGAATTTACTCAAATTCATGACCATTGAGTCAGTGATGCCATCCAACCATCTCATCCTCTGTCGTCCCCTTCTCCTGCTGCCTTCAATCTTTCCCAGCATCATGGTCTTTTCAAATGAGTCAGCTCTTCGCATCAGGTGGCCAAAGTATTGGAGCTTCAACTTCAGCTTAAGTCCTTCCAGTGAATATTCAGGACTGATTTCCTTTAGGATGGACTGGTTGGATCTCACTGCTGCCCAAGGGACTCTGAAGCATCTTCTCCAGCACCACAATTAAAAAGCATCAGTCTTCTGTGGTGAGCCTTCTTTATGGTCCAACAGTCACACCCATACGTGACTAGTGGAAAAACAATAGCTTTGATTATGTGGTCCTTTGTTGGGAAAGTGATGCCTCTGCTTTTTAATACACTGCCTAGGTTTGTCATAGCGTGCCTTCCAAGGAGCAAATGTCTTAATTTCATGGCTGATGTAACAGTCTGCAGTGATTTTGGAGCCCAAGAAAATAAAATCTGCCACTATCTCTTACAGCATCAGACATTTCTATTAATATCTCAGAGAAAGTTTTATATATTTTTATCTTAAAAGATTTCTCTTTTCAAAATTTTAGCTACCTGAGCTTCACACTGTGGACTAATCCATTGGTTTATGGATTGGGCCCTAACCTTCAAGGCTCTGTTAAGACACAAGATGAGCAAGAATTAGGGTTGGCAACAGGAAGTGGAGATGTTTTCCTTCCTCTAGGACTGCAGTGGTTCATTCCACAGGCTGCCCAAGTTACTGCTGCAGTCCTGGACCAGTTGTCTATAACAACCTTGTTACTTCCTTTCGGCATCCAAAAGATGGATAATGAGGTCTTCAGTTGTTATTTAGTGAGTAAGTGTGCCTGTTTGGTTAGAATTTTGCACTGCTCATACTGTTACAGTGAACATTGCTTGATAAACCAATTTAAGGAGAATAGATATATTGCTATAGAATGTGTCCTAACCCTCTTGCATTTAGAATCATCTAATGGCTTGTGTCTTTTGCCTTTAAAACTACCTGAAATATGTTCTGGGGTCATTTGTTTTTACAATACAGAGTTATCTTTGGAAATAGAAGAGACAAAAGCAATTCAGATTGCATTGCAAAGTTCACCACATCATATAGGATGAACTATCGAACCAAATGAGCATTTTATGACATGCTGCAAACCCTTCTGTATTAGAACCATGTAGATAATATATAAAAATGGGCAACTTATTTGAAAACTCAGGGGACATTATCTCTGGAGTATAGTCCAAATTGCTAAAGGAAAAGGCACATACTAGTTTACAACAAGTAATTTACATGGTTATTGCTATTGTGTTTTAATAGGGAAAAGGGGCAAATCTAAATCTACTAGAAAGCAATGAACTGATGTGGATCCTTCCTAAGGAAACGCACTACATCAAATAATTAAATGAAGCAATTAACTCAATTTTTATATTAACACAACAGCCAACATTCATTCATTAAAGTTTATCAGCAATAATATTATCTGTCATTGGTGGTTTAGTTGCTAAGTCATGTCCGACTCTTCACAACCCTATGGACTATGGCCCACCAGGGTCCTCTGTCCATGGGATTTTCCAGGCAAGAATACTGGAGTGGGTAGCCATTTCCTCCTCCAGGGGATCTTCCCCACTCAGGGATTGAACCTGGGTGTCTGCGCTGTAGGCAGATGCTTTATCAACTGAGCCACCAGGGAAACCCATAGTATTATCAGTTAGGGTTAGCATTAGTCGCTCAGTCATGTCCCAGCTCTTTGTGACCTCATGGACTGTAGCCTGCCAGGCTCCTCTGTCCATGAAATTCTCCAAGCAAGAATACCGGAGTGGGCAAACATCCCCTTTTCTTCCAAGAAGCAAGCATCTTCTAATTTCATGGCTGCAGTCAACATCTGCAGTGATTTTGGAGCCCAAGAAAATAAAGTCTAGTCAAAGCTATGGTTTTTCCAATCGTCATGTATGGATGTGAGAAATGGACCATAAAGAAAGCTGAGCACCAAAGAATTGATGCTTTTGAACAATGGTGTTGGAGAAGACTCTTGAGAGTCCCTTGGACTGCCAGGAGAGCAAACCAGTCAATCCTAAAAGAAATCAGTCCTGAATATCCATTGGAAGGACTCATGCTGAAGCTGAAGTTCCAATACTTTGGCCACCTGATGCAAAGAACTGACTCATTAGGAAAGACCATGATGCTGGGAAAGATTGAAGGCAGGAGGAGAAGGGGACTACAGAGGATGAGATGGTTGAATGGCATCACTGATTCAATGAACGTGAGTTTGAGCAAGCTCTGGGAGTTGATGATGGACAGGAAAGCCTGGAGTGCTGCAGTCCGTGGGGTCACAAAGAGGCAGACATGACTGAGTGACTGAACTGAACTGAAACATCCCTTTCTCCAAGGGATCATTCTGACCCAGAGATCAAACCCAAATACCCTGCATTGCAGGCAGATTCTTTACCATCTGAGCCACCTGCAAAGCTCCCCCATTTTAGCAGTTACTTAGCTATAAATATTCTATTCAAAAGAGTGGAAGTTTATTGAGTTAAAGATTGTTTTTCTCCTTAAGTATAGCAAGTGTTCCAAATGATGTTTGTTACCTGTATTATTTGTACTTCTGCAACAATTTTGTTCCTTGAAAGAATTGTTGAGTTTAAAACCAACCTATTATGTTTTTAAAAACCATAGTGAAAAAAGTTCTAAATAAATGAAGAACTTGTGTGATACAGTGCCCACCTGGTCCAAAATACTAACACTATGCTCACTTCTTCAGATCATTAGATACCAGGGTTCCCAGGTAGTACAATGGTAAAGGACCCTCCTGCCAATGCAGGAAAAGCAAGAAATTCTGGTTTGACCTGTAGGTTGTGAAGATCCCCTGGAAAAGGAAATGGCAAGCCCACTCCAGTATTCTTGTCTTGGAAATCCCATGGACAGAGGAGCTTGGCAAGCTACAGTCTAGGGGGTTGGAAAGAGTCGGACATGACTGAGTGGCTGAGCACACATTTCTTACACAATGGTAAGATTCCAGTGGAGAAAGACAAAATTCATCTTCCAAGTAATGGTTTTTACTACTATTTATGTAAAAATTCAAACTTAACATGCTTTGGTTTGAGACTACTTAAAGATATAAATACTCATGCTATAAATGCAATAAAGGATGTTTATAGAACTACTGTGAATGCAGTGTGGTGGTAAAATAGATGTATCCGAGAAGTTTGCTTATGGGTACAACCACCAGGTAACTTACAAAATTTTCAGATACCTGATGTTTGAGTACTTCCTTGAAGCTGGGTCTCCCCTCCCATACTTGGAGTGAGTTTTGCTTTTCTTGGGTAATTCATGTTTATTTATAGCCTATGTAGTTATTTGTTTTGAAATAAGGGAGACTGGAGCTCCTGTGCCTTGGGCACTCCTCACACTCTCTCACAAGGGAGACTGGAGCTCCTGTGCCTTGGGCACTCCTCACACACTCTCACACAGTTGCTCTGTCATTGGAGTGTGGGGATTAAGATATTTGGCCAACAGTTGAGCTTTGGAAGACCCACTGAGGAACACCTACATGACTGCTTTGCTAAGTATGATTGTAGTATTAACAGCACTACCTCATCTCTGACCACTGGGGATTTATATGCATGAAAATAAGGAAAATAAACTTTCACTTGCCTTTTACTTACTGGGGGAAATATAGAGAAATGGATGACCAAGAATGCCATCTAGCTTAAGGCACACACACACACAAAAGTTGTCATTTTAAAGATTTCCCTAATGTCTCTATAGCTAAAAATGATCAAAAAAGGAAATTTTTTTTCTCCTTAATATGAACTAAGATGTTCTGTTTGTAATGATGAACGTTGGCCTTTGGACCGACAGACTGGTTAAAACTTGGGGAAATAGTATGTCAACAATATATACTATGCTGTATAGCACATTGTATATTGTCACCCTGATTATTTAATTTATGTGCAGAGTACATCATGCAAATACTAGGCTGGATGAATCACAAACTGGAATCAAGATTGCTGGGAGAAATAACAACAACCTCAGATATGCAAGTGATACCACCCTTATGACAGAAAGCAAAGAAGAACTGAAGAGCCTTTTGATGAAAGTGAAAGAGCAGAGTGAGAGAGCTGGCTTAGAACTCAGCAATCAAGAAACTAAGACAATGGCATCTGGGTCATTCACTTTATGGCAAATAGATGGGGAAAGAATGGAAACAGTGACAAATTTTATTTTCTTGGGCTCCAAAATTATTGAGGACAGTGACTACAGCCATGAAATTAAAAGACATTTGCTCCTTGGAAGAAAAACTATGCTAAACCTAGCATAGTAAAAATCAGTGACATCACTTTGTTGACAAAGGTTCATATTGTCAAAACTATGGTTTTTCCAGGTGGTGCCAGTGGTAAAGAACCCGCCTGCCAATGCAGGAGACACAAGAGAGATGGGTTTGATTCCTGGGTTGGGAAGATCCCCTGGAGAAGGAAATGGCAACCCACTCCAGTATTCTTACCTGGAAAATCCCATGGACAGAGGCACATGGTGAGCTACAGTCCATGGGATCGAAAAGAGTCAGACATGACTGAGCAACTTAACATGCACACAGCCTGTTGGTTTTTCCAGGGATCATGTCTGTATGTGAGAAGGCTGGGCACTGAAGAACTGATGCTTTGAATTGTGGTGCTGGAGAAGACTCTTGAGACTGACTCCCTTGGACTGCAAGGAGATCCAACCAGTCCATCCTAAAGGAAATCAACTCTGAATATTCATTGGAAGGACTGATGCTCAAGTTGAAGCTCCAATACTTTGGTCACCTGGTGCGAAGAGCTGACTCATTGGGAAAGACCCTGATGCTGGGAAAGATTGAGGGCAAGAGGAGAAGGGAGAAACAGAGGTTGAGATGGTTGGATGCTGTTGACTCAATGGACATTAATTTGAACAAACCCTCAGAGATAGTGAAGGGCAGGGAAGCCTGGCATCCTGCAGTCCATAACAAAGAGTTGGACAGGACTTAGTGACTGAACAACAATAATAGCTGTTTGTAATGTTAAACACTGATCCTTGGGAAATGTGAACTTATGTACAAGTTGCCTAGTCAAAGATCTGTATATTTGAACTTAGGTGATCAAGAAAGAGGAAGAACACTTGCTGAGTTTCTGTGCAATACTTTTAAGGTCAGACCCCATTTGGAATCCTCTCTATATAGCTCCCTCTGGTTTTCATCCTCCTACCCCTTGAGTAACTCAAGCTTTAGGAAAACCAATGCTGTATTCTTCTTCATCTCAGTCACTTGTGCTGCCACCCACTCCACTGCTCAAGGTGGTATTCTGGGAATTATCTTTATCTTACTATTTACTTCTTCCTCCTCTACTTCATTATCTAGTCTAGTTAGCCCCACTGTTACAATATGCTATTGAGTGTGTATTCATCCAATAGTCAATGAATCAAGAAGTTGCTAAGGAACTTCAATAGGGGAACTAGACCAAAAGATTTGCAGTATAAGACCAAGCTCCTTCTAGAAAGGGGTATAAAAATTATTATGTTTTGGGGATTTGAAGAAGGATACCATGGTAAAGAAGAGTCAAGACCAGAGATCAGGCCCTGTTCAGCATTGAGCATAAACAGAATCACATCTATCAGTTCAGTTCAGTCACTCAGTCGTTTCCAACTCTTTGCAACTCCATGAACTGCAGGACACCAGGCTTCCCTGTCCATCACCAACTCCTGAAGCTTGCTCAAACTCATGTTCATTGAGTCAGTGATTAATCAAATCATATATATGGGCAGTTTTAAATTTCAGAGATGCAGT
Organism: Giraffa tippelskirchi; assembly: GCF_054371585.1. Taxonomy (NCBI): domain Eukaryota; kingdom Metazoa; phylum Chordata; class Mammalia; order Artiodactyla; family Giraffidae; genus Giraffa; species Giraffa tippelskirchi. Next base: position 59,884,047 of record NC_137282.1, read on the forward strand.
AAACAAAGTGCTGTAAATATTACTAGTTACCCTCAGGGTTTTTAGGTTTTTCTTTTTTTTTTTTTTTTATAAATTTATTTATTTTAGTTGGGGGCTAATTACTTTACAATATTGTAATAGTTTTTGCCATACATTGACATGAATCAGCCATGGGTTTACATGTGTTCCCCTTCCCGGACCCCCCACCCACCTCCCTCCCCATCCCATCACCCCTCAGGGTTTTAGCACGTTCTCATGACCCATGAGTTCTTGAGTGAAGTGAGTGAATGAAGTTGCTCAGTCGTGTCCGACTCTTTGCAACCCCATGAACTGTAGCCTACCAGGCTCCGACAATGGGATTCTCCAGGCAAGAATACTGGAGTGGGTGGCCATTTCCTTCTCCAGGGGATCTTCCTGACCCAGGGATCGAACCCAGATCTCCCGCATTGGAGGCAGACGCTTTAACCTCTGAGCCACCAGGGAAGTCCTTACATGAGTTCTTACAGGTGAGGAATTAAGGGAGGTGTTTAGAAACAGGTTGTCCTGCTGAATTCCCTTTCCTCTGTGTCATGAGGAGGTGGAAGCAGGCCATCAAGGAGGATGTTGCCAAGAGTTCCTGGTGTGCGTGGGCAGCTGCTAGTGTCAGGGACAGCACACTCTATGCACAGTGGCCAGAGTCATGATTCCAGAGCAGAGTGAGACAGAACCCTGCAAACACACACACACATGCACGCACACACACATGCATGCACAATGTGCCATGGGGTGCATGCCTTGTGCAGGATGGCTAGTGGATTTTGTCATTATCACAGTTTAAGAGGGGTTGATCTATATTTGTATTTGACAATTGACAGCAAATTACAGTAGATGATAAGTGGCTGAAGGATAGATTTTTTTTTTCCTGTTTTTGGCAAAAATATGATCATTTCCCCTGCTGCCTTGGAATTGACAACGATCATGTCCCTTCCCTTTCAGTCAAAGAAAAGTTCTGGAAAAAGAGATACTTATGGTACAAGGGAAGCTTCACCCAGACACTTCATGGAGCAGTGCTGGCGATGGCTCTGATCATTCTTGAACACATCTGTAATTTTAATCTTTATATCACTTGGATTTTTTTTACTTCTGGTCCTTGGAGATTACTTACAAATATTCAGGGTTGCTGATGGACTATGGCTCTTGCTTGATCTTAACCACACAAGTGCCATGTGAACTTGGTTTTTATCTACTTGAATGAAGGAAAAGGGACACAGAAGAGGGCTGGATCATCCTAGGTTGAAACCTCTTGAAATGACCAGGAATGGTCCTTGGGGGTAGGCATCTGTCCTAGGGCAACAGTCGCCGCTTCACAGTAAGGACTGGTGCATCCCGGCCAGAGCAGATCCTGAACACTCCAGTTCCTCCATCTCAATAACCATGTTGAAAGCATTTTAATCTTCTACATGACTCATTTCTTTTGAAGTGATTCTCAGATTGTCAGTCAGTATTATTTTATTGTAACTTAGATGAGTCAAAGTAGCAAAATGAAAAGACTACTGAACAGTACTTGTTAGAGTTTCTATTTACTTGTGAAGTTTAAATGATTCCATTCGTTACCCCCAGAAGGGAAAACAAAATAAACAAACAAAATAATTACTGTGGTCTCTCAAACCAAAGTTTATAGGGGGAAAAAAATTACTTCACTCTTGAAACTTTCCTATTTTATTTACTTGCCGAAAATATTTTAGAGTAAAGGGATTGATCTGCATTTCTTTAATAATTAGTGATGTTGAACATCTTTTTTCATGTGCCTCTTGGCCGTCTGTGTCTCATTTCCTTTTGCAAGGAAATAACTTATAGAAAAATATACATGTATATTTAGAATTTTTCACTTTGTGATTGATACTTCATGTGTGACTGTGTGTGTCTAGTAAAATACTTTTGCAGTTATCACATTACAGAGCAGGACTCTCATCCATGTCAGCAGCACACAATTATAATAGACTTCTAAGTACATCATTAAGTTTGGGGCAAAAGGATTTGACCTATATCTCAATTCAAGGAAAAAAGGATCCGTATACTAAGGCTAAAAGAAGAACTCAAAATGAAATCATAATCCATAATATTTTCTAACCAGGAAGAGATACATGCAAAAATACGATGAGACAGATGACAAAAATACAGCTCACTTTGCTTAATTAGCAGTATCATATTAACATTACAGAAAACACACACACATAGCCATGATCCCAAAACAGGGTCCAAACCACCGTTTGTTAGCATATAGTCTAAGACAATGAGAGCTCCATATTTCTTCCCCAATCCCACTGGGAGCCTTCAGTCCACAGAATGATCCTAATTGAATTTTCCCTGCCTAAATGGAGTTGCCCTGATGTGAACCTGCTTTGAACATGATGACAGGATGGGACGTCTCAGAGCATCAGTTCCCCGAGACCTTGGGCCCTCCTTCTATTACCTCCATTATCTAAACAAATAACCTTGGACAAATCAATTTACATTAATCCAACCTTGTGGTACACAATTCCCTACTCTCCTTCAGAATGTCTCAATCAAGATTCAGATGGATTTGCTCCAATATTCAGCTACCAAAGAACTAATCTCCTTACTTAAACCTCAAGTCTATTTAACATTATCCTCTTTTTCAAATTTAAAAGAAAGGAGTTAGAAATATCAATGGAAAAGAATAGAGATCATATGGAATTATAGCTTCCTTATATTATAAAGAATATAATTCAGAATGTCTTCAAGATATATGAAAAAACAAACCAAGGGGTAAGATTATAGCTTGACTTTGCCACAGACATTCTTCCTCTCTGAAGAAAGTAGCCCTTTGGTTTATAGTCATTTTTCTTGCATTTCCTGATGCTCAAAGTTGAGCATTTGAATAATTCATTAGAATCTCTGGGCAAGTGGTCAAGGAGACTGTTATTCAGAAATGCTCACACTTGCTACCCCTTCCAACTTCAGTGTTCCACTTACACTGATCTGTGCTGTTTTTTTGTTAGCTCAACATAAAGGATTAACATGGTGTGTATTAATAGGCGGATGCTTCCCAAGACCTTGATTTGGTGCCATGGGACTCACTTGGGCCAGTGGAATGTTTCTAGAAGTGATGCAAGAAAATATCATCTGTCATGAAAAATGCATCCCTAGATATTTACTACTCCCACAGCCTGTGCCCACCCACAACGTATTTGGAACAGACGTGAGTCAAACCCAAAGGAAAATACAGAAACAGCTGCACCCAACCTCCATTAGCAATGTCCAAACACATGAGCGTGAAACAATGATCACTGTTTAAGCCAATGCGTTTGGGACAGTGGTGTTTACAGGGACACAGCTACCTGATTTGGGGATGTGCTGTGTGCCAGTGACCAACCCCATTTTATCAAAACTTTAAGGTCTCAACTGTGCATCCTCTCTCAGTCATACACCCTTGTGTTTATGCCCACACTTATCATATGTGGTGATCAAAGGAAGGAGACTCTCAATTTGAGATTCTGGATGATGAAGCCAAAACAAATAGTTTTAACTTCCAGGAAAGAAAAAATCTGAGCGAGATATTTGAACCCATTAAAACCCTCAAACTTGGAATAATCACCTTTTCATTAGGAGATGATGAAAGAAATAAAGCTCCTATAGTACAGACAGATAATACTGACCATTCTCACCAGGGAGCTCCTAGGACAGGACTTCATATATTAAAGTCTCATGGTCCTAAGTCAGAGATGGATCTTCTTAGAAGAGCATTGGTGGGTCTTGATTCACCTATTCATTAAGTAGGAAGGCTCTCTATCATCACGTAATACAGTGTTACATACATACATTCACTTAAAAAGCATCAGCTCATATTTAGGCAGATAAAAATGATGAGCAAGCTATAGGTCTCGTTTTCAAAGAATTTTAACAATATAATAGGAATGATGTGGACAGAAAGACAATGCATAAATTTGAATGAAAAGTATCAGTTCAGTTGTTCAGTCACGTCTGACTCTTTGTGATCCCATGGACTACAGCACACCAGGCTTCCCTGTACATCATCGACTCCGAGAGCTTGCTCAAACTCATGTCCAACAAGTCAGTGATGCCATCCAACCATCTCATCCCTGTCGTCCCCTTCTCCTCCTGCCTTCAATCTTTCCCAGCATCAGGGTCTTTTCAAATGAGTCAGTTCTTCATATCAGGTGGCCTAAGGATTGGAGTTTCAGCCTCAACATCAGTCCTTCCAATGAACACTCAGGACTGATCTCAAGGCTGTATATTGTCACCCTGCTTATTTAACTTCTATGCAGAGCACATCATGTGAAACACTGGGCTGGATGAGGCACAAGCTGGAATCAAGATTGCCAGGAGAAATATCAATAACCTCAGATATGCAGATGACATCACCCTTATGCAGAAAGTGAAAAAGAACTAAAAAGCCTCTTGATGAAAGTGAAAGAGGAGAGTGGAAAAGTTGGCTTAAAACTCAACATTTAGAAAACTGAGATCATGGAATCTGGTCCCATCCCTTCAAGATAAATAGATGGGGAAACAAAAGAAACAGTGAGAGACTTTATTTTGGGGGGCTCCAAAATCAGTGCAGATGGTGACTGTAGCCATGAAATTAAAAGCTGTTTGCTCCTTGGAAGAAAACTATGATGAACCTAGACAGCCTACTAAAAATCAGAGATATTACTTTACCAACAAAGGTCCATCTAGTCAAAGCTATGGTTTTTCCAGTAGTCATGTATGGATGTGAGAGTTAGACTATAAAGAAAGCTGAATGCTGAAGAATTGATGCTTTTGAATTGTGGTTTGGAGAAGTCTCTTGAGAGTGTCTTGGACTGCAAGGAGATCCAACCAGTCCATCCCAAAGAAATCAGTCCTAAATATTCATTGGAAGGACTGATGCTGAAGGTGAAACTCCAATACTTAGGCCAACTGACGGGAAGAACTGGCTCATTGGAAAAGACTCTGATGCTGGGAAAGATTGAAGGCAGGAGGAGAATGGGACACAGAGGATGAGATGGTTGGATGGAATCACTGACTTGTTGGACATGAGTTTGAGCAAGCTCTCGGAGTCGGTGATGGACAGGGAAGCCTGGTGTGCTGCAGTCCATGAGGTAGCAAAGAGTTGGACATGACTGAGCAACTGGACTGAACTGAAACTGAAAATTTCCATTTTTTCCCCATCTACTTACCATGAAGTGATGAGACTGGATGCCACAATCTTTGTTTTTTGAATGTCGAGTTTTAAGCCAGGTTTTCCAATCTCCTTTTTCACTTCATCAAGAGGCTCTTTAGTTACTCTTTGCTTTCTGCCATAAATGTGGTACCATCTGCATATCTGAGGTTATTGATATTTCTCCCAGCAATCTTGATTCTAGCTTGTGCTTCATCCAGCTCAGCATTTCCCATGATGTTCTCTTCATATTAATTAAATAAGCAAAGTGACAATATACGGCCTTGGCATACTCCTTTCTCAATTTGGAACCAGTCTGTTGTTCCATGTCTAGTTCTAACTATCGGTTCTTCAGCTACATATGGATTTCTCAGGAGGCAGGTCAGGTGTTCTGGTATTCCCATCTCTTGAAGAATTTTCCACATTTTTTTGTGATCCACATAGTCAGAAGTTTGGTGTAGTCAATAAAGCAGAAATAGATGGTTTTCTGGAGCTCTTGCTTTTTCTATGATCCAGCAGATGTTGGCAATTTGATCTCTGGTTCATCTGCCTTTTCTAAACCCAGTTTGAATATATGGAAATTCTCCATTCATGTACTATTGGATCCTGGCTTGGAGAATTTTGAGCATTACTCTGCTAGCATGAGATGAATGCAATTGTGTGGTAGTTTGAACATTCTTTGGCATTGCCTTTCTTTGGGATTGGAATGAAAACTGACCTTTTCCAGTCCTGTGGCTACTGCTGGGTTTTCCAAATTTGCTGGCATATTGAGTGCATCGATTTTATAGCATTATCTCTTAGGTTTTGAAATAGCTCAGCTGGAATGAGAAGTATATACCCGAGCAATAAGATAGTAAGGAAAAAAAGGCCATTGCTGAAGGCTTACGTAAGTCTTGTATGTATCTGACCTCACTTAATTCTTATAAGAACAATCTAAATTATATGTTATTATATGCAATTTATGGAGCTTTCTTGATGACTCCTTTGGTAAGGAATCTATCTGCAATGCAAGAGATCCAGGTTCAATTCCCAGTCAGGAAGATCCCCTGGAGAAGGAAATGACAACCCACTCCAGTTTTCTTGCCTGGGGAATCCCATGGACAGAGGAGCCTGGTGTGCTACAGTCCATAGGGTCACAAGAGTCAGACATGCCACTACCATAAGCAATTTACAAGTCAGAGAATGAAAACACATATAGTTTAAGCATCTAGCTCATGCCCACCAGCTGCTATGTTTCAGATGTAAGTCTGAACCAAGATCTGTTTGCTTTCACCTCTATTTTATTCTACCACTGATATTTTGGGGGGCTTCCCAGGTGACACCATTTGCAAAGAACCTGCTTGTCAATGCAGGTGATGCAAGAGACCTGGGTCCCTGGCTTCAATCCCTGGTTTGGGAAATCCCCTGAAGGAGGAAATGGCAACTCACTCTAGCATTCTTGCCTGGAAAATTCCATGGATAGAGGAGCCTGCCCATGGAGTCACAAAGAGTGAGACATGACTGAGGGGCTGAACTGAATGGAATTGAACTGAACTATGTGTTCCTGCCATTATCTATTAAACATATTTTCAAGTCATAATCTTTTAGTCCTGTCTGACTCTATGTGACCCCATGGACTGTAGCCAGCCAGGCTCATCTGTCCATGAGATTCTCCAGGCATGAATATTGGAGTGTATTGCCATGCCCTCTATCAGGGGATCTTCCCAACTCAGTGATCGAACTTGTGTCTCTTATGTTTCCTGCATTGGCCAGCAAGTTGTTTATCACTAGAGCCCCTCTTGTTCTTATGTCTATAGTAAATCTCTCAAACTATTTAAAACAAGGAGTTGACTGCTGTCTGGATAATCCTGAAGCCAACGTTCAACCAACAGATGGAGTGTGCCCACCAGGACCACGGAGTGGGCTGGGTCAGGCTGCCCTGTGTCATCTGAATGATAATAGGTGATGAGGCTTGTTAAAGCTAGATCAGATAAGCAGTTATGGAACCCAGTAACTGAAGGCACCACTGGCCACTTGGTGGGGAGACTGAGTGTTTTCTGCCATGCTCAGAGGCCAGGCAGGACTTTGGACAATGCAAAGAAGAGATGGTTGGATGAAAAGAAAAATATTAGGTAAGCAGAGCTGTCACCATTAGGATGCAAATGATGCAGATATAGCCAAGGACTAGGAATCAAACTGGAGTCAGATTGGGATGTGACCCAGAGGCCAAAGAGGAAGCTACATCTACCTGAAACAAAGTGATTGCTTGGGAGTGGATGGATGGCTGATGCTGAAGCTAAAACTCCAATACTTTGGCCACCTGATACAAAGAACTGACTCATTGGAAAAGACCCAGATGCTGGGAAAGATTGAAGGCTGGAGAAGGGGACACAGAGGATGAGATGGTTGGATGGCATCAGGACTCAATGGACATGAGTTTGAATAGGCTCCAGGAGTTGGTGATGGACAGGGAAGTCTGGCATGCTGCAATCCATGGGGTTGCAAAGAGTTGGACATGACTGAGTGACTGAACTGAACAGAACTGGATGGATAGCCAGCACCCAGTCCAATGCAGATGCCCCATATCACCCAGAGGATGACTCCAGGAGGGCACACTGGTGAAATTTTTAAAAACAATGAGCATCTGCTTGTCAACTACAAATTGGCGCTTGCCTGTCAACTACAAATTGGCACTTGCCAAGAGCATTGCCAGTGACTGAACAACAAAGGCATTTGGCATCTGCAGAGACTGAATCCTGTGCTGCTGCAGCTGTGGACCTTCAACAACCCCGGAGGGAGTTCAGGGCGGAGTGAGGCACTCTGTGCTCCAGGGAATCAGGTGGAACAGACATCTAGAGGGTTAGATAACTTCAGGAACTGATTTCATTATGCCAATCCTTGCATTTCCTCATATTTAGAAAAGAACTAAATTCCTTCATGATGGCATCAGATCCTTGTGACTAGCAGAAAACCTTTTGTAAGTAAGGGCTTGATTGCTTTGAACTCCCCCTTCACCAAAATCTTTTATGTTGATCTTCTCCGAGTGCCTCTTTGGAGCAGCCTCTCAGAGCTCTCTGAGGGGCTGTCTCCCGGGCTACTGTCCTCATTTTGCCCCAAATAAAACTTTGCTTCCAGCTCTCAAGTTGTGCATCTTTTTAGTTGATATGTTTTAGGAAGTTTTTATTTGTAGGTGGATATCACTGACAAATTCTGAGAGCAGTGCTATCAAATCCACAGCTAAAGCCTGTCTTGCCATCTCTATTTCAAATGGAAATTTAATGATATCAGTAACTGCAGGATTAACTTATTTGGCACAACCACAAGATGAACTGCATATCTAAGAGGGGAAGTACTTTTCTCATCACTTCAAAATAAGCATAGATATACTTGAACTGAACTCCTGCATATTAATACACAGGATGAGAGGAACGGAATATACACGCCTCCTTTCTTCAGAGATGCTCGCAACACTTCACAGAAATTTGAGTTCTCTTTATCCCCTCAATAAACCTTCTAAGTAGGCAAATTAGATTACTTCTGAGGAGCTCCAGGATTCTTGCATGCATGATCGCTTTATCCTCTCAACATCTCTGGAGTCAGAAGCAGGATGCAGGTCAAGCAAGGAAGCTCTATTTTCCTCCTTCGAAAGAGATAGGATGTGAGGAGAGGACATGGTTTTGAATTCCTTCACTCGGCACGTTAATGAGAGAGGGGAATTAGAATTAGAAATCAGAATTAGAAAAGAGATTCCTAACTACAAGTTCAGGCCAAAGAAACCTTCATCAAGATTATTTCTATTTAGGTTAATTTGTAAAAAAAACACAGTGAAATACTAAGAGGCTGTGCTCAATATTAGATAATAGTCTAAGCATGAATATAATGAACAAAATTTGCTTTATTCTCTAATAATATTTGACATGTTCTCAAGTTTTGGATTAATTGTTCTTTTATGATAACAGAGTCATACAAAACAATGTATGATTTCTAGAAAGTTTTCCCAGAGGTGAGGAATAATAATTTAAAAATATGGAAATGAGAAAATATCTGTGATTTTAGTCCAAGAAAAATCCTGATTTTCCCCATTTTCTCCCTTGGCTGTTAGATAACAAAAATGAGTATTTTATAGGCACCGTATCTGACATGTGACTGTGCAGGCTTATTCTCCACCTTTAAAGCTTTGTTTTTCCTTTTTGCTTTCCTCCATTCCTATTTCCCAAGCACACCTTCCTACTTGTACATGTTGATGGATGACAACCGTTTCCTTTTCTGCCCCTCTTGCTTTCCTTCAGAAAAGTCCGTCCTTGTATTTGGTAGGTCCCTTCCAGCCAGGAAGGACTGTTTCCATCAGGGCCCTAGTGGACCATGGTGGCCCTCTCTGGTGCAAACTTCTGGGAGCAGGCTGTGTTAGGTTTCCCTGTGGCCATTGTAACAAGGGCCCCAAACTTGATGGCTTAAAGTTCTTGTCTCTCAGCTGTCACTGGTCCTGTAGTCTTAACTGCGTGTTGATTTTTTAATAAAAAATCAAACATTAGTTTCACCTACATATTATAGATATATTCACTTACTTTTTTTATTTTTTAATTAATAAATGGGTTGGGGCTCCAGCCAAAAGAAGATTTTGAAAACTGATGTTCAGCCTTCATGACACAATGGCTATATGCAGCTCTTATCCCCCAAGAGGTATCTCACAGGGTCTCCCCTTAGACAGTGCTTCAGAATGATGACGAACAACGTTACTGCACTTCCAACAAACGATGCTGGTCTATTGTCCTTAAGCGGAAGCCTGGGGAGAAATGTCACGGCATCGGGCACCTTGTCTTTTCCCCAGGTTGCTTGGAATCCTGTGTGTGTCAATGGCAATGGCGATATGGCAACGGAGATCTCAGTGTCTATAACAGTGTCTTAGTTTTTCTCTATTCCCCAGTTTAAATTGCTTTATGTTATCACACATCAGATTATAAAACTTGAAATACAAATATGACATTAGTATTACAATAATTTTACAATGACATAGATACTTTACTGGAGAGCTCTTTGTATAATCCACTATCTGTTGATACATTATCTATTTATTTACATGTATAAATTCTTTCCCAGGTGGCACTAGTGGTAAGGAACCCGCCTGCCAATACAGGAGACAAGAGACATGAGTTTGATTCCTGGATTGGGAGAATTCCTAGAGGAGGGCATGGCCTCCCACTCCAGTATTCTTGCCTGGAGAATCCCAAGGACAGAGGAGCCTGGCGGGCTACAGTCCATAGTGTTACACAGTCGAACATGACCAAAGTGATGTAACACATACACATAATTATTTCAGTGGCAATAATAGCTTTATATCTTAGCTGTTTTCACAATTTTGTGTATGTTAAATAGCTACTAAAGTTGTCATATCTTTATATTCCTGTTTCTACTCATTCAATTAACAGATTATTTTCTTTTTCTTTTCTTGTTTTTAGAATTTTTATCAAAGCACTTGAGTTCTACTCCTTGGCAAGCAACTCAGTAGTCAGGATCCAACAATCAAAAAAGCAGACAGGGTGTAATTTTTAATGACAAATCATGTTAAATGTGTTCCCAATTTTCCTGCCAGGTTTTAGCTGAATACATAACCTTTATACGAACTTACCTCATTAATCTTACGGGAGAAATGTAGCTACTTCATACGTGGGATTAAGGAAAAAATTATTAGTTTTTTTTGCCACTCTGGCGTACTTAACTCTCAAAAAATGCAAAAGTACAAGAGGTACAGGTCAAATTTCAATATTGTTATTTTTGGAAATAACTTCCTAGAAGCTCACCCAGTTTCTTTGTGTGATGCAATGGGACAGCCAAGGCTGTGATAACTCAGCCCCAAGTGTGACTGACAATTGCCTTCTCCACTGCTGTTTTTCCTTCAAGGGGTTTGAGTGCCCAAGAGGAGAAAGAAGACACTAACTTTGCTGGTAAATGAATGTATGATCATTGAGTCAAAGAAGACTCTCGTCTTTTGATTGCAGAGCAGACAGATAACAAACTTGAATTATTTAGGTTAAAAATTCATTTTAATGTTTACCAACAATTCTTCATTTCCTGGGAGCCTTCTTGGGAAATGTTCCATCAATGCTTTCCTTGTTAGTAACCATCTCACAGCGATCCTGGAACTGGTTCAAAGTCAAGTGTGTTTCATGGAGGAGATGACACCATTTAACCCTTCACAGGGACCCCAGATACTCCCAGCACCCTGTTTAACTGATGCAAAACCCCACAAAAATGATCACAAACAGGTTGTGTTCTTCTAATTTCCCAGGTTGGCAAGTGCATTTGGTACATTTCTGACTGCATTCTAGTCACATCAGTGATGAGCATCAACAAGAATTTAAAAACCCAAAGCTTCAAACCTCAACAAAAATAATGCAAGGGGGGGAACAGAAAGGCTTGTGTATCGTCTTCTCATTTAGAATAAGCAGATTCCACTCATGATCTTATCTGACAAGACGGTACCACTGTTAAGTAAATTTTAAGACCCTCTACTTAGGGCTCCTTGGACTAATAAAAAAATATGTGCTCAAACTGGATAAAAATATGACATCCACCAAAACTGACAGGAACATCTGGAGAAAGTTTTCGTTCTCTCCTGAAGGCACATGGATTCAATGTTATCAGGCAGATGAAACTCGAGTGAATCAAAAGGATGTAAAATATTAAAGACAGTCCCACTGGATGCCTTTCTCTGAAAATGTTTAGACTGAACACAAAATCTGTGAGGGTAGAGACCACATCAGTTTATTTTTTTAATGCACAGTGCCCGGCCTTGGATGACACTCAGGTGCCACTCACCCATGAGTATTTGTGGATAGAATTCACACGCGTGCAAGTTTTTGGATGACTGTAATTAATGAGAAACCTACAGACTCATCTGTTCCTTTCTTCAACAAATAGTCATTGAGCATCTACTGTGTGACTGGTCATTACTCTCACCACTGAATGTAATGCAACGAAGAAAAACAATGGGAAAAAAAGCAACCCAAAACAAACAAAACAAACAAATAAAGAAAATCCCCTGCCCCAGTGGAGCTTATATTCCCATGGAAAAACAGAAAATAAGCACAGTAGATCAGTAAAATGTCTGTCATGTATTAGAGAGTGCTAAGAATTGTAAGAAAATTCAGCAGAAGTGAGACCAGGGAAATTTGAAAAGAGAATGTGATTATATACAGTCTAGGAATAAAAGTTTGGGATGGGAAGATGCCATCTCAACAGTTATTCAAAGGTAGAGAGAGAAAGACTCATTTAGAAGTAAGCCTTTCAGGCAGAGGGAGTGATGTCCCTGAAGGCATCCTCCTGCGGCCCCTCGATGAGTTCAAGGGTGTGCAAGGAGGCAGGTGTGTCTGCTGCAGAGCCATGGGTGTGAAGTTCCAGTGGTGAGACCAGAGAGATACGAGGAAGCTCACATCCATCCTGGATATTCTATACCTTAATCTCTACATGTCCAAAACAGAGACTTCTACCTTCCCCCACAAAACCCCTTCTACCTACAAACTTTCTTGTGTCTATCCCTGGCAAGTTCACCCTCCTAGCTGTCCATGTTACAAAACTTGGCTGCATCTCTCCATCCTGCGGAAATTCTGTTGGCTCAACCTTCAGAGGCACCCTGAGCTGGACTACTTCCAGCCCTCAGGGCTCACCATGGACCCTGCCATTGTCCTTTGCTAGCTGAACTCCTCCCTCCTCCTTGCCCTCTGGAGTCTCTCTTCAGGGAGTGGCCCTTGTCGAGGTCCGTTAGCGCACATCAAGTGTCTGCTCACAGCAGCAGGCTCCCATCCCCCTGGGAGGAAGGTTAAGGTCCTCTGAGGACCTGCAAGGCCCTGTGTGATGTCCTCGCTTTGTCCATCAAGGTGCCGGCCGGACACGGGGCCACTCACAGATTAGAACGATTTGAGGAGAGTTTGTTCCAAGGACTCTTTCCAGAAGGTGTGAGCAGCTGAGAAGGACCAACCAGGAGCTGGGGCTCCTCATGCGGGGTCAGGGGGAAGGTTGATGGCCCCCCAGGATGGAGGCCAGGGTGGAGAGGCTGCCTTGAGAGAGATAGTGGCCTTCAGAAAAGAAGCAGGTGGACGACAGGGCCCTCACAGGGTTCGAGCTGAGAGACTGGAGCCCAGAGAGAAGTCAGGAGCAGGGCTGCAGGGGTGTGGCCAGTGGGGCAGCAAGCAGGTGGACAAGGTTGGGCCCCGAGGACATACCCCCATCTGTCTCTGGGGACACTTTCTCCAGCCTCGCTCTGCAGAACTGCACTAGTTTCCTTGGTAGGTTGGATGTCTGTCTTGGCCATTTCCTGGGCCTGAAAACTTTCCTCCTGTTGTCTTCTGGGCCACATGGATGCCTGACTTCACCTTCCGAACCAGGATAACTCAGCTGCTCTTCTGCAAGTTCAAATTGCCTTCCCCCTCCTGCCAGCTCCAACCTGCCCGATGGTGTCCACTATTGTGTAAAACCAAGAGCTCACCTGGTGCTTTGTGGTGACCTAGAGGAGGGGGCTGTTGGATGGGGTGGGCGGGAGGCAGAGATGTTATATGTGCATAGAAGTGTACTCACTTGGGTGTACAGCAGGCACTAATACAACATTGTAAAGTAACTTTACTCCAATTTTAAAAGAAAATGTGCTTGTAGATTCTATAGGTTGTTGATTGTCAGCTTCCCCTGCTAGGATGTTCCCCGTGGATGGTCCAAGTGTCTGGAGCAGCTGGCGTCCCTCAGGGACCCTGAGGGAGCAGGCAGTGGTGCAGCAGCTGGACTCCTCCTGGAGACACAGCAAAGGGCCCACAGTACATCCTCAGCTGGCCACGGGCACCCTGAAGTCCTGGGGAGAGTCAGGAAACAGCTCAGATGGCACTAAATTTGGAAGGTAGCCATTTTCCAAGTATTTGGGCATTTGAGGAAGTCATTGACAGATACTGATTTCAGTGGAGTAAAGATCCCAGTAGTGAAAGTCGCTTAGTCGTGTCTAACTCTTTGCAACCCCATGGACTATACAGTCCATGGAATTCTCCAGGCCAGAATACTGGAGTGGGTAGTCTTTCCCTTCTCCAAGGGGTCTTCCCAACCCAGGGATCAAATCCAGGTCTCCCGCATTGCAGGCAGATTCTTTACCAGCTGAGCCACAAGGGAAGCCCAAGAATGCTGGAGTGGGTAGCCTATCCCTTCTCCAGTGGAGCTTCCTGACCCAGAAATTGAACCGGGGTCTCCTGCATTGCAGGCAGATTCTTTATCAACTGAACTATGAGTGAAGCCCAAAGATCCCAAAAGCTAAACCAAATTTTAGTCTTAAAATTATGAGGATGAAAATAATTGAAGGGAATTGTAACAGGCAGAATACTGTGGACATGTTAAACTTATGCAGCAAAAGCGACTTTGTTGATGAGATTAGGTGTCAGATACTAAGGTGGTAAGTTTGTTCTGCAGAGTCCCTGTGATCACAGTACAGTCACCTATTACTATTGTTGTTATTCAGTTGCTAAATTGTGTCCAACTATTTGTGACCCCATGGACTGCAGCATGCAGGGCTTCCCTGTTCTTCCTTATTTCTGGAGTTTGCTCAGGTTCATGTCCATTGAATCGGTGATGCTGTCTAACCGTCTCATCCTCTGCCACCCTCTTCTCCTTTTGTATTTGATCTTTCCCAGCATCAGGGTCTTTTCTAGTGAGTCAGCTCTTCACCTCAGGTGGCCAAAGTAATGGAGCTTCAGCTTCAGCATCAGTCCTTCCAATGAATATTCAGGGTTGATTTCCTTTAGGATTGACTAGTTTGATCTCTTTGCAGTCCAAGGGACTCTCAAGAGTCTTCTCCAATACCACAATATGAAAGCATCAATTATTCCGTGCTCAGCCTTCTTAATGGTCCAACTCTCACATCCCTACATGACTACTGGAGAAACCATAGCTTTGAATATATGGGACTTTGTTGGCAAAGTGATATCTCCAATTTTTAATATGCTGTCTAGGTTTGTTATAGCTTTCCTTCCAAGTGTCAAGCATCTTTTAATTCCATGACTGCAGTCACTGTCCACAGTAATTTTGGAGTCAAAGAAAATAATATTTGTCACTGCTTCCACCTATTACTACAGATCACAATTAGTCGGTGATGCAATTATTGTACAGTTTACATTATACAATTTACAATGATGACAGAATAATTACAAGGGTCTTTATAAGAGAGAAGCAGGAGGATGGGAGTGAGAGGACCTGTGATGATGAGGTACTGGATGGGGGATGTGGGGCCATGAAGCAAGGGGTTCCATGGTCTCTGAAAGCTCAGAAACACAAGGACACACATTCTCCCCAGAGCCTCCAAATAGAACTCAGTTTTGCAGGCTCCTTGATTTTCACCAAGTGGGACCCATTTTGGAGTCTTTTTGTCAACTTTTTTTTTTCATTGATATACGGTTGATTTACAATGTTTGTGTATCAGCAAAGTGATTCAGTTATACATATCTATTCTTTTTCAGGTTCTTGCCCCCTTATAAGTTGTTACAAAATACTGAGTTTAGTTCCCTGTGCTATACTGTAGGTACTTGTTTGTGGTCTATGTTATAGCTGTGTGATCCTGGGGCTTCCCTGGTGGCTCCCTGCTAAAGATCCTGCCTGCCAATGTAGGAGACACAAGAGACATGGGTTCGATCCTTGAGTTGAGAAAATCCTCTAGAGAAAGAAATGGCAATCCACTCAAGTATTCTTGCCTGGAAAATTCCGTGGACAGAATTCTGTAGCCTGGTGGGCTACAGTCCATGGGGTCACAAAGAGATGGACACATCTGAGGGGACTAAGCATCATGAATATGCACATGTTGGTCCTAGACTCCTAATTCATCCCTCACTTCCTTTCCTCTTTGATAAACATACATTTTTTGTTTTGTTTTTTCTATGTCTGTGAGTCTATTTCTGTTTTGTGCATAAGTTTCTTTGTATCATTTTTTAGATTCCACATATAAGTGATAAAATATGATGTTTGTCTGACTTACTTCACTTAGTATGATAATCTCTAGGTCTATCTATGTTGCTGAAAATGGCATTATTTGTATTTTATGGCTGAGTAGTATTCCAATGCATATATATCCTCATCTTGTTTATCATTCCTTCTACTGGTGGACATCTAGGTTGCTTCCGTGTCCTGGCTATTGTAAACAGTGCTGCCATGAGCATTGGGCTGCATGTATCTTTTCATATTATGGTTTGATCTAGCTATGTGCCCAGGAGTGGGATTACTGGGTCACATGGTAGCTCTATTTTTAGATTTTTAAGGACCCTCCTTCCCGTTTTCCTTTTGCACCAATTTGCACCACCACCAGTAGTGTCTGAGGGCTCCCTTTTTTCCACACCATCTCCAGCATTTGTTTGTAGATGTTGTGATGATGGCCATTCTGACTGGTATGAGGTGATGCCCTGTCATACCTTTGATTTGCGTCTAGTCAAGGCTATGGTTTTTCCAGCGGTCATGTATGGATGTGAGAGTTGGACGGTGAAGAAAGCTGAGCATCGCAGTATTGATGCTTTTGAACTGTGGTGTTGGAGAAGACTCTTGAGAGTCCCTTGGACTGCAAGGAGATCCAATCAATCCATCCTAAAGGAGATCAATCCTGGGTGTTCATTGGAAGAACTGATGCTGAAACTGAAACTCCAATACTTTGGCCACCTCATGTGAAGAGTTGACTCATTGGAAAAGACCCTAATGCTGGGTAGGATTGGGGGCAGGAGGAGAAGGGGATGACAGAGGATGAGATGGCTGGATGGCATCACATAGGTTTGGTTAGACTCCGGGAGTTGGTGATGGACAGAGAGGCCTGGCGTGATGCAATTCATGGGGTTGCAAAGAGTCGGACACGACTGAGCGACTGAACTGAACTGAACTGAACTGAATAGTTAGTGACATTGTGCATCTTTTTATGTGCTTGTTGGCCGTCTGACCTGCAGACCCATAAGCTCTGGTGCACCCTGCTCTCAGACACTGAGTCTGTGGGGCTGAATCACAGCTAGTTCAGGAGGAAGGGAGAGCTCTCGTGACCGAGAGCCACATCCCTGATACCAGAGCACTTGTTATCCTAGTCAGGACCCTCCAGCCTCCAATTCTGCCTCATCTTGACCAAATTCAACCATTGTTCTAGAATCTGCTGCTTAGTCACGTGTGAATTTAGCTTCTCTTTTGAGATATATTTATTCAAAAAATAACCAAAACCCACAAAAAATACGTCATTGAATTCAAAGCTACTATGATTTATTCCTTTTGAACTTGACCATTTCTGATAGCTAATAAAGAATTCTTCCAGTTAACTCCTCTCAAGCTACTGAAATGTACAGTACAGTGTAAAGCACTTTCTTTGAGATGAGAAAAATGTACCACACCTGCAAACTCCTTGCCTCGGGGTTAGAGGTTGAGAGGGCTGCCATAGAAACCAGGCTCCAGACACGGGCACCAGTGTCCACCCATGGCGGGCTGCACACCTGGTGAAGGATGCACTTCTGGTTGTGTTGTCTCCACTGCTCTCTCCTAAATGTGGATGAGTATCTCTTGGTCTCTCTCTCCTGTTTCTCCCTCTCTGACCACAGCTTCATATCCTCATAGACTCACCGCCATGATGACCTCATCCTGGCTCATAGTTTAGAAATCATCTGTTTGCTGATAGCAGCCTCCATGTATATCCCTGAACTCAAAACATGGTCACATTGACATTCAGATGTTCAATTGGGTGCTCAAACTTAGCGATGAAGCTGCTTCATTACTGGTTAATCCTCACCAAAGAGATTCCATCCTGGTCCGTCCCACAGTCAGTCCTGGGGGTCTCTGGGTAAATGGATCAGTGGGTTCACTGCAGGGATGATGAGAATGTCAGTCTACATGGGGGAGGAAGATCTTCGGTCTTTCTCATTATCCCCCAGACACCATAAGAAACCTGAACGCTTGGGTGCTACTTATGAGAATGCACCTTTGTTTTTCTTTTTCTTTCTTTTTTTTTAATTTGATGTTAGGATACTTTGATTTGTCCATTTATTTAGAAGTTATTTATTTGGTGCCCATGCTCTCCAGGCATGGTACTGAATATAATAGAGCTGTAATAGCTTTGGTTTGTAGTAAAAGAAAATCCATGACATGATAATATATTTTTTTTTAATTGTTGTTATTTAACAAGACAGTATCCTGATTGGTGAAGTCATATTTTTTCATTTATTTTTCTTTTTAATTTTTTAAGATACAAATGAACTTACTTACAAAATAGAAATAGATTCACAGACAGAGGAAACAAACTGATGGTTATCAAAGGGGAAAGGAGAATGGAGGGATAAATTAGGAGCTTGGGATTAACATGTACACAGGAAACTCTACTCAAAATTCTGTAATAACCTATAAGGGAAAATAATCTGAAAAAGGATACACACACACTGACACACATATACATGTCCCTGTATAACTGGCTCCCTGTGCTGTCCGCCTGAGACTAATACAACATTGTCAATCAATTCTACTTCAATAAAATAAAGCAAACATTCTAAAAAGGAAAGGACTTGCTTAAGAACAATCAACTGCTCTGTACACCTTCTCTTCCGGTGAGACTGCTACAGACCAATCCTTCTCACAAGTTGATCCTGGTCCTCCACCAGAGCCTTCCCTGGTCACAGCTGTAGGACAAGTGAGTGTCCGCCAGATGCTAAGTGTTTATTAAGCCAAGGCCTTCTGATTCCGAAAATATTAGTATACTATTTTCAAAAACATTAAAATAGCGTTTGATTATGGAGATAAATAAAGAGTTTATGGCAAATCTCTTCAGTCCTGTCTGACTTTTTCTGACCCCATGGACTATAGCCACTAGGACCCTCTGTCTGTGGGATTCTCCAGGCACGAATATTGGAGCGGGTTGTCATTTCCTACTCCAGGGGATCTTTCCGACCCAAGGATCGAACCTGTGTCTCTTATGCCTCCTGCGTTGACAGGTAGGTTCTTTACCATTAGCACCACCGAGAGAGCGTATGGAACTAAATTAAGAGATTTTACCTGTGCACCCTAAGAGGGAAAAGAGGAAGGAGTAAGAAATGTTTAATTGGTAGTTGCACTTTAAAATGTCAATCATAAACATCCATATCATAGGCTGTAGTATCCCATGTGCATGTTTAATTCTAATGGAAATAACATGAGCTAATTTTGCCAAAAGAGCTCTTTAATTATCTCTATTGGAAAAACTTCAGCAAAAGGCAAAGTTCAAATACTAAGCTAATTTATACTGGTTGAGAAAAGCTTAATGCCTAAAAACAGTGAAATGAATTTAGATTTATTGTGGGTAATAATGGATAATCACAACTATTCCAATATATTCCATGATGGCATAACATTACATAAGCTACATTATATTTATTATGAACATCTGGCATACTGTACGCTATTCAGATAACTTTAATTAAACCAGCCTCCAAGCTCCCATATAAAGTGATGGTGGCTCCAAAGAGAACAGCCCAGCATGTTCGTGAATGACTCAGCCTTAGAGGCTGTCAACTTCAAGTTAGTACCTGTTCTGAAACGGAGCAGGGCCCTGTGGTCTATGCCCCCCATGTCCTCTGCCTGCCTTTTGTCTGTGGAAAAACTTTAGCTGAAGAAGAGAGAAGTGAGAAAACGCAGAAGCAAAGGAAAGCAGTCAAACAGGACAAAACCATAATAGTTTAGTCAGTAAGGAAAGTCAAGGACATTTATGTCCTCCTCACAGGCTATAAATAATATTCTAAGCCATGTCCTGTGAGCTGTCTTATACATACTGAAGCCCTCGCAAGGTGGGAGAAGTTAACTACACGATGACCAGACCACGGCCATGACATGAGCTGCCTCCATTTTGAGAACTGACCTTAAGAAACGGGAACAAACCAACCCTGGAACTGAAGATTAACTGTACCTAAAACAATCAAGACGACACTCCTCAGACCACCGATGACTAATCTGAAGATACCTGTCAGAGCTGACGGTGCTGTTTCTGCGTGCAGCCCCTCCCTCCACCTATAGAAGCTCTTGGCCCTGATAGTCAGTGGGTGGAGGCGGGTGGTGGAGGGGATTCAGCCTCTGGACAAGAGTCTGCCCACTCTCCAAGTTGCTGGCATCCAAAGCAAAGTAGAGCTTTCTTCCCACTAACCTTGTCTCATTATTGGCTTTTGCATGGCAAGCGGCTGGGCCCCTTTTGGTTAGAGTGCCTTTTACACAGAGGAACTTAGAGGATAACAGTTTGCTGAACATCCCAATCTTCAGACCTGGTACTATAAACTCTCATATACGTAGCTCTTCATTCAGCCCTCTAAAATTCAGTGCATGACAAGCATTTCCATTCACTGCATATGGCGCCTTCAGGGTTTTGTGTAGAGAAAACCAGCCGTTTCTAACCACTATTCCTCTTCTTTCTTCCACTAATGGGCTGTGGTCCTAAGTCTCATGAGCAGACAGGATGAGGATGCTCCTGCAGAGACCGTCTCCCTGTTTGTGAGTGAGAATGGAGGTGGAAGGACAAGCGATTGGAGTGTGAGAGCGAGGCTGGGTGACCAGTACAGGCTGAGATATTGCCAAGCAATGCCTATTTCTTGAATCACACTACATGCCCGACACACTTCAAGGTACTAGAAATACAGCAATGAGCAAACAGATTAAAGCCCCTTCAAACTGGTGCTAACCCTCCAGTGGGGAGGAAGGATGTGTATAAAATAGATGAGAATGAGTGTTACTAACAAAGGCTAAGCAGAACAAGAAAGTGAGGGAAGAGGATGAAAAATGAAGAAACTTGAATTAAGAGATGCAGGGCTCAGAAGATGACAGATGAGAAGCACCATTTTTTCTTCAAAAGCAGTATTGCATGAAAACTAATATAAAGACAGAAAGAGCAGAGGTGGTTTGACTGAAGCAGGGATGGAGCCTAGAGCCTGGCACTTTGGACTCCCAACATCATTAGACACCATTAATGAAAAGTACAACAGGTGGATTAACACTTTTATCTTCAGCTATAATTTTTCCAAACTATTTTGAAAGAACAGCCATTGGGTGAAGTTCACCATGACATCCATCTAACAGGTGAAATAATCAACAAAATTTTGAAAGGTTCAGGGAAAAATAAAAGTATGATTTTATGGACAGAGACCATTAGTAACCCAAAATCATGTAGCACGTCATTTTATCTCTGGAGCATGGCTCACACCATGAGGAAGAGTGTCAGAGGCCAGAGTTCAAATTCAAGTGGACCGAATTAGCTGATGTTTCATCTATTTAAGATTAATACAAAGAACTTGTTGAGATAGTTAAGTCAATGGATTTTCTCTTCAAATGTAGAGATGGCAAAAGAAATTAAGATCAACAAGTGTATCCGTTTTCAAAAGTAAGCAAATGCCAGAATATTTTGAGTGACAATCTTGTTATTGATCTGCAGCAAATTTCTAGAACAATTAATTTGGTGGTAATTAGAAAACTGGCAGAAGAAAACAAAGACCTATATGGAATCTTGTCCAAGGACCATCACGTCTGTTTCCATGAGGTCTAGAGTGTAGAACAGCCAATGCTGTGGATACAACTAACTGACTTCTTCAGAACACATGATATAGTCATTCATGACACCATTTTAAAAAGTATACAAAAGAAGCTACATACCAGAGTCCACGAGGAGAATTTGTTGCTCCCTAGAAAACTATTCTCAAAAAATATTTATTGATCAAAATCCATACAGATGAATGTCTAGTGAATCAGTACAAGGCTGTGTTTTTGAAACAATCATATTCACATGTTCATCTGTGACTCAAAGGAATATCTTAAGATGCTTTTATTAAATGTGCATATAACTCTTTTTATTAAGTGTATATATACACATTTTATTAAATGTGTCTGTAACAGATGTGTGTATAAGCAAATCCAGAGAGACCTGAAAACACAGCAGCTGATTTGAGCAGGAATTGTAAGCTCTGGACAGGTGGAACCCAGACTAAAGGGCAGATCAAATACCTGGTAAGTGTGAGGGAATTCTTTTTGTCACAGGGTTAGATGGAGACCATGGCTTTGCTGGGCAACGAAGAACTTGAGGTGGGGAGGAATTGGGTGAGAGGACATTCCAAGAGGCATGTTATCTTTAGACAGAAAGATGGTCTATGTTGAAGATGAGGCTGGAAAGGTGGGTTGGTCTAAAGAAGAAAAGTGAACTGATTGACTCGGTATCAGGTGGCACTCAATCCAGAAGAGGGCAGCCATGGAGGTTTGTGGCAAAGGGCAAGCTGCACGCTCTGGCCTTATCCAGGGAAAGCTCAAGATCTCCTTCACGGAAAAAAAACAAGAAAGTCAGATTCTGTTTGCTTTTATATGTTAACCATCCAAGGGAGGTTTAAAATAGAGACAGAAAGAAAGATGAGAGAATTATGGATCTTGGTGGCATTGGCATCTGCAGGCATGCTGACTCAGATAAGACTAGACGAGCCTTGCCCCACACCATACAGACCTGGAGCTGGCCGCCCATGTGAGCTCTGTAAGAGACACCCAGCCAGGGTTCCTGTGGGCTTTCAGACTCCTGCCAGCTCCTGGGAAAGAAGGTCAAGAGGCAATTAGAGCACGCTGACATGTTTTTCACAGCTCTTGTCCTCCTGTTTACCCACCTACTGTCCTGACAATAGACCGCAACAAAGGGCTGGATCCCATCTTGCCTTATCGGCCAGCAGGCAGCATCCTGGCCCCAGGAGATTTGAGATTATCTTTCTGTCTCAAGCAACGCAGCCTAAACCGCTGGCAGCGAGTGTCTCTTGGAAATCAAGACACTGACCTCCGTGTGTCCTTTTCACGACAATCCGTTCTTTCTATGATTCTGAGGAGTCATGTTACTCCTTTGAAAAATAACTCCTGGTCCTCCAGAGGCTTGCCTGTTCCTTCCTTTGCAGACTTCCTCCCTTCTCAGAGCAGCTGCCTGTCCCCTGAAAGGGCAGTGTGACTCAGCTCCAGCCACCTCGCCCCTCCTATGGGTCCTCCTTTTGCCCTTGAAATGGAAGACAAGGCAGCGAGGATCTGCTCACACCTCACACAGAGCCCAGGCTGCCGGCAGCCAGAGCCCTGCAGAGCAGAAGGACAGGCAGCTGATGCCGTTGGTGAGAGATGCTGAGAGACCTCTGAGCTGGTGTCCACCTGGGCGGAAAGGAAGCGCCCAGGGACTCAGTGTTCCCTGTCAATCCGTCTGCTTGAAGGTGACGGGAATCCAGATCCAGCTTACTTTTCTGGCATCAGCTGGTCCTAACTCTCTGAGGCTCTAGAAACCGTGGCAGAGACTCTCAGAGGCCCTCATCTCTTGACGATGGGGCAAAATCCTGCCTGTCACACAGGAGAGCTTACAGCTCCACTCTGCATTAGGAGACCAGTGGAATCTTCCTGCAAACAAATACATTTAATAGTGGTGCTTTAGGCCAAGGATTTCTAATTTTTGCTTCTGTAGCCTTTCTGCAGTGCTTCGGATAGCCTCTTTCTGCAGCAGGGAATCGGGCTGCCCTGCGTGGCTATGCTGTATAAATTTTCTTTCATTTAATGATCATATTTGCATCCAAGAAGCAAACGTGCACGGACCCCAGGTTCAAAGAGTCAGTAAAACCTACACTCATATTAATGGAATCTTGAAACAAAAGCAAAACATAATCAAATTTATAATATTGAGACTATTGTCTTAAGAATAATATAGATTCTTTTGAAAGACAACCAGAAAGTTTGATGTCTGTTGGTGTTTTAATATTCTCTAGAGGGCCTTAGCTTTTTTATGTGCCAATAATTTGTCTACAAAATCCTGCAAAACAAAATTTCGGTGCCATCAAAAGTGCATTTTTCCCTTATATGCCTTCCAGAAATGTCTCAGAGACTCGTATTTCACGTTTAAGTAGAGAATTCTACTATGGCCTGCGCTTTCACCTACATAAGAAGGGAGATGCCAGAAACTTATGAGACCTTTTCTTCTGAAGTTTAGTTGATTTACAATATTGTGTTAGTTTCAGGTGAACAGGAATGTGATTTGGTTATACATATATGTTTATATTCTTTTTTCTGCTTTCGTGTTATAGTTTATTATGAGATATTGAATCAGTATATAATCAATTTCTATCATAGTCTATTATAAGATATTGAAGATAATATATTTATATTTATTATATTTTTCTAATAGTTAATTATAGGACACTGAATATTATAAGATATTGAATATATACAATAGTGAATAAGATACTGAGTATTTCTGTGCTGTAGACTAGGACCTTGTTGTTTGTCTATTTCATAAATGCTACTGTGTATCTGTTAATCCCATGTTCCCAATTTGCCCCCGACCCTTTCATGCTGAGTGAGTGAGTGAGTGATATTCGCTCAGTCATGTCCAACTCTTGGTGACCCCATGGACTATAGCCCACCAGGCTCCTCTGTCCACGGGATTCTCCAGGCAAGAATACTGGAGTGCCATGCCCTTCTCCAGCCCTTTCACTTTGGTAACCATAAGTAGATTCATGAGATCTTTTGGATGAGAGCTTATAGAATTGAATTTTTCTCAAAATCTTCAGGAGTGATTTCTGTGGGAATAGCCTGAAATAGCTGATGCTAATTTGATTATGTGCTTGGGTTTCCCTAATAGCTCAGTGGGTAAAGAATCCATCTGCAGTGTGGGAGACCCCAGTTCAATTCCTGGGTTGGGAAGATTCAATGGAGAAGGGATCGGCTACCCACTCCAGTATCCTTGGGCTTCCCTTGTGGCTCAGCTGGTAAAGAGTCCACCCGCAATGCGGGAGACCTGGGTTTGATCCCTGGGTTGGGAAGATCCCCTGGAGAAGGAAAAGGCAACTCACTCCAGAATTCTGGCCTGGCGAATTCCATGGACTGTGTAGTCCATGGGGTCACAAAGAGTCGGACATGACTGAGCTACTTTCACTTTCAAGAGCAAAGGCAATGGGAGTACGGCTAGGGGTGACTGTGGGTTGGATTTAACCCTCAGACACTGGACAGCCTGTCTCCACTCTCTCCTTCCTGTGCAAGATCCCACTCCCAGATTTGGAGGAAATAGCTGCTGACCTGCCCTTCCAGGCTTCTCTTAAACCCCCCACTTCTTAAGTAAGCCCCTTGTGCCCTTGATCTTTTCAGGAAGCCCTCCCTCTTCACATCTGCCACTGCCATCACCACCTTCTAGACTGCTCTTCCCAAGGAAGGTTCACTCTCCTGACGCACAGCCTCCAGTCCTGCGGCCAGTCACCCCCCATGCAGTGAGCTCCGCTGCTCTGCCACCACCAGGCCCTCCCTCACCCCAAAAGCGATGACTTTCTGATTCTGACCCCAATGTACAATGCAAGCATTGCTGACCTTAAATTCCCACCCTGTTTGCCTTGCACACTGATGTTGTAGCCACTCGTTCCAGGAAACAAACTCACTCAGGAGGACAATGCAGATAATGGAATGCAGTTTATTACACCGGCGGGCCCAAGGCAGAGTCTCCTCTTAGCCAAGGGCCTGACCAGTTTTTGTGAAAACCTTATATACCCTAAGTGTACCTGCCCAAACCCACCTCCCCAAATTCCCTGCAACTAGTCTGAACAAAGGAAAAGAAAGATACAATCAAAGTTAACCCATGATTCATATGCCTTATGGCTAGGTAGTTAAACCGTGGACAATTATCAATAGGCCTGTGGTCACACTCCAATAAGCATAATAGAATGTATGGTTCTATTCGGTTACACAGATAATTAGGGTGTTCTTTTAGGCGATGGAGAGTCCAGGTATAAGCCCTGGGGCTCTTCCATGGGGGGGGGGGTGTCTGGTTTTCCAGTTTGTCTGTCCTTTCCATCGATACTGGGCATATAGCTCACAGTCCACAGTCCAGCCCAAGATGGAGTCCTGAGCCTGTTCTGTCTGTCTCCTCCTTCACTGAGGCTTATTCATCCAGGTCTGCTCTGCAGGTAAGAGAATTCGGTGATGGGAGGAAAACCACTCGAGGGCCACCTGGCGAACCACCCCCTTCCTTGGCTCATCTCTGAAGACAAGGGGATGGTGTCTCTTCCCTGAGAAAGCCACTCACTTTCTCAGTGTTTCATGAAATGAGCACCGCCTTGTCCCCTCTAAGGCATCACCTCCAGCCCTGCTCAGCTACGTTGAAAATATTGTCTGCTGGGAGAGTCTGGGCTCTTCCAAAGATTTTTAAAAATCTCAGTCTTTTTGGTTAAAATGAAATATGAACAGAGCACTAATTGTTGTAAGTCCAGGTCCTCTGAGAAGAAAACACTGAGAGGAATAGATAGGGAAGGACTTTATAAGGAGAACTGGGTGTGAGAGGAAATGGAGGGGGAGGTATGAAACCAACAGGTCCTTGTGGGCTCTCGGGCAGAAAACCTTTAAACAGCTGGGGTCCTGGAAGAGGGGAGAGGCAGACACTGGGAGGAGAAGTCCAGAAACAATAGTGAAGCCTTTGGGCAGGGTCCTGGTTCCACCTCGAGGGATACACATAACAATATCTATGAACTGTTTACAGAACTACAATGTCCCACAAGGGGAAGACTAGCATCCTTCATTCCAGACAGAAGGAACCACAGAAACTTATCAACCACCTGGGAGCAAAGAATTAAAGAATTGCAAGCCCTGCACACACCCTGATTTTTATCAGCATCCCCCACTCCCCTTGAACCATTGCTATCAAGTTCCTCACTAAATCCCTCAGAGCTGGGACACACAGTTTTGTGGAGCATGAACCTGCTGTGTCCCCCATCTTCTGGCAAAGCAATTGCCAGACAAAAAGCAATTGAAGCTATTCTTTTCTACTTCACCCAAAACACTGTCTCTAAGATTTGCTTTGGCACGGTGCACAGAGGTTGAGTTTTCAGCATCAGGCAGAGAAGGGTGGGATGGTCAGGCCACAAGGAGGCTGACATCAGGGAGGGTGGGAGGGGAGGGGTAGCGGGAGGCATCCTGGGCCCTGCAGACATTCTCCCTCCAGGAAGAGGTTCACCTTAGCATCACTCCTGGTCCAGCCAGAGTCTGCGTCAGCCTGTGGGAGGGAAACTTGGCCTGGGGAGGACTTGGACTTCAGGGCTCAGCCAGAGTCCTGCTGCTGGTGTTCCGGGAGAAGAGCTGGTCTCTACAAACCATGAAATCTTTCTCTTGACCTCTGTGCACCCCAACCCCTCCTTAAACTCCCCACGTGCACTTCCTTGGCTTGGCTCACTTTTTCTTATTCTCCATACTTTCTAGCTGATCCTCATTCTGCTTGCTGTTTTTGGATGTCAAAGCTATAACTTCCACACATACCAGTTCTATCATCGTCTATCTGAACACAAAATTATACTATCTAATTTCAACATGCTCTTTAATACTCTCTTCAGAATCCAAGGAGCCAACTAGGGGAAAACGGTAACAACTGGAGTCTTATTTTCTAATATGTAGAGTCGGTTTCTCTTCTATTTTGTATTGTGTTGGCTCAGATTCCGAGAAAAATGCCTGAAAGTGGCATTGTTTTCTTGTTCTTACCTTGGAATGTCACTGGTGTTTTTTCTTGTTAATTTTGCTTCATACTCTTATGTGAAAAAGTGTCAGTCGCTTCAGTCGTGCCCGATTCCTTCTGACCCCATGGACTTCATACTGAATTATAATTTGTTCATTCTTTCATGTAATAAAAATTTATGAATCCAGTTTTCTGACAGTGATTACAAATAAATGCTAAAATTTATCAAACAACTTTTAGAAAAGATCACTTAATAAGATCAAGAAATACCTGCCGATCTGAGCTATTAAGATAGCAATATTTTCCTGGAAATACCCTTTAATTATTTATAGTGTATTTATGTTTAACTTCCTAACATATCATTTGGTATTTTCAAATCTGTGTAAGAGAGCATGATGGATGCTTTTCTTTGACAACGTTTAAAATTCCTTTTGGACTGGATTTTTTAAACTGAGTCAGAGTTCATTTTTCTTATAAAAGTTGAAAAAAAAAGAGCTATTTGTCCCAGGAATGTTTTTGGAAACTTTCTCCAAATTTCTCCAAATCTAGAGCTTCAATAGGAAGATAAGGAATAATAAAAACAGAGTTGTTTAAGTCATTAAGCTATTCATTCTTTTTTGAATAAATAGTTCTATGACCATTTTGCCAAGTTCTACATAAAATCCTATTAAAAATTGCATTGGATTTATATTACTGAAGATTAATTTTGGGATAACTGACATTTTTAAAACATACAATTTTCTGTTGGGAAATGTATCCTTGCCTTGAGTGGATTCATCGTTTTTTGTGTGTAATTTATTAGACTACATCTATCTTGTGAAAAGGCAGAGGAACCAGAGATCAAATTGCCAACAACTGCTGGATCATTGAAAAAGCAAGAGAGTTCCAGAAAAACATCTATTTCTGCTTTATTGACTATGCCAAAGCCTTTGACTGTGTGGATCACAATAAACTGTGGAAAATTCTGAAAGAGATGGGAATACCAGACCATCTGACCTGCCTCTGGAGAAACCTGTATGCAGGTCAGGAAGCAACAGTTAGAACTGGACATGGAACAACAGACTGGTTCTAAATAGGAAAAGGAGTATGTCAAGGCTGTATATTGTTACCCTGCTTATTTAACTTATATGCAGAGTACATCATGAGAAACACTGGGCTGGAAGAAACACAAGCTGGAATCAAGATTGCTGGGAGAAATATCAATAACCTCAGATATGCAGATGACACCACCCTTATGGCAGAAAGTGAAGAAGAACTAAAGAGCCTCTTGATGAAAGTGAAAGAGGAGAGTGAAAAAGTTGGCTTAAATCTCAACGTTCAGAAAACTAAGATCATGGCATCTGGTCCCATTACTTCATGGGAAATAGACGGGGAAACAGTGTCAGACTTTATTTTTGGGGGCTCCAAAATCACTGCTGATGGTGATTGCAGCCATGAAATTAAAAGATGCTTACTACTTGGAAGGAAGGTTATGACCAACTTAGAGAGCATATTTAAAAGCAGAGACATTACTTTGCCAACAAAGGTCTGTCTAGTCAAGGCTATGGTTTTTCCAGTGGTCATGTATGGATGTGAGAGTTGGACGGTGAAGAAAGCTGAGCACCGAAGAATTGATGCTTTTGAAGTGTAGTGTTGGAGAAGACTCTTGAGAGTCTCTTGGACTGCAAGGAGATCCAACCAGTTCATCCTAAAGGAGATCAGTCCTGGGTGTTCATTGGAAGGACTGATGTTGAAGCTGAAACTCCAATCCTTTGGCCACCTCATGCGAAGAGTTGACTCATTGGAAAAGACCCTGATGCTGGGAAGGATTGGGGGCAGGAGGAGAAGGGGACGACAGAGGATGAGATGGTTGGATGGCATTACTGACTCGATGGACATGGGTTTGGGTAAACTCCGGGAGTTGGTGATGGACAGGGAGGCCTGGTGTGTTGTGATTCATGGGGTTGCAAAAAGTCAGACACGACTGAGTGGCTGAACTGAACTGATCTTGTGAATATAGGTCTTTTATTTCTGTGGTTAAGTTGATTTCTATTAATAAACAGTACATTTTTTGTTACTACTATGAATGGATTTTTTCTGCATAATGTTTAAATATAGTCATTTTGTAACCAGGAGTCTTAATCTACTGGTTGATCTTCTTTATTTTTCAAATAAATATGTAATTTATTCACAAATAATAATTTATTTTTATGTGTAGCATTTGTTACCTATTTTCTTTTCTTTAAGTATAGACTGAAACGTTTAAGATTGTATTAAATAATCCTAGCAATAAGAATGTCTGACATGTTTCGCCAATGCAGTGGTAAAAGAATCCTCTTGCCAATGCAAGAGGCTAAGAGACGCGGGTTTGATACCTGGTTGGGAAGATCGCCTGGAATAGGAAATGGCAACCCACTCCAATATCCTTGCCTGGAAAATCCCACTGATAGAGAAGCCTGGTGGTCCACAGTCCATGGGGCCACAAAGACTTGGACATGACTGAGCACGCATGCAAGCAAGTGTAGACTGAAACCTTTAAGGTTTGATTATGTGACCCTAGTAAGAGGCAGGTCTGAAATGTTTCTCCTTGAATATCTATAGCTCTTAGAAAGATAGTTCTTATATTTTTCAGCTTTTATTTTTATTGTAATTTATTAAGAGATTGATCTTTATTTTGAAGCAGGATAGATGTTCAATTTGGGTTGGTTTTTTTTTTTTTTTTTTTTAATCTCAATCTCATAGCTTTGTACTGCTGGAAATAGCTCTCATTTAGCTGTGTTCACATTTCTGCAGAACACCAAGGCTGAATTTTGAGGGTTTTAGAAAGAGTATATTTATATATTTGAACTAAGAATTTTGTACCTAGTATTTTGCATTCCACTCATAAGTGTCATTGGCTGACTTTATTGGGCTAGCTTTGTCTTGCTGGTTTCCAAACATTAGGATCAAGAAGCATTTAGTCCTTTGGTGCTCTGAAGGTAAGTAGATTGGGAACTTGCTGTTGATTTAGTTTGAAAATCTGAAATAATTCACTTTTTAATGATCTGGGTATAGTGTTTTCTTTTCATGGTAATTACTTGACTTCCCTGGTGGCTCAGAGGGTAAAGCGTCTGCCTGCAATGCAGAAGACCCGAGTTCGATCACCGGGTTGGAAAGATCCCCTGGAGAAGGAAATGGCAACCCACTCCAGTACTCTTGCCTGGAAAATCCCATGGACAGAGGAGCCTGGTAGGCTACAGTCCACACGGTCACAAAGAGTTGGACACTACTGAGTGACTTCACTTTCACTTTTCAATTTTCCACAATTTAAAATTTTAATGTGTTGCTTTAAAATTCTTGCCATCTTACATTTTGGTTAGAAAATATAGGCTGTACAACTTTAACAAAGTGTAATTGGCACGGAATAAACTATATACATTTATAGTATACAATCTGAGAAGTTTTGATATATGTACACACCCATGAACAGGCACCGAAATCAACGTGGAAGCATCTCCATCACCCTTAGACGTCCTCATGTCTTCTTATTTCCCCTTCTGTCCCTACACTCTCCCCAGAATCTGTTTTCTGTCAATATGAATCCGTTGCATTCCCTAGAGTTTTATAAATAAAATCATGCAGTATTTACCCTTTTTAATATGGCTTATTTTACTCAGCAAAATTAATTGGAAATTCACCCATGTTCTTGACCTGTCTATAGTTCATTCATTTTTATTGAAAATGAAAGTATTAGTCGCTTAGTCTTGTCTGACTCTTTGTGATCTCATGGACTGTAGCTTTTCAGGCTTCTCAGTCCATGGGATTCTCCATGCAGGAATACTGGAGTGGGTTGTCATGGCCTTCTCCAGGAGATCTTCCCCACCGAGGGATGGAAACTGGTCTCCCACATTGCAGGTAGATTCTTTACCATCTGAACCTATTTCATGGCAATTTCAAAGAAACTGATATAACACTATTTCTTTGTTTGCCTTTTGATGAGCATTTAACTTGTTTCAATTTTTGGCTATTACAAAGCTGCTAGAAAATCCATGCACAGGTAGATTTGTGTGAACTGTATTTTCTTTTCTCTTGGCATAATAGCTTGGAGTGGGATGCTGGATCATATGATAGGTATTACTCATTTACTAAGAAACTATGAAACTGTTTTTAAATTATTAGGCATCATTTTGCATTCTTACCAGCCATGAACTGGAGTCTCAGTCCCCCCACTCTGTCACCAACACTTGGAAGGGTCAAGTATTTTTAATCTTAGCCATTCTAATGGGTGCATAGTGGCATCTCATCATGTTTGCCTCATTCTAATATAACTGGGTTCTTCATCTAGGCAATGTAGCTTCAGTATCCATACTGTCAACCTCGACTATGCCACACTGTCTCCTTAACCTTGCTTCTTATACATGCATCATCAAATTGGCTGTGCTATATGTTTTCCTAGAACTTCTCAGTGTGAAATTATAAGCAGAATGCAAGTAGAAATGTGGGGTTTATCTAGAGCTGTGAATTGGTACAAGAAGACTCAAGTGTGTATTAGAGCTTAAAGATATTATGGTTTCAGACCGTGAGATAATTACTAATTCAGAAAATAAGTAGAATAATCATAGTTTAGAAGTCTAGATGATATAGAATAATTGTTTTATCATGTGTTCTTGAAATGGAAGGAAGAATAAGAGATTTTTTTTTCAAGAATATTACAGACTGACTTAGACCAAAAATAAATTTTAGTATATTTAAAGAGCAAAGCACTCAAACTTCTCTGTCATTCTCCCTAAGTATTTCTTCTTTGTCTTGAAGCTCTGATAGATTTTCAATAGCAAGGAGGCTAAAAAGCTGAGAGGTGAATATCTTGGATGCATCCATCCAGTTGTGTCTGTTAAATACAGACTCTAATGTCATAGTCAGCAGAGCTCTAGGTAGAACAAAAAACTGAAGTGTCTTATGGAACTTCAAGGCTTCCTTTGGGGCTCAGATAGTAAAGAATCTGTCTGCAATGCAGGAGATCTGGATTCAATCCCTGCGTTGGGAAGATCCCCTGGAGAAGGAAATGGCAACCCACTCCAGTATTCTTGTCTGGAAAATCCCTTAGAAGGAGGAACCTGGTGGACTACAGTCTGTGGGGTCACAAGGAGTCAGACATGACTGAGCGACTAACACTTTCTTATGCAACTTCAGGGCCCAACAGGGAGAAACCTGGCTTTTACTCAAGAGGAGTCTTGGAGTACCTACAGGCAGTGTTAGGATGTTAGTTAATTACTGCTGGCCAGTTTATTTCCTCTACAAGAATGTCTGAACTTTTGTCTCACTGAAATACTCAGATGCTCTTGCTCCCCCCTTTTCTTCCCCTACTCAATTACAGCATGTTTTTCCTCATCCTTCTGTTTGTTGAATAATAATTCTTCCATAATTGGATTTCTCTGTATTGCACAATTAAAATTTCAAAAGATTGCCTTCTTCTTTCTTCAAAGAGCTATTTGGAATGTCCAATATGGCAAAGTTACTGTTGCACCCATTTATAGTAGACCTTCTCCGTAATAAATAATGCATAGCAACCCGAATAGTCCTTCATAAATGGACCACTCTTCTTTATTAAGTCTGTGCATTTAATTCTAAATATCCAGCTTATTTAGCACAAGAGCTACTCATAACTGTAGTGTATGAGTATGTCCTGTATGTAGTGTATGTCTATTAGTTACTAATAGACATGCAGCACATTTCTCACAAAGCAAATGGTTGGTCCTCAATCATCCCTGCCTCCTGATATCCACAGACCTGTGTGAATCCTTCTCTTTGAGTGGGGACTAACAATCCCACTGAATCAATCTGATGGAATATGGTAAAGTCTAGGGGATGTATCTGGTGACTGGGCTTCAGATGTAATGACATTCACGTTTTTGTCAGATTTTCTCTTGGGCTGGCTTTGGTGTTGAGAATGCCCACATGGCAAGGAACCAGGATGGGCTCCTGACCAATGGCAAGCAAAGAACTTAACTTTTACTGTCCTGTAACAACGCACGAGAAAACAGATCATGTCAACAACCGTGTGAGTCTACTTGGGAGCAGATTCTTCCATGGTTGAGTCTTGAATGAGACCTCAACCCAGGAAAACACATCTACCATGGTCTTTTTGAGGCATGGGCAGAGGTCCCAGAAGAGGCATACCCAAATCCCTGACCTGCAAACCCTCTAAGACCTGAGAGTGTTTTGTTTGGAGTCACTAAATTTTATAATAATTTGTTATGTTGCAATATGCAAGTAATACAATCATGCTAAATTGCTTTAGCCGTGTCTGACTCTTTGCTACCCCATGAACTGTATCCCACCAGACTCCTCTGTCCACGGGATTCTCAAGACAAGAATACTGGAGTGGGTTGCCATTTTCTTCTCCAGGGGATCTTCCCAACCCAGAGATTGAACCTGCAGCTCTTAAGTCTCCTGCATTGGCAGGAGGGTTCTTTACCACTAGTGCCACCTGGGAAGTCTCAGGTAATACAATATCACACTTTTATTTTTTATTAGCTTTTTTAAAAAATCAATTATCATAGAGACAACTCATAAAATGTAAAATTCTCAAAGGACTGGTAAAAATGTAAGGCAAATTTTTATCAAATTGTGCCATATAGTATGCCTATTTTGACTACTCTGAACTTCAGAACTTAATAATTTAATGTCATTTAGCAATATTAGGTTTAACCTATAATGTCACAGAGATCACATTTTTCTCAGAGAGGAGATATCAAGACTAATGATTCATTAGCAAAATTATTATTCTGGAGTCAAAAAACTAAGGGCTTGGGTAGATGTGGAGCTTAGTCCTATTCTAGGTTTTCACCCTTATTAAGAGGAAATTTCCACATTTCCTATGTTTCCCTCAGAAATGCTGTTTCTCTTCAAAATGATTCCACAACACACAATGTAGACAAATGAAGAATTCCTGTCTTTATCTCTGAAATGTTTACCGCTGGCTGATATTCCCATTCAGTAATTAGCATGGCAAGGCAGACATCTACAGGGGATTATTACAGCACAGTTTCAGAAGTGTGTGCTACAGTGGCCAGTGGCAAATCATCAAAACCTCTTCTACGTGAAAAAGTTTGAGTCCTTTGAAAACAGCATATCACAAGTCTTCCTTACAGAAAAATTCCAAATACTGCATGTTGACACACCGGCTCTGGAAGTTGTTGCTGGATCTTCCTCACTTTGAGTGTGGCCTGGACACACTGGCCTCCTTGCCAACAATAGAGTCTGGAAAGGGAAGCACAGCAGCTTATAGTGGACATACCTGGCAGCATCACCTGAACCACATGATCAAGGCTGACTTCACCAGCAATGCCACATGGCTCCTGTAAACCCCTTGGTGGGAAGCAATGAAAAAGTACCTCAGCTCTGTGATCTATTTCTGCAAAATCCATAACTCCAATCTAATGGTGGGAAGACATCAGAGAGACACCGATACTTCAGTATTCTTCAAAACTCTCTACTTCCTAAAAACAAAGGCAGACCAAGAAATGCACCCATTGAATGAGACAGCATGACCAAGGCAATGCATGATCCTGGACTGGGTCTTGGGACAGAAATTGAACAGTAGTAAAAAGACTGGGAAAAATCAGATACAATCTGCAATTAATAGTTTTTTGTGAATATTCTTTGTTTCTTCTTGATGTGCTCACTTGTGCTGGACTCTTTATGACCCCTGGACTGTAGCCCGCCAGGCTCCTCTGTCCATGGAAGTTTCCAGGCAAGAATACAGGGGTGCATTGCCATTTCCTTTTCCAGAGGCTCTTCCCACCCTAAGGATTGAATCTGTGTCTCATAAATCTCTTGCATTGCTGGGTGGATTCTTTACCACTGACCCGCCATATCCTGCCTTATTGTTTGTTAAGTTTTGTCAAATCTGACATTGTCGTGTAATACATTAATGTTAGAATAATCTCTTGAAGGGTATACTGAAAGTCCTTGTACTATCTCTGCAACATTTTTTTCTAAATCTAAATGTATTCTGCAATAAATCTTAAAAAAATATTATGTCACATAAGTAGCTTGTACTAATTGAAATAACGATTAAAAAAACCAACTTTGCTATTTAAGAATAAATTATAAAATTCTTTCCAACTGCCTTGTCCAATTTAAACCAGTTTTGGTTATATATTAATTTAGTATGCTTAAGCAATTTGAAAAATATAACAATGGCAACCTAAGACACAGACTGGAACAAATATTATTTGATTTAGAGATTAACACAAAGAAAAATAACAAAATTTTAATGCCTCCAGACACACCTTACTGAAAGTATTCCAGGATTTTGGTTTTATTAAATTGAGTAGGAAGGTGAAGGAATTTTATTACATGTTTGATAAAACATCCAGGAGGCTTCAGATTTCTTTTTCTTGTGCTCTTTCATGACAATCACCAGAATATTGCAAAATTAAACACAAACCCAATAATGTGAAGAATGCTGAGTGAGACTAACCACAAGTTACGTAAATGAGACAATTAATCCATTGAACACAGAATTCACTTTTTTTTTCTATTCTCTTCTTTTATTGACTGTTTAAGCCATTTATGGTTCTCACTGAAAAGCTCCAATGCCTATGGCCAGCAATCATCCCTTTAGACAGCCTTCCAGATGCCATCCTTGGCCAACAGGGAAACTTGAGAAGCAGCCCACATAAACCACTTGTTCTGATGCAGAAATCCCAGCCTTGGTTTTGTTAGGAACTGAAGGCCAGTCTCTTTCAGTGCATTAAGGGACTTAACTAACCGAAGTCCATCTGGACCTTGCATTCTATTTCAGTCTTACAATCCCGGGTAGCTGCTATTTCATCTCTCTTTAGATTGATCTTCCTCACACTACAGAGTGGGTTAGGGCTGGGAAGGTTGCCGCTTGTTTTTATGGATAAAAATACTTAATATGTGTCATTGATTCTAACCTCCATATTGTGAGGAACAGTCAACCCAGTCCTGCCTCTTGTAAACGTCCCTGGATCAAAAAATTACTGATAACACAACCATGGACGGTAGCCCACCAAGCTCCTCTGTCCACGGAATTCTCCAGACAAAAGTATTGGGATGGGTTGCCAATTCCTTCTCCAAGGGATCTTTCCAACCCAGGGTTTGAATCTGTGTCTCCTGCACTGCAGGCAGATTCTTTACCATCTGAGCCACCAGGAAAGACCAAACATGACCGTATAAAGTTCTGAATATGAGGAAGAAAATCCACAATTCCACAATTTCTTTCTCGCTTTATCTTATTTTTTCAGCCATATTGAAGTATAATTGACATATGAAGCTATATTCAAAGTGTGCACTCTGGTGACCTGATGTAGGTGTACACTGTAAAGCGATTCTCACCATCTACTTCATAGTTAATTAACACATCTCACTTATTATATGAGAGCATTTAAGTTCTACTCTTAGCAAATTTCAATTATACAATGTAGTGTTTTCAACTATAATCACCATCTTATACTTTAGATCCTTAGATCTTATTGAGCTTTAGCTGAAGGTTTGTACCTTTTAACAGCCTCTTCCTATTTCTTCCACTCTGTCCCCAAGCCTCTGGAAACCACTTTCCTACTCTTTTCTATCAGTTTAACTTTTTGTTAGATTCTACATATAAATGAGGTCATATAGTATTTGCCTTTCTCTGTCTGACTTAATTCGCTTAGCATAATGCCTTAAGGCCCATTCATATTGTGACGAACAGCAAGATTTCTTTCTTTCTCATGGCTGATTTATACATATATATATATATATATATATATATATATATAGAGAGAGAGAGAGAGAGAGAGAGAGACATATATACACACACCATATCCTTTTTTCCTTTCATCCATTGATGGATACTTAAGTTGTTTCCATATCTATTCTGTATAGCACGCATGCTCAGTCAGAGTCATGTCCCACTCAATGCCACCCCATGGATCCTCTGTCTGTGAAGCTGTCCAGGCAAGAATACTGGAGTGGATTGCCATTTCCTTCTCCAGGGGATCGTCACCTTCCAGGGATGGAACTCGTGCCTGGGGCATCTCCTGCACTGGCAGGTAGACTCTTTACCACTGCGCCCCCTGGGAAGCCCTTCCATATCTTAGTTATTGTGAATAAGGCTGAAATGAACAAGGTTGTGCAGATACATCTTTGTGATCCTGTTTTCATTTCTTGCAGTAAATATCCAGAAGTGGGATTGCTGGATCATTTGATAGCTCTATTTTTAATTTTCTGAGAGAACTCCATAGAGTTTTCCATGCTGGCTACACAAATTTACATCCTCATCAATAGTGAGGCACATTTAAATTGATAAAGTTTAAAAGTAGAATACAATATTCAGCAGTTTTGAAATTTTAATTGAGGTATACCTAAAAAAAATTATAGCATCTAGTAAGTAGTGTAATTGCGCAGGTTAATCTTTTCTTTTGTGCTTTTTAATTCATAATTAAGTTATTGGACTTAGAAATGTATTTTAAGGGCTTCACAGAGATTATTGGATTTAGAATCATTGTGCAGAATAGTAAAGTTAAATGACCTATTTAGATAAAGGCCTTACTCTCTAGAATAGATGGTTTCAAAGCCCTTAGGCACAAAATTAAATACACCAAGGAAATAACAGATTCAAACATATACATTGACATAACTGATGGGTTTGACAGTCTTTCACATCAATTTTTCTATATTTCTCTCAAAACTCTCAGAGATAAATTGAATGAGGTCCTGATTGTTGAGCAAGGCTTTAGAAACTAAGATTGTGTCCTATATTCTTAGTTAAGTTTTAATGACCCATTTCAACAGAAAAGTGCATACCTATTGCTTCTAACCCACAGTTTCCTCCCCGCAGAGGAATCAGACACGCATCAACTAAACCATCGGCATAGCTAGTATTGTCCTCTAGGAACTGCATGCATGCTCAGTCATGTCCAGCTCTTTGCGACCTCATGACTATAGCCCACCAGGCTCCTCTGTCCATGGAATTTTCCAGGCAAGAATACTGGAATGGGTTGAGATTTCATACTCACAAGGATCTTCCCAACCCAGGGATTGAACCCAGGCCTCTTGCGTGTTGTGTACTGGCAGGGGAGTTCTTTACCAATGAGCCACCTGGGAAGCCTTTTTGGATGTCTCCTGCAGGATATAGTCTGAAGATACAATGAAAGGAATGGCATAGGCCTGAAATACACCTTTAAGCAAACACATATCTGAGTTTTCAGAATTATTTATGTTACAAAAATAGTATAGCGCTTGCCAATGGAAATACGCCTCTTGTACAAAACTTTTAATCAAATGTATGTTCTTTATGTGCCCTTTGTTCACTAATATGAAATTGCAGGCTGTCTTAAACCATTATATATCTGTTTAGTTGTCTCGTCCTAGTGGCAAAGCACTCTTGCATACTGAACTCTGTCTTTTCTGTTGAGACAGAGCAGAAAAGAAAGCAACACAAGGTCATGATATCAGCATCAAGGAAATAGCTTTACGACATGCTATCATGAACTTGGTTAGAATATTTAAACTGCTTCTGCGTGGGTTTTCTCTGTGCTGGTACAAATTTAGAAGTGCTGTTCGAAACAACATCTCTATTAATTTGCCTGCCAAAATAGCTTTATCAGGTCTCACTGGAAATACACAGATTATTGAAGGTGCTCTATGAGCATCCATATGGATCATCTTGCCTGCTTTCCACATGGTGAAAAAATCAGAAGTCATGGATTAAGAACAGAGGCACCCATGATTGGCTTTGTGGATATTGGATAGACTCTCTGAGCATCTGAAGAGTCAAGGGCAGCCTTCAACAGCTGATTCACAGCATGGTCTCCTGGAAGGGATCCTAGTATGACACAAAGACATTAGTGGAAAAACTAGTGATGTTTGATTAAACTCTGGAGTTTAATTCAGAGCAATATAGGGACATTGGTCCTTCAGTTGTGACAACCACACGATGATAAAGTAAAATATCACCATGGAGGGTCGCTGGGCATGTAGTATATGGGAACTTTCTGTACCACCTTTGCAAGTTTGGTGTCAATCAAAATTATTCCCTGATGTCAAAATGTATTCAAGGAAATAACCTTTAGAAAGTTGAAATGGTTTAGAATGTCCTATGCTTGTGTCACAAGGTAACATGATATGGATCAGCTCTTTGCCTAAGAATCCTTGCCAAGATATCAAATAATAAAATCCTAACTGTGATTATAAACCATGCTGGAGGCTTCGCTGAAACACCCAACATCTCTAAAATAAAAGCAGCAGAACTTTTATATTGTTGACACCATAAAACACAGTCTATACAACAATCGTGTGGTCAATAAGTCTTGTCTGACTCTTTGCAACCCCGTAGACTGCAGAACACCAGGCTTCCCTGTCCTTCACTGTCTCCTGTAGTTAGCTCAGACTCATGTCCACTGAGTCGGTGATGCCATCCAACCATGCTATACAACACTTGGGGGATGAAAACTCCTAATATTCATAAACCCCAAAATATCAGTAGGAACCCACTAACTCTCAAGTTCAGTCTTGGCAAGTCCTCCTGCTGATTTTGTTTTTAGGGTCTGCTATAGATTTGATAGCACTTGAGAAGCGACTGAATGGATTTAAAGAATTTAGAAACCTCGGGAATAGAGTCTTGTGTAAGGATCAGAGTCCATGCATACATCATGCTTTATCTTGAAGGGGCGCCTGCTCCTCCCAGGCTTTATCCACTCTATGAAGAGGAATCATTTCAATAATGAGATACACCCTTATCATGCCTATGAGAAAAGTGTGTTCCCTCATTAGACAGGTGTTTATCACACACATACTATGTACTTGACAATATGGCCATTGGGGATACAAAGATTAATAAAAGGGCTTTGGTCCTTGAGGACCAATTAATCTGGCACAAACAGAGACACATAAAATGACAAAGCTCAGGAGAACAGGACCAGACACACGGGCATAAGGACAAGTTTCCTTTGGGGCAAAGAAAACACACAGGTATCCACCTCATGGGCAATGATAAACCATTTTGATTGGAAGTAAAACAATTCAGCCCATAGACATGATCTCTATCTCAGATCTCAGTTTTTCCTCCTATTAGAGGAAGTTATCTTTGTCTCTTCATGATACTGTCAAGCAAACAAGGCAAAAAAGTATTTTTAAAACACATTGGGTCCTTTGAATAAGCGAAATTACGAGACTGAAGCCACCATTACATCTTGGGGCAGTGGAATTTATATAGGCATTT
Organism: Giraffa tippelskirchi; assembly: GCF_054371585.1. NCBI lineage: Eukaryota > Metazoa > Chordata > Mammalia > Artiodactyla > Giraffidae > Giraffa > Giraffa tippelskirchi. The sequence goes on from NC_137282.1 coordinate 59,924,814, forward strand.
AGCACTACAAACTGTATAAATAAAAGCTTAAAAAATAATAGGAACCAGAGGTGGCTAATTCTGCACTACATATTATTTTGTTGAGTGCCCAAAGCCTGGATTGACCATAATAATACCTTTTAAATGTCTGCTGTGGGTTTTAAGAGCTTCTGGTATAGAGCATTGATCCAACCAAGAAATTTTCATAATGAAGTTTCTACCCAGATTGTTATTTCTGATGCTAGCTAGTCAGACAGGGGCCAGAAAGGATGCCTTATGTCAACCTCTTCAGGCACAACTTCTTTTCTTTCCATTCTGGTGGTATTTTTGCTGAATCTAAACCAATAATAATGATCTACTTACACCGCCTGTTCTGTATATCTGTCATATTAAAGTCTAGGCTGTTTGTTTATCATACTGTGATCTATAGCTTTCTATTAATTTAATTATACTAAAAGATCTTAAAAGCCTGGACTAAGTAACATGTCAATTAGAAATGAGTTTAACTTGGAATAAATATACATTTAATACTTGTAATTTATGGCTTTAAATACAAACAAAGCCCTCACTATGACACAATCTATTATTAATTGCTCTGATGCCCGAAGTCCAATTAGGGAAATCTATTTATGTTTTCTTCAGAGAAAGTCGATGTTCATTTCTCACAGGAAGTTCTGGGTGCCTCCCTTCTCCTTTCTCAAAACCCTGTGATGGCACAGAGGAGTTCTGTGTGTAATGAACCAGATCACGTGCAAAGTGAAGAGGGGGGCGGGGGGAGATGAAGCCCTCGGGAGGCGCGCTCATCTGTCTAAAGAAGGGAGCACCCAGACCAAACTGGAGGGCTTGTATGAGCGCTTTCAAATAAAATATGATTAGACCCTCTTACAGACTAATTAACTGCCATTTTATGAAGGGTTCTGATTTGCAGTAAATGCAATCCAGGTACAAACACACCTTAAACTACAACAGTAGCATGTTTTCTGTAATTAAATGTGGCCTTGAAACAACTCTACTGCTAGCTGTTTTCCAACATGTGAATGAAAAGTTACACATGAAAGTGTCAGTCTCTGTGTTGAGAAAAGATAGCGCCTGAGGTACGTTTTATGGTGAAAGTTATAAATCCCTGAGAAGTGACATTCACAGTGGAAACCCTGACACAGTATTTTGTGCACTCATGTTGTCCACATAAGAGACAATTTGGGAGATTAGAAATTTTACTGTGCTAGTTATAAATAAGTATATTCTAAACAGCTTTAATATTTTCTGTTATTTCAAATCCTACCCAAACAGCAGAAAATTCGTCATATCTTTTTTGTGATCTTCCACTACAAATTGCCACCCAGACATAATTTATTTGAACTCATGTATCTCTCTTTAGCATTATTATTTGTTTCTATTTAATACTATAAACATGAGTTGTCTTTTACAGTGTGATAGATTTCACATTGTATATATAAATTCTGCTGTTTCTTTAAAATCTCAGTGAGAGATCAACAGAAACTTTATTCTATGGGAATACAGTGTGATCTTAGCTTATGAATTGAAGATGTTGGCTGTACTCTAGTTGCAAAATGTGGTCACGTGTCTGTGTTTCATTCATTCTGTTTAAGAGAGAAGACTCTGGGGTGCTGACTCCCTTAGCAAGGACTCTTCCTTTAATACTAAAATTACAGTAGTAACACGGTATGTGGCACAAACAAGATAAGTCATCTACAGTAGCTGGCAAGAGATAGGACTCAGCAAATTTGGAAGACTCAGCAGTGGCTGCAGGACTGGAAAAAGGTCAGTTTTCATTCCAATCCCAAAGAAAGGCAATGCCAAAGAATGTTCAAACTACCTCACAATTGCACTCATCTCACACACTTGCAAAGTAATGCTCAAAATTCTCCAAGCTAGACTTTAACAGTACATGAATCGAGAACTTCCAGATATTCAAGGTGGATTTAGAAAAGACAGAGGAACCAGAGATCAAATTGCCAACATCTGTTGGATCACAGAAAAAGCAAGCGAGTTCCAGAAAAACATCTACTTCTGCTTCACTGACTACACTAAAGCCTTTGACTGTGTGGATCACAACAAACCATGGAAAATTCTTCAAGAGATGGGAATATCAGACCACTTTACCTGATTCTTGAGAAATCTATATGCAGGTCAAGAAGCAACAGTTAAAACTAGATGGGACAATGGACTGGTTCCAAATTGAGAAAGGAGTACATCAAGGCTGTATATTGTCACCCTGCTTATTAACTTATATGCAGAGTACATCATGAGAAATGCTGGGCTGGATGAAGCAAAAGCTGGGATCAAGATTTCTGGGAGAAGTATCAATAACCTCAGATATGCATATGACACCGCTCTTATGGCAAAGAAGAACTAAAGAGCCTCTTGATGAAAGTGAAAGAGGAGAGAGAAAAGTTGGCTTAAAATTCAACATTCAAAAAACTAAGTTCATGGCGTCCAGTCATCACTTCATGGCAAATAGATGGGGAACAATGGAAACAGTGACAGACTTTATTTTCTTTGCTCAAAACCACTGCAGATGGTGACTGCAGCCGTGAAATTAAAAGATGCTTGCTCCTGGGAAGAAAAGCTATGACCAACCTAGACAGCATAGTAAAAAGCAGAGACATTACTTAGCTGACAAAGGTCCATCTAGCCAAAGCTATGGTTTTTCCAGTAGTTATGTGTGGATGTGGGAGTTGGACGATGAAGAAAACTGAGTGCTGAGGAATTGATGCTTTTGAACTGTGGTGTTGGAGAAGACTCTTGAGAGTCTCTTGGACTGCAAGGAGATCCAACCAGTCCATCCTAAAGGAAATCAATCCTGAACATCCATTGGAAGGACTGATGCTGAAGCTGAATCTCCAATCCTTTGGCCACCTGATGTGAAGAACTGACTCATTGGAAAAGACCCTGATGCTGGGAAAAATTGAAGACAGGAGGAGAAGGGGATGACGGAGGATGAGATGGTTGGATGGCATCAACGACTCGATGCACATGAGTTTGGGTAAACTCCAGGAGTGGGTGATGGACAGGGAGGCCTGGTGTGCTGCAGTCCATGGGATGGCAAAGAGTCAGACATGACTGAGCGGCTGAACTGAGGCCCCAATACATGGTAGATACCATTGGTCTAAACAAGTGTTCAAATGTTCATGGCATTTAAAGACCCAGAAGGTAGTATTTTTGTATCTCCTTTATCAGGTCACTTACACACATAGCCTTTGCAGGTACTAATTCAAAGTTTGTGCTCAATTTGCTTTCTCAAATCTAGTTTAGACAAAAGAGAGAGAGAAAGAGAGAAAAGAGTTGGTCCATGCATCAAAATGGAGCACAGATCTTATTCCTTCAAATTTAATTCCACCTACTGAAAAATTAATTTAATGCCTCAACTTTAAGGATAAATTGTTTTTCAAAAAGCATCCCCAAATTAGGGAAAACAATCTTAAAGTGTGGGCAACACCTTAAAGCTTTGAGTGAATGACCTCAATCCATATTGGGTACCTGAGGAGAACTCCCTACCTGCATCCACATTGTTCATGAGAGGGTTAGATGTGTTATTGTGATTCTCTGCTGGTGAGTGTGCAGACACGTTAAGGGAACATACAACTCTCAACATTAATTAACATGGATGTACATGCATGCAGGTCATTCTAACAACACTATTCCACTTGTTTGTGTTCAAGACTCTGTTGTAATAATTAAAAGAGTTGATTGGTTTATAAACCTTGAGCCTCATTAAAATAATCAATTTGAAATTCTTTAAAATTAATCATACATTTAAACATGACATTTTGAAACGTATTAATTGTGCATATTTTATAAGTGTTGCCTATACTCGATTTGTATATAGATTTTACAGAATCTAACTTTTATAAGCATGGCCATGTTCCTGGACTTGGAGACCTGAGCCTCTCATGAGTATCTAACTTGCAGATAAACAATGTGATTTCCCCCAAACTCTTGCCTGTGTCACGGCACTATTAGGACCACATTTTAGGATTTCATCTCTCTTTCTGTGAAAATTTTCTAAATAGTGATGTGTATGCATTAACATCTAGTGGTAAAGAACCTGCCTGCCAATGCAGGTAGACACAAGAGACTTGGGTTTGATCCTTAGATCGCGAAGACCCCCTGGAGGAGGGCATGTCCATGTCCATCCCATGGACAGAGGAGCCTGGAAGGCTGCAGTTCATGGGGTCTCAAAGAGTCAGACATGACTGAAGTGACTTAGCATGCATGCATGTATGCATTAACATAAATTCCAAAGCACCTGATACATCTGTTTATTCACAGATTTATTATGTTAAACGACTAATTTTTCATATTAATCACACACTAGGATTTCCTGCTGGATAATGCAAGGGACATGGGCTTCCCAGGTGACGCTAGTGGTAAAGAACCCGCCTGCCAATGCAGGGGGCGCAGGAGACACAGATGTGATCCCTGGGTCAGAAAGATCCCCTAGAGGAGGAAATGGCAACCCACTCCAGTATTCTTGCCTGGAGAATCCCATGGACGGAGGAGCCTGGCAGGATGTAGTCCATGGGGTCACAAAGAATCCAACATGACTGAGTACACAACAAGAGCAATGCAAGGGCAGACGTTGCCTGGCCCTCTCCAGACCCCATTCCATTTATTTCATAAACCAGATCCATTTCTTTCCTCCTCAGGAAAAAATGTGGCCTCCTCGACATACAGTCAACAAACACAAAAACTGGAAAAAGTTAGTATAATAGTAAATGCAAGACAACTCTCTCCATTGCTCTTTAAAATTTAGATATTTCAGATTCAGGGAGTAATGCAATCAACATGAACTTGCATCTTACAATAATCAAATAAAATGAAATATTGTGGAAGCTAGTATTTTTAAGTTTATTTATTTATTTTTTTGGGAAGTCACTCAGTCGTGTCTGACTCTTTGAGACCCTATGGACTATACAGTCCATGGAATTCTCCAGGCCAGAATACTGGAGTGGGTAGCCTTTCCCTTCTCCAGGGGATCTTCCCGACCCAGGAATTAAACCGGGATCTCCTGCATTGTAGGCAGATTCTTTACCAGCTGAGCTATCAGGGAAGCCCATTTTTATATTAATTACATATGTTAAATGCATCTATGCCATCATTATTACCTTAAATCTAACATTATTAACTGAGTTGATTGGTCATCATGTCATCTCCACAGGAAGACCCAAATCATCTCTCACTGGTAAAATTTGAAGATCCAAGAAATCTCTGCTTCAAGTTCTCGTGGCCTTAAAAGCAAAATAGTACTTCTTTCTTTTTTTAATAGATCTTAATTTAAATTACTGGCTCCCCTAGTGACTCAGACAGTAAAAAATCTGCCTGCAGTGGGGGAGATCAGGTTTGAGCCCTGGGTCGGGAAGAGCCCCTGGAGGAGGGAATGGCAACCCCTCCAGTGCCTGGAGACCCACTCTTCTTGCCTGGGGACTCCATAGACAGGAGAACCTTAAAGCATCTGTGCACTAACCAGCAGAGAATCACGTGGCAACTTCACATCTAGGCCTCTCAGAAACGGAGGGGTTGCAGGCAGGGAGTTCTCCCTAAGTGCCCAACATGGAGTGAGGTTATTTATTGGATGCTCTCCAGTCTCAGGCTGGAACGGAGGTTTGAATCTGACCTGAGGACAAAGCCTGTACGTTAACTTTGGGGCTCATCTGCTTACAAGTCTCTATGGACATTGTTCTTAACCCCACACGGAGACATGACTATTGGCCCTGACACTATGGTGTGTGTGCACACACGCACACACACACACCCAGCTATTCACAGTTGCAATGTTTTGTTTTATGCTTTAAATGCCAGTCTTATGTGAAAAGACTATAATGGTTTATTCAACTAGTAACATCCAACCTTATCTAAATTGTGATTTTCAAATCCTGCCTAAAACTAAAAACCACAAGCTAATCTTCATTTGGATATAAAAACACTCTGTAATAAAATGGCCTACAGTGATTTATGAAACTAGTGTATACACACATTGATAATCTATGTCCATTTGAATTTGTTTATAAATATTTCCCCTGAAACGTCCACTTAACTCGATCTGCATCTATGAATGCACATATATTTTTCTCTCCATGAATTAGATATGGCTCTGAGTATGTGAGGGGAATGTAGAGTTTGGATGGTCTATATTACAGAAATAAAATTGAGCAGGGAGAGAAGAAAGTCAGAGAGCCTGACTGCACAATAAAATATTCAAAAAGGAAAGCCCACAACTGCAAATAATTGAATTAGGCAAGAGCCATACAGATGGGGCATTGCCTGGGGATTGATGGTCATCTGGGGGAGTTGATCGTCCGAGGTGGTCATCAATCCCCTAGGAAATGCCCTACACCAAGGTCATCATACCTATTAGAACCCTTTTTTTTTTTTTCACTGCAGAGGATTTAAAAATCCTTCATTTTACTTGATTTCCTGCATTATTATGATTCCTTCAGGTGATGTGCGAGGAATGGCTGTGAATGGCGCTGGGCTCAACTTGGTATTTCTGAATCACCCATCTCCAAGGCAGCCACCAACAGCATACATTCTTCTAGTACGGAATGTTTTATCCAGACTGAGTAATATTTCAGAGTTTTTTTAATCATGAAAATTTAGTGAAGTCATAAATAAAAATGTGTGCTTCGTCTTAGACCAAAATACTTGGAGAAATACCTTATAAAACATATTCTTGGTTTTCATCAGCATTCATGATGGGAATAAAAATACAAATTACAGTGATCAAGAAGGTCATGGACAAGATTGTTTGTAGTTTTTGACTTGCTCTCATTTACACAATATCGCATTTTATAGCATCAATGACATGATGAGAAGTGGCCAATTAAGAACATGATTAAATCTGTCTACACTATCCTTGAAAAATTATCATGAACAAAAGTGTCTATGACTTTTAAAATTAGAAGTTTGCAAAATCAACTTTTTTCTTAGTTATTACTTACCAAGATACATTTATTATCTGTTATGAACACATGTTACTTATGTACTTGCTAACAAATATAGGAATAAAAAGAACATTATATAAAAAAAGTGAGAATAAGACAAATTGCTTTTGGCAAAATTAGCTCAGACTTTAGACTTCAACAGTGAGGTTTTTATAATTTGTAATTTTATTTGAATAATTGTGTCCTAAAGCTTTACACATTGGGCACATTTGAAAATCCTTCTTTGATTTTCTTGGCCTCAAAAGTTCTCTGTGCCTTCCAAGCTTGCTCAGCCACGGGCATCATCATGGAGCTTGTTATCCTGGCAAAGCACTGAGCCTCCATCTCACATTCTAGGTGACTGCCTTAAGGCCAGATGAGGCAACCCAGACTTGCTTGAGAGTTAACCTCCAAAGGAGTAAATGTTGAATGCAGGAGACCCAAGGAAGAGGCAGACAGCTAGACCAATTACTCTCCATTCCTCCCTCCAAGGGACTGGCCGGCAAGCACTCTCTCATCTCACAAGGCAGCAACGCATGCTCAGCACCTTCTTGTGTTCACATTCCACACTGTCTGCCTCACTTCCCTCTGACCTCAGTCACCCACCCCCAGAACTGCAATCCTTCATCAAGCCTTGGTGTCTACCTTTTTTTCCTAAAGTTCTCAGGCTAAGACAGCTTACGGTTATGGAAACTTAAAATGAAATGGTACCAATGACATCCACATATATCGTTAGTTTTGGTATTTGATCAATTGCTTTTCTCATTAATTGATGCTTAATTTTGTTCACAGAATTGCTAATTTTCCTTATTCCTATTTAGTGTATATCAGGAATATTGTTTGCCCATTACCTCTTCAATTTATCCACATGTAATTTTCATTTCTATTGATTTTCAATACCTTGAGCAATACGGGGCTGAATTCTTCCCATTCATGTTTATCTTTGTTCCTGTCTTCTCTGGGTTCTACAGCCTTTTGGATAAAATCATCTTGCACCAGACATGCTGGCTGATTTTCTAATACCTGTTTCCCCCTTCTTCTGTTATTTAACAGATCCAATTTAATGAGTAGCCTTTACGTGTCCAGGTAACATAAACTTCATCCTTGACTCCCTTGCAGATGGCGGCACCCAGTGAGATATCAGCAGAAGTTGCTGAGTTGGTGTTGCTCTCTGGCATTGCTTTGTTTGCCCCCCGACCTTAATCTCCATCTTCCAAGTTCTCCACTACGTTCTGTGCCACAAGAGCTGCTCTGTGGGGACTATACCATCTACCTGTCTTTGGTTTAGGTCAGTGGCAAACACAGGAAGATGAAAAAGACAGAGAGAGACCAGGAGACACAGAAGGTGATGAATATAAAGCAAAATGAAGAGGGACCTTTATCCCCTTGGCTGCATCATGTCTTGTCCAGCAGCCCTTGTCTCAAGCTCTGTTTTCAAGACTCCATAATCTCCAGTTTGCTAATTTTACTCTAAGAGAAGATCTAGATTAAAGACTGAAGGACATACCCACCATTTAAAGACATTAATGAGTCCCCATGGAGACCTGTTCAGCTCCAAAATATATTTGGAAATCAGTCATCATTTCTTCTTGTACTGTTTTTTTCCTCTTTCCCATCATTTAAAAATAAATCAGGGCACTCCATCTGTTCATGACTTCAACGTTTTATCTTCTATAGTATGGGCACTCAGCATTCCCTCTAAAACACACCGTTTCTCAACTTTTCCCTGGAAACCAACTGTGTTCAGTTGTGTCCAGCCATTTGTGACCCCATGGACTGTAGCCCGCCAAGCTCTTCTGTCCATGGGGATTCTCTAGGCAAGAATATTGGAGTAGGTTGCCCTGCCCTCCTCCAGAGGATCTTTCCTACCCAGGGATCAAACCCAGGTCTCCCGCATTGCAGGCGAATTCTTTACCATGGGAAGCCCACAGTTTCACCAGCAGCTTCGTTTCCTGTTTGCCCCATTCACCTCTTGGTGGACCAGGTTCTTAAGCTCAAGAAAGAGGCCATCTGAGTGTGTTGGATCTAAACTATTCCTCTAGAGTTAATCTGAAGCAGAACAAATATACATGTATTTTTAATGTAGCTTTCTTTTGCTGATCTCTTATGAAGACTTCTGCAAGTGTTTGATTCTGTTCAGGCTATTTCTAGAGTATGTAGAAGAAGATGCTAGAATATTCTGTAGTCAGTCTCTTCACAATAAAAGTTATTTTCTTCTGCTATTTTGAGAGGGAAATTGGACCTGGATAAGAGACTCACATTCTGGAATCTACACGTAGGTTTTCTCTCTGACTGTATTCAACTCATAAAAACGGGAGTCGATAGGATATCCATAATACCACACTCTGAGTAAGCATTAACCGCCCTCTCCTTCCAAACTCACAATATTTTGCAGTATTATTCCAGATCTATCTACTGCAATATGATTTCATGTTTCAAAGCTAATTATTGATATTGGATATGCTCAAATTTTCACATGTTCTACGCTGACCATCAACCCATTCTTCATGGGAGAATAAAAATACAAATCAAAATTAAAGACAAGAACTCCCACTAAGGAAAAATAGATGCTTCCATTTACCAAATATTGAAGGACTCTCTCTTTGTCCTCTGTCCTCAGGGAGGTCTCCAAACAATGCTCACTAGATGTCTTGCTTCATGCAATCTCTGCAAATAATAACAATTAAAAAAAATACTCATCAGTTTCTTTGCTAACATGTTTTATCTGTGTCCGTGTTCATAACATATTATTCTGCAAAGCATTACTGAACTCTGAGTTATTTTCCTATTAACAGTACTACAAAAAATGTACCATAAAATACTATAATATCATCCAGGGTGTTCTAATGTAACATACTAGTTTCAAATGCTAGCAACTGTCAACTCTTACTGAAAAGAATTACAGAAGTAATATTCTGAGTGTATGTTTTGCAAGAAGGATTTCAACAGCCATGTCATTTAGTACATTCATTTCTTTTTTTAACTTGTAAAATAATAAGACTATTGTAATCTCCTTATTTAAGGATCAGTCTTTGAGTAAAGCTTAGCTGCCAAAGATCTTTTAAAGGATGAACAGCCAACATTGAGGAGTGTTGGAATCTTAGTTCCTTTGATGCTTTCTCAGGAGAGGTGAGTTAGTCACTTCCTTTCCCTCATGCTGACTCTTGTCAGAGAAAATGACAAGAAAAACAAAACCAAGCAAATAGCAAACAGAAGACTGAACAGTGAATGTTGCAGTGGGGTGTTGTTGACACAGATAAAAGGTTGTCATTCATCTGATTATCACATTTAAACGCGACAGAAATATTTTTGCAAAGCTCTTTCGGGCGAGACTTACTGAGTATGTTAGTTATTCCTTAAGTAAAAAAGACATCTTGGAAGAATTCCACCCTCTGGATCAGCACATGTCATGTCATGTATTAAACAAGGTTAAGCAATTGTGGAGAGGCTGGGTTAAACAGAAGCCATTGTGCCTGGGAAGAAGCTTTCTGCCCAGACATGTGCTCGGTCTTTGGCCAGTAGAGTCAAGCAATGCTCTTTCCCATTCCAGGTCACCAAGGTCAGAAGCCACAGCTCCCTGTCCTCTTGTGTCTCCTTGCTGCAACCATAATGGGTCTGTCTCTGCCAAGCTTGGGTCTGAATCTGGATCAGAGTTTCTCACCCTGTTTACCTGATTCAAATTGGGTTCCCACCTGCAGCCACCCTCCTCTCACTGATTGGATGCACTCTCAGTTCTTTTCTCTGCTAGCACCTTTATATCTTATCTCACCTCTTTTTTCACTAGATTATTCATCTACCCATCTTCCACTCACCAGGGTTTTCCAAGCCCCAGCTGAACTCTGGAAACTATGCCAAGTTCACTGCTACTGTAGTGAATGAGACTCAAGAGGCCTGACGTGAACCTTACATTCTGGGGGAAGAAAAAGACCAGGAAGCAATACAGCAGCATTGGTCTTAAAGGAAAGTAGCAAATAGAGCCAAGTAGAGGTTGGGAAAGGCGGCCTCGGAGATGACGGTGGAGGATGGTCAAAGGGCACATTGTAAGCTGAGATCTGGGGACAGACGGGGGTGGGGGTGAGGGGAGAAGGGGCCATTCACAGGCTGAGAAAGGACCCCCATGTTCCAGGACAGAAGGAAGGATGGGATGTGGCTGGGGAACTAGGGCACAGGGCATGTCAGGGCTCACAGGACACACCACGTGCTTTTGGGTGACCAGATCATGTGGGCTTACTGTTCCAGGGAAGAGTTTGCATGACGCAACGTCGTTCTGTTTCACCAGACGGCATGACATGGTCTGAGTTGTGCTTCAAAGCACCTGTTCTGTTTCCCCAGAGAAGGATGCAGAGGCTCTTAGAAAACAGACTGTCACCATCACACCAGCTGAAGCTAGCTTGCACCTCCTGCAGAGTCTCACCAACCTTTTCAAACAATTGGTCATGCATTTGGAAGAAGTGAAATGAAATCCGAAAATAGAGACTTTTATTTGATTTTTTTGTGCAGGGTAAAGCTATATGATAGAAAATATATTTTCAAATTTGTGTTGTTGTTTTTAATAGCAAGCAAAAAAATCTTTCTGGATTACTTCTTATTTATTTTAGAAGAGAATAAGTATCAGTTGGGGGCAAATTTTTTGTTGATAAGAGCATAGCTTCAAGAAAGTTGAGAAAATGCAAGAACATATCAACCATCACCCTAACAGAGTCAGCCTTACAATTTATTTCTCATCCTACGTGCAGGCAGAGAACTACTCTGATTCTGCAGACACTTATTTGATGGTTCAATTCACATGATGATTTTTCTCCACTCGTTTGCTTCCAAATCCATGTTGAACATGACCTTGTAGGTGATAGAAACCCGGGACTTAGCAATTCGCTGTCTTCATTCTACCAGACGGTGATTATGAGGGAGCTGGTGGAACTGGTATAAAACTTCCTGTAACATATTTGAAATTTAAGAATTTCTAAAGGATTCCTGTGCTCCTATCTTGTGAGAGGTTTATTGATATCACTGAGAAAAAATAGACTTTACTGTGGTAAATCTCATAAAATGACATTTTTTTTTTTCTTGAGGACAGCAAAATTCTGGTCTTGAGCTAATTTTCTTCTGAATGAATGAATTGGCCAACAGACTGAAGTGATATTAATTCAGTAATAAACATCCAGCAGTGTATCCATGTGGATCCTTCCCTGAGCACATATTCTTCTAGTTAGGAATTAGAAAAGACAGAAATATTGGGCTTCCCAGAGGGCGCTAGTGGTGAAGAACTCTCCTGTCAATGCAGGAGACATAGGATACCTGGGTGTGATCCCTGGGTTGAGAAGATCCCCTGGAGGAGGGCATGACAACCCACTCCAGTATTCTTGCCTGGAGAATCCCTTGGACAGAGGAGACTAGCAAGCTATAGTTCATAGGGTTACCAAGAGTCAGACACAGCTGAAGTGACTTAGCACACACACACATCCCACTGATGTTTGAAAAGACTGTGGCATACCCGTTATGTTTAAATTTGAAAGTAATTATTCCCAACATATTAAGCCTAAGATTCTGTATCTACTTGAGTAATAAAACTCATCTATTTTCATATTAAAGAAAAAAATCTGGCTTGGTCTGGCAATTATGTGGTTAACCTTTTTGAAAGCAATTAAAAAAAGGATAATTTAGGACAGAATCACTTTATACTACAAAGTCTTGTGGCCTTTTTGTTGTTGTTGTTGTTGTTCATATTTAGTTCTTTGTTTATTAATCCTTAATTATTCACACTAGTTTCTTAACCATCTAAGCATCGTGAACTTATTCTTATGTTGATACTTCCTGCCAACTGTTTCACACATGGAGAATATTGTTAGGAATGATACTCTAAATTTCATACCCAGCTACAACTGTTTTGCTTTCATTACTTGTGGTAATATCCATAAATAGATGCTTCATTGCCAGCACTTACTGCCTTTCTCTCCCCACTCGCATTGCCTAATCATGGCTCTCGCTTGAATCATTTGGCAAATGCTTGTACAGCATCTTCAATTAAAAATAAATAAGGTAGAAGAATGTTCTTTCTGTACTCTTCATCTTAAAAAAAATGAATGTTATCCTTTAGATCTGTTAAAGGAATCATTCCAAATCTTCTTCTCTTTCCAATGTAATTTTTCTCGGGGCAAATTAAAAATGTGTGGTACCTAATCCAAATAAACATGACGCTTTCCAACCCTCACATTTCCTATTGCATCAACTCGTTGAACAATTAATTGTCTCATAGAATTTCACTAAGGGTGGAAATGGGGAGCTTGTGTCCACTCTCTTTTATACGGATTTCTGATGCTGCTCCTGGGTCTCTGTGTGAGTCCTGCAAACCCGCTGTGACTCTGATCCCCTGAATGATGACCCCTTCCTTACGAGGCCAAACTGTCTGGAAGTCAGTGAAGGACAGAAACTGGCTCGCTTCTTTTTGGAAGACAAAGTTTGACAGAATGAACGTTCCATCCACCATATTTCAATCCATTTGATCATTCATGGGGGACAGGGACTCCCGTACTCACTGTTGCTGTTGCTCAGTCACTCAGTCTGTCCGACTCTTTGTGACCCCGTGGACGGCAGTACGCCAGGCTTCCTTGTCCTTCACTATCTGCACTCATGGTCAACACTAAATGGAAATGTGTTTTGCGAAGTTACATTAATTTTGACAGACTAGAGATTTTACTGGTGTTTTCCATAAGTAGAAGGCAACAAAAATAATTTATTATAAGACCTTAAAAACTTGACAACATAGGCAACCTTTGAGCATTAATAAACTAACTGTCCTAACATCTGTAGCAGGAAGAATAGATGAGAAGTAAAGTTGTTTATCTCAGGATGAAAACAAAAAGAAAGTATGAGAAGGAGGAAGATGGAGGGGGAGATTGGGAGAGTTCTGTCGCTTTTGCTCTGAAGTGAAATATTCTGGGCACGCATAACCTTTTGTTCGCTTTTATAATCCCGTCTTGTGTTGCAGTGGGAGTCCTGGGTGTTAACGACAGAAAGATCAAAAGGTTCTCAAAACCTGACTCCTAGGAGCCAAAGAAACCATCCACACATCATGTTGCCATAATTCCCCCAGCAGAGCAGATTTACCACCTTGCTGTGGTCCAAAGTTCAAGGTGATTAATTCACTGGCTCAGTTAAGAGTTGATCTGCATTTTGGCGTGTCATACTGTGAAGGAAGAGAAGTCCTCTGATAACCCCTGGGAAGGCAGGGAAGGCAGAGGAAGAATATTTATCCACCTTGTGGGTAAAATCCTCTGCCTTAGAGGGTCAGCCAGGAGGCCAGAAAACCCAGAAGTGTGCTTCTGCTGGTACAGCGAGGAAGGCAGACAGCTTCCTGGATTACTTGCCGGACTCTAAATTCTGAAAATCACAGTTCTACTAAACTATCAACTTAAAAAGGAAAAAAGTTTAGGCTTTATCAAAGCAAATAAAATGAGACTGTGAAACTATTATCTAAGAAATGTAACAGGGAAACAAAGATCAGAGGAGGTGAAACTGAGTTCAGTTATGTTGCTGCTGCTGCTGCTGCTAAGTTGCTTCATTCGTGTCCGACTCTGTGCGACCCCACAGACAGCAGCCACCAGTGATATGATCTTTAAAATGTTTTTGGTTACTGCTGTGTGCTTTATAGTTTGTCTCATGCTTAACTTGAGGGGAAAGACTTCCTTAGTCATGGATATGGACCTAATTCACTGGTGGCCAGTCACTCTCAGGAGCTCTTTTTTCTTTGAGGTGTGAAAGATGAAGGGCTTCCTAGGTGGCAATAGGGATAAAGAACTTGCCTGTCATTTCAGAAGACATTGCAAAGGGAGCTCAATCCCTGGGTCGGGAAGATCCCCTGGAGGAGGGCATGGCAACCCACTCCAGTATTCTTGCCTGGAGAATCCCATGGGCAGAGGAGCCAGGCAGGCTACAGTTCACAGGGTGGCAAAAAGTTGGACATGACTGAAGTGGCTGAGCATGCATGCACAGGAAAGATGGACACGTTTGTGAAATGTGACCATCACGAATGTCGGACGTGTGCTTCTCAATGCATTCACTGAACTACAAATTCTAAATCCAAGGCGATTTAAATTGTAAGCTAGATGTTTCTATGCAAATTTTCGAAGTGCTTCTTAGGTGGAGGGGTTTCCGAAGCATGCACCCTGTGAAGGGCAAGACTGGTGCTTAGATACGAGTGAGGGGCGTTGCGGGAAGAAGCCCAGGAGGTGGGTGCCATCTGTCCTTGGATGTCCTCCCAGGTTTGATGATTTATAAATAGTCATGTGACTTGCTCAGAGCTGGGTGCATACAGTCGGCACTTAGACACATACTCATCATTGCTAATAATGACACCAGTGTGCCTTGGTGCTAAGTAAGGTCTCTCTCTCCTTTGGTGGGAGAATGTAGGGTCAGTCCCACTGAAGGAGAAATTGTTAGGTAGTCAATGTAGAAGTCAGAGCCTCAGTTCTTTTTCTAATTTCAATGTTCATTCTCACGCACAAATGTTTTGCTCTGTTAAAAGCTTTTTACTGCTTCAGTTTCCAGGCCTTCAGAGGAATGCCTCCCTGGTCTGGAGGGTCATAGAACATTCAGACCCAGGACAAGACAATCATTACCTGCTGTTTATCAAGGAGAAAAACTCCCGGTAGACAATTAGATCCTATGCATATGTTTAACCCCTAAATAATGGCCTGGGGTCTTGAGAAAGGGTTGAGGGATGGTGTCCTAATGTCTAGAAAAACTGAGAAACTCGGGGATCCCAGAAAGCCTTAAAAATGACAAACTGGACTTTGCAACATTGAAACTGATTGGTCAGAAATTACACATATCTGGCCCCAAGCTAACCAAAAATGAACAGATCAGTTTCAATAGAGATATAAGAACTTCTTCTATTTCCACCTTTGGGGATTCTTCACACCCTCTCAGTGTCTATGCTGAGGGCTTTGTATGTCTACCCTTTAAAATAAAGTACCTGCCGGAGTATTTGTAAGTTGGCGAAACTCATTCTTCGACTCTGTGAACGGAGCCCAATTTCCCTGCTTCACCACTCAAGAAATCAAAGCTCGTGTGTGCTGAACATCTGCGTGCCCCAGAGAAAGCAACACACCTGATTCTCAGACCAACCATAGGAAGTAATTAGCAATCTTATTACCGGTTGGAGGGTGAGGAGTAGATGGGTCAGGGAGAGATGGGTCATCTTCCTCAGAACAGGTGCTGAGAACATCTGAGACAGACTTTGAATGTGAGTAGCTGGGTTCCAAAATGGGCATTCTTTGTAACTGTATCACACTGTGAACTTTAGAAAATCATCTAAAGCTGAATTAGGTTTTAAAAATTAAATTTAAATCTGCAATATTTGCTTACTTAAAACATTTGTTAATATGATATTATTATTTCAGAAATAGCTTTGTTAGCATGACTTTCAATGACAAAAGCCATAATGTTTTGCTTTATAAGGTTTTAAAAAACAAAGACCATAATATCTTTCTCTCATGACTTAAGTGACATCTGCAGGGAAAGAAAACAGTGAAATGTGTTATTCTGATAATAGGAGCATGGATTTAGCTTTATCCTTAGAAACATATAAATTAAATTTAACATTGACTATGGAAGGTAACTGGAGAAGGAAATGGCAACCCACTCCAGTATTCTTGCCTGGAGAATTCCGTGGACAGAGGAGCCTGGTGGGCTGCTGTCCATGGGGTCGCACAGAGTCGGACACGGCTGAAGCAACTTATCATTCACGCATGCATTGGAGAAGGCAATGACACCCCACTCCAATACTCTTGCCTGGAAAATCCCATGGACGGAGGAGCCTGGTAGGCTGCAGTCCATGGGATCGAGTCGGACACGACTGAGCGACTTCACTTTCACTTTTCACTTTCACACATTGGAGAAGGAAATGGCAACCCACTCCAGTGTTCTTGTCTGGAGAATCCTAGGGATGGGGGAGCCTGGTGGGCTGCCATCTATGTGGTCACACAGAGTTGGACACGACTGAAGCGACTTAGCAGCAGCAGCAGCCAGTATTCTTGCCTGGAGAATCCCAGGGACAGAGGAGCCTGGTGGGCTGCTGTCTATGGGGTGACAGAGTAGGACGTGACTAAAACGACTTAGCAGCAGCAGCAGCGGCAGCAGCATGGAAGGTAACTATGAAACAATAACTTTATTTCAATTTAAGAATAAGAAAACAACTGAGCGGCCAAGACTTAGAGAAGGTACCTTTCTATTCTCAGCAAGGGCATGGAACCAGCCATGACCATCTCTGATGGTCACCCTCACATTGACTACAGCCTCATGCCCACTGGTGACTGAAAGGGAGTCAGGGATGATGGCGATCGACTCCTGGGTTCATAGGACCAGGTTGTAACAAGGGGCATGATACACTTTCTGGAGTTAAATGAAACACTGCTTTTAAAAGAGAAAAAAATTAAGCATAACACACTCTTGTTATTATGCAGAAATGAGAGCTAGAAAGAAAAAGAGGAGGACGAGGACGAGAAAGGGAAGTGGAGCAGGAGGAGGGGACGGGGCTCTTGAACCTTTGCTGGCCGGACACCTGGCTCTTGATGCTGACTGGTCAGGCGCTAGGATCCCGGTGACAAGAAACTATTGTTGCCTGGGTCCGGCTCACTGAATCCAGCAATGAAGATATAAAGAGCCTGGGGGGATATTCTTTCTTATCCCAAAAACAACATTCAGAGTTTTTCTTTCTGTGAATGTTTTCGTGAATGAATTTGAAATGCTTTTGTCTCCAGGAGTAGAATGAATCTCATTGTGTGGAAAGGAACAACGGCTCATTATTCCCTTTGTGAACCCTGAGTTCTTCTTTGGCTGACACTGACTCCATACATTTTACTTTTACCTAGAAGTTCTCTGTCTCAACAGAATTTTTTCCCCCACTTTTTCCCTTTTATAATGTGTGGTTCTTTTTGTCTCCCTGAGACGCTGATTTCCATAGGATTTTAGATTTGCATTTCCTATTTGTGACAGAGAAAACTCTTCTCAAATTTTGTTTGTGGATACAATGATTCTGAAATAACAGTCATGTAATATACTCCAGGAGATAGTGAAGGACAGAGAAGTCTGGCATGCTGTAGTCCATGGGGTGGCAAAGAATTGGACATGACTTAGAGACTGAACAACAATAGTGTACCCATCAGGTTTATGTTACGACAACAGAAACCAAAATAATAAGCAACAGGGAGAAAAAGAGCAGAAGCCATTTTACTTATGAGACAATGATGTATAGTCATGAGCAGGCACAAAGGGACACTAAGATTCAAGATATTCACAAGCTCCAGAAGCTGATAATTATAAAAAATCTGCACCAAAATTTTCATTGAAAAACCTTACTTTTTTCATGGTTTCCAGACTGCTTCTTTTTTTCCTGACATAAGTCACAGCCTAACTTACAAATAACTGGAAGGATAATCCACTTGTCCGCTAATCTAAGTAGCTGTTCTTCTAGAAATGCAGTCATTATAACTCTAAAAAATGAATAAAATGGACACCATGATTGAGATTTCTGTAGAACCAAAGTACAACTTTTTTCATAATTTCAAGAGTTTCTTGAGGTTCTTGAGAAATTCCTCAACCAGTACTTTGTGAAATGTAATTGTTCTGGCTCTGACTTCAGGGCAGACTTTAGTTAAGCCTGAAGTTAATCATCTACATCAATTTTGACCCCCAGCCCAGACACTTCTGGCCATGTGTGGAGACATTCTTGTTTGGCCCAGTCAGTAGCAGTCAGTGAGCACCACTAGTATCTGCGGGGTAGAAGCTCGAGATGCTATTAAACATCATACAATAAATAGGACATACTGCAACAGAGAACTTTCCTGCCCCAGATGTTAATAGCACCAAAATTGAGGATGCCTGGATTTGGGCATTTAGTGCCTCTGTAGGATGTAGGCTGATGCTCTAGCTGTTGATTCTCTGGAGTTTATGTGGCATTTTTCAGAGGAAAATGATTTAAAGGCCACTAACCTTGTATTTTCCATTATAATTACATGAATTTGTCCTCCAAATTACAGAAAGGGAGTAAGTGACAGAAGATGGACTCTTGAGAACCCTTTGGTGCTCTGATAGACAAACATCATGCAGAAGATGCGGGTCTGTATCCCTTGACAGTTTCCTCTGAAAAAGCCAAAGGGAGAGGTGTGCCTCCCATTGCCTAATAAATGCCTCCTACTGCCTGACCAGTATCCCCCACTCCTCATAAATATCTTCCACTTCTTGGTCTGTATCTCCCACTTCCTGACTTGTATCTCCCATTTCCTGACTCACATCCCACTTTCTGATACATGCTCTCCACTTTCTGACTTTATCTCCCACTTCCTCATGAGTATCTTCCACTTCCTGACCTGTGTCTCCCACTTGCTGACCTATATTTCCCACTTCTCATAAGTATCTCCCACTTCGTGGTCTACATCTCACACTTCGTGGTCTATATCTCACACTTCCTGACTCACATCCCACTTCCTGACAAATATGTCCCACTTCCTGACCCATACTTCCCACTTCCTCACAAGTGTCTCTCACTTCCTGACAGACTTCCCGTTCCTGTGGGTGGACATCTGATAAACCTCAGTGGCTGAGAGGCAGCACAGCTCAAGACAGTCAGCTGAGCCTTGCCCCCTCAGACCTGTGGACATTGGGCATTGCCCTTCATAGTTTCTGTCCCCATTCTTACATTTTTAAGAAGTATGTGTGGTTTCAAACACTTCCGTATTTTCCAAGAATAAAGCAACCTCCACAATCCAGCCAAAAGCAAGTTTCTTGGGAGTGTTCTCTAGGCTTCAGCTCTTGGAGTATCATTTTGGCCTAGCAGAAGCAGTTTTAAAGGACTTATCTCTCAACTCTGACTATTCTAATTGTGTTATATTTAGAAAAAAGCTATCCTCCTGATATTTGCTTTGAAAAAGTGTCTTCTTTGAAATTTTATCCCTCCTTAGAGAGATTTATATGTTCTTGGTTTCATGACTGAGATTCCCTAGTGAGACTTTCTGAGCTTTATATTCAGAGAGAATTGGATTTGCCACATTTACTTTAAATGATGAATCTTTGTGTGTATATTTCCAAAAGCCTTAAAGCAATAGATGGACCTTATAGCAATCAAATAAAAGCAATAAGAAAGAAGGAAATAAAGGTCTTGATGTACTCGATAATCAATAATCTTTATTTTAGGCTTGATCAAAATCACAAGGGATGAAAACTCTTTTGGTAAACACAAACTAAACGTTAGATGGATCACCCAATGAAATGTTGTTTTCTGTAGTATATATGAAGAAAATACAGAAGTGATGCTAAAAGAGCTGACTCGTTCGTCAAAGGGCAGACTGAAGATGATGAAAGGCTCTGTAACCCACTTCAGTGTGTCCAGTGTGAGCGGTCCTTTGAGTTCATGGCCAGCCCCTTCATGTTTAGCTGTTCTGAAATATTTATAAAACAGACACTGTGTGGGTTTTTATTCCTGGGCATTTTCCTAAATGTTTATGTTGATAATTTCATGTTATGAATGACATTTGGGACACAAACTTTCTTTTGGGGTTCATCATACTGTAGAAAAGGGCCTTACACTCCACAAAATTGGTTAAATTTTACAATTTCACTGCATAAGGTCAGTCAAAGGGTCTCCTACTTTGTTTCGTTGAGGATAGTGGTATAGATGGGCTCAGTTGTTTTTTTTTTTTGGAAGTGAAGCATGCAATATGCTGTAAAAGTAGAAATACACATATCTTAGAATGTACCAATCTGTTTTGACATCATTCATAAGGCACAGTTGTAAGTGTACAAGAAGTTATGCAATGGAATGGCCTCTAAAACAAGAATGATTCAATAAATTTTTCACAGATGATGAATCTAGGAGCTATCTTTGAGTCATCCATTTCAATTTTCATTCCCAGATCATTAGCAAGTTCTTTAAAAAATTTACTTACAAAAAGAAGGAATACAAAAGACTGAAGCATACTATTTAGTAGGTTAAAAAAAAAAAAAAAAGATGCAACTGTATTTTCCAGGACAAAAAAGTCTCCAAGACAACCTCTTCAATGAGAAACCAAAATTACCAAAAATTCTGTGAAATATAATTATTGAGTTATAAAACAACCTATGTCTTTGTATTAGCACATATATTTGTGTATAAATGTTTAAGAAATGTCCGAAAATCTGCTCTCAAACCCAATTATAGCAGTTTCTTCTTTGAATGGCATTGAGAAGAGATAAGGTGTTTGTCTAAGAAAGATATATTTAGGCAGAAACTTGAATGATGAGTAGGAAGGTGTCACAGTTAACTAGAAGGAGAAACAGCAAGAGTCAAGTCCTGTCATGGCAAGATGAAAAGATAAGTCAGTGATGCTGAGGATGTCCCTAAATGAATAAAGAGGGAAGATCAAGGTGGCCCAGGGCCCAGCACATTGTGGATAGGGCTGGCTAAAGAGTTCAGATTCTAATGAATAGAATAGAAATGCATTAAGGAACATAAGGTGCATACAGTGAAGATATACAATTTCTCTTTTGATGAGATCCTTCAGAAGGATGGTCCAAGGAGGGTCAGTGAGGCTGGGTGGCTCTTGGTGTACTCTGATAGGAGATGATGGGGACTCCTTTGGGGGCTTAGAAATGGAAAAAAGGAAAACAGGGATTATCCCAGGAATATATGCTACTAGGAAGGAAAACATCTTGACATATCCCAAGTGAGAGATGAGGGAGGGACAGGAACAAGGAAATCCAAAATTTTTGCTTGAGTGCTTGGGTACATGGTGGGGCCATTTATGAGGGTGGGAAATGAGGGAGAGCCCAGCACTGGGGTCTTTCTGGGGCCGTGGATTTAAGCTACTGGGTACATAGCTAGACACACACACCTGGGGATGATAAGGAGGCCTGATTCCAGCAGAAGGCATCTCAGCTTTAGTGATTAAAAGTAAAGTTTAAAATTTTGAAAATAAAGAAGGACCCAACACCAAAATTATGACTTGAATAAGATCTACCTGGATGTTTTATTTATTTGTTTGGACATTTGTTTTCTGTAGGACTTCCCTGTAGCTCAGACAATAAAGAATCTGCATGCAATGCAGGAGACCCAGGTTCAACCCCTGGGTCAGGAAGATCCTTTGGAGAAGGGAATTGCAACCCACTCCAGTATTCTTCCTGGAGAATCCCATGGACAGAGGACACTGGCAGGTTACAGTCCTTGGGATTGCAAAGAGTCTGACACAACTGAGTGACTAACACTACTCCACTACTATTGGGCATTTGTTTCCCTTGTATGGCTATTTGGACCTCAGTTCTGTTTTCAGTCACGCAGTTGTGTCTGACTCTTTGCGACCCCATGGAATGTAGCACACCAGGCCTCCCTGTCCATCACCAACTCCTGGAGTTTACTCAAACTCATGTGCACCAAGTCAAGGATGCCATCCAACCATCTCATCCTCTGTCATCCCCTTCTCCTCCTGCCTTCAATCTTTCCAGCATCAGGGTCTTTTCAAATGAGTCAGTTCTTTGCATCAGGTGGCCAAAGTATTGGAGTTTCAGCTTCAGCATCAGTCCTTCCAATGAATATTCAGGACTGATTTCCTTTAGGATGGACTGGTTGGATCTCCTTGCTGTCCAAAGGAATCTCAAGAGTCTTCTCCAGCACCACAGTTCAAAAGCATCAATTCTTCAGCACTCAGTTTTCTTTATAGTCCAACTCTCACATTCATACATGACTACTGGAAAAACTATAGCTTTGACTGGACAGAACCACACTAAATATTTCTTAGGTCTCTATGAAAAAAAATATTGGATTCTCCTTGTAGAGGTCATTAGTAATTCATGTATATTTTAACACCTTGAATGTTTGTGTTTTTAAAAGAAATGAAAGGGCAGAACACAGAAAAAATGTTCCCTATTAAAAGTTCAGTAGATCTCAAAGTTGCTAATGAATCAGCAGGTCCTCTGGGGTAACAAAAGCACTAGTAGACAAATTGGATGCAGAAAATAAGGTAAAGACTATTTTAATTATTTTCAGAGGTTACTGTGGGTCTGTGCCAGAACCAAGCTAGTAATAATACATTTATAAAATAAGCTTAATATTTTATTTGGATTTAGTCATAGCTATGTATTGATGGTAGTTAGCCAAAGAACAATAAAGTTAAATCAGGCACACTGATTATCAATATTATTAAATGTAGAAAAATACGACTACAAAAAAAAAAAAAACTTTTGTGGTCGTGAGAGAAGTATTTCTAATATATTTTCTAGAGGAGTCACTACCTTGGAAGATTTCTCACTTTATCTGAAATACCTCTTCATACCCCTTTACCAGAACAACAGGTCATACAGTGCTAGACAAAAGATTTGAAATTATGAAAGCAATATAACTTCAATTTTGTATGTGACTTCATAATCATTTTTATTAATTGTTATCCTATTTGTAGTTTGATTTACAGCAGGGACTATGCATGAATACTATAGAAGATAATTTATTCAGGAATTCACGCATTAAAAGCATCCAAACAGTGTAAGGATTCTGAAGTAATGATTATTTATTTAGCAAAATAATGCCACTGTGGTGATTGAGAAAAAGATATGCCTAGTGTGAATTTTTCATGAGATCCACTGGGCAGTAAAAGACGCTGGTGGCTAGCCCAGGCCACTGGACATAAACTGAGTATTGGGGATAGGAATGGATAAGTCAAAAATGACTTTGTTATAGAACATTTCTTATAAAGCTCATATAAATTCCAAGGACCAAGGTCATTTGTTGCAGAGAAGATCCTCAGAGTGAAAGGGAAGTGAGCAAGGGAACCTCCGGCAAGGCTCTGATGCATCCTCCCAAAGGTGCATCCAGCTGCACCATCGTCTCTTTCCCTCTGAACTGTGTTAGTCGCTCAGTCATGTCCGGCTCTTTGCGACCCCATGGACAGTAGCCCGCCAGGCTCCTCTGTCCATGGAATTCTCCAGGCAAGGATACTGGAGTGGGTTGCCATTTCCTTCTCCAATCTTTCCCTTTCTGAGATGCCTAGTCAATAAAACCTAAGAACATATTGGACACCTATCTTCATCCAGCAAGAGTTTTATTTTATTTTTTTAAGAAGATGAACATGAGTTGGCATTAAAATCTTGATTTTCTGTGTGAAAATTCCTATGCACATTATAGAATGCATGTGTTTCTTTTCTGTTTCAAATTAACCTGGATGTCTTTGATTGATGCAACATGAAGACAGATCCTTAATATATTTGTATCAAATAAAAAGTTTTCTAAAACATGGAGCTTTGAATCTCATTCATTTCTTCTAATCTATTTTATGTCTACCTTAGTACCAAATTTTATGAGGCAAAACATCTTCTTAATAATGTTGCTCTCCTGGATTCAACATACGCAAATTCTGCAAAACTTACTAATTCACATCAGGTTAGATCATAAACATCACTAGTTAGTGATTTTCTAATATACTAACCAAGTCAAGATATTAGTTTGTGCAAACTGAGATGTGTGAAATCTACCAACAAACAAGGAAATAGGCTTCTAGATTATAAAACACACACAACTGTGTAGAAGTACAGAGAAAATCATAACAGATTATGTACTAATTGCTTACTGTATGTAGGTGTTGTACACAGATCAATAGTTGGAGTTCACATTCATGGTGATTTTCACCTACCAAGAAAATGGCAAAAGAAAGGTAAACCATGGAAAATAAAACACAGAGATTTACACATCTTAGGATACACTTAGACATCTTGGTCTTTGAGGTGCCAGTAAATTTATATATAGAGTATCGATAGTAGCTATACCAGCTGCTTTCTTTGACTGATGAGAACCAAGAAAAAGAGAGACAGAAAGATTAAGAAGACCTTAAAATCTATATGACTAAATAAAACTGTCTTTATTTACTAACATCACAGGCTGTTACCAGAATAGCCTACAGCTAGAGTGAATCCCAGAAAGGTGATACATCCTGCTGTTATGGGACACAAAAGCAAGCCCTTGGTAGTGAAAAGGAAGCAAGATTTTTAAATTAAATTAATTAATGGATAAAATGCAAAAGATAAAGGAAAACATTCTTGTTCCTGGAGGTTGGTCTACCAGTAAATAAATCAGAGAGGGAGTAAATAATGATTTGCTTTTTCTTCTCTAAGTGCTGCTAATAAATGCTTCAGTCTCTCTCATTCACTCTGCCTCTCTCTCTACCTCTATGGCTCTCTTTTTTATTTTAATTTTAAATCCAACATCACTTAAACATTTGCCTATATAAGGGGAAACATCTTAAAACTTGTGAATGTGATGGTTGCATATTTTCCCAGAAATAAAAGAAAAATCTTTGCTCCATGGAAACCCACAATGTGCAAAAAACATCTCTGTCTTTTCCAAATACAGTCTTTACCTTTGTCACTTTCTTGGCAAAAGTCATGGAAACTCTTTTCCAATATAATAAAGCAAAATAGTAAATAATTTACTAAAAAAACTAATAAACAATAAAGCAAACACCTTCTTCAGTTGGGAAGATTTTAGTTTATAAGATGGACTGATTAAGTAGAGTTAATATCAAACCTGTATTTGCTATGAAATCACTGTCCTCTCCAGCTGCAACTCAGCATGAAGAACTAACTGGTTCTTATCTGGGATCCTTGTAGATGATTCCTGGGAAATAAAGGAAAAAGAAAGGAAGGAAGGAAGGAGAAGATAAAAACTGAAGGGCAATTTAGCTTCTATCATTGCAGAATAGTAATCAGTCTTCATGACGTGTTCGGGTGTGAAGGGAGCGATGAACTGAGTCTGCTGAGCATCTCTGAGAATGAGACGCGTTCAATACGATACTGAGAAATGGAGCATCGTGCTCGAGGAAAGCCTGCCAGCGTAACTGAAACTCAGAGCTGACCAAACATGAGACGGTGCCAGCCGTAGCCTCTTTTTCATAAAAGTGCACTGCTAGTGAGTCCCCCCTTTGTGCTCAGAGGTGGATTGAATTATTTTCTCATTCATTATATGCATAATGTTTATGAAAGTATTATTGACTTACTTGATGTGAGAGTGCTTTCTTTAAGGCCAAATTGCCCAGAGGCATCCAGAGGTCACCCAGGGCTGCTCAGCTAATTCTGTAGATGGCTGGGTCCTGCTCGAGACAGTCAGCGCTGAATTACAGACGGAATGATGGCTACAGGACATTGTAACACTTAACTCATTGTAAAGGGCCTCTTTGGAAAAGTCACGCACATCTTTCCTGTTTTGCAAATGACTTTAAGACCTTTTTCCCTGACCATTACCTGAAGTGAAGCAGAAACCAGCTCAGGGTTACATTTCAAATCTTGGAAGAGCAGAAGTTTGGCCTGCACACAGGGAAGTTCCTGGGACAAAGAGGAGAACCGTCATGCTATTCAGATGGGATACACAACAAATCTACCAGACAATGGATAGTCCAAAATGCATACAGAAATGCACTGCATTAAAAATTTAGTAAAGGAACAAGTTACACTTCAGTACTTACAGTGCCCTGTTGAAAAATGGATTATTTTTTCTTTTCATTTGATATCTAAGAAATCTTCACAAAGAAATGTATTAAAAGCAAAAACAACAACAAAAAAGCAAGAGGCAAAAGAACAGAATCTCTCCTGTGATGTGTATTCTGGTGCCTGTGATATCTGTAGAACATTCTGATCACTAACAGGGCCCTGACATTCCGAAACGGCTTACTAGGCTGATGCGTAAAGCTCTGGGACTGCGCACCACCTTCCTCTTTGTTTCTTCCTTTGTTGCATATAATTCCGACTTGGGACTGCTGCAGCTACATCTGTGAAACCAGCTTGGTGGAGAAGCCCGCAGAGCTGTTTGTGGTTTGCTAGAGCTTAGAAATCAACAGAAAATTAAGACCAAGTGTGGAAAAGCTTTTTATAGACGAGCTCTGGGAATGCACATTCACTGAGGCATGCCCTTTGAACACCCTCTTCCCTTATGTGTTTTCCAGAACCATTGATGTATAACCCTCTTGTACTAAGACTAACCCCTGGGTAGATACCGCCGACATATGGTCAATGTAAATGACATAACGGCACAGACATGCTAACATACCTCAGAGCGGGCATCCCCTTCATGTGGGCAGGGTTCGCTGTTGGAACAGGAAAGCCCCTGAAGATAAAGGGGAGAATGCTCACAGTTTCCAACAGAAGAAAACTTTGATCCGCCCCTGAGCAGAGTTTGAAGGGAGCTGTCAGTGGGTTCCCATCTCCTCCAGCCAGATTTTACACACTCTCCCTCCGTTCCCACATACAGGGCAAACGTTGGTCCTTCTGAGCTTTCCTTGTTAAACCATGCATACACACCAAGCCAATTAGTGACAACATGCCTTTGGTGTATCTGGCCCTTTTACAACGTCTGAACAGTGTTCAACCCTTGGTCCCATCTCACTGTTACAAGGAATATCCCATGCACTGCCATTGTTTTGCAGATGAGAGCTCTGGATTCCAGAGATTCTGGGACTTGCCCAAGGAAATGAAATGGGAGAAATCATATGCAAGGTTAAAATTGAGTTTTTCTGACATCCTAGTCCATGCTTCCTTCACGATATTATGCAGCCTGGTCTGACTACATTTCACCAGGCAGCTATGTTAAAGTAGCTGATGCAGCAGGTCGGTGTTACTCAGTAGCTCAATTGTGTCCAATTCTTTGCAAATCCATGGGCTGCAGCACGCCAGGCTTCCCTGTCTTTCACTATCTCCTGGAGTTTGCTCAAATTCATGTCCACTGAGTCGGTGATGCCATCCAACCATCTTGTCCTCTGTCGTCCCCTTCTCCTCCTGCCTTCAATTTTTTCCAGCATCGGGATCTTTTCTAATGAGTCAGTTCTTTGCATCAGGTGACCAAAGTATCGAAGCTTCAGCTTGAGCATCAGTCCTTCCAATGAATATTCAAGGTTGATTTGCTTTAGGATTGACTGATTTGACCTCCTTGCTGTCCAAGGGACTCTCAAGAATCTTCTCCAGAACCACAATTTGAAAGCATCAATTCTTTGGTGCTCAGCCTTCTTTATGGTCCGACTTTCACATCCACACATGACTACTGGAAAACCATAGCTTTGACTATATGTAGCATATAAAGATGGCATATGCCATTCCTCCATGAGGATAATGGACCAGATCAAAAACAATTTAAAATATTGAAGCATGAGTTTCACATAAGGAAAGTATTTCTATCATAACTTGCTACACACTACAATTCTGGATTAGATAGTTGTCATTTATAGAAGGCAAATCCTGCTTATTTCCCAATAAAATAAACAGTTGTTGCTATGTCAGCAAATCATCTACTTTTTCATTTAAACTTCTCCAGAACCAATGCACAAGTTATATTAAATTATATATATATATATATATATATATACATATATATATATATAATATAAAAACCAAACTTTGACCACATAAATAAAACTATCTGAAAGGTAGGGTTGTTGTTGCTGTTGTTCATTCATTAATTGAAGTGAATGTGAAAGTCACTCAATCGTGTCCGAGTCTTTGCAACCCCATGGACTATATAGTCCATGGAATTCTCCAGGCCAGAATACTGGAGTGGGTAGCCTTTCACTTCTCCAGGGGATCTTCTCAATCCAGGGATGGAACCCAGGTCTCCCACATTGCAGGCAGATTCTTTAACAGCTGAGCCACCAGGGAAGCCCAAGAACACTGGAGTGGGTGACCTATCCCTTCTCCAGGGGATCTTCCCAATCCAGGGATAGAACCCAGGTCTCCCGTGTTACAGGCAGATTCTTTACCAGCCGAGCCACAGTTCTTCCCATCCCCATGGACTGCAGCACACCAGGCTCCTCTGCCCTAAACTGTCTGCCAGAGTTTGCTCAAACTCACGTCCGTTGAGTCAGTGATGTTACCTAACCAAATCATCCTCTGCTGCCCCATCCACCTTTTGCCTTCAATCTTTCCCAGCATCAGGGTCTTTTTCCTGTGAGTCAGCTCTTCAAATCAGGTGGCCAAAGTATTGGAGCTTCACCCTCAGCATCAGTCCTTCCAATGAGTATTCAGGGTTGATAATCTTATGGGCAGAGGAACCTAAAAGGCTATAGTGCATGGGGTTGCAAAGAGTTGGACACAACTGAGCAATTTCACTTTCACTTTCATAAGCTCAAAGTGTATATATATATATATATACTCAAAGTATATAATTGCAAACAAAAGGAAGGAGTAAGAATGGTTTAAGACAACGATCCCCATGATATTCATAATTGTCTGTTATTAGCACCAACATTACATGTGAGGAATCTTATTTCTGGAAGGTATCCCCCTAAAAATAGTGTTAAAAAATGTATGTAAGAGAAATCTATCTTCTAGTTTGAATGATTAGTGAAATCTTGTCAGAAGAAAGACAGTGGTGGAACAATGGATGCTTCTATTTTACAAAAGTGCTCTCTTTCTAATTTTTCCATGGGCGGGGACAAAAAAAAAAAAAACTGGCAATGTCAGATCATTGCTTGATTTGGCACTGAATGCTTTCTCATTGTGTCAAAATAAAACATTATTGTCCAGGATGTTTTCTTTTTTTGATGTCCAGGAGACTGAAGTTTGTGAGTGGAGTTATGTTACTGTTTTATTTCTTAACTTACTATAATGGTACTTGATTTACCCACCCCAAGAACAATATAGAGACTCTCATTGCTGAATGAATGATTTACACTGGCAAGGAAATGCAACACACCTATCAAATATAAGAGGATGAAAGAATGGGGAAGGGACTCGTTAATTCAATCATATTTCAAAGGGTCTGTTCTGCAGGCATGGCGACTGACCAGTATGAAGTGATCACAGGCTATGAAAATATTATACAAATAAGCCATATAGGAAGTTGCTGTTCCTGAATATTTACAGCCAGAAGGGAACTTGGAAGCTCAGATCCTTGGGTTTCCCCCCAGGCTTTCAGCAGGGACGTCTCTCCACTTCTAACCCACCTGCACCCTTTTTGACAAGGAAGCTTTACTATAGGCCCCCTGGGCTGGTTTTCACAAATGCTGTCAGGCTTTACATAGCTACCAAGCTGACTGCAACCTGCCTGATATATATATATAAAATGTATCAGGGAATTAGATGTATAATTAATATGTAAAATGTCTCTTCTATCACCTCCTTTCATGAAGTCTTCATTTTTGAAACAACACAGTTCTTAATAATTCGTGGATCAACAGGAAGTCTCAGGAAAATGATGATGAAGGTACACCTACCAACATCTGTGAGATGCAGCTAAAGCCATCTTGAGAGGATTAAGGGTAACAGACTGCTTATGTTAGAAAAGTGAATGGGTCTCTTCTGATGTCTCTCAGCCTCATAGGGTACCACAGAAAAGGCTGAATTGTTTTCCCCAGAGAAATATTGCTGGTGCTTAGTCACTAAGTTGTGTGTGACTCTTTGTGACCCCACAGACTGTAGCCCACCAGGCTCCTCTGTCCATGGGATTTCCCAGGCAAGAACACTGGAGTGGGTTGCCATTTTTCCTCCAGAGAAATATGCTGACGTCTCAATCCTAGAACTTGTGTGTGTGTGACCTTATTGGGAAATCAGGCCTTTGCAGACATCTTCAAGTTAAGATGAGGTCCTACTGGATCAGAGTGGACCCTGGTCCACTTCCTGGGGTCCTATCGGAAGAGAGAAAAGTTGACCCAGAGGCACAGGAGCAAGGCCACCTGCAATGCAGGCAGGACTGTGGTTATGCTGCCACAAGCCAAGGACCGCCAGGGTCCCCTCCATTATCCCAGGACGGAAAAGGCAGCGCGGGGTGCCCCAACGGGAGCGCAGCCCAGCTGGTACCTTGGCCTCAGCCTTCTGTCCTCCAGAGATGTGCGGGGCTACACCTCTGCTGTTCTAAGCCCTCCAGCTGCCTTGTTTTGTTATGGAAACTTACAAACGCAGACAACACTTTACAAAAGTGGGCATCATCTGCCAGTCCCCTACCATGTCAAAAGGATCAAATGAGATCACAGACAAGATTCTTCTCCATTTCCAGAATGTCACGATCCTGCAGTGCACAGACCCCCCAGCTCCCCGTGCTGCGCAGCCTCACCCCCGAACAGACAGCGCCAACCACACCCTGTGCCCTTACGGAGGGAGCAGAGGCCCGAGGACGCACACGTCCAGACACGGGCAGGGGGTCCTCCAGTGACCTTGACTGTGGCACGGGTAGGGAGCTCCTCTGTCACCTCAGCTCCTCTCAGGATTTCTTCTTCCCTCCTAGTTATGCTCTGTTTGGGAAGGAGGCTTCCTTCTGTGTCCTGGAATGGACACAATTACCAGACCACCCACAGGCAGTTAGAGACGGAGCCTGGCTCTGGGCCCTCCTCTGATGGGCCTCATGGCTGGTTGGCACCCACATCTGCCCTCCTGGGCAGCGCTGATTCCCCTCCGCCCTGCCTTCACCCCCTCACCGCAGCAAGCTCTGCTTCCGGTTCCTGTTCCTACAGGAAGCAGCTGCAACTCCACGTCCTGTGGGAAAGGAACTGATAAATCCTCACCTCAGAGAGTGATGCTCGACAGCACTCATTTCAGGATCCTTTGCAATTGACCAAGAAGGAAGACTTTAGCCATAGATGGTCATGTCACAATAAAGTATTTGGGGGGTTGGATTTGGGAAAGGGAGGTACAAGGGCAAGCTGCTTTCACCCTTAAATCAGCTCTCAAGCAGAATCCTGACCCTCACACACAAACCAATTCTTGTCCTAAGACTACCCAGAACTACACTATTTTAGCCATAATATAGGTAGAGCTATTTTTTAAATTTATTTTTAATTGGAGGATAATTGCTTTACAATGTTGTGTTGGCTTCTGCCATGCAACAGCATGATTCAGTCATAAGTATAATATGTCCCCTCCCTCTTGAATCTCACCTCCTACCCCCCACTCCATTCCACTCCTCTAGGTTGTCACAGAGCACCGCATTTAGCTCCGTGTGCTATACAGAAAATTCCCATTTGCTATCTGTGACATAGAAACAGAATTTGGACACCAGATGGGAAGGACAGGGTGGGACAAGTTGAAAAAGTAGGATTGAAATATATACATTACTATGCATAAAATGGAATTCCCAGGTAGCTCAGTCAGTAAAGAATCTGCCTCCAGTGCAGGAGACCTGGGTTCAATCCCCAGGTCAGGAAGATCCCATGGAGAAGGAAATGGCAACCCTCTCCAGTATTCTTGCCTGGAAAATCCCAAGCACAGAAGAAGCTGGTGGGCTACAGTCCATGGCATCACAAGAGCCGGACACGACTTAGCAACTAAATGACCATGCATAAAATGTGTAAGCGAAATTGGAAAAGACCCTGATGCTAGGAAAGATTGAAGTCAAAAGGAGAAGAGAACAGCAGAGGATGAGATGGTTAGATAGCATCATCAACTCAGTGCATATGAATTTGAACAAACTCCTGCAGATAGTAAAGGACAGGGAAGCTTGGTGTGCTACAGTCCATGGAATCACAAAGAGCTGGACACGACTTAGCCACTGAACAACAACAAATGTGCAAAATAGGAAGAGCTATTTTTTTTTAAAATTAACTGTATAACACAACAAGGCTCTAGGAATTAAACAAGTTGTATATCCTTCCCTTTTATTCATTTTTACACTGTGGACCCCTGGAGATGAGGCCAATAAAAAGTACTAAGGTTAGTTGGCAAGCAGGTTTCATTAAATCAAACCTGTCTACACCTAGGATTCTCCTTCATGGTCTACACTATTTTCTCTTAAGAGGTAATGCCCTCAAATTGGAGAAATGATATGAGGCAGAGAACACAGCAAACATCTCCCATGCCTGAAATCAACCAGTGAAAACATGGAGAGCCACCTTTCCAGGCCTCGCTTAGGACATACACATTTATGAGAATTCTCATTATGTTCAAATCAAATTTGCGGGACACAGTTTTGCTCCTTGGAACTGAAAAGACTCCAGTGAAACACTGAGAAGCCTGGACTATACACCTAATGACCCAACAAGCCCGTGTTTTACACACTTCCTGGGAGCGGCTCCTCTTTGTTCTCTTCTGCAGCCATGAGTTGAACTGACTGCTGCCACCTCCTCCGTTGACTCTATCTATCTAGGGCTGGAGTGTTCATAGATAAAACACTTTCTCACTTTTTATGAAAATGATGAGTTATCAACATTTTGCTTGAAGGCACAAGAGACAGCCCTATCTTCATTCAGATCCATTAAATATGCCAGAGACCCAGCTGTCAATACCATTGTGGGGTAAATTTAATTTCCAGAGTCAATATACAGCCAGCTGCATTAAGCATAAGATAATTCTGGCACATTATTAATTTGAATGGCCGTGTAAGGCATTGTCTAGACAAGATATAAGCCCAAGTTTTCATAGGCAATCTGTACATAAAATGAAGTATGCCAAGGCTGTAAAGAATACTAATAACACTGATCTGGCTTATTAACCAATATTGATTGCTTTTACTCCGACACGGCCCAGAGGCCTCAGAGGTGAAATGCTGAGACCTTCGGCACTAGCTCTCTTGTTCCGACAAAACAGTAAATATTCCGAAAGAGTTGCCAGGTGCAAGGTATGAGGAATTTTTTTTTAAGATAATAACTCAATTTTAAATTCTCAAAAAAAATTGATAGCATGGTTATGGACTTCAGTATGATGGAAAATATTGCTATTATTAATATTATTGGTAGCTGGAAACACCTACTCTTCATGATGATTATGATTAGATATTTCACACTCCAAGTGCTTTCCAGAGAAGTTTCTTTCATAACGTTGTCTTTCCAGGTCCTATCCTGCTCAGCTTGATGCAATGTTAGTCACTGATACTTATTACAGTCCTTGTCACAGGGTGTGGTTTGCCTCTTGAAGGTCAATGTCAGTCCACTGAACCATCCAACAGTGGTTTAGAACCATCACTGCCAGACCCCAAGAAACAAGGGTAGAACACTCAGTCTCCTGCCTACAGCTCCAGGCACCAGAGGATGGTCACATTTGGCAGTTAAATTGTAAGGAACACTCAAAACTGACAATAGCAAAACCCAGTATAGACCCAGATTAGCAGGAACACTTGTAGCTTTCTGCCAATCAACCCTAGTAGAAAGGACATGCATCCCAGACACAATCCTGAGTCAAAGTACTGACTCTACCATTCAGCAGACATGGAACTGTAGATGTAATTTAGTTTCCTCTGGTTCAAATAAAGAAGACTAACTGGGGGTAAAGAACCCACCTGCCAGTGCAGGAGATGTAAAGAGACATAGGTTACATCCCTGGGTCAGGAAGATCCCCTGGAGGAAGGCATGGCAACCCACTCCAGTATTCTTGTCTGGAGAATCCCTTGGACAGAGGATCCTGATGAGCTACAGTTCGGAGGGTTGCCAAGAGTTGGATGTGACTGAAGCAACTTAGCAGCAGTCAGGTGACTGATTTGTATTAGTCAAAGTCCAACCAGAATGTGAAACCATTTTAGGGAAGAGGGAAATTAAAGCAGGGAATTTGTTTCCAGGTGATGAAAGAACAAAGAAGCCAAATAAGAGATGCTGAGCTAAACCAGAGATTAGCTGTGGCAGGGTGCTTTTCTACCCCTGGGCTGGGGGACGGATGGGTGAGGGTGTACTGCAGACCCAAAGTTGACGGCAGAGCTCTGGCTGTGACGGAGGCTGCGCAGAGGCATCGCCCGACCAGCAAGGATGACAGCAGGGCTGGGAAACACTTCCTGATGCAAACAGAGAGGGAAGACGCACTCTGGCTGGTCACCTCCTCCTTCCCTCCAGTATTCAGCCAGTGTCCAGAAGCCAGGAGCAAAGGAGGCAGAGGGAACTGGACCCAGGGAGCCAGGGTGGGGTGGGCAGGGCGGAGGACGGGCCAGGAGCAGAGACAATGCCAGGTGTGGGATAGAAGGAGACCCAGCAGAGAGAATGGTTCCAGGGGAGCAGCCACTTCCTCTTAACTAAGTATCAATATGAAAGCCTGGTAACTAACAAGGACCCACTTACTGTATCGCATGGGGAACTGCACTGGATGCTCTGTGGTGGCCTAAAAGGGGAGGAAATCCAGAACTGGGGGATGTGTGTATACACGTTATACACATATAGCTCATTTACACGCATCGCGGATCCACTTTGCAGTGAAGCAGAAACTAATGCAACGTTGTAAAGCAACTGCACTCCAACGATAAAAAATTTCAGCAAACCTTGGTCTAGCTCCCACTCACCTAAGAAAATTAAAAAAAACAATGAAAACATAAAATCTTCTGCTATAACAATCTTTTCCGGAAAATTCAGTTTTTGAGATTAAATTAATTGAACAGATTTCTATCGGGTATCTAATGCTATCTCAAGGATGAGTCTAGATTTTAGGGAAGACCTGACAACCTGTAGTTTTAGTCCAGCAGAAAAAGCATTTAGGTAAAAGATGACTCTACAGGGTAGCAAGAGCTAGCCTTTATGAGTAACACTGAGAGAACTGTTCTTGTCACAGGGATGCTCTATATGTGCAAAGGATAAATCCCCATAACACAACTATAAACTCTTCTTACATTGAATTGGTGGGTTTTGTAAGAGCAGTGTGTCCATCTGTGAGTCTCTCTGTCTCTATAAGAGGTGGAATTCACTTAACATGAGTAGACAATTGAGTGAAAAAATAAATCTAAATTGCTATTTTTCAATGACTAGTTCTTTGTGGTAGAATAACATTCTGGGATTCATTTTTAAAACTGGAAAGGATATAAATAGTTTGATTAACATCTTAATTTGGAAATACCATGTTTTAAAAGTTTACTAGAGTACATCTCTCCTCTTGCAAAAAGTATGCAAGGCAAAGCAAAACAAACAAATAAATGAGCAAAGAGAAACCACAAAACACCATAGCCACCACTAACAACAATGAGAATTATAAAACAAGTGTAAAAGGACTCTTAAATAATGCATAACCAGGGTCTCTTGGTTTTGCAATGGGCCAAAAAGACTGGTCTTGAAGAGATGGAAATATAAGAGTTTCCCATGGTTCACGTCCATGAGCTACAGTAACAAAGCTGCTGAAGAATATCCTTCCTCCTGGGGTGCAACTGGAAAGGAATCTCAGTAGAAGTGGAGAAGCCGCTCCCTCCACTTTGTCTATGAATTTAATTTAATTAATCTAATGAGTTCCATGAGAGAGGGCTCTGATCACAGATTGGGTGCATCAGAGCAACCTGACCTGTGATGCCAAGATGCCCACAGAAGGACTGTTCTATAGGCAGGGACTGCAAAGTGCACCTGTTTTCTTATAGCTCTAGAACAAAGAATGATTTTTACATCTTTAAAGGTTGTAAACAAATAAGAAAAAAAAAATCTAGGGCTGCAAAGCTTAAGATGTATATTATCTGGCTTTCACTGAAAAGTTTTCCAATGCCTGAACCAAGCAGTGAACACAATGAAGTGTAAGCTCTGAGCTATTTGATGGCCAAATCTAATTCCGTGATTGATTGATGCTGTTGTTCAAAAAATATTTTCTGAGTCCTTACTAAGGGCCAGGCATTTCTCTAGGTGTTAGTGAGGGAAATAAGTAAATAAAACAGAAAAGAAATTCTACTTTCTCTTCCTCTAGAGAAGAGAGAAAAGGACAAAAAATAAATAAGCACACTAGTCAGCTCCGGCTGTGTAACAAGCCTCCTCCAAGGTTCTGTAATTAAAAAAAAAAAAAAAGCTGAGTTACAAGCCCTTGAGCACAAGGGATCAGGGATGCATGCTGGTCTCAGTGGGCAGTTTTTCTGGTCGTATCTGGGCTCAGGCTCCAGTGATAACCCTAGGAGTCGGCTGGTCTTGGCTGGCTTGGCTGGGTGCACCTGCAGATGTGGGTCCAGAGGGGACTCCATAATCCCAGCTGGGCCTGGGGTGCTCTGTCTGATCCAGCTGCCTCTTGGCCTCACTGATTTAGTGGGCACGCTCGGGTGCATCTATTTCATGATGATCCATGAATGTCTGGCTTAAAATTCAACAATCAAAAAACTAAGATCACAGCATCCAGTCCCATTACCACATGGCAAATAGAAGGGGAAGAAGCAGATGTAGTGATAGATTTTCTTTTCTTGGACTCCAAATTACTCCTTCCAAGGAGCAAATATCTTTTAATTTCATGGCTGCAGTCACAATCTGCAGTGATTTTGGAGTCCAAGTTAGGTGCAGAAATGGCTGGCTGAACCAGGGTCCATGGTCAGAGGATGCTGCACAGTACCCTGGACAGAGGGAGGGGAGGAGAGTGGGGGCCACAGTGTGATCCACTGCAGAAGTAAATGAGAAAAGCATTAGCACATGTGCACGCTAAGTCACTACTGTCATGTCCAACTCTTTGTGACCCTATGGACTGCAGCCCATCAGGGTCCTCTGCATCAGCACCTAATACAAATGATCAGATCTGAAGGAGCATAAAAAGAGGAAGTGTGGAATCTGGAGGGCAAGTTTAGCTGGGATTCAAGGCTGGAATAGAGACCCTCTGAAGCAGCCATTCCTGAACCTAACTTGGGCTCCAAATCACTGCCGATGATGACTGCAGTCATGAAACTAAAGGTACTTGCTCCTTGGAAGAAAAGCCATGAACAACCTAGACAGCATATTAAAAAGCAGAGACATTCCTTTGCCAACAAAGTTAGCCTAGTCAAAGCTATGGCTTTTCCAACAGTCATGTATGGATATGAGAGTTGAACTGTCAAGAAAGCTGAGCGCCAAAGAATTGATGCTTTTGAACTATGGTGCTGGAGAAGACTCTTGAGAGTCCCTTGGACTGTAAGGAGATCAAACCAGTCAATCTGAAAGGAAATCAGTCTTGAATATTCAATGGAAGGACTAATACTGAATCTGAAGCTCCAATACTTTGGCCACCTGATGCGAAGAACTGACCCATTGGAAAAGACCCTGATGCTGGGAAAGATTGAAGGTGGGAGAAGAAGGGGATGACAGAGGATGAGATGGTTGGATGGCATCACAGATGCAATGGACAAGAGTTTGAGCAAGCTCCGGGAGTTAGTGATGGACAGGGAAGCCTGGCATTCTGTAGTCTATGGGGCCACAAAAGGTCAGACACAACTGAGTGACTGAACTGAACTGAACTGAACCTAACTGGACAGCACATCATCCAGCAAGGCGCTGCTCAGGCTGCCTGGATGGGAGGGGGCCCAGTTTTATATGCACCGTCTGACTGAGTCTGCTTCTCCCAAATTGAGACACAGCATGGCAGTCAGTGCAGTTTTATTTCAGTAAAGAACAGTCAACAAATCACCTTTTACAGCACTTCTAATTTGTTTCAAAGGAGAGAGTTTATTTATAGTAAGTTCGAGATTGAAGTGCTTTGTTGATAACTCCTTTGTCAGTCCTCCTTGGAGGGTTCATATCACTGAATAAAAACTGAGATGGTGCCATAAAGGAAGAATCAGAAGAGCCAGTCATATATGTATAAAATTCCTGGGGTCTTCTCAATAAACATGGAAACCAATGATATGAGGACACTAACTTTTCAATATTTCTAGTTAGTTAGAGTTAGCTTTGCTTGGAGTGGCTATGGAATGAAGTGGGTCAAGCAGAGATGGTGGAGGTATATTCAGGGTGGGGGCAGTTTGGCTTGCAGAGGAACCGTGAACATGAAATTGTCCACGGCTTTTGCATGAGGCTTAGGTCAGCTGTGTTGGCGAAAAACCCTTGAGACTCCTTCTTGGATACTTGGTTCCCACTTAGGTGGCTCACCACCTGCAGAAACTAAGCCAGTTTCCTTAGAAGGAAATCCTCAGTCTTTGGTCTGAAGGATCTCCTACCTGGAGTTTCACGGGCATGTGCAGTTCCTTGTGTTTATTTCTTGAATGAGGATGAATCAAGCTGGCAGTCTCCATTCTGCGTGCCCTGTATCATATTATCCATTTGTAGGAAGTGAAAGGAGAAAACTCTTCTGCTTATTCCTCTATCCTCTACATGGCCATCCAGCATGTGCATAGCCGACAGCCCCTCATGGACATGAATCTGAGCAAACTCCAGGAGATGGTGAAGGACAGCGGAGCCTGGCATGCTGCAATCCATGGGATCGCAAAGAGTTGGACATGACTTAGCCTCTGAACAACAACAACAACATCAGTTTCATCCCCTTTTTAATGTTTTCTTTTCTTGGGCTTTACAAAAGATTATAGAAGAGTCTTTGCTTTGATGACTTTATATTGTTCTTGCATTTTTTATATCCTCTTCACACAATCTGACATGACATTCATTCTTTCCGACTGGTGCTCTACACAAGCAGATGTTTCCATGAGCCAGAAGCATTTTCAGATCTTATTCTCAGGAGGCTACAGCTAACTCAGAGCCCTTCAGCATAGAGAAGGTGTTTACATTGTTCTTCCCAGTAAGTCTCTCCTTATCTGTGGTGGATTCCATCCGCCATCATGTTGCACAGTTACTGAGTTTTGTTCGGTCCATCTAAGGTGCTCAGCCATTCTCTCTGGTCTCCACCAACCTAATCATCGTGTGTCATCTGCACATTTTGTCCTCTTGCAATTCAGTCCCTTTTAACATCATTAATAACCAGCCTGGGACTCTCTGTCCTCTCCAGCCATACCTGTGATACCAGTGGGCAACAGAGAGGGTACATAAAGGCAATTGCAAGATCAAATGTCCTAAAGAACCAACCGTACCCGATCCAGTTTTTCAGGAAGACTACACTGATCGCTTCATTTTTCTGCTCCTCCCCTGGATCAGCCATGAGTATATAGCTTTCCCTCTTCTAGGTCCTCTGTGCTTCTTGCTCCCCTGGGAGAAAGCCAGTTGGATGCTCCGATGTAATTCCACAGACGTTCAACCATCTTCTCAGACACACTACTGTGGTGTGTTTGGCTCTAAGGAAAAGTCAAAACATTTTCTGCAACAGTTTCCACCGTTTAATCATCATTTGAACAAACCCAAACCATCTATGGACTGGATTCTAAGACTGGATTCTAGGATCCCTTCTACGGGATTCTGTGTCTCAAGAGAAGAAAGGCAGAGACAAGAGTGTGTGCGCAAGAGCCAGAAAGGAAGCAAGCAGCCTTCCAGGCAAGCTCTCCCTACCTTCATGGTTCTAATGGACATACCAGTGCACGCACACGTGTACCACCGTTCAGATGCTGCTCCTTGTGGCTGAAAACTCCCCAAAGGTTTCCTTCCTCCTTAGCAAAAAAAAAAAAAAAAAAAAAAATGACAGTCCTTACCATAGCCTCAATGGCCCTGCATCATCCCACCTGCTGGTCAGACTCTCTGACCTCAGTACCCCTCCTCTATGCACCTACCCTCCAACCCATCTCTTCCATCTCTACTGTTCTCCTTCCTGGCCCGAGCTTCCACTCCCACTGTTCTTAGGCAGGGGTGCTGTTCACTCCAGTCTGAACTCTGCTTACATGCATCTCACTGAGGAGTCTTCCCTGCACACATCCGCAAAGCAGCACTCTTTCTCAGAATCGCATCACTGCCCGGCATGGCTTTGACTTTCCTAGTTCCTTCCTTCCTCTTTGCTTCCTTCCCTCCTTCCTTTATTTCTTTTGCTTCTTTTCTTCCCTCCTTTCTTCCTTTATTTCTCCCTTTTTCCCCTCCCTCTCTCCTTCCTTTCTTTCTTTTCCTCTTTCTTCCTTTCAACTGTATGCTTGCTTATCATCCTTTCTCCTCCCTTGATGAAGCTCCTGAGAACAGAGCCTTGGATGGTTGAATTGGCTGTTCATCTTTTGTTCTTAGAACTATACCCAGCACCTTGTAGATGCTAAATGTTTGCTACGTGAATAACTGTGAATGGATTCTCTTTGATAAGAGAAAAAAAATGAAGTGCTTTGCTCTGGTAGAGCAATGTATTATCAGTGAATGACTGGATCTTTGGGAAAGCAGCTGGTCTGGTTTCATTCCAGCAGCAGGAGCTGTTCCAGGCATGCAGGAACCCTCCAGAAAGTATGCCCTGGAATTCAGGAAACTGTAGTGTGAGTTCCATTCCACTGCCAACAGGGACTTGGGATAATTCTGTTCCATCACCAAGAAGCTATGGGAATTTGAGACTCTCACTAAGTTCTCTGAGATGCTATTTCTTACTCACAGAATGTAGGATGGATGTGGTATGGCACGATGTCAAGGAAACTTAGTATTATTATTTAAGCTATGTTTGGCTTGTGCGATAATTAACTTCATATTTTCCTAAGAAAGGAGTATTTTAAAAGCACAGAAAGACCACTCACTGTGCCTCCCATTGTCCCTGAATATTGATGAGGAAGAGTTGTAGACCCTGAAACAGCACGTGACAAGACAAAAGGAGGGCTGGACCCCTTAACTTTAGAAACCTCACTCTGAGGGGCATGTGCTCAGGAAGCGGTCTACCACATATAAACACACGTGTCACCCCCACAGGTGTGAATGTGTGCCCTGCACTATTTTCACTAAAACAAATATAAGAAATTGTAAATTGCTGAGTTCCAAATCAGTTTTAAAGATGTGTATTTAGTTTTTCATAGTCTAGACCCAAAAGGACCATATAAAGCAAGCTTATTAAATATTTGAAAAAAAGGTATTTAAATGTCTATGAGTAGAGAAAAGGATGAATTCCAATACTTTCATTGGAAGAAATATTACAGTCATTTAAAAATATGTGTACAGAATTGCATAGCCCTAGAGAACAATGCTCCTGCTAAGTAAAAAAATGCAGAATGCAGAAATGTATGTACTCTGATTACACTTTTGCAAAGTATATGCATGTGTGGGCACAGGCTGGAAGATAAGGCACAAAATCAATATATTGTGGAGATGAGAAAATAATAGTGCTTTTAAAAATTATTTTATTGTTCATTTCTTGTTTACATACAAGGATCACGGAAAAGGAGGTGGCGCTCTCCTGTGAACCACAGCACTTGTCCGTAGTGGACCCTTGTCACCGTTCGTTTGGGAGAACCTGTGGGCTTTCTAAGCAGCTTGGCCTGGACTGGCTCCAACAGGGCTGCCCTGTTGTTCCAGTAACTAACCTTGTCCATGAAGACTCTGCCGTCAGCTGGAGCTAGGAAGGGAGGTGGACAGGGTGTACTCCAATGAGTGAAAGTCAGTTGGGCTGGATGGAAAAGACCTGGGAAGGGAGGACCCACACTGAGAGGAGCCAGAGGCTCAGGAGGAGAGCCGTGCTGTCAAACAAGCCCCAGTTCTCA
This sequence comes from Giraffa tippelskirchi, assembly GCF_054371585.1. Classification (NCBI taxonomy): domain Eukaryota; kingdom Metazoa; phylum Chordata; class Mammalia; order Artiodactyla; family Giraffidae; genus Giraffa; species Giraffa tippelskirchi. Next base: position 59,966,862 of record NC_137282.1, read on the forward strand.
CCCGCTTCCGTCACCTCCATCCCCTGCATCCTGGCCCTGGCCGGGGCCCTCCGGCGTGCACTCACCATGGGCGTCAGGATGGAGGCATTGAGGAGGGGCGCGGCCATCCATCTGGACCGAGTCGATGACGCAGAGTTTTTGACCAAGTTTTCATTTTGACCGTTGAGCTTGATTTACGGACCATCCAAGTCCATTTGAGCTGCTGTAACAGAATCCCCTAGACATGTTGTCTTCCAAACAACAGAACATTTATTTCTCACACTTTTGGAAATGGAAAATCCAAGGTCAAGGAGCTGGCAGATTAGGTGTCTGGTGAGAAAGCCGTTTCTGGTTTATGGACGGCTGTCTTCTCGCCATGTCCTCACAGGGCCCAAGGGCCAAGGAAGGGTTCTGGGGTCTCCGGGGCATCAATATCATCATGGCAGCTCCATCCTCGTGATACTAATCACCTCCTAATGGCCCCACTTCCAAACACCATCATGCGGAGGTTAAGTTTCAATGTATGAGTTTTGGGAGGACACAAAGCTTCAGCCCAGAGACAGAATGAAGATACTGCCCCCTCCAAATTCAAAATGAATTTGTAATTGTACTTTAGCTGGCATTTCTCATGCCTTTTCTAATAGCAACCTCAGGTTTTTTTTTTTTACTTTAAAAATATTTTGATTTCAAATTCACATCAAACAGATTTCAAAAGTAGCAGAGGGTGAAAACTAAATGCTGACTGAATTACTTGCAGAAATCATCAAAGATGCTTTGCCATCTCTTTTAATATAAAAATGATTTTCAGAAAGTTCGTATTACCATAGTAGCAAATATAAATGTATCTATTAATGGAGTTTTGTGTATTTATTAGTAGAATGTTACATTAATAAACCCATTTTTTAATTGTTCTTTTTATTCGTGCAGTTTGAGGCTGAGAAATGTTGATCCTACTGTGGGAGGGTAACAGAGAAGGGCTTACACATAGGAACCATAACTGCTAGATAAAACCCATCCCCTAAAGTCACAGGGATCTGTAGTAGGGAATGGCAGCTGGAGGCAATGTTAGTTCCGGAGCTGCAAACAGAATAGCTGAAAGTAACAGAAAGCTGTTATCCTCTCACACTCTGGAGGCCAGAAGCCTGACATCAAGGTGTCAGCAGGACCACAGTCCGTCCAAAGGGTCTAAGGAAGCATCTTGTCTGGCCTCTCCCAGGCTCCGCAGGCTGCCGGGCATCCCGGGCTTGTGGCTGCATCTTACCCATCTCTACATCCGTCTTCGCATAACCTGTCACCCCTCTGTGTCTCTGAGCTTATCTCTCTGGGTCCTCTCCTCTTCCCCAGGACACCGTCATCAGATTTATGGCTGACCGTGGTGGCTGAGACAGTAAAGAATCTTCCTACAAAATGGGATACTCAGATTTGATACCTGGGTCAGGAAGATCCCCTGGAGAAGGGAATGGCAACCTCTCCAGAATTCTTGTCTGGAGAATCCCACGGACAGAGGAGCTTTGTGGGCTATCGCCAATGGGGCGGCAAAGAGTCAAACTTGACTGAATGTCAAACATTTTCACTTTCACTTTTTCTAATCTGTTATGACTTTATCTTAACTTGATTACATTTCCAAATAAGGTCACACTGTGAAGCTCCAGACAAAGGAGGATTAGCTCAGTAGCAACTAACTCTGTTAGAAAGATGGGACTCAGGTGGTTCATGATTGGGATGACGCAGTCAGATAGTTGATTCAACTTACAAAACACCTCTTTGGAAAGTAAATATACAAGCATCAACAATGCTCTCAATATTCCCGATCACAAAAGCAGTGCTCTTGTAAGCACTGATAAGTAAATGAAACAAGAGGAACTGTCAGAAAGCAGGGAGCACTCCTCCAGGGGCAGGGCAGCCCTTACCTGAAGCTGCTGTTTCAGAGGCAGGTAAACCCAGATATGCCCACAAAGGGTGGGTGAGGGGGTGCCCAGAACATGCTGACTCTCTCCACACCTTGGAGACTGGGGTCAGGTGTGATGGGGGCTGCTTTACACTTAAAAATGCATGTAGTCACATGACACCAACTTGTTTAAACTTAGACTTCAAAAGAGCAAACACACTTATTAAAGTTTAAAAGTGATTAAATAAATGAACAAATTCTACCTCAGTACTTTAGATACTTTAACAAAATTGGAATGGACTGAATCCTGTTTAACTAACCTAACTAGGTCGGTTACCATGAGCTGAGCACTAGGCTAGGTTTTTCTACAGTTACTACTTCAGGGCTTCCCTGGTGGCTCAGAATCTACCTGCAGTGTTGGAGACCTGGGTTCTATCCTTGAGTCGGGAAGATCCCCTGGAGAAGGGAATAGCCCCCCACTCCAATATTCTTGCCTGGAGAATTTCATGGACAGAGGAGCCTGGCGGGCTACAGTCCATGGGGATCACAGAGTCAGACACAACTGAGTGACTAACACAGACACACACATCTTTGACTTTACAAGCAGATCCTTGTAAAGGAACTATAATTTCCTAGTTTTACATATTGATAATCAGGAAACTGATACTCAGAGAGCCTGTGTGACCTGCACAAGGTCGCAAATGTCATCTGTGTATATGTGTTGCTACAGATCATTTTAGAGTCTAGTGTAAGATGAGACCTCAAATAAAGGAAACTCTTGTAAGCAAACAAGGGGCTGTCATTGAGGTCCTCAGCTCCCCCTCCCAGAACTGCCTGTCACCTGGCTCCTGGACGTCTCTGCCTTGTTTGAGCACCACATGAGGTTTTGTGAGATAGTGATAACTAAAATAAGGCTTGCGCTTAGTCACTCAGTCATGTCCAACTCTTTGTGACCACATGGACTGTAGCCCATCAGGCTCCTCTGTCCATGGAAATCTCCAGGCGAGAATACTGGAATGGGTTGCCATGCTTTCCTCCAGGGGATCTTCCCAACCTAGGGGTCAAACCCAGGTCTCCTATATCACAGGTGGATTCTTTACCATCTGAGCCACCAGTGAAGCCCAAAATAAGGCTCAGGGTGAATATATACAGCTGAACCACTTTGTTGTAACCTGAAACTAACACATTAATATAAATCGACTATACTCCAATAAAATTTTAAAAGAAAGAAAAATAAATTTCTTCAAAATTTTTAAAGAAATAATGAAAAGAGGCTTAAGATAATGTTTTTCCCTGCCTGTGTGGAATCTTTTTAAATCACAGCTCTTAAAGAAAGCACCTATACCCTTCTACTCAGAGGCAGGGGTGCTCAACCAGAATCCCAGAGGGTTTATGTCAGACACGATCTCTCCCTGATCTCTCTCCTTTATTTCTCATTCTTGTGTAAGTCACTTCAGTCGTGTCTGACTCTTTGCAACCCCGTGGACTGTGCCCATCAGGCTCCTCTGTCCTTGGGATTCTCTGGCAAGAACCCTAGAGGGTTTGCTGTGCCCTCCTCAGGGCTCTTCCTGACCCAGGGGTCGAATCTGCATCTCTTATGTTCTGTATTGGCAGTGGGTTCTTTACCACTAGTGCCACCTGGGAAGTGCCACCGTTCTCATCCTTCTCCACTTGCTAACTGAGCCTGAGCCTCCATGGGAAGGGGCTGAATTCCGAACCGAGGACTTCTCATCCTGACATGTGGCCTGAGCAAAGGAGAAAAGGTACAGCTTCCTCAGGCAGCACGGGTCCCAGACCAGCACCAGCCGCGGCCGCCTTCCTTGCTGGAGGGCCCTTGAGCGAGAATGGCTGGGGGAAGGATGCGTCCCGACGTCAGTCCTTTCTACTCTGTTTGAAAATAGGGCAAAACTTCTCCTGCATACAGTTTATGCCATCTCAACGATGACACTCGGTGGGGCCAGCTTCTGACATGTCTTATTTATACGAAATCCCATCCTGTTATTTTCAATTTCCTCAGGAAAGCTATCGTTAGCAACACTTAATGACCAGCTTGAGGCAAAACCCAAGGTCTCCTCACCTCAAAAAGTCATAATCGGTAGCAGTGACGGGCAGAGAGGAGATTAGCACAATTATAAAATGCAGCCACTGCTCGCAGAGCCACAGGGCATGGCCATCACCTTCTCAAGGTGACAAGCGATCTGAATGGGGATTCAGATGGACGCACCTGGCTGTGGCTCTCTTTGCTGTCCGGTCTCTGTCCCTCTGGAAGCCACCTGGAAGGACCCTGGCATTGAGATGGTATCCTCTCCATTTTCAGTGAGAAAGACATCCCTAAAATTGGTCTGATTCTCAAAGTATCATGTCACCGCATAATTACATGAAATGAAATTGCTCTACACAGGGTAAGTTCCCTTGGAAGGTATTTTTTTTTAAGGGCCTGGAAATATGGGATATGCATTTTTAGATAGGAATACATCTTTCCTTGAAGAGTTGGCAAGTGATTTATGTTGCTTACCTTTCAAAACGGAAGCCAGTCAAAGAGCTACATATTGTAAAAGAAAATGTACTCTTTAAAGGAAAGAAAAATGAACCAAGAACACATATAGTGAGGACAAGTAGCTATGATCTCTTAAATTGTCCATAGTGAGCCCGGGAATAAGACGCTGTAGACAGTATTTCTAAAGGACCATCCTAATACATTCAGCCTCAGTGTCAATTATACTGAATTCTGCCTTTTCTTCACCTGGGTGGAAACTCAAGGAGTGTGAAGTTGTTATAACTGAAACCATTTCAATTACTGGTGGACATGAAATGGCCATCTGAGTAAGTGGTAAAGGACAGGACAGGGAGGGAAGGTGCTGACACTTAGGGGATCCGCCTGTACCCCGGGGTCAGTAACTCTGGCTCTGACATCAGAGTGTACCCCCTCTGCCCTGGGGTGGGGCCCTTGCAGGACTGTAAGTGGCACTTTATTCAGGAAAGATCTAACTCCAGTAGACAGGTGTGCCCATGCCAAGGCCAGTATCCACCTCAACTTTAGCAGCTCTTTGTAGACCCAGAAACCAGGCTACCACCTCCAGCTTCTGGGACAGACCAGGAAAGGTGTCAGGTCCTGGGCCTTGCTGGTGACCGCTGCCTGGCCCCTGACAGTCTCTCTCCTCAGCTGCACTATTGTCCTGAGGGTGCTCTGGGGTTTTGGGCAGAGTACCACCACACCCAGGAAACTGCAGGAACAAGGAGCCCCCAAAAGGAGAGTGCTTGTTTATCCTCCTGGGGAATTCTCAGCTCTAATCAGGTTTCCAAAGACATACAAACAACAAAAATAAAAACAACCTCAGCCCACACACACATTCTTAGTGGCAACGTAAGGAAGCTTCCTAGAGTACAGCAAGTTCATACACTTTCCCCGTCCTCACTTCCAGTGCAGACTGGGGTGTATTACCAACTTCTGCAATTAAGATTTGACAACTATTCTATTTATTTTGTTCAGCATTGTTCAGTTATTGTATAATCCCTAATGCCAACCCACTCATTCTGTTCACAATAAAATTGAAATTCTGTTCAAAATACAATAAAAAAGAAAACAAGATGATGAATACATTCTTTTCTCTGTGTGATTTTAAGATGCCTTTTTAATAGAAATTCAGTTAACGTTCAAGTCTAACTTGGAGGTATTTTTAATTTGTAAATAAATTTGAAAAATGTAAAATAGCAGGAAAAGAGGTGGATATAATAGCCCATTCCTAAAAATCCTTATCCTTTAAAGCACTAGTGTTAAGCTATACTGTCCACATTCTCACCATTTAAATTTTAATTGTACCTGAAAGTGAAAAAAAAAAAAGGAAACTGTTAGTTGCTCAGTCGTGTCCAACTCTTTGCCAAACCATGGACTGTAGCCCGTCAGGCTCCTCTGTCCATGGAATTCTCCAGGCAAGAATACTAGAGTGGGTAGCCTTTCCCTTCTCCAGGGGATCTTCCCAGCCCAGGGTTGGAACCTGGTCTCCTGCATTGCAGGCGGATTCTTTAACATCCGAGCATTTGAGGGTGAGCGCTTAAGTTGGAAGGGATACTCTATCATTCCCCAAATAAAAGACCTTTAGACCAAGTCCTCTCAGCAGTCACAGGACTTGTAAGAACCACATTCCCTTTATCTTTGTGGGAGGTGTCTTCCTTTAAGGGGCTTGGGTTTAGACAGAAGAAGTTCCTGTGGGGCTCAGCCACTTGGGGGGATAACTCTTCCTCCAGAAAGAAGCAGGAAGTCCTGGCTGGGGTCTGGCACATGCATACGTTGAACCCTAGAAACCATTGACTATTTTAACCAGGTTCAATTTGTCTTTGAAAGAGACGCTTTAAAAAGCAAAAGAGCTTAAACAAACATGAAAGTAATCTAATTCAGACATAAACATGAAAGCTAATGAGATTACGATGAATTGATCTAAATATGACTTAAAATAATTAGAAATGATTTTTGATGACATGCCACTTCAGTTGGGACACTTTCGTGTTACATTAGGAAGCCATTGGATTATTGCTTTCTAGAATATTTTCTTGTTGTTTATGACCTTCAAAGAAGTCTCAGTGTTGGCAGACCCGTCAATCAAGACTTCTCCAAAGGGTGAATGAATTTCTGCATCTCCCAAGGCTCTGCTATCAGCAGAGCTGTGACTCTCCCTTCTTAACACCTCCATGTGGAAACAGCGCCTTTGTCCTGCTTGAATTAGCTGCCTTCTCCTGACATATAGTCACAGGTATATGATTTCAGAGAGGATAAATACTTAGTTGTTTCAATCCTATGGCAGAAACATATGAAAACAAACATACTATTGATTGTTGAAGGCTGCAGGTCGTAAGTCAACGTAAAGGTGGAGATTCAGAGACCTGCAGGCTAAGCATTTCCAGGTCTACTTTAACCCTAGGTATGTGGTAAAGCTAAGGGGCCCATGAAATACACATTTTTGTTTTGTTTTGAGCAAACTCAAATTCTGGCAGCCTTAGCACTTAGGAGCCATTACCATTTGCTAAAGGCTTGTCATTGATTCAAAAACAGAGTTTCCTGTGACATCTTGTAAAAATCTAGCGCTGATGGTTGAGAGCTCTTTATTCATCTTTTGTGCAGGAAACACACCATCAGAACTGGAGAACATGGGGTTGCAACTTACACTGTCTATAACCAAAACAAATGTTCACTTACAAAGTAGAAATAGAGACACAGACATAGAGAACAAACATATGGGTACCAAAGGAGGGGGTGGGATAAATTGGGAGGCTGGCATTGACATATGTATACACTATTGATTGACTGTTTGCAACCCCATGGACCAGGCTCCTCTGTCCATGGGATTCTCCAGGCAAGAACACTGGAGTGGGTTGTCATGCCCTCTTCCAGAAGATCTCCCAACCCAGGGTTTGAACCTAGGTCTCTTGCATTGCAGATGGATTCTTTACCTACTGAGCCATTAGGGAATCCCAAGAATACTGGCATGGGTAGTCTATCCCTTCTCCAGTGGATCTTCCCAACCCAGGAATCAAATCAGGGTCTCTCAAGAATACGAGAGTGAGTAGCCCATCCCTTTTCCAGAGTATCTTCCCTACTTAGGGATTGAACCAGGGTCTCCTGCACTGTAGATGTATACTTTACCAGCTGAGCTACCAGGGAAAACCCTAAGTTATCATTAAAAGCCGTCCTAAGAATCACATTTCTGCTCCTCTTCAGCTTGAGAAGCAAAAACACCTGTCACCTAGATCAAACATCATTGGCATCATGAGTGGGCTTCACATTCCCCTCCTGGACAGATCTGGGAGAGGCTCTTACCTTTTCTTTGAGAAATAACACAAATTCCCACTCATGAAAGTGCCCACAGTCATGCCATGAACCCATTTTCAGCCACTCACATAAAATAAAATTTTGCATTTCCTTATGTTCCTGCATTTTCCTAATTAAGTGTATTTTTTTCCTAATAAGAAATATATGCAAGAAAATTGGTAAGAGGTACCAAAATGTAGTATGTGTTTTCCTTCTCATTTCTGAGTAGGAAAAAACAGTAAGTCTATTGTTGACTAGTTGATTTTCAATCTTTTTTCCCCCTTAATCATCTTTATTGAGGTATAATATAGATATACTAAAAAAAACCACATAAATTTCAGGGAAAATGCAATGAGTTTTGACCAGCATATCTGATTTTTGGCCACCATGACCCATCAGGCTATGATTTGTTTCCATTGCTCCAAAATGTTCCCGTGTGTCACTTTGGAGTTGACCCTTGTTTCCATGTCAGACTCGGATGACCGCTGATCTGCCTGTCACTGTGCTTTAAGAAGTTCATGTAAACAAATCATGCATCTTGTTTTGTCTTCTTGTATTGCACACAGGGGCCAGTCTGACATGCTATGCATTCCTGAGTACCCTTGCAAGACCCATTTTATAAAACGAAGATTTCCTTGATGCTAACCACTGGTGAATGAACAAATTTTCTCAGTCATTTCACCAAGCTTGGATTTATGCTTCTTACCATGTGATATAAACCTCAGATTTCCTTATCTCTTTGTGAAACATCATCAGACTTCAGTATGTGAAATATTCAATCTGTTACATCCATTCTTACTGGCCAGTTTCTGGACTGTAGGTGACACATATCATTGTTCTTGGATAACTATTGTTTATATTGGATCCAACATGGCCAAGCCAACTGTGACCAGAGCAGTGCGAAAGGATTTGTGGGGTATTTTTTGTTTTGTTTTTTCTAACCTTCCAAAGTATTAGTCCCTCAGTCTTGTCTGACTCTTTGAGACCCCATGGACTATTGCCTGAGGCTCCTCTGTCCATGGGATTCTCCAGGCAAGAATACTGGAGTGAGTAGCCATCCCCTTTTCCAGGGAATCTTCCCAACCCAGGGATGGAACCTGGGCCTCCCATATTGCAGGCAGATTCTTCATGGTCTGAGCCTCCAGGGAAGCCTGTGTGTGTGATAGATGCTCAGTTGTGTCTGACTCTTTGCAATCCATGGACTGTAGCAGCCAGGCTCCTCTGTCCATGGAACTCTCCAGGCAAGAAGACTCCAAAGTCTTAGACAATTTGGTAGCATTGGAGCAAGAGAAGCAGGAGCTACATTATGAAGCCCGAGGAATGATTATCCCTCATTTTGCAAGTAACTCAGGTACCCGCAGAACTGCCCTTGATGACTGGGTGCTTACTCTGAGCTCAGAGATAATGAATAAATATCAAAAGCCTATGAGGACTTCCTAGGCTGTGAAGAATAGTCCATTTACCAAGATTCCTTCCTCAGATACTTCATATATCAAAGTTCAATAAACAGAACATGGATTTATGGCAACATTTTATCAAGACTTTTAGGTAATATTTGACAAATTAATCAATGTGGTTGGGGGGTGCACTATTTTCTAGCAATAAACAGCAGGGAGCACAGAACTTTGACATTTACTTCTGAGACACAAGGTTCTACATGCACAAGATAATTTTAACAATGTGGAGGCTTCAAAAATATTCCTGCTGCAATAAATAAAGGGAAAATGAAGTGCATGGGTTGTAATTGGAAATGGGCTTCCCTTCTAAGAAATGTTGAAAAGAAGAAAAACAAAAATAAACAAAACTTTGACATGCAGTAATTGGAGTTGTCATTTTTCATCCTAAATAATTGAAGGTTAAACCCATTTTCTAAAATCTCCTTGTTTAATTATAAAAGTAAATAAATATAATTACAAAGTTAAATAGATACCGTTAGATACACTGTCAGCAAAGTGCTGAAATATATCAAACCGTGTTTTGAAAAATAGTTGTTGTCATTTCAAATGTTATCAAGCAGTGCTATCACCAAAATGATGAAAACAACCAAGATATTGCAGTAATTGGTTACATTCACTATTTATCCTTATGCTGCTTGAGTGTAAGCAAAAAGAAAACATCTCTTCCTATTTAATCCAAAAATACATATCACCTACCTGTCAGGAAAAGCATAGCAGAGAATCTGAAGAAATATATATCATTTTGGAGGCCAGGAACTTACCTACAGGTAAGAATGATACAGCCTGGCAAGTAGATCACAGAAATCTTGCACAAGTAATTCATAAACATCACTATGCCTACTGTAAATGCTTTGCCTCTAGAGTAGATAAAAGTTCCTCCAACAAGAGGATCTCTTGTTTCCATTATAAAATAGGTGATACAAAGAAAAAATAACAAGTAGATGTTACAGATTTTTTTTTCTAGAAGAATATGGAAAATGCAATATACTCTCTGTAGCAAGATTGGAAGGGCTGATGCTGAAGCTGAAGCTCCAGTACTTTGCCACCTTATGCAAAGATCTGACTCCTTAGAAAAAACCCCGATGCTGAGAAAGATTGAAGGCAGGAGGATAAGGGGACGACAGAGAATGAGATAGTTGGATGGCATCACCGACCTGATGGACATGAGCTTGAGTCAACTCCGGGAGATGGTGAAGGACACTGGCATGCTGCAGTCCCTGGGGTTGCAAAGAGTCAGACAGGACTGAGCGACTGAACAGCAACAACAGCTGAGAGTCTGACTCCATGGTTGGTCACCCACCTTCAGATCTAATATCAGGTATCAGAAATGTCCATTAGAGTCATTCCCTCTTCTCCAGGAAGTGTTACCAGCAGTGTAGACAGGTCAAAAATCCCAGAAGGTCTCTCAGATATTCTGCATTCAAACTCGAGGCCAGTGTTTAACCTCCAGGCATTGCAAAATCAATGTTCTGCCCTCTCAGACTCAGTGTCCATCAGACGATTGCCACAGTCGTCTCATCTGTCTTGGTCTTAGCCTGCCATAACAAAACACCATAGACTGCAGGGCTTAACCTACAGACTGCAAAATAAAATTCATGTTTTATGACAAGACAAGAGCAATATAAAGATAGAAACTCTTCTCTGCCCTTTGGCCTCCTCTCTCCTTGAACTGAACATCCTGTGTCTGCATTATACATGGAGCTCACCTCCCCCATCAGCAAAAATACCTGCTCAACCATAAAAAGCAACATTCTCCCAGCACCAACAAGCTAATGCCTTAAAAGACAACATTCCTTTTTGATCTCGTAAGGGGCCACAATGACCTTGAGATCTGGATTGTGTAAACTGTCAGTGATATTTCATTTTATGTACAGAACCTCTGTCTCAAAAAACATATTGAACTGTGCCTGGACTTCCAAGGGCAGGAAGGTTCTGAGAGTTTTCTGAGATGCTATTCCTGGGTTATAGTCCTCAAATTTGGCTTGAATAAACTTTTCCACTTCTTTCATAAATTTACAGTTGATTAATTTTCATTGACAGATATTACTGTGTCACAGTTCTGGAGGCCAGAGGTCTGAGACCAAGTTTATACCCAATTTGATTTCTACTGAGGATTCTCTTCCTGGCAATCATCTGACAGATGCTGAATCTGGGAGAGCTGCAGAACATTGATTTTGCAACGCCTGGAAATTAAACACTGGCTTTGAGTTTGAATGCAGAATATCTGAAAGACACCTTCTGGGATTCTCGACCTGTCTACACTGCTGGTAACACTTTCTGGAGAAGAAGGAATGACTCTAACGGACATTTTTGATACCTGATGTTAGATCTGAAGGTGGGCAGATCTTCAGATAGCTGCCTTCCTATGACACCTGCACATAGTCTTTCCAAGGTGACCTATGTCCATGGAGACAGAGACAGAGAGAAAGACAGAGATAGAGACAGAAATAGAGACAGACGTGTGAATCTGGAGGCTGACAAAGCCTACGATGCGCAGTCAGCAAGCAGAAGACGCAGGAGAGGCACTGGTGTACTTCTAGTCCCATGCTTCAGTTTGACTCCAAAGGTAGGAATAGACAATGTCTCCGCTCAAAGGCAGTCTCGCAGGAGGAATTCCCTCTGATCTGGGGGCCAGTCAGCAGTTTGGGTTGATTCTGATGTTCTGGTCTTTGACTCACAGAATGAGATTCAACCACAGTAGGGAGGACCACCTGCTCAACCAATCAATGCAAATGTTAAATTCATCCCCAAACACCCTCACTGAAACACACAGAGCAATGTTTAATCAAATAAATGGACACTTTATGGCCCAGGCACTGGACATATGAAATGCACCAGCATGCCATCTCCACACAACCCCCTGACCAGGCAGCTGAGGGTGGTCTGGGCACCAGGCTGCCTCTGGGGCTGAGGGATATTGCAGTTCTCAGTATGAATCACCTCCCATTCAGCCCAGTGAGTACACTGAGAAATGAACCCAGTACCTCTCACTGAACCTGTTCAAGATGCTTCATATGCTTACTTCTCCAAAGAAGAAAACTGAAGTTTGAAATTCACACTCAAATGTGAGTTTCAAATATGGAATACATTTATTTTTAGTATAGGTATGCCTTATGCAGTATTTGGAACATGCTGTTATCAAAAACTGGTGGTTGTTTATTTGAAATTCAAACTTACCTGGGTGTCTTATATCTTCATTTGCTAAATCTAGAAAAAGCAATTTAGTATTGTATTTTAAATTATTGTTCCAAATAGCACTTATACTGTGGAGGAAAATGAAGACTTATGTACCAAAGAAAACTCGGTTTAAAAAAATTGATCCAAGAACATTAATTGCATAGAGTGAATTCAAAATGTAAATATTTCTAAAAAGAAAACTAAAAAAAATTAAAGATACTCTGAGATATATTTAAATGACTTTCTATATAAAAATTACAAAACAACACCCGTTTTACGAATATCAGACATGTTTAACTTTGTTGTTGTTGTTTAGGCGCTTAGTCGTGTCCAACACTTTGAGACCCCATGGACTGCAGCCCGCCAGCCTCCTCTGTCCTTGGGACTCTCCAGGCAAGAATATTGGAGTGGGTTGTCATTTCCTTCTCCACATTTTTAGCCTGGATAAGCTCAAAGGTTATACAGAATAATGCCCCATTATGTGAAGGAGGAACAGAACCTCTAACCCGGGTCTCCAGCATTGCAAACAGACGCTTTACCGTCTGAGCCACCAGAGGAGCCCCTCTAAAATATTAAGACAGCTAAATAAAATTCACCCTGATCAAAAATAAGCAATCCTTTGTTAACCTCCACCTTCTTAATGAAATTAGGTTGATAACACTTTACTTGTGGTATCAATTAAATACTTGCTTTGTCCAAACATACATTTATTTGAAAGCTAAATGCTCATTTTCTTTTCTCAAAGCACCAGTAATGCATGTAGGTAACTTCCTGTCCCATCTGTGTTCTGCTTCAGGTATAGCTCAAGGGTAGGATGTTTGATGGCTTGGATAATTTAAATGTCCAAATTTCTGGTCCACGGTCATTGATTCATTTCAGAAGCTTTTTTCTGCAGTCTTCTCAGTGACAGTTATTGTTTTCCACCCTGGGTGACCCTTGACACAAATTTGGAAGAAAAATCTCTAGAATAAGCCCCGAAGGAATCATTCATCCTTAATGTATCTAATTACTACCCAGAAAAAGTGTGCAATATTATGCAGAAATTATAATGAAAACCCACCTATGTAATGTTTCAGCTCAATGAGTTCCTAATTATATTAGGTTAGAACGTAAATATTTTCTAGCAAGGAATTTGGAAACTATGACACTTTGTGGGAAAACAAATCAGCTAAAGGCAGGTGGTAGGTGGCATCATTTCACATAATAAATTATCTCTTGGCTGCTTTATCCACACTGTATACCTATCTGGATTTGTATATATTTCTTCCACATTAAGGAGAAGGCAATGGTAACCCACTCCAGTACGCTTGCCTGGAAAATCCCATGGACGGAGGAGCCTGGAGGGTTATACTCCATGGGGTCGCACAGAGTCAGACACGGCTGAAGTGACTTAGCAGCAGCAGCAGCTTCCACATTAAAATATATATCTCTAAATGAGATTTTTTTCCCTTCATGATATATGAATAAATGAGTAAATTAAAATTCATTCAAATTGGTGCTTAGTATCATTAAAATAAAAAGCTGATATGCTTAAGCATTCAGCTTTCATTTATTGTTAGGATCCAGCCTGGAAGTGTGGTCAGAAATTTACACATTAAGATTATCATGAATTTAAGATGCTGATTTTTCTGCACAAATAACATACATGATAAAATAGAAGCCTTCTTGGTAGACCTCTTTATCATTATGTTTTCCAACTGGAAGATTTGAAACAAACAGTAAATAGAATGGTGATAAATAGAGTGGTAAATAGAATGATTTAATATTAACCTGAACGTTTTTTAAATAAAAATCTTCATGGCCAATTTGTTAAGTTGGGATTCCTTAATATCTTCCTGGAATATCTTGGCTTTATCTGAAATGATGCAATTTTAATGAGCAGACACATAAGCAAGAATATATATATACCTCAATCACTGCCTATGTTTGTGTTTATTGCTCAGTCGTGTCCGACTCTTTGTGACCCCATGGACTATAGCCCCCCAGGCTCCTCTGTCCATGGAATTCTCCAGGCAAAAACACTGGAGTCGGTTGCCATTCCCTAATCACACCCTAGAAGTTTCATCTGATCTCAAATTATTCTGAGATTATGGTAGGAGGCGGGAGGACAGAGCCCAGTCTCCAGTCATACAACACATCATCTTGCACAGCGCGCCTGTGAATAAAGGGAGAGATGGCGGCTTCATTTCTCCACTGGGTTTCTGCGCTTGCTGCACAATCCACTACCCAGGTCAGCACCTGCTCTCTTTGACTTTTATTACCTTCAGGCAGGACCTAGGGCTAAGACCTAGGATCTAGGGCTGAAAGCCCATTAGGTCTGAGAGCAAAGTGAAGCCAGAGTTCTCTGGGACAGCAGACTCCTCTCTCTCTTTTTTTAAGAATCTTTGCCAATTATACATCTTTTATTTTATTTTTCATCTTGCAAATATTTTTGAGACTCTACTAAATAGCAGACATCATTCAAAATGTCTGGGATGCATCAATGGACAAAACAGGAAAAGGTGTCCCCACTCAGTGACTTTGCGTCTCCCGGAGAGCTCGGACCATCAACAGTATGTGATAAAGAGTCAAGTGATCTATGGCGCTAGAGAGTTTAAGTTTTGTGAAGAACTGGAGAGCCAGGGATGTGCTTGCAACTTTAAGAGAAAGTGGGACTTGAAGGTGAGGAAGGAATCCACCACAAAGTTCCCAAGGACAGAAGAGTCTCTTTGGAGGGAATGCTCACTGTAAAAAGCAGGTAAAGAAACTTCACATGTTCCATTTGAAGAGCTGCCAGGAGGTCAGTGTAGCTGGGACACCGGGATGCAGGGAAGGTAGTGGAGTTGGGACACGGAGCGTGCAGCAGGGAAGCGAGGGAAGGCCACCGCAGAGTTTGAACAAAGGTCAACTGACATCTGATGCACATTTTAATTGGGTCACTCTGGGTACCACCTTGAGAAAGCTTCTCGAAGGAGAGGGCAGAAGCCAGGAGAACAGAGAGACTAATGTTAGAATAATGCAGGCAAAAGCTTTTAATTTTAATTAGGTCCCATTTGTTTATTTTTGCTTTTATTTCCAATATTCTGGGAGGTGGGTCATGGAGGATCCTGCTGTGATTTATGTCGGAGAGTGTTTTGCCTATGTTTTCCTCTAGGAGTTTTATTGTTTCTGGTCTTACGTTTAGATCTTTAATCCATTTTGAGTTTATTTTTGTGTACGGTGTTAGGAAGTGTTCTAGTTTCATTCTTTTACAAGTGGTTGACCAGTTTTCCCAGCACCACTTGTTAAAGAGGTTGTCTTTTCTCCATTGTATATTCTTGCCTCCTTTGTCGAAGATAAGGTGTCCATATGTGCGTGGGTTTATCTCTGGGCTTTCTATTTTGTTCCATTGATCTATATTTCTATCTTTGTGCCAGTACCATACTGTCTTGATGACTGTGGCTTTGTAGTAGAGTCTGAAGTCAGGCAGGTTGATTCCTCCAGTTCCATTCTTCTTCCTCAAGATTGCTTTGGCTATTCGAGGTTTCTTATATTTCCATACAAATTGTGAGATGATTTGTTCTAGTTCTGTGAAAAATACCATTGGTAGCTTGATAGGGATTGCATTGAATCTGTAGATTGCTTTGGGTAGAATACTCATTTTCACTATATTAATTCTTCCAATCCATGAACACGGTATATTTCTCCATCTGTTTGTGTCCTCTTTGATTTCTTTCATCAGTGTTTTATAGTTTTCTATATATAAGTCTTTTGTTTCTTTAGGTAGATATATTCCTAAGTATTTTATTCTTTTTGATGCAATGGTGAATGGTATTGTTTCCTTAATTTCTCTTTCTGTTTTCTCATTATTGGAGTATAGGAATGCAAGGGATTTCTGTGTGTTAATTTTATATCCTGCAACTTTACTATATTCATTGATCAACTCTAGTAATTTTCTAGTAGAGTCTTTAGGGTTTTCTATGTAGAGGATCATGTCATCTGCAAACAGTGAGAGTTTTACTTCTTCTTTTCCTATCTGTATTCCTTTTATTTCTTTTTCAGCTCTGATTGCTGTGGCCAAAACTTCCAAAACTATGCTTCTGCACAACAAAGGAAACTATAAACAAGGTGAAAAGACAGCCTTCAGAATGGGAGAAAATAATAGCAAATGAAGCAACAGACAAACAATTAATCTCAAAAATATACAAGCAACTTCTGCAGCTGAATTCCCGAAAAATAAATGACCCAATCAAAAAATGGGCCAAAGAACTAAACAGACATTTCTCCAAAGAAGACATACAGATGGCTAACAAACACATGAAAAGATGCTCAACATCACTCATTATTAGAGAAATGCAAATCAAAACCACAATGAGGTATCATTTCACACCAGTCAGAATGGCTGCTATCCAAAAGTCTACAAGCAATAAATGCTGGAGAGGGTGTGGAGAAAAGGGAACCCTCTTACACTGTTGGTGGGAATGCAAACTAGTACAGCCACTATGGAGAACAGTGTGGAGATTCCTTAAAAAACTGGGAATAGAACTGCCATATGACCCAGCAATCCCACTGCTGGGCATATACACCGAGGAAACCAGAATTGAAAGAGACGCGTGTACCCCAATGTTCATCGCAGCACTGTTTACAATAGCCAGGACATGGAAGCAACCTAGATGTCCATCAGCAGACGAATGGATAAGGAAGCTGTGGTACATATACACAATGGAATATTACTCAGCCATTAAAAAAAATACATTTGAACCGGTTCTACTGAGATGGATGAAACTGGAGCCCATTATACAGAGTGAAGTAAGCCAGAAAGAAAAACAACAATACAGTATACTAATGCATATATATGGAATCTGAAAGATGGTAACGATAACCCTATATGCGGGACAGAATGAGAGACACAGATGCATGGAACAATTTTATGGACTCTGAGGGAGAAGGAGAGGGTGGGACGTTCTGGGAGAATGGCATTGAGACATGTGTATTCTCATATGTGAAACAGAGCACCATTCCATGTTCGATGCATGTGACAAGGGCTCGGGGCCGGGGCAGTGGGATGATCCAGAGGGATGGGAGGGGGAGGGAGGTGGGTGGGGGGTTCGGGAAGGGGAACACATGTAAACCCATGGCTGATTCTTGTCAATGTATGGCAAAAACTATTACAATATTGTAAAGTAATTAGCCCCCAAGTAAAATAAATAAATTTATAAAAAAAAAAAAAAAAAAAAAAAAAAAGAATAATGCAGGCAGTCTGCGATGGGGGCTCAGGCCAGGGTCCTAGCCGCAGAGGTGAACAGCACCGGGTGAGGTCCTTTTACATTTCAAAGGTAGCGACAAAGAGATTTCTCGAAGCCCAGCATGTGGAATATGAAAACAGGATAAAATCAAGGATACTTCCAGGTATTCAGGTCTGCAGAGATGTTGGGATATCGAGTGTCGTCATCCCTTTCTTGATCCCCCCCGTCTGTATCTCCTACGAATCTCCCTGCTACCTTTGCATCTTCAGGCAGCCTCTCTTCTATCCCTAGTGTCTGACTATTTGTAGGACTCTACCTGGTTTCTCTCCGGCTCTGACACCATGACCTTCAGGACAACCTCCACTTCCTTCCTCCACTTCTTAGCTAGTCACTCAGTTGATTGGACAAGGTATGTCCATGATCTGGCATGATGATGGTCATCTGAAAAGAAGGCTTTTGTGCTACCGTTTTTACAAACTCTAGAAATCTCACAGAGATTACTAAGCATTTTCTGCAGGGCATGTGCCATATAGAAAAAGAAATTAATTCCGAGACCCTCAGAATTCAGTGTAAAACAGACTCTGTGTTTGACATTATTCCTACTTTGATAATTTTCCTGACAGTTTCTGGTCCAGGTACATGGCTTTCCTTAGATGTTCCAGAGTATTATCTTTTATTTTTATCTAATTCCAAAATTGCTGTCAGACAAATGAAAATACAGTTTCTTTCCCAATCAATCAGCCAATTGCATGGTCTGCATTTTGCAGTCAGAGAACTCATTCAGCTGGCCTTTTCCACTGAATCTGTGTCTACACAGTGCCAAAATCACCATTATGGTCAATCAACTGCGTTAAAACCGATCAGTCAAATCAGGTGTTTGGTTAAGATGTTGAACAGATAGCCAGAACCCACAGTTTTGGAGGTGCATCAAAAGAGCCTCTGTGCTCCCTGTGTTCTTTCAAACAGCAGCGGGGGTAACACTCCCCAAATGAAAGTGGGTGTTGGTGGCAATCTCACTACTCTTATTTAGTCTTAATCCTGTTCCATGCGAGAACTTGGGATCTAATCCAATCGTTGCTCCTTGACTCAGCTGAGTTAAAGAGAGATTGCTGTTATTATGGATTTTGCACCATCATATATTTTCTCTCTCAGTGAACTTCTCAGAATTCTTGTCATTAAGTTTTCTGTTTTAAGGAAATCCTGTTCATGTTGACATGGCTCATGGGCTATTTGGGAAGTTAAACTCACACATATGTGTTTCTGTCACCAAAATTAAGCTGTTCAACATATTATTTGCAAAATAATTTTCAGTTGGTTGTTACTAGAGAGTGCCCTCTTGTAACATGTATCTTTCTTCATGACCCTGTAGCTCAGAAATCAGTTCAGTCACTCAGTCGTGTCCGACTCTTTGTGACCCCATGAACTGTAGCACTCCAGGCTTCCCTGTCCATCACCAAATCCCCAAGCTTGCTCAAACTCATATCCATTGGTTGGTGATGCCATCCAACCATCTCATCCTCTGCCATCCCCTTCTCCTCCTACCTTCAGTCTTTCCCAGCATCAGGGTCTTTCCAAATGAGTAAGTTCTTCACATCAAGTGACCAAAGTATTGGAGCTTCAGCTTCAACATCTGTCCTTCCAATGAATATTCAGGACTGATTTCCTTTAGGATGGACTAGTTGGATCTCCTTTCAGTCCAAGGGACTCTCAAGAGTCTTCTCCAACAGCACAATTCAGAAGCATCAATTATTTGGTGCTCAGCTTTCTTTATAGTCCAACTCTCACATCCATACGTGACTACTGGAGAAACCATAGCCTTGACTAGACGGACTTTTGTTGGCAGAGGAATGTCTCTGCTTTTTAACATGCTGTCTATGTTGATCATGGCTTTTCTTCCAAGGAGTAGCTCAGAAATAAGCCAAACAAATGACACGGCAGAGGTTAAATATAGACATGAGCTGATGTCCAAGATGCTCGTTTTGAACTTCAAACCTGAGTGGGTCTCTTCTCGACATACTGATAGGCAGCTATAGAGAGAACTAGCCCTCTCTTTACTGATCTTTATTCCAACACTTAATTCTTCCTGATGTCTGTATGTTTGTTGTGTACTTGTAATTGCTTGTTCTGTCTGATGATGATGATGATTGTCTTCTTTGTTCAAAAAAAAAGAAAAAAACCTTAAAAATTTTTTAGCCAAATGCTATTTTGTCTTAGAAATAGTGCTTAGTCCAAGACGATGTCAGACAAGTTGCTACCAGGGGCCAAATTTTTTTTTAAAGATTCATAACTAGATTTTAATTACACTCCTAAGGAAGCAAAGGACTTTTCTGATGACTTAGTAGTAAGGAATCCTGCCAATGCAGGAGATGCAGGTTCGATCCCTGGGTCAGGAAGAATCCCTGGAGAAAGAAATGGGCACCCACTTCAGTATTCTTGCTTGGAAAATCCAATGGACAGAGGAGCCTGGTGGGCTACCTTCCATGGGGGCACAATGAGTTGGAAATGACCGAGCAACTGAACAACAACAAGGAAGCAAGCAATAGACGTGGTGGCGGCGTCGGCTTATTCTTGACAATGACTGTAACGATAGCGTCTGTGAAGCTCACACTTCAGAAACCTCCCATGCTCTCTCCTTCACAAACTGTTTCACAAGGTGGTCAAAAAGACCCCTTGATATTACTGAGGACAGGAGTTTTCCCTCTGAGAAAGTGAAGGCTGAGGAAGCCTCATATTTTGCACCAGTAACTCAGTCGCCTGAATACAATGCAGTTCCTCGTGTCTGGGGGCCAAGAGGGTCTCTCTCCCATGTGACAGCAAAAGAAACACCATCTTGCCATCTTGAGTGTGCATTTTAGTAAGTCACAAGCTATTAATTTACATGAATAAAAGATAGTCATTCAAATATGTGGACCCTATTTTGATATTGACCCAGGCCCAGAATGTAGGTATTCTAGGCTGTAGGAAAAAATGAACCTTGCATCTCCCTGTGTATGTACAATATGATTTGACAGACTGCACAACGCGCTAAGGAGGATGGTGAGGTGTGAGAGAGTTTTTTTATTCCTTCAAAATAAATTAAGTCCAGATTCTTCTTGTCTCTCAAACCCAACTCATTACATTTGCAAGGTTTTCTAGACCCTACAGGATTTCAGGATTTGTTCTAAAAAGTACTTTTGTTGATGGGTCTTTGTATGCAAGTGTATATATATATATGTGTGTGTGTGTATGTGGGTGTGTATATATATAAATTAGTCTACGGTGAGACTTATATGCCTTTCATCAGAAGATAAGATGATTTCCCCTTTCTCAACAAATAAGGTGTCTCCCATGTTTTCTGAGTTGAGAGACTATGCAGGAATGGGGGTTGACTGGGCAGCACTTGTTTATAAAGTGTTTCAAGGAGACTTTCACTGGGTCTCTCCCAGAGCCGGGGCAGATGCTCAGCGCTGAGAACACTCTGTAACAAAACACCCACCATCGCATCTTTCCCTTTCTCACATATGTAATCGAATACAGTTAGTGCCATCTACTTAATGAGGTCAATTTAGAAAGTCCAGCTGAATGGGTTCCAGTGAAATTCCATTCCCTTCTTGTGCTTAGTAACTGTTTACCTAGTTCAATGTGCCTTTTCTGTGCATTTGTCAGGAGAATATTAATGTTTTGTTTCATGATTTCCACCACCGTCCTAATCGCTGCTTCTTGTTATTTCTGTTCTGTGTAACACCACCTCTGAGCAGAAGCAATGAAATGGGGTTTAGAGGGGAAAAAAAAGAAAGCAAATCCTGTATTATATCATCGTCTGGGGAGCGTGATGGTTTCTGCTGTGTTAATTTACACTAAAATCCATGACCCGGGAGCCTGATTGATTGCCAAGGGCAGAAACCCAGCCCCTGGCCTAGTTTATTTTGTGAACTGTAGCCTCAGATAGCGCTGTGAGCCACGTTCATATTGATTTGATATACTCTAGATGGCTCTTTATGCTCTCTGGGAAATTTATTGTGCCGAGTCAGAACCCCGGCGGCCGGGCAGAAGCGGCTCTCTAAATTGAAGGGGGCTCTCATGGTTTGACCCCTGGGCCACTTGGGTTACCGAGTGGCCTGGGCAAGGCTGGGTCGGAGCAGGCCCCCGGGACCAGCGCTCATCAGTTTTGAATGTCAAATCCCTTCAGAGGACCTGAGTTATTGCTAATAGGAACTTGCTGGGGTCTGTGACATTTGGATGCCCTATAAGTTAAACATCATAACACTTTCTTCTTGTCAGAGGCTTTTAAATGATGGCTAAGCCCAGCACCTCTGCTCTGACCGCTTAGCACTCGGTGGCCGCACAATATGAGGCGACCCGCCTCGGAGCAGGCAGGCCTGCACCGCTATTATCAACCGCCGAGCCACAGTGGCCCCGCTCTCCCTGCACTTATAAATTAGGAGGCTTGTCACAGGAGCCCCAATTGCAAGAACATTGTTGCCATCTTGTTTCTGTACAATCAAAACCCCGTGGCCTTTGGCAGCCCGCACAATAAAACTTAGGAGGCAATTCTGATTTCGATAGCTTTTTCCTATTTTTCTTGGGGGGAAGACAGGCTTGTGCGAGATAAAAGATAGGCAGAGAGAGAAAGTCCCTCTGCAGAGGCCTCTTAGGCTTGGGATAGAAAAGAAATCAGTTTTTAAAACAATTTGCAAGCACCCTCCACTTAGGGAGAGCTGTTATGCTGATAATGTCTAATTTCTGCAGAAAGGTATTCCAGAATGGACCGTTGTCACATTGGTTAATAGATGATTCAACCCATCTCCTTGGCTTGTGATGGCAAATACTAACTTTGGAATACACATGGGCATCATTTATACCTACCTTCTGGAAATGGACTCCTGACTCTGGCAAATCACTCTGCTAGGACACAGCTTTATAAAGACAATCCAGACTGTCTGTTGGAAATTCCCTGCTGCTGGGGACTGTAGACGCTAAAATCTAGAGTTGTGCTGAATTTTCCCTAATAAATGGCAGATTACATTTTTTTGGAAACCAGTGTGATCTTCTATATTGAAGGGGACCCTTAGACTAGATTGATAGCAGTGTCACAAGAAAATGGCAACCTATGGAAAAAACAAAACCATTCCAACCAAGACTCCATTTGGCTTGTCCTTAATCTGCTTGTTCAGGCATATTCAGTCGCTTCAGTTGTCTCTGAGTCTTTGAGACCCCATGGAATGTAGCCCGCCAGGCTCCTCTGTCCATGGGGGTTCTCCAGGCAAGAATACTGGAGTGGGTTGCCATTTCCTCCTCCAGGGGATCTTCCCAACCCAGGAATCGAACCAGAGTCTCTTACATCTCTTACATTGGCAGGCGAGTTATTTACCACTATCTTTAATCTGCTTACATATTATTATTTTAAATGTCCTCAAAAATTCCTCCTAAGCACCTTTAATATTGAACTGCTGAGGTGCCTGAAAAAAAGTCCTGTAATTAAGTTTTCTTCTGGATATCTTGAGGAGGTACAAATATCTTAATTAGGTAGAAAAAGAGAGAGCTTAACATAAAAATATTGAAAGTCAGGTAAGAAGGTATTAAAGTCAGCAGTAGCATTAGCTGGGATGGAATATCAGAAATTAATTTGATAGAGAAGGAAGCTGCATGCAAGCATGCTGTACAGGCAGGAGCTGCCTGCCAGAGCCAGGCGATGCAGCTAAGAGATCCAGGGCTCTGGTCTTTGTGATAGAGGGAGCAGTCCTGTTGGATTTGCCTCCGAATGTCTCAGTGTCCTTACCTGTAAAATGAAATTAATAATAAACATCAAAGGGCCAAAGTGAACATGAAGTGGGATAAAATATGTAAAGCTCTCTTGCGCGTGTGTAGTTACTAAGGCGTGTCTGACTCTTCATGACCCCGTGGACTGTGACCCACCAGGTTCCTCCGCTCATGGGATTCTCCAGGTAAGAATACTGGAGTGGGTTGCCGTGTCCTTCTCCGGGGATTTTCCTGACCCAGTGATCGAACCCACATCCCTTAGCATCTCCCGCACTGGCAGGCAGGTTCTTTACCACTAGGACCGCATCTAGTATAGACCTGCCAGTGGTACTCAGGAGGGCAGCCCTAAATGCCTTTGCTGGAGCTACCTTAGCTGGGCACCAACCGGTGAGTCACTTAGAGAACAAACATGCATGCTTTCACCTTTCTGGAGGCTGGAAGCCCCAGAGCGAGAGGTTCACAGGCCTCGTTTCCTCGAAGGCCCTTCTGTTTCACTCATAGGCCGCTGTCTTCTCTTTGTCTCTTCCCACGGCCTTTCTTCCATATGGGTCTGTGTTCTGACCTCTTCTTATTCGGACGCCAGTGATAGTGGGCCCACCCAAACAACCTTGCTCTATCTTAACTACCTCTTTTAAAGACTTTATATAAATTCACATTTTGGAATACTGGGGGTTGAGACTTCAGTGTCTGAATTTGGGGAATGGGGGGCACAATTCAGTCTGTAAACTATCCTTTATGATAAGATACCATGCGGCCAATGGGTCTCATATGTGTTATTTCTCATTTTTGTTTTAGTTCCCTGTTATTGCTGTTAATATTTTTTTTTCCAATTACTCCATTGGCTCATACATTTATAGAAGACATTGAAAATACACATGGGCAAAAACAGAAAATGGGACAAATAACAGCTATAATCCTATCACTCGGAGAAAAATACCACATTAAAGCTCTGATGCATATCCTTCCCTTGGCATGTATACCTGTGTAAATAGACTTTTAATAATACTAGAATCGTACCATTTTGGACCTGTTTCTTTTTTCACTCAACAAATCATTAACATTGTTCAGTGTCACCGCAAATAGAACTACCTCAGAATTTATAATAATGACAAAGCGTTTCACTGTAGAGAGAAATCATAATTTATTTATCAAACCTTGTGCGTGTGAACATTTAAAAATGTTCCTGTATCTCGCTCCCATCAACAATGCTGCTGGGCGCGTATTTTGTCTTGCGCCCTCGTGAATGTGCTCAGGTTTCCCCTGAGCGGGCTGTTTGCCGTTCCCTTCTCCAGGGCTGTTGCTCTGGGTGTTTACACTGTGAATACAAGCGGAGCACGGTCTCTCCGCTTGGACACCCTGCGTCTTACGTCTGGGAACCTACTATGGGTGCGCTTCTGCCAAGTGCTAGCAAACATGAAACCATGCCGCACCTGCTCCATAGGAACTTATATCCAAGAAGGAAAAATAAGACAAGGGAAAAGCCACTGTCCAGCTCCACCAAAGGCTGGACAGGGATCAGCTGAGGTGCCGTCGAATCACCTTGTAGAAGCCTGGCAGAACCTCGCTCCTGATCCCAGCCTGGGTCCGTCTGTCCCCAGACGCAGCTTTACACGTGCACCTGTGTGATCAATCATGTCCAGGTCTTTGTGGCCCCAGGGACTGTAACCCGCCAGACTCCTCTGTCCATGGGATTCTCCAGGCAAGAATGCTGGAGCGGGTTGTTTGCCATTCCCTTCTCCAGGGCATCGTCCAGACCCAGGGTTTGAACCTGAGTCTCTTGTGTCTCCTGCATTGGCAGGTGGGTTCTTTATCACTGGCACCATATTGGATGCCCAGCTCTCCAACAGCTCTATGTAGAGAAAAGAAAAGACCCCCCGCTTCCCCATGGTCATGTCCACGTACCCCCAAGTTCTGTGGAGGACGTGGAGTTCGAGTGCTGGCATGTCACAAGTGGAGCAGCAGGCGTTGAGATGCTATAGCACTTACTCTGAAATAACCACATACTTGAAAGTGGTAATTGAGATGTTTGATAGTAGCTGAGATGTTTTGAAAGGGTCAAATATCATCTGTTTTCCCAGAGCTTAAATATTTATAAAGGAATGTGGTTGGTTAACCTCTGGAAACACATTAAACAGTTTCCCCATCTGAGTTTCCTGACTTGCAATATATTTTTTCATAAAATTTCAATGGAATGAATTTTCTTAATTTAGTGGACACATTTTTTTTTCCCTCCAGTCAGATTAATAGTGTGGCCTATTTACAGCTTCATGAGGAACCAATGGCTTAACAAGGGCAAGTCAGTATCCAAAATCTGAGACAAACTCAGAAATCCCCCTTCTCATCCAGACTAACGTTCATGGTGAAAAGCCAGTGCCGTGAAAGTGCTCCCACAGATGAGGGTTAATTCACTTCGATGCACACCAAGCGCTCTGGTTCCATTCAAAGTCTCTCAAAAGGAAGCAGTTAGATGTCACCAAGATCTCCTAAGAAGTATTTACCCCCGTGAGAGCCTTCGTTTTTATTTTTTATTGAAGTGTAGTTGAATCACATCACTGTGTTATGTTCAGGTATACAGGAGAGATTCAGGTATGTATGTGTACGTGACAGTGAGAGCGTTAGCTGATCAGTCATGCGTGACTCTCTGTGACTGCATGGACTCTATGTAGCCCACCAGGCTCCTCTGTCCATGGAATTCTCCAGGCAAGAATACTAGAGTTGAGTGCCATTTCCTTCTCCAAGAGATCTTCCCGACCCAGGGATCAAACCCAGGTCTCTTGCACTGCAGGCAGATTCTTTACCATCTAAGCCACCAGGGATGGAGATATATATATATATATATATATATATATATATATATAATTTTAGATTATTTTTCATTATAGTTTATCACAATATAGGGAATATAGTTCTCTGTGCTATACAATAGGTTCTTGTTGTTTATGCATTCTATATACAGTGGTGTACCTCTTAACTCCAAACTCCTTATTTATCCCTCCCTCTTTTCCCCTTTGGAAGCCATACATTAGTTTTCTATGTCTGTGAGTCAATTTCTGTTTTGCGAATAAGTTCATTTGCATCTTTTCTAGATTCCACATATAAGTAATCTCTGATAGTTGTCTGTGGTTTAAAGTGTTCTCTGATATGTGTTACTTTTATTCAAATTTTTCTGAACAGAATTAGTAACTGTGAAATATTTTTCCAACGCTTTCCACTTGAGAGAATTTTTAAAATCAAGCTACATAACTAACAATAGAATTTGGATAGCAGGTGTCCACAGACAGCTGCTCTTGGTCCTCAGTGAGCGTTGGCCTAGACTGTACAGATGGAGGTGCTCGGCGGGGAGCAACACCCACGGGTCTCACTCTCCTTTAACTGAACAGACTGGGGCTTCTCTGTTGTCTCTGCTGTGCGGATGCTGGGCCATTCCCACGCATTTCCCAGAATCTCTGTTACTTCATCTGTAACCTTCTCACCTACCACCTACCATCTAGAATTAAATAAGTCATCCTAGGTTCGGTCTTCTGCACACAACCCAGTCTGTTCCTATTCTCCCTTTTCCTGAAACCCCCAAGAACTGTGAGCTAAAATATAGAGTTTATATAACTTGAAAAATTCTAGTTCACACACTTGTTGCATATAAATATGCATATTTATTTATTATAAATATGTGTGTGATTATCCATATACAGTCACTGAAAAGCACGATGAGGCTGGAGACAACATGTGTTCATCAACTGGATATAGTTACTCTTCCTTTGCAGAGTCTCATCGATTTTGAAATCCAGCACCGTGTTCTCCCATTAATATTGGCAGAGAAGAAATAAATGATGGCAAAGTAGTGGACCGCTTTAGAAACGCTCGCCCCAAAGAGATACAGACTGTGCCCAGAAGGAGGTGATGCCTGATGCGGAGTCTTTCTAGGGAATAATGAGAATTGGAGAACCTTAGTGGAGTCTGACAATACCGACAGTGAAGGCAGTCTCCCCCTGAAGACAATGGTGCTGGTTAAGTGCTCTCCCTAAAGTTGTCAAATCAACAAACATACGCAGAAAATGATTGAAGCCACACACTGTCACGGATGAGAAGAGGAGCAGGGCACAGCATCAGGACCGCTGCTGGCGTCAGGGATGAACACACAGCCCTGGCTGAGACGCTGAGAGTCCTGGGCGCGGGAGCACGTCTTTCATCCTGCACACGCCTCCTTTGAGATGAGTGATGGACCCACTCCTTGGGAATTCTGATTCATTTTGAGTGTGTGTGGGGGGTCCTGGGAATGTGTATTTTTAGAATCCTCCTCCGGTCATGTAAAGCACAGCCCCAAAGAGAAACGTAACATTTTTTTACACGAAGAATCAGTTTTCTCCAGGAGGGTACCCGTCCTGTTTATGCAGTTGAACCAAAAATAGTTCCTTTTTCATGAAAAGTGTGATTGAATTTGGAAATGTTTTATGATTCAAGAATTTGACAAGACTACTTTTTTTAATAGATGCAGATAATCCCAGAGGAAGAATTTAATTTCTTTATATTTAATTAATAGAAACTCTCAAAGGAGGAAGAATCATAAAATAAGAGGAACATGAAGGACGTAGGGACCAGGATGAATAACTGAAAATGCTTTTGGGTCAAGGGAGATGTGAAAGTGTAGACGTTTTTTGGATACTCAAAATTCAGAGAGATTATTGCTACCATTACCAGACTGAAGGACTTGCCATAAATATCACTGAGGAAGGAGGACATTTTAAGTAGCAAATAATACGGGTAAGTGGTAATCAGAATAAATCACTAGAAGACTGAAGACATTCTGTATCATTTCCAAATCAGAAAGAGAAAAAGAAAACAAAAAAAATCTTTTACCAATGTAAAGCAATATACCAAGAGGTAAAAAAGCACAAATAAAGCATTCAGAGTAAATGAAAATCACAAATGTAAGTTATAGAAACAAACCCAAACATGGTGTTCACAATAAAATTAAATAGTTACCTGTTAAATCATTTAAAAAAAGTACTGAGCTAGTCACAGATTCTTCATGTTTCCCAAAAGGTTTGCTCTTCCTTTTAGATGATGTGCCCAGTCCTCAGAGCGTGCCGGTTCAAACAGTCACCTGGGCACCGGTTCCTGGTGCTCAGTCAGCGGTAAAGAACCCACCTGACAAGGCAGGAGACCCAGATCCCATCCCTGGTCAAGGAGACCCCCGGAGAAGGAAACTCAGCTCACTCCAGTATTCTCGCCTGGAGAACTCTACAGACAGAGGAGCCTGGCGGGCTACAGTCCATAGAGTCGCAGAGAGTCACCTAGCGCGTGCGCACACACACACAAGCCCCTTTCCTAGAGAGGCCCACTGAGGAAATCTAGGGAGAGGGCTGGTTCTCAGCTGGCAAGATTAGGAAAGCTGGCTCTCACAGAACTCTCCTGAGGCTGCTCTCAGAACCACCTGGGACTTGTACCAACGGAGGACTGGGCCCCCTCTCTGGGATGTCCAGCTCCATCTGCCTGGGTATAGCCTGAAAATCTGCCTAGCTGGCATTGCCCCCAGGGGAGGCTAACGCTGCTAGAACAAAACGGATGGCCCTTTGGGAACCACTGCAGTATCATATCGGACAAGGCAATGGCACCCCACTCCAGTCCTCTTGCCTGGAAAATCCCACGGATGGAGGAGCCTGGTAGGCTGCAGTCCATGGGGTCGCTCAGAGTCAGACACGACTGAGCGGCTTCGCTTTCACTTTTCACTTTCATGCGTTGGAGAAGGAAATGGCAACCCACTCCAGTGTTCTTGCCTGGAGAATCCCAGGGACGGTGTGCTTTTATCAAGAAAAACTAATCGCTTTCCTGCCCGTGACCTCACCCGGGAGCCTCAGCCTTGGGTGTCTTCACTCTGCAGGTGCCTCCACCCCTTCCCCTCTCCTGCCCAGCGCCGGGTCCTCGCAGTCGAGATGTGGATGCCACTCTTGGACAGCAGATAAGGGAGCCTGCGAGAGGGACTCACAGCCAACCTGGAGCACGTTCATAACGGACACAGAAGGAGTGGCCCAGGTGAAATCAAATGCATTTCTAGTGATGCAATTCTGGCTGAAAGGGGAGAGTCTTGTGGGCCAGGAAGAGTCCTTTTATATCATGATAGAACATGTACACAATTTCCATAATGCCCAGCAGTGCTTATGGCTTGTTATTTAACTCTCATTTTCCTATTAAAAAAAAAATTCTATGTATTTATTTGTTAGAAAGTCCATTTTCTCCCTTAATTTAATATGCAACAATTTGGGAGATGCTAAAACATAATTTCCTACATAAAATGTTGCAAATTTCCTCTGACAGCGCCAGTACCATTGCTCTTGAGAACCTGATGGATTACTGTGTGCCACTGACCACTTATTTTTTCCTCCCTCGTAGGGCCATCTCTGTCTTATCAGCTCATAGTGAGCAGTGAGCAATGGGGGTATTTTGTGAGTGCTCCCAGGTGCCAGGTGCTTACATCCACTGTACCATGAGAAAAGCAGGCTGGTCATGATGCACCCAGGGCCCTGGCCAGCTACCTGTGCCCAACACAACGCTGCCCCTCAGTGATGGACACACACCTGGGTAGGTGAGGCCTGGAAAAGCTGCTCGTTTACTCAGCATTGAAACCTCTGATAAAAGATAACGTCACTTTCCATCCTGGACACACTCAAGACTTCCTTCCCCATTCAAGATTGCCTATCACATCCTTTTATTCCAAATGTGATTTCACATTTATGATTTTACTATTTATTCCTTTGTTTGATTTTTGGGGTGAGATATAGGTAAAACAAAAATTTTAAGTAGAATATCTCATACTTTTTTCCTTCAAATTATATACTAATGAGCTTCATCATTCTAGTTGGTAAGTTTGCTCTTAAACCTTTTTTCTTCCCCAGAAGTACCACTGGAGGATTTTTTTTCAGGAAAATAAATTTTTGAAAATCCTAAAATTACTACACATTAAACCATAAGAAAGCATATTAAGCGAATATTTGGAGTCTGTCTGGCTTACAACCAGAAAGCATGGAAATTAAACCTTTAGGCTTAAAATTTAACATAACTTAAAAGTTCTACATTAGAGTTAGACTAATGGTGTTTTTCCCAAGTTGGTTTTTAAAAACTCCTTGAAGCTTTGAATTACGAAGGGGGAAAATACCCCCAAAAGAAATACAGAACTGCAGGGTGATGATGAATTTTTCTTAAGATTCATTGCCAGCTTGTACAAAATTCTATACTTCTCGTTCAAAACTGCCTCTGTTTAAAGAGAAAGATCATTTCTCAGAAAATGTAGCTCTTTAGAAATAGTCCCTACAGTTGACTTATCCAATAACACATGATTGTGTTAACATTTGAGGAGGGGAGGAATTAAGGAATTGATCTTATTTTCTGATCATTTCTTTTTAAACTTTAGAACTTTAGAGTCAGCAATCCCCTCTAAGATACAATGACATTGGAAGGAAGGTAGTTTGGATTTATGCATTTTCATCTCACCCAGATTGAGAAGAGCGTGAGGACAGATGGACACATGAGGCCCAGAGATGGACCAACAGCAGCCGGTCCCTCCATCACCGAGATCCTGCCTCTCCAAAATACCACACGTCTCCTGCTTATGAAGCAAGTTTTCATTTCTTTGATATAAGAAAATGTATCCTGTTTTCATAACAATCAAACAAGGCTCTGGCTCAGTGAATTTTCTTACTAGACATATGTGTTAAAGAAAAGAATAATTCTTTCAGTAATTGAAAGATTTCTGATGAAATGTGGACCCACTGGAACGTTCAGTTCACTCCTGAGTTGAGTCTGTGCATAAACTTTTTGTTTGATTTTTAAATTCTACTTACAGCAGCTTCCCTAATGTAGAAAAAATGTAACTGTTGGGGGAAAATGATTAGATGTCATTTGCTTAAACCTATCCACATGACTAGCTGAAAATATCAAAGTCAATGACCTCAACATGTTGTCACTCAAGGTGAGATATTGCTTAGAAATTGATTTTTTTTTTTTAGTTTCTATGTGAATGTTAGTCATTGAACAGAGACCTGGCTTTCAGCTGATACTTTCCTGGCAACAAACCTCTGACCCTTATCTGCTCCTGGCAAAATAACTGCTTCAGGTTGCCCATGGCCTTGAGTGTTTGGAGCCTGCTTCCTAGACAGGTCCAGTTTCTCATATCTCATTTCAACCAAGGTCTCTGACTTCTCCCCTGTTCCAATGCACACAGAGGAGTTTGTCCCAGATGGCCAGTCGTTGATACCTATGGCTACCTGGCACACCACTGCTCACTTCCACCTGGGGCTTTCTCCCCAGTATAATGTTTGGCGTCATTAGGAGGAAGGACAGGGATTTCATGGTTCTAGTTTATAGGAACCAGGCCCCAGCTCTCCCCACACTCCCTCCCACTGCTACACTCTGTCCGAGGCATCCTCTGATCCATCTTTTCTTATGATTTGAAATCACTGAGAATCCCCAGTCTGTGATAATGTACGGAAGCCAAGAAACACAAGTGAAATTTGAAAATGGTTCTAACTTTGAAAGCGAAAGTTGCTCAGTCGTGTCCAACTCTTTGCAACCCCATGGACTGCTCAACATTCAGAAAACAAAGATCATGGCATCCAGTCCCATCACTTCATGGCAAACAGATGGAGAAACAGTGGAAACAGTGGCAGACTTTATTTTGAGGGGCTCCAAAATCACTGCAGATGGTGACTGCAGCCATGAAATTAAAAGACGCTTGCTCCTTGGAAGAAAAGTTGTGACCAATCTAGACAGCATATTAAAAAGCAGAGACATCATTTTGCCAACAAAGGTCCGCCTAGTCAAGGCTATGGTTTTTGCAGTAGTCGTGTATGGATGTAAGAGTTGGACTATAAAGAAAGCTGAGCACCGAAGAATTGATGCTTTTGAACAGTGGTGTTGGAGACGACTCTTGAGAGTCCCTTGGACTGCAAGGAGATTCAACCAGTCCATTCTAAAGGAAATCAGTCCTGAATATTCATTGGAAGGATGGATGTTGAAGCTGAAAGTCCAATATTTTGGCCACGTGATGCAAAGAACTGACTCTTTTGAAGAGATCCTGATGCTGGGAAAGATTGAAGGTGGGAGGAGAAGGGGTCGACAGAGGATGAGATGGTTGGATGGCATCACCAACTCAATGGGCATGATTCTGAGTAAACTCTGGGAATTGGTGATGGACAAGGAGGCCTGGTGTTCTGCAGTCCATGGGGTCGCAAAGAGTTGGACCTGACTGAGAGATTGAACTGAACTGAACTGACTGAACTGTACAGTCCATGGAATTCTCCAGGCCAGAATACTGGAGTGGGTAGCCTTTCCCTTCTCCAGGGAATCTTCCCAACCCAGGGATGGAATCCAGGTCTCCCGCACTGCAGGCAGATTCTTTACCAGCTGAGCCACAATCTGACCTTTAAAGCACCTAGACTGATCCATTTAATAGTGCTCAAACAAATATTGCATATTAGCGCATATATATGAAATCTAGAAAGATGGTACTGATGGATCTATTTTCAGGGCAGCAGTGGAAACTCAGATGCAGTGAACAGACTTGTGACACAGTGGGGAACGGAAAGAATGGGACCTAAGGAGAGAGTAGCATTGAAACATATACGTTGCCATATATAATAGCCGGTGGGAATTTGCTACATGACTCAGGGAGCTCACACCGGCGCTCTGTGACAACCTGGTGGGGGAAGGGAGGGGATGGGAGGTGAGAGGAAGATTCAAGAAGGAGGGGACATATGTATACCTGTGGCTGATTCATGTTGATGTCTGGCAGAAACCAACACAATATTGTAAAGCAATTATCCTTAAGTTAAAAATACATACTATTTAAAAAAAATGAAAAAAAATATTGCGCATTCCTGGTTTGATCAGCGTTCTTCTTGAGCAACAGATTGAAATTGATTATCCATGAACCAGCTCTACCCAGAGCTGCATTTGCTAAGAGATCGAAGGGCTGCATAGACACAGAACTCCTGCCCTGTTTCATCTGCACATGATTCTGCAACGGTAATATTTCTCTTCACTTCACAGCAAGTGAGCCTCTCAATTCTGGCAAGCACAGGCTACTGATGACTATTCTGTGAGGCTTCACTTGAATCTATTTCTGGGGAATCTAATCTATCTTCGTGATAAAATATTTCACTAATGAAACTTATTTCTGACCACGAACTTTGAACCAATGGCTTAACAGCAAAGTCAGAAAGCATTAGTTTATAGCGAAGGTGACTTAATCACTCTTGATGAAACCAACCACATTTTGCATTTAGTTGAAACAGCAGAGGGCTACAAATGATGTGTTTAAACCTATCTCACACTTTGCCTGGTGACTTGGAAAACGAGAGTACCACTGAAAATACGATGCTTAGATAAAATCTGCGATGGAAACAAAAAACATGATTGCCTTTGAGAAAGGGGGCTGCTTTCAATGCATTTGAAAGTTTTGTTCTTTGCTACCTCACTTTTCACATTTAGGGACAAGATTTTTTTTTTTTTTTCAATGTCACACATTGTAAATCGAAAGAATTTTTAAGGGCTGGAAAAAACCCGTGATGGGGCCCAGGCTTCATTCCACTGCCTTGTGACTGTGGCACTAGATAATTATTCCTACCTTCCCACGCCCCTCATGCTGCGGGTGTTATAATTAGGGGTCTCTATTAGAAATAAGGCAGTAAAGTCTGACTGAAGAATGGCTGAGTTTGTGTGCCAGAATATTGGACTAGAAGGGCTACTTTTTGTTGAGTTTTTATTATAACATGTGCTACATTAACTCACTCACCTTTAAAAGCTCCCCCCCCACACCATTTGGAGGTTGCCCAAACATTTTTAAGTTGTTTCCTCATTTTTACAGATTATAGGAAAACCTCAATCATGTCCCCAGACTCATGTTTGAATAATAATAAAAAAATCATATTTTATGGCAACAGTGTTGGCAGGAGGTTAACATATCTCTTTGAAAAGCACTTACTCACTTATTTTATTTTTCAAGAATCACAAGGCAGCCTGACTCAACTGAGACATGTGGTTAGTTTTAACTTCAATTTGTTTTATTTGAAAAGAAAAACATATACCTTAGTTGAGGTCTTCAAGAATGCAACTTAAGTAAATTCATAAAAATGAAAATGAGGCAAGCTCCATGGGTTTTGGGGGGTCTCGGGCAAACTCTTACAGGCAGAGAAGAGCTCAGAATCCTCAGCTACCCAAAGGCTGTTGGATGCAGGACACTGGGAGCGCCTCCGGATCTGCCTGTTCATAGCACGTAGGCGGGCCTGGCCAGTCATAACCTGGGAAGCTTGCACAGTTTCGTGAAGAGCTAGAATCTATTCACAGTCTTCGGTGGGCACTGGAAGAATGAGTTATGTGAGAGAGGGGCGAACTGAGTGGTGCCTGGGTTCCCCTACCTGCTGGGGTTCCTCAGCCATAGGTTCCATTTGGATGCAAACATGGAAGGAAATACAGGTCTCCAATCCTGTGTGACTGAGGATGGACAGAGATATTTTTGAAGCAGTTTAGAATCAATAATTAGCCCCCCAAAATGAGAATAACTTGTGCTTATGTGTTTTCTGTGACCACTCCCCCATCCCAGAGATCTGTCCTTGAAAACCCTTCAGTTCAGTTGCTCAGTCACATCCGATTCTTTGTGACCCCATAGACTGCAGCATGCCAGGCTTCCCTGTGCATCACCAACTCCTGGAAGAAGAAACCCCTTCTAAAACGTTAAATACAAATAGAAACAAGCACAGCCACCTCAGAAGGGTGTCCTCTCATTCCATTTTCAGGATGTAGCTCATATTCTCTCTGTAGCTTTTGTTTTCTACGCGACTTTGCCTCCTCCTCCCGCATGGCAAGCAGACACAACCTTCCATCCCTGATTGCCAGTCCCATGCCCTTTGCATACATAAGTGACAAATTTTGTCACAGAGTATTTCAAACATTTAATTGTGTGTCTGGTCTGTCTCTTTGCTGGACTGTGTGCTTCTAAGATAAATGGTCCTGAGTAGAACAAAGTAGACATTCTCCTGGTGCACAGTAGATTTTTAATAAAGGTGGTGGAGGGAAAAAAAAAATCAAGAATGGAGGACAAGACAGAACAAAGATGGCTCCCCAGGTAAAAGTTATAAATTTCCATCAATCAGTAAAAAAATATATATATATATTATGTAATATATATATAACATACATATATATAAGCCCATCATAGACTTGTATCATATGTGTCATATTTTAATAGAAGTCTAAACAGTATTTCCATTCCCTAGAGTGACTTTCCAAGTGTCTGATTGTTACCTCTTTGAAATCTTGTCCCACTTTCAGAATTATTCTCAGGTTATCAACTCAATGGTTGAGATTTCTATGGATTAATCACAATAACGAGTCATGAGTAACCAAGGAAGCACGGCAGGTCTAATGTCTTAGGTACACAAAACCCCAGCAAGGGTAACATGTCCACAACTGGGATTCCCAGAACATGGTACCCCTTGGAGAAAACCTTGAATTTTCATTGCTTCCACAGCCTCTGCCGTGTAGAACGATTCCCATCAATATTTGCTGAATGGATAATCTACTGAAGTGAAATCAAGGTTTAGAGAAGGCGTTTTCCCCTTAGTTCCCACATGGAGTAGGACTGCTTCTGACTCTCTGGACACAAGGCCACAGTGGAATATCAAGGGTCAGGAATTCCTGAAAAGGCAACTTGTATTCATGAGTCACTCGGAAACTGATCATGCTGAATTATGTATTTAGCTATAAATCTTGCTTCCTGTGGGCCCCAAAGTTAATTTTATTCTTGAAAATGGTTGCCCTTGTCAATTAGACTTACCTCTAAAGCAGCCTTGCAAAAGTGAAGCATCATAATAATCCCATCAAAGAAATTAGAATGGCTTATTAATGCCCATCCCACAATCTGATAAAAAACCCAACACCTGTCTCAATGAAGACAGCCATTCTCATATAAAGACAATATACATCAATTGCCATATATTCTTTATTCATCAAAATTGTCTTGTTTGGCAAACATGAAATGAAGGAATTGCCCTTCTTGTAAGATGGTGTTCTAAACTTACTGTCATCTCTACAAACTACAGCTCAATGAGAAGAGACCTCTAACGTATTTCTGCCTAGGCATATGGTTAATAAACTACTCAATAACAATTTTACCACACTTTTGTCACATATTTATATTATAGCCCTAAATATAAATATGGCCAGTTCTTATAAGTTTTATATCCAATTATAGTAAACAGGAGATAGATGTTTTGAGTGTGCATCCATATTTGTATGACTAACATGACTACATACCTACAAATACAGATCTTACGGTGACCACTAGCCTTTGCATTTTATCTTCTCTGACCTTGATGTGTAAGCGTCCATCGACGGTGCCGTGTAAGCAGCGCAGGCCTGCACAGAGATTGGAGGCTTATGAAGAGGATGTGCATTTGACTATTTGTAGTCTGGGAGCCCATGAGTTTTGAATCATGTTGAGATAAGTTCTCTGCCTCAGGATCTCTGTATTTTTCTGTCAGTGTGAATTCCAACTAAACCCATGCACACGCTGCATGAGATGCAGACTCTTAGAGAAGATTCTGTTCTTCCGCTCAAGGCCAGCGTCGAGATACACAAACTCTTTTTGTTCATCCTCACACTGAGGCCACGACTCTTCCAGCATCTCACTAGGCAGGTTGGGACTTTTTCTCTTAAAAGGACATGAAACAAAGTTACACCTGTAGCTCAACATGTTCACTCTATTCGATGTAAAGGGATATATATTTCCCCCTATTTATCATATGCTAAGTCGCTTCAGTTGTGTCCGACTCTTTGTGACCCTATGGACTGTAGCCCACCAGATTCCTCTGTCTATGGGACCCTCCAAACAAGAATACTGGAGTGGGCTGTCATTTCCTTCTCCAGGGGATCTTCCCAAACCACGGATTGAACCCTCATCTCCTGCATTGGCAGGTGAATTCTTTACCACGAGCACCACCTGGGAAGCCCCTTATTTGTCATAAATTAAGTCAAATATAAATGGAAAGCACCAGCCTTATACCACATTAATTTGTTAAGGAGGTTAGGTGGACATGACTTCCCCAGAATTTTTGTTGGAAATCTTGCTCCCACAAAATCATACCCAGTCTTAGCACAACTTTCCCTTTCCTGCCATTGTCTGTGTTGCCTCCATATGCACATCCTATGGTGGGGCTCCCAGGGGACAGAAATAACATCAATACACCTTTGTCATTACAATACTTGGTACATCAATACTTGCTGATGTAAAGTCTACCTGGCTGGCTGGCTGGTTGGCTGGGTAAATAGATGACTAATTGGATGGACGGGTGAATGGTTGGTTAGATGGATGCATGGTGGGCGGAAGGTTGGATGTTCGGGTAGATAATGAATGGATGGGTGGTGGATGGATGGATTGATGGGTAAAGATTACATAGGGATAAAGGAGTGATATCTTCCCAAGACATGTGTGACTGATGAACAGGCTAATGGTCTCTGTATTTTTCCACTCTGCCCTGAAAAGTAGAGAGATGCATTTTGAGCAAGGGTAATTTCCTTTTGGAGAGAAGGACAGATGAATTATATCATGAGTCCAGATCAGTCCTTTATCTGTTTGCCGACTGCAATTCTGGTTTTCAAAGCAGTGGGCAGCGTGAACTATGACATTACTCTTCCTGTTGTTAGTCCTTTTCTCCTTTTCACACTCAAAAGAAACAGTTCTGCAGCTCTCGTCTGCATAGGCTCTATCCTGTGCTGTGTATTGCCAGCCTCAAAAACTCTCCCTCTAGTTGGAGATACCAGGCCAAGACAGGAATATTTCAGCTCGGCAGGCACCACAGAGGGAGGGCGGCGTGGCCAGCTGCAGAGGTCACTGTCAGAACCCAGAGCTGTGAGATGCTGTCTAGACCAAGAAGGCAGGGGACCAGGAAGCTGAGCAAAAGGATGAAGGGAAAAAATGCAACCTGAAGAATGTGTCGGACCTTAACCTACTTCGTGAAACTTAAACACTTCAACCTAAAATAACATCTGAAGCCGGATAGTTAGCCATGACTCTATTCAGACTAAATGTCTAATTTTTAAAAATCATTCTCACATTGGGGCCTACAAAACGAAAATTAAGGTGAGCTGTGTGGAGCAGGAGGTGAGCAGAGAGAAGCCTGCTGCCCATGGAAAGTCCACATAAAACTTAAAATGTTAACATGACTTCTTTCACCTCAGGTGAATGTATAAATGAAACTTTTTTTTTCTTTTCTAAGGCTACAAATTCATTAGTATATCCTTGGGAATGACTGATTCAATTCAAAGGATTTTTAATAATTCTGGTAACTCTAATCTATACCATTATTTCTAATTTCTTAATATGAAACTAGAAATATCGGTGACCTAATAAGTTTTACAGCACTGCACACAACCTTCTTTATGGAGCTTACACCATTATGTAATATGTTATAAAGCAAGTTGAATGTTGTAAAACTCATTATTTTTTTTCTCTTAGCTAAAGTGCATGATAGCCAAAAATTTAAGTGGAAAGCTATTAAAGTTCCAGAAATCCCAACATCACATGTTGCTTCAAATGTTCTCTTTCGCTTCTTTGGTGCTTTGTGTCCGTGTCTGATGCTGGGTCTACAGAAGAACCTTGTCCTAATGTTGCAAACCGGCAAAGCATGAGATGGTTAGAGAGCATCACCGACTCAATGGATGTGAGTTTGAGCAAGCTCAGGGGGATGGTGAAGGACAGGGAAGCCTGGCGCGCTGCAGTGCATGGGGTTGCAAAGAGTCAGACACGACTGAATGACTGAACAAGAGTGACATTGAAAACAGAGAAAGGCCTCTGTGGAATCTCTGGGCCTCTTACACGTCTACCTGTAGTATTCTCCCCCTTTTGTTGAGAAAATTGTAAAATATATGGAGCAATCAGAATGAAAAGTTAAAGAGAGTTGAAAAAGAGGCTGAACAAGACTTAACACTCAACATTAGAAATAGCCATTTATTGGTGATGAGTGTTAAGATTACTCTAAACTTCAACTCTAAATATGTTTCTTCTTAGTAGACCTCATCCTAGATCAGGGAAGATAGTGCTTTCTTACTGGTTGAGGTTTGCCCTTTTTTGCCAGAGTTCTTGCTGGTATGGACCCTTTCTTTTTGGTCCAAAGTGTAGTTGGTTCCATATACTTTAAAGTATGAATTAAAATTATCTTCTCTTTGGCCTACTTGTGGGCCATGAGTATTATGGGCTGTTTTTTATCACAACTCCTGAGTCAGTTTAGAACTGAAAAATAAAAGTGAACAACAGTAAACCCAGAGAATGAAGAGAACATATCTTTCAATAAGCAGCAATCACTGTTCTTCTGAACACTGATCACTGGTCATTCTGATCATTTTAGCTCCATTTCTCCTCTCACAGAAGGAGTGGGGAGCTTTACAAACTTGCTGAAGCAAGGACCATCTGTTCCCTTTTTATTATTGCTTTTGTTTGATTTGGTTTTGCCATTCACCTGGGGCCTAAAAATCGGAAGTATGCTTGCAAACTCATCTCTCAATGCACTTTTTGCACTGTAGAAAAGCTTCCTGAATAGGAAAAGTGTCTGTTGACAGAATACTGATTGGTGAGCTAAGTGCTAAAGCAGGCACTCACACTGGATTTCTAGAAACATAATCACAGACAGAAGTCAACTTAAAATCTATGCAAATACAGTCTGTAATTCTTTGACTTCAGCATACATGTTGTACCAGAAAATGCTTGTACAATTTGTGACAACGATTTCTACCTGCCAATATCCATTTTTCCCCTTTTTTCTTAGCAGTATTCAGCTCAGTTCTCCATAACAAAGACTACATTTCCCAGCCAGCACTCTTCACAAATAGATGTGGTCATGTGACTGAATTCTGACCAGCAGCACACTCTAGGAAAGTGATATATGCCATTTTAACCATTGCCTTAAGAAAAAGGTATTTCCTTATTCCCTGACTCTTACCCCCGCTATCTTCTTCCTACTAGATGCAAAAAGGCCAAAATGGCCGGAGTTCAGCAGCCATCATGGACCATGAGGCGTCTTCAAGGTCCAGCCAGGGTCACTTCCACCTCGGGGTCGCAAAGAGTCAGAAACCACTTAGTGACTGAACAGCAACAACACTTGCCCCAGGGGACCCCACCAGCCTTACACTAGCAACCTTCAGACTTCTCAGGAAGGAGAAAGTCCCGTTACATTTTAGCTACTTTATTTTTTTTCTATTTCTTATATACTGACAAGTGATTACCAATAGCATCTATTTTCCATCAGTCCATTCAGAAAACTTTATGAGAGAAAAGATATAAGAATCTCAATCAAAATGCCAGGCACAGACAAGGATCTCCATACATGTCAGTTTATCAAACCCCCCAAAATGTGAGTTCAATAAAAGAAAATCCAAAACATTATTTGAAACACAAGATAATAAATCTGAAAGGCCCTATTGTACACAATGTAAGCAAGCATCTGTTACTGTTAGCTTTAGCCTGGAATTCCTAGATGTGCTTTCAGGTAATAAGGGTTGGGCTCTTTTAGGAAAATATGAAAAGATGAAAAGTTCATGCCCCTTCTGCATTTATTCTAATATATGTTAGTGTGCTTCCCACTGGAGTTAGGGTGAGTTGATCATTCAACTCTGGGACCAGTGGTTCTCAAGGACCTGTGTGTGTGTGTGTGTGTGTGTGTGTGTGTGTGTGTGTGTGTGTGTGTTCAGCCGCTCAGTTGTATCTGACTCTTTGTGACACCATGCACTATAGCCCAACAGCCTCCTCTGCCCATGCAATTTCCCAGGTAGGAATACTGGAGTGTGTTGCCATTTCTTCCTCCAGGGGATCTTCCCAACCCAGGGACTGAACCCACATCTCTTGCATCTCCTGCATTGGCAGGCAGACAGATTTTACCTCTATGCCACCTCTCAAGGGTCTATGCTTATTTAAGAAAAGTCCTTAATCAGATGAGCCAAGGGAAAAAGACACTCCTGAAAGCAGTCAAGTTAAACTAATTTTAGGAAAAAAAAGAATATATCTGTAAGAAAAGGTGAACAAATTCTTTCTTAGTTATGGTTATGATATATGTATCTTTTGATAAGGGGCTTCCCTGGTGGCTCAGATGGAAAAGAATCCACCTGCAATGCAGGAGATGTGGATTCAGTCCCTGGGTTGAGAAGATGCCCCGGAGGAGGGCATGGCAACCCACGTCGGTTTTCTTGCTTGGAGAATCGCCATGGACAGAGGAGCCTGGCAGGCTACAGTCCATCAGGTCACAAAGAGTCAGACACGACCGAGTGCCTAAGCACAGCACAGCAGATCTTTTGCTAAACACATGAAATTTGAGGCTCTTTTCATGCAGAGGAGAGAAAATTGTATGCCATGGTGATTCATCCTTGAGGATTTAATAAAACCTCAAGAGGTATTTATTAAATGCATACTATGTGTCCAACACCACAAGGTGGTATACATGCAGAAATAAACAAGCCAGGTAACATCTCTCTTCAGTGGGAGAAAGACAATAAAGACACAATGAAACAAAATAAAACAATCCACCCACAACACTGATGTCATCGTTGGAAAGGAATAAAATTATGTTGTTTATTGTTTATCAATATTTCTACATATTTTTTTCCTTTTTCAATGTATCAGTAAAATGGGTGTCAGTTAATTAACTATCACACGTTTCAAAAGCTTGAATGTTTTCCCTTTGCCTGTGCCCCATCTCCAGTCACTGTCTGGCATCCACTAAATTTGCTCAACCACAGACCAATAGACCCAAGTCCCTGAACTTTGGATGCATGAACGGGTGCCTGGTTTGTGAAAGTTACAGAAGCAATAAGACATTGGTGGTCCTACCACGTAATCGAGAGATGTTCTCGCTATACTCTGTTGCCTCAAGACACAAAAAGAATGAAATTTAGAATATATTCATAGAGAGTTTGTTTTTGACAATGCCTCTGAGCTGTAACGTCTGCTTTGGCCATGCCCTTCCCCCCACTCAGCAATGCTTTCAGTACTGTGTCTCATCCCTGAGTCTAAGCTTCAAAAGAATAATCACATTCTCAAATCTTAAGATTACTGGAGGATTCTCCCAATGTTAACCTGACAAAGAATTTCCTCAAGTCTGTCTCTCCTACAGGGAGGAGGGCTGTGGATGAGTAAGAACATCAGTGATTTATCCAGAAGCCAACCAGCCATGACTTGAGAGGTCTTACCCTGTGGGTTGCTGGAGCTACTTAAAGGTTCCAAACGTATCATCTGTGCATAGACTATAGCACACACATCATGAGTGCCAGCTCAGTGTGTTTTTATAAAGTTCACATATCCATGTATTGTGCCAAGTTGTACAAGATACTGAGGGTGATGACCTGTACTCCATAATCCTCCCTTCCAGCCAAACCTTCAGCCATTCTTCTCACTGTTAACCACATCAATTAGTTGCCTTTGTCAGGATTAGATATTTTTCTGTGTCTGGATTTTATCCCCTTGATCTTTGAGCTCCATCCCATCTTTTTATGTAATAGGTGGTAATTCATTTTCAGGGCTGTGTAGTATTCCACAGGATGGAAAGACCACAATAGGTTGATGGATTCTACTGTTGATGGACATTTGAGCTTCCTTCCAGTTTCAAGTAGTAGTAGTAGTGGTGTTAGTCACTCAGTTGTGTCCAACTCTTTGCAACCCTGTGGACTGTAGCCCACCAGGCTCTTCTGTCCATAGGATTCTCCAGGCAAGAGTACTGGAGTAGGTTGCCATTCCCTTCTCCAGGGATCTTCCTCACCCAGGGATCGAACCCAGGTCTCCTGCATTGCAGGCAGATCCTTTACTGTCTGTACTACAGTACACATCCAGTTTCAAGTACATACAAATAATGCTGCTCTGAGCATCCCTTTCAGATGAGGGTATAGGGTATAGCCTATAGGGTATATACTGAGGAAGAGAGTTTCTGGAATGCTTAGCACTGGTAGATCTCATCATACAATTTTGCAAAGTGGTCATGTCAATTTACACTCCCACAGGCAGTAGGAGGACCATGTGCTCACAAACACATTTATTTATGTCTGTAGTTGTTTATTTTTAACATTATATTGGTTATGTAGTGATGCATCTTTATCATTTTAATTTGCATTTCTCTGATGAGATGGTATCTTCTCATATATTTAGCAGCCATTTGGAAGACTTCTTGTGAGTTATGATTATTTACATTTCTTATCCATTTTGAATCAGGTAGTCTGTCCTTTTCTTATTGAAGTTAAGAAGTTATGTGAGCTATTTATCAGATATATAGACTTCAAATACCTTCTTCCACTCTGTGCCTTGACTTTTTCTCTTAATAACATCATTTGATGAGCAGAAGGGCTTTTCTTTTTTGTTTCAGTATTCTCATCTATAAAATGAAGCAATCAATATGTTCTTGCCTTTTAACTCTCTAAATATGACAGCAATTAATCTTATAATCTATATAAAGTATTTTGAAATACTATCTAAGAGAAATCCTAAAAATAAATGAAGATTCCCTTAGTCTGAATTTGATGCTTGGTTTTACCTTTTTTGTCCATTGGCTCTCAATGGTCTCCATTTTTAATTCTGTCTTTGAATTTCTTTCAATGCCTTCACAGACTTGCTCAGATGCCCTCTTTCTGTTGTTGATGTTTAAATAAATAAAGCTCAGATGAGTTATTTTTCTTTCCTAAAATAATAGGGAACATTTTTAATGTATAAAATATGGCAAGTGTTATTTTCTGCAATAGATACAGGAATCAGAACTATCCCAATTCTTTTTCTAATATATCTTGTTGTTTGTATTTTAAGCTATTTATTTATCTACATAAATCATAGCATAGGCATTATTTGTCTCTTGAGTAAGTTTTATCATAAACTCTTAAAAATGGATGTAACGTGAGGGCAATTTTAATGTTTGTTTGGAATTTTGCAGACTCTCAGCAGGTTCAAGAATCTGGAAAGATTTTTTAGAACTTTTCTGAGGGTAAAAAAAGAAAGCAACTTTTATAGCTCTGCAAAATAGGATTCCTTGCCCACTAAAAAACATTCTTAAAACCCTCCTACAGCTTCCATAAAACACTCTATTTAGCTGTTCTTTGCATTTTGAATACACTTAATCTTTGGGGACATAATTTATTTGTGGAAAATGTATTTTTACTTTGTATTGTGTTTTTTATATTGTGCTTTATACCATTTTACAAGATGTTCTTATATGGGTCTTTAATTTCACTCATTTAATACAAATTTATTGGTGCTTTGCATGGAAATATTTTCCAGTTTTTCTACATCAAAAAGAAATCTGTGAAGAAAAATCAATCTTTGGGTGAAAGATTTGTGTGTGTCATCAAGTGAAATATAGTCCACATATTTCTACTTTTCCTTACTGTATATCTAAAAGATGTCGAGATAATGATGATTTTATGTTGGAAATATGAGAAATACATTGCTCAAGAAAATGGCCATTGTTTTTTTACCTTGAGGCTTTCTGCAGCTTGCATGGAGAAACCTTCTGGACTGTTGACATTGTCCTAAGTGCAGTTTTGACAAGATTTCTGGAATCTTCATCAAGAGTTTCAATTCAGAGAATGTAAACACAGTATTACCATCGGTATTCTCAGAGAAACGGGAT
Source organism: Giraffa tippelskirchi (assembly GCF_054371585.1). Lineage (NCBI taxonomy): Eukaryota > Metazoa > Chordata > Mammalia > Artiodactyla > Giraffidae > Giraffa > Giraffa tippelskirchi. The sequence continues at coordinate 60,011,750 of NC_137282.1, forward strand.
GGGGGAGGTTCAGAGGACAAAGCTAATATTTTGCTTCATATCTTTCTTCAGATTTGCTTTCTTTATAACAAGTCTATGAAATTTTAATCTTTTTAAGTAAAGAAAAAAAATCATAGTAATTTGTTATAACTCTTAAATAAGAATACCTTTTAATAATTGGGTCATAGGTAGACTTGTCCTTTATTTGCAGGAGTTCTGCTAAGGAGGTATTTGAACTGTGTATTGAAAATGGAGTCAAAATACAACCAAGAGGGAAAACATACTGTGAAACTCGACTAAGCACCCCTTTCTACAGGCTGGAAATCGCTATAAAGTAGTCCCAAGAATGTAATAATGTGTTCGGTGGCTGTCTCCGCGATGGATCAGGCAAGTATGTAGGGTGATGATGAAGCTCAGGGGTGATTTTCCAGCTGGAAGACAAAGCCATCCTGTGGGAATGGCAGCCTTGCTGGGTACCCATCTGAGGGTTGGTGCCATGTAAAGTGAAGAGGGCACCTCGCAGGATGGCGCATTTAGTCCTGGCAGTCAGGCAGAGGCCAGCCTGGTGACGGCCGCGACGCCGACTCCACGTGTCCAGTGGATGGGATCTCATTATATCCTGCATCTGCCTTGGGCAGAGGTGGGACACCCGCGTGGGTTTATTCTGAAGGGTAAGGATGGGGTAGGAGAGCAGAGACAGCTACGTCCTTCCTCCGTGTGAAAAGAGACGCAGCAAACTGAGTGGGATGGGTCAGTTTTTCTCCACGTTTCTGAAGTTTCTCTCTGTGTCTGGGTTGGGGTCTGGATGAAGAAGCCCCTGTCTGCTCAGGTGAGGCCCCTCAGGACAAAGGATGCTCCTCTCTGACTCTGCTCCCAGCTACCTGGTTTAGTACTGAGAGTCAGGCTGGAAATGCAAGCTCTGGGTCTGGGCTGAAGAGCTGGGATATGTGTGTGTGTGTTTATATATATACATAATGTATATATTGTTTTCAGTCGCTAAGTCGTGTCTGACTGCTTGCAACCCAGTGGACTAGAGCCCGTCAGCCTGCTCTGTCCATGGGATTCTCTAGGCAAGAACACTGGAATGGGTTGCCATTTCCTTCTCCAGGGGATCTCCCTGACTCAGGGATCAAAATCAAGTCTCCTGCTTGGCAGGCAGATTTTTTACCACTGAGCCACCTAGAAAGCCATTTATATATATATACATACATACATATATATATAAATATATATATACTATTAATAAATGTTTGTGTGTATATGCATTATATATGGGCTTCCCTGGTGGCTCAGGTAGTAAACTTTCTGCCTGTAATGTCAGGAGACCTGGGTTCAGTCCCTGGGTTGGGAAGATCCCCTGAAGGAGGGCATTGCAACCCTCTCCAGTGTTCTAGCCTGGAGAATCCCCATGCACAGAGCAGGCTGACGGGCTACAGTCCATGAGGTCACGGAGTGGGACACGACTGAGAGACTAAGCACAGCACAGCATTATGTATGTCTGTATGTGTGTGTGTGTGCGCATGTGCGTGTGTGTGTGCATGTGTGTGTGTGTGTGTGTAACTGAGGACTGTATAATGAACCCATGGGTATAGCCCGCCAGGATCCTCTCTCCTTGGGATTTTCAGGCAGGAATACTAGAGTATGTAGCCATTCCCTTCTCCAAGGAGTCTTCTTGACCAGGAAATTGAACCCAGGTCTCCTTCATTGCAGGCAGATTCTTTACCATCCGAGCCATCAGGGAAGCCTATATACAAAATATATATGTACATACTATTATACATAGTGTGTATACATATACATATATATGTATATATACATATACATATGCTAGTATGTATATGTGTATACATATACATACACGCTAGTAAGTTCAGTTCAGTTCAGTTCAGTCGCTCAGTCGTGTCCGACTCTCTGCGACCCCATGAATTGCAGCACGCCAGGCCTCTCTGTCCATCACCAACTCCCGGAGTCTACCCAAACCGATGTTCATCGAGTCAGTGATGCCATCCAACCATCTCATCCTCTGTCGTCCCCTTCTCCTCCCGCCCCCAATCCTACCCAGCATTAGGGTCTTTTCCAATGAGTCAACCCCTCGCATGAGGTGGCCAAAGTATTGGAGCTTCAGCTTCAACATCAGACCTTCCAGTGAACACCCAGGATTGATCTCTTTTAGGATGGATTGATTGGCTCTCCTTGCAGTCCAAGGGACTCTCAAGAGTCTTCTCCAACACCACAGTTCAAAAGCATCAATTCCGCGGCGCTCAGCTTTCTTCACCGTCCAACTCTCACATCCATACACGACCACTGGAAAAACCATAGCCTTGACTAGACGGACTTTTGTTGGCAAAGTAATGTCTCTGCTTTTAAACATGCTGTCTAGGTTGGTCATAACCTTCCTTCCAAGGAGTAAGCGTCTTTTAATTTCATGGCTGCAGTCACCATCAGCAGTGATTCTGGAGCCCAAAAAAGTAAAGTCTGACACTGTTTCCACTGTTTCCCCATCTATTTCCCATGGAGTGATGGGACCAGATGCCATGATCTTGGTTTTCTGAACGTTGAGCTTTAAGCCAACTTTTTCACTCTCCTCCTTCACTTTCATCAAGAGGCTCTTTAGTTCTTCTTCACTTTCTGCCATAAGGGTGGTGTCATCCGCATATCTGAGGTTATTGATATTTCTCCCGGCAATCTTGATTCCAGCTTGTGTTTCTTCCAGCCCAGCGTTTCTCATGATGTACTCTGCATATAAGTTTAATAAGCAGGGTGACAATATACAGCCTTGACGTACTCCTTTTCCTATTTGGAACCAGTCTGTTGTTCCATGTCCAGTTCTAGCTGTTGCTTCCTGACCTGCATACAGGTTTCTCAAGAGACAGGTCAGATGGTCTGGTATTCCCATCTCTTTAAGAATTTTCCACAGTTTATTGTGATCCACACAGTCAAAGGCTTTGGCATAGTCAATAAAGCAGAAATAGATGTTTTTCTGGAACTCTCTTGCTTTTTCGATGATCCAGCGGATATTGGCAATTTGGTCTCTGGTTCCTCTGCCTTTTCTAAAACCAGCTTGAACATCTGGAAGTTCGCGGTTCACGTATTGCTGAAGCCTGGCTTGGAGAATTTTGAGCATTACTTTACTAGCATGTGAGATGAGTGCAATTGTGCGGTAGTTTGAGCATTCTTTGGCATTGCCTTTCTTTGGGATTGGAACAAAAACTGACCTTTTCCAGTCCTGTGGCCACTGCTGAGTTTTCCAAATTTGCTGGCATATCAAGTGCAGCACTTTCACAGCATCACCTTTGAGGATTTGAAATAGCTCAATTGGAATTCCATCACCTCCACTAGCTTTGTTCGTAGTGATGCTTTCTAAGGCCCACTTGACTTCACATTCCAGGATGTCTGGCTCTAGGTGAGTGATCACACCATCGTGATTATCTGGGTCGTGAAGATCTTTTTTGTACAGTTCTTCTGTGTATTCTTGCCACCTCTTCTTAATATCTTCTGCTTCTGTTAGGTCCATACCATTTCTGTCCTTTATCGAGCCTGTCTTTGCATGAAATGTTCCTTTGGTATCTCTAATTTTCTTGAAGAGGTCTCTAGTCTTTCCCAATCTGTTGTTTTCCTCTATTTCTTTGCACTGATCGCTGAGGAAGGCTTTCTTATCTCTCCTTGCTATTCTTTCGAACTCTGCATTCAGATGAGAATATCTTTCCTTTTCTCCTTTGCTTTTCACTTCGCTTCTCTTCCCAGCTATCTGTAAGGCCTCCTCAGACAGCCATTTTGCTTTTTTGCATTTCTTTTCCATGGGGATTTTCTTGATCCCTGTCTCCTGTACAATGTCACAAACCTCTGTCCATAGTTCATCAGGCACTCTGTCTATCAGGTCTAGTCCCTTAAATCTATTTGTCACTTCCACTGTATACTCATAAGGGATTTGATCTAGGTCATACCTGAATGGTCTAGTGGTTTTCCCTACTTTCTTCAATTTAAGTCTGAATTTGGCAATAAGCAGTTCATGATCTGAGCCACAGTCTGCTCCTGGTCTTGTTTTTGCTGACTGTATAGAGCTTCTCCATCTTTGGCTGCAAAGAATATAATCAATCTGATTTCGGTGTTGACCATCTGGTGATGTCCACGTGTAGAGTCTTCTCTTGTGTTGTTGAAATAGGGTGTTTGCTATTACCAGTGTGTTCTCGTGGCAAAACTCTATTAGCCTTTGCCCTGCTTCATTCTGTACTCCAAGGCCAAACTTGCCTGTTATGCCAGGTGTTTCTTGACTTCCTACTTTTGCATTCCAGTCCCCTATAATGAAAAGGACATCTTTTTTGGGTGCTAGTTCTAGAAGGTCTTGTAGGTCTTCATAGAACTGTTCAACTTCAGCTTCTTCAGCGTTACTGGTCGGGGCATAGACTTGGATTACTGTGATATTGAATGGTTTGCCTTGGAAACGAACAGAGATCATTCTGTCATTTTTGAGATTGCATCCAAGTACTGCATTTTGGACTCTTTTGTTGACCATGATGGCTACTCCATTTCTTCTAAGGGATTCTTGCCCACAGTAGTAGATATAATGGTCATCTGAGTTAAATTCACCCATTCCAGTCCATCTTAGTTCGCTGATTCCTAGAATGTCAATGTTCACTCTTGCCATCTCCTGTTTGACCACTTCCAGTTTGCCCTGATTCATGGACCTAACATTCTAGGTTCCTATGCAATATTGCTCTTTACAGCATCAGACTTTGCGTCTATCACCAGTCACATCCACAGTTGGGTATCGTTTTTGCTTTGGCTCCATCCCATCATTCTTTCTGGAGTTATTTCTCCACTTATCTCCATTAGCATATTGGGCACCTACTGACCTGGGGAGTTCATCTTTTAGTGTCCTATCCTTTTGCCTTTTCATACTGTTCAAGGGGTTCTCAAGGCAAGAATACTGAAGTGGTTTTAACTTTCACGCTAGTAAAGTAACGCTCAAAATTCTCCAAGCCAGGCTTCAGCAAAACATGAACCTTGAACTTCCAGATATTCTAGCTGGTTTTAGAAAAGGCAGAGGTACCAGAGATCAAATTGCCAACATCTGCTGGATCATCAAAAAAGTAAGAGAGTTCAGAAAAACATCTATTTCTGCTTTATTGACTATGCCAAAGCCTTTGACTGTGTGGATCACAATGAACTGTGGAAAATTCTTAAAGAGATGGGAATACCAGACCATCTGACCTGTCTCTTGAGAAACCTGTATGTAGGTCAGGAAGCAACAGTTAGAATTGGAGATGGAACAACTGACTGGTTCCAAATAGGAAAAGGAGTACGTCAATGCTGTATATTGTCACCCTGCTTATTTAACTTATATGCAGAGTACATCATGAGAAATGCTGGGCTGGAAGAAACACAAGCTGGAATCAAGATCGCCAGGAGAAATATCAATAACCTCAGATATGCGGATGACACCACCGTTATGGCAGAAAGTGAAGAAGAACTAAAGAGCCTCTTGATGAAAGTGAAAGAGGAGAGTGAAAAAGTTGGCTTAGAGCTCAACGTTCAGAAAACCAAGATCATGGCATCTGGTCCCATCACTTTATGCGAAATAGATGGGGAAAGAGTGGAAACAGTGTCAGACTTTACTTTTTTGGTCTCCAAAATCACTGCAGATGTTGATTGCAGCCATGAAATTAAAAGATGCTTACTCCTTGGAAGGAAGGTTATGACCAACCTAGAGAGCATATTGAAAAGCAGAGACATTACTTTGCCAACAAAGGTCAGTCTAGTCAAGGCTATGGTTTTTCCAGTGGTCATGCATGGATCGGAGAGGGCAATGGCAACACACTCCAGTACTCTTGCCTGGAAAATCCCATGGACAGAGGAGCCTGGTAGGTTGCAGTCTATGGGGTCGCGAAGAGTCGGATACGACTGAAGCGACTTAGCAGCAGAAGCAGCAGCAGCAGCAGCATGCATGGATGTGAGAGTTGGATGGTGAAGAAAGCTGAGCGCTGAAGAATCGATGCTTTTGAACTGTGGTGTTGGAGAAGACTCTTGAGAGTCCCTTGGACTGCAAGGAGATCCAGCCAGTCCATCCTAACGATCAGTCCTGGGTGTTCATTGGAAGGACTGATGCTGAAGCTGAAACTCCAATACTTTGGCCACCTCATGCGAAGAGCTGACTCACTGGAAAATGATGCTGGGAAGGATTGGGGGCAGGAGGAGAAGGGGACGACAGAGAATGAGATGGTTGGATGGCATCACCGACTCGATGGACATGGCTTTGGGTAGCGTCCGGGAGTTGGTGGACAGGGAGGCCCAGGGTGCTGCGATTCATGGGTTCACAAAGAGTCGGACACGACTGAGCGACTGAACTGAGCTGGTATATATACATATACAATGACATACAATGTATGTATATATGTATGTGTGTATATATATATACATAATATTTATTTTCTATATAAATATGTGTAGATATAATAATATATAATATATCTATATATTTAGATAGATATCTAAATAATATACATTTATATAAATATATCTAAATAACATATATTTATATAAATATAAATAAACATTCTATATATATGTGCAGATATGTATGTGTGTATATATTAGTACACATTATACATATATGCAGTATATATAAGTGTATATATCTATATATACATATATATATGAGAAAGTGAAAGTGTTAGCTGCTCCATCATGTCTAACTCTTTGCAACCAATGGACTATAGCCCGCCAGGCTCCTCTGCCTATGGAACTCTTCAGGCAAGAATACTGGAGTGGGTTGAAATTCCCCTCTCCAGGGGATCTTCAACACCCAGGGCTCAAACCTGGGTCTTCCACATTGCAGGCAGATTCTTTACTGTCTGAGCCTCTAGGAAGCCGCTATGTGTGTGTGTGTGTGTGTGTGTGTGTGTGTGTGTGTGTGTGTGTGTGTGTGTGTGTGTATCTATGTATAAAATGATATCTTTTCATATTCACCTCCCCTTCTGTCCTTCTGTGCAGCGCAGGCTGTTTCTGAGCCTCCCTACCACAGCAAATCCCAGCTTCTGAACAAGAGAGGGACCCAGCCATCTCTGTCCGGCTGCCAGTGGCGTCTACTGCCCATCTCTCTTGCTTCTGAATTGTTGAGAAAGTGACCCCTGCGGCCTCGGGCTGGAAGGGGTAGCAGACACCACGTGACACCCCCTCCTTGACCAATGCAGCCGGCAGGAGCTCACCTTCCAGGAAGGTCCAGCCACCGGAACGTCCCCCAGCCGGTGACGATGGACCCCAGGCTGCTTAAGCACTGGGAGAGAGAAATGGTTTCCATTCAGAGATCGGAGACTCCCAGGCCCCACACATAAACTCCAGGACTCACTAACACATCATGAGAAGTAAATCACTCAAGGACCTGGCTGGGAAACAGTCATTCAAAAAATAAAATAAAATCAGTCAGCTTCTGTGATGAACCTGCCGCCTCTGGGCTGTAGGGGGCACAAGAGCTCCATCCCCACCCCGGCGTCCCTGCGTGTCCCCGCGGGCTGGACCCCACACTGAATAGGCCTTTATCAGCACTGCAGAACCAGCTTGTCCATGAATCCAGCCCTGCGAGAAAGAGGATCACACCGGCATGCGTTCTGACAGCGTAAGCTGCAGCCTTAAACCCAGGGCTGGAGCCAGCCTGTGCTCACCCTCTGAACCGCCCGCCAGGAGCCCCTTCTGCGGAAGCTGCCGGCTCAGCTGGGCTGGTTACAAGGTAGACGTCCCCACCCCAGACCTGAATGCGCGTCCTGGCCGTGCTGGTGCAAACCCACCTGGAGGAGACACCGTCCTGGCCAAGGGGAGCATGGTTGAAAGGCTCTGCAAATCCCTAAGTGGGTTGATCAGCCCTGAGAGAAGCCTTGAGTGTCCTGGTAAGGGAAACTCATGGGTGACCTCACGCTGACGGTGGAGGCCTGCGAGACCCCTCCGAGATCCACACCAGCCCTGCCCAGCCCTCTCCATCAGTCCAGCCCCCTCTGTGCCCACGCGCAGCTCCTCAACAGGACCTGCTGGACCTGAGGTCACTGCACCGGGGGGATCAGGGGTGCCTGTGGGGAGCCACCCATGAGACCCAGAGCCACCTCCTGACCACACCTCCAGGCCGGCAGAATGTCTTTGTGAACATCTTTATTTTTACAGGTTGATATTTTTTCAGCTCGTGTATGCCATTAAAATTAAAATCTGCTTGGTGACCTGATTGAAATGGTATTTGGAGTGTACATAGCTCTCTGCCCCTTCTGAATGATGGTTACAGGAAAGCTGTTCGCGGCCAGGTCACAGCTGTCTTTTCGGAACCCCTCACAGAGAAGCAGGTGCTACTCAGCCATGCTGCAGTTGTTCAGTCGCTTCTTTGTGACCCCCTGGACTGCAGCACCCCAGGCTTCCCAGTCCATCACTATCTCCCAGAGCTTGCTCAAACTTGTGTCCAATGAGTCAGTGATGCCATCCAACCATCCCATCCTCTGTCGTCCCCTTCTCCTCCTGCCTTCAGTCTTTCCCAGGATCAGGGTCTTTTCCACTGAGTCAGTTCTTCCCATCAGGTGGCCAAAGTATGGGAGCTTCAGCTTCTGCATCAGTCCTTCCAATGAATATTCACCTTCAGGACGGGCTGGTTTGATCTCCTACTCAGCCTTAGACGGGGCAGAAGACACACTTCCTGGGCCTTCCCTGGTGGTCCAGTGGTTAAGACTCCCAGCCTCCACTGCAAGGGGCTGGGGTTTGATCCCTGGTTGGGGAACTAAGACCCCTGTATGCTGCACTGTGCGATGCACCAAAGGAAAAGAAAAAGACACATTTCCTGTGGGAACGGTTTCTAAAAACAGTTGTGAAAATACTTCTCCTGTTTCAATTTTTAAACCACGGATCATAATCATACCAGCTGGGAATAGCGCTTGGGGGAGAGGTCCGCAGATTTAAGGAACCCTGGAAAAGTAATCCAGCACCCACAGGAAGGACCGCGGCTCTGGCCTCCTCCGGCACCGCTGGAAAGGGCTGCGGACTGGGGTCAGCAGCCGGGTTGGGGTAAATATAGAAAAGGAGCCAGGACTCCTAGAGCCGTCCCGAGGCCTCGCCCTCACCTCTGCGGGAGAAGTCGGCAGAAAGCAGGGCCCCGACCGGACGGCGGAAGGGGAGCGTCCAGGCCGTGCCATCCGCCCGCGCCCTAAATGGTGTGGTGCGGCGGCGTGGGCAGCTCCATCGGAACGGTGGCTGTGGGGAGGGCCAGCCTCGGGTGCGTGATCTCCGGATAACACCTGTCCCTTCCTGCCGGGGCTCTCTTCAGGGACGAGCGCTTAGCACATCTGAGGAGCCCCGGCCGGGAGGGATGACGGCTTCAGACGGCAGAGCACTTAGGAAAATGAAGCAACGCTCGATCCACCCTTCAGTCTCAACTAACGAGTCAGAGGGGATTACGGTCACACAAGAGAGGACAAAGGAGGTGAATTTGTCGCGGTGGTGGAAATAAGGCTCATGCAGAGATACTTCACTTAGGCTTCTCCCGAGCCCTCAAAATAACTGTGCTGTTAAGAAAAGATAGCTGTTCCAGAGCTCTCTTTCCCTGTAAACTAGGGTGCCAGCAACTGAGAAAATGGGTGTACACCCCTGCGGTGAACATCAGGGCGGGGGGTGGGGGTGGTGGGGACATTTCTTGGCCTTGGAGGCAGGGTGCAGAGCTGTCGTGGGACTAGGGGGCTTTGCTGTGTAAAAAATCAGCGTTTTTATGGGCAGTCTTGGTCGCAGGCCCATAAAATCACTGATTCAACTTATAACTTGGTTTATAAGGAAAGAAAATAATAAGAACATCTTTACCTACTTCATCTTGAACATTCTTCCCCGTACACCCTTACGTGCTTTACGTAGTATGGGGGAATCTTTGGGGGTCATCTAGTTACATTTTTTTCCCTCCGCTTTATAGGATGCATCAGGACCCGGACACACAGCCAGTCGGACTGGACTCAGGAGATGGTGACCACAGCCGCGCCAGGCTGTGTGAAACTTGGTGGCAAACGTAGACGTTGCTGGCGGCAGGTTTTCCTGACTCTTAGCAAAGATAGGGTTCTCCATCCTGTGTAGAGCTCCGTCCCAGGGAGTGACCCATTTACTGTGTCCAGCCGAGAAACTGACATCAAGAAGGAAGTGCCCGCACCTGGGAAACTTTCTTCATACTTTTCATAATCTACGGAGTCATTGATTCCAAGGGGAATCTCTATATCAAACTGACATTCTTTTTCTCCACCTAATGGTTTGCTTTATTATCTAGTAGTGTTTCAGTTGACTGCGGCTCTGTTAACCCTCTGTGGCCCTGAGCCCACCACTGACTGCGTGCCTGGCTGTGTCCAGGGATGACCAAGGGGCTGGGTCCACAGAGGAGACAGACACACAGGCCCCTGCTGTCCTTGGTGGACATCACCTCGCCCTGGCAGGTAGGATGCCTCTTGTCCTGCTGCTCTGGCATTTAGTGATTCTGGGCACTTTTCAACCCAAGACTGAAATATGTTTCTGTTTTGAAGCCTGAGTCTCGGGTACCATACGTGATATTGTTCAGAAAATCCTGTGATGGGCTCTTCTGAAATCAACTTCATAGACTTTGTACACAGATGAGTCTTTGAACTCATTTTTATTCCTGGAAAACTTCTTAGAGCTTGGGAAACCTGAAGTTCAAAATGTTCCCTTAATATTTCAAAAAGTATGCGTGAGCCCTGTAAGGTGATAAGATTGTGCTGTTTTGTTTTCTAAATTCTCTCTCAAGCATGGATTATTTTTATATCTCCCTTTAATATTGGAACCAATCGATAAAGGAGAATGCTAAGTAAGTCAACAAAGAGAGTGTGTTTTGGTAAAACACTATTAGAAATATAACCCCCCAATTTTTGGTGGGAATTCACATGCTGCTCTGTGTCGACTATGACAGAGGGTATAAGATACCCATGTGGATAATACCTCACCAGCCGTTACATAATCCACTGGAGACATCCTTCCAGGCTTCAAATGTAAATCCCATGTGGGTTCTTCAAATGCAGGTGTGACAACATCCTTAAGGAGCAGTTGGTAAAAATCTGGGAATATTTTCACCACAACTTTGCAGACACTTTTCAGTAGTTTGAAAAAATAGTTTACAAATTGTGTGAAGCACCAAACGGGAAGAGAAACAATAGGGGTTAATCAGAGGACAAGAGAGGAGAGAGATGGTGGTCACAACCAGGAGGAGAAGGGAGACGGTAGGAATGAGAAGCAAATGCAGCTTCGGGAACAGTGTGTGGAGGATGGAGAAGGGAAACAATATTCACTCTGTGAAATCCTCCTTCAGGCTGTTGTCACCCCAAATAACATAGAATGTTGACTATCTTGCTTTTATATTTTTTTATAAGGAAAGACTTAGGTGGTTTACCACTTGAAGTGAAAAAAAAAAAGCAAGCAAAAATCCTGATCCTGTTGGCAGGTGGGTGAACCTGATGGGAACGGACGGAGATGAGCCAGCACGTCGGCGGGGGCTGGTCTGGCAGGACAGCGACCCGGGACTCTGCCTGGGGCTGCGCTGACCTCTCCTACACAAGGGTCGAGACGTTCCCAGAGGGGAGACACCGAGGCAAGTGACGTCCCTGGGCCGACACACACCTTCAGGCAGCTGCCACGCCAGCTAGAACGAGCCCCGCACAGCAAATCCGCCACTGCTGCCAGGGAAGACTCAGTCTGAAGGTGCGTTTTCAGGGTTTGTTTCCTCCGATGCTGCTTGGGCCGTTCCTCTGTCCTCCGTGAACAGACTCCCTGGGCCTTGAATGAGCTCCTAAGCTGCCTGCCATGAAAAAGGACCACGAACCAGGTGGCTTTAAACAACAGAAATGTATTCCATCACCATCTTTATGGTTCAAGACCAACAGCAAGGTGTGGGTAGAGCTGTGCTCCCTCTGAGGGGCCAGGGGAGAAACTGCTGTGCACTGATCTCTTAGCCCCTGGCCACTGTCCTCAGTCTTCGGGGCTCTGTGCGGGGCTTGTGGACACATCGCCCCAGTCTCCTCATCTCCACACGTCCTTTCCCGTCTATGCCTCCTCTTCTTGCAAAGACACCAGCCAGAAGGGTTTAGTGATTAGTCACATCATGCCAACTTGATCACATCTGCAAAGACCCTATTTCCAAATACGGTCACATTCACAGGTTCCAGAAGTTAGAGAGTCAGTCTATCTTTTGGTGGACACACACTCCCTGTGCAGGCACTGACTGATTTCAGATGGGACTCCTGTGGCCGCTTCATGGCCTCGCTGGTCACCGCTCCAGGGAGTGAGGAAAGCATCTTTGTGGACCGTCCATCTTCCCATCCCCATCCTCTGTCTCCACATCCTACCTCCATCCACTCACGTGCTCTTGGCCTGAACTTCAGCTCGCAGCCACATTGGGTCAGCCCCAGGAGTAACCCCTGAAGTCAGAAGAAGTTCTAATTGGAGAAGAGAGAGAGAGAACTGTTTTTCTGAGATTGTAAACTCAAATTGTTTTTTTTTGTGATTTGCTGCAACATCTAGGTTAAATAAAAATCACCTTAACCTTAAGGCATTTAAAATTTGTTATTTACTTACATGCTATATCTTAAAGAAGGTATTATAATCCCCTCTTTTCAATTATTCTGATATGAGAAGATAATTCTCTCTACCAAAAGAATAACCATTCTGATAATTAGTAACTATTCCTAAAAGGTGTGGGCTTCCCTGGTAGCTCAGTTGGTTAAGAATCCGCCTGCAATGCAGAAGACCCTAATTCGATTCCTGGGTCAGGAAGATCCCATAAAGAAGGGATAGGCTACCCACTCCAGTATTTTTGGGCTTCCTTTTTGGTTCAGCTGGTAAAGAATCTGCCTGCAATGAGGGAGACCTGGGTTCAATTCCTGGGTTGGGATGATCCTCTGGAGAAGGGAAAGGCTACCCACTCCAGTATCCTTGGGCTTCCCTTTTGGTTCAACTGGTAAAGAATCTGCCTGCAATGAGGGAGATGTGGGTTCAATCCCTGGTTGGGAAGATCCCCTGGAGAAGGAAAAGGCTGCCCACTCCAGTATTCTGGCCTGGAGAATTCCATGGACTTTATAGTCCATGGGGTGGCAAAGAGTTGGACATGACTGAGTGACTTTCACTTCACTTTCACTTTCCTAAAAGGCGTGGACTTTTAGAAATGTATGTCACTTGAATAATCAGAGATGTAAACAAGTGTGTATTTGCAAGGAGAATCAAACCTCATTACTTGTGATAAAACATTTTAAATGATAACTGCATCCACTATTAAAGGGATGATGAGTTAGCTCAGTGGATCTTTAGAGGAGGTTCTCTGCAGACACAAAGTAACTCTCTCAGAGTGTATTTTTGTCTAAGGGACAAGCCTCACAGTGAAATGGTAACCGGTTAAAGAGATTCTCAAAAACATGTTCAAGAACTACATATACTTCCAAAAATAATTATGAGGATTTCTCTTGATGGTATATTTAATAATTACAATTGATTTCTATTTTCTTCTGTATACTTTATTTGCATTCTCTAGATATTCCATAAAGAAGATGCCCTGAATTTATATTGAGAACAGAAGTAGTCCGAATGACTTGGTGACTGGCGGGGGGCCTACCCAGTGCCTCGCTTTGGGAGAAATCAATGCGACATTGATAAGGGAGAAAGGAGAGACCACACAAAGATGCCACGCCCAGGACAGAGAACAGAGGTGACTCATACAAGATGCACAGGCTTTGTTTTGCTCTAAATTTTAAATGAAAAGTAGAGGTAATTCTCCTGCTAGAAGATTAAGAAAAAAACTTTGGCAAGGGAGAAAGAAGATCAAGAAAAAAACTTTGGCAAGGGAGAAATAAGCATTTTGACCATAATGCTGAATTACAGAGAAGACTGAAGCATAAAGAACATCCCGAGTGCCGTGCCTGCAATAAAAAAGACTAATTAACGATCACAGACGAAGCTTCTGTCTTAATCTCTGACGATGCAAAGAGGGACTGAAAGAGTTGCTTAACCAACTGTTAAATCAACCCAAATTGTTTTAATTATAGACTTTATCTTATGACAACTTTCTAACTTTTTTATTTCCAATGCACCATAAGGAAGAGACGAAGATGCTTTCTTCCCATCTGTTTTCATGCTATCAAACAATGCACTCAATGGAAATTACCTTAGAGATTCCAACTGAATATTCTTCTTGACTTGAGCTCTCAAATCATCTGTGAATTTCCAAGGAACATTTAAGCTAAATTTGAACAGAAACAGAAGAGCCTCATTCTGCAAATGGGAGAGAGAAGTGATATACAGCATCAATGGGGCAATGATTCTGTTCAAGGGACATTTTCAATTCTTCATCCTTAGACTGACAAGCGCAGGTCACACTCTCTTCCGGGTACCAAGATGGTGCAGAGTCTCAGGACACCCCTGTCCATTCAGGGCACAAGTACTGAGTCCCTGCTTTGTGCCAGGCACCGCTGAGGGTGCTGGAGATCATGAACCCACAGACAAAGATCTCTGTCCTTGTGGGGATTAAGTTCTTGTTGCATCTGAAGGATGTAGGTATATTAATTCAACAGGACTTTTTACAGCCTACCGTTTGCATCACATGTTCAGAGATGTCCAGTCCCAGTGTGCACTCTGCCATGTAGTGTAAGCAGAGGGCAACAGGGGTCCAGAGCTAAAGGGGACAGTGATGCCAACAGACCCAAGGAGGGTCCCATCAACGAGGCTGGGGTAATAGGCCATATGGACTAAGCAGAGCCCCGGGGAATAAACAGGGCTTCCCTGGTAGCTCAGTTGGTAAAGAATCTGCCTGTAATGCAGGAGACCTCAGTTCAATTCCTGGGTCGGGAAGATCCCCTGGAGAAGGGCTAGGCTACCCACTCCAGTATTCTGGCCTGGAGAATTCCATGGACTATACAGTCCACAGGATGGCAAAGAGTCAGACATGACTGAGCGACTTTCACTTTCAGGGAATAAGCATGCTGGTGGCTCCTAGTCGCCCATGGGAGACAGTGGAAAGGAGCATCCGATTAGTTGTCAGATTTAGTTGGGGGGTTGAAAAAAGCAGAATCATATGGTAACTTATCTATATATATATTGTAAGTTTGGGAGAGAGAGGAGAGGGAAGAGGGAGAAAGAGAGTGAGAGAGAGAGGAAACACATAGCAATGAAATGGAATACAGTTGCACACTTACTTTCTCCACCTGATGCGAAGAACTGACTCATTGGGAAAGACCCTGATGCTGGGAAAGATTGAAGGCAGGAGGAGAAGGGGATGACAGAGGATGAGATGGTTGGATGGCATCACCAACTTGATGGACATGAGTTTGAGCAAGCTCTGGGAGATGGTGATGGACAGGGAGGCCTGGCGTGCTGCGGTCCATGGGGTCACAAAGAGTTGAACATAACTGAGCGACTGAATTGAACTGCACACTTACTGATCTCTGTGAACAGAAATAGAAAAAATGGGGAACACTTTAATTGTGTGGAAAAGAAAGATTTCACATTAAGAGAGGCTTTAAAAATCTGAAAGTGTTCAGAGTAATTTCCGGAAATGAACTGTTTGTCATCTGCTGCAATAGGAAATCATGGAAACACCAGAACCCAGGAAACAGGCCTGAAGTTGGCTCAAGCATGAATCTTTGTGGATCAAGGTCCAAAGCTAATAACCCAGAATCTGGTTCCAAATTGAGTATCTTCTTGGATTGTCACAACACATTTCAATACACACAAGAAAAATGAAGAGCTGAAAAGATACAGGAAAAAAAAAAGAAGTCTTTCCAAATGGGAGAAATATCTCACCAGAAAATGGAAGTGACAGCATAGTCTACAAATGATATTGATGGAATGTTTGAATTACTCAAAAATACGTGAAGGAATAATAACATCCATAAAAAGAAATTAAAATGAAAAGAAAGAATCTATTAAAATCTTAGAAATAAAATATGGAAAACATATTTTTAAAAAATTTGATAGAAAAGATAAATTCTAGACTAGAAACAACTAAGACAGAAATAGCAAATGTGAAGACAATAATTAAAAACACACATCATACAGAAAAATAAAGTCAAAAATTTAAGCAAAAGAAAGAAATGATTGACAATATTTAAAATGATAAGTCATGCATTTTTCCTATGGCTCTTAAATATTCAGCACATATCTAGTTCTGAGAAGAATAAATGAAGTGTAAAATAGATACATTTTAATGAAATTACACAAAATAAATTACAAACAGAAAATGTGTGAGATTAAAAACTTATAATCACCAATGTAAATAATTGCATTGACATTAGACATTTCCACAACTACAGAACCTGGAAAATCATAAAATGTACGTGTTTAAAATGCTGAGGGGAAATAAAGGTAGACCCAGTTTGTCATATGTGGTTAATCTACCTTGAAAATGTGAGGATGAAATAAGCAGGTTTCCAAGCATGGAAAGATGATGAGTTTAGACTCATGTGTCCTACTCTGAAGAACTAAAGTAGTTATTAATAACATCACTCCTTAAGAAAAAATTTTCTAAAGGAAGACATGGGATTAAAGTAAACAGAAATAAACTAATAAATTATATTTATAATGTAATTAGCCATCATTTATAAAAATAGTGTTTATTTTTTATTAAAAATAGAACTAAAAATAGCAATAAGAGCATGCAACATTTTTTTTTTTCATTTTCACTTTACTTTATGGTTTTTGGGTTTTTTTATAAATTTATTTATTTTAGTTGGGGGCTAATTACTTTACAATATTGTAGTAGTTTTTGCCATACATTGACATGAATCAGCCATGGGTTTACATGTGTTCCCCTTCCTGGACCCCCCACCAACCCCCCACATTTTAAAAGGTGATTTTGGAGGGAAGTTAAAACAAACTAAGTTCTTGCTTAATTCTAAAGGAGAGCAGAAACAATTAATAAACTTAGATAAGTGACAAAAATTATTTTGACTTTTAAAATATGCAAAATATTTGGATTATTGATGACGTATAGATTGACAGATAGAAAAGATAAGCATCAATAGATGGAAAATAGATACATACTTTTTTTGTGATAAAGTTAAAATTATGAATTTTAAAAGATGTCCCATATAATTCTTGACAGGAAGTAGGGAGAGAAACTGGACTGGACAGGAAAAGAAACACACCTAACCAATGTTATCATACTTCAGTTTAGCACCACTGTAAGTTATGTAAAGAATCAGAAGAAAGTAAGACAAAACATCACTATCTGAGTGTCTGGGACGTTTACTTTGTTACAGGCCCTCTCTGTGTCTTCCCTCTCATCATGCTGAAATGAAAGCCCTACATGTATGTGTAACACAGGCTTTATGAACACTCTTTACAGTTTTAGTTTATGACTATTGATCCAATTAAAAACCTCATCAATATTGAGATTTAGGTTGTTTTGAATGTTCATTACTATATATATTCCATTGAATTAATACTATATTTATTCTTATATATTTTGTATATCTTAATTATTTCCTTAGGGAAAAAAATCTCAGAAAAATAATTCGTGTGTTAAAACAGATTTATATTTTTTTCAACATATTTTCAGTACACATTTGACAAACCACAATCCTGAAATGCTATGCCTGATTAAAATCCCATACAAAATGAATCAAGTGTCAATTTTCCTGAACCTGTAACAATGTGGCCTAGATTATTGTCTATATTTAAATTAGACAAAGCAGTAGATAACAGAGGGAAGCTTACTGTAAGATTTGAAAGGACAATTGCATCATCATATTTATTTTATGCAGCTACGATAAGGAGTATTAAACAGGCTACTAACTCCCACAGCTCTTCTTCCAAGAAGGGTTCATTGCTGTGACTATGGACAGTGTTCAACAGAAAGAAGGAAAGAAAGAAAGAAACTTTTCAATAAATAGAAGTAAATAAATACAGAGAAACTATAGGAAAATTTAATTACATGCAAGAAATAAACTAATTGAAAACAAAAGAACTAGCACTGGTGGTCCAATTAAGGATCACTGTAGATCTGGGCAGTCTGGGAGACATTTACTGAAATATTTGCTTGACTTAATGATTTGCTTATTAAAGTGCAGCATATGCAAACATCTGAGTGTGTGTGTGTGTGTGTGTGTGGTGTGAGGTACAGAAGATTTGTATGGCTAGATGAGTTGGGTCTTAATTCTTTTTTTTTTTTAACTGAACCACACACAGTCATCTAAGAGAAGATCTACCTTAGATCTTCCAAGAACTTTATGAAAATGCACTGTAAGTGGGCATTCACTGCCCTGGTTGAGTCTGGCCAAGGCTGCCTGTCCCTGCGGCGTTGGCACAAAGTTGTCATGAGAAGCTGGCAGGTAACTAGTATATGATCCAAGGTCTTTGGGGAGGAGGGATGGAGATGTCTCCAGTCCTGCCTGGGTGAGCATCATCATGAATGGAAGTGAGTGCGTGGATCGGGTTGGTTCAGACACTTATCTGTTGTAGAACAGGAAGCCAGGCACCAGCAGTGGGATCACCACAAGGAAGGGGACCCTGCCATTGGATCCAGCTCACAGAGCATGTCTGGTTCCTGCTCAGTGTGTTGTTAGGGTAGAATATGCTCTGACACAGCCATCTGGACATGGCACTCAGGCCTTGGGAAGCCCAGGCAGCAAAGCTGGATAAAGGCACCCCTGTTCCTGGAGCATAGATGTCCTGAGGCTCTGTGCAGGTGATAGCCTTCAATCCAGAGCATGATGGACAAAGATCTATCAGGGGACAGAGCTCCAAAACTCTGCAAACCAGAAGCTCTCTGGTCCAGTCTTGGTGCTCTACCTAATCTCTGACATCACTAGAGTTCAATCTGACACTTGGGTTCTAGAGAGATTCGGGGTGGGACAGAAGTTTCAAGAAGGAGGTACTGCATTTCTTGATAATTTGATAAGAGGAATCTTAAACTTGATTGAAGAATCCTTGTTATAGAGATGAATATTTTCATCCTCCTCTGTGTGTGTGTGTGAGAGAGTCTGCATATGAGGACTGGAGAGATAAACTATTTGTTGTTGTTCAGCTGCTCAGTCATGTCTGACTCTTTGTGACCCCATGGACTGCACCACGCCAGGTTTCTCTGGCCTCCATCATCTCCAAGACCTTGCTCAAACTCATGTTCATTGAGTCAGTGATGCCATGCAACCATCTTGTCCTCTGTCATCCCCTTCTCCTCCTGCCTTCTAACTTTCCCAGCATCAGGGTCTTTTCCAATGGGAGTTGGCTCTTCACATCAAGAGGCCAAAATATTGGAGTTTCAGCTTCAGCATCAGTCTGTCCAGTGAATTTTCATGGTTGATTTCATTTAGGACTGAGTGGTTTGATCTCCTTGAAGTCCAAGGGACTCTCAAGAGTCTTCTCCAATACCACAGTTCAAAAGCACCAGTTCTCCAGCGCTCAGCCTTCTTTATGGTCCAACTCTCATATCCATATGCGACTACTGGAAGAACTAGATAAGCTATTGCCATATATTTAAGAAAAATGGAGATAGAAGGGTCAGGTGATCTGCTCAGGTAAATGCCAACCACGATTTCATTGTGAAATATGGCCAGGGTTAGCCACCAAGATAACATATCAACCTTTGGCTGCAACAATACTGCAGGACTGCTCTCCTGTCACTATAGGAGAAAGTTACAGGCTGATTAGACTGTGGAGCCCTGGCTTGATTAAGAGCCTGGCACATAGCTTATTTTCTGCCTCTCAGCGTTCACAGTCCATCAGCCATGAGGGCCAAGCACTGGAACAGATTTCGTGGTTCGTTGGGCCACAGTGATAGATGACACATACAGTGGGGAAGTGGCTTCTGAGCTCGCAGAAATCCCGAGGTGGAGAAGGGAGCCACCAGGCCTGGAGCTGCCTGCACGTCCCCATCTGCGAGGTGCCTCATGTGAAGCTTGCACCTGGGGAGACACTCAGGCCCCCTCAGAGAGGCAGCCTCCCAAACAGTGAGACGACTGCTGTGTTTCCCAGACTCTCCCACTTAACGTGCTAAACGGATCAAGTTCTTTCAACGCATGTGTAAGATGCATGTGCGTGTGTGCTAAATCGCTTCCATCACGTCCGACTCTTTGTGACCCTATGGACTGTAGGCCACCAAGCTCCTCTGTCCATGGGATTCTCCAGGCAAGAATACTGGAGTGGGTTGCCATTTCCTCCTCCAGGGGATCTTCCTGACCCAGGGATCAAATCTCCTGCATTAGCAGGAGGGTTCTTTACCACTGAGCCACCCAGGAAGCCCATGTTGAGTGTGGGTCTGTGTTACTATACACCCTGTTCTACCAGCAGACATGAAAAGCAGGCATTGTTTCCTTTTGCAGGAGTCCAAGCTTGGGAAGGTTGGTTACATGAGGCTCGGAGTGACTCTACCAAGTTGCCCAGGTGCTCGATGACTGTGGCTTCCCATTCCACATTCCAGAACCCTTGCACCTACTTGCACGGTCATTCTTTTCTAAATGGCTTCCAACTGACCTTTTCAAATGTACAGCTAGAATGACCATGAGTAATTGTGGTAAAGATGAGAGAGGCCAGCACCCCAGACCTTGTTTTGATGTCCTCACTGTAGCTTTAAGCCCAGTGTGGCTGACCCATCACAGTGCTCCTGCCAAATCGCCTGGTGGCTTTGGGTTGGCATTCACCTCAGGCCAGTCCCATGGTTTTCCCTGGCTCTCCTGCCTCCCTGTGTTTTGGGCTGACTGTGTGGTGTCCTCCGGCTTTGGTCTAAACATCCAAGAGTGCTATGGAAACACCTCTGCCTGTTAGTCCCAGGGGCTTTGTGAAGGACCCCATGGCAACGGTGATTCATAGATCAGGACAAAGCTCTACATGCCTGCTTCAAGTTAAAGGAACCCCTTGAAAAGAGGAAAAAGCAATTGAATGAATGTTTTCTTTCCATTTAACTCGAGACACAAAGTTGTAATCATATACCTCCTAAATAGATATTGGAATTGTGTGTATACTGAAGGTATTTGATTCCATTATATATAGACCAGTCATCCTCAATCTGGTTGACTTTGCCTCACCAGAGAACATTTGGTGGTGCTAGTGGTAAAGAACCTACTGCCAATGCAGGAGACATAAGAAATGCAGGTTAGATCCCTGGGTCAGAAAGATCCCCCGGAGAAGGAAATAGCAAATCACTCCAGTATTCTTACCTAGGGAATCCCATGGAAAGAGGAGCCTGGTGGGCTACAGTCCACATGGTTGTAAAGAGTCAGACACAACTGAAGAGACTTAGCTCAGAGATAGTTTTGATTATCATAACTGGGATGAGGGAGTCTACAAGTGTCTAGCGCTTAGAGGTCAGGGGTGCTGATACACTCATTGCAACACATGGGACAGCCACAGACACAGAATAATCCAGCCCGAAATGTCAGTCCTGTCAAGATGAGACACCTGAATAGAGACAGAGTTAAAGGTTTCATTGATGTACTCATGCACAGCTAGCTTGATACATTTCATGGAGTCAGAAAAATATCCAATTTTATTTCATCTTATACCATGACAGGAGACGGCAATGGCAACCCACTCCAGTACTCTTGCCTGGAAAATCCCATGGATGGAGGAGCCTGGTAGGCTGCCGTCTATGGGGTCGCACAGAGTCGGACACGACTGAAGTGACTTAGCAGCAGCAGCATACCATGACAAGTTTTTCAAAACACTTAGATGGGTATAATTGTAGAAAAAAAAATGTTAACATTTGTGATCTGTTAATTTCATATTCATATGTCCTTTGATTAAACTTAAAAAAAAATGCTGCATTCCTCTATGAACAGTCAAATATCTGAAGGTTCTGTATCATATGGAAAATATCTAAATATTTCATTTCTCTCTTGATTTTGATTTGGGACCTGGAATCACTATGCGAAGGCCTGAGATGAGAGAGTAGCAGTGTGGGAGCTGAGACCAGGCAGGAACAGGAAGCATGGTCTCCAGTAAGGAGCTGGCAGAGAAGGGAGGATGGCTTCCTCCCTCTGAAGACCACGGCTTGTGTAGGCCAGGATATGGTAGTGTACATTGTTATACACAGGCCTGGTGTGTTTCAGTATTAAAACACATATCTCAGTGTCCAATGAAGAGAATTTAAGAATATTGATTGATTTATTTACCTGCTTTTATTACTTGACACCTACAACAAAATATCAACAACCTCAGACAGGCAAATGATATCTGAGGCATTTCTAAGGGCAGAAAGTGAAGAAGAACTGAACAGCCTCTTCATGAGGGTGAAAGAGGAAAGTGAAAAAGCTGGCTTGAAACTCAACATTCAAACAACTAAGATCATGGCATCCATTCCCATTGCTTCATGGCAAATAGATGGGGAAAATGTGGAAGCAGTGATAGATTTTATTTTCTTGGGCTCCAACAATCACTGTGGGTAGTGACTGCACCCATGAAATTAAAAGACACTTGATCCTTTGGAGAAGTTCAGTTCAGTTCAGTCACTCAGTCATGTCCAAATCTGAGACCCCATGGACCACAGCACGTCAGGCCTCCCTGTCCATCACCAATTCCCAGAGTTTACTCAAACTCATGCCCATTGAGTTGGTGATGCCATCCAACCATCTCATCCTCTGTCGTCCCCTTCTCCTCCTGCCTTCAATCTTTCCTAGCATCAGGGTCTTTTCAAATGAGTCAGTTCTTCATATCAGGTGGCCAAAGTATTGGAGTTTCAGCTTCAACATCCATCCTTCCAATGAATATTCAGGACAGATTTCCCTTAGGGTGGACTGGTTGGATCTCCTTGTAGTCCAAGGGACTCTTCAGAGTCTTCTCCAGCACCACAGTTCAAAAGCATGAATTCTTCGGCACTCAGCTTTCTTTATAGTCCAACTCTCATATTCATACATGACCACTGGAAAAACCATAACCTTGACTAGACAGACCTTTGTTGGCAAAGTAATGTCTCTGCTTTTTAATATGCTGTCTAGGTCGGTCATAACTTTTCTTCCAAGAAGTAAGTGTCTTTTAATTTCATGGCTCCAATCACCATCTACAGTGATTTTGGAGCCCCAAAAATAAAGTCAGCCACTGTTTCCGCTGTTTCTACATCTGTTTGCCATGAAGTGATGGGACCAGATGCCCTGATCTTAGTTTTCTGAATGTTGAGCTTTAAGCCACCTTTTTCACTCTCCTCTTTCACTTTCACCAAGAGGGTCTTTAGTTCCTCTTTGCTTTCTGCCATAAGGGTGGTGTCATCTGCATATCTGAGGTTATTGATATTTCTCCTGGCGATCTTGATTCCAGCTTGTGCTTCATCCAGTCCAGCGTTTCTCATGATGTACTCTGCATATAAGTTAAATAAGCAGGGTGACAATACACAGCTTTGACGTACTCCTTTTCCTATTTGGAACCAGTCTGTTGTTCCATGTCCAGTTCTAACTGTTGCTTCCTGACCTGCATACGGGTTTCTCAAGAGGCAGGTCAGGTGGTCTGGTATTCCCATCTCTTGAAGAATTTTCCACAGTTTGTTGTGATCCACACAGTCAAAGGCTTTGGCATAGTCAATAAAGCAGAAGTAGATATTTTTCTGTAACTATCTTGGTTTTTTGATGATCCAGTGGATTTTGGCAATTTGATCTCCGGTACCTCTGCCTTTTCTAAAACCAGTTTGAACATCTGAAAGTTTACGGTTCACATGTTGTTTGTTGAAGCCTGGGTTGGAGAATTTTGAGCATTACTTTACTAGCATGTGAGATGAGTGCAATTGTGCAGTAGTTTGAGCATTCTTTGGCATTACCTTTCTTTGGGATTGGAATGAAAACTGACATTTTCCAGTCCCGTGGCCACTGCTGAGTTTTACAAATTTGCTGGCATATTGAGTGTGGCACTTTCACAGCATCATCTTTTAGGAGAAAAGCTATGATAAACATAAACAGCATATTAAAAAGCAGAAACATCACTTTGCCATCAAAGTTCTCTATAATCAAAACTATGGTTTTTTTCAGTAGTCATGTATGGATGTAAGAGTTGAATCATAAAGAAGGGTGAGTGCCAAAGATCTGATGCTTTTTAATCTTTAGAAAAGACTCTTGAGAATCCCTTGGAGGGCAAGGAGATCAAACCAGTCAATCCTAAAGAAAATCAACTCCAAATATTCATTGGAAGGACTGATGTTGAAGCTGAAGCTCCAATAGTTTGGCCACCTGATGCAAAGAGCAGATGCATTGGGAAAGATTGAAGGCAAAAGGAGAAGAGGACAACAGAGGATAAGATGGTTAGACAGCATCACCAATTCAGTGGACATGAGTTGGAGCAAACTCCCGGAGGTAGCGAGGCATAAGGAAGCCTGGTGTGCTGCAGTCCATGGGATCACAAAGAATTGGGCACTAAAACTACAAAAACTGCAAAGTATTTTTCACATGAGAATTTTTGTGCGTCTTCCCATTCTTTACATATCACAGAAAACAAACTGACTCAGTGACAGAGAGAGAGTTATCTTTCTTACTGCAATTCAAGCTACATTTTTTTCTTTGCTAAAGCAAGCAGAAAGCTCCAATGTAAAATGAGAAAATTTCAAAGAAGTTCATGTGCACCAGAAAGCTGGAAAAGTTACAAAATTGGATGGGTGTTTTATGAACATAAGAAGCTAGAGTGTATAGAGCATTCATTCTTACAAGCGAGAATACATGTTTGACAAGAGAAAGACAAATTAGACATGTTTAGAAAATTGAGTTTCATGGTGAAAGTGAAATAGTTTGGCAACAAAAAGTGCTGTTTGGCCCTTCCAAGAAGATGCAACAGACAAATTTAGGCAAATAGAGGAATCTACAGGCTTCCTTTTTCCTCACTTTTCATACTTATATAGAAGGAAAGAAAAAGTGAAGGAAGGACAGAGAAAGCGAGGGAGAGAAGGAGGATAAGAGGAAGGAGATTTGGGGTGCTCTGAAATGTTTGTCTGAAATGTCATTTCATAACTTTTGTAGGATTACATTGTGAAGCCAACTAGGTGATCCTGTCAATAACCTGGCCCATTAGAATATGAATTAGAATATGCTATGAGGGGAAACTGTCAAACAAACCATCACTCCAAAGCTTCATATTTAGCGCTGTGGCCATAGGGTTTATGGGGTTCCTGTTTATGAGGTTCCTACTACATGCATGCCGCACACTAGGAACATCATAGGACCCATGGATTCCTCCAGAGTCTGTCCTTTCCTCTGAGTCATTTGAAACACAACAGAGGACTCATTTAATTTCTAATGATTTCATCAATGAAACTCTAAAACCCAAGACTAGGAAAGGATTGCATTATATATTTCAGAATTGAACCTCAAACCATTTATGACATTATTTTCTAGAAATAAACTACATGTTTACATCCTTTATTTGAGGGAAAAAAACAGAAAAATGTATCCCTAATCACAAAACCTATTAAAGTATTTCAATTACAAAGTGACAGAATGGATGATATTAAGAAAATATTGGACATCACGTCAAAAGTTGTTCATGGCTGTTCAGTCACTCAGTTGTGTCTGACCCTTTGCGACCCCAAGGACTGTAGTATGCCAGTTTTCCCTGTCCTTCATTATCTCCACGAGTTTGCTCAAACTCAAGTCCATTGAGTTCATAAAGTCATCTAACCATCTCATCCTCTGTCACCCCCTTCCTAAAATGGATTTTTCTCCCCCCATGTGTGGCATTGGGGCATTCTGGGCTCAGCAGTTTCCTATCTTATACATGAGTTTGAGAAAACTCCTGGGGATGGTGAAGGATAAGGAAGCCTGGCGTGCTCCCACCCATGGGGTCGCAAAGAGGCAGATACAACTGAGCGACTGAACAACAAATCTTGTAAACGTGACTCTCTAGTGAAAGATGCTCTACAAAGACCCCGGCAACATGGTGGACGTGTTTTCCTGGCTTCTAAAGTGGCGGCAAGCCCTCCCAGAAGCCAGAGTCGGTGCCAGCCCTCCAAACAGCAGTGGTGCGGGGTTCTCCAGTGGGATTCAGTGCCAAGTCAGGGGCTACCCTGACACACAGACCTAATGGGCAGAGCTCTTCGCAGAACCTTTGGGCACACTGCATAGTGACTCTGCTTTATTAAATTATCTATTTTAGAAAGCAACTTTAGTTTGTGACCAATGAGGAGCACCCCCATGAGTAAGCTACCAGCAGAGGACAGACTGAAGCCTTTAATGTTTCGAGGAGAGGGTTTGAACTGCGCATGTGAATGTCAACTTGAAAGGTGGTTGTCAACATCAGTGTGAGGGTAACACAGCTGTGCTGCTCTGAGTGGGAACACCAAGGGAACCCAGAGAAATGCGCTGAGGTCCTGGTGATGTCTCACTAGCCCTCTGCCCTGGTCTCAACGTCACAGAGAACAGACACAGGGCTGGTATATGCTTTACTGTGCAGGCCGGTGCCCTCCTGCTTTGGAGAGAAATAAATGTGGCATTTAAGATCTCATTCATATGATCCTGGGGCTTCCCAAGTGGCTCAGTGGTAAAGAATCTGCCTGCAATGCAGGCAACAGAGAAGAAGTGGGTTTGATCCCTGGGTCAGGAAGAAACCCTGGGTGGAGGGGAATGGCAACCCACTGCAATATTCTTGCTTGGAAAATCCCATGGACAGAGGAGCCTAGTGGGTGACTGAGCACTCACTCATATGATCCTGGTGATTAAAACTGATCTCTCCCATTCACCGCCTTGATTTGATGCAAACAATTTAGGACCTTTAAGTTCATCCCCTTTGGTAGTGAGTTGGTTCAGATACACCTGAAGATTTGTTGAGACCAACTTGGCTGTAATTGTATAGAACAAGTCTAAGTCAAGACTGTCAGATCCATGAGGCAGTATGATATTTCACATGGGTTTCCTAAATATTTGTATAAAGTAGTCTTCAAAATGTCTTCTAAGTTTCCTTTATGATTAACTATTTTTTTCTGTTATACAATATCCATTAAAGCAATTTAGTCTCCATACCCTTAAGAAATAACTTGAGAGTTTCATCATTTAGGGAATATTAAAACAAAGAACCAACGTGTTAATGCAGAAACCCAGCTCAAGGTTCTACTTAAAACAAACTTAGAACTGGTGATTGGATCTATTAAGTTAAACATTGATAGATGCAAGTAGTTGAACCTTACCATTTGGAAGAGGTTAATATAATAAAGATCAGTGTCTTATCAAGGTTTTAAGTATATCTGTAATTTTTCTGTAATATATACTTCAAAATATTTTTAAACTAAGTAAAATTGTGAAAACAAAAATATTTGGAGTAAAGATAAGAAAGCATAATCTCCTATGAGAATGACTTCATCTACTAGTGGGGAAGATTCAAATAACAGCATAAATCTTGATAAAACAGAATGGTAACTTACATATATATACATATATATAAATTTTAAATGTCTATACATATGTCATAACTTACATATATGCCATAAATTGAATACTTAAATTTCTATATTTTGAAAATTAATCAAATTTATATAATTCCTTTATAAAACTAAACTATCTTAGAGCCCAAGGAACGAATTTCAGTAAATGTGTCTGTAACTTCTCTTTGCTACCTCATGTGAAACAGATGAAAACCAGACCATCCCTGGAGCCCTAGGTGGTTTGGCCAGATCACAATGGACTTCCAGATATCACATGCTTTTTACAAACTTGTACTTGCACAGCCTCAGCTCTTCCGTGAGGTAAGGAAAAGAATGTTGTTGTTACATCACTCAGTCACGTTTGACTCTTTGCGACCCCATGGACTGCAGCCCGCCAGGCTTCCCTGTCCTCCACTGTCTCCTGGAGTTTGCTCAAACTCAAGCTCATTGAGTCGGTGATGTCATCCAACCATCTCATCCTCTGCCATCCCCTTCTCCTCCCGCCCTCAATCTCTCCCAGAATCAAGGTCTTTTCCAATGACTTTCCTCTTCACATCAGGTGGCCAAAAGATTCCAGCTTCTTAAAGATGTCCTGGAAATAATAAGTCAACTAAGAAGGTACACTTCCAGCAACTTGAGAACTCACACAATGCTGGGGTTTCTGTAATTCTGGTCTCATAAGAGAAGAGCTGTCTCCTTTCATTCCTCAAGATACTCTTCCTTTTTAATAATCAAAAAAAAAAAAAACCAGTAAAAAACAGTATTTCTCTTTAGTTAACTGAAGTACAGAATCAAGGAAAGAGTACCATGTGGTGAGTAAAATTCAGCTTTTTAAACTTTAAAATAAATCACCCCTGAAAGAGCTAGGAGTCTAGGAAGAACAAAATTCCTTAGGAGACAGATTCCCCCCAAATATATTGCTTTGTTGTTATTGTTTAGTCTTTAAGTCACATCCGACTTTTTGTGACCCCCATGGACTGTATCCCTCCAGGCTTCTTTGTCTTTGGGATCTCTCAGGCAAGAATACTGGAGCAGGTTGCCATTTCCTTCTCCAGTGGATCTTTCCAACCCAGTAATCGAACCAATGTCTCCTTCATTGTAGGCAGAGTCTTTATCAGGGAGCCATTGGCGAAGACCGAATAAACTGCTAGGATTTATGGAAATGAGTGTTCTGTCTTTGTTTAGAGACATTTCCTTTCAAGCCCATTCCTTCTTATTGCAAGAATAGGAATTTGAGGTAGATAAGCTTATTTTTTGATTCTAAAAAGAAACTTAAAAATAAAATCTAAAAATTTGACAAGTCAGACGTCTTAAGGTATAGAGTTTGGATGCTTTTTAAAACTTTATGAAGATTTTAGCATCAGTTCATCCTCCAGTAAGGATGGGAGATTCAAGTCTTCTCTGTTCTAAGCAAAGACATCGGTGAATTCCCTGTGAAGGTCTTTGAAATGGAGATTTCAGTATGAAGAGTGTGGCAAAGAGGGAGGTTGGAGTCTGGGTGGGCATGGAGGGCGGGGCCAGGAGCAGGGGTGGTGCATGCCTGCTTCCTGTATCTCAGGCTGGCAACCCTCCCTTCCACATACACCCTGGGACCCCCATGGAAGGGGGATCATGAGAGATGCAGACAGCCGGTTGATTCAGAACAGACAGGTCCACGGTGAAACCCGCCTCCTCTCTCCAGCAGCTCAGAGGAGACCCTGAGGATTCCTCTGCCCGAGAGAGAGAGAGAGAGAGAGAGAGAGAGAGAGAGAGAGAGAGAGAGAGGGTGTGACTGAGAGCAGGGGGACTGCACACCTGGCTCCAGAGGCTCTGCCTAGGCTGGGCTGGGAGACCTGGTAACTTCATGGGTGGGGTGGTTCTGAACCTTGGATCCATCCTCTCCTTGCTCTATGTGACTTTAGGCAAGTCAGTCAACCTCTCTCCTCACTGGCCCAAAGAAGGTGGTAGCAGAGTGTGTCTTCCATGTTTGGGATGTTGACCATGAGTGATGCCTTCCATCCAGGACTCAGAGCATTGCAGGAAGGCAACAATTATCTGGTGTCCATGAAGACAGCACTCTGAGATGGAAAATAGGCAGCAGGTTGGGGGCCTGGTGAGAAAGTGGTCAGCAGGAGACAAGGGATAACCCCACCTGCCCCCACCTCCTCACCAGAAGGTGCCCATTAAGTCCCCTTGGGATAGGGATGGTGAGTGACATGGAACTCTTGTTTCCCAAACTGATTTGCTTGAAATCTGAGTGGACTCAGTTCAGTTCAGTCACTCAGTCGTGTCCGACTCTTTGCGACCCCATGGACTGCAGAACATCAGGCCTCCCTGTCCATCACCAGCTCCCAGAGTTTACCTAAACTCATGTCCATTGAGTCGGTGATGGTATCCAGCCATCTTATCCTCTGTCATTCCCTTCTCCTTCCAACTTCAATATTTCCCAGCATCAGGTCTTTTCAAATGAGTCAGCTCTTTGCATCAGGTGGCCAAAGTATTGGAGTTTCAGCTTCAACATCAATCCTTTCAATGAATATTCAGGGCTGATATCCTTTAGGATGGACTGGTTGGATCTCCCTGTAGTCCAAGGGATTCTCAAGAGTCTTCTCCAACACCACAGTTCAAAAGCATCAATTCTTCGGAGCTCAGCTTTCTTTATAGTCCAACTCTCACATCCATACATGACTACTGGAAGAACCATAACCTTGACTAGACGGACCTTTGTTGGCAAAGTAATGTCTCTGCTTTTTAATATGCTGTCTAGGTTGATCATAGCTTTTCTTCCAAGGAGCAAGCATCTTTTAATTTCATGGCTACAGTCACCATCTGCAGTGGACTCCGTAATTCCCGATTACCTGATAGTGACTAGATTAAATGTGAGTGTGAATGGAGTTGACACTGACTTGTTGGAAACACAGCTTGTGTGTTGCCACTCTGATGTGCATGACTCACAGACCCATTCTCCAGGTGATGGTAGCAGATCACCTGAAGATGCGTTCCTGCAAGAGTTTCCTCCACGGCCATGTGCCGAATGCTGAATTGCTCTGAGCCTCAGTTTTGTCAGCAGAAACGTGGGTATTTGCTAAAACCATCTATCCATGTCCCTCTATTAATACATGCATTCTAGATTTCTCAATCTGTCCATTTGATTTAAAAAAAAAAAAAAACAAACAGTCATTGGAGGTGAACTTTCCTCAGACCAAGGCTCTGGGTGGTGGAGAATCCTCCAGAGATATTGTGAAGACGAGTCTCAGCCTGCTCGGGGTGTAGAGAAGCCTGGTTGTCACAAGTGCTGGTATGTTCATTTTCTGTGAGTTATTCCTGATCCATGGTGCAGGTGAGGGGGTCATGTCTCCCAGCCCTTTAGGCCCCCGGAGGGAGAGGGTGGAGTCGGGGTCAGTCGGGGGACCCCAAGCATCGGTTCACCATCTCAAGGTTTTCCTCCCAGCCCTTTAGGGCCTCGGGAGGGAGAGGGTGGAGTCTGGGTCCCCGGAGGGAGAGGGTGGAGTCGGGGGCCCCCAAGCACCAGGTCACCATCTCATTGTTTTCCTCTCAGCCCTTTATTGCCCCAGAGGGAGAGGGTGGAGTCTGGGCCACCGGAGGGAGAAAGTGGAGTCTGGGCCCCCGGAGGGAGAGGGTGGAGTCGGGGGCCCCCAAGCACCGGTTCACCATCTCATGGTTTTGCTCCCAGCCCTTTAGGGCCTCCGGAGGGAGATCGTGGAGTAGGGACCCCCGAGCACCGGTTTCACCATCTCACGGTTTCACCAACAGCATGGGGAGTCTTCCATGTGTCACTGACACCAGCGTTAGAGGGTATTGACACTCTCCTGTGCACACTGACAAGGATCGGTTGGTGAACAGCATTTGTCTTACTTAGAGCAGAGCACACGCGTCCGGTACAATATTTGTTTTTTACCGACGTCCCTGAATGCTATTTTCAGTGTTGCCATCTCAGCTGTATACTTTCAAGGAACATCTTCCTGTTTGGACCAGCCGTGCGATCGCCACGGTACCCACCGAGGAAGGATGCTCCCACACCAGATGCAGAGCCCAGGCCATCCCCCCTGTCTATCCACCTGGGCGTAAACCTCAGTCCGGACCAGCAGTGATGGATTGTTTACTCTTGGTTTTATCCAATTACACCTTATATGATTTTCCACGAAGATAAAGAAGAATTCATTTCTCGTTATGATCCTCAGCGCATGTGATAGTCACTGTGGTTCCCGGGAAGGAATGTCAGCATTGAGGCAACTGACACCCACGAAGATTTGCCAGGGGCCACAAAGCAGCGTGAGATTAACTGCTTGTGGCAATCTCCATGACAGCCTTAATTAAAAACAAAACAGAACGCTAATGTGATTTTTCACAAGCAAAGCTACTTTCCAAGTTCGGTAAATAGAACACATCCACCGATGCTTTAAGCTCAAATGCTGACCGTGGTGCTTTCCCAAAGGGGCAAATGTGAAACCCTGCAAGCACTGAAGAAGGGTGACTGTGATGTGTCCCTTGGGTACTGCAGGGTGTCATCATGCAGGTGACAAAAATGCGGAGACGGGGATGCAATGGGCAACTTTGCTCTTCTAAGAAAATCTAGAAAAGTCTAGAGCAGAGACTTGGACCCCCAGAGTAAGGGCACTGTCTTCCTCTGCTCAGACAGCCATAGCAGACTGGGTGGCATGAACAAGCATTCCCCAGCCTGTGGCTCAGATGGTAAAGAATCTGCCTGCAATGTGGGAGACATGGGCTCGATCCCTGGGTCAGGAAGATCCTCTAGAGGAAGAAATGGCAGCCCACTCCAGTATTCTTGCCTGGAGAATCCCATGGCCAGAGGACCCTGGCGAGCTACAGCCCGTGGGTTTATAAAAGAGGTGAACGCGATTTAGTGAGTAAACAACAGTGCAGTTCAGTCCAATGCACAGGGCCCTGCCGGTGACCTAACTGGGTCTTCCTGAGATTCAGTATCTCCATCTGTGAGATGGGTCCAAGTTGTGCTGCATGGGGTGGGTGTTGATCAAACACCTTATTATATGTGAACTTACTTATCTTGATGTTAACACATCCAGTTGCTCCCTAGGATGCAAGCTCCTTAAAAGTATATGTTCCTTCTGATCGTGCCCAAGAAAATTAGATAGGTGGGTTTATTACCTGTAGCATCATTCACATAGTCAAAGTAAGGGCATGATAGTAAAAAGAAAGATAAAGTATTGCAGACCTATACATTTTTTTTCATTTTATCTTAATTTCTTTTAAGCATCAAATTGCCTGGTCAGATAAAGAATTAAATAATTTCAAGCTTAAACTGATTTTGGCTCTCACCAGTGAACTGTAGAGATTCGTGAACTTCCTCCTCACTTAATATTAGTTGATGACTGTGACTCAGTAGCGATCATGCAAGTTTTCTTCAATAATCATTTGAAGGCCGATCCAGGCTTTATCCCCTGGGAGCTTCTCCTCTCTTCCACAGGCTGAGCTGGGAGTCTCCAGGATCCACAGAGCTCCACTCCTCACCTGCAGGAAGTGGTCCAGGTGTGTGTACCTGACCTGAGCTGCACAGGTTATAATGCTCACAGCCGTAATGGGACGCTGGAGTCTCCCCCCAGGGTTTCCAAACAAGAACTGAGCAGAAGCTGGTCTCCCGCAGCAGATCCACATGTTGGGTGTGGGCAGCTGTGTTTTCACACAAGGAGGAAGCACATGGATTTTCACACAGGGAACAGTCACATGCTGAGAGCCCAGCAACCAGAGGGTCTGTCCCTGAGATGTCTGTGTGCTGGGCTACTTGTCCTGATCCCACTGTAGGCCTGGCTCAATTCCTGAGACGCAGAGACCAAGCTCTCCCGTTCTGACCACGCCAGGTGCCTTGGGTAGCTCTATGTAGCACCCACGGTCAACCCCCAAACTCTTCCCAGGAGTACCCCACAGGGGTCCCCCCTGTTATTGATAGGACACATTCTCTAACATTTTGAACACTTTGACTTCTTTTTCTGTGAATGGAAAAACCTTTGTTTACATTATCCTTATGCCCAGAAATATTTGAATCTCATACCGAGACAAGGGGCGCTGTTGCAGAGGGTCTCACCAAACCTCTCAGCAGCAACATGGCCATGCTTTCAGGTCCATGGCTGGAACATCACACGTGCAGCTGGATGGAGGTGGAGGGAGGAGCCTTGTTCCTTCTCCCTGTCCCAGCTGCCCAGGAGGCCCCGTCCTCTGTGGCCAGTTTCCAATGCTTGTTCAGCACCTGGGACAGAGGGCCATCAATTGCCCTGGTGCCTCGGGAGCCTGCAGAGAGGGCTCCTTCCAAATATACTTTGCATTGATCTGAGAAGCAGAAGTTTGCACCTGCGTCATGCGTAGATGTCAAGGACAGGATTCAGGATAACCTTGTATCTCGGAGGGTCCCACTGGAGCAGCAGCTGCTTATATAACCATCCAGGGCTGAGAAAGGTATTACTAGTTCTGGCTTTTCTGTTTCTTCCTACCCTTTGCTAGGTATGTCAGAAGAAACTGCACATAGAATTCTAGAGCGTATGCAAAGAACAGGAGATCAGTGGCTGGAAATATCAAAGTACCTAATAGACACCCTCTGGCAGGGGAAATACTTGCAAATGGCTGTTTTCTAGGGAGCAGCTACCAGCTGGCTAGACTAGGCTTTGTGGGTTCAGCATCTGAGGGGTGGTTCTTTAGAGACACCAAGGGACAGGAAAGCACCCAGAGGGTAATGGGTGACCTGGGGCTGAGGGGTCCCTAGGGAGGCATAGTCCCCAGCCTGCAGCAGGTGTGGGATAGGCCAGTCTCCTGAGGGGCTGTGAATTTCCTGGGAACACACACTGTGAGCTAATTAGATTTGGGGTAAAATAATGTACATGCCTCCTTTAGTGATACGTAGCGGGCAGTACACAATTGACTACATCATGAGTTTTACAAACCATCTTTTAATCTCTAAAAAATCAATATTATCAAATGTTGGGGCAAATAGAAATTATCTAAGCGAGCTAATTTGGGTTCCCTTGTGGCTCAGCTGGTAAAGAATCTGTCTGCACTGAGGGAGACCTGGGTTCGATTCCTGGGTTGGGAAGATTCCCTGAAGGAGAGAAAGGCTATCCATTCCAGTATTCTGGCCTGGAGAATTCCATGGACTGTGTAGTCCAATGGTGCCACAAACAGTCGAACACAACTGAGCAACTTTCACTTTCAAGAGAGCTAATTAAACATAGACATGTCCAATGCCTCTCCCCTCAATGTTCTTACTCAATAAGGTAAGGTAGGATCAGACAGCTATATTTTAAGTAGCACCCCTTTGTCTTCCAAGGTGTGGGATGCCAGCTTTATAATGGACAAAAACAAAACTCTGAAAATTTCTGAAACAGTAGTATCACAGCTTCCATAGGACCTGCATGGTTAGAATGGCATATAAAATATGATTTTAATAAATTGTTTTCTTATATCCATATTCAATATCACTGTTTTGCAAAAGTTATTGGTGTATTTACTTCTTATAGAAAAACAATGACTTGAAAAATATTTATTTCAATAATTAAAAGACACTCACCTGATGGCTCAGGTAGTAAAGAATCCACCTGCAATGCAGGAGAGCTGGGTTTGATCCCTGGGTCAGGAAGATCCCCTGGAGAAGGGAATGGCAACCCACTCCAGTGTTCTTGCCTGGAGAATCCCATGCACAGAGGAGCCTGGCAGGCTGCAGTCCCTGGGCTCACAAAGAGCTGGACACGACTGAGCGACGAACGCTTTCACTTTCATCCATTTAACCATTAGTGATTAATACATACCAATATTTATGTCTCTCTGGTATGAATTTACAAATCCTTTGGAGAATCTATAAATGGATCTCCCTGAGCCTGTAGAACAGTTGATATATTTGCTGAAATACACAAAGCCATAGAAATGAGACAGATTCCGAATCCTCGGGAAGTGAGAACAAGGAGATTTGAGAACGTGATAACTAGGAAATCCCGCCCGATCTACTAGCACTGATATGAGAGAAACTGGTGCTTGAGGAGCCTGACAGAATGGAACCTTCTGCATGTTAATGCAGACTCCACGTTGCCTGCTGAGTGTTGGACAAACAGGTGGGCACAGGAGGCCGACCTCCCTGGGCAGCCTCTAGAGCAGACAGTCAGTACACGCGTCTTGGTGTGTCGTCGGCGTTGCTTCAGCCTCCTGGCCCCACTGCTCTCTCTCTGCCTTCAGTTCACTTTTCCACGGGGGTGCGCAGTCCCCCTTGGGCAGTCCCCAGCCTTGAAATTGGTCAGCTCCCTCCTGTGTCACGTCCTTCCGCCTCCCATACGCTGTCAGCTCCAAGATCCACGTCTTTATCCAGAACCCGGGCCTGTAGGCCTCCCCTCCTCCGCTCTTGTTTCTCTGCCCTTATTCTCTTCCAAGTGCGTCACCGCCTGCTAGACTCCAACTCCAGACCCCGGACACCTCCCACCGCACTCTGCCTCCTCCGCCCATTGGCCAGGATCAGGGCTCTGATCTTGGAGCCCACCCCTCTTGACAGGTACGCCTTCCAGAGCCACGTCTGTATTGCCGCAGGAGAGTTTCTGATGCAACTTGGAGCTTCTGGGCCCCTGAGGACCGTCCTCCAGCGGCCCCTTGACCCTCGCCATGTGAAGCCTGCTGCCTGTTGCACTGAAAGGCAAGATCCTCCCTCTGCGGTTTCTCCTTCCCTCATCCTAACCATTATCTCATAGCCAGCACCCCCTTAACCCAGTGCATGCACTTGTTAGGGCTGCTGAGTTAAAATTCCACAGACTAGGTGGCTTAGACAGCAGAAATGGAGGCTCTCACAGGTCTGGAGGCTGCAAGTCTGAGATGGAGGTGTCAGCAGGCTGGTTTTCTCTGAGGGTCGTGAGGGAAGGCCCTGCCCCAGGCCTCTCTGCTGGGCTTGAGGAGGCCTCAGGACCTACATCTCCTCATGTGGCCTCCGCATGTGTGTGTCTGGTCCACACGCCTGCTTGCGGTCAGGCCATCGGTTGTCAGTCCTTTTGGAAGGGCTCACTCTGCGGCTACCCCTCGGTTCTTTGGGGGCGTCTCACAGGGTTTTCTCCCCATGAAGAGCTGCCTGCCCTATCCTTCATTCACCCCTCTCGGTGGGCGGGGGGGGCACACTTGCAAACACACATGCATTCTCACGTAGACACACTGGGACACTCTCTCACACTCACACCCAGATACACTCACATATACACGCACCAAACCTGCACACACTCATACATACACATGCTCATATACATACACATTTTCACATAGACACACTGGGACACACACTCACACCCAGACACACTCACATATACACATACCACACCTGCACACACTCACACACTCATACACACTCATACCCACCCACACATCCTCACAGACACACTGGGACACACTCACACAGACTCATACTCACATACATGCACTTTATACAATCATACCCAGGCATGCATACACACACCTGCACACACTCACATACCCACATATACACACCCACACACTCACATAGACAAACACACATGCCATGGAGCCTGTGTTTTGTCACACTTCTGTGCTCCTTGAGTAGTACACCTGTGACTCAAGACACCCAGGTTCTAGACCCACTGGTCCAGCTCTTCCTAGCAGGGAGGTCCCCAGCCAGCCACGTCCCTTCTCCAGACCATGGGTGCCCACCTACTGAGTTATAGAGTGGATAAACTGATCTCCCAGGACACCCGGGATCCTGAATTACAGAAAGTTTTAAATAGTTTTATTTGAGAATCTGTCTACCTCCCTCCTAAAATCATGATTCTGCAAAGTGTATATAACAATAAAATCAATGAAAGGGTTACTAGTGGTTTGTAAGAAAAACAAAAGAATAAATTATAGGAGTATATGTCTGGAAAACCTAGGGAATATATAATGTCAATAAAAATGGAATATTCTTTTTGTAACATGCAAAATACACATACAAGAGATCGTTCTTAGAGGAGGCAACTTTGGAAATTTTCTGTAGAATGTGATTTTTCTCAAATAAATTCTTTTTCTAGTTGTTCTGGCAACTCCAAGTTTGGAATTTCTTTACACAATTTCTGACAGTGGATAGTGTCCAAGTGTTGGCTGTAAAAATCATCTGTAGTGGTTGAGCAATTAAAGGAAATTTCATCTAATGCAGCTACTCTCAATAATATGGATTTTTTTCTCTGTCTGACTTACTTCATTTAGTATGATCATCTCCAGGTCCCTCCAAGTTGCTGCAAATGGCATTATTTCATTGTTTTTAATGGTTGAGAAATATTCCATTGTATTAATATACAGGCACCACATAGCTTCTATGCGGAATCTAAAAAAAAAAAAAAAAATACAAATTACAAAACAGAAACAGACTCACAGACTTTGAGAATGAATTTATAGTTACCAGAAGGGAAAGGTGTGGGGGAGGAATAGTCTGGGAGCTTGAAACTGACATGTATGCATGCCTATGTTTAAAATAGATAATCAACAAGGGGAGAAGGAAATGGCAACCCACTCCATTATTCTTGCCTGGGAAATCTCATGGACAGAGGAGCCTGGCGGGCTACAGTCCGTGGGGTTGCAAAGAGTCAGACACAACTTAGGGACTAAGCAACAGCAAAAACAAACCAACAAGGACCTATTGTGATAGAGAGACAAATAATATGGCTTTCTTAATGGGTGTGCACGAAGGCCTCGCATCAGCCAGGAAGTAAAAGTCATGGGGAACCCCAGTGTCTGGCATCATTCATTGTTTCCATTCAATAATTGAAAACAAGGGCAACACAATAATTATTAAGCAGGTTTGTTTTAGAACATTATTGAACTCAATTATTGGTTCTAGATTAATGGCCACAGACAATGATTTGCAACTGAAGTGGCTAAATTTAATGTCAATTTGTGGAAACAAATCTACATTCACAAAAAGCAACATTAAAAACAACAACAGAACAGAAATAAGGTGATTTGGGGGGCACTTGGAGATCTGCTCATGGGGAATTCCTAGATCTTGGGGTGAGAGTCTCTGCCCACTGCCCCTCCCAGCCTGCCATCCCGCCCCCTCTCGTAGAGGGCAGGTCCAGGGGAGAAAGAGGTGTGGGAGACCTGCTGTTTTGGGTAAGAAGCTTCTGTTCTCAGGTCAGACTCCACTTGCAAAGAACAGCTGCCTTGTAGCAGCTCAGCTAAGGCAGAAGGCATTTTCCTCAGAATCTTGCAGTCATTACTGAGTGGAAAAAAGTCCTGCAGGTCAGGGAGGATGGAGGATGCAAGACTGAAATAGCAGATGAATGGTTTTGAAGGTAAATCCCCACTGCTGACTCTCTGTACTGTGGGTTTCTGAGAGTACGCCTCAGGACGGCCTTAGGAGAAAACCTGAGCCCTGACTTCCGTTCACTGAAATTCAAAGGAGCCATTTGATTAGAGCAGGATTCAAACCAGAACCCAACCACCCTGGATCAGTCTCACAAACAGGAGTTGCTCTGCTCCTCATTAGCAACATTGTAAATCACTTGTTAAGCAGTCCGAGTTTGAAAGAGGAAATAAGAATAATATCAAGACTGAAAACTGCTTAAAATCATTCAGCTCATTCCACCAAACGAGAGCTCTGATATCGCAAGTGTCTTGCTAATCAGAAAACAATTATTTAATTAAATAAAAAGTGTCACTTTTGCAGCCTGACTGAAGCTTCTCTGAAAACTGATAAATGAAATGCAGAATGGATGACCTCATTTTAAATCGGCCACTTCTGAAAAGCACATGCTTTTGAGAACTGGAGTGTTTCCTGCCATATCAGTAAACAAGGATGTCACAGTCATCAGTGATTCCAGCTCCAAATGTGAATTCCTGAGCCCTAGGGGCACTCGAGAAGGAGACAAATACCTGTGAGCTGACAGCCATCAACTGCAGCCACTCTCTATGGTGAGCTCTGAGGAACTCAGGAGGATGTGAATAATGCAGGGAACTAGCCCCAGGTAGCTGAGGTACATATGAAGGGGACGATTTCAGTGAGCTCAGACTCTTGCATCTTCCCATACACAGAAAAGTGCAAAATTCCTTAACTTGGGATACCTGGTTTTATTTAATTCACAAAAATACTTTTCATGTTCAGAAACTTCTATAACCTGATCCCATCTCACCCTCCTCAGAGCAATTCTCCCAGGATCATTTGAGATACTGTCTCCTGGGCTAAAGTCCTAAAAATTTCCACTGAATAAAACATAAATCTCAACTTTTATGTTGCAACTATTTTTTAAGTTGGCACTTTGCACCCGTCTCAGACCGGGTCTTCCTAAGATGACTGAGTTCATTGAAATCAGAAATTTTACACTGTGTTTTCACCTTCCTCCTGCTTCCAGCATCACAGACCTATGGACCAACATAGTTCTTGGAAAGCCTTCACTAGGAACTCTTCTGCCTCAGGCTTCCATTATTTTATTTTATTTTACTAAAATCCAAGTGAATAAGTGAATTGCCTGTTTCCTTTTAGAAATGTCAAAATTATGGCTGGCCACTTGAAAGACAAAAGTCAAGTTGGATTCTGTAACTGTGAAAGTGTGTTTATCACTCAATAATGTCCAACTCTTTGGGACCCTAAGGACCTGCCAGGCTCCTCTGTCCATGAGATTTCCCAGGCAAGGCTATTGGAGTGGGTTGTGCCATTCCCTTCTCCAGAAGATCTTTCCAACTCAGGGATTGAACTGACATCTCCTGCATTGCAGGCAGAGTCTTTACTGTCTGAGCCGCTGTAACTGTAATGGGTTTAATGGAGCAGGAAGAGGTTGTTAGAGGCAAGGGGTTAGAAGGGGCAGATTTAAGGTGTGAGTTACCGTTGAAAACACCTGGAAGGAAAAACACAAAGAATCTTTGCCTAAGATCGCCTTTCTTCATCCAGGCTTTGTAGCTGAATAGACTGCATGCTTCCTCTGCCTCTGTCTTATTTTATTTCTTCTCTCTCCTTAGAAAGGTCTCTGTCACTGACCTGCATTTAGCCTGCATGGGACATTCTAATACCAAATAGCACATCCATTTTCAGAACAATATTTCTATCTATTTTTCTTTTCTCCATTCAATCTCTTTTAAAATGAACTAAGTAAACAACTAAAATGGAGTTAGATCATATCTGCTTCGAGCCATTTTCCCAGTTTACTGCCACTTGTTAACTTAATGATCCTCATGAGTGAGCCACGTTGCTTCCGTCGTGTCCAAATCTGGCGCTCCCATGGACCATAGCCCGACAGGCTCCTCTGTCCATGGGATTCTCCAAGCAGGAGTACTGGAGTGGGTTGCCATGTCCTCCTCCAGAGGATCTTCCCAACCCAGAGATTGAACCCACATCTCTTATGTCTCCTGCATTGGCAGATGGGTTCTTTATCACTCGTGCCACCTGGGAAGCCCAATGCTCCTTGGGCAGCTTAAATACCTAAATGTGAATGGAAGCAAACCAGGAGTTATAATGTGCAATCCTGTACACTATATTCAAAATAACTAGCATCCAACAACTCCCATGTCAAGAGGTCATGCATCCTTTTTGGTGATGGTTCTCTTATGTTGATAAATGAAATTCGACTTAACCTTACCTGGAGTCAGAGAGCCTGAGTCCAAACTGCCCTCTGCTCCTCACTAGCTCTTCTCCTAGGTTTTCTCACTGGTAGCTGGGAGGAAAGTGACCCCTGACACACAGACCTGTGAGGAGGATGAAATCAGCCAACTGAAAGCACCAGAAAAGGTTTACTCACAGTAAATTTCATGGTTGGTGAAAGTCTGTCCTGGAAGCAACTTTCTATTGTTTTAAGAACTGGCACAAAGGAATAAATAATTGCCCCAACAGCTGGGCATAAGTCTTTTTAGGACTCAAGCTTCAGATACCATCTCTAAAGATCCAAGCTACAGGATTCTCATTCCATGTTCATACAAGAGTGGATCAGGTCCCCTGAATATTTCCAGTTCCCACAGCCTTGAATAAGGTTAATTTTATCAGCTTATCCTTGACATAGGCACTCTTCTGTGACAGCATTTGTGCAGAGGAGTTCAGTGGAGTGGTTCAGAATATTGGCCAGGCTACTGGATATGGAAAGAGGAAAGAGAAGATGACCACAGGTTGGGGAGACCATGTTACAGAAGGAAAGGAGTGAGACAGTCACTGTTGACAACCTATGAGAGGCTGCCGGAGGGAAGACTGAGAGGTGTGAGTAGTTTG
Source organism: Giraffa tippelskirchi (assembly GCF_054371585.1). Taxonomy (NCBI): domain Eukaryota; kingdom Metazoa; phylum Chordata; class Mammalia; order Artiodactyla; family Giraffidae; genus Giraffa; species Giraffa tippelskirchi. The sequence goes on from NC_137282.1 coordinate 60,053,203, forward strand.
GGGATGGTAAGACCGGAAGATGCAGTTAGTGGTAGTTTTTCAACAGATGTAATGGTAATAAGACCCCACTACAAACATTAATTATGCTGATTGTTGTTTAGTCACTAAGTCATATCTGAGTCTTTGTGACCCCATAGACTGTAGCCTACCAAGCTCTTCTATCCATGAGATTTTTCAGGCAAGAATACTAAATTAGGTTGCCATTTACTTCTCCAGTGAATCTTCCTGACACAGGGATTGAACCCGCATCTCCTGCATTGGCAAGTGGATTCTTATCCACTGAGCCATTAGGAAAACCCTAATTATGCCGATTAACACGACCCTAATTTCCAAAGGGAAAGTTGCTCAGTCATTTCCAACTCTTTGAGACCCCATGGACTGTATCCCTCAGGCACCTCTATCTATGGGGGTTCCCCAGGCAAGGATAATAGAGTGGGTTGCCATGCCCTCCTCCAGAGGATCGTCCCAACCCAGGGATCGAACCCAGGTCTCTCACATTGCAGGTGGATTCTTTACCAACTGAGGCACCAGGGCCATTTCAGACATTTAATACTTAAAACATGATCCTGATGAGTGAAACCACATCCTCCCTGCCATAGTCACCTGTGAAGTGTGGTCTTTCTGTGTTAGCCAATGGCCTCTTGTGTGTAGATTCAAGACTGAGGACTAACCCTCCCTAGAGTGCAGCTCAGGATAGCTAATTCACGTTCAGCTCACATGCAATGCCCAGCCTTGCAGAGAGAGTTATTGAGGTGATAGGTGAATTCTCCTCTTACATGAGTGTATCGGAGACACTTATTAGAACTCCGGATTGAGCAGCTGAGTGCAGATTTTAAGGCAGGCATTGAGTTATTTGCTACCTTTCTCTGTGTGCAGTTTTTGTAAGAAACTTGAAACTCACCCAGCAGTGGTGGCACAATGCCTAGATTCCAAGTCTTGACTATTTTGTTAAGAACCTTGAACTGGATGGAAGGCTAATAATATTCCTTTATGTGTATCCCTCCTGACCTGCAGAGAAATATCACAGCAAAGATGAGGAGGACAGATGACTGCTTACTGTGACCTTAACATCTCTGCCTAAGGTCTGTCTACTTCATGTTTATTTTCATTTTTCTCTGCATTTCCTTTCCAAACTGAACCCTATGTTCATATTAGTTCATATAAATTATTGTAGCCATGAATATATATTTATGAGGAGGGCAAATCAAGTCAGCAAATGCTTATAGAGCACCTAGTAGGTACAGGGAAGCAAGTTGCATGTGGTGTAGGAGTATAGGTTACCGTCTTGTAACCTGGTCCTACAGGTTGTCAGAGAAACGTGGCTCCAGCAACACTTTTATCTCCTGACCTTGCTGAAGCAATCATGTTTTCCTTAATTACAAAGTGGAATTAATGACCTTGAGTAGGAATTTACTTTGAATTACTAAGATGAAATACTTTACTAAACAGGTAGGATTTGAAAGCCATTAAACAAACATTCCCCAGGGATAATAGAGGAGGAAGAGAACTTTTTGTTTTCCACCAAGAACCTAGAACCCATTGAAACACAGGGCAGGCAGAAAACACCCGAGCACATAGGTGCGTCTCTGCTCAGCTGGTGATGTGCCGTTTTCTTTCTTTGGGAATGGATATTGGACCACAGGCACTAGAAAACAAATGAGTGTGTGAGATGCTATGTTTCTCCTCTATGAAGAAATGTTGTCACCCTTTCACTTGAAAGTCATGCTCCAGTCTTCCCCACAGGGCTCTGCTGCGAAGCCCTGCCTGTCTGTGAGATAAGGTCAGCCCAGGGACTCCTAACGGAATATCCCAGAACACTGCTGCAGCAGATAAAGAGCTTCCTGACCAGCAGTATTTTTTTCTACAGTGGGTGGAAGTCATATTGAAATATCTGTGGATGTTGAAGGCTATAGCTTCTTGCATATTTAAATATTTAAATCCATGTTTGTAAATAAGAGGCTTCCCTGATAGCTCAGTTTGTAAAGAATCTGCCTGCAATGCAGGAGACCCCGCTTCAATTCCTGGGTTGGGAAGATCCACTGGAGAAAGGATAGGCTACTCACTCCAGTATTCTTGGGCTTCCCTTGTGATTCAGCTGGTAAAGAATCTGCCTGTGATGCGGGAGACCTGAGTTCGATCTCTGGGTTGGGAAGATCCCCTGGAGAAGGGAAAGGGTACCCACTCCAGTATTCTGGCCTGGAGAATTCAATGGACTGTATAATCCATGGGCTTGCCAAGAGTCGGACACGACTGAGCAACTTTCACTTTCAAAGTAAACAAAGATCGGGATTTACAAACTAACAAGTCACTTAATTTTTTTAAAAAATATGTGACAATTGTGTAAAGTCCCATTGAATTTATTTTTCATTCTGAGATTGTAATTACTCTGCAATCTATTAAGCTATTTGATAACTTTTTGATCCAAAGACAGAAAAGATTACTTCCTGCTGTCTTCATAATTTTCCTAACCAAAATACACTCTGTGTCCAGTTTGACACAAGAAAGCCATTTAGATGATGAAAGTGATCTCATTTTCTATGTCTTTGTACCTGTTGCCCCATCCAATGCTGGGCAGTATCAATCAGACTCAGGGTCTGGTTCCAGAGTTGTCCTGATGTCTGTGGACAATACCTGTCACCTCTCCTTGCTGTGTGATTCCTTTAGGGTAGGCAATGGGGTTCACCTTTGTTCCTATTGACATCAGTGGAGTCCCCAGACTTCCATACCCAAGTCTAGCATTTAACATCTTCCGCTCATAGGTCTCTCTTGGCCCTGGCCCTCAGTGGGTGGAGGGCTGCCTTGTAAAGAAGGGTGGTCCACAGAGCCCTGGACAGAGACTGAAGGAAGGCGCTGTTGCTGCTTTTTACAGGGTGGGGATCTGTTGTGCTCCTACAGAGCATTAGAGCTTTTAGAGACATAACAGGATCATTCTATACAATTTCTCACGTTACTACAGGAACTTAAGAAATAGCATTTCTAGCCCCTATGCTATTGTATTTATGATCACTCAGGCATGGCTCTTAACCTCAGATTTCAGTTAACCATGGAGAAAGGTGAGATTCTCATGAGACTCTGCATACTTGCTCTCTTATCAAACGTGGGGCCGTATCCCATTTCCTGTATGGTCATCCTTCTGTTGACCTGGGCATGCTCCAGGTGGGGTGTAAGATAACTGAATCTCTGTATCATAAGCCATAATTGGAGCATATTCATGTTTTGCTGGAGGAAAGAGACTAACATATCTCTGAGTACCTACTGTATGCATGCTTCTCATCTAGATGTTTGGTTCAAGTTATTAAATCCTATGGAGAGGGATTTGATAACAAATCTCCATGTTACATATGAAATGGTCTAAGCTCAAAGCAGTTTATATAACTGGCTCAAGACCACACAGCTAGAATCTAGAAAGACTGACTCTTGAGCCCAGACCTCTTTCCAGAATCATAGCTTTTGAACTGCAACACACAGCTTCCTGGTCTCTAACACTGAAATGATGGTTCCTTCCCAACTCATGTCAAGACTACATTTCAGGAACTTCCCTGGTGGACAGTGGCTAAGACTCTGTGCTCCCAGTGCAGGGGTCCCGGGTTCAATCCCTGGTCAGAAAAGTAGATCCCACATGACACAACTAAGAGTTCAAATGCTGCAACTGAGAGGCCCTGCACGCTGTACCTAAGACCTGACACAGCCAAAAAATAAATAAGTAGTGTTAAAAGAAACAGACTGCATTTCATAGTGATTTTAGGTCTTCAAAAGAGTCTTCATTCACCCTGAAATTTGAATTCTCCTATTTTTAGACCAATTAGCAGATTGTCCCTGCCCATTATATTGAACCTAAACATTTTAAGGAAATAAGTCTTCTAGAGGCTCATCATTTTTACATATATATATATATATATATATATATATATATATATATATATATACATCTCAGGATAATCAGAAAAAAAATGAATAAGAAAAACTTGAGTTGAAATAAATACTTTAAAATAATATATATATATATGATGTGAAGTTATTGTTTTCCTGCCTGTTTCCGTGGAATAGAATCATAACCTCATTCTTTAATTGTTGGCTTTTTGTTGTTAAATAGTTGGAGTCATGGGGGCTTCCCTCATAGCTCAGTTGGTAAAGAATCCACCTGCAATGCAGGAGACCCTGGTTCAATTCCTGGGTCGGGAAGATCCACTGGAGAAGGGAAAGGCTACCCACTCCAGTATTCTGGCCTGGAGAATTCCATGGACTGGATACTCCATGGGGTCGCAAAAAGTCAGAATGGACCAAGCGGCTTTCACTTTCACTTTCATTGGAGTCATGAAAGCATGACCACAACTTTATGAACAGAATAAAACACTACATTCCGTGAACTTTACTCTACACAAACTTCTCTTCGCTCCAACGCTGAAGAGAATGCTAAGTAGCCATCCTCTGTTCATCATTACTTTTATAGTCAGAAGAAATAGACTCTAAATGAGTAATACGCTTAACAGAGGGAATGCTCAGGATAGCATTATCATGTCAGTCCAGTTGGAGGGACTCAAAGGGTGCCATCAATGGAGGGGGGGTTCAATTATCTTCTTTAATATAGATAAACCCAGGAGTCAAGAAGAGGGAATCACTATGCTTTTATTGGGCATTTATTTTTAGTGAGTTAAATTTTTATAAAAACAGAAACAAATCTACAGTTAGGTATTAGCATTCTTGTTTTTCATTCATTTTCATATTTTATAAAAGTAATTCACTTCATCACTCAAATGTCACACGACTGATATTTTTGACCGTACGTTTCCTTGTTGGGGGCTGTGCTGGGGGAGTCTGTCCTGTGTGCAGTAGCATGTTTACAGCATCCCTTTCTTCTACCCAGCAGGGTACTGGTAGCACCCTTACTCCAGTTGTGGTACCAAAATCGTCTCTAGATGTTTCCAAGTGTCCCCTCAAGGGCAAAACTGTCCCCCTACTTCCCTGATTGCTAACACTGTAGCTTATACTGGCTTATGAATGAAAGCGTTAGTCGCTCAGGCGTGTCTCACTCTTTGTGATCCCATGGACTATAGCCTGCCTGACTCCTCTGTCCATAAAATTCTCCAGCCAAGAATACAGGAGTGGGTAGCCATTCCCTTCTCCAGGGGATATCCCCAACCCAGGGATCGAACCCAGGTCTCCTGCATTGCAGGATTCTTTACTGTCCAAGCCACCAGACATGGTTATAATATTGAGTATTCACTGTAATATTCACTGTAATATTCAGCATTCACTATATGCAGAACATTGCTGTCAACACTTAATAATCAAAACAACCCCAAGAGATAGGTACCACAATCATCCCCATTTTGCAAAGAAGGAAACTGAGGCTCGAAGGGATAGGAACTCACAGCTTGTAAATGGTGAAGCAGGGCTCAGGCCAAGCTGTCTGGTCCTAATTCTTGTTCACCACCTGACTTCTCCACTCTGACACTTATAGAATGGAAAATCAGAATACAAGAACCAAGGGCAGCCTAGAGACTGCAAACAGTTGAGGAAGATAGGGAGAGATAGTCTATGTGAATGTTTGCATAAAGAAGCACTTGGAGGATAAGATAGAAGCTAAGGGCTTGACTGGAGGGGTTGGTGTATATATGAGGCTCTTCTGAGTATATCCCTTTATTCAGTTTTGTTATGTAAATCATGCAAATATAAAACATTTGACAAATTAAAGCAAAAAGAGGGGGGAAATCCTTAAAAATAAAGCAAACTAAAACATATAGACCAAATAATCACCAAGCTTTTATCTTCAGTTGAACATTCTAAGGAAAACAAAGAAATCAAATATATTTTAAAACTCACTCAGGTTTTATTGAACATATTGACCATGGTATGTTATTTTTCAACCTCTTTCATATATTTTGGACAAAGTCAAGCAAGTAAGATAATAAGAGAGAACAGAACTTTCAATTTAAGGGCATCCCAGGTGGTGCTAATGGTAGAGAACCTGCCTGCCAACGCAGGAGATGTAAGAGGCATGGGTTCAATCCCTGGGTCGGGAAGATCCCCTGGAGGAGGGCATGGCAATTCACTCCAGTATTCTTGCTGGAGAATCCCATGGACAGAAGAACCTGGGCGGGGAGGGGGTGGGGTGCTATAGTCCATAGGATCGCAAAGAGTCAGACACGACTGAACGACTTAGCATGCATGCATAGATAAAAAAATCTGTTTTGGGATGGACAGTCTGCACCCAAAACCTGACTACCTGTGGAGTCCAGATGTGAGAGAAAGAAAAAGAGTCTTGCCAAAGGGGCTGTTGTGGGGGTGTGCTATGGTGTGGGGGTGAAGAACCAGGGAAGGAAAAGTAGGGGCGAGTCTGCTTGCAGCCCGCAGGTGGAGCAGAGGTGACGAGAGGGGACTTGGCGGTTCAGCGTGTCCTGCAGTCACAAATCCCCCAGCAAGCCAAACATATGCCTCTGGGTCCCCATGTGTGTAAAGGGAGGAAGAAAAAGGGGCAGGGGGAGGGCGAGAGGGACCACAAAAGACGAGACAGAGGAAGAAGATAATGAAAAGAACCCTTTGTGTTTTCAAGGAGCTCACATTCTCACCTGCCTTATCACAAATTCAACTTTAGCCATGAGGAGAAGAGAAAAATGGCCCCCAAATAGAGGACTAATTCTAATGCATCACTTTCATGACTCATCATACAAGGCACTCTTTTAGGTGCCAAAGATATGAAGCAGAAAGAAAAAGGATCTAAAACTAAGATTTCTCAAAGGGAATAAAGTCTTAAAAAGAAGACTTCCCTAATATCCCTAATCTGTACCTTCTGATAAAAGGCATGTAGTCATTATTTTCCAGTTCAAAATTGAGAGTTAGCACAAAATAAAGATTTCAGGAACTTTCTGTGCATTTACCAGTTTAAAAAGGTTAATCATTTCAAGAGTCTGCCCCCTGAAAATCTGACCACAATAAAGTTGTACCACAATAAATTAGTATATTGTATAGAGAACAGTGACCTGAAACATTGCCCGTGACACAGTTTTCCGCTTTCCTGTGTGTTGGTTGTGTCCTATACCCCCTTCCTCCTTCCTGCGTGCTAAGTTGCTTCAGTCATGCCTGACTCTTTGCGACCGCATAGACTGTAGCCCGCCAGGCAAGAAGACTGGAGCGGGTGGCCATTTCCTTCTGCATTTCTCCATCACACTTCCTTTTTAAAATGAATTAGCTATTAACGTTTGGCTGTGCTGGTTCTTTTTCGCTGGGCATGGGCTTTCTCTGGTTGAGGTGTGTGGGTTTTTCATCGCGGTGACTTCTCTTGTTGCAGAGCACAGGGATCAGTGGTTGTAGCTCATGGGCTTTATCCATCATATTTCTTCTGGCTACATAATCTTTGAAGGAAAAATGATGGAGTGGACTGACACCAAAAACGGGTAAATGGGAGCAGCCCATTCTCAACAGCCTTACGTGGCCTGGAGGGAAACGCTTTGGGCCCATCTTAAGGATCGCATTCTAAACATCTGGCTTTTAAATTTAAAAAATGGTGTCTGAATATGAAAAGCACTGCCAAACCCACCTGCTGAGAACACCTCGGCCTGCCGGGACTGTGTCTAAATTCTGCTTTCTGTCCTCCGCACCCATCATGGCCCGAGGTCACAAAAGGCCTTGGCGTGGGAGCGGGTTTGCTGCGGAGCGGGCCGAGCTCGGGTTGGGCGTGCATGCGTGTGCTGGACAGAATCGCGCCGTCAGTAAGAGGACCGGGGGACTGAGGTGAAGAACAATTTCCATACATAGCCTCTCTTTTTGATATGGCCCTGGTTTTATTTCTGCATATTGACTTGGCTTTTGTAAACATGATAGAGCACCGATTGTGCTGTATCCAATTAGCCCAACCTGGCCCTTGGTCATAAAACTTTATGCAAACTACCGCTCACAGACTGTGCTGTCCAGGGAAACAATGATAGGCTTATAACTCTTAAAGATCTTTTTGGCAAATTGCTAATAAGAGTTTTTTTTTTTCTTTCTTTCTTTTTCACAAGACCTTCAGCTGATGGAAAAGAAGAAGAAAAAAAAAAAACAAAACAAGGGCTGTAGTCTCATATAGGCAGTGATGATGACAGCTCCATTAATAACATGGGTCATTAAAATTTATAAAAAGCTATTCTTAATACAGGATATAAATACATTTCTCAGGCAGAGCTATGAAATTTATAACCTTTTTATTGTCACCAGAGGACCGTCCCACAGCTCTTGCCCCCACCACTGTCTGCCCTGTGTCATAAATCACCGTGTGGTTAATAACCTAGATTACACCAGTTGCATTTACAGAATTAAATATTGACTATGTGAAAATGTTATTACATTTTTACTGATCGGAAGACCACAGAACAGCCCTGCAGGACATGAAGCTGGACAGGAATATCTGTGTAATCTTTGTTGGAAATACAGTTACGGGCCCTCAGTAACCACTGATACAGTTTGGAGCGATGGGGAAGGAAGGGAGAAAATGCCAGCTGCTGAATTTTACAACAGGCCAGACACATCGGAAGGAGGCCGCAGTACTGAAGCCATGAGCCTTATTTCCAATTCAGGAGGCTCCAGGCTAAGCAAGTGATGCGATGTCAAACTGAGCATTAGAGCAATCTGATGTGACGCTATAGTTATCCACACAGAATAAAGATTACTAAAAACAGTGGTGGAATTTGAACAAGAATCAGACGTTGTGTATTGCTAAGGTGGACATGCCCCCGTTTCTGGTTATTTGAAAAGAACTGTTGGTTCCCAAATCTCCAGATACTCGAGGGACATTTGACATTCACTTGAGAAGCAATCAGAACAAAAATTGTGGTCCTAAAGAATGAGCCTTCCTATGGTCTTGTGTGTGAGTGATGTGTGGATCCAGATGTTCAGGAAATTGTTTGAGACCTCATGAATTGTTGGGAACCCAGACTGGGCAACTCAGCCTAAAGAGGTACTGGATTTGAAGACTGATTACAATTTGGTAAAATTAATGGAAAAAGCTCAGAATACAGACACAGACACACACACACACGCACACACACAGACACACACACACACACACAAGCTGCACTGAAAATGATATATGGGCATTTGGATAACCTTAAGATCAAAAATAGAAATCCTAGTGAGTCACTTGAGGCTCCCAGCTCAGTCCCGGACCTTTCGTCTCAGTCTAAGGAGGATGATTCATCTATGAAAAATGTACTGATGAGACTTAATTACATTGTCTTGGGACTGTAAACTTTGCTTGGCATTATTTTTTTTTTAATTTTTAAAAATATTCATTTATCATTAGTATTAATATTATTATTATTTGACTGTGCTAGGTATTTGTTGCTGCACAGACTTTTCTCTAGTTTCAGAAAATGAGAGGGGCTCTGGAGTTGTGGTGCATGGGCTTCTCATTGTGGTGGCTTCTCTTGTTGTGGAGTACAGGATCTAGAGTGTGCAGGCTCAGTAATTGTGGTACGTGGGCTCAATGGTTGTGGTTCCTGAACTCTAGAGGACAGGCTCAGCGGTTGGGACACACGGGCTTAGGTGCCCCACGGCACGTGGGATCTTTCCAGATCAGGGGTGGAACCCATGTCCCTTGCAGTAGCAGGTGGATTCTTGACCGCTGAGCCACCAGGGAAGCCTGGCATTATTTTTTCTAATACTTGTCATTTTCTTTAATTGGAAATACTAAGGTCAAGTATTTATTCTGAAAAGATCCTTTAAATGGTTGTCATTGTGAACAACAGGTTTTAATAAATATACAAATCTAGAAGGTTTAATAAAATTAATTTATGAAGTTTTCAAATTTACAACCTTGAAAGGAAACATTAACGCATATCATTAAATTAAAGGAAACCAAATGCATCCTACCAAGAATTAGACAACCTCATAAAATGTAATATTCCAAGTGTTTTATAATTAGATACAAAAGAAACTAATGACCCTCACTGAATGACAAGTTGGTTACATAACCACACAGAGCAAAGACTCATTTCAAGTGCTCTAAGGCTGGCAAATCAATGGACTGATTTTAAGAGACCATACTTTGAGAGTACTGTAGCTGGTATGTTTCCTAAGGACAAATGGAAGTGTGCAGAAAATACAGACTTCACTCCATAGTCTTATTCTTTGTACCAATATTGATATTTTTTGAAAAATTTGAAGTCATGTAAGCATGTGTGCTTTGGAATAAATATGTCATGATATTAATACTGTGTGTGTGTATTAGTCACTCAGTTGTGTCCAACTCTTTGTGACTCCATGGATTATAGCCCACCAGGCTCCTCTGTCCATGGAATTTCCCAGGCCAGAATACTGGAGTGGGTTGCCATTCCCTTCTCCAGGGGATTTTCCCGACCCAGGGATTGAACCTCGTCTCTTGCATTGCAGGCAGATTCTTCATCATCTGAGCCACCGGGGAAGCTCTATTAATGCCACAGAAGCATGTTAATCCTTAGTAAAGAGAAAAGAAATAGAATTATAAGGTCAAAAGTTAAGTCCTGTAATATAACATTTGAATTGAAAATATTCTCATGAATTTATTATTATTTTTTAATTTCATATCTTCCAGTTCTTTTTATGGGAAAGACCTAGACCTCACGCCAGCCAAGCAGCAGCAAGCAGACCTTCTGCACAGCTGTGTTGTCCAGACATCCTCAGTGTCACTAATAAGGATTCTCAGAAAAATGGCTGATTCCAGGTGTGGGGAAATGGATTGAAAAGATAAGGCTGGGACAGGGTCTGTGTCCAAGCAAGGAGGCCTGCCCGGACTCTTGGGGCTGTATCAGAACAAGGCGGGAGAGACAGGAAGGGGTTGTTTGTGGTCAGAGATAAGACAACTGAGAACTGCGTGGAAAAGACAGGTCAGCTACAAATTCGCACTTGCCATCTACCTCTACAAGGATTAAACCGTGTGCTGCTGCAGCTGCTGACCTTCAAGCCCTCCGGAGAGGAGTTCGGGCCAGAGATCAGGAATGAGGCACCCTGTGCTCTGTGGAAAAACTGGCAGGACAGCTCTTCAGTTACTTATTTTCAGGAGCTGATTTTATGAGCCCAATTCTTATATCTTGGATCAGATCTAGAAAAGCTCTAAAATACTTCATGATGATGACTGCTCCCCATAACTAGCAGAAAGCTTCACGAGATTAGAAGAAATGTTCTAGAAAAACTATGTGCTTGATTGAATGTACCCCCTCTTCACCAAAATCACATCTATACTGACTTTTCCCTGCTGCTTCTTTGGAACAGTCTCTCAGAGCTATCTGAGGTGCTGTCTCCCAGACTGCAGTCCTCATTCTACCCCTAATAAAACTTAACTTGCAAGTCTCACATTGCACACTTTTTTTAAGTCAACAGATACATTCGTTTTTTTTCTCTGTTTTCTTGAAGATTCTCATTTAAAAAAAAAAAGAAATAAAAATATACCAGAGCATTCTGCTTAAAAAAAAAAATTTAAAAAAAAAAAAAAACAAAATAAAACAAAAAAACTTAGGCCTCTGCTACTCCATAAAGATGCAATTGGACCAAAAACTTAAACTCAACTTCCACTGCTTCTGACTTGACCCTGTGGGTCTATTCTTTGTGTGTCTACTGATCAGGATAGTCCATCTTCTAGCACAGAGTCTGCAAGGACCTATAGGCTCAGGGGAGTGGAAGGGGTACGTGTCTGGGAATTCTATTAGTCTTGTATTTGCAATTAAAACTCCAACTCAATCTGACTGAAGACAGAAAAGGGGGAGTGGTGGTGGCGATGATGAGCTCTAAACTGTGGGTAGGATTTAGCCGAAACTCACACAGACTCTCATCACCCTCTCCTTGATTTTTGGCTCTGCCTCTTGGACTGTGGCTTCATGGGCAATCTCCAAGAGTCCACAGTGTGCCAACTGCAGCCCTTCCCCTTCTCCTCTTGGCCCTGCCCTCTCTCTCGGAGTCCAAGCCTTCCAGAGTGCATCGCCTGGGGTCTCCTCTGGACACACTGGTTATTGTCTGGGAAACACTGACTGGGAGTGAAGCCCAGAGTAGAAGGTGGGCCCTCACCCTCAGCCCCTTCTCTCCCAGATCACACACCCCAGTTGGAGGGGATGGTGTCCAGGGATGCACACAGGTAGACCTGCAGAGGACTGTACACAGGAAGGCAGCATCCTCTGGAAGAGGCAGCATGGATGGAGCAGGGCAGATGCGAAAACCAGACTCCCCACCCCACCCCACCCTTCTCCCCGAAATCCCTTACCCCTTGCTCTGAGTTCTTTCTCTCTTCTTGTTTTCTCTGATGGGGAAAAACCTGACATCCTTTTGAAATTAAATGGAAGTCTTTTGAAACCAAATCCCTATTTAGTGGGAAGCTTCACAGTTCCTGAAGACAAACAACCCCTACCCTAAACACTACCAAGATTCAGGGTCTTTTGAATAACCTGTATGAATGGTAACTCAAAAATTCCTGAAGACCCTAAAGGCAGGAAGGGAGAATTTTCAAAGAGTTTATGCAGTCAGTTAGATTATAGCCTGTGTGGTTGCTTCTAACAATTATTTTGTTCAGTCACTCAGTCCTATCCATTTCCTTGTGATGCCATGGACTGCAGCACACCAGGCTTCCCTGTCCTTCACTATCTCCCAGAGCTTGCTCAAACTCATGCCCATTGAGTCAGTGATGCTATCCGACCATCTCATCCTCTGCCACCCCCTTCTCATCCTGCCTTCAATCTTTCCCAGCATCAGAGTCTTTTCCAATGAGTCGGCTCTTCGCATCAGGTGACCAAAGTATTGGAGATTCAGCTTCAGCATCAGTCCGTCAATGAATACCCAGGACTGATCTCCTCTAGGATTGGCTGGTTTTGTGTCCAAGGGAGTCTCAAGAGTCCTCTCCAGCCCCACAGTTAGGAAGCACCAATGCTACGGCTCTCAGCCTTCTTTATGGTCCAGCTCTCACATCCGTACGTGACTGCTGGAAACACTAGCAATTATAGCTTTTCATTGAATGGTTTTGATGGATAATTGGGCTGTTGTCTTTCTCTAAATTTGATCAAAGTTTAACTTAAATGATACACAAATAAGCAATCTTGAATGGATGACAATGAAAAAAACTAGCTCTTAAATCAGGATGCCTTTGTCTCTCTCTGTCTCCATCAGAAACAATTCAAAGTTGAGATAACTCTGTTGGTCAGTACTGCTGTGTGCGTGTGTGTGTGTGCGTGTGTGTGTGTGTGTTAGTTGCTCAGTCGTGTCTGACTCTTTTTGACCCCGTGAACTATAACCGCCGAGGCTCCTCTGTCCTTGAAATTTCCAGGCAAGAACACTGGATGGGTTGTCATGCCCCCCTCCAGGTCAGAACCATAACTTGTCTTAAAAAATGAGGAAGCCTCTATCAGTTGAATTGACTGAAAGACAATAAATCCTTCTAGGATTTACCCACATGTGTCTATACCACAGATATCCAGACAGGCTGCAGAAGATGGTGAATCCAGATTTTCTTAGGAAAATTCTAGTTAAACCTCAGTTTTACACTTAGGAATTATGTGAACTTGGACACACCAGCCTCAAATTTCTTGGGTTCCTTTTCCATATTTGTCAAGCTGACCTGAACACTTCTGGGACTTTTAGAGCAGACTTCAGGACACTCTAAGAGTATCATCCCTCTGGACTATTTCTCTTTACATCTGGATTCATTAAGAAAATGAAAGAATAATCTTAAGTGAAGGAAAAAGTATATGCATGCATATATGTATCTATATATGTGTATATATAGATATAGATATATATCTATGCATATATGTATGTATGCATATCCAGGTGCATATGGGGTGCCCTGGTGTCTTAAATGGTAAAGAATCTGCCTGCAATGCAGGAGACCAGAGTCCAATCCCTGGGTTGAGAAGATCCCCTGGAGAAGGGAATGGCAACCCACTCCAGTATCCTAGCCTGGAGAATTCCATGGGCAGAGGAACTTTGTTAGCTACAGTCCATGGGGTCACAAAACATCAGACATGACAGAACAACTAATACTTTCACTTCCTATCCAGGAATCAGCTGTTTCTCCTTTGAAATAAAATTATTTACTGCCCATGTAAAGAAACCCCTTCTTCAGAAGTGGTGATATTTTTATACCTGGATTAGGACAGAAATAGTCATTTGATTGTACAGAATATGATCTCACCCCCCCCATATATATATATAAAGTGATATTTTCGTTGTTGTTCAGTCACTGTCAGGTCTGACTTTGTGACCCTACAGACTGCAGCATGCCAGGCTCCTCTGCCCTTCACTATATTCCAGAGTTTGCTCAAATTCATGTCGATTGAGTTGGTGATGCTATCTAGCCATCTCATTCTCTGTCGTCCCCTTCTCCTCCTGCCTTCAATCTTTCCCAGTATTGGGGTCTTTTCTAATGAGTTAGCTCTTCACATCAGGTGGCCAAAGGATTGGAGCTTCATCTTCAGCGTAAGTCCTTCCAAAGAATATTCAGGGTTGATTTCCTTTAGGATTGACTGGTTTTAGATCTTCATATTTGGTGTGGCAAACTTCTGTCAGACTCCAGTGAGGGTCCTGTTGGTACAGGCACTGACGTCCTGTTGCCTAGAGAACCATAAGCAGTGCTACCTGATGAGAGAAGGTGGTCCCTGACCGTGCAGGGATGGACAGGAATCTCGGGGCCTGGATGCTCCTTATAAAGATGGGTTCATTTTTAGGACTCTCTGCCATCTGCCTTCAGCAGTACCTGGTTCCTGCATCTACCAGGCTTTGAAGCAAGAATCAGCCAGCATCCTATCGATTCCCCTCCCGACTCTGAGCAGTCAGGCTCCATCTCTCTCTGGTGAGCTTTATCCCTTACCATTTTGGCCAGATTGTATTCTTCAAGGGAGATTCAAGTGCAAAAACCAAATCAGTTTCTACATCTTCCATGTCTAACCAATTGAAATTCTTAAGTTTGAGAATTCTCTAGTTTGACTTGTTTCCCACCTTACTTTGAAATTCCACCATCCTCCCACTAGGAAAGACATCATTTTGCCCACAAAGGCCCATCTAGTCAAAGCTATGGTTTTCCCAGTAGTCATGTAGGGATGAGAGAGCAGGACAATAAAGAAGACAGAGCACCGAAGAATTGATGTTTCCGAACTGTGGTGCTGGAGAAGATTCTTGAGAGTCCCTTGGACAGAAAGGAGACCAAACCACTCAATCCTAAAGGAAGTAAACTCTGAATATTCATTGGAAAGACTGATGCTGAAGCTGAGGCTCCAATCCTTTGGCCACCTGATGTGAGTAACTGACTCATTAGAAAAGACCCTGATACTGGGAAAGATTGAAGGCAGGAGGAGAAGGGGACGACAGAGGATGAGATGGTTGGATGGCATCAACAATTCATTGGAAATGAACTTGGACAAACTCCGAGAGATGGTGACGGACAGGGAAACCTGGCGTGTTTTTAGTTCATGGGGTTGCAAAGAGTGAGACATGACTTGGTGACTGAACAACAGCAAACCTTCTTCAAGGGTGACTGCAACAATATCTCTCATTCCACAGGCCCGCCCCAGAACTGGGTCACTCCCCCATTACTGGGCGGGCTCCACCCCTTGAATCTGAAGCTATGCATGATATCACACTAAGATAGTATGGCAGAAGCGATGCTATAGGAGTTCCACTCTAGATGAAAAAAAAAGCATATGAAATTTTAGCCTTGTTGGAAGAGGAACTCACCTACAGAGCCCGGAGCTGCCAGGTAAGAGGTCTGATTACCCTGAAACCACCGTATGGGAGGAAGCTCAGACAACATGGAGAGGCCACTTATAGGAGGTTCAACTGCCCAGCCCAGCCGAGGTCCCAGCATCCACCACCACACGTGGGATGAGGGGATTGTCGGAGTCAACCTCCAACATTCCATCACCGTGAGCTTTCAGAACTTGCTGGCTCAGGCTCTTGACATCATGGAGCAGAGACAGGCCGCCCCTTCCTGATTCCTGCCCAGAGAGTCTGGGAGCACAACGAAATGGCCGTGGCTATACCTCACTACTTGTGGTGGCTGGTCATTCAGCAGCGGTGATGGATTGGCATTTATCTGTTTCCTCCCCAATGTTTTGTTGACTTTGTCTCCTGCTTTCTGGAGTTTCTACCTTTTGTATCAGTGTTGCCAAAATCTCAGCTCTCTGTGCACCAATGCCAAACAGAAATACAGAGACTGAGTCACAGAGGAGAAGGAAAGGATGGCGTTATTACTTTGCCAGGCAAAGGGGAAACACAGTAGGCTAGCGCCTCAAGGACTGTGCCCTCCTGCCTGGTGAGGAGGGAGAGATTACACAGGCAGGAAGCGGTGTGTGATGTGGATCAAGGCAGGGACAATCTTGCATTCTTCTTTCTTCTGCAGAGTTTCAAAAGGGTGGGGTTGCTGACAAGCTTAGGGTGTGTGCAGGGTCTCAGGTGCTCCAGTCTCTTAGTCTTGATGAGGCTCTCACTAGTGGTGAAGAACCCACCTGCCAGTGCAGAAGACGTAAGAGACGTGGGTTCGATCCCTGAGTTGTGAAAATCCCCTGGAGGAGGGTGTGACACCCAGCTCTAGTATTCTTGCCTGGATAATCCCATGGACAGAGGAGCCTGGTGGGCTACAGTCCATGCAGTGACTTAGCATGCATGTATAGGTGATTTCCTTGCAGTTCCTGTTTGGTTAGGAACTGTTCTTCCCTTTGGAACTCAGAGGTCATGGAAGCTGCAGTCTTGCCTACAAGGAATGGGACACAAGGAGGCCTCCATCCCTAGGAGCCCCACAGGGCCCTGTTCAGCATCATCAGGAGTAGAGGAGACAGTGAAGGTAAAAGTTGGTGTTCAATCTGTCAAGCCCATCCATTCATTCACTTCTATATCTTCAGAGCATATTCTGAATTAATTCAAGTTAGTCTACATTTGATGTGTATAAAATTATTTAAGGAAGGAAATTTTTTTAAAAAATTGCTCAATTACTGAAAAAGGGAATTCTCAATCCATAACCTATCCTTTGTGGTTCAGTTGCTCTCCAGCACCACAACTCCAAAGCATCAATCCTTTGGCATTCAGCCTTCTTTATGGCCCAGTTCTCACATCTGTGTGTGACTCTGGAAAAAACATGTCGTCGTCGTTGTTGTTGTTCAGTCGCTCAGTTGTGTCTGACTCTTTGTGACCCCTTGGACTGCAGCAAGCCAGGCTTCCCTGCCCTTCACCAACTCCCAGAGTTTACTCAAACTCATGTACATCGAGCTGGTGATGCCATCCAACCATCTCATCCTCTGTCATCCCCTTCTCATCCCACCTTCAATCTTTCCTAGCATCAGGGTCTTTTCAAATGAGTCTGTTCTTCACATCAGATGTCCAGAGAAATGGAGCTTCAGCTTCAGCATCAGTCCTTCCAATGAATATTCAGGACTGATCTCCTTTAGGATGGACTGGTTGGATCTCCTTGCAGTCCAAGGGACTCTCAAGAGTCCTCTCCAACACCACAGTCCAAAAGCATCAATTCTTCGGTGCTCAGCCTTCTTTATGGTCCAATTTTCACATCCATACATGACCACTGGAAAAGCCATAGCTTTGTATATTGAGATCTTTGTTGGCAAAGTAACTTCTCTGCCTTATAATATGCTGTCTAGGTGTGTCACAGCTTTTCTTCAAAGGAGCAAGCCTCTCTTAACTTCATGGCTGCAGTCATCATCCTCATTGATTTTGGAGCCCAAGGAAATGAAATCTGTTTGTTTCCATTTTTCCCTACCCATATGCCATGAAGTGATAAGATGAATGCTGAGATCATTTTTTTTTGAATGCTGAGTTTTAAGCCAGCTTTCTCACTCTCCTCTTTCACCTTCATCAAGAGGCTCTTTAGTTCCTCTTCACCTTCTGCCATAAGGGTGGCATCCTCTGTAAAATAATGCAAATGGCATTTTTTAAACCAATAAGTAGTTTATTGAGTTTGAACCCCTCTCCCCCTAATTAGTAAAGCCTTTTGGGAAACTGCATGTGTATCCACACCTCTGAACTTTATCTCCTGACTCAAGGTGAGGGTAAACACTGGGGAACCACTTCCTTTACTCCATCTCCCCGAGGTTCTCCTGCTCCGCTGGGAAGACCGCAGCCCTGAGGCCTGGCATGGGCCGCATTCAGCGCCGTGATGGATGAGGGCGGCCGCTGACGGACGTGGCCGGGCCGTCTGTATCAGTCGTGAGGACTGACAGCAGGGAACGGCGCGGAGCGTGTTTGCCATTCCGTGATCTGTTTTACAGAGTGTGCACACGTGTGACCTTACACCCAGGCATTAACTTACACGCCGGGAGAACGTGGTCCATGTTAAATTATGTCAAGTGTGTGACTCAAGTAATACATTACTAGGGATTTACACCCTCTCCTAAAGCTCAGGCCGCAGTAGTGTCTTCCCTCTGTATCATAAAGTTTCAGTCCAGACTGCATTTAATAAAATAAGAAAAAATATGATTATACCAAGTACTAAATAGAGATAAATACATATGTGTACAATATAGAGGCATGTTTACAAGGAAATTTTATACAGTGTTTTAATTAAACATGGCTTGATCTGCTTGCTCAAACTGTATATGTAAACATTTTGATGAGTGCAGAATGCCAGCTTTATGGTGTATTTTTCCTGATTACTTAGACTTTATGTATAAAGATGTTATGTTAAGGTTACTTTTGCGTTTCAGACTTGCAAACTGAATTTACACTGGCCAGAGTAGAATGTCATCCTCACATATATAAAAATAACGCCTTACCTGCAAAACCATGAAGCAGATAGATGTCTTTTTCATTGTTTTTTTCTCTGATTTTTTTTTCATTTTAGAGAGGAGTACTCAGAATACTAATGAATGACCAATACAGTTCTAAACTGAACCTCTTCCCCTTGCCCAAACCCCAAAAGTAAAGTCTTTAAAAATTGGAACTCAAATGTTTTTCTGTTTTAACAAGAAATGTGAATTTGGCTCAGAATTTTCCAAACATTTCTGGATGGACTCTCATTTCACAATGTTTTACTTAAAACTTTGATTCCCAGAAGCCCTCATATGCTAACATACTTGTTGTTGTTTTGTTGTTGAGTTGCTAAGTTTTTGGTCTGACTCCCTTGAGAGCCCATGGACTGCAGCGCCAGGCCCCCCCCATCCTCATTATCTCGCAGAACTTGCTCAAACTCATGTCCATTGAGCTGTGATGCCATCCAACCATCTCATCCTCTGCTGCCCCCTTCTCTTTCTGCCTTCAGTCTTTCCCAGCAACAGGGTCTGTTTCTGCTTGAATCCACCCAAGACATGGAAGGTCCAACCATTCAGGAGTTTGTCTCTGTGCAGTTGCAGAGACACTATTGTTGCAGTTCTATCAAAGATGCAGGCAGGACAGTGGTAGGATGCAAGCAAAGAGATTCACTCCATTCCCTAGCCCAGCCCAAGATCTGGACAACTTCCTGCAAATTGAGAATGATATCAATGCCCACCAAGTGGGCTCCCCGACCCTCCTTTCTCTCCAAATCAAGGGTGTTCCATTTACACTTGGAGTCTCTTGGCAGCTGGAGGGCAAAGATGCAAGCCATTCTAACATGTGGAAGAAAAGTCTCTGCGGACCTGAAAGGAAGAACATAATACGACTTGAAATGCGGCTTTCAAGTCTGACAATTTATGTGGGGTCCTAAATCTTCCCTGACCACTTCTTCAACCCGCGAGGCAGCAGTGAAGTCTCCTTACAGCTGAAAACATGAGGTGAAAACGTCCCCAGATCCTGTGTAAGGCTCCCCCAGCCCCCGAGGTTTCCTGGGTGGTGACTGAGGACCAGCCCCCTCTGCGCCTTCCAGGGAAACAGGGGGAAAGAACCTGGTGTGGGAAGAGCCAAGCCCTGGGATAAAATCGCTTGTCCCAGGCGACTCAGCCACACAAACAGCAGAGCATCTCCCCTGGGCCGCGTTTGTGTGTCATTGGGAAATTCGTTCGTCCGAGGGATGTTTTAGTGTGTAATGAAAGAACAAAATGAATACAGGGCTCTGTCTGTCCCCCTCTGCAGGAGCAGAGGGCTGGAGGGTCTGTCCTCCCAGGGGAGGACGTGCTGCTTATTCAGATGAGGCTCCTGGACACAAAGGTGGTTTCAGCGGCCAGGGCAGCTCCCGCCCCAGCAGGAGCCCCACTTTGTTTAAGCTTTCAGACTCTACCAGCAGCAGGAGAGAGTGGATGTGGAGAACACAAAAGGGACCCAGTGTTGCCTAATGTATGCGCCTTGGCTGTGGAATCCTAATGATGCTGCACCCAGGGAATTTACACAAACCTTATAGGGGCTTAAAAAGAGACATTTATTTCATTCAGAGAATGCAGTGACTTCCAGTTCTTGTGCTGCTCCCAAGGCTGGGCTCTGAAAGGGCCTTTCATTGAGCAGGAAGACAGGGCCGGTCTAGCCAGTCCAGCGTGGGGACGTTTCGGGGGCAACTCCAGCCGCTGCTTCCCCGGCCCCCCGAGCCTGCCTCCCTCCCCCACTACTGAGGGATGAGGTTCATATGAACCCAGCACGGCCAGTGTTTGTGGGGCCCCCATAATGCGGCTGTTGTGGGCTTCCCTCTGCTCTTGTGTTTCCATTTAGGGATGCAGTTCAAAGCGGTCAGCAAGTGAAAAGAGCCGCACTCACCTCGTTAATGATTTGTAAACAGCATCTCTGAGCTGGGAGGCCACCTGCAGAGGCTCCTCTGCTCCTCAGGGTGCCGATTTGGGGGGAAAACCCTATCCTGGGGCTGTTGCCGGGTTCCTTATGGCCCCCAAACAACACTTATACAAATTTTGACACTCTGAATTGATTGCAGGTTGAAGAAACAGTGGTTTTTCACTTTCGAAAGGGCACTTCAAAAGTGAGAGAGGATTTTAAAAAATAAATATATAAAAGTCAGCCTTAAAATCACTCCCTGGTGGCTCACATGCTGAAGATTCTGCCTGTAATCAGGGGACCCGGCTTCGATCCCTGGGTCGGGAAGATCCCCTGGAGAAGGGAATGGCAACCCACTCCAGAATTCTTGCCTGGAGAATCCCATGGATGGAGGAGCCTGGTGGGCTACAGTCCATAGGGTTGCAAAGAGTCGGACACGACTGAGCGACTCACTTTATAATATAATCATTCCAGCAGAATTGAAAATGTTTTGAGGCATGTGGCAAAATGAAGAAAAAAAGAGGGGTGTATGTGTACAGAAGGGGCGTAAGCTGGATGCTGTGAACAGCGGCAAGTTTTTGAGTTTGTTTTGACCTGATCATGAGCCTCACCAAGGCTGGCTTGGTCCTCCCCACTGCCCTTGACCCCTGGCACCCTTATGCTGGCCCAGCTACCTCACAACCTCTCAGCCTTGCCCACCAAGGCCTGGGACCTGACTGCTTGAGAAGGTTCTATAAGTCACAGCTCACGGGCATGCATCTTTCTAACTGCCCTGTCGCTGTGCTATTTTTGAGGGACGTTTGCTCCTATTAGCAGGGCTGCTGCTACTGAACTGTCACAAAGGAGTTCGTCTTTCCATGCTCACTCACTGGAAACCCACCGTTCTAGGCGTCTATGATCTCTGGATGTCATTGTGGGTGCAGCAAGGGTGTCCTCACTGGTTCCTGGGCCCCATACCTTCACCGCGTGGGGAGCGGATCGTCCCCTGGAGGAGAGCACCCTCCTGCCTCTCCTGGGCCGTTGGCTTCAGAGAAAATGGGAAGAGGACAGACGAGGAGGAGGGGAAGATAGGATGGTGCTGAGAACAGGTGACGACGCAGTGACCCAGACCTTCCCATGGACTAGTGGGCTTCCCAGGGTGTAAGGGCATTTGCCTTAAAGCCAGGCTCTCATTCCTGCAAAGAGGGGTCCAGGGCAGGCCGGGACCAGGACAGAGGGAAGTTCAGAGCCCAGTAAGTCTCTGCCCCGCTCCGTCTGTCCCCCCCATCACCTGGCATGTGGCCTGTGCCAGCCAGGAGGTGTGTCTGCAGCGTCCTTTGCTTTCCTGTGTTCCTGGGTGCCCAACTCAGCCAAGCTGGCCTCCGGTGCTTGCTCCTGAACACTGCGTCTGGAAGAGTTATTGCACCCAGAGAAAGTGCAGGAAGCTGCTTTCTGAACCTACAGTCCCCTTTCCTCTGGGATCGTCTGGGCCAATCAGGTCTCTGGATGCCCAGCTGTGGAGGACTGGCAGTGGCCAAGGGCATCTCTGATGACCACGCCCGCCTGCAGCCTCCTTTCCCAGGGCCCTGCGGCATCTTCTGGGGGCGAAGTTTCCAACTGCCTGGCCCATGGCTTGTCTGCCCTCCCAGGGCAGCTATTTCAGCCCATCAAGACTATGTGTAGTCATTCCTCCAAGGGTGGCATTTCTCCAGGACTATCAGCTCCTGGTTGATGTGATAACAGAATGAGAATCTGTCTCTGCGAACACATACTTGGTGCCAACCATTTGCTCTGTGCTCTGTTTGACAACAGCCAGCGCCACTAGGGCTCATTTCCAAGGCACACTAATTTAGGCTTGAGTCATCCATTGTCTGGTGTGTGTGTGAGTGTCTGTGTGTGTCTGTGTGTGTTTGGGGGATATTTAGACTTCTAATGTACATGCACGCATGCTCAGCCACTCAGTCGTGACTGGCTCTTTGTGACCCCTTGGACTGCAGCCCACCAGGCTCCTCTGTCCATGGTATTTCCCAGGCAAGAATACTGGATTGGGTTGCCATTTCCTCCTTCAGGGGGTCTTCCTGACCCAGGGATCAAAACTGCATCTCTTATGTCTCTTGCACTGGCTGGCAGATGCTTTACCACTTGAGCCCCTTGGGAAGCTCCAATGATTGCCCGTGGGCTCTCTTGCTCTGAGCAGTGAAGCCCTCCTGGCTTCTCCTGTCCTCCTCCCGCCCCCCAGCTCCCTCTCCTTCCATCCTCTGAGCCCTGCCCTGCATGCAGCCTCAGCAACCCAGGGAAACATGTCTGGCATCATACCTTGTACGCTCAGAGCGAGCACAAGTTTCAGGTGACGCTGTTACATGTCTTAGCGATAACATCTTTCTGTTTTACAATTTCTAGAAATAGGACATGAAACTCCATGTGTTAAACAGATATGACGATGGAGTATCATTGAGTGAGGTTTAACTGTGTTTGTCTGACTCTTTGTGGTTGCCTCACATAGAACCAGCTAGTCAGGCACTGACTTATACACATCTTTTGGATACACTGTGTCTTGTTCCATGACAAGTGTGTGTGTGTGAGTGTATGTGTGTGTGTGTGTGTGTGTATGAGAGAGAGAAATAGAGGGAAGGAAGAAAGAAATGAAGGAAGAAAGAAAGATAAGGAATGAAAGAAAAGTAAGGGACTGGATAGATGGGAAAACTCGTTTTTTAAGATACTCACTTTTCTAAAGGCTTCCTTCCATGTTTAGAACACAAACGAGAATTTGGGGATAAATGAAATAGAACCAAGAAAGGCAAATAGAGATGCCTATAAAAAATACATATAATATATTCTTAAAATTTTCCAGGTGCACCCTTAGGTTCTGACCTAAACTCATGGACCCTGTCTACCTGTGTGGATCTGAATAACCTTGTGCCAGGAAAAACACTGAAATTCATTTTCTGCTCAAATTTTATAAGCGTCTGGGTCTTTAAACCTTATAATATGTGGGGGGGGGGGGGTCCAGTTGCTCCTTTTCCTGCCTCTGCCTGGGGTACGATGGTGAGGCAGAGGCGAGGATCCAGGCATGCAGGTTCTTGAAACTGGATCTCAGAGGCAGGGGGATGAGCCTGAAGTGGAGCCACGGTTCAGCGATCCCACGATCAGATGTTATTACATTAAGAACCCGATGTACGGTAAGAGCGGAGAAGGAAATGGCGACCCGCTCCAGTGTTCTTGCCTGGAGAATCCCAGGGACAGAGGAGTCTGGTGGGCTGCCGTCTCTGGGGTCGCACAGAGTCGGGCACGACTGAAGCGACTTAGCAGCAGCAGCAGCAGCAGGAACATCTGTAAGAGAGCAGAGCGCGGAACACCAAAGGCAGCCTGGTCCTGTGGAGAAGCTTGTGCCTTTCAGTCCTGTTTTGCTGAGAGCTCTGATTCCTTCCGCTCCCGCCGGCAGAGTGCTGACTTCCGGCCTGGAATCTTTCCTGCCTGGAAGGTGAGCCGTCTGGCAGCAACAGCCGTGGGCTCAGACAGAGCGCGGGCGTCTCAGTCCGTCTCCGCCCCTGAAAGGAGCCTTGCGGGACGTTCCACCGTCCGCACGCCTGTCCTGGGGACCCTGCCTTTCCGTCCCCAATCCCCCTGACCGGATGGGTCCCTCAGTCAGGTTGATCAGCCCCCTCCTGCAGGCTTTACCACCTGGGCCACTTGGGAAGCCCCAGTTATTAGAAGACTTCCAATAATGGCTAATGTACTTAGAAGTGGGCTTCCCTGATGGCTCCGTGGGAAAGAATCTGCCTGTTAACGCAGGAGACGTAAGAGCCACGGGTTCCATCCCTGGGTGAGGAAGATCTGGAAATGGCAGCCTGCTCCAGTATCCTTGCCTGGAGAATCCCATGGACAGAGGAGCCTGACGGGCTACAGTCCATGGGGTCACACACAGTCGGACACGACTGGAGTCTGACTTCCCTTCTTGCAGAGTCTTCAAGGACAGTGACCACTTCAGTCGCCTCTATATCCAGAAAACATAGCAGAGAGTGATCAGTCTGGTCCAGAAAGCCCTCTTGCATCATGGTGCCCCGGGGGACCTGGGAGGTGAGGCAGGCTCCCATCCAGAAAGCGGTGCTCTTCCCTACCCTTGGTCAGTTCCAGTTGCAGAAGGGATCTCAGCTTGGCTATCATTGGATGAGAAGGCGGCTGCTCATCTAGGACCCCAAAGCATCCAAAATTAGGGAATTTTCCCCTGAATTATTCTTTCTCAAGGCGGCTCATGAATCGCTTTAATTGAGTGTGCCATTTCCTTCTGCTTCTATATTTGCTACCTTGGATATTTCAGGTTTATATTAAACAGTTCAGCGATATTGAAGGTCCTGCCATCTGCACAAAGAATTCCGAAGCTTGCCTCAAGTGTAAGCCCTTTTATTCCTACGAGCCCCTGTTTCAATGTCATCGCAAGAATTATCTTCTAAGTGAGCCCTTTAACGATTTGCAAATAGAAGTAGTGCCCTTCATTTTAATTCATGTTTTAAATCAGACCTTATGTTATACGCGATTATATCTTAAGGACTTATATGCCAAAAGAATTCAGAGCCCAAGGGCTTTCTTGTCCTGAATATAAAGGATTTGATGTCTATAGTTCTTAATAAAGTGGGTAGCAATTATTAATATAGTAATACTTTATTAGTTTAACCAAAACCAGAGATATAAATATTTCAAGATTTGGACTTAGATCATTAAAGCCAAATTAAAATAAGTCCAAGAAAAAGTCTGTGAACTTAATTTAGTTGAATTCTACATTTTTTTAAAAGGAGAGCTAGTGATTATTGTTACTCCTGGTGGTTAAAAGTAAAAGAACAGTGCTTAAATTTGAATTTTTGGAATTATTAGTCTTTCATTAAATCAAAATGCCAGAGCCAGCAAAGAATTGATTTGAGTACAAAACGGAGCACTGCGCCAGTATGAAACGCCTCCGCAGGGCTAACGCCCCGTGCCTGGGGCTGGCCAAGCCCTCCGTTCCCCCGTGGACGGCGCGAAACCGTTAACTGTGGCATTCCAAATTACAGTGAAAGGAAATTGCACGCTCACCCTTCCTGACGTGTAGGCAATTAGCAAACCATATAAATTTTAGTTGGAATTCAAGGGCTCTGAGTCTTTGAAAAACAAAACAGCTTTGGGCTGTGTAGTCACTGAGTCCAGGAAAAGTGACTTTGCAAAAGCCGCTTCACGGCTTCCTTCACCCATGGTGACTGTTGTTACCAGGATAAAACCCTCTTTACACTGATGATGAACTTCACACGTGCATCCTCGGCTGAAGGGCCTTGGAACAACGAGAATGTCTTACAAATGTCTTATTTGTCTTACAAATAAATAAATACATAAATAAACCCAATATGAAACGTCTCCGCTTTTCAGCATCCTTCCAAGAGGTGAATTAAAATTCTCTGCGGAAGGATTAGTCTCTAATATATTATTCGCGGTAAATGGAAAATTACAGATTTTTCCATCTCAAACAGGCAAGGTGGGATTGCTTTTGGTGGTTTTCTCCTTGGTCAGCACCTGCTTAAGGGCCTTTTAAAGTCACAGACGTGTTCAAGGAGGGACCTGGTGGGGGAGACGCATGTCTGTTCTGGTCCTTTCTTAGCTGGGCTGTGTTTCCGTAAGCTGTGTTTGTTCTGATATTCGATGGAGGACCTTGCTCACCTGTGTGAGATGTCACTTCTCTGTTAAAACAGAGGTCTTGCTTCCTTGGTGAGTCTGGGATTGCCTCTCAAAGTGTCTTACAAAATCAGGCATCGCAAGTATTAAACAGCAGAGCAAGATAATTTTGAAGGACCCAAGCAAGATTTTAATATATAAACTTAATTTTACGTATAAAGAGGTGTATATGTCTTTCTTTGTCAAAATAGCTTGAACAATGAATTATTTTTTACACTAGAAAAAAATAAATGGGGGAACTTGCCTGGTGGTGCAGTAGAAAAATTTCTTTTTGACGATGCAGGGGACAAGGTTTGATCCCTGGTCCCGGAAGACCCCACATGCTGCAGAACAACTAAGTCTGTGCTCCACAACAATTGAATCTAGAGTCCACAAGCTGCAACTACTGGAGCCCACATGACTAGATACTGGACCCCACAAGGAGAGAACCTACTGCCGTGAGAAGCCTGAGCCCCTCAACTAGGGAGTAGCATCCACTCTCCACAACTAGAAAAAGCCCATGAGCAGCAGCAAAGACTCCGTCCAGCCTAAAGTGAACAAATAAGTAATAATAAGGAACAAAAGTGTGTGTTCTGTGCATGTGTGTGTCTGGGCGTCGTGTGCTGGGCTGAAAGCGCTCTGGGTTAGCCTGCTGAGAAAGAGTGCAAGAGCCTAGTTTTGCCCCCTCCTCTGGTTTGAGGAAAGGAGGGTGAGTGTTGCTGGGTGGATAAGAACCACAACACCCATGCAGATGCCTGAAGCGGGAAAGAGGAGCCGTCTGCGCCGTGGTCTCAGCCACGAACCTCGGTCCTCACACAACCCGTGGATGAGTCAAAGATTTGGGGGACTCATCACCGAAGGGTTCCTCCAGAGGGAGTGGGACTGTGCACTTGGGGGAACTGCTGTGGTCTCCCCAGGAATGCCCCTGGGGGGTGCGGACTTGTGTCTGGTTTCCTAGACCAGCTTCCGGGCCCCTGACCCCCAAAGTCAGCCCCACAAGTCCTGGGTGTGGAGGTCAGACGGGACTGTACTGTCGGGTGAGAAGTTAACATTTTTTCACAACAGGCTGAGGTATTTGAGATTTGCAGAAATATCTGCTCCCCAGACCTCCTGTAAAATGAGGTCGCTAATTCCCACTCACAGAAAGCTTCCTCACATCCACCCTGGACCTGAGGCGGTGAGGGCTGGGGCATCTTCCTGGTGTGCAGGGGGCCTGGAGAAAACTCGCTAACCCAAAGCCTTCAGATGAATGTGGTTTATTTTTTCTCTGGGCTTCTAGTTGGTCTCTTGTTTCTCACAAACTTTTTCTCTTGATTTATTCACTAGCATCTTTTCATTGTTAATCTCTTCCTAGTTTGCAAATCCACTAAACCCCTTAGGGGGGCTTCCCAGGTGGCACTAGTGGTAAAGAACCCACCTGTCAATGCAGGAGATGTAAGAGACACAGGTTCGATCCCTGGGTCGGGAAGATCCCCTGGAGAAGGAAATGACAACCCACTCCAGTATTCTTGCCTGGGAAATCCCATGAAAAGAGAAGCCTCAGTTCAGTTCAGTTCAGTCGCTCAGTCGTGTCCAACTCTTTGAGACTCATGAACTGCAGTACACCAGGCCTCCCTGTCCATCACCAACTCCTGACTGTGCTCAAACTCATGTCCATCGAGTCAGTGATGCCATCCAACCATCTCATCCTCTGTCGTCCCCTTCTCCTCCCACCTTCAATCTTTCCCATCATCAGGGTCTTTTCAAATGCGTCAGCTCTTCACATCAGATGGCCAAAGTTTTGGAGTTTCAGCTTCAGCATCAGTCCTTCCAATGAATGTTCAGGACTGATCTCTTTCAGGATTGATTGGTTTGCTGTCCTTGCAGTCTGAGGGACTCTCAAGAGTCTTCTCCAACACCCCAGTTCAAAAGCATTGATTCTTCGGTCCTCAGAGGAGCCTGATGGGCTACAGTCCGTGGGGTCTCAAAGAATAGGACGTGACTGAAGCAACTTAGCATGCAGACAAACTCCTAGGGAGAAAGTATCGTATGGATCAATCCTTGTCAGGGTGGTTGTGATGGTCTGGGGCCCAGGTTAACACATCTCCAAGCTGGGCCACGGTTTGAGCCATGAAACAGAAGCAGCACCTCTCAGACCCCTGAGTGGTCCAGGACTTTCCCAACCGGGGTGCCGGGATCCAGGGACAGACAGTGATGGGGGGTGGGACTCGGAAGACCCTGGCTGTCGAGTCTGTCCCTCTTTCTCAGCACTCATTGCCCTTCTCAGACGCCCGTGGCCACTGCGCTCAGGGAATCCTCCCAAAGTGCATTTGCTGTCGTAGGCTTGCATCCTGTGGTCCTGTCCCAGTCCCTGCTCTCCCTGCAGGCTTTTATGCATCGGAGGGTCACAGAGATGTAGGTTCCTTCCAAAATGAAACAGAAAAGCACAGCTTCCTGAGGCTCCTGGGGGTGGGGGGTGGATTTCGCTGAAGCTGCAGCCGGACGGGGGAAAGGAGGCTGATGGCGGCGGGCTCACGATAGGAGACTTCAGCTTGGAAACGGAGAGTCTCCGCTCATGAAAATTTATGGCACGTTTTCCAGCAGCGTGAACGCGCACCCTCACAAACCTTTCCAGACAGACTCGTAAAATAGAAGCTCATTCAAAAAAAAAAAAAAGCTCTCTGCTTACGTGAAAAATGATCCACCGTTAAAACTGCTGGGATTCTCTGCAAAAGATGAAGGAAAGAGGTCCATAAATTCTGGGGGAGTCCCCGGTGTCAGAACAGGACAGACTGAGGAATTTGTGCCCAGGCAGGAGCCCGGGAAGGCCATGGGGGCAGCAACCACTCAGTCTCCTCAGGGTGAGCTTGGCACCCCAGTGAGGGGCTGTTCCCTTGACATGGCTGAAGCTTCGTGAGAACTGGAAACTACTGTTTCAAGCCGAACAAAATTAACCTATCTGCACCTACCATCTGTCATCACAGAACCTGCCCATTTCCTTTAATAGCGTAAAAAGCCTGAGAGACACCAACTATTGTTAAAGTCCCTTGTGCAGAAGAAATGGCAAAAAAACTCATGTGAATATTGAATTCGGTGCACAAACACATATACACACATATGAATAATGTACAGTCACTGCACATGCAAACATACGCCTTTACTCTCACGGACCCAAGTCTCTTTGTCAGAATTTAAAGCATAGCATCGATTTGGTACTGCAGTATGACTAATAACAACGCTTCCAATGGCAACACAAGACAAGTATGAATACAGGAAGCCCCCTGCATGTGAAACTTTAAGTGGTGGACTTTCAAAGATGTGAGCCTGCATCCCATCAACGTCAGGCGTGAGTGACATTGCAGCTGGTCCTCCGTCTCCTGTTGCTGACAGTCCATCAGCGCTACCATCTCCCACCTCCTCGCCTCCTCCAGTCAATAACTCTTCTTGCCTGCTGATGGATGCCAGCCCCTGTGTGCCAGCTGTGGTACTCTACTACTTTTCAAAGTGCTGTGCTGTAAGTTTAAAAATGTTTTCTTTTTCATTTTTTATATTTGTTTTTTATGTATTGTTTGTGTGGGAAGTATTATAACCCTATGACAGTACGGTGCTATAGAGATGACTGTGTTAGTTGAATACCTAGGCTAATGTTGTTGGACTTAACAGTTAACAGGACTTACAGATGCACTCTCGGCAGAACTTGTTCATATGTAGGCTACTTATTGTAGTAATATTTCAGTATCGGGCATGATGAAGTAGTCATACTATAAAGATTATTGCACCGAAGTTTCTGACAGTTGAGTTTGTCTCAATCCAACTGAAGGGAAGGACTTTCCCTCTAAAACCTTGGATAGCCTTGAAGAAATGATTTGCCATTGGGGAGTGGATATAAAGAGGTGCTCATGTGGCTATTGTAACTGATCCTCTGGGCATGAAGATGCTTGTGATGTGTGTTTCCAGAAAGGTGGACTGTAGCTAGTACCTGCCCTGTGAGTAGGTGATGCTTGCTGTTTGATAACAATTAATAGGTGGCATGTCTGCTCACTCACTCAGTTGTCTCTGACTCTTTGTGGCGCTATGGACTATAGCCTGCCAGGCTCCTCTGCCCATGAGATTTTCCAGGCAAGAATACTAGAGTTTTCCAGGCAAGAATACATAATACCATATGCATTAGTCTTTCCTTTCTCACTGTTATTTTTTAAAAACATCATTGGTTTACAGCAAGGCTGAAGTTGAAAGACTGGCTTCAGAAGATAAGGACCCTGGATGGGGGTTCTGAGCTCCCATGGAGCCACTGGAGGTGTGGGTTACAGCAGCCTCCTTGGAAACCTCTTGTGGAGCCCCTGCCAAAGGAAACAAACCTAAGAAGACACTGGGAACCAGTCATTCCACTCCAAGCGATACACCTGTGGTTGTCTGAAAACAGTCACAGATTTTTTTGACACACCTCTTTCTAAGCTGTGCATGTTCATTTCTACCCTTTTGAGTTCAAACTGGACTTGGTTACTCATTTCTAATAAGTGGACAGCACAGAAGTGATGGGTTAAAAAGGTGTTTAGAGGTTTTCCTTTAAAGGTTTCCAAGGTTAAAAAGACTATGGTTTCCATCTTACCTGTTTCTGTCCTATCTCGATCTTTCTCATTTTTCCCCTCTGTCGGTCCCTCTGTGTCTCTCTTTTTCGTCCTCCATCGGTCTATCTCATTCTGGGATGACTTGCTCTGAGGAAGTCAGCTTCTGTCATCAGGGTAACTCAGCAGCTTATACAGTGGCTTACATGGTCAGGAACCAACCAAGAGACACAGAGGCCCTGAGGCTTGTGAACAGCCATGTGATTCACATTAAAGGGGCTCCTCCCCCCAGAGAGGCCTTGGTGGGGGGCTACATCCTCCCCTGACAGCTCAAGGGCTTTATGGCAGTTTTGTGAGGGACCTTGAGCAGGAATCATCCAGCTAAGCCTACCAGATGCCTGACCCACTGAAACTGTGAGAAAATCTACATAGAGGAGCCTGCTGTTTTGAGTTGCAGAGTTTGGGGTATGTTGTTATCTGGCAATAGCTAACTAGTATATTACCAGACAGAAATATGTGCATGCATAACCATGTACTTCAAGACATCAACAGAAGTGTTTATGGCAGCATCATCTGCAACGTCCCAAACTGCAAGGGACCCATGTTCATAAACAGTAGTAAATAGATGGTGATGCATTCATTCATATCATCTCATACGTTAACGAAAATGAACTTCCCTCGTGGTCCAGTGTTTAAGACTTTTCCTTCCAATGTAGAGGGTGCAGGTGTGACCTCTGGTCAGGGAACTAAGATCCCACATGCCTTTTGGCCGAAAACCCAAAATATAAAACAGAAGAAATATTGTAAACAAATTCAATAAAAACCTTAAAAATGGTTCACACCAAAAAAAAGTCTTGAAAACAATGAACCAGAACAACTGTGTGTGTGACATCACAGATGAATCTCAATGTAAGATTAAGAGGAATCGGATAACAAAGAGTCTATATTCTGTACTTTACTGATGTAAATATCCACAGTGAAAACATATCGTTTTGTTATTAGAAGATGGAAAAGAGGCTAACAACTCTAGAGCTAAACTGTGCAATTTGTGAATAAGCAGGTTAGCTTTAATTTAACCTAAAACAGGAATCAGTAAGCTTGTGTGTGTGTGTGTGTGAAGGGCTAGAGTACAATCACTTTTCATTTTGTTTTGTTGGAGCCTGTGGTCAGTCATAACTACTCTGCTATGTCATCATACAGAACAAAGTAGCCTCAAAAAATATACAAGGGCATGGACCCTACCGTGTCAATAAAACTTTGTTTATAAAACAGGTTGCAGATCAAACTTGGGCTCTCATCTGCTACCCTTGCTCTATGTAGAATTATTCTCAACATTGTGGACATTTTAAAGGGACATTTTTTAAGTTCAATTTTATTATTTGAGGAATCTTATATGTACTTAAAAAAATAAAACAGTATTACATTTTTCACATTTAGGAGAATGAGAGATTCAATTTTCCAAAGGCTTGTGAAAACCGTCTAACTCAGAGTTCGGTTGGAGCAACAGGTCAGCCTTGAGTTCTGGCACTGACCCCGGGACCCCCTCCCGGGAACATTGCCCAGGGATGTCAGCTCAGCTGGAAGGCGACTTGGGCTGCAGCATGAGGTACTACTGCTGGACTGAAGCACCAGAGGCAAAGTCGTTTTCTCATACCAACAGCCGTATATGACAGAGACGCGGTGCTGTGCTGTGCTCAGCTGTCTGACTCTCTGCGACCCCATACACTGTAGCCTGCCAGGCTTCTCTGTCTGTGGGATTTCCCAGGCAAGAATTTTGGAGCGGGGTGCCATTTCCTACTCCAGGGGATCTTTCTGACCAGGGATTGAGCTGCCATCTCTTGCATCTCCTACACTGATAGATTCTTTACCACCGATGCCAGCTGGAAAGTCCCCAATGGAGACATGGAAACTGTAAATGTCTTCCTTATGATTTTAATGAAATCTACAGGTTCTAAAATAGAGTTAATAGTACATTCAAATACTCATAGTTTGGAGTAACTCTAATAGATCAGACACATAGATAGATATGACTTAAAAATTCCAAGGGGAAATAAATGCATAAAGCAAATTTACAAACCAAAACATTCTGTCTTTATTTATTAATGAAACAAAACAAAGAAGTTGGGCTTCCCTGGTGGTTCACATGGTAAAGAATCCACCTGCAATGCAGGAGACTTCGATTTGATCCCTGGGTTGGGAAGATCCTCTGGAGAAGGGAAAGGCTACCTGCTCCAGTATTCTGGCCTGGAGAATTCCATGGGCAGAGGAGCCTGGTGAACTACAGTCCATGGGGTCACAAAGAGTCGGACACGACTGAGCGACTAAGCACACAGCACATCCAGGATATGCGCTGCTTGTAAGCACTCAGCAAATCTTCACTCACATGCTGGTGGAAGGTGTGCCATGGATGACTGAACTCACCTGGCCAAAGCCACCTGGACTGGCAGGGCCTTTTCTGAAGATGGCAGAGATGAGGTAATGGAATTCATCCTCTACCAATGACAACAACACCCGACTCACTTGGGCCACGTGTTCTGAACATGCATTTAATTTGGTGAAAATCTGCATATGCTTTGGAGCCATAAAACTCTCTGTGTATTGACAACCCCCAGGTACCATCTCGCACACTGGACATAAGCTTCCACCCCAGGTATCATCTCTCACCCCAGGTACCATCTCCCACCTCGGGTACTATCTCCCACCCCAGGTCCCAGCTCCCACACTGGGTATCATCTCCCAGGCAAAGTCTACAGCACAAAGTATTCAATTAAAACTAACCCCATAAATGTTGCCCAACAGCACACGAAGGAACAATGTGTTGCTTGTCACCAATACAGTAGAAGTGGGGTTTATCTGAGCACAAAAAGAACGGCTCCAAAAGGATGTCCTGTGTTTGGCAGAAGGCGTCCAGAGACCTTTGTCATTGTCACACACCTTGATGGTAGAGGAGGTCATGCAGGGCTTTTGGTACATTCCAAAACAGACAGTCAACTCATAATTCAGCAATCTAAGTGATCACACTTAATGTAGCTGACTTGGCAATAATTTTATGACTTCTTCACAATATAGTATTTTAAATTCAAGATGTTTTGGAATCCATGCCCAAAGAATATGGCCAAAATTAAAATTAAGTGAATAAAGTAATTTCTTAGAGATGGGAATACCAGACCACCTGAGAAATCTGTATGCAGGTCAAGAAGCAACAGTTAGAACCAGACATGGAACAACAGAATGGTTCCAAATCAGGAAAGGAGTATGTCAAGTCTGTATATTGTCACCCTGATTATTAACTTATATGCAGAGTACATCATGCAAAATGCTGGACTGGATGAAGCACAAGCTGGAATTATGATTGCATGGAGAAATATCAATAACCTCAGATATGTAGATGACACCACTCTTATGGCAGAAAGCAAAGAGGAACTAAAGAGCCTCTTGATGAAAGTGAAAGAGGAGAATGAAAAAACTGGCTTAAAACTCAACATTCAAAAAACAAAGATCATGGCATCCAGTCCCATCACTTTGAGGGGAAACAATGGAAACAGTGACAGACTTTTATTTTTTTGGGTTCCAAAATCACTGTAGATGGTGACTGTAGCCATGAAATTAAAAGACGCTTTCTCCTGGGAAGAAACATTATGACCAACCTAGACAGTATATTAAAAAGCAGAAACATTACTTTGCCGACAAAAGTCCATCTAGTCAAACCTATGGTTTTCCCTGTAGTCACGTACAGATGTGAGAGTTGAACCATCACGAAAGCTGAGCGCCGAAGAATCGATGCTTTTGAGCTGTGGTGTTGGAGAAGACTCTTGAGAGTGCCTTGGACTGAAAGGAGATCCAACAGTCAATCCTAAAGGAAACCAGTGCTGAATATTCACTGGAAGGACTGATGCTGAAGCTGAAGTTCCAATACTTTGGCCACTTGATGGAAAGAACTGACTCTTTGAAAAGATCCTGATGCTGGGAAAGATTGAGGGCCAGAGAAGGGGATGACAGAGGTTGAGACTTTTGGATGACATCACCAACTCAATGGTCATGAGTTTGAGCAAGATCCAGGAGCTGGTAATGCATAGGGATGCCTGGTGTGCTGCAGTCCAAGGGGTTGCAAAGAATCAGACATGACTGAGCAACTGAGCTGAAGTAAAGTCATGCCAGGTATCAGGCAGTGAGCTAGAGACTAGACACAGCTTGGGTCCCCAGCTGGCCAAACATGAATTTAATCATCCTCTACTGTCTCCTCCGGTTTGGCCTCTGTACCAGGTAGAACACCTAGATAAAGGTTAGCTTAATTTTGATTCCATTGTCATCAAGTCACTTCAAAAAAGTCACAGTGTAATTATATGAAGTAGTTACTCTTACAAAGAAAACTACCTGTCATACCATAGGTCAGGCAATGGAAGACACAAAAATCTGCCAGTTTCTTAGGTGAAATAACAGAATGTCCACAGCTATAAAGCGCTACATCTAATTAATGGGTTGTGGAACGTGACCAGTCAGAAACCCACTATCTCTCTGTCGAAAGCTCTCAGCTGACTCTCAAGAGAAACCGTCTCCATAAGTAAGTAATTCAATTAGGGGGAAAACAGGCAGCTATGAAACACAGACAGAAATCTGGAATTCTTCAACACGCCCCCTGATCTTATGGTAGAGTAGTCAGGACAGCAAGTGCAGTTACGAAAACCAACTAAAATCGTGCTATGATGAATAACCCCAGTGGCCAGAAGTAAGTCAGGATTACCTTGAAGAGCTAACAATGAACAAGGCTAATATGCCAACTGGAGTTTGGATGTTGAAGTGTCTCTGGTCATATAAAGACAGATACTTGTGTAACCTTGTTACATGTGTAAGCTTGTTAACGATGTTAACAATTTCTGCTCCCCCCTGCCAAACGAATACTTTTGTTTCTGAATTTATATCCATGATCTGGGGGGAGTGGTTTACATAGACATCACGGGGTTTCCTGCCCCATTTTTACATAGACACCCCAACTGGCCCCTCTACCCCAGGGCTCCCTGCCCCATAGACACCCCGACTGGCCCCTCTACCCCACTGTTTGCTCCTGTCTAGCATCATGCTCAAGGGGCTTCCCAGGTGGTGCTGGTGATAAGGAACTCACCTGCAGACGCAGGAGACCGAAGAGATGTGGGTTCCATCCCTGGGTTGGGGAGATCCCCAAGAGGAGGGCATCGCAATCCACTCCAGGATCTTGCCTGGAGAGTCCCATGGACAGAGGAGCCTGGCGGGCTATAGTGTGTAGGGTTGCAAAGAGCTGGATACGACTGAAGCGACTGAGCGTGCACGCAGGCAGCACCCTGGTCGGCCTGTGACCTCACCCACCAGCAGTGGCGAAGGTGCTAACAAAGTGCATCTGAGGAACACTGTGTAGGTCTGAGCATGTGAGGGGCTTTAGAGATGCCTCCATGCCTTTTCATCTTGGCACTTGCTTACAGAGAAGACGTCCCACCAGCCTGTGGGCGTCTGCCAGGAGGAGGGGTATGGGGGAGCTGGCTGAAGGGCTCACGCCCTGAGGGTCACTGCCTGGGCAGAGTGAGATGTCTCTTGAGTGCTCTGTCACATGCTGTGACAGGTCACCTCACTTTCAAGGATATCAGGGCATCCATAAATACTTAAACGCTCTTCATTGCCACCTTGTTAAGAAGTGGTAACAATCAAATGCAGTATGATTTATTGACATATTTAGTATTTTCATTCTCATAACATCTTAAAAAAAAAAAAACAACCACCCACCATGTCCTCCTTCCTCTCCTCTTCTTTCTGCAGAAAGGCTCCCTTCTAAAGACTGAGAGTCAGAAAACTGGGTTTGCAGAGATAGAGCAGGAAGTTTCTCTTTGTGCAAGGGCTTTGCACCGTCTCTGTGGAATCAGGGAGGAGTCACCTGGGAGGAAGCACCTCCCCAAACTGCCATCTCTCCATTTAGCAAAGACAAAGGGTGTGCCCCAGAAGACCCACATCCAAAGGCCTCAGATTACTAATCAGGCTACTGCGCTGAGAAGCTAAACCCCACATCCAAGTCGCCACCGAGTCCTCGCCTGGACGACTCACTCACGCCCTTTGGCCTTTGTTTACTGAAAGCCTGATCTTCACAAGGGGCCCTCAAGCATAGGACTTTGCTACTCTATCTTGTTCAAAGGCTTTTCCAGAAAAGTTCCCTGGATTTGGTTTCTCTTTTACTACTCAAAAGAAAAAGAAAAAAAAAAAAGCCTGGGCTGAGTTAAAAGGATTAGCCACCTTTTCAGTTTAAAGTGAGAAGGAAGCTGGAGTCTGGGCTCCAGCCCTCCAGAGATGGGAGTGGCTGGTCCAAAGCTTTCACATGCCCATCTCCCTTTAATGACTTAATCACCTAATTAGCTGCTGGGTACCTGCTACTGGGCCAGCCTCCAGCCATCTTACCTTCTAGTGACTCAGTGAGGTTCCCAGTGAGAAAAGCATCCCTTGGAATTTAAGATTCCAGAGATAAAACGCTGGGGAAGAAAAACCAAAATAAACCCATTCAGCAGGAAACGTGAAGCGACTTTTATTTTAAATCCTCTCTTTGAACCCACAGGGTGGCGTGGCCTGTCCATACCCACAGACTGTCTTCCCAGCCTGGTGCTTTGCTTTTATTTCTTTGCTAGTTTGCTTTTGTTTTCTGAAGATTTGTGAATCGCCTTCCCTCCCTCCCTCAGGGCTTCCCCGGTGGCTCAGCAGTGAAGAACCTGCCTACCAAACGCAGGAGACTTAAGAGAGGCGGGTTTGATCCCTGGGTTGGGAAGATCCCCTGGAGAAGGAAACAGCACCCACTCCAGAATTCTTGCCTGGAGAATCCCATGGACAGAGGAGCCTGGCGGGCTGCAGTCCACAGGATCGCACAGAGTCTTTTTAAAGGTTATAAAAACTGAGATCACGTGGGATAAGGGCTGAGCAGTTCCAGAAAGATAATTCCTTTGCTGGGAGGTACAAGATTCTAAATATAAACTCTGTCCTGGGTGTAACTCCAGGTTTTCCCATTTCTCCTTTTTGTGCTTCTACAGAAGGAAGGATTTCACATCAAACGGGGGTGGGAGGAATCCAAGGGGTGAAAGTCTACCATGCCTTCAGGCTTTTAAAAATCCTTGCCATGGGGACTTCCAGTGGTTAAGACTCCACACTTCCAGTGCAGACGGCACAAGTTTGATCCCTGGTCGGGGAGGATTCTGCATGTCATGTGATATGGCCGAAAAATGTTTAAAAATAAAATAAAATCCTTGTTAAGTTTTTGGGGGTGAACATGGAGGGTGAGCAAGGAGTTCTTTAGTGAAAGGTGAACCCAAGAGAGTGACTGAAAGTGAAGGTTTGAAGCTGGAAGTAGGTGAGCAAAAACAGGCATTAGGTCAAGGTCCCCCCAGAATGTCTAGGGGACAAAGATGGGCTGTGGGGGGCAAGCCTTCCAAAGCCCTTTGTGCAGCCCCTGCAGGCTCCTCCCCAGCACAGACCTGTGCTCACCAAGGTCTCCCAGCAAAGTAGATTATCCACGGCTCACTCTGTCCTGGCTCCATGGAGACGCCACATTACCAGGAAGAGGATGCTGGCTGTAAGCTGGGAGGGGGTTATACGTGTCAGTGCCAGCCTGAATGCCAGCCCATCTTTCCCCTCCAAAGACGTTCTGGTTGTTCCCACTGCTCTTGGGCTAAGATCTTGAGTCCTTGTCTCTCAAGCCCTTTATGACCTCTCTCAAGACCCAGGTCCCCGCAGAGACCACCTGCTCACCACTCTCATGTCACTGGTCACCATCCTATTCAGCTCGTGACCCTGTGAGCTTTCTTCAGTTGTAAATGCCCTCCACCTGCCTTTCCCCACAGGGCAGCCTCATGTTAATATGGTTTTCAGCTCAAGTGTTATAGCCACGCATTTTGGGAAACAAACTCACTCAGAAGGACAATGCAGGTAATGGAGGGCAGTTTATTACACCGGCGGGCCCAACGCAGAGTCTCCTCTTAGCCAAGGACCCCGACCAGCATTTGTGAAAATCTTTTATACCCCATGTGTACGTGTCCGAACTCACCACCCAAATTCCTTGAGACTTACATAAACAAAGGAAGGGTAAATACAACCACAATAATCTCATCATTTAGGTGTTATGTGTTCAAACAGTTAAACAATTGGCCAATAATCAATAAGCCCGAGGTTACACTCCCATAGGTACAGAAAAATTTACGGCCTGTCCAGAGACAGGGGTGATTAGTGTATGTTTTCTCTTAGGCGATGAGTAACCTGGATACGATCTTCAAGGTTCCCCTGTCCGGAGGGGGTCTTATCCTTCTATTGTCGTTTTCACAGGCACTAGGCACGGAGTTCAGAGCCCATTAGAGAGGCGGCTGAGCATGATCGGCACCAACAGGCCTAAGATGGAGTCCAGACCCCAGGAATTCCTTCTTCACAAGCATTGTCCCTCTCTGGTGAGACCCTTGACCGCACCTGTCTAACGGGACTCTCCAGGTATTCCGTTTCATCCCTCAGTCTCTGTTAATCTAGCTTCTGGGCATTGCAAGTTCCAGGAAAAAATGAGGTCTGGTTTGTCTCATGTCTATCAGTCCTGGTGCTAGGCAGAATACTTGGAGGGTATAAAGCATCTTGTAGATAATCCTTCAGGGAAAGAATCCATAGTCAAAACTATGGTTTTTCCAGTAGTCATGAATGGATGCAAGAGTTGGACAGTAAAGAAAGCTGAGCACTGAAGAAATGATGCTTTTGAACTGTGGTGTTGGAGAAGACTCTTGAGAGTCCCTTGGACTGCATGGAGATCCAATCAGTCCATCCTAAAGGAAATCAGTCCTAAATATTCATTGGAAGGATTGATGCTGAAGCTGAAACTCCAATACTTTGGCCACCTGATGCAAAGAACTGACTTATTAGAAAAGACCCTGATGCTGGGAAAGATTGAAGGCAGGAGGAGAAGGGGATGGCAGAGGATGAGATGGTGGGATGGCATCACCGATGTGATGGGCATGAGTTTGAGTAAGCTCCGGGAGTTGGTGATGGACAAGGAACCCTGGGGTGCTGCAGTCCATGGGGTCGCAAAGAGTCGGACACGACTGAGTGACTGAACTGAGCTGAAGAGAAAGAATATGTGCACCTATCTTTTTCTCTACCCTGATGTTCCTGAAGGTGTATAAACAGTCTCCAACCTTTCTATTGTTGGCATTTCAGAAGAAACTTGGACCTGCATCATATTCATTGACGCCTTCTCTGTTCACTCTTTACTTCTGGATGATGCCAAGGGGAGTGCTGGAGTTTTTCTTGAAAGATTAGTGGGGAATTCTCTGATTTCAACACCTTCAGTCCTCTCATGCCCGAGGTGCCAGGTTTGGTCCTGCTGACAGTCTTCCTCCTGTCAGCCTCAATTTTTGCCTCTTTGCCTAGCACTTTATGACCTTTGGTATCTAAAAGAAACTTCTGCCAAGGTCTCTGTCGTTAGCAGTCCATAACCGATCCTTCCATAAACCTCTACCATGATGACTCAAACTTGGTTTCAAATTTTAATTTAAAAATTTTAACCACCTGCTTGGGAATCTATACTCGGGTATCGTATACTCTATCGTAGACTCAGAACATCCCAAACACAGTTCAGGGGGTTATCTTCCCCAGGCCAGGTCCTGCTGATTCTAGTCCTTGCCCTGAGACTCTGAGGCCCTCACCGTCTCTGAGCACCCTCCTCCTCAGCTACGGGTGGTCTGGCCAAGCCCGAGGATACCACCCGCCCTTCCTGCCTGACCTGTGTCTTCTTCCCAACAGTCCCCTCTGCCCCTGCCGTCTCCCAGCCTTCCTTATCTGGACTATTGCACTTCTCCTCAAACTCAACCCAGTCCACTCAATCTGGAACCCTGTGTTCAAATGATGTCCCAGACCCCGAGCCCGAGGAATATCTTTGCTCTGTTCCGCAAACTCCATTCCTTCACGTCCCACTCCTGGTTACCTGCACACCTCACCAGCCAGAAGGCTAAGTGAGGTAGATGGCTATCGTTCAGCTCTGGGGCCCAGCCACCAGCCTCTCTGTCAGGGGGCAGGGACCCCTCACTGACCCCACACCTGTCTCCACTCTTCCGCCACAGCACGACCCTCCTGGGCTCTGGGCCATGGGAGCTTTGGCTCATTTAAGCAGAGACGGGGCCGTACCTGCTCCATGAAGCTTCTCCTGACTCTAGGCCGGTGTGATCCTTCAGCCCCTAGGACCCCAGGAATGCACTCTGTGTCCCTTTAGAGGCCCTTTCCCCACCTTCTGTGCAGCACGTGCTGGCTCGTATGTTATCCGTTCTACTAGACTGCTGTGGTCTTGAACCCAAGGGGCAGACTTCCTCCATCTCTGTCAAGGGTTAACTCAGAGATGCTAAAATGGGTCAAATTAAACCCCAGGGACTCCCTGCTAATACCCCATATCTGAAGGTAACATAGACATACAGATCCTGATTTTTTGTTTTTTTGGGTATGTTTCAGTGTGTGTTTGTACGTCATAACATCAATGATGGCCTGATTCTTTGAAGAAAAAATTCATTATAGAAGATGAGTAGACCCTGATGCTGGGAAAGATTGAGGGCAGGAGGAGAAGGGGGCGACAGAGGATGAGATAGTTGGATGGCATCACCGACTCGATGGAC
Organism: Giraffa tippelskirchi; assembly: GCF_054371585.1. NCBI lineage: Eukaryota > Metazoa > Chordata > Mammalia > Artiodactyla > Giraffidae > Giraffa > Giraffa tippelskirchi. Next base: position 60,094,640 of record NC_137282.1, read on the forward strand.
TTGAGTCTGAGCAATACTCTGAGAGATAGCGAAGGATAGGAAAGCCTGGTGTGCTGCAGTCCATGGAATCACAAAGAGTCCACAGAAGGTGGGGAAAGTGCCTCTAGAGGGACACAGAGTGCCTTCCTGGGGTCCTAGGGGCTGAAGGATCACACCGGCCTAGAGTCAGGAGAAGCTTCATGGAGCAGGTACGGCCCCGTCTCTGCTTAAATGAGCCAAAGCTCCCATGGTCCAGAGCCCAGGAGGGTCGTGGTATGGCAGAAGAGTGGACACAGGTGTGGGGTCAGTGAGTGGACACGACTTAGCAACTGAACAAGGCAATAGCAAATCTTCACTATCTTCCTAAGTTGCTAATTTTTAGAAATTCACAACAAATCTTCATCTTTGAAGCAAGAGGGGTTTTGAAACAGTATCCTGCGAGGTGAAGATGCCAGCTGTTGAAATCACCTTAACATCAGGCAAGGGCTGAGATGAGCTTGTAGGACTTGCGACATAATTCACACTGAGAGATAAGTCCCCATCGATCAAGCTAAATCACACGGTGCCAGATGGAACACATCTGATGGTGCAGTTTCGGGGTCATCTCCTTTGTCTCCACATCTCCATGTGGAGACATCACTGTGTCCCTTTGGTTATCTCCCTTAGTGTTTGGGAGGACGGTTTCATCCTTGAGTTCTGTAGGGTCACGTGCATTGGCTTAAAGGCAAGGGGGCAGCTGAGTCAGCTTTAAGATGAAAATGCATCTAAAGGGATTAAGGTAACATATGGCAGCCCTTGCTGGGGGGAGCGAATTCCCGAGTTAAAAGAAACCAGTATTTATAGTGAAACCAGCCAGGCCTCCAAAAGTTCTCCCCGCCGCCCCGCCAGGACCTGGAGGAGGCTTGGCCAGAGCAGAGCAGCTAAATGAAGTTTTTCTTTCTGCGCGGTGTTAGGAGTGACAGGAAGGAAGCCTGCTCTCCTTTGTCTGCTATTGAAGACCCACGGAGAGGGAATGCCCACCGTTGTTTGCAGGGGCTGATATCCGACATGAGACAAGGGGCAGGCCTTTTGTGCCTGTCACCAGTGGCTCTATTAGAAACAGTCAATGCTTCTCCGGGGCTACACGGTGCGGGGTGTAATTCCATTTTTCTCCATGACCGCAGGAGAGGGGAAAGCAGGTAATTAAATGTGAGAAATCAGAGGTGGGGCTGGGAGTCCTTTCTGGTCAGCCGGCTTTCCCAATGCAGCCGCTCGGCAGGGGCCGCCCCGGGCGGGCCGGGAGGGTGGCGGGGGGTCCCGGAACGGCCCCCTCAATGCCGGACGCCCCTCGGAACACAGAGGGCGTTGTCAGGGCCCAGCAAACCAGCCATGTCCTGCTCAAGTGGCCTCGCTTCCCGTCAACCTGAGAAGCTCCGGTGGGCGGAGCCCTCCATTCTGCAGCCGGCTTTCTGCTCCGGGGCTCCTTTGTCTGGGGGCAGATGTCCTGGCCCCGGGGCAGGGGCAGGCGCCCAAAAGGACAAGAAAAAGGGGCAGGAAGCGGGGAGGGAGACAGAGAAACGCTGCGTGAACAAGTGAGCCATTGCAAATAAGGAGCCGACTTCGTGCTGTGGATCCACCTTTTTAACGGTGTTTGGACGCTCTCTATAGTCTTCGGTATCAGATCTATGTTTTTGGGATGAGGAGAGTCTGGACATTCTGCTGAAACTGTTAACAACACTGGCCCTGGTAGTCAGACCTCCAAACTTGCTACGAGAAAAGAAATTCCTGGACTGCAAGCACTATGAGCTACCAGGCACCTGGATCTGCCCTGAGAGGAACCTCAGTGGGAATGATGGAGCTCAATTTGCCCAGATGAGCAAAACGGATCCCCGAATCTCAACAGATGGCTTAGGAAGGCCCATCACCTATTTCGTTGGGTTTTGTTGGGTTTTAATATAAATAACTACATTTGACATTTCAATTTAGTTCTTAAAGCTTTTAATACATTTTTATACTGTATTCTCCCACAGATAATTTACTTCCCAGGGTTTTGTTATAATAAAAACTATGATGGGAAAAAAAATGTCCTCATTTATGTGTAAATTTTGTTAATGGTGTAATTTGCATAATCACATTCTCCCAATGTTGTTTTTTAGTTAGCATTTTTAAGTTTTGTAAGTGATCAACTATATATATATATTTTTTCTTTTTTTTAAGAAAAGGCCATCAAACTGGAACGTAACGTGACTTCATGATTTCTATTTGGAAACCGAATGCCTACAGATAGTTTGAAATGGTGAGGGGGCAACTAGGCCCTTAGAATAACACCTTGGTCAGGTTTGGACATATTTGCATTTAAAATGCTAGAGTAGAGTTTTACATGGATTTAGTTTTACCAAAATGGAATCAGAGTCCACCCACGCTCTTGAAGGACCAGCCATGCAGGGGGGCCCATACTTATGGACGGGATGAGCCACAGCCATGGAGGGGGGGTCTTATAGTTGTAGACGGGGGGAGCCACAGCCATGGAGGGGGGTCTTATAGTTGTAGACAGGGGGAGCCACAGCCATGCAGGGGGGTCTTATAGTTGTAGACGGGGGGGAGCCACAGCCATGCAGGGGGGTCCCGTACTTGGGGACAGAGGGAGCCACAGCCCGTGGGCACCACATGCTGTTACTCAAGTAACCAAACCTGCAAGGAGGCTCCCTGGCATGCCTGCCCTGTCCTCACACGTTGGTCTGACAGGTGCCAGCTCACACCCACCTGGAGGCCCAGGTGGCCAGAGAGCATCTTCACCTGCCCAGTCCTCCCTGCACGGTCCTGGCAGGTGGGTCACGGACCCCTGTCCTGTGCGTTTCTGCGGCATCACACACCCAGGGACCTTGCTGTGTCCTTTCTCGTATTTGGACACCCTGCCCTCTAGCAGACAAGCATCGCTAAGGGTTACAGAATGACGCCTTCGCCCCTACAGTCCAGTTCATCAAGGCCTCCAAAGGTGGACAGATTTCAGCTGCGGCCTTCCGATAGCTCACACACTGTCACGCACTGTGATAGGCACTCAGGAAGGAAGGAGACTGAAGGAGAAAACCTTAGGAAAGGCCATTTTGGCTGAATGCAGTCAGGGAGAGTAAAAGCAGGATAGCCACGTGGGGACAAGCTGCTTGTAAATCTGGACTCTATATTCCGTACTGATTATTCACCATAGATTTTCCTGGAGTTTCTTTCAGTATCCTTCAGTAGAGAAATAAACACGATCCACTTAGTGTGATGTGTAAAGCCAGTTTGGCTTTCTTCCCACCTCCTTTCAGGATGCCATGTTCAAGCCTGTATCCCACCCTTTTCCCACATCGTGGTCCCCAGGGTCTCAAGGGTCGAGCTGGACTGTGTCCTCCTCTGGGAGCCGACACCGGGACCTCAGCGTGCAAGGTCGAGACTCAAAGCTCTCAAGTAGCGATTATTTTTAAAAGACAGATCTGCTTTCTGATACTGCTAACACAGAGTGTCAGCCGGGAGCTTGATTTGGGGGTTGAATACAATTACTTGTTCCTGTCTGACTTGACGCATCACAGCTGGGAGCCAAATTTGGTGGAGAAAACCAAATTTCAGGCATCCTCCTGCCTGACAGGAAGTCGGAGCCGAGTGCTTCTGAAATCCATTTGAAACTTGCTCTTCTCCTTTTCCGTTCTTCTACATCCAAAGCGGAGGTTCATAGGTGCAGCTCAGAAAACCTAATCGCAGAGGAAAAGGAGCAGAACACAGGTGCCAAGAATCCTCCCAAGGAGCTGTGCATATTTGCCATCCCCTGCCCAGCTCGTTTGCAAAACTGCCAGAAAATGATGTGATTTCATGCTCGCCCATGAAAACATGAGGCGCGGTGGGCTTCAAACCCACAGGTTTCTATTTAGAAACCGGCAGCGGAAGTGATGCTTCTAAAGACTCCACAGAGGCTTTTTCCATCTGTAAACGCCCCACTTCCTAGAGTAGGAACTTGGACTGGATAACTGTTCGCGAGAGAACAGCCCACCCCATGCTACTTAGGACATGGCTTCTTCTTTCCTTCTTCTTTTTTTTTTTTTTTTTGAGATAGTGAATTTAGTTGTTCTCAATAAAAATAATAAAATCACAACTGTGCCTCCGGTGGTGAGGGAGAGACCAGCTTTGGCTTCCCAGCTTTAGGCAAGGAATAGTTTTTTAAACAAGTTTTCTATCCTGCTGGCAATCTGAGAGGAGACTGAAGGAGAAAGCCTTATGAAACCGCGGTGCCGGCTCAGAGCGGTTGGACCACCCCTGGGTGGACATGAGCCTGGGTGGGATGGGCGCGCGGGCCAACTGGCCTGCGCTCTCCGGCCTGCAACATGGCCAAGCAAACGAGCAAAGGAACAAGGGACCGGATCGCTTCTGTCTCAGGAAATGCCCTGAGACACGCGGAAGCCACCAGCGGTGGGCAGGTGTCTGTACTGAGAACGGCCATGGACGTGTCCGGGGTACTGGGCTCCGACTCCCCTGTGAGTCCTCAGCCTCTCCCACTGCTGCACGTCCCAGCGGGGTGTGCTGTGAGGGAGACAGGGCTGAGCTGATTGCGTGCACCCACTGGGAGGCTAGGGGCCTGGGCAGCTGCAGTGATGGCCAAAGGCTTTGATACGATGCCAGGGGGAAGTCGCTAGTGGGTTAATAGCCCTGTTAAAGAAAGAGGAAAACAAGAAGCTTAAATGTTGATTCAACCGAACATATTATTAAAAGACAGATGCAGAATAGAAATGGGATACTCTGAAATTAGGGGTAACTTATGGTTGAAAAACTAAAATCAAATACTTCTTTGCTACTGATCTGCATACAAACAGATTTCTCAGTAGTTAGTTATAATTCACATATCCAAAATATCCACTTTGTAATTTAATGACCTTATCGCTTTGTGATGAGGTTAGTCGTGCCTTGAGAAAGAGATGCCATTTCTGAGGGCAATGAATGCTCGAGGGGAAATAAACAAATGAGGCCTAATGACAGCTCTTTATACCTTTCAAAAGGTTCTGTGACTGTCAATGTTTATCAACTGTAAGGCAGAATTCAGGCTTAAAATACATATTTTTTTAAAGTCCAACTTGACTGGGAATATTTAGAAGGAAATTTACTAAACGTGTTCATTGATGGAATAAGAAAGAAATAGTTACATTTACTTAGCTGGTAGAAGAAAACCACCTGTTTTTGCCTGCTTCAAATATTTCTCCCCAACCAGGTCAAATCTAACTTAATTCCTTCTAGTGGATACAGATGACTTAAAAAAATCAATTTTTTTAATTTTATTAGTATTTGTTTATTTTAATTGGAGGATAATTACTTCACAGTCTTGTGATGGCTTTTGCCATACATCAACATGAATCAGCCTCAGGCACACACATGTCCCCTTCGTCCTGGATGCCCCTCCCACCTCTGTCCACACCCCACCCCTCCAGGTTGTCACAGAGCCCTGGCTTTGGGTTCCCTGTGTCATATACCAAACTCCCACTGGCTATTTTGCATATGGTAATGTATACATTTTGTAGTGCTGCAGAAGATTAGCATCACTGACTCAATGGACATGAACTTGAGCAAACTCCAAGAGATAATGAAGGACAGAGAAGCCTGGCTTACCGCAGTCCATGGGGTGGCAAAGAGTTGGATAGGACTTAGCAACTGAGCAACAACAGCAATGTATATGTTTCAGTGCTATTCTCTCTAAACGTCCATCTGTCTAAATGTTACTTTAAGATAAAAGGTAAGACTTAGGACTTCCCTGGTGGTCCTCGGGTTAAGACGTTACACTTCCACCGCAGGGGACATGGGTTCAATCCCTGGTGGGGGCACTAAGACCCCATATGCTGCACCATGCTGCTGCCAAAAAGAAAGAAAAGAAAAAGGCAATGTGCTAGAGGATTTACAAGGGGCAGGAAGGCATCAGTGATGCAGGTAAGAGCAGTCTCTGAAAATCCACATGCTTGAAAGTCTGTGTCATGCATGGAACATGGGGGACCATCCCTGAACCTCTGCTTCTGAGGGCTCCCCTCGCATCCAGGCAGACGCCCTAGCAGTGTGCCCTGGGAGTCGTCTTTTAATGCACCTGTGATCCCTAGCAGTAAAGAATCTGCCTGCAAAGTAGGAGACGTGGGTTTGATGTCGGGGTCTGGAAGATCCCTTGGAGAAGGAAATGGCAACCCCTTTCCAGTATTCTTGCTTGGGAAATCCCAAGGACAGAGAAGCCTGGTGGGCTACAACCCATGGGGTGGCAAAGAGTCGGACATGACTGAGCAACTGAGAATGATCGTCCCTCCAGGGCAACAAGGCCCAGGGGACAGGCGGGCACCTGCTGGTGGCCTTCAGTCTAAATTCCCCCCATCTGTCCTCTGCACTTTAGTCTTCATGGCACTGCCTCCACAAATCTGATTCAAACCCTCCTGCTGGATGGAGATTCTCTGGGTTGTCACTTGGCATAGGATCAGACAGATGCTGGAATGTGAGGGCTGTAGCCTGTCTGGCTGGGAGGTGCCAGGCATTCTCCCCAACCTTCTGAGGCCCCAGGAGGTCTCTGTCTCATGTCAGCATTGCTGTGTACATTGTCTGCTCCAAAGATCACAGAGGACTCCCCACCACCCGCCCAGCTGTGGACGTCTTCAGGGCCCAGGACAAGCATCCAGGTGGGGAATGTGTGCCTCATCCCCTTCCAAGCAGAGGTCTCGGCACGGGCTCAAGATACCCATGTTAGCTTAGAGCCTTCTCAGCCCCCACTGGATCCACAGCCTGGTGCTTTCATGAAAGTAGCAAACGATGATTAGCCCCATTTTCCCCACCAAACACTGAATCAGCTTCATGAACTGGGGCTGGGACTTGTCTTCAAGGGAAACCCAGGAACTTCTTTGTTTTTTTAACTTTCAACTGAAGGATATGGTTGATTTACAACATTGTGTTAGTTTCAGGTGTATAGCAGAGAGATTCATACTTATTTATATTCTTTTTCGTATTCTTTTCCATTATGGTTTATTACAGGATATTAAGTATAATTCTATACAGTAGGACTTTGTGATTTATCAGTTTTATACAGTAGTTTTCATCTGTTAATCACCAACTCCTAAATCATCTCTCTCTACCTTTGACTTTGGTAAGGATAAACTTGGTTCCTGTATCTGTGAGTCTGTTTCTGTTGCATAGAGAAGTTCATTTGTGTCGTATTTTAGATTGTACAGTAAGTAATAGCACATGATATTTGTCTTTCTCTTTCTGACTTATTTCACTTAGTGTGATAATCTCTGGGTCCATTAGTGTTGATGCATATGGCATCATTTCATTTTCTGTGGCTGAATAATACTCCGTTGTATGTACGTACCACTTCTTCTTTATCCACCCATGTGTCAGAGGACATTTAGGTTGCTTGCATGTTTTGGTTATTGTAAATAGTGCTGCTATGAACACTAAGGCGCGTGTAACTTTTCAAACTAGAGTTTTCTCTGTACACATATGCATCTTTTCAAATTAGAGACCAGAGTGCTGTTGCTGGGTCTGATGATCCTTCTACGTTTGTGTTTCAGGGAACTTCCGTGCTGTGCTCCACAGTGGCTGCACCAACTTACAGTCCCACAAACAGTGTGGGAGGGTCCCTTTTCTCCACATCTTATCTGGCATTAATTGTTTGCAGATTTTTTGATGATGGCCGTTCTGACAGGTGTGAGGTGACCCCTCCTTGTCATTTGATTTGCGTTTCTCTGATCATAAGCAAGAATTTCTAGCAACAAGATCAGGGGAGTTTAGAAGCTCTGGGGATGCACCAGAATGCCTTCTGTGTCCTGGGCACAGAGAGAGCAGGTGATGAGGAAACCCTGCCAGCCTGGTTCAGGTTTTCTCACCTTGAGAGGGGAGCTGGGTGATGCAGCATTTGTGGAAGAGGCACCCAGTCCAGCCTGAGTCTGGGAAAGTGCTTCACGTCTTGGTTTGTTGCAGAACCAAGACCCCAGGCTCTCCTGGTCTAAACAGCAAGCCCCCGTCAAGTCCAGTAAATCTGTCAAGTCACCCCTGCCACCTGCTGCTCTGATAAAAAATCGGCTCCTACCTCACTGGTTCCGTTCATCAAGCAGCCTCTTTGAGGCTCCATCTGCTACTGCTACTGCTAAGTCGCTTCAGTCGTGTCCGACTCTGTGCGACCCCATAGACGGCAGCCCACCAAGCTTCGCCATCCCTGGGATTCTCCAGGCAAGAATACTGGAGTGGGTTGCCATTTCCTTCTCCAGTGCATGAAAGGGAAAAGTGAAAGTGAAGCCGCTCAGTCGTGTCCGACTCTCAGCGACCCCATGGACTGTAGCCTACCAGGCTCCTCCGTCCATGGGATTTTCCAAGCAAGAGTACTGGAGTGGGGTGCCATTGCCTTCTCCGGAGGCTCCATCAGCGCCCTCTAAACATCAGCGCCCTCTAAATAGTGGGCTTATCGTTGAGACTAGACACCAATGCTAAAATGAAGACACCATCAAGCCTATAACTTTATAGGTAAATGTGTGTGTCTCTCAGGCAAATGGTGGTGCCATTTCACCCTTCAGAGCTTCAAAAAGATGTGGTAGAGGCTGGGAAACTAGTTAGTTCTCCTGGATAGGTATTTTTCAGGTGTACCCGTTTCTTTCCTGGCTGATTTCAAGGTCCCCATAGTCTAACAACAAGCCTGCCGATTCCTGATGCTGGAGCGTTTGGCTCTCGTGAGCCTGTCCTCGTGGACCAGCACAGCCCCTGAATCCGCTCCCCGTACGTGAACGCGAGAAAAGCTGCTCTTCCGGCTTGTCTCCCTGATTGGCATCCAGGGGCCTGGGGTCATCCATGGCCCCACAGGCCATGCCCGACTGCCATGTGCAGTGGCCACGGCACTCACGGCTGCTCACCTTGCTGCAGCCGTGCTCCCTCAGCGGCCGGGGACCACCCAGACCACAAGGGCAGGGGACAGGGGACTCTTAGGGCTTACAGACCGGCTTGGCTCCTGGTTTGGGGGCATCAAACCAGCACTCTGCAGTGCTCACACAGTGGGGAGCCCTCTTCCTAAGCATCATTCTCGCCTTGGCTTCACACAGGAAAATGGGTGATGTTGGCAGGACACAGGTGGACGTCTCCTCCCCATCAAAAGGACTGGGGGGGGTAAGGTTGTCACCCCCCCAAGCATGAGCCACAGGCTTCAGAGAAGAACTGAGTCACTTTCAGGGAGCCAGGACAATCTTCCTGAGGAAATGTCAAGAACAGGGTACATTTCAGTTGGCATTTCTTGTACAACTGTCAAACCATGAAACCAAGAAAAGTTGAGACTAACTTCAAAGTGCATGCCTAGTTGCGCTGGTATTCATATACACTTATCAACAACTGCTTGTATCTATTTTAAGCTTCATCTTCATCTGTCATTCTACCTATTCTCCTTTTTAAAACTCCTATTTTTCTTTTAGCATACATTCTTTCAGCTCAAGTTTTTTTCCAGACTTGAAGCCCATACAATTTAAAGTGACTTGTAGAGTACATAATTTGTAAAGTAAGGTTGAGAAAATATTGACAAGCTGGAACTCCTCTTTGAATTGTATGTTGGTATTAAGATAATCCTAATTTGATTGATGCTGAAGGACTGATGTTGAAGCTGAAGCTCCAATACTTCGGCAATCTTACGCGAAGAGATGACTCATTAGAAAAGACCCTGATGCTGGGAAAGATTGAAGGCAGGAGGAGAAGGGGATGACAGAGGACAAGATAGTTGGCTAGCATCACAGACTCAATGGACTTGAGTTTGAGCAAGCTCTGGGAGATGGTGAAAGACAGGGAAGCCTGATGTGCTGCAGTCCATGGGGTTGCAAAGAGTCAGAAATGATGCAGGTCTCTGTGGTGAGAACACTTAGGATGCTTCAGCTGGTAACATATGATATATTTATTTTCATTAGATTCCCTGATGTAAATTTAATTAAAATGAGAAATGAGGCCTGTCCTCTGGATTGTTTGTATGCTTGTTTGGTTTTATAAGTGGATCAAAACAGGAAGGCTAGAAATATTCATTCCAGCCAGACTGTTTCACTATGGAACTAGCGTACACCTGGTTTGTAATGTATTAAACCAACTGTAATGGTAATGTTCAATTATTTGTATGAATCCATGTGTGTATAGAAAAATAAAAAAGCTCCTCTTTTTCATCCTCACTTTTTACGCATATGATTCTTTTCCCTATTTTTAACTTCTATCCTTCTAAGATCATCACTGAAATCACTCAAAATAAACATCCTAAAATATCCATTAGAGATTGTTTTTCCCTGATCCAGACATATCTGAAAAGGAGGAAAAACAGACATTGAAATTCTCACCTGAGAGATGAAAGTAAAGTCCCTCAAAACCAGACCACTATCGCCACCCCCTTGACTCCAGGACTGTCCACGCCCTGGCTGTTGCCTCACATGCATCTCTTCTCTTCATCTGACTCATCTTCCCGAAACATCATCCGCAGTCACTGGCCACCTTGGAATCTCTACGCGTGCATTTCGCACCAGCTGCAAAGAATCTAATGGCCGTTTGTCAGAGCATTCCCTGTGCCCATGCTGTCTGCGCATCAGGGGTGTCTAAGGAGCAGGCAGAGAGATGCCGAAAGCAGTGTCAACAGCAGCCAGCATGTGACTGACCACAGCCCACTCCATTTTCTCCACCGTGTTTATGTGGGAGCTGCCTCCGTCAGCGGGCTTCTGGAAAAGAACAGAGTGACCTCGTTACTTCGATATATGGATCCGTGTGATCCAATGTCTGAAAGTCCCGACTCCATCCCCCTTGGCTGTTGCCTACTCATCCCCACTTTGGGAGAGTTGACCATCAGGAAGGAGTGAATCTGTACTTGTGCCCTATGCAAGCCGGCCAGAGTGGGCACTGCGGGGGATGGGGGCACTCTGGGGCTCGGGCGAGGAGCAAGCACCAGACCGTGAGGGTCTCTGACCCCTAGAGGGGCAGAGCTGCTGTGCTCCCCAACACCCCGCCGGCGGCTGTGATGGCCAAACCTCAGAAGGACTTCTGGGGGCACGATGGCAAAGCACTTTGGGAAGAGGATTCTGTTTCATCCAAAACACATACCAGTGGGATAATTCATCACTCACTGTTGGAACACTTCCCCTCGTATGGTTGCTTCTTGAAAAAAGTAAAAAAAAAAAAAAAGGCATCTACATTCAGACATGCCCATTGTCTCCCCCAGGGGTCAAACCCCTATCTCTTCTGTTCCCTGCCCTGGCAGGCGGGGTCTTTACCACTCACACCACGGATGAAACCCTGCAAACTGTCATTAAAATGTAGCTCAGGAGACGTGGATAATCAGGTTGTGTGGGCAGCCACTTCTCTTGTGTTATTTTTCAAGCCAGATTCATTTACAGATGTCAGTAAATGTTGGTCTCTGCGTGGAGAAGCTGGTCATCATGGGCCCGAGGCTTGTCCTGGAAGCAGACAATGCTGTCAGCCACCCACTGCCGCGACGCCTTTGGCTTCATCCTCAGCCCCCTGCCCTCCGGCATGTCCAGCACGCATCTGAACCTTCTGAAGCGAGGGAGTTTGTACAGGGTTTTCTGCAGAAGGAGTCTTCCTTAACAAACACATGTCTTCCACATAGTGGCTGTTGACTTCGGTCATGTAGCTGCAGTGATAATAACTTTTGTGTGCAGGGGACAGCCGGTCAGGGCATCACATATATCTTGCTTTTCTGGATGGCCCATCTTCCACTCTGAATGGACAAGGAGGACTCCAGCCATGGCTTCAAAGACACGAAGCAGCACAAATCGTCCTGTCCTTTGCTTCGTGCCCCCGACCCCGGCGCCTGATTCATCCCAAAGAATCAGGGAAAACTGCTTCTCCGTCTAACAATCACTGGAAGGAGGGCAGATGTCACGTCTCCAGGACCTGATAGCTCTGTGTCTCAGACAGGCAGCCCTGCAGCCCTCCTGACAGGTTTAACTTCCCCTGTGATTAAAGAAAGACCAGGAAGAAGCAAAGGCTAGAGGTAAATTTCAGTTTTAAGAAAGATGAGAATGAATCTGACAGGAGAGGAAGTTTGTTGTGCTGGGTCAGCCGCCAGACGCCAGGATGTTTTCCCTCAAGAACTAGGCTGCGGAAAAATATAACGAAAACTCTCTTTACCAGGCAAGAGAATTGCGTGTTATGACAGGCGGCCCTGCTCCTGGTTGTGGCTTTTCCCTGTGATACACAAGAGCTGGGCAGGAGAAGGTAAAGTTCAAACAAATAACGTTGAAAGTGTTCCTTGGCGTGCCTTCTCTTTCTTTTCCTCTCTCCAGCCTCCTCTGAGCTGATTTCCCCTTCGTGATGTGGGCTCTCAGCCTCCTGACAGCCATGCCCGGGGAGGAGGAGGTGGTCCTGGAGGAGAGGGAGGGGTACAGGGCTCTGCCCGCATCCCTGCCTGCAGCCCTCAGGGTCTGCGATGCTCCGTGGGGCGTTGTCAACTGGTATATTCAGGAGAGGGAAACTAAACCTCCTTTCCTTAATGTGAATCAGTCTGGAGATTAGATTCGTTTCCTCTAAATCTGATCCTCACCAAATACTTATCACTCTGTTTTCTTGTTCCTCCCCTCCCATCTTTGGACCATACACACACACACACACACACACACACACACACACTGAAAAAAAGAAATAAAAGCAATGAAGATGTGAATTAAGACCCTTGTCTTCACAATTACTCTTTTTAAACTATCAACATTTATTTATTTTTTTAAAAAAATATTTATTTATTTCTTCACTTATTTTTGGCTGTCCTGGGTCTTCATTACTGCGTGGGGCTTTTCTCTCGTTGTGGCGAGTGGGGGCTACTGTCTAGTCGCAGTGGCTTCTCTTGTTGAGGGGCATGGACTCTTAAGACACACGGGCGGCAGTGGTTACAGCTCCTGGCTCTAGAGAGCGGGCTCAGTACTTGTGGTGCACCGGCTTAGTTGCTCCATGGAGTGTGGGATCTTCCCGGACCAAGGATCAAACCTGCGTCTCCTGCATTGGCAGGCGGATATATATATATATATATATATATATATATATATATATATATATATATATATTTTACCCCTGAGCCACCAGGGAAGCCCTCTTTCCAATTATTGATTGGACAAACTGTCCATGTCCTTACGGCGGGAGGGAACGTGAAAGACTCGATGGTGCTCATCCATTTCCTCCTCCGCTACAGGGATGGAGGCTTCAATCAGCAGCCTGCTGGCCTGATCGCGACCTCTGGCTCCTGCTCTCTGTGCAGAAACACGGGCAACTCTTTGTGAGTCCTATTTTCTGCTTGTTTCTTTGAGCAAGTAGACATTGCGGCAGCAAACAAAGGTACGCCTAGAATCATAGATATATTGTCGCTGTAGATGCAGGTGTGTGTATAAATTAATACTACAAGTGTAAATATATATGTTTGTGGGCTGTGTGTGCAAAGCTGCTTCAGGTCATGTCTGACTCTTTGCAACCCAAAGGACTTTAGCCTGCCAGGTTTTTCCGTCCGTGGGATTCTCCAGGCAAGAATACTGAGTGGGTCGCCATACCCTCTTTCAGGGGATCTTCTTGACCTAGGGATGAAGCCCGTGGCTCTTGTGTCTCCTGCATTGGCAGGCGGGTTCTTTACCACTAGCACAGCCTGGGAAGCCTCTTATGTGTTCATAACGATTATATATTAGCAGGAAGATAACATTTAAACCATCAATGCAGTAGGCTTGCATCTCATATCATTAGTGTTATCGCAAACTATGCCAGAAATGCTATTAGAGTATGAATTTTGACCCTAAGTTCCTTAAAGGGAAACCCTGGAAAAGCTCTTGAGAATGAAGCCTGTGCCACGCAGGCCACTTGGGACCTTAAGGATGTAAAGGGAAAGACTGAATCGAGCAAGGTCTCAGCCCACACCCATCTCCACCTCTGAGACCAGCATTTCCAGCCCTGGAAGGATTCTCAGCCCACACCCATCTCCACCTCTGAGACCAGCATTTCCAGCCCTGGAAGGATTCCTGGCTGACGCCTTCACCAGCTTTGTTCCAGTCCTCACTACAGAGCTATCCACCTCCTGATGAGAGGGACCATGAGAGTCACTTTAAGGATTTTCAGACACACAGTTACATACATGTGAAAACCACTTCCTGCTATAGTAGGAGTGATTATGCCCCCTAAAGAATAAAAACAAGCAACAACAGAAGCATATGTGTTCTGCCCCATATCATGCTATTACTACCATGAAAAACATTTGAAAGCAATTTAAAGCTTGAATAATTTTCTGAATATTTCGAGAGTCACCGATGGATCCTGAGATTGATGTGGGAGTGGATGATTGGCACATGTGGCCATTGTATATCCTTGTAATATTTGTTAACTCTTGATTAAATGCACAGCTTCACACTCACAGCATTTCCCTCCCTGATAGGGAAGAAAACCTAAATATGATATTTAATAGTTGAAAACCAGTCAATCCTAAAGGAAATCAGCCCTGAATATTCGTTGGAAAGACTGATGCTGAAGCCCCAATACTTTGGCCCCTGATGAGAAGAACCGACTCATTGGAAAAGTCCCTGATGCTGGGAAAGATTGAGGGCAAGAGGAGAAGTGGATGACAGAGTATGAGATGATCGGATGGCATCACTGACTCAGTGTACGTGAGTTTGAGCAAACTCAGGGAAGCAGTGAAGGACAGGGAAGCCTGGTGCACTGTAGTTCACTGGGTCACAAAGAGTCAAACATGACTTAGTGACTGGACAACAACAGCAATAACAATAATTGAAAACAGGGTATCAATAGAATGGATGTCATATCCTCTTCTAACAATACTTTAAACACAGTGCAATCTAGGCCTGATGAAATATTTGCACATTTTTCAGTGGAGAGTGGTGCCTAATGCTCTGATACTCTGAGAAAATGACTCACTCTACATATATCAGTGAAGATCCGTTGCCAAGTCTTCAGATAGACCAACAAGCTAAGCACCAAATAAGGAGCTTAGGATCTTGAGCAAATGAAAATTCCTCAAGGTAAAAATGATACACTAGGCATAAGTAATCTAAGCACAAGATAAATATTAAAGAAAATACTGGAAACAACAACAACAAAAAGAGACTTGGAATTCCCTGCTTAATGTTTTGCCTTTATGTAATACATCATGTAGCTAGTGTCCTACGCATGAAGTTTTTCCAAAAGCACTGGTGCATATCTGGGATATTGGTGACAGGTGTCTATTACAAACGTTGTTTTCAACTAGTATTTACACACACAAAAATGAGCTAAAGCTGATAAGGCAAACTAAAATCTAATAAAAAATTTAAAGTCTAAAAACAAAAACACTGAAAAGCAAAAGATATCCTTTGCTCTTGGACTGGAAGGATTAATACTGTTACAATGACAATACTACACAAAGCAATCTACAGATTTAATTCAGTCCCTATGAAAATACTCTTGACATTTTTCAGAGGACTAGAACCTTTATATGGAATTACAAAACACTTGGAATCACCACAGAAATCTTGAGTAAAAAGAATAAAGCTGGAGGTATCACCTGCCTAGTCTTCAAATTATACAGTAACGCTATAGTGTGAAACAGTGTGGTACTGGTGCAAAAACAGACATGTAGATTAATGAAGCAAAACAGAGAGCACAGAAATAAACCCACAGGCTTCTGATCATTTCAGGTATGATAATAGATGTAATCTATGTCAGTCTATTATCTATAATATGTAAATTATTAAATTAATCAATAACTAAATCTATGACAATTAATATATGACAAAATAATATACAATGGAGAAAAAACAATCTCTTCAATAAGTGGTGCTGGGAAAACTGGACAGCTCCATGCAAGAATGAAACTAGAACATTCTCTAATACATATACAATAATAAACTCAAAATGGATTAAACACCTAAATGTAAGACCTGAAACCATAAAACTCCTACAAGAGAACATAGGCCAAACATTCTGTGACATAAATAGTAGTAATATTTTTTGGATCTGTCTCTTAAGCCCAAATAAATAAAGCAAAAATAAACAAATGAGACCTCATTAAATGCAAAAGCTTGTGCACAGCAAAAGAAATCACTGACAGCAGGAAAAGGCAATCTACTGAATGGGATAAAATATCTGCAAATAGTATGACCAAGAATGGATTAATACCCAAAACACAGAAATAGCTCATACAGATTAATATCAAGCAAACAACACAGTCGAAACTGGGCAGAAAACCTGAATAGATATTTTTCAGGAGACACACAGATGGCGAACAGGGGCGAAGAGATCGCAGCATCACTGATTGCCAGGGGAATGAGAATCAAAACACCAGGGAAAAATCATCTCACACCTGTCAGAATGACTGTCACCAAAAGGTCTACAAACAAAAAATGTTGGTGAGGATCAAGAGAAAAGAGAACCCTTGGACCCTGTGGATGGGCATGTAAATAGGGGCAGTCCCTGTGAAGAACAGGACGGAGGATCCTCGGAAACAGAACTACCACATGATCCAGCAATCCCACTCCTGGATATATATCCAGAAAAAACATCCACTAATTTGAAAAGATTCATGCACCCCAATGTTCATAGCATATTCATAATTGATATGGAAACAGCCCAAGAGTCTGTCCAGGGATGAGTGGGTTGAGTGATAAAAAGATGTGGTTATATACATGATTTCATTCTCTTTTATGGCTTAGTTTATATATATATATGTATATATGTGTATATATAGATATATACACCCCTGGCATTTGCAACAGCATGGGTGAGCTTAGAGAATATTACACATAGTGAAATAACTCATAGAAAGATAAATACTGTATGATATCATTTATTTGTGAGCCCTAGAAAAAATAAAAATAAGGCAAAGGAATGTATGTAGCAAAACAGAAACTAACCATGCAGAGGACAGACTGACAGACATAGATAACAAACTAGTGGTTCCCAGGGGGGAGAGGGAAGGTCAGTGTGTGGGATTAAGGGAAGTAAACTCATATGTATCAAACAGAGAGCAACAGGGCTGTCTGTTCTAGCACAGGGAATGAGGGCCATTATTTTATAACAACTTTTAACGGCGTAAAATCTATAAAAACACTGAAGCGCTATGCTGTACACCTGAAACTAATATAATGCTGTAAGTCAACTGTACTTCAATAAAAAATAAAATAAAAGTTTTAATTTACTAAAAAAAAAAAAGAAACAAGTGAGGCAGTTGCAATTTAATTAGAACTACTAGCCGTGTTGGATCACTACATCTGTTATTACAGCAAAATAAATATTGTAAACTTCTTAGCTTTTTTTTTTCCTCTATCCAATGTATCGTTGTAATCTGGTACTTAATCTGGCCACTTGTCAGGATTTTTTAACGTTTTTTTTTTAGGTTTGATACAACTGTGAATTCTGGAAGAGCAGGGCAGGAGGAGAATACCTCCTTTGTTCCATGTTTTCATTAGGTGATACTTGTTTGATAGAATCAAGACCACTGTCAGGTACAAAGAAGGGGCGCCTTCTGCTTTTCAGAACCCTAAAGGGGTGGTTTTAAACTGAACTGAAGTTCAGGCCCTTCAGGACCTTGGGGAGCAAGGGAATGACTTCAATGCTGGGTTGAAATGGGCAGGGTTCCAGGGGACTGGCTTTGGAAACCATCCAAAGTTGTAGCAAAAGCCAAACCGTCTCCTTCCCCTCCCCCCCTTCTCCTCCTCTTTACTCTTCTTCCTCTTCTTTTTTTCCTCTTTCTTTTCCTCCCCGACCTCCTCCTTTTATAATCCAGTTTGCAATTCAGCGTCTTTGTACTATAATATCTTAAGAAAGGTTTCACATGCATACAAACAAACACCTCTGAAACCACTGTCTTTGAGCAACTTCAGGAAGAACTAGAACCACTTCAAAGCTCGAGGTTAATCCCATTTTCTTTGTACACAGGGAACCAGTTACAGCAGCCGTCAGAGCGTTTGAGCAACATGAGAACTTAAGGTTCAGCCTCAGGAGTGCTAACTTCCTCCAAGCCATTAAAAATGGCATGAAGGCAGAGTTCTGAGGTCCTCAAAGAACCCCAGGCTTCTTTGCTGTTGGAATTCAAGTTTTGAAGGAAAGGAACTCGGAGAAGGAGCAAAACAGTTCTGGGATCCCAGCCACCAACATCTAGAACCATCCCTGACATCTGATCCCTGAGAATCCAGAAGTACATGTACGTAGTATTGTCTGCATGAGAGTCTTTTGGTTTATGTTTATTGAATATATGATGCATCACAGCTCAGAATTCCCAAAGAAATTTCAACATATTCAGATCCTGTGAAGTGAAAGTTGCTCAGTCATTTCTGACTCTTTGTGACCCCATGGACTATACAGTCCATGGAATTCTCCAGGCCAGAATACTAGAGTGGGTAGCCTTTCCCTTCTCCAGGGGATCTCACCAACCCAGGGATCGAACTCAGGTTTTCTGCATTGCAGGTAGATTCCTTACCAGCTAAGCCACCAGGAAAGCCCAAGAATACTGGAGTGGGTAGCCTATCCCTTCTCCAGGGGATCTTCCCTACCCAGGACTCAAACCAGCGTCTCCTGCATTGAAGCCTGTTTCTTTATCAGCTGAGCTACCAAGGAAGCCCTAAGAAGGAATAAAGGAAGGAGGAATCCTGCTAGCAACTTCAGACTGGAGGAGATATCCAAGACCTGCTAAGTCAGAAGTGACTTAACTTAGGACTCTTAAGATATATGTTATCTGAATTTTTATTTCAACAGATTTTGAAAATACTGACCACTGAGTTCAAAGTCCACTTTGACTGTGATTTAATATAATTATGGGGCTTCCCTGGTGACTCAGACAGTAAAATATCTGCCTGTAATGCAGGAGACCGGGGTTTGACCTTTGTGTGGGGAGGATCCACTGGAGAAGGGAATGGCTACCCACTCCAGTATCATTGTCTGAAGAATTCCATGGATTATGATTAAAATTTATCATTTGTAGCTCTGCTAATATAAAAAAAAGGTATGCATATTGTTGATAGGAACATTCTCTTTGAAGTAGACAGAGTATTAAAGATGGACAATCAGCGGTTAGCTCCCTATTGCGATCCCCACTAGATACACAGCTGTAGACAGATTACTGGCTTCTCTGTGTCTTGCTATCACCTGTAAAACAGGGAAGAAGTAGGAGTAACACCTACTCTCAAGACTTCTAGTTCATGTATCCATGCATTTATTCCACAGCATTGAAGAAATGTTTCTCACTGAATGGCTTACAATGCCCAAGGCCCTTTGCTTGGCAGTATATGATTTAATGGGCTTAATGGGCTTTACCCCAGGTAGCACCAGGGGTAAAGAACCCACCTGCCAATGCAGGAGGCATAAGAGATACGTGTTTGATCCCTGCCATGGAGGAGGGCATGGCAACCCACTCCAATATTCTTGCCTGGAGAACCCCATGGACAGAGGAGCCTTGTGGGCTGCAGACCATAGTGTCACAAAGAGTAAGCCATGACTGAAGTGACTTAGCACACATTCACATGCATGTGATTTAATACTGTGCATACTAATAACTTGCACAGAGCTGGGATAAGCACAGACAAGTGGCTTGTGAAGGTCATTGTTTAAAGAGCAGTGATGGTCTGTCTTCATTTATACTTGATGTACTGAGAAACAAAACGACTCTGATGAAACACGGTAATGATACAACCTTCTCATAAGTAGAATTTCACCTTAAGACTCCCAAGTAAATAGCTATCCATCTTAGTTTTCCTTATATCTTGACCATATCGGAATAGTCAGCTGTTTGATATATAAGGCTTTATTGTAAAGAAGTTTGGACTGATATCTGAACTAAAGGCAAACTGTTTAAAATACAGTCAAACCATCTGTGAGGTTTTGAGTGGAGCTGGTGAACCACATCTGGTCAACTACAGGAGTAAAGATTGATGACCTTGAATAGCAAGCCCATATAAAAAAATAGTTTCTTTATTCATGAGCAAAGACATCTTCAGGGCCTCTAATACTGTAACCACTTTGGCTATTTTATCAATGCTTTAAAAGTTTGAATTTAAAAATAAATAACTGCACTCTTTGGCTAAGTTTGAGGCCACTTTTATGAGGGATTGTGGGTTGCTTAGGCTCTGAGCACTTAGATGAAAAGAAGAAATAAGGAATTCAAACCAGCAAGAGTTATTGTTCACAATCTTCACACATAACACCAAAAGCCAAGAGTCAGGTTGAATCAGTCAGCATGGTAAATTGCCATAGAAGAAGGCTTATCTTTGCGGTCTCTAGTTTCGAGTAACTTCTAATAATGGGAGAAACCAAAGTGCATCGATCGCCAGTGGATTTGAATGAAGGAGAAGTTAGAGTTGACCTGTCCACAGCTTGCTGTACAAAATGCTTAATTCTATTTTTTTTGTCAACCCATTTGATACGCGCGATCTTAGTTCCACAACCAGGGATCTAACCCACAACCCCTGCGTTGGAAGTGCCGAGTCTTAACCACTGGACCACGAAAGAAGTTCCAAAATGCTTAACTTTTCATTGAGGCAACTTTTATGACCATGAGGCGTACTGGCCTCTGTGAGCTTGGCCCCAAGAAAGGGTTTTCATAGCCGAGGAAACCCCTGTAAACACGGTAGGACAGATGACATTGGCCCAAGTCCTCCTAACCAGTGGCTCTGTGGTTCTGGACAATTCCTTTAGTGGTCTCAAACCTTAGTGTCGCCTCACGCAGAATGAACACCGATCGCCACTGTCCAGGCTGTGTACAGCATTAAAATAAGCAGTGCAAAATCCACTGCAGGGTCCATCCTGAAGGAGACTTCCTCTCTTTCTCTGTCTCCTCCAGGCTCAGCCAGTCTGTGTTTCTCCATCTCTACCTCGGGGGTTCTCTCCAACCCACTTAATACTCTTTTCTGTCATTCAGTGCCCAGAGTTTTATTCAGAAGAAGTCTTGACTATTATTTCGGGTAGTGAGGGAGACGAATAAACAGCTTGGCAGGTGGCTGGCTGTTGTGGTGAGCTAATGTCTCACAAATCTTACAAGGGGGTGAAAATAATTCCCAAGAATATTCACGATATTTAAAACAGGCATCAGCAATAATTGGGCCCATAGAAATTTTATCTGGCCTTCTGATTACATGACTCAATTATAAATTCTGACATCTCAATTATAAAAAGGGCTTGACATTATTTAAAGTAATTTTTCCTAAATATCTACAATTTCCTTTTATTTTTTTTTTCATTTCTTGGCCATAAAATTTCTGTAATAGGAATGCTGTTGTAAAAAGGACTGGCTGGGACCATTGGATATAAAACTTTATGCAAACTCATTACAAAGATTTAACATAAAAGGCATTCTGCTGTAACATTTACTGAATAGCCTTTTTATTTAGAAGGGGAGAGGATTATGGTCTCTTTAGGCAAAAACAAACAAACAAGAAACACATCTCTCTCTGGAAACTGTGTCTAAAATAAGACAAAAGATGCTGGATAAAGAATCTCACTGTGCTTGGTATTTCTATCAGAGGCAGAGGGGTGGGGGTGTCTAGGAAGGGCCTGAGGACTAGGGGCTACGTTCCCTATCTGCGTGAGGAGAGGGAGCCCCACGAGGGCAGGGGTCACTAATCGCAGTCCCCCAGCCAGGTCAGTGGAGAGCAGATTGGATCCTCAGCCCCGGGATCCTCACAGATCTCTGCCCACCCCCAACTGTCCAGCTTCCAATGACAGATCTAGAATCAGTTCTATATAATCCATCAAGAGGATGCCGAAGGAGTGGGTCCTAGAAATGGAAAAGACACACGCTGTCATTTCTGCCACATTGCTCTGTCCAGAGAAGTGCTTGTTCTGGTCCCTGTGGTCACTGAATGTCCAGAGAGAGAGTCCTTCCAGCCCTGGGTCCCCATCACGGTCCAGTCACCTTTGGGCACACCCTTCACCTGTCTTCTTGATGCTTCATCTCCCACTGCTGTCTCTCCCCCAGCCCCAAGGAGAGCAGGGCCCAGCCCTCCTTCTCTGCTCTCTCCTCAGCCCAGGGTTGTTTCTCAACAAATAACCCCTGAGCTTGGCGAGTTTAAGGACAGGTGGGCTCCTGCATTGTGCCACAACGTGAGGCTATTTCACATGAGAAAATATGGTCTCCAAAGTGTGAAAAAGACTGTGACCTAGAGTATAATAATGTGATGGTTGAAACACATCTCGGCACATTCAGAACTGGACCCTGGGGCTGCCGGGGGGCACTTTCTTTTGAAGCTGTGTATCTACACTCTCTGGCTTCCCTGGTGGCTCAGCAGTAAGGAACCGGCCTGCAGTGCAGGAGACCCAAGTTTGATCCCTGGGTCAGGAAGATCCCCCAGAGGAGGAAATAGCAACCCACTCCAGTATTCTTGCCTGGGGAATCCCATGGACAGAGGAGCCAGTGGGCTACAGTCCATGGGGTTGCGAAGAGTTGGACACGACTGAGTGACTTGGCACATGCGCATCTACATTCTCACCAGACATTGTCATTCTCACCTAGGGATGGATCTGAAGACCACCAAAGCAAGCTGACTTTTCTTCTCAGTGTAAAAGTATACGAGTGAGGCAACTCCATTATGCAAACACAATGCATGATGATATTTTCCCTATAATTTCACTTCTCAGAAAGTCCCAAGTCTTTTGTGCTGGCTCTGCGTGTAGAATGCACATTCAGAAGATTCTGCACTTGGGAGAGTAAGATTCAGCAAGAAAGTTCTGAGTTACAGTCCCTTCCTGCGGCTCCTGAGGCAGCAGCCTAGTGTCCAGGACTGCCTCAGTGGATGCTGAGGGCAGCGGTTTTCCACAGCAGGTTCCTATGGCCAAGAATCAAATAGACACACTGAAAGCCAGCACTTTCTTCTGCTGTTTATATGAAGGGCTTGTGTTTTGTTACCACGGTTGTTTTAACGTTACAGTTGCCCTTGAACCACCTAGGTTTGAACTGCATGGATCTACTTACATGTGGATTTTTTCAAAAGTAAATTCTACAGGACTACAAGGTTGGTTGAATCCATGGATGCCAAACCTAGGATATAGGGGAACTAAAAATTAATAGGTTGCCATCAGTTAAGTGTTCAGGAAATCTTTCTTTGTATTAAAGTAAGACAGTGGATCACTCTAAAATTTAAATAGCTTTGCCAATTGCTTTGTAAGGATAACAAGGATGGTTATTAAGAAAAATTCCGATGTGTCTTCGTAAAAGCAATAACAGTCATGAATATTTGTTGGCATGCTTGAAATGCATAGTTACAGTTATTCAAAATAGTATTGATATCCCTTTCCTAAAGGTCACACAATTAATATACATCTGTGTTTACTAAATAATTATCTTTAATTTTGTAAGCCATAAGAATCACAGTTCTCAGACCATTATATCAGAAGATCAAGAATGCTTCTGAATTCTTGTAATCTGTATTTTGAGCTAAGAGTGCACAGTTCATTGTGAAAGGATTTATTTAGACTATGTGTGAATGGGATATGTGTTAATTAATAAAGCTGAATGGTTTCTAACATGTTAAACTTGATGAGTACTTAATAAAGTATTAACCCACAATGAATTATCAAGTACCTGTAGGTGAGGAGGGACCAAGTACTACAAAGTTTTGCAGAGATTTTGCCTGCCTGGCTGGTTGGTGCCCTAGTTTCTGCGTCATTCAAGGATCAACTGTATTTCTAAGTCATCAGGAATATATATGATAGCAGTGAAATCCGTCCTAACTTCGGGGCTGGAACTTCTGTTTTGCTTCATTTTCTTATTTTTCTGTCATGGAAACACCTGCAGGCAGCCCACTGTGCCCCATCTCATCACACAAGAGTCCTCATCACACAAGGTCAGTGCAGACACGGGGCAGGGTAACTGAGGGGAACGCCCCACCCCCTCCGAGCTAGAACATCAGCAGGTTTGTTTTCCAAGTAGATTCACCCAGTAGCATACATGAGCTCTCTTGCTAATGAGAACATACCTTATATTAAAGTTTCATGGGTCTTCAAAATTTACTCAATGTGGAAACATTTTCTTGGAAATTGAAGCAAATCAATAGTTTGACTATGATCATCTAATCACAATTAAAAGAAAAAACTTCCTATGTTACGAGAGTTGCCAGATAACCTTTGAAACACATTTTTATTTTATTTTGCCCAGGTTTCCAACCTCACCAACACACACACACACACACACACACACACACACACACACACACACACACACACACAACCTGTCCATTGAAGTCTTTACTTTCTAGATTCCTGAGACAACTACCCTCTGTCAGTGCACAGATGCTCAAACTTTGTGGACTTGCATAGCTTTCTGTTCTCCTCAAGACCCCGCACACTTGCCTTTCATTGCTGCTGCCTCATCTCAATGCTGACCTTGGGGGCTCCCTTCTGAACCCAGGAAATCATTTCCTGCTCATCTCCCTAGCTTGGATCTCTCTCTATCCTCCTTAATCCGTCACATATCTGGGCAATTCATTTTCCTAAATTTCATAATATATATGGCTTCTCTGGTGGCTCAGACAGTAAAGAATCTGCCTGCCTGCAGGAGACCTGGATTTGATGGGTTGGGAAGATCCACTGGAGAAAGAAATGGTAACCCACTCCAGTATTCTTGCCTGGAGAATCCCATGGACAGAAGAGCCGGTGGGCTAAAGTCCATGGGGTTGCCAAGAGTTGGACATGACTGAGTGACTAACACTTTCACTTTCATAT
Organism: Giraffa tippelskirchi; assembly: GCF_054371585.1. NCBI lineage: Eukaryota > Metazoa > Chordata > Mammalia > Artiodactyla > Giraffidae > Giraffa > Giraffa tippelskirchi. Next base: position 60,119,270 of record NC_137282.1, read on the forward strand.
ATATATATATATATATATATATATATATAAAATTATATCCTATCTAGCCCAGAATCAACATTTGCTAGCTTTTGTTTCCTGATAAACTGGGGTCATATCTCTTCACTTGGTGTTCAAATCCTAAGACTGTCTTTACCACCACGTCCCCGCTCATCGCTCCAACTCTGGCTCCTTTGCCCCTAGCAGGATTAAGCTTCTGGAGTCTCTCTATCTGCCCAGACCTGCTGATTCCAGAGTCCTGTTCATGAGGTCCCCAGAGTTGGGGAGCTGGGTGTGTGTGTGACTGGATCCCCCAACACTCCTACACACGAACATTGAGATACAGAATGTGCTCTGCACTTGAGGCAGCCACTGCTCTTGTTTATGGAGTTTACTACCTGTCAGTCTCATGCCGAACACTCTGCCTCTATTGTCCCTGGCAATCTTACAACAATCTTACAAAATAGGCATTGTGGCTCCCAACTTACAGATGAGGAAACTTGAGTTAAAGAAATTGAATATTAAATATCAGTCCCAGAGCCTGTAGCATGCACTTGGAGGATGTCAAGGAAATCCTTAAAGGGAATGAATTTGCACAGAATAGAAGGATCCATGTAATCTGTAATTAACATTGAGATGACGCTATTCTAGACAAACAGACTTTAAATTTGATATTTTAGAGTAGACTTTCTGATGGGACTCAGTAGAGTGAAAGAAAGCATTTGAATAGGAAAGAGCAATTAGGTAAACTACCAAGACAGTCGGGCAGCTTAGGATGTAAGTAAGACTGAAGCAGTGAGCAGGGGCTGGCCTCTGACACACCCCCCATTGGGACCTTCTATTTGTTTATCCACATCCTATGTTAATTGGTTCTTTTATTGGTGAATTTGCATTCAAAGGTAGCTCTTATTATTGAAATGACACAGGCCAGCTCTGGTTGATGTTTATACCAATATTTAATGCTAGCCTTTCAGAGCCTTTCAATCCAGCTAAAAGCAAAACCTGAAAGAAATGCGTGCACTTGGGGAGATGGGAAGAGCCTAGTGAAGAATGCAGTGCCCTAGGGCTGTAACAGTTAATTGTTCTCAAAGTGAAAACTGCATCAGAGCAAACACAACAGCAATTTAAGGTGAAGCCAGTGCAGCTCGGTTTTGCAAGCCTGTCTCTATTGCGTGAACGTGGTCAGTGGTAGCTGATGCACCATTCTCCTGTTTCCCGAGGCAGTCAGGGATGTCTGCATCCATCACCACGTCATCTCACATCCCAGACACTCCCGCTACCAGTCTGGATCCCAGCAGCCCTCCTCTGAGGCAGTGATGTCCAGCAGAACCTTCTGTGATGGTGGACATGGTCTATTTTCATGTTATCCAGGGCAGTATCCTCATGTGTCTGTTGAGCAAATGAGGAACTAAGGTTTTTTAAATTGGAGTAAAATATACATGATCTAAAAGATATCATTTTAACTATTTTTAAGTGTACCATTCAGAGGCATCAAGTACTTTTGTTGTCTTTGTGCAACTATCACTTGAATCAATACCCGATGAGCCAATCTCATTGGATAAGACCCTGATGCTGGGAGATTGAAGGCAGGAGGAGAAGGGGACATCAAAGGACAAGATGGTTGGATGGCATCACCAACTCAATGGACATAAATTAGAGCCAACTCTGGGAGATGGTAAAGGGTAGGGGAGCTTGGAGTGCTACAGTCCACGGGGTCACAAAGAGTCGGACATGACTGAGAGACTGAACAACAATCACTACCATCCATCTCCAAAAATGTTTTCACCTTGTAAAACAGAAACTTTGTACCCATTAAGCGGTGTCTCTAAGTACCTCATACAAATGAAATTATAAAACATATGCCCTTTTGTGACTTTCACTCAAATAACACACATCCTCACACATCATCTGGGTTGTGGCAGGTGTTATGTCCTTCCTTTTTAAGACTGAATAATATTCCATTGCATTTTGCTTATCCATTCATCTGTCCACAGACACTGGGGCTGTTGCTTCCTCTGGGCTATTGTGAATAATGCTACTGTGGACATGGGTGCACATATACCTTTTTAGTTGAGGAACTTAAATTTTTTATTTCATTAATTTAAGTGTAAATAGCCACATGAAGTCAGTGGTCACCATTCCATTCAGTTCAGTTCAGTCACTCAGTCGTGTCCGACTCTTTGCAACCCCACGGACTATAGCACACCAGGGTTCCCCGTCCTTCACCATCTCTGGAGTTTACTCAAACTCATGTACATCGAGTCAGTGATGCCATCAAACCATCTCATCCTCTGTTGTCCCCTTCTCCTCCTGCCTTCAATCCTTCTCAGCATCAAGGTTTTTTCCAATGCGTCGGTTCTTCACATCAGGTGGCCAAAGTACCGGAGTTTCAGCTTCAACATCAGTCCTTCCAATGAATATTCAGGACTGATTTCCTTTAAGATTGACTGGTTGGATCTCCTTGCAATCCAAGGAATTCTCAAGAGTCTTCTCCAACACCGCAGTTCAAAAGCATCAATTCTTTGACGCTCAGCTTTCATGTTTGTCCAAATCTCACATTCATACATGACTACTGGAAAAACCATAGCTTTGACTAGATGGACCTTTGTTGGTAAAGTAATATCTCTGCTTTTTAATATGCTGTCTAAGTTGGTCATAGCTTTTCTTCCAAGAAGTAATTTCATGGCTGCAGTCACCATCTGCAGTGTTTTTGGAGCCCCAAAAAATCGGATGACAATCTCACAGGTGTAGCTGGACCACAGAGCACCTCTGCGCTATGAGTTTGGCCACTTCCATCTCAACATAAGAATCGGGGGGAAAGATACAGTTCATAGGCTCCCAGGTGGTGCTAGTGGTAAAGAATCCACCTACAAGGCAGGAGACACAGGTTCAGACAGTGGGGACAGTCTAGCGTCTTTAGGCCAGGTCTGGTCTCCTTGTAATTTGATCGGTCACACTTGAACTCGTATTGAATTATTGAGAAGGCTGGAATTACGATCAGTGCCGGCGTGCACAGTCGTGCCACCAGCGAGGGGAGGCTCCGCGTGGTTGTTAACCGTGGTTCTACCTGAATCCCCACAAACCTCAGCTCTGGGCCTGTCCTGGTTCTGTTGAATGAAAAGCCTGAAAGGGCTCCACCATTAGGATCAATATCCCGGCCATTATGTTGGCAAAGAGGCAGCAAATCACATTTACGTGGATTGTCAGCCTCATTATTATAAGCAGATGGCGGCTCATGCACTACAATGCAGGCCCAAAAAGACTGACATTATTTCAAATTAAAATCTATAATGCTAATACACATCTCCCAGCCTTTGTGCAGCCCTGAGTGCATTAATCTTCAGAATGATTTGCTGATGTGCCCCCTGCTTTCACTGTTTTCACATGAGTGGAGCTAAAAGGAAGGCTTTTAACTGAGAATGCTTAACATTTATTCATACAGATTGATAAAAGCTAACATGCAATTTTCTTTACTAGTGGCTCCCTAATAGGAATTAATGGACATTTTAAAGAGAAACTCCAAGTTCTAGGGACACAGAAAAATACTCCAACACAGGAGAGGCAATGTCACGCCCCTCAGCCCAACACAACTTCATCAAGTCTGTATATTTATCTCATCCCTGCAACAGCTTTTTCTGAGCATCTGTGGGCTGGAAAATAATGCAAAATGGAACTATTAGGAGAGACCCTCAGTTTATTAAAAGGTGTTTCATAGATGCTGCTGCAAATTGTGCTTTCAAATTGAAAAAAAAAAAGATGAAAAGTTTTTAGGTTAACTCCTCTGTTAAAAGCATCCTTTCAAAGACTGGACTTTTTAAAAATCATTTACCCACATGTGTTATCTTTTTCTTAGAAAGTAATCCATGAATTCTACTCACAAGGCCTTTGAATAGACGAAAGTTTAATGATCAATGTGTCTTTGTTGTTATTCATGATTTGGATTTTCCAATTGTTTTCCCCATGTGTTCTAAGATTTATAATAAAGTTAAAATGTGTGTGGAAACATCAGAGTTCATAGAATATTCAGAGAGGAAAACTTTTATTTTTTATTTTTTAATATTTAAGGAGGTGACTTAATTGCTATAAAGCACACCCATTTGAATTCATTTATAACCAAAACCAGAAATATTTTCTTAATGGGCTGAAAACTATATTTTGGACAGAATAAGAACTTTTTTCTAGTACAGAACGAGGCTTTAAAAATGAAAAAAGGAAATGTGTAAGCCGTACTTTATTAACTGGGATAATAAGGAGGTGGGAGAATTATGGGCTTGAAGTGACATTTACACTGAAAAGATTTCAATTAATTTTCAAAAAAAATTTTCTCTAGCAAGTCAGGTCAGAACCAAAGATTCAAGCCACTGGGAGAGTTTATTCAAAGATGCTCATAAGATAAGCTTGCCTGTCTATATTTCTATTAAAAGGGTTAATTATACACCCTATCCAATAAAACCAAGTGAGGTAATGTCTTGTTTATCCAATAATCCAAATGTTGGCAAGCCAGTTACACAGAACCCAGCTACAAAACCTCAAAGCAGGAAGGCTGGCCTCAGGACTGCAAGGCTGCTGACTTAAACCAAGTCCCGGCACGTAACTCTGCAAAGAGAATCAAGTGTGGAATCTCAGAAAATAAAGAACTTTAGGGATCACTTACCTTAAGCCTCTAATTTTAAAGATGAGAAAACTGGGGCCCAGGAATGTGACGTGGATTCCCTGCCAGCATGCACAGTGATGGTTTGGGTCCCATGGAAGAGCCCAGGGCAGCATCTTCAAGCTCCCGGGGCAGTTCTGCCCGTCCTGCTGGTGCTGAGGAGGGGGAGAGCGTGCTGGGGGTCTGGGAGGGTGTGCGGCTGGACGGAGCCCCCAGGGGTCCCCCTCCGTGAGGCACGTGCTCTGTAGGACACCCTCTCTCTGACGGTGGGCAGAGCCGTGGATACGATGGGACAGCCCTCCCGTCGCTGCAGTTTCCCAGGGCTCCCGGAAAGAGCATCCCAGACTGGGTGACTGAAACGCTGGGGATTCACAGTCTCTTGGTTCTGGAGGTCAAACGTCCACACGCTGGTTCCTCCCGAGGCTGTGTGGGGAACCTGAGCCAAGCCTCCCTCCCACCTCCTGGGGGTGTGCTGGTGGTCTCTGGGGTCCCCAGCTTCTGGAGGCATCACCCCGTCTCTGCCTTCACCTTCACATGGCGCTCTCCCTGAGTGTGTGTCTGCGTCCAGATGTTATATTTTATAAGGACACTAATCCACCCTGAGGACCTCAGCTTGACCTCTGCAAAGACCCTGTTCCCAATTAAAGTCACATTTGCAGGTACTGAAAGTTAGGACTTGACTATATTTGCAGTAGGGGCGGGGGGGCAGGGAGGAACAAAATTCAACAAATAGGACCTGTGATCAGGCACCGTTCTATGGCAAAGGGACTCTCCAGGTGTAATTCAAGCTCTTGATGAGATGAATTATTTGTTTGTTCGGTCACCATGTCCAGCTGTTTGCAACTCCATTGACTGCAGCACGCCAGGATTTCCTGTCCTTCACTGTCTCCTGGAGTTTGCCCAAGTTCATGTCCACTGAATCGGTGATGCCATCCAATCATCTCATCCTCTGTGGCCCTCTTCTCCAGTTCAGTTCAGTTCAGCCACTCAGTCGTGTCCGAATCTTTGCGACCCCACAGACTGCAGCACCCAGGCCTCCCTGTCCATCACTAACTCCTGGAGCTTGCTCAGACTCATGTCCATTGACTCAGTGATGCCATCCAAACATCTTATTCTCTGACACCTCCTTCTCCTCCTGTCCTCAATCTTTCCCAGCATCAGGGTCTTTTCCAATGAGTCAGCTGTTCGTATCAGATGGTCAAAGTATTGGAGCTTCAGATTCAATGAACTGAACTGTATAAAAGGCAAAAAGATGAGGTGAGTTGCAGGTATTCAAAATGCAGATGGTCCCGGGACACTTGTTCTCTCTGGGTGAGCCCTGTAAGGAAGGTGTGGAGAAATCAGCCTCCAGGCAGGAACATGCTCTGCTCCAGCCTTAAGGAAGAGGAGAGAGCTGAGTGGGTGGGGTAGCAGCTGCCCTTGAAAGCTGAGAGGCTCAGTTCTACAGAGAAAGGAAACACCTTCTCCCCAGGCCAACACTTTGACTGCATACAGCCCGTGTGACCCTGAATGGAAGGTCCAGACTCCTGACCTTCTGAAACTGAGATAATAAATCTACCTTGTTTTGGTTTTAGGTAACTGACTTTGTGATAATTAGTGATGCAGAAATAGATACGAAATTCAGAGAGTACCCTCTACCTGCATCACCTTGATGTCCTCACGGATGAACCTAGAATAGGAAACCTATCTCAAAGGGTGTTTTCAGAATTAAATATGTACTAAACAAAGAGACGTTCTATCCCGACTTACCACCCCAAGCTTTCTCCTTATTTTAACAAACTACAATCTCAAGTAACCAGGAATTATCAAAGAAAGGCAAACTTTGTGATGCAAAAGGCGGAAGATATGTGAACTATATATCATATAGATTGATGCCATCATGGTTTAATTGAAGAAAAAAACTGACAAAAGAAACATTCCAGTGCACTGGAAGGTGCAGTTTTATAGGAAACCTACATTTTAACAATGTCAGTTGCTAAATGAGTTGTTTCTCCAATAACAGTGGTGATGTTATATCTCACAGAACAAATTTTGAGAGCAATTTTTTTTCAAAAGTCAAAATAAATCTATAAACTGTTGTCGTTGTAAACATCATTTACATTCCATTGCTAATGCTGTCCTACTTTAAATGTTTCACACCTCTGTTCTTGCCTTTAACAGACTTCATTGTGTGTCAGCAGCTGTCTCCTTACATTTTCAGGTCCTGGGAACAAGATGTAAATTTTCTTCATTCACAGAGTCTGCACTTGAACAGGAATGCAGTTCACACCAGGAAGCGTATCTTGGTCTTTATTCATCCCTCGGTACTTGGTGAAAATCTTCATAAAGCCATGAAGACGCTCTCTAGCTTTTGTAAAACTGGTTGAGGTTGCTCAGTCCCTAAGTTGTGTCTGACTCTTTGTGACCCCATGGATTTTTGCCCACCAGGCTTCTCTGTCTATGGAATTCTCCAGACAAGAATTCTGGAGTGGTTAGCCATCTCCTTCTCCAGATCTTCCCCACTGAGGGTTCAAACCCAGGTCTTCCACTTTGCAGGCAGATTCTTTACCACCTGACCCACCAGGGATCCACCTTGAATGGCCAGGAAATCCCTCAGGAGGAAGGAGAGCCATGTATTCAAATTACTGGCTAATGTCTTTCTTGTATCGTACCGGTTTCCGTGTATATTGACTTTGTTCATTTGATAAATGATTATCAATTCCGTCACACATGGTAGATACTGCCTTGCATGCGGGCTGCTCTTTGTGATCTACAAGATGATGTCAAGATACTTTCTTATAGATTTTTTGAACAGATCTGTAAGGGAAGAGGACAAGAATTTTTGCTGTTTCTCCACTTCCTGGATGATATCTGAATTAGAATAATGCAATTTTCTCCCTCTAGCAAGAAGCGTCATTGCAGCCCCTACCAAGCAGGTTTCTCTAACTGTGCCTCAATTGTTTTCTCCAGTTTCACATCCTGGACCACCTTACTATCTTGTTCACATCTTACTTCGATGCTTCACCCAGACCCCGTAGCAGTTAGTATTTTAGCCAATCACATTCCGGGGCCTGCATTATTGCCTTTGTCAACTTCTCACACCCTGGGTGTCTGCTCGGTCCCAGGAGGGTGCACAGAAACACAACAGAAGTGAGTGAAAATCTGTGTCCTCCCCACCTGGACTGGGAGATTTCCTGCTGCTCTGAGCTGTGGTCCTGAGCCTCCCTGCTGATGTCAGATGTTGCCTTGCTATGCAAAGCATAGCTTTCAGCCTTTTAACTTAGGAGCCAAATTATTATTCCATTTTTATTTTTAGAGCTGGAGCAGACACAATCAATTTCATTTCAATGCTCTGATCATAAACCTCCATGTTAATATTGCCCCTTTAAATCAAGTGTTTATGGGTCCTAGAAGCAGCACCTGGAAATTTTACCTTAAGGTCCTAAAGTCATTTGGCTACAAATTACTTAATATTCTCTTGCACCTATTTCCGTGGTCTGGACTTGATTATTTCTAATTATCATAAATGCCCCTCTGCATGCCAGACGTGTACTGTTACAGCCGCTCCATCAGCCGAATATTTTATGTCAGGCTCAGAATCAAACAGAGAAGAGTTCTGAGTCACGCAAGCCTTCCCAGCCCAGGGCTGAGCCACTTAATGGCCTTCCGGCCTCTGATCCTGCAGCAGAGAAGGACCACGTGCGGCTCCCCCTTCGCCCAGTCACGGTCGGTCAGATTCTATCACGAGCTGTTGTCTTTCCCTCTGACTTCCCACAAATGACCACGGTAGACAAGAGAGGTTCCTTTGCTCTTGGTTTGGATCCTAGCTCCTTTTGCATATTTTATAATCACATGAATCATGGTCCCAGGTACAATTTTGCTCTGTCCCCAGCTTTCAGAGAGGTCACTGGAGATGATGCTTGTTTGACAATTCCAAGAAACCCCGGAAAAGTGGTCCAGCTCTGGGCCGCATCCCGGTGCATAGAATCCCCAGACTTGGTGCTTCAGTCTTCAACCCCCATCCTGACCCCTGCTTTCCAGTCCAGCTCATCCACAGGCCGCATAGTTGGAGCTATGACTCCCCCCCGGCTGTCAAAAGGTGCAGGATGAGAAAGTTGAGTTACGGCAGGAGGCGCGATGCAGGTCACCCCTGCCTTGGCGCTGACCTTTTCTGCTCCGAAGGCCCCTGCTTTCTGCAAGAGTGAGGGGACCTGACAGAGGCAAGACCCAGGCATGAGGCTCACGGGTATCCTTTCCACTCTGTGCTTTCACAAACTAGAGATGCTTTCCCTCTGCTCCTAATTCCCTTCAAAAATTCTGATGTGCTTTCCCGGTTTAATTTGACAAACCCTCCTGCCTGGCTTGTTTGCTGTAGGGTCAGGCCATTAGGAACGGTTGGACCTGTCAACTTTTCTCCTCCCAAGCCCTTGTCCGGTCAGATCCGAGGACCGAGGATTTGATGACTAGCAGAATAAGGCTGGATCTCCATCACGCTTTTTCCTCCTTCTCCATAAAAAATCCAAATAAGTCATTACCTGACTATGAGTAAACGGAAATTGTCTATAATAAGGAAGCAAAGGAGAAGGAAGCAAATTCTTAAATATGCTGAGCTTCTAGCAGAGGAGGCAGGGGTAGGATGACACATTTATAATGTAGACTCAGATGCTTTCTGTCTTCAATTTCTTTCAAGATAAAAAGTTCTAAACAACAAAAACCACTCATAGTATAGAAACAATTGGGACCAGGCATTCAATAAATAAGTCATAAATTAATGAAGTGTAGAATTCTTTATGTCATCTTTAATCATGTATATGATTATTAATATTAATCTCCTTAACAACTTTTACATGGCTTGTTATGACCCCGCAGAGCTAGAAAAAATTACTTGCTAATCATTTTAGCCATAAATTTAATGGATCATCAACATTTGTATAAAACAAACAAACAACAGGGAGGAAATTTGTAGTATAACACTAAATATTTTGGATCCTTGAAGGCAGGGGAGGGGTCCCCCTAGCTGCAAGGAACAGGACCCCGAAAGGGTTGGTGGGTTCCAGTGAGGCAATCACAGAGACCCTGCTCCCTAGAAGGACAATACCCCTGTCTCCTACCACAAAGAACTCAGGATAAAAGGTAAAATTTCCAGAACACAGGGACAACATACAAGCCTTTCAGGAAACGCAAACATTACCATCACTTTTTCCCTGAGTCATCTTCCTACAACCAAGACTCCAGATGTGCTGATGACTCGTAAGTATTTTTTGCAGCCAACACGATTCTTCTGAAAACTGATCTCACAATTGTGAGACAGTGTAGAGAGGTGGCTTTAACATCTGTCACCTGCTATATATTACAGCATAACACCTATTTCTTTTACTGAAGAGTTAGCCATTTGTATTCCATATATTTATGAAATTTATATATATGTATATTTGTTTTTAGTATTAATAATTCAATTCTTGATTTTTTACAATTTACTGTGAGTAATACACGAGCAATTTAAGCCAATATCATTATCAAATAGATATCTAACAAAATTGTCAAAGACCTTTCTATTTACAAATTCTATTGGGAGTATCAGCTGCATGTTCACAGACAGCTGAGAAATTTTGCTTTCAAAATAAACAAGCAAGTGCTTGTTATTCATGAAACTGTCTTTTAAAAAATGTTCTTTTGGGAATAGTATCATGACATGACCTTTTTATATTACATAATTGTAGAAGCTTTCAGTATCTCTGGATTTATTTTATGTCTAATTACATTAATTAAGAATCTTGTATTCTTAATCATAAACATGTCAATGTTGCTACAGTTTTTATTATCTGATATAGAGACTTAGTTCTTAAATCTCTACTTTTACATTCTCTTTCACATTCATTTACTCAATAAGCATAACTCTAAATCCTCTTGGGTAAGCAGGAAAACCAGCATATGTTGGACAGGGAGGCCTGGCGGGCTGCAGCACATGTGGTTACAAAAAGTAGGACACTACTGAGCAACTGAACAGAACTGAATTCAAAAGTATGGCTCAGCGGGTAAAGAATCTGCCTGCAATGCAGGAGACACAGGAGAGGTGCGCTCAACCCCTGGTTGGGGAAGATCTCCTGGAGGAAATGGCAGCCCACTCCATTACTCTTGCCTGAGAAATCCCATGGACAGAGGAGTCTGGTGGGCTACAGTCCATGGAGTCGTAAGGAGTCAGACACAGCTGAGTGGCTAAGCACACACGTGCACTCATTAGGATGGTGCTGTGAACTCTTCTTGTGATTGTTGAAACATCACAGAGTGCTTAGAAAACCATGTTCTAAAGTCTTAAGTCACGTAAAAGTCACTGGGTCCACCTCCTTCCAGAGAGCGAGCTTAGAGACTAGTGGATCTCCCAGGAATGTTTCTCATACAAGCATTGGGCCTATTGTCTGGGGAAAGGGGGCATGAACCCATATTTCGTGTTTTGAGGGTATAAATATTAAACTTGGTTGAGAGCCCTGGTGGGCAGCCCTCCAGGATGGAAATTCTATTCCAAGATCCAGAGTCAACAGTGTCCAGATCCATCTTTAGTCCAGGGCCTTGGACTGACTGTGAGCTGGAAACAAATCACTAAGAAATGGAGCCACTGATGCCCACGCATGGACCTAATGCGTGTCCATCCAATTTAGCCAAGTTGAAGAAAGATTGATCTTCCTTCAACAATAATCACAATAACTCCCTGCATCCCAGGAGTCCCGGGATAGTCGCACATAAAGTTGCTTAGAGCCCACTTTATGGGAGATACCAGAAATACGAAGAGTCAAACCTATAAATGATTTAATGGTACTCAGCATTCTCTCCTTGGGTTTCTGCTTAAACTCCCAGAGCACTCAGAAATTCAGGGAATATGGTAAGCCATAGGGGAGATAACGAACTGCTTACTAAGATGTAGAGGGGGCTGCAGTGATTAATTAGAAACCTACAATATGTTATAAAACACTTTACGATAATCATATATGGCAGTTTTGTACTGCTAAATGGGCAAGTGCTATTAATAGGAGCTGTCTACATGGATTGTGATTTTTCTTGGAAATATGCTTCATAAGGATGATTTTTTTCCTCTCCACAATCAATGCTATAAAAGCAATGGGACCCCAGCTCCCAGGGGGATCAATGCTGTAGGTGAGTGAATGTCTCTGTTTCTTCTCTCTGAGTGTAGTCAGATGCTCAGATATAAGACCTTCTCCTCCTCATGGGGATTGTTTGTAGCAGATGTTTGTACAATCTCATGAGAACAGACCCCAAAGAGGATATAAAATAGGGCAGTGGGGAAGATTAATACATTGACTAAAACTGATTCAGCAAGCACACAGTGATGCTGAGAATATGAACCAGAAATAGAGCAATTGATAGGGGCTCTCATAGATCTTTTTAAAGAATGGAATTTTAGAGCAGACTTTGGAGCATAGAGTTCTCTTAGGCAGAATGCTTTTGCTTCATAATAGCTATGTTTTTCATTTAATTCATTGTCTCTTTACTTTGTCTTTCACTTTTAAACAAGATTAGAGGTCAGTAGTTATCCAAGAAAATGGCCACATCCATTTTCTTCCAGATACTGTTCTGGCTTTCTGTGGCTAACAGGATCAAGTTTCTGTTCGATGCCATTGCCCCATGGAGATTAATTTCCATTGTGGTAGATTCTCTTTGTCACTGTGAGGAATGTCAGACCCAGCCAAAGTGTGACAAAGAATAAATATGGAAGAACAGGCTGTTCAAATAGGCAGTAACAGGACAATTGTGACAAGTGTGGCAAGAAGTCAAGACCATTACCTTTCCTTTCTGCCTGTACAGGATCTACATGGAGCACCTCTTGAGTGACTCCGATCAAGGACTCAAGTTCCTCCACCCTGAATAAGTTCCATGGGCGATGACGTCTTCTCCTTTATCCCCCACCCCTCCCCCCTTTCTCTTTCTCCTTCTTCTTATTTTAAATCACATTCTTGGGAAAATTGCAGTATGAACTCAACATGCAAAAAATATGTACAATCACAGGAAAATTATTACAGAAATGAATTTTGTCCTCTCTGGTCCTTTGTCTTTTTCTTGCAAAGCATGACCCAGAAGATATCAATATCTGTTCCCATTTGTATCAAGTAGAATGTCTAACTTTAAATTCATTCAACTTCTCCTGCTGCTAACCACCCTGAGGGACCAAATATTCTCTTGCCTTGAGTGTTAGATTATTTCATTTACCTACCATAAGTTTCAAAGTACATGTTATTATAGATGAGTTTTATATAACAGTATTATATGTGAAAATAGGTCCTGAGTTTGAATTTCTTGTGTTGCTTTGGTACCAGCAGGAAGCTTTGAAGGATGAAGGCTTCATCAGGAGCTTCTTTGAGCTCACAATCCCTCAGCATAGTACACAAGACTGAAAAAAAGGAAAAAAATCTATGCTGAGGAGAACAAAGAGGGAGGGTCCCATTACCATCTCTGGCTGCTTCAAACCACATGCCCACGTGATGGTGGTGGCAGACGAAGGGTCACGCCCCATCACCTGTTTTCAGAGGCCACACAATTTGTACTACACAACATCATGAAGACTATCATAGCATGTTTTCACTCCAGTAATGATGATCATGGCTGAAATGCACTCAACACCAGCCCTGGGCTCCTGAAGAGGTGAGGATTTTGTTTCACATGATTCCTACCCTCAATGTTTGATTTCCATAACCCTCTTTACTACTCTCTGTTTTCCAGCCTGAGCACTGAGTAATCAGACAAAAGAATTCATGCTTTTGTTTATCTTTTTGCCTCTTCCCCTGTGGTTTGATGATTTTCTTTAGTAGTATGCTTGTGTTCTTTTCTTCTTAGATTTTTGTATCTAGTGTAGGTTTTTGGCTTGTGGTTACCTTGAGAGTCACATATGGTGACCTACGGCTATATGGCCTTGTTTTAAGTTGGTAGTCAATTAAGTTGTGACACGTCCTAAAAGATCATGTTTTTATACCTCTCCCCAAATTTTGAGTTTTTGATGCTATATATTTCCATGTTTATCCCTTAACTATTTATTTCAGTTATAGTTGCTTTTACAATTTTTTTTGCCTTTAATCATCATACCGCTTATTTAAGTGGTTGATCCTTAGTCCTTCAGTTCAGTTCAGTTCAGTCGCTCAGTCGTGTCTGACTCTTTGCCACCCCATGAATTGTAGCATGCCAGGCCTCTCTGTCCATCACCAACTCCCGGAGTCCACCCAAACCCATGTCTATCGAGTCGGTTATGCCATCCAACCGTCTTAGTCCTTAATACCTGTTTATTTTCTAGTTGAATTTTCCTTTGCTGCAAATTCTTACTTCCTTTACACTTAGGGAAAACTCACAAGATAAGGCTGTCCACTACCACAATTTTTATTCAACACAGTATCAGAAGTCCTAGCCACAACAATCAGACAAGAAAAAAAAAAGTCATCCAAAATGGAAGGAAAGATATGCAACTGTCACTAACATGATACTCTGTATAGAGAACCTTAAAATCTCTACATAAAACCTATTAGAATAAATGAATTCAGTAAATTTGAAGGATACTAGATACTATGCAGAAATCTGTTACTTTTCTATACACTGACAATGAAATATTAGGAAGAGAAAGTTAAAAAAAAGGAAAGAAGTGTTGTTAAAATTGCATCAACAAGAGTAAAGTACTTACAAATACACTTTCAAAAGGAGGTGAAAGACCTATACTCTGAAAACTATAAAAACATTGATGATGGAATTGAAAATGATACCAAAAATGGAAAGATAATCTATGTTCTTGGATTGAAACAATACTACTCAGATGGCTATACTACTCAAAGCAATCTATAGATTCAATGCAAACCCTATCAAAATACCCATGACTTCTTTTTTCTTTTCACAGAGATATTACAAATAATCCTAAAATATCTATGGAACCACAAAAGACTCTGCATTGCTAAAGCAATCTCAACAAAAAAGAACATAATGTGAGAAAGTGAAGAAAGAGCATTACATTATAGCTAAGAGTGTGATAAGTATCAGATTCCCATCCTAGGTCAGAAATTCCAAAAGACTAACATCAAGGGGGTCATCTGGGCAAGATGGCACCAGTGGAAATGGGCATGACTCCTTGGGTGAGTAACACATTACAAGGTGAATGTGATTAAAGATCAGCATCATCAAAGAAGATATTGATTCAGGGTCATGGGTTAGAGAAAGGAGGAAAGGGAAAATTTACAAGCAAATTTTACTTCTTATAAATGAAGAAATTAAGAAAAGATAGAGTAGGTGTTATTGGCTGCCTAGATTGGCAAAACATTCAGACACATCTGCTCTCCTTGTCTCACTGCAAGGGCTGCTGCTGCTGCTGCTAAGTTGCTTCAGTCGTGTCCAACTCGGTACGACCCCATAGACAGCAGCTCACCAGGCTCTCTGTCCCTAGGATTCTCCAGTCAAGAACGCTGGAGTGGGTTGCCATTTCCTTCTCCAATGCATGCATGCATGCTAAGTTGCTTCAGTTGTGTCCGACTCTGTGTGACCCCATAGACAGCAGCCCACCAGGCTTCTATGTCCACAGGATTCTCCAGGCAAGAACACTGGATTGGGTTGCCATTTCCTTCTCCAATGCATACATGCATGCTAAGTCACTTCAGTTGTGTCCGACTCTGTACGACCCCATAGACGGCAGCTCACCAGGCTCTCCGTCCCTGGGATTCTCCAGGCAAGAACACTGGAGTGGCTTGCCATTTCCTTCTCCACACTACAAGGGCAATGTTCACCAGTTTCCATCTTTTCTCTCCCATCAAATACTGAAGCAAACCACCAACCTCTAGTGGAATGTGCTTGAGTTCAAACAAAGGATTGGGTTAAGAAAAGCCACTATGGAGAACAGTGTGGAGATTCCTTAAAAAACTGGGAATAGAACTGCCATATGACCCAGCAATCCCACTGCTGGGCATATACACCGAGGAAACCAGAATTGAAAGAGACACGTGTACCCCAATGTTCATCGAAGCACTGTTTACAATAGCCAGGACATGGAAGCAACCTAGATGTCCATCAGCAGACGAATGGATAAGGAAGCTGTGGTACATATACACAATGGAATATTACTCAGCCATTAAAAAAAATACATTTGAATCGGTTCTACTGAGATGGATGAAACTGGAGCCCATTATACAGAGTGAAGTAAGCCAGAAAGAAAAACAACAATACAGTATACTAATGCATATATATGGAATTTGAAAGATGGTAATGATAACCCTATATGCGAGACAGAATAAGAGACACAGATGCATGGAACAATTTTATGGACTCTGAGGGAGAAGGTGAGGGTGGGATGTTCTGGGAGAATAGCATTGAAACATGTATATTATCATATGTGAAACAGAACACCATTCCATGTTCGATGCATGAGACAAGGGCTCAGGGCCGGGGCAATGGGATGATCCAGAAGGATGGGATGGGGAGAGAGGTGGGTGGGGGGTCCAGGAGGGGGAACACATGTAAACCCATGGCTGATTCATGTCAATGTATGGCAAAAACTATTGCAATGTTGTGAAGTGATTGGCCCCCAACTAAAATAAATAAATTTATAAAAAAATAAAAATAAAAATAAAATAAAAATAAAAAAAAAAAAAAAAGAAAAGCGATATTTTACAACTGCCACATAACAAAGAGGTCTTTTAAAATAAACATTCTTTCCCTACCATGTACTGTTCATTTTTATTTTAATAATACATGTCCAGAATTGCATAGCAATCCACACATTGTGCTCACAAGCGTTGTGTCTCCTACCCCTCCCAGCAGTCCTACATAACAGAAGGGAACGTGGCGGGGAGTGACCCTGAACATGAAATGGTTCTACAGCAAGTAAGTGGCGGTGTGCAGACGCACCGTGACCACAAGAATTCTCAGACCAGTAGCCCTTGAACTGAAGCTTGTGCAGTCTCATGTCATCATGGATTCACAGGCACCACGCACAGGAAAACAAATAAAAGTACTAGCTCTATGGTTGTTCAGTCGCTCAGTCATGTTCGACTCTCCGTGACCCCCATGGACTGCAGCATGTCCAAGCTCATGTCTGTGGAGTCAGTGATGCCATCCAACCATCTCATCCCCTATCGACCTCTTCTCCTTTGTTTCCAATCTAGCCCTATATTGCATGTCAAATTTACACATTTTACAGGTACACTGCATTTCTGATATAAAGCCAGGGTTGTGAATACCTTCCAAATGATGAAGAAGATATCTAAGATATAAAAATTCTTTATGAAAATAGTTGAGCCTCTAAGATCAAAGGCAGTTTGCTAACTGAGAAACATTTTTTTGTATGATCCATTGGTAAATGCATATTTTTATGTTTTTATCTCTTTAAAGCTGACATTTTAAAGGCAAAAGTATTTTTGTTACACCCATTATGCGTTAAGAATTTTCAACAATTTAAATATTTTGGAGATCCTTTGTTAAGTATATTCTCTCTGGAAGTTGGCCTATGAGAAAATAAAGGAGGAAAAAGAGAAATGTTAACACAGGAGAGAAGACATAATTAAGACTGAAACACAGAAAATTTCACAAGTGAAAGTCTATAGCACACATGACATTCACACTAATACCAAGTAACTTACGTTTGGGCTTCCCTTGTAGCTCAGTCAGTAAAGAATCCACTGGCAAAGCAGGAGTCTGCCTGCAATGCAGGAGACCCGGGTTTGATTCCTGGGCCCAGAAGATTCCTGGAGAAGGAAATGACAACCCACTCCAGTATTCTTGCCTGGAAAATCCCATAGACAGAGGAGCCTGGCAGGCTACAGTCCATGGGGTCACAAGAGTCGGACACGTCTTAGAGACTAAACCACCAACTTACATTTTAATCCATGTTATTACAATATGGACAAAAGTTAATAAATCTTGACATATTATTTCAAGTGTGAACAGAACAATGGATTTTAGTGAATGCCAGTTTTGTGGCACTGATGGTAATTGTACATGTCCTCAACTGCTTATAAAACATTAGATAATTTTATCCAGCTTGTCACTAATTTTTTCTTCCGGCACCATGCACCTGGAGTTTTCCCACTTGTTCCCACCATTCTGTTCTCTCAGCGCATTCTCTGGGCACCATTGGTTAGGATATCTAGACATTTAAATTTTGTTGAATTTCATGTGGAACCATTGGAGGTTCTCAACCACTGTACAGAACCTTGGCAAAGAGAGAGTTAATTTTACCTCCTTTGCAAACCTCTCAACTTAATAAGCAGTAGTTTTCTATTTTGTTTTGTATCTTCTTTTCCTTTTTCCTTTGTTAAATATAAGATAAAATGTTCAAGCTGTATATTATGTTGGTGTTTACTCTTATAAATAGCGAGCATGCTAAGTATTCAACTTCTAAATAATCAAGTAGAATAACTCAATGACAATGTATTTACATAAAATTTTTTTTTCCTAATTGCTTCTTTTATCATTAAACATCTATCTATTGGGTGTCTGCTATGTTCTAAGTACTAGCACTATAGCAGTCAATTAAAATCAGAGTTGGCTTTGACTTCCACATATAACACAGAAAGGAATACAGAGCTTTGCTTCCAACCTAGGGAGGAGAAGACGGTTATTCTACAGAAGCCCTAAATTTCACTAGGCCGTAAGAGAGTTGATGTGACCAGTCAACCAAGGAATGGGAATCCCATGGAGAACCAAACCCCTCGAAGGAGAGGCAAACAAACTGGCTATTTTCCCTTGGTGGAGCACAGAAGAAAGCGGTGACCTCAGTTTTAAGTGAATGTCAAGAACTTAGATACAGTTGTAAAGCATTTGTCGAGACCCAGTGCTGCCTGCTATGCCAGTTTGGAGTAGCTGCCCCCTATCCGCTGGAAAAAGCAAGGCTTGCATTCACTTGCAATCATTTTCCATAGGCATTTATCATGAGCCCATATGAGAAATCCAGCCAGGCAGAGCAGCCAAGATGATGGCACAGGTATGCAGGAGGTCCCTGGGGCTCCTGGAGGTCAGGTGTAAAGCCTGTCTAGAGGAACAGAGCAGGTCACCTCCACATTTATAAAACAGCTTCTCCATTCATGGTCTGGACATTATTTTCTTACCGAGTTGTTAAGTGAGTAGAACAGTTAGTACCGTAGCCAGTATGGATTTAGGAGGCAGATACATTCATAGATTTCACATCCAATCAACCACTTATATTGCATTCTTTACAGAAAACTCTCCAAGATCCTAGAGAATTTACACAATCCAGAAAAAAAGGTGTTTCTTTGTATCTACTCTCAAGCAATGATGGTACCAGATTCTGACCTGTGCCGGTCATGTTTGCTCTAAGTGACCAGCTTGCCTTCATTGAGCAATTTCAGCTCAGTTCAGTCATGCCCATCTCTTTGTGACCCCATGGACTGCAGCACCCCAGCCTCCTCTGTCCATCACCATCTCCTGGAGCTTGCTCACACTCATGTCCATTGAGTCGGTGATGCCATCCAACCATCTCATCCTCTGTTGTCCCCTTCTCCTCCTGCCTTCAATCTTCCCCAGCAGCAGGGTTTTTTCAAATGAGTCAGTTCTTCGCATCAGTTGGCCATAGTATTGGAGTTTCAGCTTCAGCATCAGTCCTTACAGTTTAGGTGGTGCCATTTTGGTGTCAAGCAGCTTGGCTCCCCAAGAGCACTGGGCTGACCCAGGTTGGCCATCCAGGTACCTTGATGGGAACATAATCCTTTCATCAGCCCTCTGTTTCGGGTCCTGGTGTTATCACCTCTCCTTTACCACCTGGAAGAGGGAAGGATTCCCACCTTAGAGAAATGGGGGAGTGGATGAACACACCACACTCAATACTGGAAGGGTGAGGATGATGGTGGTTTATCGGTGACATGTACACATGGTCCAGAGAAGGACGCCAGGCTCACAACCCACAGGAAGGTTTCCTTGAAACAGAACAAAGCAGTAAGAGTTGCAGGAGGCAGGCTTTCTAGTAACAAGGGGGTTAGGTGCCCTCGTGGGTGACTTGTTGGATAATCCCGTGAGTGATGGGGAACGATGCTGCTGCTCAAGGACAAACAGGAGGTGAGCCTGGTCCTCTGGGTAAGCAGCGTGGTCTGGCAGGAAACATACCCACTCGAGTAGGTGAGGAAGGACTTGCTGTCAAGAACAGTTAAACCAGTGGTAGCAGAGATCAAGACAGCACAGAATGTGGGCCTTGTCCTTTACGTCTTACATCACAGGTGCCCAAGGTTTCAGGAGTAACAAACCATCTTGCCAAGTTGAGCCAGGAGTAATTCTCACTTTCATCATCTTGCTGAACTAGAATCTGTGTTTACTTCCCTCCAATCTATATACTTCTTATGCCTTGGGAAGCACTTCTTTTAAAACATGAAATATCTCAAATTCCTCTTTTTCAAATCATGGGACCCTAACCCACTGTTGTCAGTTACTTTGTGGGACTCTATTCATCTGTCTTAAGGCCACCACCATATCAACCCATGTGATTTGAATTGTCTTCAATTGATTTCAAAAGGTCCACAACTACACTTCTGACATGACCAAATTCAAGAGTGAAGATTTTTTTTTTTTTTTTTTGCATTTCTCTCACTAGAGAAGGATTAAACAACTAAGTCGATCATTCTATCCAGCTGAGTCTCACTTACTGGTGAAGAAACAAGGCATAAAATGGGGGAGTGGATGAACACTCAATACTGGATGGGTGAGGATGACGGTGGTCTATTGGTGACATGTACTCACGGTCCAGAGAAGGACACCTGACTCACAGCCCACAGGAAAATTGCACTTACGACAGAACAAAGCAAGATCATCCTGCTGTTAAAAGTTAAAGCCTCTGTAAATTCTGGTATCTTTCTACTTCTGTGCATATATCAGTCAATAATCACAACTTACAAACGCGTACCTTACAACTGACCTCTTCATGTATCAGTTATCTATTGCTCTGTAACACATTAAAAGGAATTTTAGTTAAAAATGGCTACTTTATTTGTGTGTGGGTTTTTAGGTTAGGAATTGGGGATGGGGTTTGCTGGAGAATTTGTTGGCTGATGTTGCCTGGGGTCACACATCTGGTGGCTCCTCTGAGACTAGATGGCTCAGGATGGCTTCACTCACCTGTCAGGGCTGATGGACCATGTGATGCCTGAAGAACAGCCTGGGCTTCCTCTCGTGGCAGCCCGGTTTCAAGAGCTAGAGCTTCAGGGACGCCTGATGCCTGTGCTTGGTGGCTATGTACCATCCCTTCCACATCCAATGTCTAGACTTGGTTCAAGAGCTGAGAATATAGACTCTGTTTCATTATGTTGTGTTGCCGTGTGCTCAGTCACTCAACATCATGTCTGACTCTTTGCAACTTCATAGACTGCAGCCTGCCAGGCTTCCCTGTCCATCACCCACTCCTGGAACTTGCTCAAACTCATGTCCATGGAGTCAGTCATGCCATCCAACCATCTCATCCTCTGTCATCCCCTTCTCCTGCCTTCAATCTTTCCCGTCATTGGGGTCATTTCCAATGAGTCAGTTCTTTGCATCAAGTGGCCAAGGTATTGGAGCTTCAGCTTCAGCATCCACGCTTCCAATGAATATTCAGTGTTGATTTCCTTTAGGATGGACTGGTTGGACCTCCTTGCAGCCCAAGAGACTCTCAAGAGTCTTCTCCAACATTACAGTTCAAAAGCATCAAGTCTTTGGCACTCAATTTTCTCTATGGTACAACTCTCATATCCATACATGACTACTGGAAAACCATACCTTGACTATACAGACCTTTGTCAGTGAAGTATAGTATCTCTTCTTTCTAATATGCTGCCTAGGTTTGTCATAGCTTTTCTTCCAAGGAGCAAGTGTCTTTTAATTTCATGGCTGCAGTCACCATCTGCAGTGATTCTGAGCCCAAGAAAATAATGTCTGTCACTGTTTCCATTGTTTCCCCATCTATTTGTCTTGAAGTGATGGGACTGGATGCCATAATCTTCATTTTTTGAATGTTGAGTTTTAAGCCAGCTTTCTCACTCTCCTCTATCACTTTCATCAAGAGGCTCTTTACTTCCTCTTTGCTTTCTGTCATAAGAGTGGTGTCATCTATGTATCTCAGGTCACTGATATTTCTCCCGGCAGGCTTGATTCCAGGTTGCGCTTCATTCAGTCCGGTGTTTCGCATGATGCACTCTGCATAGAAGTTAAATAAGCAGGGTGACAATATACAGCCTTGACATACTCCTTTCCCAATTTGGAACCAGTCCATTTTTCCATGTACATTTCTAACTGTTTCTTCTTGACCTGCATACAGGTTTCTCAGGAGGCATGTAGGGTGGTCTGGTATTCCTACCTCTTTAAGAATTTTCCATAGTTTGTTGTGATCCACAGTCAAAGACTTTGGCGTAGTCAACCAAGCAGAAGTAGATGTTCTTCTGGAATTCTCTTGCTTTTTCTATGAGCCTATGGATGTTAGCTGTTTGATTTTTGGTTCCTCTGTCTTTTCTAATTCCAACTTGAACATCTGGAAGTTCTTGGTTCACATACTGTTAAAGCCTAACTTGGAGAATTTTGAACATTACTTTGCTAGTGTGTGAGATGAGTGGAATTGTGCAGTAGTTTGAACATTCTTTGGCATTGTCTTTCTTTGGAATTGGATTGAAAACTGACCTTTTCCAGTCCTGTGGCCACTGCTGAGTTTTCCAAATTTGCTAGCATATTGAGTACAGCACTTTAGCAGCAGCATCTCTTAGGATTTGAAATAGCTCAGCCGGAATTCCATCACATTCAGCTGGCTACATTTAATTTCTGTGAAAAACTGTTTTACAAGTAATAGGTAAATAACCATTCTCTCCAAAAGATACAGTAGATGTTCTGATGTTATTTCCTTGGATATTCACAAACCAGGAACTCATTTCAAACTCAACAGATTTTTTAAAATTAAATGTTGATCTCTTCAAATATTTAACATAACATCTTAATAAATAAAAGATTATAGTCTTTATTCCACAAAGGAACCTATCACAGTTTTCTAGCTAGTTCTGCTTTTATTTTTATATTGCCCATCTGGCAAGTGTCTGTCTGAGTACTTTAGAAGCCAGAACAAAGTTAAATTTAAATTGACAGAAACCCAAGAACACCGTCAAGTCCCAGAGACAGGATCCCTTTTCAGCGAGAGAGGGCAGAGCAGTATAGCTTTTAAAACTGTCTTTTGAGCCTGAAAAATCTAAGCTCTAATGCCATCATGAAATGCACTCACTGTGTGATCTTGAAAACATTTGATGACCTTCTCAGTCTCCTCATTGGGATGGGCATAAAGTTGATAATATGTCTGCTCGTTGGAGGATTTAGGGAAGATATTTCTGAACTTTGAAAATACTGGCGTTTTTGTGTTCAGGTGTTGAAAGGTTCTGATGGTCTTGTGCTGGAGACCTGGGGGACTCAGAGAACCCTTCTCTCCGGGACTTGTTTTCACAAGTGGGCATCTAAGTCCCTTGCAATTCTCCTGGATTTTACTTTAATCCCAGGAACTCACTTTGCCTCTGGAAGAAACATTTGCTTCAAAGCAGCAGCAGGATGACTGAATCAGGAAGAACGCCTGCCCCCAGCCACCCCCACCAGGACAGTGCTGCAATGGGGACCCCCAAGCACACGGCCCAGAGCCTCGGGGGGGCAAATGCCTGGTCCAGCAGTGGAGGTAGTGCTGAAGCCCCCACTCCACGGCCGCTCTCCCGGAATCCTGAATCACTTCTTCCTAGCGCTCTTTGTGATGAAAGGTCACATAACCATTTTTATAAATCACTCTCCATTTTAATGAAATAGTAGAAATCACAAAGCATTTCCCCACATCACATACACATACCATTCAGGCGCCTGGTCTCCCTAGGCTCTTCTGGGCTGTGGCAGTTTCTCAGACTCTCCACGACCTTGACAGTCTTGAGGAGCACTGGTCACATGTTTTATAGAGCGCCTCTCAATGGGGATTTGTCTGATGGTTTTCTCATGATTAGTCTGGGGTTATGGGCTTTAAACCAGGGAGGTAAAGTGCCATCTCATCATGTCGTGTCAGGGGTCCGTGGTCTCACCGTGACTTTTCACGGCTGGCGCTGACCTTGATCGCCCGACTGAGGTCAAGTTGCTGGTAAGTTCCCCTTCTCGTCCTGCAGTGTTTGCAGCTGAGTCACGAAGGGCATCATCGCTTAGGGAGCCGGGCTGATGCTCTAGCTTCCGAGAGCAGGGTGCGCACGCAGATTAGAGGAGCTCCTCTTGTGTGTGAATGCTCAGTTACTCGGTAGTGTACGGCTCTTTGCAACTCCATGGACTGTAGCTCACCAGGCTCCTCTGTCCATGGGATTCTCCAGGCAAGAATATTGGATCGGGTTGCCACGCCCTCCTCCAAGGGATCTTTCCAATCCAGGGATTGAACTCGTGTCTCTAACGTCTCCTGCAGGTTCTTTACACACTGGTGCCACCGGGGAAGCCCCAGGAATCCTCCTACTTTGGGAGAATTTGTGCTTTCTCCTTTCCATCCCCTTTTCAGGATAAAATGGAAACTGTTGGGTCAAAGGAATGCACCGAGGGTACGGCCCTGCTCACCTCCTCGACCTCACTCCCCTCCACTCTGCCCAACCTCGCTGACCTTTGCTCCTTTGGTCTTTCGATGTCATGTTCATGCCAAACTCCTCCTACCTCAGGGTTCCAGAGGTGGTTGGTTCCCTTCTGAAGGCTCTGATCTCTCTCTGCGAGGCTGGGCCAGGCCAGGGCAGGTATCCCAAAGCTCTCCAGCAAGTCACACTTTCCATATATACACATCTCTCCAATGTGACTATTTGCTGAAATTCAGAGAAGCTGTTTTCCTGAGAAGAACTTTCTCAAACATATCCTACTTGATTTTATTGGCTCTGTCATTCCTGTTCTCCCTAGATTCTGTGTGAAAATGTACTCCTTGCTTAATGCCTGAAACTGGGATGTTCATGAGTCAGTTGAAAATCACTTGCCCATAGATATTTTTTATGGTGGTACATTACTGAACTTTGGGGAAAGAACTAAATCTAATTCCTCAAAATGCTGGCACTAAAAATGAGTTAATGAACATATAATGTAAGTGTTCTATTAGCCATTTCTACAATATTTATAAGTTACATATAATTTTATTTACAAATAGAAATATTTCCCAAAGAATTGGAAATGGCACATCATCTTACCAGTCTGTGACAATCATATTAAATACGATTATATGTATTCTTCTAGGCCTATTTTCTATCCACATTTTTGCACTAATTTGAAGAAAAAGAAATATTTTCTAGAGTAATTTTGTTCCATTTCTAAAGTGCAGCAGACGAGATGGAGTTATCAACAGAGGACCACTCTCCCCCTGGGAACAACCATCTCCAACACCATCTTTGGGCTGACTATTTGAACACCTGCCTTTATAGCCAGACCTTCAGAAAAATGCATTTCCAAGTCAGTAATCAGTTTTAAAAATGGTGTGTGATTAGGATATTTATTTTACTCTAGCATTTGGACAAGATTTTTGCCATTTGGTTATTTGTCTGTTACTAAATGCTTTTAATTCCTGCTTCTGGAAGACACAATGAAGCTGCAAGAATTTGCTCAGAGATTATTCCCCCAGCAGCAAAACCCTGAGGACTTTCTTCTCCACTTAGAAACTTAGATGAGCTGGTGATCGACGTTTACAAGCCAGGCTTTATATTATACCAAACAAAATTCTCAGGTCTAATTTCACTCTACTCTATTGATGTAAAAAAATGCAAAGTCTAGACAGTTTTAAGGACATTTCTCAGATTCCTATTAGAAAGTCACTATTGCACATGCAGTATTTGATTTCTATTGAAAGCAGAGAGTTTTCATCACCCAAGATGATGATGGAGAAAATGGTAGATGTGTTTTCTCCACAACCATGTGAACTTGATTCTGAAGGTGCTTAGCTGGTGCTCTTTCCTTCCAAACCTGAGCGTTGCATGAGCTTTGGAGGTACACAGATTGCAGCTCCCTCGTGAGTCGTAAACAGGGCTGTGGACAAAGGTTTCCTTGCAAAGATGAAATGAGCGTGGGACAGGATGAAAAGTTCAAAGCATGATGGATGGGCCGTTCCCACTGAAGGTCACACGACCAGGGAGAATCAGCCACTTAAAATGTATTAGACAAAGTGGTGGAAAATAACAATGATTTCTCTTGTTGAGCTTCTTTGGAGAATGTTGCTGTTGTTCAGTCACTAAGTCGTGTCCAACTCTTTGCAACCCCATGCATGCCAGGCTCCTCTGTCCTCCACTATCTCCTGGAGTTTGCTCAAATTCATGTTCATTGAGCCAGTGATGCTGTCTCACAATCTTATCCTCTGCGCCCCCCTTCTCCTTTGCCTTAACATCTTTCCCAGCATCAAGGTATTTTCCAATGAGTCGACTCTTTGCATTAGGTGGCCAAAATATTGAAGCTTCAGCTTCAGCATCAGTCCTTCCAATTAGTATTCAGTGTTGATTTGCTGGAGGCTGGATGTGTCTAATAAGATGAGGTGACACTAAGTTTTCATTGTAGGCTTCTGAGATGGAGACGGTGACAATGCCTTCAGCCAAGAATGATGTGAACCGCAGGCAAGAGGCTGCAGAACTCCTGGCCTCATACATGTTCAGTCACCATCACTGTCATTGGCGTAGGTACCATTACATCCTGGAGGAAACTGGGATCATCAAACAGTCAGATCCACAAATGACTAGGCTAAAAATGTTAACAGTGAAGTGACAAAATCCAGGTCCATGGAGGTGGCTTGGAAGTCCACACAGGTCATTAATGAGTGAGCGTGGACTGGGTTTTGGATATACTCGCCATTCCTTCTGATCACATTCAAGCTGCTCACATTCTATGGTGACTGTCAACCTAGTCTTTTCTCAGTGTGCCACAGAGGGCAGGTCTTGGGGACGTCACTTAGACAGGTCGTTTTACTCACAAACCATGACTACCAAGGCTCCAGGGTCTTCAGCTGAGTCATGGAAGGGTGATAAATGGAGACTGAGATCCTCCAGCTAACATTGTGTGTGGAGAATTGGCATCTACAAAATCCAGGGGACTTCCCACATGGTCCAGTGGTAAAGAATGCACCTTGCAATGCAAAGGACACAGATTCGATCCCTAGTCAGAGAACTAAGGTCCCACATGCCGAGGACAAATTAAGCCTGTGTCCCACAACTACTGAGCCCAGGTGCCCCAACTAGAGAGTCCATGAACCGCAAGGAAAGATCCCACATAACGCAACTAAGACCCAACACAGCCAAATAACTGAATACCAAAATAAATAAAAGATGATGCTCTTAAAGTGCTGCACTCAATATGCCAGCAAATTTGGAAAACTCAGCAGTGGCCACAGGACTGGAAAAGGTCAGTTTTCATTCCAATTCCATAGAAAGGCAATGCCAGAGAATGCTCAACTATTGCACAGTTGCACTCATCTCACATGCTAGCAAAGTAATGCTCAAAATTCTCCAAGCCAGGCTTTAACAGCACATGAACTGTGAACGTCCAGATGTTCAAGCTTGATTTAGAGAAGGCAGAACAAGAGATCAAATTGCAAACATCTGTTGGATCATCCAAAAAGCAAGAGAGTTCTAGAAAAGTATCTACTTCTGCTTTATTGACTATGCCAAAGTCTTTGACTGTGTGGATCACAACAAACTGTGGAAAATTCTTAAAGAGATAAGAATACCAGACCACTTGACCTGCCTCTTGAGAAATCTGTATGCAGGTCAGGAAGCCACAGTTAGAACAAGACATGGAACAACAGACTGGTTCCAAATTGGGAAAGGAGTATGTCAAGTCTATATATTGTCACCCTGTTTATTTAACTTCTATGCAGAGTACATCATGTGAAATGCCGGCCTGGATGAAGAACAAGCTGGAATCAAGATTGCCAGGCGAAATATCAATAACCTCAGATACGCAGATGACACCACTTTTGCGGTAGAAAGAGAAGAAGAACTAAAGAGCCTCTTGATGAAAATAAAAGGAGTGAAAAAGTTGGCTTAAAACTCAACATTTAGGGGCTTCCCTGGTGGCTCAGTGGTAAAGAATCTGCCTGCCAATGCAGGAGACCTGGGTTTGATCCCTGGTCTGGGAAGATCCCACATGCCACAGAGCAACTAAGCCTGTGCACCACGACTACTGAGTCCGAGCTCTAGAGCCCGGGAGCCGCAGCTACTGAAGCCTGCATGCCCTGGAGTGCTCAGCCACAGGAGAAGTGACCGCAGAGAGAGGCCCTGGCACCGCAACTCCGCTCACAACTAGAGAGAAGCCTGTGCGCCACAATGAAGACTGAGTATAGCCAATAAATAAATAAGTTTATTAAAAAAAAAAAAAACTCAACATTTAGAAAACTAAGATCATAGCATCTGGTCCAATCACTTCATGGAAAGTAGATGGTGAAATAATGGAAACAGTGATAGATTTTATTTTGGGGGGCTTCAAAACCACTGCAGATGATGACTGCAGCCAAGAAATGAAAAGACATTTGCTCCTTAGAAGAAAAACTATGACCAATCTAGACAGCATATTAATAGGCAGAGACATTACTTTGCTGACAAAGGTCCATCTAGTCAAAGCTTTGGTTTTTCCAGTAGTCATGTATGGGTGTGAGAGTTGGAATATAAAGAAAGCTGAGCACTGAAGAATTGATGCTTTTGAACTGTGGTGTTGGAGAAGACTCTTGAGAGTCCCTTGGACTGCAAGGAGATCCAACCAGTCCATCCTAAAGAAGATCAGTCCTGGTTGTTCATTGGAAGGACTGATGTTGAAGCTGAAACTCCAATACTTTGGCTACCTCATGAGAAGAGCTGACTCATTTGAAAAGACCCTGATGCTGGGAAGGATTGAGGGCAGGAGGAGAAGGGGATGACAGAGGATGAGATGGTTGGATGGCATCACAGACTCGATGGACATGGGTTTGGGTGGACTCGGGGAGTTGGTGATGGACAGGGAGGCCTGGCGTGCTGCAGTACGTGGGGTCGCAAAGAGTCAGACAAGACTGACTGACTGAACTGAACTGAACTGAATTGTGTTGTTGAAGAAGACACTTCAGAGTCCCTTGGACTGCAAGGAGATCCAACCAGTCCATCCTAAAGGAAATCATTCCTGAATATTCACTGGAAGAACTGATGCTAAAGTTGAAGCTCCGAGACTTTGGCCACCTGATGCAAAGAACTGATTCATTGGGAAAGACCCTGATGCTGGGAAAGATTGAAGGCAGGAGGAGAAGGGGATGACAAAGGTTAAGATAGTCGGATGGCATCACCACCTCGATGGACATGAGTCTGAGCAAGTCCAGGGAGTTGGTGACGGACAGGGAGGCCTGGCGTGAGTCCATGGGGTCACAGAGAGTCGGACACGAGGGAGGGACTGAATTGACTCACTGAAAATAAATTGATACAAATCAGTCAATAAATAAATACAGAAAAGTGTTGATTTAGTAAAAGACTAACAATATTTACTAACTAATAGGGAAGTAACCAGTAGTAGCTCTAATACAAAAGCAATTGCGTAAGTACATTGAAATGACACCATTCTTACAAAATAGTTTCTCATCCATTTTCAAATGTTTTTGGCCACAACAACTGCTTGCATATGACCAAGTGAAGACTTTTATCTACGATAAATTCACGCTGAAGAAACCGAACTGATACATATATGACTCACTCTACACTGGATTTAATTATGGATGGTAGTTGTTTCTCCTTTCTGCTTCTCCTCGTCAGATGAAGCTGTGGATCTGTGAAATGCTCTTCAGATAATCTCATGGAGGCTCTGGGATGTGAAGATTATCCTGGGAAAAGTTGACGTGAGCAAGAAGAAGCAACAGAACTAAATGGAGATGGATTGACAGGGAAGGGTGAGAAGAAGGAGAAGGTACATCCTGGAAGATGTGCCCCAGAGGAGGTGTCAGGCCCTGGACTTGGGGTCCCTGGCTCTTCATTATGGTACTCGACAGCGGATAGGAATTCAGTACATGCTTACGGGATTGAAAGGTAAGAAAGAGCCAAGGCCAACGGTTTCTTCAGCCTCTGCCTGCTGCTGGAGATGGTGCGTGCTGTCCACTTCAGAGCCTTAGGTAAATCATGGATGACTGTGGCCCATTCAAAGCTTCCAAGGTATTTCTGTAGGTGGAGAGTCACAGTTATAAGCATCATCAGAACCACCTGAACTCAGTGTTACTACTATTCAAGTCAGGAAGACATTGTGTATAAAGTAAGACTTCAGCATTTAAAATTCTCCTCATTAACGGAAACTTTGTACACAGTTTCAATAACAATCTGGTTAAAGGATCAGTGCTGGATTTATACATGGAGTATCTACAGTGATTATAATCGGATAACACCATCGGATTTTTTTCAGAAATACAACAGGTAAAGCATCTTTAATAATGTTTGCTAATGTCTATAAAATGTTTTTGTCCATCACAACACTTAAATTATAAATGATCATAATTTGTATCATGCTATGTGTGATACTATATAGGTTCTGGTATATTTAAGTAGGAAATTTATGAAAACAATGTGCACATATATGAAGTATGTCATCAAATGAACTCATAACGCATCATTAGCCTTATTAAAATTTAGAATAGAAGCTGAGAGGTAAAGAAAGGCAGGCAATGAGTGTGATAAGAGAAAGCAAAATCTCTCTCACACAAACTGTAGAAGAGTCATCTCACAGACTACATCATCCTCATCATAAAGAACCATAGATGTAAACACTAGCTTTCATACATGACTACTCTGGGGCTGGCCAAGGTAAGGTGGTTCCCCACTTAAAACAATTGAGATGCTTGTGCCTGAGATATTTCTGTCAACTCTCTCTTTAGCGCCACTGGTGGCTCAATGGTAAAGAATTTTCCTGCAATGCAGGAGACTCTGGTTCGGTCCAGAATTGGGAAGATCCCTTGGAGAAGGAAATGGCAACCCATTTCAGCATTCTTGCCTGGGAAATTCCATGGGTAGAGGAGCCTGGCGGGCTACAGCCCATGGGGTCACAGAGAATCAGACAGGACTTAGAGGCCAAAAAACAACAACACCATGTGTGAATAGTGAAATAATTGAATCTGCCATCTACCAATTTCCATTTTATTTTTACTGTATACGATAGGCTGGAATGTTATTACGAATAAAGTCCATGTGTTACCGAAGCCTTTCAGTGGCCCCAACGTGAAGCCAAGGGGAAACAGTCTCTGAGTGTCTCTGGGGCATCTGGTCACAACATGGGGACCAGGGAGGCCGCGGGAAGAAAGGATGAAAGACTGAGAACAATTTCAAATTCCAAGAGAAATCCTTTGGCTAAGAATAATGTACCTTCCGTGTCTTTCAAAAATTTCCACACCAGATGGGCTGCTGGGCTGGGCTCCCCACAGAAAGTTAGAAACAGTAGGGCCAATTTCAATTACTCACTCGGATTTTGAGGAAACGGAGACAGACGTCGGTCCTGACGTTGTTGGTGCTCAGATGAACCACAGAAGTGAGTAATCAGCAGAGATAAAAGGTCAGCAAACCACATGCAAGTAAGAGCGGGGCAGATCGTGCGACTTTAAGCCACGCTTCAGGGGACTGAAACATCCACTGTCCCCCGCGGGCTGCTTTGTCTCTGCTGTCTCCCTTAGAGGGAGTGTGGCTGCTCTGAGCGGTGGGGGTGGGCGTCTGCACTTTAGTCCAGGGCTGGGCACATGACACGCTGTGCCCACCGTTTAGGGCTGAGCCAGGGAGGTTCCAGACACCCTGACGGCCCTCCTCCCCTTCGTGGGCGTCACCGTGATCTCAAAACATCAGCCCACTGAGGTGAGAACACATGAGCATGGGCTCAAATTCACAAACCTTCCACCATCTCTTGAATCAGAAATCTCTGCCCACCCCCCCTCCCGCCCACCTGACGGCTGCAACACGTGCTCGGCAGGAGCTGTCTCCTCGAGAAGGCTAGCTCTCATCACTTCTTTCTTTTCTTTGCTGAGCTCAGTGGGGAAAATGATCGACGCGTCTTAGAGGCCACATTCCCGGTGACACCCATAGCTGCGGCTAAGTGTTCCTCCGCCTTCCAGATTCTCGGGCATTATTCCCGCAGTGGACCCGATGGCCCTTTCCCAGAGTTTGATCTGCAGATTTGTGGGGGAACAAGGGGTGCGCGCCCATCTTTCTGGTACATTCAGGAGTTGGAATGCAATTAAGGAATCCCCGTGCGTGAGTGCTAATTTGTTTCAGCCATCTCCAACTCCCCCAGGGACTGTAACCTACCAGGCTCCTCTGTCCATGGGATTTCCCAGGTGAGAATACAGACTGCTGAAAATAAAGAGAAACCAAGGGGAAATAAACTGAGTTTCATGTTTTGGATGATTCTCTCCAGACTCATGTAAGCTGTGATCGCCGTGGTCTGGGCACCAGCGGTGGGGCGAGGGGAAGGCTGAGCTCTGCCCCCAAGCCTCCAACACACTCATCACTGCCTTCGCCCCTTGCCTCGTCTGAAAGCTTTACGAT
The DNA here is from genome assembly GCF_054371585.1 of Giraffa tippelskirchi. Lineage (NCBI taxonomy): Eukaryota > Metazoa > Chordata > Mammalia > Artiodactyla > Giraffidae > Giraffa > Giraffa tippelskirchi. The sequence goes on from NC_137282.1 coordinate 60,151,349, forward strand.
AACACGATGATGCCCGGGGCAGTGTGAAGGAGAGGAGGAAAGGTGGATATGCCCACAAGTCGATCAGAGTTTAGTTTTCTTTCTTTCTTCCTTTCATTCTCCAGTGCCTCCTCCCACCCCTCACCGTCATCCTGGAAAGGGAGGAATGGTGTGTGGGTTTCTATCTTTCAGTTGAACTTTTTGCTTAAGAGATTTAGAAAAAAAGAAAAAAAAGGGTTCCAGGCAGTGTCATTAATTCTGAGTAGTGGGAACAATGCTTTTGGTAATCTCATTCTTTGAATATTTTTGTTCTTAAAAGTATTATCTGAATTAAACATAAAGGGAATAGACCTGTGAAGGTGATTTAAAAACTAAAAGTAATCTACAAAGGGAGACTCATTTGACATACAAAGAGGTAGAAAAGTAGTGTTTGTGCAAATCTGAATTTGGTAAGAGGACTTAAAGAGACATTTTTCAAAACCACTGCATACAATGAAACGGTTCTTTCATCAGGTCTCAAATCCAAAGTGTAGGAATTAGGAATCCACTCAGTTAAGAGGTTGGAAGCAAGTAAAAACAGTTATACACAGAAGACATATAATTACGATTTTATGCAATTTAGATTCAAGGATATCTATAGCTTGACATCACACAGACATGTGCACAAATGCTACCCATGATGGGACCAGAGGAATTAACTATGAGGACTAGAGAGCGCTGGCAAACATTCTCAGTGGGGTTAAATTTAGAAAGATATTGACATCAGCCAAGCTTTTTCCAATTCATCTGTACTTCACGGCATTGCTCAAATTTGAATATTTCTTTTTTCATATTTTAATTTCATTGGAATATAGTTAATTTACAATGTTGTGTTAATTTCAGGTGTACAGCAAAATGATTTAGTTATACATATGCCTATATTTATTATTTTTTCAGATTATTTTCTCGTATAGGCTATCACAGAAAATTGAGCAGAGCTGACTGCCAGAACTGTATTGGATATCTATTTTATATATAGTGGTATGTGTTTTCATACCAAGTTCTTGCTTTCTACCCCCCATATTAACATCTTGGCTACCATAAGTTTGTTTTCTATATTTAGATGTCCTCTTCTGCTTTGTAAACAAATTCACTTGTATTTCTTTTTTTTTTTTTTGAAAAATTAGATTCCACATATGAGTAATATAATATGATATTCGTCTTTCTCTCTCTGACTTACTTCACTTAGTATGGTATTATCTATGTCCACTCATGTTGCTGCAGATGGCATTATTTCATTCTTTTTTATGGGAGAGTAATGTTCCATTGTATATATGTACCACATCATGGCAACCCACTCCAGTATTCTGGCTTGAAAATCTCATGAAGAGAGGAGCCTAGTGGGCTACAGTGACTTAGCATGCAAGCTGTGACAATATTTATCACATTAAACTCTGAAAAGGTGCAATTTTGCTAAACATATAAGGGCACACTGTCTAGGGAATGAGTGTTTCTCCCTGAAGCTTCTCCCTGAATGTCTACAGATTCACAGCACCCAAGAAGGGAGTCATTTTTCGCTACTCTACACAAATCCTTAGTATAAAATATAGTACTTCCAATTAAGTAAATGCCTTACAAAGTAATATCTAGGTGTGTTCATTGCTGCTGTTGTTGTTTAGGTCATTAACAACACCACGAAACTGCAATTCCTTTCTAAGGGGCAGATGGTAATCGACGTTGCCCTCTCTGCAGAGAGGTGGTGGGGACAGCCAGGTGCTCCCTGGAGGACCCTCTGCCGAGCGTATGCTCGAGTGCAGACTCTGATCCTTTCTTGCTGCTACTGGGGCTTGTCAAGCAGTTGAAGCCGGTGATGTTTGGAGAAGTGTGCTGCTGCACAAGGACTCCTAGCATTTTTCAAAATCTGCGGGCAGACAGGTCCTAGGTTGCAGCCTTGCATGTGGCCCTGGAGCCGTGCTCTGGATCACAGCCTCAGTGGTGACCACACGGCGGCCTTTCCCAAGTTGCTCTCCCCAGTCTGGATTCCTTATCGGTCCAGAGACAGCCTCCAGTACACACGGCACATCCAGACTTACAGCATCATTTGGAGGGTCGTGGATGGGCCCAAGGGCCTTGAAGTATCACCCATATATGGTCCCCTGTTGAGAAACTCTTTGCCCCTATAAGGGCAGGAAGGAGCAGGAATAGCCACACAGACAAAAACTGTTTGAGAACATCAGTTCATTTTTTTCTTTCTTCAGCGGGGATCGTGCCATTCAATGAAAGATAGCTTTCTTTTTATAGAGTATCTTCAAATGCTAGGCATTGGGGAAAAAAAAAAAAAAGGCAAACTTAGTTGTGGTATGACCTAGGATTCTTTCTTTTTACACAGAAGAAACTAAACCAAAAGCAAACACTAAAAAATAAATGAATAAAAACAAGTCGCTTTCTTCTGGCGCTTCTCTGGTTTAAAACATCTTCATGGAATTGAACCAAAAACCTTAGCAAATAGCAAAGAGTTTTGCCCATAAATCAGTACTGTGAACAGTTAAATATAAACTTGATTTTTCTTAGAAGGTGAAATCATCTAATGATGTTTGAATTTTTTTTTTTTTTTTAATGAAAATCAGTCCATACACCAGCGTTCACCAACAGCTTTGAGCTCACGGTCCACATTATTATAACTGAGGATGGAGGGGAGTGGGTCCTTCAGAAGTGGGAAACCGTGGGCCCACCAGCCAGCTGCAAAACTGCTGCTGACAGGTAGGCAGATCCCGGTAGAGCAGGCTTGGGGTGGGGAAGGAAGAGGTCCAGGTTACACGTCCCCACTGGGACTTCAGCGTCATGCTGCGACCCAGTTCGTTTCCACTTCGGATTTCCTAGTAATCTGAGACTAAATGAGCCTCCCCTACCAAAAGCAAATGATCATTCCCCCTTAAACTAATTTATGGTGTGTCTGTGTAACTTGGAACCCAAAGAGCTCTGACTGATGCTTGAGAAGAGTCAGCTGGTCTGAAAAAAGTCCTGAACTGAGAGCATACGTGGCTGCCGAACAAGGATAATCACACAACGCACTTTGGCAGGAGGAGAATGATGGATGGACCCAAAGGATTCCTGTACGGACCCACCCCTTTCCCCTGGAAAACAAAGCACCCGAGTGTGAGCGTTAATTCTTAGGAGGCTTGCACATGATCCTGAGATCACCAGTGAGCTACGGGACAGCTATTTCCCAGTTCCCTGGGTGGGGTGGGGTGGAGAAGCGGCGATCTGGGCAGGAGGTGGGCAGCAAGGAAGCCAGGTTTTAAGACCGAGAAATAACCCATTACAGAGACACCTGAGAGGACCTTCTTGTAAAGTCACAGGCATTTTTACCGCTCTTCATCTACATCTATTTTTCAGTTGAATTTCTTGGCTGGAAACCACAGAGACTGGTCCGGGGTAACTTGAGAAACACATGGATTGGGCAGACCTGAGGGACTCAGGTGTTCTCCAGGGGCTGGGGAACCAGGGTGGGGGGTGAGAGGACAGGCAGGATGTTCTAGAGAACAGAGGAGCAGACGCCCCGCAGCAGAAGGACGCTGGTCAGTCACTGCTTTGACAAATGCTACCGATTTACCCGGCCCCGCCTCACTCACTAAGGTGTCAGAAAGCAGGAGGGAGACCAGATGGTGGTCACACAGGTCACACAGAAAGGGAGGCGGAGGCTGCTCTTTCAGCCACGACAGCACACCTGGAACCTGCCGCCCTTTATCCACGAACGCTGATCACCGCTGGAGCGAGGCTACTCTTGCAAAGGCATGGGTTACTACGAGGCAGGCTCATGGGAATTGAGTGTCAACCGAGGGCTGGTCACAATTTACACCAACACCAGCAAAATACAGGGGTTGTGACTTTGCCAATATTCTCCATGGGCAGCTATGGATAGGGTCCTAATTTAGTAAGACTGTGATGACATTTAATATTTAAAGTGATTTTTCTGGGTTTGATGACTTTAATATTATGAAAGGTTTGTTGATTTCTTTGAGTTTAACAATCATATGCATTTTTGACTGCTTGCTTTCTACACTTCATTTCATGGGAATGGTGTGCATCCTTGAGCGTCACTTGTTCAAAACTAACAACAGCTCCCATATGTTGTGTATGCTTGGGACACCCTCCCTTCTCTTCTCTTGACATAGAGGGTATGATACAATTTATGCAGATAGTTCCTGCCTCATTTGATATACATTGAAGATATCACATTTGAATTGATTATATATGATATATTTGCCTCTGAGGAAGAAAAAGGATGCAGTGCAGGTGGTAGAAAAAAAAGACAAATTTGAGAATTATCTAGAAAAGAAATAAATTAAAATGTATAAGTAAAAAGTGATAAAGAATATATGAATGTATCTGTATGTGTGTATGTATGTTCGTTTGACACCTGTGTCACTTATTTTTAAAAAGAACATAATCCCCTCGTTAAATTTTGGAGAGGGTTAGATTTTTTAAATGTCTCAATCTGAAGTTTCTGGTTTTTTTTATCTTTTAATAATCTATTTAAATGTGGGAAAAACAAGTATTTGCCACTTTCATGGCAGGTGTGATCACCTTGTTCCAATCCCAGAGTGTTTTCCTTGCTGAGGAACCTTACCAGGCTTAAACAGCAGAAAGGTATGGTGTTTCAGTCCCCGAAGCGGGAAGTCTGGGATCGAGGTGCCAGCAGGGTTAGTGTCCTCTGAGCCTCCCTCCTGGGCCTGTGGGTTGCTGGCTTCTCCCCACATCCTCACGTGGTCTGCCCTCTGTGCCTCTCTGTGTCCTGACTTCTTCTTACAAGGACACTGGTCAGATTGGACCCAGTCCCCCTAATGACCTCATTTCACCTTATTTACCTCTGTGGAGCCCCAATCTCCAAACACAGTCATGTGCTGAGGTGCTGGAGGTTAGGGCTTCAGCCTGTGAATTTGCAGGACACAACCCAGCCCAGAACATCTGTGAGCAAGACAGACAAAGAGGTTTCCTGCTGGACGATGAAGTGGGTAAGCTGAGAGCAACAGGGTAAACATGTAGGACATCCCAGACACAGAAGAGGGACTAGGAAGAAAGCCTAGCAGGGCCTGGGGGCTGGGGTGAGGGCCAGCGCGACACGGTTAGCTGGGGTCCCCGGGAGACCTTCCTCCAGTGGATGGTGGTGGAGAGATGCTTGCATTCCCAGGAGTCTCCATGCTGTGCTCTAGATAAGAGCACGCTGGAGATGTCAGGGAAGAGGGTGACGTGGTACGGCTGGAGACGTCACATACCACTTTAGACGTGTCTCACACTCTTCCACCCATCCGAGCTCTGTCCAGTGACCCACAGGCTTCCCCCCAACCCCTACTGGATCCCAGGAGATCCCTAACCCAGGTTCTGTCCACACATTTGCCCACAAGCAGCCAGGGTCATCCACCTGAAATATAAATCCCACCAGGTCATACACCTCTGTTTCAAATCCCTCCTCAGCTCTGCATCTTCTCGGGGAAACACGTTGGTCCAGAGACACTTGACCCTCTATGAAAGCATGTTGTTTCCACTTTACAAAACATGCAACTTGCATATTGCACAAAGACACCTCGGGAATTAATTACAACATATTTTAAAGGATTACTGTATACATGGTGGCCATTGGTTGTTACCATTTATTCTCAGTTAAGAGATCCAAGAAGGAAAACCATCTCCCTCAATGACTTGGTGTTACTGATGTCATGAAGGGGCTTTGTCTCCTCTGTCACTGTGCGGACTCCAGGCAGTGGGGGGCGAGGCTGTGGTGGGGCAGGTAAGGTCCTCACTGCCTCCTCGCAGCCACACCACACAGAAGTGATGGAGTTCCTGCTTTTTACCTCCTGGCTTTTTACCTCCTCCTGCCCCTCACCCTACCCTGTACAAGCTCACTTCTGTTCGCCTTTTAGGGCAGAGACTCAGGCTCCAACTTCTATAGGAATTTTCCCATCTCTTCCTCTCTCCCACCCTTCTCCTAGGTCAGATTGTTGATAAATGTCTGTGATCGTCATGATGCAGCTGCTGTGCCAGGAAGCACTAATTCATGTGTTTTCCTCCCATGGAGTCCTACCAACGCTCTACTGTTATATCCAGTAGATAGACGAGAAGACTGAGGAAATGCGATTATGTTACTTGGCCAGAGTCACATGGTAGCAGATGGCAGAGCTTGGGTTTAATGTCACGACCTTTGCTTCCAGGGGCTTCCCTTGTGGCTCAGCTGGCTAAGAATCTGCCTGCAATGCAAGAGACCTGGGTTCGATCCCTGGGTTGGGAAGACCCCTGGAGAAGGGAAAGGCTACCCACTCCAGTGTTCTGGCCTGGAGAATTCCTTGGACTGTGTAGTCCATGGGGTTGCAAAGAGTTGGACAGGACTGAGCCACATTCACTTTCACTTGCTTCCAGAGCTTTCCCAGGTGGCACTGGTGGTAAAGAATCCGCCTGCCAATGCAGGAGCCACAGGAGACATGTGTTCAATCCCTGGATTAGGAAGATCCCCTGGAGAAGGGAATAGCTACCCACTCCAGTGTTCTTGCCTAGGAAATCTCACGGACAGAGGAGCCTGGCGGCTCACAGTCCAGGAGGTTGCAAAGTGTCAGACACGCGCTGTTCTCTTTTCCTCCATAATTCATCTTCCCCAGGGGCCGCTGCTGGGTTTCTCCTGCAGAGGCAGGAAACCAGGAGTTCGCTGTGCTGTGTTACAATCGCCATCTGGAGAGAGGAGTCAGTTGTGAGCAGCACCCTAAGTCAGGTTCACATTGGCCCTTGATAAACACATGCTCACTCGTCAATGCACATGGGTCTCCATGTCCTTCATCTCTGAAACGCAGCCACATTTTAGCGTAAATTCCACATGTAAATGCTGTATCTTAATGAAAAAGAAAAGCCAAGACTGATTAAAGATTAAATTCTTGTTTGCTTTGTTGAAAAGAAAACCCAAATTGAAGTGTGAAGTACATCAAAAACTTGTTTCAGAAAAGACATCTCACACCTCACACCAATCAGAATGACTATCATCAAAAAACCCACAAATAATAAATGCTGGAGAGAGTGTGGCGAGAAGGGAACCTTCCTACACTGTTGGTGGGAAAGCAAATTGGTGCAGCCACTGTGGAGAAAAGTATGGAGTTTGGATACATGTGTATATATACGTATATTCCTGAGTCCCTTTGCTGTTCGCGTGGAACTATCACAACATTGTCTGTTAATCAGCTATACCCCAATACAAAATAAAGAGTTAAGAAATAAAACAACTTGTTTCAGAAAAGGAAGTATTAGGGATCAGCATATTACATGAGGCCACTTATAAGCAGCCCTTTGCAGAAGTGTTTATTAGACAACAAGCAGATGATGGTCTTGGGAGGAGTTGATAACCTCTGACATTGCGCCCCCCTCTAAGAATTGATTGCCCTTCCTTCTAAACCAGGAAGACGTATCTCCAGAGTCATGGGAATAAGGAAACAGAGGGAGGGAGAGGTGAGCCTGGCCCCAAGTTGTTCAGAAAAAGGAGCTTCAGGGTCGCTGTGATTGTGCCCATGAGAGATCTGGTCCCTGTGATCCATGACCAAGGGGCGTAGAATCCGCGTGCCTGTCCCGTGGATTTCCTCCTCTTCATGCATTTATTGTCCTTGTCATGCTGTCTCATGCAGACTTGAAAGGACAATCGTTTCCCCCCATAAATTAAAGAGGTTCTCATAGTCTGTGCCCCACTGACTGGTGGGAGGGCCATTCCCAAGATTTATTCCCTTGGAGGAGACACATTTGCTTGGGCACTGTGGAGCCTAAACATTAGTATGTAGACTAAACATTTTGGGTCTTGAAAGCTTTCCTTTCGTTTTAATTGGTCTTCTTTTCTCATTAGAGTACACGTTTCCTTCTCTTGGGTGGGAGGACTGTACCATACACAACTGCATGTGACTTCCCCTAAACTTTGTCAAATCGTCATATTAATTGGTTATTTGACCAAGTCGCGCTTCTAAGTTCAAGCCAATTCTTTCCCAAAAATACCATTCATCTTTGACTTTCAACAGTCTATTGACTGAGTTGTTACAAACATTTTTTTTTTTTTTTTACCATTGAATGTGTTTTTTCAACTCACAAAATCATTGTCACTGTAAGTAGACTTTTATGTGTCTCAAGAAATGAGATTGTATATAAAAATATGAACTGTAGAAGGGATTTTTAAGCTATCTGGTTTGTTTAATCAGTATAAATACTCCAAGAGGATCACTCAGACTTCCAAGTATGTCCGTGTGCTCTGCCCTCAATTATCCAATCGATGAAATCACATAAGTGAACGTTTTATAAATCTCCCAAATGTTTTTACAGGCTGTTTATTTATGGCTAGTCTCCAAACGGTGAGGGGCCAGCGCAGTCTGTGGCGGTGACAGGTCTGTCACTGCACCTTGAGAGGGTGCCTGGGGCTGCGGGGCTGCAGCGGGAGAGCTAAGGACAGCAGAAGCTGGCTTCTGTGGGCACCTTGCACGCTCTCACAGAGGTGAAGGTCTACTAAACTACGAGGTCCCTGTGGACTCCAGTCCAGCTCAGATACTCCAGTTTCAGCAACTACATGAATACCGTGGCCAGTTACCTGTGTGGAAGTGAAAACTTACCTGTTGGATGAAAACAGCAGTGAAAAAAGCAGAACTCCAACATGAACACTTACAAAGTACAATGATGCATATACTCATATTCTATATTTATCAAACTGATTACATCTTTGCATTAATTTGGGCTTCCCTGATGGCTTAGACGGTCAAGAATCCATCTGAAGTGCAGGAGACCCAAGTTCGGTTCCTGGGTTAGGAAGATCCCCTGGAGAAGAGAAAGGCAACCCACTCCAGTATTCTTGCCTGGAGAATCCCATGGACAGAGGAGCCTGGTGGACTGCAATCCATGGGGTCGCAAAGAGTCGGACACGGCTGAGTGACTCACACTTTCACTTTGGATTAATCAGCAAAGAAAGTGATAAAACAAAAAATAGAAACACAGCTGAGGTTCTTCATCAGAGGCTCCTCCTCAGGTGTCGAATCACAGAACAGCTCTGTGGGATGAGGGGCGAGTGTTAGCACCCTCACCCTTTATTAGTTGGTTGGTCCTGGGTGCTTCTGTGCCTCAGTTTTCCAATAGGGCTTGGGGAAAGTTAAGTTCCGTGTTTTTATATTGCAGCTTCATTGCTGTTCTCATGATACTAATACAGTTTTGAAGCCTTCCAAACACACGTTTCTGCCCGTTCACTTGTGTTCTCCATGTGGTCTGTGAATGTTGATGTAGCTCCGTGGATGTGTAACAGCTTTCAGCAAAATATCCTTCAACACGACTTCTTGTGTGTGTAGCACATGGCTTCTCCAGTCTTCTGCTTGTTGGTTGGTTTTACACATTTTAATGGTTCTGAGCTCAGGCTTTGCCTTATCAACCTGTATGTCTCAGGGCAGTGGTTTTTATTCACTCTAAAACACTGCTATTCAACTAATGGAATCAATTAATGATATTTTATAGTCAACTGAGTATGGTAATAATACTAATTTCATTTTCAGTGCTTTAATGGGTCTTGAATTTTGGAAAGACTTTTCTGAGAGACCCCTTCCCTTCTTTGAAACTCTTTGCCTTTTTAAAATGAAATGCATAGTTATTTTTTCATGATATTACTGACTGATTTTCTAATTGTCTCTATAATCACATTGCTTGTTTTATTGATTAGTACGTAATTCCAAGATATTAATAAGCCTTGTGTTAAATTCTAAAATCTATATTTGATGAAAATTCTTTCCAACTTTTGCCATTTAGGATCAATTCTGTGAGGGTTTTATAACTGAGTCCAAGCACTGTGATGACATTCAACTCTGTACAATATTTGCTTAGGCACCTGTGGGTGTGCAGAGTTATGGCAGATTTATTAACAATAAATTTAAATCTAGGAAGTATTTTCTGAAAATATATAAAGCAACCTCTTAAAACTTGTATACTGAATGTAAAAAACTTCTGGCATCTTAAGGACCCCTCCTTTTTACAAAAGAAAACTTATCACTTGTACACAAAGACACAGATAATTGATAAGCAATAGAATTTTCCATGTAAAAGGAGATTCTCTTAAAAGAGAAAGAACTAAAAGGAGAGTCTGTATAGGTTAAAATATTAAGTGAACTAGAGAGAACTATACAGGTTTACTAATCATCTCTAGAAATTTTAAGAAAAGATCAATTATTACAGTAACAAAATCTGGATTGTCAATGCCTGCTTTAAGTCAGCAAATAACGAAAGGTGGGGCGAAGAAAAGAAAAATCAAGAGAATATTAAGTAAGATTTTATTTTTTTTAATTTTTATTTAAGTTTTTTTAATCTGGCTACACTAGATCCTAGTTGCAGCACGCAGGATCTTGGTTGTATCATATAGGACCTTTCATTGTGGTACACAGGCTGTTAGTGGCCAGAGGGCTCAGTAGATGTGATTCACAGGCTTAGTTCCTATGCAGCAAAGAGGTACCTTAGTTCTCCTATCTGGAAATGAACCCTCATTCCCTGCTTGCAAGGCAGATTGTTAACCACTGGAGCACCAGAGAAGTCTCTTAACTGAGATTTTTAAGTGAAGTCACAAACACATTTATGTACTATCTTTGATTGTCATATTTATATACTTTTTACTGCTGATGCATCTAGAAATTATAGTGAAGATAAAAGAAGCTTAAGAATCCTTTCCACAAGGATATTTTTGTGAAGATGATATACAGAATATATGTTTATGATCACCTAAACAATTGGATGATGTTACAAGAATTCAGGAGAGTGAAAAAAGAGTGGAGAGAATGAAAAGAGCTGGCTTAAAACTCAGTATTCAGAAAGCTAAGATCATGGCATCCAGTCCCATCACTTCATGGAAAATAGATGGGGAAATAATGGAAGTAGTGACAGACTTTATTTTCTTGGGCTCCAAAATTACTGTGGATGGTGACTGCAGCCCTGAAATTAAAAGATGTTTGCTCCTTGGAATAAAATCTATCATAAACCTAGACAGCATATTAAAAAGCAGAGACACTACTTTACCAATAAAGTCTGTATACTCAAAGCTGCGGTTTTTCCAGTAGTCATGTACAGATGTGAGAGCTGGACAATAAAAAAGACTAAGCATCAAAGAATTTATACCTTCGAACTGGGGTGCTGGAGAAGACTCTTGAGAGTCCCTTGGACTGATAGGAGATCAAACCAGTCCATCCTAAAAGAAACCAACCCTGAATATTCATTGGAAGAACTGATGCCAAAGCTGAAGCTCCAATACTTTGACCACTGATGCAAAGAGCAGACTCATTGGAAAAGACCCCGATGCTGGGAAAGATTGAAGGCAGAGGAGAAGAGGGTGACAGAGGATGAGATGGTTGGATGGCATCACAGACTCAATGAACATGAGTTTGTGCAAACTCTGGGAGATGTTGAAGAGCAACCTGGTGCGTTGCAAACCATGGGGTCCCAAAGAGTCAGACACGACTGAACAGCAACAAGAATTCAGAGAAGAGAGACATCCATATACAACCAGGGTAGAGAGAAAATTCTCTCTGTAGGGGAGATGCTTACACTCATTTTGATGATTATGCAGTGGGAGGAGAGGTGATAACAATTGAAATCTTAAAATGCTGGAGAAAAAAAATATATATCATTTTTCCCCTGACTAATGTAGTGTAACAGAGAAGGCAATGGCACCCCACTCCAGTACTCTTGCCTGGAAAATCCCACGGACGGAGGAGCCTGGTAGGCTACAGTCCATGGGGTCGCTAAGAGTCGGACACGACTGAGCGACTTCACTTTCACTTTTCCCTTTCATGAACTGGAGAAGGAAATGGCAACCCACTCCAGTATTCTTGCCTGGAAAATCCCAGGGACGGTGGAGCCTGGTGGGCTGCCGTCTATGGGGTCACACAGAGTCGGACACGACTGAAGCGACTTAGCAGCAGCAGCAGCAATGTAGTGTAAAGAAGTCTCAACTGAAATCTAGCCCATCTGTGGGTAGAACACATTTCTGTCACTACCTAGCAGTGGTCCTTGGGCAAGTCGTGTCCTTTCAATTCACAGCAAGTCTCTTATCTCTAAGCCCAAGGAATTGGCGTCTGTGAGTTCTTCCAGCTCTTAAAACTCTATGCCTCTAAGGAATCTTTTAAGTGTGGAGCTGAGCCAAAGGGGAAACTGCCAGCCCATGACTCTCCCAGGCACAGCTCCCATACGAGGGACCGGACGACTGCCCTCGGATGAGGGAGTGAGCCGGGGAGTCCTCACACGGCATCCCTGGGCAGCAGGGGAGCTTGCCATGCACGTGGAGGCAGGCTCCATCCACTTTCCTTGTGGCTTCCTGGGTAAAACATACATTTTGCTTTTCACCCCAGTGGAGATTATTTGTTCATCTTTTTCTTGGCAGCTGACCTCAGACGCTCGGCAGTGTTTCATCAGAAATTCTTAGCACTGATTTGAAATCCCTGAAAGCATTCCCTCAAATACTTTGAACTACAGCTACACAGCTGAGCTATTTCTTCTAGTGATGTATCTTTAAAGTAGGAGGAAGACATATTTTTAAACATGTAAGTTAAGGATCTGTGTGTGAAGGCATGTGTATATGTGTATGTACACACACATATATAAAACTGACGCATATGCATATGTATACGTATGGATAATTTATCTTTGCAATGTAGTATTCTAGTGGAGGCTCTTGTTCAAAAAGATCTGCTTCCCCATTTTGCCTAAAAGGTAATAGTCACAAGGAAGTTGTTTGTGAAAAGTCGTCACAACACAAATAAATGTGGGAGAAAACGCACAGAATTTTAAAAAATGGAAGGTTTTGACGAAAACCCCAGAGGGGAAAAATTATTCTTCGAGTCAGTTCGAAAGGAAGACAGCCCAGAGGAAAGGCAGAGAGCTGGGGTCAGCACCAAAGGTCAGGTTCCAGGAAAGCATGTTCACAGGTAAAAACCTAAACCACACTCTTTACACAGACCACGGGGATGCTGCCTTTCCTTGTCATTACAGTTACAACATCATTTTAGTCAATAAACATGATGAGTTGACACACACACAGCAAGGCAAAGGAAGGGGGAATTTTGACTCAACTTGTGTAAGCATGTTGTCAAGAGAAAGATATGTACCATGAGCTGAGAGGGGGGAAAAAGTGATGGCGAGACCACCTTTATTTCATTCTCAGGATCCTCATTGATTCCAGGGATAACAGTCCCTAAAACCAGAAGTTCTATCCAAAATCGTCTGCTGCCCCTTCCAATAGCAGCTAGGTCTTCCTCCAGACCGGGGTCTCTCCACCCTGGACCATTCACACTTTGGGCTAGAGCTGGCTGTGATGCACATAACAGCTTCCCAGGACTCTGGCCACTAGACAGATGGTAGAAGGGTCCCTCCCACTCCCCAATCCTGACAACCCAATGCCTCCAACGTTCTCAAATATCCTCTGCTATCAAAGTGGGGAGAGTCACCCCACTGAGAGAGGCTTCTTCAAACTCTTCTGATTGGGAATGGGGATATCAGCCCAAGTTCCTCGTTGCAACATCCTGAGAACATTCTCGAAAGAAGACAGTGGGGCCCCTAGTCAAGGGACCCCATCGTTAAGCATGGGGCAGTCTGTTAACTGGATGATACAGACACCCTCCTTAGTGAAACCGTCATTTACAAAGTTGCATCATTTGTATGAGCATCTTTCCTTCTAAGGGGAAAATGGCCACTTTTTAAAAGTAAGTACCTGGATGGTTTGAGAGAATGGGAAATGACTCATTTTTCTTGAATTCATAACTTAAAAATGATCTGCTGTGCAGAGAACAAATGCAAACATTTCATATTAAAGAAAATATGACTTAGACCTCAAATATTTTAAAAAGTAGACTAGGCAAGGCTCATTTGTCTTAACGGAGCCAATCCACTGCCGTTCACACACTGCTTGCCTCACTTAGATTGAGTTCACACAGAGGAAAGGTATGTAGTTGCCTCGTGTGTCCCTGCTCGCTGGTCAGACCCGGCTCAGCAGATGCTGGAGTTACCAGGAGTGTGTGGGTCCGTTTGCTCGCTGCCCAAAAGCCAGTAAACCAGCCAGGTTGGCGGAATGGAAAGTTTGCTTTATTTCAGATGCTGGCAACTGGGAGGTGGAGGGTGACCGACGTCTGTCCAAAGGCCGACTCCCCCACACACTGACAAGCAGGAGGTGAGAGCTTTTGTAGACGGAAAAGGGGGCCGGGCTACAGGCAGAACGGCACCGTGAGCTCTGACAGTCATCCTCAAGGCAGTCATCAGTGGTCTGAGTGGCAGCATCTTCATGGTGCTGCTGCTGCTGACAGTTAACCTTCAGTTCTGGGGTCCCTTTGCTCCCATTTCTTTGCAGTCAGTCCTCGGAATTGTGGCAGCTCAAATCCTGGTACAGGCTGGCCATCATGCAGGTAGCTTCTCCACCTAGTGCTCTAGGATCTGTAAGACGGCTCACAGGATATGGCTCAGAATATTATCTATAGTCTTTGAGAAAGAACTACAGGTCCTGGACTAAGTTTAAAGACTACATTATTATTATTTAGTCTCCTTTGACTGTTTTCCCTTGTTTCAGCATTTCTCACTTTTCTGATTAAACCTATTCTTTGACTAACGTTTTCCACAGGCAAAAGGCAGTAGAGGAGGTGGGAGTGGGGTGGGGCAAGGACCAGGGTCCTGCTCCGTCTCACTGGAAATGAAGCCGCCATTCTCCACACCTGAGGACTCATCCTCATGCTGAAACGGACCTCTGTAGAGGATGCGGTTTCACTGATTGCACTAAACCCCTGAATTTCATCTTTTGCTTTATTTTTTTTTTAATTGGAGGATAATTGCTATACAACGTTGTATCGGTTTCTGCCATACAACAATGTGAACCAGCAAATAAGTATACATATGTCCCCTCCCTCTAGAAACTCCTCCCTCCGACACCTCCATACCTTCCTGTCCCTCCAGGTAGTCACAGAGCACCAGGCCGTGTTACGCAGCAATTTCCCCCTGAGGATCTATTTCACACGTGGTAGTGTATGTAAGTCAATGCTACTCTCTCTCTCTCTCTCATTTTGGCCCACCTTCTCCTTCTACTGCTGTGTACACAAGTTTGTTCTCTATGTCTGAGTCTCCATACATGCCCTGCAAGTAGATTCATCAGCACCATCTTTCTAGATTCCATACATATGTGGTAATAGACAATCATCTTCTCTTCCTGACACTTCACTCTGTATAACAAGCTCTAGGGTCCTTCACCTCATCAGTACTGACTCAAATGCATTCTTTGTATGGTCGAGTAATATTCCATCGTATATATATGCACCACACTTCTTCATCCATTCACCTATCAGTG
Organism: Giraffa tippelskirchi; assembly: GCF_054371585.1. Lineage (NCBI taxonomy): Eukaryota > Metazoa > Chordata > Mammalia > Artiodactyla > Giraffidae > Giraffa > Giraffa tippelskirchi. The sequence goes on from NC_137282.1 coordinate 60,166,659, forward strand.
GACATCTAGGTTTCTTCCACATCCTAGTCTTTGTAGATAGTGCTGCTATGAACATTGGGGTGAAGTGTCTTTTTCGGTTATGGTTTCTTGGGGTACACGCCTAGGAGTGGGACTGCTGGGCCACATGGTGGCTTTACTCCTAGTGCTTTAAGGAATCTCCAGAATGTTCTCCAAGTGGCTCTGTCACTTTGCATGCCCATCAACCCTGCAAGAGGTTCCCTTTTCTCCACACCCTCTCTAGAATTTACTGTTTGATAAAATTACTGTTTATTTTGATGATAGCCATTCTGAACAGTGTGAGGTGATACCTCACTGCAGCTTTGATTTGCATGTTCGAATTGTATTTTATCTTAATTACCAATCCTTTACCCACCATTTCTATTAAACCGTCTCTCAGGAGCTATTTCAATAGACATTTTCATTTCTGTAAAATTCAATGTCAAGATACCAAGTTAACCTCTTTATTGCCATTTTAAATGTAAATTATCCATATATACTGCCCTCTGCTCCCTGCTGGGCACGTACTGGCAGATAGCAGGAGGCTTCAAGAGGGCTACTGTGAGACGTGTGAGTGTGCCTGGGCTCTGGGATGTCTCCACCGGCTGGCCAGGACTGCTCCTGACGCCTGTTTACTTTTGTGTTCTGAACAAACTCAAATCCACAGCGATAGTAATAATGACAAACAGTGTTTATTTGCTGTGTTACATGCACATGTTTAAGCATTCCCAGGTGACATTAGTGGTGAAGAATCCGCCTGACAATCCAGGAGACATAAGAGATGGGGGTTCTATCCCTGGGTCAGGAAGATCCCCTGGAGAACGAAATGACATCCCACTCCAGTATGCTTGCCTGGAAAATCCCACGGACAGAGGAGCCTGGCAGGCCGCAGTCCATGGGGCTGCAGAATCGGACACGGCCGAGGACAGCGCAACCATTCACTCACATCATCTCTTTCAATGTTCACTCCAGCCTCAGAGTTTGCCATCCCACGGTTTTCATTTTTCAGGAACAGATGATGAGAAATTAGAGGGTAGCTTTACTCAGGGCAAATGCCAATTTAAATAGTATATGACTTTAGTTAAACTTTCATATTCTATTTGGCAACCAGAACTATATTTGAATCTCTAGCGTTCCTCAATCTTGACCCAGACTTCACCCACAAATTCTCAGTTCATTGTACATGATACATCTAGGCTAGAAAACGTTATACCAGCATAGAACACTTCAGATTACTTTGATAAAGAATTATTATATATCTGCTTCATTCCTTCACTAAATATTTTCAATGTTTTATTATAATATTCAACATCCAGCAAAGTTGACTGTTTTAATACCAATATGTTCACAAGGTGCAGTCCGCCAGGAGCACTTAGTACGCCTGTTTTGTATGTCTTTATCCATCCATTCATCTGTGTTTTTTTTTTCAATGCATTTTACAGTAAGTGTCAGAATTCAGTATTTAGAATTTAATATTTATTTACAGATTTTTGTTTAAGATATAAAACTCAGCTAAAATGAAAAGTACAAATCCTAAGTGCTTACTCGCTGAGTTTTTGGAAAATGTATGCATCTGTGTCACCAAATCCCTATAAAGATACAGAAATTACACAGTCCCAGAAAGTACCCTCAAGTCCATTTCCAGTCAGCCTCCATCCCCACATCCTCCAAGGCAGCCTCCGTCCTTTTTCTTTTCTTTTTTTAGCCATTGATTGGATTTACATTTACCTGGTTTGGAACTTGATACTCACGCTCATCTGTTTTCATTCCTCCAGGATATTCCGTTGTTGACACCTCACCGTTGAGGCAGTCTCCTGCTGATGAAGCCCTTGTCTGTCTAGTTTTTTGCTATGATGGTTAAAGCTGCCATGGACCTTCTTGTACATATATTCTGTGGATATGTTTTCATTTCTTTTGAGGAAATGCCTAAGGTTAGGATTCCTGAACCATAGAATCACTGCATGCTTTACTTTATTAGAAACAGGCAAACATTTTCAAGTACAGTGGTTGTACTTTTTACATCTCCACCAGCAACATACAAGAGTTCCCGTTACTCCACAGAAACATTTGGTGCTATCATGAAAAACCAAAAAGCCATTCTCCTAGGTGGAGTATGCTAATTTGCATCTCACTGATGACTGACAGAACTGAGCATTTCCCATGTGTTCAATGACTATTTTTGTACCTTCTTGTGTAAAGCGTCCGCTATAATTAGCTATATAGGATAATGTCCCCTGCAGGTCACTGATAAAGTTGTAGAAAATTCTGTTTTCAGAGTGTCTCCTCCCAGCAGCGTGTTGATCTTCCTTGCTTTTCTTTTTATGATTTGAAATATGGATTGAGAAACCAAGTTTTGTCTTCATCAACTTTGAAAGCCGTGGATCATTCTAAGCATTCATTTTCCTGTCAAAATTTTTTCAAGTATGTGATCTTAACTTTCTCATTGTTCCTTATACAAAAACCCTCCCTTTAATCTTTTCCATATGTCCTTGTGAAAGATGAGTTCATCAGAAAGTCCATTATGGATGCTCACTCTCTCTCTCTCCCCTCCTCCCTCTCTCCCTCCCCCTCTCCCTCTTAAAAGTAACCACACAGTACATCACAATCATACTTTTGAGCACCTTTCAACCTGCTCATCTTCCTGAGACCTGCCGGAGTACCCTTGCTGAGATCACATCTCATATCCAGGGAGTCTGCATGCAGGACAGTAAACACCAGGATGACAAAGCAACTTCTTCCCAAATTTCTGCCTCTTCCCCTTCAGCCAAAATCCAATTGCTGGTACCGTGCATGAATTCCAGAGTCACAGTTGTCTTTGATTCCCTCTCTAATTGCTGGATGAAATTGTCAGCAGAGCAAGCCGAGAGTTATCAGATACAGTATTTTAGCTGGATAAGGCTTCCAGCGGGAGCCTGGAAGTGGGGGTCTCCAGCCGCCGACCGGAAGTGTGTCCTTTTCCCGTGTCATTCCCATGACTGAGCCGCAGCGGGGATGCTCCTTCTCTTCCGCTGTATTCCCCCAACACAAGGTGGGTTCTCTTTAAGCTTTTTTATTTGTAGACAGGACCTCTAGAGTGGGACTTCACTTAGGTTTTAGGAATTGTCCTGCAATAATATAACTTTTCTGACATGCAGGACTCATCTGCCCCGTTTCTGGGAGAGTTCTCTCTGCCACACGTGCATGAGGACTTTCCTACAAATAGCTCATCTGGGGTCCAGCACTGTTCATAAATCTCGGTTCATCCATGCGCTGAGACACCAAGTCCCCTTCCCTCCTGGATCCGGCTCTAAGCGTTTCTTCGATGTGACCCCCAGGCTGGGCCTGTCTACATCCCAGCACTTCTTTTCTGGGTCTGTGGATAAGTTATGCCGCTTCCCATCTGAAGGTCCATGTCCGCCCCTTAGGAGACGTTCCCCATACTCATTGCCTGATGTCTGATGTGAAGATTCACCTCAGTTATTTGGCTTTTTGAAAGTCACATTCCCAGGCACTTACATCTGCCTGGAAAATCGCCCGAGCCTGAGGCCCTCTGCACACAGCGTGGGTGGGCGCATGCGCCGTGGAGCTCAGTCTGAGCAGCCTGCCCTGATTTACAGGGTGAGGGTTGGGACGAGGCCAGGAAGCCATGTATGAGCTGTGGTGCTCAGGACCGGAGAAACCAATCCAATATCTGAAAGAAATCGCATAAAAATGTGTGTAAGCTAACTTTTGCCTTACAAAACGTGTACCAGAAATAAAAACAGATAATACATATATGTACACGTGTGTTTGTATGTATGTGTATATGTGTGTACACATTACATATCTGTATATATTTTAGATAATACATCTTATTGTCTATTAATGATAAATAAATCAATCACTTATTATAATAACTTATTTTATTATCAATTATTAATAGATTATAATACAATTATTATAAAGATATATTATAGGTGAAGAGAAACTGATACTTGCTTAGTCATGTCCGACTCTTTGTGACTCATAGACTGCAGCCCACCAGGTTCCTCTGTCCATGGAATTCTCCAGGCAAGAATACTGGAGTGGGTAGTCCACTCCCTTCTCCAGGGGATCTTCCCAACTCAGGTATTAAACCCGGGTTTCCCACATTGCAGACAGATTCTTTACTGCTTGAGCCACCAGGGAAGCCCACATTACAATATAATAATGACATAAATAATAATGCAGTTATCATTGATACGATAAATTAATATATATTATATATGTGTATATATGTGAATAATTATATGTATATGGGCTTTCTAGGTGGTGCTAGTGGTAAAGAATGCTTCTGCCAATTTAAGAGGTACAGGAGATGTGGGCTCAATCCCTGAGTTGGGAACATCTCCTGGAAAAGCTACTGACAGCCCACTCTAGTATTCTTGCCCAGGAAATCCCATGGACAGAGGAGCCTGATGGGCTACAGTCCATGGGATCATGAAGAGTTAGACAGGACTAAGCAACTGAGCATCAAGTTGTATATACATCTTCTCCCCCTTCTCTCTCCCCCTCTGCTCTGTTCTCTGCCATGATCACAGGGAAAAGGTGACTCTGACCCAGACGACCCCCGTCCCAGAGAATCTGTCCTCAAGCACGCACCAACCCATGTCCCGCAGACCATGCTGTGTCAAGCCACGCTGGAGCTCAAGCACACACCAACCCATGTTCCGCAGACCATGCCGTGTCAAGCCACACTGGAGCTCAAGCATGCACCAACCCACGTTCCGCAGACCATGCTGTGTCAAGCCACGCTGGAGCCTGACGTAAAGGGAGAGGGCAGCAACGGTGACCTTGTCTTTATTTACAATTCTATATGTAATACATCATGGACATTGTGCATACATTGTGCATAATTTTGATTTTAAAGTTTCCATTAAAATAGCATTTACCTGGATGACTGATTTTTCGGTCTTTAACTGCCATGTCCTAGTTCAGTTCACTCATTCCCTTTTCTTAATTCTAGTCCTGTAAATAAGCAGTGCATGTTTGATGCTCAAATAAGCCACAATCAACATGGACATTGGTGTGACAGGTGTGCTTTTTTCTGAATGACTTAACTGACAGTCACAAACCTTAGCCATTCCAACATTTCTAACGTTTACTCTGTCTCTCCGCTTCACAGTTTTAAGGTTGCCATATTAGTGATTAAGGCTGAAAACATATAATCCTGCTGACAAAAGAAAGTCCTAGAAAAGCTTCATAAAGATTGGCAAAACATGGAGGCATATCCTTCATCGAGGCCACCATGATCTCCAGGAATTCGCAAGTGGGGCCACCTGATCACGGTGGGAACGGGCCCATGAAATCCACCTTCTCCCATCTAGGAATCCATCACCTTCCAGGACAAGAGGCCGCCTCTGCTTCCTGAGGTGGCACCCTCATCCGTTATTTCCTGACGACACATACATGCCTTACCAAAGGGTTTTCTACATGATAACATTTTGACGTTGTCACTTTGGGGAACTATTTTGTCTTTAAAGAAGAAAAGGTCGAGCTTGCAATGTTTTAGATCATTTTGATACAAATCGATACAGTGAAGGGCACATTTCCTACAAAATATTATTGAATGTTTTCTGTATCGGATGTGCAGCTATACAGATGAGACACCTGGAGTGTAACACAATTGAATCAGAATGATGATTTTTACACACTTGCTGCACCACCCCCCCACCAAAAGAAGTCCTAAATTATCTCAAAATTCTTACAACAAATTAAAGATAGACTCCATAAATAAAAATTGTGGGTGTGTGCTTAGTTGTGTCCAACTCTTTGTGACTCCACGGACTGTAGCCCACCAGGCTCCTCTGTCCATGGGATTTCCCAGGCAAGAATACTGGAGTGGGTTGCCATTTCCTTCTCCAGGGGATCCTCCCAAACTAGGTATCAAACTAGTATCTCCTGCATCTCCTGAATTGCAGTGGATTTTTTTACCACTGAGCCACCCAGGAAACCCCAAATGAAAACTGACTTTGGCTACTTCCACATTTGATTGAAGCCACTGGTTCTGGAAATTCTATTTGTGATACAGCAACTCTGCTGAATTCTGGGTAAAATATATTGTGGTATACATGGTTTTACAAATGCACTAAACAGAGAAATGCCACACATGGAAGTTTAATTGCTCCTGATAATTGTACAAACTGTGATTTTCTTTGGTCCCTTTCTCTTTATAGTACAGAGATTGAAAATACTGTTTACTGCATTTCTTTTTTTTTTAATTTTAAATATTATCAATTTATTTTTCTTGATTGATGGTTTACTTAGAATTAACTCTCTAATTAAGGAATGTTTGTAAATTTTCCAAAAATCTTTTTGTCATTGTTTTCTAATTTAAATACATCATGGGGTCAAAGAACATACTCTGTATGGGTTCAGTTCATCTAGGTTTTTTTCTACTAAGCATCAGGATTGTTGGTAAGCTTTTATTCTATATTGGAGTCTAGTTGATTTACAATATTGTGTTAACTTCAAGTGTACAGCAAAGTGAGTCAGTTATATATGGAATTTCAGGTATTATCTCCTGAATGTTCATTTTCATAGGATTTTTAGGCAAATATAGATTCTTTTATCCAGACAGTGGGTGAAGAGATGGGAGTTGGCACCTTTAAGTATTCAATCCTGAATATTCATTGGAAGGACTGATGCTGAAGCTGAAGCTCCAATCCTTTGGCCACCTGATGTGAAGAACCAACTCATTGGAAACGACCCTGATGCTGGGAAAGATTGAAGGCTTGAGAAGGGGGCAACAGAGGTTGGTTTACATCATGGGCTCAATGGACATGAGTTGGAGCAAACTCTAAGAGATAGCAGAGGACAGAGGAGCCTAGTGTGTTGCAGTTCATGGGGTCGAAGAGCGAGGCAGGACTTAGCAACTGAACAACAATGTCAACATTTCTTGATAGAATGTTTGGAAAGTTAACACCCCAAACCCTTGTTTTTAATTACACTTTTTTCTGATCAGTAAAGGTTGAGTTGCCCTTTCCATCATGTAAGCTCTGTTGTTCTCAAGGCCTGTTTGATTGTCTTCGTGAATCCCAGGTGAACCTCCCTTGGAGACTGTGAGGAGAAGGATGATGACTGAGCTTAGGAGGCCTCAGCTTCTAGTTTCAGGCAACGTTTTGGTACCAAAAGACATTGGCAAAGAGAAGAGCAGCTTCTGAGATGTGATCCTGCCCAGGTGTGCCTCCCTGGGGCACATATGGAGGGTTCTGTGTTCCCAGAGGCATTATCCAGAGATGGGCGCTGGGCCCCTGCTGGACTGGTGATGCTGTCCTCCTAGAAATGTGGATTCACGGGAGAGAGCCATTGCTGCTTCTTCTAGTAGCTGAATTTCAGGATGCAAATCCCATGAACCTGAAACAGCCAACCCGCCCTGGAGGTTGTGGGGAGGCCCTGTATAAATTTCCTGCTTTGTCTGCCTGAACCCCTTTCTGTGGGGCACAAGTCTCCACACGAGGGCCTGACATCCTCTTCCCCAGCACCCCTACAGTCTCCTCCTTGGATCCAGAGGCCAAAACTATCACACAACCAAGACTGGCTTTTCTGTCCCTTATGTGTAAACTAGTGGTAAAGAACTTTAATTTACAAAGTCAGGTTCCGACTGAGAACAGTGGAGCTGAGACACCCTGAGAGGGGTAGCGATCAAGTGTTCAGTCCATTGTGACAGAACCCCAGGGAGCTCAGTGTCCACACCCTCCCTTTGTGATAAGAGAAGACATTTGGAGAGCTTGCCTGTCTTGCCCCAAACAATACACAGCAGGATACTCTTCAAACTGGTTTTTTCATCTCTCTTTGGAGCCCGCTCTCTGCATTGTACAGCAGTCCATCCACAGGGACAGGAGGCAGCAGGGTGAGAAGAAGGATCTTTTCAAGCTTGGTTTTAAGATCAAAATAATGTGCTATTGCTTCCCTCTGCAACAGAATCCAATAAACTACTATTTGAGTACTTCCTGCGTGCCTGGCTTCATCAGACATTTTTCAACCTTATTGGACTTCTCACAGTGTGCAGTGCAGCCATCACTACGCATCGAAAGATGCAAACCAGGGAGCAGAGAGGTTGCCGAGCTGTTGGGTTTCACTCAGCCCCAAAGTGGTCCCTCTGGGCTTCAACCCAAGTGTGTCCTGACTCCAAAGCTGAAGTGGTCCCCCCACCCCCGTGCTTCGCTTCTGTAGATAAGACAGATTCTCCAAGGGCATTTCATCTCTCACCAACTTACACAGGAAGAGGAATTCGCTAGTATAGATTGTAACTGGAAAGATAGAAACCAGAAATAAAAGGCAATTCCTAAAGTAAAAGGACTTTCCCCAGATGAAAAGTGATTTTCATTTTCGTAAAGTTACTGGTCTGTCTGGATGATGATTCTGCTCATCGCACATTGACTGGTGTGCAGGCAGCAGCATGGCCATCAAGGTGAAGAACACAGCTGTGCAGAGGCCGAAAGAGAAACCTGTCCATAGCCCAGCAGTGGGGCTGGGAAGTGCGAACTTGCCTGCATTCGGCAAAAGCAGACATAGCTAAGAGAAGCTCAAGTTACAGGAGAATGATGGAAATAAAAGAGGAAAAATTACAGAGTTTGATACTGGTAGACTGGGCCAATTATTGAATGTGTTCTGACTCTGACATATGTGAATTAACATATAGGGTCTTTGAACATTGACTTGTTTTACATGCGTGTGATTATTATGGAAAAATCCTATGTTTACTCTTGAAAATAGCACTTGCAGAGTGTCACGCTACTGGGTAAGCACCCTTTCCTCAGAAAGAAGCTGCGTGAAGGCAGCGTGGTATGCTGTCTGTTGTCATGTAGAAAGACTTTGGTGAACAAGGTGTCCCACCAGGCACACTGTGAAGTTACCACAAAGAAGATGTGTCCACGCACAGGAAGAAATGAAACGAGGAGCAGGATCTCAAAGGCATTCCAGGAGTGGACTCATAATGAACAGGAGGGACCACGTCCCCAGGGCTTCCCAAGGGGAACAGTGGTCAAGAATCCACCTGCCAGTGCAGGAGACCTAGGAGGCGTGGGTTGGATCCTTGGGTTGGGAAGAGAAGATCTCCTGGAGTAGGAACTGCCAACACACTCCAGTATTTTTGCCTGGGAAATCCCATGGTCGGAGGACCCTGGCCGGCTACCGTCCATGGGGTCACAAAGAGTTGGACACAACTCAACATGCACGCACTGGGTTCCCAAAATTGAATTTCATGCACAATTGCAGTACTTATTACAGTTGATAGCTACCTTTGGAGATTGAAAGGGTTAACAAAATTCCTCTTGGAATGAGGTAGCAGGGACTGTAGGTAAAAATAGCAGGGATGCTTCAATAACTTGGAATGTGCATTTTTGCCCCAAAAGATTTTTGCAGGCTGAGTTTTAAGCATTTGATACTCACAGGGAAAATGCCAGGAGGGCACTTTCAGAATTGCCAAAGGGCAGAGTCCTCCAACGATGGGTGCCTGTGCTGTTACTGTTGCTGGGCAGAGAGCTGTAATTCTGTTCCCCCAAAACGAGTACACACTGGGCCAGCTCCCCTGCCAAGAGCCAGGCAAATACACCGGACACATATTAATAGTGTACTATTTCCTTTCTATTTGTTTTTATAAAAGGTGTGATAGTATTATTGGACCCCTTTCCTGGCCACATTTTTTTTCCCAGTAGGTGTAATTGAGAGTGAAATCAAGCTTATTTAATTCCCCTTTGGACCACCAGTTATGATCTTTCCTCTATGTTCTTGGCTATTATAAGAGCTGCAACAATGGCCATCCTTTCCACTGTATCAGTACCTTTGTCCATGTGTCAAAAGTTATATAAGGCAGATTCCAGGAAGAGGGGCCTCTGGGCATGTTCATGTTACATTTTGATGGTTGCTGCCAGATTCTGGATTAACACATTGCTGTCAGGTTTTTAGCTGTATATATACAACCTTGTGCATTTCCCCACTTTTGCATCACCTATAGGCAGGGTGGCGATTTCAACTTTTGTCCAGGAGAAGGGCAATAGCGTGTCTCTCCTTGCTGCTGGAAGTTGCATGTTTTGGGTCACCTGCGAGGTTGCACATCTTTCTGAATAATTAGACCCAGTCTTTACACCTTTCTCTGCACTTGGCCTGATTTATTTACCACTTTTCTGTTTTCATAGTTTTCTTGTCAATGTGTCAGTTTTACTTGGCGATCTCGGTTATGTTCATTGTCAGTCCTTTCTCCTGGGGCAGGGCACACCTTTGTTCTTGCTGGGCGGTGTCCTTCAGCACGGTTTCCTGGGTCTGCACTTGTGATTGGGGCAACGTCATTGTAGCCAAGCAAAAGCTTCACATGTGAAGATCTTCAGTTTTGAAAGACAGACAGGAAGTGAAGAACCCCAGGTGGGAGGATGGAGACGTTCTGCCAGGCCTGCTTTCCCTAGGTGTCCACCTGCCCCAGGTCAGTCCTGTGTATCTGTTGTCAACGCCCAGGATTCAAGGAGCATCCAGGAGACCAAGCACCACAGCAAACTCTGAAATAGTACATCATCAACACTTAGACATTTTCCACTTTCATTATCTTTTCTACACATTTGGAAATTTTGAAGCAAGTTTGAGGGGTAGACTTTTGGGACAATGTCCGTAAATAACGCAGGCTGTGCATAAGATGTTTTTCACTTGGAAACTGATATAAATGTGCATCATTTCTTGAAGCGTTATCCAAGCTCAATTTGGAAGACTTGAGATCCAGAATGGGCTTCCCAGGTGGTGCTAGTGGTAAAGAACCCACCTGCCAATGCAGAAGATGTAAGAGACGCAGATTTGATCCCTGGGTAGGGAGGATACTCTGGAGAAGGACATGGAAACCCACTCTAGTGTTCTTGCCTGGAGAATCCCATGGACAAAGGAGCCTGGAGGGCTACAGTTCATGGGGCTGCAAAGAGTCAGACAGGACTGAAGCGACTTAGCATGCATGCATGCAAATCCAGAACAGGCCCATCAGGATAGTCGCTCATTGGCATTCTTGGGCTCTGTGGGACCCATAGTATGACACTGTTTATCTGAGTGACCACCCCCCACATTTCTATCTGTATGGCAAGTGATGGCACTTCCCATAGTCTCCCTCAGCACCTGCTCCATGGAGGTGACATTAAGAGACTTTTCACACACATTATCTTTTTTTCTATCCTCGAGGCTAACTCTACTCCAGAAAAAAAGCAGCAAAATCAAATACAGCATCAGAAATGTAGGAAAGTAAAGCCCAGACACCATTCGAGAGTTCCGATTTTACCTAAGAAGCTCAAGTGTGTTGATTTCTCTTGTGGACCAAGCCACGGTATTGGTGACAAACTACGCATCTGTCTTCCCCACGTAGTCCAAGTTCTCAGGACATGGTTTCATGTTCCAGGCCTCACAGCAGGAAAGCCCACGAGTGACTCAGCAGAAACCTCCGCTCTGTCGACCTGCAGTCAGAGCAAGTCTGGGGACCTGCCCTGCCCTGGCCATGTCTGCTCACCTCATCAGAACGCAAGCTCTCTGGAATCTGCTTGGAGCCTAAACTCAAAACACCCGCATGCAGAGCCCAGCCTGCTCCTCTTGTGGTGGCCAGACTCTGAGCAAGTGTGTCAGTGTATGGGGGGGTATGATAGTGTGCCAGGTGTGTGTGAGTGCACTAGTGTGTGTCTGTGAGCAGGTTTGTGTGGGGGGAGCTTTCACTCCGCAGGAGTGTATGACGTGTTAGCCGGGAGGGACCTGTGTGTCTGAGTGTCAGCAGGTCTGGGAGCACGCGTGTGTCCATGCGCTTGTGTTACACACTGTTTGTTGGTGTGATAGGAGTGTGTCAGCGTGTGTCAGCGTGCCTTTGAGCATTTCCTGCTTGTGTGAGTGTGACTATTGGTATGTGTGTGGGTACATGTCTGTGGTGTGAGCTGTACTGTGAATGTGTGTGTGTTCCCGTGTAGGTGTGAACAAGTAGGAGTGTGTCAGCATGTCTGAGTGTTTCAGCACACCAGCCTGTGAGTGTGTGTGAGTGTGTAATACACACCTGGTGCCACGGTGCCTTCACACTCTCCAGGCTGACGTCCTGTCTCAAGGACAGGAACCACAGCTTTCCTGGGCATGTGGCTTGGCCTGCAGGCTGTGACCTCAGGAAAATGCCTTTAGCTGTGACCTCAGACCTATGACTTGTCTCAGGAGCCAATTGTTTTTTGCCAGCCATAGAGAAACTGCTGTACTGATTGTGACACATGATAAAATGATCTCCATTTTTGTTAAAATACATGTTCTTAAAGTTGAAAAGTGAGCATCAACAAAATGAAAGGCTGGATAGGTTAAAACCTTGGGCCACTAGAGAGAAAAGTGTTCAAGGATATTCAATTCTTGAAATGTTGAGCTGCATGTTCATCGACAGAACTGCAGTTGAACTTGTTCATGAACATGATCACGGGCGACAGTGGAGTGGTCCTCCCCAGAGCAGCTTTGCAGAGGCTGAAGGCTTTGGCAGGACCCAGAATGTGATGCTGCACAGATTTTTTAATTATCACACGTTTCTAACCTGGAGGACAAAATACAAAGTCAGAACACACCTTTAAAGGCACTTCCAAAGAGTATTAGTCTTCCCTGGTGGCTCAGACAGTAAAGAATCCACCTGCCATGAGGGAGACCTGGGTTCGATCCCTGGTTTGGAAAGATCCCCTGAAGAAGCGATAGGCTACCCACTCCAGTATTCTTGCCTGGAGAGTTTCTTGGACAGAGGAACCTGGCAGGCTACAGTCCATGGGGTCCCAAAGAGCCAGACATGACTGAGTGACTACACTTTCACTTTCACTTTACACAGGGTCTTAGGCCAGAGTCTACACGTCAACAATGAAGAAATGCTGGAAGGAATATAGTCAGAGCATCCACTATTGGGTGGGGAATCTAATTCGCACAAACAAAAATTCAATCATGCATTTTTCAGGTCTTCAAAGAGTTTATGTGGCTTGTTAAATGTCCATCTCACCCACAGCCTGCCTGTTCTTCATCCCTTCCACCTGTTGAGACAGTTTGAGTGCGGATAGGAAAAGAATTTCCAGACAAAGCATTTCAGAAGGGAGTGAGTTTGTTAAGAACAAAGGGTAGAGATGAAGTGGGCGCTGTGAGTGCAGCAGGCTGATCTCCTGACAGACCAGGGGGAGTTGATAGTTTTCGTGGGTTAAGACCTAATTTTTACAGCTTCAAGACAAAAGAAAATCCTGCTAGAATTTTAGGTGATTGGAGTGCTTTAGAGTAAGCACTGGAGTGGGCATCTTGTATAACTGGGGTCAGGAAGCTTGGTAGTGATGATCAGGGGCTTTTGGCAAGGATACCAAGGGGCTCAGTCGGCTTCGGAGCTGACCTTGGTTCTGGGCTCCGCTTGTGTGGCCTCAGTGTGAGGCCTTGCCTTTACAACCTTGGGGGCAGGACTCAGCCCCTCGCCTTTACATCTCAGAGTCCAGGCCCTTGGTCCACCTCGGGTCCCCACACTCCCCGCCCTCCTCAGTGGGACCGGAGCCCGCCTGACCCTCTTGGGATGACGCCTCCGCAGACACATCCAATTTCCGATCTCTTGCTTTTCTCCAGTCCTGCCTATTTTCTTTCTCAGTAGGAGCGGCCCTGCAGAGCCACCCAGGCCTGCAGACGATCCAGAGGCCAGAGAAGAGTGCAGAATGGTCTCACACCACAAGTGGTGCCTAAATCACCTAGCGCGGGGGTGCCTTGCTCCCAGGAGGCCTGGTGGGTGCCCCTACGTCTCTCCTGGTGGCCCCATCACTTCCTGGGCCTCACTGGGGGCCCGATGAGGGCCATTGTGGCAGGGGTGCTGCAGGGAAGGGCCTGAAGTAAAGCCAGCTCATACTCACTGTCAGGGCTGGGCCACCCCCCTCCCCGTGGACTGATGGAGAAGGGACAGCAGGAGGCCTGGACATTGGGCTGGCGACAAGGAGTGGCCCCCAGCGGGAAACACTGACCTTTCAGGCCGGGTTCACTTGCAGGGACAATACTGTTCAAGCACAGAAGAACCAAAGAGCCTCTTGATGAAAGTGAAAGAGGAGAGTGAAAAAGTTGGCTTAAAGCTCAACCTTCAGAAAACTAAGATTATGGCATCCGGTCCCATCACTTCATGGCAAATAGATGGAGAAACAGTGGAAACAGTGGCAGACTTTATTTTAGGGGGCTCAAAAATCACTGCAGATGGTGACTTGCAGCCATGAAATTAAAAGACACTTGCTCCTTGGAAGAAAAGCTATGACCAACCTAGACAGCATATTGAAAAGCAGAGTCATTATTTTGCCAACAAAGGTCCATCTCGTCAAGGCTATGGTTTTTCCAGTAGTCATATACAGATGTGAGAGTTGGACTATAAAGAAAGCTGAGCACCAAAGAATTGATGCTTTTGAACTGTGGTGTTGGAGAAGACTCTTGAGAGTCCCTTGGACTGCAAGAAGTTTCAACAAGTCCATCCTAAAGGAAATCAGTACTGAATATTCATTGGAAGGACTGATGTTGAAGCTGAAGCTCCAATACTTTGGCCACCTGATGCGAAGAGCTGCCTCATTGGAAAAGACCCTGATGCTGGGAAAGATTGAAGTTGAGAGGAGAAGGGGATGACAGAGGATGAGATGGTTGGATGGCATCACCAACTAAATGGACATAAACTCCAGGAGTTGGTAATGGACAGGGAGGCCTGGCATGCTGCAGTCCGTGAGGTCACAAAGAGTCAAACACAACTGAGTGACTGAACTGAACCGATTCAAGGGCCAGGGTGAGAAATCCCCAATTTAATATCACCAAATCGATATTTACTATGACACAATTATCTATATTCAGATTTAGCAAGATTAAGCAATTTTGTCCAAGAACAGAAAATGAAAACATTTCCCCATTTTTACAACTCAAGGGCTCGTTCTAGCAGCAGAGCTCAGAATGCAGTCTTTTTGCTAAAAAACAAGTTAAAGTTTCTCTGGACCGGGGCTAGAAATGTAGCAAGAGCTGCAAATGCAAGCCACGTGTGCTGTGTTCATTTTTCTTGAAGCTGCATAAAAAATAAAAGTGAATGGATGAGACTGAGTTTAACAGTGTATTATGTAAACCAATATACCCAATATATCATCATTTCAAGATGCAGTTGACGCAGAACCTTATTAACTTATGATTTTACATACTTTTCTGCACTAAGTCTTAGAAATCCGTGGCGTATTTTGTCCTGATTGTTCCCCTCAATGGACTGGCCACATTTCAAGTGCTCAAGAACCATGCATGGCTACCACTGGACTGGACAGTAAAATTCTCCAGGGGTCAGCAAACATTTCCTGTGAATCCTGGATGGTGACCATTTTACACTCCACTGGCCGTGTGGCCTTTACTGGACTCTGCAGCTGTAAGGAGAAAACAGCCTGTATTATGTACGTGAGAAGGCAGGGCTGGGCTCCACTAGATGTCCCTTCATAAGAGCAGGTGGTGGGCTGGACTTGGCCTGTAGGGTGCAGACCCCCACAGTGACCAAGCCAAGCTAGAATCCGATTCTTGACCAATAGCAATCAGTGGTACAGACTAAAACTACGTTCTGTTTCAGTTTCCCAAATTCTGCAGTAATCACGTTATGCACTTCAGCGTGTCCTCCCCAAATCCATATACTGAAGCCCTAACCCCCAGTGTGGTGGATATGGGAGGTGGGGGCTTTGGGAGGTGGCCAGGTTTAGATGAGGTCCTGGGAGTGGGGCTCCTGTGACGGGATTAACGCCCTTAGAGAGTAGGTCCCCTACAAAAGAGCCTTCAAGTTGTGAACTTTTAAAGATGCAAACGCGCGGTCCATCAACGACAGGCGTGCGTGACGCTGCAGCTGGCCCTGCGTCTCCCGCTGCTGACGACCCTTCAGCTCTACCATCTCCCACCTCCTCCCCCTCCCCAGTCAGTCACTCTTCTTGCCTGTTCACAGATGCCAACCCCTGAGTGCCAGCCGTTGTAATTAATACTGTACTTTTCAAGTTCACTGTACTGTAAGATTCAAAATATTTATTTATTTTTTGCATGTGGTTGTTTTTTACGTATTATTTGTGTGGAAAGTATTATAAACCTATTGCGGTACAGTACTATGTAGCCGGTTTTGTGTTGGGTGTCTAGGCCAGCTTTGTTGGACTTACAAGGGCTCTTTCAGAACAGAACTTATTCATATCAGGGGACTTACTGTAATTAGTAAGTTCTGTTACTTACTGTAATCTCTCCAAGGTAAAAGGACACAGTGAGAGCCCTCCCCAGAACCCTACCCTGTTCAACTCCAGACTTCTAACCTCCAGAGCTGAAAATGTAAACTCTGCTGCTTGAGCTGCTCAGACTGTGATACTTTGTTATAGCGGCCTGAACTGACTAGGATAAGGAGAAAAGTCTTTAAAAAGATAGTACATAAGGGTACTTTGGGGTTTTCCTGGTGACTCAGTGGTGAAGAATCTGTCTGTGATGCAGAAGCCGCAGGAGATGCAAGTTCGATCCCTGCATCAGAAAGATCCCCTGGAGGAGGGCATGACAGCCCACTCCAGTATTCTCGCCTGGAGAAGCTTATGGACAGAGGAGCCTGGAGAGCTGCAGTCCATAGGGTCACAAAGAGCTGGGCATGACTGAATCGACTTAGCACACAAAGACAGTTTTTTTTTTTTTTTTTAAGTTATTTAAACTCAAGCTATTCATTTTGAAAAAAAAAACCCTTAAAAAATATTTAAATCTTTTGATCTCAGTATGCATGTCTTCCCATAGTGTCAAATTACTCTAATTTATCCCCTAATTAATGACAATAAGTAAAAAACAGATATACAAACTAAAAAGCAGAAAGTTGCTGCTACTGCCTAGCTGTTCTGGCCGAGGTCATCTTTGGTGTTGTCACCGTAAAAGTCCCACGAGTAACGCGCTCCCACTGCTTGTTCCCTTCCTTTTAAACCTAACTGTGAAATACGTATCCTCTCTCGCATGTGGAGGATGTGTGGTGAACACATTGTGAGATCGTATCTTAGCTCAGGCAGGACCATCCATGTGTTTTTTTCATCAACATAAGAAGGATATTTTTAATCTCTCTCCATGAACTTTCAGCTTCCTTTATACTATTGACATTTGTTTAACACAATGACTACATCTCTTTCATGTTATATCTGTGTGCAGACAATGATGCTAAATTGCTTGTAGTTAACTTGGAGTGAATGACTTGTTGCTGTTTTATTTATATTCCTCCTAATAAATACCTTGCTGTAATATTTTTCTCATATGTTAATACTCAATGCATTGTGAATACAGATTAGATCAATGCCGTATTTCGATGAGTAAGTACATGTTTATCTTTTTATTTGTTACCACCCCTGCCTCTCGTATAGCATTCTCTCAGTCCCTCCGAATATAGTTCTGGAGAAGCAGAAAGGAACCCAGGGCCATGTTTTCCCTTGGCATCAAAAAGGGTGCTTCCATGTTTGGTTTCTGGAAGAACGTGTCTGTAATATGACCTGCTTCTAAGTCAACACTCATTGAAATGCCTTAGCTTGATTCAGATGCTGAATCTCATGCACTAGAAACTATTTTTCAACTTTTTTTTTGCTGCTTTGACCTCAGGAGCTGGCAGAACAGTGCACACTGTTTAATTTGCTGTTTCACAGGACCTTTGATAAGCTGTAAAATGATATGTATCCACAATTTAATAACTTAAAAATTTAATAAAACATAAGGGAAATGGATATTGTTTTTTCTTTGAGTATGTCAACAGGGAACATACTACGTGGTGTTTTAAACTTGAGTCGATATTTTGATAGAAACGCTTAATTTATCTGACACAGGTATCGTTTTCATTATTTTCACTCTGTAATGCAATCTGAATACCAGACTCACAAGTGCTTTGAATGGACTAACTCAGCCTCTTTAAGGAAAAGCCCCTGAATCGAGTCTAAAAGCAAACTCTTTCCTGAACTTTTCTGCTTCCTTAACCCTACCTAAACCACTGACATTAGCTGGTTTTATTCTGGCCGGAGAGCAGTCTGCTTGTCTTCCTGGTGTTCTGTTTATGCAGCTCAGAAATCTTTCCTTGAACATGGTCAGCACCTGAGGCGATGGAAAATGTATGTACCTAATGGGTGCTCCCTTCTCAATTATAGGGACAATTGTATAGAAAAGACGGAGCTTAACCCTGTGTTTGCCTTACTTGACCCTGGCTGGCTCTGAGTCAAGGCTTGAGAGATTCGGAGCCCCAGAAAGAATCTGACATAAATCCAGCTCTATGTCTTTATTTTGCAATAAAGTTGAGGCCAAGAATTTCTCCCATTCACGTGTGACTTGGTCTCTGAACAAGGCAGGAGCGCTCACTCTCCCCAGATCCTGGTCTCTCCATATCCTGGGTATGTTGCTTTGCTGTACAACCAACATCTCAGCTACTTGCCCCTCGTTCCTACACAGGGTCCCTTCATGTCCCTAAAGGTTTCCCCTTGGTTATTCACCAGGCTTGTGCTTTAAGGCCATTAAACATGTTCAAATAGCTACTTCCCTCTGGTCCAGTGCCTGGCAATGCAGGGGACGTGGGTTCTATCCCTGGTCTGGGAAGATTCCACATGCCAGGGAACTAAGCCCATGCACCTCAACTACTGCAGCCCGCACACCTAGGGCCTGTGCTCCACAACGAGGGAAACCACGGCAGTGAGAGGCCTGCGCACCACTAGAGGTTAGATTGTGCTCGCCACAACAAGAGAAAGCTCGCGCCCAGCAAGGAAGACCCAGAGAAACCAAAAATAAATAAACAGCAATAACAAAAAACAAGTTCAATCAATCTAGTAGATTCTCAGAAGCATGGTTGTAAATTCTCATGTTTGTTGCTTATTCATATAAAATGAATCCTGGTTTCAGAGCCACAAGGTGAGGAAGAGCTGCTATAAAGCTTCTGCTGTTTGGAATTAACCAAAGTTTCCTTCAAGTTCTCATTTATGTTTCATGGATCCATTGAAGGAAAGATGTATGTTTATCTTTTTCAGAAACTAAATTGGATACAAGTCTATAATTCAACACTTTTGACCAAGTAATTTAATTTTGTTGTTGATGTTCAGCTGCTCAGTTGTATCCAACTCTTTGCGACCCCATGGACTGCAGCACGCCAGGCTTCTCTGTCCATCACCATCTCCCGGAGTTTGCTCAAATTCATGTCCACTGGATCCATGATGCCATCCAACCATCTCATTCTCTGTCACCCCCTTCTCCTCCTGCCCTCAATCTCTCTGAGCATCAGGGTCTTTTCCAATGAGTTAGCTCTTTGCATCAGGTGGCCAAAGGACTGGAGCTTCAGCTTCAACATCACTCCTTCCAATGAATATTCAAGACTGATTTCCTTTAGGATGGACTGGTTGGATCTCCTTGCTCTCCAAGGGATGCTCAAGAGTCAGAGTTTAATAATTAACAGATAGCTCACTGTCCTCAGTTATTAAGTCCCGCTGAGTCTAGGAAATCAACTGAAAGCACACACAAAGGTTCAAGTGTAGAGGTCCAGAAGGGGCCCCTCTGTGTGACGGCCACTCCAGGCAGCTCTTACTTAGTACTAGTTCCATGCTCCCTGCCCTGGATACCAGCTCACTGTATCTGCACAGAGACCCCAGGGGGAAGCCTCTAGCACTGGTGCAGTTGAATGCCTCCAGATTCGGGCCCTTACTGCCAGTACCTAAAAATGGGCCTTTATTTGGAAATAGGGTCACTGTAGGTGTAAGTAATTAAGATGAGGTCATTGAGGGGGGTTCATTCAATAGGACTGGTACCCTTATAAAAAGGGGAAATTTGAACACAGACACGCGGGGAGGGAGAATGCCGTGAGAACCTGAAGGCAGAGACACAGTGATGCTTCTATACAGCAAGGAGCCCCAGTGATTGCTGGTGAAGCACCAACAGGCAGCAGGGGCTCAGAAGGAACTGGTCTTGCTGACACCTTGTTCTCTGGCCTCCAGAACTGTTTAAAACAGTTGTTTAAACACACGATCTGTAGTTACTTTGTTATGACAGCCTTAGCAAATGAACATGTCCTCATCATTCGGCAAATACTCAACAAAACAAGGGACTTCCCTGGTGGCTCAGATGGTAAAGAATCTGCCTGCAAGGCAGAAGACCCAATCCGTGGGTCAGGAAGATCCCCTGGGGAAGGGAACAGCTACCCACTCCAGTATTCTTACCTGGTGAATCCCATGGACAGAGGAGCCTGGCAGGCTACAGTCTAGCAGGTCAGCAGCATCTGACTTGACTGAGTGACTAACACTTTCAGTTTCAACAGAACAAGGCTTGCTTAACTATGTGATGTGCCCAAAATGTGTCTCGGCCAGTAAGGATGGTAACTATCTCCAGACGCTAGGCCTGACACGGCCTCCTGGGGTGCCACTGTCACTGAGCAGACTCTGGGGCTGGGACCCTCTCTCAGTCCTTGCAGCAAGGCGAGGAAGGCTGGGGAAGACGCCTCTGAGGTTCGAGAACCCCCCTAACATCACCTGCTGTGAAGAGCATCATCACCCCGACACCACCACCGAGACTAACCCGTCTGAGCCAGTAGTTGTTTTTATGACCACCTTTGGCTTTATATACCTTGCTGCTACAGGATTTGACAGATAAAGGGTCAGGACTGGATCCTTGGGATAAAGAGTACTCTATTGGTTTTGATCTCTCCTGGGGATATTTATCTAAAAGTCATTTGCACACAGATCTTTGTCTCAAATGTTCCTTTGTCTTCGAGAGGGAGGTGGGAGATAGAGTCAAAATACAAGTAGATCATCAATAATTGCCTTTAATAGTGGTAGGTTTTATGTGTCTTCATACATATTGTAATGGGTACTTAGGAAGTTTTATAGAAGGAGTGCCAAGTAGACTATTTAAAAATATTCTCTTTAAGCTTTTCAGGGCACAGGCAAGTTAAGATCAGACAAGGATAATGAGAGTTGGGAGTCATCAGCCCCTAATTCTGGAACCCTTCCTATTCACTGTGTCTTGGAGAGACTCCAATGTCTTGAGCCTGTAATCAGGGGGGATCCCACTGCTGTCTGCTGCTGAAAAATGTGGGGTTATGGCTGGTTCAATCCATGCCTCCCAGTCTTCAGAAAGGGTGTTCACTCCATGGAAGATATTTCATCTGCAAAAATCTCTGAACTCTAAAAGCCCTACCCTGGATTCGATCGGCTTTTCTTACTTTTTTGTATGTCTAGATGCATACACAGGTTTCACTGTTTTCCTCTTGTGAAGAACAAAGTGTCCAGAAGTGGCAGATATGGCCAGAAACAAGGTTACAAGTCCTGATTCCCAGCCCACCCCTTTGCTTGCTAATTTACAAATCATTTCTTTGGGCTTCCAATTGTCTTCTGTAGCGCCGCAATTTTTGCCTAGGTGGTAACGGCAGAAACAGAGCTTTTCAACCTCTGCTATTCAGAACAGAAGCCTTGACAAAGCTGTGACCTCCTGTCTCGACAGCATCTTGGGAATGTGGACCAAGACTGGAGTGTGAGTTTCTCCTGCCTAGGGACCAGCACCCACACTAGATGACCCCAGTCCCCTGGTGCCACCTGCCTGGTTTGACTGCTTTCCAGATAATCTTGGATGTCCAAGCCTGCTTGCATTGTTCTAAACCAAAGTCCAGGAACATTTTGTAATCTAAAAAATTTGAAAAAAAAACATGGCACAGGCTATATATATTCTATACATAATACATACATTATATATAATTATATTATTCTATAATATATGATATAAAACATATTACATAATACATAAAATATAAACTATATAACAGTATCTAATATATGATATAGTATATATCTATGTTAAAGATGTATATAACATAACTTATCTATAAAGTAAATATATCTATGTTAAAGATCAAACATAGATTTGATCCCTGGGTTGGGAAGATCCCCTAGAGAAGGGAATGGCAACCCACTCCAGCATTCTTGCCTGGAGAATCCCATGGACAGAGGATCCTTGTGGGCTACAGTCTATGGGTCACAAAGAGTCGGACACGGCTGAAGTGACTTAGCACAGCACATGTTAAAACTTAAACCATCCTTCTCCCTTCACTCTCAGGAACTCCCACTGTCCCGGCCACTCCCCAGCTCCCCAGAAGCTGTCCTTCTGCAGAGTGCTCTCAAGAGCCCTTCTGGGATGGGGGTCTGGCCCACCTCCCTTTCGGGTCCAGGGAATCCTGCCTTTGTGAGTCCTCTGCTAACAGCCCGCAGACCGGCCGAGGAGACGCTGTCATGTCCACGCCAGCTCTGCGAGCCTGAAGAGCTGGATTCCCATCTCCCTGTCGTGATGCCTGGTGAACCCAGGGAGGAGCCTGTCCATCACTAGAGCAGGGGGGGAGGGTGGCCGCCAGGGTGGAGTGCGCCGACCTCCCCCCAGGCAGGGAGCATTCTAGATGTTCTCTTAAGGCAGGAGACCTGGCCCCTGCGGACAGCACCCCCTCGTCCTTGGATCTGCTTAGGATCTGAATTCTACTCATCTTCACTCTCTCTAAAGTCCTAACTCAGTGGCTCAAACTGTGTGCGTGGTCAGGAGGGCTGATGACTGCTGCTTGGGAATCTCCCAGGCTGTTACCCTGCTGTCTGGAGCACCCAGGGCGTGGTCCCGAGGCCGCCTCCATCTCACTCGGGAGGACGAGGGTGCCGTCCCGGAGGAGCGTTACAGAGGGCAGGTAGTTCCCATGACGAGAAGGGCCTGAGAACGGTTCAGTGCCTTCATTTACAACATACAGGGGACATAGGTTTACCTAAGGCTGGTTCATGTGAATGTTTGGCAGAAACCAGTGTAATATTGTAAAGCAATTATCCTTCCATTAAAGATAAACTCGGTTATAAAAATCAACTAGTTATAAAAGCAGCCCTTGGAAAAACAGCCACCAAAAACCCCCCAAAACTGCAGAAGCGATGCCGTGTTCTTATCGCATCCTGTCAGGCGGCACCTGTGACGTACATAGTATTGTACAGCAGCTACATGTCAACAAAATTAGTTAATTAAGTTGATAAATAAGGAAGCAAAAAGTAAAATGAAAGTTTATGTCTGAAAAAAACAAAAACAAACAAACACTCCCCCAGGGGGCGAGGGGGGCCAGCTGCTGTTCTTAGTGCGTGGCCAAGCGCGGGGGGAGAGAGGGGCTTAAGTGACGGCAGGAGGAATTAGGCCAGGTAAGGAGGGTGGCCTTATGACACTGAGTCACGGCTCATGAGGACAGGTTACCAGAAAGATCAGGTTCTCTGAAGGTTTTAATACCCACGTACCCAGGCATGCATCACGATCAGTCGGTTTTAAAGCAAAATTCCTCATTTCTCCTCACATGGGTCAATTTTACAGCAACAGGTGGAATTGCGTGGCTCACCAGATCATTTCTCGTGCTGAAATGAGAGTCAACAAGAAATGAAAGTCAATGGTCAAAGGACTTTCTGGAAGACCCAGCCCGTCCGTTCCTCCAGGCTTCTCCCCTGGGAAACCCTGAGGCAGCACCTGGAACAATCACAGGCCTGGGCCAGTCCATTGAGGCAACACAAGGGTTGCCTGTGAATATAAAGACACCGAGTAAGCTGCGTTTGTGGGGCTGCAAAAGGGAAGCTCAACCCAAAGGGATTTGATTACGATAATCCCTGCAGCCATGAAATATGATCCTGTAGCCTTCCATTCTAGAATTTTAACTGCAAGATGCAGGAGAAAGACTTTTTGGCATCACCGAGAGTTTCCAAGGAGCCCTGCCTGGGACAGTGGCGTTTCTCCAAGGGTCTATGACTCTCTTTCAACTTGAATAAAAAAAAAGCCTCTGTTTCTTTATTCTCCCTTAAGATGTAGTTACTTCACTTTTTCCCCCTGTCTGTTCAAAATCAAGAAACAGGAAACCAGCTGGATTTAGTCCTTGTTGGGATGACTAGGTGTTTAACTCCAGACTCGACCTTTGAACTGATCTGAATTTGGTGACGGTCAGTGACAGATGTGGCCTCGGGGCGTGTTTCTCCCACCTCCATGTCTCTTGGTGGGTTTCTCTCTGCTGACCTGGGAATGAGTGATTCCCCTCGGCCCAAAGCTGAAACCCCGTCGGCCAGCCCTTCTGGGGGCGCGCATCCCACAGCCAACAGGTGCTGTTACTTGTCTCTCGGGTTCCATAGGGCAGCCTGAAAAGGTGCTGATGGATGTGTGATGCTGAGCTGGGAGATCCCCTTCATGGGAATCCGAGGTTTCCCACCCAGAAGCTCTGTGCCAGGTGGAACGGCCCCTTCGGAATGCAGTTTTCAGTGAACCAAGGTAAGCCCAAATAAACTTGGTGTGTTTTGCCTATTTGTTTATTTTTATTTACTTTTCTCTGTGAGGCTGTGGAGAGGAAGTAAAATAATGTATTAGAATTATGAAGACAGACCAACAGCCCTGAGTCAGAGCAGGAAAGCGTGGGCTTTCTCTCTGACAGATTTCAGAAGCAGGCAGAGGATTAGATCGAGAGTCCACTGTAAACGCAATCCAAATAAGAGCTACTTTTATTAAAAAAAAGAACCTTTGAATTTCAAAGTATCTTGGCATGTGTCCAGTTCACGCATCTTGAGCTGAGTCAGGATGGAAAAAGGTAACACGGGTATAAATGGTCTGGCTTTATCCCCCTGCCGTTCCACTTAAAAGCGTTTCCCTCTTTGGGGCAATTTACCAACAATCTCAGACTATGAAAGTTACAAACACGTGAACAATGGAGCTCAGGTCTTATTATCTACGTTACTCTTGGGTTGGTTTAGCCATAAGATCTTCTGAATGAATCAGAAATGTACAGGGATCATAATTAGCAACATGAAAAGCTTTTTTTTCTTTCTTTCCACCTGAAAGAGTTCCTAAGCACATTATTAAGGAATTTGACTAATGTTACAGCCACAATTCGAGAGGTGGGGGGAAACCCTCTTAAATTAACAGCATCATGCCTGAGCCTCTGAGTTTCCAAAATGAACTCTTAAGAAGATAAGTATCTGTGTCTTTATGTCTTTGTTTTCTAAACAGTGAATCAGTCCTTCAAACATTCTGACTCAGAATTTGCCAAGTTGTAGGATTCTGTCGGGGATTTCACCAGTGCTGTTGGGCGCTTCTAGCACCGTGTATTAGGTCATCCTGAGGCACTGGAATAACAAGGGTAGGTGCATGGGAGGATCAAACAGACAGATCTGAGTCCTGAATTAACACCTCCAGCTGTGTGAGCTTGGGAAATTCACTTAATTTCACTGAAAATTAATTTGCCACAAGAGAGACACCAATATCTGCCCTGCAAAGTTTCCAGGCTTATAGATAACACACACATAAATATTTTTAAACCTACAAGAAGTAACTTAATAACTGTGATGCAAAACTCATCTTGGCCATTTTCAGGGTATGCTCAACTGTATCTATAAATGAAGATGCTGTTGTGGGGGGTGTCCCCTGGCCTTGGATTCCTATCAGAATATCCCAAAGAGTTCCAGAACTCAGGTAAGTGGGAACCACTCAAATCCACACCATCTAAGGAGGTTTCCAAGACCATGCAGACTCAAGTCTTGGAATGTTTCTTAAAGATCATTTTTGAAAGTCACATGTGTGAATGTAAGGGTTGGTTGCTATGTTTGCACTTCTATCAAAAACCTCCATGAGAGAGAGAGGAGCCCTGAGAAAGCACTGGGCTCTAGGTTCCGATGAACAGCAGGGTTGGGCTCCAGTCAGTCCATCTGGGGTGTGTGTGTGTGTGTGTGTGTGTGTGTGTGTGTGTGTGTGTGTGTGTAGGTGGGGGTGGGGCCTGTGAGTGGAAAGTCCACGGGAAATCTGTGTTGTGTGTGGGTGTGGGTGTACGTGTGTCAGTGCTGAAAGGTGTGTGTGGTGGGAATGGGTGTGGAAGGTGGAGGGGGATTGTTTAGAGGGTGGTTGGATTGCATTCTGTCTTCAGGCAGCCAGAGCACAGGTTCTAATGGAACCATGGATTCTCCTTTGTCTGAAATGAACCAAAACTCAGACTAATGTGGGAACTGGCGTAGAAGCAGCTCTGGGGTCACATGTCCCTCCAATCATCTCTCACATCATAAGAGAAGTGCCACCGGTGATGTAGCAGCCAAAGATGTTCTACACAATCATTACAAAGCATCAAAAATGTTATTTCCTACATGAAAATTGTAGTAGTTTACTAGTCTAATAAGAATTCAACTGGGCTTCCCAGGTGGAAAGTACACTCACACACACACAACACAGATTTCCCATGAACGCTCCACTCACAGGCCCCACCCCCACCTACACACACACACACACACACCAGATGGAGGGACTGGAGCCCAATCAGTGGTAAGGAATATGCCTACAATGCAGGACACACGGGTTTGATCCTTGGATCAGGAAGATCTCCTGGAGGAGGAAGCGGCAACCCACTCCAGTATTCTTGCCTTGGGAATCCCAGGGACAGAGGAACCTGGCGGGCTGCAGTCCATGGGGTCACAAAGAATCAGATGTGACTTAGCAACTGAACAACAAAGAGTTCAGTATTATACTCTGCACATGGAGAAGCGCATGCGTCATCTACATGGTATGTTTTTGGTGACCTAGGGTGGCAGGAAACCCTATCCAGATATTTTTCCTGGAATATTCTTCACGTGAACTGGCCAACACTCACCTGGATTGTGTGTATGTTTTTCTTTTCTTTCTTTCTTTTTTTACTTTATTACCTTCATGATTGTATCAGTTTACTATAGCCTCTGTAACAAAGTACCATAAACCGGGGAAATTTATTTTCTCGTGCTTCTGGAGATCCAGTTGCGGGCAGAGTTGGCCTCCTTGGAGGACTCTCCCCTTGGCAGGTAGGAGGCCGCCGCCTCCCTGTGACCTCATGCGGCCATCCCTCTATGCACGTCTGTGTCCTAGTCTCCTCTTCTTGTAAGGACACAAGTCCTGTTGGCTGAAGACCCACCTGACTGACCTTTACTACACACGCTCACCTCTTTCAAGACCCTGTCTCCAGACATAGTCACAGTCTGAGGTGCTGCGGTCAGGATGGAGCCTGTGAATGTGGGGGATACGTGGAGCCCATAGCACCTCTTTACCCATGAGACAGCTTCTTACCGTCGGGACACACACAACGCTTGCTGGACCAGCCCTCTCCACTTTTGGATACCACAGACCTGGGCACATTTATGATGCCCTGTGGGATGCTCCTGGTCTGACACTGTGACCTGAAAGCCCAAATTAAAACTACAGCATCACTGAGGAGAACTGAGCCCATGTCTGTGGTCCATGGACCAGCGAAGCTTGACCTTGTTTCCACAGGAAAGATGTAAGGCTATTCTTTCTTCCCTTGTTTGTTTTTCCCCTCTCTCTAGATCTGCTTCTCAATTAGAACAAAAATCGATGTAGTTTTGTCTACAAAATGAAAACACACACTTGAAATTATAAGGAATAATTCCAACGATCTTGGTAATCTGTCACCTGATAGCAATTAAAGTAAATTAATTAAAAATTAAAGTAATTAAAAAGCAGAAGGAAATATTTTTCGGAAACCTAGATGGGAGCTAAAGAAGCTTGAATGCCACAGATTCTACTGGAGTTGTGCTCCAAACCAGCTGCAGAAAATCATCGCAGGGGCTGGAAAATGTTTACAAATTTAAAACCGATTATCCCTTATGTTTCCTTTTTCTAGCCCTTACACATAAAATGTTCTTTTTTATTGTATTTGTCCTACTGTTTTTGAAGGGACACATACTTGTGTCCAGTGAGGACCAAGCAGAAAGCTGGTCTTAGAGATCTACCGGTAATAGTTCAAGGTCAAGGGGAATATTCAAGGTCAGAGAAATACTAGCCTTGATCATTCCCCCAGTCTTGCTAAGTACAAAAATAAAAATATTTATTCATCATTTTCTTATAAAATTAGTGTATAATAGATATTGTGAAGTAGAAAATAAGAATGCATTTTTACAAAGAACAATTTATTGCTTTAAAATAAATTTTTATCTTTTATAATGCCATAAAATTATAATCCCATAAGATTATAATCCCATCCTTCCCTATTTCACTGTTTCCTAATTGTTGTTAGGCTAGGATGTTAGCACAGGCTTCAATCACTCAGCTATTTCAGAGCATCTCTGAGGATAAGAATGAGAAGTGGAAAGAGTGAGTTTGTAGAAGAAACCACTCAGGATGGAATAACAGGCCCAGGGCACAGACGTGGGATGTTTCTTTAAATATCCATTTAAAAGGTAACTGCCTCAACTCACTTTGGTTATTTTGTTTACCCTCCATGAAAATAAACCAGGAGTTTATATCGTTGGGTCACCCGAAGCCAGAAGTACATTGCACATGCTGTTTAATCTGATCTACCCTGAAAACTTTGGAATGTCTATCTAAGACCACCCAGAGAAGCATGCGTGCTCAGTCGCTTCAGTTGTGTCTGACGCTTTTGCCATCCCATGGACTGTAGCCCACCAGGCTCCTCTGTCCATGGGATTTTCCAAGCAAGAATACTGGAGCGGGTTACCATTCCCTTCTCCAAGGGAGCTTCCCGACCCAGGGATCGATCCCGCATCTCCTGCAGCTGGATTCTTTACCACTGAGCCACCTGGGAAGCCCATCCAGACAAGACAAAATGCAAATTTTAAAGCTCTTGCATCAGCCAGCTCCCTCTCCATGGAATGTTATATGGATACAACCACCAGTAAGCGGACAGGAGTTCGTCAGTCAACCCTATGCGGAAGGGTCCTAAAAACAGTGAAATGAGTTCACCCTCTTCAACCCATTGCCTGTAGAGGACAACCAGCCCTCCTGCAGTTCTGTGCTCCTCAAGGAATCCCACTTATCTCAAGTTGCTAGCATCACTAAGATCAGCCAGGCAAGGAAAGCTTACAGTAAGGTTTAGTCTTTCCTATGGTAAGCAGTCTGTTTTTGTGCTTTTGATTAAAATTTAATAAAAATGTATTTCAGCGAGGCGAAGACTACTTAAGGGCAGGTGAGGAATGATCAACACTGACTCCACCCCAGACTAACCCCCCTCTCCCTCCTCAGATTCCCTGTTCATCTGGACTAGGCAGGGTCTGAGAAAATGTGGTCTCGCTTGGGGCAGGAAGAACCTTTCCCCTAGACGACCAAGCCCTGGGGGATGGAACATTGATCTGGGAGTCAAGTCTTCACCTCCATGGCTCACCAATTGCAACCAGAACTGCAGATACCACATTGCACGGGGGGAGGGGAGCTTTCTTAGCATCTACCCTGTGCAGAAATCCATCCCGTGCAGTTCAAGGAGGTCTAATTTGAGACTGACAGTCTGAGCCAAAGAAAACCAAGGCGTCTGAGCTGGGAAATTGCAGTGTGAGTGCAGAGCTTCAGCCATCAGGAGGTTCCTCACCTCCTCACGGTAAGGACAGGGAGCTGTGGAGACCTCTGTATGTGACCCCCTGGGGAGGGCCAGGGGCTGCAGAAGGACGCCAGCAGTCATAGCTCTGAGCCACCCCAGGGAGCGGGCTCTCCAGGGCCCAGGGCTGAGCCTGGGCAGTGCGGAGGATGGTCTGCAAAACTGAACAATAGCCCTTTGAGAAATGTGTTTTCCAAAGAAAGACTTAAGTTCAACTCATTCATTTTCTTGCCGTTAAAACCTAACTTTACGAAATAACACATGTAACGTGTATCTTTGCATTTATGTGTGCTTCATATGTAAGTATGTGTGTATAAATATGTATTTGTTCTTCTGACTTTGGCAAAATGGGCTATGATTGCAACTTTATAGTTAAAAAAAAAAAAAGATGGGGAGATACAGTATGGGAAGAATAAGATAAAGAAAAAATGATCCAGGCACAGAAAAGGAGAGGATAGGGAAGGAGAGATTTTAGTTCTTCCAATGGACTCAAAACTCCCTTTTCTGAAGAAAGATGGGAGGGAGGGGAGAAGGTATTTGAATTACAGTGACTGTGATTAGAGTCATGGATATCTGAGTGTGGAACATAAAAATCAAGCCAAGGACCAGATGTCTGAACCTGATCACATATGTATTTTGCATACACCTAGCCTTGTCTACAGAGAAGGCAATGGCACCCCACTCCAGTACTCTTGCCTGGAAAATCCCATGGGTGGAGGAGCCTGGTAGGCTACAGTCCATGGGGTCGCTAAGAGTCGGACACGACTGAGCGACTTCACTTTCACTTTTCCCTTTCATGAACTGGAGAAGGAAATGGCAACCCACTCCAGTATTCTTGCCTGGAAAATCCCAGGGACGGTGGAGCCTGGTGGGCTGCCGTCTATGGGGTCACACAGAGTCGGACACGACTGAAGCGACTTAGCAGCAGCCTTGTCTAACTTAACCTTGACTTGAGTCTGTGAACCCCATTGCCCTGAAGTCAGACGTGCAGCCCCAGAACTCAGCAAAGCCCCAGCGCCCCTCACTGCACACAGAACTTCCCTGGCCCTTCTCCACCTCTGACCCCTGCTGCATTGATATCACTTCTCCAGGGGTGCAACACCCCAGCCTGCATGGTGGTTCTTCAGCCCGTTGGCTCCTCTGTGGCCTCTGGCCCTGCTGGGGTGTGAGTCCTTCCTTCCTGGTTTTGGGGCAGCCTCTGTCCCCAAGGTACTTGTTCTGAGAACCAGGGTCTCCCAGGGTCTTACTCAATACCTGTTGATAAAGACCACTCAGCCTGGCTGGACACCCTTATCCAGTCCCCCCACACTGAGCCTTCTTATGACCCTCCAGGAAGTGACCCAGGTTTTAAATCATGCCAGCAGTTAAATAAGAAGCTACAATGAATGCCCTGCACTTGCACAGACAAGAGATCTGAAATGTCCACTTGTCCTCTTCAGATGACCCTAAATTAAAGGGTAAAATTCTTGAATTTGAACAATGTTGGGCTTACCTGGTGGCTCCGATGGTAAAGAATCTGCCTGCATTGCAGGAGACCTGAGTTTGATCCCTGGATCAGGAAGATCCACTGGAGAAAGGAATGGTTACGCATTCTATAGTATTCTTGCCTGGAAAATTCCAGTGGACAGAGGAGCATGGAGTGTTACTGCCCATGGAGTCTCAAAGAATCAGACACGACTGAATGCCTTTAACTTCTTCAGTGCTTCAGGTTTTTCTGTCTGTCTGTGTGTCTTTCTGATGCAAATGCAGATTCATAATGAGGGAGAGAAAGACACCCGCTCAACAGACAGAGGTCAAGGACATCTTTAACTCCACAGACCACTGGTTAGTTATGTGCTGTATGGTTCCCAGAACAAAGATCCCAAGACCTTTGTTACCTGTAGCTCTGCCACCTTCAAGCCAAACGACCACCTTATGCAGCACAAGGACTCAGGGACAACAGGAGGTCTGCTGTCACTACTCTGCAAGAACTCTTCAGCCGTCAGGTTCTCTGGCTGAGGTCTCTACAGCAGCATCCTTGGGTCTCTGACTCAAGAGCAGTTGTCTTGATCATCTCTCCATTGAGTGGGCAGAAGGGATGGAGGTCAGACCTGCAAGTTGGAGTTTGGAGACATGTGGTAATGTCTTCCTTTCTGCCCTGATAGGAGGTATTGGCTTTCTGAGATATCCTAACAATTATTTTAATTTACTGCATATTTGCTAATTGATCATTATCTTCATTTTTCAATAAGACAGGATATTTTCTTTACACCAGTTTCTGGAATCATTTGTTGTTGTCCATTTGCCAAGTTGCGATTGACTCTTTGTGACCTATGAACTGCAGCAAGCCAGGCTTCCCTGTCCCGCACCGGCTTCCGGAATTTGCCCAAGTTCACATCCATTGAATCGGTGATGCTATCTAATCATCTCATTCTCTGTCGCCCCCCTCTCATCCTGCCTTCAATCTTTCCCAGCATCAGGGTCTTTTCCAATGAGTCAGCTCTTTGCATCAGGTGGTCAAAGGATTGGAACATCAGCATTAGTCCTCCCAAGGAATATTCCAGATTGATTTCCATTAAGGTTGACTGGTTTGGCCTCCTTGCAGTCCAAGGTACTCTTAAGAGTCTTCTCCAACACCACAGTTCAAAAGCATCAATTCTCTGATGCTCTGCCTTCTTTATGGTCCAGCTCTCACATCCATACGTGACTGCTGGAAAACCATAACTTTGACAAGATGGATGTTTGTCAGCAAAGTGATATCTCTGCTTTTTAGTATGTTGTTCAGGTTTGTCATAGCTTTCCTGCCAAGAGGCAATCTGGAATCGTAGATGGAGTCAAATGTGGCCACAGCAGCCTCCTCCAAGGGCCTTCCATGTCTGTCTTTGCTCACTCAGCCTGGAGCAGAAACTCAGATGCAGAAGCAAGGCGACCTCCCGAAGGCTGCGTGCTGGGCCATGCTGCAGTGCTATGGCCCCTGCCCTCCGTGCAGAGGACTGAAAAGCAGTGCATCGCACTTGCATGGACCTGTGCTCCAGACTAGGACAGAGAACATCTTCTGCTGAAGAAGATGCCACAAACTTCTGCACAACTAAGCCTGCACACCACCGTGAAGAGTAGCCCCCACTCACCACAAGTAGGAAAACTTGTGAGCAGCAAAGACCCAATGCAGCCAAAAATAAAAATAAAAACATATTAAAAAAAGAAAAAGTGATGGAAGAACATCAGGACCATCCCCTGCCCTTATTTTAAATTAAACATATAATGAACTAAATTCTAGATCATGGCTCATCTCTGGGTCCAGAGATATAAAATGTTGCAGGGACTGGGAGCATGAGACTTCGCCACAAAGAGCTTTAAAAGAGTCAAGCAAGTGTTGACATGAAGAGCAAACAATCCTTCAGTTTGCTCTAAGTTCATGCTTTCCAAGAAACTGCAGAAAAGATAGTCTGACATTCTCCCACAAAATATCATAAATACTGGCTGAGTATGAGATGCTCAAGGTCAACAAAGAGGAAAAGGAAGAGTCTCCTAAGATTTTTCCAGCCTCTGCTGGACCTTGGTGTGAATCCGGGGACCTGTGTGTGACGGGCTCAGGGCCCCTGGCTAAGGCTGAGCTCCTTGAGGGCACCCTGACCCAGCAGAATCCAAACAGGTGGACACGATACCCTGGGCACCCCCAGGGGCTGGGTGGGAGTCCCTAAGTGCTCACTCAGAAGTACCTAGAGACTTTCAAGTTAAAGTTATTCTTATACTGAAAAGTAATGATATTGGCCTTTAATTGTAACCTGCAAGTCAATACTGTTTTATTTCAGGAAATAAGTAAGAGAAACTCCTTTTCTCTGGCACTTTTGACCTAATATCAGACTCTCATCTCTTCTACAGAAAGGTTACTTTCTTCCTTTAGACTCTGCTGTGTGAGAACACTTTTCTGTAACTGTTGAGCAGAGGTAAAATGAAGATTGTATGGCATTCTAGGCTCCAAATCAAATGGGAAAAGTCCTTCCCCCTCACTCTTTCCAGATTCTACTCTGCATACCAACAATAAGAGGAAAGGAAAGGAAGAAGAAAAATACCAGTATTAACACAGCAATTATGATGATCATGGCAACAGTTACCATTTATCCCAGAGACACCAGGAATTGTGCTAAGAGTTTTTTTATATTTCTTCTTCATTTAGTTCTCACAGGAAACCTGTAGAGGAACACTATATTACCCAATCTAAAGATCGACATATTGAGAAAGTGAACAAGTTAATGACTGACCCACCGACACAGATGTAGGAAAGTCTGGAATCAGAATTCAAATCACATGCCTGTGCCTACTGCATGGTCTGCCCTCAGCAAGAAACAAGAGGGATTTCATGGCAGGTTCACAACCAAAGCCACCAGAATGACAGTTATCTGGGCTCTAATTCTTCTGGACTATTCAATTATTTGAATAGTCATCTTCCAAATAGCAGGTTTAGATTTTGAAACATGCACGATGGTTTGTGCTTGCTAGGATAACTACTTGTTGTAAAACATAAGTGAGATTAAGGAGTCCAAGTTGTTACTTCATTCATGAAAATCCTTCATTAGGCTCATCCTTCTCCCTTCACTGAACATGGGACCATAGAGGCAGGATCTGGGCCCCAAGAAAGTCTGTGATGTTTTCAGTTCAATTCAATTACTCAGTCGTGTCCAACTATCTGCAACCTTATGGATTGCAGCACTCCAGGCCTCCCTGTTGATCACCAACTCGTGGAGCTTGCTCAAACTCATTTCCTTTGACTCAGTGATGCCATCCAACCATCTCATCCTCGGTCGTCCCCTTCTCCTCCCACCTTCAATATTTCCCAGCATCAGGATCTTTTCAAATGAATCAGTTCTTTGCATCAGATGGCCAAAGTATTGAAGTTTCAATGTCAGTCTTTCCAATGAATATTCAGGACTGATTTCATTTAGGATGGACTTGTTTGATCTCCTTGCAGTCCAAAGGACTCTCAAAAGTCTTCTCCAACACCACACTTCAAAAGCATCATTTTTCAGGGCTCAGGTTTCTTGAAGGTCCAACTCTCACATCCATACATGACTACTGGAAAAACCATAGCTTTGACTACACAGACCTTTGTCAGCAAAATAGTGTCTCTGCTTTTTAATATGCTCTCTAGCTTTGTCATAGTTTTTCTTCCATGGAGCAAGTTTCTTTTAGTTTCATGGCTGTAGTCACCATCTGTAGTGATTTTGGAGCCCCCCCAAAATAAAGTCTGCCACTGTTTCCACTGTTTTCCCTCCTATTTTCCATGAAGTGATGGCACCAGATGCAATGATCTTAGTTTTCTGAATGTTGAGCTTTAAGCCAACTGTTTTACTCTTCTCTTTCACATTCATCAAAAAGCTCTTTAGTTCCTCTTCACTTTCTGTCATAAGGGTGGTGTCATCTGCATATCTGAGGTTATTGATATTTCTCCCGGAAATCTTGAGTCCACCTTATGCTTCATCCAGCCTGGTTTTTGGCCTGATGTACTCTGCATATAAGTTAAATAAGCAGAGTGACAATATACAGCCTTGATGTACTCCTTTCCCAATTTGGAACCGGAATGTTGTTCCATGTCCAGTTCTAACTTTTGCCTCTTGACCTGCACACAGATTTCTCAGGAGGCAGGTCAGGTGGTCTGGTATTCACATCTCTTTAGAATTTTCCACAGTTTATTGTGATCCACACAGTCAAAGTCTTTGGCATAGTCAATAAAGTAGAAGTAGATTTTTTCTGGAACTCTGTTGCTTTCTTGATGATCCAACAGATGTTGGCAATTTGATCTCTTGTTCCTCTGCCTTTTCTAAATCCAACTTGAACATCTGGAAGTTCATGGTTCATGTACTATTGGAGCCTGACTTGGAGAATCTTGAGAATTATTTTGCTAGCTTGTGAGATGAGTGCAATTGTGTGGTAGTTTGGACACTCTTTGGCATTGCCTTTCTTTGGGACTGGAAATGAAAACACCTTTTCTAGTCCTGTGGCCACTACCGAGTTTTCCATATTTGCTGGCATACTGAGTGCAGCACATTCACAGCATTATCTTTTAGGATTTGAAATAACTCAACTGGAATTCCATCACCTCCACTAGCTTTGTTAATAGTGATGCTTCCTAAGGCCTACTTGACTTTGCACTCCAGGATGTCTGGCCCTAGGTGGGTGATCACATCGTCGTGGTTATCTGGGTCATGAAGATCTTTTTTGTATAGTTCTTCTGTGTATTATTGCCACCTCTTCTTAATATCTTCTGCTTCTGTTAGGTCCAAACCTTTTCTGTCCTTTATTGTTCCCATCTTTGCATGAAATGTTCCCTTGTTATCTCTAATTTTCCTGAAGAGATCTCTAGTCTTTTCCATTCTATTGTTTTCCTCTATTTCTTTGCACTGATCACTGAGGAAGGCTCTTTTTTCTCTCCTTGCAATTCTTTGGAATATGCATTCAACTGACTATATCTTTGCTTTTCTCCTTTTCTTTTAGCTTTTCTTCTTTTCTCCGCTATTGGTAAGGCCTCCTCAGATAACCATTTTGCTTTTTTGTATTTCTTTTTCTTGCAGATGGTCTTGATCACTGACTCCTGTACAATGTCGTGAACCTCTGTCCATAGTTCTTCAGGCACTCTGTCTATCAGATCTAATCTAATCCCTTGAATCGATTTGTCATTTCCACTGCATAATCATAAGGGATTTGATTTAGGTCATACCTGAATGGTCTAGTGATTTTTCCCTACTTTCTTCAATTTAAGTCTGAATTTGGTAATAAGGAGCTCATGACCTGAGCTAACGTCAACTCCTGGTCTTGTTTTTGTTGACTGTAAAGAGCTTCCCCATCTTTGGCTGCAAAGAATGTAATCAGCCTGATTTCGGTGTTGACCATCTGGTGATGCCCATGTGTAGAGTCTTCTACTTTGTTGTTGGAAAAGCATGTTTGCTATGACCAGTGTGCTCTCTCAGCAACACAGTTAGCCTTTGCCCTACTTCATTTTGTACTCCAAGGCCAAATTTGCCTGTTACTACAGATATCTCTTAACTCCCTACTTTTGCATTTCAGTACCCTATGATGAAAAGGACATCTTTTTTGGGTGTTAGTTATACAAGGTCTTGTAGGTCTTCATAGAACCATTCAACTTCAGCTTCTTCAGCATTACTGTTGGGGCATAGACTTGGGTTACTGTGATATTGAATGGTTTCTTTTGGAAACTAACAGAGATCATCCAGTCATTTTTGAAATTACACCCAAGAACTGCATTTTGGACTCTTTTGTAGAGTATGAAGGCTACTCCATTTCTTCAAGTGATTCCTGCACATGGTAGTAGATATAATGGTCATCAATATAATGATCATCTGAGTTAAATTCACCCTTTCCAGTCCATTTTAGTTCACTGATTCCTAAAATGTTGATGTTAGCTCTTGCCATCTACTGTTTGAACACTTCCAATTTACCTTGATTCATAGACCTAACATTCCAGGTTCCTATGCAGTATTGTTCTTTACAGCATCAGACTTTCCTTCCATCACTAGTCACATCAACAACTGGACATTGTTTCCGCTTTGGGTCTGTCTCTCCATTCTTTCTGGAATTATCTCCACTCTTCTCCAGTAGCATATTGAGCACCTACCGACCTGGGGAGTTATCTTTCAGTGTCCTATCCTTTTGCCTTTTCATATTGTTCATGGGGTTCTCAAGGCAAGAATACTGAAGTGGTTTGCCATCCCCTTCTCCAGTGGACCACATTTTGTCAGAACTCTCCACCATGTCCTGTCCATCTTGGGTGGCCCTACACAGCATGGCTCATAGTTTCATTGAGTTAGACAAGGCTGTGGTCCACATGATCAGTTTGATTAGTTGTCTGCGATTGTGGTTTTCATTCTGTCTGCCCTCTGACATATATGGGTAAGAGGCTTATAGAAGTTTCCTGATGGGAGAGACTGACTGTGGAGGAAACTTGGTCTTGTTCTGATGGGCAGGGCCATGCTCAGTAAATCTTTAATCCAATTTTCTTTTGATGGGTGGGGCTGTGTTCCCATCCTGTTATTTGACCTGAGGCCAAACTATGGTGGAGGTAATGAAGAAAATAACGACCTCCTTCAAAAGGCCCCATGCACACACTGCCACACTCAGTGTCCCCGACCTTGCAGCAGACCACTGCTGACCCACGCATTCACCGGAGACTCCTGGACACTCACAGGCAAGTCTGGGTCAGTCTCTTGTGGGGTCGCTGCTCCTTTTTCCTGGTTCCTGGTGGCACAACATTTTATTTTTGTGCCCTCCAAGAGTGTGTTTCCCCAGTACTTTGTAAGTTCTGGTGGCTCTATGGTGGGGTTAATGGTGACCACATCCAAGAGGGCTTATGCCACACCCAGGTCTGCTGCACCCAGAGCCCTTGTCCCTGCAGCAGGCCACTGTTGACCTGTACCTCTGAAGGAGACAAACACTCAAAGGCAGGTCTAGTTCAGTCTCTGTTGAGTCTCCTGGTGTGCACCATGTTCAACCAAGATGGATGGGAACCTACAAATGAGGCATTTGTAAGCAAAAGCTAAAAAAAAAAAAAAAGAAAGAAAGAAACAAAACAAAGCAGAAAGCCCACCATGTCTACACCACATTGGCTGTGACAACCTAGTGACAGGAGCATTTGAAGAGGTCCAAGGCTCACAGCCCTGTGGGTGTAAGAGGACGTAACAAATAGCAAAACCCTGAGCTTCTTTGATCTGACTTCATCTTACCTACATTGATAGCATCGACCAGTCTTCATAAGGAAACAATCAGGTCCTCTCTACCCTAAATCTGTGAAGGTTCCATTTTGTGCTTTAAAAAAATTCAAATCACCTAATTCTGGATAGCCCTTGAAAAGATGAATTGT
Source organism: Giraffa tippelskirchi (assembly GCF_054371585.1). Taxonomy (NCBI): domain Eukaryota; kingdom Metazoa; phylum Chordata; class Mammalia; order Artiodactyla; family Giraffidae; genus Giraffa; species Giraffa tippelskirchi. Next base: position 60,204,821 of record NC_137282.1, read on the forward strand.
GTCTGCGCTGACAGGTAGGGCGCCCCTCACCTGAAGGAGTCTGACCTCCCGGCAGGAGACACGTGTTCACAGAGCTGGAAGGGCAGGCAGTACCCCACACCAGCCCTCCTGGCCACCATTATATCCGTTCATTCATGAAAACCAGGTGTTTTTAAGAAAACATGTCAAAATCAACGTGTGCATGTGTCAGGCTGGTGTGATGTAAAATCGGTGGGTGCTCACTTTCTGTTAGAGGTGATGAAATACATCTAGCACATTAGTGTCAGGCTCGTAAGACAAATTCTGTAGCCAGCTCTAGGGCTGTGAGTAGGCAAAGAATTGATCAAAAGCGCTCTGTGGTATTGCCCACTCGTGAGAAACTCTGTTCGTCTTATGGGATCCGGAAGCTCCCATCCGCTCCACAGGCCCCTGAGTTACTTGGGTCACCTGCGTGCTTTCCCTCGAGGGTTCACCTCACAGCAGAAAGGAACCCTGTCAGAAACGCAAACAGGAAAATGGGAGACACATGTGCTGACCACTTTGTAGAAAATCAGGAAGGAACGATTGAGGGGCACTCTATGAAAACATGATTCCCATTAGGAACTCAGAAATTGCAGGACAGGTTGACATGTGTACAGGGGGGAGGGGGCTGAGACTCAGGCCAGCTATCTGGCAAATGGGCTATTATTGGATGTTCTGTGTCACTGGTGGAGTGGGAGGGGGGTAACACCACTCTCCAAGGAGGGGGTCACGTTCTGCTTCAGAAGGGGTGGAGGTCTGGGGGATTTGCTCAGCCTGAAGGAACAGCATCCTCACAGTATTTGGGTGCAGTGGGCACATTGCCTGCAACACAGGATCTCCCTGGGTCCTCAGCTGACCCACCTCGTGGGGTCTCTGCTGGCCACTGACTCATGCTGGTCAGGTTTTCAGGACCCTGGATAGGGCCTTGTGGGCTCACACACTCACTTTTCAGATAGAGCCAGTAGGTGCCCACCCAGGTCATAACCCCAGGAGTACAGGGAGGAGAGAGAGGGTATCACCCAGCTAGGGTCACCTCCTCACCATTCAGGTTTGTAGCAAGTCCAAGTCAGCAGATCAGGTTCCACTGGGAAGCTCCTGGGACTGGAGGCCTTTCTTGCAATATAGTCCCAACAGCACCTTCACAGGTCACCAGAAAGTATGTTAGTCACTCAGTCATGTCCGACTCTGCAATCCCATGGACTGTGTCCTGCCAGGCTCCTCTATCCATGGGATTCCCTAAGCCAGAATACTGGAGTGGGTTGCCATTTCCTTTTCTAGGGGATCTTCCAGACCCAGGGATTTGAACTTGGGTCTCCTGCATTGCAGGTGGATTCTTTACCATTTGAGCCACCAGGGAAGCCTGAACAGACAGCACAGACCACCAGTCCAGCCCTAAAATACTGAATGATGGAAGCAGGGAATTTGGGGAGAGCCTCTCCTCCAAGGAGCTCTTGGCTGCCCTGCAAGCAGCACCATGTTCTGTTGTTCAGTCGCTCAGTTGTGTCTGACTCTTTGTGACCCCATGAACTGCACCATTCCAGACTTCCCTGTCCTTCATTGTCTCCTAGAGTTTACTCAGATTCATGTCCTTTGAGTCAGTGATGCCATCCAACCATCTCATCCTCTGTCATCCCCTTCTCCTCCTGCCCTCAATCTTTCCCGGCATTAGGGTCTTTTCCAAAGAGTCAGCTCTTCACACTAGGTGGCCAAAGTATTGGAGCTTCAGCTTCAGCTTCAGTCCTTCCAAAGAATATTCAGGGTTTATTTCCTTTAGGATTGACTGGTTTGATCTTGCTGTCCAAGGGACTCTCAAGAGTCTTCTTCAGCACCAATTCTTCATAGTTCAGCCTTCTTTATGGTCCGTCTCTCACATCTGTACATGACTACTGGAAAAACCACAGTTTTGACTATACTGACCTTTGTTGACAAAGTGATATCTCTGCTCTTTAATATGCTCTCTGGGTTTGTCATAGTTTATCTTCCAAGGAGCAAGTGTCTTTTAATTTCATGGCTGCAGTTGCTGTCTGTGGTGATTTTGGAGCCCCAAAAAATAAAGTCTGTCACTGTTTCCATTTTTTCCCCATCTATTTTCCGTGAAGTGATGAGATCAGATGCCATGATCTTTGTTTTTTCTGAGGCATGTCAGGTAGGAAGCCTGATCAGGCCTCCATGAAAGCTCCTGGATCACCGCTAACCAAGGCATCTGAACTGTGGACACAAAACTAAGTAACACTTTGAAATGGCAGTTCCCCAAACAGACGATCTGCTCTAAGCAGCTTGCTATTGTAAATGGCAAATGTGTTCTTTTCAAAAAAGCATAAAGTTATAAGAATAGGAAGGCTTCAGAACCAGGCACTCAACTGCACATGTTTGGAGGTGGCGGGGGCGGGGGGTGGTCCACTTTATCCCATCTGGAAATGTTAGCTCTGTAGCCCTTGGATAGCTCTCAGGTTGACCACATTTCTGTTTTCAGAAGAGAGAGGAAGATCATTATCCTAAAGATATTTTTGGTCTCAATTTCCAGCTCAAGATAAAGGAGCAGCTGTATATTGATGGGTGCTGATCAGCCAGGGCGAGTCAGTTAGTTATGTCATTGCTGTTTTGCGCAAATGTTCTTCCTTGAAGATCAATCATTTATTCCTAGTCTTAAATGCCAGTCTCTATTGAGTACGAGGCAGAGAGTAGACTGGAGTTGGAAATAGAAATGTGCTTCTCTTGTCTTTGAGAGAAGAAGCACATCAGAAGATGAAACTATATATCACATCATAGAGTGTGGGACCCTGGGTTCCATGACGTGAACTAAGTACAAGGCCCTGATTGTCAAGACAAGAGTTCCTGAACTGGATTTGAGTATGCGGACAGCCACAAGCAAAATGAAATCACATGACAGCACCATGCATTTCATGAAACCCTCTTCAAAGGGGCTGGAAGAGAGAACTGGGAAGGCGCAGAGGAAACTGAACTAAGACACGTACTTCCTGCTGCCTGCAGCCTCCTTCTCTCGCCTCACAGGGAGGATGCCAGGTACAGAGGCGGGGAAGGCAGCGGAGAGGTGCTCTGCAATCCTAGGGTCATCTTCTGGTTTGATTCCTGGGAGCCGTGAGTTGTGGGTGAGACACAGATGATGAAGAGGTCAAGCACAGTGTGCCCTGTGGTCTTTATACTAGAATTTATGAGAAGGAGAATATATGGCTTCCTATGTGAACTTCTGCCTCTGGTTTTGGTTACGGAGACAGGATCTGAGGCTTTGAAGTGAACCAACTTGATCCTTTCAACCAGTGAAGCTTGCATTGAACAACTGGAGCCAACACATGTATTCCTCATTGACGTCAGACCACCACACACAGAATACACGTCTCTGAAAACGGCGATCTTTCATTGCAGTCTCCTCCAAACTGTGATTTTCAACTTCTTTGATATTCTCTAAGAAAATCAGGGAGTTTATAAATCTGCACTTTTTCATTGCCTAAATGGACCTTGTCTCTTTATTTCCTGTGTAGTTAATAGTGTCCATAAAACTGACGAGTTCCTTGTATTGTAGAAATAAAATTTTAACAGCACACACTCAAATGATGCTCAGATGATTCAGATTCTGAGTAAGTGGTTAATGGAGTTGATTTCTTCAAATAATATACTAACTATTTTTAAGGGGCACAGAGGATGGTGAGGCGAACGTGCAAATAGGAAGTGTCCCTCCTTGCAGGGGCTCAGGTCAGCATGGGGAGAGTCTGTGTGCTGTGCGTCCACGGAGTGTCTGTGAATGTGGCATGCGTGCATGTGTGCACACGTGTGTGTGGGGTGTGTGTACTGTGTGTGAGTGGAGGGCAGGTGTAAATGGCCTTCTCACGGTACAAAAGAAAAACTTCAGTGAGACTGAGTCTGCCTTACTTAGCATTAAAATACTTTTAATTTACCTCAGAGGTCTGATTATTATGTCTGAGTCTGGATTTATTTCCAGAACGAGTTGCCATTTATCAGACTAAACGGTGACATTTCTCAGTGATGGGCTGGCCCAAGACAAACGGGCGTGGGATTCTCCACATAACAACTTAGAGATGCTAATCTCTGGAGCGGCCGTAAATATCCATACCCAGGTTGGGGAGAGGCAGGTGAGGAGATGTGAGAGAGAACACAGAAGTCAGACATGAGTCCCTGGTAACCTTCGGGCGGCCAAGTCCTCCCATGTTCATCAGGGAGCCACAAAGGAGTATTTTGTATTTCCAATAGATTTTCAGAAAAGATTAAGTGAACAGAGAGCTGCTGTCTTCCGGGTTAATTGTTCACTTGATGGTATGATGGACATTTGTGGAGTACTTACTATGTGTTAGGTGAAGTTCTGCTGCAGGGGGTTCACCAGTGAGAACAACTTTAATTCAACATAAAGCATTGACTCATCAGTAAATGTGAAATTATGTACTTATCAGGTGACATCAGTTATAGAAAATACTAGGTCATGGAAGGAAGGTGGGTGGTTCAGAGTGAGGAAGACTTCCCTTGAACACAGATGGACGGGGAGACCTCATGAGCAGACAGCAGTTGTCAAGACTCAGAAGTGGGTACCTGGCTGGGGAGCAGTGATGCTGAGAGAATGAGAGGGAAGCCTGAAGCTTGAGGTGGGGACATGGAAGACAGTGAGGGTGGGAGAAAAGGAGGTTCTAGATCTTACGGGGTGGTCAAACTAATTACTATGCTTGTGGAACTCCTGGGAGAGGTTGGCATTTGTTTTGAGTGAGATGAATCATTTATTATTGGAAAATTTTGACCAGAGAGACACCAAAGCATAATTCATATTTGAAATGTTCACTTTGCCTTCTATGATGAAATTAGACAAGCAGAGAAATGTACTAAAATTTAAAAAAAAAAAAGATAGGAAAGGACACCTAGACCAACCTGACATCACATCATGTCCCACCTGGGAAATCTCAGAGACATATGTATTGGTTCTCTCCAAAAGAATTTGTGAATTTAACCTAATTGCAACTATGATATCAAGTGTTTCATTCTTCTAGAAGGCAGCAAGTTGATTTTAAAGTTCATTTAGAAGAAACAAACAATGAAGAATAGCCAGGAGAACAATATTAAGTAAGAGCGGTGATTTTATGCTACAGTGTAGACGCACAGAACCTCAGCAACCCAATGATTTTATGCTACAGTGTAGACACACAGAACCTCAGCGACCCAGTGATTTTATGCTACAGTGTAGACGCACAGAACCTCAGCGACCCAACGATTTTATGCTACAGTGTAGATGCACAGAACCTCAGCGACCCAATGATTTTATGCTACAGTGTAGAAGCACAGAACCTCAGCAACCCAATGATTTTATGCTACAGTGTAGATGCAAAGAACCTCAGCGACCCAAAGTCTATCAACAGGTGATGGATGAGATGCACATGGGACACTACACAGCCGTGGAAAAGAGTGAAACGATACCCTTTCAACTACATGGATGAACTTAGAGATTATCATACTGAAACGAAATGTCAGTCAAAGACAAGTATCACCTGATATCACTTATATGCAGAAATTAAAAATGATACAAATGAGCTCATGTATAAAACAGAAACAGACTCAAAGATGAAGAAAACCAGCATAAGGTCGGCAAAGGGGGAAGCAGGGAGGGATAACGTGAGAATTTAGGATTAGGATATATATATGTGTAACACTATATACATATATATAATAGATAATCAACAAGAACCTACTTATAGCACAAGAAACTATTCAGCATCTTGTAATAACTTCAAATGAAAAAAAATCTGAAAAATAATATATATATGTATATAACGTGGTCACTTTTCTGTACACTTGAAACATTGTAAATCAACTTACTTCTATTAAAAGAAAAAGAACCTCAGTACATGTGAACAAAAGGGATGCTGCACTTGGATGTATAAATGCACGAATGAAAGAAAATGGAATGTCCAGAAAGTGGGTACAATTGTGTGGCAAAATAAATTATATCATAACGTTGCCATTTTAAATTGGTAGGAAAAACTGAACTTTTTAATAACTGGCATCACAGTAGTGGGATAAACCATCAGACTGAAAAAGATTCTATTGGATCAGTTTACCTCATTAAGTTGTTGTTGACCAATAGCTAAGTCCTGTCCAACTGTTTGAGACTCCATGGACTGCAGCACAACAGGCTTCCCTGTCCTTCACCATCTCCCAGAGTTTGCTCAAACTCATGTCTGTTGAGATGCTACATAACCATCACATCCTCTGTCATGCCCTTCTCCTTTTGCCTTCAATTTTTCCCATTATCAAGTTATTTTCCAATGAGTCAGCTCTTCACATCAGGTGACCAAAGTATTGGAACTTCAGCTTCAGCATCAGTCCCTCCAGTGAATATTCAGGACTGATTTCCTTTAGGATGGACTGGTTTGATCTGTTCACAGTCCAAGGGACTCTCAAGTCTTCTCAACCACCACGGTTTGAAAACATATGTTCTTCAGTATTCAGCCTTCTTTGTGGTCCAGCTCTGTCATCTATACATGACTAGTGGAAAAACCATAGCCTTAATTCTACAGAACACTGTCAGCAAAGTGATGTCTCTGTTTTTAATATGCTGTCTAGGTTTGACATAGCTTTACTTCCAAGGAGCAAGTGTCTTTTAAGTTCATAGCTGCAGTCTCATCATTAGTTCAGTTCAGTCACTCAGTCACATCCGACTCTTTGTGACCCCATGAACCACAGCACACCAGGCCTCCCTGTCCATCACCATCTTCTGGAGGTTGCTCAAACTCATGTCCATTGAGTCAGTGATGCCATCCAACCATCTCATCTTCTGTCATCCCCTTCTCCTCCTGCCCTCAAACTTTCCCAGCATCAGGGTCTTTTCAAATGAGTCAGCTCTTCACATCAGGTGGCCAAAGTATTGGAGTTTCAGCTTCAACATCAGTCCTTCCAATGAATATTCAGGACTGATTTCCTTTAGGATGGACTGGTTGGATCTCATTGCAGTCCAAGGGACTCTCAAGAGTCTTCTCCAACACCACAGTTCAAAAGCATCAATTCTTCAGTGCCCAGCTTTCTTTATAGTCCAACTCTCACATCCATACATGACCACTGAAAATACAGCAGGATAAATTCTAAATGTACCAGAGATCTATGAAGGAACATGAAATCATATAAATAGTGAAAGAAAACATAGGTTAATTTTTGTAAAACTTGAAAGTGGATGGATGATTGATATATTTGGGAACATTAAGAAAAAAATCTTGCAAAAACATCTGTGTAGAAAATATATAAATAGAGTAAAAAGAAAAAAAATTAAAAAGTAGAAAATTATTTGCGAGCATGTGTGTGCATGCTCATTCATGGTCATGTCTGACTCTGAGCCTGCCAGAATCCTCTCTCCATAGACTTCTCTGGGCAAGAATACTCTAATATGTACAGAGCTTCTTAAGTGCATAAAAAATATCTCTGGAGAAATGGGCTATACAAAAGAACAGACAGATCATCGTCAAAGAATGCAGGTAGTGTTTAGTCCTATGGAGAGATATTAACTTTACTCATAATTAGAGAAACATAAATCAAAACTGCAGTGGAAATATTTAGCACTATGACATTGGCAAGCATCCAGAAATTTGACAGCAAACTCAGACGATAATACTATGGAAACAGGCACTTTCAATTATTAGCAATTCGATGCAAAATGGTGCAGCTCCTGGGAGAAGCATCAAGTATTGTCCAGCAATGTCCCTACACTACAGACCCTCATCTATAGAGAGACAATAGATAAATAGATAGGTAATAGAGGTAGGTAGGAGTAGACTGATATATGATAGATGATAGGTATACAGAGGTAGATGATTGACAGGTGAGAGATTGATGAAAATATATAGACTTTTATACATTATATGGGGCTTCCCTGAGAGCTCAATTGGTAAAGAATCTGCCTGCAATGCAGGAGACCCCAGTTCAATTCCTGGGTCAGGAAGATCCACTGGAGAAGGGATAGGGTACCCACAACAGTATTCTTGGGCTTCCCTTACATTATATATAGTGTATGAAAACACATACATCATGCATCCATCTGTTATGTTAAAATAATGAGATGGTAAATCATAATCAGTACACGGGGTTAGTTTAAGGTGAGTGAAAACACAGTGTGAAGAGGAAAGGGGCATGTGTGTTTAGAGACAACCTCCCAACCATGAACGTATTTCACAAAATGATAAAGCAGTTCCTAGAAAATAAAAGGAAGAGCAAAGATCTAACTCAGCTGTGTATGTAGCTGGAGGCAGAGCAAAAGACAGAGAAGCTATCATATGCAGAGGCTGGGGAGAGAAATGGCAACCCACTCCTGTATTCCTGCCTGGAAAGTCCTATGGACAGAGGAGCCTGGCGGGCTACAGTCCATGGGATCACAAGAGGCAGACACAACTTAGCGACTAAACCATCATACGAAGAGTTTGTAAAACACAGAAACTTGACTCTCCCTGCAAAAGCTGGGCAAAGAGAATCTTAACTGTTAGCGGGTGGTTGATGTTTTTTTCTGGGATGGCTGTGCACCTACATTTGAAGAAAAAAGGAATAACTGTGTTGGTGACCTGGAGAACAGGGATTTTCCTGGGGCAGGAAGGAGACCTGAGTATTTTGCCCTGTTTTCTACTTGCTTCTTGAGGGAGGGCTGTCTTGGCTTGAGTTACCTCCTCACAGCCGGAGTCAGGAGACTCCACGTTTGCTCAGTTTTCTTTCAATATATTGTTGAATAAGCTGCTTTGTCTTTATTTTAAAAGGTCAGATCTGAACACAGACACACAGGGAGAACACCTGTGAAGAGAAAAGCAGAGGTGCATCTACACATAGACTGGATGGAGACCAAGGATGACGGCAGAGGGGCTGGAGCAGAGCCTCCTTCATAGCGTCAGAGGGAACCAGCCTGGCCTGCGCTTCTTCTTGGCCTCTTGGGCCCTCGAGCTGTTTGATGACGTGTTTCTGCTGTTTGAGCCCTGGGTCTGTGACATGTGTTACAGCACTCCTAGAAATGTGATATTCCCATGCCAAGGGTATACTCCGAGCACCCAGCTGCACCGAGGTAACAGCTGTGTTGCATGGGCTCCAAATGCAGAGCTGAGTCAGGACTGTGAGGCAGGCATCTTCTTTAGAGATGGTCAAGTAGGAGACTACGGCATTGACACAGGGATGGGAAGAGCCAGTCAAGACACACTGTCAAGGATGCTGCCTCTGGGAAAAAGGGCTCAGCCCTGCTGGGAGCTGGACAGCAGAAGAATAAGCCTGTGTCATCCCCAACAAATGTGGGATGGGGAGCACCAGGGCACCCACCCATCAGCTCCTGTCAGCACTGGCCAACACTAAGCCCCTTCCCTTCTGGCTGCCTATGTGGGGGTCCAGAGTCCTCGGGCAAAGTTTATGGGTGTTTCAGTGAGAAGCCCTTGAGCCGTGTGGGTGCCATTGGTGACTGACAAGGGTGCTGTCTGTGCATAAGCCAACACGTCTGTACATGAGGGATTCGGTCAACATGTGGGATGCATGGAAGAAGACCACATGTGGCAGGTGGTCCTATGTCTTCATGAGACCCCTTTTCTCTGACTGAGTGTGGGCCCTGAACTCACTTCTGATAAAATATGGCAAAGCAATCGACTACCATGCTTGATGATGTTACATCATATGGTTAAACTAACAGAGATAACATTTCACTGACAAAAGTCCATCTAGTCGAAGCTATGGTTTTTCCAGTAGTCATATATGGATGTGAGAGTTGCACCATATAGAAAGCTGAGTGCCGAAGAAATGATTCTTTCAAATTGTAGTGCTAGAGAAGACTCTTGAGAGTCTCTTGGACATCAAGGAGATCAAACCAGTCAATCCTACAGGAAATCAATCCAGAATATTCATTGGAGGAACCGATGCTGAGGCTGAAGCTCTGATAATTTGGTCACCTGACGTGAAGAGCTGACTCACTGAAGAAGACCCTGATGCTGGGAAAGATCAAAGGCAAAAGGAGAAGGGGGGTGTAGAGGATGAGATGGTTAGATAGCATCATTGATTCAATGTACATGAATTTGAGCCAACTCGGGAAAATAGTGAAGGACGAGGGAGCCTGGTGTGCTGAAGTCCATGGTGTTGCAAAGAGCTGGGCGTGAATTAGCAACTGAACGACAACAGTGGTACAACTGAAGGGATGTTTGCATCATAAGTCCCTGGTTTTGACTTGATGTTAATCAAAAGGTGATCATTCCAGGAGGATCAGGCCTAATCAGATACATCCTTTTATGGCAGGTCCAGAGGTGAGAGATTTGAAGCCATCAAGACTTTCCTTCCCTGGCTTAGAAGAAGCATCTGCCATGAATGCTACAGCCAAAAGAAAGTGGACCCTGCCAGGAACCTGAGGGTCTTAGAAGGAGATCCTTTGCCAGTCAAGCCTCCAGATGAGAATGCAGCCCAGTCAGCACCTGGATTCTAATTTTGGGATACCTTCCTCAGCAGATGGTAAAGCATCCACCTGTAATGCGGAAGACCTGGCTTTGATTCCTGGGTAGGGAAGACCCCCTGGAGAAGGAAATGGTAACCCACTCTAGTACTCTTGCCTGGAAAGTCCTGTGGACGGAGGAGCCTGGTGTTCTACAGTCTATGGGGTCGCAAAGAGTCAGACACGACTGAGTGACTTCACTTCACTTCCGCAGCGGAGAGCTCAGTTGAGCTATCCCTAGACTTTTGACCCATGGAAACTATAACATAATAAGTTAAATTCTGTGCTATCTTTTACACAGTAAAGGAAACTAATACAGATGCATTAATTTGAGGGGAAATAAATGAAGGGAGAGGAGAAGGAAAATGGGAGACATACAAGAAAAGAAAAAAAAAAAGCAGTTTCCCACATACGCAGTATTACAGATTTGTTTAAATATGCATTGTTTTCAAGCAAAATTCGAAAAGAATTTACCAATATAGCAACTTAACTGGACTCCACAAAGAGATACACCAAGTGACAGTTATTTATACATAGACTTGATACTATATAGGACTTCCCTGGTAGCTCAGAAGGTAAAGAATTAGCCTGCAATGCAGGAGACCCCAGTTCGACCCCTGGGTTGGGAAGATCCCCTGAAGTGATAGGCCACCCACTCCAGTATTCTTGCGCTTCCCTGGTGGCTCAGCTGGTAAAGAATCTGCCTGCAGTGTGGGAGACCTGGGTTCGTTCTCTGGGTTGGGAAGATTCCCTGGAGAAGTGAACAGCTACCCACTCCAGTATTCTGGCCTGGAGAATGCCATGGACTGTGTAGTCCATGGGGTCTCAAAGAGTAGGACACGACTGAGTGACTTTCATTTTCAAGAGCGTAGATTTTATACTTTACAAAAGAAAAAAAAAAAAAAAAAACACAGAGGACACTTAGTTAAATATTTTAAATGTAGAGAAGCACGTAAGCCAGACCTTCTAGATACCCACGTGGATTGCATTCAAACAAGTGTCATCTTATGGATGTGGAACCCATACAGGCAGACCATCTTCTTGGAACTGTGTGTATCTTCTAACAATGGGGGTGGATTTTTGCTTCTCCAAGCTCATTGTTTACTTCTTTGAGCAACAGAGTCAGATCAACAGAGGGTGTGGTTTGGAAATAGGATAAGAGCTGCACAACGGTCAGCGTGATGGGAGAGGCATATGTGAATGATGGCCATGTTGTCCTGAGTATTTAGGGGCTGAACCATGCAAAGCTGTACCAACCAGTGAATGCCATGGCGATGCCTTCCCTCCTCTGGGAGCATCCTTGGGATTGATGAGGTGTCTTTGCATCATGCAGGCTTCCCTGGTGGCTCAGATGGTTAAAAAAAAAAATCTGCCTGCAGTTCAGAGACCTGGGTTCAAATCCTGGGTCAGGAAGATCCCCCAGAGAAGGGAATGACAACCCACTCCAGTATTCTTACTTGGAGAATTCCATGGACAGAGGAGCCTAGTGGCTACAGTCCATGGGGTCACAAGGAATCAGACATGACTGAGTGACTAACATTCTCCTTTTTCAGCATCATGCAGGTGCTCTAGAAAGATAGACTGGGTGGGACGGATAACAGACAGAGAAGGGAGAGAGGAACTGCAAGCAGCAGAGTGAACACAGCATCGGGCTGGCCAGGACCTGGGCCCCTTGGGGTGCTCCACTGTCTCACCTTATTCTCTTTTATCAAGGACTCACCTAACAGCTGGCAGAGGGGAAATGTTTCCAGCCTGGCTTCTCAGCCAGCCTTCGGTTGTGTGAGATCACACTTGCTTGAACCCAGTGTTTGAGTTCATGAACATCTTTAAAATATGACAGAGGTGATCAACCCCTGACAGTGCGTTTTAAGAAAATTGAATTTAGTTCTTTCGATTAGGTAACTGCAAGAGCAATCAGTGAGGCCGATTTTTCATCTAAACTACCCTGCTCGCAGGTCTTCTTAGCTGCTTCTGCATGGGAGTGACATCTTATTTGCAAAATGCAAGAGACTCATATTCTGCCTTCAAAGGCATTTTTTTTTAACAAAATCTTTATTGTTCTTACATGGAAAGCCCTGGAATTTATTCTCCTTAGCTCTGCTCCCCTCCCTACATCTAAAACTCCACAGAATAAGGGCCTGGTTGACAAGTCCCGATCATGGGGCAGTGAGAGCTCCCCACACCCTGACATTCCTGTAAATGGACACCTGTGCGTCCTGAAGTTTACAGATGTCACACATATCTCCCCAGCTCAGGACAGTCAGAGATGGTGCCCTAATGGGATTCAGAGCTTTGGAACCCAGGCCCTCGTGTGTGAGTCTCAAACATGACTTTACAATCAAGTAACCCTCAATTATGAATGAGGCGAGACCTCCCAGCTTGCCGGTCACGGACCTTGTTGACAAATTCCGGGCCAGGAGGAATGCCGTGCGTGCATCCTGCAGTTTAAGAAAAGCCCCTGAACTGTAAGTCCTTCAGCTCCCCGAGAACCGCCTCCCCCCACCAGTGTCCTCTGCTTATGACACTCGACCACCCGTTGAAGGTGACCGAGCAACAGTGACCTTTCACAAGCCAGTAGTACTTTTCAGCAAGTGAAAGCCCTCCTTCTCTTAGGATCTAATGGGGGGACTGAGTTTCTCAGGAAGCTGGTGCCCCCGTCTCTGTGGAAGGTGAAGGATGCTGAGGCCATTAGGAGCTCTTTATTGATGAGCAGAAAGGATTCAGGGGGAGTTTCTGTTCAATACAGACTTCCTGGGAAATTGAGGGGTTTGACCAGTGATCCCAAGACAAAGTGGAGAAGGGCGTGGCAACCCACTCCAATATTCATGACTGGAGAATCCCATGGATGGAGGAGCCTGGCGGGCTATGCAGTCCACAGGGTTGCAAAGAGTCAGACACAACTAAAGTGACTGAGCACACACCCCAAGACAGGGTCGATGGTCAGCCTACTGAGTTTTCTTTCCCGTCCTGGGTGCAGGTCACAGTTAGGAGGCCAAAACAGCCAGGGTGTCCCAAGGACACTCTCCTCACAGGATGAAGCCGTCTAACGCTGGAAGTGAGTTTTCTCATTCAGCATGGTGGTTGTTCCCTGGGGTGGCTGTTAACAAGTCCCACGTAAGTTTATCCTCTCATAGCTCTAGGGCCCACAGTCCCAGGTCAAGGTGTCCACAGGGCCGTGCTGGGCTGAAGGCTCTGTGAAGGACCTGTCCCCAGTCTGGCTTCTGCTGGTTTGCTGGCCACCCATGTGGTGCCCTGGCTTGTGGCTGCAGAGCTCCAATCTTTGCATGACGTCCTCCCTGTGTGCATGTCTGGACCCAAATTTCCCATTCTCATGGGGACACCAGACCTACTGGATAAGGGACCCAGAATAATGATCCCATCTTAACTATATCATCTGCACAGACCCTACTTCCAGATAAGGTCACGTTCACAGCACTGGGGCTTAGGAGGTCAGCGCTTCTTTGGGAGGAGCAACCCAACCCCATAACAATGGCTGTAGCACTGGCCAGAACTGCCTTTTGCAAGAACCACTGGGATAAATCAACTAAATAAAGGAATATGAATGTGAGGCAAGGTGGAGACTTGATTTTAAAGAGTCCATGACCCTCTACATAGACAGGTATCTTTCCAACAAATACCTGAGAGGCAAAGCCAGTGCCTGGACTAACATGAGATGTACACCCTGGATGGATCTGAAGGAGGAAAAGGCTCGGGGCCGGCTGAGAACCTACACTCCCTGCCAATCTTTGCCTGAGAAGAGGTGTGCACTTCATCCCCACTGACACCATTTCACAGATGCGTGGTTCATCTCTTACTGGTTCTGCTGCTATTTTGTCCAAGGCTTGACTCCACATCCATCCCAGGATGTGCCCTCTTGGGGGCTCACTGCTCTGGAATGCTGAGGGTGACATGTAGCAACACTGTGGTGAATTTACACAAGGACCTCCAGCAGAGCATGTGGAGGGTACTCTGCTCAATACTCTGCAATAACCTAAATGGGAAAAGAATTGAAAAAGAACAGACACATGGGTAAGTAGAACTAAATAATTTTGTTGTACACCTGAAATGTCGTGTACAACACTGTAAATCAATTTAGTCCAATATACAGTCAAAATTTATAAAGAAAGAAACAGCAGAGGCGATGATCCTAAAAAGCTGAATTCTGTTAATATATAGACGTATTCTGCCTCTCCTGGCTTCGGACTAAGACATGCCCAACCGCAGACACAGATCAGAATGGGGCTGCAAATATTTCATCTTTAAAAACATCATGACACATGACTTTTGTACTCTATTTTTCAATTATTGGGTCTCCGGGAAATGTTTGGCATTTTAAAGTGTTTTGTGCAGATGTGGTATTTTTGGTTGTATTTTTTCAATCAGTTTTCAATCTTAGTTTCACCTGTTATCACAGCAATCTCCGTGTGATGTTCATGAGGAAAATATGACTTAATGCTGCCCTGCACGTTTTCATTTTCACTAGCTCAGGTGATCAGGGGAAAAAAAAAAAAAAAAGATCGTAAACAAGCCAGTGTTGAAGGTCAGGAAAGGAAAACAGAGATCTTCAATATTCACAGTGACTCCGCTCCTGACTCATGGTGATATGGTGGCTTAGACTTGGTATTTGGCAATATCCTCTAATGGGTCACTCTGTTTTCAGGAATTTGAACCATTCCAAAAAAAAAAAAAAAAAATTGAACCCCTGCCTTATTTCATATCCCAGTGACCTTTCAGTATGATTGTATTCCTCACGATTTGTTCTCTACCACTGCAGGCTGGCTCGCTTCTTAAAACAACCTCCCCACCTACCAACTGGGCTTAACCTTTCAAAATCCTATTTCCCCCCAGTGTTGATGGATTTCCTCACACTTCACTTTTCAGGGAAATCAAGGCACACATTTCCCCCCAAAACCTTCAAGATGGCATTGGGTCTCCTCACCCCTCAGGATCCCTCACACCCACCTTCCCTCTGAGGTCTGGTCTGAGGACCCAATTGTCCTCTGAGGAAACGTGTAAATTTAACAAGATAATTCGTATGTGAACTTATCCTCCGGGAGAAAATTCTGATAGATTGAAAGCAAAGAACAACTTCAGAAAATCCGGTAGTTAAGGTTTATAAAGGCTTCCCAGGTGGTGAAAGAAAGAACCTGCCTGCCAAGCAGGAGACCTGGGTTTGATCCCTGGGTGGGGAGGGTCCCCTGGAGAAGGAAATTGTAACCCACTCCAGTGTTCTTGCCTGGGAAATCCCATGGACAGAGGAGCCTGGCGGGCTACAGTCCACAGGGTTGCAAAATGTCAGACACGATTGAGCGACTGAGCCCTAAGGTTGCCAACTATAGACTTTCTTCCTCAGTTTGAGGGTGATTGGGTATATCTGGCCACTGGTAAATACTAATGAACTTGGATGCTACAATTAATTAAATTTGTTCTATATAACAGAGCTAGTAAGCAGTTACCTGTTGGGGACAATGTGTGTCTTGTCTCTAGCTGCAAGATACGCATTTAGTAAGAAGGTCGTCCTGGAGAAGGCAATGGCATCCCACTCCAGTACTCTTGCCTGGAAAATCCCATGGATGGAGGAGCCTGGTAGGCTGCAGTCCATGGAGTCACTAAGAGTCAGACACAACTGAGTGATTTCACTTCCACTTTTCACTTTCATTCATTAGAGAAGGAAATGGCAACCCACTCCAGTGCTCTTCCCTGGAGAATCCCAGGGGCGGGGGAGCCTGGTGGGCTGCCGTCTATGGGGTCACACAGAGTCGGACACGACTGAAGCGACTTAGCAGCAGCAGCAGCAGCAGTAGCAGCAGCAAGAAGCTCATCCAGAAGGAATTCTCTGTTGTTCATGGTTAATTCTTCAAAATCAGCACAGGTTTTTTGAGTGCCTTCTACATGCCAGCTAGATTTCTTAGTGCAACTTTTTTTTTCTTTTTTTAAAATTAATTTATTTATTTTAATTGGAGGCTAATTACTTTACAATATTGTGGTGGTTTTTGCCATACATTGACATGAACCAGCCATGGGTGTACATGTGTCCGCCGTCCCAAACCCCCCTCCCACTTCCCTCCCCATCCCCTCCCTCTGGGTCATCCCAGTGCACCGGCTTTGAGTGGTCTGTTTCATCCATCCAACTTGGACTGGTCATTTATTTCACATAAGGTAACATACACGTTTCAATGCTATTCACTCAAATCATCCTACCCTCGCCTTCTCCCACAGAGTCCAAAAGTCTGTTCTTCATATCTGTGTCTCTTTTGCTGTGTTGCATGTAGGGTCATCGTTACCATCTTTTAAACAGTATCTTACGGAAAGCAGAGTGGCTTCTTAGATAACTAACAGAACAGGTATTGTAGTACATTCAGCCCTTCTGTATTTGTGGATGTTGAATATTTTCACCCTCCTCCTTCCATAGTTAATTACAGTGTGTTCTTTATGATGGACTAGAGTTCAGTAAGAAATATTTCAGTGTGATTACTTCTAATGCCATCAGGCCTTAATCTTTCTCTTCCTCTTTATCCTACAAGTGCTTGCCTAGTAATCAGCCCAAGAGCATGTGTCATTAAGTTGGGAAGGTCTTTGTATAATAGGATAAACGATGAGCATATTCGAAGGTCAAATGTTTTGAAGCTGAAATCATTGTAAAGCTACATACTGATTCCTGACTGGTCCCAAGGTCAGGAGAAAGCACCTTTATCATGAAAGTAACAGGGGTTTTAAAAAATAAAAAAAAGCACTGTGATGAAGTCCAGTGAATTCGCCTCAACTTCTTGTTGAGATTTATGCCCCAGGAAGGTCCTGCTTTATGTCATCCTGGCCGTGTCAGTGTCTCTCTCCCCCTCCTGGGAGCAAATGCCTCAGCACCCAAGAGGAGACTGGATGTCAAGGATCTTGAACTTGTCAGAACGACTTTCCTCACCAGTGACTGTGACGGCGCATCGAGGGCTGGGTGTAGCCCCAGCTGCCGTGGGCATCTTTCAAAGGCTTGCTCAGGCCAGGCTTGCTCCCGTCTCAGACAGAGGCATTCCTTCTGGCCTTGAACGGCTCCCAGTCTCTGCCAAGAGAGCCGGGATGTCTGCAGGTCAATCGGGAAGCGGGGGAGCCTGCCGCACCCCCAGGCACACATTCCCCAGCTCTTGGTTACTGCCCTCCTGATGGCGGGCTTCCGGCACACTCGGAGCTCACCCCGGGCGTGGGGTGGGCTGGGGTGAGGCTGCTCAACTCCTGCTTCTCATCCTCTCAGTCACACACGCTTTAGCTGCTTAGGCGTTTGGTAGAAACCCACCAGAGAAGGGAGCTGGTCTCACCCTCGACCTCGAAGCCCACTCTCACAGCCCCGCAGCATCGGCCCAGGAGCCTGGGTTAATGGGCCTCGGTGTCTATGCATCTCCCACTATTGTGTCTTGATTCCCTACATACACTTTTCTAGCCAGAGATGGGCTGTACCCCATCACATGTGCTATCTTCATGCCAAGTGAAACATGCAGTCTACACACCGAATTTTTAAAATCCTGAGCACTGTAATTGTGGAAGAAATCAGGAAGTGATGGAGAATTCCCATCGGATTTACAGGTCAGCCCGTCACAGGGTCCCATACGATTCACAAGGACTCTGCCCTACCTACCTCCTGGCGGCGCAGAGGTTTCGGCTCATTTGAACAAATGTGTGTGCGTCCTCTCCTTCTCGATAGACGCTCTTCCATTTTCCAATATGGTTGTTGAGCCCACAACAGGGAAATTTCAGGCCAAGCGTGGACGGGCCAGACGCAGGCAGGCTGCAGCAGCTCCCCAGCCTTGGCCCTGCACTGTGTCAGCTCAGTTGTGCCACATGACAGCTTTTCTCCAGCTCTGCCTTCACCACACCCTTGGCTCTGATACATGAGGGAGAGGGATGGAACGTTCTAGATCTGTGCCCAGTATTTGTTACCAGGTCATCAGTCTCTTCCTCTGAACAACTGGACAGTATTGACACCTTCCTCGTGGAGCTTATGTGAGGGAGTGAATGAAAAAGAACAAGGGATAAACAGCCTGTCTTATCACTATTACTGTTGGTACATGTGCTTAAGACTGGAGGGAAGTCCAAAATTCCAGGCCCTTCAGATGAGTGTGACATCCACACGTCTACAGGAAGTCTCTCTTCAAAGCAGATGCATCAAGTGATGGGGCGTTCCTTGGATGGTCTATGCAAGTTGCACCAGCTGGTGCTGGTCCCAAACAATCACACGTGATAAACAGTCACAACCTCTCCTGAGCTCACTGTTTCCGGGCACTATGCAGTCACCCCCTCTGAGAGCCCCAGCCGCAGTCACTCCAGCCTCCAAACCACTCAGGCTGATGCTGTGGGCACTGTGTGGGCACTCTGGGGCTCTTGCCACAAGTTCTTGAGTTTCCTCTACCTGGAGAAGGGCAGAGGCTGTGTGAGCCTGGCGTGAACTTCTGAGTTTCTGCCGAACATAAACGGCAGTACGTGGTGATGAGTCAGACTCTCAGTTCCTCTCTCCCCTCCCCAGCCCCATCCAGCTAGGAAATCAATAGTCACTAAGCTCTGGTAGCCAAAGGCCATTCCTGCAGAGCATGGTGCTCAAGTTGCCGTGACGATACTAACCAAGTAGTGGACACCGACAAGCCCCCAGGACAAAATTCGCAGGGACATCCAGGGGAATGGCTGTTACTGTTGAAATGAGGTAATTATTATGGGGAAGAGAGCTGTATGCTGCGGTTCCGCCCGCTTACTGCTAACGGGGACCGTGGCGGCGATTTCCATCTGTAGCACAGATTTAGTCCGTCTGTAAAGTTTCGGTTGTCTTGTAAGACTTGGGTTCAGAAGGTGGTAAAACTCTTCCGGAGCCTCCTTTCCTGGGGACGTGCTGGTCAGCACCCTTGCTTTGGTGGGTTTGTTGATTGCGTATGACGATACATCACCACCTGTACCTACCACTAACGGGTCCGGTTCCCCTCTGGGTAGCCCTCCCGAGACCTGGGCCGGGGCTGAAGGGCCCCTTCCTCACCTCTCAGCCTTCTGTCTGTGTCTGGAAGGCAGGTCTTCATTTGTTAGCTTGACCGAGAGGGTGCTGGCCAGAGTGACCGCACCCTCGTCCACCTGCCCTCTGTTCCTGTCCTCCGAGGTCACCTGCAGAGGTGCCTGCTCACCTGCTCCCACTCATCACAAAAGAAGTCCCCCAACAGCCTCCCTCACAGGGACCTCACAATCATTTATTTTTGAAAGTAAAGAAGAAGGAATAAACAATGACTGCATGTGTCAGTCACTCAGTGGTGTCCAACTCTTTGCGACCCCATGGACTGTAGCCCACCGGGCTCCTCTGTCCATGAGATTTCTCAGGCAAGAACACTGGAGTGGGTTGTCATTTCTTCCTCCAGGGGATCTTGATGCTGGGGCTTCGTCAATTAGCAGATAAGATTCAAATCTCTGCCAACAATGGTCTTACATCCCAGTGCAAGGGATGGGTAAACAGCAAGATGGATGAATAATACGTGTATGTTCACTACACTAGTCTGCTCAGGTGGCCATCAAAAATGCCTCAGATGGAATGGCTCGAACAACAGAAACCCATGTGCTCACAGTTCTACAGACTAGTGGCCCAAGATCTAGGCTCCACTGGAGCTGGGTTCCGAGGATGGCCCTCTTCCTGGCTTTCAGACAGCCAACTTCTCACCACGCCTTCTCAGAGCCTGTCCTTGGGGGCCTGGAGAGAGAGCTTTCTTCTCTTCTTACAAGGACACTAATTCTACAGGATCAGTGTGTGTGTATAAGCCACTTCAGTCATGTCCAATTCTTTGCTACCCCATGGGCTGTAGTCCACCAGGCTCCTCTGTCCATGGGATTCTCCAGATAAGAATACTGTGGTGGGTTGCCATTTCCTTCTCCAGGGAATCTTCCTGACCAAGAGATCAATCATGCATCTACTGTGTCTCCTGCATTGGCTGGTGAGTTCTTTACCAGTAGTGCGACCTGGGAAGCCCATAGAATCAGGGCCCACCTCTAAGCTCATTTCCCTCCTGAGAGAGCCCATCACCAAGTCCAACCACATGGGAAGTCAGGGCTTCAACACATAAAATGTAGGGAAACAGTTTGGAGAAATGTCTACTTAGATCTTCAGCTCATTTTTGATTGGATTTTCTTTTTCAATATTGAGCTGTATGTGCTGAAGTCTATGAACAATAAATACTGGAGAGGGAGTGGAGAAAAGGGGAATCCTCCTACGCTTTTGGTGGAGACGTAAATTGGTGCAGCTACTATGGAGAACAGTATGGAGGTGGCTTAAAAAAAAAAAAAAAAGTAGAACTACAGTATGACCAGGAATCCCACTTGTGGCTATATGTCTAGAGAAAACCATCATGTGAAAAGATACATGTACCCCAATGTTCACTGCAGCACTATTTACAACAACCAGCACATGGAAGCAACCTAAGTGTCTGCTAACAGGTAGTTCAGTGGGTAAAGGATACACCTGCAGTGCAGGAGATACGAGAGAGGAGAGCTCAATCGCTGGGTCAGGAAGATCCCCTGGAGGAGGAAATGGCCTCCCACTCCAGTATGCTTGCCTGGAGAATCCCATGGACAGAGGAGCCTGGGGGGCTACAGTCCATAAGGTTGCAGAGTCTGACACTATTGAAGCAACTGATCACAGATTTACAGATGGACCTAGACATTATCGTACAAGTTAGGTAAGTCAGCTAGAGAAAGATAACTACTTCATCAACTTTTAAAAGAACTCTAAGGGAAAAACATTTATTAAATGAATGGACTAAATAAAATTCAACAAGACTTCCACAGTTAGCAGCAAATCATGCGATTTTGTTTTTTCCTTTCCTATAAAATGTCTACACCCCTTCCCTACGCTGGGCATCGTCTCTATGTCAATACCACATTCCACTTCAGTGTCTCTTCTGAATAAAATAAATTGGTCTCACTCATTTCCATCTACATATTTGAAAAAAATCCCAATGTAGACAATTTTTTTTTAACTGGAAGGATCACACTTAGAATATATTATATAATCTAGGAAATATTGATTGCACATTATCTGAAAAAAAGAAAAAGAAAAACCCTGACATTGTCACTGTTCTTACTACCTGAAATCATTGGAGAACCTTATGGAACGAGATGGATGTAGATTTTGTCAGAGCTATGCGTTAGCAGTCTAACTATTATTGAGTAAAAGCTGTGATATTGCAATGGATCCATTCCTTTTTATTTACAAATTGGTAAATACATATTAATTATGGTTCCCCATTTAATTTTCATCATTATAATAGACAGTAATTTATGAGATTGTAGAACTAAAATATTTTAAGATTGTATTTGCTTATAGTTGAGAGTGTTTTGTGGATTTGTTTTGCCAAACTTTAGCATATTCCTAGACAGGGCCACTGTAGAGAATTTCACCATACCTACCTACCACCTACCCATCACCTACCTGTCCCGAAACAAGCAGGTATTCAACACGGCTGGGAAACAGCATCAGGTGTGTGTCTTAGAGCTTCCAGAAAGAGGACAACATGGCAGAGCGTGAGCAAATGGGCCAGACCAAGATTCCTCCTCTCCAGACTGAAGGAGGGCATTTTTATGAACATTATTCGCCCTATCATATGATTCTTTTTTTTAAATTCACGTTTAAAGAATTGAACGGAGGAGCCCAAGAGAGAAGAGAGGAGGGAAGAGGAGGAAGAGGAGAGGGAGGACTTGGAAGGCGGATGGAGAGATGGAGAAGAAGAAGACAGAGAAATGGCAGGATTAGAAGTGGGAGGAAAGGGGTGCAGACAAGAAGCAGAGAGTCAGAAGCCTTCCCCATGATCCTTCCGCCTGGGGGGATCTCACCCAGGCAGGCCCCAGGGCTAGTATTGCTTGCCCGCTACTGCCTACCTCCTTCTCGTCCACCACAAATGTAGATGTTTTCATCCACATGCATCCGTCCTGGGCTCCATGGGAGACACTGAGTTCCCACAGGCCATTTCATCTGGGTTTCTGTAAGTTCTCCCAGGAGCTAATCTTTGATGCCGTTGCTGGCCCACGTAGCTTACAGCTGGAGCAAAGCAA
Source organism: Giraffa tippelskirchi (assembly GCF_054371585.1). Taxonomy (NCBI): domain Eukaryota; kingdom Metazoa; phylum Chordata; class Mammalia; order Artiodactyla; family Giraffidae; genus Giraffa; species Giraffa tippelskirchi. Next base: position 60,227,316 of record NC_137282.1, read on the forward strand.
GCTGGTCCCAGAAGTTCCCTTCTGTGGAAATGTCTGAAAAGTGGTTAATGCATCCTTCCAGTTCTTTAGAGAGATGGTGGTAAATCTGGGCCGCTGCCACCATCCTCGCCTGGGCAGGTCGTCCTAGAGCCACTTGGTGCAAGCCTGCTTCGCTGCAGGAGCCTCGGGTTTTCGAAGCAATCTGAGTGATCCTGATGTGACTGAAATATGGTCGTGATTGCTTCTACTCCATTCTGAATGACCAGAAAGATAAGCTAGTCAACTGGCAGCTTTTCAATCGCTTCACCCCCATTGATCACTCTTCCCCTCTCCACCCGCTCACTCCGTCTCTTTCCTTCTCCATCTCTTTCTCTCTTTCATCCCCAAAGCAGTATGAAAACCGACTCCTCACTGAATAAAAAGAATTAAGAAGGCATTAAAAACGTCCCCTGTGTTTTCAGTCAGGGTTCCACCTAAGTTAATTCATAAATGTATGTACATGGTTTACATAGAAATTCTCAGAAAAAAAAATACTCCTAATTTTCAACTATTTTTTCCATTGCTAATAATTGCTCTTATTAAAAGAAATTCTCTAAAAGTAACTATTAGCTAAGGACAATATAAATAAAAATAAGATAAGATTTATTTATAGAATAATATTCGGAAACTATACCTGGGGGATAATTGTTTTGAGTATTTTTTTAGCCCTGCAAAGTAAAATACCTTTGAAATTCATATATAAATAATGTAAATAAGTTTTAGCTATGGAGAATAGATACAAGTCTGACATTAACAAATAGGGCTTTTAAATAATGGCTTGATTTATTGAGATCTTCTAAGAAAAAATACAGCAAAGACACAAATCTACTTTCATTTGGGCATTTTTCATAGTAATTATACTTTTGTGTAAAAATACATTAAATTCATGAGAATTGGGTGTTTTTCATAGAGATGCAACTCTTATGTCTCTAGAGTTGAGTGAATCAATTTGGTACTAAAACTGTTTGATCAATACTCCTTTCTGGAATAACAGCCTGGGGGAGAAAGGTGAACTTCAGTTCAGGTAGAAGGAGGAACTGATGTTTCAGGAGGTCTGGATTTTATCCTTAATTTCACTGGGAAAGATACATGCTATTCATTCTCAGAAGGAAGGGGGTGAAAGCTGGGCCCAATTATAGCACATAGTAAATCTATTTTATTTTCTTCTTTCTGAAATTCTAGCTTAACGTATCATGAAATTGCAGAGAAATCCTAGACATCAGAAGCATTTTCTAGCCTGGGAGAGGTTCCTGGACCACGTGAGTGCAGCATCAGCTTTCACCTTACTGAGCTTGTGGGTGAGGAAAAGTGAACGTCACTCAGTCGTGTCTGACTCTCTGTAACCCCATAGACTGCAGCCCTCCAGGCTCCTCTGCCCATGGGATTTTCCAGGCAAGAATACTGGAGTGGGTTGCCATTCCCTTCTCCAGGGAATCTTCCCAACCCCGGGATCAGACCCAGGTCTCCTGCATTGCAGGCAGATTCTGTAGCACCTGAGCCACCAGGGAAGCCCCAGTGTAAGGGTACCAGTGTCCAGATTCATATCTTTAAGCTGGGTGGGTTCCCCTCTATGAGCAGAAAGCCACTGAAGTGAGGTGGAGCGCTGGAATAGGACATGTGATTCGCCTGATCTTTATAAACAGGCAAATCACTCATCCCCACAGCATAAGCCATACAATCACATTATTGCACTTGCCTCAAGAGTTCACAGAAGGAAACGGGCATGCTGACCCCAAGATGAGTTTCATGCCATTTCATTTTAAAATGTATTTAGTGTGTGCACATCTGCACACGTCTATGCGTTAGGAAAGGATACACACACACTCAGGGCCAAATGTGCGTAACATTTGTTTACATCACCTTCATTTATCTGCATCCGAACGTTCGTTTCTTAAAGTGATCCTCGGAGAGTTTCCTGTTTAATTGTTGTCTGCGGTACAGGGGCTGAGGCTGTCTGAAGTGCCAGGTGGGTAATAAACTAATAAAACACATTCCCCAGCCCACAGTGTAAAAGCTTTATACAAAATGAAGGAGCTGTTTCTATTTCACATCATGGCCCTTGTTTGGAGGGGCGGTCCTGCCCTCTGCATCACCAGAGAGCTGACCTGATGTCGCACAATGTGACTGACCCAGATCGCAGGGCCTCCAGGAGCCCGGTGGGCTCAGGACCCAACAGACCCTTGGCACTCAGAGACTCACCTTATCTCCAGGAGAAGAAACACATCCCGTGGTCATGGATGACCGGCTTTCTTTGTTCAAGGAGGTCTCTCACCTCGGAAAATGCTACAATCTTCCAGTTATGAAAGGATTGAATCATGTCTATTTGTTCCTAGTTAAACCCACTCTCTTAGATGGGGAACAATCTACAAAAATTGTCAGATTTCATTTTCTTGGGCTCAAAAATCCCTGTGGATGGTGACTGCAGCCACAAATTTAAGATAATTGCTCCTTGGAAGAATAGCTACGGCAAACCTAGACAGCATATTAAAAGGCAGACACACATCACTTTGCTGACAAAGGTCTGTACAGTCAAAGCTATAGTCATGTATGGATGTGAGAACTGGACCATAAAGAAGGCTGAGCAGCAAAGAACAGATGATTTCCATCTGTGGTGCTGGAGAAGGCTCTTGAGAGTCCCTTGGGCAGCCAGGAGATCAAAACATTCAATCCCAAAGAAAATCAACTCTGAATATTCATTAGAAGGACTGGTGCTCAAGCTGAAGCTCCAATACTTTGACCACCTGATGCGAAGAGCGACTCACTGGAAAAGACCCTGATGCTGGGAAAGATTGAGAGCAGAGAAGGGGGAGAAGAATGGGGAAAAGGGAGAGACAGAGGATGAGATGGTTGGATGGCATCATTGACTCAATGGACATGATTTTGAGCAAACTCCAGGAGATAGGGAAGGACAGGGAAGCCTAGTGTGCTGCAGTCCATAGAGTCACAGAGTCAGACGCGACTTAGTGACCGAACAGCAAGAACAACAAACCCATTCTCTAAAATACAGGTTCCAGAATTTTCAGTGATGGGTGCTCAAATGATGGATTGGGACAGGGATGCTGACTTCTGACATGTCCTCGAAGAGACACATTGAGAAGCGCCCCTTCATCTCTCCCTCCTGGAGTCTGAGGCCAGTCCCCTCATCTCTAAGTCATGCTTAGTCCTGCTCATGGAAGTGGGTCAGCATCCACGATGTATAAAATGCGAAGAGGTTACACGGCAGAGTCAAAAACACTTCAGTTTTAATTTGTATTTCCTTCAAGTGCCGCAGATGAGATTGCAAATGGGAAGTTGCAAAGAGGGGAGAGAGAGGGGAGGGAGGTTCAAAAGGGAGGGGATATATGTATACCTATGACTGATTCATGCTGAGGTTTGTCAGAAAACAGCAAAATTCTGTAAAGCAATTATTTTTCAATAAAAATAATTTAATTTAAACAAGAAGTTGCAAAGAAACTGTGAAGCAGTGAGGATGAGACAGAATGGGAAGGTGGTATGCAGGGGCCTCTGCTTCCCCCAGGACGCTGGGAGAGGGGAGGGACCCATCAGCTCTGCATCTCCACACCACAGAAGGAAGCTCAGATGTGGGTGTTTGCCTCACTGTCCTGACACTGTGCCATCGCCGTGAAAGGAAGTGCCTCCTTCCTCCTGGTCTCATCTCTCATTCATCCCCTTAAGAGAGTTAGGAGTGAATCCTCTGTCACCAGCTTCACCTGGCGAATCCTTGAGTCCCTCACACTATAGAAGACTTGTACTAATAGAGTCACAAGATGAGTCTTCATTATTCAGACTCCTCGAGCTTCAAAATGTGCACACATTCTTTTCCTTTGTACTTTAACATAGAAGTTTTCTTCCTTTTTTATTGAAGTGAAGCTTTCTTCTTTTTTTATTTAAGTATAGGTGACTAACAACATTGTGTTAATTTCTGCTATACAGTAAAGTGATGCAGTTATATTTATACATATATATTCTTTTCCATTATGGTTTATTACAAAATATTGAATATAGTTTCCTATGTCATACAGTAGAATCTTGTTGCTTATCTGTTCTGTATGTAATAGCTTACATCTGCTAACCAACCTCTTACCGTATTCCACTCCCAAAGCCCTCCCTCTTGGTAACCACAAGTCTGTGTTCCATATCCCTGAGTCTGTTTCTGGTTCACAAATAAATTCAGTTGTGTCATATTTTAGATTTCACATGATATCATACAGTATTGTCTTTCTCTTTCTGACTTACCTCATTTAATATGACAGTCTCTAGTCCCATCCATGTTACTACAAATGGCAATTTTTCATTTTTTCCATGGCTGAGTAATATTCCATTATATATATATATATATATATATATATATATACACACACACATACATATATATATATATAAAATTGCTGTTACTGTTCAGTTGCCAAGTTGTTAAAATATATAATAAATATAAATATAAAAATAATAATATATATATAGGAAATTCCCTTGTAGCTCAGAAGGTAAAGAATCTGCTGTAATGTAGGAGACTTGGGTTCAATCCCTGGGTTGGGAAGATCCCCTGGAGAAGGGAATGGCTACCCACTCCAGTATTCTTATCTGGGAAATCCCATGGACAGAGGAGCCTGGTGGGCTACAGTCCATGGGGTCCCAAAGAGTTGGACACGACTAAGTGACTAACACTTCCATATACTTTCATATATATATATACATCATATGATATATATATCATATATATATGATATAGGTTGCTACCATGTCTTGGCTATTGTGAATAGTAAAGTGTGCACACACTCTAACTACATTTCCTGGCTTTAAAAACGCCTGTTGGATTTGTTTGTTTGTTTTTGATTTGCCCCTTGGCTATGGCTATTGCAAAAGACCTCAGGATGCCCAATAAATCTCTGCTCCATCTCTCTCGGAGACCCCAAATTAGCCATTTGTGGAGCTAATTACTGAAATTATTTGATTCTAGGAGTGGAAGAATACACTCCTGAAATTAAAGAAATTAATTATCATGAGGATGTGTGTTGACATAAGGATGAGGAATGTAGCAGAGGCTATTTGACATCTCATGTGTAAGTTTTTCAAACTACATTAGTAAGTAGGCACAATTCCCACTTTTTCTGTTTTGCTGAAACAATCCCAAGGCACTCTGATTGCTAGAAAGCATTGATTAGTAAGACTGGGTTACAGGCTGCCCTGTTGATGGCAGTTTTACATACAAAAATAGCCATTTATTTTGCAAAGCAATGTTAAGAAACCTCACTGTAGAGATGTGTGATGCTGAGATATTTCCAGAAACAATAGCAGTGGCAAGTGACTCAGTCCAGGGGAATCACCCTCCCTCAAGCACATTTGAGGGAGACCTGGGCCTGCACCCTGACAGGCACCTGGGCCCCGATGCATTTGGTGATGTATTTGGCTAATATCCACACAGGGTCACAGACAAAACCAGATCCTAACAAGTGCTTCATCATTTGTCATGATACAGTGTTTAACAAAACCCGTCCATAGAACCTAGGGTTACAGTGGATATGGTAGTTTTGGAATCAACCCTGAATATTCATTGGAAGGACTGATGATGAAGTTCTAATACTTTGGCCACCTGATGTGAAAAATCAATTCATTGGAAAAGATCCCGATGCTGGGAAAGATTGAGGGCAGGAGGAGAAGCGGGAAACAGAGGATGAGATGGTTGGATGGCATCACTGACTCAGTGGACATGGATTTGAACAAACTCAGGGAGATAGCAATAACAGGGAAGCCTGGTGTGCTGTAGTTCAGGAGGTCACAAAGAGTTGACCATGACTTAGCGACTGAACAGGAGCAAAGGTGGAAAACAAAATTTATACCATGTCTGAAAAACCAGCGGTATTTACACTTGAAACAAGCAAGACCACTGGCGCCACAGCAGAATTACTAAGGGCATATGTGTTCCAGGCCATTCAGAGCATCTGTGATTTGACAGAGTAAAGACTTCTGAGCCATTTTCATGTCAAAAAAAGCAGTCTTCCCTCCCCTCTCCAAGCATGGTTTAAGGTTTTGTCAGGATTCCCATAATTAACCTGTATGTTTGGCATTTAATATCCAGGCTGCTCTCAGGCATATTGGGTTGCTAGTATTTGGCAGACCTGTGTTTAGGATGTAAGTACATTTTTCAAAGATACTGCCAGAAACTCTTCAAAAATTAGAATGGGTGGGCAAAATACAATGTTTACATCAATTGTAACATTTTTCTTCCTCTTTTCTGAGTCCTCTGAGGTCAGCCTGGTGTGCCGAAGTCCATGGGATCATGAAGAGTTGGACACAACTGAGTGAATGAACAGCAACAACTGAGATCAGAAAGGTCTAAGGTGTACTTACTAACCAATGGGAAGGTGCCTCATTGTCTTCCATTGGTCACGCCCATTCCATCGCATCACAAAAACATCCCAAAATATGGAGATATTAAAAAGCAGAAACATCACTTTGCCAACAAAGGTTTGTATAGTCAAAGTTATGGTTTTTCCAATAATCATGTATAGATGTGAATTTAATCAGCAATCAGTACTGATTCAGTGCTAAACCAATTTGGTGTTACTGATGGTTCTTTACCCATCATATCCCCATCCACTCTGTTCTATTCCTCACCCACAGATCAAACCCAGGTCTCCTGCATTGAACAAAGATTCTTTTTTTTTTTTTTAACAGTCATAATCAACATTTATTGTTTTACATAGATAGATTAGACAATACCTTTGCAAATCATGTTTTCCCAACATACTTATATTACAACACATGACATTTCTTTTTTTTTTTCTAACACATTTCTTTTATTGTCTTCTTAGTTATTCATAAAAAAGGAAATATCAGCCAAAATTCACTGCTGCTGCTGCTGCTGCTGCGTCGCTTCAGTCGTGTCCGACTCTGTGCGACCCCATAGACGGCAGCCCACTGGGCTCCCCCGTCCCTGGGATTCTCCAGGCAAGAATACTGGAGTGGGCTGCCATTTCCTTCTCCATGAACGAAGATTCTTTACTGTCTGAGCCACCAGGGAAGCCCTATGAATATTGTAGAATTTATGAAAAGGGGCTGCTCTGCTTCAAACCGTGAAGTCACAAAACAAGGAAGAGTGCTATAAAATATGGCTTTGATTATCCAGTTTTCCAAATATGCTTCATCTTATCTTAATCATAGATTGGTCCCCTTGCAAAGTGGCTTCAAACTGACCTGTCAGCTACAGCCTGATGGTGTGAGAGGAACCAGCACACATTTAATCTTGGGTCCCAGGGTGCTGCCTGGCTGGGATAAGCAACTCAGCCCACCAGTCTCTGTCAAGTTCTTTAGATAAGGGGATATTCCAAGGGTTAACTGTACCAGGTGTAACACAACACCCACAAAGCCTGCAGACTCCACCTGCAGGAGGAGAAGAAGGGGACCCTCCACTCCACGGCTCAGTGGTCAGTCACGAGCCGGTCCTCTTGCCAGCTCTACCTGTGACTTTCTCTCCCCTTCCTGCCACGCCAGCCTGATGGACCGGGGGGAGAGGGCTTGTTCTGCCTCCAGGAAATTGAGATTTGGAATAGCGTCCCTTGAAAACCTCTATCCCTTCACCCTGTTTATTTTTCCTACAGCACATATAATTATTGCCTGACATTGTACTTTATATTTATGTGATTATATATTAGCTGCCTTCTCACCAGAACGTAAACCATCTGATATCTCTGTGTCTCGAGGTCCCCAGCAATCCTTGGCGCAAAACAGACTTGGGCTAAGTGTCTGTTGGACAAATGAATGATTAATTCTGTGTCGCCAAGCGTTGATTTCTAGGTCCCCAGAAAGCATTTGACTCCTTGCCAGAACAGTTTACATTTCTCTGCTAAGATTCCTTCTCCGCTTACCCATTCTGTCTACCTTTCCCCGTGAATGCCTGAACACAAGAACACTCGGCCTTTCAGCATCTCTATCTGCTCCATCCAGCATCTCTGTCTTCTGCAGGGATGCTGTGGATTCTTTTCCGGTGATGAGTCATTATCCCCTCTGTTTTTCTGAACCTGGTAATCCTTATATTATATACTCTGGATGATATACAGAGTTTGGAGTCTGGGAACTTCCTCTAGATTCCATTGATTTTTTTTTTATACTGTTAACATTTCTAGTAACATGGAATCTGAGTTCCAGGCAATCCATAAAGACAGAAAAGATGGTCATCCCCAGAATTATGTGCCTTCATCTAAAAACAATAACGAAAAATTCCCCTTAACTTTTAAAAAGTCATTTTCCATATTCTTTCCACAAGGGAATCTTCCCAAAGATTCAGATTTTGTTTCTGTTCATGACTGCTGTCGCCCCCCACGGGTGCCCTGCCCGTTGCCCCTCTGCACCAGCTTGTCTCCTAAGTGAAGCTTGTTCCTGCCTTGGGCATGGTCTGGCCAAGGACCTTCTCTGTCTGCAGGTCCCAGGGAAGCTGGACACGCTGTGTAATTAGCACCCGGGAGCCACGCTTGGCCCCTGCCCGGTAACCAGACGAGTCAGAGGGGAACCCTGGCCCCCTCCCCAGGGGATCACCCCCTGACCTCTCAGCACCCCCAGCAGTGCCCCCCTGGTTTCCTGGTAATTAACACTCCCTTCCATCCTCCCTTTCTGATTGGTTCCTCCTGGTAACCACATCCCAAACTCTTGCCTCTGATCCTGCTTCTGGGGACCAATTTACAGTCAGCAGTCTGAGCCTTTGTCTATTATCCTCATCAGCTCTGTGTCTGTGTCTAAACCTTTCCCATCCTTTGAGATGTAACTCAGGTTCGAATTGCTCGCTGAACCCTTTACCTCATCCTCCAGTTTGCTTACAAGAGTCCTGACAGTCTCAGCTTGTGCTCATCAAATCTTCCCAGGACTTTCTCTGTACCTGTCTGTTGGCATCAAGCATTTCTCGTTCCAAAATTCATCTTGGGGTCTCCTCTCCCTACTCAACAGAGCACAAGTCCAAGCAAGGACCACAGCTACACTTCTTCTGTGTGACCCATAACTTCTTCAAGAGCGCTCTACTTTGAGTGACTGGGCCGTATTTAAGAGGAGGTGAAAGTGAAAGTGAAAGTCACTCAATCGTATCCGACTCTTTGTCTTCTCCAGGGGTTCTTCCCGACACAGGAATCGAACGGGGGTCTCCTGCACTGCAGGCAAATTCTTTACCAACTGAGCTATCCTGTAAACGTTGCAAATGTTGCTTCATTCACTCTTCATTTTATATTTTTATTTTATTTTTCTAACTGATTTTGAGATATTCATTGGATTGGATATTCTTACCTTTGAGAAAGTTTAATGGAGCATATAATTGACATATAACACATCGTTGTAGGTTAATAGAATTAATTTTAATGGAAAGCTATTTGTCATTGTTAAATGCCAAATTCCAAGCTACATTTTTTCTCCTGAACTGTCATGTCATATTCTAGTTTCGTTGTGGTTTCAAATAATTATAACAATTTCAGGATAATTATTTTCTCAATATTTGGCATGGTGGGGAAAGGTAAAAGAGGGATGGCTCTACATTCGAATCCACTTAATGATGGAAGCGCCGAAGAATTGGTGCTTTTGAACTGTGGTGCTGGAGAAGACTCTTGAGAGTCCCTTGGACTGCAAAGAGATCCAATCAGTCCATCCTAAAGGAGATCAGTCCTGAATACTCATTGGAAGGACTGATGCTGAAGCTGAAACTACAATACCTTGGCTGCCTGATTCAAAGAACTGACTCTTTTGAAAAGACCCTGATGCTGAGAAAGATTGAAGGTGGGAGGAGAAGGGGACAACAGAGGATGAGATGGTTGGATGGCATCACCGACTCAATGGGCATGAGTTTGAGTAAGCTCCAGGAGTTGGTGATGGACAAGGAGGCCTGGTGTGCTGCAGTGCATGGGGTCACAAAGAGTCAGACACAACTGAGTGACTGAATGATAGAAGATCTTGCATTTTATGAATTTATAACTAAGTGGCTTCAACATCTGCCTGAGAGAGGTTCTAGAATCTAGTGCTAATCATGCATTCAGTTAAAAGAGGGTAAATTGAGAAGTTATGGTAGCTCAGTCGTGTCCGACTCTTTGTGACCCATAAACTGTAGCCCACCAGGCTCCTCTGTCCATGGGCTTCTCTAGGTAAGAATACCAGAGTGGGTAGCCAGCCCCTCCTCCAGGGATCACACCCAGGTCAGGTATCCTGCTCTGTAGGTGGATTCTTTAACACTGGGTAGCCCAAATGAGGGTCAAGAAATGTCTAAACCTGCTTTTACTTTGGTGTTTGGAACAGTTGTCACCTAGGCACTAGGATACCACCCAAGCAACCTCACCGAAGCCTGGTCAATTCATCTGAGTATTTTTCTACAGACTTTCTAATGTATGACAAGCTCAGCAGAGTAGTTGAGTTGTTCATCAAGCCACGTCTCCATTCACTGAACAGAGATCTCCCAGGAACCTGCTGTGCAGCTGCCTAGGGCTTGGAGCTGTAGACCCAGTAGCAGAGGAGACCTCGCCCCCATTGACAGGGACCTTCAGTCACATCCCGATTCCTGACCCCACCCATAAACTGGGGTTTTTCTCTTGGATGTTTACAGATGAGAGCTTTGCTAAAATTTTGGTTGTGAAAGAATTGAAAACAGATGTAGAAAATTTGTACAATTGTCAACAAACATAAACATTCGGGTGTGTGTATATGTGTGTGCTAAGTCACTTCAGTCATATCCAACTTTTCGCAACCCCATGGACTTTAGCCCTCCAGGCTGCTATGTCCATGGGATTTCCCAGGCAAGAATACTGGAGTGGGTTACCATTTCCTACTCTAGGAGATCTTCCCAACTCGGGGACCAAGCCCTAGTCTCTTACGTCTCCTGCATTGGCTGGTGGGTTATTTACCACTAGTACCACCTGGGAAGCATGCAAATACCTCTATTTCTTGCTATCACAAATTTGGCCAGTAAATCAGAAGCAGGGAGCTGACATTCAGTGAACCAAGGCCAGTCCACTTCCAAGAACCCATTGAACGGGAGAAACATGAGAAGAAAATATTCCGTTGTAGGCTGCACCATGAAGATGGACAAGAGCATTTTAGAACACGAGTGTGATGTCCTTGCTAGAGACAGGTGAGAACGCTGGCATTTTATTTCATACATTTTTCGTGTTCTACCTGGAGCTGTCAGGAGCTAAGTTGGGGACTGCACTGCCTCTTGAAGCCTGTCCAGGTCAAGGAAGACACATCAGGCTTAACGACCTTGGTGTCCAGTTTCTTTAGACTGGGGGAGTTTGGATTCTGCAAAAAATGTATAGGTTAATTTATTAACTTTCTATTTTTAAAAATTTTAGTTGAAGTATAGTCTCTATACAATATTTTACAAGTTACAAGTGTACAATACAGTGATTTATATTTTTAAAGTTTATAGTCCATTTGCAGTCCTTATAAAATATTAGCTGCATTCTCCGTGTTGTATAATGTATCTTTGTAACTTACTTTACACCTTCCTGTTTTTGTTGTGGTTCAGTCGCTAAGTCATGTCCGGCTCTTTGTGGTCACATGAACTACAGCACACCAGGCTCCCCTGCCCTTCACTGTCTCCTGGAGTTTGATAGTGGAGGGGATGGAATTCCAGCTGAGCTAAGTTTATACCTAATAGTTTGTAACTCTTATTCCTCCACCCCTTTATAGCCCTCTCTCTTCCCTCTCCACACTAGTTACATTTATTGTGTCTAGCTTATCCCACTTCTGGGTCTATGTCCAAAGGAAATGAAACCCTGATCTCAAAGAGATAGATAGGGTACTCCCATGTTTATCACAGCCTTATTTACAGGACCCGAGATGTGGGAACAACCTAAGTGCCTCTCAGCAGAGGAGCGGATAAAGAAATCATATATATAAGTGTTTGCCTGGTAATGGTACTCAGCAGGCGTTGGTGGTCCTTTTGTGCCCTGGGCTGGGCCCACCATGATTTCTGGAAGGCATGCTGGTGGTCAGATCACAGTCCAAGGGGCAAGCTGGAAGCAAGAGGTAGGAGATGCGGAAGACATATGCCCCCCTCGTGAAAGACAGTCCCCAGAGCTGCCCCACAACGCTGACACTATGCACCCGAACTTAGCCACGTGGTCATGTTTATCTGCAAGGGGGCTGAAACATCCCCTTACTCCAGGTGATCTGACCTCAGCTACAGTGACAGAAGCAGGGACAGGAGCAGGGGCGTGATTTCAGTTAACAGTTAGTTGCTGTTGCTATTTAGTCACCAAGTCGTGTCCGACTCTTAGCATCCCCACGGACTGCAGCATGCGTTGCTTCCCTGTCCTTCACTATTTCCTGGAGTTTGTTCAGACTCATGTCCATTGAGTCAGTGATGCTATCTAACCATCTCATCCTCTGCCACCCCCTTCTTGAACAAAATTTAAGAATACTGCCTGATATGACCTACTAAATAGCCTGAAGTCGTTAGCTAGAGTCTGTATAAATTAAAAAAAAAAAAAAACCCGAATATACTTAATAGAATAAACTGCCAAATAAATGTCCTCCCATCTGCTATCCTGAGTACTCCAAGAGTAAAAATGTTCCAGGCACACCTTTAACACAGTCATAACGGATTATACCTTTGCACATTTCCTTTTAGTTTTTCGTGGAGAAAAATCTGTCTCAGAAATGCTTGCACATTAGAGCCAATTTCAGACTGGAATTTATAGAATACTGCATACCATTTAGCTGGCAGATCAGAGCTGCTCCTTTAGAAATGTCACAGGAAACTTCCATTATACACTGCAAATGTGCGGGAAGAAAATTTTGAAACATAAATTATGAGGACCCTTAAAATATATAACGCTTTACAGACAGTAGTATGCTTTACAGACAGTAGTGCTTTACCCGGCTGTCATGATCTTTCATGTAAATGTGGACCTGATGTTTTTTTAAAGAGCTGTTTTGTCTTCCTGGCTGCCTGAGACATTGCTAAAGAAAGCGGATGCTTTAAAATTATCTTTAAGAGACTGGGAAGGAGATTTAAGTCAACAGAATTTGGGGGATGACTTTGGGCTGCTTAAGCGGAATTGACAGTTCCTGTGAGCAGATTTGTTCAAGTTCAAGTGCTGTTCCCTTAGTGTTGATACTCAAATGTCAGGCAAAATCCCACAGCCTGGGTGGAGCCATACATCCAGGTTATAAATGCCCCCTCCCCTGCAGGCTTCCGCTCCTTCACAGGAAGACACGCCTCTCTGACCCCCACGTTGACCTGAACCTGCCGTCCGTGTTACCGTGAGCGTGAGCGTTTTCATCTGCTTCCGAGATGGAGCCTAGATCTTCGGGCAGGTCCCGCCTGCAGCTCCCAGGCGCTCTGCTCCGTGCGTTTACCCCTGTGCTACAGTGACGACCGACCAGAAACCCAAAGAGAAACGTGCATGGAAAGTCCTTCTTCCCCCAGTGAAAGCCAACACGTGATGATTATGAGTGAACGAGGTCCTTCTGATTATCTACTCCAGGAACCCGAATAACGGAGAGCAGAGAGCCTCTTTCTGCAGTGACCCTGAAACCTGATGGATGCCTTCGAGGGTCCAAGCAGCTTTGGATGTTAGTGAGCTCACTCTGCCTTCGCAGCAACCCTAAACACATGGGCAGCGTCCGGCTTGGTCTGGCCTGGGAATTCTCTTAAAAATGCCCCCTCAATCTTATATTCCACTGACCCCCACTCTGCAACCCCGGGCTAGGATCCACAAGACAGAAACCAAGGCACTGCGATTGGTATGAAACTGCATTTTCCTCTCATCGAGAGCTTTCTCGGAGTCTCTTTTAAGATCAAACAATGACAGCAAGGGCATCCCCGAGGCAGAGGTCCCTGGGGAGGGCTTCCCGCCTCTGTCTGACCAATGACAGCAGGCCAGACCCTGCTCCCCCAGGAGCATCACCACCCTGCAGGGCGCAGCAGGTAAGGGCCAAGTGGAGATGACCCTCTTTTTGCCCTGAGATCCTGGTTTCTGCACTGGCTTTCCGTTCTCAATTAAAATAGCAAATGGTCGAACTGTGGATAAACTTCCCCAGAGGGAAGGTGGAGGGCCTTTGAAAGGCTTCATTTGCCAGCCTCTCCCTGAGAAGGAAGATCCCCGTGAATTTCCTAGTTGTGAGTGGCTTTGCAAAGAGGCCAGGCCACCAAGCCTCTCCTAGCACCTCGTCCTCCCAGGAGCCTCTCCACCAAAGCCCCTGCCTCCCCTCTCCGCTTACACTTCCTGATTAGAGCTGACTTTAGGCTCACACTGCTCTTTGGGGGCCGGTCTCCCGGGACCCTTAGCTACCCTCGAAATTCCCCCAGTGCTTCGGAGGGAGCTTCTGGTTCCTCCCACTTCTCAACGCTTCTTGTGAATTTTAGAATGGATTTCCCCTCTTCCCAACTCCCTAAAATATACTTTCAGCCTCATTTCAAATAAACCAGAAAAGCAGTGTTTCCTTGGAATTTTGTGGGACTTTATCTTAAAGTTGGAGGCAGCGGGCTCTATCCCCACCTTTGTCACTGAGGAAGAACATGTCTCAGGATGCAAGCGCAACGCTGTGAAGCAAACGAAAATAAGATATCACCAAGGGGAACGAAGTTTAAAAAAAAGAAAGGCGGCAAATAAAGAGGGCAGTGGGGACGCTGACTTCTGGAGCCTGACGGGTAAACACAGCAATAATACCGAGTCCCGTTTTTAATAAATCTCTGCTCCTTCCCAAACACTCCACCCTGCAACACCCGTAAATTAAAGAGGCCTGGATGCTTCAGAATTCCCAGAAATGAGTAAGAGAGTCACGCTTTGGAGTGGAGAGGGGTCTGGAGCCGTGGAGGGAAGCCAAGGCTGCTGACAGTGGTACCCACTCCCCCTCACCCCCCAGGGCTGGCAGCCGGTAAGGGGACCGATGCAGGGGCAGCCCCTGCTCCAGGGAAATCGGTTCTGAATTCGCAAGTGCTTTTTCAGAGCTGAGGCCGGCGTGATAAAGCGCCGCTCCTTCACCAGAAAGAATGTTTGCTTACTATTTCATCATCCCCTAGAGGCGCAGAGGAAGAAAATAAGGGCATCAGTTGTCATTATGACAGGATAAAAATGGAGCCATCATATTTCAATAACACAATGCGATGAGCCGCCCAGCCAGTGATGAGTTATGGGCTCGCCGGCTAGCGCCCGACTGTAAGTTAATATTATCTCCCCAGGATAATTAGAGTGAAGTTCAATTACTGACCCTGAAGTGCCGTGTGGGCCACACCATGGGTTTTGACACAGCTTTTTACACATTTATCTTTTCACCTAACGCACTACATCTGCATTGCGGCAGTGATTAATCTTGCGGGCGCTCTGAGTGGTACCATTCTTCTCGCATGGATTGGCTGGTCCCTGGAGTCCCCTTGAGCGAGGTGTGAGCGGCTCTATTACGCTGTTTGGCTGCCAATTTACCTTCCTCTTTGTGTTGGGATCCTGTGGTCACTCCTGACTCGGGTCAAATGAGCACTTCCCCGCAGGTCACCAGATACCGCGTGTGGCCAAGCCCAGCTCCCTGTGGGCCTGCCGGGAGCCGGTCCATTGCTGGGCCTGTGCCTTTGTGAGTGGTACCCATGCGGCCCCAAGGAGAGCCTGGGGCCCTTGTTTCTGCGGGAGGATCCAGACACCGGGATCCTACATCGTTGGTCAGCTTGCCAAGCAGCCCTGAGCCCCCTTGAAGGCTCCCTGTCATTTTTCAGTCTTGGTGAAGCCCCACACACCGATGCCTGCCCCACCAGCAGATGCTACTTAGGCAGCCTCACATGGGGGGCAGAGAGGAGCTGTGTGGGGTCAGCAAAGCCACCAAAACAGAAGGTTATGAAGTCAAAGGAACCTTCTTGAAAGCCTTGCATCTGTGACAGATTGGGATTTGTAAGAACTAATGAGATAAAAACTTTGAGTCCCTATATCTTAAACCATTTTATTTGTTATGAAATGCATGTTTCGACACTCTGGGGCCAATGGTTAAAATAATCAAGGTTTGGCCCCTGCGTTTTGGGGGAGGCCTAGGCTCCCAGGCCCGTGGGTGCAGGAGTCAGGGAGCTGAGGGTGTGGGGCCTGCAGACACAGTGGGAGCTGGTGAGGCAGGAGGCCAGGGCCAGGCTCTTGGGGGCTGGTGGCTGCTCTTTCCAGAATCTTCTGCGAGGGCCGGACGCGTCTCAGGACGTGGTCCCTTCACTCGTTTCCTCCTAGCAGGTACCCCATATGTTTTGGGGGGACCTGAGTTAAAGAGAATGGGGAAGCAGTCACAGTTGCAAGTGTGACCAGACTTAATCCTGAAACTGTGTCAGCCTTTCGTCTTTAAGACTAACGCAGGCAATTGTTTCCAGGGAGCTGGTGAAACTCTAGCTCTTGTTCTGGACCCTGGTGGGTCTGGACTTGAATCTCAGATTCTAAGCCCATTTTCCTCATTCACAAAACCACTATAACTGCCTTTGAGTCATGGATGGTCCAGCGGAAGCATCCAGAACTCTTCTATCTCATAGTAAGTGGTCAGCTGTCCTGCGCAGGGCTGTCTGGATTAGTCTCTGGGCCCACGGATTTATCCTGATTTATTCCCGTCCACCCCACTGCAAGCCGGCTCTTTGTTTCAGTCAAATTTGATGCCTTAGGTTGTTCAGATAACTGAGATTATTTATCTAAGTACCAGTGTGCTCTTAGATAAGTTATGAAAACCTAGTTCAGTTCAGTTTAGTAGCTCAGTCGTGTCAGACTCTTTGTGCCCCATGGACTAAGCACACCAGGCTTCCCTGTCAGCATATTAAAAGCAGAGACATCACTTTGCCAACAAAGATCCATATACTCAAAGCTATGGTTTTTCCAGTAGTCATTTATGGAAGTGAGAGTTGGACCATAAAAAAGACTAAGGGCCAAAGAATTGATGCTTTCAAATGAAGACTCTTGAGAGCCCCTTGGACTGCATGGAGATCCAACCAGTCCATTCTAAAGGAAATCAACCCTGAATATTCACTGGAAGGACTGATGCTGAAGCTGAAGCTCCAATACTTTGGCTACCTGATGTGAAGAGCTGACTCATTGGAGAAGACCCTGATGCTGGGAAAGATTGAGGGCAGGAGGAGAAGGAGGGGACAGAGGATGAGACAGTTAGATAGCATCACTGACTCAATGGACATGAGTTTGAGCAAACTCCAGAAAATAATGAAGAACAGGGAAGCCTGCAATGCTGCGGTCCCTGGCATCAAACCAGTTGAACACAGGACTTGCTAACTGGACAACAGTCGCCGTATAAGACGGCTGTTTTGCCTCTAGAACCATGTGGAAGAGTCCAGACTTGACACAGAAAGTGGAAAAAGGTGCTTCAGTCATCATGGCTGATATTACAGGAGCATTTTGTCATTGTTTCCAATGCAAGAATGGAATATGTGGTTGAACTGATGTCCAGAATGACTGCTGCCTCCTTGAGATCCCTTCCTGAGTGATCGATGCTGCCTAGATGAGGCCTGGATCCTGGGCTGCAAGAGCAAGTCAGTTCTGCTGGGGGTGGAGGTCAGCACTGCCAAGGGGTTCCCAGGATTTTCCTGTCAATGGGGATGGGGTAACCCTGAGCTGGATGTTGACAAGGGCTGCTGGGGAGAGATCAGAAAGATCTTTTCTCCTCACAGCTGAGGCATGCGTGCCCTTTGATTTCTGTTATTATTGTTTAGTCACTAGGTTGTGTCAAACTCTTTTCAGCCCCATGGGCTGCAGCCCGCCAGGCTTCTTTGCCCATCAGCTTTCCCAAGAAGAATACTGGGGTGGTCTTCAGTTACCCCCTGCAGAGGCAGAGCAAGATGGAGACAGATGTCTCACTTCTCCCGGCTCTGATCACCCTTGTTCATTTCATGGAGAACAGGTTCTGTCCATGCCAGCAGGACAAAGGTGGCCACCGAGAGCTTTGAAGGCAAAGGCTGCGCACGCCTTACACAAACCCAACAGGGGCCTCCAAAGAGCTTCAACCTCGCTCCCACATGCCAAGACACCACTCAAGAAAGAGTTCTACCCACTGATGGGCAGCAGAGATGCACAGGAAATGCGGTCATGGACTAAGAGACTGGAAGATGGCTCCGATCTGCTCACCATCTGGGCCACTCAGGCCGCGTCTCTGGCAGCCACGTGGTGATGCTCCAGTTCATCTCCAAAGCGTCCGCCGCATCCTGCTCAGATATCAGAAGGGATCCTTTCCCCCCAAGAGGCAAAGGCACTAAGTGGAAGCACCGGCTTCTAATTCCTTCTGGAAGCAGGGTTAAGAACAGAGGCATTGCCTCAACCTCTCCCCCGGGATACTTTTCTTTGCAAAATTACTCTCGGGATCAAGCTCTCTTTGACGTGGTTGGGATCAAAGGCCCTGAGTCAGCACATTGCAAGCTGCAGGTGAAACACTCGGGCGCCTGATGACAGCAGTGACAGATGAGTGAAGGCAAAGCAGCTTTCAAACTTAAAAAAGAAATTGCCGCTTGGCTTGCCCAAGCAGGGGAGAGTTTAAATATGCAAGGGCGGGGAGCGGGGGTGGGGGTGGGAATTGGGATCTGGTGGGTGGGGTAGAGAGTGGGATGTTCGTGTAGCTCCAGGTACACCAGGCATAAAAAAAAAAAAAAAAAGCACTGGGTGCCCCAGCTGCCCCACCATGGGCCCCTCATCCCATGGGTCTTTCCATCACAGGTGACAATGTGGAGCTGCCTGTGGTCCTTTCTTCCTCTCGGAACTGGGCGGGGCTCTCCTGCATCCTGTTACCCTGGGTGACCGTCAGCCATCTTTTCCCCTCCCCGCATCCTTCCCAGGTTCAGACACAATGGCACATTTTCGTTTGGAGATCCTTCGTCCAGGTGTTAGCCTGCTGCTGCTTTGACCCAAAACGCAAACCCTTTTTTTTTTCTCCTTCGTGAAGCACAACATCTGTTTCCATTCTCCAGCCGCACTCAAATCCCATCCCATAAGCTGTCCCCGGGGTTCGTTTCAGCTGTACTTTGAGTTTGCCCTCAGCACATTTCCTTTCTGAATCAATAATAGAATATCTGCCCCCTTTAACATGAAACAGAAAACTCTTCTTTTTCGCTTAGATGTTGTGGTCGGTGCTTGACAGGCCAGGCTTTTTCTGGGAAGCGGAATTTTAGGGACGGCGAATGGCTCTTTGCGTGGGGTCAGGCAGTTTGGGCTCTGTTTGAAGCTGACCCATGTGTGAACCCAGTGTCCTTGTCTCTGCAACCATGACTCGGTGGGCCTGGTTCTTCTCTTTGAACTCTGGACCAGAGTCTCATAAGGCTCTGGGACACCCAGTGTCCAAAGAGCCATCCTGGGACAGCCATTTGTGTGACTTTTCCCAGGGAATTTGACCAAGCCTGGCGAGGGAGAACCATGGGGCTCCCGCTGGCCCGACACGACCTACACATGCCTTGACTTGTCTGTATATCACCCCGGGACCTTAGCGAGCCAGGGGAGCCAGAGAAAGGGCAGGAAAAAGGAGGACGAAAGGAAAAGGATAAATGGAGGCTGGGATTCCAGGAATGTGCTGAGAGCATTGGCAACAGCAGAGCATGGGCCGCTCTGGAGAAATCCAAACCCGCAGGAGGCTCAAACACACCTGCAGACCGCAGGGGTGACTGGAGGAGCCCCCTGGGCTGAAGGAGTCCCATGTCCCGTTTTCCCGGTCTGCTCCCTGCTCCTGAGCCCGACCCCCAACCCCGTTTCCTCCAGGATCGTCACGGGACAGGAGCTCGGCTACCTCGCTCCGCCCAGGCTGGGACTTGCTGTGACCTGCAGCTGGACGGTGACCGTCTACGTGTGACCTCGAGCAGCACTTCAGGCTCCTTGGAGGCCCAGCCCCCAGTCTCTGACACTGCTGCCCCATCTTTCTCCCCTGCCTGCCTGCGGGATGCCCAGTCCAGGGCCGCAGCATGGTACAGGCGCTGCCCGCCTGACCCGGTGAGCGTCTGGACAGCCACCCACGGACACCCAGTGTCCAGATGGGTTGATGTGGGAGAGATAAAACCCTCAGAGTTCAGCCTCAGATCTCTGATTGCAGCGAGGATCTCGGTAACTGAAACGGGGTGTCCGCAGAGCCCACCATCCCGACACCTTCCTTCTTAAAGGGCCTGGCTCAGCATGGAGCCCTCGGTCTGCAAAAAAAAAAAAAAAGGAAAAGATACTTTGAAAACTTCTATTCACAATTAATTTCAAGTTTACTGTGTCCCTGGTACCAAAGAAGATTGTTGGAGGAAACTAAAATAAAAACAAATATAATTGTGGGCATCATTAGTAGAAATTGTACCTCAATGCAACTAAATTTTGTTAAAACACTGGTTTTCTTTTCCTCCCTCTCATTCTTTAAAACACAAGCATATACTTATTGAATCTTGTGCGAAACAGGGAAATAGAGTGTCTGCTAGTTTTAAAGTACACAAAATATTATGCAAATTGATGGATACATACATAAGTTGACAATTTCAATAAGTTATTGAGGAAGGTGTCAAGTGACTTCAGGATGTGGTATCATCTTGAGAGGGAGGAGAGGAGCCTGGATAGGGAGGTGAACCCAAACATTTACTGTGGGTTTAAAGCTTTATGGTCACGGCTGCATTACTCAACATACCCCAGTGTAGAAACAACCCAAGCGTCCACTGACAGATGAGTGGTTTCAAAATGTGCTATATACATACAGTAGAATATTGTTTTTGTTTTTCAGTCATTAACTAATGTCCAACTCTTTGGAGTTGGAGTCCAATTGCGTGGACTCCAGCACACCAGGCTTCCTTATCCTTCACTATCTCCCAGAGTTTGCTCAAACTCATGTCCATTGAGTCGATGATGCCATCCATCTGTCTCATCATCCTCTGCCACCCTCTTCTCCTCCTGCCCTCAATCTTTCCCAGTATCAGGGTCTTTTCCAATGAGTTGGTTCTTTGCATCAGGTGGCTAAAGTATTAGAGCTTCAGCTTCAGCATCAGTCTTTCCAATGAATATTCAGGGTTGGAATATTATTCAGCCTTAAAAGGGAATGAATCTCTTAGGTACTTTGCAATATGAGTGAGCCTTGAAAATATTACATTAAATGAAATGAGGTGGACATAAAAGGAGAAATATTAAAAGGGAATGAATCTCTTAGGTACTTTGCAATATGAGTGAGCCTTGAAAATATTACATTAAATGAAATGAGGTGGACATAAAAGGAGAAATACTGCATGATGCCACCCATGTGAGGTCCTCAGAGCTGTATGATTCAGAGACAGAAGTAGAAGGTGGACACCATGGGCTGTGGAGTCAGGGATGGGGAGTTAGTGTTTAATGGAGACGGAGATTCAGTTTTGCAAGATGAAGAGGTCGGGGAGTATGATGATAGCTGCATGACCATATGGATGCATTTGATGCTGCCAAATTGCATGCTTACAATTGATTACAATGGTGAGTTTTCTGTTATATAGAAGTGTTCCAGACTCACAGAGGAGAAGGGGGCCACAGAGGATGAGGTGGTTGAATGGCATCATCGACTCTATGGACATGAGTTTGAGCAAACACTGGGAGACGATGAAGGACAGGGAAACCTGGTGTGCTGCAGTTCATGGGGTCACTCAGACATGACTGAGTGAATGAACAACAGTAGCCAGACTTACAATTTTTAGGCACCTCTTCTGAAACTTAGATGAGTCAGAGGCCTTTCCTGAGTCCATTTGTGTGTGTACATGTTGACATGTGTATGCGTGTCTATTGTATTTTTTCCAAATCCATTGTGACTAGGAAGGTTTCAAGCTACTTCCTAGATGCACTGTGGTTAATGTCACCTGTTCAGAGCATATTGGAGCTAAGCCTCTCCTCCTTGCTCACATGTATCCTTGAGGATGCTTCTCTGAGGCGATCCAGCTTCATCCCCCTGGAGACCTCCTGTGAACTTCCCCAGGGCCCCTGGCAGCTCCCAGGATTCTGGGCAAAGTCACTTCAGTTTTGTCCGACTCTTTGCTACCCCATGGACTGTAGCCCACCAGGCTCCTCTGTCCATGGAATTCTCCAGGCAAGAATACTGGAGTGGGTAGCCATTCCCTTCTCCGGGGGATCTTCCCAACCCCTGAGATCAAACCTGCATCTATTATGTCTCCTGCACTGGCAGGCAGTTTTTTTACTTCTAGTGCCACTGGAAGCCCGCAACTCCTAGAAACATCATGCATTGAGTAGCGTTCGATAGTCTGGGCTCCCGGAACTGACTAGGGGTGACAAGGGGTCTCTCTCCACACTCCTCCATTTCCTGCAGCATCTCGTGGATAGCACAGCCTCACATTCTCCAAGCCTGGCCTTCAGATCAGTTCATATTGCCCAGTGATCCACCCCTGCCCTGTGGGACCATCCATTACCTTGCTGCTTCCAATTACAGAAACTCCAGCCTCACTGGTACTTGTACAACTTTGCACTTTCAACATTCTTATGTCTTTGGACACAATTAAGTCAGTAAAGACTTGAAAACACCTCAAAATTAAGCACAGTTCTGGCAAAGAAACCTGAACTTGGCTGTCATGAGAAGTAACTGACATGCAGAATATGTTTTTAATATTCCTTTCCACATGACAAAGTGAACTTCCCGGGGGAAGGCTGGATAGAACACTCATCTCCGGAATTGGAAAAGATGGTAGGAGATGAAGAGACACTTGGCAAAAATAGCAACCTGAATGTTAACATTCGTACTTATTCATAGCTTTCCTTTATTCTGAAGAATCTGGCCATGTTGGGACATATCCTTTTCCTAATGCTGTGAGGCTTAAGCCCAGAGACACTGGGAAAAGAATTTCACTGAAGTTTAGAAAGAGAGGTGCGATTTGTAGACAGTTAGAACTTCCTCAAAACTTGATCTGGAATTTAGACACAGGTTCTTACAGGTTCATTATTTTTGTTTTCCAGAATGGTCTGTATTCTTTCTTCTGGTCTGGATTAGAGGCTGAATTACTGAAGGATTAGGAGGGAGACTGTTCCAGAAGCCGGAAGTATTAGAAATCTCACCAAAAAAAAAAAAAATCTGCTTTGGTGCAATTCCCAGAAACATCTTAGGGCCTGGAGAGGTTTATATAGCTGGCTGAGTTTGGGATAAACATCTCCAAAATGTCGGGCGTGTTTCCAAAGTGAAATGAAATTTGAAGTCAACCCATTTCACTAGTTATTAAGATAAAGAGAAATCCCCTGTTGAAATTGGATTACACAATTGGTAGTTCTTGCCATTGTTGAAACAGATCTACCCACAAATTTCATGCCTGTCTTCTTTTTTAAGTCCAGCTGCTAGAGAGGGGAAAAAAATACCCCTTCCTCCTTCCCCTGACAATTTGTCTAATGTTGTCACTACTGAGACTGCCAACATCTGATGACATCAATATGGAAAATCTGACACTCCTTTGGAGGCTGTCTGGGGCTCAGGTAGAAGAAATGGGCCTTTCTCATTAGAATCTTTCTTGTGCGAGCTAGAAATGGGGTGGGATGCGTACATCATGCACAGGGCTGTACATCCTGGTTTTTAGCCTCAAGTGTATGGTTATCGTGTGTGTTAACAGAAAAACACAAATAAAACGAGACGTTGCAATGAGTTCCGGATTGCCTTTCCTCAAGCTAGGAAGCACATAAATTTCCTCTCCCTTCAAGGTCCACCTTCAAAGGCCAGGTGCTCACTTGTGTGGCTTCCAATCCTTCCATTCTCAGGATAAAGAAGATATCAAATCACCAGCATCCCCTTAAATAAAACATGAAACGAACTACATTTGGAAACCCTGTTTAAAATGATCACAGACTCTGCTGACCAGAATTGTAATGGCCCTTCTGACTCAACCCGTTGACCTGTTTCCCATTCCTCTGGCATCTCCAGGGGAGGGGGCTTGTGATCCTGGAAGGGTGCCCACAGCCATGATGTTGAGTGAGAAAGTCACACCCGTGCATGATGGCAGGTTCATATTTCTGTTGTCAGGTGAATCCTTTCTAGATCCCTTCACCCTTGAGAGCATAAAATAGTCTGAGAGGGACTTCCTTGGCATTCCAGTCGTTAAGACTATTCGTTCACAATGCAGGGTGCATGGGTTCGATTCCTGGTCAGGGAGCAAAGATCCTGCATACTATACTTCAAGGCAAAACACACACACACACACACACACACACACACACACACACACACACACACACACACAGAAAATCCGAAGGGAATGGGCACCTCTTTTCTGTTGGAGGAAATTGTCTGGACTCTGGACGACTTCTTTCCTGGGTCTCTGTCTTGGTCCCTTAGCTTTCTCCTGATGTCAGGTGTGTGGACCTCCTGCCAACAAGTGTGTGGGGCTGAGTCACTATTTCTTGGGCCCTCTCAGCCAGGGGACTACAGAACCACAGTGGCGTGCCTGATTCTCTTTGCCAATGGATCAGAGGAGGCTTTCTAAATTCCAGTTTATTTGTGGATATTTGCTCCCTTAAAACTCTGAGTAAACGGAAAGAATCAAGGTTCCTAAAATAAGATTCATACATATATCAGTGGTCTTGAGTCAAAGACCCCCTATAGTGAATTACCATTGGTATGTTACTGTTTATACTGCACGGAGCTAGAAGAAGGTTTTAGAAAAGTTTGCATGTGAGGCTTGAAGAACCAGAGTTCCTCACGGGGTATTTTGGCAAGGAAGGCTCAGAATCTATAAGCCTAGGTATTGTGGATACAGTCACTGGTCTTATTTTAGAAAACCTAAGTCCACGCGTCCTGGGTGTTCACTAGAAGGACTGATGCTGAAGCTGAAACTCCAATACTTTGGCCACCTGATGTGAAGAGCTGACTCATTTGAAAAGACCATGATGCTGGGAAAGATTGAGGGCAGGAGAAGAAGGAGACATCAGAGGATGAGATGGTTGGAAGCCATCACCGACACAATGGACATGAGTTTCGGTAAACTCCAGGAGCTGGTGATGGACAGGGAGGCCTGGTGTGCTGTGGTCCATGGGGTCGCCAAGAGTCGGACACGACTGAGCAACTGAACTGAACTGAACTGAAGTCCAAGCGGAATTACTTGTTTATCACTTTATGGTCTGACGCTAGAACATGGGGTCTGAATGCTCTGGGGTTAAGGACTTTGAG
This sequence comes from Giraffa tippelskirchi, assembly GCF_054371585.1. Taxonomy (NCBI): domain Eukaryota; kingdom Metazoa; phylum Chordata; class Mammalia; order Artiodactyla; family Giraffidae; genus Giraffa; species Giraffa tippelskirchi. The sequence continues at coordinate 60,252,378 of NC_137282.1, forward strand.
TCCAGATGATCCGTGATGGGTGTTACACTGTTTTGTTAGAGTTTATCTGTTTTGCAACTCCTCTGCAGCCTATTTTGAAGTGGTGGCTTCTGCTTCAATTTCTACTTCCTCCATCAGAGTCAGACTTTTAGAGGGAGGGTCATTTTTCATTTATCACATCAGAACTGTGTTTCTCAGTTTCCATTTGGCTTGCTAATGTGCCGGGGGAGCTTCACTGAGAGCCGTGCCACCGAGGACTTGCTGAATCCATTCTCTTCTGGGAATCCTCCCCGTCTGGGCCCTGCCTTTCTCTCTGTGCGGTGGGAACACCCAGCTGACCACACCAGCTGTTCTCCAGTCGGGATTATGGATCATTCCTGGTTCTGCCCTTTCCAAGGCTATAAGAATTCTTCTAAAATGGCCCCAGCTCCAAAATGCGGACCTCTCCTTATGAGAATCTTTCGGAATAATTGTTTTCTTTCCTGACTTCTCTGTGATAGCGATTTGGTGAGAAAAAGAGTCATTTTGATTTGTCCTGAATGTTCAACATTCTGTTCTAAAATTATGACATAGAAATATTAAGACATTATGTATATACCAATTCAGAACTTAATGTCAAATTTTTAAAATTCTTAATTTATTATATACATATTGACTTTATTAGTCATACTAACTAATATGAGTTTGCATACCAATTAAAATCATCTTATTCATCATTTATATCCTGGTTAGAAAGATATTCAGAGAAGGCAACGGCACCCCACCCCAATACTCTTGCCTGGAAAATCCCATGGACAGAGGAGCCTGGGGGGCTGCAGTCCATGGGGTCACTAAGAGTCGGACACGACTGAGCGACTTCACTTTCACTTTTCCCTTTCATGCACTGGAGAAGGAAATGACAACCCACTCCAGTGTTCTTGCCTGGAGAATCCTAGGGATGGCGGAGCCTGGTGGGCTGCCATGTATAGGGTCGCACAGAGTTGGGCATGACTGAAGCGACTTAGCAGCAGCAGCAGCAGAAAGATATTATTACAAAATTCAGAGTCAGCTAATATGGTAATATAGATTGACAATATATGCTGTCATTTATTTCAATATATGTTTTTATCTCAAAAAAACAGCAAAAGCAGTTCACACAAAGTGGAAAGTTCTTATCTTTCCCCTCACTATGCTGAAGACAACCCACAACATGCCTTCAGATGGTCTCTCTTACAGGAGATGTGGTTTCCCAGGTGGCACTAGTGGTAAAGAATCTGCCTGCCAATGCAGGAGACACGAGACACGTGCGTTTGACCCCAGATTTGGGAAGATTTCCTAGAGTAGGAAATGTTAACCCACTCCAATATTCTTGCCTGGAGAATCCCATGGGCAGAGGAGCCTGGTGGGCTACAGCCCACAGAGCTGCAAAGAATCAGACACAACTGAGTATACACACACACACACACACAAACAGACACACACACACACAAGATGAGCTCTGTAGCTATCTCCCTTTTAGAAGATACTTTATTATTCCAGGGTCATACTTTTAAGGAATATTTCTTTTGATTGTCTTGGCTCTTTATAACCGAGAACTAATCTTGTGGCTTCCCTGATGGCTCAGACTGTTAAGAATCTGTCTGCAATGTGGGAGACCTGAGTTCAACCCCTGGGTTGGGAAGATCTCCTGGAGAAGGAAATGGCAACGCACTTCAGTAGTCTCGCCTGGAGAATCCTCATGGACAGAGGAGCCTGGCAAGCTACTATCCATGGGATTGCAAGGAGTCGGACACGACTGAGTGACTAAGTACCCATAACACAATACGACTTTTAAGAATGGTCAGGTTGGAGAAAGATGCCCGACTTAGGGCAGAGGACGGCCAGAGATGTCAAGTGAAGTGGACCTGACCTGCCTTCCGTCAACAGAGGAATCCCACGGTGGGACAACACCATTTTGCTTTTAGCCACCCAATAGTCTCTTCATCTTCACGAGGGTTTCATTCGTTCTGGGTAATCAATGCCTCCATGACCAAGAGCCTGTGATCAAAGTCTATACAGAGGCCCTGCCTTCCATCAGAGTTGGGGACAGTGAAAATGTTCAAGGAAAAGAGACTTCTTTCTTTTGGAATCACCACAGATGAGTGCAGTGGGCTGCCATCCATGAGGAAGATTTTTGTGGGATTGATCTCAATAATCAACCATCTCTTGATTTTACACTTCACCCAGTGACTGGTATTGTCATATTTCAGAAAATTGAATTCAGCCTTATGAAACATATGTTTAAAAGCTGTACACTTTCAATAATTATGCTATAACATCCCTGTTTTTATGCAAAGCTAACTAGATATTGTCATATTAAAATAGCAAATCCAATTCATTTCTTATGAAACACATGTTTAAAAAAAAAGAAAAGGAACACTTTAATTATTTCGGGAGTGTTCAGGCCAGCTCGCCAGCCGACTGGATATTGCATTTGTTTAAAACTCAATCATGCAAAATGAAGACTCGATTTGAAAAATTTTAATAAAGATAACCAGCCCATCATGATATCATTTGAATGCTAATCGGCGCTCCCATTCAGCAGAGGGAGAGCGGTGTCAACTTCGCTGGAGGCTCTTTATTCCGCAATAAAAACATTTACATTCTAATGATTTTATTAAAGGGCGGGAGCTGTCAGCAGCCCCAGATGACTCCCTGGCAAACTGTATCAGTTATCAACTCATATTGCCTTTATCAAAACCACCCAGTGGTGAGCCCAGCGCCACAATGAGACGTCTGCGGCTCACAGAGCCGGTATTTAATCATTTCTTCTCCAGTATTGTTCTGCTTACAGAGCATAAATAAGAGCTTCAAATAACCCCAGAGTGCTCCTGACAATGAAACCAAGTCTGGACCCTATTTATCTTTCTCACGTTCTTCAGGAATCATTTTCTCCCACACCCGCTCCACCTTTTATTTTGTGGTTGTTGCTAGCACTTAATTTCTTTCTTTCTTTCTTCCTTTCTTTGCTTTTTTAAATTCCCCACCCCTATAATCATTCAACGGCTCTGAATTTCTTCTTCACTTTGAACAGCAGGGCTCAGGAGAGACCTGGGCGGAGAGGTGGCCCTGTTTGTGGCAGAAAGTGATAACATGGCCCCCAGGGACCTCAGGATGGGGGCACCACCAGGCTGAGTGGGCAGGGCCCAGGGGAGGAAGCGGCTGTCTTTGTCTCTGTCCCACCGCCGAGACCTTGGGGCAGGAGAGAGGAAGAGGAGGGAAGGATGCTGGGATCATCGCCAGAAAGGCCGCAGACCGCGCACGAGGGCCGCCAGCAGCTCCCTTCTTTCCTTGGGCTCCCCGATTAAAATTGGCAGCGTGCATGTGGAGTATGAATCGATAATGAAATTTGTGTTCATTCAAAAAGTATCCTCTCCTCCTTTTTTAAAATTTTCAAAATAAAACCAAGGAATTCTGAGTAAAAGCAAGAAATCCTTCCCGGGAAAATGGGAAGCTGGAAATCTTTGTGAGAGTTTTGGACAAAAAGTCCTGGACTTGCTTGTCACACTTCAGAAAGAAGTCGTTTCAGTTCAGTGGAAATTGATTACCTTTTTCTTCTCTTTTAACTGCTAGGTGTTTTAATAAAAGTTTTCCTAAAATAGATGATATTTTCTGATATGATTTTCTTCTGACAAATGGTTCAGTAGAGGAGGGTGTGTGGATGGTGCTTGGTGGTCCTTAGCTTGGCATCTAGAAGACACATAACAACATTTGTTAAAAACATTCTGCTTGGGTAGGAATCTTAGTTTAACTTCACCTGAGGGCTTTGATCCATGGTCTTGAAATTGCCTGTGTAACTCCAAGGGGGTAAAACTGAGAAGGGGTTTCCTCTGAGTCTGTAGGGATCTTTGCTACTTACCAAACAGCCCGTTCTGCTCATGAGTTGCTTTTTTTATTTGCTAATACCTGAAAAACCTTTAAGGCAATTCTCTAGAGCCACACAAAATGGAACCAAGAAGTCTGCAGGGCACACCTGAGCACCCCTGCAGGTGAAGGCATTTCTGCCAGGACCCTCCAGGGCTAAGCCTTCTTTCCAGGCCTCCTGCAGCCTTCCCCTCCTCACTGTACCTGGGGCTGCTGACTCTCCTGCCTCCTGGGTCTCACCTGTGCCTTGGGTGGACGGATCTGTTCTGTTCTCCAGGTGACTGACAGCTCCACCAACCAGGGCCCAACCCAGCCAGCCTTAGAGGAATATCCTGACATCCCAGCCCCGTCTCCATGGTGGCCAGAGATTGCAGAAGGCAGTCCCACCACCCTGTCGCCTTTAACCTCCTTGATGGAGACAGAACTGCTGGGTCTCAGCAAGAACAGCACAAGCAGAGGAGACAGAAGCCCAGCGGTCTGCTTCGTCCATTAGTGTCCCAAATGTCCACTTATTAGACAATGTGGAACAATGTGCAATTGAAATGAAAGAAAGTGAATATTCGCTCAGTCATGTCTGACTCTGCAACCCCATGGGCTGTAGTCCACCAGGCTCCTTTCTCCGTGGAATTCTCCAGGTAAGAGTACTGGAGTGGGTTTCCATGCCCTTCCACAGGGGATCATACTGACCCAAGGTCCAAATCCAGGTCTCCTGCATCGCAGGCAGATTCTTTACCATCTAAGCCACCAGGGAAGCTATGAAAACAAAGATGACTGCCAGTTAAACCAGAAAGTAAAACTTTGCAGGGAAGTAAAAGCAGCATGATTTGTAAGCAGGTCCACTGTACTGGCCATTAGCTTCTTCCAACATGACATGAATAAAGGTACCTGATCTTGAAATTGTTATAAATGTTTTTCAGACACTTCTGTTTCCATGCTCGAATCTCTGCTGCTGGATAAGGGGAAAAAGGCCCATGAGGGTTTGTTTGCTGGCAGAACTACTTGATCTCATCTTCACTAAGATATTGAAATAAGCAGGCCCCTCAAGGCTGGAAGTGGAGAGATGGACACAGAAAGACGGGAGTCCCTGATGTGTGCGGAGATGCTAGGAGTCAGCAGTGCTGGGGGCAGTGGCTCCCTGTCACCGTGAGTCCCCTACACGGGGAAGGCCCCTCTTGGTGACCACGTTCTGCTTTGCCTGCCTCAGCCCCCTGGCCTTTGAAATCTGGACTTAAAGGTCATGGGAGCTTTAGATCCAAGCATGGTAAGGTAGGAGACGTCAAGGGTCTTTGAAGACTCACATCTCGGTAGGAACGGAAGAGATTGCTTTTTGCCAGCACAACCTCTTCTCAGGACTACCTCTGGGCCTTGCTCCTCTCTGGGTTCCTGGGGGCCCTTCCATCTGTCTCCACCAGTGCAGGAAGTGTGCGTGGTGGTGGGGGGCGCACTAGGAGCCCTAGGAGTCCTCTTCTCTCTCCCATGCCCACGTGTGAAAGGCCACCACTGACCAGGGGGCATGATGGTTAAGGGGTTTAAACATGGTGCCAGCTGGGTGGGGCTGCACACTAGACTCCCTTGCCTGGCTCCCCAAGGCCATCTCGGGGTTGGGGGGGCAGTGCATCTGTCACCCTCTAGCAGGGGGAGCCACCTAAATTGTTTAGGGTTTCTGCACATAGGGACCTTCTCAAAGCCCTGTGCTGTGGGGTTCAGAGCCCAGGCCCAGGGTGACCCTGCAGGCTGCAGAGACAGCAAGGAGGCCCCTCTCAGGGGCTGCTCTGAGATGTCACCTGCACTGCCCTGTCTCAGGTCCCTTGGGAAAACTGCTTCTTTTTCCTCTGGCACACTTCCCTATGGATAAAACAGGACTCCACACTCACCCGAGAGGCATCAATGTGAAATCCAGCTCGGTGCATGCAGAGAAATACCCCTGCCTAGCGGCGGCCTGATTGGCAATTTGAAGGCATCCAATCCCCAAGCGAGACTTTTTCGTTACGCAACCAGCCCCGTGGTAAGATGGCCAGAGGTCACCACGTGAATGTAAACCAGCAGATTTCTAGCAGCAGACCAGAGCAGTCTCTCGAGGCAAACTTCTTAGAGTTTGGAAAACACAGCTTATTTTTTTATGGTCACCCACTCCTTTGGCATCTTTTCTCAAATGTCACATCTTTATAGTTCAACTTTCAGTCTGTCCTTTTATTATTTTAAAAAATATCGCTTGGCATATGTCAAGACAAAAGATAAATACCTATGCCTAGTCAATTTGTTATTTATGTATTTCTTTCCAGAAGCCAAATATCTGATCACACTGAAAACAGATTTGCAAGCTTGTGCTGGAAAAAAGGATTTGAATATTATAGCATTATGCATTTATGTGTCTTTGTTCAAAAGTTTAAAAACTGTACTGGCTGAGACAGATTCTTCCTTGACCGCCAGGAGTTGGGGATGGGCGGAGCTGGGAGGGGTGTTCTGGCTTCAACATCTTTAACACAAGAACCGTGATAACTTGTCTGTGACTCAAGGATGCATCGCAATATCCTATTAATTGTCAAAGGAGTGCGTCTTGCGGTTTTAAAATAGAGAGTCACAATGATTCTAGATGCGTATTCCAGTGGAGATGTCCATAGTGATATGAAACTCAGCAAGTACAGAAGACTGATGTCGGGTCTGCCACATTCTCGGTATGAATCTATTATCTATGTCTCATCTGTGTGTGTGCTTATCTATCTGTCTGATTGTCCAGCCATCTATCATCTATCTATCTAATCCATCACATATTCTTTAACTGACTTATGTCAAACAGTGTACTTTGGTCACCTGATAAGAAGATCTGAGTCACTGGAAAAGATGCTGATGCTAGAAAAGATTGAGGGCTGGAGGAGAAGAGGGCAGCAGAAGATGAAATGGTTGGATGGCATCACCGACTCAATGGACATGAGTTTGAGAAAAGGCTGGAAAATAGTGAAGGACAGGGAAGCCTGGTGTGCTGCAGTCCACGGGGTCACAAAGGGTTGGACGCCATTTGGCGACTGAACAAAAAGTGCTGAATGCAGAGCAGACGCTCCTATGGAAGACTGTGGTCCAGCCTGGAATCAGTAACCGGAAGTTTGAAGTCAGAAACTTCTTCAGTTCAAGAATAGAGAGGTCGTCCACCCACTGACAGTAAAGAATAAGAAGCATTGTCCAACACTTAGTCTGCTGGCTAAGATAAATAGCAATCCATTGAAAACTAAGGGCTATTTTAAGATTCAATGACTATTAAGTAATTATCCCCTCTTCTGTGGCCCTAGTTTGGAGGACCACAGTTAACAGGTGGTCCTGGAGGTCAGGAGGTAGGGGAGGAAGGATGTGTTACAGTGAGGATAATGGCTTGTCCTTCCTGACGTTTGCAGAGCCTGCTCCCCTGTAGGCAGACCCAGGTCAGGCAGAGCTGAGTCGTGGCCACCTGCTAGCTGGCTCTTTATCTTCATCCATTACTCTGAGGCAAGTGCTGTGCTAGCCCACTGTATTTTATTTAATTGTTTCTTTATTGGAGCTTTGTTGATTGACAACGTCAGATTAGTTTCAGGTGCAAGGTAAAGTGATTCAGTTTTATACATATATGTGTGTGTGTGTATCTTTTTCAGATTCTTTTCCATTGTAGATTATTATTATTATTACTGGATATGGAGTAGAGGTCTCTTTGCAACTAGGTCCTGGTTTATTTTATACACAGTAGTATGTGTATGCTAATCCCAACCTCCTAATTTATCCTTCTCCCCCTCCCCTTCTGTAAACACGTTTGCTTTCTATGTCAGTGAGTCTGTTTCTATTTTGTGAATCAGTTGCTTTGTTTCCTTCTTTTTTAGATCCCACGTATGAGCGCTATCATGTGATATTTCCCTTTCTCTGATTCACTTCACTCCGTATGCTCCCCTCTAGGTCCATCTGTGTCCTGCCCCCTTTTAGGATGGGGGCAGAGGCACAGAGCAGGAAAGTCCCCCAGCTGTAGCTGAAGGATCTGGGTTCACCCAGGCTCCCGGACCAGAGCTGGCACCCCCACCACGGCCCTGCATAGGAGGGAAGGCCCTGAGCGGTGAGATGCTCAGCTTGTCCAGCTCGCTGTGTGCAAAGCCCCAGCAGATCAAATCCTTCTCCTAAAGGGGTCCCTCTTGGACCTTGTGTCGATGCACCGATGGATGTACTTTCATTGCTCAGCAAAGTACCAATTCACAAAGCATGGCAAAGAGCTTGTGAATTATTTCCTTCAGTGTATCCAGTGCAATGAGATCTGCGCTTCAAATGAATATGCATGAATGAAGTTGAAACCTCATCTGTATGCTTTCAAATACTTACTGAGCAGCTACATGGTACCAAGAATGAGCTTAGATGATGGGACGTGACAAAGAAGATAATAGGTAAACCCGACCCTCCTACACCTTCCAGTCCTCTTGTGGGCAGAGATAGTTGGCACACACACACACACACACACACACACACACACACACACACACACCCAACAGAGTATAATGCGATAGGGTGCAGTGTGATATATGGAAAATATTACATAGCTAAGGATATTATTATGCATGCATGCATGCATGCTAAGTCACTTCAGTCGTGTCCAGTTCTTGCTGACCCTCTGGACTGTAGCTCACCAGGCTCCTCTGTCCATGGGATTCTCCAGGCAAGAATACTGGAGAGGGTTGCCATCTTCCAGACCCAGGAATCAAACACATGTCTTTTATGTCTCCTGCATTGGCAGGTGGGTTCTTTTCACTAATGCCACCTGGGAAGCCCATTATTATTTATAACATATGCTAAAGTAATATAGTGCCACATAATTTTTTTGCCATTGTTAATGAAGAAAATAGAGCAAAAGGAGAAAAGAAGTCACTCTATGTCCAAGGAAAGAAAAAAAAAGTAGATGACCTAAGTTTTTGATGCTCCCTATGGTAAGAAATGTTTGGATTATATCTTTGGGAGAACCAAGTCTTAGAGCTTGTGTTTGCAGGACTCTTCAAAGTAACAAAATCAGCAAGATGTGTACATATAGCTGTAGACTGAGACACAAATGTGTAGGTATGTAGACAGCACAGGTATATACAGAGAGACAGAGAGAAAGGGAGATGCTCTGGATGACACTGTAGATGAAAAATTAATCAGTCAATCTGAAAAAGAAATGGAAAATTTTATTGGAGTCATATTGGTGATTATAATCATGGAGCTGCCTCTCAGAAAATTCTGTAAAGTCTTTTGCCCAACAGAGGTCAAAGCAAAGTTGTATAGATTTTTTTCAGACAGTTGGCTGTGCATTAAATGATGTAAATTGTTGGCACAATCCAGATATCTAGAGGTAAGGTGGTGGGTCATTGTGGTCCCTCACAAGATCAAGAAGAAGTGTTGTCTTTTCAGGAATTGTCTTGTGCTTGCTGGGAGGACGCTGTTCTTTATGGCTAAGTGGGTATTTGTGCTGATGGGTAAGCGTGGGTGATACCTAATGCAGACGGACGATGCACAGTGCAGGGAGGCAGGAGGCCAAAGGGCAGAGACAGATTTGCATGTTTAAATTTTGCTAGTCTTGCCATTAATTATGAACTTTATTTCCCAATTCAGATATAGATGTAGGTGTAGACACAGATGATATAAATGCAGAGATGGAGATAAATATAGAAATAGATGATATATATGTAGATATGGATTCGGATGACAGAGACAGAGACAAAGATGGAGACAGCAAGAGATTTGTTTGAAGGACTTGACTCTTGCAGTGGTGGGGCCTGGCAAGCCCACAGGCTAGAAGCTTAAGCAGGGTTTCTACAGGACAGTCTTGAGGAAGAATTCATTCTTCAGGTAAATTCAGCTTTTCTCTTAAGGCCTTCAAGGAATTGGATAAGTCTCCATGAGGAAGGCTGGCTTCCTTACTTAAAGCCAATTGATTGTAGAAGTTAATTACGTCTACAAAATACTTTGAAGTGGCACCTGGACTGGTGTTTTATTTAAAAAAACTGAACTATAGCCCAATCATGTTGACACAAAATTTAAACATCACAGATTCCAAATGTGACAGTGAGATTTCCAGTAGGCAAATTGACTTGACTCGGTCAGAATTGACAAGAAGGGAGAAGTTCCTGGGTTCTGGGGTGTCCTGTGTTCCCCAAGTCCTTGCCTAGTGAGGCTGTAAGCAGCCCTTTGAAGGCAATGGCCAGAGTGTTCACAGGACAGAAAAAGCAGGAGCTCAAACTGCTTCTTAAGAGTGTAAAAGGGTGAGCATTTGGGCCTGAATGCAGTCTGTATTTTATGCAGGTTTTGATCATCATCTCCTTTTATATATAACAGCAGCACTCTTGGCGTCATGGCTCCCATGCTGGACCATGGATTTACACAGTGGTATTTACCTGTCGATTGTGCTGATCATCACATGATCCTGTAATCCTTATGTCTGCCACCCGTGACCTTGAGTCTCTCATCAGAACACAAGACAGGCAGCATCTTGAGGACTCGATTTAAAATTGCAATCTCTACACACAATGTAGTTATTTAACCTTAAAAAAGATGGAAAACCTGCCATTTGCAACAAGGTGGATGAGCCTGGAGGACATCATGCTCAGTGAAATAAGCCAGACACAGAAGGACAAATAGAGTGTGATTCTCTTGTTTGAAAAGTAGTCCAATGTATGGAAGCAGACAGAAGAGGGTGGTTGCCTGGGGCTAGAGAGAGAGGCACACGGGGAGGGGGCTGCTCTCTGCGGGTAAAAGTCGTAAGTACACAAGGTAGGTTGTTTCCAGACGTCTGCCAACAACATTCTGCCCGCAATTAACAATAAGGGGTGAAAGTGAAAGTGTTAGACACTCAGTCATGTTTGACTGTTTGCAACCCCATGGACCATAGCCCACAAGGCTCCTCTGTCCATGGAATTCTCCAGGCAAGAATACTGGAGTGTGTAGCCACTCCCTTCTCCAGGGGATCTTCCTGACTCAGGGATAGAACGTGAATCTGAGTCACCAGGGAAGCCCAACAATAAGACATCCTGCACTTACAATGTGTTTGTTGCATAGATCTACTGTTATGTACTCTTACCCCCAAAATATTAATCAAACAAAACAAAGAGACTTAAGGAAACATTTGGAAGTGGTGGATATATGTTGGTTACCTTGTACAATGATGGTGATGCGATGGTGGATCCAAATTCACAAAGCTATTTACACGAATTCCGTGGAGTTTTCCAAACATTGATTATACCTCAGTAAATCTGGGAAGACAAAATAAAGTAAATGGAAATGCAAATAGAAAAATAAAAAAATAAAACTAGCCCTGAATGGAATAGCAGGGAAATTGGTTGCTCCAATAATCACTATGGATGGTGACTGCAGCCATGAAATTAAAAGAGGTTTGCTTCTTGAAGAAAAGCTTTGACAAACCTAGACAGAATATTAAAAAGCAGAGACATCACTTTGCCAACAAAGGTTCACAGTCAAAGCTATAATTTTTCCCATAGTAACATATGGATGTGAGAGTTGGACAAAAAGAAGGCTGAGCACCAAAGAATTGATGCTTTTGAACTGTGGTGTTGGAGAAGACTCTTGAGAGTCCCTTGCACAGCGAGGAGATCAAACCAGTCAATCCTAGAGGAAATAAATTCTGAATATTCATTGGAAGGACTGATGATGCAGCTAAAGCTCCAATACTTTGGCCACCTGATGCGAAGAGCTGACACACTGAAAAAGACCCTGATGCTGGGAAAGATTAAAGGCATGAGGAGAAGGGGTTGACAGGGATGAGATGGTTGGATGGCATCATCTATTCAATGGACATGAGTTTGAGCAAACTCTGGGAGATAGTGAAGGATGGGGAAGCCTGGTGTGCTGCAGTCCCTGGGGTCACAACTGAGCGACTGAACAAGAAGAAGAAGAAGAAGACACAGCAGAGCTCAGGATGGAGCCCAGCACTTTCCTGGTTGTACTTCATTCTGGAGGGATGGGGTTCTTTACAGAGCTGGGCCGCATGTGGAGAGGGTCCTCCAGGATGGAGCCATAGGATGAGATCTGCAGCGAGGACCGCAGGAGGGGCAGGTGACAACAACCTGCTTGGACCGAGTTTCTCCCCCCAACACCACCCTGGGGGTGGGGGTAGGCCACCAAGGACAAGATAACCTTCACACAGACAACAAAGCAGGGGCGGTGGCATGTGACGCAGGTTTAAGTCTCTGCCACCCCCACGGAAAGAAGATTCCAGGTAGACATGGGAGCAGTGTCTGCAGAAAGTCCTGTTTCCTTCACACTGGAGCCCATGGCTTGAGATTTATCCCCATTGTACATACAGAGGTGAGTGTGTTCGGGTTTCACCTGGGCTTTGGTACCCAAAGACATCAGGTGACAGAGCTCAGGTAAGAAAGACAAGATGCCATGGTTGTGATCAGATGGAGGGGACTGCGGTGCCCAGAACAGCGCCATCAGCGCTTGGAACGTGCGTTTCTCTACCTGGACCCGCCGGGGACTCCTCCGTGTCCAAGTTCCAGGCGTCTCCTTCTCAGCCCTCCCACCGCCCCCTCCCCACACTGCCGTCTGTCTGGGCAGAGCCCAGCGGCCTGCCTCGCTGACCCCTGCCCTGCCCTGCCCTGGGAGGGCTCTTTCAACGCCACGTGTGCTTCCTTGCGTCTTTGAACTTGGAGTCACCGTTGAAGCTTCACATGGGAAAACAGGAGTCAGAACAGGTACTGCCCTTTCCAGGGTTTGTTTGGCTTCTTCCCCTCGCGCCAGCTCCTTTTAGGTGCTCAAATCACCTATTCTTCTAATTTAATATTAATGGCTTCACACTGCCTTTGAGCTTTCAAGCCAACATGCTCCAGTCAACTGAAAACAGCCCTGTTTCTGTTCAGGAAAAGAGCTGGATCATTTCTTCATGAGGAGCCGGGGCCTTCTGTGGGAATCTGTGTCCTCGCGGGGGCTCAGCTGACCTCCAGGACCTGCCCCCATGATGGCCGCCTGGCCGCCTATCAGGGCTGCGTCCTGAAGGATGCTGTTAAGACTCCAAGCCCTGGCTTCAGTCCACTCCTGCCTACCTGCTGCTCAGATGAAGACATTGAAGAGAGGGGCACATTTTTATAATGTGAAGTAAATGTCAAGATGAAAGAAAAAGTCCTGCACCCATGAATAATAGAGGAGAAGCCTTAAAGCAGGCATAAATCATGATTTTGGCAGGTAATTTTTTATATCTTTGTGCGGTATCTTTTTTTCTATTGATAAATTCATCAGTATAAAATCTAGACCATTTTTATGAAATGAATACATATGAATTTAAAACAAGGTGCAATCACGGAGCCCCGGCATTACACACGCATTCCAGGTGGGTGTCGAGCTGGCATCCCCTCTCTCGAGTTACAGGAGCAAATTTATTACTTTAGGGCTTATACACCCTGGGTATCTTAACCCAGACAGTAATTTCACACGGATGGAAATGACAGGAAAGAGACCAGTTGCAGAGCTGGGGGTGTCTTGGGTTGGTGAACCAGCACCAGAGAGGGACAGCTGCCCCCAGGAAGAAGTGAAACAAGAAACTCCAGAAGTAGGTGGGGAAGCACCCACAGCCCGCTTTCTTCTCTTTCCTAAAACGCCTTCCTGGGGACGGCCAGCAGCGGAGGGACTTGCAACCTCCTCTACGTCAGAATCACAGCAGTTCCGAGTCTCTTCTGCTCCTTTTCCTCATGCACTGTGGGACCGGCTTGCGAGGGTTTGCGTGTGCTGGTGCTTGTGTGGTGTGGATGTGAGCCGCTGTGTGCATGCACATGTGTTTGCCCTTGTGTGCCCACAGCTGGCGTGTACGCTCACACATGTGAACCTGTGTGTATACTCATGGACGTGTGTGTGACGAATGTATGCCTTCCATGCAGACATTGCTGAGTCCCCAGAGGACTCTCTCGAGAACTTTCATCCGATCACACGCAGCCCTCCTTGGACAGTGTGGGGTCCAGGCTCCCCGACTTGGCAAGCTCCCTGTCCCACCCCCTCCTTCTCCATCACCAGCCCCACACCTCTTACTCCAGGGCAGCTCCTGGCTGGTCGATTTGGAAGCTTGAGAGACCTTCCTGTGGGCTCTTTCACTCATAATAGTTATTTTCCTTAAAGGTTGTGTAAGTATTGTGGCCCACAAAGTAGCATCGGAATCTTGCCGCAGTGAATTACTTGCCTTCACAACTCTGTCCGGTCTCGCTCCTGGAGCTCGCACCACTTTCGCACCAAGTTTCCCCAGCCCAGGGGGACATGGCCCCCTGCCCCCCACCCCCGCGGCAAGCCATCCTGCACTGAAGCTCAGGACCCTACATTCTACCGTGTCACGCTACAGAGGGGTGGTAACTATGCATTTAGGGTAACATATTTTCTTTCCATTGCATATTCCCAACCGAGGCCTCATTGCTGATTGATGCATGGCAATCAAATGAATGAACACAAAATGAAAAGGATGTATAGTATCCAGATTAAAAGCATAGCATTTGGAACCTGAATTAAACTACAGGTAGTGAAGAGATACATCTGTAAACAACACGGATGCATCAAGCCAACTCGCTGGGTTATTGTCATTCCACATGTAACTCATTCTGGCATCTTCTCTGTGTAAACATGGTTTATATCGGAGCCTCTGTAACCAGCTGCAGGACGAGCTTCCACTCCAGCCCTTGGATCAGCCTCAGATCCCCTCCTAGCTGCAGTGTTGCCATCTGTAAAATGTGCAGAATAGGCTTGCCTGCCTCAAGGGTTGGGGAGTGGGGCTTATAAGCAGGAAGCCCAGGTCAGTGAATCAAGTTCCAGGACAGGCCCAGAATGAACACAGAATGAGAGGAGCTTATATTGACAGCACAACGGGTCAGCGCACGCCCATGGGAGGACGTGAGAGTGTATGTGGAGGCGACAATGGAATTACAGACCGAAGAACTCGGGGTCTGGAGATGGGACAGAGCTGAAGGCAAAGGCCAGTGAGCCGGCTCTCCGGATATCTGGGACCAGAACCGCTTCATCAGTATCTTCTCTCAGGTTTTATTGTCACACCTACCTTTGCACATCTAGCTCGTGTGTGATGAGAATAAATGCATCCCTTACCGATGTGCGATGCTGTCATCACACATTTATGGGCTTTGGACTTGTATTTGAAATATCTGATACTAGAGCTTAAGGCTACTTGTAAAGACCCTCTGCATCTAAGGTCTGTCTGAGATGCAGAGAAAAAGGAAACGCGTGATTAATTCAGTTAAACCCAAACACAGCACGGACCCCCAAACAGCCTCCTCAAGGGCTGCGCTGACATAAATGCAGGGAAGCAGGGGGACTGCCAGGCCTGGGAGGGAGAAAGGGCAACCGTGTCCCGATGATTTACGGCGTGAGGATCGGCCACGCCTCGGTAATGGATGGGGACCCATGGTAGAAAATGCCAAAGCAGCGCAGGCAGGCTGAACAGAACAGTCGAGGGCTAATTCATTTAACAGATTGGATGTCCAGGGACCACACATGACAGCTTAAAAGACCAAGAAATGCCCGTGGGTCCAGGGGGAACACTCGAGGCTGCAGGACAATTCAGCCCACTCTGTGTGGCTGGAGCATGCTGATTAGCATTCGCCGGGTGGCAGACAAGAGCAAATCAGCTAATGGAAGAGGGGGGGAGCAGGTCTCATGGAATTGGCTCAAGTGAAAAAGATCCTTGATCAACACTTTTGTGATACTCCCAGGAAACAGATCTAGGCCACAGTTTCCAGTGCCGTTTCTGGTGATGCTCAAAAAGCTGGGTGTGTTTAATTGGCCACAAAACATTTTTTTTTTTTTTTGGTATTTTTCACTTGTTCAGCAATTGTTACCTACTTCCTCCTGCCATTATCATGACTCAGGCCAGGAGATTTATGGTTACCAGCTGTGAGTTTCTAGAACAGTTGACCTATCCAGAAAGCTGTAGAAATTATTAAGTGAGATATTAACCCCCTCTCTCATTATTTGCCTTCTTTATGAGTCCATGTTATTTTTACTCTTCTGCCACTTATTCCCTGAAAGACTATTAACATGGCAGCTACAAACATCACTCATTTAAACAATATTTTAAACACTAAACAAGGGTTGCAATGTGTGATTTAACACCCTTGATGATAACCTCTCCCATCAGATTCTCCAGCCTGTACTCTCTGGAAGAGAGTGTTTCAAGACACATCGTTTTGCCCTTTCAGCAGACTTGATAAACCACGTGCAAGGTCAAGTCGATGGCTGGAAGATGTCCACTGCTTTCTCCTTGATTAGGGCCTTCCTCACTTCACTTTCCTCCTTTAAAGACCACACTCCAGGACACCCTCTGGGAATCTCTCTCCTGCAGCTGTCTTCCCTTTCAAAGCTTAATCTTTGAAGTCCCACTCTTCAGAGTTTGACAAAGAGGCCACCTGCCCCAGGGGCTCACAGCCTAAGAACCGCTCTCAGTTTCCAGGAGCAATGCCTGGTGGCACTGCCCCTTCAGCCTGCTGCCCTCAGCCTGAGCAGGGGTGGGGTGGGGGGTGGGAAGGGGGCCACCTCTACTGCTGCCCCCGGGGAAGCAAGAGGCAGGGCCAGGGAGCCTCGGGCAGTGTCCCCTGTACCCTTAAGATATGAACAATTGAAGAGGTTTTATTCAAAATGCAAACACTATATTTTCATTTATTTCTTCTCTGGCTGCAGCGGCACACTGAGCGTGGCTGAGAGGAGCTACCGCACGTCCATGGTCGGGGCAGCGGCCGAGAGGTCAGGGACAGCGGCCGATAGGTCAGGGGCAGAGGTCAGAGCGAATGCTAATCAGCATGCTCCAGCCACACAGAGTGGGCTGAATTGTCCTGCAGCCTCGAGTGTTCCCCCTGGACCCACGGGTATTTCTCGGTCTTTTAAGCTGTCATGTGTGGTCCCTGGACATCCAATCTGTTTAATGAATTAGCCCTCGACTGTTTTGTTCAGCCTGCTTGCACTGCTTTGGCATTTTCTACTCCAGGCCGGAGGTCAGGGGCGGCAGCCGAGGGAGCTACCGCGCGTCGGAGGCAAGAGGCAGCGGCTGCGCTTTGCTGGAGCAGCCGTGAAGAGAGACCCCGCATCCAAGGTAAGAGAAACCCCGGTAAGATGGTGGGCACTGAGGGAGGGGATCAGGGGGCAGACAGGCTGAAACTACAGTCACGGACAACTAGCCAATCTGATCACATGGACCACAGCCTTGTCTAACTCAATAAAACTAAGCCATACAGTGTGGGGCCACCCAAGACGGACGGGTCATGGTGGAGAGGTCTGACAGAATGTAGTCCACTGGAGAAGAGAATGGCAAACCACTTCAGTATTCTTGCCTTGAGAATCCCATGAACAGTATGAAAAGGTGAAAAGATAGGACACTGAAAGATGAACTCCCCAGGTCAGTAGGTGCCCAATATGCTACTGGAGATCAGTGGAGAAATAACTACAGAAAGAATGAAGGCGTGGAGCCAAAGCAAAAACAATACTCAGTTGTGAATGGGACTGGTGATAGAAGCAAGATTCAATGCTGTAAAGAGCAATATTGCATAGGAACCTGGAATATTAGGTCCATGAATCAAGGCAAATTGCAAGTGGTCAAACAGGAGATGGCAAGAGTGAACGTTGACGTTCTAGGAATCAGTGAACTAAGATGGACTGGAATGGGTGAATTTAACTCAGATGACCATTATATCTACTACTGTGGGCAGGAATCCCTTAGAAGAAATGGAGCAGCCATCATAGTCAAGAAGAGTCCGAAATGCAGTACTTGGGTGCAATCTCAAAAACGACAGAATGATCTCTGTTTGTTTCCAAGGCAAACCATTCAATATCACGGTAATTCAAGTCTATGTCCTGACCAGTAATGCTGAAGAAGCTGAAGTTAAACAGTTTTATGAAGACCTACAAGACCATGTAGAACTAACACCCAAAAAAGATGTCCTTCTCATTATAGGGGACTGGAATGCAAAAGTAGGAAGTCAGGAAACACCTGGCGTAACAGGCAAATTTGGCCTTGGAGTACAAAATGAAGTGGGGCAAAGGCTAATAGAGTTCTGTCAAGAGAACGCACTGGTCATAGCAAACACCCTCTTCCAACAACACAAGAGAAGACTCTACACGTGGACATCACCAGATGGTCGACATTGAAATCAGATTGATTATATTCTTTGCAGCCAAAGATGGAGAAGCTCTATACAGTCAGCAAAAACAAGACCAGGAGCTTACTGTGGTTCAGATCATGAACTCCTTATTGCAAAATTCAGACTGAAATTGAAGAAAGTGGAGAAAACCACTAGACCATTCAGGTATGACCTAAATCAAATCCCTTATGACTATACAGTAGAAGTGAGAAATAGATTTAAAGGCCTAGATCTATTAGACAGAGTGCCTGATGAACTATGGATGGAGGTTTGTGACATTGTACAGGAGACAGGAATCAAGACCGTCCCCAAGAAAAAGAAATGCAAAAAAGCAAAATGGCTGTCTGAGGAGGCCTTACAAATAGCTGTGAAAAGACGGGAAGCAAAAAGCAAAGGAGAAAAGGAAAGATATACACATTTGAATGGAGAGTTCCAAAGAACAGAAAGGAGAGATAAGAAAGCCTTCCTCAGCAACCAATGCAAAGAAATAGAGGAAAACAACAGAATGGGAAAGACTAGAAATCTTTTCAAGAAAATTAGAGATACCAAGGGAACATTTCATGCAAAGATGGGCACAATAAAGGACAGAAATGGTAGGGACCTAACAGAAGCAGAAGAGATTAAGAAGAGGTGGCAAGAATACATAGAAGAATTGTACCAAAAAGTTCTTCATGACCCAGACAATCACGATGGTGTGATCACTCACCTAGAGCCAGACATCCTGGAATGTGAAGTCAAGTGGGCCTTAGGAAGCATCACTACAAACAAAGCTAGTGGAGGTGATGGAATTCCAGTTGAGCTATTTCAAATCCTGAAAGATGACGCTGTGAAAGTGCTGCAATCAATATGCCAACAAATATGGAAAACTCAGCAGTGGCCACAGGACTGGAAAAGGTCGGTTTTCATTCCAATCCCAAAGAAAGGCAATGCCAAAGAATGCTCAAACTACTGCACAATGGCACTCATTGCACATGCTAGTAAAGTAATGCTTAAAATTCTCCAAGCCAGGCTTCAGCAATACATGAACCATGAACTTCCAGATGTTCAAGTTGGTTTTAGAAAAGGCAGAGGAACAAGAGATCAAATTGCCAACATCCTCTGGATCATCGAAAAAGCAAGAGAGTACCAGAAAAACATCTATTTCTGCTTTATTGACTATGCCAAAGCCTTTGTGTGTATCACAATAAACTGTGGAAAATTCTTCAAGAGATGGGAATACCAGACCACCTGATCTGCCTCTTGAGAAACCTGTATGCAGGTCAAGAAGCAACAGTTAGAACTGGACATGGACCAACAGACTGGTTCCAAATAGGAAAAGGAGTACGTCAAGGCTGTGTATTGTCACCCTGCTCATTTAACTTCTATGCAGAGTACATCATGAGAAACACTGGGCTGGAAGAAGCACAAGCTGGAATCAAGATTGCCGGGAGAAATATCAATAACCTCAGATGTGCTGATGACACTACCCTTATGGCAGAAAGTGAAGAAGAACTAAAGAGCCTCTTGATGAAAGTGAAAGAGGAGAGTGAAAAAGTTGGCTTAAAGCTCAACATTCAGAAAACTAAGATCATGGCATCTGGTCCCATCACTTCCTTGCAGATAGATGGGGAAACAGTGGAAACAGTGGCTGGCTTTATTTTTCTGGGCTCCAAAATCACTGCAGATGGTGACTGCAGCCATGAAATTAAAAGACTCTTACTCCTTGGAAGGAAAGTTCTGACCAACCTAGACAGCGTATTAAAGAGTAGAGACATTATCCTCTGGAGAAGGAAATGGCAACCCACTCCAGTATTCTTGCCTGGAGAAGCCCATGAACAGAGGAGCATGTTGGGCTGCAGTCCAGAGTCACAAAGAGTTGGACATGACTGAAGTGACTTAGCACGCATATCATATGGCTGAAGTATTGGAGCTTCAACTTCAGCATGAGTCCTTCCAATGAATATTCAGGGTTGATTTCCTTTAAGATTGACTGGTTTGATCTCCTTGCCGTCCAAGGAACTCTCACAGTTCAAAAACATCAATTCTTCAGAGCTCAACCTTCTTTATGGTCCAACTCTCACATCCATACATGACTACTGGAGAAATCATAGCTTTGACTATATGGACCTTTGTCAGCAAAGTGATGTCTCTGCTTTTTAGTATGCTGTCTAGGTTTGTCATAGCTTTCCTCCCAAAGAGTAAACATCTTTTAATTTCATGGCTGCCGTCACCATCCACAATGATTTTGGAGCCCAAGAGAATAAAGTCGGTCACTGTTTCCACTGTTTCCCCTTCTATTTGCCATGAAGTGATGGGACCAGATGCCATAATTCTAGCTTTTTGAATGTTGAGTTTTAAGCCAGCTTTTTCACTTTCCTCTTTCACCTTCATCAAGAGGCTCTTTAGTTCCTCTTCACTTTCTACCGTTAGAGTGGTAGCATCTGTATATCTGAGATTGTTGATATTTCTCCCAGAAATCTTGGTTTCAGCTTGAGATTCATCCAGCCTGGCAATTCACATGCATATGGGCTAGAGTCTATGGTGCCACAAAGAGTGGGACACGACCAAGTGACTAACATAACAGCTCTGCATATAAGTTAAATAAGTAGAATGAAAACATACCGCTTTGTCATCCTGCTTTCCCAGTTTTTTAACCAGCCAGTTGTTCCATGTCTGTTTCTAACTATTGCTTTTTATCTCATATACAGGTTTCTCAGCAGACAGATAAGGTGGTCTGGTATTCCCACCTCTTTAAAAATTTTTCCAGTTTGTTGTGATCCACACAGTCAGAGGATTTAGAACACTCAACTAAGCAGAAGTAGTTATTTTTCTGGAACTCACTTGCTTTCTCCATGATCCAACAATTGTTGGCAACTTGCTCTCTGGTTCCTCTGTCTTTTGTAAATCCAGCTTGTACATCTAGAATTTCTCAGTTCACATACTGCTGAAGCCTAGCTTGAAGGATTTTGAGCATAACCTTGCTAGCATGTGAAATGAGCACAATTGTACAGTAGTTTGTACATTCTCTGGTACAGCCTTTCCTTGGAATTGTAAGGAAAACTGACCTTTTCCAGTCCTGTGGCCACTGCTGAGTTTTCCAAATTCGCTGATATATTGAGTACAGCACTCTAACAGTATCATCTTTCTAGGATTTTAAATAGCTTAGCTGGAATTCCATCACCTCCACTATTTTTGTTCTTAGTAATGCTTCCTCAATCCCACTTGACTTCAGACTCTAGGAGGTCAGGCTCTAGGTGAGTGACCACATCATTGTGGTTGTCCGGCTGATTAGACCTTTCTTGTACAGTTCTTCTGTGTATTCTTGCCACCTCTTCTTAATCTCTTCTGCTTCTGTTAGGTCCTTGCCGTGGCCTACATGGCATGGCTCATAGCTTTGTTGAGTTATGCAAGGCCCTTTGCCATGACAAGCTGTGATCCATGAAGGGGATTTAACAGCTTCACTGAGGTCTAATAAACACATGAAACACTCCATATATTTAAAATGTACAATTTGGTGACTTTGGACATTTGCACACATCCCTAAACTGTCACCACAATCAAGATAATAAAAATATTCATCACCTCCAAAAAATTGTTGTGTTTACCTTTGTCATTTTTGTTTGCTCTGTTTTTTGTGGCAAGCAGACTAATAGATCTACCATCTTCACAAAGGCAAGTGTGTAACACAATGTTGTTGACTACTGGCTGTGCAAGGTACAGAAGATCTCTAGAACCTCATCACCTTGCATAACAGGAATGTATGCTCCCCAAGCGCCAGCGGCCCATGCACCCTCCACCGGACACTGGCAGCCAGGGTCCTTTTGTCAGCTTCTGAGTCTGGCTATTTTGGAATCCACATGCAAGCAGAATCAGTCAGTATCTATTCCTCCGGAACTGGATTATTTCATTTACTGTAACGTCCTCCAGGACCATCTGTATTCTTGCATGTTCCTGTTTGACGGCAAATGATATTCCACTGCATAAATACACCACATTTTCTTTATTCATCAGTTGATGGACATTTACGTTGTTTCCAAGTTATTGCATTATTATGAATAATGCTGCAATAAATATGGGAGTGTATTTATCTCTTCGAGGGCCTGATTGTAATTATTTTGGGTAAATATCCCTCTGGATATGGCAACCCACTCTAGTACTCTTGCCTGGAAAATTCCATGGACAGAGGAACCTTGTAGGCTACACTCCATGGGGTCACAGAGAGTCGGACACAACTGAGAGACTTCACTTCATCCCTCTGGATGCACAGGATCATATACAGCTTCAATGTTAATTTCTTGAGGAACCTCCACAGGATTTCCCATACTATGTACAAGTCTACATTTCCACCAACAGTGTTTAAGGGTCTTTTTCTCCACATCCTCATCGAACTTGGCTGTCCTTTCTTCCCAATAATAACCACTCTAGTGCTGTGAGCCGATATCTCACTGTGGTTTTGACCTTCATTTCCCAGATGGTTAGTGATATTGAGCACCTTTTCATGTACCTTTAGTCATTTGTATGCCTTCTTTGGAGAAATGTCTATTCAGTCTTTTAATTGGGTGATCTTTTTTTTGTTGTTTTTTCCTATTGAGTTATGGGTTTCCCCTGTGGCTTGGCTTCCCTAGTAGCTCAGCTGGTAAAGAATCCACCTGCAATGCACGGTTCGATTCCTGGGTCAGAAAGAACCGCTGGAGAAGGGATAGGCTACCCACTCCAGTATTCTTGGGCTTCCCTTGCCGCTCAGCTGATAAAGAATCTGCCTACAATGCAGGAGACCTGAGTTTGATCCCTGGGTTGGGAAGATCCCCTGGAGAAGGAAAAGGCTACCCACTCTAGTATTCTGGCCTGGAGAATTCCATGGACTGTATAGTCCATGGGTTCACAAAGAATCGGACATGACTGAGAGACTTTCACTTTCACTTTCTGGTGGCTCAGACAGAAAAGAATCCTGCAATGCAGGAGATACAGATCTGATCCCTGAGTCAGGAAGATTCCCTGGAGTAGTAAATGGCAACCCACTTTAGTATCCTTGCCTGGAAAATTCCATGGACAGAGGAGCCTGGTGGGCTACTGTGCATGGGGTCACAAAGAGTCAGAACGAGTTTGTTGCTCAGACTGAGCAACTAACACTTTAACCTTGTTTTTCTATTGAGTTATAGACGTTTCTCATGTATTTCGGATATTGTCAGGAACAGAATATTTATGAGCTGAGAGTCTCCTCTTTCTCCTGTGACTCCTGGAGTTGATCTCAAACTAGATTGACTATTGATGTCCTGTTAAGTACCTGTGTTTAACAAGGAAAATCACTGTAGAAGACCCTGGAGCAAGACACGGGCATGCCAGGAGAATATTTAAACAAATTGCTGTGTTCCTTTAAAAAGCACCATTACTTGGATCTTATACATCCTGGGAGAGTGGTCCCAGACTTAAAGAAGGTAGATCCACGAAGGAAAATACATATTCCCACGGGGAGGTGATATTTTTTGACTTTCAGGAGATATTAGTAAATCAGAAGAACATAAGGAAATCTTGTTTTAGCTTTAAAATCCAATTAAACCACAATTCCATCTCTTTTATTAATTTTTATTGCAATACAGTTGATCTACAATGTTGTGTTAATTTCTGTTATACAGAAAAGTGATTCAGTTTTACATATATATGTATATAGTCTTTTCATATTCATTTATGAATGATTTATCACAGAATATTGAATATAGTCTCCTGCGCTATACAGTGGGGCCTTATTGTTTGTCCATCTTATGTACATTAGTTTGCAACCACTAACCCATACCTCCAATCTATCCCCTCACTCTCCTCTTTTTTGATAACCACAAGTCTCTTCTCTATGTCTGTGAGGTTGTTTTGTTAATATGCTCATTGTGTCATATATAGGTGACATCATAGTATAAGTGTCTTTCTCTGTCTGACTTGTTTCATTTAGTAGAATAATCTCTAGTTCCA
The DNA here is from genome assembly GCF_054371585.1 of Giraffa tippelskirchi. NCBI lineage: Eukaryota > Metazoa > Chordata > Mammalia > Artiodactyla > Giraffidae > Giraffa > Giraffa tippelskirchi. The sequence goes on from NC_137282.1 coordinate 60,276,287, forward strand.
TCTGTGTCACTGCAAACAGCACTTCCATTTTTTATGGCAGAGAAGTATCCCACTGTATCCATGTATCTCTATGGAGAACAGTATGGTGATTCCTCTAAAAGCTCAAAATAAAATTGTCATATGATCCAGCAGTTCTAATACTGGGCATGTATCCATCTCCTTTTAAACTGAGACCTAGAGACACTCGGAAGACTGTCTCCACCATCTTGGCAATGGCAGGCATTCCATCACATTCTCAGACATCATTTGAATAATGTCTGGTTAAAACCTTACTGCCAGCACAAGACCCATCATCTTCACATGCTGCCTATCAAGCATGGGGATCTGCACCAGAAAGGAAGTAATTTTGGTCCGTTTCTGTGATTTAGTATTATAATCCCAAAGACAATTATGGCAGTCTTAATTTTCTTAAAAATGCTAACTTGTTGAAATTGTAATCCGTGAATAATTCCCTGAGCTATGTGACTGCTTTTTCCTGCCCAGTGAAATTGACCCCATCCACAGGAAGCGTTATAAATTTGTAAAATTTCCTAGGAGTTGGACATTTTAATGAACCCTGCACAGCAGTGTCCTGTCAGTGGTCGGTGTGTCCGCACAGCCAGGGGAAATTGATCTCCCTGGCACCATTTGCAACACTGCTTTTTGCCAGGGCGTGGACTAATTTCCCTCTGCAGTTTTCTGAATTAACAAGGCTTTTCTCCCAACCTTTTGACATGGGGACACTGCCCCAATCTTACTTGATTGTCACCCTCTCGCCCATCCTGCCCAGGACCCCTGGGGTTTAGTCCACCTGGAGGCTTGGTAGCCAAGTTCTGCCTCTTGACCTACTGAGGACTGCTTCATCTCCCACAGGAGTCAGCTTTCCCTACGCTCCCTCCCAGCGCCCTCCGCACACTGGTCAGCAACTCCCTACCCTCGTTTCCTTAGAAGAAAGAATAAAACTTTGACAAGCGAGCCGTCAGTCTTCCACGCTCTAACACGGTGGCAGTTAGAGAAGGAAGTCCCTCCATCTCTCAAGACGTAGATGCTCATAGATCACTGACTGGTACTTGGGCCAAGCATTGGGTCATTCCTAGTTTCACCCACGGAGACAGCGATTGTATAGGAAGATGACATACGTCTTTAGGCATTAAATCAGCCCTGCTATAATTTGTCTGCCAAGGCTCAGAAGGAAAGGAAGTAGAATGCTAACGCTGCGTCATCTAATTGCACCCTGACTCCCATGGAGGTTGCCACTTATCTCTGGGCATCCAGTTCTTTAAGAAAAACCAGGGGACTGAGGAGGAACAAAGAGCAGAGACAGGCAGAGGGGGGAACTACAGGAGAGGAAGAATTTACATACTGAGCATTAGTCTAGAAATCTGTCTTCCGTCACGTGGCCCAGGACTGGCTCTCAGTTCATATGCTTCTTATCAGATTTTGCGTTTCAGACCCCTCCCCCACCTGACGCCCACAATGGTGCTGATAAAATGTGAGCAAATTTCTTCTATTAGTGACTGACAGCAATTTGAGTGAGATGAAGTTGTACCATGATATTGTTATATATACAAGGTGCAAATAACCTAGTTTGAATAATCACAGCCTGTGTCCTTTTAAATGATTTTTCTCCCCATTTAAAGGAAAGCCTTTGATGTGATAATATTAATTCCCTCTGTGCTGGAAGGAAGAGGGAAAAAAAAGCTCAGAGAAGCGGAAATTAAATGAGTAATGCAATGTCAGTCAATCTTTTAAGCCAAGGCCTTATTAACTGCTAATCATTTTGTCATTTTGTCGCTCAAAGTAATAAATTTGATAGGAAAGGACGGGGATGTCTTATGTTTACTTTTATTAGCTTTAAACAGAAACAGTTGTGCAGATATTACATTATTGAGACGTGTGGCATTTAAGTGTTTTCTGTTAAACATAGCACCATTTTTCTTCCTCACCAATGTCTGATGGCCTTAATTTTGAATCATCTGGCTGTCTGAAAAAAAAAAAAAAAATTAAAGAAAAAAAAATCTATCCTGGCCTGGCTCAGAGTTCTGTGCCTGGAGTTTTATCAGGATTGTACCAGGCCGTTGCGTGCGTGTGTGGGGGTGTTCAGTCACTTGGTCGTGTCCGACTCTTTGCAAGAGCCTGGCCGAGCCCACCAGGCTCCTCTGTCCATGGGATTCTCCGGGAAGAATACTGGAGCGAGTTGCCATTCCCTTAATTAGGGGATCTTCCCGGCCCAGGGATTGAACCTGGATGCCCTGCATTACAGGCAGATTCTTTACCACTGAGCCACCAGGAAAGCCCCGTACCAGATGTTTGCTGGCATCCAGTTTGTCAGAGGTGGCTGCTGACTGGTGGAGGGGCTACTGCTTCCTGCAAGGGACACCCGTGCTTCTGCAGTCACTTTAAAAACCGTGAACTTGGGAACTTCCCAGGTTTGTCATCAGCCTTTCCCATGCTGAAACCCAGGATGGAGGTTTGTGGACATCATGGTTGTTATATCAGAGCCTTTTGTCTCATGAAAGTTGTCCAATGTCGCTCACTCTGGATAGGAGAATGATAAGATGCGTGGTGTGTGTGGGCCCTGCATGCACTGTGCTGTGGATCGGGGTGAATCCAAGTGTCTATTTGGTTCTAACTGCTCATAACTTCAGTCTCTCTCTCCAAGCCTCAGTTCCGAATGATACAGTGACCATCTGGTCGGTCCAGAACACCTCCTGGGAGTCAGGCTGCTTCCCTCCCGAACCTGACTCTCAGGAGCATGATGGGAATCAGAGGGTGAACTGAAATCCACAAGGTCCCACCTGCTGCTGCTGCTCAGGGCCCAGGCGAACCCAGAGCTCAGAAGAATGAGGCTGAGGAGAACCAGGTCCTCTGTTCCAGCTAAGAGTGCCTCCAAAGCCACAAGGGTGGTGAAGTTCTGTTCTTCTCGGGATCAGGGCCCTGTTCACACATATGCCCCGCGCATGGCGGCTGGAGTTTTTGGTGTGAAGACGTCATCAGTGGACGCAGCAGCTGGTGGTGACCTGGTTCTAACTCGCAGTTGGTGGAATTCACTAGCTTCTCAAGAGAAGACATACAGACCGGCTCAGGGGTTCTGGGTGAGCCCCGGCTGCTCCATCTCTGCTCCTGTTGGTTTCCCTTGGACCAGCCCTCCCGCCTGTCCCTGGAAACAGCTAGAGGACTCCTTCTGTTCACAATGTTGCAGAGTTTCCCATATTTTATTCTATGGTGGGGCCTCTATGGGAATGATTTCCTGAGGAAGTTTCTAGTGGCTTTAGCCAAGGAAACAAGTCTGAATTTAATATCAATGTTGGCAAAAGTGTTACTAGTTTCTCTAAGAAGATGTGGGAAATATTTGGAGACTTTTTTTCCCTCCTTTCTCTAGAGAGTTAAATCAAAGTTACCAAAATGGCTTTTACCCTCGATTCATAGCCTTCTAGGAGAGAGAAGAGATTTTCTGATCATTTTAAACATCTTCATCTTCCACCCATCTGTTTACAGCCACCAGAAACACATGTGTGGATTCTGACTGGGAGAAATGCTGAACAGCTACTAAGGAAAACATCGTGCAGGAAATAGTTTGTGAAAGGCTAACACCAGGTCACTACGTGCTACACTTTTTCTGGAAGGATGGGGTGGAGGCCTCTCTTCACACCCCCATGATTTGTTCAGCCACTCATTTAATAACACGGAGAAGCTGCTACCCGCCTCACGCCGGGATAGGCCAAACCCTGAGCCCTGGCTACAGGGAGGTTACAATCTTCAGCTGGAGAAAACACTTTTAAAACACTGCTGGAAGGTTCCTCATCACAGATATGGATCCTGGATGTTTTATTTCATAGGACAACCATTTAAGACAGACACATTGTTTTTGCTGCCTGTCGTATTTTGCTGTCCTTTGAATATCTGTATTTAATTACAGCATCCCTTTAAATACAAGAGGGCTGAATGCCAAAGAATTAGTGCTTTCTAACTGTGGTGCTGGAGAAGACTCAAGAGTCCCTTGGACTGCAAGGAGATCAAACCAGTCAATCCTAAAGGAAACCAGTCCTGAATATTCATTGGAAGGACTGATGCTGAAACACCAATACTTTGGCTACCTTATGTGAAGAACTGACTCATTGGAAAAGACCCTGATGCTGGGAAAGATTGAGGGCAGGAGGACAAGGGGAAGACAGAGGGTGAGGTGGTTGGATGGCATCACGTTTCAGTGAAGATGAATGTGAGCAAACTCCGGAAGGACAGTGAAGGACAGCGAAGCCCGGTGTGCTGCAGCCCATGGGGTCACAGCGAATCAAACACAACTGAGCGACTGAACAATAACAAAGGATATCATTTTGATTGAGAAAGGAACAGATTTTGGACCACTTCTCAGTCTGAACATTGAAATAAGACATATACCATTCTCTCTCTTGAAATTCACTCATAAAATCTATGAGCAGAGATATGAAATTCATGAGAAATCACAGAGATTTGGCACACTTTCCACATCAGTACGAACGATTCCACCACCACCCTTTCCTTCCCTTCCCTTATGTCAATTTTTGCCCTGAACTGATCCAGTGGTCTACTTCTGCTTTATTGACTATGCCAAAGCCTTTGACTGTGCAGACACAAACTCTCGAAAATTCTGAAAGAGATGGGAATACGAGACCACCTGACCTGCCTCTTGAGAAACCTGTATGCAGGTCAAGAAGCAACAGTTAGAACTGGACATGAAACAACAGACTGGTTCCAAGTAGGAAAAGGAGTACGTCAAGGCTGCATATTGTCACCCTGCTTATTTAACTTATATGCAGAGTACATCATGAGAAACTGGGCTGGAGGAAGCATAAGCTGGAATCAAGATTGGCGGGAGAAATATCAATAACCTCAGATATGCAGATGAAACCACCCTTAGGGCAGAAAACAAAGAAGAACTAAAGAGCCTCTTGATGAAGGTGAAAGAGGACAGTGAAAAAGTTGGCTTAAAGCTCAACATTCAGAAAACTAAGATCATGGCATCTGGTCCCATCACTTCATGGCAAATAGATGGGGAAACAATGGAAACAGCGGCTGACTTTATTTTGGGGGGGGTGCAAAATCACTGCAGATGGTAACTGCAGCCATGAAATTAAGACTCTTACTCCTTGGAAGAAGAGTTATGACCAACCTAGACAACATATTAAAAAGCAGAAATATTACTTTGCTGACAAAGGTACGTCTAGTCAGAGCTATGGTTTTTCCAGTAGTCATGTATGGATGTGAGGGTTGGACTATAAAGAAAACTGAGTGCCAAAGAATTGATGCTTTCGAACTGTGATATTGGATAATACTTTTGAGAGTCCCTTGGACAGCAAGGAGATCCAACCTGTTGATCTTAAAGGAAATTAGTCCTGAATATTCATTGGAAGCACTGATGCTGAAGCTGAAACTCCAATCCTTTGGCCACCTGATGCAAAGGGCTGACTCATTTGAAGACCCTGATGCTGGGAAAGATTGAAGGTGGGAGGAGAAGGGGACGCCAGAGGATGAGATGGTTAGATGGCATCACAGAGTCAGTGGACATGAGTTTGAGTAAACTCCGGGAGTTGGTGGTGGACAGGGAGGCCTGGTGTGCGGCAGTCCATGGGGTTGCAAAGAGTCAGATGCAACTGAGCCACTGAACTGAACTGAACTGAACTGGTCCAACAGTCAGTGTGTAGCAAAGGGAACTGTATCATTAAATGACACAATCTTGTGTGTAGTTTACAAAGGATGATTTATTCTTTATTGAGATGGTCATCTTTATTAGGCCTACACCCCACTCCAACACACTAGGTATAGAAAACACAGCCTGCAGGAAAAAGCTTCAGAAAAGCAGCTATGAAATATCAGGGGTCTGAAGGTGCTGTGTTCTCAGAAGTGTCCAGCTTGTTGAACTATGAAGGTCATCAAATGTCCCCTCACTCCTGGACACAGCCGGACAGAGCACCACCCACCTGTGGGCCTGAGCATCCAGATCATGTGGACAGGAAAGGTGAATACAAACAAGGGAAGGGTCCTAGGGTATGCTGGTCCTCCCTAGCCCTCCACACTTGGGGTAAACTGGAGCTGATTCATTAAAATGCCTTCATCTGTGCTGCCCATGGTTGAGGTTTTAGTAGTGATTTTAAAGACTAAAGGATGGAAAAGAGGTAAAGTTAAAACAAGCATTAGAAAGGAAGGGAGTAGATTAGAATAGATGAGATGGGATGGAAAAGGAGAGGGAAGAGGAGGATCGAACAGCTTCATTTAACCCTTCCGGGCCCCTAACCCAAAGCAGTGGTCAGCCGTCCACGGGCAGAAGCACTGCTAGGGAACACGGCCTCCCTCCTGAAGCACAGGAGCATCACTCGCAGCTCCCCACGGGCACACCCTCTCACCTGTGGGGTGTCCTCGGAAGAAGATACTGCCTGCCTCTGAGCAGAAGCTGTGCATCCTTCACCCCTGGCCTGGAAGACGCTGTGAGACGGAGAAAGGGATCCCTGGACGTTGTCTGCCTCCCGTTGGAGCACAAAGCTGACCAGGCTTGCTGCCCTTTGTCTCTTTGTCACCCACGCCTGCCAGAGAAATCCCATAGCAGCTGCCGGGTCCAACAGGGGGGACCAGAAGCTGAACCCCGTTCTCCTCCTTGGAGCGCTCCATCGCTCCATCCCTCCTCCAGGCGGAAGCTGTAGCACTGCGCAGAGAATGAGAAGAAGGACCGAGTTCTCGTAGAACACGTGTGTGAACCCCTCCTCGCGTGCCTGGCAGGGCCAGCAGAGGGGGATCCCTGTTCTTCAGACGCTCCCAGGAAAGGGTGCCCTCTTAGTGAAAACTGAGGTTGTTTTTGGAGGCACAGGAGCCTGGGCCGGGAGCTGGCCCTGCAGCCTGCTGGCTCAGGAACATCTCAGCTCTCAGCCCCCCTCGTCCAGAGCGTGTGATGCTGTCCTGTGCTCCAGGCTCACGTTTGGTCACGTGCGGTCCCCTTGGCAGCGCCGTGAGAGGAGGTTTCCTTTGGACATCTCACTTTCCACACCTTTCCTTGGCAATGAGTAGATAATACACTGGTATTTGAGAAGTCTTCATTCATGGTATTCAATTCTATATTTTATTTAGAAAAATAAAGACACACTTGAACCCTCTTTTCAGGTGCTTAAAGGACATACCAAGGGTAGAAATACACTTTCAGACACTGATTGACCTGCACGATCTCTTTGATTGCCTTTGCCAATGGAAATAAAGGTGAAGTAAGGTTGAAAAATAACTTTCTGCTATACTGGGGTGATTTTATGTGTGTGTGTGTGTACTTGTGTGCCAGTGTGTATTTTATCTGAATCAACAACTTATACAATATTTTTAGTATTTTTCCAGGCTCCTTCAAAAACTATGATGAATCCATTGAATTTGTAACGGAGTTCCTCTTTTAAGAAATCATTATGTGACCCTTCCCTTGTGGGATCAGCAGGTAAAGAATCTGCCTGCAACGCAAGAGACCTGGGTTTGATCCCTGGGTCAGGAAGATCTGCTGGAGAAGTGATAGGCTACCCACTCCAGTATTCTTGGGCTTCCCTGTGGCTCAGCTGGCAGAGAATCTGCCTACAATGGAGGAGACCTGATTTCTGGGTTGGAAAGATCCCCTGGAGAAAGGATAGGCTATCCACTCCAGTATTCTTGGGCTTCCCTGATAGCTCAGTTGGTAAATAATCCGCCTGCAATGCAGGAGACCTGAGTTTGATCCCTGGGTGGAGAAGATCCCTTGGAGAAGGGAACAGCTACCCACTCCAGTATTCTGGCCTGGAGAAATCTATGGACTGGATACCCCATGGGGTCGCAAATAGTCGGACACGACAGACCAACTTTCACTTTCACACTTTCCCTTTGTGTGCCCCACAGTCAGCTTCAGGATGCTCTCAGTGACCTTGACCTTGTCCCCTAACCTCCGTGTTGGTTTTTCACCTGAAATTAAAGTGATCCTAGGACTCATAGGGAACTAACCCGGTCGCGAGTCCTGAAGGACTGCATCAATGCAGAGCTGTATTTGTTTGCTGTCGCAGCATCACGACAGTGCTTAGGGCCCTGGAGGAGGTTGGGCAGGCGTCGGGCGCTTTGTGCTGGGTCTCAGGGGTCCCTGCTCATGCACTGACCAGAGGCACATGATGACCCTGCCGTCCCCCAGCGCAGGACGTTGATGGCTCTCAGTGATGGTGGAGTGTCCCAAGGCATATCTGAGTCTCTGAAATGTGTGTGTGCACATGGGCTAGTCTTCTGAGAAACAATTCTTTAATCCTCCAGAGATGCTCACATGCTCCCAAGAATGAGCTTGCCACATCCCTGAGAACTCTGCCTGGGGGTCGTCTTCTTATGGAAAGAAAAGCGAGGGTACAAAACACGTATTACTGCACAGAACACCACGATGGCTTGACTTCTTTGTGTGAATTCAGAATGAATATGGGTCCATCAGGCTGTCACTGAAAGAAGCAGGTTTGATGAATAAGAACCAACTCTGTCAGTGGCCTACAGGCGCTTTCCGCTGGGTTTTCATAGGAGTTAAATCTCCTTGTCAATACAGCCACTTCAGCATGGCTTCTAGGTATTTATTTCTGCCATGGGTGAGTAGTCAAGCTAGTTATATGGCGTTTCATAAATGAATCTGACAGTGAGTTTCTCTGTATTTGTTTATTGATCAGTGATTGATTTATTGGTCAGTTCTAATCCTGATAACATGATCTGCCATGCAATAGTGGAGACAGATCTCAGGCTCCCTGGCTTGATGCTCTCTGCCCTCAACACAAAACCATGGGGCAATCACTCCAGGAGGACACCTCAAAGAGCTGAGATTTGGAAAACATGCATATATTCTTTTCCACCCCTCATAAGAGATGGAATGCATGCAGCCGGCAATCAGCCCTCTCCACCTGCTGTCAGCTCATTGCTTGTTTCCTGTTTCATCTAGAACCTGCAGCTGGTCTCTGTAGCTATACTTTTAGGACTCAAGTGGTCTGAAATAAATTATCATCCAATTATCCCATACCAAATTACAGTTTGTATTTAATAACAGAAATCATAAAGAACAGAACCATCCAATGTAAACACAAATTACATACACACCTTAATTATTGCAGGTTACAAAATACATTAAGGGAGATATATATATATATATTTTTTCCTATGACAGGCATTATTCATTCTTGAATTATTTACAAAACAGTAATAGCAATTTGCATTTAAATGATATGTTTCTTATGAAAAGCTCAACGTGGTATGTGTTTGTTTATGTATATACACATATAAATTGCAGCTATTAATTATGTGCTAATATAAGAGTAAATATATTTTCTTTATGGAACATGCTGATAGTGATTATTACCACTATGCACATTTTAAATGGTGGGATATTCGGGCTGTAAGGAATAAAATGGCGTGTTCAACTCCACATTCCACGTCTGTGGCAGAGCTGAAGGTGAGGACAGGGCTCAATTTTTACTTTCCTGTGGCTCCTCACTCTGGACAGCAGAAACATCCTGCTGAGCTTGGTCTGCTTGCCTCATTCACAGGCTGAAGACAGGCCTGGCCCTCACTGTTGCAGATTTGAAGAACAAAACAACAGCATAACACACACATGTCTATTCACTTTCCTGAATCTCCCAGAAAGAGTGGAACCTCGTATTCCACATCCAGCTTCAATCTTCGTGGGCTGAAAAGATCAGGAATGACTTGTTTTCAGGGATCAATGAACATTTATTTCTTCTGCCCAATTTCCCTCTTTGGAGATACTTATTCAAACTGAATGTTGAAAGCACCAGAAATGATGCTGATATATTGAAAGCTTTCATGTCTAGCAGGAAACATTTACCCATGAAATGGCATTTCTAAATTTGAAATTTGGGTGGAAGTTTAGGTGTGATTAGAGCTGTTATTGGGCTTCCCTTGTGGTTAAGTTGGTAAAGAATTCACCTGCAATGCAGGAGACCAGGGTTCAATCCCTAGGTTGGAAGATCCTCTGGAGAAGGAAATGGCAACCCACTCCAGTATCCTTGCCTGGAGAATCGCATGGACAGAGGAGCCTAGCGGGCTACAGTCCATGGGGTTGCTACAGTTGGACATGACATAGTGTCTAAACCACCACAGCTGTTATTCCTGTTAAGCAGTTTAACTCCTGAATGTCACATGCTCTTTTCCAGCCCCTCCCTCTGGGTTGCAAGGTCTGCGACCTAAGGGTTAGTAAGGAAGGAACAGAGGCGTCCCTCTTGGGTGCTTCTGCCCTTGTGATCGCATCCAGGCTGTGTCATCATGGACTGAATCCAAGAGAAGAGCTGCTATAGAAAGGAGATGAGTGTTCAGACGTTGTGAGCTTCAAGCTCCATGACTATTGGGAGACTCGTGTGGAGTCACCCTGGAGGAGGAATTGGCCACCCCCTCCAGTAGTCTTGCTGGAGAATCTCATGGATGGAGGAGCCTACAATGGGCTACAGCTCATGGGATTACCAGGAGTCCAACACAACTGAGTGACTGCAAACACATGCACGCACCGTGGAGATGTGACGTGTTCACCAAACTCATCCCTGCCACACTTCTGAGCCTAACTGGTTGAAATGTATATATTCACATTAGAAATTTGTCACCCATGTATCCAAATGTCATTTTGAAAGGAGTATGATATCCTATAAAAGGAAATGATAGAATAATAAGACCTCTTGACATGACTGAACCAGTTCCAAACCTCCATCTTCAAATACTCAACCAATCCCTCCTGCCCACAGGCTTTGGATAAGAGAGCATTCATGCATGCGTACCACTCCCAGGCATGAGAAATGCCAGCTGGCAATGGCTATATATTTACCCTGAATGTTCATGTGTTATTATTATTAATGTGTTCATTAATAACACATTAATAACACAATAATGTGTTAATTAATCAAAACATTGATTAATAATGTGTTAACATTATTATGTTATTACGTGGCAATAGCTCATGCATACTGCTAAGATGGCTGCTGATATGCTGCATATATGACTTGGATCTAAATCACGCCACTCAAGAGGAGATCCACTGAGCAGATTCAATCTGTAAATATACAGCACATGTTTTGTATGTGTACAAAAAGTATCCAATTTTCCTTAGAGACAGAATTTTCTCCTTCCAGTTCATCACACAGGTAGAGTTCACCCTCCAGCTCTAAGTCTACAGGGAGATGTGCTGTGGTGTGTGCGTGGCATTACAAATAGCAGTCTGCGAACGCCCACCCTGGATTTCTCATTTGCAGAGCAAACTAGCAACAAAAGCTGCAGGGATAATGCTCGGCAGTCCTTCTATTTTTCTATCAAATAAAGAAATGAACTTCAGCCCAATTTTAATTAACAACAGAGTATGTGAATGGTTGCTATACTTCTAACCTCAGATTCATTTTCCTTTCATTCCTTGAGGAAGAAAGGAGGGGAAGACGGGACCAAATGTAGCTCTCTCCCCCATTCCCTCCTTACCAACCTGTGGATGGGCAGAGATAGATCACTGCTGCACACAATTTTCCCAACCAGGTCACTTAGGCACTCAAAAATAATCAATGACAAGGTACCTGATTGCACACACTTAACATCTGTGCAATGTCACACACATATATCCTAAATTTTTGCTACTGTCTCTGTCCCACCCAAGGTCAATATGATTTAATTGATTATCAGAGTTATGCTCTCATTAACATCTTCTAAGTCATGGTGACTTTCCTACAAACTGAAAACATTTTTCTAAACTCTTGCTCTATGTAGAGGGTTCCTAACTCCCTGGCTCAGACAAGGTGATTCCTCAGAGGGGCTGGGCCAGCCTCAGCTCGAACCTACGTTTCCAGCACTCATTCCTACACAGCTCTTTTTTTTTTTAATAAATTTATTTATTTTAGTTGGGGGCTAATTACTTTACAATATTGTAATAGTTTTTGCCATACATTGACATGAATCAGCCATGGGTTTACATGTGTTCCCCTTCCTGGACCCCCCACCCACCTCCCTCCCCATCCCATCCCTCTGGGTCATCCCATTGCCCCGGCCCTGAGCCCTTGTCTCATGCATCGAACATGGAATGGTGTTCTGTTTCACATACGATAATATACATGTTTCAATGCTATTCTCCCAGAACGTCCCACCCTCACCTTCTCCCTCAGAGTCTTCATGACAGTGCCACCAGGGGAGGATGTCTTGACTTTGGTAAAAACCCTGACATGGAAATAAGACAGCATGGCCTGGCGGCTGCCGCACCACCCTCCTAATTCCCCTCCAGCTTCCAAGGGAAGAACGTCTTCTGCCACAGTTAAAGAACCAGGGGGAAGAGAAATATCCCTCTCTCTGTAGCATCTGTGCCTTTCTGAGCGGTGGTTAGAAATGGGTTATTTAGCATCAGCTGCTCCTTCTGGCCAGCAGAGACTGTAGGAGGAGTGGGTTTTAGACATTACAACGTGCAGGTTTGCATATTGATCTTTGAAGGTCCATTAGCTCTCCGTTGAACACTGCTGACAGCACAGATGGACGCCTCTTTAAGCCGCGTCTCAGAGGAAACCGCTCGGGGACGCTGGCTATCGACCTGCAATGGCAGTTGTGTCCTGCCAAAGGACAGAGGGCTTCCCGCTCTGTCTGCCTCTTTTCCTTCCCTCCCTCATCTCCCCCCACCCCCGTCCGGGTGCCTCCCCGCTTCCCTCTCATCCCACTCCTCACCCCTTTTTATTTTACCTTTAGCCGGTCAATTTTTAAATCTTTCCTCTGAGATGGTGCATCTTTCTCACTTGATGGGCAGGTACAGCTTAGAACAGGCTCTCGTATGAACAGCAAAGGTTTATGAAGCTTCTTAATGACACATTTGTTTGGCTCATTAAGAAAGCTATTATCGCATAATGCTAAGAGGACTAAAATGAGCTTTTTCCAGTCAAACCGCAAACTTGCTTTATTATTTGGCTATTTTGGTAGATAAGAAAGTCTATATTAATGGCTGAGTTTTGAAAAGAAGGGAAAGAAAATTCTAAGTCATTGAGCAACACCTTAACGGGGAAAAGATAAAGAAACTATCAATAATAAGTCTATCGGAAACTCTGCCCTCCTATGAATGTGTATCTGAGCTCACCCTGATCCCCTAAACATCCCCTCGTCTGTCTGGGAGCAAATGCCAGAAGGTGAGGAAGAGACTCGGTCCCTGCCCACTGATGACTGCCCACGGCCATCCAGCGGCACCTCTGTGCTCTATCAATACATCGGAAACGCAATTTGTATTAGTGGTTGTTTCTTTAATTAAGATCTCCTGCAAATCTTTCTCATTGATTCACAGCATGAGCTTATCGATGAGGTGGTTTGGGCTGAGAAGGCGCATTCTGACGAGAAGCCACATCCGAAGCACGTGTCTGGGTCACAAGGGCAGCTGTCGGAAGGCCAGCAGGACCAATGCTCAGAAGTCAAGTTGTAGCTTATATTTTAATTTGAGGGCACTTGGATGGTGAATGCATCGGGCCTCAGGAAACAACCTATCATGTTGATTTTCGAATGATTACTGAGGGCTACATACATGAACAACACACTTATAAAACCCAATTTAGAAATAACTATTTAGAGCACAGAACTTGATTATAACATTAAAAGTGTTTACCGTTTCACTTGAGTGAGACATAAAAGATATACAGGGTTATTTGTGTTTTCTTTAAATTTTGAGTAACATATACCTTCGCCTCATTAAAATACAAGTGTACTTTAATTAAATTATAGAGAAATATGTAAAAATTAAATCACACAAACTAGAGGAAGAGAGTCAAGTAATCATCTGATCTCCTGATGAGGAAACATTTTCAAAGGAAGAAAATCAGTAATATTTCTCAGAAAACAGAGACTAAATTTGAGACACCTATGTATGTAGCAATAATAAGTTCACAGAGGAAACTAGGAAGACATCTCAGTAACACATATGACAAAAGACACACCTTTAATACATGAAAGATATTAGTCACCTACAAGATCATCATTAAAATCTCAATGTAAAATGGAGAAAATAAAATTAAAATATATTTTATAGAGGAGAAAGCAAAACTGGTAATAAGCATGAAGTTAGTTTGGTATTGTTAGTGATAAAGTAAATCAAAAAAATAAAACATCAACATATCAAAGTAATAAAGTATGAACATTACAATACTCAGTACTGAAATGGTTTGGCAATTTATTTTAGAAATTGTTGGTGTAACAACTAATACAACCATTCTTAAAATCAATTTAACAACATATCCAGAAATTTATATATATATACATTTATTTCATATACAAGTAAAAGCAGTAATTTCTTTTCCAGAAAGATATTCTAGACAAACCTAGATGGCATATTAAAAAGCAGAGACATTATTTTGCAAACAAAGGTGCCTATCATCAAAGCTATTGATTTTCTAGTAGTCATGCATGTATATGTGAATTGAACCATAAAGAAGGCTGAGCACTGAAGAATTGATGCTTTTGAACTGTGGTGTTGGAGAAGACTCTTGAGAGTCCCTTGGACTGCAAGAAGATCCAACCAGTCAATCCTAAAGGAAATCAATCTTGAATATTCATTGGAAAGACTGATGCTGAAGTTGAAACTCCAATGCTTTGGCCACCTGATGCAAAAAACTGACTCATTGAAAAAGACCCTGATGCTGGGATAGATCAAATGCAGGAGGAGAAGGGGATGACAGAGGATGAGATGGTTGGATGGCATCATCTACTCAATGGACATAAGTTTGAGCAAGCTCTGGGAGTTGGTGATGGACAGGGAGGCCTGGCATGCTGCAGTCCATGGGATCACAAAGAGTTGGACACTACTGAGCAACTGAACAACAAAAAAGATGTTCAATGAAAATAATCAAGAAAGGATTTCTATTCAATGATTTTTATTGTAGCATTTTTAATAGAAAGTTTGAAAAGTTCTAAGTACAGAAATAAGGGGATAGTAACATCAGTATGGTAGAGTTGAAATAGTGACCATTGAAATATCTTCCAAGAAATTTAATAACCAGATATAATTAGTGAAAACCAATAGGTCTCTTAGTGGGAAAAAAAGAAATTTAAGAAATATTTCCCACAATGAAAGCATATTATTGCTGAAAGTAAAAAAAAAAGTTAAAAAATGAAATGTTCTAAGGGGACATTTATTATGATAAAGTGGCTTTGGAATAAACTTAAGAAAAGCAATTGTGCATTGAATTCCATTTTTTTTTCTTTCAGATTTGATTATAGTTGATTCTGTTATCCAGGGGCTGTGTTAGCAGGTAAAATTTTAGCATATTTGAAATAAGAAAATCGCATGCATAAATAAGGAAAACAGTATGAGCTCTGTTGTGTCCAACTCTTTGTGGCCCCATGGACTATAGTCCTCCAGACTCCTCTGTCCGTGGTGTTCTCCAGGCAAGAATGCTGGAGCGGCTTATCATTCCCTTCTCCAGGGGATCTTCCCAACCGAGAGATCAAAACCACGTCTCCTGTGCCTCCTGCTTTAGCAAGTGGTTTCTTTACCACTGAGCCACCAGAGAAGTCAAAGAAAAGAGTAACAGTCAGCAATTATTCAATGTTTATTTTATGCCAGGCATCATACTAAGTTCTTCAATGATTAGATCTGAATTAATCCACACTGCAGCATTTTGAGGTACGTATTACTGTTTCGAGCTAAAATGTCCTTTGTGAAGATCACAGTGCCTGCGGGGCGGCCTCAATCCTTTTTGCACTTTGATCCTTCTACCTGCATCTGCTTCCTAGGTGTTTGTGGGGTGATCTGTCATTTGATTTTCACAGGATCCTTGGAAGGGGAAAAGTTTACACTTATGCCACCAATTATACAAATTATATATATAAAAAAAAAAAGTGAAGACTTTGGGGGTGGGAGAATTGGTGAGGAAGTAAGTCCTGCCCAGCTCTCTCCTGGTCATCCTACACAGTGTAAGTCGGAGGTAAAATGCCCCATAGCATTGTCGCCCCAAGACCACACTTCGTCCCAGCTGGGGCACAGCAGAAGCCCTGGTGGGCTCTCACCAGGAGGGAGAGACAGAGAGGTGGGGGGGGGGGGGGTGGGCCCTGAGCAGAGCAGAATGGCCTGCTCTGAATTACGGGACGCACCTCTCCTCTGCCAGGCCATATTTATCTTGCTGGTGTCAGCATCTACCTGAGCATCTCAAGAGCTGGAGCCTCGTCTTAGTCACCAGCCTACATGATGTACTGATGGGGACCCTCAAAACTGCTGTGGGGTGTGGACATAAGGCTTCACGCTTCTTAAAGGACCAGGATGTAGGACTCCCATCAGTTCAGTCCTCAGTCGTGTCCAGCTCTTTGGGACCCCATGGACTGCAGCACGCCAGGCCTCCCTGTCCATCACCAACTCCCAACGTTTACTCAAACTCATGCCCATTGACTCCCATATCAGATGTGATTATGATTTTGTTGCAACTTACGCTACATCATATACATGGAAGCTACCGCTGATGGCTTTCCCAAAATCAGAAACTAGACATTCTAAAAGAACCTAAACTTTCTTTCCCCCGGGAGCATAGCATCTCCAGGATACAGCCTGGAACATCACCTGTATGGAAAGCACCATGAGTGCCAGGGAGCCCCCAGGCGGTGAAGCATCCACTGCCCTTGGGGGGCGGAGGGGGGAGGGCATGGGTCTCCACTGAAGAAAAGGAGCCATTTTTTCATTGTTGTTCAACCGTGAAAGTGCAACTGTGAGGGCCAACTGCCTGAGCAACAAATTCTCCCCCAATTCCTCTTCCACATCATCTAAATGACACCTTCTGCTCTTCCGCCCTGACGCTGCGCGCACACCTGCTCGCTGCCTCGTGAGCGCTGCCTCCAAGGTGAGTCTGTGCCCTCATCTGCTGCTAGTTACCACCAATGTTTACATTGAGATTCGGTATTTAAATAGCTGTTTCCTTTTGTACCTATTTTTTTAAAATTACCATTCTTGATATGCTTGACATTAGCGAACTATTATCCTCTCCAGACATGACATAACTCAAACTACTATATTTTGCCAAGAAATCTGGTGTTTATTTCTGCAATTCCTCTGCCCTCTCTCTCCCCTGGCCTTCCTCTCTCTCTTCCCATCCTCCAGAGCCTCAGGAACCAGCCCACACATTCAGCGGGCCTGCCGGAGACAGACAGGTATGGACCATTCTTCTCCTGTCAGCTGTCCCTTTGAACCTGTTCAGCACCATACAATGCAAGCATTCAGAAAGGAGATCTTTCCTCCCAAGGAGCAGTAAGGTGACTTACCTCCATCTGAGGTATAAGATTCATATCCATGTTTGTTATAACCCAGTGAAGCCAGACAGCAGCTTTCCCTAACGATGACTCAAAAAAAGTTTTTGCCTTTTGTGGAAATGACAAGCAATGCAGACAGCAGTTAGGCTTATTAAAAGAGAAAACTAACTTAGAGAAAAAGAGAAAAAAAAAAGTAAACAAATCTCAGGGACTTCCCTGGTGGTCCAGAGGTTAAGAATACATCTTGCAATGCAGGAGGCCTATGTTCGGTCCCTGGTCAGTGAGCTAAGGTCCCACATGATACAGAGCAACTAAACCAGAGCACCACAGCTACTGAGCCCAAGCCCATGTGCGCAACTAGAGAGTCATTCAGTTCAGTTCAGTTCAGTCGTGTCTGACTCTTTGCAACCCCATGACCTGCAGCACGCCAGGCTTCCCCATCCTTCACCAACTCCCGGAGTTTACTCAAACTCATGTCCATCCATCTCATCCTCTGTCATCCCCTTCTCCTCCTGCCCTCAATCTTTCCCAGCATCAGGGTCTTTTCTAATGAGTCAGTTCTTTGCATCAGGTGGCCAAAGTATTAGAACTTCAGCTTCAACATCAGTCCTTCCAATGTCCTTACAAAGTCAAAAAAAAGAATAAAAACAAATCTCAAGAACTCAAACTGGGGTTCTGTAACAACCTAGAGGGCTGGGATGGGGAGGGAAGTGGGAGGGATATTCACATGGGAGGGAACCTGGGTAATCCTATGACTGATTCATGCTGATCTTTGGTAGAAACCAAAACAGCACTGTAAAGAAATTATCCTTCGATTAAAAATATACAAATAAATAAAAAAGAGCAACAATAATGAAAATAGGGCCCAAGTGACACCCAAGGAAAGGACTGACTTTTAAAATGCATAATATATAGCAAAATCAGCAAACCTGCATCTGTATGGGAGTCACAAATGTCCCCGGAGAGGGAATTCCCTGGTGGTCTGGTGGTTAAGACTCTGTGCTACCAAGGCAGGAGACAAGGGTTCCCTCCCTGGGAGGGAAACTAAGATCCCACATGCTGCATGGCATGCCAAAATATAAAACAGAAAAATGGCTCTGGAGAGAGTTCAGTTCTCTCTCCTGAGACCCGTGGCTTCTTCAAACATGAAGCTCCAGAGACCTCCTGCATCACCCATTCACTCAGCTAAAACCTACAGACAAAGGATCAGCTATGTCAAGAGTAGAACACAGTGATTCTTTAAATTCTGAAATTTCAATCATTTTCAACTTCATGAATACAGAGGACTCTGTATAAACTATCAGAGGAAGACTTGTTGGAGTTTTAAGATGTTAATTAAGTATTACCCAGACTATATTGCCTGAACTCGATGTTTGTTCAGTATGTATGTGTGTATTAAATCATGATGTTATATATCTTAAACATTAATTTATACAACTTTTACTAAGCATTTTTAAATAAATAAAAACAAAATCAAACCAAATCTATGTATTTAGGGAGCAAAGATTACAAACTAAGAGAGGAATAATTTGAAAATTGTTGTATAATGTGTCTAGATTTGGTGTTCTTGATATAATTTAGGTACTTATTGTTATGGCGCTCTTTCGTATACAAATTTAGAATTCAGCTCTAAGTTGAAATTGTCCAAACTGAAAAATAACTCAAATATATAATATTTTTAATGGAGACATCTATAAAACTGTTTCTGGGACCTTTCTACCTGCCAGGTCTAAGGAAGATCAGGTGACAAATGATGAGGTTGTCATTGGTAAGAGCCCTCATTTGCTGACCCTTCTCAGGTGCAGGGGTGCTACCAGTTATCCTTCATGGGCACTAACATTAATCCTCATGGCACCCTTCGTGCAAACACATGCAAGATGATTGAGGATTATATTCACCTGATGGTGAATCTAGTCACCATCAGGTATGAGCAACAGTGTACCTGTGCTGGAAATTGAAGGACGGACAGTATCATTCATGATTTTCCATGACACAGCAAACTCAGGCATTTTGGAGCTGACTCAGGTCCCGAGGACTCAGGCCCAAGTTTCCCAGAAGCTCGCCTGCAGCCTTGACCACCAGGCTGCACAGATTTCCCCCTGTGTGTTCGCTTATTTTATACACTATTTGACACTTTCCCAAAAAACTAAGCCACCTCTTCACAAATGGTTTGATGAGGCTTCCAAAACTCATGAACAAAACCTGATGTACCACTGATGGTAAGGGGGTCTAAATTCTATCCTCTTTCGGCCAGAGGAATCAGAAAACTTTGGAATCATTGTGGAATCACCAAATAGGAGCAAAACTGACTGAAAAATGGAAAGCCAAGTAGACTATCCACAGTGCATATTGAGTCTTTGGAAAACTATTTGCGAGGCTATTATAACACTTTAAAATAACATTATAAAATCGGAATAGCTTCATTTACAAGATATTGGCAGTAGATTAAAACAATCATTCCACTTTTGACGTTAATTTGGTATCCAATAGTAGCAACTTCAAAGAAAACAAAATCTGTTCAATATGTTAGCATTTTATGGACAAAATAATTAGTTCATTATAGAGTGACCAGTCTCCCTGGTTTTTCCTTGATTTTAGCAGGGTTAGAACTGAAAGTCCCATACCTGTGCCAGCTGGGATTGAAGTCACCTAGTTGACTGTGAAATTAATTAGAAAGGAAAGACTGTGTAGATGCTCTTATAATAGAGATGGGTTGTGTCTGCATGTGCATTGAGGCCAACTAAGACATTCTGAATGATGTGGCCTTTGATCTGAATATTGAAAGAAAATAAGACAAAAAGAAGAAGAGAAATGAATTTGAGGCAGAAAGGAGAGCACCAGCTAATAACTGACACACACCAGGTGGGGAACACCAGAGAGTCCCACTCATGGAACAGCAAGAGGGCAAAATGCAGGCTGCGGGAGTGTTTGCATGCCAGGCTGAACCAGCACAGAGGCAGCAGGTGGGCATCTGTCCTCTGAAAGGCAGGGTCTTCTGGACCGTTTGCAGAATAAGAAAGAAACAGAGCACATTGTCTTCATTGGTTAAACATCATCAACCAAGACGGGAAACTGAGAAGAATGCATGACTTTATAGGGAGAATCGTATCTCGTGTTTCTGACGGACTGGGAGCTGGAGGTTTTCTGTTCATTCAGTTGGAGGAATTCTTAGCGGGTACGATCAGAGGAGAAATTGCAGCCAGAGATATGAATTTGAGACAACTTCAGGGAATTGATCAAGAGGTTTGAACAGAGAGCCCAGAAAGAAACTCGAGAGAGAAGAAAAGAGAGAAGACACTCCAGAGAGGAACAGGATGCTCTAGAAAGCTGAGGAAGACCTCTGTTGAAGTAGAACAATGGGAACCCTCAGAGGACTTTGAGAGTTAGCAATCCAACATGCAGCCTATGATCTGGAGAAAGGTGACTCAGGTGTGGCTGTGGATAAATGAACACAATTGTTTCAAAAGTGATATTCTTAACTGGAAATACAGCCATTAGTGTCCAATAATAGGTTTCAAAGCTTAAGCATCAGTTCAGTTCAGTTCAGTCGCTCAATCATGTCTGACTCTTTGCAACCCAATGAACTGCAGCACACCAGCCTCCCTGTCCATCACCAACTCCCAGAGTTTACCCAAACCCACGTCCACTGAGTCAGTGATGTCATCCAACCATCTCATCCTCTGTCGTCCCCTTCTCCTCCTGCCTTCAATCTTTCCCAGCATCAGGATCTTTTCTAATGAGTCAGCTCTTCACATCAGATGGCCAAAGGATTGGAGTTTCAGCTTCAACATCAGTCCTTCCAATGAACACCCAGGACTGATCTCCTTTAAGATGGACCGATTAGATCTTCTTGCAGTCGAAGGGACTCTCAAGAGTCTTCTCCAACACCACAGTTTAAAAGCATCATTTTTTCAGTGCTCAGCTTTCTTTATAGTCCAACTCTCACATCCATACATGACTACTGGATAAACCATAGCCTTGACTAAACTGACCTTTGTTGACAAAGTAATGTCTCCGCTTTTTAATATGCTGTCTAGGTTGGTCATAATTTTCTTTCCAAGGAGTAAGCATCTTTTAATTTCATGGCTGCAATCACCATCTGCAGTGATTTTGGAGCCCAAAAAAATAAAGTCAGCCACTGTTTCCACTGTTTCTCCATCTATTTGCCATGAAGTGATGGGACCAGATGCCATGATCTTAGTTTTCTGAATGTTGAGCTGTAAGCCAACTTTTTCACTCTCCTCTTTCACATTCATAAAGAGGTTCTTTAGTTCTTCTTCACTTTCTGCCATAAGGGTGGTGTCATCTGCATATATGAGGTTGTTGATATTTCTCCTGGCAATCTTAAGCATCACACTAGGTGAAATAAGCCACTCAAAGAGCATCAATATTCCCTTGATCTCAAGAAGCCCTGACTTCATTCATGCACTAAATACCAAGGTTTTGTCTTTATAATGCGTGATTAGAAAAACATTGGGATCATCACTGCTTGGCCCTGAGGAAATACAAAGATGAGTAAAACATAATGAACCTTTGAGGGGCTCATGATGCACTTGAGGGGTTTGCATTGAAGAGAGCTCTACAGACTGATAACATCAGGACAAAGTGTCCTTGCTATGATGGAGTATGAGTCTTTCTAGGCAGAAGAACCATTATCAGTGTAAAAGCTGATTGAAGGAAAAGTAAGTGCAGATGAAGATTAAGGGATGGACAAATCTCTTCTCCCAGGTGGTCCCAATTTTCTTAATGAGGAAACAGCCCCTTGTGTGTTTGGAACAAGGTTCCAAAACCTTGTTGGACAAGAGCTTTCCTCTTGCTGGACAAGAGGAAAAGAGATGCTGATATAGAAGGATTGAGGATGCTCTGAATATGGATCAGAGCTCAGGGACCTGGGCTGGGCACCTTGAGCACATAGAGGGAGTAGTTCTCTTGTTACCAATGATGCTAGACATCATGGGAACCAAAAGGAACTGAGAGTGGTACATGCACAGCACAGGTGGTACCCATGGTCAGAGTGCCCTCTGTGGTGCAAGAGTAGAGAGGACCGAATATAAGAGTTCTAAGAACAAAGACCAGTGGATTTGGAGGAGGATAATGTTAAAAAGCGGAGACGTTACTTTGCTAACAAAGGTCCATCTAGTCAGGGCTATGGTTTTTCCAGTGGTCATGTATGGGTGTGAGAGTTGGACTGTGAAGAAAGCTGAGCACCGAAGAACTGATGCTTTTGAACTGTGGTGTTGGAGAAGACTCTTGAGAGTCCCTTGGACTGCAAGGAGATCAACCAGGCCATCCTAAAGGAGATCATTCCTGGGTGTTCATTGAAAGGACTGATGCTGAAGCTGAAACTCCAATACTTTGGTCACCTGATGCAAAGAACCAACTCATTGGAAAAGACCCTGATGCTGGGAAAGATTGAAGGCAGGAGGAGAAGGGGACAACAGAGGATGAGATGGCTGGGTGGCATCACCAACTCAATGGACATGAGTTTGAACTCACAGGAGTTGGTGATGGACAGGGAGGCCTGGTGTGCTGCAGTCCATGGGGTCACAAAGAGTGGGACATGACTGAGGGACTGAACTGAACTGAATGGATAAAGAAAGGTGTTCATCAATAGTTAAGTTCTCCATGAAGGTGGAGTATTAAAAGAAGAGCATGATGATTGCAAGAGCGTCAGCCAAGTCCATACTTGGCACTGAAGACTTTTTCTAGGTCCTGCAAAATTACATTAACTATGGTTGTTGGAGAGTAATTTGATTTTCTTCCAGCTCATTACATGGTGCCCCTCAGGAAGTAACCCATAGAATGATGCTTTCCCCATAGCCAGGTTTCTGCACATTTCCCCCAAATTTATAGAAGTTGAAAAATAAATGAAGTAAATAAACAGTGTGATAAGTCTATGTTTAATTTTTGCTTGGAGAATATTGGATATTTTGGGCTCCAATTCCTTGAAAATTCTGAAGATGTTTTGATTACTGATGTCTGTTTAGGAAGTAAAATCTATGATACAATGCAGTATGTCCCCACTTTTAGATCCTGTGCCCCTTAGACATCAGTTGTTCAAAACATACCTTTATGTGAGTGTATATGAAGCCAAAAGTGAACTAGTACAATCCAGATTTGGGCCAAATATATTTCTTTTTATTCTTTGCTAGCTAAACAGGGTAATCAGAGGTATGATATGAAGCATTATTTCATGAATAGCGTCAACCTGTTGAATACTTAAGTATTTCAAAGCCTATTTAAGAAATGTAGAATTGAATACAACTTTTCTTGCCATGGTATATAATTATAAGATTGCTCCTTTAATATATCACTGTTGTTAAGATACGTATCTTGGGTGATTTGAACAGACTGATATCTAGTACACTATATGGTTATAAAGTCTGCACTCTAACTTTGAAAGTCTTAAGATGAGAATGACCATGAATATTAAATTTTTCAGAATGTATTAAAACATTTCCAAGTGAAAGATTTATGGAAAACCCAACCATGAGATATTCTAATTGGTTTGGTCTCAACAAACAGAAATATCCTTTCTTGAGATGAAAGTTTCAAATGGCTGGTAAATCAAATTCATATGCCTTCTTGAATTTCTAAGAGTTCTTACAAATAGATATTTTGGTAAGCTAACCTTAAATGGATTAAGAATACATGGTTAAATTTTCCTTCAAATACACAGGACCTATTTTTTAAAGGAAAATATATTCACCAAATACAGTTTAAATTTAACAGGCCTATTCCAACACAAGGTCTTCCCTGGTGGCTCAACGGTAAAGAATC
Organism: Giraffa tippelskirchi; assembly: GCF_054371585.1. NCBI lineage: Eukaryota > Metazoa > Chordata > Mammalia > Artiodactyla > Giraffidae > Giraffa > Giraffa tippelskirchi. The sequence goes on from NC_137282.1 coordinate 60,300,269, forward strand.
CGCCTTCAATGCAGGAGACCTGAGTTCAATCCCTGGGTGGGAAAGATCCCCTGGAGCAGGGGATGGCACCCCACTCCAGTATTCTTGCTTGGATAATCCCATGGACAGAGGAGCCTGGTAGGCTGCAGTCCAAAATGTCACAAAGAGTTGAACAGGACTGAAGTGACTGAGCATGCATGCATGCATTCTAACAGAAAGTCCAGGATTTTGAAGAGTTCAAACCGTAATTCATTTCTCAGAATCAACACACAAAGTTTTAGAAAATGAACTCATGAATTGATGATGACCACAAGATGACATCAGACACCTTTCTGAAAGAACACACCATAGACCTTCTGTATAAATGGATATACACTGGGAGTTTTTACAAGGCGTGTCTGTCACTCAAATTGCCCAGAACAACTTCCAGGGGACAAGACATTAATGGCAATTATTTTCTCTTACATGAGTTTTTTTAAAATAATAATTTAATAGATAATGAATGTATCATTAGAAGAGATTAAATAATTTATATAATTAATCTGTCTAGGATAATTACAAGTGTTTAGTATTAAACAAGGCATTGTATAGGGGATTCTGAGATTAAAAATTTTTTAAATATCTTCTCCAGGAATTTAAAACTGAATGTTAGGAAGGCACACACTCTTCTGGAAAGGATGGAAACTCAGGAGCCAAAGAAAGCATTTTAGCTAATATTCTTTATGTCTTTCCCTTACATTTGCCACTTGTCTCTTGCTTTCAGATTTGTCGTCAACAATGTGTACACATCAGAAGCATCTTTTACTGACAGGGTTAAGTTCCTCACTATGACAGAGTGAGGAAAGGAAAGGCCAGCATAGTTATGAATTTTTAATGAAATTACTGCAAAGCAAATTTCAATTATCACACCCAGCTCTAATGATCACTTAGCATATTCAAATTTTATTGGCTCACCCTCTCTCTCTCAAGAGGCTTAATTCTAGTAATTTGACATAATGTGAGAGGTTTCATATGTCTTCATTAATGATATATACACAGTGATTCATTTTATTCATAGACAAGACTATACTTAGTATATTAGCTCTGTTCAGTTCAGTTCAGTCTCTCAGTCGTGTCCAAATCTTCTCGACCCCATGAACCGCAGCATGCCAGGCCTGGCAAACATGTAATTTACATGTAATTCCTCTTATAGGAGATCTGGAACCACCCTCCCCATTCCACCAGATATAAGAGAGGGACCCAAAGACTTCAATACAGGTAGCCAGATTTTTTTCTCTGTACAGAAAGTGGGAGAAAACTATTGTTTCTGGTGTAATTGACCACCTGACACCTACATGGGATGAAATCAACAATGAAAAATCAAGACCCAGAATGCAATCACTGTTTCCGTATTTGTGTTGCTGAAATGAGAAGGGCAGACGGGTGTTCATCCTCAGAGTCCATCTGTTAAACAGCAGACATTTAGAGGAGCTTTCTTAAGCTATTAATTTTTTTCAGTGAAGTTCCACCTCTTTCCTCCCATATAGGTATCCTAGTCAACATCTTCTTATATATCTACCTGTGAGTGAAGAGGCTTTTCCAAGTCGTGCAGGTGGTAGTTACAGGTTACGCAGTGAACAGGCTGGTGGTGATGTGTCTGCTGTGTGTCTGGGGCGCGTGCACATTTGGGAGAATAAGATCCACCCAGGACAGCAGGCTTTGGTCCTGGAACTTCCTGTTGGTGCGTTGCATGTATAGGGCCTGAACTTCTGGACAACAATTTATATTTTTTTGGAAATAAGTAGCTCTGGCAAACACATGTTTTCTCCTAAAATAAAACCTACATGTAGTTTGAATTGTTTAATCACTATTTAAAAATAATCTAATATTGTCTAAGATATGGATTCAATGCCCTGGAAGTTTAGTCTGCATGAAAGACAGCATCTACATTTTTAATTTAACCACTTTTTAAATCCAGAGGTTGTGAAACACAGGCTTAGATTCCAACTTTTTCAAAAGCAGAAAGGTATACTATTCAAAATTATAATCCATAGACACCAAATATAGGCTTGAAAAGAATAATGAAAATATAAATAAAATGCATTGATTGAAATAACTGAGTCTAATATTACATGAATGGAAGAAAACCAGGTCAACAAGTGAGAAAACACGGGTCTTCTGCATTAGAATAACAGTAAAGACTATTTTGTGCTTTACGTTGATAGGAAAAAAATTAACTTGCAGATATCTTTTGGTTTAATAGTTAGGATTGTACCTTTGAAACCAGTAGAGGCCAAAATAGCAAAAAAAAAAAAATAGTGTCTAATAAAAATAAATCACAAGAGAAGATAATAATTCACATGAACAGTAATGAAAACAAATGCAAAATTATCAACCACATTAAAAAATAAATTAAGCTCGAGCAAAACCTGTTTACAAGAGACAACCCTAAAACTAAAAAATATGGAAGAATTAGAAGTAAAGAGTTAAGAACTGCATTTGCAAATAAGAGTAAGGCTCCCCAGGTGGTACTAGTGGTAATTACAGAACCCATCTGTCAATGCAAGAGATTTAAGAGATGCAGTTTCAATCCTTGGGTCAGGAAGATCCCCTAGAAGAAGAAATGGCAACCCACTCCAGTATGTTTGCCTGGAGAATTCCATGGACAGAGGAGCCTGGCAGGCTAGAGGCCATGGGGTCGCAAAGAATAGGACATTATTGAAGCAACTTAACACACAGCAAACAGAGTAACAATATTAAAGCCAAAGGAGAATTCAAATTTTAGAAAGGTAAGTGGTGCAAAGAGAATATTTTGTATTAATAAAGTGTACATATAAAATGTTAATTAACTTCTCACCAAGCTTTACTGGCAAATGATGTAAAAAATAAGAAAAACAATTTGAAATACAAGAAAAATACACATTTATGTATCATTTATTTTATCATATAAGAACTAGATAATGTGAAGTAGTGTATATATATTTCATATACAGCTCTAAATTATTGAAAGAATGGAGAAGTAATTAAATTCATTCATTCATTGAGGTGAAATTTGCATAGAGTGAAATGAGGCTCTTGTAAGTGTACAGTTGAATGAGTTTTATAACTCCTTGGACAGCAAGGAGATCCAACTAGTCCCTCCTAAAGGCAATCAGTTCCTAAATAGTCACTGAAAGGACTGATGCGGAAGCTGAAGCTCCAATCCTTTGGCCACCTGATGGGAAGAGCTGACTCATTGGAAAAGACCCTGATGCTGGGAAAGATTGAAGGCAGGAGGAGAAGGGGATGACAGAGGATGAGATGAGTGGAGGGCATCACCGACTTGATGGACATGAGTTTGAGTAAGCTCCGGGAACTGGTGATGGACAGGGATGCCTGGCGTGCTGCAGTCCATGGGGTCGCAAAGAGTTGGACATGACTGAGCGGATGAACTGAACGGAACTGATAACTGCATGATGCTGTTTGACCCAGATTGCAGTCATAATTTAAACATTTCCATGACTTCAGAAATTTCTCTCACACCCCCTACACACTCCATAGGCAATCACTTTTCTGATTTCTGCCAACTTGGGTTTGCTTTCTATGTTCTTAAAGTTGACATGAATGGAAGTATACAGTATCCAGTGAACCAGTGAAGTTACTTGAGTTATTTGATAGTTATTTGAGTTATATCCGGTATTTGGTTATTAAATATAAATTCAAAATTAACATGCTTGAGCAAGCTCTTTGGTGGATACATGTTCCTTGTTTTGGGTAGATATGTGTTGTTCAGTTGCTAAGTCCTGCCTGACTCTTAAGACCCCATGGACTTCAGCACACCAGGCTCCTCTATCCTCCACTAAGAGTTTGCTCAAATTCATGTCCATTGAGTCAGTGATCCTATCTAACCATCTCATCCTCTGCCACCCTCTTCTCCTCCTGCCTTCAATCTTTCCCAGCCTCAGGGGTTTTTCCAGTGAGTTGGTTCTTTGCATCACATGGCCAAAGGATTGGGGCTTCAGCTTCAGCATCAGTCCTTCCAATGAGTATTCAGGGTTGATCTCCTTTAGGATGGACTGATTTGATCTCCTTGCAGTCCAAGGGACTCTCAACAGTCTCCTCCAACACCACAGTTCAAAAGCATCAATTCTTTTGCACTTGACCTTCTTTATGGTCCAACTCTCACATCCATACACGACTACTGGAAAAACCATAGCTTTGATTATACGGATCTTTGTCGGCAAAGGGATGTCTCTGCTTTTTACCATGCTGTCTAGATTTGTCATAGCTTTTCTTTCAAGGAGCAATTGTCTTTTAATTTCATGGCTGCAGTCACCATCTGCAGTGATTTTGGAGTCCAAGAAAATAAAATCTGTCACTGCTTCCACTTTTTTCCCCTTCTATTTGTCGTTAATTGATGGGACATGATGCTATGATCTTAGTTAGTTTTTTTTTTTTTTTAATGTATAGGGAGGAATTGATGGATCATAGAATAGCTATAAGCTCAACTTTATTAACTTCAATTCAGTCACTCATTCATGTCCGACTCTTTGAGACCCCATGGACCGCAGCACGCCAGGCTTCCCTGTCCATCACCAACTCCGAGAGCTTGCTCAAACTCATGTCCATAGAGTCCGTGTTGCTATCCAACCATCTCATCCTCTGTTGTCCCCTTCTCCTTTGGCCTTCAATCTTTCTTAACTTCTAGTTAATACTATTACTTTTTTTAGAGCGTTTCTTTTTGTATACACAATATATCAATCTATTAAATTTGAGGACATAATAGCAAGAAAAAAAAACAAACTTCAATTCATTCATTTAACAATGCTGCTTACATTCATGATGTCATTTTGTTGTTGTTTCCTAACAATAGTCATTTGCATTTTCACATAAATTTTTTATACCAACTAGTTAAATTTCCACAAAAGTTTGATGAGATTTTCATTTCAAACTCCTGGAAATGACTGGTTTGGGAGGCACTCACACATTAAAAGTGTCTAATTTTTGATTCATGAACATTGTATATTTCTTCATATATTTACATCTTCTTTATTTTCTCTGAAGGTAGTGACAGAGGATGAGATATCTGATTGGATACCATCACCAACTCAATGGACATGAGTTTTAGTAAGCTCCAGGAGATGGTGAAGGACAGGGAAATGTGGTGTGCTGCAGTCCACGGAGTCACAAAGAATTGGACACAACCAAGGAACTGAAAAACAAGGACAAATTTTCTCTGAACAATATTTTTAAATTTTCGGCAAGCTTTGCATACATTTTGCTAAATTTATGGCTAAGGGTATCATATTTTTTTGCTACTATAAATGGCATTGCTTTTTTAATTGAATTTCTTTTTCAAATTCAAGTACAGTTGATTTGCAATGTTATATTTGTTTCAGGTATACAACATAATGATTCAATATTTCACAGATTATATTTCATTTAAAGTTATAAAATAGTGGCTATATTCTCTGTGTTGCAAATATATCCTTATAGGTTATTTATTTTATATTTAATAGGCTGTCAGCTTTATTTGTGAGTGTTCACTGCTGGTACAAAAAGAAACCAGGAACCTTTGTATGTTGGCCTTGTATTCTAATTCACTCTTCTAAGTCTGAATTATTCTAATTTACACATTAGTTCAAGTAACATGTACGTACAGTCCTTAGGATTTTTATAATGCTTGCAATAATGTCTACAAGTAGAATTGTATTTTTTTCCATTGAAGCTATATTAATAGATTCTTTGTAAGTTTCTTCCACTTCTTTGTAAAAATATTAATAGTAATATATGTGCTACATCTTCCTTAAGTGGTCAAAAAATTCTGAGAAAAACATTTGAATCTGGAATTCTATTTAGGGGATTTTTGTTTATTTATATAGTGAATTTCATGGCCATGAATACATGACCATTTGTATTATTTTTTCTTGAATCTGTTTAAGCAAATTATATTGCAAAAGAAATATCTCCATGCTTTCTAAGTTGTAAAATCCAGGCAGCAATTATTTATCATATTATCATTTGAATGTTGTAGTGTCTTTCTCCTTTCGTTTATAATACTTTAATTTATTATCTCTACATGTATCTCTACCTATCTTGCTAAATGTTTTTTAATGATAATTAATAAAACAACCTTTGCCTTTGTTAATTATGTTTGATATTTTTGTTGCCTATTTTAGTAATTTTTGCTCTTACATTTCTGATTATCTTCTTACTCTTTGACCTCTTCTTTCACCTTTTCAAAAATATGGTAACTTTAACATAAACACCTTAATATAGGATTCTGCTCTAACATAAACACTTTAATACATGATTAAAGTAAATTAGATTAGATTATTTAGATTTCCCTCTAAACACTGCTCAAGTTGAATCTTACGTATTTTGATATGCTGCATTTTCCTTATCATTTATTTGAAATATATCCTATTTTCTTCTGTGATTTCTTCTTTGTCTAATATGTAAATAAGTATTTTCTAGGTATTTTATTGTCAATATTTTACATTATGGCCAAATACATGCTTTATTTTGATGACATTTTGTGCATATTTAAAAAGAATATGTACTCTGCTTTCATTAGATATAACATCCTTAATTTGTCACTCAAAGCTAGACAGAAAATAGTTTATCTACATACTTACTGATAGTCTGTCTAGAGATTGTATAAAACGTTGAGTGAAGAGTATTAAAAAACATCTCTGTTTATGAACTACAGTCCCCATTAGTTCTGCTACCATTGGCTTCCTGTACGTGAAGCTTGCTAATAGGCACAATGCATTTACAATTGTTTTGTCTATGAGATACTTTGGTGACTTTATTATTGTAGAACACCCCTCTTTACCTCTGGTAATAATTCTTGACTTCCAGTCAAGTTTTTTTCTAGTATTAAATAAGATCACAGTGACATGTTATGCTCATAATTTTATTTTAATCTTAGTATTCTTAGGAAAGGATACTATCTGCTGTCACCCTGTTTATTTAACCTATATGCTGAGCACATCATGAGAAATGCTGGGCTAGATGAGTTACAGGCTGGAATAGCCAGCTTAAAATTAAATATTAAAAAAAAAAAAAAAAAAAAAACACTAAGATCATGGCATCCGGCCCTATTACTTCATGGCAAATAGAAAGGGAAAAGTTGGAAGTGGTGACAGATTTCCTCTTCTTGGACTCTAAAATCACTGTGGATCATGACGGCAGCCATGAAATCAGAAGACGATTGCTTCTTGGCAGGAAAGTGATGACAAACCTAGACAGTGTGTTGAAAAGCAGAGACATTACTCTGCTGACAAAGGTCCATATAGTCAAGGCTATGGTCCTCCCAGTGGTTACATATAACTGTGAGAGCTGGACCGTAAGGAAGACACAACACCAAAGAATTGATGCCTTTCAACTGTTGTGCTGGAGAAGACTCCTGAGACTCCCCTGGACACCAAGGAGAACAAACCAGTCAATCTTAAGGGAGATCAACTCTGAGTACTCGCTGGAAGGACTGATGCTGAAACTCCACTATTTTGGCCACCTGATACAAACAGTCGACTCATTGGAAAATTCCCCGATGCTGGGAAAGACTGAGAGCAGAAGGAGAGAGGGTGTCAGAGAATAAAATGGCTTGATGGCATTGCTGATACAATGAACATAAACTTGGGCAAACTTCAGGAGATGGTGAGGGACAAGGAGGCCTGGCGTGCTGCATTCCATGGGTAAAGAGTTGGACACAACTGGACAACTGAACAATAGCAACATTCTTAAGGTATCTTAGACATTGCTTTTAAAATGCCTTATTTTAGACAGCAAACAATGGGTTCTGATATCTTTTGCTTGCAACTGTCTGTCACTGCCTTTAGTTTTAATTATAATGGCATATACATATGTGCCTTTTATATCTATAATGCCTTTTATAATTAATTTAGTAATTGATATGGTTTATTTTTAGTGTCTTGTTATTAGCTTTCTAGTTTTCTCTTGTGATTTTTCCTCTCATTTCTGGATTCTTTCAGATACTGTAATATTTATAATTGCTCTATTTTAATTTCTTTATTGGATATGCAGCTACAGATATTCACATTTTCTGATTCTTTTGAAGTTAGTATATACATCCTCGACTTACCTCATTCTCCAAGGAGGTGACATGTGCCTGTTCAAGTGAAATATAAGAAAGTCTCAAAAGTGAAGTAACTTTTATTCTTGTACTTTGCATGAATGCTATTTGTTTTATAAGTATATTCATAAAAAATACAACATTGGGTTTTTTGGTCTTATAATTTGTCTTCAAATATTTTTTTTAAAGATGGTCTTTTATGTTCACCCACAAATGACCATTTATTATATTCTTTCCCATCTGTTTTCATTTTCCTTTTGCATGAAGAATTTCTTTTAGCAATCTTTGTAGTGCAGATCTGCTGGCTACATAACCTCTCAACTATTGCTCGTATGAAAAACTTGTCTTTTACCTCTATTTATAAATGAGGTTTTGATTGAGTTTTTTTTCTTTTCCTTTCAGCACTTTAAAAATGTATTGTATAATTCTGATGTCAGCTGATTTTGATGACAAGTCAGCCATCATTCATTTATGGCTCCCCTGCAGATAATATGTATTTTCTTTTCTCTTCTCTGTCTGCTTTCAAGCTATTTGTTTTATCTTTGATATTCAGTAGTTTGAATATTTTGTCCCTAGGTTCAGTTCTATTTTTATTTATTCTTAAAACTCATGTGTTTCTTGGTTGTCTAAGTTGATATTGTCCACCAAACTTGAGAAATTTTTTGTCATTAAGGTTTTTTGTTTTTTTAGTTCCAATTTCTATCTTTTCTCACTCTGGGTCTAAAATTAAACATATTATAGAAATAAATATCTTTCTCAGGTCTTTGAGGATATGTTTATTTCTTTTCAATTTATTTTCTCTCTGCTTTTCATATTTGAGAGTTTCTATTAGTCTATATTCAAATTACTGATTCTTTCTTAGTAGACTCTAATATTCTATTAAGTCCTATCCAATGAGTTATTTACATAGACTTTTTAAAAAAACTTTATAATAGTTTTACTTTTACTGAAAAATAACAAGGATATTACAGAGACTCCTATATAACCCAGACCTGGTTTCCTCCATATTAACACCTTACAATAATCACATTTGATGTTTCTTTGAAATACTTCTGCCAATGCAAATTCTTTTCCTTTGAGCACTTCTGTATTTTTTGTACTACAAAATGTAAGATTAATGTAAGATAGTCTAGTCTCATCTTGTCTATTTCTTGTCCTTGTCCCAGAATTAGCTCTTCTCCAAATATCCCTGATTCCTTTTATTAGAGAATGGTAAGAGAAATCCAGATTTTAGTGTTAGGTGTTCTTGTTGTAGATGGGGTGTCATTGCATTCAGGTCGTCTCAGTAAAGAAACATAGGAATGTATACCAACTTATGTATATTTACTTACCTGTGTCTATATCTATATATACTTCTGTATCTGTACTGTTAAATATGGGTTCATACTGATGTCTCCCACTTTAATTTGTTACATGTGGATAATTTTATTCTTCTTCTGGGTTGTCTGTAACCTCCAAATCCAACAATAGGATAACTGACTCCTACTATCTGCATCTATTTACATAAGTGTTCAACATCAGTGGGCCTGTATAGTTTTTCCAGAATTGTTAATGTATACCCCCTTGGAAAACAATTTCATCAATGAGAGTACAGTGCTTATGGGCAGTTCCTTTTTGCTTTTAGTCTGACAAATCCAATCCGTTCCCAAAGACGTATAGGTTGCCACCTTCTCAGTGATGTTGTTTCATACATTTGTCAAGCAGTTAGATCCTGCTAACATTATACATTCAGACAAAGGATATCTCAGCCTCCTAAATGAGCTTTCAATTTTGCACGTATTAGTACTTACTCTTTATGCTAGAGCTTTATGGATTTTGACAACTGAAGAGTGTGATGTATCCACTGTGATGTTTCATACAGAATGGTTTCACTGTCCTAAAATACCTGCTATTCTTTATCTACTTAATTCCTGGGATTCTTGACAACTACTGGTCTCTAGGGCATCTCTGCAGTACTGCCTCTTCCAGACGTCACTTGAACATAATCAAGTACTTTGTCGCCTTTTCTGATTGAATCTCTCACTTAGTGATGTGCATTTAAGATTTATCCATGCTTTCTTAGTCGTGTTCATTTCTTTTTACCACTGAATATTTCATTAAATGGATGTACCATGAACGATTGACCCATTCTACTGAAAGGCAACTTAACGCTTGCCAGTATGTGACATTATAAATGTTTGCATGCTGTTTTTTGTGTTATGTAGAATATTAAATTGAAATAATCAAACAAGAACACTAAGATTTATGTTGGAGAATCTTAGTGAATTATAAATTGGGTAAAACAAGTAAAGATACAAATGTCCAATATTAGAGATTAGCTAAAGAGAGTCCATTTAACTAGTAGAATAATATAAAATAAATAAATTTATAAATAGAATAATGTTAATATATTAGAATATATTTAAAATAGTCACATCAAATATTGTTTAAAATGTAATGTATAACTTGTATTCATGAGAATTTCAGTTAAGTATTTAAAACCATATATTTAATGATATTTTACTAATATTACCTACCTCAGAAAATCATTGCATTATGTTACAAGAAAGGATGTGTGTGAATAATTTAATATACAAGATTTTAAAAGCACTCTTTAAATGTTAGCTTTTCATTATTAAAGAAAAAATTGAAAATAAATGCATTAAAATATAAAATGAACAGCAAAATTAGTGTTTTTCTAGATTTTCTGCAAAGTAAGTTATTTTATAATCAATCTAAAAATCAGTTTAAGGTAAAGTTGTAAACAGTATTGTGTAGCATGGTAGACTCCTTCCCAGGTGGTGCTAGTGGTAAAGAACCTGTCTGCTACTTCAGGGGATGTAAGAGACTTGGGTTCGATCCCTGGGTGGGGAAGATCCCCTGGAGGAAGGCATGGCAACCCACTCCAGTATTCTTGCCTGGAGAATCTTATCAACAGAGGAGCCTGGTGGGCTACAGTCCATAGGGTCGCAAAGAGTCAGACACAACTGAAGCTAGCATGCACATATTAACATAAACACAACACAAAGTGTTCTTACTGTATTCATTAGCAAGTGCATAGAGCTTCCAGCAAGTTTCATCCTTTAAAAATGTGTTTTTTTACATATATTATTTAGATATAAGGACACTAAGTTATTCATATGAAAAGCATATTTCTCTGAACGTACATTGTGTGAAAGAACATATTTTTATCCATAACATTTGCTTGTTTTTCCATTTTCTAAGATAATTGAGAAGTACAAACCTCTCCTTCTGAACCGTTTCGCTGAATTTCTTGAAGATTTTGTTACAAACTGAATTCTCTGTTGGCTTGGTTGCTTTGAATTGAATTCTCTGTTGATTTGGTTGTTTATTTTTTTCTTTTCCCAAAAATATCATACAGAACGGATTGGTGTTTTCATCTTTACTATGATCAGAGTTAAAATACTAGTGTGACCATTATACCAGATCAAGAGAAAAAAAAAATATGAATCAATTTCAATAATGTATTACTTTTCCATTCAACTAGTTTTTTAAAAGAGTATTTCAGTAAATCACTCAATATTCTAATTTACATTGTGCACACAATTTAACTTTTAAAAAAGGTTTTTAAAATGTATAAGCCATTTTAGGAGCTGTCTTTTTTTTTTTAATAATTTCATTTATTTACCTTTGACTGTGCTGGGTCTTCACTGCTGTGTGGACTTTTCTCTAGTAACAGTGAGTGAGGTCTACCCTCTAGTTGCGACTCACATGCTTCTCATTGCAGTGATTTCTCTTGTTGCAGAGCCTGGGCTCAAAGGCACGCAGGCTTCAGAAGTTGTGGCACATGGGCTCAGTAGTTGAGGGCTCTAGAGCATAGGCTCAATAATTGTGGCCACGGGCCTAGGTGCCCCACGGCAGGTGGAATCTTCCTGGATCAGGGATCAAACCCGTGTCTCCTGCGTTGACAGGATTCCTTACCACTAAGCCACCAGGGAAGCCCCAGGAACTGTCTTAACTGTGACATTCTAATTATCTTTAGGGGTCACATGATTGACTGTCTCGTGTACTAAAAGTCGGAGCAGTGGAGCATCATCCATCCAGGAAAATGCAAGGGTTTAAGGAAAGTTTGCCTACAGAAGATGCTTCTAATCTAAATTGCATTCAGTCTTGAGCACCATGTTTGGTCCTCAAGGACCTGGACCACTCAGGTTTCCTGATTGAATTCCTGGAAGGCATGTGCTGTACTTCTTCCAAGGTGGAACGTCTGGGGATCAGCAAAGGGTCCTTTCGCAAGAGAGTGAAAGAGAGACCTGCACTCCCACCGCCTCTTCTATTTGCCCCTGGAGATTCACAGGTTCTCAGGCCTTATTTTCCTGCACTTTATTTGGAGAGCACACCATATTCTCCTTTTAGGACGCCCCCGTCCCCCATTTTGCAGTCTTGGATTTGATTCAGAAGAAAAGTGATAGAAGCATAATTTGAGGCCCTTAAAGATGGTCTGGTTATGGTTTTGTTCCACCTCAAATCAGACGGTTGGCACGTGTAGCCAGCTCACTGCATGTCACTGAGCCTGACCCTGATGACCCATGGTGCATAAAGGCAGGTCAGGGCTGACGCATGTATCATCCCGGGACTTCACCAGAGCCCTTCCTATTGAGGATATAAAGCTACATGACTGCCCTCTGAGGCAACGTGCCTGCATATTATGGTCAAGCACTAAACACTGAGGTGTGGAGATGCTGTGTCCCCAGCTTCCCCCAGCTTGTCTGAGGGCCTCATGGAAGGCATTTGCAATGTCTGGGGACACACAGCTGGAGGGGAAATTATTGCCTGCATCTGGCCAGTGACACTGCTGCCCACCTGACAATGCACAAGATGGCCCCACAACAAAGAAGTATCTGTTCCAAAGTGCCGAGAGTGTCGAGGCTGAGAAATCCAGACCTATACAAACACGGACCTGTTGGGAGAATCTTTTTGTCTTGACAAACCAATAAGCATACAAAAAGTTTCCCCACAATATCAAGTTACAGAGAAAGAACAATTATGCGATTGTCTCTCTCGCACATCTCTCTCATCATTAGTGAAGGTAGCCCATACCTAGTTACAAAGAAAGAGCAATTATACAATTATTTATGTGTATGACCCATGACACAGAGATCCCTTTAACATCACACCCACAAGTGCATACACGCACACACACATCTCTCTCATCATTAGTGAAGGTAGCCCATATCCATGGACACTTTTCTCTGTACTTTGGGTTCCTCAAGGTAATTCTTGGAGCAGCCCTGTAACCCCTTCCACAGGTGATGACGCAGCTGTGGGAGGCTCTGGAGCTGCTCACTTCAGGGTTTCTGCATGGAACCCAGAGCTGGGCTTCAACATGAGCCCCTCTGACTGCACAGTCAGGACCCTTCAAAACTGCCCTTTTGCCTCCGGTGCAAACAACCATGAAAATCTGCAGTCAGTGAGATTCAACTGCATAAAGATGTCAAACAATTTCACATTTTATGTTTTATTATCTTAATTTATCTTATGTAATTGTAGTTTATATTTTACAAAAGAATATGTCACGCTTTCTGCAACTTAAAGACATGGTCTATTTGCATATGCATGTGTTTTTCTTCCTTTAGCTCTAATGACTGTTCCCTCAGTTTGCAAATTGGCCAAGTTTCATTGTTCCACATCAAGATAATATACTTAAATAAAAAAAAAAATTCAAAAAAAATTCAAAAAAATATATAATATGTTTTAAAGTTTTGAGAACATGTTTTTTTCCAAATTTCTCTAGGTCTGTTTTGCAAATACTAAATGCATCATATTTGATATTTTACCAAGAACTAATGACTTATATTTGAACTTGTAAACTATTATTCATTCATATGGGCCCAATCTGTATATTAATTCAAGGACAGTGCTATCAAGGGGTAAAAGAGAGTCAGTCTCTCAAAATTGAGTGTAATGTTTAATACTTATTATATTTGATCATATTAAAGCAACCATTATAATTTCCCTTATGAGTAACATCTTCTTGAGCAGAAAATAATTCTTTTAAAGAAGGTTCTAAGTCTTTTAAGAAAACTAAAATGCTTCTCAGTAAACACAGCTTGTCCCTAAAACTTCAAAATATATTTATTTTTATTAATGTTTCCTGTTTCTCATTTCCAGTTGTCAACACTCACCCCATCATTTCTCTCTTGCCACTTTTCCTACAGATTTTAAAAACATTATTTAGCCCTCAGTGACTTTTTCCTCCTTTCACCTAGGAAACACAATGGGGTCAAACAGATTCTCAAGAAGCAAATAGTGGTTCCAATTCAAGTCTACCCTCCTCACCTGCACAGACCTGTCCTTGTCATGAGCTTTCCATAGCGAGCGCTCCTCACACTTCTCACCCACGTCCCTCATTTTCATCCTTCTCAGAAGAAATCTTCTCTCGGCTTCCTGAAGGATCCCCTTTCACACCAAAACTGCCTCCAAGACCTATGTCCTGGCATCATCTCCCTTCTATCCATCTTTCTCTTATACAGACTATAGGGGTAGCCATTTTTGAGGTGAATTTCAGCATCCTTTCCCCTCCAGGTTCTTTGCCAGGATATTTCAGTTCTTTCTTTCCCTGGGATTGCATGTTCAGTACAAGATTTCCTTGTCAGAGTCCTGTTTCCCTAACCCTGGTGCATGTTTAACTTTGTCCAACAATTGTTAAAGCAACCTGCTGTAGTTGGGGGTTTCCCAGATGGCTCAGTGGTAAAGAATCTGTCAGCGCAGGAGATGCAAGAGAGTTGGGTTTGATCTCTGAGGTCAGGATGAGCCCCTGCAGTAGGAAATGGCAACCCACTTCAGTGTTCTTACCTGGAAATTCCCATGGACAGTGGAGTTGCAGGAGCTACAGTCCACGGGGCTGCAAAGAGCTAGACACAACTGAATTAGACACATTTTCACATGAAAGTGAAAGAGGAGATTGAAAAAGATGGCTTAAAGCTCAACATTCAAAAAACTAAGATCATGGCATCCTGTTCCACCACTTCATGCCAAATAGATGGGGAAACAGTGGAAACAGTGGCTGACTTTACTTTTTTGGTCTCCAAAATCACTGTAGATGGTGACTGCAGCCATGAAATTAAAAGACACTTACTCCTTGGAAGAAAAGTTATGACCAACCTAGACTGAATATTAAAAAGCAGAGACATTACTTTGCCAACAAAGGTCCATCTAGTCAAGGCTATGGTTTTTTCAGTGGTCATGTATGGATGTGAGAGTTGGACTATAAAGAAAGCTGACTGCCGAAGAATTGACGCTTTTGAACTGTGATGTTGGAGAAAACTCTTGAGAGTCCCTTGGACTGCAAGGAGATCCAACAAGTCTATCCTAAAGGAGATCAGTCCTGGGTGTTCATTGGAAGGACTGCTGTTGAAGTTGAAACTCCAATACTTTGGCCACCTGATGCGAAGTGCTGACTCATTTGAAAGAAACCTGATGCTGGGAAAGATTGAAGGCAGGAGGAGAAGGAGACGACAGAGGATGAGATGGTTGGATGGCATCACCGACTCAATGGACAGGAGTTTGAGTAAACTCCGGGAGTTGGTGATGGACAGAGAGGCCTGGCATGCTGCAGTCCATGGGGTCGCAAAGAGTCGGACACGACTGAGAGACTAAACCGAACTGAACTGAACTGAGCCACTGAGCACACATGCATTCTGTAGCTGGATCTGTCCTAACAGCCAGGGGACCAGAGAACAAGCATTTTCCACCACGATGCATCTACTCCCTCCCCAAGCTTGTGAAAGATTGGCTCAAAGCCCCACAACTTGTGAAGAACATGGCCCGTAGGCATACATTATGTTGTTCTCCATAAAGCTGACCATGGGTCTCTGAGACTCTTTGAGCAGAAGCTGTGTCCTTCAACCCGTGCTTAATATTGCCCTAGGTTAAAAAATTAACGCAGGTGTATGCATTTCATTGACCGTGAACATCACCATTGTTGGACTAAGCACCCTGAGAATCAGGCATCAGGCAGCAGGCAGCAGGCGAAATAAATTCTTCCTCACAAGGCAAGGCAGGCAAACACTTTGAGAAGCAGAAAGATGCTGTGCATACCACTGGGTCTTGTGTCTGTGGAGGGGGATGGTTCAGACTCTCAGAAGCAATGATGCTCTGTGTCTCGGAGAACCCCACCTTTGTTTACCCAAGAAAACCTGTATGAGACTCACACACGACCTGAAGGGGCAATGAGCTTTGGTTCCCACATCACCACCTCTTTTGATATTCAATCTTCTAAGGGGGATTTCTAACATGAAATCCATCTGATTTTCCCATCCCCGAAGTTCCAGAAGGGTTGTGTCTTTCAGTAGAAGATTTATAACGGGTAGACCAGGGCAGAAAGAGAAAACTACACCATAGTGATGGGAAAGACGTCTGGGGTTCTTTAAAAACAGTGGTGTGCTAGGCTGAAGGGGCTGAGGGTGGAGTTTACATCCCCCCACCCCGTGGGTCTGGAATCAAGCCTGCTCTGGTCAGATTGGGACCGATTCACAGATCCAGAGGCTGGTAATCTGATCATCGTCTTTCTCGCTTTTCATGCTGTGCTTTCTTCAGAGCCCCTTCTCCTGGTACCAGCCTGTGACAGTGCGATAAGACACAAGAAATTTAGTCATCATGGCTGCACCAAAGGAGCTCAGGGAAGGGATTAGGATATCCCATAACCCTTCCATTAGCCACGGACGGGGCCGCTCCGCTGCGATTACAGGGCTCCGTACCACCACGGTTTTCTCCCTCTCTGCCTGCTTGAGGAGATTATATATATATATGTATCTCCTGTTTTGTTTATATATTCACTCCCTATAAATAAAGCTTTGAAAGATTAACCCGGAAATAGTCACCATCACAATCAGCCCCCTCCAGCTTGGCACGAGACTCTCCAAAGTTGCACACTCCACTCCTCCCCAGCAACGCAGGCTAGATCACTTGCTGTCAAAGGTGTTATCGGAGCACTCATCTGTGTTCGGTCTTTATTAGGAAATTCAGACAGTGGACCTAAGCAGATTGACACAGGATACAGAGAGGGTGCCAATGGAGAGCAGCATTTAGGGAAAAATAGAATGAGCCGCAGAGGCAAAGCTGGGAGTGTTGCTTCCTGTCGCTTGGGGATGTGCAAAGCTTTTTGCAAAGAGGTCACTTCCAACAGTGGATGATGCCTCCTGGCAAATCTCTTGGACAAAATGTGGACATGCCCCCAACAAGACCTCTCTTTAGGAAGTCTTCACGCTGTGGATCTTTCCCTTGAAACATTTCATTCCCTTTTTAATTCTAGCAGTAAACAGCAACTAGAACAAAAAAATAGTATTAACTAAAATTTTAAAGAAAATATATTTAATTTTATTTTGGGGGTGCAGTTTAAAAATAACTGGAAAAGACTACATATTTTCTCTATAAGGAGGACATTTGAAGTGGTATAATTAAGACGCATGGAGAGAGGAGATGAGGAAAGGTACATGCCATTGGTATTGGTGAAGGGTTGCAGGAATTTTTACGTAGTTGCAAATAGAGCCATTAATCTAAAATAAATAAGCAAATCATCCTCTGAAAAATTTAATTTTAAGCCAAGAGAAAGCAGCATTGACTACAAATCTGAATTCAAGCCATGTACCAGAAGATCCTAGATGCCAATCTGCCATTGAAGGATGCCTGACCTTAGGCACAAGGTCTCACCTCCAAACAGATATAATTACATCTGTCCTTTTGGAGTTCCCAAGTGGTGCAGTGGTAAAGAATCCGCCTGCCAATGCAGCAGATGAAAGAGATATGTGTTCAATCCCTGAGGCCGGGAAGATCCCCTGGAGTAGGAAATGACAACCCACTCCAGTATTGTTGCCGGAAAACTCCATGGAGAGAGGAGCCTGGTGGGCTATAGTGCATGGAGTCGCAAAAAGGCATACCCGACTGAGCACAGCATAGCAGAAGGTTTTGATGAGGATTTAATTAAATGCCATAACACAGGCCAAGCACTGGTGACATAGTAGGTGCTCAACAATATCACGGTTACCAAAATGCCATCGTGGTTTTCCAGGATCCAGGAGAAAAATGGAATTCTGACTCAAGTCCATTGAGAACTAGGGATTTAAAATAGCAGGGAGGATCTGTGAATCTATTGAACCAACTCTGAAATGGGTTTAAAGCAGGACTGCTATTGGTTTCTACTCCGAGCACTGGTGTGCTCTCTCTCTTTCTCTTTTTGTTAAGTAAATCAGACCATACCCTGATCAGTGGCCCGTATTTCACAGCCCTAGTAATGCTATTGTCTGATAGCATCTTCCCTGACTGTTTCAGGCTAAAGCGCTCTGCTTGCCACCATGTTTGTCTATCTGCTCAAGAAGTACATTCACCTGGTCACTGATGGCTAAGCTCTGCTGTTGGAGAATCTAGCCTTTGAACTGGTATCCGGGATTCCCATTTCATGTTGCCATCTCTTACAGGCAACTCAGACCTATGGCTGAAAGTCACCACTGAACTTCTCAAAGACACTTGTCTGAGTAAAGAAACCAATAGTGTACTTGGAGAAATCTGACCAGGGCTCGTGTTTGCTCTCATATAATAAGCTCATTTCCCAGCACCACCTCCCTGAGCGTCTGTCCTTCCCTCCCATACCCTGGCAGGGAATTTCCAGCAACTCTGCTCTCTTCATTCCAGCTCATCTCTAGATCCACGCTTTAAGAAGCCAGATGACAAGTATGTTAAGATTCTTCTTGGAGTCCTGGTCCAGATGTTAAACCCCAAGTAACAAGGGCTGCTCCCATGTCAATACACTCTCCTGTCCAGATTCACATTCTGCTCTTCCCCATTTAACACCTTCAAAGTCCATTCCTGCATATTCTCCATGTGCTGGAAGAAATCTGCAATTCTGTTGGTTAGTAACCTCTCTCCTTCCCTGCTCACCTGTGCTGTGACATGATGTGGTTATTGTTCTGGAATAAATGAGAGGCAATGTCAAAGGTCAGGCTCCTAGGGAAACAATTTCTGAGATGGAGATGGGAAATCAGACAGCTTCCTGGGGAGCACTCTCAAGATGAGGCAAGTTCGGTGGGAGGGGAGCAGACCTGAGTAGGGGGAAGAGCTGTGCTGCAGAACTAATCTAGGAGAGGCTTTGACTGGTCCTGGGGAGCTCGGATGCTGGAAGGTTCTGCCAATTTGTGCCATTTGGGGCAGAGGAGCCTTCAGATCCCCCACGGACCTGGCCTTGTACACTGTCTTGGGGAGCGGTCAGAATTCTGTGCTGGGCACCATCTCCCATTTGGGCACAATTGCCGGAGAGGAAGTCAGCTGAGTCCTCAGTGAGAGCACCACTGCCCCAGTCCAAGGGGATGTTGGGTTTGAGCCTGTTGAGGATTTGGGGTGGTGCACCCAAATCCACCGAGTGGCGTCTATAGGAGTCCACACTTTGTACCCCATGCGTACACCAGTGAATTCATCCCACGGGAAACAGAAGTTCTGAGATTCTAGCTGGCTGTGCATCCTGGGAAAACCTGCAAGTGGAAGATGAGAGAGTGGGCCAGAGCCTCCCCTGCTGCAGGCGACCCTCCTCTCCGCCCCCTGCAATAGCCGTGCTAGAGTCCCCTCCCCGTCAGTACCTCTGCTGCCCACATACCTTCCTGAGGCCTTGGTGGAGGTGATGCCCCCTCAAAGACAAGGGTGGCCAAGAGGGCAGCAGCAAGTGAGTCAAGGGACCACCTTGTGCCAAAGCCATTTCCTAGCACCTGTGATATAAGAGCAGCTCTTCTCTTGCCAGGATGGTGAGTCTGCCCTTGTTCGCTGGTCCTGCAGCACGAGGACTCTGAAGCGGTAGAAGAGGCAGCCATAGCATAGCATTGAAGGAATGGCCTCTAGGTATCCAGGTTAGGAAGGGTCTGCCCCGGGGAACCATAACCTCAGGACCCCAGAACCTCAAGGTGAGGAGGAGGAGCACAGACTCCCCCACCCCAGGGTCCTGAGAGCAATGAGAGAGGGCACTTCTCACTTCCAGCCTTTGATCCCATCTGCCCAACCTCTGTCTTCTTCCTGGGGACCAGCCTTTGCTCCTGTTAGTGCATTAGGGCCGAGAAACTGGCTCAGCTTGAAAAGTGGGCCACAGCGACTTTTGTTGGGATAGACCAGCTCCCCAATCCTCCATTTCTTTCAGTTGGATGGCTGGGCACAGCCTTGTTGACCACCATCTTGGCTCCCGAGGCTGCCATCACTCACACCCAACCCCATAGCTCACTCTGGGTCAAGCTCCCCGGATGCAGAGACTGACCTCTGACACTCATCAGTGGCTCCTCCCAGCACAGAGGTGGGAACCACATCCAGCCTATGTGTTGTCCCAGGACCGTGTTCTGGTGTGCTCCACTACCACCATCTTGAAAGTCTTAAAATATTTGATGGGAAGCCATGGATCCTGGTGTTGGGCTCTTCAAGTTGTAACTGGCCCTGGGGACACAAATAAGGGCAAAATACCTGCTGGAGGATCATGAGCTTGTGGGTGATGAGAGGAACCATAGCCATGGGTTAGGATCCCAGGGAGGGTGTGAGAAGAGAGGGCAGAGGCCTGGGGGAGCCCACAGCGACCAGAGGCAGGGTGGGCAGAGTCTGCAGAGAACTGTGAATGGGGGGTGGCCACACCACACAGAGGCCTCGAGGTGAGCACGTCACAAAGGAGATAGTGTCAGAGCGTGAAGAGGGGCAGGACATCTAGTAAGAAAGGACTATAACGCGACTTATATTTGAGACAGAGAAAGTGCTCCCTCAGCAGGAACCATTCCAGCTGAGTGGGGGGCTCAGGGCATTGGGAGTTGGGAGGTAGCCCACCAAGGAAGAGGGGATACGGGAGCACTTGAACGGAGGAAGGCTTTCACACTGGAGGACACTTTAGTGTGCTCTGAGCCCGGAGTGTGTGTGTGTGTGTGTGTGTGTGTCCGCACTTGTGTGTGCTTGAGCCAGCCTCTTAGGCGATTATGATTTTTTTTACAACTGTATATTCTCTAAATTGACCACCTTTTCCTGCCCAGAACACTTAAACATTTTATTTAAAATTGGAGTCCAGTTGTACAACAGAACATTTTAACAAAATTTCTGATGTATCTAAGACCTCTTCCTTACTACAGACCACTCCCCACCCCCTTTCATAAACACCGGCAGTATTTTTTTTTTCTTCCTTAAGGCAGAAACTTTAATGACAAAGCAAAACACAAGCCTTCCAGTCTCAGTGAATGGCTAAATTTATCAATGTTCTCTCAGTTTATGTGAAGTAGGAAGCTGAACCTTAATTGGTGTGTTTTGTTTATTTTGCTTGGTTTATTTGCTTCCATCCAGAAGGGAAATTTATCACAGAACAATGAATTTATATCTCCAAAGCTTTATGCAACTGACTATATTTCTTGATTAAAACACTAGGCTTAAAAGTTCACTCCTTTTAGGGTTCAGTTTAAAAGTTACTTCTTGTTTGCATGTTTTGTTTTCTGCTCGAGGCTGTCATGGTGAGGATGTTAAGAAAAACTTTACAAGCAGGCCATGAAAGAACACTTTTTTTTTCCTTCTGGAGTCAGAAAGGATGAGAGAGAGGGATGAGGCCACTGTTGGTGAGATCCAGGTCGTAGCCACCCTAAGAAGAACCAATCAGAATGGATTCCAACAGGTTCGGACACAACTCGGTTCGTATATTGTAGGCAGTGCATAGACTAAACATTTTCCCATAAAAATAGCTCTTTTATTCAGAGATACTTACGGTCAGCACACACATTGTCATCACATGTGACTCAGATACACACAAACAATGGATTTGGAGGTCTGCCTTCAGCCCTTGGCATTGAACTGTGTTGTGAACTTCTTTTTTTTTTCAATCTCAGAATTATGGTTTCAGAAAACTGCTTTCTGTTTCTGGAGGAGTAAGACATTTAGTCTCAGCCTTGTGAAATATTGATAAGGTTCTGATTTGCAATGATTTTCTGTCTTTGCCGATTTTCTCAGTCTATAGTCAGTTCACATTTCCCTGTGATTTGCACACATCCAGAGTCAGAGGAAATTAGGCCAGAGCTACTTCACCAGTGCCCACAGTGACAGTGATGTCCCCAGATATAGGAACTTGCCATTCCATCGCAGCTTTATTTGGTCCACCATAAATATTTCATTCAGCCCTAAACGAGTCAGCTACTCAATCCACAGCGATGATGTATACACAGTAGGATTGTCTGCAGTTCATTCAAAACATACTAACTTTTAAACTGTCCTGTTTAAACTGCTTTAGTTACTTCAGATGATCATTTTTTTAATAAAAAAAGATGTATTTGTACTTTATTTCACAAATTAAATATTTGTAGAAACCTTATGAAATTGCCAATATTTGACCTTTTGACATACAAAAAGGCAATTCCTCATAGTTCCACCCAAATAATTTTTTTTTTCTGATGCTAGTATACAAGTGATCACAAAGAATTTATAATAGAGCATATAGTTTTAATGGAGCAAACTAATTACCGGAAGCACTTTAATTAGGATTTTTTGTTTTAATTAAATTTTATGCATTTGATGTTGAAACTATGTTTTAATAGAGAAAGACTACAGGAAATAGCAAAGCACAAGAAAGAGTTTTCCACTCTTTTTTTTTTAATTTTAATTTATGTTGGAACATAGTTGACTAACAATGTCATATTAGTTTCAGGTGTAGAGCAAAGTGATTTAGTTTATACATATACATGTATCTAGTCATTTTCTATTTCCCCATTTTAGTTACTACAGAATCTTGAGCAGAGTTCCCTGTGCTATATATACGGTAGTTCCTTGTTGGTTATCCATTCTTAATACAGTAGTGTGTACATGTCCACCCTAAACTCCCAATCTGTCCCACTATCTACCCTTCCCTCCTTGTAACCTAAATTCTTGAAGTCTGTGATTCTCTTTCTGTTTTGTAAATAAGCTCATTTCTACTCTTAAAGACCACAGAATTCTATGACTGAAAGAACAATTACGTGACTTCCAACTTCAAAATAGACTGAAATTCCAATTGAAATAAATTTCTTGCATTAAATGAAATGTGTTCATCTGTGTGAAGTTTTCAGTTGTCTAGTGACTTGTTTTGGAAACTTCACAAAAATAGTAATACAAATGTTTATACTTGTAATAATCGCAACCAACAGCTTTTAAGCACAGAATCAGACACATGCCAGATGTCATAAGCATTCACATATTATGCAGCATAGTTCATGCAGCATATAATATTATTATCACCATTTTACAGCTGAAAACAATATGGTATGTCAAAGTTATGAAAGTTGCTGAAATCACACAGCTGTTTCTTATGGCAAATTTTAGTATTAAACTCTGTGTGTGTGTGTGTGTGTGTGTGTGTATTTAACTCCAAGTATTTCAAAATAGGGTTTATTTTGCTATAATATGTGGAGAAGGCTCTAACCTGTGTCACATTTGTAAGTCCCCAGGGTTATTGTAACACAGAGAAACATCAAATCGCCTAAGGAAAAATACCGTAGGATGGAGGAAATGGAAGGTGGCCTTGAGAAGAATAGTCTTGCCTGGAATGTAGGCATACAGAAGAGACAGGAGGCAGAACTCCAGCACAGGGGTTAGTTCAAGCCCTCCCATTTTCCCCTTCCTGGAAGGGGGTCAGGCCATCGATCCAGAAGGGAAGAGTGGGGACGCCCCTGGTCCCTGATTAAACCCCTGCGCTGACCCTCGCTGGCTGGGGGTGGAGTGCATCATGAGACCATCACATAAGCACATCAATGATCTGGTATGATCACACTCGATCTCATTGCATGGCAGGTGGGTGTTGGGTCAGCAGAGAAGAGGAATCACATGAATTGATGTGAGAAGAAAGAGCCCAGTGGGAGTGACGGACGGACCTGGCCACTGAGTGCCCCAGGAGGAGCCATGAACGGGGACATGGTCCATTTGGACAGCACAGCCTCACGACGCCCCCCCAGGAGACACATGCATCTGGACTCTCTAACAAGCACATGTCAGTTCTCCTCTGTCTTTTTGACATGTGGTCATAGTTAATCCCTGCCTTTCCATGTTGCTATAAGGCTGACCTAATATTGCAGAGACCACTGGGCTCGCCCACCGTGTCGGGTGCTCACATAGGCCCTGAGTGCCAGGCAGGGGGATGTCCGTAGTCACATGATACTCTGTCCACTGCCATTGTCTGGCTGTGTCCTGACCCCAGTGAGTTCTCTCAAGGGGGATTAGGGCAGCCACACCCCTGTCAGCATCGGAGGGGGAAAGAGCTGGGCTGCAGTGGCCGACATCAGCCTACATCTTTGACCCATACAAGGAATCGAGGTTGGGGTTTGCTTGTTTCCTTCTGACTCTGAGACTCTTGTCTCCTGGGTGTGTGTGTGTGTGTGTGTGTGTGTGTGTGTGTGTGTGTGTGTGTGTGTGTGTGTGTGTATTTCACATGAGAGCGCATTCCCAGAGGCGCAGCCCACAGGTTGGCTCCTCTTTTGCGTTTCATCCTGCAGTGACCCTCCTGGCAGCACCCACACTGCAGACATGCAGCCCTTCCCATGAAGGAGGACGGAAGGAGGGAGGCCTCAAAGGCAGAGTGAGGCAGGAACCACTCAAATGTAGTGATCCTGGACCGTGGCCTCAGCCGGCACCATGCACAGGCTGATACGCAAGCCCACAAGAGAAGCGCCCAGAACCTTCTGGAGGAGAGCTTCCAGAGTGGTCTCAGGGGCAGAGCAGTGACCACAGCAGCATCCCGCGAGCACTGAAGGCAGAGGAGCATCCTCTGGGGTGGCTGCTGCTTCTCCGGAGTATAGGTGTTAGGACCTTTTAAACACGGTTTTCAGTCGCTCAGCCATGTCTGACTATTTGCCACCCTGTGGACTTCAGCCCACAAGGCTCCTCTGTCCATGGGATTCTCCAGACACCGGAGTGGGTTGCCATTTCCTTCTCCAGGGGATCTTCCCAGCCCAAGGATTGAACCCGCATCTCTTGCATCTCCTGCACTGGCAGGCGGGTTCTTCACCAACGGCACTGCTCTGTATATTTATTTTTATTGTCTTACTTTAGACATTGTCACAAGTGTCACACCGGGAGGCGTTAATGTGTCCAGAAAGTCACATCCCTGCCTGGATCTCAGACTCCTTGAAGACAGATTTTTCAACTTGATTTGGACCTCTGACCTTTAATGTTTTGTAGATAAATTGACCTGAATTTCAACTACAGTAAAGTCCAAAGCCTAATAATCTATAGGAGGAAATGACAACCCACTCCAGTATTCTTACCTGAAAAAATCCATGGACAGAAAGGCTTGGCAGATTACAGTCCAAAGGGCTGCAAAGAGTTGGACATGACTGAGTGACTGAGAGAGAGAGAGAGAGAGAAAGTCCTATATTATAACAAATTTGTCAAAGTGACAGACCAAGCAATCAGTCACATGCTGATCTAATAGAGAGGTGATCAGATCTCAAATATGACACTTCTGGTTGCTGGGATGGGTTTAACAGCCTGGAAGATATAAAAGACAGTGACCAATGGTTTCCTTGTTTTGTGGGTGTTTGAACCACATGGTGTAAGAGCAGATACAATCTTAACTGCATATCACCTGCACAAAATCTGCTCTAAGTCTGCAGCCATCAGTTCAGGCGGCAGGTTCCAATATTTCACAGGAGGGCCCTGTATTTCCATAATGGCTGCTTGCCTCTGGGTGGTCACCTGTTTGGTTTCCAGGGCCACTCTGCAACAGCTAGCCTGAGCTCCATCAATATTCAGGTTTGTGCTCTAAAATGAAACTATAAATTTCAATTTGGAGAAAATAAGCCCTCATTTGGGTTCATAAGTTTTAAATAACACATAACCATTGGCTACCTGAAGTCTGCATTTCCAGTGTTATTTTATGCATTTGACAATAGATGTTCCCCTCGGTTTGGGAGGAGGGTGAATGCATGAGGAATGCAAGGCTGGAAACGTAGGAATGTATTAGAGCTGTCAGACGGAGACAAATGATTTCTGAAGACATTTGAGACATCTGTGTAGCTCCATTGTCTGCAAGGTTTGAAGTTTCAGAATCCCATCTTCAAAACCCCTTCAAAATACTGTCTCCACGTTTTCAGGGCCCGAGAAAGAAAGCAGGGCCCGAGTTTTAAAACGTGTCATGAAAATACTTTGGTGCCAAGTCTGAAGCCCAGGAAAAGCCATGGAGAAGGATGCTGGGTGCCCGGAAGGGAGTCCAGGCTGGGATGCCCGCTGTTGTTCCAGCAGCATCTATGCCATCCGCCAAGTTCCGTTCCATAAAGTTAATTAAATTATGTCTATACCCCAGCAATGGCAGGAACACCTATCCAGTGGATTTGTGTTAGGCCTTCTTATCAGGCTTGATAGTAGGTTCATTTCCAATATCTTTTCAATCCTTTACTGTCCTATAAAATGCAGAAATTTTAATTTGAAAGCATCGTATATAATCTTGAAGAAGCTACTATTCAGACCTAAGTCACAGCAAACACACTTAGGCAATGTTTCTATTCCTCTCAAAATAGCCACCCTAAATAGCAGAAGGGGTAAAATATATTTTAAAAGCAAATCAGGAGATTTGTATATGTGTATATATGGTTTATGGTAGAGTGATTTTGGATGGAAGATCTCTGTGTTTTATATAACATATTTTTCAATATCTCTAAAGTGAGAGTTGGCCCCACTGGCCTGCAAGAGCCTGAAGAATGATAAATGTTTATTGTTTGATGTCTTTGAGTCTGGGGATGTTTGTCACACCAGAACTAGCTGATACATTGTCACCAGTGTTGCGATAACTGTCACCTACTAAAATCATATAATGTACTGGGCGTTTTTCATACAGTCATTGTTTAATTAATTTTTGACAATCATTTAAGGGAGAAAATACCACTCCAATGTATTAAATAGAAGTGAAGAGACTGAAGTTAAAATTTTTGTCAACATTTTTGAATCTATGTCTGGGTTATTCCCCAAGTTTTAGAGATGCAGCTTTCTCTTTCTTCCATGCAGACCTGCTCCTCCAGTGATTGGGATTCATTTCACGATTTCACCCAAAAATCCTCGTGATAACACTTCCTCCCTGTGTGTGGACATCAGGCTCTGATCTGCATCTCACCTCGTGCACACAGCCGGCTCCAGGAAGGCAGCCCCTTCCCCCTCGGCTTCCAGCTGGTGCTTGTCTTTCTTCTGCTCCTTGTCAGAGGACGTCCATCCAGCATCAAGCTGGCGGTGGAGAATCACACCCGTCTTGTTTCCTGCTCCATCAGAATGTGATCCAGTTTATTATGAGGAACCCCGGACTTCTGTCCGAGCATGGCATCGTTAACTGTCCTGTGGCTTGTTAGTGGCCGTCTGGTACATTTCCACTATTTGGTGCATGAGGACAGCGGGTGAGAGAGAAGTGACATCACTGCACAATTTCCCGGAGTTAATACATCACCACCCTGGGACAAGAACCCACCTCTATGTGGTCCAATGACACCTTTTTCCATCATATCCAGGATTTTCTTGCAGGAAAATTTAGAGTAGACATCTCTTGGTCCATTTCTCATAGTTCATAAGGTTGGTCTCTCGTCCTTGACATCAGGAAAAGGTGAAATGTGTAACCATGATGCTAAATACACACACTGGTGAACAGACATACATACATACACACACATGCACACACATACACTCATGCACACACACAGACTTACACATACACATGCACACAGAGAACTTAGTCAGGGTGTTACGGTCTCCAGCTTAATTTTTAGATAATATTGATTATGTAGATCTGTATGCATCCTGTGGCTACCCTGTCATGGGAAATCCCGAGAAAATACTTGTTTATGGAAACAATAAGTTTCATAAGAAATAAATGTTCCTTAAGGATGAAAATGAACTCCCCGTATCAGAATGAGCTGTGGAAGAATAATTTTATCTTTAAAAATTTGTAGATTGGAACAATTGTGTGATCACCCTTGCTCTCCGTTTGCACATTGTATGGCCTTGCTTGTATACCAAGATTGGAAAGATGGTACTGACATTCCCATTTTATCACTTGTTAAAATAATAAAAAAAGCTTGCAGAGAAAAACGTGAATATGAATCATAAGGCACCCTGTATGAAAATAAAGCCATGTCCTCCATGATTCACGTGTGATGTTATAGAGAGAGAGAACGTTTTCCACCAGAAGAAATCTGTGTTATCACACTCTGCAGACAGTAGCTGGAATAGCCTGAGTCCAGGCTTTATTTTGAAGTGAGAGGAACAACTTGGCTTAACAGGCAGAAATTTGGTGCCCGATGAATTGACAAAGAAATAAATAAAACTGAGCCCCAAAGAATTGATGCTTTTGAACTGTGGTGTTGGCAGTGTTGGACTCTTGAGAGTCCGTTGGACTGCAAGGAGATCCAACCAGTCCATCCTAAAGGAGATCAGTCCTGAATATTCATTGGAAGGACTGATGCTGAAGCTGAAACTCCAATACTTTGGCCACCTAATGCGAAGAACTAACTCATTGGAAAAGACCCTGATGCTGAGAAAGATTGAAGGCAGGAGGAGAAGGGGACGACAGAGGTTGAGATGGCTGGATGGCATCACCGACTCAATAGACATGGGTTTGGGTAAACTCTGAGAGCTGGTGATGGACAGGAAGGCCTGGCGTTCTGCAGTCCATGAGGTCACAGAGAGTCTGACACGACTGAGCGACTGAACTGAAATGAATTGACAAAATATTTAGGCACCCAAGGATCACATGTTATTGAGGAAAAGAATAATTCATTTTTAAACTGCTGCAAGACTAGAGAGGTGTCGTGGAGGGTGGGGCGCCTTTTGTGCAAAATATCGCAGTTGGCGGAGGGTCTGGGTTTGCTCCTCTGTGCTCCGCATGCCCCCTCCAGCTCTCCTTCCTCCAACAGGAGATGGGGCCCCTGTGCCCACTTCCCACCTCCACCCTCACCTCCAAACTGGTCTTTATTAACTTTAACAGATTGCACATTTTTGCAAAGATGCCACTGTCTTACCCCAGGGATATTTGCATTTTGAGAGCTGTCAGAATTTTAAGCAAAGGTGTGATGCTTGGATGACAGGAGTGGAGGAAGGATGCTCTGATCCCTGGGAAGTCTGGTCACTGGAGCACTGAGCTTCCTCCACCACTGCCAAGGATGGACACACCTGCCAGGAGTGATTCTCGACTTGGCTCTATGACTTCTGCCACCAAGGCTGAGTGTCAATTTCAAATCAGGATCTCTATGTAAATTATTTTTACCACTCAGCTTCCTGACTTTAAGTTTCTCTCTTCTTTACTCACGTGTCCCTGGACCCTAAATTGTGCTAAAGCAGGAATGAGTACATCAGGGGGATGCAGCATAAACCCCTCACTTTGCAGATGAGGACGCAAAGAGGTGGCAGAGTCAGGGGACCTCTCCAGTCTCCTCTTGGGCCTGTGCCTGCAGGGCAGCATGTTGGCCAGGCCTCTCTGTGTGATGCCATCTCCCTTCATGGGCATTGGCTCCGACAGGCCAGCTGTCCAGGCACAATGTTGAAGGGGCTGAACCCTGCAGACCTTATCAGTGTCTTTGTTCTTCCTGGATCAGGAAGATCCCCTGGAGAAGGAAATGGTAATCCACTCCAATATTCTTGCCTGAAGAATCTCATGGACAGAGGAGCCTGGCAACTTTTAGGTTGCACGTCTTTTTTTAGTTGACACTACATCCTTGATCTTGGACAGATAAAGACCTTGGCTGTGATTCATACACTTCCAAGATGTTTCATAAAGACACAGCTGAATGTTTAAAGATGAACCCAAGTTTCATGCAGATATATTTAGCAGTATTGAGAGATTTTATAATTCACATCCTCACTTCCTTCAAAGCTGTGACACAGTACTTGAAAAAATAAAAATAAAAAGACACATATCACAAGTTCTCTAAGTGGAATTTTAAAATGTCTATAAGATATAGGAGGGATGGAAAATTAGTATCAGAAATATCCATTGTCATTTAATTGCAGTGAATTTAAGTCTACATTTCCCGGGGAATGAAGTCAAAGAAGCAAGTAGGATAAGCTGTGATTTCCCATTGTCTGATGGGAGGGAGTACATCTGCTCATCAGGGAGGTTTTGTTGTCCAACCTAAGGCCATGTGCCTGTCACACAGTGAGGCCAAGCAAGTCAAAACTTTGGGATTTGGAGCAGAGAAAGGTTTGAACCTTTTCCCCTCTTCTAGGAGGTATAGAGACTTCCTCTGGGCTGCGTCCCTCTGAGAATCCAAGTGCACCCCCATCCAGGCCCTTCTGGAAGGGGCAATGAGGAGACCCAGCTCACGGCCCACTCACCTGCTTCCCTCCAGAGACCAGAGCACAGTGGAGCTTCGTCTCCATTGAACACAACCGACACCGGGCAAAACTAGTCACACAGCCTCTTGCGGGATCTTCCTTCTCCCCTTCCTATGGGACCATCCCCGCCTCCTTTTTTCTTGCTTTCTGCTGCCTCCTCCCCAACTTTTTAAATAGACGTGTAACTAAAGCTCCCCCTTCCACAGCACACTGTGTGTCTGCTCTTTTTATGAAGATTGTGATGTCTTGGTCATAGACTGTCAGGCGATCCCGAGAACAGCTGTGCTATGAAAAGT
Organism: Giraffa tippelskirchi; assembly: GCF_054371585.1. Lineage (NCBI taxonomy): Eukaryota > Metazoa > Chordata > Mammalia > Artiodactyla > Giraffidae > Giraffa > Giraffa tippelskirchi. The sequence goes on from NC_137282.1 coordinate 60,330,860, forward strand.
AATTAAGACAAGCTTAAATTCCAGCTCTTTATGCAACCTCCTGCAAAAAGAACCTCTTCTCTGTCATGGGGCCCAGAAATGCCCTGGGCAGACCCCCAAGGCAGTCCTCTCTTTCAGGGACCGGGTATATCAAGGCTGCTGAGCTGCCTTTGGGCACAGGCAGACATGAGGGGAAGCCACAAAAAATAGGTCAATTGGGTTGTCCCGAGGCAGTGGCACCCTTTATGTTTTCTGGCTCCTGCGACATGGTTCAGTATGTTGAAATTGGACCTGACACATTTTTTCAACCCACTACGATTGGGTCTTGATTCTATAGAAAATGCTAATGCTCCTGAGAAATTTCTGGAACCATGGGGCCCATTGGGGCACTGTCCAGCAGAGCAGTGGTGGACAGACTAGGCAGCCACTAGGCTGCGGGTTCCTGGTTTTACACCCTGTGATGGCCATAATGCTCCTTGTAATCCCTTTCAGCTTGGCATCTGATTCAACCTTGACTAGATGTTCTGTTGTGGCCGTGAACATGGCACTGAGCTGGCATCTTTCAAGTGCATGGGTTCGGCAAGTGAACTTTGCCTACAAACTTTCCCTGGGCATGCCCTGACTACACAGCCTGATCCAACCAAGCCAATCCAACCCAGGGACAGACGGGCACATAACAGCCTTGTATAAACTCACAGATTTTTAACCAACGCACTCTACCCATTGTCCTGTTTCTTATATAACAGTTAGATTCAGAGCAGAGATGAATCCATCCAGGTTGGTTTGCTGTTGTTTGATGTCTCTGTCTGAATGATTCTTTTGTGACCCCCATCAACTGTAGCCCACCAGGGTCCTCTGTCCAGGGGACTTCCCAAGCAAGAATACTGGAGTGGGTTGCCGTTGTCTCCTCCAGGAGATCTCCCCTATCCAGGGATCCAACCTGGGTCTCTTGCATTTCCGGCATTGGTAGGAGTTCATCTAGTGCCTGCAAGACCAGACAATGGGTTTGAATGGTCTTAGACTCTAAGCTGGCCCAGGACTTCAATTTTGTTTTCCCAGTTCATTTTATTGTGCTAGACTCTGAGGCCGACTACTGCGGTCTTTTGATGGGGCTCTGGGGTCACAGCCCTCCAGGAGCTCACAGTTCAGAGGGAAGAAATGTAGTCACTGCAGTCAGACTGCTTGTTACTGGGGAGAATGTCCGCCCTCCTCCAGGGCGAGTCCAACCCCCCCCCATCCAAGCCCTCGGGGCCCTCCTCCTTCCTTCTGAGTCATCCCCCTGGCCCTGCCTCCATTTCCCTCCTCCGGATGACACCCCACTCTCTGCACAGCCTCTGCCACCTTGGGAGAGAACCACCCATTTCCTGACGTCAAAGGTGACCCCAGCGGGTACCACTGCCATTGGCATTCACCCTTACTCTTTACTAAGCCACCTGCTCAGAACATCCCCTGGGTATAGATCCAAGGCCTCCCCACAGGGCTCACCCTCCTCACCTTCCAGCTTTGGTTTTTGAAGTGGACCTAGCAGGCATCTGTATGAAACCTGTATGTAGATCACGAAGCAACAGTTAGAACCGGACATGGAACAACTGACTGGTTCCAAATAGGAAAAGGAGTAGGTTGAGCCTGTATATTGTCACCCTGCTTATTTAACTTCTATGCAGAGTACATCATGAGAAACGCTGAGCTGGAGGAAGCACAAGCTGGAATCAAGATTGCCAGGAGAAATATCGATAACCTCAGATATGCAGATGACACCACCCTTATGACAGAAAGTGAAGAGGAACTAAAGAACCTCTTCATGAAAGTGAAAGAGGAGAGTGAAAAAGTTGGCTTAAAACTCAACATTCAGAAAACTAAGATCATGGCATCTGGTCCCATCACTTCATGGGAAATAGATGGGGAAGCAGTGGAAACAGTGTCAGACTTTATTTTTTTGGGCTCCAAAATCACTGCAGATGGTGACAGCAGTCATGAAATTAAAAGATGCTTACTCCTTGGAAGGAAAGTTATGACCAACCTAGACAGCATATTAAAAAGCAGAGACATTACTTTGTCAACAAAGGTCCATCTAGTCAAAGCTAAGGTTTTTCCAGTGGTCATGTATGGATGTGAGAGTTGGACCATAAAGAAAGCTGAGCGCCGAAGAATTGATGCTTTTGAATTATGGTGTTGGAAAAGATTCTTGAGAGTCCCTTGGACTGCAAGGAGATCCAACCAGTCCATCCTAAAGGAGATCAGTCCTGGGTATTCATTGGAAGGACTGATGCTGAAGCTGAAACTCCAATATTTTGGCTACATGATGCAAAGAGCTGACTCATTTGAAAAGACCCTGATGCTGGGAAAGACTGAGGGCAGGAGGAGAAGGAGACGACAGAGGATGAGATGGTTAGATGGCATCACTGACTCAATGGACATGAGTTTGGGTAAACTCCAGGAGCTGGTGATGGACAGGGAGGCCTGGCATGCTGTGGTTCATGGGGTTGCAAAGAGCTGGACTGAGCAACTGAACTGAAGACTCCAAGCTGGCTCAGGACTTCACATTGTTATTCCCTTCAGTTTTTTTGTGCTCGAGTCCGAGGCTGACCACCACGGTCTCCTGATGGGGCTCTGGGGGAAGGGCCTCCAGTGACCAGCTCTTCTCCCAAACCACATGCATGATCACCCAGATGCCTGATGGACTCTGAGAGTCACACAACCTCAAATGGGATTGTGTCTAAAGCCTCCCCGTCACGCAATCTCACATCCCCCAACTCTGCCCTTCCTCTCTGCCCTTCCTCTCAGTTATTCCGTTTCTATTATCGATGCTTCATTCTTCACTCGGCTGCAACCAGCATCCTGAAGTCACCTCTGATCCCGCTCCTTTCTTCCTTCCTGTATCTGATGAGTCGCCAAGCCCGCCTGTTGGGGTAAGAGTCTCCATATCCCTCTTGCCCTCGACGTGCTGCTGAAGGATCCTGGGTCAGGGCTCCACCAGGAAGGGTCTTCTGAGGCCTCCGGCTCCATGCAGGTCCTGGCTCCTCTCTTACCTGGCCTGTCTCCTCAGTGCTGCAGTAGACACTGCCCGGTCCTTAGGCAAATAGAGCCAGGGGCCTGAAAAATGAATGAGAGGTGTTCACAGACTAAACAAGATGCATTATAATAAGCACATGAACACTAAGGGGTGTGGTGCCCACAACTGAACTTGGAACTTCCCTTGCTCAGCAATGATATCCAGTTCCCACATAACTAAAATGCCTAAGAAAATGAAATCTAAGTCCTCAGTTGGTCTATTAACATTTCATTCCAAATCGAACTAAGGAAAAGAACTGGCCATTCGAACTTCAGAGGTCTCCAGCCAGAACTGAATAATCTGTGAGTTCTGCCTTGATACCGTGCACACATTCAGTGACCGCCATCCTGGTCACATCATGAAAACATCCCCCCTCCCTGGGCCAATCTTTCCTCCTGCTGATCTAACCTCTCAGCAGAGGAGGAAGCCTTGACTGCACACCCCTTCTCTTTAGATGTGATCCAGTTCCTCCTCCTCTGGACTTCGTGCTCACTTACCCAGCCTGGAGGGGCTTCCCTGGTGGTTCACTGGTAAAGAACCTGCCTGTAACACAGGAGATGTGTGTTCAGTCCCTGGGTCAGGAAGGTCTCCTGGTAAAGGGAATGGCCACCCACTCCAGTATTCTTGCCTGGGAAATCCTATGGACAGAGGAGCCCGGCGGGCTACAGTCCATGTGGTCACAGAGAGTCAGACACTACTGAGTGACTGACAGTGTCACTTCACTGTCATGCAGACTGCATGGTCGGCGCTGGACACGGGAAGGAATGTGTTGGGTAGGTGCCATGGATGGGCCAGAGAGGAGCCTTGAGCTTGAGCTCAAGACCAACCCAGGTCTGCCTCCTCACTGACTTGAAAAATATTAACTTCAAACTCATTCTCTTTTTCTCATCAACTATGAACCAAAGTGAAAAATTACCTTCTATCTAAACTAAAATAGTCCACTTTGTTATTGAAGTTATAAAAATAGACCAACGAATGCAGACCCCTGATTGTCAATGGTGTGGTTGGTGGTTTAGTTGCTCAGTCGTGTCCGACTCTTTGTGACCCCATGGACTGTGCCTGCCAGACTCCTCTTATCCATGGAATTCTCCAGGCAAGAATACTGGAGTGGGTTGCCATTTCCTTCTCCAGGAGAGCTTACTGACTCAGGGATCGAACCTGCATCTCCTGCATTGCAAGCAGATTTTTTTTTACCACTGAGCCACCAGGGAAGCCCCCCCCGACAGTGTGGTTGCTGTCACTCAAAACACCCCATCTTCAGTAGGACCAGGCGCAGCAGTAGTGATGGTAGAGCGTGGAGCCAGGAACAGTGCTTTACACACTGGGAATGATGCCGTGGCTTGTCCCCTCTCCTGTCAGATGGTGGTCAGGTTCGTAATTAGTGGTCCACCCGCCTGGATATCACAAGGGCAGAAAGAATTGCTCCATTGTAGGAGAATCTGTTAGGGCATCCGCATGGGAAAGTGTCAGAGACAGAACATTCTGAGGCTTCCTTATAGACTGTTTTGTAAATAAATCAGACTTTTTAATTGCTCTGTGAGAAGGATCTTTCTTTGAGCACGAGGTGGCTGCGGCTGAATGCCCAGGACATGTGTTTGGTCTGGCAGAGGGCTCTGGGTTCTTGTACTCAATATCCACAGCGACCCCTCGGATTCCACGTACATGGTAACAATTAAAAGCGCACAATGGCGCAACCATGTTCGCGGGGACAGAGGCAGGTTGGCTGCTTCCCATAACAGCCTCCCGGGCGGGCGGAACAAAGGGCCGGGCCCATCTGTGCAGGCCTCTGAACGCCGGCTGTTCCAGGGGCTCTCCTCCTCCTCCTCACCCAGGAAGCCGGCTCAGCGCACGGGCAGCCCCGGGCATTAGTATGGTAATGAATTCTGGGTGAGCAGACAGACCTGACAAAGGCATGGCTTTCCGGGCAGTGACTTAGCAGGTGGAGGACATAGAGCTGCACTGACTCCTTGCAGAGAGAGGGACCTGCCAGACCGTCTCCATGTCAGTTCCTTTGCCTGAGCCTTTCCTTCCAGGGGTGATAAAGATGCAGGAAGCCCTGTGTTCCATGCAGATGGTGGCAAATTCCAGAGTCTTATCCCACATCCGGGGCTTCCCTGGTGGCTCAGCTGGTAAAGAATCTACCTGCAATGCAGGAGACCCCAGTTCGATTCCCAGGTCAGGAAGATCCCCTGGAGAAGGGATAGGCTACCCATTCCAGGATTCTTAGGCTTCCCTGGTGCCTCAGATGGTAAAGAATTGCCTGCAATGAGGGAGACCTGGGTTCGATCCCTAGGTTAGGAAGATCCCTTGGAGGAGGGCATGGCAATCCACTCCAGTGTTCTTTCCTGGAGAATCCCATGGACAGAGGAGACTGACAGATCACAGTCCATGGAGTCCCGAAGAGTCGGACACGACTGAGCGACTAAGCACAGCACAGCACATCTCACATCTGAGCACGCTGTCTCTGCAGCTCGCTCAGTCCTCCGGTTCTCCATGTGGGCTCAGGACTTCACAGCAGACAGTTTGATAGTCTCAGCTGCCCCTTCTCATCTCTGTCAAAGGGGAAATAGGAGAGGCACCTGCAGTGGGCCCTCTAGGACATAGTTCAGCAAGGCCAGCACCCTGAAGATAAAGACTCTCCTTCTGGGTGAAGAGCCGTGCTTCTGACTACAGTCCTTGAGTGGATTGTCTACGACCCCCCTAAAAAAGCCTGAACCTTGGGGAGGGAGGGAGAGACAAGGCTGAGAGCTTCCCCCAAATGCAGAACAGGGGGCCAAGGGTCACACTCTGCAGCTGGCCTCCGGGATGGAGCTGGCAGGGGACCCGTCCCAGAATCAATCGGACACGCCTCAACCTCCTCTCACCGTCTCTTATATTTAAGAATTGAAATAAGCCTCAGGGAAACCACAGGGTTTAAAACATTGGCCACATCAATTACCCACTAATATCAACAACAAAACATGCCTTTGACGCAAGCAGAAGGGAGGGAGTCGCGGCCACGTCACGTCGAGTCCCCAAACGCGGTGGCACCAGTCCCCGGCAGTTAACAACTATTATATAAACATTATGGAATGTGCCCGGTGCTCCAACTGATGGAAAAAGCCTGGTCATGAGCCACCGGGGGCTGCCCAATGCCCGCGCAGCTCTCCAGCTGCGATCCGAGTGGGTTTCAATAAAACCTCAGCGCTCTTAACAAGGAGTTTGATGGAGTGTTAACAACCTTGAGCTTCAGGTCGAGCTGTTAACCAACAGAGTCGTCATTAACTGCTGGTAACGACTGCCTTGCCAAGGATTACTGCTTCATTATGACCTTGATAGCCAGGGTCCAGCCTCCTGACTCGGAGAGTGTTCTCCATAGCATGTTTCCCTACAGCCTTCACTTCTCATGAGCATCTTTGCCAGTGGGGAGGATGGAAGAGGTCAGAGGGCTGTGCCCAGCAAGGGGCTTCAAGAGAACTGATGCTGAGGCTTCAATCCTTTGCCACCTGATGCAAAGAGCTGACTCAGTGGAAAAGATCCTGCTGCTGGGAGAGATTGAAGGCAGGAGGAGAAGGGGGCGACAGAGGATGAGATGGTTGGATGGCATCATTGACTCCACGGACGTGAGTTTGAGTAAGCTCCAGGAGCTGGTGATGGACAGGGAGGTCTGGCATGAGGCAGTCCATGGGGTCACAAGGAGTCAGACACGACTGAGCCACTGAACAGCAATTAAGAGGTACAAAGTGTTATGTATAGAATAAGCCACAGGAAATATGGCCAATATTTCATAATAACTGCAAATGTGGTGTTACCTTTAAAATGTATATGTAAAAAGTTGAAGGTCTGATCTGAAAATGTTGTGAGTACAGAGCCCTCAGCACATCCCCCAGGGCCGTGCTTGTGCCCAGGGATGTGGGTGTGTGTCAGACAGGAACCATTTCTGGCCGCAGACAGCCCTTGGTGGTCCCCGAAGAGCTCCTTTCCTCCATGAGCTCAGCAAGCCCCGCTGTGGTCTTGAGAGAGGACCGACCTTTCCATCGTCCCAGCACCCTCACCCATCCAGACCAGAAGGAGTCCGGGTCCAGCCATGGAGGGGCGGCGCTGAGTCCCCACCACCGTGCTCACAGGGACACGGCAGGCAGGAGGTGGGAAGCATGAGCTCCAAGGAGACCGACCTCAGCTTCCCCTCTTAAACCTTTGTCAGTCCGGAGACAAAACTGAGCTTTAAGAGGAGGGATCCCAAAGGCAGAAGGAAGTGTCCCAAAGGCAGAAGAGGTCCCCCCTCCTCTTGGGCCTCTGTGATGGGCTTCCCCACTCACCACCAGGGACTGCCCCATCTAAGGAGTGGGAGACGCCCCGAGGTGACCTCTCCTGAGCCTTGCTGGGCTCTGCTGGGTATGGATGAGGACCAAAGCCACAGGCTCCTTGGGGAGTGTCCCACAAGCCCAGGACAGAGGGCTTGCAGGGGCAGGGGGCAGAGGACTCCAGAAAAAGAGGGCGGACTTCTTGTGCTCAGCCCAGGGGATCACAGCCGCCCATGGAGCGCCCCTCACTGGGCCCTGGCCTAGGGGGAGACTCTGCCCACGTGGAGACAGGAAAGACGCAGCTGGGAGTCCCACGGGTCCACACTTGCCCCCAGAGCTGTGTGGGAACGAGGGGGTGGGGTCCCCCTGCCCCATGGCCCAGGCCAGCAGGACCCTCAGCCCTGGGTCAGCCCTGGGAGGCAAAGAGCAGGTGGGGAGCTCCAGACCGAGCTTGGAGGGTCCTTGGTGTCCGGCAGTCAGCCTGGCCTTAAAGCGTCATCCTTTGTTCAGTGGATTCTGGCTCCTAAAAGTCTGCAGGTGGGGCAAGGGAGACAGAAAGCCCAGCAGTAAGCCCCGAGCCTTTTGGCACGAGCGCCGGAGTCCTGCACCCCCGATGTGTGCACAACCTCTTTCCCTTGCTTTCCAAACCCGGCCTCCTCCTCTCGTTTGTGAATATGAAAAGCATAACTGACATTTTTTTCTGTCTCCACCCCATGTTCGCGAGAAGCTACAAACACGGATTTAGGGAAACCATTTTGCAGACACATTTCTCCGAGCCAGAATTAAATGAAAGCAATATTAAAAATGCCTTTGAACGTGTTCCACAAACGTGAAAGAATATTTATAAATTGCGCTTGGGAACACACATCACTCAGCCTCTCCGTGACCAGCACTCTGGGTTCAGGCGGGGAGGATGGGGCCTCGGAGACCAGCTCCTCCAGCCGGGGTGAACCACGTCTCTTACTGCCACCGAGGCTGCCTGTGAGGTACCCAGGGAGGCAGCGCCCAGACTCATGGAAAGGACTCTAGACAAACTGGGTTTTGGACACTTCGGGTGACCGGTATACGTGGTGTACTCAGCTTCTGACTTTTAATGAAGTGGAGGAATATTGAAGTTGAGTAAATGTGCTACAAACTCCCAGAAGGTAAAGCTGATTCCCTATCCTATTTCCTATCTATCTATCCACTAGTGCTCTTCCGTCTTTCTGGCTTTCTCGCTTCTCCTGCTAACACCGAGCTGGGCATGTTTCACAACAGTGCATCAGACTCTTGCAGAAACAGTTATGCAGACAAGCCAGAGCTGTTTCTCTGCAAATGTGGGCTCATTATTTCAGGCCGCAGAGACGCTGCGTCCTGGAAGGAATGACACGTTTCACAGTTTTGTATCAAGCTTCTCATAGCAAACAAGCCTGTTAGAACTTCCTGAACTGAAGGCAACGATCTAAACATCTATACTTCCAGTCCCAGTTTACACACTCACACACACACCCTAACACATACTCATATTCACACACATTCACACATACACAAATACACTCACATACTCACACACACACTAACACACCCACACTCACTCAACTCAGTCACACACACACGCACACAACTCACACACACTTACACAATACACATAGACATACCCTAACACATACTCACATTCATATACACTCACACACACATTAACACACATACACTAATACACTCATGCACACACACTAACAACACACACTCACTCAACTCAGTCACATACACACTCACACAACTCACACACACTCACACGCTAATACACACTCACATACTCACATTCACATACACTCACACACATTAACACACATTCACACTCACACATACACTAATACACTCACACACACACACACACACTCAACTCAATCACAACTCAAACACACTCACACGCTAATACACACACACACACACAACACACACACTTTAAAGCATTCACATGTACCATTGTGTAGTGACACATGTACATGGAAATCTTATTTAAATTAATTAAGCCTGGAGCTATGAGTTTGTTCTAAGTATCTTACCTTCCAGTGAAGCTGTTTTTCCCTTCCGTTTTCCCCATCCAACCGCCTTGCTGGTCTGCAGCCGCAAGGAGGAAGCGCTGCCCAGCCGCTTGTCCTCCTGGAGACGGACGGGCAGCAGAGTGTCAAGAGGCACCTCAGTGGGGTGTGGTCCCCCTCCCCGCTGCCGTGGCTCCCTGGAGGGGAGGGAGACACCCCTGCCTCCTGTGCCCCTGTGCAGACATCACTTGGCAATGAGTGGTGCTACTGAGTTCAGTTTGGGAGGGCACCACTTGACATAAATTAAATATCAAAGGATTTGTCTGCAGGCTGCTTACTTCCTGGGTCATGGGCAGTGAGTCATAACCATGGCATAGGATGCTCTGTGTTCTTTGAAAGGCCAAATTTTCCTTTAAAAATAAAACTTTTCACACTTACAGAATTCAAGAGAGCTATCTTTAGAGAGAATTATTAGGTGTTTCCTTTTTCTTAGTTGATTGAGTCCACATTTCCTAATATCCAAAAGAATAATGTTGGCATATCACACGATTTTGTCATCTATGAGGAAAAGCACAACAGTGTCATTGCTTTGTGATTGATATTGGCATATTAATTATTTCCTTAGTGATTATGCAATATCTTGAATTATATGTTATTATGCTTTATCAAATAAGGATCCAGAACAGGATTTTAGTTCTTTCACATCGAATGAGTAAAAATACAAACTGTTACATAATTTAAAATCATAGTCACAACATTTTCAGGAAATGTTTTTTAATAAATTCAAAAAATCCATAAAATTATTTCTTTTGAACATTTGAAAATTTTGTGCTTTCAACTCTGTTTTAAGAATGCTTTTTCTATAAATGATAAAAAAATCAATAAGAAAAAGTGTATGTTGTTAAAAGGGATATTTGATGACTGTCCCATCATTCTTTGACCTTACATCACATTTTACTGTGGATCTCAAACAAAGTTTGATAATAAATGTATGAAAATATAATTTCATTATGTACGATATCTGCAGAACCAGTTCCAAACTTCAGACTCAACACTTGCCTAAGGTATTATACTGGATGAAGCAGTTCCAGGTTAAAATCAGAAAGCTGGTTATTCCAGGTAATCTATGTTCTAGACCAAAGGAACCTAGATCTCAATAGACCTAGAGAAATAAAGTGACAAACCACCGGTGATGTTTTTCCTCCACACAGCCTGCCATTAACATACACGGTTTCTGCAGTAGTCATCCAGTCTGAGAGCTCTCAACCAGACCCTGGCACCCCCGGAGCCTGGCTCCAGCTTCCACGTGGCTGACCCCCAGTGCAAGCGAAGATCTTGGGGTCTGTGACTCTGTTGGTTTCGTTCAGTTTGCCCCTGTGCCTAGGGCAGTTCCTTCTATGTAAGAACCACTCAGTAAAAGAGATATTGAATGAATCCATGGAACAGCAAGTAGGACCAAGAAAGTGGCGGAAAGAACTTCCAGCCATTGCTTGGTGTTGATAGCAGGACAATTGTATAAACACTGTACAGATAACTAAGAGACACAGAGTTCCTCAGCTTCTCCTCTACCCTTTTTGTTGAGGTTAAAGATACTTTAGGCAAGAAGATGCAAATCAAATAAATATTGGAGCAGGAAATTAAAGTTCATATTGGATAAATAGATAAGAAGAGGGTAACTTTGGGGCTGTAAACGAGTCCTCACCTCCGGGCCTGGGCTAATTACATGCTGGGAGGCTGAGAGAACTTCATCTTTTGGGGGAACAAGAGCACTGATTTCTACTCGAGCAATGTGCATGTCACATTGAATGTGACAGAGGCTGGGAGGGCTGGGCGGCATCACTGACTCCGTGGACGTGAGTGTGAGTGAGCTCCGGGAAATGGTGAAGGACAGGAAAGTCTGGCATATGCTGCAGTCCGTGGGGTCGCAAAGAGTGGGATGGGAATGAGCAACTGAACAACCGCACCACCGCCAACCCTAGACTCACTGAGTCGCCGTCTGCAGTTCAACATAACTTAAGAAACACTTGTATTATCATTGTTCTCAAACGTTTTTGAAGCAGATACATTTTTTTATCTAAAGAAAATTTTGTGGATGAACACTCTAAAAATAAGCAATTGTAACGTTGCTTTCTCTTTTGTCTAGATTCTGACTCATTCTTCCCCATTGCTTCTCCTACTTTCATACATCTTTACCCCAGCTTCTGTTCTCTGGATTAAAGCATAGTTTGAAAGCCATTGGTCTGTACTGCTTTTAACATCTCTGAAATCTGAAAAATGTAAATGACCAATAGTTCATAATTCAGACTAACACTCAAGTTTATTAGAAATAAAAAGGCAAGCTTTCCCCGAGTGTGAACATGGTTTGTGGTCCATGACCTTGTTCAGCTCATTGGCTGTCAAGGTTGTCCACCATGTGAACCATTAGAGAATATTATTTTTATTTTATAAGCTTTTTTTATTGGAGGATAATTGCTTTACAATATCATGTTAGTTTCTGCCATACATCAGCATGAATCAGCCATACCTATACCTATGTCCCGTCCCTGAGAACCTTATTTTTAAAATGCATATCTTACTCAATAAGAATTTCTAAGGGTAGTAAGATAACAGTCTGTTTATTGAAGAGCTTTCAGATTAGTATAATAGAGTTCCAGAAAATTTCACTACAGCCTTCACAAGAGCAGTATCATCTCTCTCAAGAGATATTTTTAAGTGATGCTTGAACTCTGTGTCTTTTGGGGTAGCCTTGAGTTTTTGCTTTATATTTCTAATTCTACATTTTTAATTTTTTTTTAATTTCTGAAATAAAATGTAGGGAGTATTAACTACCACATGATGTCACTGATTTAAGAAAACCCCAACCAAAGCTAAAAGCTTCCCATTCTATTAAAAATAATTTCCTTATAGAAATTGGAACAAAAGATTTATTTTGGGAAGGAGTATGTGGTGATGGTGATAGTGGTGTAGGAAGTGAGTTGCCTTGAGATGACAAATATTTTATCTTGTCCCCAATATCTTTTAAAATTATTTTTTCTGTAAAATACAAAACTAAAATGCAACATGTCAATTTTGCATTTACATAGTAAATTAGCTTGGCATCTTGTTGCAAGTGGAAATGAGTCCTTCAAACAGAAGTTAGAAGTAACACATTACGTGTAGTTATTCCTAAACGCTGAATCTCCTCATACGCACTAAAGCTTACTTTTCTCTTGTGCAAAGTGAGATAATTCGTCATGCTATTTCCCATCATATTCTCTGATTTAGAGAAAGACCAGAGACTTGCTGTGAAAATTTTATCCCCTTCAAATGTACACTTAAGCTGAAGCGATGACATAGATCCGTATAATGATAGGAAGAAAAGATACGGGAAAATCTGTCCTTGAGGCCAGATGTGTGTGGTCAAATGGGTTTGGCAGCAAGGGCATGGCCATCAGAGAGAATTTTTGCAGCTCAGATAGAACCTAGAAGAGCCACCTGAGAGGAATGTGGGGAATGACCTAACTACATACTGTTAAAGAAAAATTGTACCTCGACATTTATTAAAAGGGCAAGGAAGACTTTATTCAGGGTTATCGCAACAGAGAAGAGAGATGGGGCTCAGCTCTAAGCACATAGAAGTAGGCGGGATTTACAGCCAACAGGGAGAGCGAGAGGGTCAGCGGATAAAAGTTACAATGACAAGTCATCAAGTAGGGGGTTCTCAGAAAGACTCTGACTTAGGTGGATTCATGGGACAGGGCTTCCAGACCTGGCAAGGACAGGGTCAAGGTAGAACCTCCACGGTGAAGTAGGCTCTGAGGAGCTTGACTTAAAGTGTGGTCACGGACTCCATTGTGAAACCCAGCATCCTTGTAGACAGGGAGACCCAGATAATGTATTTTAAGGGTTGGAGGGAGAAAATATTGTTGCTTGTTTTGATAACTCAGCAAGTTGTTTTGATGCCTTACTTAGCAAGTTGTTTTTTTGAGGAATTCAAAAACCCGAAAGAACTTCCAGGATGTGAGAGTTGGACTATAAAGAATGCTGAGCACCAAAGAATTGATGTTTTTGAATTGTGGTGTTGGAGAAGACTCTTGACAGTCCCTTGGATTGCAAGGAGATCCAACCAGTCCATCCTAAAAGAAATCAGTCCTGAATATTCATTGGAAGGACTGATGTTGAAGCTGAAACTCCAATACTTTGGGCACCTGATGCAAGGAACCAACTCATTGGAAAAGACCCTGAAGCTGGGAAAGATTGAAGGCGGAAGGAAAAGGGGATGACAGAGGATGAGATGGTTGGATGGCATCACCAACTCAATGAACATGGGTTTGAGTAAACTCTGGTAGTTGGTGATGGACAGGGAGGCCTGGCGTGCTGCAGTCCATGGGGTCACAAAGAGTCGGACAAGAATGAGAGACTGAACTGAACTGAACTGAACTCAAAGAACTTCCAAAGTGGGAGATACTGTGAGTCATAAGTGAAACATTGAGGAGTGAGAATGTGGAAGTGGGATGCATCCAAACAGGAGCCGCTGCCTTCATGGGCCCCTCTGTGCCTGGTGTGCCAGCCGGGCTCCGCCCACACCACGCTGGCCTCCAGCTCAGGAGGACACGGTGTGAGTTTGGCCCTCCCTCCAGGGGACACAAACCACATCAGGAGAATCACCAGATCAAAACTTTCTGCCCAGCAGTCTCCGCACACGGCTGCCATAGTCCGCTGTCACACCCTCTTTACAGGCTCTGTACACTCGATGTTATTGAAAAATCCTCAGCAGATGTCACAGAAGGTGAGTGTGACGGGCCCGTTGGCACCGCCTCTGGAACCTGAATACTCTCAAATCTACTAAAAACGTCAGGGAGAGGAGTCAGCTCGAAAAATGCCAGATGTGCCCAAAGCGGCTGAGTGCACGCCAGCTTCCGGAGGCCTTGCTTGTGCATGATCCTGGCTTCTAGAAGACACTCGTTTCTAGGAGGTTGTTGGTGGCGCAGGACTAGGCCAGGTAGGCAGGTCGGGAGGAAATCAAGCCCAGAGGGTGTGTGATTTTAAACACAGCAAATCAACACTCACAACACAGTAAGCCTGACACTCAAGGTCACAGGGGAATCGCTTTTATTCCTGCTCTGGGATTTGACTGGCTCTGCCCTGAATGGAAAACAAGTAAGACACAGCATCTGCCCTCCTGGCTCTGGGTGCAGCAGAGAGCCCTTTAAGAAAGCCATGACTCCAGCTGGTAGGTGGTGTTCAAAGAAAAGGAGTGGAAAATCCAGCCCAAAATGCCCTGGGAAGTGTTTCTAGACGGGGTGGCCTCCAAGTGCTGGTTGTCTAAAGATCAGAGGGTAAAGGCAGATTCTTCACCCTCTGCCTGTAGTGCAGGAGACCTGGGTTCAATCCCTGGGTCAAGAAGATCCCCTGGAGAAGAGAATGGCAACCCACTCCAGTAATCTTGTCTGGAGAATCCACAGACAGAGGAGCCTGTTTCTTGATCTCTACTTGTAGCTACTTGCCCATCTGAAACTTGAAATAAGCCATTAGTGTTTTTCCTTCTGACCAACAGTTGTAAAACTTCTTGAGGACACTTGAAGGTCATTTTTAACCAATGACTGAGTTTTAACTTTAAGAATATTGTGAGAGAAGCCTCAGAAAAGTCACATGAGGGATCTACCCAAGCTAGGGCTACACTTCATAAGGCAGCAGAATTGGACACAACTGAAGCAACTTAGCATAGCACACACACAATGGCCCAGGCGTGTGTGAAGTTTTGTTCGTTTGTTTTTTATTGTTTTTTTTTTTTCTTTTTTAGCAGAAATTGCTGAAATTCATTTCAAATTATCGCAAGAAAACTTTGTCTTTCTTCATATTACACAGTTTTTGGCCTCATCAATGGATGGGTAAAAAGTCACATATCAAGGCTTTGGCCTCACTAAAGCTTTGTTTCTGAAAGTAAAAAAAAAAAACAAAAAACTAACCAATAATAATCTAATCTATATTCTCTTAAAGTCATAGCAGTTTCCAAATATCCTCAGACTACCCTCAAATCTTGACTTTCTATTCAAACCATCCATCTGGCTGTGTCAGCAAAAATATTTACAGTCTTCTCACCTCACTCAATCTCATGCACTACTGATAAACTCTTATCTTAGGGAAGTTGATTCTTCTTTGATCAAATTCTGCCTGTGTTAAACTCCAGCTTGTGAAATTAATATAATCTAACCCTCAGTTATTTTGCAATACAGATTAACAACTGATAGTACTGTTATAAATCTCTACAGTTTTCTTTCCATGATGGTTATTTTGCCTGCATGCATACTTGGTCACTCAGTCCTGTCCGATTCTTTGGGACCCCATGGACTGTAGCCCACCAGGCTCCTCTGTCCATTCTCCAGGTAAGAACACTGGAGTGGGCTGATGATTATTTTAGCACTATTTAAATACACCAACGTCCATATGAACTACAGATGTTGCAAATGACAATGGATTAATCTCCAAAACATACAAACAGCTTATGTACCTCAATATCAAAAACAAACAAATAACCCAGTGAAAAAATTGGCAGAAGATATAAATAGACATTTCTCCAAAGAATACATATGAGGAGAAAGATGAAAATTGTTGGGGAAAGAAATAAGCTGGATTTGTAGCAGCTGAAATAATTTTTTTCAAAAAGACTGGAAAGCTCAAATACCTAGGCTTTTGTGAATTTCATATTACTTGAGAAATACTTTTCCCTCTTACACTTCTTAGCAAAATTACAGGCTATTGCAAGCAATTAATAAACACAGTTTCTTGATCCCTGCCCATGGCTACTTGAGCATCTGAAACTTGAAATAAGCCATTAGTGTTTTTCCTTCTGACCAAGAGTTGTAAAACTTAGGACACTTGAAGGTCATTTTTAACCAATGACTCAGTTTTAACTTTCAGAATATTATGAGAGAAGCCTCAGAAAAGTCACATGAGGGATCTACCCAAGCTAGGAAACTTCGACATCTGGCCTCAGTCACATGCTGGGTTAATCCAATTATATAGGAATGGTAGTTTTTAAAGAAAACAAAATACATGCTGAGTTTTGGCAGAACACCTATCACAGGAGACGAAAGGCTCCTTTTTAGAAATCACTGGCCCCGGTCATGTAAGTAATTGAGTTTGAATAAACGGGTGCTTTGGAGGTGAACAGTTCAATCGGCACAAATTGCTGATTTACACGGGCTCTCTGCGTAATTAGGGTGGTGCGGCTCTTCCGAAACACTTAAACTGGCCTGAGGAGCTCTGATACTCCAGCTGTTCAATGACTGTCCATGTTGTCTTTTCTGTTATGACTCCTTTCCAAACTCATAAGTGCTACTATCTTGAGGCCTAGTTCTGACTTCTTCAGTGCCGCTGTTAATACACAGAGACAGCACCACGGCAGCAGCAACTTAGGGAGAACTGCAGCGATTTCACCAGCATCAAGGAAGTTAAGTCCTGTGAATTTGCACCTGTTAATCTTTACCAAGTTAAAATGTCCATCAAATTCAGGTTCCTGGGAGGTGGCTGAAAGTTATCTATTTCCTTCTGGCTTTCTCTTTAGTTTCACCAGTGATCATCATCGCTGTATCATCTTCATTGGGAAGGCACTCTTAATAAATTTTGTTATTGTGGTTCAGTTGCTCAGTCATGTCTGACTCTGCGACCTCATGGACTGCAGCACTCCAGGCTTCCTTGTCCTTCACCATCTCCCGGAGCTTACTCAAACACATGTCCGTTGAGTCAGTGATGCCATCCAGCCATCTCATCCTCTGTCATCCCCTTCTCCTCCTGCCTTCAATCTTTCCCATCATCAGGGTCTTTTCTAATGAGTTGGCCCTTCACATTTAAAGATTAAATCAGCAATTAGATTTCCTAAAAATGTAAGTTTTATTTGAGAAATGCTTTAAATTTACAGAAAATTGCAAAGATATTATAAACACTTCTTACATGTCTATACCTGCATTATTTTATATTCAGGATCTTACTTTAGTGCAAGACATTTGCAACAATTAAAGAACCGGTATTGACACACCACTGTTAACAAAAGTCCAAAGTTTATGCAGATATCCTGTTTTTTCCTAATATCTTTCTTCTGTTCCAGGGTCTCATCCATCATCATGTCTCCTTGAGCACCTTTTGGCTGTGACAGCTTCTCAAATGGTCCTTATTTTTGCTGACCTCAGCAGTTTGAGTGGTACCCATCAGGAAGTCTGTAGAATGTCCTCTGTTAGAATTTGCCTCATGTTTTCTTCATGATTAGGCTGGGCTACAGGTTACCAAGGAGAGCTAAGAGGTAAAGTGTCTTTCTCAATGCATAGTATCAGGTGTCCATGACTTCAGCGTGACTTGTCACCATTGCATTGACCTTCACTACCTGGCTGAGGCAACGTGGGTCTCCCCCACCGTAAGGCCCCCCCTTCCTTACTGCACCCCTTGGAAGGAGGCTGCTTTACTGCTTTCCTTCCACACTGAAGGAAGACAGAGCTATGCTCCAGGTTCAGAGAGCAGAGTAACCATAGAAATTATCTGTAGTAATCCTGTATCGGTTGGCTATTTTCCTCCTTTATGTATTAAATCAATTATTTATATCATAATGGGATCATGAATGTTAATTTCATGCTTTGGGATATAATCCAATGCTACTTTATTTTGTATTGCTCGCAAGAAAATGGCTTGAGTCATTGTGGTCTCTTTCACCTAACTCCTGTGTCCTTTTGACATACTCCATATCATATGTGTGCAAGGATGTGCATGTGAATGCATCCATTTGTACAAGCACATACACACACACACGTGTGTGTGTATTTGTGCGTGTGTGTGCATTGAACACTTTCTTGCTTTCTGTTACTCGATGCTCAGGCTTCATCCTCAATATTTCCCACCATAGTCCTAATTAAGTCAGGCATTTCTCCAAGAAACCTTTATTTGACCTATGAGTTGTTTAGATACACATTGCCTAATTTCCCAATAATTGGAGATTTTCAACTATTTTTCTGTTATTCATTTCCAGTTTGATTCCCTGTGATGACAATATACATTGATTAATACAATTTATAGAATATTAAATTTATTCATGTGTGGTTATGACACAAAATGTGGTTTATCATGGTGAATGATCCATGCAAGTCTCAGAAGAACATGTATTCTGCTGCTGTTGGATAGATCATTCTATAAAAGTCAGCTGGGAGAAGTCGACTAATAGTGCTGCTTAGATTATATGTATGCTTCCTGGTTTCCTGTCTGTTTGATCTATTTCTGACAGAAAGATGTTAAAATCATCAAGTAAGTGCGCTTATATATCTCTTGTTTTAGTGCCATCAGTTTTTCCTTCACATATTTCTATATCCTGTGGTTAGATACATACAGAGGTAGGATTGCTGTACCTTCCTGTAGAACTGATCACCTTATCATTATGTAATACACTCCTTTATCTTTGATAAAGACCCTTCTTCTGAAGTCATCTTTGCCTGAAATTAAAACAGCTTCTCCATTTTCCTTTTAATCAGTTTTGACCTGTCATTGCTTACTCCATTTCTTTCATGTGTTAAACATGTATGTGTGCTAAGTCACTTCAGTCCTGTCCAACTCTTTGTGATCCTTTGTGACCCTAGCTCACCAGGCTCCTCTGTCCATGGGATTTCCCAGGCAAGAATACTGGAGTGGGTTGCCTGTTCCTTCTCCAGGGGATCTTCCCAACCCAGGGATCGAACTCACATCTCTTATGTCTCCTGAGTTGGCAGGCTGATTCTTTACCACTGAGCCACCTGGGAAGCCATTTCTCTACTTTTCACTTTTCTGTAATTTTATAATTAAAATTAGCTTCTTTTAGATTTAAAAAATAGCTTTTTAATCCACTCTTTAAAACCATTCCAATATCATCTGTCTTTAGTTACTTTATTTAGACTCTTCACACTTAAAGTGGTAATTGATATAGTTGCATTTCTTTCTACAAGATTTGTAATTACTTTCATTTGTTGCATTTGTGTTTTGCTTCTTTCTCCCCCTAGCCTTTTTTCTATCCTCTCTGGTTTTAGTTCAACTTTATGCAATTCTATTTCCTCTCTTGGCGGATCTTAGCATTTTCTGTCTCATATTTATTTTAGCAACTTTTTAGTGGTTGTCCAACAGTTTCCAACGTGTATTTTTAAGCAAACTAAACCCCCATTTAACAGTAAAGCAAATGACAAGACATTGTCAGATTTTAAAAAGTCATGTTATACATATACATGAATGTGCATATGGAAATTATTTTACATATACATGTCGTTTTATAAGAACATGACATTAGGTATCAGTTCAGTTCAGTCGCTCAGTCATGTCCGACTCTTTGCGACCCCATGAATTGCAGCACGCCAGGCCTCTCTGTCCATCACCAACTCCCGGAGTCTACCCAAACCCATGTCCATCGAGTCGGTGATGCCATACAACCATCTCATCCTCTGTCGTCCCCTTCTCCTCCCGCCCCCAATCCTACCCAGCATTAGGGTCTTTTCCAATGAGTCAACCCTTCGCATGAGGTGCCCAAAGTATTGGAGTTTCAGCTTCAACATCAGACCTTCCAATGAACACCCAGGATTGATCTCTTTTAGGATGGATTAATTGGATCTCCTTGCAGTCCAAGGGACTCTCAAGAGTCTTCTCCAACACCATAGTTCAAAAGCATCAATTCTTTGGCACTCAGCTTTCTTCACTGTCCAACTCTCACATCCACACATGACCACTGGAAAAACCATAGCCTTGACTAGACGGACTTTTGTTGGCAAAGTAATGTCTCTGCTTTTAAATATGCAGAGCATATCTAGGTTGGCCATAACCTTCCTTCCAAGGAGTAAGCGTCTTTTAATTTCATGGCTGCAGTCACCATCAGCAGTGATTCTGGAGCCCCAAAAAATAAAGTCTGACACTGTTTCCACAGTTTCTCCATCTATTTCCCATGAAGTGATGGGACCAGATGCCATGATCTTAGTTTTCTGAACGTTGAGCTTTAAGCCAACTTTTTCACTCTCCTCTTTCACCTTCATCAAGAGGCTCTTTAGTTCTTCTTCACTTTCTGCCATAAGGGTGGTGTCATCTGCATATCTGAGGTTATCGATATTTCTCCCGGCAATCTTGATTCCAGCTTGTGTTTCTTCCAGCCCAGCGTTTCTCATGATGTACTCTGCATAGAAGTTAAATAAGCAGGGTGACAATAGACAGCCTTGACGTACTCCTTTTCCTATTTGGAACCAGTCTGTTGGTCCATGTCCAGTTCTAACTGTTGCTTCCTGACCTGCATACAGGTTTCTCAAGAGACAGGTCAGATGGTCTGGTATTCCCATCTCTTTCAGAATTATCCACAGTTTATTGTTATCCACACAGTCAAAGGCTTTGGCATAGTCAATAAAGCAGAAGTAGATGTTTTTCTGGAACTCTCTTGCTTTTTCGATGATCCAGCGGATATTGGCAATTTGATCTCTGGTTCCTGTATAGGGTGATATATTCTAGATGTGGACAGAAACACATCCACAGCCACTTAAACAATCTATCAAAAAAAGGAATTAATGAAAGCGACCTTAATTTTTGCATTTTTAGATTATTTCACTATTATTACATATATGTCTTTTACTTAAATTTAACTCTAAAAGAAAAAAATTTAGCCTGTTTTCTAAATTTTTAAAAAGTAGTTTAGAAAATACTTTGATTCTTCTGTTTTGCTTGTAAGTGAAAGCTTTACCAAAGCAAAGCATACATTTGTATCTCTTTCAAAATTCAATTTCTGATCCATATCATAGTGTATGTGTTCAATCCCCAGTTCTGTCTGATTCTTTGTGATCCCATGGACTGTAACCCACTAGCTCCTCTGGCCACGGGATTCTCCAGGCAAGAATACTGGAGTGGGTTGCCATTTCCTTCTCCAGGGGATCTTCCCAACCCAGGGATCGAAACTGCATCTCCTGTGTCTCTTGCATTGGCAGGTGGGTTCGTTACCATTGCACCACCACAGTGGAACCGCCTAATAATTGCTTGGTAATTATCAAGTTGGATGGATGAACTAATTATGAATTATTGTATTCTTTAAAAAAAAACATGAGCAAATGGTTGATATTCATTTGTTCATATTTTCCCTGTGGATTGCCTATTGCCTTTTAAGACTCAGCTTCTTTATAATGTATGCATTTTCCAATAAAACATTTTCTAGCCAGTGAAGATTTAAGAGACGTTTATGATGACATCTCCCAATCTCAGTTTTTTTTAACAAAAAAATGTGCCAGAAACCTATGGAGCTACTTTTCCAACATAATTAGTCATTCAACAAAACCACATTTAGTCCATTTGGAAAATGTGCGCTAAAGACATCCACGACGATGTGTATCCTTAGATGTGCAGGCCAGGCGCATCATGGCGCCTCTTAAGAGTGAGCCATTCTCTGCCTGGAACGTCTATACTAACTGCCTTCCCACTTCACCTTTTGCAGCTAGATCTTATTTTTGTCTAGTTCATGTTTCAAAAAAATTTATGCAATTATTGAGAAAGCAGCAAGCTGAGTGAGAAAATTGACTGTCATTTAAAAAAAGAGGGCATTGATGCAAAAGAGTACGTGTTTGTTAACAGTTGTATAAGCTGGACACTAGGAAATAGTGTCTTAAACATTTTACATCCAGATATGATAGCTAAATTGTGTTTTTGTTCAGTTGCATCATGTTAGTTGTGGGTTTGGATTTGCTGTGTTATGAGGTTAAAATTTTCCTTTGTGTAGCGTTGGCAAACAGGCTCCGTGTCCGCGTTTCATAGCATGTCTGGTTGCTCACAGAGGATTACAGATATTGAGTGAGAGTGGTGAAGAGGTTCTTGTATGTAACTGTCTTAGGCAGTATGCTGAAAAGTTAGAGCCATCGGTGCCATGGCCAGTCCACAAAGCCCCTCTCTGTGGGTCAGGAAGAGTCAGGGCCCGAGCAGTGAACTGTAGGTGGGATCACACCCCCTCACTCGCTCCAGCAGTGGACCCCACAGCCTGCAGAAGGTGTGCAGAGGCCTGAGGAGGGGCAGAGCTCACACTAGATGCCCTTCACAGGGACCGCTTAGTCTTGATGCCATGAGCCAATGAAAGGGGTGCCATTATCCTTGAAAAGGAAGCCAGAAGGTCCAGGAGGACACTGCTCAAATGTGCTCGCTTGGCTAGCATCAGAACCCAAACCCACACCCCTCTGACCTGGAGTAACTCCCCCGATGAGGGTTGGAAGCTTACATGCAAAGATCAGCAAGTGTTTGACTAAGTTTGACCGACCAGTTCAGTAAGGTCTACAGTGTTCTCTTTAAAGAAAGAAAAAACAAACTCCAGAGATGAAGGTCAGCCTTCTCTGTACCCCTCACCAGAACAGACCCCGCTGGCACCCTGTCCTCAACTTCAGCCCCCAGAACCATCACAAGCGAACGTCTGCTATTTATATAGCCCAGGCTGTGGCATCTTTTAATGGCAACCAGAGCAGACAAAGACAGCATCACCTAATTTTATCCTCATCCCCACATCACAGGTATTTTCCCAAATCACTGTGTATTATTCCTAAATTAGGGCTTTCCAGGTGGCACTAGTGATAAAGAACCTGCCTGCCAATGCAGGACAGGTAAGAAATGCAGGTTCAATCCCTGAGTCAGGAAGATCCCATGTCAGATGGCATGGCAATCCACTCTAGTATTCTTGCCTGGAAAACCCCACAGAGAAACAGAAAAGGCTAAGGTCCAGGGGGTCACAAAGAGTCGGACACAACTGAAGCGACTTAGCATGTGCCTTCCCAAATTACTTTGTTCATCATGCCTGTGGTTCTGTGGTATGAAGATATGGAATGCAGTCTCCTTTATTGGCTCAGCCTAAGAGTCAGACACGACTTAGTAACTAAACAACAACGAAATGACCTGATTGGTCCAGAATTCAGTCAGTGAAGCATCTCCGCAAAAGTAACAGCAGCCATAAAATAATGGCCCTATTGAGGATTTCACATAAACATCATTATCTTTTTCTCTGAGGCTCCATTTGTCAATATGTAAAGGATTCTTCATATTAAGTGTACAGACACATGTCTCTCCCCTAAAGTGTGTCTCCGGTCTGTGCCCCTGAGTTGAGGTGTTCCCAGCAGGGGTGCGGGGGCGCCGGGGTCAGAATGAAGGGGATGCCCAGACCCTGGCTGACCCATAAGTGACTCTCCCTGCAGCCAAGCATCCTGCTTTGTGGACATTGTTCACCTCTGGACCCTCCCCTGCTCCTGGGTGAACATCCCAGGCCAGTGCAAAGGGCTGAACTCACACAAAACAGCAAGAGGAGGGAACCTGAGCTTCACAGAGAGAGACCTGTTGGTCTCACTCACCTCACATCACTCAAGTCCGCAACACCAGGCTTGAGAAAGGGAACCGGCTTGGGCTGTGTTGCCAGGAGAACCATGTCCTGATCCAGGGGATCACAGGGCAGGACGGTTCCGATGGCTCAGGTCATGTTAATAGGAAACCATGTCCTGGGCTGATGCGCAGGTATAGTGGGGACAGAGGACTCTGTGGGTGCAGGACCCCAAGGCAAGCATGGAAGATTTGGCCCCTGAGACCTCCTGTGGGGTCATGGGCCAATTACCATGGAGTGGTTTGTGTCTTTCTAAAGCAACAGGATAGAGCCTTTTTTTTCTGAATCCCTCCAAGAGCCCAAGGAAGGAAAACAAAAAGTTTGGGGCATCTTTCAGACCAGTGAGTGAAGACTCTGAAAGCAGGGTATCTGGTGTGGCCTTGGATGCCCATCACCAAGCTGAGGCAGTGGCTCCCAGGTGACACTTGGCTGCAGTACTGATGAGTGGTTCAGAATACACACGACTCGTCTCCATAAATCAAAGTCCACGCGTCCTGGGCATTCCAGCCACGTGGACCCGGCCTGTGCTGTGGAATCCTTGTCTCTGGAAGCACAGAGCAAAGGACATGGGATCAGTTTCCATCGTCAGAGACTTTGTGTCGAGCCTGCCAGGACCTACAGCAACGCCGGGCGAACACTAGAACTTCCTGTGCCCTCGCTGGATGATTGCCTTCTGGGGAGGGTGGGAGTCACCGCAGACCACCCAGGCGAGAGTGGGAGGGGCGTGGCCACCCCTCGCATTTGGCAGACAACCAAAAGCAGGCGGAGTGAAGAGGGAGCCTCAGGTGGGCCCAGTGGAGGCCAGGGCCTGGGGAAGTGGGGGGTGACCCACCAGAGGCGGGGGTCCTAAATAATTGGGGTGTTCAGGCTTTCTCCGGTTGGTGCTGATCTGGAAACATGGGCAGAAGTCACTGACCGGGTCCAGAGAGTTCTGGGCCCACGGGTCGGTTCTGCCAGGCCAAGGCCGTGGGTCAGAGTTCTGGGGACCTCTGCATTCTGAGCAGTGTCCCTTCATGCGTTCAGAGCCGGGGGCCTTCCCGGGCTGGGGTCTGGGATGGTGCTGTGGGCTGGCTCACCGGGGAGGGGGCAGAGGGGTGAGGGGAGCCACCCAGCAGCGGGCCCAGCCTCCCTGTGTGCTGGAGGACACTGGCTGGCCCTGGGGTGGCATGTGACCAGCCACTGCGGGAGGCCCTCAGCACGAGGGTGAGAAAATACTGTTCCCTGGACCTCAGTTTGTGTCACAATCCAACCTGGCTGGGGATGTACATTAATGAGGGAAAGGTGGGGTATTTATTTCATGACAAAAGTGACATTTCTGTTCAATTTAACAGAGAGGAGGACCACCCCCCACAAACTGAAGCTGGTTCCACAAAGCCCGGATGGTGACTGTTAGGTGCTTGCTGTGTGGACAGCGTCTTCTCAAAGCCAAGTTCAGTCTCTGTTCATCGTTCTGCTGCTAAAAGCTAGAGAATGATGCTCCATAACCCACATGGCTAGGAGCCGTTGTATCTCCAAAGAAAACACTACAACAGTCACCTCCATGTGAATCACACTCCAGCAGGAGGACTGCCTTTTCACACTGATACAACCCCCAAACCACGACAGAGATGTCCCCAAACCCTTCACATCTAGTAGCCTGTCCCAACCAATTAGAACAGAAGTGAAAAGCACAAACGTTCCATCCTTCGTGTGGCTGGTCTGTGTGTGTGATCAGTCACTCAGGCACGTCTGACTCTTGGTGTCCCCTCTGGTCTAATGAAAGCACAGCTTCTCCTGGTTGCCCAGGTCCCCCATCGCGTCTGTGCAGAGAGGGAAGGAAGGGGGCAGATGGGCCTCGGAGGGCAGGTGGCCGGAGGCGCAAGGCCACCTCTGGTCCCCAGGGCCCTCGACCCCAGGCGGCCGGGCCAGCAGCTGCCTGTCTCTCCCGAAGGGTCCAGGAAGCCCCCACTGTTGCTCCCAAGGCAGTCAGTGCTCGGAGCAAGGCCTTCCGTCCCTCTCGGGGTTTAGGGTACCCCCCATGGGTCCACAGGGAGGCCCAGAGAACCCAGAGCAGTCCCCGCAGAGGGGACCGTGTAGGGGCTCAGCCGTGCTGGCAGCTGGCCCCGGGGCCCTGGATGCCCTGCACGCCCTCGGCCACCAGCCCCCGGGAGCCCACCCTCCCCCCACTGCCACACGTGCACACACCAGCCGAGCCAGTTAGAGAGCGTTTGCCGAGGGTTGTCCCGTGGCACCGGGGTGTTAGAGACACGTGCAGGGGACCGTCGGGAGCTGAGTGGCCTGCCTTCTGCTGTGCGATGTGTTTGTTTGCTCAGCCCGCCCTGTCCCACCCGTCTGGAGCCTCCACACTGCGCCCTGACTCACAGAGCTGGGTTTTCACTTGGGGTTGCAAGAGCAGGCCCGAGTTCTGGCCTCTGGGTGGGTGCTCTGGGGTCTATTTTTCTGCAGACTCAATGACATCAGCTTGCTGCCAGCCCCGTGGTGCCCTGAGGGCTGTTTCCTTCTAAACTGCTCTACGGAGGGGTCCCTGACACACAGCGCACGTGGTTCATGGGTACAGTTTGAAGCTGGCAGACTCTAGGCAGGATCAGGATACCACCTCCACCAGCGAGGGGACAGACAAGCCAACACCTCCCAGAGTCACCTTAGGTCACCTTGCTTGTTTGTCCTTCTTTTGATGTTGGTGGTAAGAACACAGCACAAAATTTACCCTCTTAGAAAATGTTAAAGAGCATTCAAAACCAAAAATAACTTAGCAGGTCTGAAAGGGTGAGAACCTGCCAAGAATCATGGAATCGCCCCCTAACCCTCACCCGAAAGAGATGACAGGGACTCCCCAGGAGATAACATTGGGTCAAAGGCTCAGGAATTCACAGAAACTGTGAATGCCAACTGGTCATAAAGACACAGGGGACACTCACAAATTCTAAAGTGCACAGGGATGTTAAGTGTGAAATAAATAGGAGACACTGTACGCATTTCCTTTCACCTAAATGTCAAGACAACTTTGAACAAAGAGATTCCCAGAAAAAAGCAATGGAAAATCAGGAACTAATCTGTTTTCTGTGAAAATAGGATGAATATATCATGATGGCTATAATTGTGGCAACTACAAAGATTCTGTAAGTTTTTCCAAATAAAATACCTATTCGGTAGGCTTTATGAGACCTAGATTAATTTAAAATTCAAATTACCTGAATGATTACTCTTATTTATTAATTATAATATGTGTAACAAATAAATTATTAATGGTATTATCAATGCAAATTATATGTAATGTATAATAAGTAGA
Organism: Giraffa tippelskirchi; assembly: GCF_054371585.1. Lineage (NCBI taxonomy): Eukaryota > Metazoa > Chordata > Mammalia > Artiodactyla > Giraffidae > Giraffa > Giraffa tippelskirchi. The sequence continues at coordinate 60,357,834 of NC_137282.1, forward strand.
GTAATTACATATTATTATTTATAATAAAGACAAAGCAAGCAGAGCCCAAATTGCTCCAAACATAAGTTGTGAGAGTGACAATCGGTGGGAATTTCATTCTGTTGAGCCCCTTTTCTTCTGTTGAGTGAGCCCTGTGTGTGTCTCCGATCACAAAGCTCCAAAACCATCTCTCTGACCTTCACATTTGACTTTGATTCAGCATCAACCATTTAAATAGGAAAATAGTAAGCTGGTGTGAGTCAGATAAAGCCTCTACCTGGGCAGATTTGTAAAACGGGAAGATGCTAGCATTGGCCACGGGCATATGGAAGAGATAAAAGTCAGATAAAGGTCTTTTTAAAGACAGAAAATAATGAATATGAGAGAAGGAAGAGGTTATTTTTTTTTTCCTTAAGTGCAAAGAAAAAGTTTCTTCAAGGAAAAAATGCACAAGTGATTTTTCCTCTTCCCCGGGAAGGCGCTGTCTGCCCTGGCCCTTGTAGATTAATCAAGTGTTTAAGTGGAGGCTCCTTGACATTTTGAAGTGGGCTGAGACTGAAGTGTTTCAGCTCCGACATCCCATCCGACGGCAGTGGATTTCCCCATCTAATGGGATGCAGGGTCATTTCCCAGGAGCTGTTTAGGGGACCTTTGTAGCTTCAAAATGCAACGCTTCCCTCAGAAGTGCCTAAAGCTGATTATTAAGCATGATTCATAAATTCTTCAGAAGGTGATCGAGTTAGGTTGACACACAGTCAGATGGTGACAGAAAGCAGCCTTCCCTCCGACTGGAAATACCCACCCGCCCGCTGCAGGGTATTTTATCGTTTGTTTTTTTTCTTTTTTGCTCCCTCGTTCACCACCTTCTATTTGTACGGCACTCTTTTTGAAAACACATAGAATCCATTTACATGCCTTTCAGGGTGACCTGGTGAGCAAGACGTGAGATGACACTAGCTGCCCACCCCCCGCTCCACGTGACTTCACCCAGGACTCGCTGGGGACAAAGGGCAGAGAGGACAGGCGACAATAACCCAAGGACCACGCTGTGACACCTGCCAGCACAGAACGCACTTCAGCTCCTGGTTTCCCAGAAGAACTCGACCCAAGGCGGCTGTGTTGGAGACGAGCAACAAGCCTCAGCCATGCCACGCAGGGTCCCCTTCCTCCCCGGCAGGCCCCCTCCTCCACGATGGACAGGCCTGCCCCTGGACAGGGGCCATTTCCACTTCTCAGAGCAGCAACTCCTGGCCAGACAACAAGGAGACCCGGGCCAGACGCACTCACACTGGAACATTCACGCTGTTTGTGTTTGTCACATGGGGACCATTATGAAAAACGAGCTTGGCGCCACCTCCTACAGAATTTCGAGTGTGAACCAAGATGGCAGCCCCAGCTAGAGGCCGACTGTGGTCCAGACCAGGGCTTTCCCCGTGGCCTCCATCACCCTGGCCTGAAAAAGACACATTCTTTTATTTTATCCTCAAAGTCTCAATTGTGAGATATCACATGGGCCCTGATTCTCTACCAGGAAGCCAGAAAAGCCCAGAGTTTCACATTTTTATTTGACCAGTTGTCCTTTTGAAACTGAGACTTCGCTGTCAGCCTCTTCCCACAAAGACTGAGAAAAGAGCACAACTGGTTCATTTTAGGAAAATCTTAAATGAAAACCCTGATGGCTATAGGGTGAAATTGCTATCTTAGCAAAGAAGGGCCTTTCAAGATGCTGATCCTGATGGATCCACCCTTTGTATGAGCCATAAAACGCATGCCAGCTGGAATCACATGTGTGGGCATACACATTGTCAAGGACACATTTGACACCAAACTCAGAACATACTTTAACAACAGACTCTGAAAAAGCAAGTATTAAACTAATACCTGTGGGATCCTTTGATTTGGGACCTCTTCACCTTCCCATCATTCAATTTGATCCAGACTCCATCAGGAGACATTACTAAGCTGACAACCGAATTTTGCTGATTAATGAACTGATTAAGTAGACAGATTATATATCAAGGGCTTGGCAACCCACTCCAGTACTCTTGCCTGGAAAATCCCATGGATGGAGGAGCGTGGTAGGCTGCAGTCCATGGGGTCGCAAAGAGTTGGACACGACTGAGCAACTTCACTTTTCACTCCTTGGTGGCTCAGCGGATATAGAGTCCCCCTGCAATGCAGGATATCCAGGTTTGATCCCTGGGTCAGGAAGATTCCCTGGAGAAGAGAATGGTTACCCATTACAGTATTCTTGTCTGAAGAATCCCATGGACAGAGAAGCCTGGTGGGCTATAGTCCATGGGGTCGCATAGAGCTGGACCTGACCAAGTGACTAATACATTTCATATATTAATAATATGGTAGCAATTGTTGTCTTCCACCTATATTGGGTGTTCTTTGAAAAAATGACCAACACAACACGTATCTTCATAGCATTCTATTACGACCCTTAGACCAGCACAATTAAATTAGTTATAAACAGGAAATACCAAGTTGACATGACAACATGATTTCATTCCTCTAGGCCTGGCAAGTGGCTTTTCATAGAAATAAAACTCTGTCCATGTTGAGATTCTACAAGAATACAAATCTGTGGTTTTCCTTCAAGACTGGAACCCCTGTTTTTACTCTTGTTGGGAGATGTAGTGTATTGACACTGTGATATGTCCCCCCAAATCCATAGGTTGATTCCTAACGCCCAGAACCTCCAAACATGATTCTTTGAAGGTGGGGTCTCTGAAGAGGTAATAAGATGAAAGGGAGCCAGCAGTGTGGACCCTATTGTGATCTGGCCAGTGTCCTTACAAAAAGAGATTACAACACAGACGCTCACAGAAGGATGGCCATCTGAGGATGCAGGGAGGAGACGGCCGTGTACACGCTGAAGAGAGAGGCCTCACAAGAAACCAACCCTACCCACACCTTGTCCTGGACTTCCATCATCTGGAACTGTGAGAAAATAAATTGTCTATTGTTTAAGCCACCCTGTCTGTGATGTTTTGTTATGGCCACCAGAACAATACAATACAGAGAGTGAATGATTTCACCATTTCACCTTCTTTAGAGTTGGCAATATATACTGTCATCTACCTGTCCTTTACCTTAAAGATATTTTAATAGACAGTCACTCACTGTAACAACACGTGTCCTCGCTGAGGTTACAAGGCTCTGAGACACCTCCGGAGGGCAAGCACAATCCCACCTGGCAGTGGCTGCATGCAGGCGGGAACACTAGGCTTCTGCCCAGGGGCAGGCAGCCCAGTGGACGGAGAGGCACTGTGAGGATCTGGCCACATTGCATTCCATGGGACCATTAGACAGAGCCGTATGAGCGATTTCACAAGGCAATTCTCAAGTCCAAATCCGAGTATTAAATGCAGGGGGTGGAAAGCAAATATTACAAAATTAATCTACTTAAAACAGGACCATGAATCTTATTACATTTCCAGCCACTATATGTTCATGCTTAAGCAACAGATGTTAATCTCTGGCGATGAAATTGCTTCCACCAGATGTTCAGCAACCCCCACCCCTCCTCCCCAGGCTCTCCCCAAACAGAACCTCAGCATCTTAGCTGCCCCCGGGTCTCCACAAACAAGATTTTTATGTGGTGAGTTCTGGAGCCATCCTGGGTGGACATTTTAAAGGATCCCCCTGACCCAGCTAGGACGCCAGCAAGGGCTGTGGGCTTGTTTACACGTAACCCTGTCCAGTCAGTCCAGCCAGGCCCAGGTGTGTACAGAGTTGGCCATGGAATGACCTACACTCTGTGAAGGCCAGAAGGTCCCCAGTCTGGCTCACCACCAGCTCTGGTGCTCACGTGGGTGGGGGTCTGCCCAGATGCCAGGCCCCCTGAGCAGCCTGCACTGTCCACCAGCCCACAGATCATAAGAGGCTACTGCCCCGTCCCGGGACATGCTAAAGTGGTCAGAGCACACACACCCCCTTTCCTATGGCAAATGTTCACGATGGACATATTGCCTTGTTATTTTAAATTAAATGCTCAGAGGCCACCTGAGGCCCAAAGGTAACCAATTTTAGACAAAATATCCTGAGTTTGGCAAGCGTTCATCAAAGCTTAATAAGGAATATTCCAGATACGTAATTACAGTTGCCTGCTGTCGTCAATGCCCTGTGAGCACCAGCAGGAGGGGCCCGTGGGGCTGAGCCAGGGACCTGCCCACACGGATCTAGACCCACACGCTCACCCACACTCCCACGTACACAGGCACAGTCTCACGCCCCTGCACTCACACACACACACACACTACTAGTTCGCATTAGCTCATGCACACCTAGACACAGTGACATGCGCACTTGGAGAGGAGGCCCCGGGCATCGCAAGGTCCATCCACCCCATCCTAGCTGCAGCCACCAGGGGCCTCTGCCTCCCATGACCTGGGCGCCCACCCCGCTTCACCCTGCTCTCCCCGTCTGGGGCACCCGAGCCTTCGGTGGGAGACCGCAGGGCTGCTTACCTGGAAGGCTGGCCTGGCCGGGGAGAGGACCCCAGGGTGAGCGCGGTGAGTGAGGATGGGGGGGGTGTCTCCTGAGCTGCTCCGCGTGCTGCTGTCCATGTATGGGATCCACATCCCGCCGTTCCTCGTGAGTCCTGGTCCAGGCTCTGACTCTCAGCTGGAACAGTCTCCAGCCGACACCCGGACGCTCAGCTTCCGCGGACTCCTCTATCCCCTGGGCGTCCTCCGCCTCCCTTGATCCTCTTCCCCTCCCCCAGTCCTCTCCTCCTCCAGCCCTTCCTCTGGGTTCCCAAGGACATTCTCCCAGCACCTGGCACAGTCCCTGAGGATGCTTCCTCGTTCCCAGCCCCGTCCCTCCAGCTCCCCTGTGTCCATGGAAGGCCATGGACGTCTTGGGAGGACGTCTGGGCAGGCTGGTGGCCATCTGACTTCCACAAGGTGAACAGCTAGAGCTCAAACAGGTAACTCAGGGCTGGAGGTGCAACAGCCGGATGGAGACCTTGATGATCCAATCCTGATCACCTGCAGGGTCATGAATGACCTCCACCGGCCAGACTCTGGGGACCCAGAGTCCCCCAGCCTCTGTTCCTCTTTGCATTTCCAGTCCCCTCTCTTCCAAGCAAACTGGCTTCCTCTGCTCTCCTGTTCATTGTTTTTAAGAAAATGAAACATTTCTAAGGTTTTTGTTCTTTGTTTTACTTCACATTAGACATTGTCTCCTTTTAATTAATATGATTTACTTTATTAGCAATAATTATTACATTATGTTTCCTCTGTAAAGTTTTAAAATTGACATATTTATACATAAATGAGACACTTTGACATGTATTTAGTCACATATCAACCAATAAAAGTCACTTTTGAATAAATATTTTTGTTATTAAATTGTCATAATGTCTGAGGCTTCCCTGGTGGCTCAGTGGTAAAAGGAATCTGCCTGCAATGCAGGAGATGAAGATTGAATCCCTGAGTGGGAAGATCCCCTGAGGAATAAATGGCAACCCACTCCAGTATTCTTGCCTGGAGAACCCCATGGACAGAGGAGCCTGGTGGGCTGCAGTCCACGGGGTCACAAAGAGTCTGGCATGACACAGTGACTGAACAACAGCAGCCTATTAATTTCCACTATATTAAAAATTAAAGCTGAGAAAGTGTTAAATATAGATACAATAATTTAACAGTGAAACCATAGAATGTTAATCTATGTAACACGTCTTTATGTGTTAAAACATTTTTCTGCAAATCAAAACTACCATGAGGCACAGCCACACGTTGGTGAGAATGAATGTCATTAAAACATCTGCAGACAACAAATGCAGGAGAGGACGTGGGGAAAAGGGGGCCCTCCCACACTGTCAGTGGGAACATAAACTGGTACAACCACTCTGGACAACAGCATGCAGGCTCCTTAGAAAACAAAAAGCAGACCTACTACATGATCTAGCAATCCCAGTCCTGGGCATATATTCTGAGAAAACTATAATTTGAAAAGATATGTGCACCCTGATGTTCACGTCTATGCGTGTGTGTGTGTGTGTGAGTCACTCAGTTGTGTCCAACTCTTGCCTGCCAGGCTCCTCTGTCCACGGGATTCTCCAGGCAAGAATACTGAAGTGGGTTGCCATTCCCTTCTCCAGGGGATCTTCCCAACTGAGGAATCGAACCCAGGTCTCCTGCATCGCAGGCAGATTTTTTACCATCTGAGCCACCAGGGAAAGCCCCTGGTGTTCACAGCAGCACTATAAATAACAAAGTCATGGAAACAACCTCAATGCCCGTTGATAGATGATCATACTAAGTGAAGTAAGTCAGACAGAGAAGGACACACACTATGCCATCACTCACATGTAGAATCTAAAATATGACACAAATGAATGTGTTTACCAAATGGACTGACAGGTGTAGAAAACAAACTTATGGTTACCAAAGGGAAAGGAAGAGGAGGGGTAAATTAGGAGTTTGAGATCAACCTATACACACTACTACTAATGTGTATAAAATAGACAGGGTCCTACTTCACAGCACAGGGAACTCTATCCAATAGCTTGTGACAACCTATAACAGGGAAGAATATGAAAAAGAATATGTATATGTAAAACTGAATCACTTCGCTGTATAGAAAAACAAATACAACATTGTAAATCAACTACAATTTTAAAAAAACAATAATTTCTGAAAGATAAAGGGCAGAGAGAGCAAAATAGCAGTTTTACCTTTTAGCCAATCTCCCTCCTGTCTGGTTTCACAGAAGGCAGTCTGATTTTCTCTGCCTCTGTACTTAGTCAGCGGGATTGCTGGGTCCTGCAGCCTCTGGAAAAGCCCACGGCCCATGCGTGAAGAAAGCAAGTGAGCACATACATGCGATGAACGTCTCCACATTATTGAGGACATGGTTGGGAAAATGGACGTGTGTTAGATGTGCAGAGAGATGAAGTCAGGTAAACAGAACTGCAGGGATCTGCACATTCACATCGTTTGCAGAAACTTGAGAGCTGAGAATCGATGAGCTATCTGCCAAGAAAACCATTAAAGATGTTGCTAGGAAATCTGAAAGCAGTTCTCTCAATTTTCAGATGGGGAGACTGATAAGTGGGCCAGCTCTCGTGATAGTCAAGTTCACATCACTAGCGGAAGCCGTGGCGTGGAATCCAGGTCTCCAGGGCTCATCCAGGATACAGCTTGTACAGCCCTCTGCTCTTCAGAACCCTGTCTTTTCACAAATCCTTTTTCTTCCAGCAATATCTCTTTTCATCTAGCAGATTTCGGAAGCAGTCCCTGAGGTCCTGTGACAAACTGACCTCCAGGGAATTTCATAGGCTCATCCAGGAACTGGCCCCCCTTTCTCTTGGATTCCACTCCGAATCCCCAGCTAACTTGCAGGTATGTGAGGGGAGACACCTGCCTGTCAGGCAGGGGATTCCTGCCACATGGCAGAAGTGTCGTATGTCCGCGTCCTCACCTGTGATAATTATCTCTTCAAGTGCAAGGTCCAGGGCTGATGTCTTCCCAACTCTGTCAGCAGCAGGTGCACGGGCCTCTCTGAGCATCACATGCAGCATGCACAAAAGGAAGGAAATGAGCAGTTACGGGGCTTCTCGCCTGTGAGCAGAAAGCTTCTGTGCGCGGGTGCTAAGTCTCTTCAGTTGCGTCCAGCTTTCTGTGACCCTATGGGCTGTAGCCCGCCAGGCCCCTCTGGCCAAGGGATTCTCCAGGCAAGAAAGCTCGAGTGGGTTGCTATGCCCTCCTCCAGGGGATCTTCTCCACCAAGGGATGGAACCCAGGTCTCCTACATTGGAGGCAGATTCTTTACCACTAGCGCCACCTGGGACACCCATTCCTCACCAAATGGGATCCACTGGAATCTCTTCTTGAAGCCATACAGCAAATTCCAGAGAAGGAATGTCTCCCACCAGTGAGCTGGGGCTATATATCTTGTGTGGCAGTAAGATTTTTTTTTTAGCCTTGTGTGTTAGGTGCAGGATAACAAGCCCGTCACAATGGTCTTTGTTGTTGTTCTTCAGTCACTAGCTGAACAGTCAAGTGTGTTCAGTCATGTACATCTCTTTGTGACCCCATGGACTGCAGCACGCCAGGCTTCCCTGTCCCTCACCATCTCCCAGAGTTTGCTCAAACTCATGTCCATTGAGTCAACGATGCCATCCAACCATCTCATCCTGTGTCTCCCCCTTCCCCTCTTGCCCTCAATCTTTCCCATCATCAGGGTCTTTTCCAATGAGTCGGCTCTTCGTATCAGGTAGCCAAAGTGTTGGAGTTTCAGCATCAGTCCTTCCAATGAATATTCAGAACTGATTTCCTTTAGGACGGACTGGTTAGATCTCCTTACTGTCCAAGGGACTCTCAAGAGTCTTCTCCAACACCAAAATTTGAAAGCAACAGTTCATTGTTTAGCCTTCTGTATGGTCCAATTCTTATATCTGTACATGATTACTGGAAAAACCATAGCTTTGACTATACAGACATTTTTCGGGAAAATGCCATCTCTGCTTTATAATTGAACAAAGTTATAAGGATTGGTTGGTAGTCTCCAGCTCACAGCTACACAGCAGTTCTCCATTACAGAATAATTGTTTTTGGACAACTCAGTTATTTTACTTTTTTATTTTATTTCATTGGAGTAAAACTGATTTACAATGTTGTTAGTTTCAGGTATATAGAGAAGTGATTCAGTTATACATATATGTACATTTATTCCTTTTGCAGTTCCTTTTCTCATATTGGAAAAGGAAATGGAAATGTACTCCAACATTCCTGCCTGAAGAATCCCCATGGACAGAGGAGCATGGTGGGCTGCTGTCTATGGGGTTGTGAAGAGTCAGACAGGGCTGAAGCAACATAGCACCATATTCCTTCTTTTTCTCAGTTTCTTTTTTCATATAGATTATCACAGAAAATTGAGTAGAGTTCCCTATGCTATACAACAGGTCCTGTTGGTTATCTATTTTAAATGTAGTAGTGTGTGTACGTTTATTTCAAGCTCAGAATTTATCCCTCCCCCAATATTTTCCTGGTGGTTCAGATGGTAAAATATCTGCTTACAATGCAGGAGACACAGGTTCAATCCCTGGGTCAGGAAGATCTCCTGGAGAAGGAAATGACAACCCACTCCAGTACTCTTGCCTGGAAAATCCCATGGACGGAGGGGCCTGGGGGGCTACAGTCCATAGGGTCCCAAAGAGTCGGACACGACTGAGGGACTTCACTCTCACTTTCCACATTTCCCTTTTGGTAACCATAAATTTGGTTTTGATACAAATCTGTTTTGTAAATAAGTTTATTTGTGTCATTTTAAAATCAGATTCCATATATGAGTGATATTGGGTGGTGTTTGTCTTTCTGTGTCTGACTTATCTCACTCGGTATGGTAATTTCTGGGTCCATCCATGTTGGTGCAAAAGGCATTATTTCATTCTTTCTTATTTCTGAGTAGTATAAGATGGTGGTGGTGGTTTAGTTGCTCAGTCGTGTCCGACTCTTGCGACTCCATGGACTATAGCCTGCCAGGCTCCTCTGTCCATGGGATTCTCCAGGCAAGAGTACTGGAATGGGCTGCCATAAGATGAGGCACATATATTTGATGTTCATTGCTTTGGGGGGTTTCTTTCTGTGTTGAGTTCAGCATCCCTGTTTCTCCAAACATCTGCCTGTGTGTGGCCATGCCTAGATCCCCACGTAGTCCCACTGCACGTGAGCGTAGACTGACTGTCTCCTCACTTGGGGGCAGGAAGAGGGAGTCAGGAGAGAGAGGAAACTTGATATTGGAACCAGAGTGGGAGACCAAGCTTGCTGCTGTGGGGCCCCCTGGGAGTGGCCCAGCAGCACAGAATCTTAGTAGAGATGAAGGGTGTGTTAAGTCACTTCAATTGTATCTGAATCTTTGAGACCCCATGGGCTGTAGCCCACCAGGCTCCTCTGTCCATGGGATTCACCAGGCAAGAATACTGCAGTGGGTAGCCATTTCCTTCTCCAGGGGATCTTCCCCGCCCAGGGATCGAACCCCCATCTCTTACGTCTCCTGCCTTGACCTGCAAGTTCTTTACCATAAGCTCTGCCAAGGAAGACCAGAGATGAAGTGAACATGCCTTCATAGAAAAAAGTTATAAACCACAGTGTTCGGTCAACTTTCGAAAGCAGATTTTCTTACCTGCTCTCATCATCCCTGTAACTAGCAGTCTGGAGCCAGCTCCTCTTTTGGGGACACCGTCTCCCCAGATCCTCTGGGGTTCCCATGGCCTGCATGTCAGCCCGAGGGCTTTGGCAGTGAGTGGGCTATGGACAAGCCCCTCCAGATGCTTTCTCCCAGAAGTTTCATGAACCGTGTAACTTCACCTCTTATCCCATGACTCCTGGAGAATAAGACAAGATTCTTCCACAGATATTAAAATAAGCTCCGAGGCTTAGAATGGTGCATTCACATCCACTGATAATCAGAGAAAAAGAGAACAGTGGCAGATCGGAATGTAGAATTTTATGTAAAGGGAAAAGACCAGGTTGATAGAGTCGGATCAAAAGCAGTTTCTTTTTTATAAAGTGTTATGATCAAATGTATCCTGAGGTCCTTTTACGAAAAAGAGCGGTACTCATTCCTGGGACCCCATGTGAGCTGGTAAGCTTTTCTTTTTCTGGGGTGAGTGTGTAGAGGGATACACACGGGATTCTCATTTTTCCCTTCCTTTACTTTTTTCAGTTGCCTTACTGGCATCATCAGTTTAGAAACTTTGTCTCACAATTTAATAAGTAAATTAGAGTGAGTGGCCTCTGTGTTGATCCTGATTTTTATAAACTCAGGTCCAAAGCTAAAATTGAAAAGGATGGTGTGCTATCTCCAACTGCGCTTTCACGCTGAATGTGAATTGACCCACTGTTCACGGCCAGATCAAGCTCAGAGCTCAATTTAGATTTGGGGACAAAGTTCTTAAAGACCCAGGTTCTATTCAAATGGGAGATTTTCACTGCACACACAGCCTTAATCAAAAGTAGAGCTGTATAGAATGGTTTAAATTTAATCCAAATCTTGGCCAATTTCATGAACCAGCCTCCTCAAGCTTCACACGAGTGGGCTCATAAATGCCATTTCTGCGCTTATATGCGGTGCGGCTCCCGGCAGATGCTGCTGAAGGAGTTTTCTCTCGCCTTCCTGTGCTTTTTATAGCATGAGCAAAATAAAGCTCATTTCATTGATTGATGAAGGGTAATAAAGTCTGACTTTTCCCTGAAAGGGCTTCTTGAGTCACTCACTTGGACTGCAGACAGTAAGATTAGGAATCTGATGATCCAAAAAAGACAATATAGGTGTAACAATGAAGAATGTGGGTGCTGTGTGCACAGGTGTGCTTGTGAGTGTGTGTGTGTGTGTGCACACACGTGTGCACCTAGATGGTGGCGGTCACGGGATAAACCACAGATGGCTTCGAGAGGGAGAAAATGAAATCGTCACTCAGTTAAAAGCTGACAGTGATATTTCACACTCTAGTAGAATAGTTTATCTCACATGAGGAGGAAATACTGAAACTTATCTAAGTTTCAGAGTTTTAAAAATGCAACAAGCAATATTTTGAAGCTTCTTAAACACACCACCAATGTCTCTTCCAGTGTGGTCTTAAGAACAGTCACACAGAGGGAAAGGCTGTTTGTTACAGGGTTAACCTTCTGTACAAAAACCACTTCCAGCAGTCTAAATGCACCCAGAGGTGTGCATGCTCAGTCACTTTAGTCAGAGGTGACTCTGCAACCCCACGTACTGCATCCCACCAGGCTCCTCTGTCCATGGGATTCTCCAGGCAAGAATACTGGACTGGGTTGCTATGCTGGCCTCCAGGGAATCTTCCCAACCCAGGGATCAAACCCAAATTTCTCACATCTCCTGCACTGGCAGGCAGGTTCTCTATCACTAGTGGTACCTGGGAAGCCCAACCAGATGAGACTGGCCTTCAGAAGAAATGCACATGGAGGCTGGGGAAGGAATTGAAATGGGTTGAGGTGGCCTTGGACTTGAGCAGAATCTAACACTCGGGGCACACACGGCCGGTTGGGAGCAGAGCTCCATGGGGAGAAGGGGACCCAGTCCCTGTGGGAGCCGCAGCCCAGGGCCTGCAGTGCCCATGTGGAGTCCCGCCAGCTGACAGCTACCAGTCGTCAGTTCCAAGGACGCCTGGATCTCCCTGCTCACCCTGCTGCACAGGCTCCTCCACTGCACTGACCCCGGGAGCCCGAGACGCTGGCGCCCAGCGGTCATCACTCTGACCTCACCTGCATGCTCACCTGAGCCCTTTCAGGTTCAGAAGTCACCCCCTTCCCCCCGGCACTGCCTCTCCTGCCGCCCCCCACCCCAGCTCTGCACAGCAGATGTCACTTTGTCTTTCGTCTGAGGGAAGTGGTAAAAGTCAAACCTAACCAGAAAGAATTGTCTTCTAATGAATATTTCAAAATCAGATCTATTGAGTTATAATCTATCTACACCACAGTCTCCTCTCAAAGCATGGAGTCGCAGCCCCTGAGTCTGGACGGATGTTCGCGGTTGTGTAACCATCAGTACAGCCACAATCACGACAGAGCACAAGTCCCCCAGACTCGCAGTGGCACCTCTGGTCCCACGTGGCACCTCTCCCCCAACCCTGCTCTCCTGGCAACCATGGATCTGACTTCTATCCCCTGAGCTTTTCTTCTTCCCAGAATGTCACGGAAACGGAATCGCACAGTGCCATTACTTTTTGGCAAATAGGGAAAACATATAAATAGTGACAGACTTTTTATTTTCTGGGCTCCAAAATCACTGGGAACAATGAATCCAGCCCCAAAATTAAAAGATGCTTGCAACTTAGAAGAAAAGCTATGGCAAACCTAAGTATCGTATTAAAAAGCAGAGACATCATTTTGGTGACAAGGATCCCTTTAGTCAAAGCTGTGGTTTTTCCAGTAGTCACATACAGATGTGATAGCTGGACCACAAAGAAGACTGAGCGCTGAAGAATTGATGCTTTTGAGCTGTGGTGTTGGAAAAGCCTCTTGAGAGTCCCTTGGACTGCAAGGAGATCCAACCAGTCCATCCTAAAGGAAATCAGTCTTGAATAGTCATTGCAAGGACTGATGCTGAAGCTCCAATCCTTTGGTCACCTAATGCAAAGAGCCAGCCTTTGGAAAAGACCCTGATGCTGGGAAAGATTGAGGACAGGAGGAGAGGGGACGACAGAGGATGAGATGGTTGAACGGCATCACTGGCTTGGTGGACATGAGCTTGAGCAGGCTCTGGGGGCTGGTGAAGGAGAGGAAAACCTGAGCAACTATCACTTTCTCTTTCATACCTGTCCACCCTCCCATCCCCAGGCTCACCTTGCCTGTTGGGATCTTCACACAGGTGTCTGAAAGCTCAAAAGCCCCTCTTCAGGGTTTCTGGGCATAATCTGTACCCCCGGCTTATACTCTTATTTGTGATGTAAGTATGCTGAGCTGAGAGCTTGTGATGATAAATAGAAAAAGTGCTTCTAACGCTGGAGATGCAGTCTGACCCCAACATAGGCGGGACAGCTAATGCTGGCAGGACAGGCTTAGCTGGGAGCCCCGGAGGACCGAGGCCCCGGTTCCCGCAGTGCTCAGCGGCCCCAGCACAACACAGGCGGGACCCCTGCAGAAGGCTCTCAGGTGCAGGACAAAGATACCAGGGCAGGTCAGCTTTCTTCCTAAAATAACACATATGTGACCTGAGTAACACTGAGGAAAGGCCAAAGATATTGGCGGTTGGGCTCTAAATTTTTGTATCAACTGAAATAAAAAGTACCTGATGAAATTTCCTGATGGTTCAGTGGTTAGGAGTTGGGGCTGTCACTGCCAAGGGTTCCTGGTTCAATCTTTTGTCAGGGAACTAAGATTAACGACCAAAAAGAAGAAGAAGAAAACCTAACCACTTACAGGTGTGTGTGTGTGTGTGTGTGTGTGTGTGTGTGTGTGTGCGCGCGCGCGCGCGCGCGCGCATACAGGTGCACCAGTATGCCAGTGGATTTCCTTGTAATCACAGTAAATTACAAGTCCAAATGCTTCACACATTTGCTCATTCATGTCCAACTCTTTGCGGACCTGTGGACTGTAGACTGCTGGGCTCCTCTGTCCATTGGATTCTCCAGGCAAGAATCCTAGAGTGGGTTGCCATGTCCTCCTCCAGGGGATCTTCCCGACCCAGGGACTGAACTCACGTCTCCTGGATTGCAGGCAGACTTTTTACCGTCTGAGCCACCAGGGAAGCTTGGACCTGTGGAAATTCAGCCTCCTCTGCCCTCCCTTCGAGGTCCTGTTGCTGCCGCCTGTGTTTCTGCCCATCCCCAGCAATTCTGAATATTCCACCTGGAATACAGCTTTTTTATTTCATCTCTTGAGCAATGGGGTTTTCTTCTCTAAGCTAATGGCACGCGTCCTTTTGATGCGTCTCCATCTGCTCTGCACAAGCATTTGAGAAGAGAACTGAATCTGAGATAAAGAGGCACTTGTTTATTAGAATCTGACTGGATGGAGAGGTACATTTAAGGGGCAGGTTTCACCTTAAGGTCTGGATGCCTGATGGATGCAGGACAACGCGCTGCAGCCACGGCTCAGCTGAGACGGTCACCTCTGCCCCCGACCAGACTGCGTGCGATGAGGGGAAGCAGGTGGGGACCAGGCAGCTGGACGTGGCCCTCCACCCGCTCCAAACTTCACGTGGCCAGCCGGCTCCTCCTCCGTTCGCTGGGCACCGCGGTCATGTTTTTAGATCAGCGTCCGGCAGGGTGACCCTTGTCACTGTGGCCTTGGTGGCAGGGCCCCGTAACTCAGTCTAGGGAGAGGAGGGGCCTGCCACCCTCCTGCCAGCAGGCAGGCACCTACGCACCAGGGGCTTCCTGCACAGAGGAGGGAGCCCCCAGCAGGGAAAGTGAAGAGGAAAGAGCAAGATCTGCAGCGGAGCCACGCTTCCATCAGAAAGAGAACACGGGGAAGCAGGCCCGTGGGAGAGGCGGCCCATTACCTGGTTATGATGGAGGAGATGGGGCCGGCTCCCCCGGGGACGGATTAGCATTTGCTGCCTTTCAAATCTCCATACTTCGCATCACTGATGTTCACTCACACCGTCTAAGCTGTCATTTAAACAGACAACTAAGTAATTCAGTTTTATTTCCCCGCCTTGGTTTTCAGGAGATCCGTAAATCTGAAGGATGCCGTCTTTCTATATTAGAATATACTTTCGAATCTGGGCTTTCCTCCTAAACTTTGGCAGTGGTAGTTTTTACATAAGCAATAATATATTTTTTATTCTGGTAAATACGTATTATGTACAATCTACCATTTTATCCATTTTTAAGTGCACGGTTCTGTGGCATCAAATACATTCACCTTGCTGTGCAACCATCGTCACCGTCCCACTCCAGAGCTTTTCCATCTTCCCAAACTAACTCTGCTCCCACTAAGCAACGTCTCCCCCTGTCCCCCTCCCCAGGCCCTGGACAATCACCATTCCACCTTCTGCCTCCATGGATTTTGATGCTCTGGGATCTCATACAAGTGCGAAAATACATTTGCTCTTGTGACCTGTTTGTTTCACTCAACCTAATGTCCCCAAGGTGCATGCAAGTTGCAAAGTATGTCAGACTCTTTCCTTTTCAAGACTAAATAATATTCTATTCTATGCAAGAACCACACTGTGTGTGTCCACAATCCACTGATGGACACTCGGGTTGCTTCTACCTTTTGGTTATTGTGAACCATGGTGCCACAAGCATGTGTGTACAAACATCTGTTTGTGTTCCTGGTTTTGGCACTTTTGCATATATGTCCGGGAGTGAAATGATGGGATCATGTGGTAATTCCAGGTTAATTTTCTGATGAACTACCGCACCTTTTTCTACAGTGGCTGCAACTTTTTACATCCCTAAGAGCCATGTAAAGGGTTCCAATTTCTCCACATCTTTACTAACCCATATTTTCTTTTTTAAATAATAGCCAACTTAATGGAGATAAAGCAATATCTCATGGTGCTTTTCTGTTCCCTAATGTTGAGAATCTTTTCATGTATTTATTGGTCATTTAAGTATGTTTAGAAAAATATTAGGAAACCTGATGTGCTATAGTCCATGGGGTCACAGAATCAGACACTGCTTAGTGACTGAACAACAGAGAAATGTTAATTTAAGCCTTTGTCAAAATTTTTCACTGGGTTGCATATTGCTGTTGAGTTGTAAGCAGTGCTATTTCCCCTACACTTTTTCAAATCCCCAACTCTCCTCCCCAAATTTGTGAAGGTGATGCATTGAGTGTAGACAACATCCTTATTTTGGAGTTAGACTCTCTTATCTCTGATGTCACAGAAAGGAAGCTGCCTTATAGCTCTGCACTTCGGTACAAAACCAGGTTTGATAATAATTTCCTCATTAATGAGGTAATATATATAAATGTTGCCCATGCCGTCTCTGGTACACAGTAAGTACTCGATTAATTTTACTTGAATCTGAATATGAATTATCTTTTTTGGATATTGTCTGAGTGAACTATATTTCTGAGAGGAGAAAAAAAAAGAAAAGAAATGCAATTATCTGACACAAGATATGTTAGTAGTGCTTTTTATTCTGTAATGTAATAATAAAGTGAAAGGGCAAGATAAGTGAATTTAATAAAATACTGTACAACACTGAGTGTTTGTATATATTAATGGTGTCCTTAATGCGTAAAATATTGTATATGTAGCAAATAGAGATAATTAATTTTATTTCTTGGAGAACGTGCTTTGTTTCTCTTGGCTGCAGCCTGCCCGCTGAGACAGCTGCAGATGAGCCTCATTGTGGGAAGAGAAAGCACCCCGTTTGTTTGGCCTGAAAACTCAGGGCCAATCCAAGAGTATGTGTTTGATTTTTTTTTCCCCTCAGAAAGTTGAGAAAAGAAAACTTTTCAACAAAAACGATACCATGCTTTTCAAAGAGTATCACAGAATCTCATGTTCTGAGAAAACAATGGAGAGAAAGGAGTGTGGGCGTTTATCTCTTGGGGACATCTATGGTATTTTCCCCTAATTAACATTCTCTGAGAACCACAGTCAGGATAAATGTGCTGGCAGGAAAAGGCAGGATGTTTGTTCTGCTTCTTCTCTGGCCATCACAAGGATGGGCAGAAACAGGGCAGGGAGTGG
This sequence comes from Giraffa tippelskirchi, assembly GCF_054371585.1. Classification (NCBI taxonomy): domain Eukaryota; kingdom Metazoa; phylum Chordata; class Mammalia; order Artiodactyla; family Giraffidae; genus Giraffa; species Giraffa tippelskirchi. The sequence continues at coordinate 60,374,949 of NC_137282.1, forward strand.
TTGCATTTGTATGAAAAACTATTTAAAATACTCTCTTTTCCTTCATGAATGGTTAGGGTAATGTACTTTATACATTATTGCATTGTTATTGTTCAGTTGCTCAGTCGTGTTCAATTCTTTACAACCCCATGGACTGCAGCACTCCAGGCTTCCCCATCCATCACTGTCTCCTGGAGTTTGCTCAAACTAATGCCCATTGACTCAGTGATGCCATCCAACCATCTCATCTTCTGTCACCCCCTTCTCCTCTTGCCCTTAATCTTTCCCAGCATCAGGGTCTTTTCCAATGAGTCAGTTCTCCCCATCAGATGGCCAAAGTATTGAAGCTTCAGCTTCAGCATCGGTCCTTCCAATAAATATTCAGAGTTGATTGCCTTTAGGATTGACTGGTTTGATCTCCTTGCAGTCCAAGGGACTCTCAAGAGTCTTCTCCAGCACCACAACTTGAACTCTTTTTTCCTGTGTCCCCTATACCCTCAAGCCACAATCAACATTCAAAACACTTCTGATAACAGATACGTAAGATTTTCCCCACACCGAGCAGTCCTGGGACACCAGATGGGGTCCTACAGCCTCAGTTCCGGCTCCGTCTACCTGGAGACGGTGTCAGATCCCACGGGGAGGGGCTCAACCCCATGAGATCGTCCCGTGTGTCAGATGCCAGTGACAAGTAGTGGCTGCCCAGGTTACCCCAACTACAAATTAGAGGTCTCAGCACCTCTCCTCAGGGTCAGTTAATTTGCCAGAGCAGCTCATGGATCTCAGCAGACCCTTCCTACGTTCACCACGTTAGTTAAGGGCGGAATAAAGCGCACAGGTAAGCAGTCAGGGGAAGAGATGCGCAGCCAGGTCTAGGGGGCCCGAGAGTGGGAGCTTCCATCCCCGAGCAGCTGGGGTGCAACCCTGCTGGGTACACAGCTCTGCTCACCCGCCTGGGAGCTAGAGAGCCTGTCCTATGGGATTTGGGGGGAGGTTTACTCTCAGAGGAGAGGTCCACTGTTCCTTCATTTCCAACCCCTCTGGGTACTCAGCTCTGCTCAACCAGCTGGGAGCTCAGAGAGCCTGTCCTATGGGATTTGGGGGAGGTTTACTCTCGGAGGAGAGGTCCACTCTTCCTTCACTTCCAGCCCCGCTGGGTACACGGCTGTGCTCACCCACCTGGGAGCTCAGAGAGCTCCATACTATGGGATTTGAGGGGAGGTTTCCTCATTGGAGACGTGGTCCACTGTTCCCTCTGCTTCCACCCCATCTTCCTTCTCTGGAGGATGGAGCACAGGGCTGAACATTCCAAGCTTTCAACAGTAGGTCCTTCCTTCTGACCACCAGCACCCATCCAGAAGCCCAGCCAGAGTCACCTCAATAGAGCAGAAGTCAGTCCTATCACTTAGGGAACCACTAGGGTTGCAGGAGCTCTGTGCCAGAAACCAGGGGCATGTTCTCTGTCCTCTCACACTTCTATAAAAGGGCACAGAGATGCTGTGTTGATGTAGATGGTGATTGTTTTTGGAATAATGCACACCGGTCTACTCGCAGATAGCCTCCTGGGACACCTCACCACCCCCAGCCCTCCTCTCTGCAGGGATCCCCCCAACACCTGGGTCCCCCAGTCCTGCTTCCTCACAAGTTACAGATACCAGGGGACAGCCTGGCTACACGGATGAGGACTGTCACCGGGCTGCCCATGCCTGTCACCTGAGGTCTTCTGCGCAGTGAATCATCATGAAGTCGTCTTCAATGAAGGAAGCACTTGAATGGCAGATGCATTTCCTCTGCCTGGAAGATGAATCTTCTTAAATACTTTAAGCTTAAGTTACTCACCTCACGTTCCCCATCTCCAGCGCGCACACACACACACACACACACACACACACACACACACACACACACATTCCTCCAAGGGCTGTCAAATGAGGCATGGCAGAGTCTCAAAGATACAAGGGAGAACAAAATCTTAATTAGATTTAGAAAAAAAGTCTAAGTTTGAGAAAAAATAACTAAAGCAACTTTTAGCCTGTTAGCTAGTTGACAAATGGCAAATTTTGTCAGATGGCACAGTAGTAATCTGCCTGCCAGAGCAGGAGATGCAAGAGACTCAGGTTCCACCCCGGGTCAGGAAGATCCCCTGGAGGAGGAAATGGCAGCCCACTCTAGTATCCTTGCCTGGAGAATCCCAGGGACAGAGGAGACTGGCGGGCTACAGTCTATGGGGTTGCAAAGAACCGGACACAACTGAGCAACTAACACACACACAGTCCATAGGATCACAAAGAGTCGAACACAACTGAGGTTGTTTGTGATTGATTTATTGAAGGATAAAGAGGTGAAGTGAAGTGTAAGTCACTCAGTCGTGTCTGACTGTTTGCAACCCAGTGGACTATACAGTCCATGGAATTCTCCAGGTCAGAATCCTGGAGGCGGTAGCCTTTCCCTTCTCTAGGGGATCTTCCCGACCCTGGGATCAAACCCAGGTCTCCTGCATTGCAGGCGGATTCTTTACTAGCTGAGCCACCACGGAAAAGGTGAGGGCTGGGCCGTAATGGGTTTGTGAGCCTTGTTGCTGAACTGGGACTGGATCCTTCTACTCTAGGGAACTCCACCACATCTGGACACTTCTCCTGAGAGAGCACCTCCTGCCAGTCCCACAGGTCCTGCTTCTGACACTAGTATTTCTGCATCTTTAGGTCAATTGATTAAGGACAGGCTGACCTTTATGGACCAGCATGGCATTGCCTCGGTCACCATCACGCATTTAAGAGAGCTTGCCTTCCACTGGCCTCTAGCTGAGCTGGCGGGCAAGCCCAACGCTGCATCTGTACACGGGGCCCCAACATCCCTGTGATGGAGCTGTCCGATGGGGCCGGCTGCTCTGGGGGAGGGAGGGGAGCACTGAGGGTGGAGTCTAGGCCACCAGGCTGATCACCCACCTGCCACAGAAGGTCTGCACCCCTGGGACCGCAGGGACAGGTGGCAAGGACACCCTCTGCAAACTCTGCAGAGCAATAGGTCCATGCTTCCACGGTCCCCAGGACAACTTTGGGCTGCATCCTTCTCATACATCCTTGTCCTGGCCTCAGAAAGGTGTGCCCCTGTGTCTGAGTGTTCTACCTGCTTTGGGAGATGGCAGTCCTGGAGAAGACACCCTGCAAGTTATTCTCAGTGCAGGACTGGACAGGGGCTTGTTCTCTGCTTTTTAATTATTTTTTTTTCCTCTTTAGAATTTTTTTAGCTTTTTAAAAAAAATTTTTGCAGAAGCATAATTGATCAACATTGTTGTGTTCAGGTGTATAGCAAGTGATTCACTTATATTTACTTATCTCTGTTTCCTTTCAGATTCTTTCCTTATCAGTTATTTGTTGTTGTTTAGTCCCGAAGTTGTGTCCAACTCTTTTGTGACCCCATGTACTGTAGCCCACCAGGCTCTTCTGTACATGGGATTTCCCAGGCAAGAATACTGGAGTGGGTTGCCACTTTCTCCTGCAGGGGATCTTCCTGACCCAAGGATCAAACCTGTGTCTCCTGCTTGGTAGGCGAATTCTTTACTACTGATTCACCTGGGAAGACCTAAAGTTTATTACAAGGTAGGGAATGTATTAACAGTTCCCTGTGCTGTATAGTAAGTCCTTGTTTGTTGTCTATTTTGCATAGAATAATGTGCATATGCTAATCCCACATGTTCAGTCTCAGATGATAAGGGATCCAGGTGGGTCTTGATCAGCCCCCAACACAGGCTGTGTCCTGAGATGGGCTGAGTGGACAGCTCCCCTCTGAGCTTGGCATCCACTGTGCTGAGAACAGGAAGTGGCTCTGCCTTCAACCTGGTGACTTGATTTTACTGAAACGGAGATAAGATTTGGCAGCATCAGGGGTCAGAATGTCACCTGGCCAGACCGCTGATCCTTCATACATTTTAAACAAAGCCATTTTAATCATTTGACTCAGAATATCACTGTAGCACATGTGTCCTTTTTCAAGGGGAGAAAATAAAGACTCTCCCTCACAAGATAAGCCCCAGAGTGCTGACTGACATCTTATATATTGCTGCATTCTAACCACTGAGCCTGTATGATCACAAATCGCTTTCAGAGAAATCTCTTCTATGGGTTTGAATCATCTCACACAATGGCAAACACAGTGCGTTCATAGGAAACCAGTAATGACAACGATTTTTTAAAGAGCAAAAATAACACAACATTCTTTATGTTTGTCCTTTAAAAAGTTGTCATTTGTGCATATTTTGAAAACACAAGGTGCTGGAAATAGATCTCAAATGCCACGTGGGAATAAAAGGCTGTTTTTCATCCCAAATGACAGTTCCTACTTCTTTATGACCCCAAGCCCAGGCTGCACCTCTGTCCCTGACAAAGGGGAACTTCTTCCAAGATTTCCCATCCTGGTCACCCCCTCCCCAGGGAAAGAACATGCAGACTACCCCCCCTCATGGGGGTGAAGGCAGAGCTACACTTGGAAAGAATTTGTGAAAGCCTTTGTAGAACTGTAAAGAGCTTTGAAGGTACAACATTTGTACTGTGGTTAGTAAGGTCTTCCATCTCAGAAATCCCATTATAGAGGCTCCTCCTAGAAAGTCGGGTTCAGTATTGCCAAAACAGGTTTAGTTGATATAGTGGCAAACAAAGAAGGAAGCAAACAAGCAATGTAAGGAAAATCTGTTAAAGTGCCCGATAACAGTGAATAGATAATTCAAAGAAAACCAAAACATCAGTGAGTTAAGGTTGTCGAGGTCTGAGGAGGGTTGGGTGGGCCAAGACCAATGTGGCTGATTCCCAAGGGGGATTTTAGGTATGTTTGGTCAGCAGGTTGAGGGCGTGATAAATCTCTGAACCTGTGCTTTCTACAAGCCAAGAGCTCTTTAATTACAACGACCCACATGCAAGTTCCAGAGATCCGATGGCTATCTCCTCTTGTGCTGAGCGGTTTTGGTCTCATCATGAAATGGTGTGCAGATTATACTTTTCCAAGTGATTTTCCCTGGAAGCAATACCCCAACTGAAAATGGCCCCAGACTTCACCTGTGGACACATGCGTCCTATAACCATCACAGTACCCTGTTAGAAACTGAAGTACATCCCCACAAAATGTGTGGAGACCCTAATCCCCACTGTGACTGCATTTGCAGTAAAAATGTAATGAACGTTAAATAAGATCATAAGAGGGGACCCTAATGCAACAGGATTAAAGTCTTTATAAGAAGAGACACCAAGAACTCTGTCTCTCCTCTCGCCCTCCTCTTCCTTATGCACGGATACTCAGGTGCTCAGTCGTGTCCGACTCTTCGTGACCCTATGGACTGCAGCCCGTCAGGCTCCTCTGTCCATGGGATTCTCCAGGCAAGAATACCGGAGTGGATTTGCCATTTCCTCCTCCAGGCGATCTTTCTGACCCAGGGATCAAAACCGCATCTCCTGCATCTCCTGCATCGGCAGGTGGATCTTTACCACTGAGCCACCTGGCAAACCCCTTCCCCAACCCCTATACTGATCACGATCTCCATCTCTCTCTTTATCTCCATCTCGCCCATCTCTCTCCAACATACGAAGACGCAGTGAAAAGGCGGCTGGCTTCAAGTCTAGATGCGAGTCCTCTCTCACCAAGAACCAAAGCTGCTGGACCTTGATCTTGGACTTCCTGCCTCCAGAACTGCGTGAAAACTCTTCTCTGTTATTTAAGCTACTTACTCAAAGGTATTTTGTTATGGCAGCCTGGGCAGGCTGAGGCAGGTTTCAGAAAATGTGCAGAAAGCCTCGGCACGCTGAGCTGAGTGTAATTCAAGCAGAAGGATGGGCTGGTTGGCTCTGATGCTGTAATTACACTCCTGAACATCCTCTCTGATATCCACAGACTGCTCCCTTTTGCAGTTACAATGTGTTGATACATATCCAAAGATAATAAAACTCTCAAAACACTCAGGGAAGAAATCATTATACACGAAATAGTTCAAGGCAGAGCCGATTTTCTATCAGAGGTTTGGGTCCCAGACATACACTTAGAGCGAGGGGTGATTTTTCTTCCTTTAAAAATAAACCTGCATTTTAATTTGAAGCAAAGTTTGGTTTAAATCATTTTCTTTTCTTTATTTATCCTGACTGAATGCGCTCCTCTCTGCTGCCGAACACTTTATAACGTTGCCTTTTACTCAGCAGACTTTCTATTTTTTTTTTTTTTTTCTGGAGAGCAAAGACTTGATTTAATATTTTCCATTTCTGCAGCAGACCCCAGGAATAAGCAGAATATCCAGCATCATGATTGCTTTGGGGACAAAATGTCTCTAGTAGACAATTAGACAAATGCTCGCTCACACACACACACACACACACACACACTGGGTTTCCACCAAGGTTCGTTTTGTATATAAAAACTCATTAGCCTCAGACCAATGCTGTAGTGTTCACTTTGACCCAAGTGCATGCATACAGCACAGCTGGCAGGAGAAAGCCTACCCAGCAGGAGGGAGCAGGGCCTTTCAGGTCAGTCTTGTGCCCGTGTCTCCAGGAGGCAGGGTGATCATGCAGCCTCCGCCTGCATTTGCACCCCTCGCTGTGTGATCTTGAGTAACTTGCATAACCTCTCTGAGCCTCCACTTCGTTTCCACGTCTGGAAAGTCAGACCCGTCCCTTGCTCTTGACAGTTTTCCCTTCTTGGTCCCTCCAGCCTGTGCACCCTCAGCCAAAAGTCCAGATGGCCCTGTGGCTTTCTTGCCCTCATCCAGTGGTTCAGCTGAACTTCCCCCTCCCCTGCTCCCAAATGAAACCACCACTCACCCTTCACGCTGCTGTGCTCAGGCCTGAAGACACGGGGGCTCCTCCTCACATGCAAGCCTCCCGATGGCCTCCTTGCCTCCACCCTCGCCCCCCAGGCCACTTTCAACTGAGCAGCTGGAGGGGCTCCCGAAGTGTAAGAAGGCATCATTCTTCTTCCAGAAAGCTTCCACTGGCTCCCCCGTCACCACAAGTGGAAAGCCCTGGGCTCTCGGCCGTGTCTTATCTGCTTCATCTCCTGACCCATCCTCCTCTCCTAGACTTGGCCCTGGACCGGGAGGGGGGGTCCCCTGATCGTCCGCCAGCACATCCTCATGTTTCTTCCTCCATCACTTCGCTCCCAACCAGTGCGCACCTCCCAATCTGCAGGCAAAGGCCCCCTCCCAGGAGGGCCACCCTCACCCTGACCACCCTTTGTAAAAGGGCATAGCAATCCCAAGCTCCCCATGGTCCTGACCAGGCCCCAATTATGTTAGCGCATGGCACTCATAGAGTGACCACAGGATGTCTTGCTTAAATTCGTGTTGAGTTCATAGTTGATATCAGTGGTCTTCCTCAGCCATGACAAATTTCTCAAGCCGGGAGACCTATGACTGCTCACTGATATACCCTGAGACACGAAGTGGGAGTGAATAAATGTTTCTGGATGAATTAATTGATGGAGTTGTTATCTCAAAAGGCCAAAAGCATGATCTGTGATACATTTAACTTTGCAAAACCTGAAGGAGGCTGTGAAATCTGGAGCTCCGTTAGCCATGTAGGCCACTGCCGGTCCTAAAGGTGGGGTGATCCCATGTACACATCCTGGGATGTGTGTCCAATGGGGGCGGACTCAGCCCCGAGAAGCCGCTCAGAGCCGAGCCCTCCCCACATCCCAACGCTTCCCCTAGAAGCTGAGTGACTCAGGACCCAGGTCCGCTCATGACTTGTGTTCTGGAAACTGGCCCGACAGATGTGGGACCGCAGCCCCACCCAGCCCCCTGCTGCCTCCAGTGTGGGGGGGTTGGGTGATGGCAGGTGCGGGCCAGCTCTCATCCATCACCCTGCTATGATCCTACACTGTGGATGATGCGAGATGGAAGGAATGTAATGACTTGCAGCCTTGGGGCTCGAGAGTATCCTCAAGTCAACTCTACCAGAAACGGGGGTGAGTTTTTCATCAACCTGATTCTTGTGTCTCACAACTGATACAGACTCAGCCAGGAGGTGTGGAGGGAGGCTGCCCAGATTTCCAAACAGAATTCATCAAAATCACTTTGACAGCAAGCCTTTGGATAGCAAATATTTATCTCCTTTTCCTCTGAAATTCTGATCCAGCACTGTGATCACAACCTTCCGTGGATGAATATGGCTATGCAACAAAAAATAGACAATGTGCATGATTTTAATCATTCACATTCTCCAGTGAGGCTCACTGTGAAAATCTTATCAAACTTTGTTCAGTTTTGTGTTAATTGGCTAAGCAGAACATCTGTAATGATTCCTGAATATTCTTTGGAAGGACTGAGGCTGAAGCTGAAAATCCAGTACTTTGGCCACCTGATGTGAAGAACTGACTCATTGGAAAAGACCCTGATGCTGGAAAAGATTGAAGGCAGGAGGAGAAAGGGACAACAGAGAATGAGATGGTTGGATGGCATCACTGACTCAATGGAGATGGGTTTGAGTAAGCTCCTGGAGTTGGTGATGGACAGGGAGCCCTGGAGTGCTGCAGTCCGTGGGGTCGCAGGGAGTCAGACATGATCGACCAACTGAACTGAATTGAACTGAACTGAACATCTATAATGCAGGGCATTTTCAAGGTCCCTAGACAAAGATATTGGAGAAATTATACACTTGTCACCTGGACTCTTTCTCTTCTGGGGTTAGTATAGTGTTAGAACCAAAGAGAGCATGGGCTAAATTGCTAAACTAGAGATTCTGAATGGTGAAGATGTTTTGTAAAACAATTTAAAGAGGTTACACAAAGTTAACAAAATAAATAGCAAAATTAAAACTCACCACTCAATTCCAATATGCTAAATGTGATTGAAATGAAAAATATTGGATAACATTTCAGTGATATTGGAATTATCACTGACAATGGAATATTACTCAGCCATGAAAAGGAATGAAATCGTGCCATTTGCAGATTTGTGGATGGACCTAGAGATTATCACACAGAGTGAAGTGAGAAAGAGAAAAACAAATGTTGTATAATGTCACTTATATGTGGAATCTAGAAAAGTGGCACACATGAATCTATTTGCAAAGCAGAAATAAAGACACAGACATAGAGGACAATTGTATGGATTCTAGTGGAGGGAGGGGTAGGCAGGATAAATTGGAAGATTGAAATTGACTTATATACTATATATAAAATAGACAACTAATGAGAACCTGGGCTTCCCTGGTGGCTCAGTGGTGAAGAATCTGCCTGCAATGCAGGAGCCACAGGAGACAGGCGTTCTATCCCTAGGTCAGGAAGATCCGCTTGAGAGGGTAATGGCAACCCACTCCAGTATTCTTGCCTGGAGAATCCAACTAAGCAACTTGGCATGCAGTGAGAACCTACTGCATAGCACAGGGAACTCGACTTAATGCTCTATGGTGACCTAAATGGGAATCAACAAAAAGAGGGGATGTATGTGTATGTGTGAGTGATCCACTTTGCTGTATAGTGAAACTAACACAACATTACAAAACAGCTATAAAAGAAAATGTGTGTTAGTGTCTTAGTTGTGGCCGACTCTTTGGGACCCCATGAACTGTAGCCCGCCAGTCTCCTCTGTCCATGGGATTCTCCAGGCAAGAATACTGGAGTGGGTTGTCATACCCTCCTCCAGGGGATCTTCCCAACCCAGGGCTCGAACCCAGGTCTCCTGCACTGCAGACAGATTCTTTACCGTCTGAGCCACCTGGGAAGCAACTATACTCCAATTAAAAAAAAAAAAAAGAAGAAGAAATAGAATGCCCCTCCTATGTCTCCTGTCCATTAAAGGCAACGTCTGTGTGATCTTCTCTTTAGCAGGAGAAAGGGACTCTCTCCTAGCAGCACAGGAGGATATCGCCCCGGAGAGCCCCATGCCAGAGACGTGAGAGTCCCAGCCGGAGACACAGCCCCCGCCCCGGCACCTCCCCGCCTCGGCTGGCTCTCTGGACACTCGAGTTTTGCTGTGCGCCTCCTGCCAGGGGTCGGCCAGGTTAAACACCTCTGATGAGAATCAGAACCCAACCCCTTCTGTCTCCGAAGGGAGACTCCCCCCAGCCCCTGTGGATGGAATTTGAGGACGACACCTCGGCTTCAAAAGGGGCAGCCTGTTTCCTCTCCTGGCTCCCACTGAAACAAAGAAAAAGCCACCCTCTGTCTGCGTCTCTGGCAGCGGGCCGCCCCTGTTTATCAAGCCAGGGCAAATCCAATTAGCGGGTGGCCCACCTCCCAACCTATTACCCTGCTCAGCGCTGAGCCGTCCCCAGTCCCTGCCAATATGTCATTTCTCCAGCGGCTGATAAAGATCAGTGGGTCTGCCTTCACGTGGGCTCCCCGGCCCGGCCCTCGTGGCCGGATCTTATTTTCCTCCATGAAATAGGCTGGCAGCTCCCGGGCCCGGCGGCTGCGGAACAAACGCTGATGGACCGCGCGGGCTCCCGCGTGTGATGGGGGCAGCCGCTCCCCTTATCGCGGGGCGCACAAAGGCCGGCGCCCCGGTGATTAGCATCCTTCCCGCGCCGTGTCAGGCCTATTTCTGTCACCCCCGCAGATGGAGGCTTTCACTCAGGCTCACGAATGAGTGACACATGGCCCGACCGGGAGGACAACATTGTTATTTGAGTTAAGAAATCAATTTGTATCAAATGTACACTGTAATTTATTTGTTGGCTTTGAAGGGAAGCGAGCCGAGATAAATGGGCCCCGGCTGCCTTCCCCCCAAAGCCCCGCCCCCCCATCCTCGGCCAGCTGATAAAGTTCTTGTGAAGCTCCGGATCGCTCCAGTCACAGCCAAAGTGACAAACATGTTTAAAGTTGCACAGTGATCTTTAAATCTCAAAAAGAACACCTTGTCGGACATGATAGAACATTTTTTACCTTTTCCCTCTATCTGTCGGAAAGCTGCTGTGACACACTGCTTTAGTATTTTTGCTGACATTTTCTTTATCAAGCACATCTGTTTGTGGTCAAAAGATGCTTATTCCTATTTTCTTCAATCTACGGTGGGCTGAGAAACCGCCAAAAGGGAGGCAGAAAATGAGACGATCCATCCCAGCATCACACTTAAACACCTGGAGGTGCCTGCGGTTCTGGGTGGTTGTATTTTATTTTATTTTTCTTTTAATATTGTGTCTGAGCCTCCTGTGGTTCTGCTCTTTGCCACCAGTATCTCCTCCCCTCTTTCTCTCTCTTCCTGCCTCTCTTCTTCCTTCTCCTCCTTTTCATCTTCATCTTTATCTTCTTCTCCGACTTCATATTTATGAAGAGTCTTCATTTACATTCTTGTGGTCACAGAGGAAATCCGCAGAGGGTTTTATTTCTCTGCTGCCAGTGGTGCAGGCCCGGTGAATTAGACTTTGACGGCCATGTGGACACTCTTTGTTATCTTGACACTCTAGGAATGACCCCAGAGTTCCTGGTCCGGCTCTCAGGGAGCGGGCCCCTCAGCAGGGCTGCCTGGTGAGAAAATTCAGGGCCCCCGGGGCCAAAGCCACACTTACTGCTGACGGTTCAGCCCTTCAGGCTCCTGATTTCTCTTTCCTTTCCCTTCTTTTGAAAAAGCGGCATACATATAAAGTTCTCACACCGACCAGTCACTCAGAACACAGATAGAATTTCAAGCTGGCCCTTTTGTGCTCTGGGAATCTGCTTTCTCTGTGACCAGGAGAACAGACTCAGGATTGTGGGCTCTGTCTGTGTCTGACCTTCTGTCTGTCTGTCTGTCTGTGCCTGGTGTGCGGACCGAGCCCAGCAGAATTCTCTGTATCTCAAGATGGGGCCAGAGTCGTCCTGAAGCCCCGTAAGTACACCTGGTCCCAGGCCCTCCACAGGCAGGACCGCTGGCCCTGCTGACCAGACTGCCCTTCTCCCAGGCCAGGGCACGCCAGCCACGGCACTGATTTCCTTTGCCATGGAACTTCTCTTTACTGGTTGATGCAGCACCATGGAGTCCACAGAATCCCTGCATGACTGAACCTCCAGCTTGAGCCCTGGGCTGGCGCTGTGGCCTGAGACCCTTTGATTCAGGAATTCAGTCTCGAAACATCCCTCACCTGCCTTGCACACACTTCTCCGGCAACATCAGAAGGCCGGGGGCAGGAAGCCGGGCAGTGGGGAGCATCCTGCAGTGGGGAAAGAGGGGGTGGCAGGACCATGACCCAGAGCCAGAGCTGGTCTGGGGCCGCTGGGCCACTATGGGCACCCTGTGAGCCTCCCCACTCATGTCAACCAGGCCCCAACGCCTCCCCTCCCTGTGTCCCCTAAACACACGCGCCCTTGGTTTGTCATCCTAACAACTCTTTGTATGTCAGTGTCAAGGTTCCCCGTCTGCCAGCCTAAAATATTGGTCCGCAAACACAGAAACTGTCTTTTCATAAAAATAACTAACCATCACAAAGTGGCAAGACTCACTCTCCCCAAAACATGCAAGTTAGAAAGTAAGTGATGGGCGGCCAGCCCACTCGGGGGATAACTTTCCTCAAACCGCCCCCCAGCCCTGGGCACTGTTTTGTATTGGTAACACTTTTACTGTATGCAATTTATATTCTGCACAACTCACTACTGCAAATCAATGGCTTTTAGCATATTCACAGACTTCTGCAACAATCACATTAGTCAGTGGTCCTCAACTCAAAAAGAAACCCTAATCCCTCCCACTGTCTCTCACCCCCAGCCCCAAGCAACCACTAATCTACCTTTTGTCTATATGGATCCATCTTCTGGACTTTTCCTATAAATGAAATCACAGAACACTTGGTCCCTAATGATTGGATGCTTTTACTTCCATTATGTCCTCAAAGCTCATCCATGCTATAGCAGGTATCACTGTCCGCTCCTTTTCACAGCTGAATAATACTCCATTGTAAGGATGTACCACTTCCAGTTTGTTTATCCCCACTCCTCTGTGAACGGACATTTGGGCTGCTTCCAAATTTTGTCTGTAATGGATGAGGCCGCTATGAGTTCTCACTCCCAAGTTCCTGAGTGGACACATGCTTTCATTTCTCTTGGGCCGATAACTAGGAGTGTAATTGCTGGGTCATAGGGTAATGCTAGGAAGTCCTGATGTTGGAAAAGTTTGAAGGCAAAAGGAGAAGAGGGAGGCAGAGGATAAGATGGTCAGATAGCTTCATCAACTCAATGCATGTGAACTTGAGCAGACTCTGGAAGATGCTGGAAGACAGGGAAGCCTCGCATGCTGCAATCCATGGGGTCACAAACAATCGGACATGACTTAGTGACTGAACAACCCCAGGGTAATGCTATGTTTTACTTTCAGGAACCACCAGGCTGTTTTCTCAGTGGTGGCATCTGTGTACTATCTTAACCCACAATTCAAATAAACTCTTAGCTCTTTCCTACTGAATAGAAGATTAGAAGCAGCAAATTAAGTGCAACTCTAGAAAACTTGCTATGGAAAAGAACAATGATTCTGCTGAAACCACTGCTTCCAAGTGATGGGTAGGGAAGAAAAAATAAGAAGGCTGTGTAAGAATTCAAAAAAGGAAAAAGGAAGAGCAAGCCTAATCTTTGATGTGACTTGAGCAGTGTCTCTCCACATCTGGGGTCTAGACAGGCCACCACAGAATTGATATTTGCACAGTTTTCTGGCACCAGGAGGAAAATGTAAAATTGTACTCTGAACATTCAGCTTAAGAAGTCATCCAGGGGCATAGAATTCTGTTATATATGATACAAAGCTACAAACAATGTGATTAAGATACAGGCACTCTGATGTGAAAAACTCATTCAGGAAGTGCTTCCTTTCCATAAATGTGTATGAGGCTCTTGCAAGCCAGGTTTTACTTACTGCCATCCACACGGGCATCACACACTGCCTGCTGACCCTGGTGGCACTGTGATGACCCCACTAAGTGTGACGGCAGACACAGGGTGGCTCCCGTTTGAGACGGAAGCGAGGTCTTTCCAGAAGTGAAGGGACTTCTTAAAAAGGCAATAGCTTTCGCAAAATGCTACTTCGATTATCTGAGTGATAAAGAGTGTGCGAGAGAAAGCAGCTTAGTATGACAATATACCTTGCTCACTATCCAATGAGCTACACTGTGTTTATGCCAGGTGAGGTGGTAAGTTGAGTTTCTGTTTTTCTTTTTTAATTGTATCTAAACTTTGAAGACATTCTGCTCATTTTATCTCCTGTTGAAAGATCTTTCTTTTTTCAGCACCTGTGAAAGAAACTACAGACAATATTAATAGTGGAAAGGGGCTTTTTTGGCGCTTTAAGGGTTAAAAGTATTGAAATTGTCAAGCTGCATTTAGCCTTGAAAAAAAATTGCACAACCTTAAAATTGACAGTTATGTTTTATTCAGCAGACTCTCTGAGGACTTAAGCCCAGGAGACACTCTCTCAGATTGCTCCAAGGAGCAGTTCTAAAGGTGAGAGAAGAGCCAGGATATATAGGAATCTTTGCAACAAAAACCAGGTAGCTGGAACATCAACAGAGTACTGCTAATTAAAGAAAACCAGACATCTCAAGTTAATAAACTTATGGCTTTTCTATGGATGGTAGGATATAAGTGTGTAGGCTCACTGAAATCATTCCTTTGATACATGCCTCAGCTATTTCCCATGGACGGAGGAGCCTGGTGGGCTACAGTCCGTAGGGTTGCAAAGAGTCAGACACGACTGAGCGGCTTAGCATGCATGCACGCACATTCTGCTTGTTTCCATTCTAAGTCCCCTCAGGGTGCACAGTCCGGGACAGCTGCAGCAGCTGATGGCTTGATGGTGGCGACATCCTTTATTTACTGATGTGGCCACTGACATGTTTTGCCCACAGACCGGAGCTCAAATTATGCTCATGTGTGTGTTAGTCGCTCAGTCATGTCCGAGTCTTTGGGACCCCCATGGACTGCATCCTGCTAGGCTCCTCAGTCCGTGGAATTCTCCAAACAATGATACTGGAGTGGGTTGCCATTTCCTTCTCCAGGGGATCTACCTGACCCAGGAATCAAACCCAGGTCTCCTGCATTGCAGGCAGATTGTGTACTGTCTGAGCCATTATGCTTAAATCAGAATTATGCTTGAATCAGAATTAAACCCAGGTCCTTAGGTCTCTGGACTCATGCTTGGTTCAGCCAATTTCTTGTTTCATGTGGGAGTGTATTTTCATTTGATGTGATGGAGTATGATTTTATGATAAGCCCATGATGTGATCAGAGTAAAACACACACACATGCAGTTGGCACCATTCATTTTAAAATGTGAAAAACAAAAGGCTGGCCCTGCAAGTCAAGATTCAGTCAAAAGGGTGGCTTCACACATGTGCTCAGAACTTTCTTCTGAGAAGCAAAAAAATCCCAGCTACCCTTATACGGCAACCCAGAGACCAGGCGCCGTTACTCGGCCCATCCTCACCCAAGTTCCTGGTGCTGGACTGGTGTCCCCACCCTCCACGGTGTCTCCATTTCTCCTCTGGCAGCCCGGAGACCGCAGGCCATCAAGGAGCCAAATTTGGGGAGCCTGCCTCTCCGTCTCCTTCCACCAGCCCACACTCACCAGAGTCTCTGGGATCAGCCCCCGCAGGGCTCCCCTGGAACACAGGACCTGTCCTGAGTGTAAACTATACCGTCAGGGCAGACGGACTTGTGAGCAGTGAGGACACTCTTCCGTGCTCCATGGGGAACAGTGGCTGTGCTTTTCCAAAAGTAATTGGGAAGTCAGTGGTTCTTTGATTATTTTTCCCAACTGTTGTTCTATTATTATTTTTCATTAATAAACAATGTTATTATTTTCAACATGGAAAATTCATCCAGGGTTTATTGGGCTAGGGTTTGGATCAGACCAAGGTATGCTCACGTGCATCTTCACCCACAGGTACAACACTTCCTAATCAGGAATAATGGGGTGATAATCCTCAATTATGAAACTGGTATTTAAATGCAGTTGTATTACTTTCGTGTACATTACATACTACAGAGCAAGATATAAATCTGTATTACTATTAGGAGGTGAGTTAATGAAAAAAATACAGTATCGCATAATATATTATAATTATAAAAACCTGGTAGCATATGGAAGCTAATTGCTACACCCAGAGCTGAAATCATGCAAAGACGTTCTGAACTTATTGATTCCTTGTTTTGAAACCAAATTACTTTTTTTAACTTGAATCTTCTACGTTTGTATCCTGACATTCCCAGACATTTTTTTGAAGATACCTAAATTTCAGTCAAAATCACATATGCTACAGAAATGACAGGAAAATTTGAATGAGTGGAGTTCCAGTTATTATTCAAACAGTGTTCCCAAAATAGATTGTTCCACCAAGACAATTATATGGAGAAAGATAGATAATATGCAACACAGGAGCTGCATAGCCAAAATTAAAAGAGGAAGGAACATTGCAATGTGCTCTTAATAAGATCTTAGAACAGTTTCCAGTATTTGTTATTTTTAAAAAGTTAATTAAAGGGTTGGCATTTTATCATGCACAGTGAAAAACTGACAGGCACTATTATAATATGAAACGGTTCATTCTTGAGCAGAGTTTAATTTACAGCATCAACAAAGAGGAAAGAAATGACACAGTTGAGCTGTTGCCGCCGAGGCTCAGGCTCCAGGATCCCTTCGGAAGAGTGCTTGGAGGGAGAAACACAAGCCCAGTGGATATCCTGGGAGTCATATTCTTCCCAAAATTGTTTCAGGCTAAAGTGTTTATGAGAGGCTGTCTGAGGGTTATATACATGCCTTCGACCATTTCGTGGACGTGTGCAGCCCCGATCACAGCTGGCTGCATGGACATCAGAGTGTGGTGTGGTCGCCAAGCGGCCGCTGAAGTCGCCAGCACTGACCATCTGCAGCTAAACCCAGAGATGCATGTCCTGTAGCTCTGTCTGAAGCCCACAGTCCCTTCATGCTTCTGCCTGGGAGTTCAGAAGATGCTCTGGGAAAAAAAATGACTTTCAGGGTGAAGATTATCTGCTCCAAAGAATTCACAGAAAGCAGACAGAGAAGGGAATGCTTGGAGGTGAGCAGATCAGTAGTAATAAGAGCAACTACCTTGGAGATGAGGTGCTACGTCCCCAGGGCCTCAGAGAGGAAATGGTACCTGCAGGATGGTACGACAGCATTGAGCCGCAGCAGGTGTTAAATGATGCCTACAGCATGCTGATCCAGAAGGCCCCATTTCCAATGCATCCTTACCACTTAACTCCACCCCATGGTTTAATCCGATTCCACTGTATTATTTGGTCATATTTATTGACAATCTCTAATTTTTATCTTACATCTACTGCAGTTTGCATCACACCTTCTCTCCAACTACAGCGTGCTCCTTGGAGGCAGCAGTGGCTCCTATTTACAATCTCTTTCTCAAGACGTGTTCTGCTTTGCTTGTTGAGATGTGGGGAGGAAGGAAGGAGGGAAGGAGGAAGGCGAGAAAAATATCGTCCTAAACCCAGGAATTTGGTATCTCTCATAAAGGAAACAGAGTTTTAGTGGTTCATAAACACAATTAAATATTGTGAAAGTACGGGCTTCCCTGGTGGACCAGTGGATTAAAGTTCATCCGTCAGTGCAGGGGGCGTGGGTTCTGTCCCCAGAGTGGGAGGATTCCACGCCTGGAGCAGCTAAGCCCGTGGGAGGATTCCACGCCTGGAGCAGCTAAGCCCGTGTTCCATGACTACTGAAGCCCTCACACCGTGAACCCACGCTCTGCAGTGAAAGAAGCAAGTGCAGTGAGAAGCCCATACACCACGACGGGAGAGCAGGCCCCGCTCAGCGCGGCTGGGGAAAGTCCTCGCAGCAAAGAAGATCCAACACAGCCAAAAGTAAACACATCTTAAAAAATTTAAAGTGATAAAAAGTATTGGGAAAATACAGTTAAGATTCCATTAATACATCTTTTCTGTTCAATGCTGCTGCTGCTACTGCTGTTGCTGCTGCTGCTGCTAAGTTGCTTCAGTCGTGTCCGAGTCTGTGTGACCCCATAGACGGCAGCCCACCAGGCTGCACCATCTCTGAGATTCTCCAGGCAAGAATACTGGAGTGGGTTGCCATTGCCTTCTCCAGTGCATGAATGGGAAAAGTGAAAGTGAAGTCACTCAGTCGTGTCTGACTCTTAGCGACCCCATGGACTGCAGCCTGCCAGGCTCCTCTGTCCATGGGATTTTCCAGGCAAGAGTACTGGAGTGGGCTGCCATTGTCTTCTCCGCTCCTGTTCAATACTACCTTATAAAAAGTATCGTGGTAGAATTTTTTTTTTACAAATACAGGCTCCAAATCACTTTATTTTTTTCAAAAACACAAAATAATCATTTCTGTATTTTGAGAAGCATCAGAAAAAAAAATATCATTACACAGTGCTTGCCGTAAGGACACACATTTCAAAACTCATTCCACGTAGAAATCTATGCTTCAATGTGTTAAGTCTTTATGATACTTTGGACATAAAGGGTTCATACTGTGACCTTTTCACAGTTAAGTTTTATCCTTCTCATGCTTTAATAACAATGGTTTTGATGAAATATGCGTACGCCAAGTGTAGATCAGCAGGAGGGTTTCTTTGGGAGCAGATGTAACCAGTATGTCTGCTTTACAGAGCTTAGGGGTGTGATGGAGCCGTGTGACCTGTACTGGGGTATTAAACAGTCCTGGGTCTCAGGCTCCTGATGTGGAAGTTATCTGTCACCTGAGCCCTCAGCCTACTGGCCCCAGAGCCCTCAGGAGCAGAGTTGAGCACCCTGTAGGGTGCTGGCAGATGGGCTAACATGCCTGGCTCTGCCTACCTCGCAAGACAGTTGTAGGGTTCAAATGAAAGAAAGCAACATTCAGGGCTCCTCTGGTGGCTCAGTGGTGAAGAATCCGCCTGCCGGTGCAGGGGACAGGTTCCATCACTGATCTGGGAAGATCCCACACCTACGGGATCTGTGCTCTAGAGTCTGGGAGCCGCAAGTCCTGAGCCCCACTTACCACAGAGGCTGTGCTCCACCAGAGAAACCGCCGCAGCAAGAAGCCTGGCAACCGCCACTAGAGAAAAGCCCCCGCAGCAACAAAGACCCAGCACAGCCAAAAACGGATCGATAAATAGAATTACAAAAAAAAAAAGAAAGAAAGCAAAGTTCAAGTCCCCAAAGCCAGCGTTGTTCCTGCAGCTCACCCGGCCACCCCAGCACCCACGCCAGGCAGGCGGCCCAGGTGCGTGACCTTGTGTACCTGGCCACGAGCACTTTCCTTCAAGCTCAGCACTTGGAAATATCTGGTCTTCAGTACAGGTGCGGTCCGAGCCACCCCTCCAGACACCACGAGATGCCTCACCCATCTGCCTGTGGAGTCACGGTTCTGACCATGAAGGATGGAAGCCATCAAAAGTCAAATCTGATCCGATCAAGTCAGCATGGCTGATCAGAATGACTGTAGCCAGCTCTGGGGGGCTCCTGCCTTGCTTGAGGGCTGCCCAGCATCTTCTGAGCAACCATCTGATATGTGGGGACTTTCTCACTTCGTGAACTTGCCTCCCCAGAGTAGAGGTGGAAACGTGCTTTCCCAACCTCTCTGCGACGAGGCTGCTGCCCTGTGTCAGAGTCTATGGTTAGATGTCCACAGAGGCTGCAGGGTGGAAGGAAGCCCCGAGAGGGAGCAGGCTTCCAGTGGGACCACCGATGGGGAGCAGGAGGGGTGGGTAGCACGCTGTGTAGAGGGAGGCCATGGCAGGGACTCTGAGGCCCTGTGGGCAGCATCAGCAGGGTGAGCTCCATCCAGAACCAATAGCCATGAGCAGTGTGGAGCCCCAGAATGTTGGATGTCTGTGAGTTTTGGGTGGATGCTGTTTTCTGAAGAAGGTCGTTGGACTAAGTTCAGCTCTTTACAGTCAATTATAATCTGCAAGGTAGCAACTGGATCCAGCTGAGAGGATGAGGATTCAGCATCATCTGTCATCTGAATTCTCTTAAATGTCCCCTTTTTGATGCTCTGGGCCCACTCTTTGTTGGCCAAAGGCCCAGTTTTCACAGGCGATCCCTGAAAATACAAAATTCAGCAACTCTTGTCATTTGCCAAACTTCCGGTACAGACTTTGAGCTTTGTTTTGGGTCTCTCAACCTTGAGGCAGCCCAGTAACCAGGGAGACATTAGCACAGACATAGGCAGTCCCTGGCTCCCTGACGGTGCTTTGAACCTGAACTTGAGACTGAGCTCAGGACCCCTTCTTTCAGCCCCCGGCACGGCCCTGAGAAGCCAGCCCGCTCCTCAAGCCCTCACACTCGCCATGGTGTTCTCCGATGGGCACTTGGCCTCCCAGACTCCTGCCTTCAGGAGACACAATGCTTCAGGGACCACAGGAGCAGTTTTTGTTTGGTTTCTAGGTAAATTTTTCATTATTGAAGACCACAAGCTGCTGGGTCCCATCCCAAAAGAGTATCAGATCCTAAAGCATGTCAGCCTTCTAGATCCCCCAGCACAACTGACCAGCACCAAATTCCCTTTTCCTCAGAGACCAATGACCCGCAAAACACGCCAGGTACACCTGTATTAAGATTCCTAGGTATTAAAGTACAATGCCTTTCAACCAGTGACAACAAAGAAGAGATTCACTCAGAGAGATTAGGGTGCTCACAGGAGCGGGTCTGACACAGACGGGCCTTGCAGGAGATGTTCAGGCCACACCACCTTCCGATAAAGGCACTGGAGCCCCTGCCTTAACACAAACCCTTCGTCCAAGGGGCGGCGCATTGGATCCGGTCCACTCCTTTATGCTGAGCTTCCCAGGTCAATTCAGTGAATGAAAGGGAACAAAAAGAAGAAACAGATCATATTCTGGACCTTCTCCTTCCAAGAAGGCCTGCTGCCAGAGCTCCCTTCTCTGGGCAGGGAGTCCTGCTAGACGAGGCATCTGGAAAAGCCAGAGCAGAATGAGCTTTCGGTGTCTCAGTGGAGGTGGGCACAGAAAGGGCAGAAAAGGGCGAAAACCAGAATGCAGCAGTTTCAGCTCCCAGGTCTCCCCAGGCAGCCCTGCTCCCGAGTTTCAGCTCCCTAGTCTCCCCAGGCAGCCCTGCTCCCGAGTTTCAGCTCCCTAATCTCCCCAGGCAGCCCTGCTCCCAAGTTGCAAGAGGGAATTAAGACCTCCTTAACTCCAGTATTCTTGCCTGGAGAATCCCATGGGCAGAGAGGAGCCTGGTGAGCTACAGTCTATGGGGTCGCAAAGTGTGGGACACGACTGAGCTACTAAGCAGCAACAGCACGCGCAGAGACAAGCCTGGCAGTTTTAGCAGGAAAACGTGGACGCTTGGGGCTGTGTCTGCAGTCGGTAATCATGCTGTTTCCTCTTTCCAGAGCACTGAGCAGAGCTGCTGTTTTCTTTCCAAAGTTTCCTGTCCATTCCTGTCCATCTGTTTAGGAATCTCCTATTTTCTTTCCCCAGCAACTCTTTTTCACTCTTCTGAGCTGCCTTTAAAAAAAAAAAGAAAAAAGACAGAAATATTCCATCCTTGTTACAATCCTCACACACAGAGCGTGGCTTTCCTGTTTCTTTATTTTTTTGTCTGCTGGGTCCCCAGGGATTGGCGTCTCATTCCTACCCTTTCTTCCAGGGCTTTGAGGCTTTCGCTGGCCAAGAGTCTACACAGAAGAGACTTTCTTAAAAATTTGTTCACATCCATCCATGAAAGAGAGGATGAAAACACTGCGCCAAGGGTTGCCAGCCATTGGCTGGAAGGCCTGCAGTTTCACCTGTTTTAAATCTGCTGTATTTGTTCCCGACTCAAAAGCTGGAGATCGAATGACTCTTGCAGGTCTTTGCTATAAACATGCACACAGACACGTTTGTTTCACAGAGACTTTTCTCTTCCTACTTGAAACAGAAATGCATTTTTTTTTTTTTTTCTGTGAAAGCGCTGACAGCAAAATTCGATCTTTCAAGGCAGGAGAGATGCTGGCCCCCAAGCTGTGGGCGGTCTGGCACAAGGGATGCATGGGCTGGGCTGCCCTGGCCGCGTCCACGGTTCCCACAGTGGCCGATACCTCAAAACCAGCCCACCAGCTCCCTGGGAAGGTGAGGAGGCGGCCGGTTCCACACTGTTAACAGGGAGACAGAATTCTCTGGGCATCCTAAGGGGGCCTCACGGGCATTTGTTAACAGAATAAAACTTCTAGGCACATCAGACTGCTACCACTCATGACTTCCAAACTGGAAGAAAGGAATGAAAGACAAAACAACAAAATGATGCTGTTCTGCTCTGCATGTATTAGTTGCTCAGTCGTGTCCGACTCTTTGCGACCTCATGGACTGTAGACCGCCAGGCTACTCTGTCGATGGAATTCTCCAGGCAGAACTACTGGAGTGGATAGCCATTCTCTTCCCCAGGGGATCTTCCTCACCGAGCGACTGAACCCATGTCGGATTGCAGGCGGATTCTTGACCATCTGAGCCCACTCTCAGTTCAATTCAATGGCTCAGTCATGTCCAACTCCTTGCAATCCCATGGACTGCAGCACATCAGGCTTCCCTGTCCATCACCAACTCCTTGAGCCTACTCAAACTCATGTCCATTGTGTCAGTGATGCCATCCAACCATCTCATCCTCTGTCCTCCCCTTCTCCTCCTGCCTTCAGGGTCTCTCCCAAGAAGTCCCAGAGATGGCATCTTCCACCAAACTGTGAGCAGGTTCCCAGCTGTTAACCACATCTTCCAGAGCTCCTGGGTGGTTGACATCTGCCAGGAGGGTCGAGCCTGAAATCAGCTCTCCAGAGGAGACGTACAACTCACCAGAGATGGTGCCCTCATGGTGCATCCGGGAAGCCGGGCAGCTGGGACACATGGCCCATCTGGGACAGTGAGCTTGCCAAGCACCTGGTGGCCTGAGATGCTCAAACCTGGGAAGGGCACGAAATGCACGCCCAACCCACAGGGACTGAGCCAGAACTGCGTCTGAGTGTCTCCTGTAGAGGGATGAGTCAGCAGTGGCCTGCTGCAGGGGCTCTGGTGGCAGCAGACCTGTATATGGCATAAGCCCTCTTGGAGGAGGTCACCATTAACCCCAACATAGAAACACCAGAACTTACTCAGGACTGGGGACACAGACTCTTGGAAGACACAAACAAAACCTTGTGTGCACCAGGACCCAGGAGAAAGGAGCAGTGACACCATAAGAAACTGACCCAGACTTGCCCATGAGTGTCCCAGAGTCTCTGGCAGAGGCGTGGGTCCACAGTGGCCTCCTGCAGGGTCGGGGGCACAGAGTGCAGCATTGCGTGCATGGGACCTTTGGAAGGAGGTTGCCATTATCTTCACTACCTCCACCATAGTTTGGCCTCAGGTCAAGCAACAGCGAAGGAACACAGCCCCATCCATCAACCAAAAATTGGATTAAAGATTTACTGGGCATGGCCCCACCCATCAGAACAAGACCCAATTCCCCTCTCAGTGAGTCTCTCCCATTAGGAAGCTTCCATATGCCTCTTATCCTTCTCCATCAGAGGGTAGACAAAATGAAAACCACAGTCACAGAAAACTAACCAATCTGATCACATGGACCACAGCCTTGTCTAACTCAATGAAACTAAGAGCCATGCTGTGTAGGGCCACCCAGGACGGACAGGTCAGGGTGGAGAGTTCTGACAAAACGTGGTCCACTGGAGAAGGGAATGGCAAACCACTTCAGTATTCTTGCCTTGAGAAGCCCATGATCATTATGAAAAGGCAAAAAGGTATGACACTGAGCCACTCTATTCCTCATTAATAGACACCACTGAAGATCAAATTCTTTAATATTCAGGGCATAGTTATTGAGACAAACACACTTGGGCGGTAACCTCCTGTTCCAAAGAAACAACCTGGTTCAGGGTCTGTTTGCTTCAATATCAGGCCTTAGTTATCACCCAGGAATGAAATTAGTCTTTGGTTTGCTGTCTTCTTTAACACTAGGGACATCAGCTCAACTTGAAACAGAGATTTCTCCTCCTTTGGTCAAGACACGGAGCAAGATTTAAATAAAATAGAGTTGAATTGCTGTCGTTTAAATGCAGAGTGTGAGATACAGATTTTTCTACAGGAGGAAATATTTGTGAAACTCGTGCTCTTCTCACTTGCTTCCAGTTTCATTCATTCCTGCATGTGGACGTTGAGCAAACCCACCCACAGGGACTGACGGAAGGAACGCTGCTGGCGTGAAAGCACACGTCGTGAAGGAGCTAGCTGTGTGGGACTTTGTAGAGCCTGGATTCACCTAACAAATGATGACATGGACGGTTTTGTGATTCAAGAAGATGGAAGAGCCATGCCTGTAGGTCTCTTAGGAAGCAGGGCCCCCCCTTCCCACCCGCCTGTATGGGGCTGAGAGAGGCTGGAAGGCGGTCCCTGGAATTCGGGCTCTTTGTCACAGTCGCTGTCACACTCTGACATGGACCCTCCCCAGGCAGAGTGCAGCCAGAGGACTGTGGGGTGTGGGTGCCAGCTTTGCTCCCCAACCGTGGGTCCTCTAAAATTTGGGTCTATTCTAAAACAGCCAGGGCAGAGCCAGGCTTCTCTCCAGGGTCCCCAGGGGCAGCCTTCAGAAGGAGTCAGGTGGCCACATCCAGAGAGTTTCACAATGCTGTCCACAGCAGGGGCTGCTTGGGTGCAGCTCTCTGTGAGGAAGGCTGGGGACTTCCCATGCAGAGCAGCTGCACCAAATAGTCAAGACCAGAAGCTCCCCAAGGATACCCTCACCAACCCCGCAAAGTGTAGCCCCGAGCCCCCAAACTCATCAAGTCTTCCTGTTACATAATATTTCATTGGAAGGACTGATGCTGAAGCTGAAGCTCCACTACTTTAGCCATCTGATGTGAAGAACTGACTTACTAGAAAAGACCCTGATGCTGGGAAAGATTGAGGGTGGGAGGAGAAGGAGACAACAGAGGATGAGATGGTTGGATGGTATCACTGACTTGATGGACATGAGTTTGAGCAAGCTCTAGGAGTTGGTGATGGACAGGGAGACCTGGGGTGCTGCAGTCCATGGGGTCACGAAGAGTTGGGCATGGCTGAGCGACTGAAATGAACTGAACTGAAGGTAATTCATTGAGAGTTTCTGTTGTAAACAGTGTGAATTATGGGAAAGCTCATTTCTCCCTAAGGCATTTTTCCTTGCTGAATATGTGTTTTATGTATGTTACAGATGAGAAAATCAAGGATCACGGAAACCGGCTAAACCAGAGTTCCTCAGGAAGGCAGAGGCCCAGCTGGATGCAGGTCTGAGTGACCATGGCCCATCGCCATCTTTTCGAGACAGAAAATAGAGCAGATCCAACACGGCGTTGTTTCCACAAAGGGGACTTTGAGGGAAAATGGACACATGCATGTGTGTGGCTGAGTGCCTTCACTGTCCGCCTGAAACTACCATAACACTGTTAATCAGCTGTACCCCAATACAAAATAAAAAGTTTTTAAAAAAGAGATAAATTAAATTTACATATTAACAAAAAAACAAATTAGTATTTTGCCTTGGTAGCTCAAAGCTGAGTAGAATCTCAGTCTTAGTCTTTTGTAAGACATGATGAAATCCTTCTTATTGTGTAGAGTGTGGAAAGCTTCCTTACCCTTGCCCCAACTTTTAAAACTAGGAATTACATAACTGGGTCAAGATACAGACCCTGGGCTGAATGCCCAGCAGCTCATAAAACCTAAGAAGATGCCTGTGGCCAAAACTGAGAGCAAAAAGGTGCCTCAGACCTTCGTGACTCCCGGTTGCCTCTTCCGAAACTTGGGTGAATAAATGGACTGTTGAAGTCTCTTGGGGAGTTTTGACAAACATTTTGAAATCCGTAATATAGATCCAAACAAAAGTTTTTTAAAACTATCCAACATTGTGTGACTGGTATCTATTGTTTTACAAATAGGAATCCATTGCTCTGTTGAGCCAAGAGATTTATGAAGATATCTCCCAACAGGTGCTGGAGGAGATCGGAGATGGTGAAAATCCATGTTTAGTAAAACTCCTCCGTCTCATTAAGTCTGACATGTTCCAAAAAGCTCTAAAAGCACTAATAAAATCAAAGTGCCATGTTTCTCAAGCCCTTGACTTAGTGAGGTATGTTCTTTTCATTAAACTTTCTTCAGGTTCTATAACCTTAGAATCTGCTACTCTTCCATGCTGTTTTCCATGCAGCATAATGAAAATTATAATAAACTATAATAAAATAAAATAAATAAATATAATAAAGTAAAATGATTATGAATTAGTAAAACAATGACCAAAAACAGGAAGGTATTTAATCTCTTTGCTCAAACATGACAGAAACTTTGACCTCCTGTAGAACGTTTCTGTCATTGTTGTCCTGTTCTATTTTTGCTTTCAAAGACTTGACTGTATTCTCTCCTGTTTTCCAAACATCATTGTCTGGTTCAGACTGAAAAATCCCACAGAACAATTTTGGCTTCCAACTTGCCAAGCCTGGGAACAAATAATTTGTCAAGAAAAGGCTTAATTATGCCTGGTGAAGGGCTGCCATGTTGAACAGGAACAATTGTGGAGACAGAGGAGCCTTTCCTGGCTCTCGGGAGATGCGGAGAGCAGGGAGTGCCTGCTGGGTGTGTTTCCATAAGCACCCTGTGGTTTACATAAAGAAACCTCCACCGGCTTTCTTTCTATGGCAGCCTCCAGAGCTGGCAGCTCCCGCAGCCTTCCTGGGTCCTGTTGGCACCACCCAGCACACAGCGGCAGGCCTGCCGTGAACACAGAGCTGCCTCATGCTTGCTTTCAGCTAAGACAGGCTGACACCACCAAGAGGCACATCTCGATGCTGAATGGGCGTGTGTATGTCTGCTTCCAAGAGCCTCTTTTGTCCACCTGAGAATAATCAGTGCAAAGATCATAACTTCAAAATGAGGTCGATCAGCACCCCCTGCCCGTGCTGTAAAATCTGCAAAATACTGACTTTTTTAAAATTGAGAATAACTATATCAAAGAGTCCAAAACAATCTACACATATAATAGAAACACTCAAATAAGTCAAATAATAGCAAATGTGTAAGTGCAAAGATGTACTGAAAAAGAATTTTCTACTACCTTTCTGTCAGTGGGCAGGTGAGGAAGAGAAAAATGATGAAAGGTAAGTATATGAGCAAAGTTACAAAACAGAAAAAAAAAAAAAAAACAATGAATGGGCTGGGTTTCAGAAACTATTGTGGCTCATCTGATAGTGGAGAAATTAGTTTCAATGAGGCAATTTCAAAATAAAAACAACTGTTATTTATGTCATCATGAAAATAAAGACCTTAGAGAAATGATGCTTATTTACCTAGAAGTAAGAAGGAGAAGAGGGCATCAGAGGATAGGATGGCTGGATGGCATCACTGATGCAATGGACATGAACTTGGCAAACTACAGGAGATGGTGAGGGATAGGGAGGCCTGGCGTGGTGCAGTCCACGAGGTCACAAGGAGCTGGACACGACTGGGTGACTGAACAATAACAAGGGCAATATTAAAATTACAAAAAATACAATGTCTTGTTTGCCCACCCAACTATTCAATAAATACCAGTGTGCACTCTTGGTGTCACTGAATTAAACTCTTCAATTCTCACCCATCATTTTCTGTTGGAGTTAAAGTCCTAGGATTTTTTTAGATCTTTTGCTCAGTGATAAAGAATCTGCCTCCAATGCAGGAGATGCAGGAGATGTGGGTTTGCTCCCTGGATCAGGAAGAACTCCTGAAGGAGGGAATGGCTACCCAGTTTGGTATTCTTCCCTAGAACATTCCATGGACAGAGGAGCTTGGCAGGCTACAGACCATGTGGTTGCAAAGAGTCAGGCATGACTGAGCACATGAGCCATTCTGACTCTTAAAGCCAGAAATGAGACATCAGCAACAAAAAAATCCTACTGAATATTTCTTAAAAATTGATTTTTAGTTTCTGAAAATGAGTAATTTCCTAATTACCTATATTAAAAACAAAAGTTCTAAGGGTTCAAATACAAGTTATGACACATTATGAAACATACAGATTATAAAACAAATCAATGTTGAAATCAATTATTTAATCTTTCATGTGGTCTATATTGGGCTTACCAGGTGGCTCAGTGGTTAAAAAAAAAAAACTGCCTGCAATGCAGGAGACACAGGAGACGCGGGTTCCATCTCTGGGTCAGGAAGATCCCCTGGAGAAGGAAATGGCAACCCACTCCAGCATTCTTGCCTGGAGAATCCCATGGACAGCGGAGCCTGGTGGGCTGCAGTCCACAGTGTCATCAAGAGTCAGACATGACTGAGCACACACTCACGTGGTCTACATTAAGGGGAAAAGCACGTGTTGGTGTTGACGGCTCTGGTAGGTTCGCCGGCTGCCTGGGCAGCCCTGCGACTGTGATGGACAGGCAGGGGGAAGAGGCACCCGGCAAGCCCTGGGCAGACAGCTCCTTGGACGGTTGCCTCACTCCCTCCTAAACCACAGCGGAGTCTCCAGGATGCTCTGCAAGTCTGAATGGACCAGTTACCCGAGGCAGCTGTAGCAAATTACCATAAACTGGGGACCTAAAGCCACAGGAGTTTCTTCTGTCACAGTTCTGGAGGCCCAAGTCCAAAATCATGGTGCCAGCACAGCTGTGCACCCTCCAGAAATTCTGGAGGAAGGCCCTCTTGCTGGCCTTCCTCGGCCCCTGGCCGCATCACGCCAGGCTGCCTCCATCCTCGCAGAGGCTCCTTCTCTGTGCCTGTCTTCTGTGTGTCTCTTCAGGGATGCTTAAGATTCAGACCCGTCCAGATAATCCAGGAGGATCTCCATCATCAAGGTCTTTAAGTCCGTCCGCAAACACATTGTTTCCACATAAGGTCAACTGACAGGCACCAGGCATTAGGTTCTGGACACATCTTTGGGGGCTCACCATTCAGTCCCTGACATCGGACAAGCCACCTGCCCACTTCACTTCCACAAGTCTATCCTGTTATGCTCTCCCCACGGATACTGTATGTGCTGGGGTGGGGTGGGGGAAGCCTCCACTGAGCTGTCAGTGATGTTGGGGATCTCTGAGGGTGATCAGTTTCAGAAAGAAGTAGGGATTGTGTCTGCCCAGCACCAGTGAACAAAGCCCACCTACACAGGGCAGCTATGTGACCACCAAAGAGCTAAGCCTCCTTCCATCTGGGCTGGATGGGCCTTTCCTTCCACGGGGCTTCCTGCGATGTCTCAGCAGCTCTGTCTGCATCATCCAGGGTCACCCCCACCAAGTTGTCCTCTATCAGCAGCTGGACAAAGACATGTTTCTGAAAAGTCCTATCAGATGCTGCTTCTTTTGGTTCCCATGAAGGGTGGACCTGTCCTTCATCCTCACTGATTCCTTCTCTAAAACCATACCTATTGTTGTTCAGTTACTAAGTAGCGTCTGACTCTTTCTGACACCATGAACTGTGGCACACCAAGCTTCCCTGCCCTGCATTATCTCCCAGAGTTTGCTCAAACTCATGTCTGCTGAGTTGGTGATGCCATCCAACCATCCCATCCTCTGTCTCCTCCTGCCTTCGATCTTTCCCAGCATCAGGGTCTTTTCCAAGGAGTCAGTTCTTCACATCATGTGGCCAAAGTATTGGAGCTTCAGCTTCAGCTTCAGCATCAGTCCTTCAATGAATATTCAGGGTTGATTTCCTTCGGGATTGACTGATTTGATCTCCTTGCAGTCCAAGGGACTCTTAAGAGCCTTGTCCAGCACCACAGTTTGAAAGTATCAGTTCTTTTGCACTCAGTCTTCTTTATGGTCCAAGTCTCCCAACTGTACAAGACTAGTGGAAAAACCATAGCTTTGACTATCAGGATTTTTGTTGGTAGAGTGATGTCTCTGCCTTTTAATATGCTGCCTAGGTTTGTCATAGCTTTTATTTCAAGGAGCAAGTGTCTTTTGATTTTGTGGCGTCAGATTTTGGAGCCCAAGAAAACAAAGTCTGCCACTGCTTCTCCTGGTGGCTCAGGCGGTAAAGGATCCACCCGCAGTACAGGAGACCCAGGTTCAATCCCTGGGTCAGAAGATCCCCTGGAGAAGGGAATAACAACCTACTCTAGCAACTTTGCCTGGAGAATCGCACGGACAGAGGACTCTAGTAGGTTGCAGTCCTTGGGATTGCAGAGTCAGACACGACCGAGTGACTTTGACTTTCAGACTTTCAAATCAGTTTATGTTCTGCAATCCTCTTGTCCACATACACCTCCTGGGCAGTGGGCCCTCATGGACATGGCATAGCCCTTGGCGTGGCCCTGAGTCCTCTCTGCCTGTGACACTGTCATGGTCCCATCCAGCTTGAGTATCCGAAAAATCTGCAATGACAACGTTACTGTGTTTCATTTACACTGTCCACCCATGCTCACCCACCAGGGCCAGCCTGCCTTTCCGTCTGAGACAGTTTTGGAGCAAAGACTGTTTTCCCACCTGGATGAAATGTCCCAGGGCCTCCAAAGGGGTTTATGCTCCCTTTACTAAGTACGGATAAAAGTTAAACCAAGTCAGTGGTTGTTCTTTAATCATTCATCCCACTTAAAACTCAAAGTGCATTGACATGAATCAGCCATGGGTTTACATGTCAATGTATGGCAAAAAACACCACAATATTGTAAAGTAATTAGCCCCCAACTAAAATAAATAAATTTATTAAAAAATAAAAGCAGAGACATTACTTTGCCTACAAAAAAACAAAACAAAACAAAACTTCAAAGTGCTTTGCTAAGACGTTCATGGGGCCATGGAGCTCTTCCAGAGCCACCATGAACACTAACATCTGTGAAGGATTTTTTGGTTCAGACAAGCAGTCACTGGCTTCATCATCTTTGTCAATATCTTTTAACCACTCTGAAAATTGAAGTGTTAGTCCCTAGTTGTGTTCAGCTCTTTGCCACCCCATGGACTGGAGCCCTCCAGGCTCCTCTGTCCCTGGGGATTCTCCAGGCAAGAATACTGAAGTGGGTTATCATTTCCTCCTCCAGGGGAATCTTCCAGGGATTGAACTCAGGTCTCCTGCATTACAGGCAGATTCTTTACCATTTGAGCTACCAGGGAAGCCCCACTAGAATTCTTATTGTGTGGAATGTTTCCTTTGACTATGAAAGTGGCTTTTCAAAGAATGCTACCCTGATTTTGCAATCCTGGCCAAAATGAATGACAAATATCTCAAGTCGTGAAGTCGACTAATTATCGGTGTTGGGGAGGAGCCAGCGCACGTGCCTGACCCCGCTGGAGGAAGCTTGGGTTATTGCCTGTTTCTTTATCAAAGAAACCTTTTAATAAAGTGTAATATACGAAAGACTCAGCCCACAGTGATCTTTTTGAAAGAACAACATTGTACCTGTATTTATATGAAGATTTTTTTTTCCTGTAGGTAATTCATACTCAATTTGAATTTCATACTGTGTTTGGTTTTTGTTATTAGCCCTGTATAGCTCAGTCCCTTTCCAGCTATTACAGGTTACTTATGTTTCTAGTTCAGTAGTCTCTCTGCGATCCCAGAGATGCCCCTACAGAAGGAATAATAAAACTAAGTAAAATTTTATTACCAGGGAAAATGCCCATGGCTGTAAATGTCTTTTTATAGTGGTAATGTTTGGTTTTAATATTTAATAAAGCATAAACCACCATAAAGAAACATAACATTATGTTCAGTCCCTTAAAGGATGGTGAGATTTGAAATTGTACAGGTGAAATTTTATCTGATGTAACAAAAAAAGCTTTGGAGGGACTTCAAACCTACATCGAGAATCCAGGTGTCACCTAGCTCCAGGGGAGCCCAGTGCTTCATGATAACAAGTCCATTAAGCGTACATTCCAGAACAATAGAAAGTCAAGGATTTGAAGCACGCGGCTGTGACTCACTTTTCTAACATCTGAGGATGAAGTCAGCACGTGATTTGTTGATGAAATAAATCTAAACCACAACTAAATGGCTTAAGTGCCTCTAAAATGAATCAGAATAAGTGATTATATTTTAAACGTTGAATAACTGGTCCCAAGGCTCTTCAAAGACTACTAAGCAAATGTCGTTCCCATAATTGTGCTGCATACCCTAATTTCACTGCCTAGATTTTTGAAAATGGTGAAATATTCAGTTTGAAACTACTCAGAAAAGAAAGGTCAAAGGTTATGTGTGTCTACTTTGAAGGCATCTCCTTCTCTTGACTTTTACAGCTGTCAGATGACACAGGTTTATGGGGATCAATTTCAGAGTCCCCAGGGTTCAAGTGTCAGTGGGTTTGTTTCTTCCTTTCTGTTGTAATGTGTGATTCTCCATGGCAAGCAGAAATCACTAACGACACTTACAAATGCCAAACAGAGGGATGAGGAGTGGAGACAGCCTGTAAACTTTTAGAAAGGTGTCAAAACAGATGAAGTTAATTTTTAAAAATTGAAAAATATGAGAAAGGTCGCTTTGTTCCTAGAGCACTTCATTCACTAGTTAAAACTGGATCCCTCAGAAAAGGGTGATTGAATGTTTTATGCTTGTTTGCCATAATATAGGCAATAAACATGGATAAATATATTATTTTATTAAGTTTGTTATCTAATTATTTGACTCCATCACATTAAAGAAAGCAAATTGCACAGCCATGAAGATCTTCTGGGAGTATTTTTAACCATCATTCATCAGACTGACCTATACACACATGAACTCACAGAAACTTCTCCAGGAAAAGAGCGCAGGAGATGTGGCAGAGGTAGATTTGGGGTTCAGGCAG
Source organism: Giraffa tippelskirchi (assembly GCF_054371585.1). Classification (NCBI taxonomy): domain Eukaryota; kingdom Metazoa; phylum Chordata; class Mammalia; order Artiodactyla; family Giraffidae; genus Giraffa; species Giraffa tippelskirchi. Next base: position 60,407,553 of record NC_137282.1, read on the forward strand.
CACGATTTTAATATCTTCCCCATAATTTAAAACCATTGCTGTTTTAGGGTAAGAAGTGCTTTGATTGATTGCAATGGCCAGTTTCCTTATAAACTGATTAACAGGAGCTAAGACATACAGATCTAGTAAAACAGTAGTTGACATTAATCATTTCTAAACAGGAACCTGTGATAACAGCCTGTATAGTTTAGTATAAATTTACTGATCACTATAAATTTAGGTCCTTAGGAAGTAAAGTTTACCAAGCATCCTCAGTCCAGGTGAGTAAACACCTGTCCCTTCTTCCCAGGTCTGTCAAATAAGATTAGCTGAGGCTCCCAGACGAAGGATGGCCAAGTATAGCACAGTCCCGCTGGTCAAGGCCATGGTCATGGGAGGAGGATGCGTGTGCTGGTATACGGATTAGTATGCTAATTAGTTCAGCAAAACAGGGGTGTGAGTAAGACTCTTTACAAGCTGCATCATGTCATCATCACAGCCATCACTCTGATAAGACACTACATCCCATCCTTTGGAACCTGGCCCTTAAAGATTCTTTGGAAGCTTCATGAAATTATTTTATTCTGGTGGTGATTGATTACTATCATTCCAACTCTACGGATGTTAAGTTCACTTGAATATTTATATACTATTTGATGTTTAGTAGCATAAGCAACATTAAGCAAATTTAAGTGCTTTAACTGCGAAATGAAACAGTCCATAAAAAAGGGTTATGGCTCTACATAAACACATCACTTCGCATTCCAAATCATATTTTCCTTGCAGTTTCCTAGCTTTTATTTAAGGCAGTGACCACCCAACTCTCATGTGGTAAGAAGGACCCAAGATATCAGCGAAAGCATCAGTGCCTTTTCCAGAGAATCTGATGAGGCCCCAAATTTTGGATTTTCAAAAAAAAATCCCAAATAATTTTGATGCAAGTACTTCATGGACCACATTTTGAGGAATGCTGCTATAAACTGTGCATTTTATCATTTGCAAGTATCCATGAGGAAAGGGCAGTAGTATCTATATGGGTTGACATTAGCAAAGGTCATTTCAGAATCATGTGAGAATCACCAAGGGCATTGCTTGACCTTGACACAATTACAAGAAGAGGGCACCGTGTTAGCATGCTGTCTGCAGAGCCATCCGTCCACTGATGACAGGATCTTAGGTCATCTCTTTTCAGCTAAGTACCTCCACCCCTTTCGATACAGCGACTTCAAGTGTGGTGACTGGTTCACAGTGGATATAAAAGAGAATCTATGTCATTAGATAAAAGAGCATTGAACAAGTTCTCTGTTTACATGAGATATTTAGTCCAGTACCTGGCACAGAGCACATAATTAAGGAACATTAGTCACTGTTACTACTACTCACTTTTTAGTACTACATTTAAAACAAGGAACTAAAGAGTCTCTTGATGCGGGTAAAAGAGGCAAGTGAAAAAAGCTAGCTTAAAACTGAACTTTCAAAAAACTAAGATTAAAGCACCCAGTCCCAACATTTCATGGCAAATAGAGGGGGGAAAAGTGGAGGCAGTGACAAATTTCATTTACTTTGGCTCCAAAATCACTGTGGAAGGGGACGACAACCATGAAATTAAAAGACATTTGCTTCTTGGAAGGAAAGCCATGACAAATCTAGACAGCATATTAAAAATCAAAGACATCACTTTGCTGACAAAGGTCCATATAGTCAAAACTATGGTTCTTCCAGGAATCATGGATGGCTGTGAGAGTTGGACCATAAGGAAGGCTGAGCACCAAAGAATTAGTGCTTTCAAATTGTGGTTCTGGAGAAGACTTCTTGAGAGTCACTTGAACTGCAAGGAGATCAAACCAGTCAATCCTAAAGGAAATCAATCCTGAATATTCATTGGAAGAACTGATGTTGAATCTGAAGCTCCAATCCTTTGCACACATGATGCAAAGAGCAGACTTGTTGGAAAAGACCCTGATGCTGGGAAAGATTGAAGGCAAAGGAGAAGGGGAGAAGGGGGTAGCCAAGGATGAGATGCTTAGATAGCATTACCAATTTATTGGACATGAATTTGAGCAAAACTCCAAGATATAGTGAAGGACAGGGGAGCCTGGTGTGCTGCAGTCCATGGGATCACAAACAGTCAGGCATAACTGAGCAATTGAACAACAACAAATAACACATGTCAGTAGCCAGCGTATGGGTCTTATTGGATAAGGCAAAGTATCTAGGGAAAAGACATTGTAGACACAATCTAGATGATACAACTTAACAAAATTAAAAAGCAAAGACAATTGGTCTTAAATTGCTCATATGTATTTGTAGAAAGAGCACTGTGTTCTACCTTGAACACTGAATTTATGTTTATTTTTGTGAATTTTTTCCACAGGGCCTTCATCAGTGAACTGTTTTTATTGGTGAAGCTGTTAAAAGAATGTCCTCCCAGAATTGTTGAGGCTTCATTGATACAATGTGTCTGAATTGTTGAGGCTTCATTGATACAATGTGTCTGAATGCAGTGGGGTGTGTGGGGGGGGGCTTGGGGATAAAAGACACACTTCTTGTGATGAGCAGTATATTTCAACATTAACCCCATCACATTGGCTCACCATGGCTGAGCTTCCCTAATACCCAAATGACTGAACTCTATTGCCATTGTCACAGGAATTTATTTACTTTTTTCCTTTGGCCAGAAGAAAACCAAAATTAGTTTTAAACTAAGTATAATTGTATATTTTGGAATTGTGGTGCTGGAGAAGACTCTTGAGAGTCCCTTGGACTGCAAGAAGATCAAAGTAGTCATTACTAAATGAAATAAACACAAGAGATGACCTTTTTCAACAAGACAAGAGACGACTTTACACATGGACATGACCAAACTGTCAATACCAAAATCAAATTGATTACATTCCCTGTAGCCATAGATGGAGAAGTTGTATATAGTCAGCAAAAACAAGACCTGGAGCTGACTGTGGCTCAGATCACCTGTTTCCCATAGCAAAATTCAGGCTTAAAGTAAAGGAAGTGGGGAAACCACTAGGCCAGTGAGGCACGACTTAAATCAAATCCCCCATGAATAGACAGTGGAGGTAACAAATAGATTCAAGGGATTAAAACTTGTAAGCTTTGTGTTGAAGAACTATGGATGAACGTCTGTAACATTGTACAGGAGGCAGCAAACAAAAACATCCCCATGGAAAACAAGAAGGCAAAGTAGTTATCTGAGAAGGCCTTATAAAAAGCTAAAGAAAAGAACCAAGAAGTAAGGCAGAAAGGGACAGGTATATCCAAATAAACGCAGATCTCCAAAGAATAGCACAGAGACGAGAAGGCCTTATATAAAGCTAAAGAAAAGAACCAAGAAGTAAGGCAGAAAGGGACAGGTATATCCAAATAAACGCAGATCTCCAAAGAATAGCACAGAGACAAGAAGGCCTTCAGTGAACAGCGTGTAAAATTAGAAGAAAACAACAGAAGTGGAAAGACTAGAGATCTCTTCAGGAAAATTGGAGATATCAAGGGAACACTCTGCCCGAAGATGGGCACAATAAAGGACAGAAACAGCAGAGACCCAGTAGGAGCTGAAGAGATCAAGAAGAGATGGAAAGAATACACAGAAGAATTGTACAAAAAATATCTAAATGAATCGGATGACTATGATGGTGCAGTCAGCCACCAAGAACCAGACATTCTGGAGAGTGAAGTCAAGTGGGCCTTTGGAAGCCCTGCTGTTAATAAAGCTAGTGGATGCAACAAAATTTCATTCAGTTCAGTTCAGTCACTCAGTCGTGTCGGACTCTTTGCGACCCCATGGTCTGCAGCACGCCAGGCTTCCCTGTCCATCACCAACTCCCAGAGTTTAGTCAAACTCATGTCCATTGAGTCAGTGATGCCATCCAACCATCTCATCCTCTGTCGTCCCCTTCTCCTCTTGCCTTCAATCTTTCCCAGCCTCAGGGTCTTTTCCTATGAGTCAGTTCTTCCCATCAAGTCATCAAAGTATTGGAGTTTCAGCTTTAGCATCAGTCCTTCCAATGAATATTCTGGGCTGATTTCCTTTAGGATGGACTGGTTGGATCTCGTTGCTGTCCTCTCAAGAGACTCTCAAGAGTCTTCTCCAACACCACAGTTCTAAAGCATCAGTTCTTCGGCGTTCAACTTTCTTTATAGTCTAACTCTCACATCCATACATGACTACCAGAAAAACCATAGCTTTGACTAGGATGGACCTTTGTCAGAAAAGTAATGTCTCTGCTTTTTAGCAAATAGAAGGGGACAATGTGGAAGTAGTGACAGATTCCCTCTTTTGAGGCTCTAAAATCACTGTGGATGGTGACTGCCGCCACGAAATTAGAAGACGCTTGCTTCTTGGCAGGAAAGTTATGACAAACCTAGACAGTGCATTGAAAAGCAGGGACATTACTCTGCACACAAAGGTCCAGATAGTTAGGGCTGTGGTCTTCAAAGTGGTCATGTATGGTTGTGAGAGTTGGACCATAAAGAAAGTGGCGTGCCAAAGAATTGATGCCTTTGAACTGTGGCACTGGAGAAGGCTGCTTAGAGTCCCTTGGACTGCAAGGAGATCCACCAGTCAATCTTAAGGAAAATCAACCTTGAATACTCATTGGAAGGACTGAGGCTGAAGCTCCGTTTTTTTGGTCATCAAACGAGAACAGCTGACTCATTGGAAAACTCCCTGATGCTGGTAAAGGTTGAGGGCAGAAGGAGAAGATGGTGTCAGAAGATGAGATAGCTGAATGGCATCACCGATGAGATGGACATGATCTTGGGCAAACTTCGGGAGATGGTGAAGGACAGGGAGGCCTGGTGTCCTGCAGTCCACGGGGTCGCAAAGAGTTAGACTTGACTGGGCAACTGAACAACAACATTTATGTATCTATTTCTAGATGGATACCTATGTAGCTAGATAGGTAAATGGATGGGTGAATGGATGGATGGATAAAGAGAGAGATAGATAATGAATATCTGTAGTAACAGTTAAGCAATGGTATCTGAGCAGTCTCACCATTTGTTTTTAACATGATTAAATGTTGTGTTTGTTATCTATCGTCAAGCTGTATCAAATATATAGCATAATCGTCACATTTAATCTTGTAGAGGGGCTAATTTTGATGATACTATGACTTGGAATCATAATGTTAAAATTTGAAGGCATTTAAGTGTTGCATTTATAATTGGCTCATTTTCACGTACACAGAATTATTCCCTGTCCACTATTTCATCTATCTATATTTCAAGGAAGGGCTGTTGCTTTGGGGAAAGAAGTGGGAATCCTCGTTGCCCTGAGAAGTCCAGAGTGAAGTGTCTCCCAGCACAAGTGCTGTGCGTTTCCTCATGTTTGCCCCTGAAGCTTTCCTTCTGTGACCCCAGCAGCATTTGTATAGCAATAGTAAATTAACACACCAGCATATGGCAAATTTTATAAATGTTCAATGGTGCTCAAATATGGTGCATATTCTACCATCCTTGACTGCAGTATACACACAGAAATCAAGTATGTGAAGTTTCTTAATAATTTTGCTCAAATCCTATCTTTTCAACTTTATGTACTTTGTATATCTTGATTGTTCATGTATTTTCAACAAGTTTCTTATTTTTGTCTTTTCATTAGAAAAGTATATCAAACTCCTCTACCATAATTATAGAATTCTGTATTTTTGTTTCATTTACTGTCAACGTTTGTTCTATATACATTGAAGTTACATTATAAAAATGTATATAAATTTAGAACGACCATACTTGCTGCATGTTGAAGCTTCCATCACTATAACAGGCCCCTCTTTATTTTTGTCAATGCCTTCTGCTTTATAGTTTCCCTAAAGAGCATAAAAATAAACTGTTAAGAAAGCATCCAACCTACAGAACTATGAGTAAAGTTTTGACATAACAAATAGAAAGATACTTTTTTTGAGGAGAGACGAGCCCAAAGACAACCCATCCAGAGAAGGAAAAAATGTCTGACCTGGATGAAAGTCTTGCCATTCAAGGAAAAAACAAATCTCCACAAGAGAAGGAATGAACATAATTTGGAAAATAAATTGTAAGTACTTTGTAAAGATAGAGAAGTAGATATTTGTTAAAAATTATTTGTATTTTCAATAAAAACACATGGAATCTGTTAAGAGCATCAGGATAGGACAGTGGACTGAGATTTTTAAAGGAAGCTAAAAGAACCAAAGAAAAACTAAGGCATATGAAAATTAGCGAGGATAACATAATACTAAGATCATTACAGCTCTGAGTCAGCATTGAGGGAAAGGGAATCAATGCTGTAAATGACGAGTTTCCAAAAGTACAACAAATCTGCAAAATAATTAAAATTCTCAAAGAGAAATAAAACATGTGAAGAGCAGGAGCAAAGATCACTATATTGATTAAAATCTATTCACAAAGAAGCTCGGCATGCTGCAGTCCATGGAGTTGCAAAGAGTCATACATGACTGAGTGACTGAACTGAACTAAGATTCCCAAAGAGGCTAAAAGAACAGAGTGAAAGAGCCAAATTAAAAGAAAACTCTAGGAGAAAACTTCTTAAAACTTAAAAAAAAAGGTGAACATTTTAATTTCATTTATCAAGGTGAGAAAAACTTGCAAAAGCACAGGGAGATGAAAGTACTGACTTTCACAAATTGCAAATTCAAACGAGGTTGGTTTAACATTTCAAAGACAATCTGAAAAAAAATAACAACGATCATTCTGTCCAATTTGCTTTTTTTAGTTTATTTGGACAAAATTCCAATCACACTTAAAATGTGCACAGGAAAGTAATTCAAAGTAACACGCTGAAGTCTCCCCTTATATCATAACTGGAAAATAATACAAAGGTTATTAAAACTGAACTGATTATACAAAGCTCAAAATATAGAAATTCATATAACAGAGTACAATATTGAGCTTTATTTCTCTTTGTACATGCATAACTTGTGCTTGAAGTTCATCTATATATATTTTTTCTGGCCTATTTCACTGAGCATAATGTCCTCCAGGTTATTTCTATGTTGTCTTAATACCAGAATTTCTTTCTTTAAAAGCTAAATAACACTCCATTGTGTGTATATACCACATTTTCTTTATCCATTCATCCCATCCATCATTGGACATTTAAGTTGAGTTTAGTCTTGACTACTGTGAACAATGTTGCAACGAACAAAGGATATAGGTATCTTTTTTGAGATACTGATTTCATTTCCTTCAGATATACCCCTAGAAGTGGAATTAATGGTCATGTGGCAGTTCTATTTTTAAGTTTTTTGAGGAAACTCCATATTAGTTTCCATAGTGGCTGCACCAATTTACATTCTCACCAACCCTGTGTGAAGGCTTCCTCTTCTTTACATCCCCTAAGTCCCAGTATGAATAACACTTCAGTATTCTTGCCTTGAGAGCCCAACAAACAGTATGAAAAGGCAAAAAGATAGGACACTGAAAGATGAACTCCCCAGGCTGGTAGGTGCCCAATATGCTACCGGAGATCAGTGGAGAAATAACTCCAGAAAGAATGAAGGGATGGAGCCAAAATGAAAACAACACCGAGTTGTGGACGTGATGGCGATGGAAGCAAGGTCTGATGCTGTAAGAACAATATTGCATAGGAACCTGGAATGTTAGGTCCATGAATCAAGGTAAATTGAAAGTGGTCAAACAGGAGATGGCAAGAGTGAACATCAACATTTTAGGAATCAGTGAATTAAAATGGACTGGAATGGGTGAATTTAACTCAGATGACCATTATGTCTGCTACTGTGGGCAAGAATCCCTCAAAAGAAATGGAGTAGCCATCATGGTCAACAAAAGAGTCTGAAATGCAGTACTTGGGTACAATCTCAGAAATGACAGAATGATCTCTGTTCATTTCCAAGGCAAACCATTCAATATGGCAGTAATCTAAGTCTATGCCTCAAACAGGAATGCTGAAGAAGCTGAAGTTGAACAGTTCTATGAAGACCTACAAGACCTTCTAGAACTAACACCAAAAAAAGATGTACTTTTCATCATAGGGGACTGGAATGCAAAAGTAAGAGGTAAAGAGATACCTGGAGTAACAGGCAAGTTTGGCCTTGGAGTACAGAATGAAGCAGGGCAAAGGCTAACAGAGTTTGTCAAGAGAATGCACTGGTCATAGCAAACGCTCTCTTCCAATAACACAAGAGAAGACTCTACACATGGACATCACCAGTTGGTCAACACCGAAATCAGATTGATTACATTCTTTGCAATCAAAGATGGAGAAGCTCTATACAGTTGGTAAAAACAAGACTGGGAGCTGACTGGGGCTCAGATCATAAACTCCTTATTGAAAAATTCAGACTTAAATTGGAAAAACGTGGGGAAAACCACTAGGCCATTCAGATATGACGTAAATCAAATCCCTTGTGATTATACAGTGGAAGTGACAAATAGATTCAAAGGATTAGATCTGATAGACAGAGTGCCTGAGGACCTATGGATGGAGAGTTGTGACATTGTACAGGAGGCAGTGATCAAGACCACCCCCAAGAAGAAGAAATGGAAAAAGGCAAAATGGTTGTCTAAGAAGGCCTTACAAATAGCTGAGAAAAGAAGAGAAGCTAAAGGCAAAGGAGGAAAGGAAATATATACCCATCTGAATGCAGAGTTCCAAAGAATAGCAAGGAGAGATAAGAAAGCCTTTCTCAGTGATGATCACAAAAAAAAAAAAAAATAGAGGGAAAAAAAAGCAATAGAATGGGAAAGACTAGAGATCTGTTCAAGAAAATTAGATACAACAAGGGAACATTTCATGCAAAATGAGCACAATAAAGGACAGAAATGGTATGGACCTATCAAAAGCAGAAGATATTAAGATGAGATGGCAAGAATACACAGAACTATACAAAAGAGATCTTCATGACCCAGATAACCATGTTGGTGTGATCACATCTAGAGCCAGACATCCAGGAGTGTGAAGTCAAGTGGGCCTTAGGAAGCATCACTACAAACAAAGCTCGTGGTGGTGATGGAATTCCAGTTGAGCTATTTCAAATCCTGAAAGATGATGCTGTGAAAGTGCTGCACTCAATATGGCAGCAAATTTGAAAAACTCAGCTGTGGCCACAGGAATAGAAAAGGTCAGTTTCACCCTGCTTATTTAACTTATATGCAGAGTACATCATGTGAAACAATGAGCTGGATAAAGCACAAGCTGAAATCAAGAATACTGGAGTGGGTTGCCATTTCCTTTTCCAGGGGATCTTCCCCTCCCAGGAATTGAACCTGAGTCTCCTGCATTGCAGGAAGATTATTTACTAAGTGAGCCACCAGGGAAAACTTCATGGTCTAGAATAATTTTAATAAAATGTAAAAGCAAAGAAATTAGATATACTTTGATTTGTAAACATAGTATCTAATATCCATATATAAAGAGCTTCCTGTTGAATTTTTTCATTTGTAACTTTCCTGTTGTTTGTTTAGGTGCTACGCCAAGTCCAAATTTTTGCAATCCCATGGACTGTAGCCCACCAGCCTCCTCTGTTCACAGGATTTCTCAGGCAAGAATACTTGGGTGGGTTGCCATTTCCTTCTCTAACATGTCTTTCTTTCATCTTGGAAAAATTGTAAAAATCCTCTATAAGTCAGTGTATTTCATATACTCTAATGGAAAAGTATAATAAAATAGAATTAAGGAGTTTAAAAATTTCATCTATTTCTTAATATCATTTCATATCAAGTTTAAAAAGATGTCACCTTTAACCAACACAATATTGTAAAGCAATTATCCTTCAATTAAAAATACATACATTTTAAAATGTTACTTTTGGCCAAATTATTGATAACTATGCATAAAAGTTAATTTTTAAATAAATTAATCAATGTGGCTTTGTAAATGGGAAACATGAAAATGTATCTTTAATTCTTAACCATTATTACAGAATACATGTGAATAAAAATTAGAATAAAAATTTAATGATATTCTGAACTAAAAGAATTTTTTAAATTAAATTGCTGCTTTATTATGTAATAGATGAAATGTGTTTATGAAAAAGAAACACAAAGGGGACTCATTGGATATTATTGCAAAAGGATTTTATGGTTCCAAAATTTGGGGGAAGCTCTGGGCTAGGAATATTTCAGCTAAAAATATTTAAGCTTTTCTTATATTCACTTGGTGGGAAAATCTCCACCACACTTCTTGCAACTCAGTTCAGTATACAGGAATATTGTTTGAGAAGGTAACAGAAGGTCCTTAAGAAGGATCAAAAATACACAGAAGAACTATACAGAAAAGATCTTAATGACCAGATAACCATAATGTGTGATCATTTACCTAGAGCCTGATATCCTGGAGTGAGAAATCAAGTGAGCCTTAGGAAGCATCACTATGAACAAAGCTAGTGGAGGTGATAGGATTCCAGCTGGGCTATTTCAAATCCTAAACAATGAAGCTGTGAAAGTGCTGCACTCAATATGCCAGCAAATTTGGAAAACTCAGCAGTGGCCACAGGATTGGAAAAGGTCAGTTTTCATTATGATCACAAAGAAAGGCAATGCCAAAGAATGCTGAAACTACCGCACAATCGCACTCATCTCACATGCTAGCAAAGTAATGCTCAAAATTCTCCAAGCTAGATTTCAACAGTATGTGAACCCAGGACTTCCAGATGTTGAAGCTGGATTTAGAAAAGGCAGAGGAACCAGAGATCAAATTGACAACATCCGTTGGATCATCGAAAAAGCAAGAGAGTTCCCCCCAAAACTCTACTTCTGTTTTATTGACTACGCCAAAGCCTTTGACTGTACGGATCACAACCAACTGTTGAAAATTCTTAAAGAGATAGGAATATCAGATCACCTGACCTGCATCTTGAGAAATCTGTATGCAGATCAAGAAGCAACAGTTAGAACTGAACAGGGAACAATAGACTTGTTCCAAATAGGAAAAGGAGTACATCAAGGCTGTATATTGTCACCCTGTTTATTTAACTTATATGCAGAGTATATCATGTGAAATGCCAGGCTGGATGAAGCACAAGCTGTAATCAAGACTGCAGGGAGAAATATCAATAACTTCAGATATGCAGATGACCTCACCCTTACGGCAGAAAGTAAAAAGGAAATAAAGAGCCTCTTGATGAAAGTAAAAGAGGATAGTGAAAAAGCTGGCTTAAAACTCAACATTCAAAAAACTAAGATCATGGCATCCAGTCCCATAACTTCATGGCAAGTAGAAGGGGAAACAATGAAAACAGTGACAGACTTTATATTCTTGGGCTCCAAAATCACTGCAGATAATGACTGCAACCATGAAATTACAAGACCGTTGTTCCTTGGAAGAAAAGCTATGACCAATCTAGATAGCATATTGAAAAGCAGACATTACTTTGCCAACAAAAGTCTAATCAAAGCGATGGTTTTTCCAGTAGTCATGTATAGATGTGACAGTTGGACTGTAAAGAAAGCTGAGCACCAAAGAATTGATGCTTTTGAAGTGTGGTGTTGGAGAAGACTCTTGAGAGTCTCTTGGCCTGCAAGGAGATCCAACCAGTCCATCCTAGAGGAAATCAGTCTTGAATATTCATTGGAAAGACTGATGCTGAAACTGAAGCTCCAATCCTTTGATGCAAAGATCTGACTCCTTAGAAAAGGTGGGTGGATGGCATCCCCAACTCAATAGATATGAGTTCGAGCAAACTCCAGGAGCTGGTGATGGACAGGGAACCTGGTGTGCTGCTGTCCATGGGGTCGCAAAGGGTCAGACACGACTGAGCGACTAAACTGAACTGGTGATGGAAACCAGCATAAGCAATTAGCCTCCAATTTGAAATAACTACATTTTTTAAAATCAGCACCGTTGAAGTTTTAAAAGGTCACACAACCTGGGAGGAACCTTCCTGAGCAAATAGTAAAGTGAACACATGGTCACTCTGTGGTCACTTTCAGTCTATTCCTGAATACGCGCTGGAAAAAGAGAAGCAGCTGTGAAGTCCTGCCAGAACTGAGTGTTTTACAAAGAAAAGAGAATCCCTGATGGGATTAAAGGGAGATGTTTCCAAGTGAACAAAATCAGCCAAAATGGGACATCACAACCAAGCAGTCAGGAGCTCCATCTTCACAGGACGTTTCTCAGCCAATGGATTCTGGCCAAGTCACACTCCGCGCACCCAGTGTGCTGGGAATTCACCCCAGACTCAACCCCTTGCTGTGGGCGGCCCGGCCCGGCATGGCACCCCCCACGTCAGTCACTGTTGTTCGGTTTCCATGGGACTCTGTGGGCCCCCATTCACTTGGGACACCGTCTCCTAACTGGGAATGCCAGCTCCCCTGGCCACCTTGCTTCTGCTCTGGCTCAGGAGGGGTTTGGTCCTGAGACCAAGGCTGGGAGAGACAGAACACGAGAAGCAGCTTTCACTGAACTTGAATGGAAACCAACCAACCTCCACTCGCTGAAGTCTAGGGTACGGACTTCCGAAAAGATGTTACACAGTTAATCTCCTTTACCAGTTCTGCATGGGGCGCTTCTTAGGCTCAGCGTTGTTCTCAGAATTTTCACTTACATGACTTGACTTACATGAGTTTTCTCAACTCAGACATCAAAAGCCACAATGTTCATTTCACATTTGCAATGACAAGGTCATGGTTCTGTTCCAAGGGCTATAGGAAGACAAAGAAAACACCCCTCTGACCCAGAGCCCTGTTTGCAATTTTCTTCTGTTCTGCACATTAAGACAAGAGCCACACAGCAGAACGAACACACTGGCTGAACCGCCTCGTTCTGTTTGGAATCCCCTGGACAGACGGCTCTGGTTTAGCTGGGCTGTGATGAGCGCTCATCCAGTCTCACCCGGTTGGGGTCCCGTGGGGTGATTTGTGCACAATCAAGGCTTCCCTGGGCTGCCCCGGGAGCTCCAGCCACTGCCCATTTATTACCCTGAAGCCGTCTTTCGGATGCATTCTGCTGTGAGCTAGTGAGGAAGCGCCCTCTGTGAGCTTCTGTGAGTGAGCCAGGACGGGTCCCATTGTCGGCAGCGACAGGGGGTGAAAATACTTGGCGTTGCCTCTCGCTTTACTTGGGAAAGTGCTCCCCACCCCAGCACAGGGAACAATGTGAGAACAGTGAGCCATCCTCCCTGCCACAATATCTGCTCAGGTTCCTAAAGAGCTCAGGCTCTTACAACCCCGATGACGGAGTAGCCCAGGAAACGGATTCCCAGGGAGCATTCATTTAGGGGGATTTCAATAGGAACCAAGGTGGCTTGTTCCAATATGTGTAATTCTCTGTGTCTGCCTGTAACCTAAGCTCCCAGTCTACTGAAATTGTTTCCATACACAGGGCAAGGTCCAAAAAACTGATGTGTAAGCAATTTTGTATAAGGATGAAGCAAACTATTTAAGAAGTGAGGAGTCAGACCTGTGAATCCATCTGGATGGTGGACATACGTGCAAGCGTGCAAGCGTGGGACCCATGTGCAAGGGATCCTGTGAAATGTGCAAGATCAGCAGATGTCCGTTACTGAAGAGAAACAGAAGCAAAGGCAGGTTTCAAGAAACCAAATTCAGTTACACTGATTTTTATCAATTAGCATAATTAATATTCTTTAGTCATGTGCAGTTATGGGTAATGGAAGATTTTACCAGCCCAAAATTCATAGAAGAGTCTGGGCCCTGAGCCAAAATTAAAGTAATAAACTTTCCACTCACATCGCTATGTACAGCTGATCTTTCTTTCTGGTGCTGCCATAACAATTTTTTCTTTTCTCCTTGAAAACATGCTATCCAATAGACATATGGTTTTTAACGTTTCCAGGTCTCTCTTCCTGAAGATGTGTCTATTCAGAAGAGAGGGCTTATGCATTATTTCTGTCTGTATCATCAGAGGTATTAAGAGCTTAAGTATTTGTCAAATATATTCATACATTTTTAAAATGCAGAATTTCTCCCTTTTTTCCTGTTTCCATTATTGTTGCATATTTCCGCCTGAGTGAAAATTGAAAAAAGGAAAGAAAATGAATTCTGAGTTTCCTACAATATTTCTTTTGGCACTGATGTTCCAGGATTTAAATTTTATTTTAACATGGGAAAAACTGTAGAATCATCTTTAAAGCTGAATTCATATTTGATATTGTCAAAGTAATTACTTTTAATGTTTCATGACGTTACACAATGTAATGGTTCCTATAAATCAATTTAAAAGGTGGTAATTTTACAATTACTTCGGTTTGAAAAGATAAGAAAGAGAATCCAACAGAGACTAAAAGAAATGATGAGCTCAAACATAGGAAAGAAATGTCATTGCTTTTCTGCTGGTAAAACATAAAATGTCAAAATGTGTGCCTAATAAACCCTGTGTAGAATGAATTCAGGAAAGAATGCACTGCTTCGGGGACTTTTGAGATTTTAAACATTATTTAAAATAATGGACATGAATTGGGAAATTGTCCAAGGTAAAGACAGATGATGAGATAAAAGCATGACCCTGGAAATAGGGACTCCATACACCTCTCTTATCCTCATTGTGTCCATTTGGAGTGAGTGAAAGAATGCCTGAAGCTTCTCGCTGTTCTGAGATGCTCTATGTTTGGGGACCACAGAGTCTCCTGAGCACATCTGTGCAGGGTCTGGACAGAAGGGGCCCTGCCCAGCTGGCCACCTCCCCTCCCTTCTGATCCACATCCTGAATATTTATAGAGCTCCGTATGCCCAAACTCGGGACACAACATTTCAGGTACAGCCACACAGAACATTGAAATTCAACCCAATGTGGAAAGCAGATAAAGTAGATATTAGAGCTACTATTGAGTTCAGGCACATGTAAAAGACTGGATCTTGGTTGTCATGCAACCACTCTACCTCCCATACTCATTATTCGCAGATTCTGTATTTGGGGAATTATACTTTACATTGACAGAGGATGAGATGGTTGGATGGCATCACCAACTCGATGGACATGAGTCTGAGTAAACTCCAGGAGTTGGTGATGGACAGGGAGGCCTGGCGTGCTGCAGTCCATGGGGTCGCAAAGAGCCGGACACGACTGAGTGACTGAACTGAACTGATACTTTACATTGAGAGCTTCCCTGATAGCTCAGTTGGTAAAGAATCTGCCTGCAATGCAGGAGACCCCTGTTCAATTCCTGGGTTAGGAAGATCTGCTGGGGAAGGGGTAGGCAACCCACTTCAGCATTCTTGGGCTTCTCTTGTGGCTCAGCTGGTAAAGAATCTGCCTGCAATGCGGGAAACCTGGGCTCGATCCCTGAGTTGGGAAGATCCCCTGGAGAAGGGAAAGGCTACCCACCCTAGCATTCTGTCCTGCAGAATTCCATGGCCTGTATAGTCCATGGGGTCCCAAAAAGTCGGACACGACTGGGTGACTTTCACTTTCACTTTACTTTGAAAGTGATCTTTAACCCCAAATGGTTCAGGCTTCCCTGGTGGCTCAGTGGTAAAAAATCCACCTGCAATGCAGGAGCCACCGGAGACACAGATTCAATCCCTGGGTCGGGAAGATCCCCTGGAGGAGGGCATGGCAACCCACTCCAGTACTCCTGCCTGGAGAATTTCATGGACAGAGGGACCTAGTGGGGTACGGTCCATGGGGTCACAAAGAGTCAGACACAACTGAAGCAGTTGAGCACAGCACAGCACACAATCATGCAGTGCCTTGTGGTCATTTACAGGCCTGACCCAATGCAGAGCAGGACACCTTTGAGCTGCCCCAGGGCACTTCCCAGGCTGGACAAGGAGACGAGACACTCTGAACTGAACTCTAAACTAGGGTCTTCTCTGCTGTCTATTCAGTGACAGGTTTTAAGGATTTTGTGTGAATGAGCCAACAATAGATATTAAATAAGCTGCATCCAATTAGAAACACACATACAACAAGGTCAACGTCGTGGCTGATGAAAATGTTGTGACCAAAGGCTCTCAGTCCACCCCTCCCCATGCCCTCCAGGTTTCCCCAGGAGCAGGCGATCAGTACAGACTAATTTAGTGACTCGTGGTGCATGGCTACAGCCAGTAATGAGAATTAAACTGCAATCTCTCCTCTTCCCTCATTTGTGTCATCTCCTCTCTGTGTTGTTCTCTTCTTCCCTTTTGTATCATCCCGGCGACCTGTCAGGGCCTCCAGGGTTAAAACAGCATCTGACACATAGTAAGTGCTCGATTAATCATGGGCTTGCTAGCACCCTCATCAACTAAACAAAAAAATTCTCTTATGGATTATTCCATTCTAAAAACACACAAAAAGATGACAGGTGAGCTTTTTAAATTCACTTCCCCCCTTCTCTCCCCCCAAGACCTGGCATTGGTCTTCAGCCCACTGGGAAGGCTTGATGCTGGTTCAGCCCTAGGGTTCATTTGAAAGGTCCAGATACCAGCTGATGACCAGCAATCTGTGAGAGATGAGATGGTTCACCGAGGTTACAGGTGTAGGAGATGTGAAATCTACAGACACACATTTGCATGGATTCCAGAATTATTGTGAACTTGGTTCTTTCTCACCTTAGGATTTTAACTCATTTTTTAATATACAAACAAGAAGCCATTCAGAAAAGGAAGAACCAGGAAGAAAAACAGATGTTTTGCTCTAGACCTGAAGCCAGTCCCTTCAACTATTTGAGCAGGACGGTTCACGGCAAGCAATCACTCATGTCTCGGAAATAGTTTTAAAAGATTCACGTTTTGTCCTTCCTGCTCACTCTTCACCCCACCCCCACCCCCGACGGCCCAGGCTCGGCAGTTCCTGTGGGTTTTTCACCAAGTAGTGTCGGAAGCATCACCTGAGATGATGACAAACATCTGGGCTGTACAGGTCACCCGGGGGGGTGGCTTTGCTGAGACGTGATGGACAGGGACGTGCAAGAGGGCAGCCAAATGCAGTCGAGAACTTCCTTGGCCTCAGGAGTGGGCACCTGCTCTCTTTGCTTTAGCAGAGCTCAGCTTTATCACTAGCTCTGTCCTTGGAGTGTCAGGGTGAGAACAAAGCTCGAATTTTCCTTCACTTGACAACCGCCAGGTGTCCGGCCCAGAGGCCCACTGTCTCCTACGTCGCTCTTGGTGCAGGGGGAGCCCTCGGGGGCTCAGCCCTAAGGGCACAAACCCCCTTCATGGGGCTCCCCCTCTTGACCTTATCCTCCCAAGGCCCCACCTCCAGGCACCATAACATTGGGAGTTAAGACTTCAACATGTGAATTTGGGGGGACACAAATGTTCAGTTTTTATAGCAGCAACTTTGTGGAGCATATCTTGAAGAAGTTTAAGGGGAGAAATGTCCCACCAGTCAGAAGGAGATTTTCCTCCAGGAAGGACTTGGTTATAAATATGTGGCCCCCAGCCTCTCACAGGGACAATTCTGAGCATGTGTCCTGGCTCCAGGGTCCTCATGGGGTCCTCCAAGACCTTCCCTGGGCAGCACAGCGGC
The DNA here is from genome assembly GCF_054371585.1 of Giraffa tippelskirchi. Lineage (NCBI taxonomy): Eukaryota > Metazoa > Chordata > Mammalia > Artiodactyla > Giraffidae > Giraffa > Giraffa tippelskirchi. The sequence continues at coordinate 60,424,912 of NC_137282.1, forward strand.
TTGGCTTCTTTCCCTCCAAGCCCTCTCCCTTCCCCACCCTCCACCCACAGGACCCCATGGACACCCTAACTGCCTCCCCCACACCTGACTCCTGACTGGGCCACTCAGTTCATTTCCATGGCCCCATCCCCAACCCTGACCCCAGTCCAGACCCCAGACATGCCACGGCTATTTCTAAAGTAGAAACCTGATTTTTTTTTTTTCTTTCTCTTTCATTCAGATAAAATCTTTTGCAGAACCACCAATCTTTCCTTAGATTTTGGGTTAGTTGACTGCCATCAGACCTCAATTCTATGACAGGGACATAAAAATTACTTTCCAGGAGATTCTCTAGCTTGTGCTTGTTTGTACATAAGAGCAATGTCTTTCCAGTTTTCTCTCTCCTAAGCAGAATCCAGAAGTCATTGATACAATTTAAAATGTTAAAATGAAGGGGAAGGAGGGACTTGCTCTACCAGCTATCAAGACACATCAACAAGCTGCACAGATAACAACAGTGACATATCACAGGAGAACAGACGCTTGAAAGGGAAAGAGGAGAGAGCAGAGAGAACCCAGGCGCATCCTGAGCTGGGGTCCGGGGGACTCACCATTTCAAAGCAATGAAGGGAAGGCAGGACTGGATAATAAATGCAAGTGATGGATGGAAGGGCAGCTTACCACCTATCACCTTAGAAGTTACATGACTGTCTTACATCATAAGTCTCAGTGTGTGACGGATTCCACCATCAGGAAAGCAAATCTGAAATAGGTGTAAACACATAAAAGCATCTTCATAAATACATAGCCTTAAAGCCACAAAAGAAAAAAAATTAGATTGCAAAGTATAATCACTTTAAGATTCAAAATTCCTCTGTGACATGATGCCTTAATCAAAGTTAAAGTCAAGCAAGAGAATGTAGGGGGGAAGGCGGGTTGGATTAGAGATGCTTCTGTTATTTTAACGGAAGAATGTGTGCATGCCTGCAAAGTCCTTTCAATTTTGTCTGACTCTTTGTGACCTCATGAGCTGCAGCCTGCCAAGTTTCTCTGTTCATGGAACTCTCCAGGCAAGAATATTGGAGTGGGTTGTTATGCCTTCCTCTAGGGGAATCTCCCTGACCAGTGATCGAACCGGCATCTCTTATGTCTCCTGCACTGGCAAATTTGTTCTTTCCTTTAGCTACTAGAAGAAGAGTAGCTACCATATACATCAATTTAAAAAATGCCTCCCACAAGGAGGAAGGGATCACACACCATAGGGAAATGGACAAAGTATACTTTATCAGGAACTTGGAAAAAAAGTAAGATACAAATAACCAATATACACGTGAAAAGAAACCTCAGCAGTAAGCCGAGGGACCTACACTAAAGTGACAATGGATTCACTTTCCCTCCACATATTGGGAAAAGGAGTATGGTCCACAAGATGGAATGCTGCAGGAAGAAGCCAACCACCTCACTCCTGCTGGCAGAGCATGTGGGACCCTGGAGGCCTATGGGGTCTTTGCCCCACCCCTGAGTAGAAGCTCTCCTCTGGGCTGTTGCCAGCAGACTGTGCTGGGCTCTCCTCGGTAATGTTGGATGGACAGAACACAGGCTGGAGTGGCAAATAGCTGGACCCTTCACTTGGTCCAAAGGTCTTCCTCAAAGGTCTGGGAGAAGAGCGTGCCGGGGCAGCCATGACCCCCTTGTCCTCAATCCAGAAGTGAAGACTTTGAAGCAAGCATGGGCTCAGCTTGGACAGACCAACTCCACCATCCTGCAAGATTAATGGGCGACTTGCACATCTGTGAGCCCAGACATGTGTGCTGTGCCCTAGTGTTTGGCATTTGGCTGCCACCTGAAAATCCTGCAGCATGACTGACTACTCCAGGCAGGCTGGAGATATTCTGGCAGTTTCTATTAAACTTAAAATTGTTCATTCCAGATAATCCAGAAATCCCACTTTAGCTGTGTTATGGAAATATTAGAATCTTTACTATCTGGGAAAAAAGCAGAAAATGTAACATGAATAATAGGCAGCTACAGAAGAAGGGTAAACAAAGGTCATACAGTGCTTAACAAAAGAATACATGAGCAGCATAACTTACGGGTGTGGGAAGACCCTTGAAAACATATTATTGTATGCAGAAAACAAACTGCTAAACCATAAATATAGTGTAATACTGTTTATGTTTAAAAAACACAAATCAGTGCTCTAAATTTTTCACAAATGTGCACATAAAAGCATTAAAATGATGTGGAAAGGTATGCACATATTCACAGTAGTAGGTACATATGAGGAGAGGTAGAATGAGCCATATTTGGGGGAGAAATCACAGAGAATATAAAGTATCTCTCATATTCCAATTTCTCCAAAAATAACAAAATTCACAAATCACTTATATAATAATACATACTGTATATACGTGGAGAAGACTGGAAATACTTAGTCCCAAATACTATCACTGTTTAATTTTCTAAAGTAGAAATTTAGATGGTAGATGGGTGGATGCAGAGATAGACGATGGATAGATAGATGAATGGATACACAGATGGACGGAGAGACAGACACATGGATACCTAGACGGGTAGACAGGAAACGAATGGATGGAGGATGGCGGATGTTAATCTCTGGCATCCAGCGCCCCAAACATTTCTCCCACAGCATAGCAGGCCTTGAAGTAATGTGAGAAGGACTTGCTCTAGCAATTCTTTCCAAAAGTAAACAAATATGGTCCCCCTGTGGCTTGGGAACCGCATATTTGCTTGCTGATAGAACAGTCCAGAAGAGAATAAGAGAAGAGTGATGTAAGGAGACCTGCTGAAGAAATGTTCTTGACCAAGGGAAGGTGCTGTGGTCCCAGGCACAAATAGGATTGGCTCCTTCACGAGAAGGAAAACAAGGCTGCTGGGAGCAAAGGGCAAAGGAGACACTGTTTGTCTGCTAGTATTTAATACTAATAAACTCTACTGTTATCATAGCCGCTGCTGTTATTAGCTGAAACTATTGCTATTGTGTAATAGTATCACACATTAAATTTATACGTTTTGATTAATTTAGATTCATGATATTAATAATTATTAAATAATCCTATTTAAACTATTTGTTATTCTCTAGTGTTTAATCTAGAAAGACACATTGATAGGCCTTTCACCTCTAAAAGGCAGACACTTCTTACTCCTCAGTATTTGTGTCATAGGTTAAAGATAAATGATGTTCACTTCAGTCTCAAGTTATGGACATTTAACTTTGCTGCTTTGGTACTTCTTCCTTCACATCTTGTTGTTGCTCAGTTGCTAAGTCGTGTCCGACTCTTTGCGACCCCATGGACTGCAGCGCACCAGGCTTCCCTGTCCTTCACCATCTCCTGGAGTTTGCTCAAACTCATGTCCATTGAGTCAATGGTGCCATCCAACCATCTCATCCTGCCGCCCCCTTCTCCTCCTGCCCTCAATCTTTCCCAGATTCAGGCTCTTTTCCAATGAGTTGGCTCTTTGCATCATGTGGCCAAAGTATTGGAGCTTCACCTCCAGCTGAGTATTCAGAGTTGATTTCCTTTAGGATTAACTGGTTTGATCTCCTTGCAGTCCAAGGGACTCTCAAGAGTCTTCTCCAACACCAAAGTTCAAAAGCATCAATTATTCAGTGCTCAGCCTTCTTTATGGTCAACTCTCACATCTATACATGACTACTGGAAAAACCATAGCTCTGACTATATGGAACTTTGTCAGCAAAGTGATATCTCTGCTTTTTAACATGCTATCTAGCTTTGTCATAGCTTTCCTTCCCAGGAACAGGCATCTTTTAATTTCACGGCTGTAGTCACCAACCTCAGTGATTTTGGAGCCCAGGAAAAAAAAATCTGTCACTGCTTCTAGTTTTCCCTCTTCTATTTGCCATGAAGTGATGGTACCGAATGCCATGATCTTAGTTTTTTGAAAGTTGAATTTCAAGTGAGCTTTTTCACTCTCCTCTTTCACCCTCATTTAGTTCCTCTTCACTTTCTGCCATTAGAGTAGTATCATCTGCATATCTAAGGTTGTTATTATTTCTCCCAGCAATTTTGATTCCAGCTTGTAATTCATCTAGCCCAGCATTTTGCATGATGTACTCTGCATATAAGTTGAATAAGCAGGATGACAATATACAGCCTTGATGTACTCCTTTCCCAATATCGAACCAGCCAGTTGTTACATGTTCTTTTGCATACTTATGTTTTTTCCTCTAACTAGAATACAAGTTTCTTGGGTAATGGAATGCAGTCTCTATGCAATGTATCTTTTACACCATTGTCAAAGTAAAAACAGAAAATTTTTGAACCTTAATGAATATTTGTTCATGCTGACCATGTGCTTATGTTCAGTAGTAAGGAGGAAAAATCAATGAAATTAGCTAAATATTTTGTTACATGTTTTAATCCTAAATTACTTAGTAATTTCTCACATGTCATTTTTTAAGTCTTTCCAAGAAGCAAGCTGCTTACCAGTGCTCAGAAATAGATAGGTTCGTAAATCTTACATGCTGTAATACTTAGGGTGAACAAATATCATATGCTATTTGCACCATTTCATTCAAATTTGGAAAAGTTCAGCTCAGATTTGAGTCCCTCTAGATATGCATGGCTCAGTGTGCCTTGTTTTTGCAAGAAAGGGGCACTTTATAGAGATCCAGTCATGATATTGAGACTCCAAATTCACAGTCCACTGAAGCCAACCCAGAAGAGTGTGCCCAGAAGGACTTCAGGGGGTCTGTTCACACAATGACAAAGTTTTGAAGAAAAGGACTTAAGCCATGGGGATGGGATTCAACCTAGTTTAGACTTTGGTCCTTTCAAAACATCTGGACTCGGGAGAGTGCAGTGACCACAGGGTGGTGTTTTCTTGAGCAAAGACATGTTGAAAGGATCAGAAGAATTTTTTTAACTTTAATTAGGATGACGGTCATAATCTAAACTTCCAGTCAGCAAAATATATGTGAAGCTTTCTTTGAATAAAATGAATGATTCCAAGATGACTTTTCTTCCAGAGTTATTTAATTCTATCAGATCTAGGCTTGGGGTGAAACTTCTAAATAAAGTTTTGTTCCACTGGAAGGATAAAACATGGGGTCTCATGATGGCTTGAATCCTAAATATTTCAGGATTCTAATATTTAAAAGTGTCAAAAAAAAAAAAAAAGCCAGTGTGCTTTAACGAAATAAAAGTCAACGTAGATCTTTTCCCCATGATCTCACAGTAAAATTCAGCAATGAAAACACATGTAAAGCCTCTTTCCCATCCTGACTCCAGGGCCAGCAAAAGATCTGCCCTTGATCATGAGGTTTCAGACATGAAAGACTCCAAGCCTCTCCACACCCAAGATGAGCACAGAATAGTGATCTGAATCCACGTGACACACTGAAGAAGTAAATCCTTTATTTCAAACTGTCAGTAACTCATTTTTCCAGGGCTCCATATTACTAATAAGCCCACAGGAAAAAGCAGTATTAGTGACCTCAGCAGTCCATGTGGCTATTATTTAAAAAGCCCCAGGTGTGTGTATAATAAACTACTTGCTGAGGGAACCTGCTCTCCTTTTATAATAATACATTTAATCAAATGCTGACTTCAAAGCATTTGCTCTGGTGTCATTTCAGAGATATATGTGGTCTTTTGCTTGAATATAGCAAGCCTTATATGAATATGTAATCCTCAACTTTCTTACCTCTCAGTGCTGCTTGGGTAAAGGACATGGAGAAACAAGGGAATGATTTGGGGTTGGTCTCCACAGCACTGGGCAATGCACACCCCACAGGACTGCTCTTGACCTCCTTGGGTTCTTCATCTGCAGTGGAGCGTTGCTTTGGCAGTCAAGTTAGGTCTCCAGGGTGTGGGTCATCCTGCAAGAAACCGTCGTGAAAGAGTGTGAATTTGGTCTGCAGTTGAGAGAGTGCACATAATAAATCCTGTCTAATGAGGTCAGAGCTTGATAAAGCCCAGAAACAAAGTCACTATCCTCTTGGCCAAAGGTCTCTCTGACCTCCATGTTGGATAAATGCATCTCAATCTGCAGTCTCTCCAGATGAGAGTCCTGTCCGCCTCCAATTTCCCTCTGCGCCCCCCCAGTCCCGCCGCTTGCAGAGGCTTCCTCCCTGGTTCTCCCTTCCAGCCTCCCCTCTGTGGCATCGCTGCTAGAACCCTATCTCCCTGCCACCCTGCCCTCCCTATTCAGCCCCACCTGTCCCCTTCCAGAAGTATCTTATTCATGGGAACCCACAGTGTGTGTAGCCTTGCTCCCAACCCCCTCTTGGCTTCTATTTTAGCCTCAGATGAAAGCTTAAAGATCTACCCTTTCTGGGTTTTCTCCCATTTTACTTAGCATGTCTTCCATGCTCCAGACAAATTGGATTTATAATAATGTCATCTCAGTACCTACGAAAGGCAGGCACTTCCCCAAACCTTTATATGCACTATCTCATCTTATCCTCAAAACAACCCTGGGAGGCAAAGGGCACGGAGAATAAAATATTCGCAATACTCTCATCCCCAACTCTTTTCCAGATGAAAGCTTCTTCTGCTGAACTTGCAGAACTGGACCAGCGAGGCTGTCTGATCCCACAGCCATGAGATACCTCTGGGTGGGTGAGGACAGAAGGCCCATGAACAGTGTCCTAACCCACCCCATCCTGTCCTCTCCCCACTTCCAGCAAACAGGCTCCATGTCTTCCACACTCGCACCTTCATTTCTGTGTTTGCCTTTATTAATAATTGTGATCAAGAGTGGAAAGGGAATACAAGCATCTTCATTTGTTTAATGTCCTCGTAGATAGAGAATATTGGAGTGGGTTGCATGCCCTACTCCAGGAAAATCTTCCCGACCTGGAGATCGAACCCGTGTCTCTTATGCCTCTTGCATTGGCAGGTGAGTTCTTTTACCACGAGTGCCCCCTGGGACGCCCATTTTATATACAGTAGTGTGCATCTGGTAATCTCAACCTCTTAATTTATCCCTCCCCATCTCTTTTCCCTTTGGTAACCATGAGTCAGTTTGCTATGTCTGTGGGTCTGTTTCTGCTTTGTATGTAAGTTCATTTGTTTCTTTCTTTTTGATTCTACATGTAAGTGACAACATGTGACATGTGTCTCCGTCTCGCTTACTTCACACAGTATGATCATCTCTAGGTCCATCTATGTTGGCTTTGCTGTGACTTTTGTTTTTAAACAAACTCCTCCAATTTTCTTTTAAAAATAATAGAATTTTCCTTCCATGTAGTTGGAACACTAGGTCTGAGAGGTCTACACAGAGTAATTGCGAATGAGTTCCATCCTGATGCTATTACAGTCTTGTTAAACATCATATTCCACATTTCACTTGCAGTTCACCAGAACCCATAGATGGCAGAATTAAAGCTGGAGATAAGGAGCTGTCCCACTATGTCAGCTGCAAAAGTCAAGTTGATATCTTATTTCTTTAAATAGAGAGATTATAAAGTAGGTTAATAAAAAATAATGACCTGTCGGTAGGAAAAGATACAAAACCACTGCAAGTATCAATACACATACCCGCTGGAAACGCTGGTTTGATATTCTTGTTAAACTCAAGCAAGGTCAGGCAAAGGAGTATCATTTTCTTAAATCCACTGCTCAACCGACTAAGAAATCTGTGAAAAGAGTGTTTGTGATGAGATTCATGGAGGTTTTCCTCAGGATATTGATGTATGTATTGTACCCACAGCTAGAATAAAGAGGATGTTTTAATTATGATTCAGACACACCAAATAGAATGTGGAGGAACACATGACTTTTGAAATTAAGATTGATTTCTCTTTCTTTGACACTCTATACAGATACATACACACACAATCTTTTCCCTCTTTATATATATTAACACAGTGACATTTTACTGATATGATTGTAAGTTGGATTTCCAAAGTCATTTCATCAAGATGCAGAGATAAATTCATTAATAAATTAGATGCTGAATGTAATATAGATGTGTTTTAAAAAAAATACTAGGTATGTTTACATATGGTGTTATTCTTTAAAAATCGCTGGTCTTCTCGTAACATAGATGGCAGCTAAGTAAGAGAATATTTGATCAACAAGAACATTCTGGCACAGCCATGACTGATAAACAAGGCTGCTGAGCTGAGAAGCACACTTGGAATTCAGGTTGTGTAAGCCTAGCACCTAAGGTAGTGGGTCTGGTGGGTATCATACTGAGTTACTTATGAAGAAAATCCAGAATTACACATCACTGTTACATTTAAATTTGGGGAATGACTTTGCACACCATCACTTATACCTTATTATTCTCATCTTAAATTTGGAAATAAGCTTGGTCTATTCCCCAAGATCTCTAGGAAGAATCAACAAAGGAACTCTGATATCTTGAAATAGTATGAAAATGCTTGGCTTTATGCATAAAATAGAAGGTACATTATCAAGATAGTCACTCATTTTTAGAAACTTTGCAAGCTTAACTGACCATATAAAAGTCTAAATTAAATATTTTACTGAATTGTATGTGGTTAAATATTTCCCTCCACATCAACTGTGTCTCTATGATCTTAATTTTAACATTTTAAAGTTGAAATTAAAACTTTCCTCAAAAAAAAAAAAAAAAAAGAAAACATGCTTTCCGTCTTGACAGCAATGGAAACCATTACCTCCTAAGGCATCTCATCTCACTGGATCAAACTCCATGGTCTCTGTTGAAAGGGAAATGTATTTTCTGCCCCAAGATTTGTACAGCTGTCCTCTGGTTTCCAGCCTCAATGAAGCCTTGATTTCATTCCTGCCTAGACTCATCTCTTTGCCCTACGCTGCCCACCAGCCTCTTATCTGGTTCCTCCTAAAGCCACGTCTACAGAGTCTCCCTGAGCTTGGGACCTCGCTAGGGCCTGGAGCTGGGGTATCAGGGCAGTGGTCACCACACAGGGCTTGGCCATTTTCTGAGCGCACCCACCTCCTTCTGTGAGGCTGAGCCATCAGGACCACTCACCTCTCCTTTCTCCTTTTCTCTTTCCTGATGCAAATGCCCATTTATTTCCTCCAGGTGAAGTTTTGTTATCTCTTTGCTTCTCTTTTTTCCTCCAAGGTATCCCATGAGATACGTTACTAGAAAATGACGGTGGACTTGGAAGGGAAATTCTACGGCTCCCTGAGAAGCTGGGAGAGCTATGATCCACTGTCATTTTAGACAGCATTTTAAAGTTATCGATTTTCTGAGTTTCCTATCAGAAAACATAAACTTTTAATTTTCCTCCTTCATTAATTTTTCTATAAGCTTTAGAACAGCTTTAGCTAATCACTAAAATTGAAACATAATTAAATAACCACAAAAATGCATTTATTTTGTTTACATATGGAAAACAGAATTGTAGTCACAGATCTATGTAGCCAAATTTTAAAGTGTAATATTTCCAGAAATGATGATTTTGAGGTAGTTTGTTCAATTTTGACAGAGACATATTTATTTTAAGAGTATTTTCTTTATAAAATAAAATTTAACTCTATATTTTCATCCTATTGGTCCAAATTATTCCTACTGGAATAACAAAAAAAGAAAAAGACAAATGCCCACCAGTCATTTTAATTCATTAAACTTCATGTTGTATTTTAAGCACAAAAAAAAGAACTTGTTTTAAAATAAATAATTCAATGAGTTGTAAACTGTGTATATAAGAACGAATTTTGAATATCAAAATCTAGACTTTTTCATACATTGTCCATAAAATTGTTATTTCATTGTAAATATCTTACCTCTTGCTGTCTTTTCATATTGCTATATCCCCTCCCTTCTCTCAGATCCTGTTCTTTTCCCAGAAACTTATTCCAAAGGCTCACCTTTATGTTTTCCATTTCCCCCTTGAATCCACAGAGTCAAACAGAAGGTATGATGACTTTGTATTTTGTTGGCTAACTGGACCATTTTCTTCAGGATTCGGGGACTGTATCTGCCATGGGGTGTCAGACCGTCCCTGTAATGAGCTACACGTGGGCTGTCGAGTAGGCATGCAGAGGCAAACGTCACTCTGTCCACGGCAGACCCTTCTCTGGTTTGACCTCTTCTTCCTGGAAGACAAGTGGGGCTTCTTCCTACCCTGCTCCCCCTCCAGGTACAAGGGTGTCACACATCTTTCCATCATCACAGGTTTCATGCAAAAACTTCACTAAAACAAAATCTGTCGAAAAAAAACTAAGGAAGCCACCAAGACTACAGTGTCTCAAAGGTAGGTGATATTGGCAAGCATCTCACAAGTCAGGGGCCCAAAAGCAAAACTGCACTGTTATCAGGAGAGGTGGGAATGCCCCTGGAGAATCCAGGTCCTTTCAGCTCCCCCTGATCAGGACAGCTGAGTGCTTTGGCTGGTGTGATACCTTCTACCTCTTTGGCAAATATTTAAGACACCAACTTCTATTTGTTTATGGACTGTCACCTTTGTCTTTTATGTCCACTTACTGTACACTTACTTTAAAGTGCTCCCTGAGGAAATTACTGTTGAGATTCAGTTGGGCATAAATGGTTCACATGTCAAGATTATACGGCTATGTTTCAATAACCATGGTGACCAGACAAGATAATTTTTTCTGACAATTCTACTACAGGTTACTCAGTCTATAATACAGGTCACAGCCTCCTAAAATCTCAAAATGATGTAAATACTTCTTCCAGTTTCTTTTGGGAATATACCAGATGTTTTATCTAAGGGAAGAAAGAAAAATTGTCCAAGAAAGACATATTAAAAATGGAGTTCTCAATGTCAAGTTAGGTTCTAGCTTCTTTTTAGGTGTTCGCTGAGAGGAAAGCTTTGTGAAATTTAACACTTTCAAGATTTCTATGCACATTTATTTAATTATTGCTTCAAAGCACTCAAAATATACTAATAAGTTGAAATACTATGGATTTTATGATTTAATTGATTTTTAAAAAAAAATAAGTTAAAATTACCTTTGATATTTCACAAATTAGTAATAGCATCTATGCCTATGGCCTTCCCTCATGCTTCAGACATTAATGAATCCATGTGCAATTGCAGGAGACCAGGTTTGATCCCTATGTTGGGACGACATCCTGCAGAAGAGAATGACTACCCAGTCCAGTATTCTTGCCTGAAGAATTCCATGGACAAGAGCCCGGTGGGCTACAGTCCATGGAGTGGCAAAGAGGTGGACACAACTGAGCGACTAACACTTTCGCTTTTCTATGCCTACATTCTTAAATAAAAAATAATTCTGGCACTAAAGATTGCTGAACCACGAATTTCAGAACAAGAAAACCAGTTGTTGATAAAATTTGATTAGTGGGAAAATTAAATAAAACAACACTGAAATCCAACCATGTTTCCATCCTAACCACGGGAAGATTATGAGTTGGTGTGACCCCCAGTGATGAAGTCCTGTATTTATATTTCTTTCATTACCTGAACCCAAGAATAATTTCTAATCCAAAGGATTCCTTTAGCATACATAAGCAACCTAATACAATGTTTTGTATGAAACATATTCCTAGATTTTTAGCAATCATTTATTATTTTCAAATATTTTCTTGCTTATAAGGTGATTACAGGCTAAAAGGCTAGATCTACTCATGAGAAAATGCTTAGATTAACAAAAAGGAGTCTGAAAACCACATTTGTAGTAGCAAAACAAAACAACAAAAAGATTAGAAGGGCCACTGCTTATAAAATAGAAATGTAGCTGGAAATTCCTACACAAACTGCTTCCCCTGGAAAGTTCAACTTTGTCAGGAACACTTACAGTATTCAATCTGGAAGTGACAGAACAAAGACACATGTTTAAGATAATTTAAATTTGCTATCAGTCTAAGATAATTTCTAGGAAAATAAGTTATAGTCAAAGCTATGTTTTTTTCCAGTAGTCATATACAGATATGAGAGTTGGACCACAAAGAAAGCTGAGTGCCAAAGATTGATGCTTTCAAATTGTGGTGCAGGAGAAGACTCTTGAGAGTCCCTGGGACTGCAAAGAGATCCAACCAGTCCCTCCTAAAGAAAATCAATCCTGGATATTCATGGAAGGACTGATGCTGAAGCTAAAGTTCCAATACTTTGGCCACCTCATGCAAAGAGCTGACTCACTGGAAAAAGACACTGATTCTGGGAAAGATTAAGGGCAGGAGGAGAAGAGGGTGACAGAGGATGAGATAGTTAGACCATCACCAACTCCATGGACATGAGTTTGAGCAAACCCCGGGAGATGGTGGAGGACAGAGGAACCTCATGTGCCACAGTCCATGGAGTCGCAAAGACTCAGACATGACTTAGCAACTGAACAACAAGTTCGAGGAAGAGTTTCTCCATTTTCTTTCTGGAGTTTGTTTCAAAGTCATGGTTTCAGTCAAGACTTTCTAAAAAAGTTAGAGAAAGCATATAAAAAGTAAAAGGACCCGATCAACAGAGACTCTAAATAGTGGCCTTGTTTCAAAAAAAGAAAAATAATGTACAGATTATACAGTGGTGAATTTCATATAAATTGGCACAGTCATGAACAGTGAGATACAGTTACTCTCCACTTCTTAAATTATACGTTGTATATATATGGGCTTCCCAAGTGGCAGAGTGGTAAAGAATCCACCGGCCAATGCAAGAGATGCAAGAGATGACATGGGTTTGATCCCTGGGTTGGGAAGATCCCCTGGAGTACAGATGGCAATCTACTCCAGTATTCTTGCCTGGAAAATTCCATGGATGTGATCACACAGAGTTGGACACAACTTGGCGACTGAACAGCAGCCACCACCCCGTAAGTAAGTCACAGTCACTCAGCATTTCCTATCTTCCGTCTCTGCTCGCAGCCCCCTGTGAGACCGCTGCTTTTGCCCAAGGCTCAGTCACGTTCCACAGGGCATTCTCAGCGGGAAGCTGTGTATGGTGACACTCAGTGACTGGCTGAAGCTATCTCATAAAGTTTCTCTGACTTTTTTTTTTTGGTCCACACTGAGTGGCCCGTGGCTCACAGTTCCCCGACCAGGTGTTTAACCCTCATGCCCTGCGCTGGAGCTTCAGAGGCTGAACCACTGGGCTGCCAGGAAGTCTTAAGTTTCTTCCCCGTGCTGGCTGTTTATATGCACCGAGTACGTCTAATACCAGCGTCTCCATCAGGTCTGCAGTGGGAGGTTCATGCACTTGAATGTTAGGGACGCCTCAGAGGGAAGGGTTAATAAGTGTCACATTAAAGACGCTCTCACTTTTAGTCAGTGTCCACAATGCAAATACAAAATGGTACACAGCATAAACATGCAATTAATGGGTGAAATCCAGATAGCCTATTATCTCACGAAAGAAGAAGTGCCAGCATTTTAAATAACATTCCATTGTTTCTCCTATCACACCATTGGTGCCTGTGGAGGTTATAATTCTCTTTGATGAAGCTGAGGGAAATTTGGGGAAACATTCACTACAGTTAAATGTGCTCATTAGGGCAACCTTTCTGGAGAACAATCTGGCCATGCATACTACCTTTCTTAAGAGACACAATACTATTACCCAGACAATTTTACTTCCTGGAATTTTCATGAGAAGCTAGTTAATTCAAAGCTATAGCTACAAAGATGTTCATCTAGTTATTTATATAAGAAAGAAAAAAGTGCAAACCATTAATTATTTATTAAAATATAAATTTTAAGTTAAGAAAGACTTTAAGCATATGAAAATGTTCATTTTTAAAGTAAAAAAATTAAAAAAATAATTCATTACTCTTTGCTCCTATTTTTGAGGGAATACATGTGCACAATAAGATTGTAGGTGACTTCCCTTTATTTTTACAAGTATTTTTTTCTTATTTCTATAATACATGTCTGTTGCATTTGAAGTAGAAAAAATGATTATTTTTATTTTTTAAAGAAGAAAACACTGTTAAATACTAAAAACAAAATATAAATATAAAATTCTATGAGTTTGGACAGAGAATACAGATAAAAATCTTTTTTGGGTAATAGATAATATATTTAAGGTTGTTTTCATATATTATCTTACTGGTTAATTCTTTCTTTCTTACTGCCTTTAATAAAGAAAGTGGATAAGAATCAAAGGAATAGTGCAAATTCTCTGAGATATTCATTCATTTTGATGCATTCTTGGTAAACTCTTTTGATATTAGTGTTTTAACTTCAGTTCAGTTCAGTTCAGTCCCTCAATCATGTCCGATTCTTTGTGACCCCATGGACTGCAGCACGCCAGATCTCCCTGTCCAATCGGACCCCATGGACTGCAGCACGCCAGATCTCCCTGTCCATCAACAACTCCCAGAGTTTACTCCAACTTATGTCCATTGAGTCGGTGATGCCATCCAGCCATCTCATCCTCTGTCGTCCCCTTCTCCTCTTGCCCTCAATCTTTCCCAGCATCAGGGTCTTTTCCAATGAGTCAGTTCTTCACATCAGGTGGCCAGAGAATTGGAGCTTCAGCTTCAGTGTCAGTCACCGTCACCAATTGTTCCAACAAGCTTTTACTAAATTTCCCACTATATGACTTTTGAAAAGGTTTGAAGGAAGTGAGAGTGCTCTAAACGTTTTGCTCTAGTGAAAACAAATTGTTTAAAATTTCCCCACTTCTACTTCTTACTGTATTTTCTAATCCATGCCTTTACTGCTTAGGCAGAAATTTAAACAGTGGTTTAAATTCAAGCCACCAATGGTTCGGATAAAGGCATTTTCAGCTGTGTGAGAGATATGAAAACAGCATGTGCAAATGACTACAGAAAGTAGTGTCTCTATAAAAAGTGACAGAAAGCATTTGTGTTTTGGGAGGCACAAACGGAGGTTTTTCTTCTAAGGCCATTTGATTAATCTAATCCACCACGACAAATTCACAATTCAATATGAGAGGTAAGGGTGCCTGAAGATGCCCTTTACTATCATCCAAGGGAAAAAAAAATATATGTCTAAGTGAGAGATGAAAACATGGCAAGCTTAAGTAGGAGATAAGAATCTGAACTGCGGCCGGCGTGATAATGTGCAGTGAGGGCTCCCGGGAGAAGATGTCACACAGGGTGCGGGACAGACACAAACCAGTTTTCTGCACAAAATACCTTCCTTCAGCATCAGCCGGGGAGCAGAAGGTCCTGCAGGCTTATATTATGTGCCCAAATCAGCACCTGCGGAGACTTGTTTGTTAAAGAAACACTGGGCTTTCTAAGTCGTTTTGCCTTTGGATTTTCTTACTCTTTTCTTGAAAAAAGTACTGTTGAGCTTCCAAGAAGCAACTGTTATTTGCCCAAAAAAAGAAATAAAAGATTGTATTTAAAGGACATAGAGTAAATCTAGATTACTTGAGCAAAGGCATAGTATCTTTCTCTTGTTTTCCAGTTGTTTAAGTCTGATTTCCTTTAGATGATCTACAGAGCTTTTTCTCCAAATGTTCTGCAATGCTCTTGAAGTTTCTGCATCCAGCCATCTACTCATCCATCCATTTGCCCATCCATCATCCATCCACCCATCTCTCCATCCAACCCATCAATCCATCATTCATCCATCTGTTGTCATCTGTTATCAGGCACTAGGTAAAGTATAAATGCAGTAATATTAATCAGTTCATGCACTTTCAGGCTCATAAGGGCACGGACATTATACAAATAAGTCACCATATTGTTAGGGCATCACAAAGGTGATCAGCATTACGAAGGAAACAACGGGGTATTATGAAAACCTAAATGTCACTTCACGTTTACAAAATGTCAAGGACAGGGTGGAGCTAGCTCTTGGGTGGGTGGGGGAAATAACATTTAAATTCAGACTCAGAGGCTTGGAAGGCAGAGTACCCCAGGCAGAAGAAATAGCTTGGAGGATGTCTTTAATAGGGGCTTCTCAGGTGGCGCTAGTGATAAAGAAACAGCCTGCCAGTGTAGGATACATAAGAGACTTGGGTTTGATCTCTGGGTTGGGAAGATCTGGAGGAGGGCATGGCAATCTGCTCTTGCATGGAGAATCCCCATGGATAGAGAAGCCTGACAGACTACAGTTCATGGGGTTGCAAAAGAATCAGACAAGACTGAAGCAGCTGAGCACACATGCACGTGCCTTTATTAGAGAGGAGTGCAACATTTGTAAGCTGAATTTCACAAACCTGGTGAAATGCTAGTAACAGTGGAAACGGAGATGGTGGAAAAGATAAAGTGCAGAGGGGTCAGGGGTGTGGCCAGAGCTCTCAGGTCTGACCGGTCCTGGAAAGTTCTCTACTTTATTAAAAGTGAAACAGGAATTAACTGAAGGGTACAATGTACTGGGGCAGTATCTTCTCATATTCATATTTAAAATATCAAAACTGTTAATTTCTCCTCCTGCAAAGAGACTATCACGGCCAAGGTCAAAGCTGGAAGAATGGCTGTGGTGTAGGATGGGAAAGTAAGTGGGTGGTGTACTGACTGAGTACCAGCAGACAGTTGTGGCTGAACAGTCACACTTGAAGATGGACTGAATACAAGGCTCAGAGAAAGGGACATTTAAAGATGGACCACCCATCCTGATCTGTGCCGCTGAGTGCAGAGACATGCCCCTCAGGACATTGCAGAGAACAAGGGATGGGGACGCTTCTGATAGAGACGATCGCAGGTTCAGCTCTGAGCACATGATGTTTGAAACGCCCGTGAAAAATTCAAGGGAATATGCGAAATAGACAACAAATATATGTGTCATTCCAGAGCCAAGATAAAAGGTCTTGCTGGAGGGTATATGTAGGGTGAGCTACATCATTTATTAAATATGCTCGAGTCTCTCAATTCATAATAACTAATGATACCATTAGTTTACCCCATTAGCTGAGAAGTAAGGGGGGAAATCAGATAAGGAGTGTTATTGTTTCCTGGAAAAGGCACTTAGAGTTAATTCCACTTAACCTTAAACCAGGATCATTCATCAAAAGACAAGAAGACCTGGGTAAACCACGTAACCCCCGTGCTTCACCAACCCCACCTTGGATTCAGAACATGTACAGCTCCAGCGGCTCTAACAAATGACCGTCAATGAAACAGCTGGAACAACAGAAACGTTATCGCTCCCCATCCTGGATCTTGAAAGCCTAACTTTGTTACTGAGTCCAAGCTCCTCTGCTCACCAAATCAGAGAGGAAGTATTGAGGCAAGGAACACGACTTCATTTGGAGAGCCAGCTAAGAGAAGATGGCAGACTAATGTTTCAAAATAACCATCCTGTTGGGGTCCAAATGCCAGGTTCTTTTATAGATCAGAGATGGGGGAGGTGAGGAAACAAGTTAAAAAGGTCATCCATCTTGCAAATATCCCCTAGAATGGTAAGCCCTCAACAGGGGATGTGTTCATTTCTTACTTGCTGCCATCTACATATGGACAGGGTTCTGAACAAAGGCGCTTTAGTTTAGCAGTCAGGCAGAGGGGCAGGATTCTCTGAGGCAGGCCATTATATATGATTATAATAACAAATTGAGCTTCAGTATTCTGATCTAGAGAATTCCATGGACTGTATAGTCTGTGGGGTTGCAGAGTTGGACATGACTGAGCAACTTTCACTTCATAATAACAAAAGTAATAGAAAGCAAATCAAAGAAATAGTTTCCACATGGAGTCAGAATTGGCTTTTTCTTGCAACCAAATCAGAGTACCAAGATGGTCAGTGTCTGGTGGGAGCCCTCTTCCTAGTTTGCAGATGGCCACCTTCTCACTGTGTCCTTGCATAGCAGAGAAGGGATGCAAACTGTCTCCTGTCTCTTCTTATGAGGGCATTGGTCCCATCACAAGGGCCCATCCATCATGACCTCATCATCTCCCAAAGCTCCACCAGTAAATACCATTACACATAGATTAGGGTATCAATACTCAAACTTGGGGGAGACACAAATCTTCAGTCCATAGCAGTCGTCATGACCAATATCTGGCTCTGGTCTCGTATCATTATATGTATCCTTAAAGATGTGGCTGAATTGCCTTCTATGTAGTTAACTTTACACAATTTACATGTGGGGGATGAAAGCCTCCACATCTATAGGGAATTGCCCACCTGAACAGTGATACTGAGTCAGATATCCATCCATCCATCCACACTGTCCACCTAGGACACAGCTCAGAGGTCTCACACTATAAAACATTTTACATAGGAACATTTTATATAGGAAATATGTTTATTTCCATGTAACTGAAACAGTGCTTTGTATATATATGTATATTATATATATATGAAGCTTTCTTGAAATAAAAATAGGAAAATGGACAAACATCGTTCATCACCATCTGCATGTCAGATACCATGTGAGTTTTTTATAAAATAAGACATTCCTTCACTGGGAGCTGTCTTAGGACAGGGCAGTGAATCAAAAGTTCATTTTTTAAGACAAAGTGTCTTGCATTATAGTGAAATACCCGGAGAGCATCAGGTACGCATTACAATGAGATGCAAAGGCTTTGTCACATGTTCAGTGAACAAAACCAAAGTGGGACAGAGTAGAATTCAGTGGGGTGATGGAGAGATTTTGTGGATGGGGGGGATCCTCTGGGGAAGGGTCACGTGGTGTCCCTGTCTGATGAGGGGAGGGAGGCAGCTTCTCGGGACTCGTTTTCCAGTGGAGGGAAGGGTGCAGTAGGACAGGAGATTTTGGAAAACACGGTTCCTTGAAAGGTCTTCTACAAAGATG
Organism: Giraffa tippelskirchi; assembly: GCF_054371585.1. Taxonomy (NCBI): domain Eukaryota; kingdom Metazoa; phylum Chordata; class Mammalia; order Artiodactyla; family Giraffidae; genus Giraffa; species Giraffa tippelskirchi. Next base: position 60,443,477 of record NC_137282.1, read on the forward strand.
GAGGTGACTATGGACAGATAATGCCTTTATCAGGAAAGACAACTGGAGGGGGAGAACTGGACTGTTGAAGGCAGGAAAAGAAGGCAGAGAATCATCCTTGTGGATCTGAAGACAGAGGTCCTTGTTGAATGGAGTGTGACTGAAAGGGAAAGTGCGGGATCTTGGCAGGAAAATACGAGAGGAAGAAATAATGGATCCTGATATAAAAAATTCTTTTCAATTTTGCATACCCTGCTCATCCACCTGAGTCAGTAAGTCAATATCTTACATCTAGATGTCAAAGGTGGCTTGTTGAAGGGGTTCTCTAGAGTCAGAAGATACCACCTCCTTCTCTCAGAGCAGGACCCCCAGTTGTTCACTAGCTGTTGTGTCCATCTATTTGAGACCCCATGGACTGCAGCACACCAGGCTTCCATGTCCTTAACTATCTCCTTCAATTTGCTCAAACTTGTGTCCATTGACTCGATGGACATGGTGTGGACATGGCGTGGGCATGGAGCCTGGTGTGCTGCAGTCCATGAGGTCACAAAGAGTCAGACATGACTGAGCTGTGTCCATTGAGTCTGTGATTCTAGCCAACCATCTCATCTTCTGTCATCCCCTTCTCCTCCTGCCTTCAATCTTTCCCAGCATCAGGGTCTTTTCCAGTGAGTTGGATCTTCACATCAGGTGGTCAAAGTATTGGAGCTTCAGCTTCAGCATCAGTCCTTCCAATGAATATTCAGGACTGATTTCCTTTGGGATGGACTGGTTGGATCTCCTTGCAGTCCAAGGGACTCTCAAGAGTCTTCTCCAACACCACAGTTAAAAAGCACCTGTTCTTCGTCATTCAGTCTTCTTTATGGTCCAGCTTTCACATCCATACAGGACTACTAGAAAAACCGTAGCTTTGACTGTATGAACCTTTGTTGGCAAACTGATGTCTCTGCTTTTTAATATGCTGTCTAGGTTTGTCATAGCTTTTCTTCCAAGGAGCAAGCATCTTTTAATTTAGTGGCTGCAGTCACCTGTCTTCAGTGATTTTGAAGCCAAAGAAAATAAAATCTGTCATTTTTTCCCCATTTTTTCCCCCATCTATTGACTGCAGCATTTCTTCCTTATATTCTTAATAACTTCAAAAGTATGTATTTTTCATACCCTGAGTGTCTATCCTAATTAGAACCTTTTTTCTTAAAACAGTCAACCCAATGGTCAACTCAAATTTCCTCATTAAAATGTAATCAGAGTCCCTCCCTCACCTTGGAGACCATATTAACAAAACAATAAGAAAGCAGTCATGCAATTAGCAAAATCTACTTATGAGAAATTATCCTTTCTCACAAGTGGCAAAAGTTGAATTAACTGTATAGTCTAAAATGCTTCATATAATTTACCATGTACATTTTTTTCTACTGGGAAATTTTCTCATAATGATACTTAGTCTCCAAAATCTACATATAGATACTCCTTTTCAGCCAGACTACATATTTTGAGTATTCTCTTTAAAAAAAAACAGCCAAAGAAATTCTTCTGCTAAGTACTGATTTACTTGTTTCTCAAGAAATTGTGCAATTTAAAATGCTGATCGCTTCTATTTTCTACTTTAAGCAGAAGGGGAGACATCACTCTTCATTTAAATATAATAGTGTACTTACAGTAAACTCACAAACCAAGACATGGAAAAAGGATGAGATATTTTAGTGCTACTGAAGATTTCTCATTTTTTTTTTTTTTTTATTTGAAGATGCTCCGATTGTTTATTGAGAAGTTCGGCAAAACCTCAAGAAATGTAACGGGAAATTGTTCATATCTAGAATGGAAAGGCTTTTCTGGTTCACATCCACAACAGTGGGCATGAGACGCAGTAATTAGCAAATACTGAGACTGTTTGGAATTGTAACTTGCCAAGATGTAAATCATTGAGTATAAGGTTTTATTACACAGAAAACTTGCATTTGAAGAATCCATGCAGACAATCACATTGACCATTGTTCTTTTGAGTCTGGACTTGCTATTAATAATCATAATTAACAGAAAGACTGTTAAAGAATGTATGTATATTTTTACATCTATTTTATTTATTATCAGTCCATTTTCTCATCTAAAAATGTTGATATATTTGTTAAAGTATAATGTGTAAGGTCTTCACTGAGTCATCAAGGATCAGTAGACAGATCTCTTTGGTTAAGAGACCAGATTAGTTTCTCAGATTTAATAATACCATCTTAGCCTGTCACTTAAAAACTAAATAAATAAACTTATTTTTGCCTGTAGCAAGGTGATAGTGTTATTATTCAGCCAATTTTTAACCTGAAGCAGTGAAATACAAAATATGTCTTTAATCTCATGTTTAACATACCCCTAATTTCAATAGCTCACCTTTGGGTGTAGACTTTTGCTTGCACACGTTTATCATCCCCCTGTCTGCCTTCTGATACTTTTAAAGGTACATGATTTTTGCATTCCCTTCAAACAGCCCTGTTGTCCTCAGGTTGACCTTCAAGGTCACCACTTTCTCGTCCTGTCTGGCTGCAGAGCCCAGCCGAGCCATCCACTCTCCACTTGCAGGGCATTAGGTGATGCGCTGGCCCTGCTGTGTTGAATCAGGGACCATCCCCACTCCATTCTCCCTGTGGGATCTGAAGCCCCTTGTGAAATTCCACAATAGTCATTGACTATCTAAAAAGAGTAAGGAGTCCAGTTTTCTTTTCTGTAAAAAATCATGATTGTTACAGGATCATCCTTACCGCTGTCATGGTAACAATTAACACACCTTGGGAGGTGACTGAGGGTCATGCAGTGTGCTGTGTACTGCAGAGGCAGCCTCTATCACTCCTCACATTGACCCTGTAAGATTCCACCCTTAGCTCGAGTCTGTATGTGTGCGTGCTCAGGCGTTCAGTCATGTCCGACTCTTTGCTCGAGTCTGTATGTGTGCATGCTCAGGCGTTCAGTCATGTCCGACTCTTTGCTCGAGTCTGTATGTGTGCGTGCTCAGGCGTTCAGTCATGTCCGACTCTTTGCGACCCCATGGACTGTACCTACCCAGGCTCCTCTGTCCATGGGATTTTCCAGGCAAAAATGCTGGGGTGGGTTGCTATTTCCTCCTCCAGGGGATCTTCCTGACACAGGGATTAAACCCACATCCTCTGTGTCTCCTGCATTGGCAAGTGAGTTCTTTACCACTGAGTCACCTGGGAAGCCCAAGGCAAATAGAGGCTCAGAGAGGGTGAGTAACTTGCCAAGGGTCATACAGCTGGTAAATTCAGAGCCAGACTTTGAACTTGACTCTGACTCTTCCATACTGTGAACTTCCCCTCCCTGAGGTACTAAAATTCCCAAAGTGAAAGTGTTAGGTGCTCAGTCCTGTATGAATCTTTGCAACCCCATGAACTGTAGCATGCCAGGCTTCTCTGTCCACGGGATTCTCCAGGCAAGAATACTGGAGTGGGTAACCATTTCCTTCTCCAGGGGATCTTCCCAACCCAGGGATTGAACCCGAGTCTCCCGCATTGCAGGCAGGTTCTTTACCATCTGAGCTACTAAGGAATCTCCCAAGACCACCTACAATTTATATGGAGAGGATATGGCAAAATAAGTCTACACTTGTGAAAACCAATGACCTTTATCATTGCTTGGGGCTTTACTTGAGAGACCTGAGCTCCTAAACACAGTCAGCTCACTGAGAGAGGAGATTCCCTTTGGGATATAATCCCCATGAGTAGGACAGGCCTCCAATCATCCCCAGGAGCTAAGACTTCACTTTTTGTGGGGAAAATTGCATCCAGGGACTTGGAAATGGCCTTTCACGCTCCACAATGTGCTCAGGCTTTGAATCTGGGGTCTCTGATCTGAGGGTGTAGGGGTCCCACAAGACACCCTAGGGTTCTGGGCCCAGCAGAGGCCTCAGCACCTGCAAACCTGGCGGTCCGGGGAGACGCTGAGCTGAGCAGACAGGCTCTGCTGAGGGTCCTTCCATCCTTCCATCTGGGGCTTTGTGCTCAATGCGAGGGGCAGAGTGGACCACGCATATGAACCCACACTCGACGGGCAGAGGGCCATGCCTGGAAGTGCAGGCTGGCCCCTCCCTGTGCGGTTCCCGGAGCCTTCTCAGAAGCTGGTGGAGAGCCTCAGAGTCTGCACCTTGGTAGGCAGCACCCCGGGCACCTTGATGAAAGTCACACTCACTGCAGCAAAGTGCGGCGCTGACCTGCACTTCCGGGGAGAGTGGCCAGCATCCAAGGAGGCTGGGGACCGGCCTCAAGGCGGGAACCGCCCTACGGCCACCAAACAGCTTCTCCATGACCGCAGATCTACTCTGATCTGCAGTCTTGCCGAAGCTCCGGGTGCTTTCCCGAGGACCGTCTAAAGGAAACTCAAGCGCGAGGCCCTCCTGCCCGCCAGGCCCTCCTGCAAGGCCGGCTTAAACCCCAGCTTTGGAAACTCACCAACTTTTGTAAAACACCCTGAGCCTGTCAAGGGTGTTCCTGACAGATGTCCAAACAGAGGTATGTCTTTGCGTCTTAGAAGAGAAAGCAGTTCTGCCCAAGAGAGCGTTTCGTTAGTTCTGGGTTTGTTTCAGGGTAAAGTGATGGGAGGGATCGTCTGCAAGGCTCTGTTCTCCGCTACAATGTGGAAATCGTGGGAAAGCACAGGGTTCCGAGCCTGCCAGCCACTCCCGACCAGTGACGGCCGGCCATTCCCCCAGAGGCCCAGTGCCTGCTGGGCAGTTCCAGAAACTCACCTTTGGGAACAGTGACCCCTCCCGTCAGAGGCTCCATGGACCTGAGATGACCACCTGGGTCCTCATCTTGTCCTCCGTGGGCCTCGATGGAACACACTCAGGCCTCTTCCCCACTCATGGCCAACGGCCAACACTTACGTCCATCTCTGCGCCAGGCCCTCCTGTCTCTCCTCAATCCAGTCCCTGCCTGAGATGCTGGACAGTCAGCTGAACGGCTCCACTCCCATCCGAGTTGAGGTGCTACGCGCACTGGCTCCTGCCTCCCGGGCCTGCAGGGAGCCCCGAGTCAGAGCACCCACACCTCCTGGGACCAGGGAGCCCCGAGTCAGGGCACCCACACCTCCTGGGACCTCACCATGAGCATCGGGTACACTCAGAGGCCCCAGTTGACCCTGGAGGCCGAGAGACCACCGATGTTTCTGTGTTTGCTTTCACACTCTGTCCACGTGAACCTCCATGTCCTTCACAGCCCTGAGTCTTCCCGAAAATGCCTTGTCTGTGCAGCCCCTGCCTGGACTGGAACCCCTTCCTTGTCCTCCAGTCCCCACCTGACCCTGAAGATCTCTGCCAGGTGCCAACAGACATGCCTGAGGTTCTTCAACCAAGTGACCCTCTCTTCCTGGACTCCAACATGGATTACCTGCACGCTCAGTAGCTCAGTCCTGTCTCTTTATGATCCCTGTGAACCGTAGCCCGCCAGGCTCCTCTGTCCATGGGATTCTCCAGGCAAGGGTACTGTAGTGGGCTGCCATTTCCTCCTCCAGGGAATCTTCCCGACCCAGGGATTGAACCTGTCTCCTGCTTTGGCAGGCAGACGCTTTACCTCTGGCATGTGGATCACCCAGCTCAAATCAGTTTGTGTCAGGAGCACTTCACAGAGAACTTAGCCCAAAGTAAAGGACTGACAGATCTATAAGACCTAATCTTTATTTCCACTATGGATAGTGTTACAAACTACTTTTCTCTTATTTCATTTAGTCTTCCTGTTTTTTTAATTTAATTTTTATTTTATATTGAGGTATAGTTGATTTACAATGTTGTGTTAATTTCAGGTATACAGAAAAGTGATTTGGTTATAAATATATATATATAGCTATTCTTTTTCAGATTCTTTTTTTCCCTTGGTAGTTTTTTTTTTTACTAAAATAAATCATTCCCGTCTATGACCATAATTTAATAATAAGCAAAAGCACATTCACTATATAGTTAAGAAAGAAAGGATACCATCCAAGTAACTTTAATAAAATCTATTTGTGAGCTAATCATCTCGGAGACGTGTTAATTTCAGTTTCATACACTTCATGTTATTTAGGGAGAAAGAGTAATCTAGCGTTATTAACTCCAACAGAGAATGGAGAGTTGCGTAGATAAAATTTCATTGCTTATGATTCAATTTTATTTTTATGCTAAAGTCAGCTAGATGGGGAAGAGTCCGTGTCCATAGCCTCAGGAATAATGTCCCTACAATCAAATCAGCTTCAGTAGGGGTAATGGTGATCGGGATTTTTAAAGGAACATTAAAAACCTCAGCGACCAAAGTTGAATTTAACATCACTGAAAAAGCTTGTAGAAGAAAAGGACACATTGCCTCACTCACCCCTGAATCCTGCACATCTGTGCACAGGCTCATTAAGGAATGTTCCGTCTTGGATCAAAATTGCTTATTTCTTCTACAGAAAATACAGATTAGAAAGGAGCAGGTGACCCCCCCCCCCCCACCGCTAGCCTTGCTCTCCTTCAACTGACCTCTGAGTCAGTAAGCTGGGCGACCCCAGAGCCCGTGCAGGGAATTATGTCCAGTTGCAGGTAAATTAGATCACCAGGCGTTGCTGTCAGCGGCCAGGAGGGCTCATCAGATTCCGCCTCTGGTTGTGGTCACCGACACAAAGACGTCTCGCTAGTTTTGGGCTCTCGGTAAATACAATTAGAAGTGGTTATTCCGTTTTGAAAGAAGAAATATCCAAAGCAGCATTCTGTGGCCAGGGAGAGGCAGACAAGGGACTCCAGGGGGTTGGGGGCGGGGGGAAGGGTGACAGGGGACGCACGGGGCTGGCTGAGTTGACTGCGATTTATAATCAATATTAACCACATCATACACGGGGAGTCACTATTTGCAGGAAAAAAAAAAGAGTTAGAGCTGCGCTTCTTTTATCCCATGAAGGTCATAATAAGAGGAGGTGCGATGACAAGAAAAATTGATGGAAGGTAGTTGCCTCAACAATGGAGAAAAATACCTCTGTTCTGATGAGGAGTTCTCCCCAGCGATCTTGCAAAAGGACTGACCTCTGCTGTAAATTTGCTTGAGAATGAGAATGGAAAGTTTAAATGAGGTTTTTAGTGATTTCTGCCCTCACTGAGATCTGGGAAAATGACAATGATTCAATTTAAGAGATTTTTCTGCCTAAAAAAGTTGGTGGGAGGGCAAGGCAGGGGGTGCCCCGGGTGGATGGCTGACAGACTATGCCGCTGACTGCTGCACCCTAGTCCCAGAAAACACCGGATCCAGGCACCGTCAGTCACGTCTACACAGGCGTGTCCTGTGTCCAGCAGCAAAGGGCTTCCAGAACTGATCCTGATTTCCAGAGAAGGGAGGAGAAGAAGAAATGGAATTAACCCTCCTGGGGGAGTGTCCAGGTAGACAATATGTGCATGCATGCGCAGTAGTGTCTGACTATTTGTTACCCCATGGACTGTAGCCCTCCAGGCTCCTCTGTCCACAAATTTTCCAGGCAGAAATAGTGGAGTGGGTTACCATTTTCTACTCCATGAGATCTTCCCGACCCAGGGATTGAACCCACGTCTTGTGCATCTCCTACACTGGCAGGCAGATTATTTATCACTTGAGCCACCTAGCAAGCCCATCAAGGTAGACAGATGTCAATAATTTCACCACCTAAAATCCCCACAGAAATTCTAAAAATGTCTCAGCCTTTTCCTGAGTTCTGCCTTTCCTTTTTGGTGGGATCTTGCAGATGCTGAATGGATGTTCAAGCCTGTAGTGTATCCAGAACTCTAAGCTTCCATGTATGACGGAGACTTCTTAACAACATGATGGAAAGGTAGGTGGGGGACAGTCAGAGCAGTGGGCTCCTGTGGATGGGCAGCACCTGGGTGGAGGCAGGACTGGTCCTGACCCACAGGTGAGATGCTGGCACTCTCTTCCACTCCACCCAAAATGCACCCATGGATGCAAGGCAGTCACCAGCACCACAGGCAGCTGCGAAGAGCAGGATTTCTTGTTGAAGAAATCCCATGACTCTAGAGGATCCTCTTTCTCTTGAAGTCAATATTGAGAAGAAGGAAAAGAACTCTCACAGAGCCAGTTGTTAAGGGGAAATCAGTACCTTTTTCCTTGGCCATAGCTTTTATGACTGTGAAGTTTGTAATGATACTGCCTATGTGGATGTAGGTGTAGGTATAGATGTAGATGTGGGTGTAGATACAGGTGTGAGGGCAGCTCTAGGCATCAGACAGATTCAAGTGCAGCTGCGTAAATATGTAGGTAAAGGTACGGAAGACTGATAAAGACATGCTGATACAAATAAAGATACTGATATGATATAGATCTTGACATGATAGACTGACGTAAATAGATACAAATAGACATAAAAAGATGTGAATTACCAACATCCATTGGATCATAGAAAAAGCAAGAGAGTTCCAGAAAAATGTCTACTTTGGCTTCACTGACTACGCTAAAGCCTTTAACTGTGTGGATCACAACAAACTGCGGAAAATTCTTCAAGAGATGGGAATACCAGACCATCTGACCTGCCTCCTGAGAAATTTGCATGCAGGTCAAGAAGTAACAATTAGAACTGGACATGGAATGAGGGACTAGTTCCAAATTGGGAAAGGACTACATCAAGGCTGTATGTTGTCACCCTGCTTATTTAACTTATATGCAGAGTACATCATGAGAAATGCCGGAATGGGTGAAGCACAAGCTGGAATCAAGATTGCCGGGAGAAATATCAATAACCTCAGATACGCAGATGACACCACCCTTATGGCAGAAAGTGGAGAAGAACTAAAGAGCCTCTTGATGAAAGTGAAAGAGGAGAGTGAAAAAGCTGGCTTAGAATTCAACATCCAGAAAACTAAGATCATGGCATCTGGTCCCATCACATCATGGCAAATAGATGGGGAAACAATGGAAACAGTGACAGACTTTTTTTTCTTTGGCTCCAAAATTACTGCAAATGGTGACTGCAGCCATGAAATTAAAAGATGCTTGCTCCTTGGAAAAAAAGATATGACAAAACCTAGACAACATGCTAAAAAGCAGAGACATTACTTTGCCAACAAAGGTCCGTCTAGTCAAAGCTATGGTTTTTCCAATAGTCATGTATGGATGTGAGAGTTGGATCATAAAGAAAACTGAGCACCTAAGAACTGATGCTTTTGAACTGTGGTGTTGGAGAAGACTCTTGAGAGTCCCTTAGACTGTGAGGAGATCAGTCCCTTAGACTGTGAGAAGGACTGATGCTGAAGCTGAAACTCCATTACTTTGGCCACCTGATGCAAAAAACTTACTCATTGGAAAAGACCCTGATTCTGGGAAAGATTAAAAGCAGGAGAAGAGGACAACAGAGGATGAGATGGTTGGATGGAATCACCAACTCGATGGACATGAGTCTGAGCAAACTCCAGGAGATGGTGAAGGACAGGGAAGCCTGGTGTGCTACAGGCCATGGGGTTGCACAGAGTCAGACACGACCGAGCGACTGAACAACAGCCATCAGAGTCCAGGGTTAAAATCACGAGACTGAAAATCATGTTCTTGTTGAGAGCTGAGTCAGGGGAACACATGCTCACATGAGTGCTGATACATTCCTCTTCATTGGTCTTTATAGAGGAGAATTAAAGAGTGACGTGCCCAAGAGGCAAGCTGATTAGGAATACCTGAGTGATGGTAATACTATTTCTTTAACCCAGTAATGAGACCCTTGTCTGTCTGTCTGTCTAGCTATGGGGAAGAGTCTATAGGAGGGAAAATGAGAGCTTTGGTAAGGAAATAACTCCTAAAATGGGAGTTCTGCTGGTAACATTTGGTAATTCTATGTGCAGTTGAGTGTGCGTTGACATGAGCAGACAGGTATGTACACACACAGGCTTGTACACACACACACACAAACAGTTACAGCACGTAAGCACTCCCCACAAGAGGCCCTATGCTCTGTTTCCGGAACCCACCCAAAGAACCTGTGAAGTAAGGATTACTATCCAGTGGTAAAGACAGGATGATGAAGCTCAGAAACTCCCAGTAATGCGCCAGCATCAGGGTCACGGTGCTTGTGATGTCAGAACAAAGATTTTACATCCAAGTTTGACAGATTCTCCACCCAGGCTTGTAACCACAGCTGCCTTGGCTGTTCAGTGAGGAGAAGTTTCCAGAAGAGGACTGATTTCCCGTTCTTTTGCGCGGCTCCATTATCTGAGTCAGCTAACAAGGGCTTCAAGAAAGACCCCGCCACTAAGTGAGGTGAGTCAGACAGAAAAAAACAAATGCCATTCAATATCGCTCATACACGGAAACTAGAAACATGAGGCAAATGAACTTATTTACAAAACAGAAATAGACTCACAGACACAAAGCAAACTATGGTTACAGAGGGGGACGGAAAGTGTGAAAGTGTTAGTCACTCAGTCATGCCCAACTCTTTGTGGCCCCATGGACTGTAGCCCGCCGGGCTCCTCTGTCCATAGGATTCTCCAGGCAAGAATACTGGAGTGGATTGCCATTCCCTTCTCCAGGGGATCCTCCTGACCTAGGCAGATTCTTTACTGCTGAGCCACCAGGGAACCCTCTGAATCACTTTGCTGTACACCTGAAACCAACACAACGTTGTAAATCAACTACACAGCAATTTTAGAAAAGATTTAAAAATAAAAAATAGTCCCCACCAACTGGATGTCACAGCTCAGACAAAGCCATCTCCTCTTCCTGCAGCTCTTGCATTCAGCTCCCCTCTCCTGGGTTCAAGGCAAAGGGCGATTGTCTCAGAAATGATGGTTGGACCCAGGGTGCACAAACAGGCTATTTAGAAAGGAAGTCTTTTGGATAAGTGCGAGGTCCAGTCCCTGAAAGACAACAAATAAAAGGCAAGCCTAAGTATTTTCACACTTTAGCACAATACCCTCCATAAACCTTAAGTATTTTAAAAACCCAAAAAGTTACCTTTGGAAGTTCACCTGCAGCTATCTTTGCGGCCCTTCATCAAAAGAGATGAGAATGGAGTTTAAGGAGAACTTTAAGCGCCATCTGTTCTTTGACACTGGGTGGTTGGCAGGCAGTGTCGTGAACGGCCCACCACGACGCCCTTTGTGAACCATCGGTGCCCTTGTGGACCAGCACTGGAGCACGCCTGACCATCTGCTGTGTTCCCACGCAACGGGACGGCTCTATTTCTTCAAAAAAGCTCTCCAGCACCTGGTTGAAATGAACTGTGTAATTTTAGCGTTTCTGATAGTTTTATTTTTGCCATAAGAAGCATCCATGTCTTGTAATGATTCCTTATTTTTCTTCAACCCAGAGACTTCGCTGAAATGGTAACTGCAAATTACGAACGTGTCTCCTAGCCTCATGTATATTTTAAGAACTAGCATTCAGGGCATCCTGCTCCCACTAAACACCAACAGGAAGAGATTTCAGCATTTGAAGAAAAACACTCAGAGCGCATCAGTGTTTTCTTCCCAAGCTTGTCTTGTTTTGCTAAGCTTTGTTTTTAAATCACAGAAGTGTAAAATCACACACAGGCTTTACTGTGCCTATTTTCAGGCTGTCCAAAAGGGGGGTTTCTGGAGCAGAAGAGCCCTGACTCTGGAGGAGACCCCCGGCAAAGCTCAGACGTGGTGCATGGGCCGGGCGCCGTCCCCATCTGCAGTAGGTAAGGTGCTACTTGCCCTACTGGTCTGTCCACCCTCTGTCAAGGTGGCCTGGGCTCCGCCTGCACCTGAGAAGAGTGGCCCAGGCTGTGGGGAGGTCAGTCTCATTCCCACGGTCACGGGGGGTCGACCTACCAGAGCTAGAGGCTGCTGTTTTCACAGCAGTACAGATGGGGTGGGACACACAGTCTCTTCCTTGAATCTCGGAGCACAGTTCCGCAGAGCATGACGGGACATTGTCCAGGGTTCCTTCTGTAAGTGCTGTTGGAAAACGTGCAGCCTGACCTTCCACAGGGGCTTCTCGAAGTGCACAGGTGTCAGGTGAACCCTGAGCTGGTCGTGAGGCCTCAAAAAGACCGCAGAACCAGTGCACTCTCCTGCCTGCCCCACCTGCGGCATTTTCCATCCCAGGGGAAACGTCCGTGCATCCCTGTTTCCATCTGGGAGCCCAGCAAGCAGCCCCTCGGGCCCTCCCAGTTTTCTGTATTTCCAGTCCCAGATCACAGGTAGCTATTTCCAACACTTACCTCGCCACGTCTGGACTGACCAGACTGTCTACGTGGAGGCCGTGGACTTCACTCATGAGTCGTGCGGTGTTATTTGGGGAGCAGAAGGTATAAAATGGCATGCACGTCAAAGTTCCTTGAAGTCTGGTGATCCTGACATTCAATGTCCACCAAACCTTCCTCGGCACTTAAATAAATGGGTGATGGTGTCTCCAAAAGAAGTGAAAATATATCTTTGCTTTAAATATCAATATATTTTTAGTCAGAGGATACTTATTTGCAATAAATGTGGCTTTATTGGCATTTGAACCAAGGAAAATTGCAGTAACGTTCACAGAGTTAGAGGGGATTCAGAGGGTGTAACTGAGTCCTGCTGGCTGGGTGCTTTATATGTAAGTGTGTGCGGACTTTCTATAATGTCTCTACAAGACGGTTACAAACTAGGTAATGTCATTCCCACATTTCACTGGTGATACAAGTGACACTGGGCCGCCAGCTAGCCAACCGCAGAGCGAAAGTTCAAACTCGGAAACCGCAGAGCGAAAGTTCAAACTCGGGCCTGCCCGGTTCCAATGTTGCATTTTTATTTTATACATTAAGAAACTTTATTTTGTGTAAGAACCGGTTGGTTTGTATTTGACCCAGCCTACACGGGCACCAGGGTGTAGACACCACTTCTTGGCTTCCATTATCCTATTCTTCGGGTGTTGATCGCGGTTTTCACAGTCTTTCTAAAGAGTGTCTAAGCTTGTAATAGCCAACACACAGGGTGCATATTCAAGTTCCTAATGCATTGATCTCCTTTCAGTATTAGTGCATTTGTGGTTTTTTTGGCATTTTAAATTCTTCTATTTCTTTTCTTTTGTACATTAATTTATTTACTTTAATTGGTGGGTGTACACGTGTCCCCCATCCTGAACCCCCCTCCCACCTCCCTCCCCATCCCATCCCTCAGGGTTGTCCTGGTGCTCCGGCCCCAAGCACCCTGTCTCATGCATCGAACCTGGACTGGCGATCTATTTCACATATGGTATAATATATGTTTCTTGAAACTGCATCTCAAGTGTAAGGCCTTCTCCTCCAGCCACTTGTCTTAAGGAGATGCCATGACTTTTAAACCGAGGACCCCGTGCGAGACTTCGGGAAATGATGCAGGTTCTGAGAAGCTGGGACCCAGGAAGCCGGCTGTCATGACAAGACTAATAGGACATCCAGGGCACCTGCCTGGGGCCACTCTGCCCCCAACGATCCTCCTGGAAAAGGGATGAGATGAGCTGGCAGATCCCACGCCCCTCAGCTGCCCCAGGCTGTTTCCATGTAAGCAGATGAGAAATGCTGCGAAGGGTTCAATCTAAACCATGTGTGTTGACTCACTTCCCTGCGAATCGCCTACAGCACAGTGGGGTAAACACAAATGCTCTTGGTAGCCTGCTTTGGGTGAGCTAATGTTTGCTGTCTGTACGCTGAAAGCCCAGAGTGTTAGCTTTGAAAAATGGGGCTCTGAGAGCCATGAGCTAATGCATTTCCCGGGGTGGGGGTTGAGTCCTGCAGCCCCGGTCTCCCCAGCCTGTTTCCGATGGCAGCGGTCCTCGGCCCAGGCCAGTAGGCTCTCCTTGGGACTGATCATGGCTGGGACTCCCCGACCTGGAGGATGCAATGGAAACAGCAGTTCTGGGGCAGTGCACACTCTACCTGCCAGAGGCCACAGCCATTTTCAAGCCACTTGCCAAGCTGATGATGAAAACTGGCACACAGGGTATCAGAGCGCCGATGAAGATGTCAGGCAAAGGCCGATTTTCCTTCATTCGATGGCTCTGAGTCTTCATGGGGTCTCCACAACCAGGCAGCGAGCAGCTGGGGAAGAGCAGGATGATCTGAGTTTCCGTTGTTTAAATCTGCTCCCTGGCGGGGAAGGGCTCCCCAAAGCCATGCCTGGGCATGTCTGTCAGTCTCCTCCAAATGGAAGGAAATTTCTCAATTAGGAAACTTCACTGCCAGATCTTCAGAGACAACAGAAAGTGCAAGTTTTAGTCGCTCAGTCAAGTCCAACTCTTTGCAACCCCATGGACTATAGCCGGCCAAGGCTCCTCTGTCCGTGGGATTCTCCAGGCAAGAATCCTGGAGTGGGTAGCCTCCAAGAGGTAACAGAAGAGCTAGCATTTCTGGGGTTCTCCAGGGTGGCCCCTGCTGGTCTGTGGGGCGGGCTCCAGCCTCTCAATGGGTTTGGTCCTCAGTCCAGAGCCTGGAGAAGCCGAGATGCTGGTGGACACAAGTCACCCAGTGGAGGATGTGACAGCATGAAGACCTGCCAACAGCGGCTGCTGGGCTTCCCGTTGATTCCAATGCCACCTCCTCTCATGTAAAGAGCATAAGGGGTTTTTCTCATAGGGCATAGCAACACAGGGGAGGATCACCTCTGCCTTTTGCTTACACCTTTTTGTCTCCAATGACAGCAAGTGGATGGAATTGGAAGATGCGCGCCTTTCCCCGGGAAGACAGCTGTGCTCTGAGGCTCCCACGCGGCAAATTCTTCCTCGGAACATTCCCTTATCAACATTGCACGCTACAGACAGAGCTGCTTTGAAAGTCAATGTCTTGCTCGTTTTTTGAAAGTGTTGCTCACTGTGTGTTTTTAGATGCGAGCTTCAAACTGTCAGAGTTTTGTTGCCGTTGATAGAGCTGGCCTGGGATTGATGCCCAGAGGGTGGTCTGACTAGAAATGATGAGACAAAACTTGAATTCAATTAATTCTCTCGGTAGTTCAAGGAAAGAAGGCAAAGAACACAGTCTCCCAGCTGCATGAGTGGGTAATCCATAACTGTTTTTGGTCAGTGGAGGTCTTGCTTTCTTAGCTTTAATGACACTTTTTACACACTTATTTGCCAAGATACATTTCTGATGACATTTGAATCTGGTGGCCTCCGAGAGACATCCCCAGCAGCATCCTTACTGTCACTAAATGCCAGCTGGCCGTTTGTGCAAATGTAGATATCAGAAAGGGAAGGACGGCTTTCTTTAAGGATGTCACATGTTTACACCATAAGCCTCTGTGAACTTTCCATCTATTTTCAAGAAAATCTGCAGCATGAATTTTCTTTTTTTTTAAATTTTTTAAATTCAGGTATAGTTTATGTACAATGTTGTGTTAGTTTCTGGTATACAACAAAGTGGTTCATATAGATAGATAGATAGATAGATAGATATGAAGTGTGAAAGTGTTAAGAGTTCAGTTGTGTCCAACTCTTTGCAAACCCAAGGATTGTAGTCCACCAGGCTCCTCTGTCCATGGGATTCTCCAGGCAAGAATACTGGAGTGGGTTGCCATTCCCTTCTCCAGGGGATCTTCTCAACCCAGGGACTGAACCCAGGTCTCCTGCATTACAGGCAGATTCTTTGCCATCTGAGCCACCAGGGAAGCTCAGGTTCTTTCCATTGCAGGTTATTATAAGATACCGTTACCCCCTTATCCCCTTGGGTAACCATACTATTGTCTTCTATGTCTGTAAAACTGTCTGTTTTGTAAATAAGTTCATTTGTGTTATTTTTTTATTTCCACACATAAGTGGTATCATATGATATTTGTCTTTATCTGACTTACGTCACTTAGTATAATAACCTCCAGATCCATCCATGTTACTGCAAATGACATTATTTCATTGTTTTCTATGGTCAAGTTACAAAACAAATTCTTTATTTGTCTTTATTTATTTCAGGTCTTACATAAAAATCTCAGAACTTCTCAGGAAACACTGTGGCCCCGTGACTGACCCCCAGCATTCTGAAACCATAACTGTTTAGTCGTGGAATGGACGCGGCTTCTCGGGGGCTGGCGGGTGTGCTCAGGCACCTTCACAAACGTGCAAAAGCCCACCGGACTGTACATTTCAAAGTGGCGAGTTCTGTGGTATGTGAAGTGCACCTCAATAAAAAAAGAAATTAGCCCTGGAGACCAGCTTTTCATGGAGACCAGATTTCATCAAATCCACCAACGATTTCAGGGAGGCCTTTCAGCCAGGCTTCCATCTGAAGCGTTTTGTTTCTGAAAAGTCCCTCTCGCTTAACGTCAACTTTTCTGTTCATCTGAGCAAAGGTCTGGGTTTTTCAAGCTGTCATTTGTGACTTGTTAAAAGGGTTATGAACATTTTTTTGATTTTTTTAACAATTTAATTATTTTTAATTGGAGGATGATTGCTTTACAATATTGTGTTGGTTTCTGCCAGACATCAACATCAATCAGCCATAGGTGTGGTCACATGTCTCCTCCCTCTTGAACTTTCCTCCCACCTCCCACCCCATACCATGTCTCTAGGTTGTCATAGAGCACTGGATTTGAGCTCCCTGCGTGCAACTCCTTTTTTAGATTGGCACATTTTTATTAGAATAAATCGGAAAAGAAGATACACTAAGTTTCATCTCTGTATGTAGTGGACCACAGTGTAAACTAGGTTGTTGGCTGTGGCTCACATTTCAAAATTCAGAAGATCTCTGCACAGGTCTCCCTTTGAGTGATTTTATGTTCAAGGATTCTGCACGGTGGATGTAACTTCCAGCCATTTCAGTCAAAAGGTCACACCTTCAAGCTCATGAGGCCTTAAGTGGACAAACAGCACTACATGCAGATGATTTTAAAAAATAAAACAAATCAGACCTTCCTGTCTGCTTCTACAAAAGGGGATGTGACCATCAAGGATAAGAACAGCATTAATTTTGCTAATTTTTCTGTCTTTATTATACATTAACTTTGTGCTGATAAGGATGGAGTTTGAGCAAAATTGAGCAAGCATTATTTTAGTTCTACTGACTTTGTTTTGTCTGTTTATCAGCTTGATTTGCGAGCAAAATAGCATTTTGCAACAGCAGGAGCATTGGAGAATGCCATGTTACAGGGGAACATTTCTCTAGAATAAGTAACATCTTTATTCATGTTAAGAATCCAGCAAAATTGAGAGTTAGTGAGCATGCATCAAAAACATGAAAGAACCAGAGTGTAAACACCCAGGCTACCCTGAAACATGACATGATGCTTCTGAAATATAGCTGGAGGCAGTGCTTGCATAGACACAGAGGTCAGGATGCAGCTTCTCAAGGATTATTGTGTTTTAATCTTGTTTTTCTACCACACTCCCGAATGTCCTCATCTCTCCCTAGTGCACTGATTCATTAATTAGTGATGTAAAAAAGTTACAATTCTCAACAGCGACAATATTGTTTCGTATCATTACAGAGGATGTTTGAAGACACTCGGCACATTTTGTATCCAAATCCCCACCCACCAGGTCCTGTGATTCTTCACTGTCAGTCCAATGGCCACTTCTTCGGAAAGGTCCCTCCAGACCCCCAAGGTCATATCGTCATATGCTTTTCCTTCTACACAGGTCACTTGGCGCGTGTCTGTCAGGTTTGGAGGACAGGCTTCCCTCTGGGTGCTGTAAGACCTCAGTCACCATTTTCCCACTTTATGACAGAATGGCCTCAGCCTGGACCCAGCACCAACCAGAGGGCTGTCGGTAGAGACCGCCTCTCTGTGTCACTCATCTACACCCGCGGAATCTAGATCTCTTTCACAGATCTGGGCAATGAAGGGCTCCCTAAGGCCGTCCATACCATAGACTTCAACCCAGTGTTCCTACTACTAGTAACGACTGGAATGGGACTTCCTGGGTGGCTCAGTGGTAAAGAATCTGCCAAGGCAGGAGATGGGGTTTGATCCCTGGGTTGGGAAGATACCCTGGAGAAGATAGTGGCAATCCACGTTAGTATTTCTCCCTGGAAAATCCCATGAACAGAGGAGCCTGGTGGGCTATAGTCCATGGGTTGCAAAAGAGTTGGACACCATTTAGCTACTTAAACAGCAACAACAAATAACAGATTATAATCAATTAGCCTTCTGTTTCCACTAAAGTGGGTGTTTTGTTTTTTATTGTTTTAATCTATTTGTAATCGGAGAATAATCACTTCATAACATTGTGTTGGTCTCTGCCGTGTATCCACATAAATCAGACACGGGTATTCATATGTCCCCTCCCTCTTGAGCCTTCCCCTCCCGCACCCCATCCCGCCCCTCCAGGTTGTCACGCGCTCCCTGCATCGTCCGGCAAACCCGCACTGGCCATCTGTGTTACATGTGGTCATGTACATGCTTCAGTGATGCTCCGTCAACTCATCCCACTCTCTCACTCCTCCTCTCCTTCCCCCTCCCCCTGGCTCCTGTGTCAAAAGTCTGTATCTGTGTCTGTATCTGTGTCTGTGTCTCCACAGCTACCTTGCAAATAGGCTCACCAGTACCATCTTTCTAGATTCCATATATATGCATTAAAATATGGTATTTGTTTTTCTCTTTCTGACTCACTTCACTCTGTATGATAGGCTCTAGGTTCATCCACCTCATTAAAACTGTCTCAAATGTGTTTGTTTTTATGGCTGAGTAATATTCCATTGTACGTATGTGGCAGAATTTCTTTATTCATTCATCTGTATGGATGGACATCTAGGTTGCTTCCATGCCCAAGCTTTTATAAATAGTGCTGCCATGAACATTGGGGTACATGTGTCTTTTCCAAATATGGTTTTCTCAGGGTATACAGCCAGTAGTATGTGGGAGACCCATGCTCAATCCCTGGGTAGGGAAGATCCCCTGGAAAAGGAAATGTCAACCTACTCCAGTACTCTTGCCTGGAGAATATCCATGGACAGAGGAGCCTCACGGGCTAGAGTCCATAGGGTCGCAAGAAGTTAGACACAAGTGAGCAACTAAGCACAGCACTTGGGCTCCAAAATCACTGCAGATGGTAACTGCAGCCTTGAAATTAAAAGACGCTTACTCCTTGGAAGGAAAGTTATGACCAACCTAGACTGCATATTAAAAAGCAGAAACATTACTTTGCCAACAAAGGTCCATCTAGTCAAGGCTATGGTTTTTCCAGTGGTCATGTATGGATGTGAGACTTGGACTATAAAGAAAGCTGAGTGCCGAAGAATTGATGCTTTTGAACTGATGTGTTGGAGAAGACTCATGAGAGTCCCTTGGACTGCAAGGAGATCCAACCAGTCCATCCTAAAGGAGATCAGTCCTGAGTGTTCATTGGAAGGACTGATGTTGAAGCTGAAACTCCAATCCTTTGGCCACCGCATGCAAAGAGCTGACTCATTAGAAAAGACCCCGATGCTGGGAAAGATTGAAGGCAGGAGGAGAAGGGGATGACAGAGGATGAGATGGTTGGATGGCATCACTGAATCAATGGACATGAGTTTGGGTAAACTCTGGGGGTTGGTGACAGACAGAGAGGCCTGGAGTGCTGCAGTCCATGGGATCACAAAGAGTCGGACACAACTGAGTGACTGAGCTGAACTGAACTCTGCACAAAATTGTATCTTGTGCATTTCAGCACACCTCTTTCATCTTTTATCCTAGAGGGACCTGGGCTGCAGGTTGCAACCTATGCAGACAGTGCTCTGCTTTCACCTCAGAAAGGGTCAAGGCTGCAAGCACTGCAGCATCGCAACACTTCTGCACATAGAAGGCAATACACATTTTCTTTCTGAAGTGTCTGTCCCTTTCAGAGGCATTAGAGTGGGTTGTGATGTTTTTAGGAATTTAGGTTTCTGTGAATCCTAAGAGGGAAGCTAAGCGCACGTCCCAAAACCATCGTGGTCCTAAGTTTGCCTGTTTCTACAGATGCAAAGATACAGGACATAGGCACCCTCCTCAATGACAATGCAATCACGTCCTGTACATTGTGCAGCTGGTTGTCTCTGCCTTGGTTACGAGCTACTGGATGTGAATTTTCCCACCTGTGTTTCTTCTCACACGTTGTATTTTAGGGGGTCGGCTGCTTGCTGTCATGTTTCCAGGGAACTTGGGGACCCTGTGGAGCAGCATCACACTGGCCTCCTCCCAACGGGAACAAAGACAGAGCATACACAGTGAACTTGCAAAATGCGACGTTCGTGAGTATGGTATGAGAAAACTCCGAGAAAACCAGTGCTATTTGGCCAAGGAAGAACACACAGACCAGCCGGTTCCACATATGGCTTTAAAGGGGGAGCCCAACTCATAACCCAAGGCAAAACTCTAAGACTCCTCACCTTGCATCCCATTCTTCGTAATTCAAAAGGGGTTCTGCAGAAACGAAAATGAAAAACACGTCGAAAAGATGGCCGGTGGAGCTTTGCAGAAGAGGAAGACGAGCCTCCAGAATATTCTTGGCAAAAAAGAGGAAGGCCTTCAGTGCAGGGACTGGTTAAATTTTCTGCTTTTCTCATGTCGGTGTGTAGCTAGCCTCTGTGTCCAATGGTCTGTGTGCGCTTCGTCACTAGTTTAAAATATCAAATTCTATCTAAAGGTTATGCACAAATATCAACAATTTTTTTAAAGCATGAAATATTTTAATAACAGAGCTTTGCAGTTGTTTGTGTGTTTTTAGACCCAAAGGAACCAAAACGGTTTCTCCCACTTGGAGTATTTAGACCCGTCTCACTCATGACACAGAGCAGGCCTGAAACCCTGCTTGCACGACCCCAGAGACAGGACGCGGAGCTGACGGGACCGTGGTGTCCCTTTCTTTTGGCACTACTTGCTGAGCGGTGCTCCCAGCCCACATTCCACTGCAGTTATTAGTCAAAGTAATAGTTTATTTTTTTCACCAGAAAAATAAACGGTTATCCACTCAGAGCACCAGTGCCCTGAGCTGCGTGCAGGCTTTGTTTGACTTACCGAGGGCTCTGATGGAGAAAAATCGCCCCGTAATGGATGAGGAGTCTGAGAAAACGCTGCCCGCCAGCATTCATCTGGGAGAGTTACATGGCACTGCCATCGAGGGGGACCACCAAGAGCTCTGTGGGGACCGAAGGGCCGGAGGAACCGCCCGGGGGACCCAGGGTCCGGGCCGCTCAGCGACCACCAAGAACCAAAGCTGCCTTCCTGGGAAGTGGGGAAACCCCAATTCAAACAAGCAGAAGAGGTGACCAGGTGATTTTTTTCAGGTCACACTTAAACAGGAATATGTGCCTGAGTGCTCAGTCATGTCCGACTCTTTGCGACCCCATGGACGGTAGCCCGCCAGGCTCCCCTGTCCATGGGTTTTTTCAGGCAAGAATACTGGAGTGGATTGCCATGTCTTCCTTCAGGAGATCTTCCCGACCCAGGGATCAAACCCACATCTCCAGCAGATTCTCTGCCACTAAGCCACCCAGGAAGCCCTCAAACAGCAGTATAGTTTGTAACAAAAAGACTGGCTGAGACATGGGCCATGGCAAAAGCCCTTTGTATTTACAGATGTATGTTGGACTGTTCATCCTTAAACAAAATGTTCCTAAACCTAAGCTTTATCCAGAACCCACATGCCCACTGTTTTGAACGTGGGCAGTGTTTTACTGTGGTGGGGATTCACCTTCTATACTCTCTGTGATATCACTTGTCTTTCAAGGTAATCTGGAAGATCCAATCTGGCATTGCTTGCAAGAATTCAACTTCAAATAGATTCCTGGCAACGAAGGTCACGTCACATCCATCTCTCTCCCAGTTCTGCTTCCTCCTCCACTACCGTCTCCCTGGTTCCCCTGAGATATTTAACCCACTTTGTTAAAGTGGGTTCCCACTGAGAGCTAAGGTCACAGGTTCCAGAGCACAGTGGGCACCTGCCTCCAGGTGGTCCTGGCCCAAGCACCTTCTCCAGGGCTAGCTGCCCTCTTCCCAAGCAGGTCGGCGGCCGTGTAACTGGGGGACGTGTGAGCACCAAAGCCCGTCTCATCAGAAGAAAGGAGCGTTGCTCTAGGACACCTGGGCAGTTTTCCTCCCTGAGTGCTGAGTCCTGGGCCTTCTCCTCCTCCCCCTGTAAAGTCTGCGCCTGCCTGAAAAGCTGGATGGCACAACAGAGCTGCCCACATATAACAAGGAGCCTCATCAGCCCTCCCAACACCAGAAGCCCAGAGACAGGGGTTATCTCCTGATTTAGGCCCAAGGACGGGCCCTAGAAGAAGAGATATGAGGGGGAGAAAAACAGCCCCAGGAAACACACAGTCTCAAGTCTTAACGCATGTTTCCCAGGACCAAAGAGCCGGTGTCTGTCAGCGTCTGTGGGGACGTCAGGCTTCCCATGGGCTGGACACAAGCTCCAGGACAGACCCACCCTGGCCTACCACCAAGAGGGAAAGGGTGCAAACAGTCTGCAGCCATGTCTGGGCTTCCTGGAAAACTCCCCTCATAGGCTATTTCTATACAATTCAAACAAACAAAAACAGAATGTGCTTATAGATTTTTTGGTTGACATCTTTTGAGGATGGATACCATAGTGCTTCAGGGAAAAATACTCTTTATAGTTAAAAAAAAATTCCTCAGGATGATGCATCTTCAGAATTAAAATATGCACATACATGAATTAAATGAGAGATTTTGTGAAATCAAGTTGTGAAGGAGCATGTTGCGATGAGTGAGAGATTTCAAGTGTTGGGGCAAAGACAGAGCAAGTCATCACATGTGTTCATTCAGCGCTATTGAGCCGAAAGAACTCATCACTCCCTTGGTTTGGAGGGCTAGTGACTCTTTCCCTTGTTTCTGCCCTTTTGATGCCTCCCTGACCGCACTCCCCACCTGCTCCACATTACTGCGAGGTCTTGACTCCACCTGCAAGCTCAGGGACCAAGGGTCTTGACTGATTTAGGGTCTAGTAGGAGGAAGTGGCTGCTCCCCTTCTCAGAGCTACTGTGAGGGTCCCCAGGTCCAGGAGCCCCTCCTTGAGAGCAGGAAGAAACCCAAGAAGCTTAGCTTTCCCAACTCCCATTGGCCTTACCTGGGACCTGGCAGACAGTACCCCCAGCCTCCTAACGGCTCTAATGCTCTGACAGGGGACCTGGGGGGGCAGGTGGTCCTACAGCCCAGGGCTGGCCCTCAGCCCCTTGTGACCCTCCACCCACCCCGTCAGGTTGGGGCGGCAGGCAGAGCTCCGCAGAGGCGACTTCCTGAGGTTCAGGGCCGGCACCAGGCATTCACCCTCCGTCAGAGAAGTGAAGGCTTAAGTGCTTTTGTGTTTAGTCCTTTATAAATAGTCTCCGCTATAGCATTTCCAAACACAATGGGGAGTGTTTAGCTTTTCCCAGGGTGACAGGGGACTGGGGACTGCCAGCCCGGAGGCCTGCTCTCCCGTGGAGGGCGCACCAGCCATCAGTCATTGTGGGGGTGCTGGGTCTCCACCGGGAGCTCTTCTGCCCAGACTCTGATTCCAGAGCCAGGCTGTGGGCTCCAAGTCTCAGGCTGTGATGATCGATTGAAGAGGCAGTGGGGGCAGAGGCGACTGGCCGTCATCTTCCGTCCTGTCTCCAAGGCCACCCCAGCTTCTTTCCTGCCCCCCCATCCCCTGGTGGCTGCCCTCCTCGACTATCCTGCCCTGACACAGTCAACTGGGCCACATTCAGTAAAAACTGACCAAATTGGGACTTCCCTGGTGGTCCAGTGGCTGAGACTCTGCACTCCCTACGCAAGGGCCCGGTTCAGTCCCTGGCCAGGGAACCGGATCCCGTATGCCTCTATTAAAGATCGCACATTCTGCAACTAAGACCAGAAACAGCCCAATAAATAAAATTGCTTTAAGTGATAGAATCATAGGAAAGATAAAGAAGGCTGTTACACTCTGTGGAGCTCTTTGGAGAGTAAGAGAAATAAGCTTTCTTCTCAATTTATGAAACGTGCTATAAAATAAATCAGGTAAATTGGGATTGACATATAAGCACTACTATATACATATAAACAGACAACTAATAAGGACCTACTATATAGCACAGGGAACTCTCATCAATACTCTGTAATGACCTATATGGGAAAAGAATAGGAAAAAGAGTGAATATATGTATATATATGGACTTCCCTGGTAAATCAGTGGTAAAGAATCCACGTGTACTACATTGGTTTGAGACACAGTTTCAATCCCTGGGTCGAGAAGGTCCCCTGGAGAAGGAAATGATGACCTTCAGCAGCATTCTTGCCTGGGAAACCCCATGGACAGACGGGCCTGGTGGGCTGCAGCCCATGGGGTCTCAAAAGAGTGGGGTGTGACTTAGCGACTAATGGCCCCCACCACCTTGGGTAGGTATAACTGAGTGACTTGGCCACGCACCTGAAACCAACATATCGTACATCAACTATACTCCAATAAAATTTTTTAAAAATTACCTTTCCACGCTAAAAGAATAAAGTAAACTAAATATATCTGATAAGTTTTGTTTTATTTGGGTAAATGGATTACAGTGTGTAAAAGAAATCTGCAGGAAAACCAATTTGAAACCACGTGGCAATAAGCCTTCCTTGGGCGAAAACTAAGCATCTTTTTTATGTTGTGATAATTGCCGCATTTACTTCACTTAAATAAAGAAAAATATTACCCATGATAGAATTTAAACTACATAGAGACTTTCATCTCTGAACAATTACACGATGCTTTAACATATTAAGATGCAACTAAGGGGACTGAGGTATTTCCAGTATTGGCTGCTAATAATTCCTGAATAATTTCTTCGGAATGGTTTTTCCTCTTATTATGCTTTCTTATTATTTCTATAATTATTTTAATTATCATTTTTAGTGATGGTTTCATAGCCAAGGCTTGGAGTGGGGTTTCAGAAATGCAGTTGTTGTTGCTATTCAGTCACTCAGTCGTGTCCAACTCTCTGCGACCCCATGGGCTGCAGCATGCCAGGCTTCCCCGTCCATCAACAACTCCCAGAGTTTACCCAAACTCATGTCCACTGAGTCAGTGATGCCATCTAACCATCTAGTCCTCTGTTGCCCCCTTCTCCTCCTGCCCTCTATCTTTCCCAGCATCAGGGTCTTTTCCAATGAGTCAGTTCTTCACATCAGGTGCCCAAAGTATTGGAGCTTCAGCTTCAGCATCAGCCCTTCCAGTGAATATTTGGGGTTGACTTCCTTTAGAATGGACTGGTTGGATCTCCTTTCTGTCCACGGGGCTCTCAAGCATCTTCTCTAGTGTCACAATTCGAAAGCATCAATTCTTTGGTGCTCAACCTTCTTTATGGTCCAACGCTCACATCTATACTTGACTACTGGAAAAACTATAGCTTGGACTATACTAAACTTTGTCGGCAAAGTGATATCTCTGCTTTTTAACACACTGTCTCGGTTTGTCATAACTTTCTTTCCAAAGAACAAGCATCTTTTAATTTCATGGTTGCAGCCACCATCCTCAATGATTTTGAAGCTCAGGAAATAAAATCTGTCACTGTTTCTACTTTTCCCTTTCTATTTGCCTTGAAGTGGGGAGACCCCATGCGATGATCTCAGTTTTTTGAATGTTGAGCTTCAAGACAGCTTTCTGGCTTTAGTTCTCCTTCACTTTCTACCATTAGAGTGGTATCATCTTCATATCTGAGATTCTTGACATTTCTCCCTGCAAACATATGCAGGGCCACTCACTAAGGTCAGCACAGCCACTGTCCTAACTTACCTACAACCCAAGGGACTGGACAATTCAACAAGTCTCCTCAAAAGAGACTTTGTAATGTAAGCTTTCAATTCCACACCCCCTATTTTTTTTTATTATAAACAAAAAGTGCCTTGTAATGTACAAACCACAGTCCATTCTACAAAAATTCACACTGCAAATGTAGCTAATGATGAGGGGGGAATATCCCCAAGTACCGATGTTATGGGTCTATCAGGGAGAGGTTTCAGTCTTTAAAACCTTCACCTGGAGGGAAATTCTCCTTTTTGTGCCAGTGTTGGGAGGTCTATTGTCAAGAGTGAGTTTTCATATGTGAAATGGTAGCTACTGAGATAAGAATCACACATAGGACCAATTTCCTGAAAGGAAAACAGAGTATTATGTGGGCATTTTGTACTATTTATCCATCATTTTAATAATGTGTCCATTCATTTTAAACCTTCAATAAGGAAGACTGTTTTACTCTGGAAAGGCAGGAAGAGCCCCTCCAGTGGCTGGGGGGCCGCTCTTGGTGTATTTTCTCGCTCTCCTCCCCCCCCCCATGGGAGACGTCAGCCGTCTGAGAGAATGGGCCACCTGCTCTCTAAGAAGCTAGTCACTTGGCACACTGTCTACCCTTTGCCAGGAAGGACTTCAAATGTGTCATACAGAACCTAAAGTTAGTGGAAATAAAGAAATCATAAAGGTCAGAACAGAAATAAATGAAATAGAGACTAAGAAAACAATAAAAAAAAAAAGATCAGTGAAACTAAAAGCTGATTCTTTAAAAAGAAAAACAAAATTGACAAACCCATAAGGAAAAAAAAAGGGAGAGGGTTCAAATCAATAAAATCAAAAATGAAAAGGAGAAGTTACAGTAGACACCACAGAGATGCAAAGAATCATGAGAGACTACTATTTATGCAAGCAACTGCATGTCAATGAAATGGACAACCTGGAAGAAATGAACAAATTCATAGAAAGGGACAATCTCCCAAGACTGAACCATAAAGAAATAGAAAATACGAACAGAGTGATTACCAGTATTGGAACTGAATCCGTGATTGAAAAACTCCCAACAAACAAAAGCCCAGGGCCAAAGGGCTTCACGGGTGAACTCTACCAAACGTTTACAGAAGGGTTAACATCGATCCTTCTGAAGCTATTTCAGAAAAGTTGCAGAAGAAGGAACACTTCCAAACTCATTCTATGAAGCCACCATCACCCTGATAACAAAACCAGACAAAGATATCACAGAAAAAGATAATTATAGGTCAATATCTCTGAGAAGCATAGATGCAAAAGTCCTCAACAAAATACTAGCACACCGACTGCAACAACACATTAAAAGGACCACACACCGTGATCAGGCAGGTCTGACACAGCCCCCCAGGCTCATCTCTCAGGACAGAGAGCCCCAGGCAGCACTCAGTCTGCGGTCCTGCGGGCTCCCCTCTGGGACAGGATCACCTGCGGAATCTTCCATGAGATGCGGACAAGACACCTGACTCAGCTGCAGAGCGGGCTGCTGGGACCCCAAACCTGAGAGGGGGAGCCTTTTCCAGTCCTCACTGCCAGTGCCACCTTCATCCTCTTCCTGTCTCCTCCAGAGGGTCCCCTCTCCGCCCCCACCCCAGGCAGGGGGCGAGAGGGACAAGCAAAAGTGACCGAGGCCAGCTGTGGTGGGGCTCACGTTTGGGTGCCTGAGGCTGATTGCAAAGTGCATGGATCTCATTGGGGGCAGTGTGATTGTGGAGAGAGGCAGACGTGTCCAACTGGAGGCAGGAGGATGCCATTGCCAGCAGGTGGGCAAGGATATCTGGTGGCCAAGAAGGTGACGATGGAGCACAGACCAGATGAGGGGTGGAGGAGGTCCCACATATTTGAGGGAAGAGCATTTCCAGCAGAGAGACTAGAAGTGCAGTGGTCCCCAAATGGGAGTCTTTATCACTAAATGCAAAGACTATTGTCAGTCGTTTCGCTACTTTCCATGTGATTGTATCGTAAAAGAGGTTTATACGTAACTTTGATGACTTAGGAAAAGTCACCAGCAGTAGCACTAAGGAAGCCAAGAGCAAGAAAACATTTTTTTTTTACTAATACTTTCTTTTCACCAACATCTTCAGTTACTTTTTTCTCAACTTACCTAATCACATATCCATGCATAAAAATTCACATTTCTTTCTATCTTGAATATTTAAAAATGTAAATTTTTCCCAATGTGGTAGGCAATCCACAGTACATCACTGTTATTTATGTGAGCATTTTGTTTTTCTTGCCTACTAGTACAACTAGTTTACCTAAGTGTCTTGGCTTTTTGTACAACTTCTTCTGTAAATTGAATATTCACAGCCTTTTCTTTAACTTTTTGATTTGCATTCTTATTGATTTTGTGAGTTCTTGTATATTAAAATCTTTAAACTTCATTTGTAATATTTTCAAATTTGTCATGTGCCTTTTGATATTTACCATATTTTGACATAATTTTTACCACATACAAAAAACTGTGTATTCTAACATACATCTTCATGATGTTAACCTTCAGCAGTTGATTTCCCTTTGCAGTAGATTTGTCCGCATTACTACTTACAGCGGCTGTAGCCACCCTCCCAATTTGGGGTTCCAGTTTTGAAATTCAACACTAATCCATCTGTAAACTCTGCTGCTGTATTCAGGAAAGTCAGTGCACAGTTGTTACTGTTTCCGCTCTTCTACGGTTCATCAGTCCCCCCATACCATTTATCAGCTAGTTTCTCCGTGCCTTCAAACTGAGATGGATGTGAAAGCATCAGTCCTGGAAATTTTAAACCGAAACCTCCATGGTTAGAATCGTCTCATTTTACAAATTGGAGACAGTAAGATTCAGAGAATTTTAGCAAATTCCTAGCCCTGGGGTGTTGCGTTCTCACAAAGCCAGGCTCTGAAGACAGTCCTTGGAGAAGCTCCGGACTGATGCTCGGGGCTCCTGGGCTGAACCACAGCTTCATTCCTTGGCGGGGGCAGGGGGTGGTCCAGCTCACAGACATCCCCAGGGTGAGGAGCTTCTCAGGTCACCCTTAGTGACTGCAACTTGCCTTTAGTATCCTTTTCAGAGTCGGGAGGATCTTTACAGAACTCCTGCGTCTGAAAATGATACCAAGAACGGCCCATAGGAACTTCTGTCCCTATCCTTGGCTTCCAAAAGTCTGAGTTCACAGTGTCCTTGAAATCAAGTACCTCCCTACAAGGAGGGCTTACTGATCTGAGAGCATGTATTCTAGCATTTGATGGTTTGTCTGGGAGAGGGAAAGACACATTTTATTTAAAACTGATAATATTATTTAAAAGCATATATAACGGATTCTAGTTGGTTCTTTCAAATGATGTGCTTCAAATAGTGGTATTTCTTTTTATTTTTTCCTTAAAAGTGAGCTCTTGTTGAGATTTGTTGGAAAATTCGCTTAATTAATGTGAGCTCAATATAACTAAGCAAGTAATTCTGAACAATACATTGTATTCCAGTTTATTTTAATAAAGATGCATTAGGAAATCAAATCTATTTAAAATACCTTAGTATTAGGTTATTGGAAGGACTGATGCTGAAGCTGAAGCTCCAATCCTTTGGCCACCTGATGAAAAGAGCTGACTCATTGGAAAAGACCCTAATGCTGGGAAAGATTGAGGGCAAAAGGAGAAGGGGCAACAGAGGATGAGATGGTTTGATAGCATCACCGACTTAATAGACATGAATGTGAGCAAACTCCCGAAAAGAGTTAAGGACTGGGAGGCCTGGTGTGTTGCAGTCCACAGGGTTGTAAAGAGTCAGACACGATTTAGTGACTGAACAACAACAGTATTAAATCGTATATGTTACATCTACTATTTTGTAGCATGTATATCAGTGGTATTCAAAATCAAGTGCAAAGTTAATACAATTCTCATGAAAAGATGCATAATTTTAAATGAAGCATTTATATATATTTAGTAGGGAGATGTTAGAGAAAATGATATGTTTTTCTCAAAGTATTGATCTTGGCAATTACTATGAAATCATTGAAAATGTATAACTAAGGCTTCCCTGGGGGCTCAGTGGTAAAGAATCTGTCTACCAATGCAGTAGACAGGGGCTTGGACCCCTGATCCATGACGATCCCACATGCTGTGGAGCAACGGGGCCTGTGCACCGCCCATCCTCTGCGACAAGAGAAGCCCCCGCAGTGAGAAGCCTGTGGCTAGAAAGTAGCCCCTGCTCACAGCGACTAGAGAAAAGCCCTCACAGCAACGAGACCCAGTGCCGCCAAAAATAGACAAATAAATGAATAAAATGCTTTAAAAAAATTGCTCGTAAAATATATAATGAAGTTTGATGTTTTAGCTGTCAAAAACATTTTCCAAATGATGATGATTTTTCAGAAATCAGAGTAGCTTGAAGCTCTTATTTCAAAAATATTATTCTGACTCTATAACTCAATGAAGTATCTAGATCATGAAGTCTATTAAAAAAAAAATTCTTCCTTAAGGGAGGTTAAGAGTGTAACACGGAAGCATATACACTGCTTCCCTTGTGGCTCAGCTGGTAAAGAATCCACGTGCAATGCAGGAGACCTGAGTTCGATCCCTGGGTTGAGAAGATCCCCTGGAGAAGGGAAAGGCTACCCACTCCAGTATTCTGGCCTGGAGAATTCCATGGGCTGTATAGTCCATAGGGTCACAAAGAGTCAGACATAACTGAGCAACTTAAAAAATCATCATGTACATATACACTACCAGATGTAAAATAGATGGCCAGTGGGAATCTGCTACATGACTCAGGGAACTCAAACTGGGTCTCTGTAACAACCTGGAAGGGTGGGAGGTAGAAGGGATGTTTAAGAGGGAGGCGGCATATGTACAACTGTGGCTAATTGATGCGGATGCATGGCAGAAATCAAACCAATATTGTAAAGCAATTATCCTTCAATTAAATACATTTTAAAAAAGAGAGAGGGTCGGACTTCCCTGGTGGTCCAGTTGCTAAGAGTCTGCCTGCCAGTGCATGGGACATGGGTTCGATCCCTGGTCTGGGAAGATCTCACATTCTGTGGAGCAGCGAAGACCACGAGCCTCAACTACTGAAGCCCAAACACCCTGGAGACCGTGCTCTGCAGCAAGAGAAGCTACTGCAATGAGAAGCCCGTGCACCACACCAAGAGAAAGCAAGCCCACCCGCAGCAGCAGAGACCCAGCGCAGCCAAAAATAAAAAAATAAAAATTCTTAAAAGGAAGGGGAAGCATAGGGCAAAAACTGAATGCAAAAAGGGAAGTTACAGAGGGTTTAAGGGAAATAAACCCCAAGGAAAAAAAAGTCTTGTGCGTGGTCAGGACTGGCTAAGATTTTAATGAAATTAACTGGGTAAATGTTAAACACTGGTGCAAAAACAAACAATCCAACAAAAAATAGAAATTATCTTCTCCCCGGAAAAGTTACTTGGAAATGCTTTAGAAATGGCCACAGTGATGTTCTCACGAGGTCTGAGTGCCCTCGGCCCTGGCCTGTCGGCCTGGCTTCCTGGCCTCTTGATAGAGCTGTCTCCCATGAGGTGCCCTTGTTCAGGCTCAGCACTCTTTCCTGGTGGTCATCCTGGGTGGGGCTCAAATCTTCTGCAGGGTTGGTGGTGAAGGACCACAGATACAAAAGCCCAGCCCATAAGATGGCACTTCCATCCCTTCGGTCAGTTGTGAGGGTCTGAGTTGCAGGAATGATCCCATCCCCAATGGCTGAGTCTTCACGGGCACTCTTTGTTTAGAAGGCTGCAGCCCGTGCGCTTCCTGTGTCTTCAAGGCTAGACAACCACGGTGCGGCGTGTTGGCTGTAAATCACCAGAAGTCAGTTGCACAGATCCCGAATTGCGGGGCAGAAATGCCCCCTCTGCTCTGGGGCCTGGTCTTCTTTCTCAAGGCTGATAAATAAGGCTCAGATGTCCAGTAGGGTTTGCATTGCAAATGCTCGGGAATTGTTTCTTCTCCGTCTTCAAACTCCTCTGCTCCGGAGGGGTTTTCCTCTTCCGCATTTGCCTATCCTGATGTTTCTCTTTGCATAGAAAGCAGTCCCGTAATCCTGCGATCAAAGCGCGCTGGGTTTATTGACTGACTTCCTGGTGTCAGAGGTGAGGACGCGCTGCCAGACACAGGGGATATTAGGAAGTAGAAAGGGTTACAAATATGAAAGCGGGGGATAAAATGCCAGCACCAAAGAGATCTTTAATGCTCTCGTAATCAGCTGCACGAGATTTAGTATTCAGCTCAGGCAGCCGGTCCAGTGGTCTGAATAAGAAAACACTCCATCGACAGCTCTGGGAGCAGACCCTAGAGATGGCCGCTCTGCACCAGCGGCCCCGGGGCCAGCCAAGGGTGGGGCAGGGCGGGGGTCCTGCGTGGGCCACACCACAGACGAAGACTAGAAGGCAGAGGGGCTGAGGGGCTGAGCCAGACAGCAGACATGGATGGAGTCAGGGAGTCTTCTCTGCGGCTCTGCCAACACGGTGCACCCCCTGCCCCACCCTACCCCAGGGAAAGCCAGGCTCACAGCTCTGGCAGGATGGACCTGAAAGTCTGCCCTTGTCCCTTCGCTGGGGCTTTAATTAGTCTGATTAGTCTCAATTAGTTTGCTTTGTGGAAACTGCCACCTCTTGTTACTAAGAGACCGTGATTCACAGCCAAGGTTGCAGCAGGTAGCTCCACGCTGGGGCCCATCTCCAAACCCCTAGACTCCGATGCAGGAAGATCAGCTTGCCGTTTTCCGTGTCTGACTGTTGAAGTATTTTCCCCACATCTCAGTGCCAGTGCATGGAAGGCTAAGTACCATGGACCATACTCAGAGTGTGTGTAAGAGTGTGTGAGTACGTGAATGCATGCATCAGTGTGTGTGTGCGTGTGTGCATAAATGTGTGTGCATATGTGTGTGTGTCTGTGCATGAGTGCATGTGCATATGTAGATATGAATGTGTATGTAAATGTGTGCTTTCTGTGTGTGCATGTATGTGTAGATGTGTGTGCATATGTATGTATGTCTGCACGTGAGTACATGTATACATGTGTGAGCGTGTGTACCTGTGAGTGCGTGCATTGTGCATGCGTGTGTGTGGCAGGGCCGTGGGGTACCCGGCAGTGTTCAGCACTGGCTCATCCATGTGTTCAGTAGGAGCACCTGCTTCTGTCAATCAAGAGACACGTGCTTCTTGACAAAAGAGGCTTCTCTGGGTCTTCAGTGCTGCAGAGCCACACCCACGAGTGTCACACATTCTTTAGGGGTCTAGACTGGTGGGTGACGCCCACACAGAGAGAGACCACCGCACAGGGCTGGCCCGAGATCAGCAGTGAGCAAACCTGGCCACGACAGCCGCGTTTCCGCAAGAGAAAGCCCTGCTCTTCCCGGGCCTCACACGGATGCGACTTAGGCGCCCACACGGTCTTCCCCGCTCAGCCGCCCATCTCCCGAATGCAGGGCTCACCTGTCCCGCTTGCCCCTGGGAGCTCGGGGCCTACTCAGCCCACACGTGGAAAGGTCAGTCACCACGTTACCTGGAACTTGCCCTTGAGTCCCTGAAGCCAGGAGAGCCAGGACGTGTCTGTCACCATTGTCCCCCCGAGGCCTGGGGGGGCCTGGCACATCACGGATGTTCAGTGCTGCTCGGGGAAGGCCCACCCCACCCTTCCTCCTTCTCCTTCGCCAGCTCTGAAGACTCTTCTAAGTGACCACTGACCCCAAATCTCCTTCCAGCTTATTGACAAGTTTGCTTTCACCTACAGGGCAGCTCCTTTGAAACGTGTTTCAGTCAGTTCCCAAGACTGTTTAGGTGGGATATTGCATACGTGTTGTGTGGGGGTGTGTTAGTCACTCAGTCATGTCTGACTCTTTTGTGACCACATGGACTGTAGTCTACCAGGCTCCTCTGTCCATGGGGATTCTCCAGGCAAGAATACTAGAGTGGGTTACCATGCCCTCCTCCAGGGAATCTTCCTTACCCAGGGATCGAACCCATGTCTCTTACATCTCCTCCATTGGTAGTCAGGTTCTTTACCACTAGCGCCACCTGGAAGCCCCAGATATTGCATTCATGACAACCTAAATGTCACCCTCCTTTAACCAAACCACACATGGCTCTGAAGTTTCTGCTATCTGCAGGGAAAAGGCCACCAGGTGGGTGGTCCGGGTCTCTTTTAGACGTGGCCACGTGCTCACGGCCCACTGTCCCCCGTTGGCCATCGGATGGCCCTTGGCCATTGCAGTTGCCTAAGTTTGAAACCTTAGGCTGATAAATAGCAGTGTCTGTTGTTAACAGGCTCTTACAGCCACCAGTAAAGCAACGACATCACTTTGCCAGCAAAGATCCATATAGTCAAAGCTATGGTTTTTCCAATAGTCGTGTACAGATGTGAGAGTTGGACCATAAAAAAGGCTGAACACCAAAGAATTGATATCTTTGAATAGTGGTGCCAGAGAAGACTCTTAAGAGTGCCTTAGATGGCAAGGAGATCAAACCAGTCCATCTTAAAGGAAATCAACCTTGAATATTCACTGGAAGGACTGGTGCTGAAGCTGAATCCCCAATACTTTGGCCACCTGATGAGAAGAGCTGATTGACTGGAAAAGATCCTGAAGCTGGGAAAGATTGCAGACAAAAGAAGAAGGGGGTGGCATACGATGAGATGGTTAGATAGCCTCACAGACTCAATAGGCACAAATGTGAGTGAACTCTGGGAGATAGTGAAGGACAGGGAAGCCTGGCATGCTGCAGTCCATGGGGTCACAAAAAGTTGTACATAACTTAGCAACTAAACAACATAACCACCAGAACTAGTCCAGGGCCTGACATGGAGCAGAGGGCTAATCAATACTGTTTTCGATGGGTGAATGAACAGGTAAGTGAATGAATCAGTGCTAGAACTCTGTGCCTGACAAATTGCCTTAGAACTTCAATGGGAAAACAAGTTGAAATTAGAAATGCTGTCCTATTACAATACTCCAGTCATATGCTGCTGAAAAGAGTCATTTTGGTTAACATTTGCATAACATATGGCGGAGTCTGCTGAATTATTTACAAGACATTCAACAGAAAGGTAATTAAAATGTGTTTGTAGTAAAAAAAAAAAAAAAAAGAAAGAAAGAAAGAAAAAAGATTCAGAATCAGCAACTTGTTTCTCTACTTCTCCTTCCTTTACCATCCCTGGAGGTTGGTGTTATGCCTGGTGGTCCAGAGGATGCAACTTGATCCAGGGTAAAAAAAAAAAAAAAAAGAAAAAAATGCAGCGATTTCACGTGCTTTCATGGTTAAGATTTGTGTAGATGGTGGTCTTCAAGTGGGAACCCCTTCTCTGAAGCCCAGTCCCCACAACTGGTTATGTGACTAACAACCTGTAAATCCTCTTACTAACCTGCTTGCCACGTCTGTGACCACTGAAATTGTGCCAGAATCAGCCCTTTCTTTCTTCATCCTGAGTAGTTCCCCACCTCCCAGATTCCTGGCTTTTGTAGTATGTTTATCAGGATACACTTATGCTTATCAGGAGATGGTAGAAGTGGAAGCAGCATAAACATCTCAGTTTCTGGGAAAACTGAGCTGCTGAACTTGGTGCATTCCTGCTGCCAAGTGTGACACTGGGCCTGGGCTCTGAGAGGGTGGAGATCTGATCCCTGCTCTTGGTGCAGGAGGGGTGGGTCAGCTCATGTTTGTAGCCCCAGGTCCTAACTCTCAACAGATCCCTACTTAAGGCTTAATGAACATTGGACTTCCCTGGCAGCTCAGTTGGAAAGAATCTGCCTGTGATACAGGAAGCAAGGGTTTGAGACATGGGTATGATCCCTGGGTCAGGAAGCTCCCCCGGAGAAAGAATATTCACTCCAGTATTCTTGCCTGGGAAATCCCATGGACAGAGGAGCCTGGTGGGCTACAGAGAGTTGCAGTTGCAATCCCATGGGGTTGCAGAGAGTTGGATGTAGCTGAACACGAACACACGTGTGCATCTTAGGGAGCTAGAGCTTCACCACTTCAGGAACCCCAGTCCAGAAAGGCCATTCCTGCCGTACCGTATCTTGGGCTTGCTACAACGTGGAGGCTCCTCAGAGGTCAGACAGCTACCAGAGTCTTCAACAGACCTAGGTGAGATGTTCCAACCCCCTTCACGTTTGGGCCTGGAACTGGTGCAGCGTCTCCTGTGCCACAAAGTACTGGTCTGGGGAGCGACAAGCCAGCTCAGATTCATGGGATGTTATATCAACTCCAGGGACGTGAATTTGAGCAAACTCCAGAAGATAGTGAAGGACAGGGAAACCTGGTTTGCTGCAGGCCATGGGATCACAAAGAGTTGGACATGAATGAGCAACTGAAGAACAACAAATACAGACTCTACCCTTGATGGAAACAGTGTCAAAGAATCTGTGATTCTCTTCAGTCTGCTGCACACTCACGCTACAGATAAGAGAACAAGCACACATTTGTGATGACCTATGCATTTAATGCCACGTAAGGCTGAGGCTGTTCACATCAGAAAGTGCTATGGCTTTAAGGTTATCTTCATTGTCATCAGGTTGGTGAGGCCTAGTGGGCTCCAGACTAAGAAATATTTCCTCAATCTTCTCCAATCCTTATTTTTGAATAACACAAATGACTAGAGGAAAAGCAAGGAGATATTTAGAGGTTTGTTTCTTTGTCAATGGGCTTCCCTGGTGGCTCAGCTGGTAAAGAATCCATCTGCAAGGTGAGAGACATGGGTTCGATCCCTGGATTGGGACGATCCCCTGGAGACGGGAAAGACAACCCACTCCAGTGTTCTGGCCTGGAGAATTTCATGGACTGTATAGTCCATGGGGTCACAAAGAGTCAAACATGTCTGAGCAGCTTTCACTTTCCTTGCTAACAATTAACAAATAATCCTACTTAGTATACAGAACCAGTGTTCAATTGGTTCAAATTGAAAAATGCTGTGTTTGTAAATGATCTACTGAATATAGAGCTGAATAATAGAATTAATGTAAGTTCCTTCTTGAAAATATGTTTTAAAAACCTTGATTGAAGTAGCCACAGTTCCTATTAAATGTACTGCTGGAGAGGACATGTACAAAGCATTTGATAATCAGCCCAACTTTAACCATTTTCTTTCATACATCTGGCTTCTATTGTATGAATTCTATTTCATACAAATAGCAGAGTCCAGACAGCATCTGTATAAAGTCATCTTTAAAATAGTTAAATTTTACCTTAGGTGCTTGGCTATAAATCACAGCCTTCCTTCTAGATGCTCAGGACACAAGACAGAAGATGCCCCAGGGTGAGAAAGCCAAACAGGCATGCAGCACACCTCCACAAAGTGTTCATCACCCATTCCCCAAGGACACACAGAGGCCAGGGGTGTGGACACAGAAACAAGCCAGGCCACAACCCTTTAACCTGTGAGCAGCTGAGGAAGCCCCTTGGCTGTCGGGGAGCGGGAAGCAGCTGAACTGCTTTAGGGAAAATGAAGTCAACAGCCCAGCAGTAATGAGCACACCCGCGCCCAGACCTTGGTTTCTAAAACTCTTCTCCAATAACAGAAACTAGGGCTACTTGGAGAAATGGCTGATTCTGGGACTGAGACTAGACATATGTATGGTCTAGTCTGAAGAGCTGGAATATCGTAGCACCAGAAAGCCACACACAAGACATACGGGCAGAAAACAGGAGACAACCCAGAAAAGCCCAAAAAAACCTGGCCAGGGCTGGGCTGCCTGAGCAACAAGACAAACAACTCAGTGTTGGATCATAAACCAAAGAATAAAAGAAATATCCATGCTCTGTACTGATGAAAATAAGTTACTGAATAAACAAATAAATGAGAAAATGAGAGTGAAGGGATAAAGTATTTTATGCAGAAATATTGGAATAGTTTATGCAGCTACTCTGCCCACACTGAAATGTAATATCTTCTTGCTTCTCTCCCCTGACTTGTGGGCTGCAATTGGTGACGTTTCCAAAATGCACAGTATGAAAATGGAGAGAAAAATGACCCTTAACAGAAACCCGACAAACACTGCTGCTACCAGCTGGTCAAGTTAACATCATCAGTGATAAGTGATCTTATGGGAGGACCCTGGAGAGGGTCTGATGAGAATGTCTCTTTACCCCAATGGTCTTTCTTCCCCAGGCCCATGTGTGTGTGCGCAATGGCTCACTCATGTCTGTCTTTATGCAACCCATTGACTGTAGCCTGACAGGCTCCTCTATCCATGGGATTCTCCAGACAAGAATACTGGAGTGGGTTGCTACACCCTCCTGCAGGAGATCTTCCCAACCCAGGGATCAAACCCAAGTCTCTTATGTCTCCTATGATGGCAGGTGGGTTCCTTACCACTAGCACCACCTGGGAAGCACCCCGGAAGTCCATAACCTCTGTCTAACCACAAGAAAACATGATAAAAGCCCGAATTGGGAGGCCTTCTATAAAATACCTCACCAATACTCCACAAACTTCCCAATTTCATCAAAAACAAGGAGGGTCTAAGAAACTGTCCCAGACTAGAGGAGCATAAGGGAATTGGACAAGTAAATGGCCTGTGGCCTCTGAATGGGATCCTGAGAAGGAATAAGGACATTAGAGAAAAAACTAGTGATATCCTAGGAAAGTTGAGTTTGGGGCATAGTAACACAGCAGTGTTGGTGTATCAGTCATGTCAAAAGTATGGTGATGGAAGGTGTTAACTACAAAGGGAGCTGAGTGGTGGGATGCGGGGACTTGACTACATTTCAGCTTTCCTGTGAGTCTAAACATATACAGAGACATTCCTTCAAAGCTTGTAAAAATCTTCCCTGCAACTCTCAGACACGCCCTCCCTCTGAATCAGACCGCTGCCTGAGATGGATGCCCTCTGAGCCATGAGGCTGACATTCAACGCAAGGCTATGTCTGCAAGGTTAGAACCAGCATTGCAGGATGACCCTCCTGAGACATAAAACAGCATCTCAACTTTGAATCTCTGAGCGTTGGCACAGGAAAGACAAAAAGCATCAGTCCACTCTTGTCTGTCCCTGAACCACGCCTTCAAGGATGTTTATCTAACAGGGTGTGCAACAGAGGGCTGGGTTTGTGTAATCCTGGACATAGAACAAAGAGCTAGCTGATGTTATTGTCATCAAAGGCAGAGGCAAGTGAGAAGAAGAGGTTTCCAGAATTGTGGATCTGGGAAAACAGCTTCCACCGGCAGGTGGCAGAAAACTTACCGCAAGGTCCAAAATATTTGCCTTCAATCGGAGCCATTATTGTTCACTGAAGTCTAAGGGTGGGATTACAGACCGAAGCTACATTTTACACTGTGTGTTCTATTTGTATAAAGCTCTCCTCAGACATGTAACCGAGACCTGGGCATTTGCCAGAGTGAAGTCAAGGGAGCTTTTTATGAATAGAGTCGAGTTTTACACCAAAGAACATTCTTTCCAGGTGAGCTATGGGAGAAATCCTTTCTCTAAGCACTGAAGGATTAACAAATAATTAAATGCTCCCAAGCTCCAGTCTTGTCTGGTCTCCCTGTCGCAATTTGAGTTTAACTGCCCCAGCAACACACACACACACACACACACACACACACACACACACACACACACATCCTAGCATGCATCCTAGTGCGGAACTGTGGTCCCAGCCAGGTTGCTACTACCTTCTCAGGGCGTGATTGTGGAGATGGGCACGCATGGACAGATTCAGGAAGAGAAAGAGGGAGTAACCTCACCTCTTCTTCTGGGAAGCCAGGTTGTGATGACTAAGCCCTCCTCTGCCCTGGTCCAGTCGGAAGATGGACCCACGTGGGTTACTCTCAGGGAGGAGATACTGTAAAGAATGTTCCCCGGCCACATGGGAGGATCCAAGACAGCCCCTTCCTGGGGCTGAGGACAAACAGGAGAAGCTGAATAACTGGCCTTCAGGAACCTGGGGGGAACCCCACAACTCGGACACTTGGACCTCCGAAGAGGAGTGTTGCCCAGCCAGTGATGCTGGAATTGGGGTCACTTTGAGGATGATTCCCTGGTCCTTGGTGACTCAGATGGTAAAGAATCTGCCTTCAGTGCAGGAGACCCGGGTTCAATCCCTGGGTTGGGAAGATCCCCTGGAGGAAGAAATGGCAACCCACTCCAGTATTCTTGCCTGGAGAGTCTCACAGTCAGAGGAGGCTGGAGGGCTACAGTCCATGGGTCACAGAGTCGGACACGACTGAGTGACTAACACTTTTACTTTTCGCTTTCCCTTTAAGGCTAATTCCAGAAACTGGTGCTCACTGAGGCCCCTGGAACAATCTGCACCCCCTTGGAGGCCAACTGAGGCTGGGGTCACACAGACAGGAATGGGAGACCACCCGGAAGAGATGGAGGGGTCAGTGTCCCTGCTACCTCCAGATGCCCTCGCTCTGTGCCCCCACTGGGCAGCAGGCTGGGCCTCCCAGGGGTCTGGTCCAAGAGAGACAAAGGCAGAGCGTGGGTCACCCCCTGCCAGACTCAGCGTCTCCGGCCAGACGCTTGGCAAACCTCACCAGACACTTGAAGAGGTGGTGCTGTGGTGATGGGTATCAGGCCCTAGCTCAGCAAACCAGAAGGCCAAGGCCACCGGAGCCTTCAATAAAGCAACTCTCAAACTAGAGAAACAAACAACCTCAAATGAGTTTTCCTCATTTTTTGGTGCTTCTAAGTGAACTGGCGTTGGACAGTCTGCGTGAAAGGGCTTCTTTTCAGCCTTGAGGAACGTTCTCTGCCATGCCGATTTCATTTCCTAGTCTGGATTCTGAAGTCCAGATTCTAGAGCACGTGGTATCAATACTGTGGGGTCAACTTTCGGGAGGTGGCTCCTGTCATCCCTACAAGCCACCATGAAATACTTGCATTCATGAAGTCAGGACTGTTGTGTGCACAGATGGGATTTGCTTTTATAATTTGCTGGGTAAGACGCACTTAGGAAACAGGCAGGTCCACCTGTGTCCTCAGTGAAGCCCGTTGTGATTCCAGCAGCTCCCCCTGGGAAGGCCCACTGGGCGAGCACCCCCATATCCTTAAACACAGTCTGTTGACATGCTCTGCTTCCTCGGATCCATGAAACAAAGCAGGACGGGTCTTAGAAGACAAGCATCACAAGCAATGCCCCGTCACAGTGGCATCCGTCACGTGGTCCTCGGAGAGACGGGTGGGTGATGGGCAGCAGAGAAGGGTGTCTCCTCATCACGGTTCTGAAACCTTCTACTGCAGCCCACCCCAAAACCTGAGCCCAGCCTAACAGGGCACAGAGGCCTGACTCCTGTCTGAATCAAAGCCTTGGGTCTAAACGCACTTGATGGGGTGGTTTTGCTGCTCTGGGGATGGCCACATATCTCAGTGGCCACATTTACAGCTGCTTCCCAGGTGGCACTAGTGGTAAATGCAGGAGATGTAAGAGACGTGGGTTCCGTCCCTGGGTCCAGAAGACCCCCTGGAGAAGGCATGGCAAACCCACTCCAGTATTCCTGCCTGGATAACCCTATGGACAGAGGAGCCTGGCGGGCTATAGTCCATGGGGTCGCAGAGTCAAACACCACTGAAGCTTATGCTCATATGCTTATATATAAGGAGAGAGGGACGAGGGAATGACCGAGCACACCTTTGGGCAAAAGCCCCGCATCCCCACTGCCAGTAAGCGTTGGGAAGCACGTGACGTGGACATTGACAAGAGGCACTTTGAGTCCGGAAAGCCTCTCCACACTGTGAGGTCCACCCCATCACTGCAGGACAGCTGGGAGACAGTCCTCCCCTGTGACTCTGGCGGCAGCTGACCCTGGGGAAAAAGCGCAACTGCTCACAGGACCCTGCGAGCATCTTGTTTGTCCTTCAGTTTGATGACCACTTCCTGACTCAGGAGTGGTCATCTTTTTTATTTTTCCTCCACATTAATTTCATTTTTTTTCATTCAATTCCTTTTGAAACTGGCAAGGCAAACACTG
The DNA here is from genome assembly GCF_054371585.1 of Giraffa tippelskirchi. NCBI lineage: Eukaryota > Metazoa > Chordata > Mammalia > Artiodactyla > Giraffidae > Giraffa > Giraffa tippelskirchi. Next base: position 60,484,966 of record NC_137282.1, read on the forward strand.
TCCCCTCTTACAGATGAGAAACCTGAGGAAGGGCAGCTCACCCAAGGTCCTGCTGGTGCCGAGAGCGCAGAAAGACTGAGCGCCCCTCAAGATGAAGGCTCACGGCTCTGGAGCTCCCACCACTGGGCTGAGAATTACATAAAGGGACTGCAGCTGCATTTTATTTGTAAAGAGTTTCTTCAACTACGAGTCTCTTGACATGAGCCTGTGCACGTATATTAACATACACACATTTATCACGTACATACACACGTGTGTGTGTCTGGGGTCCCGCACCATGGCTGGAGGTTGGCACAGACCACAGTGGGGTTGCGGGGGAGCTGAGGGCAGACCCCGAACAGCGAGGCTTGCGGGGCTGTTGGCTCCATCAAAGTCACCCCCCACCGTGTGGCTGGTGTGGCCCCCCCTGCAAGCCCTAACCAGCGAGGCAGGACCAAACGGCAGGTGCTGCCTTCCTCCCAAGCTCAAAAGTTTAAAAGAGGACCCATGATATCTTCACTTAACATTTAGAAGATGCTGGAGCAGAATTTTTGCTTTTCTTAGGAAAGAAGTATCCATCTCCAGCTTCAGTCTTTTCTGAATCATCGCCGTTATATATGCATGAAATCCTGAACACGAGGTCAGCACACTGGCTTCCCATCACACATGGAAAGGTGCAGAAGTCAAGCTCCCAGGACCCTCTCCCACCATCATCTCCGCAGCCTCAGCCCAGCATCTGAGCTGCCTGCATAGACTGGGTTGGGGGGGAGCAGGCTTTGGCTTCCTAATTATCCGATGGTGGACTCTTTAGTCACCCAAGAGCCTGTCCAGGAGTTTTGACTTTGGGGATCCCTAACAGGCCCTGGGTTGAATTGGTTGACTGTGACCACGGGGGCCTCCCGTCAGCAATACCTTGTCAAGGAGCCATCAGCAAGAGCTGCGGTGGCTCTGTTTTTAGTAACGTGTAATTAGTGTAACCAGAAAGCCCTCAGAAAACAGCATCCAGAGCTTCAAAGAAGAGGCAGGGTGACTGGCAGAAGAAACCCCTGTTCTAACAGATGACGCCAGGCCAGGAGTCTATTCTTAGGGCAGCTCCCCATCCTCACCTGACATGTGTCACCGTGTCACCAGACCGTCTGACACCACATCCTCTGCTCATCAACACACACCCCCACAACACAAGGGCAGCGACACTCACACCTCTGCTCCCAGGGCCTCAGTGTCACCTCCCTCCTCCACGAGCACCCCTTCCATCAGCCACGGGCCCCAGGAGGCTAGACACCCACTGCCGTCCACGCTGGTCACAGAAGGGAGTTGACACAGCAGCACCCACTTCCCCGGGAGAAGCTTGGAGCCTTCCAAAGAGTGTGGCCCAGACTCCACTCGGGGGACGTGGTGTTTCCTGCAGACCCGGGTGACAGCCATGGTCCAGGGCATGCAGTCCATGCACAGTGAGGTTTGGGCCTGCAGCCGGGCCACCCGCTGGGGCTGGTGCTCCCAGCATCTCAGAGCAGACCTAGTGAGGGCCTGGGTGGCCAGATCCCACCAGGGCTGGTGTTTTGTTTGGAAGCTTTTCCATCGTGAGGAGGTGGCCCGTGGTTTCCCAGGGCAAATCTTATGAAGGGGAGGCTGCACCTGAGCAGACAGGGAGGCTTTCTCAGGGTCCTCGGGGGAGGGGAGGGAAGACCCTCACCCAGGGAATGACCCTGCACACGCGTGGGTCACAGGGAGCACCTTGAGCTGGGACGTCACGCCTGTGGACTGGGCTTACGTGGGCTTAATGTGGTCTCCAGGCAAATCTCCCTCCCTTTTAGCTGTTTCTCCATGTCCTCTCTTTACTTTACAGATGGATTTAAGACAAAGGAGAGATCTGTCCTGGATGTGACATGTGACTTTGCATAAACAAGCATTTTTAAAAGTCAGTGAACTAGGAGTTGGGGTGAGCTCTGAAAGGGACTTTTGTGGGCACTCAGCACAGACTAAGTCTTAATTTATTCTTTTCTTCTGCACACATACATCTTGAATACATCTTCATTTTTCCCCTGTTTTGTTTTTAAAATGGCCTTGAAACCACACTGGTGTTTCTCTTTTGCTTCTCCTCCAATAGAGGCACAGTCTTTCCTGCAGCTTTGCCATCCCCAGCTCCCCATCGTCTCCAAGAAGATGAAAACAAGGAAGCAGCCAGGACCTCAGGGAAGTCCCAGGGCAAGTACCTGGCATGTCATTCTGAGATGATGCTATGGATTCCTGGGTGGAGGTCAGGCTGGCCTGAGCCTGGAGGGAGGCCCGTCTCCCTCCAATATGCCCCCACACAGTCCATGCTCCCACCATCGCCTTGACATCTGCCTATCCCCAACTCTCTCTGATGGTCCTCCTCTCTGTATGATGGTCCTCCTCTCTGTATGATGGTCCTCTTCTCTCTCTGATGATCCTCTTCTCTCTCTGATGGTCCTCCTCTCTGTATGATGGTCCTCATCTCTCTCTGATGGTCCTCCTCTCTCTCTGATGGTCCTCTTCTCTCTCTGATGGTCCTCATCTCCCTCTGATGGTCCTCCTCTCCCTCTGATGGTCCTCATCCTCCTCCGGTGGTCCTCTTCTCTCTCTCATGGTCCTCCTCTCTGTATGATGGTCCTCATCTCTCTCTCTTGGTCCTCCTCTCTGTATGATGGTCCTCCTCTCTCTCTGATGGTCCTCCTCTCTCTCTGATGGTCCTCTTCTCTCTCTGATGGTCCTCATCTCTCTCTGATGGTCCTCTTCTCTCTCTGATGGTCCTTTTCTCCCACTGATGGTCCTCTTTTCTCTCTGCTGGTCCTCATCTCACTCTGATGGTCCTCATCTCCCTCTGATGGTCCTCATCCTCCTCCGGTGGTCCTCTTCTCTCTCTGATGGTCCTTTTCTCCCACTGATGGCCCTCTTTTCCCTCTGGTGGTCCTCTTCTCCCTCTGATGGTCCTCTTCTTTCTCTGATCACTCTTAAGGCCTCTCTAAAAACTTCAGGTCTGCCCTTCTGTGATCTGAATCTCACAACCCATCTCTTTCTTGAGCATAAACCACTGTAACACACATACAGCTGGCACACGTGCAGCATAACACTGAGCCCCATTCACCCAGAGCTCCAAGAGCTCACATTAATTGTGCACTAACCCTTCTGATGCCTGTAAGGTATCAGGAGCCAGAGGGCTTGGATGTTCCAGGGGCTACCATCCCTGCATTTGAAAAGACCTTTGTGGGAATGCAATGGCCTTCCTCTCCTTATTGGTACACAGAATCTTTGAAAACCAGTGGTTGTGGAGTAAGCTGATTTAGGGACATGCTGGATGCTAGGTACTTAATAAATGCTTGTTTGATTACAAAGTGGTCCACTTGAATCTTAAGGTATGCATTATAGAATTATAATTTGATTATGAAAAATTTAGTTAGTTTTTTTTTTTTTTTGGCCACGTTGCACAGCTTGCAGGGTCTTAGTTCTCTGACAAGGGTTTAAACCTGGGCCCCCAGCAGTAAAAGGTCAGAATCCGAACCACTGGACCACGGAAGTCCCAACTTACTTTTTTTTTTAAGTTCAGTAAGTCAGGGGGCAGGTAAGTCACACCAGCATCAGGAAACATCTATTGTCCTAGTCAAGATTCCCCAGAAAAACAGAACCACTAGGAAGCTGAGAAGTTTCAAGATCTGCAGCTACAAGCTGGTCACCCAGGAGAGCTGATTGTGTACATTGAGCGTGGGTCCCAGCATGAAGGCAGGGGATGGCCAATGCCCTGGTTGTTTCACAGTGGCTCCTAGAAGGATCCTGGGTGTGCTGGAGGAGTGTAGAGGGGGAGAGCAAGATGCTGAGGTGATGGCAAAAGCACCTTTGAACTCAAAAGAACAGGAGTCCCTAAATCAGTCAGGAACGAGTGGATTGCAGAGGCATCATATTTCAGGCTAAGTTTAGGTGTAGGAGGAGGCAGTGGAGAGAGTGGCTCTCCATGCAGCAGCTGCAGACAGTCCTCCTCCCTTCGTCTGTGTATGGGTGCAAGGGCTGCATCCACTTGTCCTGGGTTTTAGGTTTAACTCTGAGGGCCTTGCTTACCGGCGAGCACATTCCTGTAGGTGTCTCAGTCTTGCAATTGCTTTAAGACAATTGTTTACAAATAGCAAAAAGAGAAAATGGAGCCACATGTACATCTGCTTATTCTAGTCCTAAAGGAAAGTAATGAAAACTGAAGCACTAGACCCCACGCACAGTCTCCCCAGGGGGACAGGTAAGGGGTGTTTAGAAAAGAGGAGCATAAAAGAAAAAAGAAAATGGAAAAGAGGCCATAATGAAAAATATAGCAACTATAAATAAACAGATAGCAGCATTGACGTGGCCCACTTGGCTGAAACCTATAAAAGTGGTGGGTGAGCCAGGTTGTGATGAACCAGTAGGGGAGATGACCAGAGACCCTCAGAGGTGCCTTAGGTGGAGGCGCCTCATTCTTCTGGAAGAGAGATGGGGGAACAGGGAGGGGGGGTCCTGAAGACAGGAAGGAATATGCAAAGTGTGGGTGGGAAGCACCTGGACCCAAGAAGCCACTGGCCATGAAGTGACTAAATTCAACCTTCCCCACCCTGGCAGAGCCTAGTAGCATGTTGTCTGGGAGGGTCCAAAGCAGGACACATCTTGGAGTGTCACACAGAAGGCAGCAACACTGAGTAGAAGCCCAAATCATGGGGAGACCCCCCGTGACCCTCCCCCCATCAGATACCAGAAGGCAGGCTCCCACACTCAGTGGAGGACAATACGCTTCTCTAACGTCTTGACATAATTGTTTTCTTCTGTATCTTGACTCAGTTCCTTGGCAGTGTCTTTCCCATCTCCTGGATTTAGACGTTGTCTGTACTCCAGTGACTCTCATCTCTGCATCCTCAGCCTGACCGACCTCTGACTAGGGATTCACCCACCCTCCTTCACACTCAGCATCCCAGCTCAGATGTTTCACAGACATCTCAAGCTTACTGCGTCCAAAATTGAATTCCTGAACTTCACACCCAAACCCACCGGGGTCACAGTTTTCCCATCTCAAGTAGCATCCACCCCACCTGTCAGTTGCTCAGGCCAAAGTCTTTGGAACTGACTTTGACTCTTTCTCCCTCTCATGTCATAGCTCATGGGTTGGGAAACGTCCCTGGCTCAGGGTTCAAGGTCACCTGGACTATGGTCACTTCTCACCCTTCCCACTGCTGCCCCATGGACCAGTGGTCCAGTGGTCTCCATCTGGACCACTCTGGCAGCTCGCTGCACAAGGGAGAAGTGAAGCCAAACCTGTCTCTCTCCATCTGAACCCCAGCAGTGGCCCCTTCCATCCAGAGTGAATGCTGTGTCTTCACAGGGGCTCCAGCCCCATCTCCTGCCTCCTCCTACCCTTATCTCTGCTGTAGGGACACTGTCACCTTGCTGGCCCCGAGACGCCAGGCGCCCTCCCTCTTCATGCCTGGTCTTTCCACCACTCTTCTCTTGACCTGGGGTTCTTTCCCCACAGGTATCTCTGGACTGACTTCCTCACTTCACTCAGATCTTTGTGAAAATTTCACCTTCTCTGTGATGCCTAACTGGCCACCTCTTTGTTCGTGGTACCCGCTCTCCATCACAAACCTCCACCTCCCTTGTCTCACTCCCTATGTTTCCATAGCACGTTCAGACACCATCATCTACTGTTCATCACATTTCTTGGTCAGGGATTTCTGTCTTTTGTTCACTGACTTATTTCCCAGTGTCTAAAACACCACCTGCCCAATGAGGACTCAAAAATACTTATGGGACGAATGATGGTGTATCTTAGAGGCACCTGTGCACAGGCATCTTAACATATGGTGCCTCATTTATTGACTATGTCTGTGGGTCACATATTTTAAAATTTGCAAGTATTCTAGAGCTTCTGCTGAACTCAAATATTTCCTTCCCCTCTACAATTGTATGTGGTCTGGAGAAAACTTCAGATGTAGCTGGCGCAGGGGTTACAAGCTGGTGTGCGGCCTGAGGAGTCAGTACTGCAGCAGGAATATCGGGCTTCTTAAAGGTTTAACATTAGCTGCTAGCTTACCTTTTTAAAATGCTCATCTCCTGAAGGAATCACTCCTAGTGAGGTAAAGAGAGGAAACCATCCAATAAAAGAAAATGTACTTTATTGAATGTTCAGAAGGACAGGAAGAAAGACAGATGGAGACCTCAAGGTTCTTTCTCCTTCTCCGTTTCACATCTTAAATTAATACATTTCAGCCTGGCACCTTGGCATCGCCATACCCTAAAGTGACTACAGACCACCAGAACATCCTGTGACACAGGCAATTGGTCAAGTACGCTGTGTAACAGACGTGGCCCGGGGCAGAACTCAGTTTCTGTGAATTACCTATTGTCACCAACAGAAGGTGGGAAAGTCACCCAGTGCCAGAAACCCCGGGAAACCAGTTGTTCATGGGTGACATAAAATACACATCTCCCGTCTGGGCGATTAGCACACAAGATCGATTTTTTTTTTTTTTAATTTGTGGTGTGGAAATTAATTGGTTAGGAAGACAAAATGGCAGGCTTAAAAAGGAATTTTTTTCCCAATAACGTCGGACTTGAAGATGTAGGAAAAAGACTTATTTTACGGTTTGGTGCTAGCAGAAACAAGACAGGGGCTGATAGACCATGGAGGCATTGAAGCTCAGCTGAGACACCCGGCTGCCACATCTTCCACATCACCCTAGGGATCACTTTTTCCAGGGGAACGAGATTTTGCCTTCTACGGCAGACAGTAGCTCTGCAGTTTTATGAAGAAGAAAGGGATTTCAATATTCACCATTGTGCTCGTGGACTTCTTACAACATCCAAGAAAATCACTTCCAAAAGAGAGGGAAAAGAAGAAATTGACACAGGCTACATTTCAAGCGAAAGGGAGTTACGAATTAACTTCTATACCATTACAGTTTGTACTGGGGGTTTCCTTCACACCAGCCCACAGCCCAGAGTTGATTCCCTCTGGGTCAGGTCTGCAGCAAATTCCAGGGTGCATTTCCGATGAGAAATATTTTAGGGCTACAGTGGTCAGGGGGCCACAGCACATGCCCACAGACACACACACACACACACACACACACACACACACACACGCACACACATACACAGTCATAGCTAAGTCGTGTCCGACTCTCTGTGACCCCATGGGCTGTAGTCTTCCAGGCTCCTCTGTCCATGGGATTCTCCAGGCAAGAATACTGGAGTGGGTTGCCATTTCCTTCCCCAGGGGATCTTCCAGACCCAGGGATCGAACCCCGGTCTCCTGCACAAGAGAACACAAGTGTGTTCTCTGCATCCGCGTCTCTATCCTTGCCCTGCAAATAGGTTCATCAGTACCATTTTTCTAGGTTCCATGTACACGCATTAATATACAGTACTTGTCATTCTCTTTCTGACTTACCTCACTCTGTAGGCCAGGTTCTGGCTCCATCATTTCTGATTTGTGGTCCAAGCCCAGGTCTTTCCATGTTTGGAGACTGAGCCCCACAGACCTAACGATAGTTCAGCAGCCACATCGCTCTTTAGAGACAGAACAAGCACTGAAAACCCAGGTCTCCTCACTGATGGTCACGTTTCATGTAACGTTTCCAGAAGCAAAACAGCTCGTGCATTTCTATTCTTTTTAGTGCGTCTGTGAGCCAGACGCCCTGCTGGTCACCTCAGGAGCAGCATCCCATCAACCTCTCCGCCCTCTCCCAAGCAGGGGCTGTCACGCTCCATTTCAGAGGAAGCTCAGAGGGGGCATCTCTTTCCCAAGAGCCCTTGGCTTCTAACTGCAGATTCTTAACAGAGACTCCACTCCACCTCACTGCATCATGTCCCCAGATCTTGCCTCTACATCTGCCTGCTGATGTCCTTGCTGGTATGCATGCACCTGTTTTAACAAGAAAAGAATGTGCTGTTTTTCATTATTTAAATGGAAATTAATTTTCTTAATTTATTCATTGGAAGGACTGATGCTGAAGCTGGAACTCCAGTACTTTGGCCACCTGATGCAAAGACACAATTCATTGAAAAAGACCCTGATGCTGGGGAAGATTGAGGGCAAGAGGAGAAGGGGACGACAGAGGATGAGATGGTTGGATGGCATCACTGACTCAAGGGACATGAGTTTGAGCAACCTCTGGGAGATGGTGAAGGACGGGGAAGCCTGGCATGCTGCAGTCCATGGAGTCACAAGGAGTTGGACAGGACTTAGTGACTGAACAACAACAATTTAACTTGAAGCTTTAATGGTTAGAGGCAATTAAAATATTTAAGGAGGTCCATGGCCACACCACCCTGAACAGCCTGATCTTATCTGATCTGGAAAGCTAAGCAGGATTGGGCCTGGTTAGTACCTGGATGGGCTACTGCCTGGGAATACAGCGTGCTGAAGGCTTTTTAAAAAGGTAAAATATTTAATATAAATTGAAAAACTGAAACTGTAAGAAATATTGATTCTATTAAAATGTAACCACCATGAAATACAAAAGTAACATACTCCAAGATAGGATAATATTTCCCACCAAAACATCCAAACACCTTTACTAGACTTGTGTTCTCTGAGCCTTGAACTCTTAAATGATGTCAAAGCTACTGGAACATGTATGCCTGCATTTGAAGCGGTACAAGATATAAGTTTTATCTCTCCAAATTCTGAAACATTTCTGTGATGAAACAAAAAAATCAATCTACCTGGAGTCCAGATTGTGCTGCTCAGAAGAATCGGAGCTCCTGGAGGGGTGGCTGAGTCCAGGTCTGGGGTAGGCCTTGGACAAGGTGAGCCTGTGACCTCTTTCAAGGGAACAGGAAGGGTGACATTCTGGAATCAGGTCAAGAAGACCCAAGAGCCAGTTTGAAGGAGCTCCCACCGGCTGCAGACGGACAACCCTTGCTCCCGGCGATGCCGGACCCCCTTGTCGACCCCATCCTTCCCGTACTCCGGCGCCTCCCAGGACTCACAGGCGTCTTTACATTCCTCTGACCCCAGCCCACCTGAGCCTTCCTTACCTGTGCTCACTGCTGTGTTCTTTCTTCCCACCAAGAAACTCCAGTTGGATGAGAATAGGATCCGGTTCTTATTTGTCCTGGATCCCCCAGTTTCCAGGAGAGATGTTGCTTGTATTAGGGGCTCAATGAACTTGCTTTGAACTTGGAAGCTGAAATGACACGGGGTCGTAACTACAGGATAGGCTTGGGACAATCAGCTCCCTCCTGTAAGAATTTTTTCGTGTATTCAGTGATTGCATTACCTTGCCTGGTAGTCACCAGGTGCAGACATACTGTTAACTTTTGTGTGCCACTTCCTGTCAAACAGAAAAAAAAAAAATGATGTTGAAAATTGTGTGTATCTGGGGTCTTTGGCAGGACTTTGAGAAGGCTGTTGAGGGTTTCTGGGAGATGAGCTGGTTACTCAGGCATGTTGACACACAGGCGCTAGGGCCAGCTTACTATCACCAGCGTCATATTTGGGGTGATATTTGACATCTGTCAATGCACGCCATGATACTAATAACACACTGAGGTGCATTTGCCTACCGCAGACGTCAATGAGGTGCAGCCAAGAATTTAAAGAAAAGCGACCGTGGGTGCTTTCAGCTGAAAGAGGAAATATCAAACAAAAGCAAGTGGGAATGATCTCGGCTGTACAAAACCTCTCCCTGGTGAGCCAAGGACTTGGAGGAGTGGTTGAGAAGGTATCCAGCTTGGGAGAGATGGGGACTGTGGTTGCATTTAAGCCTCCACCAAACATTTAGTGGTTGAAAACATCACCAAACAGGCAATTTCATCTCTGTTTCCCCCAAACCTCAACCATCTGAAGTCTGTTATGCAGACCCAGCCACAATTATTAAGTCCATCCTCAGATATATATATATTTTTTCAAAGCAAAATACTTTTAAGCTTCTCTCAAGGGGATTTATGTTCAAATCTTGTATCACTTTGGGCTCTCTTCTGGAACTCCCTAAGCGCTCCATGTTCTGCTCATTTTTCCTCATTCTATTATAACTGTCAAACTCAACTCCCTCATAAGTAGTCGTGACAGTCAGAAAAGGAAAGAAAAACCCTTCAAGATTCTAGCATCAAAGCCGACGCCTCTCAGGTTATATCTTCAAGAGGCTGGCAGCAGGGCAATCTTTGTGTTAAACAACCAAAAATGTGACATTTAAGTAGGGACAGATGCCGAGCTTCATGATATAATAAATGCTGGGCAGCACCGTTCCAAATCTGCAGTGCACACAAGTAGCATGTGAGGTCAATTTTCCCAGCGATCCCTAATTCCTTCATGACAATAGATCACTTTACCGATGACCCTAACAAAAGCAGTTAGCTGCCCTCCTATCACACAAACCCCAGAGGCGAACAGAATGATTTCATGCATAATACAAATAGCCATTTAGGAAAAATAAAATCAAATCATGGAAAATCGTGGTGGAGAAACAGCCAAACGGAGGCTAACAACTTCCATTCGTGGAAACATTTTTCTAATCCTGGGTCACTTGCAAGGAGTAAAAAGTCACGGGTTGATGTGAGAGCCGTAAGAGCCACCAGAGATAATTCACGTTCAGGGCTCATGACTTTGGGTCCAAGCCCCCTGTGTTTGTACAGGGATGGTTGTATGAAAAAATGACACCAGACACAAGCAACATTAGGAGGCGCAAGTCAAGCCTAAAGGTAATAATCACCTTGTTCACATATTGCGGCCGACACCCTCCAGTCCAGTAGCTGCTGGCCAACGTTAAAATAATGCACTAAAAAGCCATCCTTGCCTTTGCCCCTTGGACTACTTAATGAATCAATGACTATCAGGTGAACTCACACGCCAAATGCCAGGAAGCAAACAAAGAGAGGGCAAGAGGGTCTGCCCTGAAACGCAGAGGTTGGCCTGGCCACACGCCAGAGAGAGCCGAGTTTTCAACGTGTCTCATTCTTTGACCCCAAGTGCCCAGAATCTGCACATTCTAAGATGACTGTCACCGCCAGAACAAGGAGCAGGGGAGGAATCGAGACAGGAAGCACCGCAGCTCTGATAGAAATTCCTCTAGGCATCAACTTCGTGAGGAGAAAAAAGACCTTGTCAAGCACTTTATTCACTGAGCTTTTCCTTCCTGAGTGACTGACATCAGATAGGTAAGCCATCCTTTCTTCCTCTCTGCAGTAAGGATCAATGCTCCATTGTTTATATAGTTCTATCAGATTAAAACACTATCATTATTTTTAATATTCTGCAAGAGAGTGAGTACCCATTTCTAGAACCAGATACCAGCTGGGGGATGTGGTGGGGGCAGGGAGAGTGTATAGAGCCACTGCTTTCTGGACCAACGACTCGGGTTACCTCTGTGAGATGTGTCTGCCCCACGCAAGGGGCTCCTCCTAATCAGTTCCTCCTTCTTCAGGATGCAGAAATTCTCATCCTTAGAAATAGCTTTGATACACCTGATATAATCTCCAATGGGGTCCCAGTAAACAGCCCATTTCCAAATTTGCTGGCATATTGACTGCAGCACTTCAACAGCATTATTGTTTAGAATTTGAAATAGTTCAGCTGGAATTCCATCACCTCCACTAACTTTGTTCGTAGTGATGCTTCCTAAGGCCCACTTGACTTCACATTCCAGGATGTCTGGTTCTAGGTGAGTGATCACACCATTGTGCTTATCTGGGTTGTGAAGATCTTTTTTGTACAGTTTTTCTGTATCTTCTTGCCACCTCTTCTTAATATCTTCTGCTTCTGTTAGGTCCATACCATTTCTGCCCTTTATTGAGCCCATCTTTGCATGAAATGTTCCCTTGGCATCTCTAATTTTCTTGAAGAGATCTCTAGTGTTTCCCATTCTATTATTTTCCTCTATTTCTTTGCATTGATCACTGAAGAAGGCTTTCTTATCTCGCCTTGCTATTCTTTGGAACTCTGCATTCAGATGGAAATATCTTTCCTTTTCTCCTTTGCCTTTCCTTCTCTTCTTTTCTCAGCTATTTGTAAGGCCTCCTTAGACAGCTATTTTGCTTTTTTGTGTTTCTTTTTCTTGGGTATGGTCTTGATTCCTGTCTCCTGTACAATGTCACAGACCTCCGTCCATAGTTCTTCAGGCACTCTAACAGATCTAGTCCCTTTAATCTATTTCTCACTTCCACTGTATAATCATAAGGGATTTGATTTAGGTCATAACTGAATGGTGTAGTGATTTTCCCTACTTTCTTCAATTTAAGTCTGAATTTAGCAATAAGGAGTTCATGATCTGAGCCACAGTCAGCCCCCTGGTCTTGTTTTTGCTGACTATATAGAGCTTCTCCATCTTTGGCTGCAAAGAATATAATCAACCTAATTTTGATATTGGCCATCTGGTGATGTGTAGAGTCTTCTCTTGTGTTGTTGGAAGAGGATGTTTGCTATGACCTGTGCACTCTCTTGGCAAACCTCTATTAGCCTTTGCCCTGCTTCATTCTGTACTCCAAGGCCAAATTTGCCTGTTACTCCAGGTGTTTCTTGACTTCCTACTTTTGCATTCCAGTCTCCTATAATGAAAAGGACATCTTTTTGGGGTGTTAGTTCTAGAAGGTCTTGTAGGTTTTCATAGAACCATTCAACTTCAACTTCTTCAGCGTTACTGCTTGAGGAATAGACTTGGGTTACTGTGACATCGAATGGTTTGCCTTGGAAATGAACAGATCATTCTGTGGCCACAGGCCTGGAAAAGGTCAGTTTTCATTCCAATCCCAAAGCATGCTCAAACTACTGCACAAATGCACTCATTTCACAGGCTAGCAAAGTAACGCTCAAAATTCTCCAAGTCAGGCTTCAACAGTATGTGAACCTTGAAATTCCAGATGTTCAAGCTGGATTTAGAAAAGGCAGAGGAACCAGAGGTCAAATTGCCAACATCTACTGGATCATCGAAAAAGCGAGTGAGTTCCAGGAAAACATCTACTTATGCTTTATTGACTACGCCAAAGCCTTTGACTTTGTGGATCACAACAAACTCTGGAAAATTCTTAAACAGATGGGAATACTAGACCACCTGACCTGCCTCCTGAGAAATCTGTATGCAGATCAGGAAGCAGCAATTAGAACTGGACATGGAACAACAGACTGGTTCCAAATCAGGAAAGGAGTACGCCAAGGCTGTATATTGTCACCCTGCTTATTTAACTTATATGCAGAGCACATCATGCAAAATGTGACTGGATGAAGCACAAACTGGAATCAAGATTGCTGGGAGAACTATTAATAACCTCAGATGTGCAGATGATACCACCCTTATGGCAGAAAGTGAAGAAAAATTAAAGAGCCTCTTGATGAAAGTGAAAGAGGAGAGTGAAAAAGTTGGCTTAAATCTCAACATTCCGTAAACTAACATCATGGCATCTGGTCTCATCACTTCACAGCAAATAGATGAGGAAACAATGGAAACAGTGACAGACTTTATTTTTTTTTGGACTCCAAAATCACTCCAGATGGTGACTGCAGCCATGAAATTAAAAGATGCTTGCTCCTTGGAAGAAAAGTTATGACCAACCTAGACAGCATATTTAAAGGCAGAGACATTACTTTGCCAACAAACATCTGTGTATTCAAAGCTTCGGTTTTTCCAGTAGTTATGTGACAGTTGGACTATGAGCAAAGCTGAGCACCAAAGAATTGATGCTTTTGAACTGTGGTGTTGGAGAAGATGCTTGAGAGTCCCTTGGACTGCAAGGAGATCCAATCAGTCCATCCTAGAGGAAATCAGTCCTGAATATTCATTGGAAGGACTGCTGCTGAAGCTGAAACTCCAATCCTTTGGCCACATGATGCAAAGAACTGACTCATTTGAAACAACCCTGATGCTGGGAAAGATGGAAGGTTTGAGGAGAAGGGGATGACAGAGGATGAGATGGTTGGATGGCATCACTGAGGTTGAGTTTGAATAAGCTCCAGGAGTTGGTGATGAATAAGGAAGCCTGGCGTACTGCAGTCCATGGGGTTGCAAAGTGTAGGACAAAAGTGAGCAACTGAACTGAGCTAAACAGCCCATTTGCTCTCAAAAAAGGATAACTAATCAAAAATGTAGGTTTCCCCCACATTTCCATTCCACAAGAGTGTAAATTGTTCACACAACCTCCCTTCACACAACCTAATACAAGAGACCCAGGGATGAAAATCACAAGGATGCTCTCTGATGCTTATATGGCTTCAGAAATCCATGCTAAACTGTCAGATGAAGGAATTTGCTTTGCTTTGTTTTGACATTATGCTATCTCCTGGTAGTATGGATGTAGACCTTGGGTCTTTGTTAACTAGTTCCTGACAATCCAAAATGATGGCCAGAAAGAAATATGAGGTCTCAATGTTCTTAAAGAAAGTCACCTTGTGTGGAAAGCATTTATGTGGAGTGGAAATGCAAGGTGTGGGGGGTTCCTACTGAGAGGGGCACTTGAAGGAAGTGACACAAGCACCTTTGGGAAGAAAAGAGCCTGAATCAGCACAAAGGTGAGGATGGGAGGGGACTGTGCCTGGAACGGAGAGACAAGCTCAGGTGAGTCCCAAGGTGCTGCACGGCGATCAGCGACCTTATCAAGTATCTCCCAAAGGAGGATGTCGCCTGCGCATGCTCCTCTGTCCACAGTCCTGGCCACTCTGGACAGAGATGCTCACCCCACTGGACAGCAGGCACAGACAGGAGGGACAGGGTGACCCCTCACCATCCCCTAGTACCACCAGCAAGGTGGCGAATGGCTGATGAATGGCTGTCAGTGTTCTCACTCACTTTTTGATTTAAGTCTTCTAAGACGGCATGCTCACATAAACAGTGCATCCAAGAGGTTTTGGAAACTATTATCTGTCTCCAAGGACCTTGCAGCTCCCACAGGTAGCCTGCTGGATTGGCTTCCTAGGATGGCTTCAACTGTAGATATTTATTTCCCCACAGTTCCCGAAGCTGGAAGTCCTCAGTATCAGCAGGGTGGTTCCTTTTGATGGCTCTCTCCTGGTGTGTAGATGTTTGTCCCCTCCCTGGACGTGGTTGCTGCCCTATGAGTGTCTGTGTCCTCATCTCTTCTTATAAGGACATCTGTCAGATTGAATGAAGCCTCATCCATTTGACCTCATAAAGAAAGCTGAGCACCACAGAATTGATGCTTTCGAACTGTGGTGCTGGAGAAGATTCTTGAGAGTCCCTTGGCCTGCAAGGAGATCAAACCGGTCAATCCTAAAGGAAATCAACCCTGAATATTTATTGGAAGAACTGACGTTGAAGTTGAAACTCCAACCCATTGCCCACCTGATTCGAAGAGTTAACTCATTGGAAAATACCCTGATGCTGGGGAAGGTTGAGGGCAAGAGGAGAAGGGGACAGCAGAGGATGAGATGTTTGGATGGCATCGTCGACCCGATGGACATGAGTTTGAGCAAACTCTGGGAGATAGTGAAGGACAGGGAAGCCTGGTGTGCTGCAGTCCATGGAGTTGTAAAGTCAGACACAACTGAGTGACTGAACAGCAATGCATATGACCTCATTTTTTCCTTGCATGCATGTGTGCTAAGTCGCTTCAGTCATGTCCAACTGTTTGCGACCCTATGGACTGTAGTCTGCCAGGCTCCTCTGTCCATGGGATTCTCCCAGCAAGAATATAGGTGGGTTGTCCTGCCGTCTTCCAGGGGAACTTCCTAAGCCAGGGATCAAACTCGTGTCTCTTACGTCTCCTGCATTGTCATGTGGGCACTTTACCACTAGAGCCACCTGGAAAGCGCTGACGTGAAGTGAAAGTAGCTCAGTCATGTCCGACTCTTTGTGACCCCATGGACTATACAGTCCATGGAATTCTTCAGGCCAGAATACTGGAGTGGGGAGCTGGTCCCTTCCCCAGGGGATCTTCCCAATCCAGGGACTGAACCCAGGTCTCCTTCATTGCAAGCAGATTCTTTACTGTCTGACTTTTTCCCTTAATTACTTCTTTATCCTATTTCCAGAGTGGGAGGGATGAAGACCACAAGGTACAGATTTGGGGCCGGGAGATACATTCAATCCATAAGACTGTCTTCTGTTTCCTGAACGCTCAGTATTTTCTGCCCATCAGCAATAAGTTGTTCCCAAACCGAGGTGTGGGGAGTTGCGCAGTAAAACCCCCCCTGTGGCCACCTACAACAGAGCGGCGGACAAAGATCTACTCAGAAAAGCACAACACACCTTGCCTGCAAGTCACCCTCCACTGCTTCCTCGAGAAACAGCTCTAATTCAGGTACAAATTTACTTCTTTCACGGTACTTCTGGTTACAAATATATGATTATTCTGAAACAGAACTTTAAAATTAATAATATATTTAAGGAGAAGACTTTACGGGTTTTAAAACATAAATTTCACGTGTTTCCATGACATACAGTCGTAACTGAAAAGTGAGAAAGAACCTATATGTCTCGACTCCCCTCACCGTAACGCAGGGCTACGCGTTAGCGCAACATTTAGAACATATTTCAGAAGCAATATTAATATTTCATCAAATCTGGAGCAAATGGGCTTTCAATCCGTATATTAAAACCCTAATAGTTGCCATTACACTAGAGGCTACAGGCAACAATAAAGGGTATGGAAATAAGACCATTCATCCCCATCCAGGGTGTTCATGTTTTCAGAAATTATGTTGAGTTGTTGGCTCCCTGACAGCCCTGGATCCCATTACTTCTCGTGTTTATGGCCCATCTTTATGGAAAAAGTTAAAAATATTGTAAGAGTAAAATCTTAATAGACTATAACATGGAAAATCTCTAAAAAGAGAAGAACTACTACGGCCAGTGGCTAGATGGACTCAGCGAGACTGCCGGGGTGACCTGTCCTTTGACAGCAGTAAGTTACGGTTGGGAAAGGGATCACCTCCGTGTCAAGTTAAGCTCCTCACATCGGAACCTTAGGGGCACATGGGATCACTACTGGTTACCCAGGGGTGAGCAGAGCACCGCATACGCAGTTACGGAAACAATCCCCAAAGTGCTTTTTTTATATTTGAAAAATAAAAGTCACATACGGTATTTATTTTGCAATCACATTTTGCCTTTATTGGAGTGCTGTACCACTCTATATTGTGGTGTTTCATCTCAGAAAGCGTTCCGGAGAAATGCTTGACTTCAGGATAATGTGTTATTTGGAAACTTACCTACTATATGTTGGACCTATTATATATTGAATTAAAAAAACAAATCTTTTGGCAATTTGTAACAATGCCACCAGGAACTGATCACCTCCAAAAAAAAAAAAAGTTCTGACAACAACAAAAAAAGAAATTTTAGCTTTATGCAAAATGTGTCTCCACTCAGTCTTACACTTTTAGTCTATTTGACTTGTATATGCGTTATAAATGGCTTCCCAGGTGGCTCAGTGGTAGAGAACCCGTCTGCCATTGCAGGAGACATAAGAGACATGAGTTCAATCCCTGGGCCGGGAAGATTCCCGAGAGGAGGACACGACAACCCACCCCAGTCTTCTAGCCTAGAGAATCCCATGGACGGAGGGGCCTGGCAGACTACAGTCCAGGGGGCCACAAAGAGTCAGACACGACTGAGCGACTTCATATGCGTGTGGCTGAAGCACACATATGTGTGTCATGGATGAAAAATACAGCCATGGTTCAGAAGGTCTGTGGACAAGCAGGGAGGGTCTAGTGTGATTATTTACCCAGAGATCACACACAGCATCCTCTTTCCATTAACACCGGTGTTGTTCAAAACCTTTTTAGAATTTGTAATTTAGGATTGTCCCTGGAGTCTGCAACGTATCAAAAGAGAGTAAACATTTACTGAGCGCCCACCCCGTGCCAGACAGTGTAAAATGCACGATGTAATCTCAATTTATTTACTCAATACCGGAGAACTGTCATTTGTTTTCTGCTTGTTTGTTTGTTTCCATTTGGTGGTTAAGGTCTTGTGGTTGTTATATTTTTACAGATGAAAAGGCTGGGATTTGATGAGATTAGGTGCTATAAGTGACCTCAGGGGCTTGCAAACCGCATGACAGGAAGATGCATCTTGATTCTGGGGCCACTCGGGGCCAAGCCTGTTAACTGATGTGGAACCTAAATGGGGGAATTTCTGAACTCGATTTTTTTTAAGTTGTCCTTAAATGTGAGGCTGCCTGTTCACAAGGCAGTTTTGATGCCTGGTCCGGAGGCAGCTCCCGCTTAGAGATGGTGCCCTTGAGGGATGTCGCCTTGCTCTTTGCCTTCCAGCAGCTCAGAGTGCCTCTAGCTGAGCCCCGGGACCACCTGGTCCAGGCAGCACACGGGGCGGGTTGACGTCCGTCTCCCCATCACTTCTCCCCGGCCCAGGTCTCTCCTTGGAAGTGACTGCTGTTTCTTCCTTTGTTGCTCTACCTGCTGAAGTTCTAAGTAACTATGTTTACTGCCCCCAGGTTTAACAAAGACCCTTGAAACCCACACCCTTTATTCTCCTTTGGGTGCAGATAAGAGATGCCTTCAAAATTCTCCCCAAAGTGTCCCATCGAAACCCAGTACCACTTGCAATGTGTAAGTTCTGATTTTTTTTATTTTTAAATCACTCAAAAATATGTCCTGCCACTAATGATCATGCAAACACATTATACTCTGCTGACTTTGACATTCCAAAGTTCAAACTAAGGTTCTAACAAGAGAAATGGTGAACAGAGAACTCATTTGAAACTGGGAATAGAAGGTGCTTCGGATGAGTCTTTGGAAGTGTGCCTCCCTCTCCTCCTATTTGTTTCCCTGAGAACAGAGCTCTCCCCTGCAGTCCCTGCTGGGAGGTCAGGACCCGGGTCACCGGACGAGGTCTGAGCCGCTGGTAGGAAATGGGGTCCAAGCATCTTCCCAAGCTCCGGAGACGAGCCTCGCCTGGGCCCCCGCGGCGGTGCTGGGGGGCGAGGCCCCATGTGGGAGGGGCTTCCCCGTGCTGAGTCAAGGCTGGTGGGCCTCTGCCTCCCACCAGGTCTGGGGGGACAACGTCCTTCCCCCCCGGCTTCTTCTGACGGGCTCTTTCCGATCTTTTCTACCCCAAATTCCTTTCCTGGAAGGATGACTTCAATTATTTCCTCACAACAAAAAAGATGACGCGTCCTTCTTCCTCAGCCTCGCTCTTACTGCCCTCGTCTCTCGTGAGGTCAGGAGGCTTACAGAGGTGAACTCCTTCTCTGGCATGTTCTAACGTTCTGACCAACCCTGCTTTACGCTGGTACCGAGCACAGTCTCCAATGAAGACAGTATCTCCACTTAATCCTAAACCCTGACAACACCACGGATGAGAAAGGACGGCCCTGAGGCGTGAAGGGCTCCCCCTCAGCCTTCCTCGACCATAAATGCACAGCCATTGGGAGGGTCTCAACACCTGGGCAGGGGGGCGGGGGGGGTGGACACTCCAGAGCAAACAATCTGCAAGCCCCAAGCGGATTTCACCAGGAATGCGGAGGGGGAGGCGGTCGTCACCAGCAACTCAGCATCACTGTCAAGACCCCACCCCCACCCCAGGGCAATCCCCCACCCCCGGCATCACTCACAGACCAGAAAGAGAAGACGGAATCTTTAAGAGAACTCCATCAGGTACAAACCCAGGGCTCTTCAGTTCAGTCGCTCAGTCGTCTCCGACTCTTTGCGACCCCATGGACCGCAGCACGCCAGGCCTCCCTGTCCATCACCAGCTCCCGGAATTTACTCAAACTCATGTCCATCGAGTCGGTGATGCCATCCAACCACCTCATCCTCTGTTGACCCCTTCTCCTCCCACCTTCAATCTTTCCCAGCATCAGGGTCTTTTCCAATAAGTCAGTTCTTTGCATCATGTGGCCAAAGGATTGGAGCTTCAGCTTCAACATCAGTCCTTCCAACAGGACAGCAGTCTCTCAACCAGGCTTGGCTTTTGTTTCATTTTGTGGCATTTCCCACAGCACATCGGAAGGTCTCTCCAATATTCCAGATTCCCCTCCGCCCTTCAGATGAGTGGCAAGTCCAGCTTGACAAGCTCGTGTCCACCTTCAAGACGGTGGGCTCAAGGGGGCCCTGGTGGTTCCGTGCCTCTGCCCCGGGCCCGGTCACAGGCGATATGCCAGGGCGTCCAGAAGGAATCCGAGCTCATCCCGGGCCATCGAATCGATGGGTGTGGTAACCACAAACCTCAGCCTGTCCTCACATCCCTGGGTTCCGCCACATGTTCTCAGTAGGTGGAGGGGTCCACGAGGGCCTCCATGATCTGCGTGGGGTGTCCCCATATGGCAGATGCCTCCCTGCCAGGCCTGTTATTCTGCGAGAAGCAATCTCAGGGACTCGCAATCGATTTAGAAATATGGTGCCTGGAGCTGTGTGAGGACGGAGAGAAACATGAGGGACAAAGCAGGCCCTCCCACAGCGCGGCTCAGCTCCAGAGGCGTGCGGCCAGGAGCAAGGCTCCTTCTGCGGCAAGGCGCTGGAAGGGAGCGCGTGCCCAGCCAGGGGTTCCCATCTCAACGTCACTCTGGAAATCCCGGCGTCCCTCCAAGCATGGAGGGTGGCATACTCTGTCTGTTGACGGCGGTTCTGAAGGGAATGGCAATAGACCCCTGAGAAAGGATGAAAGCCCTCTTCCTGATTAAGTTCTGACTCTCCTATCATGTGCCTGCAAAACAGCCTCCCCATCCCGGGTCCTCCTCAAAGAGCTTTCCCAGTAGTGGGGCCCTGGATTCTTCACAGCCAGCCTGGAAGGGAGACGCATCCATTTTGCAGATGTGAAAACTGAGTCCCAGGAAACTCACACAGCTAGTGAGTGAAGGAGCGTCTTCCAAGCTAACAGTCTGTCTCAGCCTTTCTGCTCTCTGCCCAAACCCCACGGAGCCCTGAAGCGAACACCCAGGAGGCTGGCAACACACTTGAGGGGAGAGTAGCTCGGTGACTGTCAGAAGCTCATCCCTGCTCATTGCAGGGTCAAGGCACGTGGCCCACGAACCTGGCCGTTCATGTCTCCCTGGGCAAACGACCGGGACGGCTTTGCCGAGCAGAGGTCCCTGCGAGCTGAGGTTTACAACACACGGTCCTCCTGCTGGGCCTGGAGTCCTGACTTGACGTTTAGTCATTTTTTAAATGAATAGAAAAATTTGAATGTGAGATTTATACTTTGGGGATCAGAAAATTATTTCATTTCCTCATCACTTATGGTCTAAAGTGTATACAAATAATTCTTTGGTTCGGTGATATAGATGAGATTCACCCTAAAGGGTTAGTTTGACAGAGACAGAACAGCTAGGATTCGTGGCGTAAGCAATTTAAAATTTTACTTATCCCGTGTAGAATCAACCAATTTAGAAATGATTTTGTAAATCATCAAATACCTAATGCACTGAATAAAGAGCATATATAATTTTGGGGTCTTAAAACATAAGACCCACAGCTTACACTCATGACATGGAAGTGACTTTACCCACATTTGAACCACTCAATTATGATTCTGTCTAGTGACACGTGCTGCCCCTTTGTCTTCCTGAAATAAACGCTCCAATCAATGGATCTAGTGGACAGCATTTCTGATCCTATGGGGAGCACTGCAGGAGACACTGCAGGGGAGGAAGCTGGCCCCGTGTCCTCAGGGAAGCCGGCTGACCTGCCGTCTCACCTCCGCCTGCCTGACTGCCCCCGAAGTGATGCTGTGGCTTGGGCCCATACCTAGGAGGCAGGGTTTCCACCCCCAAAGCACTCCCTGGGGCTCTTGTCCTCAATTCCTGCAGAGAAGGGGAGGGTTAAATGGACACAAGCGTTTGGTCACAGAACCTCCAAGGCTGTCTCTCTGCAGGGCAGCATTTAAATGTGTCAGGAGAGGCCCCATACTGAGGCATTCTGAGGGTGGACAAAGGCCTTCCATTTTAATGGCACCTTTCATTAAAATTTTCTTTAAGGGAAAAGAGATATTTCAATGCTTGAAAGATTACAGACCACCTCTCTGTCCCTTTGGACATGCATGAAGCTTGCTAATTACCTTGCAAGGTCACAGTTGTTTCACCAAGAAAGTTCGCTTGGTGCTGGCTGCTTGATTTTAAAAATCGTTTTAAAGAGATGAGAAAGGGCAGGAGGGGCCTGGAAGGAAAGTTCAGGACATCACACTTTTCTCTGATTACGTGAGGTCGGTTGCACCCCACAGTAAAGCAGAGGTTTACAGCCAGCCACAAATATGGGAGGCTAACCTGAGCTGGCTGGCTGAGCATGTGGATGCATGTGAAGTCGCTGCAGTCAGTCGTGTCCGACCCCATGGACTGTAGCCCACCAGGCTCCTCTGTCCAAGGGATTCTCCAGGCAAGAATATTGGAGTGGGTTGTCATGCCCTCCTTCAGGGGATCTTCCTGACTCAGGGATCGAACCCACGTCTCCTACGACTCCTGCATTGCTGGTGGGCTCTTTACTCGAGAAGCCCCCTGGCCAAGGACATTCCAGGCTTAATGACACTTCTCAAGATGTGAACTTTACAGGTCGGAGATATCACAAGTGCCTCTGCGGTCCTGCTTCCGCAGAATTTGAATATTTCAGCAGTTTAAGCTATTTGCACGTGTCCAAGGAAACCTCAAGCCTGAAATCTCTGAATCAGTGCTCCTCACAAACGTCGTTTCGGAATCACAAAGGGAAAAAGCCAACCATGGAGGCGCACTGGAAGGACTCTTATCGAAGATCCACCCACTCAAAGTTCAAAAAACCAAAAAGTGCAAAAAGTTTTTTAAATTAAACTTATCCTACTTTTCCAAGTTGGACACAAGACAAAAAAGTGTGCTGAGCCAAACACAGCTGTGAAAACAGGGGCACGAAGCACAGCTGGAGGGACAGAGCCTCAGAGAAGAGAGTGTGTCTGCTGCCGGCTTGCAGACGAATTTTACATTGAGTTGCAGACCTGACCACTGTGATCCACTAATTACCATGGCCGTGGTTGAAGAGGCTCTGTTAGTGCAGAGGAAAACAATTTTTTTGCCTATAAAATTCCACTGTGTACGGAAATGTTTTATGAAATTATGTTTATGAGAATTATAACCTCCGCCCCCATTGTATTCATGATGCACTGTTTAATATATAGAAGTGTGGTCACTGCTGTGTTTCGTAAATACCCTTTCTTCATCATGCTTCCAAGTTAATATGATTTAATGTATTTGCTCACAAGTGCTACTAAAAAAACTGAGAAATACCTTCTGGATTGTATATGATGTTTTAAATGCATTTATCAGAGCTCAGTTGTAACTTCTCGGGAATGTAACTGATTCCAGCTTCCTTTTCTTCAAAGTGAATCATAGGTTCATTTCTGAGATCCTAACCTCCACAGCTCCCCAAATTGTGTAGCACACAGTAAAAAAAAAAATGGCATTCATCTATCTACCACTATAGAGTCTTACCTTGTATTAATATAAGTTCTGCTTATTTTTAATGCATGGGCTTACCTCATAGCTCAGCTGGTAAAGAATCTGCCTACAATGCAGGAGACCTCGGTTCGATTCCTGGCTCGGGAAGATCGTCTGGAGAAGAGATAGGCTACCCCCACCAGTATTCTTGGGCTTCCCTTGTGGCTCAGCTGGTAAAGAATCCACCTGCAATGCAGGTGACCTCAGTTCAATCCCTGGGTTGGGAAGATCCCCTGGAGAAGGAAGAAGCTACCCACTCCAGTATTCTCTGGCCTGGAGAATTCCAAGGACTGTATAGTCCAGGGGGTCACAAAGAGTCAGATGCAACTTTCAATTTCACGTTTATTTTTAATGCAAAACTGATTTTCAAGATGAGTCTGAACTAGTTTCTCAGAGGGTCAGAGATTCAGGGTGAAGGTGGAAAGCAGGATGGAGGGCCCGGTCCTTCCCAGCACAGCTCACAGCAGGGACAGGAGACTGACCTGTGTGTGGAGGGGCATTCTGGCTGGGCAGAGGCGAAGACTCACCCTGATTCATGCCTCTTTGAGAAAAAGGAGGTTCAGCTCCTCATTACTGACAGGTTTTCTAACATTTTTCAATGAAGGGCACTTATTTACATTCCAAACTTTAAAATTCCAAAGGCCCAATCAGCAAACTCAAAGCCTGATTGGTTGGAAGGCTCTCCGAGGTCTCACCTTGCCACAAGACCGCTCCCTGCTAGTAGGGTGCAGACTCAACATTTCTCAATTCAGTGAGACGAGGTTCACCCTCTAATTTTCCAAAATTTATTTCTCCCTTTTGGAACTATTTAGAGATACTTTTAAACGTATCTTATCTCCACTCAATACTCTATAATGACCTATATGGGGAAAGAACCTAAAAAAAGAGTGGATCTATGTACATGTATAACCGATACACTCTGCTATACACCTGAAACTAACACCACATTGTAAATCTACTTTGCTCCAATAAAAATTTTTGAAAAGATAAAACAAATAAAATTTAATTTAAAATATGCCATGTATTTGTTTCCAATAAATAAATAGACATATTATGAAAATTGGCAAGCCTCCCTCAACAGGTGTGAGTGTCCAGGACAGATGTAATTCTGTTCCATACACAGCCTTCCGAAGACAGAAAGACAATATATTGCGAATATGCAATCAGTGCAAAACCAGAGATATCATAACTTGAAAAATGTTATAAACACAACTTGAATCAAAGGTTCTCTTCTCACAAGAGAAAGGTTAGACACACAGTAAATAGTGAATTCAAAAGGCAGCACTCTGGGGTTTTATATATTAATATACCATCACCAGGGCAGGAGGCTGGGATGGACGTGCCATATATCTGAATGTGGGCAGACCCTGATTCCCGCCTCTTATACACACCTAGATGGAATTGGGCTCTTCGAAGCACTTACTGGCATTACAGTGTTTGTTGATTTTCTCTGCTTTTTAAACCTTTGGCTTACAAAATTATAAAGAGGAAGAGAGTCAAATGTAAATATATGACAACGAAAAAAGTGCAACAAGCCGGCACATTTTGCGGGGTCACTGTCGACACATCCTTAATCACAGTAGATTCACTAAAAAACACACACATGATTAAAGCCCGCTCCTGAAGTGGTGCGAGCGAATAAGAAACTGAGAGAGTTTTTCTCTAAGACCAGAGACATGAAATTAGAAACAGAAGGCCGGGGGAGAACGAAAGCCGGAAGCAAAAGATAAGAAGGGAGGGGGGTGACAGAGCTCGATTTAAACTGCAGCGTTTGACTCCAGACTGGAAGCCAGCAAAATATTAATTATTATCAGAATACTGATGCTGAAAAAGGCAATGATGAAATAAAGAACACCGTATGTGAGAGTGTGCAGGATACATATAGCTTGAGAATCTCTATTTGAGCTTAAGAAGTCATCAGAAGGGAAAAAATAAGTAGAAACATGAAGGAAAAAGCATGAGGTAAGGAGGACAGATTCAAACACGTTTACATCGCCGTAACAGATACCCAAAATAGATGAAAAATTATTAAAATTTTGTCCAAAATGGAGATGAAAGATCTTATGTTGCAGATACTCAGAGTGGACATAAGTGGTTAGATAAAGCAAAAGCCACACCTCAGACACGTCATTGGAAAACTTGAGAAAATCAAAACACAGGGAAAATTCTAATGGCTTCAAGAGGGAAAAAGCAGATTCCCTGGAAAGGAAAAAGACAAACACTCTCAATCAGATTTCTCAATAGCAACACAGGATGCAAGAAAACATGAATTAATATTTTCAAACTAATGAAGGTGGGGGAAACCCTTGAACCTATTTTATGCATTCAATCAAATTCTTATTTAAATGTGAAAGTCAATTTAAAATATCCTCAGGCACAAAACCTTTGAAGATTAGATACAGGAAGATCCACCTTGAAGACATTCTTGGAAAAAGACCAGATTTTTGAAAAATAATGAGTCCAGAAGAGTTCTGCAAATGATGGAAAGTAAGATTGATCAAGAAATTTAGTGAAATTTTTAACATAAAATTGTAAGAACCTAAGAAAAGGGAAGAATGAATCCGCTTTAGTGTTAGAATTACAAAATTCTTCGTTAAGTGAACACAGAATAGGCAAAAAGAAAAACGATCAAAACAATATAAGAATCACTCAAAGTCTTCGCACGTTTGGCAGAAACATGGACGTTTCAAGTGTGTCAAGACGTCAATGTTCCTCAAATTGATCTATTCATTCAATGCAGACACTGTCCAAATCCCAGAGGCTTTAAAAACAATAGAGAAGCTGATTCTAAAATCTATATGGAAATGTAAGGAATGTGTAGTAGTGAAAATGATCCTGAACAGGAAGAGTAATGTGGAGGTCTAATACGGTGTGATTTTAAATCCTGCTGCAAGGCGACCCTGTCTTGGCCAAAGGAGAAATAAATACAAGAGTGGAACAGGATAGGAATGAAGGAAGCAGCCTGCACATACACTGTCAGTAGATTTTTGTCCACAGTACCACATCCATCCAGTGGGGAGAAGAAAGTACTTTTAATAAATATTGTTGGAGCAATAGATAGGAGTATAGGGGGAAAAAATGAATAGGGATTTCATCTCACTCCATACTCAAAAATTAATACAAAGTCGATCATAGACCTAACTGTAAAATCAAAATCCACATTTCTAGGAGAAAACATAACAGAATATTTTCACAGTCTTCAGGCAGATAGAAATTTCTAGGACAGGAAATCAAAAGTAGAACCCACCAAAATAAAACTAGTAAGTTCAACTTCAGCAAAATTAAAGATGTCTGCTAATCAAAAGAGCCTTGAGACAGTAAATCAATAAATCACAAACTTGAAAAAATGTTGGTAGCACATACATCCGATATGTCTATACAAAATTCTTGAAAGTTCAACAAGAATCAACCAATTTTTTTTTAATTGAACAAAAGATTTAAATAGGCACATTAGCTTTGAAGGTATGCGAATCAGTAGCACATGAAAAGCTGCTCAGCACTGTTAGTCATTAAGGAAACAAACATTAAAATTGCCGTGAGATCTTATCACACATAAAGTGAGATGATTAAAACCATCAATAGCATGTGTTGGCACAGAAGTGGAGCAACTGGAAATTTTGTCCTTTGCCAGCAAAAATGTAAACTGATACAACACTTCAGAGAATGGTCAGTCAATTTCTTAAAAAGTTAAGCATGCATATACCCTTTGACCTATAATTCCACTGGTGGGTATTTACTCAAGAGAAATGAAAACATGTGACCACAAAACAGACCATACAGGGATGTTTATAGCAGCTTTATTCATAATACCCCAAACTGGAAATAACTCAAATGTTCATCAAAAAAGA
The DNA here is from genome assembly GCF_054371585.1 of Giraffa tippelskirchi. Taxonomy (NCBI): domain Eukaryota; kingdom Metazoa; phylum Chordata; class Mammalia; order Artiodactyla; family Giraffidae; genus Giraffa; species Giraffa tippelskirchi. The sequence continues at coordinate 60,512,133 of NC_137282.1, forward strand.
ACTGAGTTTTAAAAAATCATGGTGTATTCATATATTCACAGGATGGAATGCTATTTAGCAACAGTTCAGTTCAGTCACTCAGTCATGTCCCACTCTTTGTGACCCCATGGACTGCAGCACGCCAGGCTTCCCTGTCCATCACCAACTCCTGGAGCTTACTCAAACTCATGTCTATCGAGCTGGTGTTGCCATCTAACCATCTCATCCTCTGTCATCCCCTTCTCCTCCTGCCTTCAATCTTGCTCATCATTATGGTCTTTTCCAATAAGTCAGATCTTTGCATCCGGTGGCCAAAGTATTGGGGTTTCAGCTTCAACATCAGTCCTTCTAAAGTGTATTCAGGACTGATCTCCTTTAAGATGGACTGGTTGGATCTCCTTGCCATCCCAGGGACTCTCAAGGGTCTTCTTCAACACCTCAGTTCAAAAGCATCAATTCTTCGGTGTTCAGCCTTCTTTATAGTCCAACTCTCACATCCATACATGACTACTGGAAAAACCATAGCTTTGACTAGACGGATCTTTGTTGCCAAAGTAATGTCTCTGCTTTTTAATATGCTGTCTAGGTTGGTCATAGCTTTTCTTTCAAGGTGCAAGCATCTTTTAATTTCATGGCTACAGTCACCATCTGCAGTGATTTTGGAGCAAAGAAAATAAAGTCTCTTACTATTTCCATTGTTTCCCCATCTATTTGCCATCAAGTGATGGGACTGGGTGCCATGATCTTAGTTTTCTGAATGCTGAGTTTTAAGTCAACTTAGTATTTAGCAAGGGATAAAATACAGATAATTGCAAATATGAATGATCTCTGAACAACTGTTAAACAATACAAGCCAGACACTAAAGACTTGTGTAATTCTTTTTTTCAGGAGTACAAGACCAAGCAAAGACCTCTATAGAAATCAGAATATTGTCATCTCTGGGGGGAGGAGAAACTGACTTGAAGCGCTCTTGAAGGTTTCTGGGTAAATGGAAATGCCCAGCACTCTTATTTGAGACAGTGGTTATGAATAGCCAGGATGACTTCCCTGGTGGCCCAGATGGTGAAGAATCCACCTGCAATGCAGGAGACATGCTTTTGATCCCTGGGTTGGGAAGATCCCCTGGAAGAGGGCATGGCAACCCACTCCTGTATTCTTCCCTGGAGAATCCCATGGACAGAAGAGCCTGGCGGGCTACAGTCCACAGGGTCACAAAAAGTCAGATACAACCGAGCAACTAAGCACATAGCACAGTATCAAACTAAAGGTTTAAGACGTGCATTTTATTGAAAGTAAATTTTACCTCAATTCAGAAAAACTGAGGTTTAAAAAGGTGGTAAACATGATTATGGGATTCTAATTCTAGGAAACCACTATAAGAATAAAAACAAAACATATAATTTTAACTTGTAATTTAAATCTCATCTGTCCAATAAAGAACATGAGAGAAGAAAAAAAAAACACAAATATAGAAAATTGGAAACATGAGTTGAACATGGAAATAAATCCTAATTAATCATAATGACAGTCAATGAAAATGTGTGAAACCCAGCAACAGAAAGATCAAGAATTACAGATGGGATTTAAAAAAACAGCGGTCCGTAACTTCAAAAGAATCAAGAGAGGTTAAACAGAAGGGTGGGAAAACGTCTACCAGAGGAATATTGCCCATGATAAGATGAAATGAAAATTCGACATTTGACTTAATAAATATCAAGACAGAACTGTCTTAAGGGAAAAAGAGGAAAGGTATAATAATAGAAATACCTTATGACCAACATGAATATGTATACCTTAGCAAATATCCTCAAAATATGCAAACCTACTGGAAAACTGAGAAGATAAGTTGATATTTAAAGAATAGTAGTTGGAGATTTTAAAAAACCCCTCACCTGAAACATACAAAAAATAGACAGAGATAGAGGCTATATGAATAGTGAAATTTAAAAAACTCCAGTGACTTGACTTTGAACTCTAAGCCTAACAAAGAGAGGACACACAGTCTTCCTGGCTTTTTAGTGGCCCCCGCCCACTACTGTTCTTACCAATCTGCAATTAGACGAATTTAAAAACTGAGAGCGTTTAAAAACTTAAAACAGTCTGTTATTGCTGATACATCCAATCATAGGATCATTTTCTGGCATTTCTGGTACTTCAGCACAGAACGTTTGACACACACTATTTCTGAGCGTCTAAAGGACAGCTGCAGACATTGATGCTAGACTAGACCACACATAAACGCTCAGTAAATCCTGAAGAGCCAGCGCCATCAGATGAGGTTCTTACTGCAGTGAGGAAAACTACACACTAGTTTTTAAAATACAGGCACACCTCATTTATCGTGTTTCCCTTTATCATGTTTTGCAGATTTTGTTTTTTACCACCTGAAGGTCTGTGGCACTTGTTCCCTTCATGTCTGTGTGTCCTGGGTTTAAAACTCTTGCAATATTTCAAACGATTTCATTATTATTACATTTGTCAAGGTGATCTGTGACCAGCGATCTTTGATGTTACTATTATAAGGGGATTGACTAGCTGAAAGTTCATGTGATGGTTAGCATTTTTTAGCAGGAAACTATTTTTTAATTAACATATGTACTTTTTTAGACATAATGCTATTGCACACTTAATAGCCCACAATATTATGTAAACACAGCTTCTGTATGCACTAAGAAACCAAAAAACTTGTGTGACTGATTTCATTTCAATAATCACTTTATTGCAGTGGTGATTTGAAAACAAACCTGCAGCAAATCTGAGGTCTGCCTGTGTAACTCAAGAGCCCCCCCTGTTTCTAGGATATCAACAACGTATATTTTGCAAAAGAACAAAAAAGGACGTAATAGAGGAAATTGTGAAATACTTAGAATTGAACAACATAAAAATGTTATAATTTAAAATGCGCAGATACACCTAGAATAGTACATAAAGTAAAATTTATATGTTACAATCCATTTTCATGAGGCAAGAGAGATTGAAAACAAATGATCTAATCAAAGAAAAAGTATGTTGAATTTATTACCTTAAATGGGGATTGATTTTAATGAAAAACACATGGGCAAAGTTAGCAACAGATAACAGATTGAGAGAATATATTTGCAATATCTAAGACCAACAAGGGACCCTATTATCTAGAATATGCAAGAAATGCCTATAAATCAAAATGAAAAGACACAATAGACAGGGAGGCAGAGAACACGAAGAGCCAGTTCACGGGCAGAGGCAACCCCGAGGCTAACAAGATGTGAAAAGATGCGCTGGCTCATTAATAATCGGAGAACTGAAAGTTAAAGGAGCAAGACCCCACTTGGCATCCCGCAAACTGACAAGTACGTGAAGGCTGGCTGGACGAGCACTGGTGGATAAGTAGGAAAGGGGAGCGGCTTGTTCTGAGGGGACCAGGGCCGCACGGAGCCCTTTGGACACGAAACCGGCTCTGCCGAGTTAAACTCAGCATATGTGCGTTGTCCAAGCCAGGCAGTTCTGTTCCCAAGAGCAGAGAGCAGAGACCACAGGGGACAGACAGTGGGTCCCCGTGGCGTCCGGTCTGCTGACAGAGCTGCAGGGAGTCTGAACGTGGACACTTCCGGGAAAGGTGAGGAAACTACTGCTGCCGACCGTGAGCAGGAGCGCTCAGAGATGACACGACCTGAATACTCTGTAATACAGAGAGAGCTTCAAAGTAGAATGAGATTTATAGCATTGTACCACCAGTATCATTTTTTTGGCATTTTTTTAAAGGAAGTAAAATATGTAACCTACAATTGACCATTTTAACCAGTCTTAACCAAGTACTACTCTGCGGCATTAAGCTCATTCAGGAACCCAGGCCACCGTCACCACCATCCATCTGCAGAGCCTCTGCGTCTTCCCACACTGGATCTCTGTATCCATCGGGGCTCAGTGGGACAGAATCCGCCTGCCAGTGCAGGAGACACAAGAGACCTGGGTTCAGTCCCTGGGTCGGGAAGATCCCCTGGAGGAGGAGATGGCACCCACTCCAGTATTCTTGCCTGGAGAATCCCACGGGCAGAGAGCCTGGGGGCTACAGTCCATGCTGTTGTTGTTCAGCTGCTCAGCCGTGTCCAACTCATTGCGACCCCGTGGACTGCAGCACACCAGGCTTCCCTGTCCTTCACCAACTCCCAGAGCTTGCTCAAACTCATTCCCATTGAGTCAGTGATGCCATCCAACCATCTCATCCTCTGTCAGCCCCTCTCCTGCCTTCAGTCTTTCCCAGCATCAGGGTCTTTTCCAGTGAGTCAGTTCTTCACATCAGGTGGCCAAAGTACTGGAGGTTCAGCATCAGCCCTTCCAGTGAATATTCAGGACTGATTTCCTTTAGGATGGACTGGTTTGATCTCCTTGCAGTCCAAGGGATTCTCAAGAGTCTACTCCAACACCACAGTTTAAAAGCATCAGTTCTTCAGCACTCAGCTTTCTTTATGGTCCAACTCTCACATCCATACATGACCACCGGAAAAACCATAGCTCTGACTAGACAGACCTTTGTCAGCAAAGTAATGCCTCTGCTTTTTAATATGCTGTCTAGGCTGGTCACAGCTTTTCTTCCAAGGAGCATGTGTCTTAATTTCATGGCTGCAGGCACCATCTGCAGTGATTTTGGAGCCCAAGAAAATAAAATGTGTCAGGGTTTTGTTTCCCCATCTATTTGCCGTGAAGTGATGGGAGTGGATGGCATAGGGTCACAAGAGTCCAGCATGGCAAGCAACTGAGTGTGCATACATCCATCAAATACCTATTTCCCTTCCTTTCTGTCCCCAGCTCCTGGCAACCACCCTTCCAATCTATGAATTTGAGTGTTTTAGAAACCTCATTACGTGGAATCACACAGTATTTATTATTTTGTGACTGGCCTGTTTAACTTAGCAGTGTCTTCAAGGTCCATCCATGTTGTAGCCTGTGTCAGAATTTCCTTCCTCGTCAAGACTGAATAATATTCCATTGTATGCAGAGAGTACATTGTGTTTATCCATCATCTGTTGACAGACTTTCAGGTTGCTTCCACCTTTTGGCTGTGGTGAATAGGCTGCTGTGAATAGGGGTTTACAAGTAGCTGTGTGAGTCTTTCAATTCTTTTGTGTACATACCCAGAAATGGAATTGCTGGATGGTATGGTAGCTCTAGGTTCAATTGTTGAAGGATTTCCACACTGTCTTCCCTGGAGCTTTGCCATCTGACTTCCCCACCAGCAATGCTGGTTAGCATTGGTTTAACATACAGACATGCCTGACCATAGTGCAAATCCATACATGCTCACAGGGCAATAGAGAGGTGCACATCTCACCCACTGCCAAGGTGTGACATGGGGGGTGCAAGTAGGAAAAGCAGACAGAGGGGAGATGCAACCAGGACATGGGGAGGGTCTTCCCCCGACAATTAGAGGTGTCGAGCGAGGAAGCAAGGAGCTGGCACAGTGCCACCTCTGACCGCCCCCCAGAGCTCCGAACCCAGGACCGGCTGTTTCAGCACTGCAGGAGCTTTCATGCTCTCTCGTCCTCTCTCTCTTTCTCTCCACGGCAAAAGCAATATCTAAGTAACAAATTATGCTGCTTGGATAACTTTCCATTTCTTCATTAGCATCTCTTGATTTTAAGAAATTGGATGGAGTCCGGCTAAGCAGATCTGGGATGTTCCCAGCAGTAAGATGCCGTCTGCCCTGCAGTCACGAGGGCACGAATCTCTCCTGGAAAGATGCTCCGTGCCTGGTCATCAGAATTCCACGCATTCCCATCAGAGGCAAAAAGTGCCCCGGAGAACCCCAACTCCGGAGAGTTACAAAGTGGGGTGTTTCATTACCCCTGCAAGAGTAAAAAGGCCCTCAGAAAAATGATCTAAAATAATTGTTTTTTACTTTTGCTTAGAAATTTCCAAACTCCATATACATGATCAGGTGATAAAAGCATTGTGGCAACCAGGATGGAAAAGGATAAAAGGCAAAGAAGCACCATTAAAATCATGAATGAAATAACGTATTTGGCAGCATCGCCTTCTTCTCAAGTCCTAAACTGCATCCCTGCTCCATATAACTGTGGCTTTGTGGGGGGTGGGGGTGGGGGAGACTGGGAAAGAGTTTATAAGTAGGGCTGGTGAAACTAATAATTTGTTTATGTGGAAATTTTTTTCCAGAACAGCGCACTGGGGAAACATCTCCAAAATGAAACTGCACAAAGGCAAAAGCAGCCCATTTGTGTTTTTTTGTTTTTTTTTTCCTGTCGCAGATGCATGTCAATCACAAATCACTGCCGTGTAAAAGAAAGTTCTGGAACCCACAGCACCTGGTGCTTGCTCCCTCACCCCCATCCCCACCAGCACAGCCATCTTCCCAGGGCACGTGGCTGGCATGGACATCTTGCGGGCCACACCTGGCCAGGAGGGCGAGAGAGAGCACCGTTCACCACCCGGAAGGGGAGAAGAGTTTTATCTGGAGCATCTCGGCGGGCTCGGATGGGAAGGTCAGGCCAGCCGGGGAGACCACACTGACCTGCTCTCGGGGGCTGCCCGCCTGCCTCCAGCCGAGGAGTGGATGGGCCTCTCAGGCTTGAAAGCCGTTCCCCTCCCATACAATAAACAGAGGAGCTGGAGCCGCGGATGTGGGAGAGGCAAGAGGAAGCCCATGAGTGATACTCAAGAGACCCTTTCTCACTGCTTGGCTTTCAGGGCCCCTGTGATGCCAGAAATCTTACCAGTGCATGCAGATCAGGCCTCACAGGGCAAATCACAGGAGCTTGCAGTGACAGGGCTGACGGCCAGACTGGCACCCAGGGCAGGCCCCAGGGCCGAGCTCTCCAGCATGGTCCAAGCACGAAGGTAGGACAGCACTCTGCAGGGCCAGTCCAGCTCACCATCTCCCAGCCCCCGGATCACTCAGCCAGAGACGGAGTAACGTCCAAGGGCCTCCAGCCGGTTCAGTTCAGTTCAGTTGCTCAGTCGTGTCCGACTCTTTGTTACCCCGTGGACTGCAGCATGCCAGGCCTCCCTGTCCATCACCAACTCCCAGAGTTTACTCAGACTCATGTCCATCGAGTTGGTGATGCTTTCTAACCATCTCATTCTCTGTCATCCCCTTCTCCTCAAACTTTCAATCTTTCCCAGCATCAGGGTCTTTTCAAATGAGTCCTTCACATCAGGTGGCCAAAGTATTGGAGTTTCAGCTTCAACATCAATCCTTCCGATGAACATTCAGGACTGATTTCCTTTAGGATGAACTGGTTGGATCTCCTTGCAGTCCAAGGGACTCTCAAGAGTCTTCTCCAGCACCACAGTTCAAAAGCATCAATTCCTTGGTGCTCAGCTTTCTTCACCGTCCAGCTCTCACATCCACACATGACTACTTACTCCAGCTGGTAAGGGCAAACAAAACAGTAAGAAAGAGCCACAAGACAGGCACAATGAATCGTGGAGAAAACACACATTTTTTTGCTGGGAACCAAGAAATGACTAAGTAAGAAATGATAAGACCTGTGAATGGAAGTGGAGTTTTCTGGTCTTTTTTCTAATACCCTTCTTTCCAGGAAACATAACAAAACCTCATGAGGCATTTTTCTCCCCCAAGAACAAAAGTTTTTACTTCTCTTTTTTTTCTTGTGATGAAAACTTTTTTTAAAAAAATTTTATTGGCATATAGTTGACTTACACTGTTGTGTTAGTTTCTGCTGTACAGCATAGTGAATCACTTATGCATTATTATACTCATTTTTTTAAGATTATTTTCCTATATAGATCATTAAAGTACTGAGTAGAGTTCCCTGTGCTATAGAGTAGGTTCATGAGGCATTTTTATTTTTATTTTTTTTATTTATTTTATTTTTTTTTATAGGCTATTACAATACTTTGCTTCATTGAAGACTTTTCTTTTTTTTTTTTTATAAATTTATTTATTTTAGTTGGGGGCTAATTACTTTACAATATTGTAATAGTTTTTGCCATATATTGACATGAATCAGCCATGGGTTTACATGTGTTCCCCTTCCTGGACCCCCCCACCCACCTCCCTCCCCATCCCATCCCTCTGGGTCATCCCATTGCCCTGGCCATGAGCCCTTGTCTCATGCATCGAATATGGAATGGTGTTCTGTTTCACATATGATAATATACATGTTTCAATGCTATTCTCCCAGAACGTCCCACCCTCACCTTCTCCCTCAGAGTCCATAAAATTGTTCTATGCATCTGTGTCTCTTATTCTGTCTCGCATATAGGGTTATCGTTACCATCTTTCAAATTCCATATATATGCATTAGTATACTGTATTGGTGTTTTTCTTTCTGGCTTACTTCACTCTGTATAATGGGCTCCAGTTTCATCCATCTCAGTAGAACCGATTCAAATGTATTTTTTTAATGGCTGAGTAATATTCCATTGTGTATATGTACCACAGCTTCCTTATCCATTCGTCTGCTGATGGACATCTAGGTTGCTTCCATGTCCTGGCTATTGTAAACAGTGCTGCGATGAACATTGGGGTACACGTGTCTCTTTCAATTCTGGTTTCCTCGGTGTACATGCCCAGCAGTGGGATTGCTGGGTCATATGGCAGTTCTATTCCCAGTTTTTTAAGGAATCTCCACACTGTTCTCCATAGTGGCTGTACTAGTTTGCATTCCCACCAACAATGTAAGAGGGTTTCCTTTTCTCCACACCCTCTCCAGCATTTATTGCTTGTAGACTTTTGCATAGCAGCCATTCTGACTGGTGTGAAATGATACCTCATTGTGGTTTTGATTTGCATTTCTCTAATAATGAGTGATGTTGAGCATCTTTTCATGTGTTTGTTAGCCATCTGTATGTCTTCTTTGGAGAAATGTCTGTTTAGTTCTTTGGCCCATTTTTTGATTGGGTCATTTATTTTTCTGGAATTCAGCTGCAGAAGTTGCTTGTCTATTTTTGAGATTAATTGTTTGTCTGTTGCTTCGTTTGCTATTATTTTCTCCCATTCTGAAGGCTGTCTTTTCACCTTGCTTATAGTTTCCTTTGTTGTGCAAAAGCTTTTAATTTTAATTAGGTCCCATTTGTTTATTTTTGCTTTTATTTCCAATATTATGGGAGGTGGGTCATGGAGGATCCTGCTGTGATTTATGTCGGAGAGTGTTTTACCTATGTTTTCCTCTAGGAGTTTTATAGTTTCTGGTCTTACGTTTAGATCTTTAATCCATTTTGAGTTTATTTTTGTGTACGGTGTTAGGAAGTGTTCTAGTTTCATTCTTTTACAAGTGGTTGACCAGTTTTCCCAGCACCACTTGTTAAAGAGATTATCTTTTCTCCATTATATATTCTTGCCTCCTTTGTCGAAGATAAGGTGTCCATATGTGCATGGGTTTATCTCTGGGCTTTCTATTTTGTTCCATTGATCTATATTTCTATCTTTGTGCCAGTACCATACTGTCTTGATGACTGTGGCTTTGTAGTAGAGCCTGAAGTCAGGCAGGTTGATTCCTCCAGTTCCATTCTTCTTCCTCAAGATTGCTTTGGCTATTCGAGGTTTCTTATATTTCCATACAAATTGTGAGATGATTTGTTCTAGTTCTGTGAAAAATACCATTGGTAGCTTGATAGGGATTGCATTGAATCTATAGATTGCTTTGGGTAGTATACTCATTTTCACTATATTAATTCTTCCAATCCATGAACACGGTATATTTCTCCATCTGTTTGTGTCCTCTTTGATTTCTTTCATCAGTGTTTTATAGTTTTCTATATATAAGTCTTTTGTTTCTTTAGGTAGATATATTCCTAAATATTTTATTCTTTTTGTTGCAATGGTGAATGGTATTGTTTCCTTAATTTCTCTTTCTGTTTTCTCATTATTGGAGTATAGGAATGCAAGGGATTTCTGTGTGTTAATTTTATATCCTGCAACTTTACTATATTCATTGATTAACTCTAGTAATTTTCTAGTAGAGTCTTTAGGGTTTTCTATGTAGAGGATCATGTCATCTGCAAACAGTGAGAGTTTTACTTCTTCTTTTCCTATCTGTATTCCTTTTATTTCTTTTTCCGCTCTGATTGCTGTGGCCAAAACTTCCAAAACTATGTTGAATAGTAGTGGTGAAAGTGGGCATCCTTGCCTTGTTCCTGACTTTAGGGGAAATGCTTTCAATTTTTCACCATTGAGGATAATGTTTGCTGTGGGTTTGTCATATATAGCTTTTATTATGTTGAGATATGTTCCTTCTATTCCTGCTTTCTGGAGGGTTTTTATCATCAATGGATGCTGAATTTTGTCAAAGGCTTTTTCTGCATCTATTGAGATAACCATATGGTTTTTTTCTTTCAATTTGTTAATGTGGTGTATTACATTGATTGATTTGCGGATGTTAAAAAAACCTTGCATTCCTGGGATAAAGCCCACTTGGTCATGATGTATGATCTTTTTAATATGATGTTGGATTCTGTTTGCTAGAATTTTATTAAGGATTTTTGCATCTATGTTCATCAGCGATATTGGCCTGTAGTTTTCCTTTTTTGTGACATCTTTGTCTGGTTTTGGAATTAGGGTGATGGTGGCCTCATAGAATGAGTTTGGAAGTTTACCATCTTCTGCAATTTTCTGGAAGAGTTTGAGTAGTCATGAGGCATTTTTAATTAAGAAATGTGCTGCTTTACATGTAGTAAAAATTCAAGTAATAAAAATGTTTAGAAGAGCTAGATTTTCTGACTAATGAATTAACCGATCAACTGAGGGTTAAGCAGAATCTTTTTTTTTTGTATCAATCTTATTGTTGGAAAACTTTCCAAAGCAGATACACTTATTTCCTTGACTTTTTAAGCAATAAAGTATCCAAGAGAAATGTTTGAGATATTTCCAGGGATCCACTTGTTTCTTAAAAGATGCGCTGAGTATCCTCTCTGTGGTAGGTGCTCTCATAAGGCACTGAAGACATGAAAATAAGCAGTTTCCTTAACAGCACAAAATGAGAGTTTGAATTTTAACCTCACAAGACAGTCTCTGCTCTCTAACCAGATAATTTGACTCCTTGACGCTTGACGTTAGGATCCATACACTTGAGTATATCCCTTCAGTTTTACTTTATCATTATTATTTAGTTATTTATTATTTATTATTAATTATTTATTATTTTATTTAGTTGCCCATGCAGCTTCCCGCATAGCTCAGTCGGTAAAGAATCTGCCTGCAGTGCAGGAGACCTGAATTCTATCCCTGGGTGGGGAAGAATCCCTGGAGAAGAAAATGGCAACCCACTCCAGTATTTTTGCCCGGAGAATCCCATGGACAGGGGAGCCTAGTGGGCTACAGTCCATGGGGTCGCAAGAGTCGGACACAACTTAGTGACCACACCACCACCACCAGTTTCCCATGGGGTTGCACAGAGTCGGACTGACTGAAGTAGCTTAGCACACGTGCGTCAGAGAAAAAGCCTCCTAGACATGCTGTGGCGTGAGCGCTTTCTTAACTAGGTTCGACTTGACGCCATCGCAGTAGCTGCTAAAGCAGTCCTTGGTGTCCGGCGCTGAGGCGGAGGTCCCCGGGCTGACGGCTGAGGTTGAAAGAGGGATGGGAAGCGGGAGCTGCCCCAGTGGGCTGGCCCTCCCAGAGCCCGTGAGAAAGCGGCTTGAACCTGTCCCTACTCCCCGCAGAAGCCTCAGGGGCCAGTCTCCATCCACAGGCCTCCAGCCTGGGGGACCTGCGCTCATCCAGACGCGTCCCTCTCTCCGAACCTGCCCCCCTTAGCTCCTCACCGAGGTCACCAGCCGCCCCAACTCCGTCAGCACCCGGGGAGGACCACTGCTGGCTAACGGCCCCCGCCATGGGGCCTGGACGTCAAGAGCCCTAACTGCGTCCACGGCCCACCGCGCACAAAGCTCGTGGCGCCGGGTCCTCACGCGGCGTGAGGGTGGGGGCCCAAGGCTGGGGGGGTGGCCTCAGACCCGCCGCCGCATGGCGCGCGGGTTCAGCCTGGGGGGCGACCTCTAACCCTTTTTTTGCCCGCGGTGTTATTCCTCCCCACATTCCCACAGAACGTGTCCCTTTCTTGGGAAGAAACGCCTCATTTCAAGAGCAAAAATCTCACCAAACCAAACCAAACAAAAAAGTGTTCATGCGCCATTGTGCATACCTAAGCCCCAGGATTAAAATTCAAGTGTTAGGTTGAGAGTCAGAGATCCGTTGAGTCACTGGCTTCAGCAAACACAGCTTTCTTACGGTGTAGACTGCTGGAAGTGGAAGAGACGCAGGGCCCTATGATTGGTGTTTACATTAAAACCCGGGGAGCGCAGGGGTAAGCCCTCCTCTCCTCGCTGAGGCTCAGGCTAACCCAGGCCCTGGCCACACTCACTTGATGGGTTTAAAGGGCTTTAAGTGAAGTGCAGTTTATATTGAATTTCTTTGTTTCTTGGTTTGAAGGTCCCTGAAGACGTGGCAACTACAAAGCAGCCCTGAAGAGCAAGAATGTTGGAACAGATGTTATTTAGGCATTTCCACATAATAAAGATTTCTAATAATCCCCAATGCCCAATTATCCCCACACTTATGCCAGAGTCTCCACTCCATGAATGATAAATGCAAGCAATATTGACTGGAATAAAACCGCAATTATTTAGAACACAGGTGATGCCCATCAAAAGGAGACATCTAAACAATTGATGACCGCATTTTTTCAGACCCAGATTAGCCAATAGCCCAACTTTGTACTTAACATAGAACCAATTAGTCAAGTAATAATTGCATGATAAAGGCTATGCTCTCTGAGGGGGGGTGGAAATCTGATATTTTCTACAGATGCATCAAACTATATCACGATATTTTACAGGGAACAGTGTTTGTTTCCATCCTTTGCGCTAACCAGAAAATAATGATATACAGTTTTGGGGAAAAAAATGTCGTCTTTGCACAAGTACTTTTGTTTTTTATGCTAGAGGTCAAAGGTAATTGCAGGTGTGGTCAGAAATGGAAGATGCCCCACTGGTTTTTCATTTTTAATAGTGAAAGTGCAACTGCAATCCAGAGGTAGCTTCTGATAAATTCCAGCTTGGAAAATAACTTTAGATGAAACAAAGAAAACAGATTTCTCCACTTCCTCTAATAAACTTCCAAGACTTACACTTAACTCTGGGCCTTGGTATTAGTATAAAGTCCCAATTAATCAGAACTTGGAAGACCAAGCCAAGCCTAGTTTAAGAATTCAATATTTTCATACCAAAAGCAAGCAAAAACATCTACTGTATACAAATTATGCATATTTTAAAAGGAGACAAATAACTTTTGGTGTCAAAAAAGCAGGTCTGATGGTTGAAGCTACCAACATCGGAGCCATGACTCCTTCTGGAAGACACATGATAGAATTAAATGAGAAGAGAGAAATTAATAACCCTTCGTGTCCACTGCCTGCATAAAAGGACGGAGGCATGAAGGGAAGTGCCTCTCGGAATTCACCACCCAAGAAGGGGTTGGGAGGAAAAGAGAACCGAAAGAGACGTGGACACAGCTTTGGTGGAAGATGCCACAAAGGGCTGCTTCGTCTTCAAGGAGTTGCAGGAGGAGCTCCCAGCCCAGCCCAAGATGTTCCCCTGGGGTGTCATCAGCAACCACAGATGCAGCCTGAGGGCCCCGCCCTCAGTCTCCCAATCCATCCCTGTCCACCACACTTCCACCCTGGGAACCATAAATCTAAGTCTGTGAGTCTGTTTCTATTTTGTAAATAAGTTCATTTGCATCATTTTTTATTATGCCTATAAGCAATATTCTATGATATCTGTATTTCTCTTTCTGACCTACTTCACTTGGTATGATCATCTCTAGGTCCATCCATGTTGCTACAAATAGCGTTATTTCATTCTTTTTTATGGCTGAGTAATATTCCATTGTATGCATGTACCACATCTTCTTCATCCATTCATTTGACGATGGACACTTAGGTTGCTTCCACGTCTTGGCTATTGTGAACAGCACTGCCATGAACATTGTGGCACATGTATCCTTTCAGACCATGTTTTTTCCAGATATATACCCAGGGGTGGGATCGCTGGGTTATATTCTATTTTTAGTTTTTTAAGGACCCTCCGTACTGTTCTCCATAGTGGCTATACCGACTTACATTTCCACTAGTGGTGTCAAAGTGTTTCCTTTCTTCCACACCATCTCCAGCATTCCCTGTTTGTAGACTTTCTGCTGATGGCCATTCTGGCTGGTGTGAGGTGATACCTCATCATAGTTTTGATCTGCATTTCTCTAATAATTAGTGATGTCAAGCATCTTTTCATGTGTCTGTGGTCATATGTATATCTTCTTTGGATAGATGTCTACTTAGGTCTTCTGCCCATTTTTTTGATTGGGCTGTTTATTTTTTGGATATGGAGCCACACGAGCTAAACACCTTTAATTTTTAAGAGACATACAATCTTGTGAAACTCATTTCATGGTGGCAGGGAAGTTTCTACAAACCTCTAAGCAGCCTCATTCATTTCTGTGCCCAATCCCTCCCTCAGACAGCAGAATCACCAAGGACCAACTCCCTTCTCTCCATCACTTTACAGCCTTTTTTACCACCTCACATTCAATGGCAGCAACCTCTAGATTTCATCTGCTAGTGAAGCTGTCAGTATCAAACACACACAAAACCAAACTGCCGTTGCAGTGAAAAGCATCACTCTCAGGCTAAACATATTCAATGAAATCCTGTATTTCTGGAACCCAAAAGACTGCTCTCTAGGAAGAATTTGAGTTTTACAAAAGCCTTATTTTATATTCAACACAAAATGTCACTTATAAAAAAATCACAAAATAAAACATGCTTTATATAGCAACCCCACCTTTGAAAAAACAAAACTGAAATAGATCTTGGAGACGATCCCACTTAAAAGGAAGGGATGAGGGATGAGTGGTTCAGAACAGGTGGCAACTTGCTCAAGACTGCACAGCCAGCAAGCGCAGAGCCAGGGCTTGGACAGAAATGCAACAAGGGTGCTGCAGAGGCGCTTGCAAATAGAGAATGCACTGCTTTTTCCGCCTGGCGAAAAAGTGCCTCATTTTACCATCAGTAGTTACAAGGGGATGAGAAAGACAAAGCAAAAGCCAGTAACACTTTGCCCTCAGCTCTGCAGAGGCTACCTGGCTAAGCCTGACTAAAGGGAAGAGGCTTATCATTATAATATGCGATTCTTTAATCCCTCCATTAACTGTGACTTCACTCTTAATTCTGGATGAGCAAATGGCTGTAATGTTGCAATATCTAAGTTTGAAGGCTCTCAATAGATATTTATTAAATTAATGCAGCTCAAAATTCCCCTTTACGGCTTTCCTTTACTTCCTTTGATCACAAAGTTATAAATATACACCAGTGTAGAAAATTTTTAAAGCATAGCAATACATGTGAATCTTGAATAAACCCTATTCACTTTTGACACATGTTTTTTTTCTCAAGGTTTCTCTAAGTACTTTTTAATCTGATATGTGTAACTCACTTGAAACCACAATATATCTATGTTATCTTACATGTTCAAACATTCTTTAAAAACACAATTTCAGTGACTTCATGGTAATTTATCAAATTTATGTGCCCTAACTTAATTAATCACTTTTTTTAGTTTAGTTTATTCTCAGTCTTTCTCTACTGTAAATAACACTGCAGTGAACATCTTTGTACAAAATATTGTACAACCAATATTCTTTAGAAGTGTCAAGTTTTGGAAGACAAGGACTGAGGGTCTGACACAGATTTGTGAGCTAAGCAAGTATAACAAATGGAACTTGGAATCCTGGACTGGGTGCTGGAGCACAAATAGGGTTTCAGTGGAAAACTGGCAAAATTTGAATAAGATCTATAGTTTAATTAAAGGTACTGTAGCCATGCTAATTCCCTGATTTTGATGACTTTGTTAATACTATGGCTGTGTGAATGCTTAAGTCAAAGGTATCTGGGTATATGAACTATGGAACTTCTGTACTATTTTCACAACTTTTATGCAGTCTAAAATTAATGCAAAGTGAAAATTTTAAAGTCATAAGAAAGTGGCCCTGAGCTGATAGTGCAGTCAAGATTGTGTCTGGAGTCATGAGTTCCTCTGGAGAAATACACCTTAAAAGCCTCAAGAATTTCCACAAACCTCTAAGGATGATGAGTTCACAATTCAAAAAAAATAAAAACAAAAATCAGAAGACATATGAGGAAATAAGATACTATGAGCCAGACTCAGCAAAAAGAAACAGAACCAACAAACATACATTTCCCAAAGTCTTCAAATGATTAAATTACCAGAGTATATAGCAATGACATTTAATAAGGGAAAAAGAGAGCATATTAAAAGGTGAAAGGGACTTCCCTGGCAGCCTAGTGGTTAAGACTTTGTCTTCCAATGCAGGGGATACAGGTCCCATCCCTGGCTGGGGAGCTAGGATCTCACAAGCTTCATGGCCAAAACCCAAAACATAGAAGAGATATAATGATACTAAAGTAAGGAGAAAGGCAATCCTAGTGCATAATTCACCCATAATGGATAAAATGTTTAATTCACCAGGGAGATATAGAAATTCTAATCTTGCATAAACTTAATTTTAGATCTCCAAAATAAGGCCAAAAAAGTTGAATAAGTCAAATTGAAGTTTCTATCATTATAATGAGAGATTATAATATACCTTTGCTAGCAATTGAAAAATCAAATTAAATCCGACCGCAAAAGTTCAGTATGGATACAACTTGAACAGCAAATTAGATTTGAGCAGCGTAACCTGTTAGTCATGGGCTACCCAGCAAATACCAAGCATTTCTAAGAGCGATGCTGAACAAAGGCTCGGGCTGAAGAAGATCTTGGTGTCCAGCAAGCAGCACTTAGCCTCAGTTATAAAAAACTTGTGGAACTGGCAGTGGGTTCCAGTAGACCTTTGGGATAGAATAGAGAGTCCAGAAAGAGTTCTGCACACATACGGGGAAGAAATATGACCGATGTGCCTTTACTCATCAGTAGATTTATCAACTATTTAATAAGATGTTGCCAAAGCAGTTACTCATGTGGAGTAACTAATCACAATAAAAAATCAATTACGGATGACATAAAGTTGAAACCAAAAAAATTTAGGGACAAAATAGAATATCTTCATGACCTTAGTGTAGGAAACGATGTTTTAATTAAGAGAAAAAAAATAATTGACATTTTAGAAGAAAAAATAGATCAATTAGGTTATGTTAAAATGGACAACTTCTGCAAAGCTCTATGCAAAACATGAGAGAATGGTGCCCAAAACTGACTGAAGATATTTACAACATATACAACTAAATGTCAGTGCCTGAATTTTGTAAGATTAGATACTGAATATAAACTCATTCAATGAAACAAAGAAGTAAAAGAAAAATAAGCAAAAGATGTGAATAGGCACATCTTCACACAAGAGATTTTTTTAAAAAATGAATATACAAAAAGATAGTCAACACTGCTGCTGCTGCTGCTGCTAAGTCGCTTCAGTCGTGTCTGACTCTGTGCGACCCCATAGATGGCAGCCCACTAGGCTCCCCTGTCCCTGGAATTCTCCAGGCAAGAACACTGGAGTGGGTTGCCATGTCCTTCTCCAGTGCATGAAAGTGAAAAGTGAAAGTGAAGTCGCTCAGTTGTGTCCGACTCTTAGCGACCCCATGGACTGCAACCCACCAGGCTCCTCCATCCATGGGATTTTCCAGGCAAGAGTACTGGAGTGGGGTGCCATTGCCTTCTCTGAATCAACACTAGGGAAAAACAAAGTAAACCCTCCAAGAGAACCATTTACACAATCATCAGATGTGAACAACTAACATATCAGCTAATAGCAAGTACTGGCAAGGATCGTGTAGTAATGGAAACCCTCCACGGGGGGCATCTGGACACAAACACTTTCAGTGACACCAGGGGGGATCCAGCCATTCAGTACATCCACTCCTGGTCATATAATCCCTAGAGAAACTCTTATATCTGCTTCAGGGGACGTGCACAAGGAGGTCTCTAGAAGAATGTTTGTTGCAAGAAAAACGAAAACATGTCCAACGTCAAAGGACAAAAGGATGGATAAACTGCAGCTTTGCATACAGAGTGAAAAAGACCGACCTGCAGCCCGTACCAGCAGAGCTCAGCATCTGAAACATAAGGGTGAATGAGAAAGGCAGCCAAGAGACTAAATAAAATGGACTTTTATTTTCACAGTGTAAAAATATGCAGAAGTAAACAGGATGTGGTTAAGGTGACATCCACATGGGCTAGGACTACAGGAACCCCAAGAATTACAACCACAAAGCTCAAACTGGAAACTGGGATGTGGGCAAAGTAGGAGAAGGAATTCAGGAACCATCAATGGTGTTGGTTTTCCTATTTCTTAAACTGCAATATGGGCCCAAAGGTGTTTATTTTACTCCCACTTCTTTGCATTATATTTAATCTTTTGACTATATGCTACGTTTCAGTAAAGAAGTTAACAAAAAAGACATCCCCTTTATGGGTATGGAGCTCAACACTGTGAGAGGAACAGAAAAACAGAAGTAAAATAATTATGAACTACGGTTCCTCTCAAGATGCTGTAAAGAAGTGAAGAGAAAAAAAAAAAAAGCGAAAGTGTTAGACCCTTGGTCAAGTCAGACTCTTTGAGACCCCATGGACTGTATAGCCCACCAGGCTCCTCTGTCCATGGGATTCTCCAGCCAAGAATACTGGAGTGGGTTGCCATTCCCTTCTCCAGGGGATCTTCCTGACTGAGGGATCTATCCCCAGTCTCCCGTGTTGCAGGGAGATTCTTTACTATCTGAGCCACCGAGGAAGCCCGATCACGTCAGAAAAGAAAAACTAGCTCAGCTGAAAGAGTTTAAAAATGAATTTCTCAGTAGTAGTCCAGGTTAAAGAGAGATCCACACGGGCTGGAGAAAGCCAGGCATGGTATGAAGGGCTGAGCATAGCAGGGGTGCGGACATGGGGCTGTGATTCTGAACAAACACCACCCCAGCCCAGGGCTGTTAATCGAGAAAGAGGCTCCTGGGCTCCTGGTGCTGAAGACCCCAGGACAGGGGTGGCCAGGATTCTCCCCGTGCTTTTGGGGAGACAGGTCTGTCCAGGCGCTCTACTCCTAACCCAGACTGAGCCTGGCTCAGCGGTGTGCGAGGGGCCCATTCCCAGATGGAAAGAAGTATGAAGCCATTTGATGGAGGAAAACTAGATCTGAGAAGAAGGGGAGACTTTTTTTCAGGACAGCTGACAGTTTGTCAGCCTCATGACATTTTGTTAGCACAGATTTCCCCCAGCATGCTGTGCTGAGGTGATGGTTGGGTTTTCAAAAGTCTCAAGGTTGCACAGGGCCGACTATTTATAGGGTGGCTCTAACCGGTTCCAGCAAAGCCAAATGAGAGCGTTGGTCTAATCTTTTTGCCCTGTATTTCCTCCTGCGACCTGAGGTCTACTGGTGAAAATCTATTAAAAGTTTTCCAGACAATCAAAAAAAGTAGACATTTCAACTTGGTCAAAATTGAAACCCAGAGGGATAGCTTCAATTTCCGATGAGCTAGGAGTGACAGAGCACCGCCTCGCAGCTGAGCTGCCCGGACGTCAGCCTTTCTGCACGGCAGCCCTGGTGAGCACACTCACCAGGCATCTCAAGGCAGCAAGCCCTAGATGGACGTGCATCCAAGACAGGTGTGGGTCTAGCACAGAGGGGCCCCGATGAGCAGGTTACCCACGTCTGGATGCCGGATCCTCTTCCTCCTTCCAGGTCCACACCAGGGGCTGATCTCACCTGTAGGCTCGAGTGACAGGGACACAGAACAGCACTCTGAAGGCTGAAGCGCCGTCAGACTCTGTCCTCGGTCTTGGAAAAACTCTTACGGCGCAAACCTCCTCCTGCATTTCAGGTAACAGCTACGTGGAATGCAGGGGAAGTTTCACACAATAGAAACTCTCTGAAATCTGAAGGCTGACTTCCATGAACAACAGATCTTGGTAACAGCATGCGTGTTAGTCGCTCAGTCAGTCATGTCCAACTCTTTGCGACCCCCTGGACTGTGGCCTACCACGTTCCTCTATCCATGGGATTCTCCAGACAAAGATACTGAAGTGAGTAGCCATTCCCTTCTCCTGGGCATCTTTCTGAACCAGGGAGGGAACCCGGGTCTCCCGCATTGCAGGAGGATTCTTTACCATCTGAGCCGTGACCTGCATTAAAGCTATACTTTTTAACAGGTTAAATTGCAGTCACAAATTGAGTCTTCATGCTCCTCCAGCTGAGTGAAGGGTCTCCACTTTTCAGCTGAGGAAGACCTGTGGGCTTCCTCTCTCCTTCCTTTCTGCCTTTCTCCCAGAAGACTAGAATGCTGACTCATTCATCCCGGACAGAGGAGAAGCTGCTGGAGTTGATTGGTTGATTCCATGTCCGTGGGGGCCTCACCAGGCACACAGATGCCTGAGTGATAAACCGCAGGCTTGCTCTGGGCGTCAGAAAAGCTGCACCTAGGACACTGGACCCGGCCCTGTGTGTGAGGGGTGTATGTGATTATAGGCAGATAATAGAATTTATCTTGGGTTTTAAAAGCAGAAGAATCCATCTAATGCAATCGTAAATATTTTTAACATTTTTTATGTTGTTGTTGTGCAGTCACTACGTTGTGTCCTGCTCCTTGCGACCCCACTGACTGCAGCATGCCTGGCTTCCTTGTCCTTCATTAGCTCCTGAAGCTTGCTCAAACTCATGTCCATTGAATCGATGATACCATCCAACCAGCTAAGCTTCTCTCTTCCCCTTCTCCCACCTTCAATCTTTCCCACCATCAGGGTCTTTTCCAGTGAGTCAGCTCTTCCCATCAGGTGGCTGAAGGATTGGAGCTTCAGCTTCAGCATCAGTCCTTTCAATGAATATTCAAGACTGATTTCCTTAAGAATGGACTAATTTGATCTCCTTGAAGTCCAAGGGACTCTCAAGAGTCTTTCCCAGCACCACAATTCGAAAGCATCAATTCTTCAGCACTCAGCCTTCTTTATGGTCCAATTGTCACATCTGTACGTGACTACTAGGACCACAGTGGCTTTGACTAGATGGACCTTTGTTGGCAAAGTGCTGTCTCTGCTTTTTTAATATGCTGTCTAGGTTTGGGTTAGCTTTTCTTCCAAGGAGCAAGCATCATCAGCTTCAGGACATTGAGACCTGACAAGGTTTCTAGTAAAATCAGCAGCCTGGCTCCAGTGCTGCCCGACCCAAGGACCCTATATTCGAAACGGATCTTTCCTTCTTTGCAGACTTCCACCTGCTTCCAACCACCCACGGGAACCAATACAGCTGAGAGAGAGTCCTAGACAGAGACAGAGACAGACAGAGAAGGCAAACCAACCAAAGACCACCTATGACTTCAAGCATCCACTGTGCATACCATGGGCCAGGCTCCAGCTCCTGGATGAACAGTTACGAACATCCCCCACTTCACTCTCACAGTAGCCTCTGTGGTGACCACCAATCCAGTTTACAGACGAGGAAACTGGTGATCTGGAAACAGAGGTTATGTGCCCCAGTCACCCAGCCAGCAAGTGACAACTATGATTAAAATGTTGACTGGATGATTCCAGAACTACCTGCGATCAGACGTGAATTCCCTGCAACACAGCCTCAATTAAAAGGCCTCCTTGTCACATATGAGAATGACTTCTGGCTAGTCAAAACAAGATTCACATTAGGCACCGCTGTTCCAGACGTTTTAAGTCATCTTGAATCAATTCTCCACGATACAAAATTAAAACAAGTGTCATTTATCAACCAAAGTGAGACTAAAACAACTCTTGTCCTGCCAACATTAACTTGGAAAAAAAAAAAAAAACTTACTGTTATGAAGATTCTAAGACTGTTTCTTGAGCTTAGAACAGGAAAGGAATATAAAATTAACAGGGAAAACTAACAAGAGTTCCCTGGAATCATTAAAATGCAAAATAATTCTTTTGCCCTCTGCCTCCTGCAAACGGGACTGCTGTTGACTCTCCCATTATGTCAACAGACTTGAGGCTCAATTAAAAAGCCATCAGCCAACCTCCCAGGGAGCAACCAGAGTCCCCCATCAAGGGCAGGACCCTCCACCGCCTGGGCCTGGAGAGGACCCGGGGGCAGGGAGCCCAGAAGTGTCATGAGAAGAGAGAGAACATGGTTGCTCCCAACAAGCTCTTGGCCTGGTGGCATTACCGATGCCCTACTGGTCACTGATGCCCATGACACTCTGGCTTCACATCAGAAGGGCTCTTTCCATTGATGGGCAGCAAATTGCAACCCCCATCTCACTAGGAATGCAGGAGTACTGATGCACAGAGAATAGCGCCCTGCCCAACGAGCGGTGTGAACCACCATGTCGTTGTTGTCCAGTCGCTAAGTCATCTCCAGCTCTTTGCGATCCCATTGACTGCAGCATGCCAGGCTTCCCTGTCCTGCACTATCTCCTGGAGTTTGCGCCAACTCGGTCCATTGAGTCAGTGATGCCCTCCAACCGTCGCATCCTCTGTCGTCCCTTTCTTCTCTTGTCCTCACTCTTTCCCAGCATCCAAGTCTTTTCCAGTCAGTCAGCTCTTTGCATCCAGTGGCCAAAGTATTGGAACCTCAGCTTCAGCATCAGTCCTTCCACTGAATATTCAGGGTTGGTTTCCTTTAGGATTGACTGGTCTGATCTCCTTGCAGTCCAAGGGACTCTCAAGAGTCTTCTCCAGCACCACAGTTCAAACATCTCAAATGCTTCCCAGATAAATACTCAGCGCATTAATGCCTCAGTAAGTAAGCTGTCCACCATGTGGATGAAGCCCTCCAGTCCACTAGACTCGTTCCAAACATTCCTTGTGCCTAATGCATGCAAGGAGGCTTTTAAGACACTCATTCTGACCCAGGCATCCTGATAAAACCATTTGCAAGAGTCTCACCCATCCTCACACAACTGACTATGGTGTGTGTTCATGTATCACTCCATTTTACAGATGAAGATGCTGAGCTTGCAGGAGTTCAGGACCTGCCTCCACCTACTGAATGGTAAAGCCTGTGTATACGACCAGAATCCAACTGTGTCTTCATCTCCAAAACAGTTCATAGGCTGATAAAAGCTGACCCACCACAATTGGTTTAAATATTTTTTGAAGTTTTCTGAATGCAAGTTGCTTGATTGGTGCATTTTAATCTCAGCTGGTTTTTATTTCACATTCTCCCCTTGAAGACAACGGACCCATGAAGAGCCAAACTGTTCTCGTATCTGGAAACACTTGGAAGGATGAGATGGATGATGTCGCCGGGCCTCCCTCTGATGGATTAAGTGACCAGGAGAGAGAACAGCCACAGGGGCAGCAGAGGGCGGTGCGGATCCGGGAGCTTCTCTGAACAGCATCCCGTCTGAGATTTGGGGCGAGTGCCCCTGTGTCCATCAAAGTCCCCTGCCCCCAGGTGTCTCAGACCAATGGCACCAGGACCCACTGGTCCCTCTGTAGCTGAAGTAGAGGAAGCTGCATCTGAGCCCCTCTCCAGTAAAAGTAAAGAGACAATACTCACCACGCCACGCTGCTGGGGTCAGATGAAAGCCTTGGCTGTGGACTCATTTGCTCTTCTCGTATGCCCGTTGTGATTTAGTTGCTCAGTCATGTCTGACTCTTTCAGACCCTATGGACTATAGCCTGCCGGGCTCCTCTGTCCACGGAATTCTCTAGGTTAGAATACTGGAGTGGGTTGCCATTTCCTCTTCCAAGGGATATTCCCAACCCAGGGGTCAAACCCACGTCCCCTGTGTTGGGAGGTGGATTGTTTACACTGAGCCTCCAGGGAAGCCAGTCTCCATGTTCCTAAAGCATCATTTTTCACAAGGAACAAAACCAAAGAAAGAGCTTCAGATGTAAAGCAATCAACTAACTCTGTGAAAAAGAACAAGTCTTTTTTTCTTTTTTTTCCCCTAAGACCAGCAGTTTGGAAGTATAATTTCCATTTGTGTCTCTACTAATTCATAGATGCAGATTACAGAAATGGAAGAAAATACGTTCAGTAGAGGTTAGTGGGCAGGGGTTGAGAGAGAGAAAAAAAATGACTGAACAGTCTTCCATCTCATCTGAGGAGAAAGTGTGAGTTCAGTGGGTATCTGGAACCTTTGTCCCCTGTAACAGACCTGTGACACCACATAGAACCGATCGTTTCAGGGCACGGGTCTGCCTGCTTCCTGGAGCCATTTTTGGGAGTGAGTAAACTAAAGGCCCTGCAGTAACGGGATATTTCAATTGATTGACTGACTGAGTGAAGGGCTGTGGGTGGAAAACAGAAACTCAGAAGGAAAGAACAGAGGAGACAGGGCAGGACGAGGGAAGGTACTAGTAACCCTCAGACAATCACACGGTGGCTGGTTACTTGCTAAGTCATGTCCAACTCTTATGAGCCCACGGGCGGTAGCCCACCAGGTCCTCAGTTCATGGGATTTCTCAGGCAAGAATACTGAAGTGGGTTGCTATTTCCTTCTCCAGGGTACCTTCCCCACCCAGGGATCGAACCTGTATCTCCTCCTACATTGCAGGCAGATTCTTTACCCACTGAGTCACTGGGGAATCCCCAAGATAATCATATACATCAATATGGAAAAAGCAATGTTCAGACTGAAGACCCCAGGCATCTTTGACCACTCCAGTGGTCCTGCTTCATCAAAATGCATGTGATCACGGTGGAAACAGATCAGGACGGTGGAGAGGGGGAGGCTGGGTGTGCTCCCCTCAGGAACACGGCAACACCTCACCGTCACAGAGAGCCGCTCTCTCTGAAATCGGCCTGGGAGCGAGCAGAAGGGCTCTTCTATAACCAGGCCTATAAAGAAGGATCCACACGGCGTCGGGCAGGAGAGAGAAACCATCTGCCCAGGGACTGTGCCGCCAGCAGGGACACAGGGCAGGAGGGGGCTGTCCCAGGTGTGGGGTCCTCCCTGGGGAATGAGGGGCTCGAGGGACATATTAAGTACTAAGCCCAGGGCCCAACAGCAGGAGGACAAGGCCTCTCCCTTCACTGGTTTGCAGACCAGTGGGGCTCATCAGAGGGGCATGGGACACCAAGAGGCCACTCAGGAAGAGCCCAGGGTAGCTGCTCCCAGTCACAGAAAACTGCAAACCGCCTGGGGCTCAGGCTGGCTTTCAGGACCTGGTGATCTACATTTCTCCCAGCTCCGACCCTGCAGCCCAGGCCCTCTGGTGAGACCACTGGGCGTTCAGCTGCCCTCAGGGCTCAGCAGGGAGCAACTGCAGGGTGTACAACCTGTGATGGCAGGTCTTTTCTGGTCTCTTGGGAACACCAAATCAGAACACAGTTAGGGACGTGGCCCACGGGGGCCAGGGCGGAGCAGTGATCCAAGTCAAATGAGGAGAATGTGTTTCTAAACTCCGGAATCCACTTCCTGTTTCTCCAGCATAGCGGAGGTGCTGGGCTCATACTGAAGTTTAGAGACACAGACACACACTTGGTGAGTATTATGTTCAAGAATAGACAGAACCTCAGTGTAGGGCCCAGGCAACCTCTCAGAGGGGTGGAGCAGCCAGCACGGGGTGCACTGAAGCTCTGGGTTCAAATCCCCCTCAGCCTCTCACTAGTGGCCCAACTGTGAGAATGTCCCTCAGCTTCTCTGAGCCTCCGCCTTCTCATCTGAAAATGGAGGTTATTACAATCCTTCCCTCCAAGCTTGCCTTGAGGCTCACATAAGAAGAAATATAAAAACGCCTATGACAGTGGCAGATTTTATTTTCTTAGACTGCAAAATGACTGTGGACGGTGGCTGCACCCAGGCTTCCCTGATAGCTCAGCTGGTTAAGAATCTGTCTGCAATGCAAAAGACCCCAGTTCAATTCCTCGATCAGGAAGATCCACTGGAGAAGGCATAGGCTATCCAATCCAGTATTCTTGGGCTTCCCTTGTGGCTCAGCTGGTAAAGAATCTGCCTGCAATGCAGGAGACCTGGGTTCGATCCCTGCGTTGGGAACATCCCCTGGAGAAGGGAAAGGCTACCAACTCCAGTATTCTGGCCTGGAGAGTTCCATGGACTGTGTAGTCCATGGTGTCGCAAACAGTCTGACACGACTGAGTGACTTCCTCTTTCACTTGCAATGACTGCCACCATGAAACTAAAAGATACCTGCTCCTTGGAAGAAAAGCTATGACAAATCTAGATAGTGTATTAGAAAGCAGAGACATCACTTTGTTGAAAAACGTCCATATAGTCAGTTCGGTCGCTCAGTCGTTTCTGACTCTTTGCGACCCCATGGACTGCGGCCTGCCAGGCCTCCCTGTCCATCACCATCTCCTGGAGTTTGCTCAAACTCATGTCCATTGAGTCAGTGATGCCATCCAACCATCTCATCCTCTGTCATCCCCTTCTCCTCCTGCCTTCAATGTTTCCCAGCATCAGGGTCTTTTCCAATGAGTCAGTTCTTCACATCAGGTGGCCAAAGGATTGGGATTTCAGCTTTAGCATCAGTCCTTCCAATGAATATTCAGGACTGATTTTCTTTGAGATGGACTGGTTTGATCTCCTTGCAGTCCAAGGGAATCTCAAGAGTCTTCTCTAACACCACAGTTCAAAAGCATCAATTCTTTGGCACTCAGCTTTCTTTACAGTCCAACTCTCACATCCATACATGACTACTGGAAAAACCATAGCTTTGGCTAGACGGACCTTTGTCAGCAAAGTAATGTTTCTGCTTTTTAATATGCTGTCTAGGTTGGTTTTACCTTTTCTTCCAAGGAGCAAGCGTCTTTTAATTTCATGGCTGCACCATCTGGAGTGATTTTGGAGCCCAAGAAGATAAAGTCTGTCACTGTTTCCATTGTTTCCCCATCTATTTGCCATGAAGTGATGTGACTGGATGCCTTGATCTTAAGTTTTTTGAAGGTTGTTTTAATCCATCTTTTTCACTCTCCTCTTTCACTTTCATCAAGAGGCTCTTCAGTTCCTGTTCTTTCTGCCATAAGGGTGGTGTCATCTGCATATCTGAAGTTATTGATATTTCTCCTGGCAATCTTGACTAGAGCTTGTTCTTCATCTAGCCTGGCATTTGCATGATATATTCTGCATATAAGTTTGACCATATAGTCAAAGCTATGGTTTTTCCGGTAGTCGTGTATGGATGTGAGAGTTAGACCATAAAGAAGGCTGAGCACCGAAGAACTGTTGCTTTCTAATTGTGGTGCTGGATAAGACCCTTGGAGTCCTTTGGACTCTTAGGAGATCAAACCAGTCAATCCTAAATGAAATCAACATTGGAAGAACTGAAGCTGAAGCTCCAATCCTTTGGCCACCTGATGTAAAGAGCCGACTCATTGGAAAAGACCCTGATGCTGGGAAAGATTGAGGGCAGGAGGAGAAGAGGGTGACAGAGGATGAGATGGTTGGATTGCATCACTGACTCAATGGATTTGAGTTTGAGAAAATGTTGGGAAAAAGAGAAGGACAGGAAACCCTGACTTGCTGCAATCCTCCATAGGATCACAAACAGTCTGACACGACTGAGCAGTTAAACAACAACATGACAGCATCCATCTGTGGGCAGCGTGGGATACCTATCCACACTTCGTCCTTCCCTCTGCTTCTGGGAGCAGAGCACACAGTGGTTAAGAGCGAAGCCCTTTTTATCAGTGGGTCTTAACTTCAGACCTTGTCTGTTGAATAACGACGGGTCCTGAATCTGCATTGGCCTCTTTGAGAGCCTTTGTTTCCTATCTTTAAATATCAATACTTGATAATAACGTACAAGTTCATTTATTGTTATGAGAATTAAATGAGATGAT
The DNA here is from genome assembly GCF_054371585.1 of Giraffa tippelskirchi. Taxonomy (NCBI): domain Eukaryota; kingdom Metazoa; phylum Chordata; class Mammalia; order Artiodactyla; family Giraffidae; genus Giraffa; species Giraffa tippelskirchi. The sequence continues at coordinate 60,539,840 of NC_137282.1, forward strand.
GTATGTAAAAAACTTAGCATTTAAGAAATGACAGTTACAGGTAATTTTCCTCAGAGGAAATTTTCAACACAGAAGAATGTCCAACAAGTTGGAACTTCTCTGTGCGGGATGAGTTGAGCATGCAGAATAAAATATCCGGTTCTAACATGGCAGGAGTTCATGGACACAGTGAGAACTTCTGGTTAGGAATACACTGTATAAGGTTGTACCCTCCATCATAAATAACCCCTAAGGGCCAGTGAGGTCCATGGCTCCTGCTCTTTGTAAAGACTGTCAAAGATATCTTTCTTCTTGCCTAAGTAATAGGTTCACAAGACAAGTTTTAAGCTAAGACTTCTGAATAAATACTTTTCTAAGATCATTACAAGTTGTTTATAATTTCCTAATGATTTTTCTAATAGTTCTAACCTCAAATTAAGTATATATACCACGATTTAATGGGAATTACATTTCACCATAAATTGGCCTTGCACAAACCAGAGAAGCGTAGAGAAAGAAGATGAATGTGAACCTTGATTTCCTTCCGTACAGAATCTCCTCTCAGGGTGACCATCTCTGGCAGGATTTGAACGGGGCCTAGCCGATTTCATCTAATCAGAGGCTAATTAGTTTCCTTTGGAAATGGTGCTTTCTGAAAATGAGTTGTTACTGAAAATATGTAGCAGCAGACCAACAGGACCAAAAAAGGAATCTCCAGCTTTAATCCCATCCTGATTGGCAGCCCCCAAAAGCTCTAAATAATTTAACAAAGACTCAACTTCTAACAGCTCAGGAGTGACATGCGCAGAATCCACTTTAAAACGAGGATGCTCCACACACAATGGAAGGAGCGTCTTCTCGGGCACACTGTCTCCTCTGCCCCTCCTCAGTCTCCCTTCTGCTTGAAAACCACAGTCCTCCTGGTTTTGGGGTCTCTCCTGCCAGTAGTTTGTTTTATAATGTAAAATATTCAGGTTGAAAGAAAGCTTGGAGGAAGGCAGGCCAGAGTCCCAGGCATGTCCTGTCATCTGTCTCCTGGGAAGGTGGTCTGTGAGCTCAGGGAGGCCCGCGTGAGCTCCCGGGCCTTTGTCAGGGGCGTGCGGGTGGCTGCCCCAGAAACCCGCTCACTCGTGTGCTTGCTCACTCGTCAAAGGTGTTTGTTCTGGGTCCCTGTGATTCACCAGGGGGACGGGGTGGATCGAGAGCCCCCGCTCCCTCTCTCCTGGGAGGGAAGGGGTCTTACTAAAAAGGAAACATACAAATAAGCAAATCATTTCTGCATGCCGAGAAAAAATACAAGAGAAGCAGAGGCTGGGGGGGGGGATTAGTGAACAAACTGGGTGGGAGGAGGGTGGTCTGGGAAGGCTTCCTGGAGAAGGTGGCATTTGGAGAAGGCCCCAAGGGAAAGAGGGAGGGAGGGAGAGAGGGCTGAGCCCTGCAGGGAGGTGGGGGAGGGGCAGCCGGCACCAGGTGGAGATGCTGGGGGCGGAAACGGGCAACTCTTGCTGAATTGGACTCAAACCAGCAATAAAGAACGTGAGACAAATAGCACATTGAAGACAGTGGGCAATGGTCAAGAAGGGCGGTTGTTAAATGGACCAGAGAGATGCGTTTGCAGGAGCAAGACGGAGGGCTCTGTGCTTCTTCCCCATGTCACATACACGCCCCCAGGGAGCCGCCCTTGGGCTTCAGACGGTGGCTCTGGACAGCCTTGTCAGGATTCCCTCTGTCCTCCTTGTGTGAAGGTCCAGAGTCAAGCTGAACAAGTGAGTATTTGAGATGCATGAATAAAAGACGTATTCAAAGTCCTTTGCTAATCACTGATTCCCCCAGTTCTGGGTGGAGTTCATTTATCAATCCCAAATCCACATCAAGTCGTCTTTAGGACTATTCTGAGAATATGCCAAATGGTCATGGGATGAGCATCAAAACTGTCACCCGAGATGAAAGTTGCTAAATTGCATCATTTTTGTTTGTGAACATATGGTCCCTATATCAACTTGAGGGTCTTCCCCCGTGGCTCCCCAATGCAGGAGACGTGGGTTCAACCCCTGGGTCAGGGAGATTCCCTAGAGAAGGAAATGGCAACCTACTCTAGTATTCTTGCTTGGAGTATTCCATGGACAGAGGAGCCTGGAAAGCTACAGTCCATAGGGTCACAAAGAGTTGGACAAGACTGAGCAACTGAGCATGCTCATATCAACTTGAGGACTGTAAAGTTAAAAGAGAGAAATTTAAAAGCTGAAGGGGCAGAACAATGTATCGTTGATCACCTTGTGTGTAAAAGTGCTGGTACAGGATTGTACGTAACACAAACACCCTGGCAGACACATGAGCCGAGTACCCTCAGCTGTTGGGCGAGGGATCACGTCTAGGCTGCGGGGGTGGAGGGGGGAGTTTTTTTTTCTCCATGACACTTTTTACTTATTTTGTTAAATTTCGACCCATAATAGAACACTATATATTCAGAAAAGTCAATTGAGCATTTTGAGGATGGTAAAATTTCTTTTAATGGTAGATTAAAAACAGTTGCATTTGGGGGAGAATGGATACATGTATATTATGGCTCAGTCCGTTTGCTGTCTACCTGAACCTACTCTGCTGCACTCCAACATGAAACTGCTTTAAGAAATGACATTTGTTGTGAGGAGGTGCTGGGTAATGAATAATCTTCTTCTCAACCCCTGACACAGCTCTGTGGCTGCGCCTCATGCCTGTGCTTTTCCAACAAGGAAAGCCGCCAGCGAGGGGAGGCTCAGAATCTTACTGCAGTGGGTATGTCACCATGTAAGATTCTTAAGCTACTTCCTTATGAATGTAATAAAGCATGTTCCCACAAGGACATCTAAACCAATTCAAGTCCACATCTGCATACTGCGAAGAAAAGTTGGTCTTTAGACGCTGTGGCCAAACACTCTAGAATCAGTTGATTGTTTCTCTATAAGCATGTCCTACAGATCAGGAGGGGTCCATAGACTAGACGCTCTCAGAAACCCATGCATCTTTCCTTTATAAGATGTTTTTAATTCTGCACTTGAGTTTCAGTCATAATCAAGCATGTAAGGACCTATAAGAGCTTTGTTTTATAGATAAACTGGACTTGGTTGTGACCTGCTAATAAGAAAAAGAGAACTGGAATTTATTACCCTTTGTACAAGCAAGGTCCGTTCAACATCCAGGTGACTGGAAGGATATTCTCTATAGTTCAAGGAGAGGAGAGTGATGAGGACTCTCATCACCACACAGCACAGTGTGTTTAACCAAAAGAAACACCGAAAGTCCGAACATCATTTACAGGGAAAGCAACTGCTGAAACCCAGTGACGGCACTGATGCTATTGATTTAAGTATTACTGACAGTAAAGCTTTACTTGCATGTAATTTTCAATTTAATGTGCAAAAGGCAAGCGTAAAGGGTTTATATTAGCTTTATTTGTGTATGTCTTTGAGTAATAGAAGTTAACATAATCTACGCTAACACTAGGGATCGTTGAGAAAATGTATACATGGACAGAGAGCCCACGCAGCATCCATGTGGCAGAAACACTTGGTGGAGAGCTCTATAAACCAAGAAAACCAGGCTCCTTGTGAATTACTAAGGCCTCTTTCCAGAAGAAAGTGGCGCCTATCCACCCCGTAAAATGTCCGTCTCAGCTGCATTGGTGTCGATGCTCAAATGTCGGGCATTGCCTTGAGAACACACTTGGAAGGCTCACCCTTCCTCCTCTCACTCACCTGTCCAGGTACAACCATCCAGGTGGACTTGGGGATGGCCTGGGATGTCTCCACTTGTCTGATCTGAAGCACAGCCATGCTATTACACAGTAATTCCTAACCCTTCTGTTTGTTCCCTATCTTGTCCCAGTAGGTAGTCATTTGGCTATTAGCACAGTGCATTCTGCTGCAGGTAGCAAAACCCTACAGAGAGCAGCTATAACAGCATGAGGCTTCACTTTCCTTGTGCAATGGAATGTCATAGGTGAGAGGCCTAGAAGCTTGAAGCTTCTGGGTTCACATCTCTGCAAATCTCTTGGTCTCTGTCTCCTTGCAGGAAATCAGCACTCCTCCTGGTCTCAAGATAGCAGTGGAGAGAGTGGGGAGGCCTCCAGGGCACAAGCCTGTCCCGTGGACTGGGATAAGAGGCTTTGAGGGTGGACCCTGTTTCTGTTCCCAGACCCAAGACGTGTGCAGACCAGCCAGCATTCGCCCCCTGCCCCCTTGGCCCCACCGGGCTGCCTCAGACCATGCAGCTGTGCCAGTGACCAGGACAGGGCAGACAGGAGGAGGTGTCGCCCTGCCACAAACCAGCCTTTCAGTTTCACTTTCAAAAACACCGTCACACTGGCTGATAATTGCAAGAAACCCAAGAATTGTAGGAAAGTCCAAAATTTATGAAAACAAACTGAAGTTTTATAAAAATGTGCTTGGAATATCAGCCCGTTCGATGTAATAACAAAAACACTCATTTGGTGTATCCAATATGTTTGGACAAGATTCAATTCTATTTTTAGGAGATTTCAATTTCCTTTCCCATAAACTCCATGAAATACAGTATGTGGCATATTTATAGTGACCCTTTAGAAGAGTGTTACACTTTTGGACGCTTTAATAAGTCTAAATGAGATGGTCTCCCCCTCACCTTACTGAGCAAATAAATAGATGGTCGTGACAATCACTGGAATTAAGCCTGCGTCCTTTGCCTCCCGGGCTCCCCCATCTTAAGGCTTCCCATTCCTATAACGAGAGCTCTCTAAAGATGGTTCTAGGCAATAAAGACAATATTTAGGGCCATCTGGTGATTCCATCCAATTTATGTCTTTGACAAGACTTATAAATAAGAAAGCATAATTTCCAAAAGCAATCATGAAATTTACTAGGCAAACCACACGCCGCAGACCCCTCTGCACACTTTCCCTTCTCGTGCACAGGAAAGGCCTCTTATATCGGGGCCTTTTACTGCACTTCACATTTCCAAAGCACTCTGCAGAATTAACCAATTCATTCTCAGAGAGCAGAGGGTGCTGGTACCCGAGCTGCGATGGAGTAAATGGGCAGGGCCGCTCCACATCTGAAGAAAGTTATCCTGGACTGGCACACCCCACAGATACGGACCGCACCCCAACCCCCCGGACACCTGCCGTTTCACACCAGGTAACCCCTGAAGGAAAGACTGCCCACATGCTCTGCAAGGAACAAGGCATCCTGGCCCCCTTGTGCCAGTGGAGACAGCAAAAGCCGCTGCCCTTTCCCGGGGCAGCCCAGAGCACCCTGCAAGGAGCATCATCCCCTAAAGAGCCCCAGGAACCCAGGTGGCCAGCAAGTAGAGCTGTGCCCACTCCTCCCGGCGCCCCCTGGTCACTGAGCTGCATTTCAGGCTGAGTTTAACTGTGCCCCCTTTGCTTTTCCAATAAGCCCCCCGATATGCAGTCCCATGAGGAAGACCTCCTGCACTGTTACAGACTTACCGCCAAGACCCTAAAACCACTCAAGACGTGTTGGGAGTCAGTCCCTTGGGTCTTTTCCAAGGGACTGTGATAACAAGAAATGCATTTCAAAAAGTGCGTTGCCCATCTGTTCTGTGGAACGTTACTCAGAAATAGCTAGGAGCGCAATTGTTGACCCACATCATGGCCTGGGCAAATCCCAAGGGGTCTATGCCTACTGGAGAGAACCTGGACCCCCCATTACATACCCTGTGCTTCCATTTAGGCCACATCTTTGAGAAAACAGGATTCTGGAAGCAGGGAGCAGATTACTGATTTCCAGGGGTGCAGGAGGGTAGAGCAGGAGGGGATGGTGTGGCTGGGAGAGGTCAGAGCATCTCTAGGAGGAGTCCTGGGGGTGATGCGGTGCCTGCATCCTGATCGGGCTGTCCCCATGGGAATCTGCACGATGCTCACAATGTAGAATGAGACATGCACCCAGGCATGCAGGTGAAAAGGGTCATCGGGCAGGACATGCTGCTGTCTGCTGAGCTCATGTCCTGTATTTTGTGAGATGTTTAGCGTCTAGAGAAACTGGATGCAGGGACCGGCTCTGTGTCATTTCACACAGGTGCGGGGCATTCTGCAATCGGCTCCAAAGTAAACACTGAAAGACAGAAGGGTATTGGGTCCCAGGACTACACTGGGACATCGGGGAGCAGACCTTCCATCCCACGAGTGTGCCCTCCACGTGTCCAGAGTCTGTGGTCCCACTGGGAGTCTGCCTCTGTGGAGTCTGCTGAAAGAAAAGAAAGTGAAGTCACTCAGTCATGTCTGACTCTTTGCGACCCCATGAACTGTAGCCCACCAGATTCCTCTGTCCATGAGATTTTCCAGGCAGGAGTCCTGGAGTGGGTTGCCATTTCCTTCTCCAGGTGAATTCTTCAGAGGCCTCAGCAGATGCAGGTGAGGAGGGCTTGCACAAGGCGGTGGGTAATTCTTTCTCTTTCCTTCATTTTGAAAGGTCTCGCTCGAATCTGACCCTACATTCCCTGAGAACAGCTTTAGAACTCATTCCCATATCATGATGAAATACCTTCTAGACCCCACAGGGGCAGGGGAAGGGGGTTCCAAGAGCATCAGGAAATTTGGGGAGCAGCCCACGGATAAGCCTGAGAGCAGGTTGTAAGGCAATGGCCAGAATTGTTCCAGAAAGCCTGAACGCGGTCAGGCCAATTCTCTGACCCGGCTCCCCCAGCAATGCCTATTTCGCTCTTCCTAAAAGCTCACATCATGATCAGAGCCTCAGGGCCCCCAGGATGCACCCCTGGACCCCACTCCTTCCTGCCTGCCTGCCTTCCCTCCAGGCGCAGGGCCTCCTCGCCCCGACAGGCAGTCCAGGCTCTCCTGCTTGCTTCTCTCTCTGGAGAGTTCACCCCCTCAACACCTCCGCATGGAGACAGATCCAGGTGCGGGCAACAGAAGTTTATGCAAGGATGGGGTGAGGAGAGCGGAGGAGGCTTTTTGAGGAAAAGAATTAGGCACAAAAGTGGACATTTATGGAGAGTGAGAACGTGAAGTTACAAATTTAAAAAATTTAATGAAGACCACACACACCACAAAGTCTAAAATGATAACATATTAATCAACTGCCAGAATCCTTTTCCACATTTTCATCTCTTCTTCTTGTGACAATGATTTACTAATACGATCTTTGCAGAAAGACAGACTGATGGTGGAGTGTGGCTGACTGACGGGTAGTCTGGTTTTTATCTCCGACGTTTGGCATGCAGGACCACGCACCTCACACACAGGTGTGCTTGCTGTGTAGTGACTCAACAAGTCTGCCCTACAAAGAGATTCTGGTAAATTCCATGTCGGTCTATTTTCAGTTTGAGAAAGAGAGAAAGATGAGATAGGACTTCGCGTCTACAGTGGAACATGCAGCCCAAGAAAGAACATTCTGGAAGGACAAGAGTTCCGACTCAGACCTGAATCCTCTTCACTTACAACCGTGCAGAGGGTGACCGAGAAAAGGCCTGGCATCCTGTGCTTCAGACCTGGCTTCCGGGGGGCCCGCAACACACTGGCTGGACGCTGGTCCAGAGAAGACTCTGGACGCCTGGAGTCTTCATGCCCAGATCCCCATGGGTGGTCTCATGAGTGACAGGCACATCCCCACTAACGCCCAAGTCTCTACAGAAAACCGTGTTTGTAAACTATTGGCCTATTCACTGAACCCACTAGGGGAGTCCAGCTCATCCTGACCCAGATCCCCAGAAAGCCCACGGCTCCCACCCTGGGCCAGTTCATCGGAGGGGGTTTCAGGTTCCCACTGGAACGACCTAGATGGTGGGGCTCCGTCCTCCCCCTTCCCTTTACTCCTCGCTGCTTGCAGAGCTAACACCCCTGTATCTCACGTGAATGTACGGCTGGTCTCCCATCCCCAGAATAGCAGATACCCCTTCTGCGGGGTCCATGCGGGGTCCCTGAGCCTAGAGGGATCCTGGCAGAGTAAACACTCACTGGATAAATGGATCGAAAGCTCTTGCATCCCTGACAGTCCCTCCGCAAGTCTGTGCCTGGGCACCTGGGATGTGCGTCCACACTGCGGCCACACCCCACTGGGACATGCCTGGCAGTGGGCATCACCCATGGGGAGGACTCCACCTTCAGGCTCTTTCAGGATCACAGGGAGTCATAGAAACCCAACCTGGAGGGACTTCGGGGCAGGGCTGGAGTCCCACGGGCAAGGCGGTCTTGAGAAGCACAGAGGATACAGAAGGCTGGAAGCCCGAGAATGTGAAGGTGTGTCCCCTCAACCCCAGGGTTCCCTGCAGAGCTGCACGAGGCTGAGTCTCCCTGGTGGCCGGATCACACTGAGGGTTCCCTAAGGAAACAAGGAAATCTAATAGCTTTGCAAGGAGAGAGGAGACCTCAGGGTCAGGCTGGTGGGATGCACAGACCCCCAGCTCCAGAGTGATGGCGTCTCACACACCACAGACTCGGGGGGATTCACACCATCGCAGAGAAGCAGATGGAGGGACCAGGGTCTCCAGGTGGGCACCAAGCCAGGGCCCTGGGAGGTGGAGCCAGGCACCTGCGGCTGAATTGAACAAACTGCCCGTCACAACCCCATAGAAATGGCAGTGTGTCCGATCTCTGGTAAGTTCTGCAGGAAAGACACACTTTCCAAATTTAACCCAGCGTTTCCCAAACTCATAGTGTTTCCTTGTGTTCAGGTGCTTTTAAAAACTGGTTCTGAAGTCAGGGAGCATCTGGGAAGCCCTGTTGGTGTTACATGTCGGATGAATTCCAGAAAAGCTGTTATTAAGTTAATGGTGCATATTATAGTTGTCAGCACCTTAGAATTAGGGAAACATGATATTTAATTATCCACTGTTCTACCAAATTTCCCCTTGAACGCTGAGAATGACATTTAAGAAAAGCCGCTGTGTAAAGAGGGCTCGGAACCCCGAGTCTGTGATGATGGGAGCACCCAGCACTGCTTGAGGGGACAGCCTAGCCCCACCTCCGGGACCCCCTCCCTCCGCCTCCCAGCCCAGTCTCCACGGGGAGTAGCCCTTCACGTAGGCGTGTGGGTGCCCTGACTGACAGCCTTGCCCTTAGCATTGAGTCACCATGCTCAGTGCCCTCAGAAGGGGACTCAGCTACAGGAACCCCAGTCTATCAACGGGACCCCCAGCTCCATCCTGCCCTTGGTCCTCCTGGACCGGGTTCCTGGGAGACTTCTTTACCCGATTCTCTGAAGACCAGTCCTGGCCCCAGTGGATGCGTCCTCACTGGACCCATCACCCCAAGATCCTGCCCCATCTGCTGGGAAGCTTAAGGGACCCCGGGGCCCCCAGAGTGCTAGGAATGAAGGAGCCACTCAGCTGGTCGAGGCTGTACTCCAGGGTCCAGTTTCATGGGGGCTGCATGTCTGAGTACAAGACGCATAGGGGCTGCCTCCTCACCGCACCAAGAGGGGCCTTGTGGTTCATCTAGAATCTGGAACAGCATCTGCATGGAAGCTCGGAGCTCACACCCTGCAAGGTTGCTCAACAGGAAATCCAACCAAGAGCAGGACCCTGTTGGGGCTTTTTGTCTTGAGACAAAGTTTCCTCCAACTTGTTAATTTGGAAACATGTCAGACCTATGAGAAGTTTAAAAAAAAACAAAAAAAACCCCTCACAATGAGCATCCGTGTACTTTTCACTGGGCTTTACGAACTGATGTGACAGCGGACTGGGGGCAGGGCAGGGGACCACCCAGTGAGGGCCGACCTCGGGTGACTGAGCCAGCCAGGCCAGGAGGGCGCGGGGAGCCGCAGTCCAGCCTGGTGCTGGGGCGCTGACGGACATTCTCATTTCTTTGTCAGGATGTCCCTCATGGGGCTGCCTGGTATTTACCTGACCACACTGGTCCCGTTGGGCAAGATGTGGGGCTTTGTCTCAGAAAAAAATACATCGCCTGGAATCCAATTAGCATCCTGTGTCCGGGATCTGCCTGGTCCAGGGGGCAGCCAGACTGGGGCCCAGTGTTTCTGTGCCCTCACTGGCAGCAGGCGATTCTGCTTCCGGCTCTAGATGCTGGGGAGGACCACTCCGAGAGCTCGGGCTGCTCCAGGCTTCGCTTTGGCCCAACACGCCCACGTCCTGGAACCACCGCTCAGCCACAAGGTGGCCACATGTCCTGGGAATGCCATTTCATCTCAGCAGATGTGGTTTAGAAGCATCTAAGTGACACCTACTGAGAACAGTAATGGACTTATTTCCTGGGCTTTAAATCTTGACGCAGCATTTACTATCCGGATTCAGATGAAGACCATGAAAAATGTACAAACTCAGACACCTCCGTTCAGGCCATAAAAGGCGCGTGTTGAATAGCTTTTCAATATTGGCAGCGTCCTGCTCCCCACTCTGAGAATTTAGTGACACTGTTATGACTGGTTGGGTGACGGGAGAGCTGATCACTGTTATCACCAGGTTCTCACTGGGGTTTAATGAAGAGTGAGATACGGGCACGCGGCACACAAGTCCCCTGTATTTTTATAATTACAGGCAATATTTCACAGTGGGTTACATGAGCATCTCATCAGGTGTGTAATGCAATGGAAAAAAGGCAATTTTCAGACTCCAACACACCTGGGTGCGTTTCCCAGCCTGCCACGTGCTTAGCAGTACCTAGACCTGGAGTGAGATGCCTGAATCCCTGAAGCTCAGTTGCCTCTTCCCTAAATGGGTTATTCTTTTATTGACCTCATGAGGGTGTGTGGAGGTTGGATCCGATGATAAGGGGGTAGTGGGTATCTGCCACCTAAGAAGCACTTACAGTTTAACAATTTTCCATTGTTACCTTCCATTTCCTAAGCTAGTCCTGCTTATAAGGAAGGAAGCAAGGTAACATAGACAAAACAGAAATAGTTTCTAAATTACAATTTATGAAGCTGTAAAGATACTTTACCAGTGTCTGACTCTAAGTTCATGAAAAGAATCTCAAACGCTACTTGGATCCCTGAGTACAATATTTCCTCCTTCTAACCTAGTCTTTTAATTATAGTTGTTTTCCCATTATAAAATTTAACCAATGGCACAGACTCCATTAACCTGAATGTTTTGTTTTGGTGTAAAGTAAGCCTATGTTGGGGGCTTCCCTGGTAGCTCAGCTGGTAAAGAATCGGCCTGCAATGCAGGAGACTCCTGTTCGATTTCTGGGTTGGGAAGATCCCCTAGAGAAGGGATAGGCTACCCACTCATCTTCTTGGGTTTCCCTGGTGGCTCAGACAGTAAAGAATCTACCTGCAATGCAAGAGACCTGGGTTCAACCCCTGGGTTGGGAAGATCCCCTGGAGGAAAAAATGGCTACGTACTCCAGTATTCTTGCCTGGAGAATTCCCATGGACCGAGGAGCCTGGCGGGCTACAGTCCATGGGGTTGCAAAGAGTAGGACATGACTGAGTGACTAAGCACAGCACAGCAAGCCTTTGTTGGGAGCTCCAGTTTAGGTATTTGATAGTTCTGCAACACTGTGGCATGCCCTCTGTTTATCTGAAGGAATGTGTGGACACTCAAGCTTCATTATTCGGAAGTGGGAAATTTTAATCTGTGGCATTGGCATCTGAACGGGCCCACACTAAACTCCTCCCCATGTCACCTGGTTGAAAGGACCTCAGCATCCTTTTTTTGTGGCTTCCAAAAGGACTGGTTTTCACATCCCATCTCCCATGTTTCCTGTCCTAAACTTCCATCTTTAGTCATGATCATTGGCCAACACTTCGAGATTTTGTTGGGAAAAATTAAAAGCAGACTCTAGGTAGAAAATGCTCTTGAGATTATACATTTCAGGAAACCTTACATTAAGGTGAAAGTCCTTGAAGATTAGGGCCCTGGAGCTCTCAGGATGCCTGACGTTGACAGACACATGGCTGAGGGTCCAGAGCGAGGCGGTGGCTGGCTTTGTCCCTCGGGGATTCCTTCTGGGTGCCAATCACTGAATGCCCCCACACTTGAGTCATTTCAGGGCTACCATTCCTCACATGAGAAAGCAGGAAAAGAGTGGCACCTGTTTTGTCAGGCATGATAATAGAACCTCAGAAGGGAGCGCGTGCAGATAATAGTGTTAGCAGTGAGCAGCATTCTTGCTATTGTTCAGTCGCTCAGTCATGTCTGACTCTCTGCGACCCCACGGACTGCATCACACCAGTCTTCCCTGTCCTTCACCCTCTCCCGGAGTTTGCTCAGACTCACGTCCATCGAGTCGGTGATGCCATCCAACCATCTCATCCTCTGTCGCCTCCTTCTCCTCCTGTCCTCAGTTTTTGCCAGCATCAGGGGTTGTTTCCAATGAGTTGGCTCTTTGCATCAGGTGGCCAAAGTATTGGAGCTTCATCATCAGTCTTTCCAATAAATATTCAGAAGATGTTATTACTACGCCTTCTCAAGGACATTCTGAATATCAAGATGCTGGATTCTGTTGTTCCTACAGGTTGTGAAAACAGCCATAGAGAAGGTAAAATGATGGCAAAGAAAACACTTTCCTGGTTCACCTGCTTGCTTTCTAAAAAGAGTTGCATTTACTGTTTTAAGGCCAAGGCCACTTAAGGAGTGAGGTTGGACTCAAATCAGGACCACAGCACACACTGTTCTGACGTCTGCCTCCACCCCCAGGAATCGGGAACAGCTGTGCAGCCTGGAGCATGCGGACAGGTCTGGGAGGCAGCACAGATGCACCTTGGATGGGACTAGAAGGGCACCTTGTTTGCCCCTCGGAGCCCAGTAGCCTTGTCTAAGAAGATTGCAGTGATGCTGACATGGGACGGATGGCCCCTGAGAATGCAGTCTACTCAAACACCTTGTCACCGTGGTGGGGACAGTGAGGGCCACACAAGTGTGTCCCTGTCCCTCGCTAGTTGAATGGCCTGGGGCAATCCCCTCAGCCCTTGCCCCCTCAATCTGCTCATCCGTAAAATGGGTTCACACCATCTGCGGGGTTGCTGTCAGTACTCAGCTCTAGTCTGTGATAGGCTGGACAGGACACCCGGATCAGGGCCATCTCTGAGTTATCTAGCTCCGGAGCTGATCTCAAGGGGTCTTGTTTGTCCACCAGCCTGTCGTCCAGGAGGTCTTCCCAGCACCTCCGAGGAATGACCCTGCCCAGTCATTGCTGAAATAAGGGGCGGGGAGGGGAAGGTCACATGCCCGTCGGACAGGACAGACCCACAAGAGCCGATGAGCAGAGGACCTGCCGGTCTTGACCCAAGAGTGAACACCATGGAGGGGCCTCCAGGGAGGCTGGACAGTCACACCTTGACATCAGCACCCACGGCTGAGCCTGGAGAGCAAGACCGGTCCTTCCACGCAAAGCGCGGGAAGGACTGCAGCTCGGACAGGTCGGGCCGCACCCGCGCCCAGATCTGAAAGGAGAAGCATTGTTAACAGCAGCAGAACACAGAGTTTCCGCACATACAGAGCGGGGCAAATCCAGCGGAAAGTTCTGCCATTCCAAGAAACTATGCTCGTAAAATACTTCTGAGCAAATGACTCTGCTTTTAACAGTTATTTACTGGATTTTATACCCAAATGTGAACCAAAGTCATAAAAACATAATGACTTAGTGCCGTGCTTTTCAATTTTCAGTCCCAGAACAGCAACGCACGGTTTTAATGTTTAGCTGGAATTGTTTGAACGTCCCAAAAATATGGTACGAGTTGCTGTCGGAATTAGAATCAGCTCCACAGAAAAGTAAAAGCCACCACTTCTCTCGCTGCCCTCCTTCCAAACCTCAACCCCACAACCTGTCTCCAGGTGCCAGCCCAGCTGGGAGGCTGCCTCCAGGGGTCCGGGGGGCGGGGGCAAAAATTCCGGCCTTAACTTGATGCTGCCAGCTGTCCAAAGCAGCCGGTTCTGCGAGAAACCTCCACGGGTGAGGTTTCTGTTGTCAGGAACCTGGCAGGAAGGACTGTCACTGCTGCAAGTGACGTAAGAGAAGGTTGTTCTCAAGTCAGGGCAGAGCCAGCTCTTGAAGGCAAAAAAAAAAAGAAAAATGCATCTGGAAGACTGGAGGCCTGTGACACCTGAGACAGGAAGCAAGACATGATGTTCCCACCAGACAGAAGGAGGAGGGGCTCAGCCCATCCAGCGGGGTGCCCTGGGCCAAAAGCCGGGACTTGGGCTCCACCGTTCCTTTCCATTACCCCAATCCCCTCTTCCTGTCCTTCTATTTCCTTCTTAAGTTGCATCAGGAGTTTCCACGGGTTTCTGAGTTCCAGCCCTCCCAGAGGAGTCCACGGTGAGCCCCCATCCACGCCTGCTCTCCTTGGGCCCCCGGGACAGAGCAGGACTTGCCCTGTGCAGCCTCCATCTGCTGAGGGACTAGGCTCATGGGAACCACAGCCCTGGCCCGAAGCTAGAATGGTGGGACCTGCCTCTTATCTGCAGGCCTGACCAGCCTGAGCCCCTGGCTTTCCAGAACCCCTGCAGGCATGGCACATGGTGACAGATGGTCCCAAAGACCCTGCCCCCAAAAAACAGACTGGAGAGAAGAGGGGAGCACATGGAGAGGAGACAGATTCCTGAAGACAAGGTGAGGATCTGCTAGCATCCCCCTTAGAGTGCCGAGCCCTGGGGAAAGGGGACAGGAAACAGCTGAGACGTTTGCAAAGGCCAGAATGCAGAGTCATGCTCAGGAAGCCGTTGTGAGGACCTCTCCCTTCACCCTGAGGATGGCAGGAGGCAGCAGGGAACCAGCCTCTGACAGGTACCTTCGATGCCCTGGGGACTGTGCTGCGAGCCAGCCCACGGCTCATTCCAGCCTCTCCATCCTCTGCTCTGGGGCTCTGGTGGACTGGACAGGAGCTCTGGACGCTCAGAAATGCTGAGAGAAGTTCGCTCCCTAAGCCTCGAGGCTACAGAGGACGGCTAGATTCCCACCCACGTGGGTCATGGGTCGGGTCCCTCCTGCAGTGTGGCATGAGACACGCCCCCTCCTGAAGTGAGTGTGAGGCTGGCCTTCGTGTGGGGGGAGCAGGGAGGGACGGAGCAGCCCCATGTCTGAAGCTCAGCCCCATCTCCGGTCCCATGATCCTGACACAGTTAAATGGTAGATTGAGGAGCAATCGGCCCTGTGGGAGTCTTTCCCATTTCCCCAGGACAGGAAGGAAACAGCCTGTCCAGGGACCTCTCCCATCCACCGCTGCGGGTGAATGCTGAACATCTGTCTCTACCAAGACGCTCTAAGGCCAGACTGTGGAAAGGGCTCCTTGAGAAGAAAGAATCTCCACTCAACGTTTCTCTTTCACGAAACTGTCTTTTATCATAATGCAGCAGGTTCACATTGCCTTTCCTAGGTCGAGAGCTCTCTGAACTTCGCTGGTGAATTAAAGGCTGCAGAAAAGCTTCCACCCATCTTAGCCGGAAGAGCACCCACTGTGACATCCTGTCCCAGCCCTCCTGACTCAGGGTGCAGAAGAGAACCAACCAGCTGGAGATGACCCTTGGCCCCCTAGCCTTGGCGGATGCAGGACATGGCAAAGAGAGGCCCCAGCCAAGCTGCCTGGAGGACCTGGGCTCACACTGCAGAGGGAACAATGCCCCTGGGAGCACAGGCCTGGACCTATGGAGGCTGCCCTGCCACCCTGATGAGATGGCAGACAGATCTGTTGAAATCTGGATCCTACTGTAAGGCGATTGAGGCTACGCTGGAGCATGCCCATATTCTTCCACACCGGACCATTCACCTGTGAAAGTCAGAGACCATCTCAGAGGAAAGCTTTCCTGACATCAGAGAGCAGGTCCCTAGACATGCAGCCTCACCAGCTGCGGCATTGCTCAAATCTGCCGGAAGGTCTGTGCATGCCCTGTAGAAGGCTCCTGGCTTGTCCCTGGGTGCCCAGCACTGGGCCTTGGCTTCCTGAAGGCAGAGACCACATGTTCAGCCCCAGATGAACACATCATGAGTAGCTGCTGAAGTGCTGAACAGGCAGGTGATGGATGGGTTGGCCCAGCAGAGAGGCATGCTGGAACCCGTGCACCACGCAAATGACCCTGACTCTCCTGGGTCCATTTCTGCAGATAAGACATCACTGTGGGGCTTGTGGAGCGAGGCGTGGACTAGTGCTGGGCTTTGGTGGGAGGATGGATGCTCCAAATGCCTCCCTTAGGACTGGTGTGGCGGCTCCATCCCAAGGCGCCTTCTAGAACCACAAAGACTTTCTGAGGACAGTTCTGAACTCAGCTTCCAACTCAGACAGAAGTCAGCCCAGCAGCCTCAAAGAGGCGGTCCCCAGCCCCCACTGGGAACAGACGTGAGCCTCCGAGGGGCCCAGAGGGCCTCTGGGGGCCTCCTGGGGCCCTCTCGGGCACTTTCTGCATCCTCCCCAGAGACTCTCCTTCTTCCCCCTCTCTTCCCCAAGCCTACGGTGTGCCTGTGGGGTTGGGTTTGTGGGGTCCTCAGAAGAGACTGTACTGAGGAGGGCACGGGGTCTAAATGGTACCCTCACGCATTTCTTTAGGGAAACCAGCTCGGTGGAGCCATCCAGGTCTCCAGGAGCCTGGAAGAAGGTCCTTGCTCCCGACAGCCTGTGCCACCTGCGTGATGGGTTCCCTGGGGACACGCAGGACTGTGGTTTGGCTGGAGGGGCAGGAGTTTGCAGGAGTCCTAAGGGAGGGCGTGAGCCCCTCTGGGAGTCAAGGACCCAGGGGAGCCCCCAGAGATATGGAGCCAGAAAGAAGCAAAGCAGAGTTGTGCATGCTTGTGTTTTGTCCAGAGGAAACTGGTCATTTGCTTTATTTGAAGGAAATGGAGCCTCAGGATGCTGGCTGGCTTGGGTGACCTTTGGGTTGATGGCTGAGGGTACACAGGGAACACAGTCCAGGGCACAGAGTTGTCCAATCCCCCAGGGCAGCATCCCAGGAGGAGTCTAGCATCTGGCTGGTGTGTGTGGAGGCCACAGGATAACGGAAATCTCTGGGAGTCGTGAGCTTCTCCGGTGATCCTACGTCCAGGGACATACGGGGTAACCATGGGCTGGGGGCTGGCTGGACCACTGCAGTGCAGCCTGACAGAGGGCAGTGCAGCAGACACATGTGGGTGTGACAGGGAGGCTGTGACTTAGGGTTGCGGAAGTCCTGGGGGCCTGGGGGTCTCTTGCGGTGCAGGAGGGAAATGAAATCCCACTCCCCAGGGGCGAAGTGTCCTCAGCACCCCTGCTACCAGAAACACCCCGCCCTGGCCCCCAGCCCTATCTGGGTGCTGTTTCCCGTTGTTGCTGTTCAGCCGTTAAGTTGTATCCGACTCTTTGCAACCCCATGGACTGCAGCACACCAGGCTTTGCTGTCCTTCACCATCTCCCGCAGTTTCCTCAAACTCAGGTCACCTGAGTTGGTGATGCCATCCCACCATGGTAAAGGGGAGGACCTGAGTCTGCAGAGAAAACCCACCGAGCACCCAAGGATAGCTTGGAGGGCGAAGTCCTGGGGTCTTGACCACAGTGGCTCAGCAAGTGGGCTTCTGGCGTGTCCTATGCCTGCTCAGCGGGCTGGCCTGCTCCGCACCGGGCGGCCCCCATGCGGCAGTGGGGGCACTCTCTCCATGAGGGCGTCCTGGGTGCCCTGGGGTTGCGGCGAGGACAGTGTGAGGGGTCACCAGGCACGGGGATGCTATGTGAGACCGTCCTCTCATCTGAGAACTTGCCCTGGGACCCCCAGAGATGCAGACACAGCCAAGACCTGCTCGGTTTCTAAAGAAGGTTCCCCAAGTGCGGTGGGTTGAGTAGTATCCACCCCAAAGACCCAACCTCCAGAGCCTGAGGGCAAGTTCCTTTGGGAAGTGTCTCTGGAGACGTAATTAAGCTCAAGTCTCTGAATGAGATGGCCCTGCACTTAGGTTACCCCTGAATCCAAGGACAAGTGTCCTTGTGAGAGTGACTCAGTGGGAGATGGAAGCGCCAGACGCACAGGGGAGAAGCCAAGTAAAGACAGAGGCAGAGGAGGGGGATGTGGCCACCAGCCCCGGAGAGCCCAGAAGCCCCAGGGGCTGGAGGAGGCAGGGAGGACCTTCCCCGGGAGCTGGATGGACAACTGTCCCATGAGGGCTAGTTGGTTTCGGGCTTCTGGCCTCTGAGCTGAGAGAAGAAATGGCTGTTGCTGTCGGCCACTATGCCTGCGGCGCTTTGTCACCGCCCCGGGACACCCGCACAGAGGAAGCGAGCGGCCCCTGACCCCTCACCCCCAGTCACCGCTCCCCCTGCAAACTGGCAGGAGGAAGACTGGAGCCTGGAGCTGCCTCACGGCCTGACCGCGGCTGGTCCCACGTGAGTGCGGGGCTGTGCGTCTCTCCGGGTATCCCTCCTCTCTACCTGCATCTCAGTTTTCTCTCACAGACGGAAGAGGTGTCGGGATAAAGGCCCCTCTGGCTAACTTTCTATGGTGCCAAATCACAGCGACGCTCGTGAACGATCAGGAAAGCCCTTGAGATGGACCCATGAGAGGAACGGGGACATTTATGAAATCCAAATGTGTAAAAATGTATCTGACTTGCTCAAATTAAACAAAGGGGAATTTGTAAACAAATACACCGGAGGTTCAGACGGTGATGAGCTGCGATCGTTAGCGTCGACAGTTGGGCAACAGGACATTTCGGGACCGCTGGATCCTGCCAAGAGGCAGTTCCAAAAGCCGAATCCTGGCGGTGGGATCTGACTGCAGGGAACCAGAAGGTTTTAACTTGAGGACGTGGTTTCCCCATCACAGCCCTTCTGAGATGACTACAGGAGACCCCTGCAAATGTCTTTATAATGAGCTTCCATCTTAATTTTAAGAAATCAGTGTGATGTGCAGCTTGCTGATTATAAAATAATTCTGCAATACAAATTAGACCAGGCTTCAGGGCCTTTGAAATGTAGTGTGTTAAAAAATGGTACGTACAGGTTAAAAGATACAGATTCGGAACACCAGGATTTACACGAAATTATCACACAGGCTTTGATAGAGTCCTGGACTAATTCAAAAGAGCAAGTTTCCTACGAAGCTGTCTCCTTCTCTTTGAAAGCACCTTGGTCTCTGCACAGTCATCTATTAATTATATTACAGATAAGGTAAATAAAAGTGCAGCGATATGGAGATCACAGCCTTCTTTCTTCTAGTGGAGACTAAAGGTATGGGCTCCTGTGAAGTCTGCGGGGCAATGAGGAATGATAAAGGCATTCTGTGACAGAGAGGATGTATTTATTGTGACATGTGATGGAAGGATCTGAGGTTCAGGATCCGGGAGCAGCACTGATGGGGTAGCAAAGAGCCGGGCAGGGGAAGGGGGCCCGGGAGGATCAGATGGGACTTCAGACCACAGCTCTCAGTGGGGGACATCTCAGTGCTAGAAACAGTGTTGCTCCTGCAACTTATGTACAGACAGAAATAGACCAGCAGACAGAGGAAACAAAGTTGCAGTTCCCAAAGGGGAAAGGAGGGAGGGATAAACACATACGCACACTGCATATAAAAGAGGGCCTTCCCTGGTGGCTCAGCTGGTAAAGAATCTGCCTGCAAGGCCGGAGACCCCAGTTCAGTCCCTGGGTCGGGAAGATCCCCTGGAGAAGGAAAGGCAACCCACTCCAGTATCCTTGCCTGGAGAGTCCCATGGACAGAGGAGCCTGGCGGGCTACAGTCCATGGCATCACAGAGTCAAACACGACTGGAGCGACCTAGCGCACACACAGGCATACATATAACTGAATCACTTTTTTGTAACACAACATTGTGAATCAATTACACTCCAATAAGAAAAAAGAAATAGTGTCGTCCCTGCTGTTTATATGAGAATAAACTTTATACTAAATATTCTAGAGCCATTTGAGGTTCACAGCAGACCTGAGTGGTGGTGCAGGGAGTCCCGCATATACCCCGGCCCCCTCAGGCACAGCCTCCAGCCATCCACATCCTGCCAGAGGGAGGTGTGTGTTACAACCCATGAGTCTATATGGACAAAGTGTGATCACCCAGAGTCCACACTTTATATTAGGTCATTCAAAACTAACTATACAGATCGTGGTATGTGTACTAAACAGGGTGTTCTCGGCAGTCTATGTGTCCATTCCAAGAAACAGTGGGATATGCCCCAGGCACCCATCACTCACAGCCACAAGCTCCAGGGTGCTCTACAGGGGTCTTTCCAAGGCCGAGTGCTGAGGATTACCTGTTCCAAAATGTTAGAGAAAAAACACCTTCCCTGACCGACAGGGTAGGATTCAGGGTCTCCACAACAACTCGCCCATGAGTTTAAGTAAAATTAGACTTGCCTTTGGGGGAAACAGGGAGCATTGAGGATGAACCCCAGACGCATGAGGTTTTGTGACGTCCCATCGCCTGGCCTGGGGTCTGGGTAGATGGCAGAATTGAAATGTGAGTGGAATGTGTGGGTTTCTATGTCAGGTTTCTTTCCTTCTCTTGATTTTGGGTTCAGTCACCTGTGCGTGCGTGCATGCTAAGTCACTTCAGTCGTGTCTGTCTCTTTGTGACCCTATGGACTGGGGCCTTCCAGGTTCCTCTGTCCAAGGGATTCCCCAGGCAAGAACACTGGGGTGGGTTGCCACGCCCTCCCCCAGGGGATCTTTCTGACCCAGGGATCAAAACTGCGGCTCTTATGTCTGCTGCACTGGCAGGTACCTGCGTTAAACCTTGGTGCTGACAGGCATTGGCTTCTCCTTCCCACGTTCCTTGTTTTATTTATATAATTTATCAACCTTTCAGTATATACTTTTACTGTAGGCATCTCGGGCCAGTCGTAGAAATAGATGGGAATTAAGGTAAACCAGAGTGAATGTACGTCTTGGATGGTGACTTTACGCTGAATGCACTGCCTCTTGGCAGAAGCCAAGTTTGCAGCTGATTTTCAACTCTGACTGATGGTTCTCTGATCGCTCCCACTTGGCGCAGCTTACAGAGCTTTTCAGAAAAGTGTACGCCTCTCAGGCTCTGAAAGGCTCTGATGAATGAGATCCCTGTACAAGGTGTGCCGGGGGCCCCTGCACCCTCAAGCTGCGGGCACACCTCCAGCATCTCCACATTGCAGACGCTGCAGGTGAGGATGCACCCCGAGGACAGTCCCCCCCGCCCCGGGCAGACGGAGCGAGTTACAAAGGCGGGCGGTGGGGAGGTGGGGCGTGGGAATCTGTGCAAACAGGTTGGTATAGTCAGGGTGGAATCATCCTCAGAAAAGAAACTTTATCAGAAATAAGACTGAGGGCTACTTTTTTGGCAACGTTAAGGTACATTTCAGAGAAGACACTGAGGAGCAGTTCAGTGTCCTAAGAAATCATTTTGAGGAAACTGACAAAGTGAAATTGGAAGAGGGGAGACGAAAACGGAGGAGGTGGCCCCCAAGGCCACCCTGTCCCTCAAGGCTGCGCCTGACAGTGATAGTGCAGGGCCTTGGCGGTCAAGCCGTTGGGAGTCCAAAGCAGGCTCATCGTGACAATTCTATCTTAATGAAGCCAAGAAAGGAGAAAGGAGGCTGGTCCACTCCCAAGCTCCTCACGGCAGGTTTTCCAGGTGACGTTAAGGGGAGCCAGGGGGAAGGATGGGGAGGGTCCCTGGAGGTGACCTCTCCGAGCTTGTACCTACAGAACCTCCGGAGCTTGGACAAGCCCCTCTCCAGGGCAGCAGTGAGGACCAGAGGGACAGAGGTTTAGTCTCTCAAATCTCCATCCACTTCCCCAAATAAAAATAAAGAAAGCAGCATTCTAGCCATGGAAACAGAGCTCCAAGATGCAACCCCAAGTTCTCCTCCTACCCAGAGGGCCTCCCTGAGCCCCAGCCTGGGAATTTGGGAATAATCCCAGACTGGACCACCCACCTTCTCATAAGAGCCTGCATGAGAACCGGAACATTTGAGAGAAACTTCCATCGCCCCTGAGTATCAACGCCATCGTCGCAAAGGCGGTGGGCCTTCCAAACCCACATGGCTGTCTACATTCAAAACCGCTCTGCAAGCTCTAAAAGTCCATTTATTTATGTTTGGTTTATGCCAAGGCCGTAATGGCAAGCTGCTACAGTTACTCGTTTGTAGCTACAGAGAATCCAATTTCATAAAAATTTGTTTGGCTAGCTAATTAATCCTGATCTTTTCATTAGAAAAGAAGCTAAACAATTTCCGGTTGACCGCAGTGGACACAGCGTGCGAGCCTTTAGAATCTTACCACCACGGTCTGTTATCAATGAACAATGACATTTTGGATGGAAAAATCAATTTTTCCCTCCACTCCTTTTAACCTCTTGAGCCATCTTCTTCGCTTTTCCAAACTCAGATAACGTAACTCACCATGAAAGCCAGACAGAAACGGCCTTGGGCATGTCCACAGGAGACCCAAATCCATCTCATCAGCAGAAAGACCTGTGTCCTTAGGCAAAGCCTGCTTTACTCAGCGACCCAATCACACCTTTCAACTCTGCTTATTAATCCTTACATTTCCCCAGGAAAAAAAAAAACTGAGTTGTCTCTGTTAATAATGCAAGACGACCTGAGTGCCAGGTGGGCAGTTCTGGAGAAAAGGGTTATGGCTCAATTAGATGCTGAGCCTGTGCAGAGTGGGGCTTCCCAAGTGGAGCTAGAAGAACCCACCTGCCAATGCAGGAGACATAAGGGACTCAGGTTCAATCCCTGGGTGGAGAAGGTCCCCTGGAGGAGGGCATGGCAACCCACTCCAGTATTCTTGTCTGAACAGTCGTAAAGAATCTGCCTTCCAACGCAGGAGACATAAGAGACGCAGGTTCAATCCCTGGGTCTGGAAGATCCCCTGGAGGAGGAAATGGCAACCCAGTCCAGTATTCTTGTCTGGAGAATCCCATGGACAGAGGAGCCTGGTGGGCTACAGTCCATGGGGTTGCAAAGAGTCAGATATGACTGAAGCGACTTAGCATGCACGCACTGTGCAGAGTGACTCGGGGGTGGGTGGCCCTTCTGCTCCTAGAGAGGGGTCGGTTCCAGCCAAGGACACTTTCTCTGCTGACACTGAAATACAAAGAGCCAGTGTGCTCGGCGCAGGGTCAGGAAGGCTCGGCAATCCACACCCTAGGATCCACAGTGCTCGCAGGGACACTACTCCGATGCCTGGTGAGGACCAGTCGACGTCTCCAGGCTCCTGAGTTCTGCAGACGATCTCAGCCTCCACCCCTCTGGGCATCTCCTGGTGGAGCAAGGGGACAAAGGAGAGCACCCTCACCAAACCCTTCCAGCATCCTTCCCAGCACCCGGAAGCTGGCCGCCCCTTCCCCTCCACAGAGCACGACCCACAACCCCCTCTCCATCTCATCGTCCACTACATGGGAACTCTGACCTGCAGCGGGTTCAGTGCTGAATCCCACCGTCTCTAAACTGATCCCCTGTCTTCTCTCAGTTTCCTCTTGCTGGTCTGTGGACCAGGAATTCAAATGGCGTCTGCTCTGTACAGAGATGGTGATGGCGCAGGTAAACTGGTCATCGCGATACTTCCTGCCTGTCAAGAGTCAAGCTGTTCAAAGCTGTTGCTGTTGTTCAGTCGCTCAGTCGTGTTCAACTCTTTGTGACCCCATGGACTGCAGCACGCCAGGTTTCCCTGTCCATCACCAACACCCAGAGCATGTTCAAACTCATGTCCATCGAGTCGGTGATGCCATCCAACCACCTCATCCTCTGTCTTCCCCTTCTCCTCCCGCCTTCAACCTTTCCCAGCATTGGAGTCTTTCCCAGTGAGTCAGCTCTTTGCATAAGGTGGCCAAAGGACTGGAGCTCCAGCATCATCATCAGTCCTTCCAAAGCATATCCTTTAGGATTGACTGGTTTGATCTCCTTGATGTCCAAGAAACTCTCAAAATGCATCTGTTATTAACTACTGTACACACAGCTGGGTGATGGCTTGAGTGGCTGGTTGCTGTAAAGCATCGGTTTCTCTTGCAGTTATGAAAGAGCATTTCATGCTCTGTCTTGTAAACCAGGATGCAAAGTATGTGTGTGCCGTTTTGTTTAGGTTTCGGCAAGTGACAGCCATGTGGGGCTCATGATGATGGGAATAAGGTGATCCGACTTCCCATTTTTAAAAGCCCTCCCTGGCAGCTTTTACCATCCAGCAGCCAGACGGGAGGTAAAATGGCTTGTCCAGTGACCCAGGTAAGAGCAGATGGAGGATGGGACCAAGGTGGTCATTGAGCAAAGGGCCAGACGTGGGATTGGGCAGACAGGTTGGACCTGCTGGACCTGCTGGGTCAGGGCCAGAAGGACATGCTGATGGACAGGCTCTGGGGTGAAGGAAAGACGCAGCCTCTTGGCTTTTAGCTGAGCACTGGGGTGATGGCACCCTGTTCATTTCAGCGAGGGTGGGGGAGGTTTGAGATGGAGGCGCTCAGCGATTCCCCTGGATGCTCGGGGTTTGGAATGCCCATCAGACGCCCCGCAGAGGCATAGCAGATGTCAGTGAGTGGGGCTGGGCTACGGAGTGACACTCAGGGTCATCTGTGCACTGATGCCACTCACAGTCATCAGGTGGACGAGGGCGCCTGGAGCGCTGTAGCTAGACAGGAAGATGACCCAAGGATCATCCCAGTCAGAAGGAGCCAGTGGAATCGATTGGAAAGAGATGGCCAGTGAGCCGGAAGGGGCAATAGGAAAGGAAGCCATTTCAGAAGCCAAGGGCAGAGAGCTCCCAGCTCCCGGCACGTGGGAGGTTGGCTGGGCTGATGGGTGGAGGCTGAAGAAGGGGGAAGGAGGGGAGCACCGTGTGTGGATTTGCAGAAGTAGGGGACTCAGTGGGTTTGGCGGGAGCAGGCCACGGGGAGAGGGGAGGGACGCAGCCTCATTGTGGGGAACTCAGGCCGGAGAACGGAAGTGGAAAGCAAACCCCAGGTGACGTTGGTTTTGAAGATGCTTTGCACAAAGACACGCAGATCTGAGACAGCAAGGTATTTATTTTAGTTTCAGAAGGGAGACATTAGAACACATCTGCATGCAGATGAAAATCATCCAGGAGAGAGAGAAAAATAAACAAATAAACCAGATAACGCAGAAAAAGAAAAAACCCCAAACCATTCATAGAAGAGCTGAGTCATGAGATAGAAGGCAAGCACAGGAACCCTGGCAGGAAGGGAGCCTCCATCCGGTCTCAGCACAGGGTCACAGGTCACAGGACGGGTCCCAGGCTTGGGGTACAGGGGCTGAGCTTAGGGGTTGGGGTTAGGGGCCAGCGGGGAGGGCGGGTGCTGAGCTTCAGGACGGAGGATGTTGCAGTGGCCATGGCGATGGAGCGCGGATCCACAAGGAGGCACACTCAGTGTGCTGGGCTTCCAGGTTCTGGGGACCCCCACGGCAGCCTCGACCCCACACGGATTCTTCTTTGCTTCTCACATGTCCCTGGTCGGGCGGCTAGATGTCCAGACGCAAGCGGGATCCCCGTAGGTCCGAACTCTTGCTAAGAGTCCCGAAGACGTGCGATCCCACCAGCCTCATGGGGTCCTACAGACGATGGGAGTGAAGAGCAGAAACTGAGCGTCACCTCCTCTGTCCCTCCACCGGCCCCCCGCCGAAGACACTCACTCGCTACACATACACAGAGCCCTGTTGACACCCCAGGAGTTCGAGAACAAGATGCTTGCCTGGTGGGCTCTGTGACAACCTCCACAGACACGGTATCTGGTCTGGGCCAGCCTGGACCAACCTGTCCTTGGGCTTGCTCATCAAAACTCCAGATGTCTGGAGGGCACCTCCATTTTCCTTGAAGGGTGACATCCCAGGCATGTGGTCCCTGGAAATTCTGAGGCTTCCTGTGACTTTGGGGGGATGCGTCCTCTGTACCCACCCACCCAGGAGGCAGAGCAGACAGGTGGAGGGCCCCGGGTCTTGGGCAGCAGCAAGCCCAGACCCCCTGCCCTAGAGCACGATTCCAGGGAGAGGAAATGCCCCCAGCATCTCAGCTCATCTTCTGCTTAAACGTCTTCCTGTAGTAGAAAAAAGATGCCAACTGATGTGATCACTGAGGCTCCTGTTCTAGCCTCGGTTTACCTGTTGGGAGGTAAAGTCATCATTGTTTGCCAGGATACAGATCATGGCACAAAGTGAGGCGGTCGAAGCCAGCATCTAAAACAGAAGAGGATGGAAAATAGTGTGCTGCCCAGGCGATGGCAAGTGTAATTTCGTAAAATCTTTTTGAGTCATAAATGTTTGTGTGAGCATATATGTGTGTGTGCACTTCATGCATTTAAATTCTGTGCCATGGGTTAGTCTGTGCTTTGTACTTGTAAGAAAGAAAAACAAGTGCAAGTCCTCAGAACTAAATGATGCCTGTGATCTTGTCCTAATCTAAGACATCACGGAGGCGGTGAGTGATCACCACAGACAAAAGTCACAAGCCAACCCGGCCTCCAAAACCCATGGCAACGCACTTTCTATCTGTCAACTCATGTTTTGTCGTAGCTGTTGAGTGAACAATAACCAATGATTAGAAAGATCACACAGAGAAGGCCTTTCAGAAGGAAAGCAGTGAGGGAGAGAAGTGGAAAAGACAAGTGTTTTAAAGGAAATTATAATTAACTTGGCATCAAACACGACATCCTAAAGCAGCCAGTGCTGGCATGTCTGTTGCCCTGTGGGTTCACTGCCCAGCCAGGACCATCGGTCACCTCTCTGTACCCACCATGATGGTTGCATAGGCCCTAGTTGGTGCCTGATGCTTGTTCTGAAGGGAATGGAGCCCCATCATATAAATAAGGGACAGGAAGATGTTCTCTAAGCTGTCTAGTGACCCCGTGCCTCTTAAATCTTTTGCAAAAGCTCTTTTTAAAAAATTCATTTCATAGCCAAAACATTAACTTTTATCATTTCAATTTAGAAGCCGAGGGATGCCATTGGGGGCTTTTATCTGAGACATAAGCCTGCTGACACATTTCAGGTTTGGGGACAGAGGGGACCTGGCCATACTCACTGGGAGAATTCCGCTGCAGGTGGACTAAGACCCCCTCAAGACACGCCTCCAGTGGGGTCCGGGTCCGGTGGCCCCTGAGAAAGCACAGTCTCGGATCTCAGTGTGCTTCCCGGAGGTCGCTGTTCACTTCCAAGTGGCACATGCAGTGGGAAGCTCTTTGCTTCTCCTTCGCCAAATCTCAGGAGAGGTGCTGCCCGTCCTGGCCCCACCATCGCCTGATGTGATTTCCGCGTGTCCTTTCCGCTGGTCCGTGCTCCCTTCCGTGGCGGGTTGTGGCGGTGGACGTGTGAGGACAAGTTTTGCACCTTCCTGGGACTGCAGGGTGGCTCCCAGACTCCCCACCCAGCCGGAGGATCGCCGTGTCTCCCTGAGAGAATGAACTCTCTACGTTAAACCAAACTCACATTTCCTAGGCTGCTGTCTTTTTGGCTGTGAGGACCACAGGGTGACGAGGAAATCTGCGGTTCTGTGAAAGGTGCTGAGGTGCTGAGCTGGGGGCCAGAGGGCCCCCTCACCGCCTTCCTGGGGAGGTGCAGGTGTCTGTATCTCCTTCTTAGGACCGTAGATGGTTCTGTGCAAGCATCTGGCCTCGGCGGTAACAGAGAAGGCAGCCAGCAGGGACCGGGCCCAACAGCACTCAGCGTAGTAGCCCCCCTAACTCCGGGCGTTATGATGCCTTCTTGTGCATGGGCCCCTCTGCCCTCCAAGACTTCCATCTCTGCACCGCAACCCATCCTAGGCATGCACCCCACTCCCACGCTGGCTGTCTTCTTCACACATTTGCTCTCAAGAGAATAAAAACCCACTTCAGTCTTCAGCCATCCCAGAGCTGACACTAATTCACGCTAAGACGAAGGGGGCCGCCGACATCTTCGAGGGTGGGTGGTTGGCTCGAAGGGCTTTGCTCCCCACAGCAGGAGGGGACCCCTGGGCTGTGCACAGGTCCATCAAGGAGGGGAAGCTCCTGAGCAGAAGACTAAGGTTGTTAGATTCGATGGGAAGGTCTCCACTCCTTTCTCAGCTCTAATACCTGGGCCTCACCGAACACTCAGCCATCACGCTCCTCTGGTGAAGGTCAGCGTCTTTCTCTCAAACGATGATCCAGCAGTGGAGCCCTGCTCCGCACCTCAGCACCTTTCACAGAACCACAGACTCCCTCGTCACCCTGTGGTCCTCAGAGCCAGAAGGACAGCAGCCTAGGAGATGCGAGTTTGGTTTGACGTGGAGAGTTCATTCTCTAATAAGGACATTTGGAAATTTGGCAGTGAGCGGTCATCTGGAACACAGACAGTGACAAACTATCTAACCCGGACACCCCTGTGGAGCCCCTGGGGATGGTTATCTGCCTGCAGTGGAGGACTGGGGTGGGCCAAGCTCGCAGAGTGAAGAACGGCGGGTAAATCAGATCCCAGAGCACAGGCAAGACCACAGAAAAAATTCATCAGAAGGACCCACTGAAGTTTGAAGGAAATATTATATTTGTAGTAATACTACATTCTCCTTTACGGTTGAAAGCTGTTTGCCACTGACAAGAGCCGAAGCTGGAGTCAGAGAGCGTTAGTCACCCCCAAACTTGGGTCCTTGGGGATCCTCCTGTGACAGGAAGCTGATCCTGACATGCCCTTAACTGTAAGATCACAAGATTATACACACATCGATGTCACCCCTGGGGTCCCATGCTGGCTCAGATGGTAAAGAATCGGCCTGCAATGTGTGAGACTTGGATTCCACCCCATGGGTCCGGAAGACCCCTTGGAGAAGGAAATGGTAGCCCACTCCTGCATTCTTACCTGGGAAATCCCATGGACAGAGGAGGCTGGTGGGCTACAGTCCACAGGGTCGCAAAGAGTTGGACACAGCTTAGCGACTAAACACACACAGATGCTACCCTTAGAGTCAAAGACACATCGTCATGATAGTACCATCGTCCTGCCCCAAATAAGATTACCTAAGCCTCACTATTTGATTGACCGAGAACATTCATTGATAGGCAGGATCAATTAATCTACCTGAATTGAGGAATGGCTCATCTTTCATTTGCTATGGTGTATTATTTTTAAAAAAAAATTATAAAGCTTCAATATACAATTCCTATTCTGTTATGAGGACACCCATCTTGGACACATCCCTAAAGACGAGAAAGAAAGAAATAGCTGTTACTTATTCTGTAGGGACCAGAGTTTAGCATCAGATGTAAAAATCATGACACGCAATTTCTGGTGGAGAGATAAAAGCCTGACCACATGCTGAATGGTATTCATGGCAGATGTGATCTTCAGAGGGGCCGTGGCATTTCCTGCAAACTTGGGGATGTGTTTCTCCGACGTGGAAGTCAGCGTGATGAGCAACAAAACTATGCTTTGTTCCCCTGCCTTCACATGGTCTCAATATCGGTGGTTATTGGCCACTTGGATTCTTCAAACCAAGTATTACCCTGCCCCACTTACAGAAGCTGCCCCAATGCCCAGAGAGTCCGCCCATACAGACGGCCGTTCATAAGTCCCCAGACCCCTGTGCTAAAAATAAGTGCACGGGGTATATGCCTTTCCTCTGGACTTCGCCCAACTATGTACACATACTTACCTACATTCCTACGTGTGCATAAATAACTGATGTTCTCTGCTGGCTCCTCTGGTTTTCGGCCCTGGGACAACTTTTCTTCCCGCCAACGCCCCCCTGCACATAGCTGTCTGCCCCCAGACACCCGTTAATTGACTGCAAACACAACTTTATTGCAAAATGACTGCAGCTTTATTAAGCAACTGGATTTACAGGCAATAACATAATCAATATAACATTAATATAGCACGTAATTAAATAAGATTTCCACAAGGTACTGCCTGTATCCTGAAATATACAAAAGTTAATTGTTTTCACCAAAGGCAAGAACCAGAAGGGCTGGAAACCGAACTTGGAGGAACAGAGTCGCCAGTTGTTCTTGTTCTTAAAGCATCTCATCTGATACACAGAGGGAGCAATCCGAAAGCCACAGGAACGCTGTATCTCCGAGAATTCCCCGAAGAACCCCCGCCCAGGCCATGGGGGTGGGGGGGTGGGGGACAGCCCTTACGCCACCAATTAATGCTCTCTTGATGGACCAAGCTGCTAAAGGCAAGTAGCAAATTGCATTTAATGCTTTCTTGCCACCGGCAGAAAGAGGGCCTACCACCACAGGCTCTTGGAAAGTTACCATAGAATGTGCTGCGTCTGCTTAAAACGGGGGACTGGGTCCTCCAGGAAGGAGACCAGCCAACATGTCCCCAGGGCCCCGTGATGGTGTTTAAAATGCAGGGACACCCCCGCCTGCTCCTGCCCCCCAACCTGGCCTAGGAAGCCAAGTACTAGGGAGGGAGACACGATGGGGGCGCACTGGGCAGGCGCGGCTGTGAACCCTTCAAGAGAGAAACCCCGCGGATGAGGAAACGTCCTCAGGAAGGAGCTCACTAACTGGCTGATCGTGCACACCCCTCCCTGAGCTCAGCCTCCCCAGGGAGCCCTGCCTCCCGGTCCCCTTCCAGTACCTTGGAATTGGCTGCTGGAACATTCCGATCCCTGCGTGGACCCTGAGCCCCTTCACCAGAACCAAGTGTCTGATTTTAAGCGAAGTGGCTGAGGTCGTGTGTAGCTCCGGGACATCTTTAGCCACTGGAGCTACTCCACAGGCTGGGGTGCCTCACAGTCAGGACACCCCTCTTACAGGGACGGGTGGCCCCGCGGGAAGGGCCCTCCGCTGAGATGGTCTCGGTCCAGAGGGAAAGCGAGGCCCCCGGAGGCCAGCATGAGCTGTCTCGCAGGGAACGGGGCACTCAGGACACGCTTAGATCAGAAGCCGGAAAGAGAGTCATTGCGCCTAGTGGGCGAATTTCAGCAGGTCCTGGTAAATCCTCCCTGAGGGTCTCCCTGTTTCAGGGCAGAGGAGGAGGCCGTCCGTTTGGGGGCGACCTGGAAGCTGGGGTGAGCAGGCCAGGCCCTGCAGGGAGGAGGCGCCTGCACCCCGGTCAGCGTGCCGCCTCCTCTCTGTCCCTGCAGGAGCCCCCGCTTCTTGTCCCGTAACACCCGCTGGCCACCGCGGTCCCCTCTCTGGGAACGTCTCCCTTTTCTCCACCCACAGGCGGACTTGTGGGTCCTTAGAAAGTTCACTTCAGCCTGGCGGGGCTCCCTTTTCTTCCTGCAAATGAAGGATCTTTGTGCCCGAGGGCGTCTACGAGTCGTGAACGTGAGACAAACCCAGCTGGGGCTGTGACGTGCTCTCCAGGTAGACAGAGCTCCACCCCAGATAATCCGGGTCAAGGGAGAGGCAACCCCTCTGCCACGGCACACCTCTCCACACCACACCTGCACACACACAGAGGCACAAGTGCATACATGGTGCACACAGTTCAGTAATGGATCTGCAAACACCTCAAACCCAGGCCCCATCTAGGACGGCAGCTGGAGCCCTCACCTCGCAGACTGGGTGGGTGAGCCTCTCCAGGGTGGGCTCGCTGTCACCTGCCCCTCCCGGGGGTATGCAGCTGTGCACACCTCCGGGCCTTCTGCACCCCTCGGCTCCCACCACGCCCCAAACCAGGCCACGGCCTTTCAGGGAAGCTCTTCTTGGTGTTGAGACACCTGGGAAGTTTGGAGGTGGGGGGGCAAACAAAGAGACAGGGAGTGGGGAACATGGAGGAGGAGAGGGAAGAGGGAGAAGGGAGGAGGGAGGAGGGGGACAGGAGGAGGGAGGAAGGAAAGGGAGGAGGGGGAAGGCAGAAGGGAGGAGAGAGAAGGGAGAAGGGAGAGGGAGGAGGGAGAAGGGAAAAGGGAAGAGGGAGAAGAGAAAAGGGAGAGGGAGGAGGGAGAAAGGAGAGGGAGAGGGAGGAGGGAGAGGGGAGAGGGAGGAGGGAGAGGGAGGAGGGAGAGGGAGGAGGGAGAGGGAGGAGGGAGAGAGGAGGGACGGTGGGGGAGGCAGGGGGAGGAGCACAGGATCTTTGTGCATGGGGGAGGCAGCCGGGATAAGCGGGAGGATGGACCGCAGCCCGAGTCTTCAGAACCGCAGGCACTCTGCTTTACACAGAACATGAATATCTGTATCCATGGAAAACCAGGTCCCCTTCCCACAGACAGAGTGTGGGAAATGACATGCCAGCTTGTCGTATTTGGGCATAAAAAGACACTAAGAAAAATAGCCTCGCCTCCTGATGACAGAAAAATGACAACCAGATTCTAAAATGCATCAGCTCCAGGATGGACGGGCTCCATCCCCAGGGTTGAGTGAAGGATCTGGGGGTAACAGAGGTCTCTGATGGAACGGGGAAGTTCTACCATGTGGCAGCTCACATCACGCAACAATTTCCAAACGCGGGGCTCTGACAGCCGAAAACCTCAGAGAGACAGCCCGGCCGGGGACGCAGGGGGCACAGAAGGAGCCTGGAAACCTCTCCTATCCTGTTCCGGCAGCCCAGCGTCATGAGAACCCTGTGCTTCTGGGGTGATTCCTGACCCCAGGCTCCCACCCCTAAAATTAAGAAAAAAATAACTTCCCTCCTTCCCTATTATCACATGTAAATTATAAACACTGTCTGGCAGTCAGCAGTCATTCCCTAAATGTCAGGAATTCTTGTTTAGTCCCTCAGTCGTGTCTGACTCTTGAGACCCCGTGGACCATAGACCACCAGGCTCCTCTGTCTATGGGATTCTCCAGGCAAGAATACTGGAGTGGGTTGCCATGTCCTCCTCCAGGGGATCTTCCCAACCCAGGGATCGAACCCACGTGTCCTGCATTGCAGGCTGATTCTTAACCACTGAGCCAGGGAACTCCAGGCGTCAGGAATTAATGACCATCCTGATTTGGGCCGAGATGACAATATCTGTGTCTGTGAGCTCCCGTCTGAAATCCGCCGCGTCCCCCACCCTGTGCACGCGTGGGCGTGTGGCTCACAGGCACAGACCAGAGGGCACCATGGAGTCGCCCCTCGAGGGTGCGTGGTGGGCAGCTGGGTTTTAACTGCCTGTGACGTGAATCACATTTACCATCACACAGGGCCGCAGCTCACTGGCTCCTGGCTCACCAAAATGAAGGTGACATCAGCAAGATTCCTCTGGACGTCAGTGGACATCCAGAGAGCATCTCCCATAGCTCAGCCGTGGGGGACAGTCATCCCTAACAGGTCGGCAGTGACAGCGAGCTGCCCTGAGGTCTCCTCATCCCTCCTTCCGAGACCATGTGTCCCTAACATGGGAAAGGCAACGTTACGGGTCAGATCCTCCCCAAGACGTGGAAGGTGTAAGATGCACGGCGATATCTGTGAGGAGCAGCAGTTGGGCAACTCTGGGAAGATGGAATTGCTGTCAGAGGGAAGAGACGCTGCAGGAGGGTTTTTAAAGCCCAGAGGGACGCCTGCACATCAAAAGCTCTCCAAAATGAACAGTTGACTCTGATCATTTCAAATAGATCAGAAACATGTGTATCGAGTCCATCCCCTTAAAATGATGGCTGGGTGTTCCCAAATGCACAGCATTTGGACACCTCAAAGTTTCTAAAAATATTTGGGGTTCAAAGTAAGCCTTTTAGGGAAAACCAAAGCCACATGTTTCTGATCCATTTATACTTAAGCTTATCAAAATGTTGTTTGTTTTTTAACAGATATTTGATGTCTGGGGAGGTTTGGGGGTCTTTCTTATGGTTTAATTTGTTTTTCTTTCTTAGAAATGGGAAGAAGTATTTCCCAGGAGAAAATAACTTCAGTCCTTAAAGATGAGGCTGGTTTCAAACTTGGATGAGAAATTCTTTTCTATCTTTATATTTAGGTGTGGGTAAGAAGGGAGGGAAAACAATGCAGGAGACATAAGAGATGCAGGTTCGAACCCTGGGTTGGGAAGATTTCCCGGAGAAGGAAAGGGCAACACACTCCAGTATTCTTGCCTGGAGAATCCCATGGACAGAGGAGCCTGGTGCGGTCCAGTCTATATGGTCACAAAGAACTGGACATGACTGAAGCGACATGGCCCATGGCAAGAAGGGAGGGAAAGCATGCAGGCAAGTAGGTGCTGGGATTCAAGACTCTTGCCCTGGAAGCAGGTGCTGTACTTGGCTCCCCACCCTGAGGGAGGAAGCCAGCTGTGGGCAGCACCCGCTTTCCTCGGATGACGCTCCCCACAGTGGTGCATCCCTCCTGGAGCCGGAAGGACTGGGACAACAGTTTCCCATCAGGCGCTCACAGCCTGGTGTTCACCAGAGCAGGCGGCCTCACCCCTGTATCCATCGGCTACGACTACCGCATGAAGAGTGAAAGAGAAAACGCCGTCCACACGTACAGGTCAACATCGGGCACAGAGAACCCACGACCCTCGGAAGTGGGGGAGATCGTGGAAGGAGGCATCTGGAGAGGCTGCTGGCGTGACGAATGTGGGACTCGCCAGGGACGGGCAGCATTTCACCACTTCCTTTTTTACTCCCGGGAGTTGATGCATGGCCCTGCCGGCTGTGGGCTCAGCAGGATGTCAGGGAAGGTCTGCTGTCCCGGGCAGCTTGGC
The DNA here is from genome assembly GCF_054371585.1 of Giraffa tippelskirchi. NCBI lineage: Eukaryota > Metazoa > Chordata > Mammalia > Artiodactyla > Giraffidae > Giraffa > Giraffa tippelskirchi. The sequence continues at coordinate 60,574,192 of NC_137282.1, forward strand.
ACAGCCGCAGCAAGGCGTGTGGGACCCCGGGGCCGGCCCAGAGGCAGTGCTCACACCGTGCGATGCCCCCATGGAGAAGACAGAGGACCCTGCCCCCTGAAAACGCGTCTGTGTGCTCCTGCAGAGCTTACACACTTCCAGCTTAGGGTCACTGAGGCAGGAGGGGTGATCCTCCAGCTGCTTCTTTAACGGGAAGGGGTTCAGTGCAGCTTGGGATCCGCGCGATGGTCCTCCAGGTGTGGGCTCCACCTGGCTTTCAGAATGACCCTGACTTAAAATGCAGAAGACCAGCCACCCCCACGCCCACCACCCGATGAAATAGGAATTGGGGAGGGAGCTGCTGGGAAACATGCATCTGAACACTTTTCCCTAAAGGGAGGGGGGTGGGAGGTATCCGGGAAGGAGGATGGTGGGGGTGGTGACCCCGGAAGAAACCCGTGGGTCTGGGATTTCACCTCTTTGAGTTTGCCTCTCTCAGTCTCTCCATCGACTGTCTGTCTGTCTCACACACACCCCACCCTGGGCACTCGTGGGTCCCACTCACTGCCTCTGCTCCCCGAGTTCACCCGCTGGCTTCATCTGGACGCTGGGAGGTGGCGACCCCCAGGCCCTGCCCCACCCGCCGTGTCCTCATGCACAACCAGCAAGGGGTCCCCAGAGTGACTCTCTGTTGGGGATCCCCCACCCATCTGCCGCCTGTATGTGTTTGCTGTCAATGAGACCTCAGTACTCAGAGCGATGTGGAACCCCAAGAGGGACCTCTATGATCCTCCCAGGGACAGGAGCCTGCTAACCCAGCCGAGTATGTTCCAGAGATGACGTCTCTGCAGAAGCACCTATGGCATCCACAGGAGCCCAGAGTCACGGCAACCCGTTCTTCCGTGGAGGAAACCTATTTATCTTCCCTCCCAATCCTCAGCGTTTTATGACCTTTATCATGACATCATGTGATCCGCCTTCACCTCTGCTTTTGTGTTTTTTTTTTCCCAATAAATAGAGTCTGCTGTGGTCAATTTGACAACCTCCATCCCAACACAGAGCTGAGCATGAAAACCAGACATCACACAGCCTCAAAAAGGAGGAAGAGAAGGATGAAGCTCATCAAACTCTTCTAGAAAAGTCAAGGGATCTGGGGACTACACAGGCTTCCCAGGCAGTATGATAGTGGTAAAGAACCTGCCTGCCAATGCAGGAGACCTAAGAGACGCAGGTTCAATCCTGAGTCAGGAAGATCCCCTGAAGGAGGGCACAGCAATCCACTCCAGCATTCTTGCCTGGAGAATTCCACGGACAGAGGAGCCTGGCAGACTACAGTCCATGGGGTCAGAAAGAGTCAGACAAGACTGAGCAACTACGCATGGGGACCACACACCCACCCTCGTGTGGAGATCCATGTAGAACCCCCGGCAACGACGTCCAGTGCCAAGGACAGAACACGCCTGGGACAAGTCCTAACTGGGCATGAATTCGTCTTAAAATATCCTTTAAATGTTCTAAGTGGGGGGAGTCATTTGCAACCATCAGAATGCAGGGATCAATCTGTGTGATGAAAGAGTATTAATTTACATCTGAGCCCGGGGAGCAGCACTGAGGACACACGAGAAAGATCTGTGCACACGGCCTGGCCACACGGGAGGCGCACACACACGTGAAGGTGGAGCTCACACGAGGCTGATCCACCCAGAGCTACCGGAGGCCCCTTTGGGCTGGAGTCTGGACGTGCAGCCCACACTGGGCTGCGAGAGCATCAGACCGTGGCCCTCAACCAGGGCCCTGCTTTCAGGCTCAGAGCGGGAACCAGCCACTCCATTAGGGCTTCTGTTATTGTAAGACATCCCAGCCACGTGTCTGCCCAGAGGTGGTTCTGCTTAGAAGACATACATATATCCATTTCTAAACAAACAAATAAATAAATAAAACAGTGAAAGAGAACAGGAAGGAAAAAAAAAAAGAAAACCTTTCCAGAAACTGGACCTCTCCCTGCACATCCTCCCCTGAAACCCCATGTTTTCAATTATACCACACTGAATCTATATTGATGCTAATATGTTTGCATTGCTGGTTTTCATATTTTGTTTCTTTTTTTTACTACTCACCCCAGGATAGCAAAGTCAAAAATATACCATCCTGATCAACAGGACACATCTGCGGTGGATCCACGCAGAAGCAATTAATTTCCTGGTGGTATTTTTACACTGGGGGCCTGGTGCAGGCCCCCATTATACAAACAAAAACTCCAGACAGCCCCTGCTGCCTGATAAAAAATAAATCAGATTGCAGAAGGGCTGTTTGGCCCAGGACTGCTACAGGCAATGATTTGTAATGAGGCGTCCCGACACTAATTATGAAGCTTATTAAAGACAATTGTCCAACTTGTTCTAAGTGTAACCTATGATCACTCTGCGGAGAAGGCAATGGCACCCCACTCCAGTACTCTTGCCTGGAAAATCCCATGGACGGAGGAGCCTGGTAGGCTGCAGTCCATGGGGTCACTAAGAGTCGGACACGACTGAGCGACTCCACTTTCACTTTTCCCTTTCATGCACTGGAGAAAGAAATGGCAACCCACTCCAGTATTCTTGCCTGGAGAAGCCTAGGGACGGCAGAGCCTGGTGGGCTGCCGTCTATGGGGTCGCACAGAGTCGGACACGACTGAAGCGACTTAGCATAGCATAGCATAGCATAATCACTCTGAAGAAGGCAGACACCCGGAAGCAGCTGCCGGCAGCCCCTGCTCTGCAGAGTGGACCACGAGGCACTGCCAGGGTGTGGCCCGCATCTCGGAAATGGTAGGATTGTCTCTGGCGACTTGTTCAGGATAAATGTGTAGACCGCGCAGGTGAAAACCACCACAGCTGGGCCATACGTCACTCACCAGGACCTCCATCTCCTCAAACAGCTGCCAGGGGAGGGTCCGGAGACCCGCTCAGGTAAACACATCGCCCACACTGTCTTTTACCCATTACTTAGTCTGAATCTTTCTCCAAGGTTGCAAAATATTTCAATGTACTCTTTCAGGGGAGGGAAGGGGGAAACAAAAGATTAATGAAGATGTTAGGAGGATGAAGTGCGGTGAGACTGGTTAATTATTCCCGCAGGACGGCCCCAGCGATCTGCTGACACTTAGCTCCGACCTGGCAAATCCTCAGTAAATATTAATATATCAACTCAAACAGGGGCCGTTGTTTTATTGGTTCACAGAGCTGGGAGAGATTCGCCAAAGCGGTGAAAATGGAGTGTGCAGAGGGGAGGAGACGCGCGGCTCTGATTCCACCTTCTGCTCCACATGGGAGCTGGAAGCAGCGACAAACGGGCAAGGCCTCTGGGTCGCCAGGGCTGCAGAGGGACACTTCAGATGCCTTTGCTTCCCTCTGTACAGCCTGCTGGAACAGTCCCAAAACCACTGCGGCAAGAGGCGAGAGCAGGGGGAGTGGAGAGGCAGACACACGCGCAATCGCACTTGATTATCTGCGAGGCTGGAAATTTTCATAACGCGGAGGTCCACCCTGGGTTCCATCCGTGTCCGCGGGCACCTTGCCCCCTGTACAAGGGCTCTCAGGAGGGGAACCCATCACTCCCGGGGCCTCAGGACTCGCATCCCCCTGCCCCCATCACCTCCTGCTGCATGCTGGGACCCAGGTCCACACAAGCCCACAGGCATAGCCAAGCACGAAAAAGGCCGGTTTTGACCAAGGGTTTGCTAAAGGAGAGGGGAAAAAAAAAATGCCGGTTGCTCTTTTTAATCTGGCCGTTATCTGTGCTGGGTGGTGGTGGATTTTTGTAGTTTCTCTTTCCCTTGACTCAGATTCAGATAGCTGTTATTGACACATCCTCTCATAAATATTCCGAGATTCCTAATGGCTGGATGTTTGCCCTGGGCCCGGGAGGCCTCAGAAGTTCTCTGGTGTAAGAAAGGGGGCTGGTGGGGCCACATTTGGCTTTCAGATGTACTGTGCCGCAGAGTTAATGCGTGATTAATTTTATTCATAAAAATGTTAATCACTTCATTGTGAGATCTTCTTAACATTCAGTGCAGCCCGCACCTTTTTTAATTTCTGGTGCCCACCGTCTCGCAGATGTATTTAATATTTTCAGACACTGCCCCAGCGATCGGAGGACCCAGCAATTAAGCATACGTTTAAAATTCAATAACAAGCCAGGGCACAGCAGCGACAAACAAGCAAACAGGAGCCGGCAGGGAGGACAGGCTGCAAGTGACCAGCTCGCCTGGCTCCCGCCCTTTGCAGCCACCCCCGCCCCCTCCCCAGCCCTGGCCGGCCTGAGCCCTCCCCGAGCAGAGGAACCCCAGCGGTATCATCCCGTCGAAAAGGGCAGTTTCAAGTAGAAGGAATTAAGAATAAAAGCCCTTCGGTTCATAAGATGTAAACCATCTCAGCCTTGTTCCCACCACCGCAGGGGACCCTGGGGACGATGGGAACCGTGGGGCGGGGTGGGGGTGGGTCTGGGTGCACCCTCCCCCACCCGGCCCCCTTGTGCAGCCGCACCATTGTGTCCCCGAATTGAGCCAGTGCTCAGGACGCTGGATAAATGGATTAGGGGATCAGAGACACCCGCGGTGTCTTCAGAAACCAAACAGCAGCCTCAGAAAGGGCTGCCCTTGCACCCGCCTGAGGAGGCGGGCGGGGGTGCTGGTGGGGGCGGGGAGGGGCAGCCCTGAGGCCCAGCAACCCCGGGGACCTCCCTCCCAGGGCTGCAAGCGCTGAAGCCAGTTCCAGAATATTCGGCCACTCCCAGGGCCCTCCTGGACCTCTGCCCCAGGGTGACTCGCATGGGCCTTGGGCCTGCTCCTCTATGGAACACAAGTGATAAATAAAGCAGCGTGAAGGCTGCTTGATTTTAAAGATGAATCTATGGATCGTATCTGTTGACACGTTTTCCTCCACTGAAAAGAAATGCCTTTCATTTGAAAAGGAAGTAAAATACTTTGGGGGCCTCTAAAAGCACTGTGCATCCAGGTCGGTCAGGCCCTCTGACCCCCTGCACTGCCCCCCAGGAGGGCCTGTGTTCAGACGTCTGTCCTGGGAGGGAGAAAGAACCCGTCCAGCTTCAGGAGCTGGGCCAGCGGTCCCTGCGGGAGGACCTTCTGAGGCCTGGCACCTGGCAGCTAAGACTAGGGCTGAGCCCCGGGCGGACCTGCAGGCTCCTGTCCCCAGCAGAGCCTCGAGCAGGTGGCTTTCCACTTGGAGAGACCAGTCACCCTACCCCTGGGTGGATGGCGCCACCCAGAAGACCCTTCCCGGAGCCCTGCTCCTTCCACGTGCACTCAGGGGACCCCTCGAGGTGGTGGGGTGCAGTCTCCACCCCAGGCTTCACCTGCTCTACCTCCCAGCTGTGCCCCCTGGCCACCCAACCCTGGACTCTCCAAGCACACCCCCCCACCCAAACCTGGAGCCACATCCTGGGGAGCAGGGGGGCGGAGAGGTGATGCAGGAGGCTCCCCGGGGCCTGGCGCCTCACGGGCAACAAGGCGCAGGTACCAGAGCCTCCTCGCTCTGGCTCTCAGTGGTCCGGGGAGGCCTGAACGCCTGGCCGACTTGCATCCCCACACTGGGGCCCCGGCAGTCCAGGCCCTGGGCAGAGAGCGCCGGAGGCTGGCCGGGTCTTCCAAGCCCCTGCCGTCTGTTTGCCCCAAACCTGTGCCAAGCTGCCCCCCCACCAGTAACCCCCCCGGGCTTGGCTTCTTTCCCCCCTTTCCCCACCTCCAGCTTGGATGCCCCAGGGGCAGAACCCTGCTCCCACTGGCACACAGGTAGCCCCATCACTTTCGCCAGCACGTTCGGCAGCCCCAGCCTGACCCTGCCTTGGCCACCGGGCAACCTCAGGCCGGCTGGCACGGGGCAAGGAAGGAACCCCAGGGCCAAGGCTCGGCTCAGGAGTGGGGCTCAGGCCCCCCGAGACCCCAGCATCCGGGGAGAAGACCGGCACCCACCCTGCCCTCGTTGTCTCCCCCTCCCCCCTCCTCCTCCAGCTTCCGAGCGTCCTGGCCGAGTCCCATCGACAAGGACAACTGAAACTTATAGGGCATGATTCATCGGGTGGCGGCCCCTTGGAGTCGCAGCGAGTGTTACATTAATCAGTGTCAGGCCACTAAAACCAAGATATGAATATGAATTCTCCGTATCACAGGCGAGATAAATGTACTGGTGGTGGATATAATTGATCGGGGGAGGGAGGGAAGGAAGGATGGTGGGAAGGATCTCAGAGACAGCAGGTCATCGGTTCAGACAGGGCTCGCACCCGCTCCCCAAGTCCTCAAACCAGGAATGGGGAGAGGGCGCTGGGCTAGAAAATCACACCTGGGACCATCTCCCAACACCGCTGCCGGTCTGGAGCAGAGAGAGGAGGTCTTGGAATCAGATTTGTTCTTTCTTCTCTTCCCTCAAATAAGACCCAAGACAGACAGAAGTGCGCTGTTCGGACTTGGGGGGTCCTTTCTATGGGAGCCCCGGTGCCTGTGGAAGGAGGGAGGCCAAGACGAAAGCCTTCATCCAGCGGACGTCCATCACCCTTACACGCTCAGGTTTGGTCTCCTGATAGGACGATTGTCACCTTGTGAAACTGCCCTGGGTGGGGGAGGGGTGGGGGAGGGCAGGAGAGAGCGCCTCTGCACACACAGAAAGTTCCAGAAACACTTCCACTTCGGCTTTAAAGGCAAGGGGCTTTCTAGATCCACTCCCAGGTATTTCAGGGCCTCCCTGTGGGCACCGCACACCTTCGGCGTGCACACCCTTGGGTGGCCGCAGGCGCTGGAGACATGTAAAAAAATCGCACACAAAGGACAAAAATGCCTTTCAATGCTCGATTAAAAATTCATGTCTAGCTCTTCACCGGAGGAAAAAATAACTCTGAGGCTGGCGATCTGATTTCTTTGCTGAGAGCTTCAGTCCCCACAGGGGAGCACAGACCCTTCACGACTTCTGGGCCATGGGGTTGGGTTCTGAGGCCTCAGAAGCCCCTGGTGAGCACAGTGTGGCCCAGGGGTCCCAAGTGTATTGGAGAGAAATAAAGAATGGAAATATGGGTTGAAAGCAGAGACAGCAGCAGGGACCAGCCTCTTTGACTGTGGGGGGCAAGGGGTGAAAAAGGTGGAGCTGGGCCAGGAGCAGGATTCCAAGGCCTGCCCGAGTCCCATCTGCAGCCTCCCAGAGGCGATCGGAAGGGGTCTCCCCAAATGCCTTGCCCACCTGGAGAGCAAGCTGTCTGTGGGCTGGGTGCTCCAAACCTCTTCAGAGGGGCAGAGCACGCCTTCTCCAAGGTCGGTAGGTGCACCCCCTCCCCAGACACAGGATTGGATACTCTGGTTTCCAGAGGTCAAGGCGCAGGCCCAAGGCTCTGTCCGAGGGCTCTGGACTGAGAGCCGAGGGCCCCCGATGACCCCTGAAGTCCTAGCAAGGAGCACAGGTCAGAGCTCCTCTGCGGATTCAGGAAGCCCAGCGGGGATTCCTGGCTCACCAACCCACTGCCCCCTCCAAACCCATGCCAGCAGCCCACCCAGCAGCCCAGCACCGCAGCCCTCCCCCAATTTCAAACAACCAGGTGGCACTCAGAACACAGAGAAAGCCCTCCACCATCGTTCGAGCCTGGCACCCACAGCAGAGCCCCAAAGCCGAAGACCCCCAGGATGGACACCTCCATCAGCACCCCATCCCGCTCGCAACCCATAGAGGGCGCCTCGAGTACGTCGGTTGGGACCGGACGCGGCTCCACCGCGGCGGCCCCTCGGCTCCGAGGCCCGGCCCCCGCCACCCCCACGCCCCCCCAGGCACCCCCCACCCCCGCACGTGCGCTCGCCCCTTCGCTCTGCCTTCAGCCTGGGGGGCGCGGCGGGAGCCTTGTCCTTTAGACTGATGGGGGCTGGAGCGGGGGGCGCGCTGGAGAAGGACGCGGGCGCCAGGGCCGGGGGCCAGGGGTTTGCGCCCCTCATTCGTTAACGGTGCCAGCGCCCCTTCCGCCGCCACAGAGGAGCGACACCCCGCCTGTTCCGTCCCCGCAGGCACGGAAAGGAGCCCGGGGACAGCGGGTCCCGGAGGGCGAAAACAGGGGCTGGGCTGGCGGTCGGGAACTTCCTGCCTGGCACCAGGGACTCGGCCTCGGCCCCAGGCGGCCGGCTAACCCTGAGGCCTCCTTCCATCCTCGCGGGCGGTTTTATAAACGTTTACTTTCTCAGCGCTAACGAATTCAACGCCGAGTGTCCTGCACCCTCTAGAAGCGCATGCTGCGCGCCCTGCCCCGAGCGCCCCAGTCCTGACCGCTGCGGTCCCCGCAGGCGCCCGGCCGGCTCTCACCCGCACTTCCAAGCTCCACCCGCTTTGTTTCCTGCCATCACTCCGGCTGCCTCCCAAGCAGCGGCCATCTGAGCGATACTGGCTCCTCGGCTCCCATGGTGTGCCCAGGGCAGGGCGCCTGAGTTTAAAGGGGCGTCCCTGGGAGACCAAAGCTCGCTCCCCTCTTTCTCACTGTCCCACCCCAGTCCCACATTATAGCAGCCCCCTTGCTGTAGCCCAAAGAACCACTTAGCTGCATCCCTGGCCGGCCAGCAGGAACGTTTAAAAAAAAAAAGAAGAAGAAACTTCTAATTTATCCAAGTGTGATTTAGCCAAATAACTAAAAAATACACTGAAAGCAAAATTTCATACTCCATTATGTCCTGATTCTACCCACGAAACGCCCCGACGCCACAGTGAACCGCTCAGACAACTGGTTATAAATTGATTTCAAATACGAAGTCCTGCTCTGGGGACAGGATTGAAAATTCTTTTCATTCCCCCGCCCCATCATTTCCCACTTAAAAAAAAAAATCGTTTTATAAACTGTCTAAAATCGAACTCATTTATGTCCTGAGAAAGGCATGCCCAGATAAATCTGTAATAGTTGCAAGGAACTGAACTGCCAACCAGAAACTCCCCTGGTGACAACATTAACAAATTAAACAACAGCGGAAAGGCTGAGAAACACCGACCTTGGTGGGGGGGGCGGTACGGAAACTCCCCAGGAGCCCCCTTCCCAGCCAGGGGCAGTAGAGGCCCCCGCCAGGATTTCGGATTCCAGGGTTGAGGACTCCTCCCGCTGCGACGCCCAGCCACACACAGCAGCAGGAGCAGGGACCATCATTTCGTTTAGTTTATTAGACAAAAATATATGATTTAGACAAGTTCGCTGACGCGCTATTTACAATCTGAAATCACTCTATTTACAGGAAGGGGGGGAAAAAAGACACGAGCACGTGGTGGGGGCATTTACCGAATCGAGAGTCACGCGGAGCACGCGGACGGCCCCGGAGCCGCGGGCACAGGCCGGCCGGGCTGCCTGGGTGAGGAGAGCTCGGGTCGGAAGAGCCCCTTTCTGCAGAAAGCGATGGATGGGAGAGTCCTCGACTTCGTGGCCAGATCTGTCCTTTGCACCAGTCTTAAATGTTTGTCTTAATTCCTCCCTCATCCCCTCCCTCCCGAAGATCTCCCCCCTCCCCCCCGGGTAAAGTCAGAGACGACCCTGGATCAGGCCGACGGGAGCGCTGCTAGAATCCGCGGCGTCCCTTCCTGCGTGGCCAGCGAGCTGCGAGGGGCGGGAAACAGCGAGACAAGAACACAGCGCTGTCAGTGGACGGAAGTTGGGACCCGGCGGGGGGACTCTGCCCGCCGAGTGCCCGGCGAAGGGGCTCGGGGTCGCCAGCCTGGCGCGACTCCCGGCTCGGGAGAAAGCCGGGTGGACTCCGCCAGCCGGCCAGGCGCCGCGGGGCTGGTGGACCAGCGCGGTCTACTCGGGCTGTACGACCCCGCCCCCGCCCCCCAACCCCTCGCCCCCCGCCCGGCTGTAAGGGCCAACGAGCACTCACTGGTCGCGCACAGGCTGGAAGGGCGACTTCAACTGCTGCGCCGGCGAGTCCGGTCTGGGGAGGAGGTCTCTCTCTGGGAGGGAGGGGGAGACAGAGCTTAGGACCGAGGCGGGGGGCGGGGGAGGGGGTGCCGCGGAGGAGCGCTGGGCCTCCCCCCACCCCGTCCCTGGAAAGTGCCTCCAGGAACACCCCGACCCCCCAAGGCAGGCCAGCGGGTGAGCATGGCTCTCAGCCGAGAGCCTCGGTCTCGGGCTCGCTCCTCTACTTCAGGCAGGAATCGTGGCTCAACCCCGGCCCGGTAGCCACCGGGTCTCACCCTCCCGGGCAGTCAGTGCCCCAATCCAACCCCCCTCCTGGCCAGTGATCCCCTCCCACGCCATCCTCCCCGGGCTAGTGCTCCCCTATACACATCCCCCCTACCACTGCTCCCCTCTACCCCCACCATCGGGCCATTGATCTCCTCCATCCCCCCCAGGCCCCTGATCCCCTCCACGCCCCCCCCACCCCGAGCCACCGATCCCCTCCGCCACCCCACCCCTGGGCCAGGGCTTCCCCTCGCCCCAGCCCCCACCCCGGCTAGTGCTCCCCTCCACCCACTGGCTCCCCCGGCTCCCAGATTGCTGGCCTGGGGCGGGGCAGACGCCCCTGGGGGCCATACCTGAGAGCGAGGGGCTGCTGCGGGCCGAGGCCTTGTCGCCCTGAAGCACCCCCGCGGCCACGGGGAGGGGTGGCTGCGGCGGGGGCGGCGCGGACAGGTGCGGACCGTGCGGCGCGCCCACGCCCAGGAAGGAGCGCACGTTGAGCAGTGAGCCCTGCGCGAGGAACGCGCCGTTGGTCCAGTTGGAGAACTTGCCGATGTGGCAGGTGTACAGTCCGTGGCTGGGCAGGAAGGCGGGGTGCTGCAGCGGCGCGCTCGCTGGGGGCCCGTGCGCGCTGCCGGGGTGGCCGGAAGGCGGCGGCGGCGAGGCCTTGGGCGCACCGTCGGGGCTGGTGGCCGTCTCGGCCAGCGACCAGATCTTGGGCTTGCTGTTCGGCGCGCCCTGCAGGCCGCCCGCCGCTGCAGAGCCGGGGCTCAGCAGGCGCGTGCTGCCGGGCTCCGGGAGCTCCTTGACCAGGCCCAGGGGCGAGTCTGGGGGCTTGAGTGCGTCGGCGGCCGCCAGCGGCGAGCCCTGGTCCTGCGCGAGGGCCGCGGGCGCGTCGGGCGCGCGCGGCGCCTCGGCTTTGTCCTCCTCGTCCTCGTTGCTCTGGTCGCCGTCGTGCTCGTCGATGTCGATGCTCTCCAGGTCGATCTCTTCGTCGTCCTCGGCCTTCTCCGGGTCCCCCTCGGTGTCGCTTCCGAAGAGAGCGCCGTCCTCCTGGTCCTTGCTGCGCGCGCCCCACGTCACCTTGTTCTCCTTCTTGAGGCGCCGGCGCGCGTTGGCGAACCAGGTGGAGACCTGCGTGAGGGTCATCTTGGTGATGATGGCCAACATGATCTTCTCGCCCTTGGTGGGGTAGGGGTTCTTGCGGTGCTCGTTGAGCCAGGCCTTGAGCGTGCTGGTGCTCTCCCGCGTGGCGTTCTTGGGCCGCCCGGGGTCCCCGTACTGGAACTGCCCGTAGGGGTAATAGGCCGGCGCCGTGTGGGCCGCGAAGGTGGCGGGGTGCACCCCGGGGTTGTCCTTGAGCTCATACTGTGAACCCTGCAGCCACAAGGCCCAGCGAGGGAGGAGAGGGAAAGCGGCAGAGAGAGAGAGAGACAGAGAGAGGTGAGTCCCCGAAACTGGGCGAGTCGGGGGCAGACACTCCAGCCTGCTCTGGACCAGGAAGCCTACCCTAATGCACCACCCGGGTTGGAAGAGGGGGTCGGATCACAAGCCGCCCCCAGAAGAGGCGCTTCCGCCAATCACCGAGACATTTTTGTTTTTTGTCACTCAAGAAAAGTTCCAGAATCCTCGCAATGTGCTCCGAAGACCGCAGCGGGCGCCGGGGGCCCCTAGAATTTCCCTAGGCCGCCCTTGCTGCCCCCACCCTCACCTCCCACAACCAGTCTAGAAGCCCGGATTTCCAAGTTTATCTCACACTCGCTCGAGGGGAAAACCTTTTAACTGGGCTGATAAAACAGTTTCTCCAAACTCGGAGAACCAAGAGCCCAGCCCCCCCCCTTCGACCCTGAGGGGGTCAAACAAAATAAACGGTCCCGAGTTTTCAGAGAATCCAAATCCGCCAGCAATTTAAAATGAAAGCACACTCCTTTTAGCTCCCAAGTTAAATCTGCATAGAATGGCTCACCAGCACTTAAAGGTCTATAGTGGGTGACAGGCAATTTAAAATTTTAATCCTAGCCGTGATAGACAACAATAACAAAAACACCGTTTGTTTTTTTAAAATACAAAAAGAGGGCTTATCCGGTAAAACATTAACGCGAGGCCCCAAGCGCCGGCTGCGCGAAGCAGAACCGCTTCCGCGGCCGCTTCTCAGGGACTTTATCTCTCAAGTTTGACTTTGATCAGGAGCTAGCAAGCACAAACTGTTTGCAGGCATTTAGAGGCGGTGATTTATTTGCAATCAATATTCTTTTTATCATCGGTAGTAAAACACAGCAAGTCAAATTATCCCATCAGGTTTTTTGGTAAATAACATTTTATCTTTCTAACAACCTCATTAGGCCTCATTATTACCATAAATTGCCCAGACAGACATTCACTCACAATTTTATCTTTTGACTTCCAAATCCCCAACCATAAGGGCTTGGAAAACCTAGGCCTAGAATTTGAGTTTGGATTTAGGCGTTCTTTCCAAGAAGGGACAGGAGTCCAGGAGGAAACACACACACACACTCACACATACCTTTGGGGGTGGGGGGGTGGATTTCTATATAATTTGCCGTTTTAAAAAAAATAATAAGCATCTCTGTTTTCAACAACAACACAATGGGAGCGGGTCCTCACCGCAGAGCCCGCACCCTCCTGCACAAACACAGGCAAGTTTCCCAGATGGAACTTCACTGCATTCTAATTTTCTGTTTATATATATATATTCTCCATGTAAAAACTGTCGACTTGTGTTAGCAGAGGGGAACCTCCGACTCTGAGAAAGTTGCAAAAAGCAGATTTCTTGGACTATTTAGTTCGGTGGTAGAAGCCACACAGAAAAGGTTCCTCTGGCCAGATTTCGTTTTCTGCCTAATCTTTGCAAAACGCACTTTGCACGTTTCTAATTATTTTGGTTGTAATTGTAAGGAAGACATTTCGGCCTCCTCTCTGCTGGGAATTCTCTTTGAAAGGATACCTTGTAAATCTCTCATCGCTTCCCCGACATCCCCGCCGCCAGAACAAAATGGGAGCTGATCTTTTTCCAGAGCAACCGAGCTAAACGGCAGCTGGGGTCGCTTTCAGAGAAATAGGCTTTCTTTTCAAAACTACAAGAAAAGTTCCAGCAAAACAAGCCGGCCGCCTTGCTCCTGTACAGTTGCCGGGTGTTTATTTTCTGTCTCTTCTTCGCAGAGTGGGGAGACCTGCGGGGGGGAGGGGGGGTGCCTGCAAATTGCGTGACCTCGCGGGCAGCAGCGCAGGAGGGGGCTGCCTCCCCGACCCCTGCGCCCGGCGTGCAGTCCCGAGCAGTCCGAAGTTTAAACTAGACTTCGCAGGCAGACGCTGGAGAAATGGATCCCTTAGACCAACGGCCCTGCGGAGCATTCAATCAGCAGCACACTCCCCACCCCACCCCCCACATCTGACACCCACTGGGACAGGAGACTAAGAGGACAGCATTTATTTTAAGCCCAGGGACACTGTTCTTTTTAATCCTCTTACATAACGCAAGAAGAAAAGTGCTTTTCTGTTCGGTGCAAATGAAATGAAAACTTTGACAACTTAACGAAAGTCAAAGCAAACACCGTTTCAGACGCCAACAATTATTTCGCCTTTTTTTTTTTATTTCAAATTTGCACTCAGGCCTTGGAGACTCGGCCCGTCCGATCTCCATTGTTAGCCTTATTCTGACCGACTCTATTTCGCTTTAAAGGGTTCCCTCGGGTGCACTGGATACAACCTCACGAGTTCAGCCCAAGGGGGAGAAAATCGAGTCTTGCGGCCCGGCCCAAAAGCTGAAAAGATCGCGCCAACGGGGCCCGCGGCCCGGGGCGGCCGGGTAAACGCGGCCAAGCCGCCCCGCTCAACCCCGCCCGCCTGCCTCGCCGCCGCCACCGAATCGGGGGCGTCGGGCACGAGTTTGCACCGACCTTCAGCGCGGGCCGCGGGCCCCGGGCCTGCTCCCTGGGCCTCCGGACTCCCACCCGGACCCCCCGCGCGGCCCAGGCCTCCCAACCTCCCGGCTCCCCCAGGCCCATGGGCAGGGCCGTTACCGGGCCGGCCTCTCCTCGCTCCCGCGGGCCCCGCCGCCTCTGCCCCGCCGGAATGGGCCGCTCGGTCTCCCCGGCCGGGCCCCCGCCCCCTCGGCCCGGGCGCCCGGATCGCGCCGCCGGAGGGCAGCGCGTGAGAGCGGGCCGGGCGCACTCACCATCTGCGAGAAGAGGCTGAGGTCGGCGGCGTAGGGCAGGAAGGCGCTGTAGTTGGGCGCACCCGCGTAGGGGCTGGCCGCCGCGTACATGCCCAGCACCGAGGTGACCGCGGCCGTCCCCGCTCCCGCGCCCAGCTCCGCCGTCCCCGGCCGGCCCGACGAGGCGGCGGCCGCGGCGGCGGCGGCGGCCGCAGCCAGCACCCCCGGGCGCTCTCCGCCGTAGGCGCCGGGCCCCGCGGCGCTCAGGTACTGCGGGTAGCCCAGCTGCGGAAAGGACATGTCCGCGGAGTCTGCGGCGGCGGCGGGCAAGTATCAAAGGGGCGGGGGAGGTAGGCGCGGGGCTGGGGGAGGCCGGGGTCGGGGGAGGGGGTGGGCAGCGGGCCGCCGGCCGGGCGCGCTCGGGCCGGCCCGGAGGCGGGGGCCGGTGGCTGCTCCTCGGCCCGGTGCTCGCTGGCGCCCGGCTCCCGGCTGCGCCCGGCTCCGCGATCGCGCGCCGACTGCGGCGGCCGCCCTCCGCTCGGCGGCGCGGCTTTCAGACACAATTTGAAGTTGATGCTTTGATTGGCATCCCCTTGAGCGCTGGCCCCGCCCCCGGCTCCCCGCCCGCCCCCTCCCCGCAGCCCGCCCTCGCCGGCCGCTCCCGCCCCTCCCGCCGAGCACGTGGTGCCCCGCGCTGGCCGGGCCACCTCCGCCCGCCGAGCGCCCGGGCGGCCGGGGCGGGCCCGCAGGCCGCGTCCCGGCCGGCCCGCCCGGCTGTCTGACAACCTGTCGACGCGGGTTTACAGCTGGCGGATACGGGGGTCTGCCGTTTCGCAGCCCGGGCGGTTTTGCTTGCTCACAAAACACCAGCTCGGCGCCTGCTTTCCCACCGTTGGGGCGGCAGGGAAAGGGATGGCGAAGGCGCGATGCCAGCCGGCGGGGAGCGCCCTCTCCTCCGAGCTCCGGGCTCCTTGGGCGTCCCCCCGGTACCTCTTTTGGCAGAAGTGCCACTCAGCCGGCGCGGCGTGGCACCCCGAGACGGGCAGGGTGTGCCCCTGGCCCCCACCAGGGATTAACGGGGCATCCCTCCAGCAGGGGCTGGTTCGCTGCATTCGGAGAGGCGGGCAGCCGCCTAGCACCGCGAGCTTTTCCGGCGGTGTGAACTTTGAGAAAGGCCACCGGCTGGGAAGCTTGGAGGAAGCTAACGGCCGGTTCTTTGGGGGTGGGGTGGGAGGAGGGCACCTTTTCTTTGCGTAGAAAGCACCACCGCGGCGGGAGAGACACAGGCCGCCCCCGCCCTGACGACAGGAGAAGCCAGCGTGGCCGGGACACCCCTCATTTGTCCACTAGGCGAGCAGATGCTGGAAGTCAGCTTGTGCGCAGCGCGCCAGCCCGAGGAGGCGCCGCGACGAGCCCAGGGACGGGGCGTCCGGCTCCCGCCGCCCTCGCCCCTTCTCTCCTCCGCCCGCCCGAAGAGCTGAGAGCGACAAGGCCGGGCACCACGTGCGCTCGGGGGTCGGGGCGGTTCCGGGGTGCCTGGGGTCTGGCGGGACTGGGGCGCAGACGCCCAGAATGCTAGGTCCTCCTGGCCTCCCTGCCTGCGCCTTGGACCGCGCTGGGGCCGGCCGCTCCTGCGCGGCCCTACTGGCTCGGTCCTGGAGGCTACGTGGGCAGCGCGCCCCCGGGTTCCCGCCCGGGCTCCATCTCGTAAGCCGTGGCCAGAGCCCGGGGAGTACTCCCTGTAGCGGCAATCGGGCGCGCGGTACCATGCAGGGATGACATCCACGGACCTGGGTGGCCAGCTCGCTTTGGGCCCGTTGGAGACCACAGAACTGAGGCCAGGTCCCCAGCGTGCTGTGCCTGGACACCCAGGCATCCATCTCCAGCCTCCAACCCCCTCTTCCAGTTGCCAGGAGCCTTCCAGGCCCAGGGACCTGGAAGCATCTGGAGAGATTCGGGTTCCCCAGCTGGGGGCCTGAGGACAGAGCCAGCGCCTATAATTAGCCACAATAAGGCCCCTAATATTCATTACTAATTACCAGCCGTGTAACCAGGCTTTATTTTCTGTGTTCAGAGTCAGATTTTCTTCCTGGTCATGCCCCCCCCCATCTTTTCTCCACCCCCACCTCCAGTGTCACCTTTCAGGGTGACAGGTAAACACAGGTAAGATAAGGCCTCTTGTGAGACCCGAAGAGCCAGATGGAATGTATGCCCAGAGAAACTCCCCGGTGTCAAGATTCAGCCACAGGATGAATCACCTTCTTCCCACCCCTACCTACAGCCGTGTGAGCCCATCACACCATAGCCATCCCAGCCTGGGGAAGATGGAGGAAGACAGGACAGCCTTGTCCTGACCCCCAGGTGGCCCAGCAATGCCACTCTCCACTCTCTGGCTGTATCTGCATCACCTCCTCTCTGGTCCTGGAATGATGTAGGTTCCCGAACGCACCTGGGAGGTGAGTGGGAAGGGTCCACCAGAAATGGACTTGCCCCCAGGGAGGCCCTGGCAAGGTGCCTGAGGGTGCCTGTGGGCCTCCCCAAGGGCCAGACACAAGATCCTAATGGAGTCTGGCAACCACCCCTTCGCTTCTTTCTCCTTGGTACAGGGGTACAGGGGAACCCCAAAACTTACACGTGGAAAACTTGGAAGCAATGTACACAAAAAATAAAATTTTTAAAATACATTAAGAAATCTGTCTCCGATCATCAAGGGGGGAGCAGGGAAAGATCTAGAGCTTTGTGGCTCAGCGACTCGCCACTAGCCCTCTACTCATTTTTAACGTCAAGTGGCGAAGTAGAGCCCAGGAAGGCCCAGGGTCCCTGAGCCAGGAGAGTGGCCCTCTGCCTGAAACCTCCTCGGGGCTGACTTGAATAACTGCTTAATGGATCCAGAACTTTCCCCAACAGGCCAGCCCAGCTCAGCAGCTCAGCTCTTCCGACGTCCAGGCCGTTGTTCTGGTGGCCTGAGAGGCACCGGGTCCGAGACAGGACGACCCTGGTCCTGCCCCGGAGGCTGGGACAGGGGTGGGCGGTGGGGCTTCAGCTGTCCAGCCTTTGGAAACCACAGCTCCCAGCCCGGCTGCTCTGGGCCCGAGAGCGGGGAGAGCCCCGCTTCGCAGAACCTCAGACGCCTGGTCCCGGAGCCCCAGGGGGACCCGGCCTTTCCCCAGCCGGTCCCTGCCCGGTCTGCCCTGAGCCAAAGGCAGGGCCGTGCAAAGCCGGGCCTAGGGGTCGCTGTGAGGTCGAATCGGAGCTCTGGCAGGCTGGGTCCGGGAGCTCAGTAAGGACCCCCACCCCCGCCGCCTCAGGGACCCGCGGCGGTTGGCCTCCGTCACTCCGCAGAGCTCCCTTTGGCTGGAAAGCCCGGACTCTTAGCGCCCCTCCCGGCTAGGACATGAGCCTCGGGAGACACCCACGCGTGTGCAGGGCCCGCGTGTACAGGGCCCGCCTGTGCAGACGCGGCTCCGGAGGGAGGTAACTCTGGTGGGCGGGGGAGAAAGGTTCCCAGGTCCCTCACCGGGAGGGGGCGGGCCTGGGGTGATGGGTGAACAATGCGCGTTTGAACCAACTAGGCGGAAACTTCATTTGCTCCGTTTCATTATTGGGTGGGGGTTGCGGGGGCTGGTTTTCTAACAGGAGGGAATTGCTATCACCCACCTGAAGCATATCCTGTGCTCTTTCTTTCCCTAGACCCCCATAAAAGTTCCTCCAGTTCCCTTCGCCCACCCCTGCCCACCGCACCCTGTGTTTACATAAGAATGAGATTAAGTCAACCAAACGGCTTCCTCATTTACAATTTTATTCCCTCGGAAATAAACCTCCAGCCTTGCGGACCCAGGTCTCTGAGGAAGAGGAGGAAGCTCCCGAGGACCCAGTTCAATCCCCGAGCCCTCACGGACCTGCCTTTGTCGCCAAGGCCGGGGCCACTTAGACCGACTCGGGCGCAGCGGAAGGCGCCTCGGCCTCATCGCCAACCTTTCCAAATGGTCCGTATTTGATTTGCAGATACCAGGGCTGCCTCGCTGGGCCGCAGCTCGGATCGGAGGTCGGCCTGGCGGCCTGACCCTGGCGGCACCCCGCACCCGTGGCCAGTCCCCCCGCCCCAAAGCTTGCACCCTGATGGATGAAACCCTGGTCAACACTTAGGACCTTTCTCCAGCAGGATCCAGCCGGAAAGCCACCCCCGCTTAGCGACAGCGAGGCGAGTGTCAAACAGTCCCTGGGCAGCCGAGACCCTCTCAGGAGCGTCCAGCTCTCACCCTAGAGCCCAGGGGCTCCAGCCGGGAGCTAGCCGGGTTGGTCGGGCTACGGCGATTCCGCAGTCCCCTCGGCCTGGACCCCTCGGGGCCCGGCCTGCGCGCTCCTGCGACTCCAAGCCCAGACCCACGCGGAGCCCGACCGAAGTTTAGCCCTGGTGCGTCCTGGGCTAGCGTAGCACCCAGCGAAGCCCTGAGCTCGCCGGACGGCGGAGACCCCGCGGCAAGACATGCGCGCCTGCCTCGGCACGGCAAGTCCAGTGGGGCCGGCGGAGGAGATTCCAGAAAAACCCGGGGAGAAAATCTCCTTGCAGCAAGGGCCGTGGGAAGGCCAGATGCTCCGGGCCAAGCCCCGCACGAACGTAGAGCGCGTGTCTGGATGGAGGGGACGTGCGCCCCGGGCGCCGCGAGCCTCCTGAGCCGGCCTCCGTTTCCCCCGGTGGAGACACGTACCACAGGGGCCCGGCCTGGAGTGTCGGAGGAAGCGAATTACATGCGTGTGCGCACATGTCAATATTTTATAAACCTCCCCTTAATTAACCAGATCATTTCCATTATGCCTCCAACCCCATCCACCGCAACGGTGTGAGGGTTTGCAGGGTTTATAATTTGATGCCACCAGACGGTTGCTCGGGGGCAGAGGTGTGATCGCCCGCGCCAGCTGCACTTGTATTTATTTGTTTTTCTCCCGTGTTCCTGTAGGGCGCCATTATGCAGTTTTTAATTAGTTTGTGTTTGTAGTTCACCCGTCCCAAATCAATGCCATCCCGGAGCACGGCGATGTAAATTCTCGAAGTACAGGTGTAGCTGCCTGCTCGGGAACACGGGGAAGCGCGTGTCTGACAAATGAAAGCCGGGCGGACTGTCAGCTCTCGGCAGCCAAGAGGCGCAGATCAAAGCCATCGGGGACTCCTGCGCCCCCGGAGCGCCTCAGTGGCGGCGGCTCCTAAAGCTATTAGAGGGAGAGTTGGGTGCAGCTCGGCGTGGGGGACAAAGTGACTTCATTTTGCTGGAATCCTGGGCTCCCTGGGCCAGCGCCGGCCTCCCGGGCGCCCTGGCCGTGGGGCCTGGTGGGCGCCGGGGACCCTGCGTCAGGCTCGCGCCCCGGATGCACGGCTGGCTGTGGGCGCGCGTGCACGGACCCAGCGCTGGAGAAAGGCCATTGCCTCTTCCCGCGCGGTTCCGCAGCCCTTTCATAGAACCCAAGGCCGACAGCCAGGACTTTGGGAATCCCCAGACGGGAGAACCCCCACCCCCACTCCCAGGTCCTGCTCCTTTCTCTTCTTGAAATGACCTCTGTGCAATGAGGGTAAATTATTCTTCCCAGACACCAGGGAATTCTTTTAAAGATTTTTTTTTTTTTTTGGGTAGGGAATAAGAGATTGTTCATCTTTAACTAGACCACATAGAAATTATGATTCAACTGCAGTGTGTATTTAATTAGAGTAATCTCACTTGAATTTAATTACCTAATGAATTATTTGTTAAAAAGGTAGAACGTCTTGTTTGCCAAGTGCGGTGCAGACCTCTGATAAGAACTTGTGTTATAAGGACATTACAGTATAAAGCAGTCATGTAGTAAGGTTTGGGTTTTAACTCTCTGAGTGTGTAATCAATCGTTACTGTAGCACTCAAGGCACATACTGTGATCGTCTCGGAAAGGCTGAGGGGAGGGCAGAGGCTCCTATTAGCCAAGCAGAGGCTTAATTCTGTTATGCAGGCAGGGCCCCTTCGAAATTAATATCCTCCAACCCCTTTCCTCATACACGTCTATTTTTAAATCTATTTCATTTTTCAATAGTCTTTTTTTGTGTGTGTGCCAGATGACAGCTGCCTATTGTGACTCATTTTATGATTCATATTTGCAATGAAATGGTGTGTCTCCATCAGGAAAACCCCAGCCCAGCTTCACTGGGTGCCTGAGCCTCCGTACTAGTGACAGGAAGGCTTTCTGAGGTCATCGAACTTTAGAGGAAGGGAAGCTACAATGGCCCAAACTGTGATCTTAACCCGCAATTCCTAAATAATGGAAGGATTTCATTCCCTCTCATTTTGCAAGAGCAAATAACTCCAAACCATGCCACGCTTTCCAATGGGCTCTGAAGGGGGCATGTCTCCAGCTGAACGTATATGAAATCCACCTGGTTGAATTCCACTGTTATTTTCATTCATGGCTCATTAACCAAATATTTAATTGCAGATTTGGGCACTATTATCACATAAATACTAAGTATTAATAATATAGTGTTCAATTAAGTAGGAATAGGCTTATGAGAAAAATTTAAAAAATCTTTGATAAGAATTATTAACTTTTTTAGAGTCTCTGATTTTTATCATAGCTGTGCATTTTAAAACTGATGCTTTAACAACTGATAGTGGTTATTAATAAATTATAAACTTAATCATGTTAAGTTATGGTTACAGTAACATCTTTCTTCCTAAGAAATAGATCTATATGAACACATATTTTAAACTTAGTTATAAATTTACTTCACATATTCTTCCAAATAACAACTGACAATAACAACCAGAAAGGACATGAGATAATAGCTTAGGGATGATAATACATTCCTCAGATCTGAACAAATCCAAAGACGATTTACTAGTAAAACCCTCCAAGAAAATGGTTTGTGAGCGATGGAAGAAGGAAAATACTAAATAGCATATTTATGTTGGGCTCTTTCCAAAATGTTTGAAATTTAGACCAAAAAGGATTCCATCTCCCATGAATCCCTCTCAGCCCTCAATCACTTATATCATTAAAAATAAAACCTACCTACTAGAAATACCTTTGCAAAATACCAATTGATAAATATAGGTCCATACAACAGTCTGGGTAGAACGTTTCATCTTCCATGCATAATGTGGGGACCAGAAGTCACTGGCTGATAGGTTAAAAATCTATTCATTTAAGAGGCATTCATTCAACAAAAATACCCCACAGAGGACTCTTTGGGAGTTCAGGAGATAGTTTCTGGAAAGTTCTGAAGATACTTAGAGACCACCAGCGTCTTCCAGAGCCATTCTCATAGAAGAGCATAACTGGCAGTATGAATGTTTGAAGGATTTCCCAGGCAAGAGTACTGGACTGGGTCGCCATTTTCTTCTCCAGGGGGACCTTCCCAAGCCAGGGATGGAACCCACATCTCCAAGCCTCCTTCATTGCAGGCAGATTCTTTTCCATTGATCCACCAGGGAAGCCCGAACAGTCTGAAGGGGGACCTTTAACAAGTCCCAGACCAGGGGGACACTCGCCTGCTCTTGCGTGGATGTCACCTTGCACTGTAAGGGCACCCAGGGATTCTCGGGAGTTCAGGGTGTCTGTCTGTCTGCCACGTCCCCCTCCTCTTCACCCCTGGCAAGAAAAACCACACAGAGAGGCCCCAGGCCACCTGAGGTGACGCCATCCATGAGAGTGTTGAGTGAGTGTGGATGCAAGGCGGGAATGAGGTGCTGAGAGAAGGAAGAAGCAGCACAGGAGGGGAAGTTTTCTTCTCCCGGACACTCGTGCAGAGGACCCTTTGGCCCAGGGAGCACAGCACCCCCATGACTAAGGAGGAGGCTACCGTGGGCAGAGCCCCAGGTCAGGAAGGTCCCCTTCTCTGACTTCTGCATGCCTGCCCTCCCTGAGCCCCTGCTCTCAGAGCCCCTCCTAATGCTCTCCAGCTGAGGAAGGCTCCCAGGACGGACTGTCCACGCAGCCTGCTGCAAGCGCCCCTTGCCCTCCAATCAAAAGCACTTGGCCTGTGGTCCACTCTCTTGGCACATGGCCTGTGGTCCACCCTCTTGGCAATAAACTGAGTGACTGGCAGGCTAATCGTAGGCCCTGATTCAACCTGGGGTGGCTCTCAAAGGTCAGAGGTGGGTGAACTTAACCTCTTGCACAGGAAATATTGTTGTATTTTACTAAGGGACCATCTGTGCATGGACACACAGCTCGCCGGAGAGACCCACACTCCGGATGCAGGGCTGCGGGGACGGGCCGGTCCTCCCCAACCTCTCTTTGAAGAAAGGGAGATTTAACACCTTCTTGGCCAATGACCACTGCCTCTGAGATGCAGCTGATGGCAGAAGCAAGTTTGGAAGAGACCTTCCGAATCCTGCCACCTATCTTAAGCTGCTGTGGCCACCACAAGACCCTGCAGCCTGTGCTTTCAACAAGGGAAGTGTATTTTCTCACAGTTCTGGAGGCTGGATGTCCAAGGTCAAGGTGTCGTCAGGTTTGATCCCTCTCCCCTTGGCTTGCAGATGGCTTCCTTTCTGGTCCTGCTGGTCCTCTGCGAGTCCAGGTTTCTCTTTTTTAGGATTACTGGTCAGATTGAATGAGGACCCACCCTAAAGAACTCATTTTAAAAGATGAGTGGTTGATAGTCTCTCAGACACGTCCGGCTTTTTGCGACCCCATGGACTCCGCCGGACTCCTCTGTCCATGGAATTGTCCAGGCAAGAATAATGGAGTGGGCTCCATTTCCTTCCCCATCATTTTAAAAGAATCACATCTTTAAAGGCCCATCTGCAAATACAGTCGAATTCCAAGGTGTTAGGGGGTTAGGCCTTTCAAGGGATCGCAGTTCAGCTCAGAGCACCATCCGTGGCCACCCGGTCCCCTCCAACTCCAAACAGCATCAGGGTGCATTAGTTGAAGCCCTGCTCACTTCTGACACAACAATACATCCTTTAGTTTGGAGGCAGAAAAATCTTAGAAGATGCTCCAGAGTCTCCCTCCTCAATTTTGTAGAGAACAAGAACATCATCATTAAAACCAAAACAAAAATATGTATCATTCAGTAGGATGTTATATTGCCTATATCAACTTTCTCAGTGTTGGTTATTATCAGAGGTTAAAATTGGCTACTCTGTCCATCTCAACTATGAAAAGACTTTCACGTAACAGGCTTAAACTCTCCAGACAAGAAGAGCCTTACTTTTGAAGCAAGCATATCTGAGAAAGTGAATTTTATGCTAAGCCTGTAGTGACGTCTGCCTTGTCTCCATCCTTCCCAGGCCACCCACCGGCTCTAGGAGGCTTCGCCTGTAGATGCAGCCCCCCAGCCTCCCTGTCAATTATCTTGGGAAAATTTCAGTATGGGTTAAGCCCTGTTTCCCAGATTTCCCTAAAGAGGCAAAGACTATACAGTAGTTAAGCCTCTGGCTGGAATCTGCTGGGGCCCTAAGGTTGAGGGTTAGTGCGTGGACGTAAGTCTGTGATCAGGAAGGAATTGCCAGAAAAATGGAAAATTTGAGCCCCATTCCGTCTTTTATCAGCAGCTGCACCTCTCTGCCAGCAGATGCATCATCAGCAAGGCGGCCGGGTGTTGGGAGAGCTCCAGCGATCATTTTACAGGCTGAGGACCGTGTGACATTATCTCTAGGGTTGAGCTAAGTGGTGTGTCTAAGGTCACTTAGCCAGTGTGTAATAAATCCAGGATTAGAACCTCGGCACACAGTTCAGCAGTGTGACAGGACAGACGGACTCACTGATCTCCGGATGTGACCTCCTTCCCACCCTCTCCTCCCAAGCCCCGAGGGAGCCCCTGCACCTGAGTCCACCGATCCTGTCTCAAGACCACCAGCAGGCAACTTGGGGAGCTCCTGGCTCCTTCCTCCCTCCATCTTCCTTCCTTTTTACCCCCTTTTTTCATTTATTCTCCTAACAGGCACTTGTGGAGGAACCACTTTAAGAAAAGGACAATGTCACGTGCTGGGAGGGATGCTAAGATAAAGGAGACAGCTGTCCTGATCACCTCAGTGTCTAAGGTGAGGTTGACAGTTTGGTGAAACACGTACAAACACCTCCTTATTCTGCAAGGCAGGAAGATGTGCCAAGAGGGCTCTCCTAGTTCTTTAACATTAGGATCTCAGCTCCGAATCCCCCTTTACGTTTGGCTCTGTGATGCTGAGCCCTGCAAGCCCCGTGTCTGCAGTGCTAATTTATTTCCTTTAGACTCTGCCAACAGAGGATGCTTGGTGGTGTGGTGGTGGTGTGTTTGGGGAGGGGGATCCTGCAGGATGGAAGGAGCCTGTCCTGATCACTTCCTGTGACTCGCATCACCCTCCCAGGCACTCTTCACGTGGCAGTAGTGGGTCCTTCCTGTAGCATCAGCTGAGTCCTGTGTCAGGTTTCTAGCCTCACAGAGCCAGACGGTCGTGTCTCCTTGAGAGCCGGAGCCAGTGACCAGCGTCTCCGATCCACAGGTCTGGGGTCCAGCTGGGCTCTTTGAACTTGACTATTTCTACCCTCTTTCTCCTGTTTCCTAGTTTCCACATCTGCCTCTGAGGAGCCCTCCTGTTTTCTTCTCGCCTTTTCCATTAACTAGTTGGAAAGGTCTTTGTACAGTGTTTGCTAGGGCGGCTGTAACAAAGGGTCCAGCCTGGGAGGCTTACAGGATGGAAACAGGTTCTCTTCCAGTCTGGAGATCGAAGGTCAAGGTCGAGGCATGGTAGGGCTGGCTCCTGCTGAGCTTGTAAGGGAGAATTGCCCCAGGCCTCTCTCCTACCCTCTGGAGGTTTCGGGTTGTCTCTGGGGTCCCTAGGCTTGAGAGGCATCTCCCTGCTTTCTTCCTTCATTGTCACGTGGTTTTCACTCTGTGTGAATTTCTGGGTCCAAACCCCCGTTTTTTCACGAGGACTCCAGTCCTACTGGATGAGGCTCATATACACTCAAGTGTGACCTTATTTCAACTCATTACAGCTGCCAGGACTCTGTTTCCAAATCAGGTCCCATTATCAGATGAGGATTAGGAATTCAACATGGGAATCGGCGCTGAGTAGGGGGAACAATTCCACTGGCTGCTGCTGTTCAATCGCTAAGTCGTGTCTGCCTCTTTTGCGACCCCATGGACTATAACCCACCGGCTCCTTTGTCCCTGAGATTGTCCAGGCAAGAATACTGGAAGGTGTTGCCTTTGCCTTCTGCATGGGATCTTCCCCATCCGAGGATGGAACCCACATTTCCTGCATTGTAGGTGGAGGATTCTTTATGGCTGAGCCACCATGGAAGCTCCAATTCAACTCATACCAATATCTAATTTAGAATTTGTCATGTTAACTTTCCTCTGTCCAAATAGCTAGGTAATTTCTGCTCCCGCAGTAGGCCTGGGCTGATGCCAGGGACCCAGACATAGAAATCAAAGGAAGAAGTTATTGACTCTGTAAGTGAGGAAAGGATGCAGCGACCTACCACTTGAACCAGGACTGAAAGGTGGCCTGGTTTGAGATGGGTTTTAGCAGAGGGTGTTTCCAAGTGCACACAACAGGTCTCAGAAGCCATGAGCACACCAGCCAGGCT
The DNA here is from genome assembly GCF_054371585.1 of Giraffa tippelskirchi. Classification (NCBI taxonomy): domain Eukaryota; kingdom Metazoa; phylum Chordata; class Mammalia; order Artiodactyla; family Giraffidae; genus Giraffa; species Giraffa tippelskirchi. The sequence goes on from NC_137282.1 coordinate 60,600,065, forward strand.
GCAGCTGGCATCATCTGGGGCACAGTGGAACGTGGGGCTGCAGCAGAGTGGGTTTCAAAAGCACATGATGAGTTTGGACTGTGTTCTGGGCCATGAAAAGCTATGACAAACCTAGACAGTGTATTAAAAAAACAAAGACATCACTTTGTCAACAAATGTATAGACAGTCAAAGCTATGGTTTTTCCAGTGGTTGTGTATGAATGTGAGAGCTGGACCATAAAGAAGGCTGAGCACCTAGGAATTGATGCTTCTGAATTGTGGTGTTGGAGAAGACTCTTGAGAGTCCCTTGGATGGCAAGGAGATCAAACCAGTCCATCCTAAAGGGAACCAACCGTGACTATTCATTGGAAGGACTGATGGTGAAGCTGAGGCTCCATTGGTTTGGCCACTTTATGCGAAGAGCTGACTCATTGGAAAAGACCCTGATGCTGGGAAAGATTGAAGGCAGGAGGAGAAGGGGGTGACAGAGGATGAGATGGTTGGATGGCATCATTGCCGCAATGGACATGAGTTTGAGCAAGCTCCAGGAGGTGGTGATGGACAGGGAAGCCTGGCGTGCTGCAGTCCATGGGGTCGCAGAGAGTCGGACACAGCTTAGGGACCGAACAGCAACAAGTGGGTCCGGAGGAGATGTGGCATCTGAGGGGAAGAAGCAGACCTGAAATGTGTCAGAAGAGAATCAAGAGCCTGTGTAGGACAAAGATGTAGAGCCGAGAACATCTCAGCCAGGGCGACTGCCTTACTGGTACCCTGGGAGCATGGCAGCTGAGTGCTCCTGTGGGTAGACAAGGAGATGGTCCACCTCCGCCACTCCGCTGTCCGTGAGGAGTCCACTCGGCAAAGTAGCATGGGATGACTGGTCCTCCTTCCTGCTCACGTCTCCAGGCAGAACAGCTCTGCTCCTTCAGCTTACATCTGAGATTTCCAGAGAAGATTTTGTCTGAACAAAGGGTTTTTTCCCTTAATACGAACATCAGGAATCACTGAAGTGCGTGATCCTCAGGTTTTGGATTCTCTTATCTTCAAGGGATCTGAAGACGCATAAATCTCCAATTGGTTGTGAAACCTGGCGTATTCACACAGCTCCTTGCTCTGTCTGGATTCAGTAGGTTTTCTCTACATATACAGAATGTACAATCTTATCTTTTATGACAGGGTATTGAAGAATTTGATTGATTTTTCATGATGTGTGAAATGTTAAGTTAAAACAGCAATCTGGAGTGACACAAATGTAAGGGGAAAATAATGCTGTCCAATAAAGGCAATTACCATTATTATCATTATTAATGATATTATTGATATTTCCTCACTGACAGATGAAAACAATTGACTTGCAAGGCTTCCCTTGGCATGAAAACTTTCAGGCCATTACACAAAGACTGAGTTAATAGTTTCATCACAAGGGCAGATAAATAGAGTGGTCATAAAGTGGGATAATGATCCTCCCATGTGTATGCTGTGTCACAAAACTCCTGATGGACACGAGGTGGAGTCCCTCATATCACAGGGAAAGAGCCATGCTACCTAGATGGTCTCCTTCCTGACTCCATAATGCACATATACTATATGCAAAATGTGTCGCTGATTAGCATCTGCATGGAACAAACTCATTGTCAATTAGTTCATTTTGTCAATGCCCCTTGATGTCTTCACTGGGGGATAAACCCCTCCAGGCTTCCAGGAGTTAACTGGGTTTTATCTGGGTAGAGGAAGGGAGCAGAAAAGCTACAGTTACAGTTTCGTTAACAGTTGGGTAGTTTACAAGCTCATCAAGTCTGTTGTCAATTTCTGGGCTTCTCAAGCCTAACTTCATTATATCACAATGCAACCAGGTTATGTAAGAAGTTAAATAAAAGAAGCTCCTTTGAAACCCTGGGGTTAACACTCATCCCCATGGGAAGATTTACTCTTATCAGAAGAGATGTGATTTTGTAGAACAGTGTGTGTGTGTTAAGTCTGCCTGTCCACGCATGGAGATTTGTATCCTCACATAAGGATGAAAGCTTCTGCTTCTCAAGTCTCATTCTGCGCCTTGTTGGAGCACTGTGAGACCACAGTGGATTTACTTCAAGAATTTGATGGTTGCTGACTTTCTGCAAATTCTTCCCTGCCCCTTGAATTCCCTATTTAATTTTATCATCAAGCCAAGCCATCCAAGGAGAAACCACCTTTCTAAGCCTTACTCCCACCCACCTGGAATACAAACCTGTGAGTTTCCCATGACTTTGTTAAAATAAATATTGACTTTCCCGCCCGGAAGAATCATCCTTTACTCATCCCCTGCCCCACGAATTAGTCTGTCCCCCTACAAATATGTTCCCTCCTTTGATAACTCACTATCCTTTTTCACATGGCTGCCTGAATCCATGTACTGTGACTTCTGTCTCCAAAAAGTCTTCCAGAACTAGCCATATCCCTCTGCAGTCCAAGCTCATAGCTTTTCCCAAGGGCCCCTTGAGTCACCATCTTTCCGTGGTGCATGGGCTGATTTCACCAGCGGGGACCTTCATTTTACTCCCCTGCTGAAGTCTCCTTAGTCCGCTCTTGACTACAGAGTAAAGGGACTCGCCTCCTTCACATATTGTGTGTCAGCCTTCATGCTTGGAATGTCTTTACTGAAGCTGGAAGGACTGAGCAGCTATGGCTCTTCTCCTATCTCCTGGAAGGTCTGTTTTAATACAATCGAGTGTTTCCTCCAGAGGAGAGAGTATTCCTGGTGAAATGCAAGCTTTGGATTTTGTCTGGATCTATCATTTATGACTCCAATTGCTTCCACTTTCCAACCCACAGCCTGAGCCCAGAACTGTCTTCTTTCCAAGCTCATCTTCATTCCTTGGTATTTAACATCCAGCTGGAAAACCCATATATCACCTTGCAATTCCAAAACTTCAGAATTCCTTGGAAAGCATGTTAAAATGTGTGGCTCTTGCTTAGGAAACTTCTGATTTATTAGATTTGGAGGTGGGTCCACAATTGAATTTTAAATAAATTTGTTTGAAACTTGGTTGAAAACACACATTTAAAAAAAAAAAAACTTTATTTTTAATGGAAGAATAATTGCTTTACAATATTGGGTTGATTTCTGCCATACATCAACATGAATTAGCCATAGGTATACATATGTCCTCTCCCTCTTGAATCTCCCTCCCACCTCCCAACTTTTCCACCCCTCTAGGCTGGAAAACACACATTTTATGAAAAACACATTCATGAAAAAGTGTCCTAGATGCAGTTTGATCCTTCAGCTTCTGTGAACTTCACTGCCTTCTCCTACAGACCCTAAAGTCTGCGTGGATGGCTGGTCCTGACACCCTCTGTCTCTGATACTAGCCCCCAAGTTCTTCTATTTCTCTGTTTGCTCCCTGTCTATTCACTTTGCTCTTAATCTCTTTTGCCCGCCTGCCCACCTCGGTGCCCTCAGGAGCTCTGTCCTGCCCCTTCTCTCAATCTAGGCACTCTTGGTGGAGACACTCCCCCAGACCCTGGGCTTTTACCACTGGCCTCCCAGACCTGCGTCTCTCATCCAAGTCTCAGCCGAGTTACAGACCCCGACACCCAGCTGCACCGGCTTCATCCTCACTGGTCAACCTACAGGTGTACCTGTTTCTCTTCGTATCTCTGTGATGCTAGTGGAGGGTCCCATCTTGCCTGATGTAGTTTGTATCTTGACAGCCAAGCCAACGTCTCATTAAGCTGTCCACCTTCAATTCAGTCTTGTTCACCATCTTCTTATTTGTTGTTGTTGTTGTTCAGTTGCTCGATCGTGTCTGACTGTGACCCCATGGACTGTAGCACGCCAAGCTTACCTGTCCTTCACCATCTCCTGGAGTTTGCTCAAACTCATGTCCATTGAATCAGTGATGCCACCCAACCATCTCATCCTCTGCCGCCCTCCTCTCCTTTTGCCTTCAATCTTTCCCAGCATCAGGGTCTTTTTCAGTGAGCCAGCTCTTTGCATTAAGTGGCCAAGGTATTGGAGCTTCAGCTTCAGCATCAGTCCTTCCAATGAATATTCAGGACTGATTTCCTTTAGGATTGACTGGTTTGATCTTGCAGTCCAAAGCACTCTCAAGAGTCTTCTCCAACACCACAGTTCGAAAGCATCAATTCTTCGGTGCTCAGCCTTCTTTATGATTCAACGCTCACATCCATATATAACTACTGGAAAAACCATAGCTTTGACTATACAGACCTTTGTCAGAAAAATGCTGCCTTTGATTTATTCTTTGACTAAAGTTTTTTCTATACATAAAAAGCAGGCTGAGAACATGGCTGGGGAACCATTCCAGGAAGGCCTCCTAGGGTCCTGCTCAGTTACAGGGGGAGTAACATACACATACTCTTGTCACTAAAGTTTTTTGTGTAAAATAAAATATCTCCTGACAACCCCATCCCCTGCCTTCCTCTGTCAAGTCTGCTCCATTCACAGAGGCAACTGCTCTCCCATCCCTGGGTTATCTTTTCTGTCCCTGTGCACACTCACAGATAGACTTCTGCACACCTGCGTATGTGCCTTTGTGTAGCTTTGTATGTCTTTGTGCACGTGCTGCAGGCCCACTTTGACAACTGTCTACAACTCAGGTTCATCTTAGACGTCTTCCTTATTTTTTTCATGGCAGTACAGACCCTCACTGCATGTCAGACACCATTGCTCAGGATCCCAGAGTTGACTGAATTAGCTCCCAACTTAGGGGCATTTCAGTGGTGTTTATCAGTTATTAGCCACATTGGGCCGTGGGGTTTTCCCAGTAGTCACGTATGGATGTGAGAGTTGGACCATAAAGAAAGTTGATCACCTAAGAATTTATGCTTTTGAACTGTGGTGCTGGAGAAGACTCTTGAGAGTCCCTTGGACATCAAGGAGATTCAACCAGTACATCCTAAAGGAAATCAATCCTGAATACTCATTGGAAAGACTGATGCTAAAACTGAAGCTCCATCCTTTGGTCACCTGATGTGAAGAGTTGACTCATTGGAAAAGATCCTGATGCTGGGAAAGATAGATGGCAGGAAGAAAAGGGGACGACAGAGGATTAGATGGTTGGATGGCATCACTGACTCAATGGACATGAGTCTGAGTAAATCCTGGGAGATGGTGAAAGGCAGGGAAGCTTGGCGTGCTGCAGTCCATGGGGTCGCGAAGAGTCAAACACAACTGAGCAACTGAAAAACATCCACAGGGACTGTGGCACAGTCTGGCCCAGGCACCCCCGGCCGGGGCACGGGTCTCTCCAGGCTGGATGTGTTTGCACTTCTGCTGGGGCTGCTGTTGAGAAAGTGCCCAGATCTCTTCCACAGTGATGACGGAGGATCCCCCCGAGCACTAGGGGTGACTCCTCATGGGGAAGCCAGGGCCCCTGGTGAGCTGGGAGCCCCAGCACACCCTCTGGGGGGCTTGCTGTCCCCTACTGCTGTCCGTCCTGGGGCGGTCCAGGTGAAAGGGCCCCGAGGACAGAGCACATCTGCAAGGAGCCCCTCCCTCGAGGGGCGGGGGGCAGGCAGAGGGTGCGTGCACACAGGGGCCTCCCTGAGAACCACGGGGTCCCGCTGCGGCCTTGGGGTCCTGGGCCAGCCCCTGAGGCCATCGGTGGACACCCAGGTACCCAGGATCCCACATATAAAGTGGGCACTGATACGCTGAAGGCGTGGCCCAGACGCACTTCTGCTTTGGGGCCCTGGGAGTGGAGATGGGCTGGGACCATAAGGAAGAGACTGGTTCTGAATGAGGGGGCAGTTGGGGTGTCCGCGGGGACCCAGAGGACTGGCTGGTGGAGGCGACTGGGCCCAGCCCAGGGGATCATGGCCCAGTGCCCAGGGACCACCTCGGGCCACTCTCCCCGCAGGATCCAGGGCAGGGCAGCTCCCAGAGCCCTGAGGGCAGAGGGCGGCAGGGCGCCCGCGGACCTGGCCTCAGCATCCCCGTGGTCCGCACTGTCTACACGTGGCGGGTGCTCCACCAAGCAGTGTGGACAGAGCGCCAGGTCATCGGTCACATTTGAGAGGAAGTCAGTCCCCGGCCCATTAGTTTAGGAAAGCTACTTTATTATTATTATTCCTTTCAAACGTGGGCCGTGTATTTTAAAGTCTAATTCAAGCCTTAACATTCTTCACAGACTTTTTCCGGGAGTCGTTGTCTGAAATACAAATGGGGTGATTCGCATCGCGCTTCTACCCACCATTTCTTTGTTTCAGTTTCTCAGGGTTGTTATCATTCCTTCTGCCCTCCTGTTTATTCTCAACTGAGCAGGTCCGCTTTCCTCTCCTAAACTGACTTGGGTGTCTGTAGCTAAAGGGTATATTTTGATGATAAATTCACAAAAGCCGTTCCAGGAGAATTCTACTTCTGTCTTCAGGGCAGGTTGTGTGTATTTCCACACCTGAGGGGTAACCAGCTCCTGTGGGGGAGGCATGGGGCAGAATTAATGACCTTCATAATTGCCTTAATCACCCGTAGCCACACCCTTAAAGGGTCAGTTTTAGGGTCAAACAATATGACCTCAATGCAATTGACTTTAGAAACCATAGCTATGGCTGCTGGGCACCTAGGCCTTGTGATATATACACACCCTAACACAAAGGCCTCAAAGGGGATGAAACATTTATTTCTGAGTTTCTTTGTGGTTGTTATATTGTCCTCCAGAATCTCATTTGGGGATTCATAGAATATTCTGGAATTCTTCTCTTGGAATGGGTAGTCACCTCATATTTTTATTTTCTCTGTTCAGTGAACATCATCGATGAACCACAAGCAAAAACGATGGACTGGTTTCTGGGTACAGTCTCCCACTTGCTGTGAGTCTGGGGTCAGGAATAGGACGACCAGAGAGTGAGCAGGCTCCCGGCCGTGTCCGCAGGGACACCTTCCCACGGCTGTGAATTCGGTAACTCAGGACCCAAGTGGAGCACGTCCTGCACACGTTAGAAACCCGAATGGAGACTGGCACGCAGCTGGTCTTTCCAAACCTAACCAGGGGCTTCATGGAACACTTACAATCATGTGATACATGGGGCTTCATACGGCCTCTTTGGAAACTTACGCCTCCATGACTCACCACTGTGGGTCTCTGGCCCCAGGGTTAGGCATGAGGCAACGAGGGCACGGGCCATGTTTCCCAAAGCAGGTTTCAGGGCAGATGGAGAGACAGTGGTTTCACAGAGATTAATGGAGCCACGGGCCTGAGTTCTGGGGAAATGAGCGGGGGCTCAGGGTCCGAAAGATGCAGCAGCGCCAACCGGGGCAGGGTCATCGAGGGCCCCAGGGGGAGATGTGGCCTGTCTGAGGCTACCACGCATGGGTCACGCAGAGAAAGGACTGGTCTGGGTGGCCCAGAGGGGTGGCCAGCGGTCCATCTCAGCTCGGCCCGCACCCGAGGCCCAGGAAGGCGGGGTGTCTGGAATTGAGGGGACTGGCAGGAGCCCCTTGTCCCCCCGACAGTCCAGCCCTGCCCTCAGAGAGCCGCTCAGTGGGGGCCCAGGGGCCCAGGACCCGACAAGGGTCGCGGCAGCGCTAACATAGCACCACAAACTGGGGGGGCTTGAAATACCAGACCTCTGTCCCCCCACGAGCTGGGGCGAAGCCTGGAGTCATGGCATCTCGGAGTCACGCTCCCTCCGCAGGCTCCAGGGGCCGACCCTTCCTGCCCCACCGGGCCGTGGGCTCCGGGCACTCCTGGGCTTCTGGCCGCATCCCTCTGACCTCTGCCCCTGCGTCACGGGGCCTGCTCCTCCATGTCTGTGTCTCTCTTCTGCTTCTCGTGAGGACGCTTGCTGCTGGACGCAGGGACCAACCAGATAGTCCCAAAGGCTGGCTTCCCATTGACGTCTGTAAGTCGATTAAATTGACGTTCTTAAATCCGCGAAGACCCTTTTCCCGAATGAGTCCATCTTCCCACGTTCCGAGGTTAGGACGTGGGCGTATCTGCTGGTGGCTCCCGTCCAGCCTGTGACAGGACCTAGCACCTGCTTCTCCTCCTCTTGGTGGAGAGAGTCTTGGGCAAACTCCCAGGGACTGGGCCACGTGGACCCCATGGCCTGGGGGCGTGGTGTGGGAGGGGGAGACGACTCCTGCGGCTCCCAGGTTTCTGCAAGGTGACACGGACAGTGCCAGAGAAGGGGCCGAGCCCACTCGTGAGGTGAGCACCGGGACAGCCCCCCACCCTCCCCTGCACCCGCTGTACCCTGAGCCCAGACATCAGAGAGTCTGTTTCCTCTGTCACCTACCAGGTACGTGAGGACTTCGTCTTATTTTCATGAGTATCGAAATCAGACTGAGGACTCGGAGGAAAGTTTTCTTTTAACTCCTTTCATGCCCATCATGATTTTATGGCACTTCATAGAATGTCCTCTTTTCCAAGCTAAAAATCGACACGTATTTGTCTTAGATATCATCGTAGACTTTAGCGCTCAGGCTGGCAAAGTAGAAAGACATCCTTTGAGAACTGGCACCAAAGCTGTCTGAATTACAACTGATCAAATTCGAGAGGATAAAGCTGCCAGATTTTAATGTCGTGTAATTAAAGCTCCCCTCATTAAGGACACGAGAGGAAAGGGGAGCCCTTTCAAAGCTGCTTCAATTGCTGTTGCCAAGTGCGGACTTCCTAACTTCTCCACAGCTAATTACCCTCTGAGTTTCTGCAGCTGTTTTCATCCGGGAATTCGGAAGTGCATCTGAGTCGCTTACAGTGCCCTGTCAAGTCAGGGACTCTGGGCTGCGCTAAAGTAGGAGATGGTGCCCTCAGGTGACCGAAGGGCACGGGCAGTGGTAGCTGTTGGTACCTGTAGCCCATGGATTCTCACCGTCCCTGACGTGCTACTTCCTTGTGGCTTTTCCAAGGGGGCGGGGACGCCAGGCCACCCAAGGGCATCTCATGGTCTGCCAGCCCCCTCCCTCCACCGTCACTCTGGGCAGAGAGGTTGCTCCCTCCCTTCGGCTTTATCCTGTGTAACGTTTCATGCACAATAGCTAGTTCTTATGTCGATTTGCTTTTAATTAGTGGTAAAGAGCCGCCTGCCAATGCAGGAGGCATAGAGACTCCAGTTCGATCCCTGGCTTGGGAAGATTCCTTGGAGATGGAAATGGCAATCCACTCCAGGATTCTTGCCTGAAGAATCCCATGGACAGAGGAACCTGGCAGGCTACAGTCCTCCGGGCTGCAAACAGTTGGAAACGACTGAAGCAGCTTTCATGCATGTTTTTAATTAATATCCTTTCTTTTCATTTACCCATCGCTGTTTCAAGGGGATAAGGACAAAGTGTAAAAATGAATCGAGCACCAGGAATGGTAGAGCATTCAGCACCGATTTGGGCTTCGGGGATGTACCCTATTCTCCAAAGAAGACCGTCTTCTTTCAGCCCCTCCCACCTTGACCCATTAATTCTGCCCATAGAGGATACCATATTATGGGTGTGCTTGCCTCTGTGGAGTAGAGATTTCAATTTGAAAAGAAAATGAGTGTGTCTGTAATGTAAATGAATTAATTTAAAATACATATGGAAGCTTAATATTTAAATGAGGGCAATCATGAATATATTTGAAAAATAACTAATTACCTACAACTTATCCTGAAGACACCAATGCACGTGCTTAAAAGAGTCAGAATCATGGGACAGTGAAAGACACCAACAGCCCCCGAACACTGGTATTCAAAATCTGGACTGATTGCCGAGATCACAGCCCACACGAAGTGGTTCAAAACCCAAGTCCACTCTCTGCAACTAACACCTGCTGTCCCTTTGTTTTTATTTGGAATGATCAGACTGATGTTGAAGCTGAAACTCCAATCCTTTGGCCACCTGCTGTGAAGAGCTGACTCATTGGAAAAGACCCTAATGCTGGGAAGATTGAAGGCAGGAGGAGAAGGGGACAACAGAGGATGAGATGGTTGGATGGCGTCACAGACTCAATGGACATAGGTTTGGGTAAACTCTGGGAGTTGGTGATGGACAAGGAGGCCTGGCGTGCTGTGGTTCATGGGGTCGCAAAGAGTTGGACACGACTGAGAGAGTGAACTAAACTGAACTGATCCTCTCTATGTGAAGTAAAACTGCCCTGGAAATAGAACTGGTGGGATCTCCTTTTAATTTTTAAAAATGTTTATTTGATACTAGAGTATAACTGATTTACAGTTTCTGTTAGTGTCAGATGTACAACAAAGTGATTCACCTATACATGTACATATGTGCATGCGTGCTAAGTCGCTTCAGTCGTGTCTGGCTCTTTGTGATCCTATGGACCATAACCCGCCAGGCTCCTCTGTCCATGGGATTCTCCAGGCAAGAATACTGGAGTGGGTTGCCATTTCCTTCTGCGGGGGATCTTCCCCACCCAGGGATGGAACTCCTGTCTCTCGGAGTCTCTTGCCCTGGCAGGCAGACTCTTTACCACGGCACCACCTGGGCTACCACTCTTGGAGAATCTTTAATATGGGGGCACCACAGACTTTTTGAATATCCATCTCTCCATGTTAGACTCTGCAATAGGGCAGGTTCTGAGTCTGGCGTGAAGTCCGCTTCCAAATATGGACACGCAGAGCTGAGCTCACCCTGTGCGTGTGGAGGGTGTGATGGGACAGAAGTCAGCGGGGTCGGGGGAGCCCCGGGGTTCATTTCTGACTGACAACCCGACTTCATCCACAGATGGAGTGTACTGGATGACTCAGCCTTCGTTTATTTTTAAAACTGGCACCTTCCTCCACAAGTAGCTCAGTACAGGGAGAAAGGGGGGATACGTAGTCTGTGATTTAGACTTTACTTGGCTGATAATTGCGACTTGGTGGGTTTCTAAAAATAACAGATACTGGTTGTGTCAGAACAAGAATGTTGAGGTGAGATCGGAGGGTCACTACTTCTTTTAAAGTTTTTAAAGTCCTTCCCATTGATTATTGACTGGGAGGCTATTGACTCTCCATTGGGAGCGGCGGCTGATGGAGCGGAGAGAGAAGACGCTTTCTGCCATCGAGGGGGAGCCGGCAGGTTTTGACAGGGGAGGGGGCCACTCCTGTGCGAAGCCGCGTCATCTTGACACCTGTCTCAGCAGGCCTGGGGCTCAATGTCACCTGGGCATCTCCTGCCCTTCAATTATCCAGGAGCTGATAAAAAAATAGAATCAAGTTTGAAATTTGACGTGATTCACTAAGTTAGTCATCACCAGTTTGCACAGAGTTCAGTTCTGGAGGTGTTGCCTGGCCCTCCCGGGGGGCGAGGAATTAAGACTGTGCTGTCTCTCCCAGCCACCCGGCTCGTCTCACGTTGCAGGACCAATCAGACCAGAAGCTCTGGAAGGACCCAGATCCACCAGGGAGCACTTACCTCCTCCTCCCAGAGCTCCCGAGCGGGCCTTGCTGCGAGGTGAGGTACGGAAGGTGTAAGGCAGCTCCTGCTCGAAGTCCATCAACGCCTGTCACTGGGCTTTTGCATTTAATTGTTTCGCAGCCATTATTATTTTAAATAGTTGAGTCTTCCGCAGCGTCAGGGGCTTTGCCATTTCCCTCTTGGAAACAGAGTTTCCAGGGAACACGGTGCAGAGCTGCACACGGCAAGGCAAGGGACAGAAGATCCGGGAGTGGTCCACACATTAAACCAACAGTCAATTAATTTCCTCTACTAAGAATGCACCTAAGTGGTACCCTAATGGCGTGAACCAACCAAACTGTAAGTGATGAGAGCCATTTCCTCCGCTCCCTGGGTGCCATTTAAGATTCCAAATGCCCACTTTCTGAATGACACATTGGGGGACTAAATGAATTCATGCCATTGATTTTTGTTTTTTTCTTTCAGTAAAAACAATTTAGACATATTGAAGAGAATATAGAAAATTGTAGAAGGGAAATAATTCTTTCACTCAGGTATGACCCCAGGCAATATTTTTGGGGATGTAAATACAAAGATAAATAAAATAAGAGTCATTTTATATAATGCTTTGCATCCAGATGTTTCAATTAAAATTATATCATAAACATTTCCCGATGTCATTTAATGTTTTTAGAAGTATGTCAACCTATTGGATAAATTTAATCCATTTAATCATTTTTCTATTTTGGGCAATGAGTTCATTTGTGGTTTTTAAATAATTCTGAATAACAGTATTATTTATCATCATGTACCATAAGCTTTGAGACATCAGTTAGGTCTCTAGGATAGATCTCTAAGAATGAAATCCCTGGGTTAAAGAATATATACTTTTTAAAGGTTTTTCCTAAATGATTCCAATTGTACCCTCCCCAAACATATTTAAGAAGGGAAGAGGGTGACAAAGGATGAGATGGTTGGGTGGCATCACCGACTCAATGGACATGAGTTTGAGCGATGTCTGGGAGTTGGTGAAGGACGGGGAGGCCTGGCGTGCTGCAGTCCATCGGGTCGCAAAGAGTCAGACACGACTGAGCAACTGAACAACAACAACAGCAACAAACATAGCAATAATACAAGCTTTACTGCTTTAGGGTGGGGCCATCTCTCCATATACTCAACACTGAGTATTTACATGGAAAAAACCCAAAGGAAATGTTCCTAATATGTGTTAACTTAAAATATAGTTACTGGTTTCTTCTGCATTTCTTTTACTGCAAAGTTGTTTTTTTTTTCATCTTTAGCTCCACCTGCTCGGTGTGGAAGCTGAGCTGTCCAGTGCGGCAGCTGCTTGCCCTGTGTGCCCTTAGTCTAAACGTAGATACAATACAACTCTAAATGGAGCTCCTCAGTTTCACCAGGCACATGTCAGGTGCTCAGCAACCACTTGAGACTAACGGTTGGTCCAGCGGGCAGTGTAGATACAGGGCATTTTCATGGTGGCCGGAAGTTCTGGGGGCGATGCTCTAGAACCACACCTAGGAGGTGGGCTGGGAAAGACCACCTGGAGTCACAGACATGGATGCTGGGTCTCTCAGCGCTCCAGCAGCTCTTGGTAACTCGTTTCTCTAACTGGCTTGTCGGTCAAACACCTCACTTCTTCAGGGTGGGAGTCTGGGAGCGTCCGCAGCCTGGGGGAGAGGCATCACTCAGAGATGTGAGCACAGCTCTCGCTTGGGTTCAGGGTCATCCCGTGTCTTGATGCCACCCAGAAATGTCCAGGCCTCGACTATAAATGAAGACACAGGTCTTGTTGACGTGACCCGTATTCAGCTATATGCCCCATTTCTGAAGGGTTCTGCTGCGTAGTTTCACTGATGATAGTTTTGGTGATGGGGACCTCTCTAGGCCTTGTGTTAGTCTCTAGCTGTGTCCGACTTTGCAACCCCACGGACTGTAGCCCGCCAGGCTCCTCTGTCCATGGGGCTCTCCAGGCAAGAATACCAGAGTGGGTTGCCATGCCGTCCTCCAGGGTATCTTCCCCACCCAGGGATCGAACCCTGGTCTCCTGCATTGCAGGAAAATTCTTTACCATTTGAGCTACAGGGAAGTTCTTGAGACATGGTAAAAATAACTTAATGGGAAAAGTTACTATGTATTATTACAATACAGTCATTACCAGAACTTTACCCTTTGAGATTTGCTGCCTCATTTAGAGAATCCTGACCCCGAGGAGGTCGGAGAGTGCCACGTCAGCAGGAGAGGGGTGAGCTGCTCGCCCCAGGCTCTAAAATCCTTCTCCAGACAGACAGTGGGCAGCAGTCAAGCAGAGGCTCGTGTCTGGGCGGTTTGGCGTTTTGTTTTTATTTTTTCATTACGACTTCGATTTCAGGACATTGATAAGCCCTCATGTCAAGGATCTCAAAGGCAAGCCATGGGATGTGGCTTCCAATGAGGAAATGCTTCCCGTATGCTTTCGGAAATCTGGTGAGCTCACATTCCAGCTGACAACTGTGAGGACGTGGGATGTGGGGTGAGCCCTCGTGGGGTGAGGGGCTGGTGCTCCATGCCCCCTTCCCTCGGGCAGCAGCCCAGCTGGCGTGTGTGCTTTGAATGCCCCTCGGTGCCCTGAAGTCACTCAGTCCCTCAGGGCGGGGAGGGGCGGCTGCGCTCCCCACGTGCTCCTTGGAGGGGTGGGTAGGCGCCCTTTGGAGATGGGCAGAGCCAAGACTGGTGGGTATGAACAGTGATACACATTCTGGGAGGGTGGACTCAAGGGAGGCAGTGCCCTGCACCCAAGTCTGCTTGCAATGAGGCAGAACAGCCAGTCCATAGGCCCCTGCCCTGCCCCAAAGCTCAAATACTGCAGGAAAGGATATTTATGGAAGTATTAATGCATTTCTCCCGAGAAACATAGGCTCAGCCCAGATGAGTTTCTCTCCTACTGCCGCTGGGAGAACTGCCCCTTTGCTGGACTCTGACACTGGTTGGTGATGAAATGGCTGATAAGGAAGATCCTATTAGTTTATTGATAAGGGCTGGGTGGTGTAGCATGTGGACGTGAGACTTTTCGCCAACATGGGGGCTTGTCTGGAGCAGGGTCGGACCCCGGGGTCTCCTAATGTGCTGGATCAGGGCGGTTGGGTGCAGACCAGACCAGGGCTGGCGGGTCACTGCCCTCAGCACAGGGGTCACAGCTGAGCCACACGACCCCAGTCAGGTCATGTGGACACCTGAACCGCAGGGTATGTGAGGGTGACCAACTTGTCGGACTTGCCCGGGAGTTTCTGGTTTTCCACGCTGGAAGTCTTCGTCCTGAGAGGCCCTCCATCTGGAAAATCTGGACTGTTGGTTGTCCCTGGACCCTGGCAAGCGTGGACTGAGCACTTATAATTTCCCTAAAGAGTCTCTCTCTCTTTTTCAGTATGCTTGTGTGCTCATTCGCGTCCGACTCTGCAACCCCACGGACCGTAGCCCACCAGGCTCCTCTGTCCATTCTCCCAGGCAAGAATACTGGAGTGCGTTGCCATTTCCTACGGCAGGGCATCTTCCCAACGCAGGGGTCAAACGTGTGTCTCCTGCATTGGTAGGCGGATTCTTTACCACTGCACCACTTGTGATGGTTTAGTCACTAAGTCGTGCCCGACTCTTGCGACCCCATGGACTGTAGCTGGCCGGTCTCCTCTGTCCATGGGAAGCCCCTTTTGGTATAGTTGGTTGCGGATGAATGTTCATGAGATAATTGCTCTCTTAGCTCCCATAAATTAATGTCACTTACACAGAGCTCAGGCTTTGGGTCTGGGGGCAGGAGCTCTGCCCAAGGGGAGTTTTTGCAGGTCCCAGGGCAAGCCCCTGGCAGAGGGAGAGTCAGACCCCAGGTCACTGCTGGGGAGGGTGGTGGGAGGTGGGGAGAAGAGGGGTCTCCGTGGACCAGACCCAGGCAGGTTCCTGGGGTGCCTGGCACTGGGGTGGCTGCAGGTTGACTTACTGATCTTAAGTTTAGATGCAGATTCAGCTTCTACCCTGGGAGGACGGCATGCAGGTCAGAAGCAGTGCAGTGTGACTGGACAGGTGGAAAGGACCTACTGGACCCCACACGGAACCTGCTCAGTGTTGAGTGGAGGCCTGGGCGGGACGGGAGGTTGGGGGAGAATGGATACAGGTGTGTGTGTGGCTTGGTCTCTCTGCTGTTCACCTGAAACCGTCACAGCATTGTTTGTTAAGCCGCTATACCCCGATACAAAATAAAAAGTTTTTTGTTTTTTTTTTCCAAGCAGTGCAGTGTGGCCCAGAGGGAAATTCATGAATCCCAGCCCAGGTACCTGGGTCATGCCTTGGAATGGAGAGCCGGCAAGGGCAGAAACCCGCCTTGGTGTATTTACAAAGAGCCTGAGAACATTCTGTCTTCAAGGAAATGCTCTTCAGATTCTTTTATAGTTCATTAAAGAGCAGGAGAGTATGAAAAAATTTCGCCTGAAATCTGAAGTGCCCGATGAGTGGGATAAATGTTTGGCTTTATTTTGGCGGCGTTGAGAGATGCCTTTGATTTCCACTGCTGGCTAATCTTTTCGTTTTCCTGAGTGCAGGTACTCTATTATAAATTAACAAGGGAAGGGAAAGCAACGGTGGGGTGTTAATTGCGTATAATTACTCGGGATGCTGAAGTATTTTACAACTGAGATAATTTGCCTGAATGTGTTGGTATTTAGCGAAGAGAATTGATGGTAATTCCCTGATTTTCCCCCAACTGCCTGGTAATCTTTGTAAGGAAGAGGTAACAGCACTGCGAGAATTCTGAACTGAAACAAAGCCATACATGAAAGTGCTTCAAATGTATCTATTTGTCTTTGTTTCAGTAGGAATCCAAAACAAAGTCACCTGATTGAGGATCAATAGAAGAGTGAGTGAGGGGAGACCCGCGTTTCTTTGAAGCCGGCAGAGGTGGGGAAATAATCCGCCCAAACAAGGGAGCCCTTTAATTCACAGGCTCCAGCACGGAAAGCCATTGTGAAGTGGGATTTGCTGGGTTTCAGGTTTTAATTTGAACCATACAAGCAGGTGCAGTGGTGGAGGCCGACACGGTTGCCACCGCTGGCAAGTGAAATTCACATTAATCCGGCTTTCTGGGTGTGATCGCAGAGGTTCTGCAGAGGCACCCCCCTACCCCCCAACCCCTTCCACTTGGTTCTTCTCCTCTGCAGCTTCTCTTACCTGGGGACGTGGTTTCCTAAGGGGGAAGAACAAAACAAGCAGAGGCAAGTTCAGTTTTAAATTTGCTAAACAAAACTTCACCCACAGAAATTTTCCCTTTAACTGTAAAACGACGCAGACGGTAGACACGTTCAAGGAGTGACCATCATGGAAGGTGCCTGTTACTAAAACAGACACCGACTGCATGACTGTCCCCACCCAGGTGACCAGACCCCGGGGTCTGTGCCCCAGCCCAGGGCGTGTGTAAGGACTTTCCCTCCCGGACCAGGCTCAGTGCACCCTCTCGGTTGTGACCTGGGAGTGACAGCTGACTCAGGGAACTCAGAGCCTGGGTTGGTCCTCGTAGGAATGGATGAGGGAGATGCTCCCCACTGCATTGTCCTCTAGATGGTGTCTGGACCCTCTATGCTTCCAGCTGAGATGCACAGGATAGGAGTGACCGAGGCAGGGTCCCCCAGCTCCGACACCCTCCAGGCTTCCCTTTCATCCTCTGCACTGACGTTCTCCGATGCTGACCCTCAGCCAGGCACAGCCGGGTCCAGGGGAGGCCGAGGGTGCGGAGACCTGGAGCACAGAACACAGCAAGGACCACACCCAGCAGAGCTGCAGGGGGGATGGAGCCACCGCTGCCTGCAGACCCCCGGGCTCAGCTGACTCCCCTCACCTCACTGGGGGCCTCTCAGGGGCTGGGCCAATGCGCCGGGCTGCGGTTGTGAGCGGTCAGCCGCGCTGGTGACCGTGAAGGACTTTCTGGTTGGAAAGCCACGTGCAGAGGCTCAGAGGACCGTGGAGGTGGCTGGAATGTGAGAGCTAGCTGGGGGATCTGTGCGTGAGAGAGGTGAACCCGGCATGGTAGGAGAGAAGGTTGCAGATGGCACAGGACAAGCGAGCCAGACCAAGGTCACCCCGCATCCCGAGGGCTGGAAGGAGCTCCAAGCCCATCTCAGCCCCAGGTGGGATGGGGGAGGGAGAGAGAAGGAGTGTCCAGCCATAAGGGCCACAGTGATGGCTCAGGAGAGACAGGGCTGGGGCCTTTCTGAGAGGAGATAGGAGCCTGGTCTGATCAGAGATGCAGAGAGGACCAGACCCAAGTGCTTTTCTGTTACTTTTGTTCTTTGCTAACTCCGTGAGCTCGGGCAGGTTACTTATATCTCTTTTGAACCATGACTTTATGTTTAAATGGAAATCGAAAAGCAACCTTCGCTCCAGTTCTGGGACTTGAGTGACATACTCTCTTCTTGTGGTTCAGTCCTCAGTCGTGTCCGACTCTCTGCGGCCCCACGGACTGCAGCACGCCAGGTTTCCCTGTCCCTCACCATTTCCCACAGTTTGCTTAGACTCATGTCCGTGAGTCAGTGATCCTATCTAACCATCTCTTCCTCTGCCCCCTTCTCCTTTTGCCTTCTATCTTTCCCAACATCAGGGTCTTTTCCAATGGGTTGACTCTTTGCGTCATGTGACCAAAGTATTGGAGCTTCAGCTTCAGCATCAGTCCTTCCAAGGAATATTCAGGGTTGATTTCCTTTAAGATTGACTGGTTTGATCTCCTTACTGTCGAAGGAACTCTCAAGAGTCTTCTCCAACACCACAATTAGAAAGCATCGATTCTTCGGTGCTCAGTTTTCTTTATGGTCCAACTCTCATATCCATACATGACTACGAAAAACCATCAGCTCAGTTCGGTTGCTCAGTCGTGTCCGACTCTTTGAGACCCCATGGATGGCAGCACGCCAGGCCTCCCTGTCCATCACCCTGGAAAAACCACAGCTATCACCTGTGGAAAAACCATAGCTTTGGTTCTTCATACCTTTGTCGGCAAAGTGATGTTTCCACTCTACACTGGTTAATAAAAGCAGCAGTTCAACATTTTTCTTCTCCTGTTGCTTATTCTACCAGGTGGAAAGACTTAGCTCTGGGAAATCTCAGGAGGAGCATGGAGGCAAGGAAGTTCGAGTTGATGGGTCAGTAAAATAGGACATCAGTTGAGATTCTGTTCTGTTTATTGTTTCCTAGTCTAACCCTGTGCTGTGCTCAGTCGTGTCCGGCTCTTTGCGGCCCCATGGACTGTAGCCCGCCAGGCTCCTCTGTCCATGGGATTCTCCAGGCAAGAATACTGCAGTGGGTTGCCATTCCCTTCTCCAGGGGATCTTCCTGACCCAGAGGTCGAACTCGGGTCTCCTGCGTTGCAGCAAACTCTTTACTGTCTGAGCCACCAGCCACCCAGTGAATCTATTTTTGGGGTGGGGGGGCTGTGGGAACTTACTTCTCTCACCAGGGATCAAACCTGTGCCCCTTACAGTGGAAACGCAGAGTCTTAACCACTGGATTGCCAGGGAATACTCAGAATCTGCCTGGAATGCAGGAGACCCGGGTTCGATCCCTGGGTTGGGAAGATGCCCCTGGAGAAGGGAATGGCTACCCACTCCAGTATTCTAGCCTGGATAACAGCAACAATAACAGTACTCTAACAATGTCTTATTGAACGCTTAACTTTCCCCCCAAAACAGCAGGAAGTACTTCTTACCCTTTTATCCTTTTCTTGTCCACAGCACCTCTCGAGATTTTCTTGTTTATCCTTAATTTAAAGTCCAAGGGTCTCATGGCTAATCTGAGAAGAACCCAGGATTTAAACCCAGGTGCACTGACTCCAGAGGCCTTTCTGAAAATTGTGATTCGTTTGTAAGCAGTTCAGTATTCCTGAAGATGGCCTGTGTGCCTGTGTCACAACATTGGTTGTGATAATTCAGTGTTTCCTCTCAAGCCTGATGCTCATTGCAGGCCCGTCTCTTCATCTGCCCCTTGCCCCAGCCATCAGGGCTTGGTGATCATTGAGCACGTTTGTAGACAAACATCTGTGTCCTTGGTTGGTTGCTGTGGATGCTTCTGTCTCCAGGTCTCTTAGCTCAGCAGCTAAGCTGGGGTCCCCTGAGTAGACGACTGCCTTGTCATCCTGGTTGAGCTTTGTCCACACAGTTTTAAACTGTGACCATTTCCAACCAGCGCTTCGTGAATGACCAGCCGAGTGTTGGTTGCCCTGTTGGCTTCTACAGGCTCTTTGATGAGTCACCCTGACCTGGAAATGAGCTTTGCCGGGCCCCCCATCGAGGTGTCTCCTTGCTCCTCCTGATGTCAGCGCTGAGGTTTCACCCCTGTGCCCACACGCCAGGAACTGAAGAAGGTCACACCTGCCTCAGCTCACCTGGCCACCCCTCATTTTGGACGTTGACCCTGAAACCTCTTCCTTGGAGGCGCTGGTCTTGGGCATGATACAGACCCTTCCCCTCAGGGTCCCTGGAGTGAGTGATCACTCATTCATTGGGCTCCTCGCCAAGTGTCACTTGGGAAGGTGTAGCTTGGCCCCCTGGGGTTCACCGGAAGGGCCTCTGGATCTCAAGCCAGGCTTCTGGTCTCACCTGCCGTTATGGGATCCCGTATTATGCCCTTTCATCCCCCTCTCTTGGTCTCTGCCATTTCGCTCTTTCATTTGAGGCTAATGAGACTCCGTGCTATGTTTGGTTGTTGTTGTTCAGTCGCCAAGTCATGTCCAACTCTTTGCGACTCCCTGAACTGCAGTCGCCAGGCTTCCCTGTCCTTCACCAACTCCCAGAGTTGTTCAAACTCATGTCCATCGAGTCGATGATGCCATCCAGCCGTCTCATCCTCTGTTGTCCCCTTGCCCCCTTCTCCTCTTGCCCTGAGCTTTCCCTCAGTGCTACGATTTTCCTTAAATGGGACTTGCTCTGGGTGGCTGAGCGGCTTCCTCTCTGCTCACAAGGGCTGGCTTTCTTCCTCCACCCGCTGGGCTGGGGTTTGCATTTCAACCTCTCCGGGTGTCTCCTGCAAGATCGGGGCATTTCTATGGAGCCTGCAAGCTGACTCTCTATTTCCCTAAGTTTTTTTTTTTTTTTTTTTAACTTTCCCCTTAGTGCTGTTAAGCATTCTCTTGCTAATTTGAAGCCTGTCCTTTTGAAACTCACTGTTTCTGTCAGTTCCCTGGGGGGAATCCCCAAGTGCTTAAACTATCAAAGCTGATTGTGCATCGGCCACTGATCTGAGAGGGACCCACCAGTCCATTTCCTGGATCGGAGGGTCTGAATGCCCTGTGAATAGTTAAGTTATGCATTCGCGTCTCCTCTAAGTCAGAATAACGGGTTGTTTTCTTAGTATGCTTGTGAACACAGGGGTGGATTCTTTCCAGATTGGCTGATGATCAACCAGGAAAATGTATGAAAAGAGCTGCGGGCCCCCCACCCTGGCTTTCTCTCCAGCTGCCACATGCCCCGGCTAAGGGGGCTGCAGTCGTAGGAGGCTGGGCTGTGTGTGCCAGCCCTGGGTCAGCTCCCGAGGCGCTGAGCTCCAGCATAAGGCAAGCCACCTGAATCGAGCGCGATGCCCTTCCACCCCACGGGCACCTCTGCTATCCCTCCACGCGGGCATCCTCCTGTGGCATCGCTGCCGAGCGCCGGGGCCTGGAGGCCCGTCTGCATTCCACCCCTGGTTCCTGACCCTCCCAGTGGGGCAGAGGGACCCCATAGGACTGTGTACGTTCTAGCTTCTAAATCACGGTTCTCGGTTCCAGACTTCCTGTTGAGTACAAAAGAAAGACTTTTATCCTTTGCCCCCCAAACGCTCAGCCTTCCCAACGTCTGAACCCTTTGGGGAATCTAGGACTGAAGACTGTTAAAATGACTAACAAATCCTGATCCCTGAGAGGTAGGTGTTGCTGGAAACCTAAATTCTGCCTAGAGGGCTGTTAGCCACATTTCCTCCGATCCCCTCCCTTTTGATCTAATATCATAAAAGTCAGCCTGGCCCTGTTTTCCTGCCTCTGAGAATATGCAGGCTGTCCCTTCTTCCGTTGGTTTCCATTCTTTTTTCTTTTCCCATGGTGATATGCTTTGTGGAGAAGCTCAGGAAGTTGATTTTAGCAAGCATGTGCATTCAAGTGCTGTTCAGTCAGAAGAATCACAAACTTTGAGGGACTCAAAAAATTCTACATACATTAACAGGCCTAGAATCCGATCATGGTTTTATGGACCCACTGATTGCTTTTCACAATACTTACAAGAAACTTGAGCTTTTGACCCAGTATTTAAAGAAGAGACTCTTTATCACAACTCAAACGTCTCTCTTCTCGCCAAGCGGTCGCTGGCATCCGCAGGGACAGAGGCTATCATCCAGACCTGGTTGACGCCGGTCCAGAGGCCCATGTGCTCAGCCCTTGGTGTCAGTAAAGAAAAGACCCAGGGTGCCGTGCCAACGAAACCCAGCCCTCACGCAATGCAGCTTGGATCAGTAAGTCCACGTGGGAGCTTTTCTACACGAATATTCTGGGGTTGTGTACTCTTTTAATCCCCCAAAGTCTCTCTTTTCCCCCAAATAATGGCATCCAGTTTTCCAGACAAATGACACCACAGCATCCTTTGGGGACCATGTTTGTGGTGGGCAGGGCCATCTACATCGTTCACAGGGCTCAGGGGAAACTGAAATTCTGGGGACCCTGGTTCAAAAATTACTAAGAATTTCAAGATGGCAACAGATTGGCATTAAACCACATGTGAGGCCCTCTGATGGAGGGGTCCCCTGGGAAACTGAGGGCCACGTCCCTGAAGCTGGCCATGTGGTGGACGTCACTGTTCAGGCAAAGCTGAGGCATCCTTCCAGCCAGAACGACTATCCCCCCGGCAGTCCCAACGTCTAAGTGTGTATCTTTACCCTGCAGCACCAGTTACGTCCTCACCCAGGGGTCAGCCCACATCCTGTGTGCCCCAGCTCTGAAGACCCTCCACCCCACAACTGTAAATGGCATGCTCAGTCATTCAGTTGTGTCCGATTCTTTGCGACCTGTAGCCCTCCAGGCTCTCCTGTCCATGGGATTCTCCAGGCAAGAATACTGGAGTGGGTTGCCATGCCCTCTTCCAGGGGCTCTTCCCCACCTGGGGATCGAACTCAGGTCTCCTGCGTCTCCTGCATTGCAGGTGGATTCTTTACCCACTGAGCCACCAGGGAAGCTGACTGTAAGTAGACTAAACACCAAATTCAAACCTGGTTCTTGGAATTTGCAATGTCCCGAGGATCACGTGCTTTTCTGTCTTTGTAGCTTCAGACTACTTCAGGTGTAACAGCCGTCTTCAGACCCCGGGAGACAAGGCCGGGGTTGGCCGAACCTGTCGACAGGGAGGCGTTCAGTGTAGCCTCCACCGGGGTTCGGCTGGCCCGTCAGTGTCTCCACAGGCACGTTGCTGCCTGTCCCCTCCCCGTCTCATCCACAGACGGCCTGTTTATCCGTGTTGCAGACTTTAGTCTGGATGAGTTTCCAGTTCAGGATGAAGACAAGAGGAAGACCCTGGCTGGCCCCGCATAAGGCTGCGGGCCGGCGCTGCCGTGGGACCCAGTCTAGCCCCATTTCACAGGTGGGGCAGGAGCACAGAGTGGGCGAGTGAATGGCCAGACCCACCGTAGCCCCCAGAAGGCAAGGGGACTGGCCTGTGAACCTGCACTGTCCCCTGGATGGGGCCCTTATCACCGTGAAATGACCACACTCCTTCTTCCATTACTCAGTAAGCTCCATCTGAGTGGGGCTTCCTCGAACACTGGGGTTGGGGGGTGCAGGAGGGGGAAGGCAGGTATCCACACAGCTGCAGCTCCAGGGCTAGCTGGCCGGCCGGGCAGACGCTGACAGTCCCCGTGGCCTTGCCCTGAAGGAGGGCTAGCAGTTTCAGGGACCCACACGCTCAGCCTCCCAAGCTCTGCAAGGAGTGTATCCACGTGGTCACCTGCCTTTGAACCACCACTGGTTCAGTCCGCCCCTCCAGCATCCCGTCCGACTCTGTTCCTCCTGTCGGTGGTGTTTGGATGACCCCGGGCACTTGAGAACAGGTCAGGTTTCTCTCGGTGGGGGTGAATCTCTGTGATTTGCGTCCTCTCCACGTCATTAGTTCTGCACATGACCCAGATCCCTGGAACACCTGATTGCGCTCCGATGCTCTGATGTTCAGAGTGAGCTGGTGAACGGTGTGTGTCCAAGAGAGTGTGTCTGAGCAGGACAGATGCTGGGAGAAGCAGCTGTGTGGACAGGAGTCCAGCGTGTGACCAGGTGAGACAGGAGGTGATGTGCTGGTCTTGGCAGCCATGGGTCAGGACTGGAAGGTCCGCACTCCATTTAGGAGCATCTACCTTTGTGCGTGCTAAGTCGCTTCAGTAGTGTCTGACTCTGCAGCCCCTTGGACTATAACCCTCCAGGCTCCTCGGTCCATGGGATTCTCTAGGTAAGAATACTGGAGTGGGTTGTCATGCCCTCCTCCAGGGGTTCTTCCTAACTCAGGGATCAAACCTGCATCTCTACATCTGCTGCATTGGCAGACAAGTTCTTTACCCCTTGTGCCACCTGGGAAGCTAGGAGCATCTGTGTGCTGTTCTGTTTAGTCGCTCAGTCATGTCCGACTCTTTGCAACCCATGGACTATAGTCCACCAGGCTCCTCTGTCCATGGAATTCTCCAGGCCAGAATACTGGAGTGGGTTGCCATTCCTTTCTCCAGGAGATCTTCCCAACCCAGGGAATGAACCCAGGTGTCCTGCATTGCAGGAGCATCTAGAGGGTGCAGAAACCTTTGGACCCCTATGGAAAATTGCCTGCCGCGGTAGGTGGGGTGGTTTAGAATGAGGACACTGGGGGTAGCCACAGGAGAAGGATGTGGGGCTGGATGGAAGACGGGACCCAGGAACTGATAGGGGTTCAGGGAGAAGCTGCTGGGGGGCTCGTGTGTCTTCAGTGAGAAGAATGTCTGTGTCTCCTGCTACCCCATCCTGCACAACCCCCAACTCACATGAATGAACTGAAGTGCTAATGAACTCACAGGAATTGACAGAAGTCCCAGCCTGCAGTGTGATAGTGTCTGGAGGGGGTCCTCTGGGCGCTGGTGGGGTTCCATGAGTTCATGAGGGTGGGGCCCCATCATAGGATCAGTGCCCTTCTAAGGAGAGGCGGGAGGCCCCCCCCCAGTATGAGGGTGCTGTCTGTAGGAGAGCTCTCCCCAGGACCTGAACCTGCCTGCACCTTGGCCTTGCACTTCCAGCCTCCAGAGCCCTGAGGGATAAGTGACTCTGGGGTTTTGTGATCATGGCCTAAGCTGTCGGAGCAGCAGAGGGCAGGCTGAGTGCAGGGGTGGCTGTGGTTGCTTTCAGAGACCAGGGATGTTTCTAAGAACACGTGAGACCAGAGAGCTGTACCCTGAGGTGGGGCACAGGCCTGAGATGCAGATGCCAGACTGGGTGTGGAGTGAGGGAGAGAACAGAGAAATTCCAGAAGACTCCCCAGACCCTTAGCCCTTGACTTTGAAGCTTGGATCCTCTCCGGACTGGAGCAAATGCAAAAAGTCTGGGAGGAGGGGCAGACGTCCTGGATGGACGAGGTGGTGGGGTGGCCAGCAGGCAGGTCTGGGTGTGGAGAAGGGGTGGTCAGAGGGGAAAGGTGGGCAGCCGGCAGGTCTGAGGGGGAGGAAGGGGTGGCTGGCAGCCTGGTGACCTGCTTGCCGTGTCTCCTCCCCCGGGGCACCCCGGCCACTCCAGGAGGGATCTACTTTCCTGGACACCTAATCTCGGAGCCCAGGGGAGATGCAGGATTTGCCCAGCACCCCGCAGAGAGTTGCCAGTCCACTCAGGGGGGGCCGGGACATCCCACCCCTTGCCCTGACTGCTTCCTGCCTCCAAAGAGAGAGCACGGCTGCTCCCTGCAAGCCCCCTCCCTGCCTCAGCCGCCCCTCCTGTGAAGGGGGCTGAGTGCAGGGTCCTGCTCTGCTGGGTTGGTGGGCGTTGAGGAGTAAGGCGGACCCTCAGGACCCGGCCGGTCCTCAGAGGGCTGTTCCTGTCACCAGTGCTCCCCAGGGACACTGTGGGCTGGGCCTGGGTGAAGGGGTAGGGGGTCTGTAAGCATTGGTGTAAATGAAAAGGAGAGAGTTTCCCCAGGAAACACTGACCATGAGCCTGCTCAGATCAGACTTGTGAGCAGAAGGGCTCCTTAGGGGATGTGAGCGAGGAGGCTGGGGGGATGCAAACTCCCCAGAACAATTGAGACGGCAATTTAAGGGAAAGGAAGGCATTAGGTTATGGTCGCGTTCACGTGTGGCTTCAAGAAGACAGGCCGATGACTGTATTTGCAGGTTTTCAACCCAAACCACATCCCCCCTCCCCACCACCCATCTAGAACTTGGGCCGCTGAGGAGGGTATATTTCCTAATGGAGCATTTTTCCAGCATCTGCTCATGGCTGCATCTTTCTACTCCGATGGCCAGATACAGGCAAGTGAAGGATGTAACAGGCAGGTTACGAACAAGTCAGCTCCTCCTGATGACGCTGGTGGAGCAAGCCGTCATCTGAGCATGCTGGCCAGAACTTCTAAGACTGCCTTGGAGTTTATCAGATGGTTCCGATGTCCTCCATGCTGCCCTTGTAGCTCGAGTTTGAGCAACGCTTAGTTTCCAGGCTTGGGCCTCTGATAATTGAGCAGATCAGACCGTGGGTGCAGAAATCCAGGATTTCAGATTCTTCTGCTAAGGAGACAGAGGAACGGGAGTGGCTGCGAGGCTGGGACTGTTGGGTCCCGTGGTTGGAGTGTCGGGGTCTGTCCCTGACCACGGCGGACGGTTGCCTCCACGCTTGCTGACACCTGAAAAAGGGTTCCCGGGCTGTCTGTCTCCCTGGGGAGTGGGGGGTGCCCAGCCTCCCTGGCTGGGTTTTCAGGGAGACAGTCTATCAAGAAGAGCAGGCAGGAGGAAAGAGATGATCATGACGCGGCAAAATAAAAAAAAAATGTGATTTATCACGGCTCCAGTGTCAGCAACCTGTTATTTTTATTGTTCTTCAGGATAATGGGATTTATTAAGGCCATTTATTCTCGAGTCACATGGAAAACGCACGTATGACTGATGAGGAGCTGGGCCTGAGTATCCGAAACGCACGAGACCCAGAAAATGGGTTGCAGAACTCCTTTTCAAGTGGAGCTGTCTTTCAAAACTCGAAAACGCTGCCCTTTCAAGAGAGCCCAGACTGCTCTTGTGATGTGGGCGTGCAGCAGGAGTAGAAAATAAAACCTCTCAATTTGGGAAAATGTGAAAATTACACGACGTTGCCGAAATCCCAGACGCGAGATAAAACGAAAACAGCTGTGGCTACACAACCCCGGGTAGACAGTGGAAGGCCATTTGTCTTAAGAGTCAAGGAGAGAATTACCTGCCGTCTTAACCAGCAGGCGTTTGGGGAAGGGGAGAGAGCCCACGCACCGTCCACCAGCCGCTGGACTGTGGGCCCAAGGGGTGCTGTGGATGACTGGAGGGTGGCGTAGAGCCGAGCCCGGAAAGCAGGAAGCAGGTGGGCGCCATGGGGGTTTATGCGGGAGAGCTGGGCCTGACCCCAGGCATGGGGGACCCCAGTGTCCCACGATACGAGGGTCTGGCTTAGCCTTCTGGCCGCAGCCTCGTGTGACGGATGGACTCTGGCAGCTCAGGTCTCTCAGAATCTCTGAAATGTTTCCTTAGGATGATAAATGGATTGGCCCACAGCTGCCTGCCTCAAACACGCGCTGGGATCAGACAGAAACGCAAAACCTAGATCTCGAGGCGTCTTCCTGATCCAGGGCAGGTCTTCCCCATCCCACCCATCCTGTTTGGGGCTCCCCAGGGGACATGTCGGTAGGGACGGCTGGGGACAAGGGACACCCCGGCGATGAGATTCGGGGGGACTTGGCGCGCCTGCACAGGCCGACGCTGGCTGTCTTGAGTTACGGCTGTTGGACGGTTTGAGGATACCAGAGTCCTCCTGCAGATAAACCTCAAATCTCTCCACGCCGAGACGAGAGGAACTTCCTGAAGCCCCTCTGGATGAACCCGCGGGGCTGCGTCTCCTCCCTGAAGAGCCCGTCAGATTGCCAGGAGCAGCCCTTCTCTGTAGCCCAAGGCGTCTTGGCTGGGGTTTGGGGGGGGGGGTGCTGTCCTAAGCCCCAGTTAGAAGAAAAACACTGCCTGAGAGAAAAGGCAAGAGGACCAGGACTGGGCTCACTTTAATTAAGTCGGATGCAAAGTTATTCTGCATCCAGGAAAGCGGGAGCCCGTTCCATGGTACGCATTTCAACCCAAAGGCCAGGCCTCCAAGATGAGAGAACACAGTCCCCGACATGCGGCCTGGGGTTGCCCGAGCTGTTCCTTCAGGCCATCCACACGGACGAGGGAGCCTGGACTCCCAACTGGCTTCTTTCCAAGATCCCGGTGCCGCCAACTCCCCTTTCTTTACTTGGAAGGTGTTCCTAGGAGTGATTTCCTTTCTGCAGTGGTGCCGTACAGGGTGCAGAGTAGAGAGATCTGGGGTTCTTCCCCCCAGCCCACCTGTCCCCATGAGCCTAGAAGGTGGTTCCAGGGGAGGTGGGAGTCTGGACCGGAGACCGACAGGAGGGTGGTGATGCCCTTGGGGTGGCACCGTGACAGCGTCTGCCGTCGGCTTTAGAGAGATGCTTTATTTCCAAAACAATAAGAGTCTGTATCTTCTTTTCTGCTGGAGGTTGGAGGAGACAGTCACAGTTTCTGAAAGTCCCAATGAAAGTTAAAGTTTTACAGGAATGTGCACAACTGTACACACAGAAAATGCACATGATTCCACACCAACCATCTCTGTGCAGTTCTGGGGGGCACCCTAACCTCCCGACCTCATGCAGTGAGGCAGGTGGGCCGAGGTGCCCTCTGAAGGCTTCCTCTGCAGCTCATACACACTCCTGGGATGCGGGTTCCCTTCTTCCAGGCCAGGCGGTCAGAGTTTTGAGCGGGAGAAGGACTGGCCTCAGGAGGACCCCGGGGCTGACGTGGAGGGTCGTGTGGGGGGAGCAGGAGTGGCCTCGGGGGAGAGGGGGCCATGTCAATGGTACCCAAGGTGGTCTCACTCGGAGGCTGCCTGGGGAGGGGCGGGTGGCAGGTGCAGGCAGAGCCGTTGGGGTTCCAAGTTCAGGACCCACCCCGGGAAGGTCTGCCCCGCCCCTATCCCAGTGCTTCCAACCACCCTGGACTCCCCAGGTTTCTGCCTGGCTGACTCTGGTGTCTCGTCAACACCAGCCTGCAGGGTGGCTCCGGGCCACATCCTCCCTGCCCCCCTGGCTCCTTTCCAGAACACGTTGCCCCTGATTAGAGGGATCCAATCCTGGCAGGAGGGTCTGTGGTCAGCCCAACTGGTCTACAAGGTGGGAGGCACGTGGGGTCATAGATGTCACGGTTCCTTTGACACTGAGATAAGCAGCATAGAACGCCTGCTCCAGACATGGTGTCTCGGTGAGAAACCTTCAGAACCTCCTAGGATCAACCCCAATTTCTGGTTTTGATAAAAGACCTTCCCACTGACTCACTGGACATGAGTTGGAGCAAACTCCGGGAAATGCCGAAGGATAGGGAAGCCTGGTGTGCTGCAGTCCCTGGGGCCGCAGAGAGTTGGACACTACTGAGCAACAAGAAGACATGTGATAGTAACTGTACGGTCTTTGTTTATGCAGGAATGTACCCCTTCATGTACGTGGCACTCAGAATTCCCAGATTGCCATCAAGGCTCCCCACCACACCCAAGACTGCTCCCTTTTGGTGTCCCCAGGACCAGGAACTGGATGGACTTCATCCTGCGGCTGGGTTGTCACGTGAAGAGAGGAGGGTTGGCAGGTGGGCCTGAGCTCAGCCACCAGCCCTCGAAAAGCCAGAGTATCTTCTCCAACTGGTCAGTGGCCTGGTGGTTAGTTTTGAGCGGGAGGAATGGCCTCAGGAAGACCCTGGAGCTGACCTGGAGGGCCAAGTGAGAGTGGCCCAGGAACAGCCCCCAGGACTGGGGACTGAATCCTGCCCGTGTGCAGACAGTGCTGGGAAGCGCAAGCTCACCAGAGCCCCCAGAGGCAAAGCCAGCCTGCCCACACCTAGACCACAGCCCAGAGTCTGGCTGGTGTCAGTCGGCGATGCTCTGAGCTTCAGGTGGCTATTTTTGCAGCCCCAGAAAACCACTGCACCCCGTGATCATGGCAGCAGGTCCTGTTTGTCTGCAGAGCCGGGGTGGACAGTAGCGTGGACAGACCCTGGGGACAGATGCTACGTCCCTGTCCCTCTGTGAGCAGCTCCGGGGCTCAGCGCCCTCAGGGCAGCACGTTTCAGGGTGCGGCTGTCAGCACTGTTCACGGGCACTGACGCGGGGGTGGGGGACCCCTCTGGGCCCTGGTGCCCTCATCCATAAAGTGGGACAGCGACAGGGTTGCGGAACGGACTGTCTGTGGAAAGGGTTTTAGGGCAAGACTCAGCTGTAATAAATGCTGCATAACTTTCTTGAGTATTCGCTGCTTTTGTTCTTCTAGAAGTTTAAAACCAATTTTTCAAGTAAATTTAGGCTGTTTTGTGTGAGGCTAAAATCTAATTTAAAGACTAGTTTGGACAACTTTCTAATACAGAGGATTTTCATCCAGAAAAACGGAAATCTCCCTGATAACTTAGGTGATCTTTGTCTTCGTTCAAGGTTTTCCTTGTGGCTCAGATGGTAAAGAATCTGCCTGTAATGAGGGAGACTTGGGTTCGATCCCTGGGTCGGGAAGATCCCCTGGAAGAGGAGATGGCAGTATACTCGCCTGGGAATCCTATGGACAGAGGAGCCTGGCAGGCTGCAGTCCCCGGGGCTGCAGAGGTGGACACGACTGAGCAACTAAACAACACCTTCTTTCATCTTTCTAACATTTGCCTGTATTTTGCAGTTTTATCATTAACGGCCTGGGATCTTTAATCCACTGTATTTTTACCTAATTATTGATGGCCAACAGAAGAAGACTGTATTTTTATACATGTATTTAGAGCCTGAACTTTCTTATGAATTCTAATCTTTTTTTTTCCTTTGACTTCCTTAATTTTTCCTGATATCTTAACATCAGAAATAAATATGTTTGGCCAACTATTGGCAATGCAGTAAGTTTATTTTTATTTCATGTCTTAGGTGGGGTGATCACGTAATTTATCAGTGAACTCAGGACACTTCAGAGATGAGGCGGGTGGAATTACTTACACAGGCAGTGCACGTGTCACCGGCACAGCCCTGGGGTGGGGGTGTCTGGCCCGGTGCTCTCCTGGGTGGGCAGTGATGACGGGGGGCTGGGTCATCAAGGTGGATGTTTTCTGATTTCTGTGCACAGGGCTGCATGTGTGATGAGACACACACACTCAGGCATACACACATGTATGCATACACAGGGACACACACATACACACAGGGACAGACACACGTGCACACACACACATACGGACACACACACACAGGGAAACACACACAGGCACACATACACACACAGGGGGCACACATACACACACCCAGGGACACATACATGTGCACACACACCACACACACAGGGACGGACACACACAGGGACAGACACACATGCAATCACACACAGAGGGACACACTCATACACGTGCGGGCACACACACATATATGTGCGCACACATCAAACACACAGGGACACACACACTGGGACAGACACGCACGCAAACACACACAGAGGGAGACACATACACACGGGGGGGCACACACACACACACACCCAGGGACACACACACATACGTGTGCACACACACCACACACACAGGGACACAGACACACAGGGACAGACACACATGTACACACACACAGAGGCACACACACATACATGTGCGCACACACATATATATGTGCACACACCACACACACAGGGACACACATATATGTGTGCACACATCACACACACAGGGACAGACACACAGGGACAGACACGCTTGCAAACACACACAGAGGGGCACACACATACACACACACACAGGGAAGCACACACAGGCACACATACACACACAGAGGCACCTATACACACACACACAGGGACACATAAAGATAAAGAGGTAGGTATATGGATGATAAATTAAAGAACTGTCTTCTAACTTTTTAACGTTTTCCAAAACAGTTTTTTAAATTCAGCAGTGTTTGTAGAATGTTATCACTGTTTCCACGCAGCTTCTACCTTTCACTCCAGGCTCAGACTCTTTTTGCATCCCTGAAATAAATCTGCCCTGGGCACAGTATGTTGTTCTTAAAGCTCGGGTTGGTTAGATTGCTAATACTTTCTCAGAGTGTGTGTATCCCATTCGTAACGGCATGTGTGTGTGCTGTGCGTGGACATGCTCTGTGCGGGTGTGTGTGTGAGGGCATGGCTGTGTGTGTGTGTGTGTGTGTGTGTGTGTGCGCACGCGTGCGCGTGCGCTGTGTGCCTGTCAGGTGTCTGTGCGTTTGCTCGTGTCCTGGAAGCATCAGCTGTCACCCCCTCCGTGTGCTGAAACAGTCTGGTGTGCTGAGCAGAGCGCGCAGCGTTGGGTGGGTGGCCCCGGGTGTGAAGCCTCTCCCCCGCGGCTCTGACTTATAGCCCACGGGCAGCCTTAGGAACGAGCGGCCCTGTGTTGATTCGGGACTTTTCTGGGATGCAGGTCGGGCAGCGCCTGTTCCCGCGGTTCTGGAGGAGCGGTGTCCACAGAGGTGCTTGGAGGAAGCCGGCGGCCGGCTCCAGGACCCCCAGAGGAGGAGCTCCTGGGGAGGCTCCCGCCCAGGTCAGCGGCAAGCATGCCAGACGTCCCCAAGGGGTCGGGCCACTTCTTTTCTCCTGCAAGACCCATTTACGGCTGTGGGTGGACCCCAGGTGGACAGACCCCTCCCCGTTTACGGATGTGGGTAGACTCCAGGTGGACAGACCCCTCACCGTTTACGGCTGTGGGTGGACCCCAGGTGGACAGACCCCTCCCCGTTTACGGATGTGGGTAGACTCCAGGTGGACAGACCCCTCCCCGTTTACGGCTGTGGGTGGACCCCAGGTGGACAGACCCCTCCCCGTTTACGGCTGTGGGTGGACCCCAGGTGGACAGACCCCTCCCCGTTTACGGATGTGGGTAGACTCCAGGTGGACAGACCCCTCACCGTTTACGGCTGTGGGTGGACCCCAGGTGGACAGACCCCTCCCCGTTTACGGCTGTGGGTGGACCCCAGGTGGACAGACCCCTCCCCGTTTACGGCTGTGGGTGGATCCCAGGTGGACATCAAGCAAAGCCTTTCCTCCCAGCTGCCTTGCAGAGCGTGGTTATTCCTAGGTCTAACCTGTGACCCTACTGAGAGTTTGGCCATCACCCAGGTTATTCCAGTTTAGTCAACGCCCGTTCCATGACCGCTGGTGACCCCTGGAAACCTCCACCCGCTCTGCGCCCATCGTCCTGAGTGGGGGCTGGCTCCCTCCCAGAGCTCCAGCTGTCTCCACCACCCACCCGTGTCTCTGCACCAGCCGTGGGCGCACCCCACTCCATCAGCCTGGTCCTCTTTGAGCAGGACCGGATCTTGAGTGCTCTGAGTTCCTGGCCCAGAGCACCGTGCCCAGCAGTGGGGAAGTACAGCTCTGGGTCCGCCTTTCTGGGGATTCAGAGCAGAGCGGCCAGTGGGGGTGACGCTGACACCTGCAGACCCTCTCGCTTGGGCTGCGCCCCCTGCAGACTTCACCCGCTCTGCTCCCGAGGGTAGGGGCGCGACCAAGCAACCTCCCGTGGCCCCCACACCCCAGATCGCTACGTTCAGGAGCTCGGAAACACACCCTAACTCCAGTACTGCTCTGAGGATCATTCTTATTAACTACAGAGTGGTTATATAAACTAATATACATCAACAATTTATAAACTCCGAAGATCCAGCAGTGCTTTGGGGATGTCAGAAAAAATGCTCTTTACAAGTCGCACTCCACTCTAATTTATAGAGATTCACCCCCCGGGTTACTGGAATTGAATTGGAAAGGAAGAAGAGCGGGTCTAGAACCGCCATTTGCATATTTATTGGCATTTATCAGCGGACGTGATGTTCACCGTCTTTCCTGCCCCACCCCCTCCTCTCCCAAGCTCCTTCGGGATGCTCACCCACCCCCTGCCCTGTGCCAGGCGCTTGACCAGGCCCAAGGTGGACTGGAGCCCGCACCTGCCCCCCCAGGGGTCTGCGTGTCTGGGCAGGAGGCTGGCCATGGGGGTCTGTGTGCTGAGTGCCCCTTTGCTTTCTTCCCTTCTGAGCTGGGACCCTGTCATCTCCTGCCCCATGCTTACCCAGGGGCAGATCAGACAGGGAGTCAACAGGGCTGCCCTCTGCGATTGGGGGGGGCAGCACGAGTCTGGCCAGGCTGGATGCACCTCGGGGGCCTCAGGGCTATGAGTGCCCCTAAGGCCCCAGAGGCCACGGTGGCTGGCCAGCTCTCTGATGCCGCCCCCACGCCCATGTCACAGGTCAGAAAAACCCCGAGGGGCTGCCTTTGCCCCCCTCCTGTAATGCCCAGCTTTGGGCTGGACCTCACTCTGAAGCCGGTTCCTCTGGTCTGATCACGCCTGGGAATGCCTCCTGTGGTCTTGATGGCCGGTGGGTTCAGGGAGCTGGGTGTGGCATGCTTGCTTGTGACCACAAGGGCCCCAGGTCCTCTCTGAGTGGATCCAGAGATGCTTCCCAGACGAGGGTGATGGTGGCCGGGTGCGCAGTGGGTGATGGGGGGCGGGCATCAGGGTGGCGACCAAGTGCCCTTCAGTAGGCGGGCTCAGCGGCGGGCGCTGTGGTCTGGTTGACCCCTTAGGTTGTGGCAGGCACTGGCCAAGACACCTCTGAGGCTCCTCAGGACCCTACAGGGCCCGTGTTCATTGCTGAAGTGGCTGAAAGGCGGTGTCAGAGCGGGATTCCCTCCAGAGCGGGAGCGTCAGGGCTGGAGCCAGGCGGCCGCCCCCCGAGGGCCAGGAGGAAGGAGCCCCCTCTAAGCTGATGCTGTGCATCACGTCTGACCAGGAGGATGCTGGGGACCCCGCGTTGAGGAGGGACGTCAGTGCGGGAGGAGGGGACCCCACGCCTCTGAGCCGCAGCCTCATGTGGTCACGTGTTAAGGGCTCTCGTCCAGAAGAGAAGGCGTCTACACACGTCTGCAAATCATGCAGTGTGGACTGCGGGGGAGCTGTCTCACCCCTCAGCCCCATCATCACACACAAGTCCTCGGTGAGCAGGAGAGAGGACGTCACTGCCCGAGCTCCTGGGGAAGCCTCTTCCTTGTCCTCGGACTCCCAGAGCAAAGAGCACACGGGCTCCTCCAGCGCCCGATTTCTTGTGTCAAGTCGATGTGGCCCATCACTTGGAACACTGCCCGCTGTTATGGACAAACGCTCCTGGGTTGGTCCCTGGGTCAGGAAGATCCCCTGGAGGAGGGCAGTGCTACCCCCTCCAGTATTCTTGCCTGGAGAATCCCACGGACCTTGGGGAGTCTGGTGGGCTACAGTCCATGGGATCCCAAAGAGTCGGACATGCCTGAGTGACTAGTACTGTCGTTGCTTCTTTCTGACACACTAGGCAGACGGGTGAGAGTCTGGGCCGGGTAGCAAGCTGTAGGGGAGAAGGGGCTCACAAATCAGTGAGGCGCCTGTGACTCGGCCCAGATCCAGGCTGGGAAGTTGGGGAGTCACCGGAGACAGCTGAGCCCCGTTCTACTCACTGGTGAGAAGAGAGGTTTGCGTTCAGTTAGTATGAAGGTCCCTTCCAGCTCTAACTTTCCAGGACTCCGGGCGATCTGATAAGGGGTACCCTCTGTGGCTTGGGGACAGGGTCCCGAGATGGAAACAGGTGGGAGCAAAGGAGAAAGGAGGCGGGTTTGGTGAGTTGGAGACTTTTCCTTCAAATACAGAAACAGATTAAAGTTAAAATATATGCACTTTAATCTAATTATAAGGTTCTAATTTGTTCAGCAGGCGGAAGCCCCTTTCACCCTAACAAGCGGCCCGTTTGCTAACGAGGCACCCCCAGCCCGCCAGCCACCACCTCGCTGGTCTCACTTCCCTCCTGCCCAAGTGTTACTCACTCTCCAATTCACTTAAAAAGATTCCCAGCATGAGCAGAGCAGGCTGGGACTTTTCACGGGAAGATGAAGCTGGTTTGGGAGAAAGTTTATTCTGACTTGGGGACGTCCTTGTCCCTGATCACAGTCGGTTTGGAAAGTGTTCCCAGATCGTGGATGAATCAACCACGAAGTTTATTTTTTCTGGTTCTGTTATCAGTGAATCTCTTACTTAATAGTCTAACTCAGCACGTGGGAAAGCGTCAGTGGCAGCGTGGTCTCTGAACCCCAGGAAGGTTTCCCCAGTGCTCTGCAAACCAGCATCCAGGGTTGAAGTCGAGTTGCTTAAACTTCGCATAAAAATTCATCCCTGGATTCACATTGACATTTTTGACCCCTTGGGGCTAGTTCTGGGCGTGGGCAGCAGCTGAACAGAGGAGAATTTGGGATTGCCTCAATGCCGGCTCTGGACACAGCCGCCACCCCCGTAAAAAGCAGGGCTCTTTCAGGGCTGACGGTCTCCACTCAGGGCTCCTTCCCTCAGCCCTCACCGACTGGGCATCGCAGGGGAGCAGCCCATGGCAGGGACCCGCCTTGCTCCTGCTTTTGGTTTCTGGGTGGCTGGCTGCAGAGATGGGCGGCACCTGGCCCTCTGAATCCGAAGTCCTTGCACTGTCTTTACATCAGCGACTTGCCTTGAGGAGAAAGAGGAGGGCTTATTAGCATAAAGAATCTGTAAGGGGAACTCCAGGAGCCAGGCTGAACCTGTGGGCAGAGCCCCAGTGCACCCGTAATCAGTCCCCTGAAGACTTGCTTCTTAAAGAACTTCGAAATGTTTCTCTCGCGAGCCCACACTCAGGAGTCGATGAGCAGAACAAAGCTTGAGAAGTGAGGTGCTGGTCACCTGTGGGCTTCCCACGGGGCACCCGCCCCTCCCGGTAGTCCTGACTCTGCTCGGGTCCCACAAGGAGATGCCTTTGTGACCTGGGCCAGTGTTTCTCCGTCAGCTCAGATGTCATGAGAGCTCCGCGTACAGGTTAGAAGAGAAATAGCTGTACGTGTGGTTATCACACGGTATTTAAATATTTCCTTGTGTTCTCCATCTTAGCATTGCGGGTAAAGTATATTACAAAGTACATTCTTTATGTGAATATGCCTTTTTTTTTGGTAGGAAGAACCAATACAGAGAGATTGTAGTAACAACCATTTTCTGCCGAGTCACTTCTGGCTGGCCCATCTTTCTTTGCTTGATCTGTGCATAGAGCACTGGGTGTCCCCCCAGGGGTGCCTGTTTTCTTAGTATCCTATAGAAACAGGAAAATAGCAGTGCCTTTCCATCTCCTCATTCAGATTTCCTCTCATCTCATGAAGGGTCTTGAACGCATCTGAAAAGCCACCAGGAAAGGCCATGCTCAGATAGCACAGACGTTCACGCTACTCCTGGGAGCCACGCCCACCACTTCACCAAGTGGACCTGCTCTCAAGACAAACGGCTGTGGACACTGTGTCCCAACCAGGAACCAAACTCTGTCGTCAGAAGATAAGCCCTCCCTCATGAAGGATCCATTTCACTTAATCTCCACCGGGTTGGGAAACCTGATTTGAAAAATTTTGCCACTGTTTTCTTTTTGACGGAACTTCCTTTAGTTAATTTTTGTCACATGCAGAATTTGGCTCAGATGGGCTGCACCCAGCCCAGCTGAGTTTTCTTTGGCACTGAGCTCAGCCCATGGTGTTATGATCCTTTGATCTGGCTGGAGATAGTGTAGATGTACCTGGGGAAGCTGAGCTGTGGATGGCAAGCTCTGAGAGCCCTCTTCACCCACCGCTGAAGAGCGCTGGAGGAGAGAACTGAGTCCAAAGAAGAAACCCATTCTCATGGAGAGCTGGAAGGTCCAATGAGATGCTTAGGTAAGGCTCTCTCCAGTTCCCCAACTCCCACCAGTTTGATGAAGTCTTTTGGCTTCCCTTGTGGCTCAGCTAGTAAAGAATTTGCCTGCAATGCAGGAGACCTGGGTTCAATCCCTGGGTTGGGAACATCCCCTGGAGAAGGGAAAGGCTACCCACTCCAGTATTGTGGCCTGGAGAATGCCATGGACTGTATGGTCCATGGGGTCGCAAAGAGTCAGACATGACTGAGCAACTTTCACTCATGGGCTTCCTTCAGGGGAAATTGGTCGGAATTTTGTCTCACTGCTCATGGAAGCAAATAGAAGTCTCCCCGAGGCATCCATCATGCAGCAGAAATGAGGCAAACATTTTCCAATGAAACATAAACTCACTGCAGCATAGATACAGTTCTAGTCTTGACTCACAAAGGGCTTTATGTCAGTTCTTGTTAAAACTGGCCATGAAGGCCTGCGGAGGAAGTGGAGTGAACTCTCCCTGTCGTCGGGATGACCAGACCTGTGACCTAAAATCATGGCATCATCTCGTCAGGCCTCAGGAATGAGGACGTGGAGGTGGATGACCTAAGACACATCCGGCTGCTAAAAACCTTGACATCATCCAGTTCCAGGATATGTTTGCGATCACCCTGCTCACCTTTCTGGAGTTGAGGATGGTGGCCCACACGGGTCCCCTGGAAGCCATTGAGCCCATGAAGGAGGCCGGCATTTTCTCCTGAGTGGCCACCCGCATTTGGAAGACTCGGTGTAGACTCAGGGGAGCATGGGTAGACTGGGGTTGGATCTTCAGGCAGGTTTCGTAGGGTGAAGGGACAGGAACTGCTCAGGGGGTGGGGGTGCTGGTAGGGCAGAGCGACCCCTCCTGGACCCCAGGGGCACAGCCCCTGAGGGCCTTGTACTTCAGGTCTAGAGTTCCTGGGTTTCAGTTGGTGGAGGAGTGTTTCTCAGCTTCAGCTCGATCCACATGTGGCCTTTGTGATCCTTTGTGCGGGGCCACCCTGTGCCCTATGGGATATTCGGCAGCATCCATGGATTTGCCCGGGGCTTCCCTGGTGACTCAGTGGTAAAGAATCTGACTGCAATGTGGGAGACCTGGGTTTGAGCCCTGGATCGAAAACATTACCTGGAGAAGGAAATGGCAACCTACTCCAGTATTTTTGCCTGGAGAATCCCATGGACAGAAGAGCCTGGCGGGCTACAGTGCATGGCGTTGCAGAGTCAGATACAAAGGCTGAAGCAACTGAGCCCGCACAATGATGGATTGGCTCTGCTGAAAGCTAGTAATAGGCCCCCCCAGGGGTGACAACCGGAGAGTCCCCAAACACGTGCCCCAGGGTCCCGAATCACCCTGATGTGAGAATCTCTGTGATAGACTAAAGGTGTCTCCATTTTCTTAAACAATTCATCCACAAGTGGAAAGAAATTAGTCAGTATATACAAAATTATTCTTAAATTATACCCAAAGTATTGACAGTATAAAGATATTAAGCAAGTCTCTTCTCTCCCTGCTCTTATTTCCAGCTCTTACCCAGCCCTCTGAGTGTCTTCTTGCTCATATGATCAGTGCTGGAGATGACTTGCAGGAACTGTGCCAAACTAGCAGAGGTGTGTCAACAGATTCGTCAGGATTAAAAGAGACTAAGAGGATGAAAAGTGTCCAGAAAGAGTCAGCTTGGATGAAGTGCTACTGTTTACAGGACCAAATTAAGGTTTGTGGAAAGGTACTCAGACACGGCCCGAATTTGTGTGAACAGGGGATGACCTACTTCCTCCTGAACACAGGTGGGCACTGCCATTGGACGCACCTGGACGGGCTTCAGTCACAGTGAGCAGAGGCTGTGCTCATGGCCAGAGATGCTGAAGGGTGGAGGGGGAGTTCACCCCAAATGACTGGAGCTGGTATCCTAGGACCCTCAGGTCCTGCAGCGAAGGCATCCTGATCACAGCAGATGGACTCTGAAGTCAAGCTTCAGTATGAATGAGATTACAACATGATATGCAGTATTCTTGCCTGCAGAATCCCACAGACAGAGGAGCCTGGCAGACTACAGTCCATAGCGTCCCAAAGAGCTGGACATGACTGAAGTGACTGAGCGTGCTTGTGTTTATGTGTTAGTGGTTCAGTCATGTCTGACTCTTTGCGACCCCATGGACTGTAGCCTGCCAGGCTCCTCTGCCCATGGAATTCTCCAAGACAAGAATGCTGGAGTGGGTAGCCATGCCCTTCTCCAGGGGATCTTCCCAACCCAGGGGTGGAACCGGGATCTCCTGCATTGCAGGAAGACTGTTAACTGCGTGAGCCACCAGGGGAGCCCAGATGAAAGGGCAGCTCTGCGTCTTACGTCCAGGCTCACAAAGCAGGACCTCACCTCCATTCAAGGAGACAGGGATCCACCAGCTTAGTAGAAGCTGTTCAGAGATGATCCTGCCCGACCTTTGTTTGCACTTGCCATTCGCTCTTCCAGGAAGCACTGAGCTGGCACCTCCTGGGTGCACGGCGCCAGGCTGGGAAGGGCAGGGATAGAAACCTGGGGCACAGCGGGCCCCTTCTAAGGGGCTCCAAGCCAGATCACTCTCTGTCCACATCCCAGGGGGCTCGCCCCTCCCCTGGATGGAGTTGGCCTCTGGCACTGTGACTGGGGGCATGTGGGCAGACCTTCCTCATGCTGATCTTCCTAGGGACCCACTTGGGCTTATTCCCAGGAAAACAGTCTCACTTGAAGTCCCCTTTGGGAAGAGACACCAAATAAACAAAGCCTTAATGAAATGCCCTGGTTAGTAGTTATTGTCTATTTCAGCTGCTATACTAGAAAGAAAGAACTGAGGACACCCTGGACCTTTACATTAACTCCTGGGATCCGCGGTCCCATCCTTAGTGAATAACCCAGGTGTTGCAGGCCTGGTGCCTGGCAGAGGCATCGGCAGGGGCAGAGACCACAGAGGGAGAGGCGAGCTGGGACAAGACGGCTGACCGCACCTCTGGGGTGGGCGTGGGGACATGACTTCTCACTACAACAATCAACAATCAAAAGGACTGGAGGAAAGCGGGCAGAGAACAATTTTTGTCTCCTGGCAAGGATGTAAAATTATCTCACAGGTCTTAGTGACGGAAGGACACAGTGATGGAATCGCATTCCTGAAATTCCACCACGTGGGCCAGGACCGGTGGGTGCTCTGGGTGGGTGCAAGCTGGTCACCTCCGCTTGGGGAGGGGGGTCCCTGATCTGGTGCCCTCTTCCCACGAGCCATGCTCCCTGGAGCCGGGCTCCCTTTGCCCATGCAAGTAAAAAGCAAGCTTCCCATGTGCCCTGGTTGCCTCACTGGATTCTGCCTTTTTGAATTTTTTTGCCCATTGGAATAGTTTTCCTGAGTGAATGGCGGCTCCAGACAGCCATCTATGAAGCTGAGTGAGGTTATTCAGTATAAATGGAATGAACCTGATTTTTTTCTTTTTCTGATCAAAGCAAAACTCTTTTGAAGTTCAGCTGTTTGATAGAAAGTGGCTTTTATAACAAGCTGATATAGGAGTTAATAGGACATAAAGATATTTTATTAAACTGCAAACCATTATTAATATTGCGGTTCTAACTTGAAACAAATATGTGAAATGACACCGGAAATTAATTAGATTATTTCATCATTCTTTTACATTACAAACTTTGATATACTCGCATAGATATATAGGTACATTGATAAAAAGACACAAAGACAAACAGAATTTTAATGAGTGAGGAGCTTTTATCTACTAACACTTTGTGACTTAATTTTTTCTGTTTATTCTGTCTATTGATTCCAGTTGAAACCTGCTGTTTTAATGTTGTTATTGAGATTCTCTCTGGGTTTTCTTCTAATTCTGGCATTGATATTACCTTGATCGGATTTAGTTTATTTGAATTGCCTGTAGGTTTCAGTCTCTAGAGTTTTCCTCTGCTTATAGACATGCAAAGATAAAACCTCTCTTTTTATCTAAAAATCCTTGAGAGACTCTGAAAGATACAGACGTTTGCTGAGAACATTAAAAAGCAAGAGACAACAATCAAAAGGAATGTACTTCTCACCCAGTTTACTGGAGGCTTCGTTTTTTCTACTCCCTGCATTTTCTGACACCCACTGACTTCTAATCTCCCCTTGGCTTTTGCCGACTGTGTTGGAGAAGCGGTTTTGTAAGAGCTTCACAAGTGGCTCAACTTCTGGGACTTTGGCTTGGAAGTGGCTAAATTTTTGCAGGAAAAGGTTATCTGTAAAAATGCGAAATCTTTGGCCAGGATATGCATTTCCTTACTAGAGAAGGCAGCCAACTCTATCTTTTTGAGCCATTGGAAACCACCATTTTTCCATGAGTCAAAGAGGGCCAAATGTAGGCCAGTTCACGTGGTTGAATCTAATACTAATGACTGTCATTCAAAATGGGAAATGGGTAATTGTTCAATCACTTTGAAAAATGAGAGACTGCCCATGTTAATCGATTACAAATAGAAGGGGAGAATTTTTGTCAGAGCATGGACTAAATCCAAGTGGTACCATTGAACCATTTTCTTAATTTAATTACTTCTATGCAAAATATGCTAACCCCCCTGAGAAAGAAACAACGAGAGCCCAGTTAACAGAGCAACATTCCTGGTGCTACTGTATTGATCAGTAGCTCCTTGGTTACGGTGTCTGCTGCTCATCTTAGCTTTTCCCTGGCTCCCACTTGGGGATTTTCTAGCTCCCTCTGTAATTCTTCGGGCTTGACTTATTATTTCAAAAGACTCTGTGTTCTTTTGTGTCCTCTGACTTTTCTCCTTTGTTTTTGCAGCTTTGTCTTGAATAATATTGAGAACCGAAACGTTAATTCGAACTCTTCAAGGTGTGAATGCAGCCACTTGGAGAGGGTGGGGTCATTAATAATCTTTCTGCATTTCTGATACAGTCCATCAGTCAGCTCCTCTTTTCTGCAACTGTTGGGGGCTTTGAAATCCGGCACCCTGCCTGCCTGGAATGTGCTGAAGGAGGTGGGGGGCCTCTTCCCCTGGAAAGGTTACAGGTACAGTGAACAGAGGAGGAGACGGGAAGGGGTCAGGGCCCCCACTGCCCCCTCAGTCCCATCCCGCTCTGTTTACGGGTGACCACTGGGTGCTCATCCCGTCTCCTGTCAGTGACTCATCTCGGCAAGTTCTTCTATAAACCATTTGCTCTCAAGCCAGGGGAGCCTTCCCTGGCGTGGCTTTATCTGTGGTAGGACCTCACTCATCCAGGCAGAGAAAGGGGTGCCCCACATGTATTGCCTTCTCTAGACCAACCCTACCTAGACCTAAGCATCAAAGCATGAACAAGAATGAGCCCGTTGGAGGAAGCACCTCCCACATGTGTTTCCTTAAAAATAGCAGACTCGACACAACTAGAACTCCCTTGAGGAGTCACTCATGGTGGCGTGTCACCTTCACTGTGCCGGCTACGGTCATGGTTGTTTTCCGGACCTTGAGATAGGCCACCTTCTCAGACCCTCGTAATAACCAGTCTGTGTGACCATGCTCTTAGCGTTACTTGGTGGAGTCCCCCCCCCCACCTTGTGGTCTCCAGCAAAAGAACATCAGTGGTCAAAACCGTGTCCACTTGTGCCAGGACAAGCAGAGGAGCCCAGCACAGGTACCCCGTGTAGAATATGCCAAGTCCAGGAGGCCACTCACCTCCATATCTGTTGGTGTGGATCCTGACATACCAGTAATAGGATAACTGTTGAATCATTGAATTATTGTTCATGCAATCATGGTCTATGTCCAAGTCTTCTTAATGTACAGCCATCATCATTGTATCATGCCTTTACTCCTTATGTGTCTCCTGAATTCAGTGCCTGGATGAAGTCTGTTTTGAGTGTTGAAAAGGTGGCCCTTGTTTGTGATTCTCTCCTGGGCGCTGGTCATCTCACTTTGGACCTGGGGTCACTATGTAGTTTGTCAGAGCTGAAAAATGGTGCCCTTTCTGTAGAAAGAATATTCTTGATACAACAGCAGCAGAAGACTGCATATCTGGAGCAATCCAAAAACTGTGATGTCT
The DNA here is from genome assembly GCF_054371585.1 of Giraffa tippelskirchi. Classification (NCBI taxonomy): domain Eukaryota; kingdom Metazoa; phylum Chordata; class Mammalia; order Artiodactyla; family Giraffidae; genus Giraffa; species Giraffa tippelskirchi. Next base: position 60,643,401 of record NC_137282.1, read on the forward strand.
GAATGTAAAGTCAAGTGCAAGGTCAGATGGAGGGCAGGTTAACCACTGGAGACCATATTAATCCTTAGGAGACCAGGTTACCTGCAGGAGAGTGGATTAATTACTAGAGAGTGGATTAACCGCTGGAGAGCAGGTTAGCAGTGGGCAGAAGCGAGCGTGCAAGGAAGGCAGGTCAAAGGCGTCTGCTTTCTCAGCCTCACATGGGATGGGGCTGTCGGTCCAGCGCTGGGCCAGGGCTCTGACCCGAGGCTGCAGAGAGGACCGGGACGGCACCCAGAGCCGTGCAGACAGTTGGCGGAAGGTGGTGCTCCTGCAGCTGTTGCAGGAGGACCTGGGCTCCCATGAGTCTGAAGTCCTCTCTCCCGCAGCTCTGTGATTCTGGAGCCACGGCTGCCTCTGCCTCTGAGAACCAGCAACGTGGATGGAGGACAGATGACCTTCCTAAGTCTCCAGGCGGCTTCTCAAGGACCAAGCAGACTATGACTTTAGGCATGTGGATTAACGATGCAACGGCAGTTAAAATGTGGTCTCTTTCACTGGCCTTGGCCTTGGCCGTGGTCTTCAGCAGTCAGGCTCAGTGAGGTGGGGGTCCGTGTCTGAAGCCGGAGCTTCACTGAAGGTGGGATGACGCTTCCATCTGTGGGGAGGCTGGATTTCCCATTTCCTCCATCAGACAGAAAATATTTTGTCATCATGTGAAGTCTACCTCGAACAGATGTGTGCTTCTTCTAACCATTTTTGTTGTCTACTGTATCTTAAAATCAGTGCCACATGTTCAAAATGCAATGAAATCAATTTACTTAAAGGTTTGTGTTCTTTGCTACAAATTACTTCTTCTTCAAATACAGCTTGCTGTTTAATAAAACCACTGTGAAAGTGTCATTCAGAATCAGCCTTATAGAAGCATGCATTCCATATGCAATATTTAAAACTGCAGAGTAAACGCAAGGGCCTCCATAATTAATGCAGCCAGCATCATGAATTCCGTGATTCCAAGGACTTCTAAGGTGCTGAATACTGAGCTGCACTCTCCACATGTTTTATAACTCCGTGTCACCTCCCTAAGCAGGAGGTACACTGCACTGTCTGTCTGTCTGTCATCTGCACCCCCCGTGTGGGGCTGCAATCCTGAAAAGCAGCCCCAAGCTACTTACATCCGCCCTGAGGAGGCTGCCCCAACGCCGCCCATACCCGCGGGATATGTGCTACCTGAGCGTGTGGGGGCCGGGGTCCACTTTGCACATGAATACCTATGGAGCAAAGGCCTGGCCTCAGGAATGAGCATGGAAGTTTCCAGACCCTCAAGTGGTGACAGCCAGTAACAGCTGGCTTAGGACTCCATGCAGAGAGTCTGCCTGGTGGTGGGTTGCATGGTCACTGTGAGTCTTGGGCTGGAAAGCAGGCCTGAAGCTTCATGGCTCCGGGGTGACCAGGTGGTGTTTGGAAGCTGGATTGAGGGCCTTGTGTCAGGTGGGGAAGCCAGGATCTGTGCTGGGATCTATCCTGCCTCTTGCAGGAATGGCTGCTGTTGTTCAGTCTCTAAGCTGTGTCCAGCTCCTAACTCCTTACAACCCCATGAACAGCAGCACGCCAGGCCTCCCTGTCCATCACCAACTCCCAGAGTCCACCCAAACCCATGCCCATTGAGTCAGTGGTGCCATCCAACCATCTCATCCTCTGTCATCCCCTTCTCCTCCTGCCCTCTGTCTTTCCCAGCATCAGGGTCTTTTCCAATGAGTCAGCTCTTTGCATCAGCTGGCTAAAGTATTGGAGTTTCAGCTTCAACATCAGTCCTTCCAATGAACACCCAGGACTTATCTCCTTTAGGATGGACTGATTGGATCTCCTTGCAGTCCAAGGGACTCTCAAGAGTCTTCTCCAACACCACAGTTCAAAAGCATCTATTCTTTGGCACTCAGCTTTCTTTATAGCCCAACTCTCACATCCATACATGACCACTGGAAAAACCATAGCCTTGACTAGACGGACCTTTGTTGACAAAGTAATGTCTCAACTTTTTAATATGCTATCTAGGTTGGTCATAACTTTCCTTCCAAGGAGTAAGAGTCTTTTAATTTCATGGCTGCAATCACCATCTGCAGTGAAAAAGAAAGTGTTAGTTTCCAAAATTCTCATTTCAGTCCCACAAGCCACACACAGCTCCGAAGATGGCTGCAGTGAAAGTCTGGTCACTGATAAGTGTTTTAGTCTCTTAGTCGCGTCCAATTCTTTGCGACCCCATGGACTGCAGCCCGCCAGGCTCCTCTGTCCCTGGGATTCTCTAGGCAAGAATACTGGAGTGGGCCGCCATTTCCTCCTCCAGGGGACCGTCCCCTCCCAGGGATGGAACCCAGGTCTCCTGCACTGGCAGGCAGGTTCTTTACCGTCTGAGCCGCCAAGGACGTTCCCACGTCCACGTGAGAATAAAATCAGATGATTTTATTACCGGAAAAATCGTTAAGTGTAGACAGTGCTGGCATTCACTTGGATAAAAGATTTGGAGGATACAGAGACTAATATTCATGAAAATGACATGGAATTCACTTATCTGTCATGAAAGAAGGAGACCCCGGAGCAGCCAGGTGACATTTGTGAAACTCGGCCTGGTGGGTGTGCGTTTCATCAGATGGAAGCAGAGGCCACCACACTGGTGTGATGGGCAGTGGGTTCTCCCCATGGTCAAGGGAAGGCCGCTGATAGTGAGGTCAGAAATGCTAGACACTGAGAAGTCCCGTGCAGTCAGTGGCATCTTACAATGGGGCAAATGAATGAGTAAGGCTTCATGGAGGTTAACGGATTCTCACACTAGGGAGTACTTCCCAGTGTCTGATCGCCCTCGGCAGCCTGTCCCTATGAGAGAGTCTAGTGTGCCTCAGATTAGACGCTCACATTTATACATACTCGGCCAGCTTTTCCCTGCGTGTTTGATGACATCCCAGAGTCCTGCCAAAAGGAGTGGAAGGTGCACATCCAACAGTCACCTTCAAGAAAATCATCACTGTGTCTGTGGCAGCTGTGCCTGTGGATCGGGGCTTATGGTGGGGTCATGGGCCCCACTGAGCGTTCCCCAGCCTTTCACATGGCTTTGGAGGAAGATAAGTCTCTCTATGATTAGGAGCAGTTGAAATCAACTCAGATTGAAATCGTAACTTTTTAAAAAGATGAAAAAGGCCAGTAAGACCCCTGCCTGTGTTCTGTGATTGGCCTTTATGGGCCTCTCATTGTGGGAGCGCAATGGGGGAGTCTGGCAAGCTGTTAGACCCTCCCCTCCTGTGTGTGTCTGAGTGTGTAAGTGTGTGCAAACGTGTTGCACGCAGGTGTGTCCACCTCTGACAGAGTCATTGGCTGCCCTACGTCCATCCTGACAACATTTCTGCTCCCTGGCCACGTGCTGGCCCCACACGCTGCTGCGGTTGTCTGTTCTTTGTGAGTAAAACATGTTTGCATTTCTCAAATGCATTTTGCATTCATATGTTTTTCATGATGAAATTAAAATTGGTAGATCTTTTATGTGTAAATACTATTGCTCTGTGCAGAAACCATTAGAGCTGCCTTTGAAAATTGAAATATATGCAAAAGCACTATTAATTTCTTCTCTGATCATTTTATGTTTCCCAAAGCATTACCACTGTCCAGCATTAGACGTGACTTCTCCATCAGAGAAGGACCTGTCTTTTTTAAGGCTTTATTGAATGCTGTGTGGGTTTTGGAGCCCAAGATCCTAAAGATGAGTGGGTCAGCCCTGCCTGGGCAGGTCACATGGCCTCACAGTGAAGACGGGCTGGGAGGGGCTCTCACTTTCCAGAGTCTCCGCTCAGATCTCAGTGGCTGGTGGCTCCACACGCATTGGCCTACTGGGCTGCTGACTTGTCTAAGACAGTAGTATCTGTTGTTGTCTCCTGAAGGTGAAGTGGACCTAGAACCACTATTTCCTTAGAGGAAGGAAACTCTCCTGTGAACCCAGAGTGGAAGACTTTCCCAACGAGTGAGGGGCAGGGCTTAGAAGGGCAGGGCTGCGGGTCATCCGACCACATCCGTGTGGAGGGTCCCTCTGTCCACGCCCCAGTGCCAGCCTCTAGGTGGCTGCATCCTTCTCCAGCTGGGGACAGAGCTCCTCGCGAGTCCCTTTGTGTTCCCAGCCCAGGGTGCCAGGTAGACAGCCCTTGTCTACTGATGGGGTCTGGAGACCCACGGACATGTGAACTTTGGGTAAAGAGAACCTTTTCCACAAACAGCACAGAAAGGACTTGCTCCTGATGCTGCTGGTCCTCAGAGGGGATGGAGAGGGGTTCTCTGCCAGGAGCTCCCACCCCCGGTCCTGCCTCTTTCCTGGCACATCAGAGGTGCACAGATGAAGTGAGTGGTTTGAAACCACATTGATGAGGTGATTGGTTTGATACAGAAGTACCATTCCTCTTTTTTTTTTTTTTAACTTTTTATTTGATACTGGTTAGTACTCTTGTCTGGAAAATCCTATGGACAGAGGAGCCTGGTAGGCTGCAGTCCATGGGTTCGCTAAGGGTTGGACATGACTGAGCGACTTCACTTTCACTTTTCACTTTCATGCATTGGAGAAGGAAATGGCAACCCACTCCAGTGTTCTTGCCTGGAGAATCCCAGGGACGGGGGAGCCTGGCGGGCTATGGTCCATGGGGTTGCAAGGAGCCAGACACGGCTGAGCGACCAAGCACAGCACAGCACATAGTCAATTCACAGTGTTGTGTTAATTTCAGATGTACAGCAAAGTAACTCTTATTCATATATATGTATCTATTTTTTCATAGAATTGAAAATGTTAGTTGCTCAGTCATGTTGGACTCTTGGAGACCCCCATGGACTGTAACCTGCCAGGTTCCTCTGTCCATGGGATTCTCCAGGCAAGAATACTGGACTGGGTAGACATTCCCTTCTCCAGGGGGATCTTTCCAAACCAGGAATCAAACCCAGGTTTCCAGCATTGCAGGCAGATTCTTTACCATCTGAGTCACCAGGCAAGCATAATTCTTTCATAAATCCTCCTTTAATGAATAACCTGCATGGCGAAGTCCACCATCATTTTCAGCATTCCTGTAAACATACTTTTTTATTGGGCCCTGGAGGGGTATCAGCTACTGCGTCTCAAAGAGGGCGCTGTGCATCCCGCCGCAGGCTGGCCTGCCTCACTCATTTCATTTTAGGACATTTCCCTCTTCAAGGCAGCTCCCAGCTCCCGCGGCGGCATCTGCTTGCCCAGCTCTGCCTGGAGAGGAGGTGCTGAGTTTGGCGTTCCCGTCACCACGGCCGAGGTCATATCTGTTAGTGCTGGAGGTTGTTAGGCCATTATCAGCCGCTGAGGCCTCTCCAGCTGCAAGACTAATTTGGATTCAGGGAGGAAATATGGCCTGAGGTCCCCTCGGCCATCTACCAGTAGGCTGTCAGCGTTGGGGTCTGGGGGCTCCTGGCCTGCTAGCACGCCCTCACCCTGCCCCGATGGCCAAACAGGAGGTGAAACCCTGGCAGAACCCTGACGCTGGCCCCAGGAAAAACGGCCGTGGCTTTAACTCTCAATAACCAATTTACAGGGTGAAATTTTAAGTTTAAATTAGACATGTGTGAACAGTAGATCATGTCATTTATAATTCATGGTGAATAGTAAATTATTCTAATGGACTTTCCTGTGCTATTTATATTCTAACTCTCCAGGCTGGGAGGGTGGAAGCAGGATGGTGGCGAGGCTGTTGATGGCGTCCTGGATTACCGTGGGTGCTGTCCTTTCTGTTGTACAGACTCTCCAGGAATGAAGACAGAACGTGTGGAGGAAGGATGGAATGGGATGCATCTGTTCACCTCTTTTTCCCCAGAATGTACTTTAAACTTTCTACTCTTCTACTGGAGAAACTAAAGGGGTGTACGTGAGAATTGGGAATATGGGGGAAGGCTCTTATGATTCAGAGGGTCCCCGGTCGTTAGCTGCTCTGAGCCATGCCTCCCCTCCGTCCTTCTTTGATGAGCAGAGCTGGCTTTGAAATCAAAGACCCCTAAGAAGGAGATTCAGGGAAGACCGTGTGAGGAGGCAGGCTGGGAGGGTTCCCTCAGCCCCCTGGTCTTAGCCTCATCTCGGAGGAAATGGCCCTAACGAGCGGATTCAGTGCATCTCAACTACAAGGAGCCTTGCAGGGCCCATTCATCTGAAGCAGGACCAAGGCTTTCCTGGTGCCTCAGACGGTAAAGAGTCTGCCTACAATGCGGGAGACCCAGGTTAGATCCCTGTTGGGAAGATCCCCTGAGAAGGGAATGGTTACCCACTCCAGTATTCTTGCCTGGAGAATCTCATGGACAAAGGAGCCTTGTGGGCTACAGTCTATGGTGTTGCTGAGAGCCGGACACAATTGAGTGACTAACACTTTCACTTCTCCCTTTTGTGCCTCAGAGTATTTGCAATCTTAACCCACAAGGAGAAAGAAAAAAACCCCAGAATTTGGACCCTAGTCTAGTCCCAGGAGTTGAGTTTGTGTAATTTACAACAGAAACAGTGATTTCTGAATTCAGATCTCTGCTCCTCCAACAAACCAACCTTTCCATAAGTGACTTGAACTAGCTACCTGGTAGAATTATACAGGGAACATTTAAACATGGACTTTCCAAGAACTTTGAGACCTAAGGCTTAGGAGATAAAGCAAAGCCACCGTGAAGAATGTTCAGGCACCAAGAGCCTTGCTGACCTCCCTGCCCAGAAGAAGAGATGAAGCTCAAAGTCCAGAGGCTTCTCAAGGTTTGACCAGCCAGGGCTCCTCTTGCTAGACAGGGTCTGACTTCCAGCCTAGGACATCGTCCAGTGCTCTGGACCGCAGGAGCCTTCCTTTCCATGTTTGTCAAAGCTGTCAATTCCTGCCTCCCCTCCCAATTATTTCAACTCAGTCTTGTTTCCTGTAGGAGTGCAGTGTGGGTTCAGATTTCTTCCCAGCTTGAGAAGGAGGAGGTTCTAGCTTCCCGGGTTCTGATTAGCGTTGGTCGAGCAGAGGATGGGTGACTTGTACTCATCTCTGGTTGGGGAGCCTCCCTGCAGCACCTGACTGAGGCCTGCCCCCGTTTTTCTGCCATCAGGCCGTGTACTTTCCCTCATTTCCCAGCACGGAACAGACCCTGCAATCGGCGTCCTGCCTGCCTTATGTCTCCGCCATGAAACCACTGCTCCTCTGGAAAGCAAAGACTCTCCATGGCTCATACACATGCCTTATTTTTGTCGTTTACTCTTTCCCTTCTTTCTCTTCGTCCCTTCATTGAGTCCCTCCTCTTGCTTCCATTCATGATTCCCAGGTCGGTACCACTCCGTCCACCCCTTCCTGCTCACCCTCTTTATTTCCCATCCACACCTTTAGGGAACACTCGGACCAATGGAGCAGAACCGATCATTTCTTGGTGCTCTTTAAAAGCATCATTTGTCTTTTGGGCCGACCACACTCTGGATCTGTGCATAGTAGAGGTGTTTTTGCAAGGAATGGCTCCCATGGAGGGTCCCTGCCTTCCTTCAAGGGTGAAGGTCAGCAGGTGGGTGGGCAGGCTGGGTCCACCTCATCCACACACCTGGCAGGGGCCCAGGTGGGTTCAGCCTCCATATTGTAATGCAAGCTCAACTCTTTTTAAAAAATTTTTTTTAAAAAAATGAATGATCCCACATTTCCTGTGTTTTTTTTTAAAATTTTTTCTAATAAGTATTTTTTTTCCTTCTGGTCTTTCTAAGCTTTGCTGTTGTTGTCATTCAGTTGTGTCCAACTCTTTGAGACCTCATGGACTGTAGCACGCCAGGCCTCCCTGTCCATCACCAACTCCCAGAGCCTGCTCAAACTCATGTCTGTTGAGTTGGTGATGCCATCCAACCATCTCATCCTCTGTCATCCCCTTCTCCTTCTGCCTTCAATCTTTCCCAGCATCAGGGTCTTTTCTAAGGAGTTAGTTCTCTGCATAAGGTGGCCAAAGTATTGGAGCTTCAGCTTTAGCATCAGTCCTTCCAATGAATATTCAGGACTGATTTCCTTTAGGATTGACTAGTTGGATCTCCTTGCAGTCCAAGGGACTCTCAAGAGTCTTCTCCAACACCACAGTTCAAATGCATCAGTTCTTCAGCACTCAGTTTTCTTTGTGGTCCAACTCTCACATCTATACGTGACTACTGGAAAAATCATAGCTTTGACTAGACGGAGCTTTGCTGGCAAACTAATGTCTCTGTTTTTTAATATGCTGTCTAGGTTGGTCATAGGGCTTCCCTGATAGCTCAGTTGGTAAAGAATCTGCCTGCAACACAGGAGACCTGGGTTTTATCCCTGGGTTGGGAAGATCACCTGGAGAAGGGAAAGGCTAACCACTCCAGTATTCTGATCTGGAGAATTCCATGGACTTTATAGTCTGTGGGGTCACAAAGAGTTGGACATGACTGAGCAACTTCCACTTCTCACTAGGTTGGTCATACCTTTTCTTCCAAGGGGCAAGGGTCTTTTAATGTCATGGCTGCAGTCACCATCTGCAGTGATTTTGGAGCCCAAGAAAATAAAGTGAGTCACTGTTTCTATTGTTTCCCCATCTATTTGCCATGAAGTGATGGGACCAGATGCCATGATCTTAGTTTTTTGAATGTTAAGATTTAGGCCAGATTTTTCACTCTCATCTTTCACTTTCATCAAGAGGCTCTCTAATTCCTCTTTGCTTTCTGCCATAAGGGTAGTGTCATCTGCATATCTGAAGTTATTGATATTTCTTCCGGCAATCTTGATCCGGATTGTGCTTCATCCAGCCCAGCATTTCACATGATATACTCTGCATATAAGTTAAATAAGCAGGGTAACAATATACAGCCTTGATGTAGTCCTTTCCCAATTTGAAACCAGTCCTTTGTTCCATGTCCAGTTCTAACTGTTGCTTCTTGACATGCATACAGATTTCTCAGGAGGCAGGTAAGTTGGTCTTGTTTTCCCATCTCTTGTAGAATTTTCCACAGTTTGTTGTGACCCACACAGTCAAAGGCTTTGACATAGTCAATAAAGCAGAAATAGATGTTTTTCTGGAACTCTCTTGCTTTTTCTATAATCCAATGAATGTTGACAATTTGATCTCTGGTTCCTCTGCCTTTTCTAAATTCAGCTTGAACATCTGAAAGTTCGCGGTTCATGTATTGTTGAAGCCTGGCTTGGAGAATTTTGAGCATTACTTTGCTAGCATGTGAGATAAGTGCAATTGTGCAGTAGTTTGAACATTCTTTGGCATTGCCTTTCTTTGGGGTTGGAATGAAAACTGACCTTTTCCAGTCCTGTGGCTACTGCTGAGCTTTCTGAATTCACTCGCATATTGAGTGCAGCATTTTCACAGCATCATCTTTTAGGATTTAAAATAGCTCAGCCAGAATTCCATCACCTCCACTAGCTTTGTTCGTAGTGATGCTTCCTAAGGCCCACTTGACATTGCATTCCAGGATGTCTGGCTCGAGGTGAGTGATCACACCATCATGGTTATCTGGGTCATGAAGATCTTTTTGTATAGTTCTTCTGTATATTCTTGCCACCTCTTAATATCTTCTGCTTCTGTTAGGTCCGTACCATTTCTGTTCTTTATTGTGCCCATCTTTGCATAAATTGTTCCCTTAGTATCTCTAATTTTGTTGAAGAGATCTCTAGTCTTTCCCATTCTATTGTTTTCCTCTATTTATTTGCATCAATCACTGAGGAAGGCTTTCTTATCTCTCCTTGCTATGCTTTGGAACTCCTCATTCAAATGGGTATATCTTTCCTTTTCTCCTTTGTCTTTAGTCTCTTCTTTTCTCAGCTATTTGTAAGGCCTCCTCAGACAACCGTTTTGGTTTTTTTTTTGCATTTTTTTTTGAGGGGGGTTGGTCTTGATCACTGCCTCCTGTACAATGTCATGAACCTCTGTCCATAGTTCTTCAGGTACTCTGTCTATCAGATCTAGTCTCAGATCTAATTTCTTGAATCTATTTGTCACTTCCAATGTATAATCATAAGGAATTTGATTTAGGTCATACATGAATGGTCTAATGGTTTTCTCTACTTTTTTCAATTCAAATCTGAATTTGGCAATAAGGAGTTCATGATCTGAGCCACAGTCAGCTCCTGGTCTTGTTTTTGCTGACTGTGTAGAGCTTCTCCATCTTTGGCTGCAAAGAATATAATCCATCTGATTTCAGTATTGACCATCTGGTGACTCCATGTGTAGAGTCTTCTCTTGTGTTGTTGGAAGAGGATGTTTTCTATGACCATTGCATTCTCTTGGTAAAACTCTATTAGCCTTTGCCCTGCTTCATTCCGTACTCCAAGGCCAAATTTGCCTGTTACTCTATGTATCTCTTGACTTTGTACTTTTGCATTCCAGTTCCCTGTGATGAAAAGGACATTGTTTTTTGGTGTTAGGTCTAGAAGGTCTTGTAGGTCATCATAGAACTGTTCAACTTCAGCTTCTTTGGGACTAGTGGTTGGGGCATAAGTGGTTGGGGCATTAGTGTTTGGATTACTGTGATATTGAATGGTTTGCCTTGGAAACAAACAGAGATTATTCTATCATTTTTGAGATTGTACCCAAGTATTGCATTTTGGACTCTTTAGTTGAGTATTAGGGATAGCCCATTTCTTGTAGGGAATTCTTGCCCACAGTAGTAAATAATAATGGTCATCTGAATAAAATTTGCCCATTCCCATCTATTTAATTCACCAATTCCTAAAATGTTAATGTTCACTCTTGTCATCTCCTGTTTTATCTCTTCTAATTTACCTTGATTCATGGATCTAACATTCCAGGTTCCTGTGCAATATTGTCTTACAGCATTGGACTTTACTTCCATCACCAATCACATCCACAGCTGGGAATTGTTTTTGCTTTGGCTCTGTCTCTTCATTCTTTCTGGGGTTATTTCTCCAGTCTTCTAAAGTAGTATATTGGGCAGCTACTGACCTGCGTGTTCATCTTTCAGTGTCATATCTGTTTCCCTTTTCATACTTTTCAAGAATACTGAAGTAGCTTGCCATTCCCTTCTCCAGTGGGCCACATTTTGTCGGAACTCTCCACCATGACCCGTCTGTCTTGGGTGGCCCTACACAGCATGGCTCCTAGTTTCATTGAGTTAGACAAGGCTGTGGTCCATGTGATCAGTTTGGCTAGTTTTCTGTGATTGTGGTTTTCATTCTGCCTGCCCTCTGATGAATAAAAGATAAGAGGCTTATGGAAGCTTCCTGATGGGAGAGACACTTGGGAGATTCCACGGGACTCTCAAGGGTCTTCTGTAACACCACAGTTCAAAAGCATCAATTCTTCAGCACTCAGACTTCCTTATGGTCCAACTCTCACATCCATACATGACTGCTGGAAAAACTGTAGCTTTGACTATACCAAACTTTGTGTCTAAATGTAAATTCCAATTGACATCTGAATTTGATAAAACCAAACAAAGAGATCAGAGATGAGCAAGTACAGGCTGGGTGCCAAAGCTAATCTTGCCCCGTGCTGACTGCGTGACTGAGGGCAGGCTAGCCCTCCCCCAGGCCTCCCTGTCCTCACCTAGGACTGATACCTGCTCCACGTCCCCCGACAGTGTGTGGGATGAAAGTGAACAACTAAGGAGAAAGTGCTCTGACCCCAAAAGTCTTCATACAAAACACATTCTGGTCTTCTGAGGGGCACTGAGGAGGCAGCACCCTGAGGCCATGGGGCAGGGAGGCGCTGGGTGTGCCCAGGTTGGCCTGGGAGAGAGGCAGCCGGGAGGGTGTGTGGCTCTTCATTCAAGTGAGGAGGTCAGGTCTGGATGTCCCAAGTCTGGCGGGGTGAGGACCCAAGGTGACAGGTGTGTTTTCTGCTGAGCATCAGACATCGCTCTGCCGTCTTCTGGGAGCTCTCTCAATCCTTCATTACCTAGAAACACGAAACACTTATTTTCTTCATTTTCACTTTTAGGTCCTCACATCTTGATTTATTTTACATTGCCGACCATTACAAAAACAAGTCAGTCAGTCAGTTCAGTCACTCAGTAGGGTCCAACTCTTTGCAACCCCATGAATCGCAGCACGCCAGACCTCCCTGTCCATCACCGACTCCTGGAGTTTACCCAAACCCATGTCATCTAGTCGATGATGCCATCCAGGCATCTCATCCTCTGTTGTCCCCTTCTCCTCCTGCCTCCAATCTTTCCCAGCATCAGGGTCTTTTCCAATGAGCCAGCTCTTCGCATGAGGTGGCCAAAGTATTGGAGTTTCAGCTTCAACATCAGTCCTTCCAATGAACACCCAGGACTGATCTCCTTTAGGATGGACTGATTGGATCTTCTTGCAGTCCAAGGGACTCTCAAGAGTCTTCTTCAACACCACAGTTCAAAAGCATCAATTCTGCGGTGCTCAGCTTTCTTCACAGTCCAACTCTCACATCCATACATGACTACTGGGAAAACCATAGCTTTGACTAGACAGACCTTTGTTGGCAGAGTAGTGTCTCTGCTTTTCAATATGCTATCTAGGTTGGACATAACTTTCCTTCCAAGGAGCAAGCGTCCTTTAATTTCATGGCTCCAATCACCATCTGCAGTGATTTTGGAGCCACAAAAAATAAAGTTCTGACACGGTTTCCACTGTTTCCCCATCTATTTCCCATTAAGTGATGGGACCAGTTGCCATGATCTTAGTTTTCTGAATGTTGAGCTTTAAGCCAATTTTTTCACTCTCCTCTTTCACTTTCATCAAGAGGCTCTTTAGTTCTTCTTCGCCTTCTGCCATAAGGGTGGTGTCATCTGCATATCTGAGGTTATTGATATTTCTCCCAGCAATCTTGATTCCAGCTTGTGTTTCTTCCATCCCAGCGTTTCTCATGATGTACTCTGCATAGAAGTTAAATAAGCAGGGTGACAATATACAGCCTTGACATACTCCTTTTCCTATTTGGAACCAGTCTGTTGTTCCATGTCCAGTTCTAACTGTTGCTTCCTGACCTGCATACAGGTTTCTCAAGAGACAGGTCAGATGGTCTGGTATTCCCATCTCTTTAAGAATTTTCCACAGTTTATTGTGATCCATACAGTCAAAGGCTTTGGCATAGTCAATAAAGCAGAAATAGATGTTTTTCTGGAACTCACTTGCTTTTTCGATGATCCATTGGATGTTGGCAATTTAATCTCTGGTTCCTCTGCCTTTTCTAAAAGCAGCTTGAACATCTGAAAGTTCATGGTTCACATATTGCTGAAGCCTGGCTTGGAGAATTTTAAGCATTACTTTACTAGCATGTGAGATGAGTGCAATTGTGTGGTAGTTTGAGCATTCTTTGGCATTGCCTTTCTTTGGGATTGGAATGCCTTTCTTTTCCAGTCCTGTTGCCACTGCTGAGTTTTCCAAATTTGCTGGCATATTGAATGCAGCACTTTCACAGCATCATCTTTCAGGATTTGAAATAGCTCACCTGGAATTCCATCACCTCCACTAGCTTTGTTCGTAGTGATGCTTTCTAAGGTCCACTTGACTTCACATTCTAGAATGTCTGGCTCTAGGTGAGTGATCACACCATCGTGATTATCTGGGTAGTGAAGATCTTTTTTGTACAGTTCTTCTGTGTATTCTTGCCACCTCTTCTTAATATCTTCTGCTTCTCCAAACACTGCTGGATTTACCCTATCATTGTTTTGCTGCTTCACTACCCATAAATACTGCAGGTCTAACTGGCAATATAGAAGCCCAAAAATCTATTTAAACTTCCCTCCAAGCCATCACCCCCTCTTTCAGGATTGCTTCTCCCCAAACGTCAATGTCAGAGCCCATCTGCCCTTCTTCCTGTCGGTCACAGTCCCACCTTCAAATTCCTTATGCAGATAAAATCATAGCTTGCCCATTACAGACTTGAGAGATGGGCTTGTCTATTGATTTGCTGCAGTGGCACTTGCTAATGGACACCGGGGCCATATCCTGCCTTGTCTCCTCAGAAGTGCTGGGGAAGCTCTCCTCAAGTTTTTGCAAAAATCAATGGGAAATAAAGAATTCCTTCAGTAAGGAGATAAATCCATGAACACGCACATTCATTATACATCGATGTCTCCAACGGCTCAAATGGCTCTCCTGTTCAACACTGCAATTCTATTTGCCTTTTGAT